>NW_026606094.1:63572500-65972500 GCF_029834395.1 Sorex fumeus | reverse complement strand
CTTCTATGATACTATGTTTAGTTATAGTGGCATTCCACTGTGCACTGTAGCACTGTCCTTCCATTGTTCATCCATTTGCTCAAGTGAGCACCAGTAACATCTCACAACAAATTGTGAGACTTGTTGTTACTGTTTTTGGCATATCCAATACATCACAGGTAGCTTGCCAGGCTTTGCCGTGTGGGCAAGATACTCTCAGTAGCTTAGGCTCTCCGAGAGGGACAGAGGAGTCGAACCAGGATAGGCCGCATGCAAGGCAAACGCCCTAGCCATTGTGCTATCGCTCCTGCCCCATTGTATGAGTAATCAGTATTTATGTATGCATTCTCCTACTAGTGGGCTGGAGCGACAGCACAGCGGTAGGGCATTTGCCTTGCGCGCAGCCAGCCCAACCTGGCTGGGTTCAATTCCTCCACCCCTCCCGGGGAGCCCAGCAAGCTACCCAGAGTATCTCGCCCGCGGGGCAGAGCCTGGCAAGCTCCCCGTGATGTATTTAATATGCCAAACACAGAAACAACAAATCTCAAAATGGAGATGTTACTGGGCCCGCTCGAGCAAATCGATGAACAACGGGAGGACAGTGCTACAGTGCTCCTACTAGTAAATACTTATGTAGATTTCTATTTGTGGCTATTATAAGCCACCACAAAATTTTTTTAATATAGGTGTACTGCTATTTACTCAGTCACTGATTAGCTGATTTAATTGTGCCACAAAATTTTTAATGAGTTTAAATTTTTTTCTTTGTTATATTTATCCAGAATTTAGTTATTAGATTATAAGGCTTACTCCTGGCTCTTCTCTCAGGGTTCACTCCTGCTGAGCCCGGCAGAACTGGGGTAGAGTAACAGAGATCAAACCCTGGTTGGTCAAAAGTAAAGCAAATGCCCTACCCACTGTACACGCTCTCCAAATCATAAACGTCACTTAAAAAAACCATGTGGAGTATTTTGTGCTTATTATAAGTCTGGTTTGTTTGCTTCCAAACTATACCCAACTATTCTCAGGGCTTACTCCAAGCTCTGTTCTCAGGTACCAAGATCAGCAAAGCTCAGGGGACCATATGTAGTGCCAAGCATTGAACTTGGGTTGGCAGCATGCAACACAAATGCCTAAACTCCTATGTTATCTCTCCAACCCTTAGTCTTTAAAAATGGTTTTATAAATAACAAGAGAGGCAATTATTTCTCATAAGGATAATCATGGTTTTTTTATTCCAGTAGTTTTTACTTGGGCGGAGCGATAGCACAGTGGGTAAGGCGTTTGCCATGCATGCGGCCGACCTGGGTTCAATTCCTCTGCCCTTTTCAGAGAGCCTGGCAAGCTACGGAGAGTTTCTTGCCCACACGGCAAAGCCTGGCAAGCTACTCATGACGTATTTAATATGCCAAAAACAGTAACAACAAGTCTCACAATTTGTTGTGAGACATTACTGGTGCCCGCTCAAGTAAATTGATGAACAACAGGAGGACAGTGCTGAAGTGCAATGCTACAGTTTTTACTGCAAAAGCTCCACACTTGTTGGTATCAGTGTAGAATGATAGCTGCAACTCTGTGGCTGGAACAAGAAGGCCCAGGGGGTTCATTTCTGTTCTGTCTTGTCTGGACCTCAGCTGACGACCAACAGGGAGCTCAGTTAGGGGCTGGGATCAGCAGGGGTTATTTCATTTGCATTTCTGGTGTTGCTGACAAGGAAGCCTACAGGGGCAACCCTACAGGTCCTGTATGACCTGACCTGGTAAAGTTCTTGGGGCAACCGGAATTCAATAGTGAGTCACTCTGCTGACACAGTGAGCACATCAGTCTCCTCCCTGATCCTGTCCCTGCAGTCACACAATTTCACTTCAGCTATATACCCCCAGTGCCCAGTGAGTCAGAGTCCAAGGGAGCAGATTCCAGCCCCTTTGTTGTTGTTTGGGAGGTTGGCAAGTCACAAGGGAAAAGTGCATGTGAGAGGGAAAATGCTTTCACAGCCACCTCTGAAAACTATAACCTGCCATCCTGTTAGAAAAAAAACTTCTACAGTATCATTCAAATGTCCCTTACATCTCCCCCAACCCTCCTCTCTCTTCTTCCCACCATGCTGAAAACACTTGGTCCCTTCATGACAACCAGTAACAGTACTTGCCACTTTCCTTTGCTTTTGTCTAGGGTCATTCATCAGGGAGAACGTCTTCCAGCTAGTTGGACGTGAGTCATGAGACCCAGTTCACTTTGGAAGTTGGTTTTCATTCTTCAAGCCAAAAGGCACGTGCATTGTTTAAATAGGGCAAACCAGACTCTTAGTCCAAGGATATGGCAGAAGTTTTGGAAATGATACCTCTGCTTTGAATTTCTATAACTTCCCTGCTTGGGTCCATTTATTAATAAACAGCGTTCACATTGACATTAAGTACTGTCTGGTCCTGTGGTTCAACCCAGGAAACAAAACTGATGACTTCCTTTATCCCTATGTGAGAGGTGGGGGAGGAGGGAAGGATGCTTTTAGGAATTTGAATAGGTCCCTGAGTTTTCTCTTGCCCAAGTGCCCAAGTGCCACAATGGCAAGAAATAGCACTTTGTGCTGGAAAGAGCTCCTAGTGCCCCCACCCCATACAAATGACTGTATCACTGTATCACTGTATCACTATCTTCCTGTTGTTCATTGATTTACTTGAGCAGAGGACAGTAACGTCTCCATTTGTCCAAGCCCTGAGATTTTAGCAGCCTCTTCTTACTCATCTTTCCCAACGCTGCCGTATTGGAGGCTCTTTCAGAGTCAGGAGAATGAGACCCGTTATTGTTACTGTTTTTGGTATATCAAATATACCACAGGAAGCTTGCCAGGCTCTGCTGTGTGGGCGGGATTCTCTCGGTAGCTTGCCAGGCTCTCCGATATATATATATATATATATATATATATATATATATATATATATATATATATTTACCTCTATGATTGGTTGCCTACAGTCTGAACCCAATAAAATATGGTGTAGTAATTATGGACTATGTCCACTCCTGTGAGGCTCAGCCTGAGCATGTGGAAAGCTGCCTGGAGCATGGCAGCAGTTAGGTAGTGGAGGTCGGCTGCCGGGGCTGAGTCATTTGGGGCAGGGAGGGCTCTCACACGCCCCCCTCTGGGGTACCCCCAATGAAAACATACAAGGGATAATAATACATATTAGTAACTACAACACAAATGATATAATAAACCAACATGGTTTATTATAATAAATGATAGCATTATTCAACACACCTCTATTCTGGAATCTTTGGGGATATTGATTGGAACACCTTATCTTTTCTCTAAATGCTTCCACCTGTCACAGAATGATGGATCTGAGTCTGGAGTGGCTCTCTCCCTCTTTGGCCAGAAGGCTATTATTGAAGTCACACTCACCCAGCAAGGAGAGGCGTAGATCTGAGTGGCTTGGATGATCCAAATCTCTGGGTAGAATGAGGTCACAATTCCCTTTACATATGTACAATGAACAAAACTCGGAGGAATTGAACAGATCGGCATATGTATGTGTGAAGATCTAGAGGGGGCTCCCCCCGAAGAGATTTGTCCCACTGAGAGAACTTGGAAGAGAAAGGCAAGCACATACATTGTCAAGAGTTCCAAGGCTCTTTAGCTGAGTAACAAGGGTATGAGGTAGTTTTCTCTTAAACAGGAGTCTTGGGATTTTTACTAAGCCACAGGTGTAGACTCATCCAGCTGCAGATCTCAGGATGCGAAGGTTCTGAGCCTGTGAGCTGTATATCCAAGAGGAAAGGCAGTGAGTCCTGATGCCAGAACCTGTGGTCAGGATAACTAATAGGTCAGTCCATTTCTCTGCAAGATGCTGTTTGACTCCCTGTTCTTTCTGATTTTTTCAAAGAACCTGATCTCCCACCTTGAATAGTGTGTTTTCTTTTTTCTTTTCTTTTCTATTTTAATGGTGTGTTTTCAAGTCTCGGGTTTGGTACAGATAGATGCTTACACCCACTTACAGGAATTTTTGTTGCTATTGTATTAATCACAGGAGACATCTTAGAACTGCTTCTGTTTTGCTACTTTTTTGCTCTGCTATTAGAAATGTTCATTTTTACTGGATAGGGAGCTTGCCGTGCACATCGCCAACCTGGGTTCATTCCCTGTGCACCACATGTGGTGCCTTGAGCCCCACAAAGAGTGATCCCTGAAACAAGAGCCAGGAATAAGCTCAGCACAGCCGAGTGTGGCCCAAAAACAAAAACAGAAACACAAAGAATGGTTATTCATAAATTACTCTGGAAGGACAAAACTAAGGCATGCCCTGACATGGACATGGGATAATGGCAATATCTGGGCCAGTAGTGGAGGGTCTCCTGACACAGTTCAGCTAGATGTCATTTTGGGGATGATTCCTTTCGCACCTAACCAGGAGACTGTGGTCACCACAGAGCTGTTATCACTCTGACTCCATCCGCAGAGTTCAAATCGGAGAAGTAGATAAACTGGAAACATTAATTCAGAGTATCAGAGCCTTGCAAGTGCCAGCCCCCAAACTGGTGTCCAGCACCACATACAGTCCCTTACGTACTGCCAGGAGTGATCCCTGAGCACAGAACCAGGAGTAAATCCTGAGCATCAGTGGGTATGTTCCCCAAAGAAACCACCCACTCCCTCCAAAAGAGTAGAGATGATAAGGAAAGAAAGAGAACAATGTATTAAGGGGGGGAAATGACACTTTCTTCAGAGGGGAGACAGTTGAATGTATCCCATGAAGTAATAAAGAAAGGGCTCTTCTGAAATTGAGCTGCGGGCAAACCCCAGGATGGAAAAGCATCTGCCTGCCTTATAAAGTGGGTTTTATAGGCTTTCTCCCAAAACACCCCACTTGGGGATTCCTATGTAAATAAGTTTGCTGTCTGGACATTGTCAAAGGGAAGAGCTCTGAACTTCCCCCTCCCCCCAGTCCCCCAGTTTCTTATCACAGCCTTTTGTTCCTCTTCCCTGGATGCAACCAGACTTCTCTGGCCCAGAACTGATTCCGGTTCGTCTTACTGGTCTCAGTTTTTGTTTCTGTAGCTTATCAGGACCTTGTGCTTTTAGGGTGAGTGGCAGAGTAATTTCTTTGAATCACATCTTGGTTTTATTACTTACAAGAACTCACTTCAGAGTGCCTCCCACCCCTGTCTATCTTCCAGTTTTATTTTGATGAAGCATTCAATGATGCTATAAGGAACTTGAGGGTGCATGTATTACTTCAAGACAGTGACTTCCCTTTCTTCAAAGAAATTCCAAAAGTGGAACTGCTGAATCATGACAGGTCTATTTTTAACCGCTTTGAGGATGCTCCAGAGTTTTCCAGTTTTCCAGTTTTCATTGCCACCAACAATACTTGAGGGTTTCCCTTTCTACACATCACAATAGCACCACAATGTAGCACTGTCCTCCCGTTGTTCATCGATTTGCTTGAATGGGCACCAGTAATATCTCATAACAAATTGTGAGACTTGTTGTTACTGTTTTTGGCATATCAAATACATCACGGGTAGCTTGCCAGGCTTTGCCAGGTGGGAGAGATACTCTTGGTAGCTTACCAAGCTCTCTGAGAGAGGGGAGGAAGAATCGAACCTGGGTCGGCCACATGCATGGCAAACACCCTACCCGCTGTGCTACTGCTCCAGCCCACATACCACAGAAGATCTTGGAAACTCATGTCAGACAAAAGACACAGTTAATAGATGTATCCTAAAGGTAACTATAACACTCACTGGCAGCATGACCAATGCATGCAAATGTGACTTGGCTCTTGTGAATTTATAGAAAAAAAAGAAGAAGAAAACAACTCTTCCAAGCAGATTGCTATAGAAAAGTTCTAATTCTTCACTAAAATAAAGAGCCTGGGATTCTTCAAGACTTACGTATGACTGTGACCTTGTTCTTAGAAGAAAATACAGAAGATCAAAATCTTCTATAACAGAGTCCCAGCTTGATGCCCCACTCTCATCATTGAATCTGTGCCTTCACTCCAAGAAATTGAGGCTTCCTGAGTCCCAGGACTCAAGAATCACAGTGCCTATGTATCCCTTCTTCATCATACATGGTGAACAGTGACTAATCAATCTGCTTTGTCCTTAGTTAGCGCACCTGACCCATCATTCTGTATGTCCTGAACTCAGTGCTTTCTCAAGACCACGCATGGCCTGGTGCCTTGCAATATTCCAAAAAGCATCTCCTATAGAGACCACTTTAAATACTCTTCTACTTCCAGCAGTTACTTATTATTAAAAGCCCATTTGTACAGGGAAATAATTCTCTAGTTAGAAAGCAAAAGACAACTTATATTTTTAAAGAAAATATGGCAGCGGTAACAGGTTTAGAGTCGCATGCTGGGATGCTCGGCTACTGAATTATTCTCCTTCCAGCTATTTGTAGACCTGCTAATTGAGAAATTAGAGAAATAAGGGCACATACGCCTATGTAATTAAACTGCCCATTTCGCCTTCCTCCACTAACGCAGTTTCCACTGTTATTAATTGCCTGGAGAGTTCCTTCTGCCTGGTAGATCTTGATAAGCTGTACATTAAAAAGAACAGCACCCACCCTTAAACATTCTAAGGGACTTAAAAAAAATTTTTTTTTAAAGCAGACTGAGCACTTTGAAGAGTTAATTACAAATCTAAAGAATATTTGTTTGGTGTGCCTCCAGGCATATTGGAAGCTAATGGCCCTTTCCTGCCATTAAATGATAAAAACTTCCTATTGGATTTTCTGGTTGGCCTGGGGTGGGGAGTGTGGCTTTCCTGAGTGGGCTGCCAGATTGCTGCTTTGTTTTCTGTAAGTCATTAATTTCCTCGTTGTTTTGCTTTATAAGGAAATTCTATTTGATTTCTCTGTCTGCAGTTCTCCTCCTAGTCCGGAGCCTGCCATTCATCACCCCCAGTTGTTCTGATGTGTCTGCATTGAAACTTTTATGAGGATTCTGGGAGAAATGAGTATCCAGGCTCCGGGTTCGTCTATGTTGGTACCAGCCCTGACTCATTCCTCTTGGTGGTTCACTATTCCTTTCTGACTGACTTATTTCTAAGGAAGAAAAAAATCACATATGTTTTCCTTTAGAAAGGAAAAAAAAAGATAACAAAGAGGAAGAGACAAACTGTGCTGCATACAGTTTTTAAGCAACAAACAATGATTATGTGGCAACTGTTCTAATACTTTTTAGGTTCACAGTTTAGAGCGGTCACTGATTTGTCTGGTTTCCTAGAATCAACCCAATTACAAGTATTCTGTGCTGACTGCTGTCTCCAGATAAGTACCTTTCTTTACAAATGACAAATCTCCTTCAATTACAAATACATTCAGATTATCAGGTCAAAATACATCCAAGGAATTAGGAATAATATATGAGTGCTAAAATTAAGTAACAAAGGAAAATCTAGCATGTTATTTAATTTGTATACATCTGGGCACATCTATACATGTCATTTTGCTGCCTTGTAGAGGCAAATAATAAGTGCACCGGTTAAGTATAACTGTAGCCACAAAGATTTGGTTCTACCATGCTACAGCATCAATCAAGAGAGCATAGTAACAGGTAGCTAGAGTTTTGTTTGAAATAAGCCAACAGATCAGAATATGTGAATTGGTGTCCACCTTACCCCTCCTCCAACCCATCCCCAATTTAACCTGTACAGTCGCAAGAAGAGGTTCCATAATTACATTGTCAAACTCAAAAGGAAAAAAATGCAGGCTTGAACTCCAACAGATCTGGGATGGAAACTGATGTTTAAATCTTATTTGTCACTCAACATGCTCGAACAACATCTTCAATGAGAATAAAAATTTTTACCTGTTGGAGTAGTGCTTAGAGTGGATAAGAAGAGTTAAGATGTGTAAGGTGCCTAGCACAGTGCCTTGAATATAGAAATGCTTTCTTGAGAAGAAATAATGATGTCAGTACTTTTAGGAATAATATAGTCTTGAACTGAAAAGTTCAAATTAAACTTTCTAAAGAGGGTTTAAGGGAGAAAGTTAAGTGGCTAAGGAAAATGAATGGCATTCTCCTTCTCCTTTTGAAGTCAGCCCTAAAATGAATATTAGAAACCAGACAACTTATCTCGGCCAAGATAAGGACAACTGACCGTGCTGGACCCTTCCTCCAGAAATTAAAGATGCAGTTTCATTTCACTTTTTCCCCAAGAATTTCTTAACTTTGCTTAGGTTTTTAGGTAAGATGGAGTGTGCTCAGGAAACCAGATTGTGAAGAAATATATTGTCTGTTCTGGTGCCCTTGAGCCTGTAACCCATCCTTTCTAAAGACATTTTCTTTTAATTTACCTTTCTATTTTGCTTTGTTTGGAGGCCACACAAGTCAGTTCCCAGGACTTACTACTGGTTCTGTGTTCAGGGATCACTCCTGGCAGGCTCAGGGGACCATATGGGTTGGGGATGGAACCCAGGTTACTGCATGCAAGGAAAATATCCTACCCACTGTACTATCGCTCTGGTCCTTCCCTGTTCTCTTTCTCTATAAAATCCTCTCCTGTGACCCTGCCAACAGAGTGGTATTTTGAGAAACGCAAGTCTGCCATCTTCCAACCTGCCAATAAAGCTTTTCGTGAGTCATTCCTATGGATCAATTAATTGGCCCCAGAGCAGCAGAGGAACTGGACCTTTGGTTTATACCTTGAGCAAGGAGATAGTCAGAAAAGTAGGACTTCTTTCCCCACCAGGATTTTATCTGCAGTTAAACAAAATTATTCCCTACCCTCTGTTCTACTTAGAGCACAGGAGTAGATGAACTGTATATTGAGTGGTCCCACTGTACATTGAGTCTACCACTTTGTTAGAAAAAGCACATTTTCTTTGTTCTCTGGAATTACACCCAACTCCGAGGACACTTTAGAGGAACATCCTGCCTTTCTTACTCCTCCCCCCATGCCCACCTCCACCTTCTCCTTCTAAGTTTCCTGCCCTGATCTCACCTTCAGGGGCATAAAGCTTGTTCACTCTTTTTCTTTTTTTGGTTTTGGGGCCACACACCATACTGTGCTCTGGGCTTTTGGCTATGTGATTAGGAATCACTCCTATCAGTGTTTCGGGGACCACATGGGGTGCTGGGGATCAAACCCAGGTTGGCTGTGTGCAAAGCAAACACTGTATCTGCTATACTATTGCTCTGGCTCCAACTTTTTTTGTTTTCATCCTAGAATCCCAGAAGGAACTAACTGCTCCAACCACTCGTACCAACACAGAGTGAAAACCTGCTGTTTCCAGATTTGTTTGAGTGACCTAGAAACTCTGCAACAGCTGTCAGTGAAATTGCTCTCATAGTAGATTTCAGAAGAAGGGTCTGGAACAGCTATAAAAGGGAATAGGCCTGGTTAAAAGGTTGTTCTCATGTCTGGAGAGATAGTATAATTGGTAGAGTGTTTGCCTTAATGCAGCTGACCCAGGTTCAATCCCTGGCACCCCATATGGTCCCCTGAGCCTCACCAGAAATGATCTCTGAGCACAGAGCCAGTAAATCCTTCTAGATTTATAAATTCTTATTGCTATCTCTCAAGAGTAATAGGATCCATTCAATATACATATCCATCCAATTAGCCTAACATGGAAATAAAGCAAATTAGGTATGTTATTATTCTAATGTTTCTATTTTATAAGAAATGTATACAAGAAGTTCATTTTGCTTGTAATAATTTTCTTACAGTATTGTTATAATATGCTCTCTGACAATACTACAGAAAAACTAAATATTGTATCTGCCATTATGTTTAACATGCATTGAAGTATAATAGTTGAGTCCAAAGTCCAAAATCTCTTATTCATCTCACTAAAAGCAAAAACACAAAAACTATATCCATTTGATCTAACTTAATTAGCAAGACCCGCTACTGAGAAGAAATTTTTCTTTTCAGTTATAAAAACCATATAGAAAATAATAATAATTGTAAGGAGCAATTATTGGAGCCAGATGTTTTGTTTGATGAAACTAGCCAGAAGCAGTGTCTATAATTTTAAATGTCTTGCGTTGCGAAGTGGGTGATGCTCAACCATCTGCTACCAAGGCACACACATGGGCTATCAACAGTGCAGGTGGTTCCAAGAAGCCTCGGGTCTAACTTATCCCCTTCTTCCCATGCAGAATTTATGAATATTGTTGCTACCAATAGAAAGAGAGAATCTGAAACAGGAATTGTGTCAAGAAATTAACCAACGTATTGAACTTCTTCTAGATATCATCCTAGTTTAATTTAAGGAGTTGATATTTGGACATTTACAAATAAATACTATTTATTGTAAAATACACAGAATCCCTCATGGTTAAATAATTGAATTCCCAACTTTTGGACAAATTAAATATAATGAGCTTACAAGTATCTGTGGGGGAGGGTCAACTGAAATTTTGGGGGTAGTTTTGTTAACTAAAAAAGAGTAAAGATAAACCTAAAAAAAAGGCATCAGTCACTAACAAGGGGAAATCCATGGTGGATGAGAAAGACAATGCATATCATGTTAATGGGAAAGAAAATCAAAAACATTATAGGTGGAGAACTTAAAAAATACTCCCATAGCACTGAGAGGCCTCAGTGATATATTTGAACAAAACCATTGTCAACTCAAACCACTCAATCTCACAGATTCATAGAAGGTTTTGTATCCAGGACCATAGTAACTCCCTACCATCACCACCCTCCCCCACCTTAGGTGGAGACATTTGGGGTTGTCATGACTGGGTGTGGTGCTACCAGCACTGAGGGGATGGGTAGAGGTTAGGAATGTTGCTGAATAGCTCACCAACATAATGCATCCCCTCCCAAAGAATTATCCAGCCCCAAATTTCAGTAGTGCTGAGGTTATCAGGACACCCTGTTGTGTTGGCATTGCATTCAACTGCAGCCAGAGAAAAAGCAACTGTACAGTGAGTAACTCAAAGATTTCAGAGTTTATCTCACCACAATAAGTACAGGGGCTGCCGTGTCACTGGCATTAGTGATGCCACCAAAGTTAGTGATGCCACCAAAGACTTAAGGTTCTGGAGGTTATGATAGATGATGATATTTTGGCCAGGCAGCATCTGCTCTAAAGTAAACTGGGCAGCTACTATAAGATGGTCATAGTGCATATTGCACAGGTCAAAGGCTGGTTGAATATAGATACAATCTTCCTTTTACATGATAACTCTTGCTCTTGTCTATTTTGATGCCCATCAAAACATGTCACTTTATACCAAATTAAGGTTTTCTGTGGCATCTTCCTTTCAATTCCCAGTCAAAGCTAATGCTCTGGATCAAAAGTTTTGTTCTTGGGGACAAGGAGAACCTCAAGACTGAAAGGAGAGAAGTAGAGCTTTTTCTGAAGGTATAGTACCCAGAGAGGTAATGTGTTTCTGTGTTTCTTTATAGACAAATGAAAAAGTTCCTGTAATAAGCCATGGTTGTTTAGGAGAAAAATAAAATTCCAGGGGGAGGGGATAGAAATTAGGTTATTTCACCTGGGCAAAGTTAATGATTTAAAGTGAAACCATTTACTGTAAATAAAGTAAAATAAAATAAAAATAGGGCTCAGGAGATAACATAGAGGTTAAGGTGCTTGCCTTGCACACAATCCATGCCAACTCAATTCCTGAAATTCTATAGAATTTCTTAATTCTATGTTCTGCTTGGGTCCCCATGCATTGCCAGGCATAGTCTTGTGGGCTCCCAAGCATCATCAAAGTGGCCACAGTGATCACAAATCGGTGGGGCCCTGAAAACACCATTCCCTCTGACCCTAGATAAGAATCACAAGAGGAGCCCCAAGGTCTACTGAGCACTTCCTGAAAGTTTTTCCTCAAAGCAAAAAGTAAAAATCAATTAAAAATTCAAAAATATGAGCACAATAGTTTCATAAAATGTTTCAGACAACCAATAGTGGGTAGGGAAGACAATATAAAAGGTGCAAACAATTTGTGTATGATCAAAATATTCATCAGGATAAAGAAAACAAAAATGAAGCCATAGGTAAAGTCTTTGAGTCAATCCTCAGTCCATCAGACACTATCACAAAAGAAGGATCTTGGAACTTCATCTGAGCTCAAGGGAATGGAGAAGCAGAATGCTCTAATAATTCATTAGAAAATCTTTCATAGAAGTAGAAGAAGAAATGGTTTGAGATGACACATATATTTTCCCTTTCCATAACCTTGTCCACAAATTCAGGCAAGTAGATTGACCACAGAGACATTTGTTCTAAGAAGAGGCTGAAGGGAGGTTATTATAACTTACAACAAATGGCTTCCCTAGGACATGTATGGATACTTCCTAAATTGTCAAAGAAGTTCCTAAACCTTAGGAAGGAACCTTAGGATTCTTTTTCCTGCCAGTGCTGAGAATGGCAATGAGATTTATTTCCAGGCATTTTTACATTCCCCTTGAAATGATCATTTGCACATTGGTCAAGACTTCCAGGAGCAGGTGATACTTCCAGAAGATTCCATACTTTTAAAGTGGCTCATTATACTAATCAATGAATCAGTCTCCTTAAATTGGAATCCTTTGATCAGTATGAAAATGAACCTTTAAGGTCAAAATTACTTAAGCAATCCTTAAAACACCATCCAGTAAGAAAGAGAGAGAAGTGGGTCAACTTTTAAAATGATCTTCCTTAAACATTTGACATTTCTATTTCTTTTTCCTTTATATATCCATCCTGATTGTCCTTGAAGTGATATTTGTACCTCTCAGAAAACTGTGTATGATGGAAAGAAATTCCTCTCTTCCTTTGCACTATGAATCTTCCTGAGAATTGTACTCTGTTGGTTAAGAACACTACTTAATTCTATGTTCTCAAAAAGCCCTTCAAATACAGTGGGAGGTCAGTAAATGTTTATTAATCAATTTCTGTGACATTTGCACAAAATGATCAAAATGGCATGATGTACTAGGACATGCATTATGTGAGGTTAGAGTGATATATATGAACCTATTTTCAAACCAATTTAGAGTGTACTTACCAGCATATCTGCTATAACAGAATATGTGTTTTGAAAGAAGCTGGAGGAGGGAAAAGAGATGGTCCCATTAATAGCCTTAAGTGTGTCCTTAGATTGCTTTTCTGTTTCTGGGGTTTTGTAGGATGTACTTAAAAGGTCTCTGATTAGTCCAATTCCACATCAGTGCATCAATCAGCTTTTGAAAACACACCAAGGAAAATAATAACCAATGAAGTTTTACCACTGTGGTAAAGTAAAATAGGGAAATATAGATTATAGATTAAGTTCTACAGCAGGATGCTTTCAAATATAACAGAATGGCACCTTAATAACACACTATGGACATGTTTCATTGGTATTTTAATAGACTTGATTTCTAGATTGAATGTTTATTTTACATTGAAATGTAAATTGATTTGACAAAATTCAGAACAAAATCATATCAAATAAATAGTAGAAGAAAGGATCTTATGTTGGAGACAGTGCTTTGGGCATATTTTAAAAGTTAAGGATCTCCTGTTTCAGTCAACACAATGCCAATAAACAATTTGATTGTCTTAAGCAATCCATGGGGCTGTGAAGTTCAGATCATAGACAAACACCATTCTTACTTGCTTTGACTGTTGAGCTAAATATGGACTCTATGTCCTGCTAACTCCCTTTTTTGTTCTTTTCCAACTTGTGCACAAAAGCCAGCATCAGTCGAAGGTCTTCTGCTTTAGGGCTCAGCAGATATGGGTGGTGGCCTAGCCAACAGCTATTCTGCTTCATTAAAGAAATGTTGGTTTTGTTCAGGTGTGAGTTGGCCACAGGACTAAAAAAAAAAACCCTTTGATTTAATCTACTGTTCATACCCTCCTCTCACCCCAGATGGTGAATCTGCTAGTCATCCAAATTAATCATGGGGAATTCCATTATCTTTCACTTGAGTGGTTTAGGTCTGGGTATGTGACACAACACTGGTCAGTGAAATGAGTTAAAGCCATTAGGGACATCCTCAGACAATTTACCTCTATCCTGACTTTTCTGAAAATTGACATCTGTGTGAATAGTGGCTGTCATCTTGGAGCTCTGAAAGCAGCCAGTCTAGAAGGGAAAGACAAATGGCTGAGACAGTAGACAGAAGAAAAGAAAGTAAGTCTTCCCTGAAACCACTGAGATGCTGAATTGGATGATCCTGTATAGGAGAGGTAGCCAATACCTCTATCCTGATGGAGTGAACAATGGAATGTACTACCCAGATTCCTTGTTCAGGACAAAGGCACGCACTTCCTCAGCTACCAGAGGTAGTCCTTCTCCAGACTCCACCTTCTTTGGGAGTTGCTTTACTCCAGATAAATTCCTCCCCTAGAAGAAGCTTTATCCAAAGACTGATTTATATGGAAGTACAAAGGACCAACCTGCCTTGCTTCAATAAGGGATAACTCTAAGAGCATCCAATCACCATAGATCAGCCACAATCTTCCTGGGAAAACAAAGTGTTTAATTTCTCCCTCTAGCTAATTCTGCTTCTTCCACATCTTTACAAGACTTTGCATGACCACACTCTAATAAACCTGCTGCAAAACTGTAATATTCCAGGGAATGCAGCATGTGTTAAACGAGAAACAAACTTAAATCATAAATAATAAATTACTTAATTTTTCTTATAATTTTGCCACCCAAAATGCATGCATCCTTAAAATCTATATTTTATATTTTCCTTCCTTCTCACAGACTCCATGCACAAATAGAATCATACGCCAAAGAATTTTTTTTTCTTTTGGCGTGGGGAGAGGGAACATCAGGCAGTGCTCAGAGCTTACTCCTTGCTCTGTTCAGGGATCAAACCTGAAGGGACTCAGGATCAAACCTGGGCCAGCTGCATGCAAGGCAAGTGCCCTGCCCATTGCCTCTTGGCAGAGGATCTGCCTTTATGGAGCTGAGCTTAAGAGTTTCTTTTAGTCTTTGTACTTTTTACACTTTACTATTTATAAAGGTGCACATTAAAATGATCTATCTTGATCAGGATTATTTGTTTATTGATGTGCTTCTTGATTTCACTACTTCCCTCCCCTGTGCGCTGTTGCTGCGATGCCTGGAGGTCGCACAAACCTGGCTGTGGTATCCACTTTCCTGGCTGTAATACTCACGCATTTGGTGGCAATGACTGGAGATTGCACATTTTACTGTGTTGATGTGAGGATCATGCTTGGTATTTGTGGGACCGTGCCAGGGATCAAACTTGTAACCTTAGCCTCGCAGGGCACTTGCTTTCCCACTGAGCTCTCCCTGAACCCCTTGATTCCTTCTTACCCAGTCACAATCTCCAGACTGTGCTCTTCAGTCTTGATGGCGATCTCTGCTTGGTGTTTCCTGCTCTCACATCTTCTCATGGATCTCTTCCTCACTATGGCCTGAACTCAGATTAAATGTCAGCTCATGAGAGACATCTTCCTTGCACCCAAACCACTCTTCTTTCCTAACCTGCTTTATTACTGGGGTCAGAGAGATAACACAGCAGGTGGGATGCTTGCCCTGAGCACGACTGACCCAGATTCGATTCCCTGCTCCCCATGCAAGTCTCCTGGGACCATGCAGGAGTAATTTTTGAGCTCAAAGCCAGTAGTAAGCCCTTAGTATCACTAGGTTTGGCCCCCAAATAAAACTAACAAACAAAAAATTTTATTGCTACATCTGAAGACACTAGAAATGAAAATTTGGCACAGAGTAAAACTAATCTTTGTTGAATATCTTTGTTCCCACCACCAGTCATTACCAGATTTGTCTATTTTATAATAAAAGATATTATTGGTTCCTCAAAGACACAGCATGATTTGAAGATTTACAAGGCAACATATTGCCCCCACTTTGTTTCTGGGAAACCTGAAGGAAGGCAATACATTTTTCAGAGTCTTGGTTTCATCTTCTGAAAGACAGGGGCTGGGACTGGAACTAAGGCTGGTTTAGTCTTCTCTTATGTCTTTGTTATTAAGATGTGTCTACAAATTGGTACTTACCCAGAGGTGGTAGAAGGAGGTGGTTTTCCTCACTGTTCTCTCTACACCTTATGTGCCTTAGAGATAAGTTACCCTCTCCATATAAGCTTTCCCTCTCTCACTCTTTCCACCCACCTCTTTCCCAAAGAATTATTATTTGAAAAGGAATAAGGAATTAGATCCTTGTTCTTTCAAAGATCCCATCACTCACCCTTTAATATAAACAGCCAAAGCCATAGACGACACTAAGCACCACACAGTCACCATGCAGTACACTTCGATGGTGCAGTTTTCATTGCTGAAGTATCTCGGGGCTATTTTGCAGCCTTTCCCTGTTCCCTCTTCTATGCACTAGCAGCACCCAAGTTTTCTGCCTTACTGTGATTCTGAGAGAGGGCAGAGCAGGAAAATTCTAGAGCTGCAGAAGTGGAACAAGGTGAGATGCTAAGCCCTTTGGGAATAATGGGAGAGGAAGTGATCTCACAGGGCTTTTCTGATGACACCTGATCTGTAGGGGAAAGGGACAGAACTAGAGTGGAAGGCAGAGCCTTAAGGGCTCTGAACACTGAGTTTCAAGCTGCCAGGAGAAACTCTTCTCCCTCTCTCCCTCCCTCCCTCCTTCCCTCCCTCCCTCCCTTGTTCCATCCTCCCTTCCTTCCTTCCTTCCTTCCTTCCTTCCTTCCTTCCTTCCGTCCTTACCCCTCTTTCTTTCTTTCTTTCTTTCTTTCTTTCTTTCTTTCTTTCTTTCTTTCTTCTTTCATTCATTCATTCATTCATTCTTTCTTTCTTTCTCTTTCTTTCTCTCCTTTCTTTTCTTTCTCTCTTTATCTTTCTTTCTTTCTTTCTTTCTTTCTTTCTTTCTCTCTTTCTTTCTCTCTTGTGTGGTGTCAAAAATTGAATCTAGGTTTTTTGCATGCAAAGTATGTGCTTTACCAATGAGTCACACACACCACCAAGTTTTTTCTTTGTTACCACTCCCCGTTAAACGTGCTGTCCAGATAACCTCAGCACATGTGGGTGCAGCCCCTGGAGTCTGAATTCATGACCTTAGGCTTGCCAGGCAAGAGCTTTAAGCCACCAAGTCTTCCAGACACCTTAAGCTGCCAGAAAAGGATGTAGGAACAATCCATTCTGGAAAACTAGAACTCCCATGGTCACAAGCAACTAATCATGATGCCAAACAGAAGGGTGAATGGAAAATTCCCCACATCTCTGGCTCATATGATGATGTTTTGTAGATAAAAGATGGGAAACAGGCCCTTATCCATAGTGACTGACCAGAAAACTCATTTTTCAAGATGGAAACGGGGATCAAATGATTTCTCGGTGCAATGTGTCATAAGATGACTTCTATTTTTTTGAAACCCCATGATTACAATACTGTTAACGATGGGGTTTCATGCATACAGTCTTCCAATACCACATCCTTCACACTGTCTGTTTCCCATCATCATTGATGAGATGGCTTTTGTACCATCACCCCAAGTGAAGGAAGAGAGATCAGTAAGGTTCATGGTTTCTGTTGCCGTTCAAGCTCACCAGAACGCCTACAGTCATTTATCTGTCATTCAGTTCCACATTTCTAGGCACAAATTTTCACAGTGCACTCTCTAAAATCCATACTAAGTGAGCCACTGTTAGTATTACCTCTTTTCTCCTCATTTCATTCATATTTTTTGATCACTGCCATCAATAATTTCTGAAAAATGCAATAGGTTTCATATAACCCAGACACTATTAAAATCAACTTTGAAAATGTTATTTTTCTCACAACAAGAAGGGCATTCATTTAGAATAAAAGAAGAGTCTGTATTTTCAGTCACACAATTTATACATTGTCATACAAGACAATATTTCTCCTTGGGAGTGAATGCTTGCTGCCTTGTAGTGAATTCTTTCTCTGTATGAACTCTTTATCAACTATCCCACAAAGTCTCTCCCTCCTTTTATGTCCCTCCCTCAGGTGGCCTTGGTTGTATCCTAGAGCCCACTGGCAGCTGCGTAGGAAGGGAAAGCCTTAGTTGGCTGAGGTTGGGGGCAATTGTCTTGTGGTGAATCCTTTCTGTTTGAAGAAATACTTGAAATAACAAAATCACTATCTTGTTATTTCAATGTCAAAATTAATACCCCTGTGCCAATGGAGTTTTTTATGCTGTATTTTCTATTTAGTGATTAACAAACCAAGTCTAGACATAACCAGAAGAGGTAACTCTTTACTGCCAAGCACTAAGTCAATTGGCAAAAATTTTAAAGCTGAAAAAAACAAAAAATTTTGGATCCCTCATTCTAAAGATAATTAACAAATAAGTTGAATTAGTTGTTCTAGGGAAGCAGCCAATGAGTTGTTAAATTAAGAAATTTTTCTCTCTAGACCTACTTTTTTGGTATTTCATTCCTCCTTGCTTTTGAATTGACATACAAAAATATTTTTCAAAGTTTTTATGCCTATAAATATGATATTATAAATACTACTTTAATGTTTGGTGTGGCAGGGGTGAAGGTGAGGTAGCGATTGAGGTGTGTCAAATCTATAACCTAATAGTTCTCATTTAGAAGGACATTGTATTCAAAATCATTCAGCAATGATCTGTTTCTCTATAAATATTCTATGCTTTCTAGGTGACATAAAATTTTTCCTCTAGCTAAATTTAAAAAATACTAGTCACCTGAAGCTCAAAAGACTTACTCCCATCAAAATATCAGATTTAAGAATTACATTTCAAGAAATATATATCTTTTAATTAGGGGCTTTTTGTTTAGGCGGTACACCATACGGTGCTTGGTGGGGCCATTCCTGGCAATGCTCTAACTCAGGCATGTATTCCAGTCATTTAAACAACCATCTTAGCACTGTAGTACTGTCCTCACTTTGTTCATTGATTTGCTTGAGTGGACACCAGTAACGTTTCATAACAAATTGTGAGACTTGTTGTTACTGTTTTTGGCATATTGAATACGTCACGGGTAGTTTGCCAGGCTTTGCTGTGAGAGCAATATACTCTTGGTAGTTTGCTGGGCTCTCTGAGAGCGGCGGAGGAATCAAACCCGGGTTGACTGCATGCAAGGCAAATGCCCTACCTGCTGTGCTATCACTCCAGCCCAAACAACCATCTTATTAAATGTAAATTTAAAAGACAAAGTTGTTTTTGAGAGATTTGATGTTTAATAAGTAGGTGTAAAATATCTATACCTGAAAATAATCTAGACTGGTTTGCAAATCTTACAGTTGAGAAGAACGTAAATAATCCACCTGGAGAATGGATTCTGAGTGGGGCCTCAGTAGAGCTGGACATAGTGGTCCGTAAGAGGAAGCATTAACACAGAGGAAAAAAGAAATCTGACAAAAAATTGGATCTCAGAAAGTTTCTACGTTTTTAATTTAACACCCATACCCATAAATATTAGTAAAGCTCAAGCCTTTGAAATACAATAGTTAAAAAAAAGCGCTCTTCAAGGGGTGCACTTATCATGCTTATTAAAAACATACACCCAGAGAAGAAAAAAGAAAAGGGGAGAAAAGAAGAAAAGCAAAACGCACACACCCCGAATTTAGAATGTAAAATCAGAACCCCATTATAATTTTGCAGACACTTGGGTTGAGTTCCAAAACATGAGTCTCAGACCCCAGAATTTATATCTCTGAAGAAGAGAGAGGAACCAGCTACCATGATTCATTTTGGAGCTAGACAGAAAAAGATAAAAACTTAAATGCATCTTTCATCAAACTCAAACACGTCTTTCGCTCTTTTTGCTAGCTCCAGAGACACGTTTACTGGGTTGGATGTAGGACATTTCAAATAACTCAGATCTGAAGTCAATCAGGCTCATTTTGCAAGTCTCTGAAATGTGCTCTGAAAAAAGTGCTTTTTTTCCCTCCAACTCCTGAATGCTCCCTGAACTTCTCTCACATAAATCACTTTCCCCTACAACTCCCCTCCTTTTCCCAGCCCTTGAGACCCACGCAAGCTTCCTTTTCATTTTCACTCAAAGCCCGAACTTGTAAACAGGTTTCTTGCACCCTGATTTGTAATCTTTTCCTCATTTTGCACAACTGTCAGAAGCAACAGAGACCAATGTGGTGGGAGGCAGCCACGGTAGGTGGCTTGATAAAAGATGTCAGCATTCCTGTTCCAACTCTGACACCCCTTTTCAATACACAAACTTATCACCACACTGAAACGTTCATTATACCATTCAGAAGTAGAGGTCTAGTGTGGCAATTTACTGTAAAGCGCCGCCGTGATTATAAAGAGAAAATCAGTCACTTATTCTGTTGGGATTGTTCATAAGACTGACAGACATGCTCAGTGAGGAAGGGAGAGCTTGCACCTGGTCAGGAAACTGCAAGATGAGACAACGGTTCCTCTGTTGCTAATAATTATGCTTTGGGTTTAATCACCAACTTTATGCTTGACAAAATGGAAGCCAAAGACTGGGAAATGATGAAGCAATAGGTATTTAAATCATGGAACATTTTTCGTTCAATTAGTATGGTGATGAGGCTCTCCATTTGTTAGGATTCTAGCTGATGCCGGCAGTATTTTAAATTAAGGTTAGTTGAAATGACGGCAGTGGAGTTTGAGGAGTGACACACTACAATGAATATGTCAGCTCTCTGTAGGCTGGAGATAGACTTTTGATGGCTCAAATCATAGCTCAGAAAGCAAAGATTGAAAAAAGAGAAAGCAATTTACTGCATAACCCATGTTCATAATCGTTTCTTCTTCTTTTGGCCAAAGCAAGGAGTGGGGTTAGGAAAAGATAGGCAGCCTGGAGAGAGGAAATGGATGACTCCAGTCGGCCAACCATTTGCATATCATTAATCAATTTAGGCAGCTGGCTGATCCAGGACTTTTGCTTAGAATACAGTGCTAACCTAGCCCAGTTTATATTTGTCTAATTGCTCCGTTGTACAAAGAATGTGCCAGGAAATGATAACATCGCTACTCGGGCTTCGAAGCTGGCAGCTCTAGACAGTTGTTTTGTTTTTTTCTCCAACAAATTTCACAATGACACTCATTCACATCTCTCCAAGAAGGCTGCTTCTTGATGTCATATTTTTAGTTAAAACTGAGCATAAAATGAATGCTCTTCTTCTCTCCTCTCTCCTTCTCCACCATTTGCAAGACCCCATCCACTCTAAGAATCATGAATTTTCATTAATTGGTATAAATGGCATGTAAAATTGCTGCAAGGAGGTCTCCTGTTTTGACACCCACTCTGTAATGAATATTAATGGTAGATTTTGCTTTTTCCAACAACTCGGAGGGAAAAATACAAACGTGGGAGGCTGACTCTGTTTAGACGCCCATGTTTATCGCCACAAAATTGCAACAGAAACATTTAATTAATTGAATAATTGGAAGCTTACCATTCATTTTATCATCTCAAGGCAGAAGATAAATAAGTTGGCTTAATAACTCTTGTTAGCAGCAGATAAAAAAGACAACTGTAGTTATCTCTTAATTAGCCACACATGTAATACTCCATGGAATTTTCTAGGGACAATTTTTAATTGTAAGCCATGTATTCTCCCCAGCCCAGTGGGCATACGGCTATTCCTTCCTAAGATGCAGCAAATGTGTAGGATCTGCAAACACTAAAGGGTGGTTTGATTTTTAGTTAAAGTGTTTTTTGTGTTGAATATCTATCTATCTCATTCCCATGTGGAATGCATGGGATTTGCAAAGAACTAGCCTTCAGAAGACTAAGATCCTGCCATAAATATCCAGGTGACCATGTTATCTGGGCACACCTCTCAGGACTTTAGTTCTTTTCTAGGTACGATTTAAAAATGAATTACTTAGGGCTGAAGAGTTGGTATAGCAAGTAGGGCATTTCCCTTTCACATGGTACACCTGGGTTCAATCCCTTGCAGTTCTTTTGGTCCCCTGAATTCTGCCAGGAGTGATCCCCAAGTGCAGAGCCAGAAGTAAGTCCTGAGCAAAACAAGGTGTGACTCCCGAACAAATAAACTAAAAGGTGAGTCACTAAAGTTATCTGTAGCTTTAACATTACATGCCTTTGTCCTTTTAACAAGCACTGAGTCTGAGTTCAGGATGCGCCTGATGCTCCACGGTGCCTCAAAGGCATTCTCTCATTCACTCAGCCCATAGCCCTCAGAAGCAGGTGAGAACCTTTGGGCCTAGAGAGAAAGAGTTTATAGCCCAACAATATTGGGATCTAATGCTGTTATTTTTATCAAAATAAAAACTATTCAAGAGGGCAGAGTGATATTGCATGGGCAGAGCACTTGCCTTGCACATGGCCAACCCAGATTTGATCCAGCCCCACCAAGAGTGATCCCTGAGCATGGAAGTAGTTGTTAGCCCTGGGCACAGCCAGGGGTGGCCCCCAAACAAACAAGCAAGCAATAAAACCCATCTGACTAAAATTTAAAAATCTATGCAGAAAAATATAGGTAATAAAACAAAGTATTCACCAGAGAAAAGATTATTACTTTTAAGTCACTATTGATTCAGATGCTTTTCTATACACACATACACTGAGATGGAACTGAACAGACACACAATAGGAGCAGAAAAATAAGGTGAAATTGTTTCTAAAAATAAATGCTATTATTTGGTTATAGGAAAAAACAATTAAACAAAAGAACCAACTAGTCCTTAGGCTTATCTTCTGCAAGAAACACTCCTGGTGGGATTCAGAGAACCATATAAAGTGATAGGGATCAAACCCAGGTTGGCCTTGTGCAAGGCAAACACCCCATCTGCTGCACTAATGCTCCAGTTCCAAGAAACAGTTTTCTATAAAAGCTACTAAGCGTTAAGAAAATAAAATTATGGAAAAAATATTAGTCCATCATGTCAGCAGAGAAATGGTCCAGCATCATATCTTCAAAAGAACATGATGTGGCCAAATCATCCCAGGTAGACCGCTGAGAACTCTGGGGCCTTCTCAGAATGGGCAGATTCCCCTTTTCACCTGAAAGCACAGCAATCCAAAGCTAAACCTAACACACTCTCCAACTTAGAAACAAACCAGCTCCACAACTAAACCTCATCAAACTGCCAAGCCACCAAATTGTTCTTGATCTATAGCTCCTGGACTACACAGCCACAACACCTCCAAATTTCGTAGTACTGTCAGCCCAGTAAGATCACAGCAAATATGATTGGAAGGTTACATAAAATATCACCAAGCTCAATAAGCCTAATCAATAACACTAGCTCAACTACACTAACCAGCACAGTAAGATCCTACACAATCATTTGAGCAACATCATTGTGAGATACAACAATGATCATAAATTGACTATTACTGATCTATGTTTTGTTAATTCTATTTGCTTTGTATCATAACAATATGAAATAAATTTGATTGTGCCTGCAAGGGGGCAGGCTGGGATAGTGGGTGTGAAATCTGGGGCATTGGTGGAGGGTAGGGTACACTGGTGGTAGGATTGGTGTTGGAACATTTAATGTCTGAAACAATTGAATTACATTCTAAACAACTTGGTAAATCATGAGTTATAATAATTTTTAATTATAAAATAGGACATTTATATATATTTAGCCTTCAATTTCGATCACGATCACGATCGTCCTGTTGTTCGACAATTGCTTTGAGCAGGCATCAGTAACGTCTCCTTCCATCTAGCCCTGAGATTTTAAAAAGTGCCATATTCAAGGCTCTTTCAGGGTTAGGAGAACGAGACCCATCATTGTTACTGGTATTTGGCATATTGGGTACCCCACGGGGAGTTTGCCAGACTGTCCTGTGGGCAGGTTATATTTGGTAGCCTGCCAGGTTGTCCAAAGTAAGAATAAGATAATATGATGTCCGGGAGCTGGATTTTATAGTCTCTGGGTCTTGGCCATTGATTGGATTACACAGCACCAGGGGGCCAGTTGGTGGGGTCACAACCCAGCCCACTGGAAGATGGAGGATCTGGGTGGAGGATGCTCATCCCCAATCCAAGCAGGCTTGGAGATCTCAGCCCCGGGACCCGCATGCCTTTGTTCCTCTGCCGGTACCTTCATGCGTGTGGAGAGTGGTCTCAGCATGGTTCTGGAGGTCTTCGGGTGCCGGAGCTCTGCTCTACTCGGGGTGGGGAGGGAAACTCAACCTGCTCCCTGCAAGGGGCCCCGGCGAGGACAGCCAGGCCCGGGGCAGAAGACTTTCAATTTCAGACATTATTATATATTTTCTTCCATTTGCCATGGAAGATATAGAAAGAAGCACTTATTCCAATCTTCTAATTTTTATTACTTTATTTTTAAAATTCATTAATATTTGTAACATTGTATTTTATTCTATAATCATAATTCCTGGGATTTAGAAATAGCAAAGACTCAATGGTTTGTAGTTTTGGTTCCAAATTTAAGTGGATTTATTTGTTCACTGGTCTTTTTTTTTTTGCAATATAGCTTCTTCATTTCTAAGTACTTTTGCTTTGATTCATTTCTTTCTTGGCTGGAGTTTAAACACTGGCCTATTTTTCCAGGTGGATTAAGAAATGCTGGATCCTCCAAACTTTTATGTGTTTAGTAACACAAAATGCCTGTACAAATAAATTATACAATTTATTTGTATATATGTGTGAATTGGGACAACAGCGACATCAGTCAGGCAAAACCGTCGATTGAATATGATGTGGTCTATTTCGTAGTGGAATCGTCCACCGGGAGACTCCCATGTCCATCGTTTAGATTCTGCCTTCTGGAACTGTGAGTTACCATGGATGGTCTTGGTCGACATGATGAACTCTGACAGTCTCTCACCCTGTTCGTTCCATTCTAGGCCATGGGTCCCGATGTGAAGTTCTTCAGCTGATCTTCTCGGTCCTATCTTGGCATTAAAATCACCCACAATGATCTTGTAGAAGGTGTGGTCTTCTTTATAGAACTTCTCTAGCTCCATGTAGAACTTCTCGATTTCTCTTTCATCATAATGAGATGTTGGTGCGTAGACAACGAAGATAGAAACTGCAGGCAGTGAGCCACATCTATTCAAATGTAAACGTCCAATTCGGGTTGTTAGGCATTCGAATGAATCAATGCTCTTGGCCAAGTTTGTGTTGACAAGGACACCGATGCCTCCAACACCTCTTTTATCGCATGTTCCGAGGAACAATTCTTCTCCAGTGTCGAAAACGGCGTGGTGAGATTCGTGCCTTCTTGTCTCGGTCAGACCAATGATGTCGTACTTAATCATTCGCGCTTGTACCATCAGGTCCTCGATGGATGCATCTGATGCTAGCGTACGTGCATTGAAAGTACAGACGATCATTTTTGTCTTCCTTCGTTGTGGCAGCCTAGGTCGGACCACCGTCTCCTTCGTGCAAAATTCTACTTCACAGAGTGGGGAGAAAGGGCTGCAAAGTTCAAAAAGAGAACTCCCAGAATGACCACCAACTGGGAACTCTTTGGTACAATTGCGGCAACATGGGAAGATGCCATTGTTGACAACATTGATGAGGAATACGATCGACTGGTTCAGCACCTCCATGAATGTGCGAGGAACGCCAAGAGAGAGATAGCCACAAAAAGTCGCCTATCTTTGAAAACTCTTGAGCTAATTCGCCAGCGTGGTTTGGCGCATGCCTCAGACAACCGCAAGCTAACGTCCGAGCTTGCAAAGCAGTGCAGAGATGCGATCAAGGAAGACCTCAAAGAGAGAAGAGCAGAAGTACTGGTAGATGCGGCAGAAGCCGGGAAAAGTATTCGTAAGGCCCGCCTGTCCTTCGCCAACTATAAGACCAAGATGACTGCCCTCCGACGTCCTGATGGATCCATCACATCCTCCAGAACGGCAATGGAGAGGATTATCCATGACTTCTACTCAAATCTCTTCGATAGCCATGTCCACTTGCCAACATACCAAATTCCACAGGATGGGTATGTTGTTCCCAATGTTCTCCCCTCCGAAATCCAACACGCCATTTCGTCGGTAAAGAAACAAACAGCACCCGGCCCAGACAAGGTCAGACCTGAACACCTGAAGAACCTGCCGTCAGTACTCATCAATACACTGGCTCGGCTCTTCACTCGCTACCTGTCTGAATGCAAGGTTCCATCCCAATGGAAAACCAGCAGGACCGTACTACTGTTCAAGAAGGGAGACATCCATGACATTGGCAACTATCGCCCGATCTGCCTATTGTCTGTCATCTACAAGTTGTTCACTCGAGTCATCCTGAATAGGATTGGCAGAACACTAGATGAAGGACCACCATGCGAGCAAGCAGGGTTCCGCAAAGGATTCAGCACCATCGACCATATCCACACAATAACCAAGCTCATTGAGGTTTCTCGGGAGTTCAAGATGCCGCTCTGCTTAACGTTCATTGATTTAAAGAAGGCCTTTGATTCTGTTGAGACGGAAGCGGTCATTGAAGCCCTAGCCAATCAGGGCATTCAAGCCCAATACATCAGGATCCTCCGTGAGCTGTATTGCGGATTCACTACCAGGATCTCACCATTCTACAAAGAAGTGATCGTTGATGTCAAGAGAGGGGTGCGGCAGGGTGATACCATTTCACCGAAACTCTTCAGTGCCACCCTCGAGAACATCATGCGACGACTGGAATGGGAAGGAATGGGAGTGAAGATAGATGGTCGGCAATTACACCACCTCCGCTTTGCTGATGATATTGTTTTAATAACACCAAACATCAGCCAAGCGGCACAAATGCTGGCCGACTTTGACCGTGAGTGTGGAAAGGTAGGACTACAGCTGAATCTTACGAAGACAGTGTTTATGAGAAACAGCCTTGTTCCTGACGCCCCATTCGCTCTCAATGGAACGACCATCTCCGAATGCAACAGCTATGTCTACCTAGGTCGAGAGGTCAACATGACAAATGACCTGGCACCCGAGCTGCGCAGGAGGAAGAGAGCGGCTTGGAATGCCTTCAAGAACGTCGAAGAAATAGCTAAGAGGACGAAGAACCTCCAGCTCCGGGCACATCTCTTTGATTCCACTGTTCTTCCTGCATTAACATATGCCTCAGAGACCTGGGCCCTACGCAAACAAGATGAGAACGCCATTCAGGTCTCCCAAAGAAGAATAGAAAGAGCTATGCTTGGAATATCACGTTTCACTCAAATGAGAGAAAGAATCCGGAGTTCTGACATCCGTCGACGATCAAGGATCAGGGACGCTGTCTCATTTGCCAAGGTGTCGAAAATCAGATGGGCTGGTCACGTAATGAGATTTAAAGACGACCGTTGGACTAGAGCTGTTACTGATTGGATTCCACGGGATGTCAAGAGACCGCGTGGCCGCCCACCTACCAGATGGTCAGACTTCTTCCTGAAGATCATGAACGATCGGTTTGAAGCCCTTCATGTGCCCGGAGCGAACAGATGCCATTGGGCTACACTAGCACGCGACAGGGACAAATGGAGACGTTACTGGCGCCCGCTCGAGCAAATCGACGACTAACGGGAAGTTAAGTGATATGTGTGAATTAATGGAAGAATTAGGGGATTTTTTTCATTAATCTACAATTTGATCCATCAATTCCATTCTTAGGTACCTATCTCCAAACAACATAAAAACACTAATTTGAAAGGACACATAAGCACCTATGTTCATTGCAGTATTTACAATATCAAAGCAACACAAGTCCAAATAACAGTTGAGAGTGCCACGAAAAATATAACATATGCATATATGTATATATACATACAGACATATGTATACATAAATACATACACACAATGGAATGCTATTCAGTTCTTAGGAAAAATAAATGTTTTCTTTTCATGAAAATAAGGATAGAGCTGGAGATTCATCCAGAGAGTCAGAAGAAAAAGACAAATATTGGAAGGTAGGAAACCAAATATAAACCACAATAGGAAACTGTGGACTCAGACCAAATTACTGTGGTTACCAATGAAGAATGTGGGTAGATAAGATGGGAGATTCAATTCCTTTATACTTTATTATGATAACAACACAACATACCTTCAGCTTGAATACTCTCCAAGAATTTGACCTGGTGATGGCCAGGGTGCAGATGGTGATGAAGAATATTATCTCATCTTCTACATCCATATCCTTGTATCTTTCAGTATTTCTGAAAATCATTTCAGAACCGCAAAAAGATACACATGAGACAGTGTAAGGGGAAGGCTTCAATGACGTGAGAGTACTATCAAGGCTTTCCCAAATCAACAATCTCTGTTCATAACTAGAAAACCATTCCCATTACTCTAAAACTACTTATTATTCACTGCCATTTCCCTATTGCTCATCTTAGTGTCTACTACATTGTAAATACTCCATAAAACTCGGGGTAGAAGAGATAACTGGTTTGGGTAAGGTTAGGAGAGAGGCAGGTCAAGAAGGAGAGGTGAAATGACTTTTTAAAACCGTACTACTTGCTTGCTGGACTTTGTTTACAGCATTTTTAAAAGAGCTTTAAATTTCAAATAAATTGTTGCCAGAAATTATAGTATATAATTAAATTTTTGTAGGAGCACCACTTTTAAATATAGACATTTTCATTTTTTGACATGTAAATTGCCAATTTAATCAACATGAACCAGATATGTGAGGAGTTAGAATTAGAAATAAATATAAGGCAGGAAAAAACAAGTGAAAAGATTTTAAAGAAGATCTAACTTAGAATGTTTTTTGAAGATGAATGTGAATGTAGAAACTTGACTAGACCATGATTTTTATCTGGGTTGGACAAAGTACAAATAGTAGGAGAAGACCAGAACACCCCACCCAGTCAGGCAATGGATGACAAAGATCATGCTTTTTGAAAGATCTAAACACAACTTAGGTACTGAAAGATCTCAGCACAACTTAAGATGGCTCACACGCACATTTTCCACCCTAGAACTACAATACTCTCCATGCCTTTCTGGTCCTTCTCTCATTTCTGCTCATTTTCTGCCTCACCTGCAATTATCTTCCTAAACTCAAAGCTGAACTGGTTTTTCGCTAACTTGAAGCCCACAGCATTGTGTCCAATTTAATTTAGCTAGTAGACGAGGTCCTTCCCAACTTCACCCCAACATTTCTGTCTGTGCTGTCACTGGGCATTCTTAACCCTGGTCGACCAGATTGCTCACCATTTCCCTTAGAGCTCTGGGTTATTTGTGGGTCTTCAGGTTTCCTCAGTCTGGATTGCCTGCCTCTGTCCAGAAAATGTTTCAAAGTCCTTGCAGGCTCAAAGAAAACCTCAGCTCATCTGAAAAGCAGTATTGTTCCTCTCCCAAGCAGCACCCCACACTCCTGCAGCCATATTCTCTGTATGTGGGTCCATTACCACATAGACATATGCCCACAACACTGTTAAAACCTTAGGCCCATATTTCTTTCTTCCTCAATGCCATCCTCTCCCACATCAGTTCCTGATACCCACAAGACCCTTCAGAATTGCTTCCTTCATGCAGAAGCACATTTCCCCCCTCACTCATTTCTAGCTTGCCAGAAAATTACAAAGACTCCAATCTAAATACTTACCTTTTCCTTATAGCAGAATGGCCTATTCATAGCTTTTAATAACAATCCTTCTCCCAAAACTTTCATTGCTTCAGAAACTGATATTTCTAATCCTAAGGCCATGCCTGACAGCACTCATCTAACCAGCCATTTGTAAAGCCCGAATAAATGGGTCATGTTCATTTGACTTTCTGAGTTCACCGTGTGGTGCCGACTTTGTTTCTCCCATTTTTTTTTCTCCTGACAACTCCAGTGGGGAGCAGCCTTGTGCCTTCCGGCTTGCTATAATTTTCCATCTTTGTCTGCAAGACTGTCTCTGCCCGTTGCAATGCACAACAGAGAGGTTAACAAACATGAGGGGCTTTCTGAGCCTTCCACCTTTCCTGGGCACTGAATGATGCTTTGGGTTCTGTGTACTAGGAAATTCAGTGATGGGCACGTACTCAGAATGGCAATGAGGTACATGGTGCAGCACATTGCTGAGGACAACTCAAAAGGGATTTTACTCTTTTTCCTTGGATAGATTACAGTTTAATCACATTAGCAGCTGGAAGTACATTTAAGGAAATCAATGTTTAAAAAACAACATGTTCCTCCTCCAGAAAGCTGTAAAAGAGACTGGAGCAATATTACAGAGAGTAGAGAATCCCCCAGCACCACCTGAGCCCACCAGAAGTGATCCCTGAGCACAGAGTCAGGAGTATGCCCTGAGCACTGCCAGGTATGGCCAAAAAATCTTTTTTTTAAAAAAGCCATTAAAGAAAGAAAAATAATAGAGATACTGATACAAGTTATTGAATCACAACAAAAACATAACAGGGGATCCTAAAAGTTAATACATTACAGAAGCAATGGAAGAAATGACATTGAAAGCTGATGAGAGAAAATTTTAAGCATCTTTTTTTGCAAATAAAATTAAAGAAGTAAAATAAACAAATTTCTAGAATGTACTTACTAAATTTGACCCAACAAGCAAAAGAAAAATTTGAACAATCCTACATTTATAAAAGTGATTAAATCCATAGTTTAAAACATTCCTATAGTCTCCTACTTATTTGCTGAGTTGGGGGAGTTGGATGAAGGTTGGGAGACTATACATTGTATAGTCTCACAGGTACTGTTAATATCATTTCTTCAGTTAGGGTAAAAATATGGGTGTGAACTCCTACATTCTTTCTAGTTCTCGTATATGTTAAAACATTATATAGTTTGCATCATATGTTTGTATATATTTGTTTGTGGGTCACACCCAGCAGTTCTCAGGAGTTACCCTATCTCTGTACCTGGGGGGTCACTCCTGGTGGTGCTGAGGAACCATCTGCTACTGGGTATTGAACTTGGGTCTCCTACATGAAAGGCATGTACTCAGCCCATTGAGTCATCTCTCTGACCCATCATTATAGTTTTAAAAAATATTTACGTTAACTCAAAAGCAGTATTTTAAATCTAGATTTATAGAAACCAATCTTAATCTATATCTTATCCCAAAAACTCTCCCAAGTCATATTCCAGTATCAGAAGTATTAGAGGAAGCAAGAGAAGAATTTACAATATAAAGGACCATCCTTAAAATTGAATCTATAATGTAACTCAAACTACTGTATAAATATACAAGTTTACATGAAATACTTGCCTGGAAACATTGTGACAGTCTGACTTCAATTTAGTGCTAGAAAAATCTAATGAGTTTAACAAAAGAATTTTTAAGGAGGTCCTTCCTGTATGCATTTAAATAGATACTAGCACTGTAGCACTGTCCCGTTGTTCATTGATTTGTTTGAGCGGGCACCAGCAACATCTCCATCGTGAGACTTGTTACTTTTTTGGCATATCGAATATGCCATGGGGAGCTTGCCAGGCTCTGCCATTGGGGTGGGATACTCTTGGTAGCTTGCTAGGCTCTCCAAAAGGGGTGGAGGAATTGAACCCAGGTTGGCCTCATACAAGGCAAACGCCCTACCCACTGTGATATCACTACAGCCCAAATAGAATGTACTAAAATTATTAAGCTAGTTGTACCACATTTAAGTTTGTCTGAACTCTGAATCCAGAGATAGAACTGCTGATGCAAAGAAACTGCAAGTTTTCGACTTGATTAGATTTTCTCAAATTGCTCTCTGAAGTGTTTTTACCAATTTAAACTATCACCAAAGTGCATATAAGCTCCGATTTTCTGATTTTCTCCTGTTTTGAAAACAGTTAGCTATATAAAATGTTTGCCACCTTGATAAGCATAAAATGTCCCTGCTTATCTGCTTTCCTGATCACCGATGAGTTTGAAGTATATTATATATGTTTACAGTCTATAAACAGCGTGTGTATGTGCATGTATATGTATATTAATGATGGAGGTTATAACTCTAAAGACACTGAAAACACAAAATTAGCAAATACCGAACCATTGCTATTCAGGGAAACAAATGTAGGTTCTTGTGCATCTCTGATCACATTTTATAGCATTCAATATATAATGTGGGTTGACAGATAGTACAGGTGAGGCTCCAGTGGCCCCCCAAGCACTTCTGGGGTAGCCAGGTGGTCCCCAGTTCCTCAGGCCTGCAGTACCACATCCTCAGGTACTGGCTTTGAGTACTGAGTATCACAAGGACTGGCTGCAGGAGCCCCTGGGGAGGTCACAACATGGGGAAGGAGAGATGAGAAATGTATAACTTTGTATTGGGAGTACTTTTGTCTAAAGGTTCCTAATGAAATTTACATAGTTGATTGGTGACCACTGAACTCAATGCCAACTGGTCTATCCTTCATGCCTGGACGCTCTGTGAGATCTAGCGGCGTTCTTAGACATGGAACACAGGACAAACATCCAAGCATGATGCTTGGCATCATTTTAAACATGAAGTCACAAACAAAAGGCATTCAAAAATGCAGAAAACATGCCACTAAGCAGACTTAGTGAAAAGTAGACTTAGAGAAAGTGTGAACTTAAAAGGCAAAGCAAGGGGGTATGGTGCCGTCAGCAGGTCAATCTGTACCTGTGAGGTGAATGCATCAGCAGCCTGATGGCAACGTCAGACTTTCAGATACCCCAAAATTGCTGTTGTGCCTTTGGCCAGACCCCAAAACCTTGGGGCAAAGTTTACCAAGAAAGTAAACGGCCAAAAGTTAGGTATGTGGGAGACCTACCCACAAACCACCTTCAGCTCAGCTATATAATTGGAGGTATGGCCTCTCTGGTTCCTGATCAAACTGCTTAATGGCAATGATCCCAGAGTCTCAGAAACGAATCATGGAACCCAAAGGTTTTTGGCTGAAATGCATCCTGTTCCTACAGTAGGTTACTGGTGCTGGGCCACTCCAGGTGGGAATAAGTTTCGTGCCTTGGCCTGTTCCCTCTGGTGACCTGGTGACCACCATCCTCCAGAGGCCACAGGACAGTCAGGTTTGTGCCTGCAGTGACGAGACACATGAGGCCTCACCACCTGGGGGTGGAGCCGACTCTTTCTCCCCATCCCAACCAGACCCCGAGTCGCTGCCCACAAAAGGCCTCTCTGGCTCCTGATCAAGCTTGATACCAAAGACTTAGAAACAAATCTTGAAACCCAGCGGCTTTTGGCAGAAATGCATCTGGATGGCATACAAGGTGGCTGCCAGCTCAGAGCTTATTGGAAAGCCAGGTATGAGCCGGCGGTGACGGGGCAACTGCAGTCTCATGGGAAGGAGGGCAGTACCGGCTCATCCTTCACGCCCTACCGAGGTCACGAGTTGCCCCCCACAAGCGATTCTCTGGCATGGCCATGGCTCCAGAGACAAAAGGACTTAATCCAGAACCCGGCAGCTTGCAGAAGAAAAGTAAATGGACCATGCGTTAAACTACGGTGCCATGCCTCCCCGGGAGGGAAATGGTGTTGCTTCCTTCTGTCTTCGCCCCCCCCCCCCCCCGCAGCAAGGTAGCCACCTCTTCAGAGCTTAATGGAAAGCCAGGTATGAACTGGTGATGAAGGGGCAACTGCAGTCTCATGGGAAGGGGGATGGTACCAGCTCGTCCTTCACACCCTACCGAGGTCATGAGTTGCCCCCCACAAGCGATTCTCTGGCATGGCCATGGCTCCAGAGGCAAAAGGACTTAATCCAGAACCTGGCAGCTTGCAGAAGAAAAGTGAATGGATCATGTGTTAAACTACGGCGCCATGACTCCCCAGAAAGGAAAGGGTGTTGCTCCCTTCCACCTTTTTCCCCCCTGGCAGCAAGGTAGCCGCCACCTCAGAGCTTCTTAGAAAGCCAGGTATGAGCCCGCGGTGACGAGGGACTGCAGTCTTATGGGAAGGGGGGCAGTACCAGCACATCCTTCATGCCCTACCGAGGTCACGAGTTACCCGCCATGAGCGGCTCTCTCCAGCATGGCCATAACACCGGACACACAGAAACCAATCTCGTAATTATCTGGCTCTTTGCAGAAATCCAAAATTGTGGCTGCATGACATTATATGATTCTCATAACCAGCTATAGAAAACAAAATATTTCACAATGCCTTTTCAGCAATTCTGATTGTTTGGGGTAAATTCTAAACAACAATGGTGCATCTTTTGTCAAAATAATGAATGTAATCAATGTAGAGAAGAGTTAAGTAGAAATCATCTGCCTCACAGGCATTTGGAGGGGTGGGAGGGGGGGTATACTGGGGTTCTTGGTGGTGAAAAATGAGTACTGGTGAAGGGAAAGGTGTTTGATCATTGTATGACCGAGACTTAAACATGAAAGCTTAGTAACATTTCCCACAGTGATTAAATAAGTAAATATAAAAAGAAAATAAATAAATAAATAAATAATAAGGTGGATTTCATGCCCCATTCAGTCAGCTAATCAGTGGCTGAATAAATAGCAGTACTCCTACAGGGAAAAAAAGGCAAAGCATCACTTTGTTTGCCCTCAGCTAGGGACATGTGACGTGTTTACTGCTCCATATTTTCCCTGAATGAACATGAAAACACTGAATGCTGACTTACGGACTAACAAATTAATGCTAGCAAGTAGGTTAATTTGCAAATATGTAAGTTAGTACTAACTTTATATGTGTGTTATATGTGTGAGATGTTTTGTGTAGTTTACCCATTTTGTTTAAATTAATTTGGCATATATTATTACTAAAATTCCCACATTGTGTCTTTTAATGTCAGCAGAATCTGGAATTCTTTTATCCAAATAGTTAGGAACTTGTATCTTCTCTCTCTGTTTAGCTAAAGTTACCAATTTTATTGATCTCAGTTGAACTAGCCTTCAGTTTAATTTATTTTCTTTGTTCTAATGTATTGATTTCTTCCCCATTCTTTGTTTCCTTTTCTCTACTTAAGATTTCATTTTCTCTTCTTTTATTGTTTCTTGAGATTGAATTTAAGGTTATTAATTTGAGATTTTCCTTTTATGATAAAAATGGTTAATGTTGCAAATTTTCCTCTAAGTATATCTTCAAAAATAATACCACACATTCCTGATGGTCCGTTTTCATTTTCATTCTATTCAAAATAATTTCTAATTTCCCTTCATAATTTTTCCTTTATCATAGGTTATCTCAAAAAGTGCTGCATTGTTTCCAGATATTTGGGGATTTTTCCAGAGATTTTTCTATTGTTGATTTCTGATTACATCGTGATTGTGAAACACACTTTTAAATTTATTCATATTTATTTCAATGAATTTATATTTCATATGTCATAGAGAAAATGTTTAATTAAGTCTTTCAATTATTTAGTGAAGTTTTTATGGTTTGGTTTTGTGGCCACACCTGGCAGTGCTCAGGACCTACACTTGGCTCTGCGCTTAGGTAGCACCATAGCACTATCCTCCCATTGTTCATCGATTTGCTCGAGTGGTCACTTGTAACGTCTCTATTGTGAGACATCTTGTTACTGTTTTTGGCATGTCGAATATGCCACGGGGAGCTTGCCAGGCTCTGCCTTGCAGGCGGGATACTCTTGGTAGCTTGCGGGGCTCTCTGAGAGGGATGGGGGAATCGAACCCGGGTCGGCCGCCTGAAAGGCAAACAACCTACCTGCTGTGTTATTGCTCCAGCCCCATTAGGTATCACTCTTGATGGGGCTCTGAGAACTGTATTGGTGTTGGGAATCAAAGCCAGGTCAGACACGCGCAAGCCACATGTCCTATCTACTGTACCACTGCTCCGGCCTCTGAGTGAGGGGTTTTAATTGTGTTGTTTAAATCTTATATTTATATGTGTTCTATTAGCTTTATTTTTAATACTCTATAATTATGAAATTGTCCCAATTTCCTTATTCTTTTATAATTCTGTTCAGTTTTATTTATAAAAATAGTGAAGTTATATTGCTCAGTTCATATAAAAGTTCCCTAGTTTTATATCTTCTTGGAAAATTGTGTCTTTCACCAAGTATGCTTGTCATTATTTGTTTCTGCCTTTAATGTGGCTTTGTTTGATATTAATATTGTTTATCCGATCTCCTTTTTCTGGTGGGGGGGGTCACACTCGGTAGTGTTCAGGGGCTTACTTCAGCTGGGAATAGGGGAAACATATGGGGTGCTGGGGATTGAACTCAGGTGATTTGCAAGGCCAGCACCTTAACCAGTGTGCTGTCTCTTCTGCCCCTAAACTTATGTTCTATTTGTTAATATTGATCTGTTCATCTTTTTTCCCGCCCACCCTTCAATTTTTCTATGTGGTTTTATTTTAGTTGTGTTTCATAGAACAGAAAGTTGTCTGCTTTACTTCCCTTCCTTTTGTTGTTGTTGTTGTTGTTGTGATGTCTCCTGTCGCACACCTGGCTGTGGTGCTTCTGGGGGTGGCACTGACTTGGCTGAGGTGACCAGAAGATACTTGGCCACCTCACAGAGTGGGGAGTAGTGACAGGGATGGAACTCAGAGTCATACTGCCCACAAGGAGGGTGCTCTACCACTGGGTTACATTTGAGCTACACAGTTTGCTGGTTTCAAGAGAATCTAGTTTGTTTCCTTTAGAAAACTTGAGTTTAGTCCATTAACAATTGTGATGAAGTCAGTATTTGTTAACTTATTTCATGCTTTCTTTTGTCATCTTTCACCCATGTTATTATTATTTTGTTGTTTTCTTTTGTTTTTTTCATCTTTTTTATTGGTAAAACTGTTGTTGTCCTTTTCCCTTATGTTTTAAAAGTCATAGCTGCTATTTCTTTTATTTTGGAAAAATCTTTTTAAATAATTGTATCACAGATCACAGATCATCCTGTTATTCGTCGATTGCCTCGAGCAGGCCCCAGTAACGTCTCCTTCATCCTAACCCTGAGATTACATTCAAGGCTCTTTAGGAGAATGAGACCCATCATTGTTACTGGTATTTGGCATATTGGGTACGCCACGGGGAGTTTGCCAGACTCTGCCGTATGGGCAGGCTACATTCGGTAGCCTGCCAGTTTGTCAAAGTAGGAATGAGATGTCATAATAAGAGGTCGCGCAGCCGCAAATGCGGCCGCGCGGTACCGGGAGCTGGTTTTTATAGTCTCTGAGTCTTGGCCGCTGATGGGATTACACGGCGCCAGGGGGCCAGTTGGTGGGTGTGACCCCCGCCTACTGGAATTTGGAGGATCTGGGTGGAGGATGCTCGACTCCAATCCAAGAAGGCTTGGAGATCTCGGCCCCAGAACCCACGTGGCTTTGTCCCTCTGCCAGTACTTCAGGTGTGCGGAGAGTGGTCTCAGCATGGTGGTGGCTGGTCCTGGAGGTCTTCGGCTGCCGGGGCCCTGGTCAGGGCGGGGAGGAAAGCTCAACCCGCTCCCCTCCAAGGGGCCCCAGTGAGGAATAGCCAGGCGTGGGGTCCCTGGCAGCCGAAGACCTCCAGGACCAGCCACCACCATGCTGAGACCACTCTCCGCACACCTGAAGGTACCGGCAGAGGGACAAAGCCACGTGGGTTCCAGGGCCGAGATCTCCAAACCTCCTTGGATTGGAGTCGAGCATCCTCCACCCAGATCCTCCAAATTCCAGTAGGCAGGGGTCACATCCATCAACTGGCCCCCTGGCGCCGTGTAATCCCATCAGCGGCCAAGACTCAGAGACTATAAAATAATTGTATACAGATTTTTAAAACTAAATAATTTAGTATTCCTATCCTAAACAAAGCAATGATCTTCACTTAATCCATTTCATTCCATTTCTTTCATCAATGTTTATGCCATCTAAATCTTTATTTCCAACTCTCTTCTACACAAACAAAAAAATGTTATCTGGTCATTATTTAATTTGATTTATCTTTGACATATTTTATTGATTGCTCATCATTATTTGTCTGTCCCCATTTCTTTATTCTGCGTTTCTCTTTGTTTTTAGTGAAGTACTTTCTTTAATAGTTCTCTCAAACAGGAATCTGCAGTACAGTATATTTGGAGGAGGGCACAATGTAGGGACTTTCAGTTCATCTTGTATTCTACTTAGAATCTCTTTGATATTTTTTAAAATCTATTCTGTGCTCTTCTCTTTAGGTAAATTTCTCAGTATTATTTACAACTCAATAATTTTTATTTTTCCCAATCTAGGGTTTATCGCATTTATTGAGATTTGAAATTTTAAATTGCTTTATTTCTAGGTCTTTTAAGCTCATTTTTAATATCTATTTATCATTGATTTATTATTGCTAGCTTATTTCACAACACTTTTATGGCTGTTATTTCTTTGACATACTTTAAACTACTTAGTTTAAGGTCATTTGGGAATTATTGAATTCATTTTTCGGTAATAATTCTTCTTATGCCTGATTCTCTGACAAGCTTTTTCAATAAAAGTGTGGAAAGTTCTCCCTCTCTTCTATCATGCCTTAGTTTTTGGTGCTCTCACTAGTTCCTGGGGCTCCTCCTCAAGAGCAGGTCCTAGGTCAGTAGCTGGAAGTTCCATTTTGAGGTGCCTCCACAAATTTACCCATCAACCAGCAGAAGTCCTGGCAGAGATTCTGTCTTCATTACTTTCACTGCTTTCTCTCAACACCACTGCTACATAGCATTACTTGCATCGACCTTTGAAATAAAAATAAATTTTCTTTTAACTGTCACCACGTGAAAACAACTGCTATCATTTGCACAGGGCACTCTTGGGAAACCCAAGTCCTTGCCAATTCTGTTATGCCAATTGTTTTGTATTTTTAACTTCTCTTACAATTGGATAACTCAACTTTGATTGCATGAATGTGTCTGGGGTGTGTGTGTGAGTGTGAGTGTGAGTGTGAGTGTGAGTGTGAGTGTGAGTGTGAGTATGGGGGGGCGTGCACACAGGATCACTGTGAAGCAGTTAAAATGCGAACGCATGTTGCCATCTTGAAAAGAAACACAGAAGTATCTCTATTTTCCTTCTGCTCTTCTCTGCCTTGATACTATTTTCCTCTGTGATAATTTGTTTACATAACTCTTCTTCTGATATTTGAAATTTCAAAATACCCTCAGTACATTTTGACTGCCTTGTACAGAAGGCTAAATCTTCCCTTAGATATTATGCAGGCTACTCCCAGCTCCTTCCTATATCTACACCCACCAGTCTCCTAGTTCCAAACCACTGTCATATTAGGAAAGTGCAGCTCTGTAAGTGCAACTCCAGGACACTGAGAGGAGAAGCTAGTGGAGAAAAGTGCTTTTATTTAGAATATCTGAGAAATAAAAATTAAAAGAGGCCTGTGTGTGGCACAGCCCACAGGGTTTCTTGGAAAATACAATTGAGCTTACCTGTGTAGAAGGAAGGACCTTATTCTAGAAATCAGGACAGACAGATGACAGGCTTCACAATCTAGAATCAAATCTCTCTTAACTCATAAGTTTGTTCTCAAATTCTAACCATGAGTAAATGCTAATGGGAGTAAAAGCTACTTCCGGCAAAAAATCTTTTTCTGGTTTTCATTTTTGTATTTTTTAGAATTTTACAAACAACTTCATGTTGTTTACAGAAATAAAAATAAAAGAATGTCAGGCTCCAGCAGGTAAACAAGGACTATGAACAGGCAGTTCTTTTAAAAAGAAATACAAATTGGCCAAATGTGCACACATGCATTATCTTTTATATTAATCTAGGAAGTGAAAGTCAATGTACTATTCTATATCTAAAAAAACATTTTATAATAGCACTAAAATTCAAGATTGCTATTAGATTAGTATATTTATGCTTGCTGCCACATTGAAAATTGGCACAATACTTTAGAAAAACAATACTGCAATATGGATCAAGACAAATAAAAATGGTTATTTGCTTTTAGCCAGTAACTCAACTTCTAGGAATTTATTAAGAAAACAACGAAAGAAAAAAACCTAAAAGTATATTTTGTTTTCAGCATTCTTTATAATACTGTAGCTAAATATTAAAGAGGACAAATGGGCAGTAAGTCTCCCCCATTTTTAAAATAGCTTTGCTGAGATATAATTGGCATACAAAAACACTCACAGTTAAAGTGTAAATTTTGATAAGTTTTGATATAACTGTACTCTCGTGAAACTATCAACACTAATAAGATTAAACTCACAATTCTTCCCCAATGCTGTTAAATGAAGAAGAAAAAAACAGAACCAGTTGCTCCATGATGTTCCCCAGCTACCATTTCTACCCCCAAGTCCCCACCTTGAACATCAGCAGGAACCCAGGGGACAATCAGGACTAGGGGGAGATCACTGGAATTTTGCACTCATGGTAAATGACTTTCCTTCCCCCGTCTCCTTTCTGACACTCTCCAAATCTTGCCAACATGCTGGGACTCCAGAAAATAACGCACACAAATAAAGACGTCTATATGCAAGAGAGATGGGCATCTCCCCACCAACTGGGTAGTTGCCAAGTTCTGATATTTACCCTCACAGGAGAATGGCATCTTGGTTAACAATTTCAGAAGGAGGGAGTTTGGGAAGGCAGCAAGAAAGGATAGAGGAGTAACATGCTTGGGAAAAGAAGAAAGTCCTCTGTGGCCCGTGTAGTGAGTTGCAAAGGAAACAGTTCCCAGGGGCCAAGCCAGGGTAGGCCCTACTGAGAAGTAGCCAGTGTGGTTAAGTGAAAGGCCACGGCTTCTGACTCAGAATCCTCAGGGCAAGAGGGCCAGAATGAAGGTGAATACACAGCCAGGAAAAGTCCACAAACCAGCAGCGAAGCCCACAGCAAACAAGCAAGATGACAGCAACAAGATGAGGGCTGGTAGCCACCAGCAGTGAGTCACAGAGTACCCTCTCCCTGCATCCCTCCCCACCCAGCCTTCCTGGGAAGGCAGGAGAGGAAGCACTAAGCTTGTCCCCCCTCCCATATCTGGGTCCCAGAATCTTGATCTAGCCAGAGATGGACAGGAGAAAAGAGCAGGGTCAGACAGAAGTTTTTAATAATAAGGAGTGACTCTGCAGCCATGGGATTGTCCCAACATGTCTCTGAAAGATAGGACATGGAGGGGATGCAGAGATGGGAAGTCAGCAAACACTGCTCATCCTGACTGTAATTGAGTTTAGAGACATCATTATACCCAGTAGAACCCATAAACAGAGGATGATTTGGGAAACCACTAAAAATAAAAGTGTGGTCTGTTTATATCTGGGGGGCGGGGGAGAAAAAGGAAGAAGAGGATGAGGATGATGACGAGGATGAGGATAAGGAGGAGCTGTGGCAGCAGGAAGAGGAGGATGAAGAATCTTTGCGGAAGTAAGAAAAATAAAGATAAACTCCATAAATTAAACATTTCCTTTATAATGTAGAAAGGTTGGGTGGGAAATCCCACCTTTGTTTAGGAAAGTATACTCACATTCTTTTGCTAAATGATGTGATATCTTTTGGACTCTGACCTTAGGAGTGTGATGCAGTGCCAGATGTGGTTGGTACAGTTCAAAGGGGACTGGGAATGTACTGGGCTCACCTGGCAGAGCTGCCAGGATACAGGTGCCAAGGACTATGCCAGGCAAGGGTGACTGTGTGTAGAGAAGCCCAGGAGGCTGTGAGCATGTGAGAAAGAGGTCATGTGGAAGGAGGGAAGAGAGTGAGGAAAGGAGGCGGGAGGCAGAATTTATGACACCAGTGAACTAGAAGCTCTTCTCTGAAACTGAAGGAAGCTGGAGCAGCAGGTTGCAGGAGCAGGGACTAAGGAGGGAAGTGGAGTCAGGCCTTATAAATCTTTATGAGAAATATAGATTTTGAGATAAAAGAACAAGCACCTATGCTCAAATGCTTATAGAATTAAATTTCTTATGAAGCTCTTGATCCCTTTATTTCTATGAACGTGGATACAGCTTGGAATTGGTAGCTTTCAAGACTAAGATTTTCTATTGTTTCCTGTCTAGGTTCTTGGAGAGGGCACTGTCTTTGGACACAGGAGCTTACTGGAAATGCAGAACTTGAGCCTACCCCAGACATAATTGAAGAAGGTAGCCATGGATGGAGAGCCTCTTACAACAAGTTTGGGGAAGTCATAAAACCAAAATATAATATGAAAAGAAGTTCCTGCTGCCAACCCCAGTTCAGCCTGAAGATGCCAACCCACACCCTAAGGCTGACTTCTTGGAAGATGATTCCCAGAAACAGAGTCATAAAATGGACTCTGAATGGCACCACCCCGAAAGAAGAAGCTGGGTCCTTAGGAATGGAGATAGCACAGGGATCAAAGCCCTTGCCTGTCAGGAAGAAGCCAACTCTGATCCCATCCCAGCACCAGATATGGTCCCTTGAGCACCACCAGGAGTAACTCCTGAGCACAGAGCCAGAAATAGTCCCTGAGCCCTAGGTTTAACCAAAAAAGCCATCCACAAAAGAAAAGGAGTTGCTTTAACAAGAACAAAAGGGCCTGATTAGACCAAATGGAGACCATCTGAACTCAAAGTTCTGCGCCAGAGAGATAGTACAGTAGGAAAGGTAGGTGCTTAACTAAGACCCAGGGTTACCCTGGCAGACATGGGTTAGACTCCTGGTACCCCAAATGGTCCTCTGAGCACTGCCATGAGTGTAGAAAGAGGAATAAGCCCTGAGCACAGCCAGGTGTAGCCCAAAAACAAAAAAAGAATTACTTTTTTGTCAATGGCCTAACAAAGGATCTTATCTACATAGAAAGCCCCAAGCCAGGGTAGCTTAGAAAAAGTCCTATCAAATCAATTTTGCAGGGCAAAAAGATAGTATAGGAGGTACTGCCAGAGGTCACTCCTGGAGCAGTGTTAGGAATCATCCCTAAGCACTGCTGGATATGACCCAACTTCTCCCCACATCCCTAAAAATAAACTTGGCAAGAGCAAGCAGCACACTAAATTTGGGGTCACTTCTGCTTGAAGTGTACTACTTCTCCTCTATATGGTACAATTCAGTTTGGGGCCATTTGCCTCCAACTAAGTGTGATACAATTCCTTTCTTTTACCTTATTGGGCTCTCCTCTTTTGATTTTTTTTCTTTCTCAGATTTTCTAAATAAAGCATTTTTCTTCACTATCTTCTGAGATTTCTTTCTGCAAGATTAGGCATTGTACCTGGGACATGCAGGCTGACTTTATTTTCTGCAAGAAGAAGAACCTCATTTCACCTGAGAACACCAGATCACCCATCAGGTTAGGGACGTGCGTCTGTGCTGATCAAGTGGGTCTCAGGAGCAGCCTGATGGTTGCCTTTGTTGTGTTCTTGGAGCGGAGTGTCCTCAACTTGCAGCAGCTTGGGAAACCTTAATGCGTCCTGACTTCCCCAAGCGGCAGTGGCCTTGCAGGAGGGCAGTAGCACTCTCTAGCATAGCTCCTTCCGCCCAGCCTTCGAGCACCAGTCATGCACTGAATCAGAAGTTTATTTTAACCAGAATCCCAAGTGATTTACAAGCACTTCCAAGCATGAGAAGTACAGCTCTCCAAATTTCTTGTTTGGAGGCTGACAAGTACACCATCATTCGATTGTGCCAGAGGGCTAGAGTTACAACATTAGAGAGTTTACAGTCAGGAGCAGTTTCCTAGAAATCCAATCCCACTGGCCTTGGGTAATGGAATCTTTACTGGGCCCTTGCCCAGTGATGGAGGAACCAAAGTGTGACCTCAGGCTACTGCCAACAAGGTGTCTCACAGTTGACTGCTTAAGAATATTTTTAAAAACTGTTTACTATGTTTTGGTAACAGATGCTTCCAAACAAAGAAAACAGGAAGCTGGTGCCCTCTGTGTCTGCCATTCAGCAGAGCTGAATGCTTTCCTTTAAATCTGCCTGCAAACTCTGCTGAGGCGCCCAGCAAGCAGCTCTGAAAATTACAGAGCGCTCCCAGGCACTTGAGTGGCTAATCAGCTGAAATTGAGCTGTTTTCCATAATCTTTGCTGATAGTGCAAATAGAACCTTTAAAGCAAATGGCTTCAAGTTACCACACATACTACAAGCTGAGCAGACCCACGTGCTTTCCACTGATGCTTCTACTGCACCCCAAGGCCTGCCGCAGAGTAATTGGTACCCGCAGCTATCACCATCCACCAAACAGTCTGCACTTGAACAAATGGACAGGCCAAGCTAGAGGGCTACCAGTCTAGGGTCGATCATTAGGATAAATTGGCTGTCCGAAAGTAAAAAGGAAACTTCAGGGGAAAGGTTGGATCTAAAGTTGGATTTTCTCCCTCGAGGCTGAGCTGACCACAATCTGTGCTCTCCCAGAAAAAAAAAAGATTCTGGATTAATGCATAGGCACTCTAAACTGGTTTCAGACTACAAATACCCAAGATTATCAACCTGAGCAACTGCATTCCCTAAAAACAACCAAACTTCACACCCTTATTTTTCTCCCTCCCTCTCTCTTACACACATCCCCAGACAGCAAAGATTAAAGGAAAGAGCCATAACATGTCTCTTCTAGAATACTCTTACAGCTGAATTTTTCAAAGCACTATTTACAAATGGCAGAACCTCCTGCCACCACTCCAGGCTGTTTTCACCAGGGCCCCCTCTGAGGGGGGCAGGTTGAGTTTCCCTCCCCTCCCCAAACAGAGCCTTAGCAGCCGAAAACCTCCAGAACCCAGACACAGCCATGCTCAAGGTCACTCTCCACTCGCTCGAATGAGCCTCACGCATGAAGGAACCAGCAGAGGAACCCAGGTATGAGGGACCCATGGATGAGATCTCCTCAGATTGGGACTGGGCCTCCTCCACCCAGGTTCTCTGTTTTCTAGTAGCTTGGCAGTCACACCCACAAACTGACCTCCCTGCCCCCCCCCCCCAAGTAATCTCATCAACGGCCAAAATCCAGAGACTATAAAACAAAGCTCCTGGAAGAGAGTGACGCAGAATCTCCTGGAGTGCTGGGCAAGCTACGGAGGGTATACCACCCATTTGGCAGAGCCTGGCAAGTTATCCGTAGAGTATTCAATATACCAAAAACAGTAACAATAATGGGCCTCATTCCCCTGATCCTGAAAGAGTTCCCAATATGGCAGTGTTGGGAAGGACGAATAAAGAGAGGCTGCCAAAACAGTTTGATGCTCTTCATGTTCCTGGAGCGAGCAGATGCCATTGGTCTACACTAGCAACCAACAGGGATGAATGGAGATGCTACAGGTGCCCGCCGAGCAAATCTATGAGCAACTGGATGGCAGGTGACAGGTGACATTTACAAACAATACATTTCTTTTCAAATGCTCACTTCTATTTAAACAACTCTTGATTTCAGTGGAGGGGGGAAAAGGATTCCCAGCACCAATATGAAAGATTAATTTTAGTTGCAGGTGGAATGTGGTTGCTAATTGAATAACATTTTTAAAAAATGGGAGTATCCTTGTCTGTTCTGGCAGGCTCAGTGTCATCACAAACTTCCTTAAAAGGAGGAAAGGGAAGAGGAAGAGGTACCTATGGTAGAAGAGTCCAGAGATGCAAGGTTGTTGGATTTGAAAATGGGGGAAAGGGACCACAAATTAGGGCTGTAAATATATTATAATTTTCCAGAAAACAGAACTAAGAGTACACAACGTGTGTATGCATAGTTTGTGTGTGTGTACACAAGTAAGATCATATGATCATATATGTCAAACATATACTTGGGATTCACAGAGGGGAGGGCATGCTTGGAAGATAAGATTAAAGAGGCTGAGAAGTCCCAAGTTCTACTGTCCTCAAGCTGGAGGCCCAGGAAGTCTGATGGTTTATTCTAGTCCAAGCCCAAAGACTCAAGAGTAAAGGGCACAGAGCCCATTCCAAGAGTGAGAGGGCCGGGATCAATGGGCAGTAGAGAAGGCTGGCTCATTTCCTCAGCCTTCCACATCATGAGGTGCATTTAATTTTGTTGTCCACCCTGGGAGGGTGATTTACTTGACCCAGGTCAGTCTATAGATGCCAATGCTAATCTTTAAACTTACAGACACATCGCAAAATAATGTTTAATATGAGCACCTGTGACTCTGTCAAGTTATATTCTGACATATAAAAAAATCAGTGTTCATTTTTAAAACAGCATTCAACTCAGTGGAGAAAGTAAACTAATAAATGACATTGGATATAGAGAATGTAAATGTACACACACATAAATATTCCTCATCTAATGTTACTTAGGATTAGCTGTCAGATTGGACAACCTCTAGAAGGTGAAAGTGACAAAGAAATGTGCTTTCCTTTAGGAGACCTCAAGAAACTATGCAGTTCTTCAGCATTTTTATCTTGACCCAGAAAGATGAAGGTCAAACTGCTAACCTACAAAGCTCACTTTCCATGTGATTTTTTTTCTGGTAAATTCTTCCCTGGTTATACATTTTGTCTGGAATGCCCTGATGGCTACATATACCATCATTTAAAATGCAGTGATATTCATGTTTTGAAATTTTATATTTTTAAATGGACTCTTTATTTAAATTTTTTATTCTAAAGATTTCAAGGTAGACTCTTTTTGCCCATCTCTTTCCAATTATTTGATTCATTTTTAAAACTTTTTATTACTTTAGATTATGAAATATCTGGAAATCTTTTTTTAATTATTATTTTAAGTGTTCTTTTTTAAAGCACAAGTGCAACCATCTCTTTCTCTTGCTTAAATTGCTCCTCATTCCCTTTATGATAATAGCTTTTTCCATGGGACATTCTGGGAAGCACTTCCTGACACCATCCACCAGCCTCTGTCCCACACCATCTGGCCCCGCCCTCTTACCCTCCCAGGATCTCCCAAAATCCCAGCAGCATAGCCCTCAGGGCACCGGGTTCCATACAGTCTCAGAAACCTAACTTGCTCTTTCTTGCTTCAGGAGCTTAACATATGCTGTTTTCTCTGCAGGAAATATTTTCTTATTTCTACTCCATTAACTGAGTACCTCCTGCTCATCACTCAGATCTGAGGGTGGACATAAGTTCCCCCCAGAAAGCTTTTGGTAGAAGCTGTGAGGGAGCCCCCACTCATGTACAGATAGCACTTACCAGATCACCCACCCATCAAATAGAAATGGCCCATTACCTGGCTATTTCTTCCACTAGAATTATGGCCAACTTTAGGGCAGACAATGACTATGTCTTAGACACCTAATGTTAAGTCCCTTCACCCCTGTCCATTTCAAGTTGCTAGTATATGGTGTTTCTGTGTTCAATCTCATTCAACAAATGTGTTCATATAAGTACAGAGGAGTAATGGGATAAATTATATCTATAAAAACAAAATATTTCCTTTGTATTTAGACCTTACTAGCCTCTCATCACTGCACTAACCACTGTGTGTGTCATTTATATATAGCATGTCTCAGCAGCAATCTGTGGGTCTTAGGGGTGTAGTTTTTAGGGAATATTTATTAATTTTCTTTCTTCAGCTTAAAATTTTTTTATCTCACTGATAATCTTTCATTCTTTGTGAGACTGAAAAGAAATGAGACTCTTCCCTTCTGTGTGCTAGAGAAGCACTAGTGGAAAACACTAAAGCTAAAATGAGCACTGTCATTGCCCTGGAAAAAAATATTAAACCTGCACACCTCTATTAAGTCCTCATGCATGATACCACATGAAAAACTTAGCACATTAACATCCCCAGTTTATGTTCACAATTCTCAGAACCCTCATTTTGAGACTTTGGTTGGTGCACTATTGCTTGGACAGTAAAAACTAATTTTTTTAGTTGACAACAGAGCTTTGTTTGAAAAATATTAGTGCTTTTTTCCAATATAAATTGCCTACTTGGTTATGAATAAAATCAGTACTGTATTAATAATTCATAAACATGAAATAAACCAGCATAGGATAGAACAAATGTTATCCCTTACCCTCAATCCTAATGCTCTCCCCTTCTTATTCTCTGTCTCTCTCTCTCAGGATATATTTAGAAATATATCCTGGACTCAAAAGAAATAAGGATAAGCAAAAAGGTTAAATCTGTTCTAAACTAGTAAACATAAATAACACCTGCTTAGACATTAAATCTGTTTTCCTTATTCTTCTGCCTGTGTGCTGATCTTGTTTCACACTCCACATCTTCTCATGCAGAAGTTATGAAAAAGGTAATGCAACATCTGGTTCATTTGTTTGTTTTCATGAACACCTCAACCTTATCAATTATAAAAGTCCTATTCCAACTGTGATATTTATGGCTCATCTTTGTAGTTTATAATGATAATATCTACCATTTATGATACAGTTTCTTTGTGCCAAGCATGCTTATCCTCAGAACAATTCTGTCTCACAGTCATCATCCCATTTTCAAGAAAAATGGAAGCCAAGTCTTGACAAGGTGCTATTTGCTGTCTCTTGTATCTCACAAAGAAGGCTAGCATAGACATCAGCCCTTCGGAAAATGACAAAAAAGACTATCTATAAAAATCAAGTTCAACATTACTGGACATTTTTCTATATAAAGAACACATAAACTACTATACTTTAATTTTTTTTCTGTTTGTCTTGGGCTCTAAGGCTAATTCCCTCTCAGGTACTATTGCATGCTCCATAAAAAAGCTACTTTGGGTAGTAGAAACCACACACATGCAACATAATATGAGTTGATAGAGAACTAGGGTTAGGTATGCCTTCGAATGGACCTCTCAAAGTAGGAAATTTGGAGAAATCCAAACATCAGGAACGTGGAGTTTGGGATTCCTGGCATAAAGATAAAATCAAGACTACAACCAGTTTTTTAATCCCCAAGCATAAATAACTTGATTCTATAAAGCACTAAAATGCTGGCACATATGGTTGTACTTTTGTACAAAAGTACACAAGTACAATTTTCTCTCACATAAGTTTTCTACTCATGTCTTCATCGATGAAGCATTTTTCTCCAAAGGCATAGAGAGCACTGAGCCGTGATCAGACAATGAGATATTTCTAGCAGAGCATAAAATTCTCCAGTCAAGTGGAAATAAAATATAGCAATTAATTCCAACTAAGTTAACATCCAGTACAGGCTTCTAATGCATGTATCACTCACAATTCATTCAAAGTTAAGAGAGGGATATGGAGGATTTTTAAGTCTTTGCTTTTCTCTGTTTAAGACAAACAAAAACCAACAACAGTTGCATTTTCTTCTGTTCAGAAGGTGAGATGACAGTTATGGAAAAGAGTGCTATATCATGTTATATATCAAAACTCCAGGAGCAAAAATTGATGGACAAGAAAGCCAGTTACTAGGGCCAAAGCAGTAATACAGCAGGTAGGGCATTTGCCTTGCATGCGGCCGACATGGGTTCAATCCCCGGCATCCCATATGGTCCCCCAAGCACCGCCAGGAATAATTCCTGATTGTAAAGCCAGGAATAACCCCTGAGTATCACTGAGCGTGACCCAAAAAGCGGGGAAAAAAAGAAAGTCAATTATAAGCTGACAAAAGCAGAGACTGCAGGGGAGGTGTATTAACAAATAGAAGGCCAGAAGATGAAAGGGGGTTATAAAGAATCTCATCTAAGAACCAAGATCAGAAAAAGGTTATTTGGATCATTCTCAAGGACAGGGATTGTTCTGAGATGCCCCAAAAGATCATACAGACAGAGGAAGGCAGACCCATGGAAACAACGTTGACACTTGCCATGCCTTTGCTTCATGCCAGTCCTGGCCTATAGGGTCTTTGAGTATCTCTTTTAATCATCACAAATCCTGTCTACAGAGATTTGTCTTTGACTACCACAAAGACAATATTTTGAACCAAAGAACGTCAGATCTCCCTGAGCTCACGATATGCTCTTCTTAAAATGCAGCTCTCAGACTACGCCAAAGAGAAGAAATGACTTATCCTAGAACCTCTGTTGGCTGCCCAGGCAAATTATCTTATAGATGCTGTATTTTGTGGTGACACCAGAACATTCATTGTTTTATAGAAGAATGCCAGCTGCTAGGAACACAAATTCACAGAATGATGAAAACCCTCCAGTGTATCCAACTGGAAGCTTGAAGAAATATGTTTTGTGTGTAAAATAGGTCAAATCAGGAGATAGGGGAAAAGTGAAATCAAAATCCAGGAAAAACTCAGTCCAAGTCCAAAGGCCTGAGGCCCAGGGGAGTTAATGGTGTCAATCCCATTTCAGGGGTGAGAAATGAATGAGATGTTCCCAGTTCTGGCAGTGAGGCAAGGGGGAGAAGGGAATGGGGAAGTCATCATACCTTCACCTTTCATTGTATTCAGGCCCTTAGTGGATTGGTGGATTGGAAAATGTCCTCCCACATGGAGAATGGACGCCCAATCCACTAAGTCCCTGCATTCAAATGTTTCTCTCATCTGGAAGCATATTCAGAAGCCCTGTTTCATTTGATCACCCTAGGGTTAGTCAAGTTGACATAAAATTTGCCATCACTTGGATAAAACATTAAAATGAACATTTAATATTCAACTATACCGATGACTCATGGAACATAAGAATACAATCAGTCTGCAGGTCGAAATGAGGACCAGCAAAAACAAGAAGACCAGTCCGGGTTTTTTGAAAGTCAGATGCTAATGTGGGATTAGGAGTGTAAGTGTTTAATAGAGGAAACACCTGTGGGGAAGCAAGGGAGGAGCCTGGAGATGGTAGGAAGGATATTCAGACCATGATGCATGCCTAATACATGTAGAAAAGAAGGAAGCAAGGCTGTGTAGGAAGAGCCTTGGACTCCAAGAATATCTTGTAGCTCTAAGAATATCTTGGAAAGGTCAATCAGGGGCCATATAGCCCTGCATTTGGCTTCCAGAATATTCTAAGGGGGTCACAGGTGAAAATCATGTGCATGAAGTGCCACAACATGAGCTTAGGGGCACCCAGGTCCTGGGGCTCGGAGCGTGGGGGAAGGCAATGTCACAGGAAGCAAACAAGGTTGGGAGAGGGCCATGGTAGGGAAAAGGCTGAGAAACACTAAACTGCTTCTAGCATAAAAGCATGACATTATTATAAAGTAACAAAGAGGATTTAGTGCCAACTCTGAGACAGTCAACTGCCCTAAGAGACTTGCGTGGCCAGCTGGTGTGTCTCCCACCAGAGGATACTGACTACTACACGCACTGCGGCAATCCAAATAGCAATTGATAAAAGGCTTTTTTAATTAGCAAAATGAATGTCAGAAATGGGCTGTTATTATGAAAAGAGTGACTTGTTAACTAGCATGCTAAATGCTAAAAGCAACTTTCATGGGTAAAAATTAAAAGTATTTAACATACAAATTGGGAGAAATGCTTGCTCAAAGAACAGGGTAGGAGAGCCTAGTCACACTTTTGCCCTCATACTTTAGAACTGGTGGCTGAGTTCTAATTACTAAATGGTTCTGAGTCTACTTTTTGCTTAAGAGATGCTATTAGTGAGTGAATATTTGTGCCCCTGCAAATGCATATGTTGAGAGCCTAATACCCAGTGTGTGTGTGTGTGGTGGGGGGGGTGGTATTTGGAGGTGAGGTCTGTTGGGGATCTTAACCCTTGAGAGTGGGTAGGATTAGTGCTTTTATAAAAGACTCCACAAAACTCCCTGTGCCATCTTCCTTCTGGAGCTGTCCTTAGTATTGGAGTCTGTAGTCAATGAACCACCTTCACCAGAACTCAACTATGCAGAAGCCTCAATCTGGAAGTCAGTCTCAGTAATTGTGAGAAATAATGACTATTGTCTATAATCCAGTCAGCACATACCCAGCCAGCAACCCAAGTGGGCCAAGACAAATTAATTCTGTATTTCTAAGAGACAGGATTTTTAGTTCTCCAGAACAGGAAGTTAACAGGGGTGAACCAGCTAACATATATTTGTTTCATAAATAAATGTACACATGGCAGGGTTTGGTCTAAGTCTTGCTTTCATATTTCATAGATGTCAGGATTGGAGAATGTTGTAAACCCTCTTCCAATTCACAGTTCTCTGGGGTCTGCTCTGATCACATCTGAAAGAAATCTCAAGTTGAAGGGTGAGTGTATTTGTTTAGATGGGGACATGCTGGCTAAGGGAGAAATCACCCAATCACTGACTCCCCAGGATACTCCCAAAGCTCTGCTCCTTAACTGGTGTTGAGTTTGGTTCCTCTGAAATTTATAGTCACATCAAGTGTCCCTCTCCTTGGAATGGCGAGCTTTCTTATTCGGGGTTCTAATTCATGACTCTGCCAAAGACCAAACTAGATAAGAGTAGGAGAACATATCCTGACAGCCTCATGTCAGGCCATAACACACAAGCATGCCAGAAGTTCTTAATAAATGAATGAATGGCTGAAAGAGCCAGGACCATCATTCCACCTTCCTGGGTACAGGCTTGTCACCTCAGTCCCTGTCTAACTTAGGGTGGACCTGTCTTCTCCTTTGTTCTTGAAGAGGCCTCCTTCTGACCTGGGCCAAGCATTACATCCTTTTCATTTTTCAGTAGAATTCACAGAGCTAGTACCTCACAGGGAACATTGAAAAAGTCTGACAGGTACAATAATAATAAATCTATAGAATCCTTATATCTCTTTCTGATTGCTGTGCTATTAAGGCAGCTGCAATAACAGACAAAACTCAAGAGAAAGCTTGGGGGTGGGATGGGAATTTCACGTGTATCCAGACCACAGGCTCATGGAAATAGCAGCACTTTTCCTTCTCTGAATATGGCACACTGGATTTGTCTTCACTTAGAACTACTAGTACCCCATGTTTCCCCTCGTTCACTGCTTGTTTCCCTTCGTTCTCTAAGACCTTGGTTATTATATCTAAGAACCAAAATATGGGGGAAAAGTTTAGAGAAAGAAAAATTTTAGGTGAAAGTCGCTTTATTCTGTTTGGGAATCCAGGTCAAAATATACAGCAAAATTGCCCTCAGAATGACTTCTGCATACCCATTGTCTGGCTATAAGAATCCAAAGAGTGATAGATATATGTACCAAGATGAGAAAAGAAACATTAAATCACTAAAATATTCCCAATGAGCCAAAGTCTAGTAAATATCAGTCACTCCCCTTTTAGTACATAGCAGTCAGGAGTAGTTAGGTTTTGCTGCAATAACAAATAAGTCCCAACTTTCAATGGTATTAAGTAGTTGGTATATATACATAAGGTACATGCACACATAGGATGAACTGGGATCTCTGCTTTACTTTCTCAACTTGGGGCTAATACTGGCATTCTCTGTCTGAATAGTGCGAAAGAAAGGAAAATAAAACAAGACAAATAATGCTTATGAAACTCCCACAAGAAGCAGCACATGTTACTGAGCTCACAATCCATTACACAAAGCAAGGCATGTAGCTACATTTATTAACTCAAAGGGGAAGGAATGGTAATTCTTCTATGTGCTCAGATGGAAAACTGGAAATATTTAGTGAACTTAAGAAAAGTATGATTTATCTCTTTTTCCCCCAAATTGCTTTCGTACTACATCTAGTCAAAATAATTTGCTTCCTAGAGTTTGTAAAAATCCCAACTTACAGATTTTCCTTTCTTTCTCTGATTCGCCTCTTACAAGGCCTTTGCCTCCACCTCTCTTATATAGCCCCCCAGTTAGCACCATTTAGTCACTAATCAGGGGACTAGAATATGCCCTTCTGGAGAACATTCTCCCACCCTATAAAAGACTTTGCACAGCTGTAGTGTCATGCCTTACTCTAGGTCCAAACACAACTGAAACCAACGTGGAGTCTTAAACAAGGATTATAAAAGAATTGAGGATGAAAAAGTGATTAGATTACAGAGAACATAAAATTAGATATTCAGCTGAAGTCACTGTTTTTGGCATCTCTGGGCCTAAGCCCTTCCAGTGGAGTTCATCTGAGACCCTTATGTATCCATGAAAGAAAATTTATTCTGACCCAAGTAAGATACTAATTTCAAGTCCTAGTTTCCCATGCACCATTTTTCCTCTTCCATGGGACTGACTGTTGGTAAATCCATTCCCTTCATGGCCTACACACTCCCTATCCCAAAATGTCCTACAGAGCAAAATAATTAATTCTCATCATAAGGTGAGGTATTTGATCTGTAAAAACTCTTGCACATGTGGACTCAGCAGAAAAGGATATTGCATCGCTTAGGGAACTTCTGAAATTCCAAAGTCCAGTTACTCTACCATAACAAGGCAAGAATCTCTCAAGCAGGTGAACAGGTATCAGTTGTCTATTGAATACTCAAAGTGAACTACATTCCCAGCCCTGTAGAATAATTTCTTACAGAACAAAATTAGGGACCAGAGAGACCATTCAATGAGCTGAAATACATGCCTGCAAGTAGGAAGTCCATGTTTGGTCCATGGCAACTGCTTGGTGGCCAAAATACTAGGTGGTGACCCCTAAGCACAGACTGGGGAGTAGCCCTTGGGCACAACTGGGAAGGAACCATAAAGACTAAATTTCAGTCAGGGGAAAAAATAACAATACAAATAACCTTGTATTATTTACAGAAATTGAATTTTCAAATCCTAAAATACATATAAACCCAAATGGTTTGTTTTATTGGCAAGTTCTCTCAAATACTTAAAGAATAAATAATACCAACTATATAGAATCACTTCTAGAATAGAAGAAATAATTTCTCATTTTTATGAGTCCAGCATTAATCTAATACCAAAATCAAATCAATGTCTCTCATTAGCACTCATAAATAAATAGATGTTTATGCATCTATTATTTATATTCTTATTTATATCCTTGTAACATCCTCTACATAGAACATAAAATATGGCCAAAGGTGGCTTAAGCAAGATAGGGTTCCTCTCCTTAAAAGCACTCTAAAACCCAGTATCACTCTGACCACAACCCACAACACAGAATTTGTTAAAGCAAGTTAAATAAGAACCTTCAGTTCTAGCTCTAGGCTTCCTCCTCTTTGCTGCATACCTGTACTGTTCCCTGCAAAAGCCATAACAAACAAGGTGTGTCTGCTGGGATGTGTAGGTGAGGCGGGTGAGTAAGAGGGAGATGCTGGAGACATGGCAACTAAGCCTGCAGATTTATGCAGGTGGGACAGAGGGAAGATGCACTTGGAGAAAGGTATCTGAAGTCAGACCACATCGGCACCTGATATTCGGCATGGGAATGGCCACTTACTCTCATCTGTTTTAACGTGGAATCAGACAAATTAAGAAGCGGGAATCACTACCTCCTGAGTCACTCTGGCCGGTGCCACACCCACCTTTTACTCCACCACTTCCCTAAACCCTCCACCCCACATCTTCCAGTCATAACTTGGATTAATAATACAAATAATACTGGCCAAAACAATAAATAGTTTTGCTATTTGCTTCACACACACGAGAGACAGACAGACAGACAGACACACAGACACATAGACACACAGACTCATACCCATAAAGCCAGTGCTCTCGCTAGAAAAATCACAACAGAGAGATCTTTGCAAATAAGTTATTGATTTTTCCAGGAAAACACTGCCTCTTGCTTCTTTATCACCATTTTCTGAGACCAATACCCATCAGGCTCTTTCTCCTGACACAAAGGAAGAGGTTTTGTAGTTAGTGTGTCTCACATTCAACATACATGTCTCACATTCAACATACATATGTACAAATACACACACACACGTACACACACACATACACACACCTCAGGGGTTGCCATTTATCATTGTGGAAAAAAATGTTCTACTGAGGGCAAGGGCAGAACAGTTGCACTATTTTTAGAGTGACCACCACTAAAACTGACATTGTGGTACTATCCATCCTTAGTTTTTATTTAGAACAGTCATTTTCAACTTTGGGAAGATTTCAAAACCCCCAATGGCTGGGTACCACCTCTAGAGATTGTGGTAGAACTGATCTAGACTTGCCTGGTGATTATAATGTGTAGCTACGGTCATTCTTTCCTGGGCTACTCCACAAATCTGACTACCTATTGTGGCCAGAATAGCCAGCACCTCTTAGACACTGCCCCCCCCCCCAGGAATTAAAGCAGCTGCTTTTGTCTCAGAATAATATCCCATCCATATCTATATAATAATAAAATAATATAATATAAAATATCTCAGCACTGTATCTGACATTCACTTGCCCATTCTATACCACATGCCTGGCAGCCTGCAGAGTAATACATGGATCCATGAGAAATGAAGCTACCCCAAGCCACCCTCTCCAGGAGGTACCGTGGAGTGGGGAAGGAAAGTGTCTGCAGGCACTCTTATGGGGCAGAAGGAGGAGCAGGAAGCAATGGCACAGGCACAGCAGTGTTCCGGGCTGTCCCAGCATCTGGGAACATCATCACCACACGCGCAGGTAATTGTCTCGAGGTATATGCAATTATAGAGGCATTTTGCTCCCTCATTCCCACTGGGTTCTGTAATGAACATCTCCTCCAGAGGTCCTGGGAGACTCCACTTCTCTGTTCTCATTTATCTGCCTGGTGTTTCCTGGAAAACTTGATTAGTAGGGCAACCAAGTTATTGTCTTGGAAAATTCTGTTGTGTTTTGTTGAACTTTCACTATCTAAAGATCTTTTGACAGTTGTTGGGACTGTGAGGATAGTTGTCTTTGGAAGTAGAAATGTTTGGACTCTATTGTAGCAAGGTGCTCTCCCGGGAGACAGCTGAGAGAGCAGCCCGGGCTGCTGGGCTCCAAGCTCTCCTACAGCCGTAACTTACATCAGAGAGGGCTGTGGAGGTGCGGGGAGCTGGATTTTCAATCCCCTTGCCTCTGGGCACCCACCCTACCATCTTTCAAACTACCCACTGTTGTGGGCGAGGTGGGGCCAGTCCATACCCAGCAGGCTTACTCCTGGCTCTGTGCTCAGAGATCACTCCTGGTGAACTCACAGGATCTTTTGGGGTTCTGTGGGATCAACTCAGGTCAGCAATGTGCAAGGCAAATCGCCTGCCTCCTGTATATTGCTCTGGCCCCACAAACTACCCACGTTGTAAGAATTGGCTTTCTTATCTCATGATTTTAATACTGGAAATACAAACCCCAGAGAGATGGACTTTCTGACCCCAACTCAGGCTGGAAGACATTCAGATTCCCTTAGAGAAGTGACGCTGGGTCCCAGTCACCCCCTACCAGAGACAAGCTGGGCAGAAACTTCATGGTGCTTGGGGAGGAAAGCCAAGAGCAAGTCTCTCAGCTTTGATCAGGGCCCCCTTGAACTAGCGCTTTTCTTTTCATTAGAAATCCAGGAGGTAAGAACAACTTGTTTTGAAATAATTCAGAGAAAGCAGCATGAAGCTGCAGACAGCACACTGAGAGGAAGGTGGAAGTGACACTTGCTGAGTTCCTGGACAGCATGGCCTGAGCATGCACAAACCACACATTCAGCTGTATGGGTGCATTGACCGGCTGGAGCAGAGCCCAGGATGTTTGGACTTTGTGTGCAGATATTGACTGGATGCTTCCCAAAGTGGTCTAACAGACACCCCCAAGAAGATGCCAAGCTCAATTCTCAGGTCTAAAATGCCTGACATGCTGAGACTATCTCTGCTAGCACCATCAACTGTGCTATTCCTGCTGAGAGTCTCTGTCCCTGAGATATAGTTTCCTAGAACGGGCCCAGCCACTCTCTTCCCAAGATAGGCTCAAATTACTTTATAGATACCCCACTGTCTTCTTAGGATTGACTCAGAACATTTATACACAAACACTCCCTACCCAGAATAGGCTACAATGTGTCCTACTCACCCACTGCCCAGAATTAACTCATCTATAGAAAGTAGAAACTTACCACCTAAGTAACCCAAAGGCACACAATAAAAGATACCCCAAGACTATGCTAAGTGGGTCTTTCTATCTATACTCAAAGGAGTGTTAGGGAACTAGACAGTGCCAGGGGTCAAACCGAGGTCTCCCACATGCAAACCATAAGCTCAGGCCTTTTAGCTATCTTACTAGATCTCTGACCCCGTTGTTGCTCTATTTAAACTCCTTTAATAATTCCTTTAAAGAGAAAGTTATGCATTTTTGAAACCAATACAAGTAATATAGTAGTGTATACATACAAATGTAGATAACAACACGAATAAGCAACATTAACAACACTTTTCACAGAGAGACATTTAATCTTCAGCACTATTCTGTGAGATGGGTGTCTAAGTTTGTATGGTAAATGAGAAAACTGGAGCACAGGCTCAATTTAAGTAACTTTCCAAAGCTCATATGCTGGTACAACTGACCATGAAGTTCTACAGTGAGACTCAGAGAGTGGGGCTCTGCTGAGGCAGACACCCGCTGAGGCAGAGTCCAAGAGTCTGGCTCATGGGAAGTCCCCAGAGAAGCCATCTATACACTCATTCTAGGGACCTAAGTACCACTGGGCTGGGATTTCCGGCCCTGCATGCTTTCCTCCTCCATGCGCTGACCTTGAGTTCACCCCGGAGACAGGAGATTGCTAACAATCCCTGAAGTGAAAGCAAGTAGGTGACTGGAGTGAGTCCTTCACAATGATCCTACATGATTTCCAGATCAGTGCCATCAGCAGAATGCATAGTCGCAATCACTCCTGGACCCTGGGGGTGGAGAGACACTGGGCTGAGCAGCACTGCTGATTCCCTTGCCTACACACCCATCACTCTTGGGAGAAATGGAAATGGTCCTCTTGTTTAATGAGAGTTATCTGAACTTTCATACTCCATCTGGGACACTGAAGTCATTCCTAAGAATCTGTGGTCAATGAAAGAGTGAACAGAAGAGCCCATAGATGAATAGATGGGTATGTGCTCAAGTGGTTTCCCATGACTGTCTGCTACTTTGGGGGACCCTCAGTCACAGGGTCATCCACCTCCTGGACTACACTGTGGACAGAAATGTCACAGGGGTCAGGCACATGGCTGAGCTTTTACATCTTTGAGTCAGGGAAGATTCGAGGATGCGTTTCTTCATTCACCCATTATCCCCTGCACAGAGAGGAACTTGGCTTCTCCCCACTTCACCTGTCTGTGCTTCACTCCAGACGGTCAGATCAGATTGAATTCAAACTCATGCCTGAAGATTCTTTATTTAGTCTAATGTGAAATTGCATTTAAACCCTTCTCTAAAGAGAGGTTACTTGCAGGGGTGGAGGAGTGGGGAAGAAGAGGAGGAGGAATAGCCTTTAGTTTGTTTGTTTTACCTTCCCAAAGAAGAGATAAAAACAGAAATACCTTATCATCACAGATGATCAAAGGATTTCAAAGATTTCACGGACATATTTTTTGTACAACTAGTAAGCATGGTCTGAAGGGCCTGAAACTTCCCTGACACATGGTTACAGAAAGGGCCTTGGGACTTTGCAGTGTGAAATGATCACTGTCATTTTCCTGCCATTTGGTAGAACCATTTCCTGCCTCTCTATCAAGAAGCTTTACCCTCTGGGCACACTCAGCTTTTGCTTCAGCAAGTGAGGATTGCCCAGCTCGAGGTCTGCTGCTGCGAACATCTGGAGTTGCAGAGCACAGCTCTGGTGATGTGGGGGCACAGAACCATTCCGTGCCAACACCGACAAGCTGACACAGATGCATCCCTCAAACATCGCAAGGGACTAAGGTTCTGAGAGATGCCCACAGAGCTATGCTCATTCTAGGGAAAGCTTTTTAATTAAAGGAGGGTTGTTCAGGAGCTCCCATCTTGGGGCAGTTTGCTGAGTTCAGAAATGGAAAGTTACAGGGTTAGCAAGGACAAAGACTTGACTGCAGTTCTTTATGCTCCCCAAGAGAAAAAATATGTAAATCACCGGTTATAATGTGGCTTCATTAAAGCGAGCCATGTGGCTGTGGTAGGCACGACCTGACCCAGGCTCTGGGGAAGTAGGGTCTGGTTCTTGCTCTGCTGGGTCTAGTGGGTCAGGAATTGATTTTTCTGTGGCTCATTTGGTATGTGTGACAACAGAGCTCAGCACATCAAATCATGATTGTAGAAAGAAGGGAGGGAGACAAGAAGGGAAAGAAGGAAGGATGGAGTTGGGGGGTGGGGTGGGGTGGGAGTGGGGAGGTGTGATTCTCAGAGGTGCTGCAGATTGAAATAAAGAGAAAATGTGGCCTGTGGTTCTACTCACTCCCTAAAGCCCCCAAGATCTGAATCCAGTCCCCATGAGACCAGTGGGACACTGCTTTGGGAACAAGAGCTACATGTGGCTGTCCAGTGTGTTGGCAAGTGAAGAAGCAACTCAGGTCCCAGAACAAGGAGAGTAAATCATAGGTATGGAGTGCCTCCTTCCTCACTTAGCTCAATTGCATTCCATGCCTCTTCCAAGTTCTTTCAGTTTTATCACAGATGATGTAGCACTTCCCATGGCCCCAGTTCCAACTGCTCTGCCCTTCTGGTCCTCCCTCTTACTTTTGAGAGAAAGTGGAGAAGATGTTTTTGTTTTGGGGCCAGCAGTGCTCAGGGGTTGCTCCTGGCTCTGCACTCAGAAATCACTCCTGGTGGTATTCAGGGGACCAAAAAGGAAGCCAGGGATTGAACTCAGGTCAGCTTTGCATGCAAGGGAAGCGTACCTGCTGTACTACATCTTTGGTCTCAAGAGTACAGAGGACTTCTGAAGGTTTGCTTCATTAATATACTTCCTAGACCAGAGAAGATATAATACAGTAGGTAGTTTCCTGCCCTGCACTCAAGTATCCTGGATTCCCAGCACCTCATATAGTCCTCCGAGCCCACTGAGAGTGACCCTGTCCTGAGTGCAAAGCCAGGAGTAAGCCCTGAGCACAGTCCAAGCACAAGCCCTCCTTGCCCTCTAAAAAAGAATAAATTTCCAGATTAGGTAAAGGTCTGGCTTATTGCTCATGATGCCCAGATGGCTACACTCTCTGTCTCTAAGTATACATCAGCACCAACATCACTCACAAGGATCACCTGTGTGCTTGGGATAGGCACCCCCTCCCTAGGGGCCCTTTCCCCAGGCTGAGTCTAGATCTTTCTTCTCTGCCTCTGACTAACACGAATGCTTGTCTACAAATCCTTTTCTTCTTCTCTGAAATATAAAATGCAGTAGCCAATCTTGTCCTGGGTATACTTGGGTATTATAAATTGCTGGATGTGGAAGAAAGTAGACACTGTACCTTTCCACTTTCAGACACCCGTCCCTCCATCTGAGCTCAAATTCCCCCTAGAAGGGGAGCAGGGTCATGGGGAGGCTGCAGCCAGAGTGAGAAAGGGACTTGTTCCGTGTTTCCCTTCAGACTTTCTATGTCAAAACGTCTTTTCCATAAAGGAAGACTCCAGAAAAGATTCTATCTCTAAAGTTGGGCTTGGAGCAGGCAAAGCTCACTTTGGAAAAAGATTTTTTTCCTGGAAATGCCTGGAAGGAAAGAGGTTTGGGAAACATGCAAACACATGGTGTCCCCAAGCTCTGAACGTCTGGTTTGGGGCATTTCCTACCTGTGTAGTCCCCAAACTCTCTTCTCTTAGGCAGCAAAGTCGATTAGGTAGATAAATCCAAGACAGACGTCGCCATGAAATCTCCATCAAGAGGCAGTTCACCATTGTCATAACGGCAGGGCTGGCGGCAACTGGTGTTGGAGGAGCTGAGGCGGCTTGTCCATCTCTGGGAATAATTTATATGACTTGGATGACATGTAATTTAACCCAGATCACCCAAAATGCTGGTGATGTAATATCCCTGACTAAAAGAAAAAGTGGAGGGGAGGGTGCTTCTTACCCTTAGGAAGCTTTGCAGAGCTCATCTCTGCTTTCATTTGAAGAAACACCTGGGTTGGGGGAATTAAGGGGGGAAATGAGGGGACTGGGCCACACCCAGTGATACTCAGGGTTACTGAACCAGGTTGGTCGCATACAAGGCAAATGCCCTCGCCATTGTACTACCGATTTGGCCCAAAAGATACATTTTTAAAAAATAATTTCAGGAGCTGAAGTGATAGCACAGCAGGTAGGGCATTTGCCTCGCACGTGGCTAACCTGGGTTCGATTCCCAGCATCCCATATGGTCCCCTGAGCACCACCAGGAGTAATTCCTGAGTGCAGATCCAGGAGTAACCCTTGTGCATCGCCGGGTATGACCCATAAAGAAAAAAACAGTAATCTAAAGACGTCCTTTTTCTCATTATTGTACAGAAACTAGAAACCTCCAAATCAAGCAGATGACTGAACCCCAGAGCTGGGTCTTTCTGCTTTCACTAAGGAAAAGGAAGGAAAGTACGAGAATGGAAAATAACAAGGCAGATGCGATCTGCTGCAAGCCCCTGAAGCCCTGGGAGGAAGATTTTTATTTTGCCTGCCAAGTGTCCAGACATGAAATGTAAATCATCTTCTCTTGCAAGTCTGTGAGGAAAAACCTGCCCTGCGGAGTTTGCATCTCAAGAAGTTTGTTCCCTACAAATATATCCCAGTAACCCCCATTGTTCCAAGAAAGACCCAGACACAAAATCCCTCCAGCCCATACTGAACAATCCTTTCTCTTTTTTTTTTTTGTTTGCTTGCGAGTCACACTTTATTGTTCCCAGGACTTCTCCTGGCTCTGCACTCAGCGATCACTCTTGGTGGACTTCAGGGACCATATGAGATGCCGGGATCGAATCCGGGTCAGACACCTGCAAGGCAAACGACCTACCCATTGTACTATCATTCTGGCCCACAACCCTTTCTCTCTGAAATGTCTCCAGATTGCTCACTCAACCATGCCTATTAACTGTACCTGAGGATCAGCTATAAGTTTTTTCCCATTTTTTAAACATTCCCCCTTTCATGGAACACTCACTGATCAGATGTTGTCTTGGGGTTCCTCTACACTGCTTTCCTTCCAAACAACCCCCGATGTCCTGCAGCAAAGGGCAGGAGAGAAGGTTATTGGAAATGCAGCCTTCCTTAGTTTTGTACCTTGGGTTCAGATTCAACCATTCCCAGAGCACTGATGCGTCACAGGAGTCCCATCGGACTTGTGCTTGCCCAAAGTCACAGAGGGAAGCTGGGATTTGGGCCTAGTTCTGCCTGCCCCCAAGGTCATCTATTTTCCTTTCACTCTTCCATTGCCTTAGGTTAGTATGACTTCTACATCCAGGTGGCTCAAAGAGAAGGAGAGGTGACTCTGGTGCCTTTTGCTCTAACAATCAAACAACCAAGCAAATTTCAGTCAAAGCAAGGGTTCTGAAGGTGGTATGTGTGGGGGGCGAGGAGGAGAACGGGGGGAGGAGGTATGGCTCAGTGGGGAAGCATATGAGAGGTATTAGAGTCAATCTTCAGTGCCACACACACTCACAAACAATAAACAAAAACACAAACAAAGGCCTGAATAGACAGCACAGTGGGCAGGGCACTTGCTTATATGCGGTCAATCTTGGTTAAATCCAGGGCACCCCATATGGTCCTCCAAAGCACCTCTAGAAGTGATCTCTGAGCACAGAGACAGATGTAAGCCCTTACATCGTTGCTGAGTATTTCTCACTCTCAAAGAATAAACTCATGAAGCATGGCTGCCACTGCCAAATATATAGGCCAGAAGGAGACATTGTTTGTCAAAAAGGCTAGGGATCTTCATTTGAAAATTAACATTTCCCAGGCTGTGTCCCACCACTATTAACAGGGAGACAGGCTCGTGCCATTATAGGGAGGGGAATTAAAGGGTACGGCTTCTTTGGGAGCATAATGGAGCTACTCTCTATTAGCTGTTAATCCCATATATCTAAGTAATTCTGAACAGAGAACCTGTTTTTTCTTTTTTAAATAAAATGTCTAGGGATGATGGCTTAAAATGCTGGAAAACATGGTTTACATGGGGATACCCAGGTTATATGAGTACCAGATGGTCCCCCAGAGACTTGAGGAGTAAACCCAGGGTACCAGAGGCATGGCCTTGAAACAAAACAAAAACCTACAAGAAACGACATAGAATAAAGCACATTTTCCTCTTGGGACTGTAAAAGAAACAAGAGAAAGTTATTCCTAATAAGAAAAAATAAAATTTTTACTGTTACTGCTGAGTATTGCACCCAAGTAAAGAATCCAGATCAAAATGCTCTCTTCAATCTGGTCAGTTAGAAAATAGACATATATTTTTTCAGCATCTCTATGGAATTGGTACAAAAAATTTGGGTATGAGATAGTGCATTACAAAGCTGTTCATGATTGGGTTTCATTCCTGCAATGTTCCAACAGCGGTTCCTCCACCAGTGTAATTTCCAGCACCAGTGTCCCCAGTTTGCTACGTTTTTTAAAAATATCCTCCTGTTTCACTTCCTAAGCTCCATCTAGGACTTTAATACCTCATATGAGGATCCACGAAGGGATCTTCTCCAAAGGACACATACTAGAAATATTCATTAAATGTGCTCTTGGCCCAGGATATGACTTAAAAAGGTGAAGCATATTCCAAGTAAGATCCCAGTTTCCCCTCATTCAAGCACCACTGGGCACAATCTGAGTAGCCTGAAGTCTGTCGTACACTGCTGAGTTAAGTGGTCAGTAGAGGTGACCCAAGGTCTTCTCAAGAATGACAGGTAGTGGCTCATAAAATAAAATAAGTTCATAGAGATAGTACAGGGCTAAGACACTTGCTTTGCACGTGACCAACCCCTGTTAGATCCCCTGCACAACATATGGTCCCCTGACTACCACCAGGGTGATCTCTAAGCAAAGAGCCATGAGTAAGCCCTGGCAAGTACTGGACATGGTTTCCCAAAATAAGATAAAACAAAATAAAATGCTTTCTTGTACTAAGCATAACCTTTAATTTTTCTGTATTCTAATATTTAAAATTGAGGCCTAGACAGACTGCCCCCCTCTAATTTCTAAAGATAGTAACATATTCACCTAGACGTAGGTGAGTATGTTACTCATAGATTCACCTGTAACATATTCATAGGCAAATCTAGAGCCCAAACTCAACCACCTCCTCTGCCAGGCTCTCACATGTGGGTTCATTATTCTTCTGCCCTAATCACCAGAGATCTGTGTCCGAGATAGCCAGGGACAGATCTTACATTCCAGACCACTCCAGAAAACTAGCCAATCCTATGTCTATTTACTGGGCTCACTAATCCCTCCCCATGGAAACCACAGTAAAGACTCTTGTTCATGCCCCACACCCCACTTTCTACACAACGCTGCAGCTTCCCCAAGTTTCCCTGAATGCAGTATTATAACTCCTGTTCCTTGGAAACCATCACATAAGTCTGTTCTTCCAGACAGTCATGCCCACATCTATCTCTCTTGCTGTACTGATTAAAATGAGTCTCAAGGCTCCCTCTTCCTCAGAAAAGACACAACTCTGCCCTACTACCTCAGCCATAATTTCAAACTCATGGAGATTAAAACCCAATGCAACAGAAAGAGAGCCAGGAGGGAATCAAGAGGCACTAAAAAACACCGGGCTTGAAAAGATGAGAAGAAACGCAGACACAGAAGGCAGTCAGTTTTGTACCCTGGAAGGTAACCTAAATGCAGAATAGAGAATTATGGGTACTATCCTTTTTGTATCTTGTTCATATTTGATCATCTAATACAAAAAAAGTAAAAATAAAAATCCTCCTGCCTCACCCACCCCAGGGCCTCCTACACCACTCCTGAATGTATTCCCTGTCCTTCCAAAAGTCACACAAAAAGGGGGTCTATGCCATTTCACTATGCTAGACACTTTCAATGTCTCTCTAAGTCCTCTAGTTTTTCCTTATAAAGGTCCTGCGTACTATAACACTAATGCTAATCCGGTTATGTGGCAATTTGATGTGGCATTTTACTATTTACAAAGCAGTTTGCACCTATCATCTCATTGCACTCTCCCAGCAATTCTATTTGGTGAACAGGAATTAATTCTCTGCTCAATCCATTCCTCATTATAGACGGAAATCTCAGCAAAATCTCATAGATTTTTTTAATGACATTCAAAAAATTTCAGACCATTTCCATGAACCCTCACAATTTTCTCTCTAGACAGCTGAAGAGGGCTCTCCCTTCAGTAGGGTCTGGACCTGACTTTGCCCTTTAAACAAGGGAACTTATTCTAATACCATTTGCACGTGTTATGCTTATATCAAGAACACATACGAAAAACACCCATAATCTACACATACATTCATCACTCAGGAAAAAGTTCAGGATAGAGATGTGACATAGTGTATCAGAATCCCACTAAAACTAAAGTCCTGACTAGGAGTTTTGTACCTGCCAGCTCCTCTGTGCTAATCTTTGGTGCCATATTCAGAATGGGAATGGTGAGAAATGGTGCTCATATTCAGGAAAGCTGATCTCACCCAGTTAGTGCCATGCTTCTTCCTGTGGCATAAGATAACATGATTTAAAAATATTACAAATAAGGATTCAAGTAGACATAGCTCAGTGGTAGAGATTTGCCTGCAAGGCGAGATCTAGAGTTCTAGAGTTCGATTCTGGTACCACCCACATGTCAAACATTATCCAGTGACACTGTCATTTTAGATCCTCATACCACAACAAAGTGTGAAATCTCCAGTGTCCACAGTCAAGTATGTGCAATCACCAAGGCTATACATGCAAAACCTCTGGCAAGTACCACAAACAAATGTGCCATAACCCCTGGTCATTGCAAAAACAACAACAATAATGAAAAAAATGGAAGGAGAGAAAATAACAAATTGTTGGATAACTTTTAGATCAATACTGCTCTGTACAACACTTAAAAGCCCATGAGTAGACTGAGCTTATGCAATTGAGTGCATTTTCTGTGAAAGAATCTAGGCAAGGAAGAGAGGTCTGGGTTAAAAAAATCTAAAAGGCATTTTTTATAACTTGAAGAATAATTACAAGATAGATCAGTTATTGTATCATTTATATATAGTGTAAATCTGCAACTTCACTGTCATATTTATTTGAAATGGAACACAGATGGATTTAGTTTGTCAAACCATTTGAACTCCCTTAATTATATTTTTTATGCAATATGATGGGCTGGAGAAATAACACAAGCAGGTAGGGCGTTTGCCTTACATGCAGCTAACCCGGATTCGATTCCTCTGCCCTTCTTGGAGAGCACGGCAAGCTACCGAGAATATCCCACCCACATGGCCAGGCCTGGCAGGCTACCGTGATGTATTCAATATGCCAAAAACAGTAACAACAAGTCTCACAATGGAGACATTACTGGTGCCCACTCGAGCAAATCAATGAACAACAGGATGACAGTGCTACAGTGCTATGCAATAAGATATCACAGAGAAGAGCTGGAGGCTGCTGCTTGGATGAGGGCTGAAGAGACTTTTCTACTCTGGTTTTGATACAAGCTAGTCATATGACCTTAAGTTAAGTTCTTATCAAGAATAGGTTTTCTCTACTGTAAAACAAGAAATGAACTTCCATTCACTATTTTCAAGATATACTTATTTAACTTCTGTACTTAGTATATATCAGGATGATAACATATGTCAGAATAAACTTCCTGAGAACAGTTCCTACATTTCCCCCCCCTGTGGCTGGAATACTATTAAATTCAAGCCTGCTTAATGCTTTCACTGGATTGTGATTTTGCAAGATGTTTTATGTATTCAGCCTTGTTTACTCCTATGAAGCAGGGAATATTGCTTGGGAAAAAAATTACTATGTACCGCTATCCAATGGATAATCATTACATTTATGACCTTGAATTTCTATTGAGTTTCTCTCTTTGTGTTTATTATCCCACAGTCAGCCAATCACCATATGTTCTCCTGAAGACAGCCACTATTACTGTCAGGAATATGCTTATAAGATTTACTCTTTTGTCATTATTTATGTTTCAATCACAGTTATTCTCTCATCCTAAATGAAAGAAGACATATGCATCATTTTCCCAACCCTGGAAGACAAAAAGAAATAAATTAAGAATCAAATCAACAATGGGACTCATCCTCGTTTTGCAGTGAATCAGGCAAAACCAGGGTTGCTGCCAATGGCTGTGAGTGTTGCAGAAGCACTGAGACACCATCCAGAGCACATGAATGGTGGCTCTACTGAGCCGCAGGCTAAAGCCCTTGCTGGAATGGATCTAGGACTAGCACTAGTTAACATACATCTTAGAGAGCAGCAGTATGAAGTGTGATGCTGTGGGACTTATACAGGATTGGCAATGATTAGAGATAAGATCATCAGAGTCTACCTCCCAGTCCGGAGTCAGCCTATCTTTCTCTGCTTGACTACCAAATCCCCACCATCCAAGGGTTTACCTGCTGCTTCTATTTTCTCATTATTTTACAAACTCCCTGCAGCAGAGCTTCTATTACTGAAAATTATGCTTCTAACATCACCAGCATCTAAATTTCTCAGTGCTCACTTTGTCTGACCTCTTGCAGGCACTTCATCTTGCTTGTGACCTCTTTTTTTGCTCTTTCTTATTGAAATGTTTCTTGCCTTAGGTTCAAGACAAACAGACTTCTACTCTTAGAAGGGTACTCTTATCCTCAAAGAATCTTTTGCTGACTCCAAAGACTAGAATATATAACCCTGCTTGGTTCTCCCATAACCTCCACTTATGACACATACACACTATCTTAAAATTGGACACATTCACGTGTAACCCATCAGACTGCTCAGAATATGACATCTTTGTTTAATATCACTGATGTCTAGCACAGAGTTCAGTATAGACATGGACTTGGTAGGCCTGCTTTAGGGAAAAAGTGCAATTTAAATCCAATGTTACCCAATGTTATGAAGTAAGTTCCAACAGGGTTGACTTTAGCAAATATGTACTGAAATAAAATTGAAGAAAGCATATGTAGTATCTGAAAAAAGAAGAAAGTATTCTGACTACAGAAAATATTGAAGTTGTGGTCAAAGATAGGTTTTTCTAGGTGCACACGTGAAAACGGAATTGTCATATCTACTTAAGTAGGAATACAATATAATAGGAGGTATGTTGTAAACATAACTAAAGCTCATCATTTAACATATATAAATAGTTGATACCAATGTATTATACCTGTTCTGTTACTGGGAAATACAACTGCATGATTCAAAAGTACAAATTTTAAGAAAACCCATTGCCTCAGAATGTGATAAAAGAAAACTTTGTGCTGTCTTAGTGAAATGTAAAATGACTTGCCATTATTGAAGCAGTATGGAAAGTCTCAGAACATAAAGAGTAGAAGAATTATGTAATCCAGTAGGAGCATAATAACCTGACTTAGTATCAAAAAATACCAAAATGCCAATTCAAAAATACATATACACTCCCATCTTCCTAAAGTGTTTGTTGTTCAGAAGAGCCAAACATTGAAGACACTCTAAGTGTCCATTGAGAGGTGAGTGAGTGAAGATGGGACATATATAAACGATTAAATATAACTCACTGATTTAAAAAGAAAGAAATAAAATGAAATTCTGGCATTTACAAGAACATTCATGGTCATTAAAGTTACTGTACAAAATGAAATAAGTCATACAGGGGATGACAAGCACCATATGATTTCATTCATATGTGGAAGATAAAGAAATTAAACACATGAAAAAACAAAATAAAACTCAAATGTCTTTTGCTCAGGCTATAAGAGCCAAACAGTGATTTCAAGGAGAAAAGTGGGGGAAAGCAGAGTAGGGTTATCATGTGATTGATAGAAACTAGACTGATGATGAACATCACATATCTGCATGATAATTTATATTACTGAAACAATATATGCTACACCTGAAACCCACAATATTGCAATAAAAATGAAATCAAGTGGTTCAAACAATTTTTAAATTTTTAATATATTTTTTAAAACTGTTCACAATATTTAATATTCCAACCAATCCCACCACCATTACACCTTCCCACCACCATATTTCAGATGCTTCCATCCAGAACCCAGAACCCTGCCCTCAAAACAGAACTAAAATAATTTATTTTGTATTGCTTGTTATGAATAATCCACTAAAAATGATCCGAAAAAAGATTTCTTAGAGGAAAGTGTATGAAGAATGTTCTCTACACAAGAAAAATCTTGTGTGAAGACTGTTCTTGTGTGAACTAAGTGTATTTCACCCAGGAACCATGAAGTCCGTCAATAAGAGATTAGTAACCTGTTGTTAAAGGCTGAGCCTTGTGTCACTGTCACTGTCCTCCCGTTGCTCATTGATTTGCTCGAGCGGGCCCAATAATGTCTCCATTGTGACAATTGTTACTGTATTTGGTATATCGAATACGTCACAGGTAGCTTTCCAGGCTTTTCCATGCGGGCGAGATACTCTCGGTAGCTTGCCAGGCTCTCCGAGAGGGGCGGAGGAATTGAACTAGGGTCAGCCATGTTGGCTGCTTGCAAGGCAAAGGCCTATCCACTGTGCTATCGCTCCAGCCCAAGCCTTGTGTATATATATATATATATATATATATATTAAATATATATATTTCCCCCTAAGATTGCTTGCCTACTACTTTGAACCCCATCAAATGTGGTGTACTACTTTTGGTATACTAGTGGTGTAAAGTATGAGATGTCCCAGAAGAGATTCGCTCATGGGTCAGGCCTGTCTGAGTGTGTGGAGAGCATGGTAGCTGTTGAGTTTCAGAGGTCTTCACCCACCCCCCCTCCGGGTTGCCCCAAATGAAACAGCCTGGCACGGGGTATGGAGGCATGGCTATGAAATATCTTTTTGCGCTCTCTTCTGAGAGATTTATTGTTGAGTCTCTGCGTGATGGCAGTTGATGAGGTTATATAGTCCCAGAGGTGGCTTTTGGGGGTGACTGTCAAGCTGCCAAAAAAAGAGGGAGATGGGAGGAGGTCACAGTTCAAACATTTTAAAGGCACTGCCTCTACAAAAAAAGAAAAAAGAGAAACACAGATTTTGAAAGCTTAAGGATGTTGTTATATACCTATCAAAGTAAATAATACATTTTATAATTCTATGGAAATATAATTGTTACTGTTGCCATTATAAAATTGCTTCAGACCCAGAACATTCTAACAATATGAATAAAAATAACCACTAGAATATGTTCCTATATGACAATTTACAATTTGACTTTGAGAAGGCATATCCTAAGGAATTAACCTAAAAATATGGCCAAAGGTGAATTTATATTAGGAAGTTTGTTGTAGGACTATCTAGAGATTATGAATGCTGGAAGCAATCCAAGTGCTAAAAGATGGCATCAAGGTATTTAACTGTAACGGATATCTATGAACTGTGTCCAGCTGTGGGAGCCTGATATGAAGTTAAGAAAGAGAAAAATGCAGATACTAAAACATGTACACAGTGATGCAGTCAGATGAAGGTCAGAAGGCATCCAGAGATAGAAAGTCCAGCTTAGCTTTTCATCTTCCCCGGCTTCATTTGTTGTTTCCTCCACCACAATCAGAGGCACTTACGAAAGAAAAAAAAAAGATTTAAAGAGGAAGATATGACTGCATCCATATTTTAATTGGTATATAATGTATATAAAGTCTATTGTTGTATATAATGACTATAATCATTATCATTATCCACTGAGGCCATAATTATTTCATTGGGTGAATTAAATAAAAAAAATTAGTAGCTGCAACAAGACATCCTCCATCATACATTAGGTCCCATAGTCTAGAAAATTCTTGCCACACTGTATCCACACATTCCTCCTCCTTTTCTTTCTTTGTCTTTTTCGCTTTTTGGGTCACATCCAGCGTGCACAGGAGTCTCTCCTGGCTCTGCACTCAGGAATTACCCCTGGTGGTCTCAGGGGGCCATATGGGATGCTGGGAATCAGAGTTCGCTGCAGCAAGGCAAACGCCTTACCTACTGAGCTATCACTCCAGCCCCTCCTCCTCCTTTTCCTTCTCACTCCCTGCTCTGTGCTCATCAAGCCTCTGCTCTCTCCAGTCAGTTCTGCTATTAGTTTATAATTAAACAAGGTTAGTTCCAAGTGTTTGTGGATTATGTTTCCACCTCTTTGGCATAATGATGCTTCATGAATTTCAAAAGGCAATGAAGAGAACTACAAAGACTCATCAGAGAGATAGGAGGGTAAAAACATAGATAGTTGCCTCTTCAAACTATGTTAACCCACCACACCCACCACCAAAGTACAAATATCCCTCCACCATAGCCCAGTGGACCCCTCCATGCTTTCCTTCCCCCTCCTCCCTTTCCTTCTGATAAACTCAGCTCTGCAGTCTTAATTCGAGGTTTGATTTTTGATTGGCTTTGTTCCCATGCTTTGTTATATATATTATATATAAACGAGTTATCTGTTATCTGTTTTTCTCCTCCTGATTTATTTTGCTCAACATGACTCCCTTCAGTTCCATCTAAGTTTATAGAAAAAAGTTTACAGTCAATTAGTATCCCATTGTGTGTCTGTGTATATATATAAATATATATATGCATATATATACACTGTATCTAGTCATTTTTCATTGCACATGAGTTGTTTTCATATTCTGGCTATTTTTATAAATAGCACTGTCAATGAATATAGGTATGCATATATATTTATTTTTAATTAGTGTTTTTGTATTCTTCAGACAGACACTAGGAGTGGAATTGTTGATAATACATTAGATCTATTTTCAGAATTTTGAGAAATCTTCATACTGTTTTCCATAATGGCTAGGCAAGTTGTTATTTCCACCACCAGTGTAAAATAATTCCTTTGTCTCCATACCTCCATCAGCTTTTTGATAGATGAGTTTCGTAAGTTTCTTATATATTCTATAAAGTACGTCTTTGTCATACATATAGTATAAGAATATTTTCTCCCATTTAGTAGAGTTTTAATAGTAGTCAAATTCCTGGAGACATTACTAAAACCATCATCATGAGATCGGTTTTTGCCTGTTTCCTTCTCTGTTCTCTGCACCTTCAAATCTAACATTCATGTTCATCCATTTGAGTTAACTTTTGTACATGGTGATAGGATGACCCAGTTTCATTCTTTTGCATATAACTATCCAGTGGTCTCAATACCAGTTTGAGGGAGGACTGGTGGAAGTTGGGGGCAGGGTGAGGGGTAGGGCTTTGCCAAGTGGTGCTTAGTGGGTACTCCTGCCTCTCTTCACAGGGGTCCCTCCTGGCAGTGGTTCGGGAGACTGTAAATGGTGCTGAAGATAAAACTGAGGTTGACAGCATGCAAGCATATGCCTTAAGCCCTGTACTATCTATCCAAACTCTCAAAGCCATCTATTAAATATATCTTCTATCTACCACTTTAGCTTTTGGATTCTAAATTATAAATTAGCTATCCATAAATGTGATGATTTAATTATGTACTCTCAATTTTATTCTGTGTCTTTTTTGATTATTGGTTTTTATCTTTGTAGAAGGCCACACCTGGTTATTCTCAGGGTTTACTCCTTGCTCTGATCTCAAGGATCACTCCTGGCTGGGTTCAGGTGACCATATGAGGTGCTGGGGATTGGGCAGCTGTGTGCAAGGTAAGCTCTCTACCTGCTATGCTACCACTCCAGCTTCTGCGTGTGTTCTCAGCTATTATTTCCTCAAATTAAAAATCTTTCTTTCTTTGTTTATATATGGTTGCACATGGAGAGTATCATACTGGGTGAATTGAGTCACAGGGAGAGAGACAGACAAAGAATGATTGCACTCATATGTGGGCTATTAAAAAATCATAGGTATGAGAATAATACCCAGAGACAGTAGAAACGAGAGGTATAAGGACTGGTTCATGGTAGGAAGCTTGTCACAAATGGGCCTAGGGAAGCAGTTAGAACAGAGAAGGAACTAATAAGACAATGATAGTTGGAAATGATCACTTTGGACAAGAACTAGGTGTTGAAAGAAGGCAAAGTGATAAGCAATCATACCCTTTCAGTAACAGTATTGCAAACCATAATACCTAAAAAAAATGAGCTGGAGAGAGTAGGGGTGTGGGGAGAGTGAGAAGTGTCTGTCATAGACGCAGCTGGGGAGAGGGAGAGAAACTGGGGATATTGGTGACGGGATACGTACACTGGTGAAGATATGGGTGTTGGAACATTGTATGACTGAAACTCAATCATGAATAACTTTTAAATGTGTATCTCACTGTGATTCAATTTTTTAACAATTTTTTTAAAACTTTCTTTCCCTGGGTCATAGAGATAGTATAGTGGTAGGACTCTTTCCTGACCTCAGTTGAATCCCCAGTACCATATATAGTTCCCTAAGTACCACCAGAAGTGAGTCCTGAGCACTTCCCAGGTGTTAATCCCAAATCAAAACACAAAACAAGACAAATTCTTCCTTTATTTTTCTCTTTTCTTTCTGAAATCCTTATATTTATTGTTTCTAGTTGTTTCTAGTGGAGTCTTTACACTTTTTATGTTTATAATAATGATATTTGCAAACAGTGGTAGTTTTGCTTATTTTCCAGTTTGCAACCCTTTTGTTTTCTTACCTTGCCTAATTTATCTGAGTACACCATTCAAAAATGTCTTAAATAATATTTGAGTGTGCGTACACTGTCTTATGCCCGACATTAGAGGAAAATTAGAAGTTTTTCATCAATAAGTATGATGTCAGCCATGGGCTTGTCGTAATGGCCTTTACTATGCTCACCTATTTTCCTGCTGTTCCATTTTGTTGAATTTTTTAAATCATGAATGGAAGTTGAATATTGGCAAATGCTTTGTATCTATTGATATGCTCATATAAATTTTATCTTACATTTTGTTAATGGGTGTATTACACTGATCGATTTATTGTGAAACTTCTTTATGCCCCGGTGATAAACTTCAGTTGTTCATAATCCTATTAATATATACTTGAATTTGCTTCACTAAGATTTTGTTATTAATCCTTGCATCTGTGTTAATCGGAAACATTGATCTGTAATTTTCTTTGCTTTATGATGTCCCCATCTGTTTTTGATATCAGGGTAGTTTTGGCCTGTGTTCAAGCAAGTCTGAGGGATGGTCAAGGGTTGCACAGTAGTGAGTAACTGGTACCTGCTGCAGCATCAAGGCTGAGCAAGCCTGGAAAGCAAACCAGGTAAGGGAGAGGGTGTAATGATGAATGCTTGGCAACAGCTATAATGCAAAGGGAAAACAGACTAAAGAGTGACAAGCAAGAAACCAATTCGCGCTGGAGCCTGTGCAAGGTGGCGGCTGAGGCGGACGCGGCCGCTTGGCGAACTCTGAGGCAAGGCCAGCAAGCAGGGAGACGCCGTCCCGTCGCCGTGGGCAAGGCAGACCCCAACAAGCCAAGGGGCAAGATATCCTAGTACGCCTTCTTTGTGCAGACGTGCTGGAAGGAGCACAAGAAGAAGCGCCCCGACTCGACGGTCAACTTCCTTCGCGGAATTCTCCAAGAAGTGCTCGGAGAGATGGAAGACCATGTCAGCCAAGGAGAAGTCCAAGTTTGAAGACATGGCCAAGAGTGACAAGGCCCGCGATGACAGGGACGTGAAGAATTACGTGCCGTCCAAAGTGGACAAGAAGGGCAAGATGAAAGACCCCAACGCCCCGAAAAGGCCCCCATCTACCTTCTTCCTGTTTTGCTCCGAGTATTGCCCCAAGATAAAGAGCGAGCACCCCAGCCTGTCCATCGGCGACACGGCCAAGAAGCTGGGGGAGATGTGGTCGGAACTGTCCGCCAAGGATAAGCAGCCGAGCGAACAGAAAGCGGCACAGCTCAAGGAGAAATACAAAAAGGATATTGCTGCATACCGCGCCAAGGGCAAAAGTGAAGTGGGAAAGAAGGGTCCCTGCAGGCCAACAGGCTCAAAGAAGAAGAATGAGCCAGAAGATGAGGAAGAGGATGAGGAGGAAGATGAAGAATAAGTGGCTATCCTGTAATATGTATGGAGTGTGCGTGTGTGCTCAGGCAATTGTTTTGCTAAGAATGTGAATTCAAGCGCAGCTCAATATTAGCTTCACTATAAAAACTGTACAGATTTTTGTTTAGCTGATAAAATTCTTTGTAGAGTAAATACTTTTTAAAAAAATGCAGGGGGTAGCTTTTCGAGGGGCTACTACATAATTAGATTTTAAAGCTTCTCTCTCTGGCCCCAGAGTTCAGCATTCTTATTTGCTCTCTATCCCCCCTACAGTTATCTCAACTATTTTTCTAGGGGTGAATGGAGCACTGTTCAGGAATTTTCCCTCAGTGCCTATCACTGGAAAGTGAGTTCCTGGACTACCATCAGCAAGGTTGTAAGCAGCTACCAAGATGGTGCCTGAAAGCAATTCTGATTATGGTTATGCACAGGATCACAGGATTGGGGATCAGGTGATTGACTCAAGCATCCCAACTTGTTCCCCACAGTTAAGATCAGCATTTTTGAAGTCTGTTCCAGGCTGAAGTGGGTTAAGGGAACCCTATCTTGAAAACATGTTCCATTTTCCAGGAACTTAGCTGCTTTCTTTTCTTCTTCCTGTCACTTTTCTTAAATAAAATATTCTCTGAGTTTGACCCAAGTGTGGGGGAGGAGACGGGGCAGAGAGATACTTGAGAGGATAAGGCACTTGTCTTGTGTGCAGCCACCCTGAGTTCAATCCCTGCTACCATCATACAGTCCTGTCAGCTCTGCCAGGAGTGATCCCTGAGCACAGAGCTGGGACTAAACCTTGAGCACAAACGGGTAGATTTACTATAATGGCAGAAGGTAAACAGTAGTTCTCCTATTGCTCACTTCACCAGGTCTAATGTGTCAGAGTTAATCTTCGACTTTTCAGTCCTTTAATGATGCCGTGTGGTGAGCTACATAGCTGACACTTGGTCAAGCTAGCGTCATCTCCAGGCTTTGACTATTCCTTGACATTCATGAGGTTCATTGTCTCGATTTGCTCATGAATTTCTTGATATTACATTTTCCTTGGCCACCACACTTTCATTTTTCTCACATTGTCTCTGAAGCAGTAAAACAAAAAACACCTTAGTTTTAGTACAGTCTTCGATTTACAGACCCTGAAGCATGTGAAAAATAAGATATAGCCGCGGTTCTTAGTGTTGAATAAGCATCAGCAATGGCTTCCAGAAATTATATATTATTCCACTTCATTATGCCCATGGCTTTCCTTGAACTGTGAAGCCAGTTATGGGTGGTTGTCAAAGAAAAAATAGAAGCACGAGGGCTTATACCTGATTCTGTGCCTGAGGATCACTTCTGATGGGGCACTGGGAACCATATGGGATGCCAGGGATCAAAACCAGGTCAGCTTCATGCACCCACCCTCTTATACTCTGCCCAAGGAGATATTTTAATACCCATATAAAACAAAAATATTCATAATTTTGACAAAAATATTTTGTAAAATTCTAAAATATTTATACATTTTCCTTTGCTAAAAAGTAATGGAGATGAAGCAAATGATAATTAGGAATATAGTATCTTGGTTTCTAAGTAATCTCCAAGCCTAGTTAAGCAGTTAAACTGTTCCTTCTTTTTAAAAATAACATTTTTCTCTTATGAGGCAGAAGAAAAGATATAAAATTAAGCCATTAGAAGTGTCATCACTTATAAGCTTGTTGTCAAATATTTAAATAGGAATAGACATTAAAATTTCAGTGATAGAATTAATTTTCAAAAATATTAACTTTTGTGAAAGAAGAGTAGATTCCTTACCAGTCATCTTCTATTAGCTGTTCTAATGGGATCTTCTAGTATTATAGAACTGTCTAGAGCCAAGCACTCTGCATGGCTCTTAACAGATTAAGACCCCTTAACAGATTTAGACTTAGGAACTGACTTACAAATCAAAGCAACCTGAGGAGTAGAGAGTCTCTAAGAAAGACCAGACAGTGGGTTGTGGATTTCAAGATAGATAAAATGAGCCCCTCGTTTGGCCTAGTATTTGGTTCAAAAAAGTTCCTGAACTTAACACTCCCATTCTCCAATAAAACTGTCCTGTAGTTTTCTTACGCTAGCGTCAGGAGAATCAAGGAGACACTGGCAAACTGTCCTGGACTGAAGGGGATTAAAGCAACATGACAATGAATACAGGACGTGGTCCCAGACTTGATTCTTTCTTAAGAAGGAGATTTTGGGGATAAAGTTGAAATGTAAGTGAGTTCTGATGATTCCCTGGCAGAAATGAATCTGTGCTCATTCATTGATTCTTGCCATTTATAACCTAGCTTTATGTGGGAAGGTATTAGTATCTAGCAAAACATGCTAAAATATTCCAGGGTCATGATGTTGATCCCACAACTTACAAATGATTCAGGGGGAGAAGTGTTCTTTGCAAGACCCCTTAGAGATTCCAATCAATTTGAATTGGTTGGCAAGAGAGAGGGTTGGGCCACATCCAGGGTGCTCAGGGCGTGGCCCCACCATTTTTAGGTGACCTAGTTTGATTCCTGACACCACATAGTTCCGTGAGCACTGCTGAAGAAACCTGAGTACAGAGCAGGGAGTCGCTACCAAGCACCACCAAGTGTAGCTACACACACAAACACACACACACACACACACACACACACACACACACACACACTTTCCTCTCTTCCCTAAAGAAAAGGATAGAAAGAAAGCAAGAAAAGGAATGGTGACCAATCTGAAAAATGAGGAAATGTATTTAGTGGCAGGAGACTGACTAATCAAAGAAGATCTGAATAAAAGAGACAGGTAGCAGGCAGCACTGCAAAGCCTGGTTCAACCTGACTGAGTTGTACTAGAGCCCCTGGACAGTCCCTGAGGGTCTCTTTTGGGAAGGCTCAAATTTCTGGATCTGTTTGACTGCACAAGCTCAAGTTGATCAGAATTAACACTTTAACTTCTTGAACTACTGCTTCTCTGAGATCCTTCTTTTCTTTGGTTTTGTTCTCTTATCAGACTTTCCATACTTCTAAGGACGTTTGTTTTCAGTAAAATGCTTTGTCTCAATAATCTAGCTGTCCTTACTCCCAGATAAAGAAATTCCCATTTTATTCTCTTCATAGTACTCCCCGCCCACCTCTAGAGATTTTATATATTTTATTCCCTTTCTGTCTTTTCCATAGGGCTGGAGCAATAGCACAGTGGGTAGGGCCTTTGCCTTACAAGCGGCCAACATGGCCGACCCGAGTTCGATTCCTCCGCCCCTCTCGGAGAGCCTGGCAAGCTACCGAGAGTATTCGATATGCCAGACACAGTAACAACAAAGTCTCCAATGGAGACATTACTGGGCCCGCTCCAGCAAATCGACGATCAACGGGAGGGCCTTTACCTTTACCTTTTACCTTACCTGTCTTTTCCATAGGCTGAGAGCTCTAAGAGGGCAGAGGTCACCTGCCCTTAGTGAACCCCCTCCAAAAGGATCAATAACAGAATCACAAAGAGCCTGTGAGACCAGAAACCCACCATTCTTCCACAACTACCCGGTGCATGTTCCTCACATTATCCCAAGGCAGAATCATGTTCATCCTTTACAGGTAAAAGGACAACCAGCAGGCTGGAGGGAATATGTTGAAAAGGACATACTCTGTACACTGTTGGGAATGTGATCTAGCATGACCATTATGGAATGCAGTATGAAGAGTCCTCAAACATAAAATAAAATAAAATAAAACAAACATTCAGCCCAGCAATTCTACTTCTGGATGTTTATTCAAAAAGAAAACTGTCACTGTCACTGTCCTCCCGTTGTTCATCGATTTTCTCGAGCGGGCTCAGTAACGTCTCCATTGTGAGACTCGTAACATAAATCCAAAATATATTTATTTTGGATTTGGAAAACAACCTCAATGTTTAATGATGAATAAACTAGTATGTGTGTATACACAATGAGTTATTATTCAGTTTTAAAAAAATGAAATCTTGTACTTGCGACATGATTGAACCTTCGGTAATTATGCTCATAGAACTTGAGTACATTATACTCAATTGCTTCTTAAAGACTCAAATAACTGGCCAGAGAGATAGTACAGTAGGGAAGGTTCTTGCCTTGCATACAGTTGATAAATTTTGATCCCTAGTACTCTATATGATACCCTGAGCCCCACCAGAAGTGATCCCTGAGTGCACCACCAGGAGTAACCACAAAACAACAACAAAAGACTAAGATTACCTTGGAACACATTAAATATGCAGTTTCTGACTCATACCCTCAGACAATTTCAATTAATTGATTTTATGTTGGGGCCCAAATATCTGCATTTTAAACAAACATCCTTGATGATCCTGGAACACATTTGGAGAAATACTGATCTGGACCATTTTAAACCTTCAGTCTTTTTCCTAGTCACTCTCACGTAGGCCAGACCCCTCTATAGACATATCCATGGCTGCAAAGCAAGTTAGACATCCCATACAGCTGTGCTCTGCTCTGCTCACATTCTGATGCCATCTGCCACTTTCTTCATTGCATTTCTATAGGGATTTGAGGCTTCAATTGTTTTGTTGCGTTCAATCTCAGGATTTTATGAGATTTTATGTTCTGCACCAACTCATACTCAATTTGACTTTAAGTTTCCATACTTCACGGTTTCTGCTCCTAATTCCAAATCAGTCGTCTGAGACTCCCAGTTTATCTGGACCCATATAATTTCCATAATAAAACCACTGGACCTCCTGGGTCTTGTAGGACATTCTGCCCAGGGCTCTCAGAGATTTCTACCTCTGTTTTACCTCCCAGCCATGGTTCTTCCTAAGCTGCTCTGACAAAAGGCAAGAAGAACGAGTTTTGAAGAAAAAAAGTCAATTATTTCTCATCTACAATATTTATTTTTTAAAACATGTTTTGTTTGGTCAATGCTGATTTAAGGAACTGAAACATCTGAGTTCCCAAGCTTCATTAAGCAGTGTCCTATTAACTTTGTGCCAACCAAAGAGTCATCAGAGGCTCTGGTGCTTCCTGGGCTGTTGCACATTTTATCTTCACCCCCCTCAGTGAACCCCACTAAATTTGTTTTCTTATCTGCTTCCCTCAGGAACATGAGTAAGTGAGATATGGCATGTTTATCCAATATCAAGATAGTCCCAGCAGCACCGGTTTCTAATAGTTATTCTCAGGCTCCAGTAAATGTCAGTAGGTGATGTGATCTGCTCTACCTTCTCATGTCTGAGCTGCGGAAAGTGAAAGAAATCCAGCTTGATTATAATATGGTGATAGATAATAGCTTTAGATTTGCAACAAAACTGGTTAGATTGCTCTCAGGGGTAATAAACTTAACGTCCATAGGCGTCAGGAAAATCACAAGTACCGAATTTGTAATTGGTGCGGGATGAGACATAAAGAATTTATTTCATATACCATTCAATTACATTCCTTCCTCGGATACCTAAAACCAATCAAGGGGTTAAATACAATAAGACAGAATGGGATTATAGACACTGAGAGTAACTGCTCTGCTCTGCTTGGTTTCCTGGTAAAATTCTAATAGATAGACGGATGATAGATAGATAGATAGATAGATAGATAGATAGATAGATAGATAGATTAATAGATATAGATTGATAGATATAGATAAATACAGAGATATATAGACAGATAGATGATAGATAGATCGATCGATCGATCGATAGATAGATAGATAGATAGATAGATAGATAGATAGATCACTGTATCACTGTCATCCTGTTGTATGTTGATTTGCTCAAGCAGGTGCCAGTAACATCTCCATTCGTCCCGGCCCTGAGATTTTAGCAGCCTCTCCTTACTAGTCCTTCCTAATGGTGCCGTATTGGGAACTCTTTCAGAGTCAGGGGATGAGGCCTGTTATTGTTACTGTTTTTGCCATATTGAATATGCCATAGGTAGATTGACAGGCTCTGCCATGTAGGTGGGATACCCTCGGTAGCTTGCAGGGCTCTCTGAGAGGGACGGAAAATGTATATAAGAGAATACAAGCAAGTATGTTAAAACCAAACATATGTGTGCTGCTTTAGGTACATTACATGGCACCGGGGGCAGTTTGTAAGTGTGACTGCCAAGCTATTGGAAAATGGGGGATCTGAGTGGAGGACGCCCAGTCCCTATCTGAGCAATCTTGGAGATCTCAGCCCCAGGTCCTGCATACCTGGGTTCCTCTGCCAGTTCCTTCATGCACGGGGCTCAACAGAGCATGTGGAGAGTGGCCTTGAACATGGCTGTGGCTGAGTGCTAGAGGTTTTAGGCTGCTGGGGTTCTGCTTGGGGCAGGGAGGGAAACTCAACCCCTCCCCCCTCTGAGGAGCCCAGTGAAGACAGCCTGGCATGGGGCAGGAGATTCTGCGTCACCCAGGCGCCATGTAATCCCATCAATGGCCAAGATTCTGAGACTATAAAACAAAGATCCTGGAAGAGAGCAACACAGAATCTCTTGCCCCTGTGCCAGATAGATAGATAGATAGATAGATAGATAGATAGATAGATAGATAGATAATGTATTGGTTTGAGGGCCATACCAGAAGATGCTCAAGGCTTACTCCTGGCTCTTAACTCAGGAATCACTCCTGAGGGTCGGAGGATCATATGAAGTGTCAGGGATTGAAGCTGGGTCGGCTCCATGCAAGGCAAACTCCCTACCTACTGCACTATGACACAGATGCCTTCTTGCATATTTAATAAACCCAAATCTATCTCATTTTTAGGAGTGTTTATTGGTAAACTTGTTCTGAACCAATCAAATTTTGATCTCTGGATTTGTTTTTGCTTTGAAGCCACACACGGGAATCTGGGGTCCTCAAGACTTGCTTCTTGCTGTGCTCAGGGATCTCACACTGGGCTCAGTGATCACTCCTGGTGATGCTCAGAGGTCGAACTGGGATTGACTGTGTGTAGGTGAATTAAACTCTTTACTACCACTCTGCTTCCTGATCTCTGGCACAACTTTGCAACAAACTCACTCTACATGAGAACTATTTGTAAGTTAATTTGAACAGCAGAGTTGTGAAAAAAGGCAAGAATAATTTAGAGAAGGTTAAATAGTAATGAGCCTTAAGAGCCTCATTTAATAGCCTAATGAGAGCAATCTATTATAATTATTACTAGTACATTACACCCTCTGACAACAGCTGAAAAAAAGAAAGGTAAAGACTAATATTCAAGGCAAATGCAATGAAGAAAATATTTTCTTTTTTATTACTTATTGATGCAGTTTTGACAATTATCTGAATTGACTATAGACCAAACATGATTGCTACTCAATGCCTTTTTTGCAAACCACAACACCCAAAAGGAGAGCAAGAACAGAGGGGATGGGATGGGGAGGATGAGGGGATGGGAGGGATACTGGGATCCATAGTGGTGGGAAATGGGCACTGGTGGAGGGATGGGTAATTGATCATTGTATAATTGAAACCCAAGCACAAAATTTGTAAGTCTACAACAGTACCTCATGGTGTCTCACTAATAAAAAATAAATAAATAAATGGAAATTAATTGGGGCTTGTATATAAGGTAATATACTGGATACAGGTAAAAAATAAAACAAATAAAGATACAAGTATTAAATAGGTATAAAAGTGATATGACTTTACTGATGCTAAGATTTAGTAGGTGACTGATTGGTCCACAGAGAAAATGCACTGGCTATAAAATTAGTAGCATTCTTTTTTTTTGCATTCTTAAGGTTCTTTTTATTTATCTCTTATCACTGGACTTCATTACTATGCATGTCTTGCATTTGTAAATTATTCTTGTTGCTGCTGTGATTTTTTCTGCTACCCCTTCTCCTCATCAGAATCTGTTCTATCTTATGCTAGGCAGTGCTTCCACTGGTTGGTCTTCCCAGAATTCCTCCAAAAGAACTATTTCCTTCCACTTTTTCACATCACAGTAGTCATTTTCTGCTCTTATACTGAATTCTATTTATTCTGTGCTAGCACCCTTTCTGACAATGTGTACACTTACTATGGAAAAGGCATATGATTTCTTTCTCACATCTTTCTGGGATAAAACCCCACATATAGAAAGTTGCTCAACAAATGTTGCTGAAGTTATACACTATAAATTTTGTGTTTCTAGTTTCTCATTCTATGAAAGAAAGGTTTCATATTACTTATTCTTCACCACTGTCTCTAAACTCCCCATATCTTCAGTGATAAAAAAAGATACTCGTTAGTGTTTGTTACAGTTGTGAAAGTTAACATCTACCTAAATTGTCTATCTGTGCAGTATTAGACATAGTTTGTCTAATAGTTGCTAAAATGGATGAGCTTATTTATTAATCAATAAGAATAAACTTCAAAAAATTAAATTAAAAAATCTACTCATGTATGGTATCTTAGTAATCAGTTATGTTTCAAAAAATACTATTTATTTATTTACATCTATTACCTAACCAACAAAACTCCTGATAAAATATCTAAAACAAAAAGTTATTTGAATTTGATTGCTCCAGTAGCAACCTCTGGAACTGGGAACAGATTTTTATAGACAGAGAAGATGAAAACCCAAAAGGCATTCAAGTTTCTTCTACAAGTAAATATTCAAATCCAACACTGAGACAACTCTGAATTATCTTTAAGTAATTCTTTGCCCCCATGTAACTGACATGAAGGGCCGGTGGGGGGGGAAAGAAAAGGAAAGGCTGTGAAGAATGCTAATAGCTCTTAACTCCAATTAACTAGCGTACCCAGAGAATTTTAATGTATGGATTTTCAAACCCTGGCAATTAACTGTAGATTTTTCCATTGATAAATGTAGAGTTTATTTATTCATTGATAAATGAATGCCCACAATGAAAGACGGAAAGTAGAAAAATCACTAAGAGGGAAGATTTAGTGTTTCTTCCCCATAGAGCAGGACATTCAATTCAGCCCACACTGCCCAACTTCCAGAACTGAGGGTGGGGGAGAGGGAATTGATGTTGGGAAACCAGAAAACATGGACTTCGGGTCATTCTTTTTTCTCAGTACCAGATTTACCCTTTGTCTTCTCTGCTCTGATCTAAGCATAAAGAGATTGGGCTCTTTGGAGGACTGCTCCTCAACTTTTCTGCAGGCTGGCTTTCAGCTGGGTTCAACCAATGGGAGACACTGGCAGGAACTAGAGGCACCTGAAAGAGAGAGGTTGGGGATCTGTTTTCTCCTTTTAGGGGTCCTGGCCCCATCCTGTGACTGTCTCTGTACAGCTATGGGTCATCTCTGTAGGGCTGCCAGTCTTGATGTGCTTTTGTAAGGGTAGTTTCCCCCTCTGGCTCTTTCAAGCCTGTCTTCCGGCTGCTGCTAGTTTCTCAATGGTTTTCTTGTGTCTTTCCTTAGCATTTCCCAGACTAGGAAAATAAGATCCACAACTAGGGATCTTATTCTAGTTACTTGGGTTGAATCATTAGACACTGCCACCCTGGTGTGGATCTCAGTTCCAGACTCAATTCTGCCCCTAATTAGGTAAAGGAAACTGGATGGTCCCTTCTCTCTCGGTGTCCAGGGAGAAAGAACAGACATAGAAAGGTCCATCCACATTAATAATTCTATAATCCCATGGAGCCTCTGATTGGTTTGAATCTGGTCTCAGATAAGTCCTTACAGAGTATCTGTTGAAGGACACTCCTTTTAAGGGAAAGCCACAGATGTTTGCTTTGCCATTTTCATGCCTTCTGAAGGAGATGTCCCTGAAGAATGAGCTCCAGTCAACAGCAGGTTGGGCTGAACACTTTGTTTTATTTCCTTTCACTCCCCTGTGTTAAGGATCCAATCCATGCTCAGCCCAATTCAAACAAGTTCTCTCTTCAGGAAGAGGCAAGTCCAGCTCTATTGAAACAGAGTATAGAACCAGAGTCACCAATCAACTTCCTATCCCAATGCCAACTCTGGCTTCTTTCTCTTTGCCCTCTTAGAACTCTGCTCTTATTCCCTGTTTCCCAGTCTCATCTCCTGCTTCCTCTTTCATCTATTCCTTGCTATTACCTCTGGTTCTTTGTATGTCCTCCTCTGAGCATTTAGATGGACAAAAATTACAGCCATCTTCATCTTAGAGCCTAAAAAAATTATTCAAAGTATCCACCAGCTAGAAAGCTGCTTCTGAGCCTATTGGGACCCCAACCTCCAACCCCAGCCTGCACAGTGCATGCAGACTTTCATGCCTTTTCTGGAGTGAGATCCCCACAATGCTGTCCACTGGAATGTGGGACTGTGCAGTTTAAAGGAATCTGTACTATTTCCATGTGGATTTCTGCAATAGCTATAGCTAGTGATGCAAATGTTTCCTTAATTTCTACTTGATCATTCATTCCACAGCTGGCAGGAAATGTAATCTCAGGGGTTTTTTGGCATCTTTCCTCTCTATACCAGATAGAGGGCTGCTTCTGAAGTACTATGGCCCCCAAAGACCCTCTGATCATTAAGTCAAATTTCAGATCATTAAGTTAGATCTCCTGCTCCTTCTGTGGTGTCCGGAGGCTTGGGATCTTCTCCTGAGGGTTCCTGGGTAAAGCACACCAAAAAGACATTCCTTTCTCAGTACAATGACAGGAAGAAAGGGTCCCTCCTCCAGGACTCACAGACTACTCTTTTCCTACACAGTCCTAGTAGGAAGGACTGTATTTTAGAGGGAGGAACTCCTTTCCCCTCACTGTTCTAACCAGGGCACACTCTCCATACTCTGAATTTTGTGCTCTCTTCAGGGCTTAGGCCTTTGAACACAAAAATCCCAGATTTCATCTTTCTGTCCTTCCATCTGTCTTCCTGAGTCAATGAACGCAATGAGTTCCTAGCTTGAATGGCAGGAGAAATGGGGAAGGGAAAGGAAAAAATAAATAGCTTAGTCACAGCACAGAAGAACCACCAACCTTCTTCAATAAAGGACTTCTAGAACCTTTTGACCCTGCTCATTTCAATGTACACTTTGGTCCATCTCAACTTCCAACCTCATCCCACCACTTCAAATGATAAGCAATGGGAGAAAACATTTTTTTTTCCTTTATTTTATTTTATTTTTTTTAAAGTTGTAGATTTACAATTTTTTGTGCTTTGGTTTCAATTATACAATGATCAGATACCCATCCCTCCACCAGTGCCCATTTTCCACCACCATGGATAATATCCCTCCCACCCCCATCCCCCCATCCCCCCTGTCTCTGTGGCAGGGCAATCCCCTGTGTTCTCTCTCTCCTTTTGGGTGTTGTGGTCTGCAAAAGAGGCATTGAGTGGCAAACATGTTCAGTCCATAGTCTACTTTCGACATGCATCTCCCCTCCTGGGAGGATCCTCCAAACATCCTTTATTTGGTGCTCCCTTCTCTATCTGAACAGCCCTTTCCTCTAGGATACCCGGCTGGCCTCTAAGTTATGGAGTAATCCTCCTGGTGCTGATCTCAGCTATTCTTGGGTATTAATCTCATACTTTGTTACTTTATATCCCCCAGATGAATGCAATCTTTCTATGTCTATCCCTCTCTTTCTGACTCATTTCGCTTAGCATGATACTTTCCATATTGTACCACTTGTATGTAAATTTCATGACTTCATCTTTTCTAAGAGCTACATAGTACTCCATTGTGTAGATGTACCAAAGTTTCTTTAACCAGTCATCTGTTCTTGGGCATTCAGGTTTCTTCCAGTTTCTGGCTATTGTAAAGAGTGCTGCAATGAACAAACAAGTGCAGATGTCACTTCGACTATACATTTTTGCCTCTCTGGGATATATTCCCAGGAGTGGTATTGCTGGGTCAAATGGGAGCTCAATTTCTAATTTTTTGAGAATCGTCCATACTGTGAGAAAACATTTTTTGTACAGTTGATTCAACAACTACTCACATCTCCTGAGATACATGGGCATTTCTATCATATACATCCTTTCAAGGGCTGGAGCGATAGCACAATGGGTAGGGTGTTTGCCTTGCACACGGCCAACACGGCCAACCTGATGAATTCCTCCACCCCTCTTGGAGACCCCGGCAAGCTACTGAGAGTATCTCGCTCTCACAGCAAAGCCTGGCAAGCTACCCGTGATGTATTCGATATGCCAAACACAGTAACAAGTTTCACAATGTTACTGGGCCCGCTTGAGCAAATCAATGAACAACAGGAGGACAGTGACAGTGACAGTGACACCCTTTCAAACTGTTGCTCTGTTGGGCCTGAAACCATCAAGGAGGTCTCCTTATCGACTTAAATAGTCTTCTACCAGACTGGTGCTAAGCAAACAAATAAAAAAGTCTGGGAGAATCTTTATTTTATTATTTTTTTAAGGGAAAGGGCTTAGAAGGAAAGTGCTACAACTTTATTCATTTGCTTTTTTGGGTCACACCCAGTGATAAACAGGGATTACTCCTATTACTCCTGGCTTTGCATTCAGGAATTACTCCTGGCGGTGCTCGAGGGACCATATGGACTGCTGGAAATCGAACCCCGGTTGGCCACGTGCAAGTCAAATGCCCTACCTGCTGTACTACTTCTCCAGCCCCACCTGGGAGAATCTTTAGAGACCACAGAGGAAAAAGTTTTAAACAGGATGCAAGATGCACTGGCAAAAATTTATTGCATTTCTGTATACTAACAGTAAATCATAGGAAAGAGAAATAAACAATTCCCATTACAATATTATTTAAAATTATAAAATACCTGGGAATAAAATTGACTAAGGAGGTAAAGACTTGTGCTAAACACTATAAGATATTATTAAAAGGAAATAGACAAAGGACCAAAGGATAGCAAAGTTACCCCATGGAAGAATGAGCATTACTCATCAAAGCAATTTATGAAAATCCCAATGAAATTTCTTTCAAGTATGCTAATTTTTTAAGTTAAACTACTAAAGACCCAAATGAACCAAAGCAATCTCAAAAAAAAAAGATTAAAAAATGAAGTTATCACTCTTCCAGATTTCAAACTATGCTACAAGGTGATAGCAATAAAAAGAGTATGGTATTGGAATAAAACAGATGCTGAGATCAGTGGAATACAATTGAGAGGTCAGAATTAAACCCATATAGATATAGTCATTTATGTTGGAGCGATAGCACAGTGGGTAGGGCATTTGCCTTGCATGCGGCTGACCCAGGTTCAATTCCTCCGTCCCTCTTGGAGAGCCTGGCAAGCTACCAAGAGTATCCCATCCGCACGACAGAGCCTGGCAAGTTCCCCATGGAGTATTAGTTGTGCCAAAAACAGTAACAACATGGAGATGTTACTGGAGTCCACTTGAGAAAATCGATGAACAACAGGACTACAGTGCAACAGTGCTACAGTGCTACATATAGTCATTTAACTTTGACAAAGTTAAAGATTCTGTCAAGATCATACAATGGAGAAAGGAAAACAGTTTTGACCAAATGTGCTGGTAAACCTGGACATGTACATGAATTGTATTATTATTCAACATGATGTACCAAAATTAATTAAAAATAAATGAAATATTTACGTATTCGGAGAGCCCGGCAAGCTACCAAGAGTATTCGATATGCCAGACACAGTAACAACAAAGTCTCCAATGGAGACGTTACTGGGCCCGCTCGAGCAAATCGACGATCAACGGGAGGGCCTTTACCTTTACCTTTACCTTTACGTATTAGACCCCAGTCTATAAAATACATAAAATAAATATAGGGGATGTGCTTCAGGGTGCCAATATTAAAGATTTACCTGGAACTCAATCCCAATGGCAAGGAAAACAACAATAATTAACAAATAGGACCACATAAAACAAAAAAAACTTTTATACTGCAAAAGAAACTGCCACAATAATAAAAAAGCAACCTAAGAATTGATATATTAGCACATAATAAATTTGACAAGGTTAATAGCCTACATATATAAAGAGCTCACACAACTCAACAATAGCAAGCAAACAAAAAACCTATTTTTTTAAAAATTTTATGAACTAAAAATGAATAGAAACTTTACCAAAGAAGACATACATATTGTCCACAATCACATGAAAAAGTGCTCAATTTTATTTATTATTAGAGAAACACAAACCAAAATCATGAGAGATTATAATCTTACCTCCTAAGAATGGTCTGTATCACAGAGGCTGAAGACCGCAAATGTTGGCAAGACTGTATAGAATAATTATTCTATAGACTAATTATTTAGTAGACTATTGTTTGAATATTCTTTGGTCCAGTCTTTAGAAAACAGTATGGAGATTCCTAAAAGGACAAAAGTGAAAACTTTATGCTATCCTGAAATACCAGTCCTGTACATTCACTCAGATATGACAACACTAATTCAAACGGATATTTGCACCCCCGTGTTCACAGTATCACAGTTCACAATAGAAAAAATATGGAATCAATCTAAATACCTATCAACAGGTAACTGGAGTAAAGAGTCTTTGCCATGCTCACTTCAGCAGCACATATACTAAGAGTCTTTGCCACTTACACTCAATGGATTACTATCTTGCCATTTATAAAGATGAAACTGTCAGGGTCAGAGCGATAGTACAGCAGGTAAGGTGCTTGCCTTACACATAGCCAATCTGGGTTCAATCTGTGGCACTTCACGTGATTCCTCAGAGCATGGCCAGGGGCAAACCCGCACACAGAGCTAGGAGTAAGTCCTGTACATTGCGTACATTGCCAGGTGTGGCTCCCCAAACAAACAAAAGATGAAACTGTTCCCATTGGGGACATAATGAATGGCTCTTGAGGTGAGTAATCTAGGTAAAATAAGGAAAGAAGTAAAAGGAATTTATTAGTTTCACTCAGATATGGGCTATGACTTACTGAAACACAAACAAACTGCCCCCTGCCTCCCCAAAATGACATCAAAACTTGCAGGGAGATTTGAGTGCTTGCTTTGTATTCAAGTCAGGCAGGGTAGGATGGAGGGGGGAATGGGGGTGGGAGGGATACTGGGATCCATGGTGGTGGGAAATTGGCACTGGTGGAGGGATGGTATTTGATCATTGTATACTTGAAACACAAGAACAAAAATTTGTAAGTCTACAACTATACCTCATGGTGTCTCACTAATAAAAATTTTTAAAAAATTAAAAAATAAAGTCCTGGGTTTGACCCTCTGGCCACATCCAGGAGTGATATCTGAGCACAAGGCAGGAGTAGGCCCTGTTCACAGAGGCAGAAGTAGGCCGTGATCACCACCGGGTGTTCCTCCTTGCCCTCCCAAATAAAAACCTGTGAAACTCAGTGAAATCTATAACTGAACAACAAACAACTTCAGTGGTAGGTGTTGTGTCTCAAGCACATAGAGAGATGTGAAGCTAAATACTTGAATTTCCGTAATACTCTAAACCAATGTTAAATCAATTTTTAAATCAATGTTAAATTTTTAAAAATTGTAAAGGATTGTGTGAACAATGTGAGACATGGATTTGGGGAGAAAGCTATGTCTGGACAGCCAGTACAAATGTAGACCAGGCTCTGTTTTTGGTCCCATCCTGTCACAGACTTTCCCACTCCACAAAATGATGAGGCCTCAGCACAGCCCACCACTGCTGAGCACATTCAACATTCCCCAGCTGAGTTCATTCAAAGGGAGCAGAACCATTTCAAACCCAAATTTAACCTGCAAAAAACCTAACCCAATGATTACTCAAGTCCCAGGTTTTAGTGGGAGAGATTATTGAAATAGTAAAAGAAAGAAATGACTTTGCATTACTTTTAGAATGCTTGTTATTTACCCATCAACAAGAAGTTGAAATAACCCTCTTGTACGCACATAATATACAATGGTGTTTTTTTCACTGGTAAATAATATCTCTGACCATTTAATTTTGTTAATAATAGTTATTTATTAGCTATTTTTTATTATCGTTTAGATAACATGGTTACAATAGTGTTAAAATTTATGATTGAAAAGTTACTGCACTTTCACCACTAACAAAGTGTTCACTTTACGTTATTCTGGCCCTCCTTTTTTGTTATAGTTTCTATTCCTTGTCTTGTTTCTCTTTATACCACAAATGAGTGAGCTTATCTGGTACTTGTCTTTATCCTTCTGACTGATTTTGCTTAACGTGCTATCCTCTAGTTCCACTCAAGTTGCAACAATATTTTACCCAATACATGTGAACTTCAGATAAATAACCGTTTTTAGGATAAATATATCTCAGACATTACATGGCCTTAAATGTAACTGAACACCTTTGTATATGGTCTAGCAGACCAAGTATGGCTCTGTTGTCCATCCTTATTTCATTAATGAAAGCATGAATTCATCTCAAAGAGCCGAAATCCTCTAGTGTGGCATTCAAGTGAGCCTTGCTGCTGAGCAACTGGTTTGCCAGGTGAGCAGAAGCCTTAGGCTGGTTGACAGAGAAGATGTAGCCCAACTCCCAGTTCAGCCTGCTCTTCTGAGACCTCAATCCCCAAGAGTAAAACAAAACCCCAGTGAAGAAGTTGCTTGCCCAACTTGCATCTGAGTTACAAAGCGAGAACAGCAACTTCTTGTTTATGTTTGCACTTCTTGTTGAACCCTCCTCTACAAGTTTTGACTTCATTTACCTTTTTAGTCTCTTTAGTTCCAATAATCTCTGAGAATTCCCTGTGATGGTTAAAGACCTGCTATCTTTAGATCCAGCAGGACCCACAGTGAAACTAAGGGACACAGTGCCAGCTCTCACCCCTAAGATCAAGAGAACTGCTTCTCACCACAGCCAGGAGAAGCAAAGGGGACATCTTTTAGTCCAATATTCACAGTCAGATCTGAAGTCTGGATTGCTCTAAGATAGTGACACAGTAAGCACCCATGTGCCTGGTCCCCTTCACACAAGCTTTCCTGGCCATGAATTGCTTCATAAATAATCAGCTTACAACTTGATAAATTCTTTTACTAATGAACAAACTGAGTCCCAAATCAGGAAAGGCGCTGGTGCTAGAACACAGTCACAGAATCCCAGCTGTTGATGAACAAGGGGAATCTTGAAACCTTCCACACTTTCTGCTCCAAGGTATTGCCTCTTCCCTTGAGTTGGGTGGAGTTATCAGGCCACTTTTCCGCTCTTAATGTTTTGCACAGAGAAAAAGGGTAACTATCCCCTTATCCATTCATATGTAATAAGATTCCATCTGTTCCCTCTTGAGGACATAATTGTATCTGTGAAGCCAAATCTTATTTTTATAGCCTTTCCAGGATAGTCTGAATGTCTCAATTCTCATTGTAAAGCAATTTATTCTTACACCTGCCAGAAATTTGTTATCACCAAATCTATGCTAGGTGCCTCGTGTCATTATAAGTATTTTGTAATACATATAGAACAGAAAACTCATATACACAAGGTACTTAATAGTCACACCTAATACTTTACAGGACAAAATAATATACGCATTACTATATTGAAAATAAAAATGCAGTAAGAGCTTGTTGAAGTTAAAGTTCCACTTTTATGAGTTCAGACACCTGCTAAGTTGATCACATTGATACAGATCAAAGAGGGAAACATGTTTTCTCCTTTCCCTGGAGAGGAAAATGCATTATCCTCTCTTCACAGTTTCTGTGCACCTGACAGCTCAACTTGGCCTTGGGCCAGTGAGCAAATGACTTACTTTCTCCGTTAATATCACAGCAATGAGAGGTTCTTTTGCCCTATTACTTGCAAGAATTGGTCAAGACTTTAGAAAGAAGAATGACAGCGAATGGAATTCTCTCATCGGGGAGCCCTGATCTTGGGACTCCACCATGGTTCACACATACCCTTCTCAATGAGTTTGTCGGGGAAAAGTGTGAGAGTGACCTTGGAAATGGCTTAGGCACTACTGGTACCGTCATATGATGGGGAGAGCCCTCAGCGGAGGGAAGGGGCGTGGTAGAGCAGACGGCACTGGGGAGTTTATTTAGACAGCAGTTTAATTAATGATACAGTTTCAGTCAAATCACTCAGCCTTTCTGAGCCTCCCTTATTTCCCCTCAAGTGCTTACAGGATTCTGAACCACCACATGTCAGCTGTTTGGATGAATTAGGAACATAGTCAACGGATGTTCAGGAGGGCAGGCTAAGACAGCTGATGGCGGCAAACACTGGGGTTGTTTTGGCTTCATTCCTCACCACCAGTCCCTGAGAGCACATCAAATCCTGAGCACACACATACACCAGGAGTATTCTCCCACCCCTCAAAAAAACATCTGGGAACAAACCAAGGTCTGGGAAAATAAGGGGTAAAACTCTGCAACTGTAAGATTTTAGTTTGAGGGGTTCTTGACTTGCTTTCTTTTCTTATCTTAATTTCTGACTTTCTTTTTTGCTTTTTTGGTCACACCCAGCAATGCTCAGGGGTTACTCCTGGCCCTGCACTCAGGAATTACTTTTGGTGGTGCTCGGGGGACCATATGGGATGCTGGGAATTGAGCCTGGGATGGCCGCATGAGAAGCAAACGCCCTACCCACTGGGCTATCGCTCCAGCCCAAATTTCTGATTTATGAACAGGTGGTTCTCTTTACATACTTTGTTCTCTGCATCAGTATTTGTGATAAAGACTCTCCATTTGAATGCCCAATGGACGTCTCTATGTTAACTAAACTCTCAAATTAGGCTCTACGGATGAAACTACAAACTGCACTCCTCATACCTCATGCAAGGGCTGAGTCCATGCCTAACTCCATCCCCCTACCCCCATCCCGCTTCCAGTCCATTAGCAAATCTCACTGGCTATATCTCAAGAGCTCCCTAGACTGAGCTGGTGGAGTGCTCTCTCCCTGAAGAATCACATCATCATTTATTGCCTTTCATATTTTGCTCTAGCTCCTCCTCCCTAGCCCAGACAGCCAGCCAGAATGATGGATCTCTGTCTAAGGTCTCTGGAAGCAAAATAGAAGATAAAGGCTTCTCTGTACACATTCTATGAGAGAATAAGGCCTTAAGGAGTAGGGGTGGTAATGTGCATTGAAACAAGAAAGGAAGTAGGGTCAGCACAAGAAAATGTAGCTCAAGCAACTGATATTTTGTCCTGGGGGTCCTTTAAAAGAGCACAGTGACTACATCAGAGTCATCTTGCAAAGAATGAGCTTGAAGCACTGACTTCTGCTTCCCAGTTATTGAGGTCTGCTCCATCTTAACCCTATCAGTAGGTTTTTGTGTGAATCTGAGGGTGTATCCTATATGACAAGTTCTAACAAGTTTGTAACACTGGACAGTAGTCATGGGGCGGGGGAAGCCTATGGTAAGACACTCACTGTGGAAAACAGTCTGACAGTTCCTCAAAAATCTAAAAACAGAGGTTCATACAATACATCAGTTCTACTCCTAGGTACCTACCAATGAATCATGAAAGCATACATCCACTGAAAAAATGTGCATAAATGTTCATAGTGACACTATCTATTATCATAAAAATGTGTAAGTAGTCTGGGTCCATCAAAAGATGACTATATAAGCAACATAGGATATGTCCATACAGTGAAAAGCTTTAAAAAAGAAGTACTGGGGCTGGAGAGATAGCACAGCCGATAGGGCGTTTGCCTTGCATGCAGCCGACCCGAGTTCGATTCCCAGCATCCCATATGGTCCCCTGAGCACCGCCAGGAGTGATTCCTGAGTGCAGAGCCAGGAGTAACCCCTGTGCATCTCCAGGTGTGACCCAAAAAGAAAAAAAAAATAAAATAAAAAAGAAGTACTCATACATGCTACAACATTGATGAATCTTGAAAAGAGTCTTTCAAAGATAGATAGATAGATAGATAGATAGATAGATAGATAGATAGATAGATAATAGACATAAAGCCCATATTATAGGATGCCATTCATAGAAAATGTCTAGAATAAGAAAATTAATGCAAACAGAGGTAAGATTAGTTGGATTGCTGGGCTGGGAAAGGGTTGAGTGATGAGGAGCATCTGCTAATGGGAAAGAGATTTCTTTTTGAGTGATAAAAATGTACTAAATTTATGTGGTGGTGACAGTTGCACAACCTTATAAATATACTAAAAACCACTAACTTGCATATTTTAAAGAGCTAAGTTTTATAGTATGTGAATTTTATCTCAATAAATATTTCTATTCTGGTAAACTTTCATATCTATACCATAAAATTTAACAATATTGTAACTTCCTAAACTACAATAAGTCAGGGCTGGAGTGATAGCACAGTGGGTAGGGTGTTTGCCTTGCACACAGCTGACCCAGGTTTGTTTCCCAGCATCCCATATGATCCCCCAAGCACCACCAGGAGTAATTGCTGAGTGTATGAGCCAGGAGTAAGCAACCCCTGTGCATCGCCGGATGTGACCCCAAAAAACCTAAACTATGTAAAATAAATTAAAATTTAAGAATAAAGTTTCTATGAACAAATGAGTGAACAAATATGAAAATATTTGCAAGTGTACAGAGAAACTCTGGGATTATAAAATAATAGTTACCAAGCGAAAAAACTGAAAATTTATTTTAAAACAACATGGGAAAATGGGAAGATGGGAAGGTGCCATCATTGAGAACATTGACGATCGACTGGTTCAACACCTCCATGATTGTGTGAGGAATGCCGAGAGAGAGATAGCCACAAAAAGACACCTGTCTTCGAAAACTATTGAGCTCATTCACCAATGTGGCTTGGCGCAAGCCTCAGACAACCACAAGTGAACATTCAAGCTCACAAAGTAGTGCAGAGAAGCGATAAAGGAAGACCTCAAAGAGAGAAGAGCAGCAATGTTAGCAGATGTGGCAGAAGCCAGGAAAGCATTCACAATGCCCTCCTGTCCTTCACCAACTACAAGACCAAGATGACTGCCCTCGGACGTCCTGATGGATCTATTGCATCTTCCAGAAGGGCAATGGAGAAGATTATCCATGACTTCTACTCGGATCTCTTTGATAGCCATGTCCATCTGCCCACATACCAAATTTTGCAACAGGGATATGTCATTCTCAACGCTCTCCCTTCCAAAATCCGACATGCCATTTCATCGGTAAAGAAGCGAATAGCACCCGGCCTAGACAAGGTCAGACCTGAACACCTGAAGAACCTGCCGTCAGTTATTATCAATACACTGGCTGTGCTCTTCACATGCTACCTATCTGAATGCTAGGTTCTGTCCCAATGGAAAACCAGGAGGACTGTTCTACTATACAAGAAGGGAGATATTTATGACATTGGAAGCTATCACCCGATCTGCCTGTTGTCTGTCGTCTACAAGCTGTTCACTCGAGTCATCCTGAATAGGATTGGCAGAACACTAGATGAAGGACAACCATGAGAACAAGCCATGTTCCGAAAAGGATTCCGCATGATAGACCATATCCACATGGTAACCAAGCTCATTGAGGTTTCTCCGGAGTTCAAGATGCCACTCTGTCTAACGTTCATTGATTTAAAGAAGGCCTTTGATTCTGAATCAGTCATTGAAGCCCTAGTCAAACAGGGCATTCAAAGTCAATACATCAGGATTTTTCGTGAGCTGTATTACAGATTCATCACTAGGATCTCACCATTCTATAAAGAAGTGATCATTGACATCAAGAGAGGGGTTCTGCAGGGTGATACCATTTCACTGAAACTCTTCATTGCCACCCTCAAGAATGTTATGCAAGGACTGGAATGGGAAGGAATGTGAGTGAAGGTAGACGGTCGGCAACTATATCACCACAGCTTTGCCAATGACATTGTTCTAATAACACCAAACATTAGCAAAGCGGCACAAATGCTGGCCGACTTCGACTGTGAGTGTGGAAAGGTCGAACTACAGCTGAATCTCATGAAGACAGTATTTATGAGAAACGGTCTCATTCCTGACGTTCCATTCACTTTCAATAGAACAAACATCTCCGAATGCAACAGTTATGTGTACCTAGGTCGAGAAATCAACATGACGAATGACCTGTCACCTCAGTTGTGCAAAAGGAAGAGAGCGGCTTGGAATGCCTTCAAGAGCATCGAAGAAATAGCTAAGAGGATGAAGAAGCTACGGCTCCAGGCACATCTCTTCGATTGCACTGTTCTTCCTGCATTAACATATGCCTCAGAGACCTGGGCCCTATGAAAACTGGATGAGAACACTATTCCAAAGCGGAATCAAAAGAGCTATGCTTGGAGTATCACGCTTCACTCAAGTAAGAGAAAAAGTCCAGAGTTCCAACCTCCATCAATGATCAAGAATCAGGGATGCTGTCTCGTTTGCCAAGTCGTCAAAAATCAGATGGGCTGGACATGTAATGAGATTTAGAGACAACCACTGGACTAGAGCCATTACCAACTGGATTCCACAGGACTTCAAAAGATCACATGGTTACCCACCTACGAGATGGTCAGACTTCTTCGTCAAGACCCTGAATGATCGGTTTAAGGGTCTTCATGCTCCTGTAGAGAGCAGACGCCATTGGGCTACACTAGCACGTGACAGGGATGAATGGAGATGTCACTGGCACCAGCTCAAGCAAATCAATGAGTAACGGGATGTCATGTGATCAAGTGACCTTATTTATCATACTTTTCAATAATCATTCACCTAGGCACTTATCTCTGGAATGAAAACTCCTGTCATCAAAAATCTGCATATGATGTTATTGGCAGTTTATTTATAATAACCCCAAAGTGCCATACAATGAAAAAGTGGTTAAAGAAACTTTAGTTCACAAATGCCATCAAATACTATTCATCAAACAGTATGGACTATTCTCAAAAAATTAGAAATTGAGCTCCCATTTGATCCAGCAATACCACTCCTGGGAATATATCCCAGAGAGGCAAATATACTCCATGACTTGGAGGCCAACCACACATACTAGGGGAAAAGGGAACTCAGATAAAGAGGGAACGCCAAATAAAGGAGTTGGGAGGATCCTCCCAGGATGGGAGAAGCATGCTAAAAGTAGATTATAGACCAAACAAGACTGTCACTCAATGTTTCTTGTGCAAACCACAACACCCAAAAGGAGAGAGAGAACAGAGGGGAATGCCCTGCCACAGAGGCTGGGTGAGATGGGGGGGATGGGGCGTGGGAGGGATACTGGAATCCGTGGTGGTAGGAAATGGGCACCGGTGGAGGGATGGGTATTTGATCATTGTATAATTGAAACCCAAGCACAAAAATGTGTAAGTCTGCAACTGTACCTCATGATGTTTCACTATTAAAAATTTTTAATAAAAAAAATACTATTCATCAGTTTAAAGCAATTATAAATTATTATTACATGCAATCATTTGGATGAATCTTAACTACATTATACTGAGTGTGGGGGCTTATTTCAATAGGTCATATTGTATCATTTTATTTATACAGTGATCTGAAAATGACTTAAAAATGATTAAAAGGGAAAATATTAAAGATTATCATGAGGTGAAGAATAATCTCTTCTAAAAGTGCCTGCCATAGAGTCAGGCAGGGGTGGAAGGTGGGAGGTGATGGGAGGGAACCTGGAGGCACTGGTGCTGGGCAATGTACACTGGTGGAGGGATGGGTATTGGAATACTGTATGACTAAAATCCAATCATGAACAGCTTTGTAAGAGTCTATCTCACAGTGATTCAATAAAAAATAAAATAAAAATATTTAATTAAAAAATAAATTGTTCTATGAATTATTAAAAAAAAGGAATAATCTCATCTTCAGTAAGAAGATGTTAGCTCCAAAGGGATATCAGAAGAAATCTGTAATGAAATAGTCTTTCATCACCTGAGAGCACATATATGATAAAATTATATAGGTATACACTCATACACACAAACAAGAAACATGTATAATTGGTGACATCAGATAAGCTCTAAGGATAGCATTAATGTCCTGGTATTTGTATTGTATCAAAGTTGTTCAAAATGTCAGGGGAGATCTGCTGAGATTTACTGACTGTTGCAATCAGGGAACAAACCAGGGAAGAAAGTACAAAAGCTCTTAAATGATTTCCATTTCCACATGAATAAGTTCCCAACATGCTTTTCATGCAGTATCATTTATGGGAAGAGAGAAAAAAGTCTCAGAACCAGCATTGTGATGAGGCTAGGAAAGATTGTGGCAGAAGATGGTAAAACCATCTCATCAGATGCAGCAAAGTTGGTACTCCAACCCCTATACATCCCTACGGTGGATACCTCAAGTAGGTCCTCTCCAAGGCATGTTGTGTACTTCTGAACACCCACTGGTGCATTCAGAAGTAAATCCATTACCTTTTGACACCAAAAATTGGCTTTACATACATAGCTGCATCTATACATCATAAAAAGTGGTCTGATCTACCACCTCTCTTATTTTAAATATTGAATAGAAATTTTAATATTAAATTTTCATGCTTCAGCTAAATAATAAGTTGATTAGAAAATCCTTGAAAATCAATTATTAATTCAATTACTCTCTTGTCTAACAAAAACCATTAATTTTATCGTATAGAAAATAAACTTGTTTGAATTTTTAATTACCTTATATTCACCTCCTCACCTGCCTTTCTCAGTTAATCTTAATTCTGTTATCAGTATTCACTGATTTGTCTTTATATTTTTTCTCTGATAATCAACTTTATATCCTTATAGGTAAAGTCATTCAATATCTGTTTCTTGTCTTCTGCCTCATTTCACTTTATATAATTCCCACAAGTTATTTCCATTTTTTTGTAGATGGAAAATTTCCATCTTTTTTATGTCTCCATATTCTTATAGATGAAACCTTCACTATATAAATGCAGGTCTTCCGCACTCATTTGTGGAATATAAAATAACATAGTATGAGACTGACACTCAAGGACAGTAGGCCTAAGGGCCAGGAATAGTTCCAACCCCATAGTTGGAAGCCTGACTTATGATCTAGGGGAGAAGGCAGCTGGAATAGAGAAGGGAATTACTAAGACAATGATGGTTGGAGGAATCATTCAGGATGGGAGATGTGTGCTGAAAGTAGATAAAGGACCAAACATGATAACCTCTTGGATTCTGTATTGCAAACCATAATGCCCAAAAGTAAATAGAGAGTATGGGGGAAATTGTCTACCATGGAGGCAGAGGGAGATTTGGAAAGGGGTAGTATACTGGGGATTGGTGGTGGAGAATGTGCACTGGTGTAGGAATAGGTGTTTGATCATTGTATGATTGAAACTCAAACATGAAAGCTTATAACTGCATCTCATGGTGATTTGATAAATAAATAAATAAATAAATAAATAAATAAATTCAGGTCTTCTTTAGTCAGCCATCTATCTATGTATCACTATGTTTCAACTATCTATGTATCATCTATCTATGTATCCATCTATTTATGAGTCACTTTGCCCACTTCCACATTTTTTTCACTGTTGTTAAACACCATGGTTCACAAAATTGTTCATGATGCATTTGTTACACGCATTCAATGTTCCCACCACTGTCCCCATTTTACCAACCATCCCTCAAACTTGCCCCCTAACAGACCCAAAATAATTTATTTCGCATTGGTTATGACCACAAAATGACTAAGGAAACTATTAAAAAATGCTTCACGGTCACGGTCCTCCCGTTGTTCATCGATTTGCTTGAGCGGGCCCAGTAACATCTCCATCATGAGACTTGTTACTGTGTTTTGGCATATCGAGTACATCACGGGTAGCTTGCCAGGCTCTACCCTGCGGGCAAGATACTCTCGATAGCTTGCCGGGCTCTCTGAGAGGGGCAGAGGAATCGAACTCGGGTGGGCCATGTTGGCTGCATACAAGGCAAACGCCCTACCGCTGTGCTATCGCTCCAGCCAGTAAAAGAAAATTTGTGAAAACTTATATCTCACCATGGGGACAGTAAGTCTTTGTCAGAGGGTTCACTAAGTGTTGTTGCTAGTTGAACCTTCTAAGTTCATGTTTTTGTTAATTGAACTTCTACACTATACTCCCATCCAATCCCGGGTGCTCCTACTGGGATGTTAGTGTTGTAGAGTTTGAGATGTTCGCAGCTGCACACTCCAGAATATTTAACTGGGCAGTGAGCTCACATGTTGAAAGTGGTAAAATGTGGGTGTGGCTGCTGGGGCTTTGGTGAGGCAGAGACTTGGCCCACTCTGCTCCCAAGGTCACCTCAGAGTTCTCGGCTGGGGACAAACGTATCTGAGAAATTTTTGCAGCTAATTGATCTCTTTTGAGATTTAATCATGGAGCTGAGCCAATATATGAGCTTGCATGGCGTCAGTGGTGGAATCCCTTTTTCACATTTTAACTATTGTGTAACTGCAATAGACTGCAATAAAAACCCTTAAAAGGTATTGGAGGTGGATGTAACTGACTTTTAATTATACTTTTGCTGTACGAAAGTTGTTCAACTTAATGTAGCCACAATCATCATTAACTTTCCATTTTCTTGCTGTTGCGTTGAAACCCAAAAAATTTCTTTAAAGCAAAAACCATGGGACATTTCACCTATGTTATCCTTTATGTAGTTTATGGTTTAAAACATTACATCTAGGCATTTAATACATTTTGAACTTATTTTTATGTATAGAATTAGAGAATTGTTCAACTTTATTCTTTTGCAAATTGTTGAACAGAATTTTCTTTCTCCATTAGATGGTCTTAGAACCTTTTCCATAAGTTAAATAGTGATAAATGTGTGGGTTTATTTCTAAGATTTCAATTTTATTATATTGAACTGTGTATCTATTTTTATTCCAACACCATACAATTTAAATTATTGCTGTTTGGAAGTATAATTTGAAGACAGGAAGCATGATGCCTCCAGTTTTTCTTTTAATTCCTTAGAACTGACATTTAAAGACTTCTATTTGAAGTCTTTGAGTCCACATAAACCCTAGTATTGTTTGTTCTAAGTCCTTGAAAGATGTCATTGGAGTTTTTATTATGATTGCACTAAATCTGCATATTGCTTTTGGTAGGATAGGCATTTTATTTTCTTATTTTTAATTTGGGTTTTGGGTCTCACCCGGCTGTGTTCAGGGCTTATTTCTGGCTCTGTGCTCATGAATCATTCCTGTGAGGTACTCAGGGGACCTATGCAGTGCCAGAGATTGGACCAGGTTGGCAGAATGCTAGACAACTTCCTCATCTCCTAGAATATCTCTCCAAATCTAATGATGGGCATTTTAACCACATTAATTCTCTGCATCTATATATATATATATGCATATATCTATTATGATCTTTCCACTCTTTCTATTTTTATGTTTTTAACTGTTATATAGATTTTTTAAATTTTTATTATATAAATGTTTTACCTCCTTTAATGAATTTGTTTCTAGATATTTATTCTTTCAGATGTCATTATAAATAAGATTGCTTTCCTAATTCATTTTTCTCATTCATTATTTGCATAAAGGAATGCAACAAATTTTTTGTATATTGATTTTGTAGTCAGCCACTTTGCTGTACTTATTTGTTTCTAATAGCTTTTTAATGGAGTCTTTAGAGTTTTTCTCTGTACATTATCATATCATCTGCAAATAATTATAGTTTTACTCCTTTCTTTATGATCTGAATTAATTTACTTTCTGTTATCTGACTTTTCTAGCAAAGACCTTTAATACTAAACCACATAGAAGTGGTGAGAGAAGACAGCCTTGTATTTTTCCTGTTTTTAAAAGAAAAGCTTTTCAGTATTCTACACTTAAAATCATTAATATGGTATTGGCTGTGGGTGTATAGTATACAGCCTTTATTTTGCTGAAGTTTTTTCCTTCTATCTTCATTTTATTCAGAGTTTATCATAAATGGATGGTGAATCTTGTCAAATGTTTTCTAAGCACCCATTGATATATTCTTAATTTTTGTCTTTCTTTTTATTTATATAGTATATTACAGGGCCAGAGCGCTAGCACAGTGGGTAAGGTGTTCGCCTTGCACATGGCCTACCCAGGTTGGATTCCTCCGCCCCTCTTGGAGAGCCCGGCAAGCTACCGAGAGTATCTCACCCGCACAGCAAAGCCTGGCAAGCTACCCGTGCTGTATTCAATATGGCAAAAACAGTAACAACAAGTCTCACAATGGAGAGGTTACTGGTGCCCACTCGAGTGAATCGATGAACAATGGGAGGACAGTGCTACAGTATATTACATTGACTTGTGGATGTTGAAACATCCTGATGAGCCCAGAAAAAAAAAAAAAAACACTTTTTTCATGATGTGATTTGTATAATCTCCCGGTCAGCTCAGCAAGGGAAGCCCCTGTGGCTCTCCCCTACCGCCTGGGTTGGGAGTGGCCCCGGGCCATGGGGCAGACAGAGAAGGAAACGTGGAGCAAGCCGGTTGGTTGATTAAGTTGCTGTTTATTCTATTCTCCCCACATGCCTGTTCCAGTCTCTCTGAGCACCCCATTCTAGCCTCACACTGCCCCTCATTCCCAATCTCCTGTCTCTTCCGCTCATCTCTCCAAGCTCCATCTTGCTCCCTGCTCTTTTCCAACACTTTCACACTTTCCTCTCTCTCTACTCCTAGCACTCTGGGCCAACACTACACTCAATCCTCTAGCAAAATCAACACAAGAAAGCCCTTCCTGACTGTCCATCAGGTTCAAGGGCAGAAACACCTAACATCTTAATTAACGTCTTAATATTAGTTGTGCTGGAGCCATAGCACAGCGGGTAGGGCATTTTCTTTGCACATGGCAGACCGGGGTTCGATTCCTCCGCCCCTCTCGGAGAGCCCGGCAAGCTACCAAGCACAGTAGAGCCTGGCAAGTTCACTGTGGCATATTCAATATGACAAAAACAGTAACAAGAAGTCTCACAATGGAGATGTTACTGGTGCTGGCTCGAGCAAATTGATGAACAGCAGGAGCACAGTGCTTACAGTGCTTTTATTAATATTAGTTATTTTTGTGTGGACACAGTAAAAGATACTTTGAGGCTTGTAGGGCAGCTCTCCTGGGAACAGCTTGCCACAGATTCAGAATACAGTGCTCAGGCCGGATTAATCATTCCTAACCCTAGCAGGGTCCAAATCTAGTTATTGCTTTTTAGATCATGACAGCATTTGTCCATGACCAAGCTCTTAACTTATAGTCAAGCATTATGGCACTTTGGCCAGGCCCATTTTGATGCCAGGGTAGCACACAGCTCACCAGTCCCTCATCGGGACCTTGCTTTTGGGGTGCTAGGAAGGGCAACTGAGGCTTAAGTCAGAACAGATGCCCAGGAGGTAAATATCATTGAGAATCAATTAACTCCCATGTTACAAAAACATAGCATTTGCTGTCTTCCTGTGCCCATACAAAAAGGACATTGCTCTGAATTAACTATGCAAAGGATTTAAGGTAAAGAGAAAAACAGTATCTACAAGTCAATAGGGCACAAAGAAAGAAGTTACAAATAAACACAGAGGAATGGCAGCACTGTGATGGGAGTAACCCAATAAACCTAAGCTCCTTGCAGCAAGGCAGAAAAGACAAACCAATGTTATCCTACAGTGATCCTTTTGATGTATTGCTTAAGTCTATGTTCTTGAATTTTGTTAAGAATTTTTGCATGCATGTTAATCAAAGATATTTGTCTGTGGTTTTGTTTTTATTTTGTCTCCTAACCGTGTCTGATTTCCGTACCCAAGTGATATTGGCCTCAGCAAAAAATTGTATCTGGGAGTATTCCTTCCACTGATTTATTTTTGGGGAATGAGTCTCAGTCAAATAAGTTTAAGTTGCTCTTCCATGGTTTTGTAAAATTCACTGACAAAGTCATGTAATCCATTCCTTTTATTTGGTGAAAAATGTTTTTGTGTTACTTTTTATGTTTCATACTTGTAATCAGCAAATTTAGTTTTTCTGTTTCTCTATTTCAATTTTGGTAAGCTGTCTTTATTTTAAAAATTAATTTGCTTCTTCTGAATTATCATATTTGCTGGCCTGTAGATCTGCAGAGAAGCCTCTGGAGAAGGGAGAACCGAGATCTGCAGCTCCCTCTTTTCGAGGTCAGTTCTGCTGTCTGTGCTTTTTCAATCACTTCCGGTTCTCTGGTCTCACAGCTGTGGCTGAGTCCTGATTGGTGGGTTCTGCAGCTCAGGTCTTTCAAAGGGGTGCAAAGAGAAGAGTAATTTAAAAGCAGCAGGTATGGACCTGGATCAAAACACAGTTTCTGCAGTAGACACAGGCCAATACAGTAGGTTGGTTCTAAGGTTTTCTCCAGCCTCTTCCACTTCCTCTTCTTGTGAGTCCTACTATTCTGGCCCTCTGATCCTTCTTCAAGGCTTCCATTTCACTTTATTGACATTTAATTGAAAGGAAGAGGAAGGGAAGAGTCAAATATATATATATATATATGTATATATATATATATATATATGCATCAGGCATCCTGCCAGAACCTTCCTGCATATTTCTTTGTAACTTCTTATCTATATATAATTATTTAAATTTTTAATTTAAAAAGTAAATCAACTTCTCCCCAATCCACATTTGTAGCTCTCAATATCCTCTCTCTCACACACACAGAAATTGAAAGGTAAATTTTTCAGTTGAAAAATTATATATATATAGGGGCTGGAGCAATAGCACAGCAGGTAGGACATTTGCCTTGCACTCGACCGACCTGGGTTCGATTCCCAGATGGTCCCCCAAGCACCGCCAGGAGTAATTCCTGAGTGCAGAGCCAGGAGTAACCCCTGTGCATTGCTGGGTATGACCCAAAAAGGCAAAAAAAAAAAAAAAGAAAGAAAGAAAATTAAATGTATTTCTCCAAATAATTATTTTTCTTTGCTTATGTTTTAGATGAAATTGCATATTAAACATACACATTCTATTAATACAATAATAAGGCAAAGAAATTTGGTTTTAACATTATGTAGGTAATTTTTTAAATATATAATTTATATACTCCAAGCCAAACAAGACATAAAACTTCTAAACAAAATTACATCTTTATAGCTATTATAAACAGAAGATAGTGCATGGAAATTAACTGCCTCATTAGTTATAATATTGCATACATTTAAATGTTTGCCTAGCATTTCTGAGTTTAATTTGAGTCAATTATCCACAATTCAAAAATGCTTTCTCTGGATATCAAAGCTCTACAAATGTAAAGACCACATATATATATGGTGAAGGAGTCAACATTTCTGAAGAATTTTCTCTTTCACTTAAAACAAATAAGTATCCACTTGAATTCAACTTCAACCTGGATTATACAGAGAACATAGCTGACCTATAGATTACACTGAAGATTAAAGTCTGGTAGAAATCTCACAAGGGAAAACTTGCTGAGACCACAAATATCCTTCAGGTGAGGATATTTGTTTCTGAATAGTCAGTAAATATAGGAAAGCCTGAATTGAAAAAATTAGAATAATGCCATAGAAATTGATTATGAACAGGAGTGAATTATAAACACAAATGCAGAATTCCCTTAAAGGATTATGAAACTGAATTATGAAGACAAGACTATTTAAAAGTAGTGCTATTTGCAAATATCCCATGGGTATTTTAATTTCCTCCATATGACTATTAGCATAAATCTTCATAAGTTAGTACTTTGTGCCCTAATTATTTATTCAACACAATTAATTTCTTTCCATCTTTTCAAGCTGTCATTTCCTGATGGGTTTTTTCTCCCCTACTTGTCTTTGTTTTTTTTGTTTTGTTTTCTTTGTTTTCTACTTTAACTAGGGATTTTGTACCATTGCTATTGTGTTCCCTACCTACATAGAGAAACTTTTCCCAGAAAATTCTTAAAGAATAGCAAATCCTACTCCAAACCTACTCTGGTTCTTTACACTCCACTCCAGAAATCACACTTTCAGTTTCTAATTCTTTCCAAGACAGAGTAGGAGCCAGGAATGTGAAGTTGAAACCTCTTCAACTTCAAAGACAACCAGGCTAGGGCTAACTCTTTTCCCCAGACGATTTCTCTTTGCAAGAAATTTTCCGGAAAAAAAAAAAGTCACTTCCTCCTCTTCCCCCACCCCACCCCACTCTGCTTCCATGTTTTCAGAGTAGCCATTCAATGAGCATACTCCTGTCCCTGACTTCATTGTGTGTGACAAGGAAAGAAATACAGGTTAACTCATAGTACCCTTCCAATCCCCAATGACATTTCTTTAACATGTGTGAAGATGCCACAGTTAATGTTGCTCTTTAATATACAGAAAGATGTTAAGAGAGTGAATTCAGAGTTCTTATCACAAGAAGAAATATTTTTCTTTTTTATTATTCATATTTGAGAAATACATTAGCTAAACATACTGTGGCAATCGTTTCACAGTATATAAAACCATCATGTTATCCAACTTAAACTTAGATGGTGAGGTCCAGAGCAATAGTCCAGTGGGCAAGGCATTGTCATGCAAGCCCGAGACCTGAGTTGGATCCCCAGTGCCCCGTAGAGTCCTCTGAGTTCTGTCAGAGTGATCCCTGAGCACAGACCCAAGATTAAGTCCTGAGTACTCTCAAGAGTGCCATCCCCACTCCAAAACAAACAAAAATCCTCTATGGCAATACATGCACATCATTTTAAAATAAAAACGAAGAGCTAGAAATGATCATTTTGTAAAAGATATTCATAGCACTATCTTTTCCTTTACTCCTGTCAGGTTACATCAACTTTTAGTATCCACAGGGTGGCAAACAACAGTCTCCAAAAAAGGACAACAAATTCAGTAAGCTTCTAACTTGAGTTTGTATTTTATTCATCACAACAACTTAAAATATTTGTAAAACAATGCTTAATTCACAGTCAGTATTTGGTGTTTGTATGTGCTGATGGATCCCTTGCAATGATCCCATTCCAGGTTGGAAATCACTGCTTGGGAAACTTTCCTGATGCAATGACTCAAAAACCCTTCTGGGTTATAGGTTCACATTAGATGGGCATTTTAATAACATGCTCATGAAGCTGGAGCAATAGTACAGCGGGTAGGGCATTTGTCTTGCACACAGCTGACCCGGGTTCGATTCCCAGCATCCCATTAGGTCCCCTGAGCACCGCCAGGAGTAATTCCTGAGTGCAAAGCCAGGAGTAACCCATGTGCATTGCTGGGTGTGACACAAAAAGCCAAAAAAAAAAAAAAAGAAAAAAGAAAAAGAAAAACATGCCCAAGAATAACACATATAAATATTTAAATATCAGTGCTCATTTTGGTAGCTCACATGCTAAAACTGTAACAATACTGAGATTAGCCTAACCCCTGCCCAAAGATGACATGCAAACTCATGAAGCATTCCCTATTTTTAATATAAGATTCTTGAATACTGTTAATTGGAAATCTATTACCTAAGCTATTAGTTTTTAAAAGTTTCAAGCACCATAGAAGGTAAAAATAACATGCAAGTGACTTGGAGGTGCTCTGTGATAGGGACAATGAAGTCATGAGCACCCAAAACCTCATTGCCAACCACCTGCTAGGCTAAGGCAGAACAGATTCTTTTTTAGATCCTGGGGACACTTTGGCCACAATACCATTTTCAGACTCTCCCTCTGTTTGTTTCCTTTTGGGTATTGCACTTCTGGGTGAGTTCGTTGTACTTCTGGGTGAGTTCATTTTTCTGTTTGTTTTTTCGGGGGGTAGACCTGAAGGTGTTCATGGCTTCATCATCTCAGAATGTTGCAGAGCACTCCTGGGGAGAGCCCAACAGACCATATGGTAGTCACAAGTGCACAAACTGATGTGCTATCTCTCTGACACCTAGCCACCATTTTTTGGTTTGTTTTTGTCTTTTTAAGTCACACCTGGCAATGCTCAGGGGTTACTCCTGCCTCTGCACTCAGGAATCACTCCTGGTGGTGCTCAGGGGACCATATGGAATGCTGAGGATCAAACCCAGATCTGCTGTATGCGAAGCAAATGCCCTACCCGCTGTACTATCATCTTACATTTTTTATACAGACTTTTACTAGAATCCTGGCAAGGATTTGTGAAAAAGCTCACTGTAGTTTGTGCAATTCTTCTAACATTTGTGCGAAGGACTCGAAGCATAGGTTGGAATGGGCAGAGCAGGATTGCTTCTGGCTTGTCTGGTGCTTTATGATCTCCAGAGTAGAAAAACAAGGGCTGTGGGTTCATGACTTTTTCCTCCTTACTCTAAAGAACATAGAGAATTTAAAAGAAATTCCTCAATGAGACAAGTCACTATACAAAGAAAAACAAAGCTTAGACTTTCTTTCGCCCTTAGCATCATTCATAATTTGACTAGACTAGCACCACAGAAAATAGCATAATATAAACATAAAATAACTAAATTCCAGTGATAAACTTTAGCTTCCCTAAAACTTAGTAAGTTTTTCAACTGTGTCAATGTTCAGTATTTTCTGAACAAATATATAGGTATAAGTTCCAGTATGTTTCTACTTCCAGTGGAAATTAGTAAATTACACCATCAATTCTCAAGAATTTAACAGTCCTCCTCTTTTTATTGATTTATGAAAACCAGTAAACATATATTTACTTAAAATTTAAATTCAAGAATTTCCAAAAATAATTATTTGGATTGATATTAAATTGAGAAATGTTTATTTATTTGAACAACATTTTAAAAGTTAAAATTTACTTTTAAAAGAGAATACAAAAATGCCAAAACCTATCATATGTATAAGTGTGTGTACCTAAAGAGGAGCTATAAGCTCATAGGTGGTTAGGGGTATAAGGTGGGTAATTGGTGGGTAAGATGTGTTTCCATACTATCCATATTAATATTTTTCTACCTCAACAGGGGTGAAATGGATGTATATAATCATTTACAAATACCTACCCTTGTGTGCAGGTCAACCCAAACTGTGTCTCTTCGGGTTTGCAGAGTGCATCTGCTCAGGCCTACTTTCAGCGACCCGCTTCTCAGAGGTCTCTGTACCTGTAAGAAGTAAAGATTATAACTAATATAAGAGATTGAGGCTATACTAGGAATAATCACTACAAAGAAATATGAATGCCTATAAAATGACTTTTTATGTATCTATAAAGGTAACAATGGTTACTTTAATTTTAGTATTTTATTATTATCATTTTTAATTGAATCACAGTGAGATAGACAATTACAAAATTGTTCATGATTCGGTTTCAGTCATATAGTGTTCCAATACTCATCCCTTCACCAGTGCACATGTCCCTCAACCAAGGTCCCTAGTTTCCCTCCAGATCCCCCCAATCCATCTACCTCTATGGCAGGCACTTTTCTTCACTCTCTCTGTATCTCTGTCTTTGTCTCTCTGTATTTCTGTTCTCTCATTCTCTCTTTCTCTCTCTCTCTCCTTTCTCTCAATCTCTATCATTTTAGGTATTATGGTTTGCAATAAAAATACTGAAAGGTTATCACGTATAACCCTTTACCTATTTTCAACACACAGTTCTTTTCCAGAGTGATCATTTCCAACTATTATATGTACATCCATTTATAAGCAAATTTTATGACAAGAAGGAAAATTAATTGTCGTTCTTTGATTTATAACTGCAAAAAATGAGGTGGAAAAAAGTAATCTGAAGTAATCCAATGTTTAATAAGAGTGGTTTAATTCTGTTTTGGTTTGGTTTAGTTTGGAGTCCACACCTGGCTGTTCTCAATGATTATTCTTGGCTCTGGGTTCAGGGATCACTCATGGTAGGGTGTGGGAACCATATGTGGTCTAAATATGGAATCAGGGTTCACTGCAGACAAGGCAAGCACCTTATCCACTGCTCTATCACTCCTGCACAATAGTACCCCAGAGAGCACATAGCTGTTACATATTTTTTACAAGTGAAATGTTATTAATTTGAACATAATTTGAATTGAATATCTTTCAGATTGGAACTATGATGTCTATATGTTAATATAACTCCCCAAATATAAATTTTTAATAAAAAATATTGTTCCTAGATTTAAATATATTTGCTAAGCAGGAAAAGTCTAGATCTCACGTTATGATATAGTTTAAATGACTCTGAAAGCATGTCAATGCACATCCTGTACAGAATATATTTTATACTAGGAGCAATCACAATTATAAATTTTATAACATATTACACATCTCAGGAGTCCACCATTTCTCTTTCTGGTGCTGTTATTTGTTATAATAAGTGAGAGCAAGCTCTTCCATCTTAACACTGACGGGTGTTTTTTAAGTTGCCTAAAAAATACTACAAACCACAGATCATATGTTTGAATTTCTAGAAAAGTAATCAAAAAGTCTCAGTAAATTCATATTCTCTTAACTAGTAATATTAAAGTAGTAGAGTTAAGGGGTACAGGACATGCTTATCACCCACAGTTCTCTGTCCATTTGTACCAAGGACCAGAAATTCCAAGACTCACAGTCAAAAGCAGCTAAGTTCATTCAAGTTTTGTGAAAACTTAGTCTAAGGTCAGCAAGCAAGAATTTACCTAAGAAAGAATGAATCAACTCAGGTAAGACTGAAGTTATATTTTTAATGGACAAATGAGAAAATCCTTTCTATTTTTTTCTTGCCCTGTCCCTAAAATTCAACATAAGGGAATATACCTATATTAGATTATAATGAAATATTCTTCAAGTAAGATGAGGTTTCAACTAAAAATTCTTTCAATCTCAAAATTCAAGAAAAATCATTTAAAATCTTAAGATTGCATGTTAATAAATCAGGAAAATGAAAGCTTTGTGGTACTGTTAAAGGTGCATAAACTGATTAGCCTTTTCTATAAAAAACAATTCTAGAATTATCCTATTCAAAAGAGCACAATGATAAGTAAATATTATTCAAAACATGGATGATACAGGAAGTTATCACATAAGCAAAGAAAGTCAGGGGGAAAAGAACCAATGAATACCAAATGATCTCACTCATCTGTGGAATATAGAGAAATAAAGCAAGGGAATGGATGGTATAGAACAATAACAAACTTTTGACCTTGGACCACAAAACTAATTACAAGAAGGGGAGAGAAAGTGGAGACAATTATAGATCAGACAAGAAGTAACATAAAGATAGGGGTAGAACTTTGTGGGTACTTCAGCGCTGGGTTAAATGTCTTTAGACATTTAACATTATTGCAAGCATGTCACCTACACCATAATTAAAAAATAAAATAAATATCATAAAAAATCCCTTACTAACTCTGCACTTCCCAGGATCATGTAACTTAACATACGCCCTCTTTAGCTGGGATAGAGAAGGGCCCATTATGACAATGATGGTTGGAAGGGATCACTCTGGATGGCAGATGTGTGCTGAAAGTGGGTAAAGGACCAAACATGATGCCCTCTCAGTATCTGTATTGCAAACCATGATGCCCAAAAGGAGAGAGAGAGAGAGAGACAGACAGAGACAGAGACAGAGACAGAGACAGAGAGAGACAGAGAGAGAAAGAAAGAGACAGAGACGGAGAGAAAAAGAGAGGGAGAGAGGGAGGGAAAGGCAGAGGGGAGACAGAGACAGAGACAGAGGCAGAGAGAAAGAAGGAAAGTGCCTGCCACAGAGGCAGGCTCGGGGAGAGAGGGTGGCAGGAGAGATACGGGGGATACTGGTGGTAAGAAATGTACACTGGTGGCGGGATGGATTTTGGAACATTATATGACTGAAACTCAGTCATGAAAGCTTTGTAACTGTATCCCACAGTCATTCAATTTAAAATAATAATAATAATAAATAAAACCTAAAAAATGCCCTTCATTTAGCAAAACATTAACCAGGAGAAAAATATGATGAGCATGAATGTAGAAATACCACATAGAAAAAAAAATTATTGAATTGTTGCAAAGTCTATGATTACAGAGCAGAAACTACATATAAATATAGTATCTGTGGAAATAAAATGATGCTTACAAATCATCTGCCAAAAATTGGTCTGACAGCTGTTTTGTTGTTAAGAAAACCAATCTTTATTGATGAGAAGGAATGTTATGTCCTAGCTAGCACTGAGAAACTGCGAGAAATTACAGAACACCAGTACAATTATAGGCACTACAGACAAAACCTAGGAGAGAAGAAATGGACTGTTTTTGTTTTCTGGTCTCAGTAGACAAACTAATAAGGTCAATAAAAGTGCCTCCAGCCACATACTTCAACCCTGAAGGTCTTATAAAACTTTCAGACAGAAAGTGACTCTCAAGCCTTAGTATCTTGCAACTCTAGTTTTATTAACCGCATCAAGAGGTAGATGTGCATTAATCAACATCCCTTGTTATACGTATTTGTAAAACCAGTCAAATAAAATCGCCCATCAAATTAATGATCTGAATTGTAAAAGAACGAAGCAAATTTATGTGATCAGATGTGGGAACCAGAGGGAGTAGTGAAAACAAAAGTGATGGTTTGCTCAGCCTGCCTTAGGGCTAACCACAAACCACGCCCCACACCAGCGAGCATTTTGAACCTGAGATCAGCACTCACCATAGTCAAACAAGAAACAAAAGCAGGATTTCCCTGTCCAGCTCTAATTCTCAAAATAAAGAAGACCTGAGATCAGGAACTCCTAACAAAATAGCAGCAACGGAATCCATACAGTTGATCAACAGGCACATGAAAAAAATGCTTACCATCTCATGTTACAAGAGAAATACAAATCAATGGGATATAACCTCATTTGGATATGAGCTCATACCTCTGAGAATGGATATTTTTGCAAGTAATGGCTTACTTGCAAAAAGTAAGAACAGTAAGTGTTGGAGAAGATGTGGAGAGAAGCTAACTTCTGGATACTGTTGGTGAGAATATTATTGGTGCAATCATTACGGAAAGAACTTCGGGGATGACTCAAGAAAATTGAAGATAGAAGTTACGTATGATCTTATTATTGCACTGCTGAATATTTATCCAAAGGAAACCAACACATTAATCCAAAACAATTTATGCATCCCTATTTTTATTGTGTGGGCTGGAGCGATAGCACAGCAGTAGGGCATTTGCCTTACAAGCGGCCAACATAGCCGACCCGAGTTCGATTCCTCCGCCCCTCTCGGAGAGCCGGGCAAGCTACCGAGAGTATCTCGCCCGCACGGCAGAGCCTCGCAAGCTACCCGTGACGTATTCGATATGCCAAACACAGTAACAACAAGTCTCATGATGGAGACGTTACTGGGCCCGCTTGAGCAAATCGATGAACAACGGGAGGACCGTGCTCGACCAATTTTTTATTGTAGCTGGAAACCAATGATGTGCTTATCAGAGAAGAAGAGATAAAGAACATGACATATTTTCCCCCCAAAGATAAAATCAGGCCATTTAAATTTTCTTTCTTTTCTTTAGATACTGTTACATGTTTTGTTTGGAAAGTTAGACTTTAAAAGCCTATAGTCCCTTGCAAAATCTCTTAACAAGGAAGCTCCTTTTCTTTGACCCAAACAAAAGAAGTACCAAATTATTTGGTCTCCCTGGCTTCCTTCCACATGAAAACCCCTACACTTCTGCCTGGAGCTCCTTCAAAGGAGCTTTGACAGGTTCCTTATGAACCTGCTTCTGATCCTGTAACCCTGGAGTGGCTCCAACTAGCAGGCGCTGGCTGCCCTTTCCAGCCCGCAGGGATGACTGGCTCAAGGCCGTAAAAAGCCTCCCGAAGCTCACAGCCTCTGTTGTTTGCCATTAGGCAGAAACACGCAGTCATCTCTCCCGCACTGCCAGGCTATCATCTCTCTTCAGCCCCACAAGCTTCTTTCAACATCAGAGCTTCTCTTCCCATTCAAAAACGCCCTGAGAGGGAGGAAAGAGAAGAGGGGCTCCAAGGAGGTCCTCGACTATAAAGTTAGCCCCAGCACCGAGAATACACAGTGGCTTTCTCTCCCATTTCTTCCCATTCTGAGCCCTTCTTTATGAGCAGAGTCTCCCTGCCTGCCTCTCAGCTGTTATCTGCTTCTTCAGAAAGTTAATGCAGCTTCCAGAGCTTTTCTTCCTCTCTCCTGTTAATCTTGCTTCTGGAAGCAGACTGCTGCCCTTCCTCTGCTGTCATCCCCCTAAGCCAAGTCTCAATTAGCCAGCCTGGTGGTGATTACTGTCTTGTCACTTCACCATTCAGACTTTCTTTAATTCCCTGGAACTTGCCAGCCCCCTTTCCCTCCTCTTTCCTCCCTCCCAAGCATTCTTGCTAAAACTGGAGCCATTGAGATCTCAAGCTGTGTGATTCTGCAGGGGCTAGAGGGCTGATGGGTAGAATGCCTTTTTCCGTAGATCTAGACATGCTTTCATGTTTCGAATGTCCATAGATGAAAGCCTTCTACTGGAGCTCCAGAAGCCTATAAACTGCCCCAGTGAAACAGAAACTGTTGTGAGCCTGAGGACCAAAGGATTTCAGATGGAACCAGGAAACCCAAAATCAGACCTGAGCCTAATTTTTGAATAATGTTTTTGAAAAGGAGGATTCAAGCTCTCACATTCTTTTTTTATAATTTTATTTTATTTTTTAATTAATTACTATGACATACAGTTACAGACTTATAAACTTTTGTGCTTACATTTCAGTCATACAATGATCGAGTACCCATCCCTTCACCAGTGCCCATTCTCCACCATCACTGATCCCAGTATCCCTATCACCACCACTACCACGTCCCCCCAACCCCACCCTGTCTCTGTGGCAGGGCATTCACTTTTGCTCTCTCTCCTTTTGTGGTTTGCAATAGAGGTATTGAGTGGCCATTATGTTCGGTCTATAGTCCGTACTTTCAGCACACATCTTCCAACCAAAATGGGTCCTCCCAACATCCTTTACTTGGTGTTCCCTTCTCTATCTGAGTTGCCTTTCCCCCCAGAATGTGAGGTTCCAACTCGTGGAGCAATCGTCTTGGTCCTTATCTCTACTATCCTTGGGTGTTAGTCTCCCATTTTGTTACTTTGTATTCCATAAATGAGTGTGGTCCTTCTATGTCTGTCCCTCTCTTTCTGACTCATTTCACTTAGCATGATACTCTCCATGTTAATCCACTTATATGCAAATTTCACAACTTCATATTTTCTAACAGCTGCATAGTATTCCATTGTGTAGATGTACCAAAGATTCTTTAGCCAGTCATCTGTTCTCGGACACTCAGGGTTTTTTTTTTCCAGATTTGGCTATTGTAAACAGTGCTGCAATGAACATACAAGTGGAGATGTCATTTCTACTATACTTTTTTGCATCTCTGGGATATATTCCCAGAAGTGGTATTGCTGGGTCAAATGGGAGCTCAATTTCTAATTTTTAGACAGGCTTCCATACTGTTTTCCAAAAGGGCTGAACCAGTCAGCATTCCCACCAGCAGTGAAGGGGAGTCCCTTTCTCCCCACATCCATGCCAACACCGGTTGCTTTTGTTTTTCTGGATGTATGCCAGTCTCTATGTTGTGAGATGATATCTTGTTGTTGTTTTGATCTGCATCTCCCTGATGAATTAGTGATGTAGAGCATTTTCTTATGTGCCTTTTGGCCACTTGATTTCTTCTTCAAGAAAGTTTTTGTTCATTTCATTGCCCCATTTTCTGGTTGGGTTAGATGTTTTCATCTTGTAGAGTTCAACCAGTGCCTTGTATATTCTTGATATCAAGCCTTTATCAGATGGATATTGGGTGGATATCCTTTCCCATTCTGTAGATTGTTTTTTTATTCTGGTCACTGTTTCTTTTGAGGTAAAGAAGCTTAGTTTAAGATAGTCCCATTTGTTTATCTCTGTTTCCAGTTCCTTGGTCAATGGCTAGTTATCTTTGAAGATACCTTTAGCTTCAATGACGTGGAGGGTTTTACTAACCTTGTCTTCAATGTACCTTATGGATTCCGGTCTGATGTTGAGGTCTTTAATCCATTTTTATCTGACTTTTGTGCATGGTGTTAGGTAGAGGTCTGAGCCCATTATTTTTTCATGTAGCTATCCACGTTTGCCAGCACCATTTGTTAAAGAGGCTTTCCTTGCTCCATGTCACATTCCTTGCTCCCTTATCAAAGATTAGATGATCATATATTTGAGGGTGTGTGTAAGGATATTCAACCCTGTTCCATTGATCTATTGCCAAGCTCTTACATTCAATGCTGAAAGATGAAGCCACTCATCAGGAAAGTTCACCCCCAAAGTCAATGCTAAGGTCTTAGTGTTTTCTTTTGGCTCTGGCAATAACTGAGTGACCGGCTATAAAACCTTGACATCTTGGGGCTGGAGCCATAGCACAGCCGGTAGGGTGTTTGCCTTGCACGCAGCCGACCCGGGTTCGATTCCCAGCATCCCATATGGTCCCTCGAGCACCGCTAGGAGTAATTCCTGAGTGCATGAGCCAGGAATAACCCCTGTGCATCGCCAGGTGTGACCCAAAAGGCAAAAAAAAAAAAAAAAAACCTTGACATCTTGACAGCAGTTTGTTCAGAAGATCAGGCATTTTACTTTGAGTTAAAAGTATAAATTTATTCTTTTCTGAAGGCACATTGTAATTAGTACCTGAAAGAAAAGACAAACAGAATGGGGGAAAGAGCTACAAGATTTAACAACATTGTCATGCTGGAATGGGAATCAAGGAATTAGAAGAAAGAAAAAAAGGAAAATTCCCTGTTCCATGAGAGAGGGATCAAAGTGAAAAACAATTCCATCCTGCAAGTTGCCCTGAGAGACTTATAAACGGGAGAGCCACGGGGGCAAAATACAGCTGGAAGCAAAAAAAAAAAAAAAAGGCAGGAGAAAGAAAGGCTTTGGCAATCACTCTGGCTGGCTTTCGAAATCATTATGGCTGCAGAGAGCTTAATCTTAGCTTCCTCCCAGCAGCCAGTCAGATTAGCTACCTTCCCTCTTCTCCACCAGAAAGAGGGACCTACTGGAAATTGAGAATACTGGATAAATGACAGAAGCAGATCACCACCCTCCTGCCAGTTTCCCAAATCCAGCTTACCAGAGAGCCCTGGGTAGAAGGAAATTGGGAGAATATTCTTTGAACAAATCAAATGGTTCCAGAAAAGTTATTATAAGAGAGGCAAAGATTTCTCTACTCTCTTGGATTCAGTAACTGTGCCTGTGAAATAAGCTGACCAAAAGACATATGGGAAGAGGGGGGAAAAGGAATGCATTCACACGGTTATCAAGCAAACGTGTGGGAGAAGTCAGTGGCTTCAGGAATTGTTGAAAGAACTTGAAATTTATGTAGGATATAAAGACAGAAAAACCAATTTGTCAAGAAATTGTAAGACAAAAACAGGTTTAGGGTTTGGGGAATGAAAAACTTATGGAGAAGCAAAACACATTGGGGATTGCGGGTGAGGAATTAACAGATGACAAGAGCTCCTTAGGGATCTGTTGTGTAGGTTCCCTTGGGAGCCTGTATCAGGATTGATAGCAAATAGAGTTCTCTCCTGGAGACCGAATATGGGAAATGAAGATACACTTGCAAATTCACTCCTTGTTTTAAGGCAAGTAGGTGAACAACAGAGAGTTTTTCTTGTATCTGCTTCTTTCAAATTGTCTTCAGTTGAAAACAACTGCATGACAAAGTAACTTATTTGGGGATGCCTCTCCTGATACCTTAATATGACCCATAAAAGTCACCCTTAAGTGCTGAGTATTGGTGTTTCCCAAAGAGACAGCAAATCATTCTATACAAATCCTAAGGATTAGTACACATGCACACAGTTCTCAGCCAAAATTTTAGCACACTACTTCTTTTTTTTTTTTATGGTATGTGGATCTTTTTTTTTCCTTTTTTATTTATTTATTTATTTATTTATTTTACAGTTGTAGATTTACAATTTTTTGTGCTTGGGTTTCAATTATACAATGATCAGATACCCATCCCTCCACCAGTGCCCGTTTTCCACCACCATGGATAATATCCCTCCCACCCCCATCCCCCCATCCCCCCCTGTCTCTGTAGCAGGGCAATCCCCTGTGTTCTCTCTCTCCTTTTGGGTGTTGTGGTCTGCAAAAGAGGCATTGAGTGGCAAACATGTTCAGTCCATAGTCTACTTTCGACATGCATCTCCCCTCCTGGGAGGATCCTCCAAACATCCTTTATTTGGTGCTCCCTTCTCTATCTGAACTGCCCTTTCCTCTAGAATACCCGGCTGGCCTTTAAGTTATGGAGTAATCCTCCTGGTGCTGATCTCAGCTATTCTTGGGTATTAATCTCATACTTTGTTACTTTATATCCCCCAGATGAATGCAATCTTTCTATGTCTATCCCTCTCTTTCTGACTCATTTCGCTTAGCATGATACTTTCCATATTGTACCACTTGTATGTAAATTTCATGACTTCATCTTTTCTAAGAGCTACATAGTACTCCATTGTGTAGATGTACCAAAGTTTCTTTAACCAGTCATCTGTTCTTGGGCATTCAGGTTTCTTCCAGTTTCTGGCTATTGAAAAGAAGCACACTACTTCTAAGTAAGAAAATATCACAAAGCATCTTCCAATATTTGAGTAACAACAAAGATCAAGAACAAAAAAAGGAGATCTAGAAAAATGAGAAACACTATTTAGAGACATAATAGAGGAAAATAGAAAGTAAAGACCAATGTAAACAATTATTAATGTCTTCAAAAGTAAAATAAAAAAAAAACATATCCCTAACATAAAATAGCATACAGGAAAAAAAAGAAGGGAGGGGACTAAAAGAGGGAAAGAAAAAGGCAAGATGGAAATGGAGAAAATCCCAAAGCAAACCTCTGGGGTCCAGGATATGGTTTAGCAGTTAAGGTGCTAGCATGCACCTGACCCAGGTTCAATTTCAACACCACATGGTGCCCTGCGCATTCCTGGGTGCAGCCCCAGAGACCTCCATGCATTTCCCTGGTGCCTTGGGTCATCTACACACCACAAAGCCCAAGAAACATTGCATCCTTTGGTTTTTACTCTAAACCAGTGGCAAAAAGGTTGGCCAAGGATCACCAATAGGGCCCTCCTGAGGACTGTTGGAGTGCCTCCCTCAAAAAACAAAACTAAAACCTTCTAAAATTTTAGAAATATGAAACAAAATTGTGGCTTTCTCTTAGAAATCAAAATCTAAAGACAAGGAAGAGACACATTAGAAAATGAAGATTAGAAAACCATAGAGTATTATCAGATCAAGTTTCTTGTTTCAGGAAAATTATTAAATAAGAAGAAAAGGGAACTGGCAAGTGCCTGATGTAATTAATAAAAAGATTAATTTAAAAAATCCCCTTTAATGCACATGACTGAATTTTCAGAAAGTCAGTTATCAAAGATAGATCCTCTAAAAATAAAAAATTGATGGTACTAAATCTCTCAGGAGCATCAGTGAATGCCTGGAGACAATAAAGCAACACCTTCCAAAGTGTTACAGAGAATGATTTCCACAAGTCTACACCTATCCAAATTACTAATCCATTTTTATGTGGAAATAAAAACACTTCGAACCTACAATGTCCTTTAAAAGTGATCTCAATGTGCACTTTCTCAGAAAGCTATTTTTTCAGTTAGGACATTCTATAATAGAGCTAACTGCAGTCAGTACACATAAAGTTTTGTTTCCTTGGCTCTCAACTTTAAAAAATCTAGAAATAAGGAAGTCAGCCAGTTGTATGACTCCAAGAAAGCATCAGGGAAATAGTAACTTTTCCTGTTAAAATAGAAACTTTTTGACTGCTTTTAGTCCATTTACCATCTTCTTTATTATAGCAGAACCCTGGTGATCACCTCCACATTTCAAGCAGAGAAAAGGGAAAGAAAAAAGCAAGCAGAGAAGGCAAAAAGAAAACTGCCTCAAAAATCTCAGGCTGTTATTGGCCATTTCTGTCTAAAAGGGAGCTGAGGAGAGGCAGTTTTGTTATTTGCTGCATCCAATAATGACAGACTCTGGTAGTGGTAAGGAGAAGATAATGATGTTAGGCAACTAGCAGTGCAATAAGAAACATTCTCCTCTCAAATGCGATGGCACAGCAAGAAAAGAGGATACAAGGTATGTGAGACCCCCATGAGCTAACATGAGGCGAGAGGGTGGGAAGACCTGACCACTGAGAGAGCAGTGTGAGATGGAGGTGACTGGGCAAGGTTGCCAATAACGACCCCAAAACCTGGGGTGTTTGATCAGATGTCCATTTTAAATGTTTTTCAGTTATGTTGGATAATATGAGAGAAAAGTCTTCAAAAGGATAAAAATGAAGTGTAAGGATCACTTGATCACTTGACTTCCCATTAATCATTGATTTGCTCAAGCAGGCACCAATAAAGTCTCCATTTGTCCCTGTCACGTACTAGGATAGCCCAATGGCGTCTGTTCATTCTAGGAACACAAAGAACCTCAAACCGATCATTCAGGATCTTGAGGAAGAAGTCTGACCATCTTGTAGGTGGGTGGCTATGCGGTCCTTTGACGTCCCATGGAATCCAGTCGGTAACGGCTCTAATCCAGCAGTCGTCTCCAAATCTCATTACGTGTCCAGCCCATCTGGTTTTTGATGCCTTGGCAAATGAGAGAGCATCCCTGATTCTTGAGCGTTGATAGAGGTCAGAACTCCGGATTTTTCTCTCATTTGAGTGAAACGTGATACTCCAAGCATAGCTCTTTCTATTCTGCTTTGGGAGACCCAAATGTTCTCATCCTGTTTTCATAGGGCCCAGGTCTCTGAGGCGTATGGTAATGCAGGAAGAACACTGGAATGGATGAGACTGGAATCGGAGGTTCTCCGCCCTCTTAGCTATTTCCTCGATGCTCTTGAAGGCATTCCAAGCCACTCTCTTCCTCCTGTGCAATTCAGGTGCCTGATCATTCGTCATGTTGACTTCTCGACCTAGGTACACAAAACTGTTGAATTCAGAGATGGTTGTTCCGTTGAGAGTGAATGGAGCGTCAGGAATGAGGCCGTTTCTCATAAACATTGTCTTCGTGAGATTCAGCTGGAGTCTGACCTTTCCACACTCATGGTCAAAGTCAGCCAGCATTTGTGCTGCTTGGCTAATGTATGGTGTTATTAGAACGATGTCATCAGCAAAGCGGAGGTGATGAAGTTGCCGACCATCTACCTTCACTCCCATTCCTTCCCATTCTAGTCGTCGCATCACGTTCTCAAGGGTGGCACTAAAGAGTTTCGGTGAAATGGTATCACCCTGCCGAACCTCTCTCTTGAATTGGATGATCACTTCTTTGCAGAATGTTGAAATCCTGGTAGTGAATCCATAATACAGCTCACAGAGGATACTGATGTATTGAGTTTGAATGCCCTGATTGTCTAGGGCGTCAATGACAGCTTCCGTCTCAACAGAATCAAATGAACGAACGTTTTAATCAATGAACATTAGACAAAGTGGCATCTTGAGCTCCCGAGAAACCTCAATGAGCTTGGTTATTATGTGGATATGGCCGATCGTGCTGAATCCTTTGCAGAACCCAGCATGCTCACATGGTTGTCCTTCATCTAGTGTTCTACCAATACTGTCCAGGATGACTCGAGTGAACAGCTTGTAGATGACAGACAATAGGCAGATACGGAGATAGTTGCCAATGTTGTGGATGTCTCCCTTCTTGTACAGTAGTACAGTCCTGCTGGTTTTCCATTGGGATGGAACCTTGCATTCAGACAGGTGTGAAGAGCCGAGCTAGCATATTGATGAGTACTGACGGCAGGTTCTTCAGGTGTTCAGGTCTGACCTTGTCCTGGCCAGGTGCTCTTCATTTTTTTTACCAACAAAATGATGTGCCAGATTTTGGAAGGGAGAACGTTGGGAACTACATAACCATCCAGCGGAATTTGGTAGGTGGGTAGGTGGACGTGGCTATCAAAAAGATCTGAGTAGAAGTCATAAATAATCTTCTCCATTGCTCTTCTGGAAGATGTGATAGATCCGTCAGGATGTTGGGGGTCATCTTGGTCTTGTAGTTGGCGAAGGACAGGTGGGCATTTCGAATGCTTTTCCCAGCTTCTGTTGCATCTACCAGCACTGCTGCTCTTCTCTCTTTGAGGTCTTCCTTTATCGCTTCTCTGCACTGCTTTGCAAGCTCAGACATTCACTTGTGGTTGCCTGAGGCATGCACCAAGCCATGTTGGCGAATAAGCTCAAGAGTTTTCGAAAACAGACATTTTTTTTTTTTTTGTGGCTGTCTCTCTCTTGGCGTTACTCACACAATCATGGAGGTGCTGAACCAGACAATCGTATTCCTCATCAATGTCAATGACAGCATCTTCCCATGTTGCAGCACTAATGCCAAAGAGCTCCCAGTTGGTGATCATTCTGGGAGTTCTCTTCTTAAACTTTGCAGCCCTTTCTCCCCACTCCATGAAGTAGAATTTTGCATGAAGGAGACGGTGATCCGATCCCATTTGGAATTTTGGGACAACAGCAAAAACAAAACAGTCAAAACAGTTGATTGAACATAATGTGGTCAGTTTCATTGTGGAACCATCCACTGGGAGACTCCCACGTCCAACGTTTAGATTCGGCCTTCTGGAACTGTGAGTTACCATGGATGGTCTTGGTCGACATAATGAACTCAGTCTCTCACCCTGTTCGTTCCATTCTAGGTCATGGGTCCTGATGTGGAGTTCTTCGGCTGATCTTCTCGGTCCTATCTTGGCATTAAAATCACCAACAATGATCTTGTAGAAGGTGTGGTCTTCTTTATAGAACTTCTCCAGCTCCATGTAGAACTTCTCAATTTCTCCTTCATCATAATTGGATGTTGGTGCATAGACAACGAAGATAGAAACTGCCGGCAGCGAGACACATCTATTCAAGCGTAATCATCTGATTTGGGTTGTTAGGCATTCGAATGAATCAATGCTCGTGGCCAGTGCTCATGGCCAAGTGTAAGGAAAGAAATGTTATTATCACAGATACCTCAGTTCTTTAGTAAACATTGTAATAAGAATATATTTAATAAAAATATAATTTAATAAAACTATAATTACATTTTTGTATGGAAAGGAGAGACAGTAGGATCATGGGATATAGATGATGTCTAACTCTTATAATAAGAATTTATAATATAAACCCAAAAGTGATCAATTAAGAAATTCTATACGTCTAAACATATACCCTCTCACACACAATTTGGAATGTTTGGGTGGGGAAGAGTTGTTGGGGAACAGTTTTCCCCCCAATGGTACCTGGACACGTTGCACACTGGGTCTGGCCAGACTTGGGGCAAAGGTTAACGGGCATACAGAGAAACACCGTCAGGGAGCAGTTGATTGCTGTTCACTTTATTGTCAAATATACACATATTTTATAGGGGTTCTCGGCTTAAGAGGATGGTCCAATCACAGAAAGTTTAGCATTATTGGTTATCACCTGTCCAGCTCTGCTTTGCCCCAGTCCAATCCCAATCAAGGCCAGATGCTGCTAGATGCTGCAGTTAGGATGACTTGCTAAGCATACATGACAGTTTCTGTGATTAGGGCTCCTGTGACTAGGAGGTCGAGTGAGGCTCAAGGCCAAACACCCGGTGTTGGCTGACACCCTGTTCTTGCCAACTTTGCCCAGATACTTCCTCTTGCGAGGCTTTGCTTCTCGGCTGCTTTGCAAGGTCAGGTCTTATCAGCATTAGTGTCTGTCACCGTGCTCCACAAATTTGGAATGTTTGGGTGGGGAAGAGTAAAGGTAGAGAGATTAATGAAGGACCCAGAAGGCTCTATTTGTGTACTGGGTGATAGTGAATGCGGACTGGGTTGCATGCTTTGCTTGTAGGAGGTGAGGTTCTATCCCTGGCATCATATGGTATGCTGAGTACTGTCAGGAGCAATCCCTACTACCCAGAGCACTGAGTAGTCCCTAAACACTACTGTTTATGGTTCAAAAGCAAACCCAAACACCCCATGTGTTAATACATAGATATGTAAGGACAGAGCAATAGTACAGCAGGTAGGGTTTGCCTTGAACACGACGGACCCAGGTTCAATCCTCAGCATCCCATATAGTTCTTCAAGTTCCACCAGGAGTGATTCCTGAGTGCAGAGCCAGGAGGAATCCCTGAGTACCACTGGGTGTGCCCCTCCCCCCCAAAAAGGGGAAAAAACCCCACAAATATAAAGTTATAGAATAAAGTTTGGAAAGGCACACCACAAATGAGCAACACAATTTTTACCACTGGTTCAAGGACTAGTATTTAGCTTCTGGTAAATGGGGACTTAAGCTTTTTAACAGCAATTGAGTTTTTATAGGAAAATACATTTACATATTTTAGAGTAACAGTGACAGTCTTGAAAGGAACGCTGAGAAATCAGAACACCTCCTCAGAGCATGCATGCTCCTCTGTGACGTTATCTATGACCATTCTGGCCCAATCTGCCTTCCCCCATTCCCAGTCCTCTCCTTAGAGCTTTCCCCAAAGCCTGTAACCAGGCACCAAGACTATTCTTAAAGGAATAACTGTTTTCATCTCCCTCTCTGCTTTCCACTTCAGTCTGCCCACAGACAAGAGTCCACCAACACCTCACTCAACCACACTTCTCTTTAAGTTTCTCTCCCACTCGGAATAAAAAGCTCTGTGAAGAGTTCTCTCTAGTGCGGGCTTTGGCACTTTGAATTCAGTGGGAGGCATTTCTGTACCAGAGGACAGGAATCAGGAATTCTTACCTGAATGGAGTGTGTGTGTGTGTGTGTGTGTGTGTGTGTGTGTGTGCGCGCGCGCGCGCGCGCGCGCATGCACGCACATTTGTGTGTGTGTGTAAGAGAGATGAAAACAGAGACACAGAGATAGAGACAGAGTCAGAGAAAAAAGATACAAAGAGAGACACAAAGAGAGAAAGAAAGACAAGGAGAGAAAAAGTGAATTTTTTAAAATTTAATTTGAATTCTGAGCACCTAATACCATAACTAAGACTGTTTGTCTAGGCTGCATTTTTACCCTGAATGGAAAGTCCGAGACAGCAAGTACCATTGAATCAAGTCCACAGACTTCTGTTTTAAAGGGGCTGGGAAAGTCTGTGCAATCTCAAACAAATGTCCACTAGGGAAGTGGTATGTGACCGTCTCTTACTAATGATTAATGCTGTGAATTCAGCCTTAGTGCCAGGATACTATGGTTATGAGATTCTGCTTTGACAGCAGAGGCCTGTTGGAGCCCATCAGAGTTTGCCTCCTATTCCTGACTCGGCTGCCCCCAAACAGGCATGCTGACTCTCTCCCTGAACTAAACTCCACACCCCTCTGGGAGACAGAAGTTGTTTCATTAGTCTTTATGACACAGGCCCCCAGGGTTCCACTTCCTGTGTCTCCTGTTCTCTGTATCTTCACTTTCCTGGGCCTTCCCCCAGCTGCATGTAGGCACAGATGCAGCTACTGGTCTCTCGTGAATGGCCTACAGGAAGCCCCAGCATCTCAGACTTGTAGGATCAGAAAATCGGAAAAGAGGTCAGGGTATAGCATCTTACTATTTTTTTCCCACACAAACTTTTTCTCTCTTTGCCCATTACCCAGTTCTTCCCTGCATTCCTCCGAGAACCTCTATTATCTATCTCTTGCTCTGTTGACATTGATGAGAAAATCCATACTGTCCACACCAGAGAGGCTAAGACAAAACAAACAAAACAACAACATGAAGATTAAAGGATAAAGAGTCTTTTTCTCTGCTGTCAACTTCTCCTGGTGTCCCTGTGCTCCAGCCTGAGGCCACCAGGGATCACCTTGGCTAAACAAACTGAGTTTATTGCTTGTTACACTTTAAAAAGAGACCGCTCACCATGGAGAACTGTGGCGTCTCATAAAATGGAAACTTAGAAATTTATTACCGGATTTTCACTGTGCTAGGTACTTGAGGAAGAGTTCATGGTACACGGTTCATCTGGGGGGTTGGCTCTGTATTTTCTACTGCAGGAAGCAGGGATGGGATAAATCTATTTTAATACGCAGGTAGGGCGTTTGCCTTGCACGCAGCCAACATGACCAACCCGAGTTCGATTCCTCCGCCCCTCTCAGAGAGCCCGGCAAGCTACCGAGAGTATCTCGTCCGCACAGCAGAGCCTGGCAAGCTCCCCGTGACATATTCGATATGCCAGACACAGTAACAACAAAGTCTCCAATGGAGACGTTACTGGACCCGCTCGAGCAAATCGATGATCAACAGGAGGGCCTTTTAATACATCTCAACTAGGAAAAGAAAATACCAGACCCAAGAAAAAGTTGCACTTGATACATAACAGCAAGTCACTCAGCTTTGCAAAAAAAAAGGATGGTTAATGCTTTGCAGTCGAGACCCTGTCCATGGCTTGCCTGCACTGGCCATCATCTGATCTTGTCTTGTTCCTTATGAGCACAGGTTGACCTGGAATGTTAGTGATGGCCTGTGACTCTGCTCACACCCAGGAGAAGAGCACCTGACTCTAACTGAAGCACCAGACCAGCCCAGATGCAAGGGATGCTTTTTCTCTACTCATGGCTTAGCTTCAAAAGCTCAATCTAACCCAGGGCAGGCAGGAAATGGTCTATCAATTATCAGCCCCAAGAGGCCTACCACACTTGGCTGAATGCTGATACTATCTTTTGTCTCTACTTTAATTCCACGTGTCTGGTCCCAATTGGTCAAAAATCAGAGGAGGAAGGTCTGGGATGGGTAGCCCCAGCACCCCAGGGATGAAGTAACCTTTGTGAACAAACATCCAAAGTAGTAAAAATGTATGGAGACACAGAAGCCAGCAGGAACAGAATGTGGGTCTTTGATCCTCTTTGGAATAGCAGCTGGTCAGGGCCCTGGATATAGTAGACTGAGCTGAGAAAGTGTCCCTTCATTCTTGGGAGGGCCTGTCCCAACTAGAAAGAGCTCTGATAAACAGGCATTTTAGTTAAAGGCTATGGCACAATTTTATTGCTGTGACTTGGGAATGCTCTGTCCTTTAAATGTGACTTGCTCTGCAGAGCTCCTGTAAAGAGGACTAAGGTTCCTTAGAACACAGAACACGCCTGTGTGAATCTAAGCCCTTTAGTATGGGAGTCCTTGAGACATTAATGCCCCAAATCATGTCTCTTTCAGTCCTGCAGATGGACTGTGAGACATGCACAGGAAGTAGCAGATTCTGTCAATGCAAATTCAGAGCAACTGGGTGACCAGCATGAGAGCAGTGGAGTAGTTCCTCAAAGAGGAAGTAAATCATCTTTTTAGAGTGAAAATCAGAGGGGAGAGAAGTCCCTGGAATTTATTGCAGACCCAGAGTCATAGAGGGGAATTAAAAAGACCTCAACAGGAACACACTGTCTCCACAAATTAGGTTTACTCCGTGACTCCAGGGAAAATTGGGTCAGCTTAAGAAACAAAGTTTTCGTCTTTCATTCAGCACACTAGCTCTAGGAGAGGAAAAGACAAAAGGGAATAAAATAAGAAAACAGACTGAATAAACTTCAGGGAAGTTTGCCTCAGCAGAGAAGTCAGACAGCAAAGTCCTGAGATTTCAAAACAGGTTTGAAAAGGAAAAACAATAAGCTACAGTTGGATTGAAAGGTTCCAGAACCTACAGTCAGGGGTGAGGGATTAGCTATTCCAGATCAGAGAGGGTGAGGGCTACCACACTTGGCTGAATGTGGGGGAAAGGGGCAGGGGGCGGGAGGGAAACTGGGGACATTGGTGGTGGGAAATGTACACTAGTGAAGGGAAGGGTGTTGGAACATTATGACTGGAATCTAATCATTAACAACTTTATAACCGTGTACCTCACTGTAATTCAATTAAAAATAAATAAATAAAATCACAGTCACGGTCACGGTGCTCCCGTTGTTCATTGATTTGCTCGAGCGGGCCCAGAAACGTGTTCATCATGAGACTTGTTACTGTGTTTGGCATATTGAGTACGTCACGGGTAGCTTGCCAGGCTCTGCCGTTCAGGCAAGAGACTCTCGGTAGCTTGCCGGGCTCTCTGAGAGGGGCGGAGGAATCGAACTCGGGTCAGCCATGTTGGCTGTGTGCAAGGCAAACGCTCTACCGCTGTGCTATCGCCCCAGCCCAAATAAATAAAATAAGATAGATAAATTAAAAGGGTATAAAGAACAGAGGGGGTCATTTCCTCAAGATCAAGAGAACAGAACTGAAGAGCTGGTCCACGGAATTGAGCTTGTTTGGGGAGGAAGGGGGTTAGAAGGGTCTTTGGGTTCTTAGGATATTAGTGGGGGGAACCACCACTTTGGTGGTGGGTGTGGTACTGAAAAGATGTATGCATGAAACGATCATTAACAATACTAAAAATCATGGTATCTCAATAAAAAATAGGGGGGAGCTGTGTAATGTCTCACAGACCTGGTCGTTCAGAGGTTAGGCCAACCTCAGACTCACTGATTCAGGGGTGTCAGGAAGGAATTTCAGTCTTTATATTTTTCTGCTTCAACATCAACAGTATCAGTTTCTTCCTAAAGCAATAGGAATATGACTGATCCAACTAATTCCCGTGCTGAATCTATTTGTGGGGGAGGTCACTAACTACTACTTTGAAGAATGAGTGAGAGAACGATAAAAGTAATGTTGGACACTGAGTGGAGGAAGGGGTGGACTACAGTAGATTTTCTTGGTCCCTCACAACCATGTTCAGTACCATATGTAAACTCAGCACCAAAAGACTTAATTCCCCGTATGATGTGTCTCCTTCTTTGTCTCTGGCTTTCAGAACCCGCATCTGGAAAGAAGAGCCATGATATAACACATCCATCTACCATGCTTTCTCAAGAGAGATAAAATGCAAATGTCCTTCTCTATCCCAGCTGATATTAAACCTGTATGGGAAACAGGTTAATGTCCCAGACTCAATTCTATATGGGCTGTCTGCCCGTCTCTTTACTGGTATTTCTTGCACCTTCAAATTCTCATTTCTGGGCATGTTTTTTCCAGAAAGCTGAGGAAATTGCAAGGAAATCTTCAAAACTGCAAGGAAAACAACCTTTTTTTTATTTATTTACTTTTAGTTTAGGACTGTGCCATTTTATTCATGATTCCATGTGAGTTTTAATACACATACAGACACAAGATAAGCACTTTTATGTTGCTGGACTTATTGTAGATCTACATTTAATACTTCTCCTCACCAAAATATTCTTTCCACACAAATTCACCGTATCTCCTTGCCTTCACACCCATTCCTCAGGTAGCCATAATTCTAGTTTCATTTACTGGCTTGTATTTCTTATTTTGTTTTGGCTCTTCATCAATTTTATATCTTTATATTGTACACATAGGTGGAATCATCCCATTTTTCTTCCCCCGACTTCTTTCGCTTCATGTATTTCCATCATTTCTTCCATTTTATTGGGACTGACACAATTTCCTATTTTTATAGCTGAATGGCCTACCGCTGTCTGAATGTACCATGTCTTCTTTATCCAATCTTCTATCTACTTGCACTTTGGTGTTGCTTCCATATCTTAGCATGAACAACACTGCAATAAACATCAAGGTGGATATAACTTTTTGTTTTTATATACTTTGGATACCTAAAAGGGGGGATGCTGGATCATACGGTAGATCTATATTTAGTTTCTTCAGGAAGCTCCATAACATTTTGCAAAATGGTAGTACTCATTTATATCCCCACCAAAAGTGCTTGTAGCCTCTTTTTGCTCCTCATACTTTCCAACTACTTGTTTCTACTTTTAATGTAAGCCATTCTCACAGGTGTGAGGTGGCAACTAATTGTAGTCTTAATTTGCATTTCCCCAATCATTAGTGATGATGAGCAAATTTTTCATATGCCTATCAGCCATCTGTAATCCTTCTTTTTAAATGATAATTGAAGTAACAGGATTGCAATAGTGTTAAAAATTTGTACTCTTAAAATTGCAGTGTGTAAAAGCTTATAGTATTTCTGTTACAAGGGTACTGTATACCACTCCATTTCTGTCCCTATTTCACCTCTGGACTTCCCTTCCCAGCTGTCCTCTCCATTATTTATCAACAGTTATTGTTTCGGGGGCTATTACCCGTCTTAAGCACCACTCCTGTGCTCTATCTATATTTTCGTATAGCTTCCAGTTAACCTAATTTCCCCCACTACCTCTTCTCCTCTCCCCCAATCTGGTATTCTTGGGTCCAGCCAGTATCCCAGATTTCTATAGATTGATATTGTCCATATCCATATCGCTTTGTTTCTCTATATACCACAGATGAATAAGATCATGATCATCCTGTATTTGTCTTTTTCCCTCTGACTTATTTTACTCAGTGTGATACCCTTCAATGTCATGCAAGTTGCCAATGAACTATAAGACTATTTTTTGTGTCTGTATAGTATTCTATTGTGCATATACACCACAATTTCTTTCTCCATTCATCTACTGTTTAACATCTGATTTTTTCCCATAACTTGGCTATTGTACTAAGAACTGCAATGAATATATGTGTGAGTATGTGTTTTTTAAATTACTGTTTTTGTGTTCCCATGGTCAACAGTAAGGTTCCATTTCTTTTCTGAAAAATCTCCGTATTGTTTTTCCAGAGAGGCTGGACCACATGATATCCCAAACAGCAAAGAATGAGTCTTCCTTTCTCACCACAACCATTGTTGTTTTCCAGCTTTTCTGATATATGCCATTTTCACTGCTGTGAAATGGTACCTTTCATTTTGATTTGTGTTATTCTGTAAAAAAAAAAAAACACAATGTAAGAAAAAATAAATGTTCTCTTTAGAAATTTCTGTGCCAATTTTCAGCCTTTTATTGCATTGTTGGCTTTTTGTTAAGTTTGTATGAGCTTTTCATAGACCTTTGGTATTAACTCCTCATCATTATATGATGTGCAAACATCTTCACCCATTCTCACAGGCTGTCTTCTCATTCTCTATAAATTTTATTTTGGTGAACAGAAGTTTTTCCATTTCATGCAGGTTCAAATCATTTAACTTTATTTTTATTTTTCTGGAAGTTTTAATCAACAACTTTAAAAGAAATTTTAAAGTCAATTACCTTAAAAACTTGTGAACAGGGACTGGAGCGATAGTTCAGTACATAGGGTATTTGCCTTTCATGCAGCCAACCCAGGTTCGATCCCTGGCAAGTCATATGAACCTCTGAGCCCGCCATAGGTGATCCCTGAGATCAGAGCTAAGGTGTGTGGCCGAAAAAACAAAACAAAAGGAAAAAAGCCTGTGAAAAGAAGAAACAAATTTTTATCCTGCCTATTCTATATAGAACAAAATTTTCTCAAAAATATTTCATCAGGAGAAATGTAATTGTATACAATTCCTTTATATAAATAAATTAGAATTATTCGATGTAGTCAATATTATTAGCAGGTACTGAAGAATTATTGGACCTATGCATTGACTTCTAGTCTGATAGCAGAGAATACCATGATATATCTCCTCTAGAAGTATACAATACCACACAATACCACCTGTGACAGACTTGTTGGGGACAGCCTTGTCCCCGAAAATTCAATGGTGAATCTGATAAAGGCTCTAGACTTAACTACCAATTTGAAAGAATGAAATACTTTCTTTATTAAACCTCAACTCCAGGAAGACAAGTCAGCAAAATCCAAACTGTGAGAACTCTACAGAACAAACTATCAATTTCTTCTATCCACCCCTTCCCCCCCAAAAAATTCATCACAAGAACAAAAAAGGAAATAGAAAAGAGAATCCATAAACTTAAAAGACATATTAATCAGCTAATATGATGAACTTTGGCAGGTATTATCCAAGAGAACCAGAGATGGAGACAGGCAAGAAGAAAAGGGAAGAGCAGAACAAAGGGGGAGAGAGATGTCCTATTTTCAAGTAACTTAAAGAGAGGGTGCTGTTTATTCAATGAGACTTGCCTTCTAATGGACTAGTTGTCATAGCAGAACAGCTTCTTCCCTTAGAGATGGGGAAAGAGATGAGGGGCCTAATTGGACTTGGAGAGGGCTTTGAAAATGAGGGTGCAAACTGAAAAAGCATTCAGTATTCTATTTTTAAAGTTTATTTAAATCCAACCTAGATACCTACAGATTTATGAGATCCTGGGTGCAAGGACGATTTCTAAGCCACTTTTCAAGTATCTTGGCCCCATCCTCTACCTTCCTTATTTCCTTCTTACAGAAACCAGTTTCTCCCTTTTCCAGTGAGCTAAGCCTCCATTCAACTCTGAGGAAACGGCACCTGTGCCCCAACAAACCTTGAGTAGCAGAGATTCAAGGGCCTCTTTAGACATCAGAGAGAGCTTGAATTTAAAAGGTCTCAGTGTGCTTATTTGAGAGGCAGCTCTTTTTCAGTCTCACACTTGTTTTTGAAGGCAAGAAAGAAGGCTTTATTAGCTAGCACAGAGCTAGCTAGAAATCGCTTCAGCATTTCTCCCATTTATTCTACCTGAGCAGGTGCGCGGGCCTTTAATCATAGCCATCAGGAAAGGAAAGCTTGTCATTTCCATGATTTCAAAAGAGACAAAGACGAATATAGACAGCATAGAGGGGGTATCTGAGAAATGGACACAGGTCCTGAGAGATTGGAGAAGTGAGAGAAGAGTCACACAAGTAGCCAACGGGATTTTATATCTTTTTTTCTGGATGTTTTGTGAAAAAGATAATTCCTATTGATTTTCAAAGATTTATCTTATAGATAGTGTAGACAGTTAAACGCATTTCAGAATGTCCAAAAAATAAAAAAAGAAACAACATTTGGTAGTAAGTACAAGTTAAATTAGTAGTTGTTTATAGACATTCCACATTGTTTCCAAGGAAGGTGGATGGGAAAGGAGATCCCCTCCCACTCCTCCTTCTCTCTTGCCTGAGCCCATATGTGGTTTCATTTCATTTATTTTTTTTAACTTTCTTATTGAACCATTGTGAGATAGACCCTTAAAACACTGTTCATGATTAGACTTCAGTCATACAATGTTTCAACACCCATTCCTCCACCAGTGTACATTTCCCAGCACCAGTGTCTCCAGATTCACAACCATCACTCCCCACAACCTACCCCCTGTCTGCCTCTATGGCAGGTTCTTGTCTTCTTCCTCTCTCCCTCCTTCTTTCCCTCCCTCCATCCCTGCCTCCCTCCTTCTCCCTTTCTCTTTCTCTCTCTCCTTGTGGGCATTGTGGTTTGCAATATTGGCACTGAAATGTTATCAAGAATATCCCCTATCCACTTTTAAATTTATTATCATAGTGGTCTCTTCGTGGTGACATTTTAGAGATGTCCAGGGAGGAATATAGTGCTTTATAAGAGAAAAAATAAAATTAAATATAGACAGAATGATACAGAGATAAATACTTGGAGAAGAATAGGAGAGTATGATGAAGGCGTGGGAAAGTCAAATCAGTGTAAAGTATTCACAGTTGCCCACTGATATACAAAAGTACACCAGCCAGGGCCAGAGCAATAGTACAGCCAGGAGAGCATTTGCCTTGTACTCAGCCAACCCAGGTTTGGTCCCCAGCATCCCATATGGTCCCTAGAGCATCATCAGGAGTATTTCCTGAGTGCAGGGCCAGGCGTAACCCCTGAGCATCACCAGATGTGAACCCCCATTCCCATAAAAAGTAGAGTAACGTTTTCATAGGCCCACATGTCATGAAATGAAGATGTAATCACCATGAATCTGTATGAGAGAAAAAATTTTTAAGCATTTTTAGACTCAAAAAATAACACATATGAAATAACCCTACAACCTAAAATAACAATAACATATAATAATGGCCTGATGAGTGCTCAGTCCTCTAAATAGTTCCTAGGGTCATGCTTGCTGCTCACAGCACACGTTGTTCCCAGAGCAGTTGCTGCCAAACACAGATGAGTTTCACTTTCACCTTTTGTCATGAAAGCAGAAATCCCGCTTATATTTCCTTGGGTTATTGAAAACATACAAATGTAGGTCATTCCTGAAAGTGAGGTGGGCTAACAGGAATTTTCAAAAAAACAAAGGATGTACTTATAAAAGTTGAAAGGATGACAGAGAAATAGAAATTTTACTGTAGGAAGAACATCACAGCAAAACAGAGAGAGGTGAGCAGTTATTTAGAAATCTTATTGCATAATATGCTATGAAGGGTTGCACTGACTTCCATCCCCAAACCTTCAGTAAAATAACTCATAATTGATTGGAGTTTTCACAATCATACACAAGTATAGTTACAAATATATACATATACACATATAATTACACATATGCATACACACTCGAAAAAAATGTGGGTGAGTCTATCAGAAACAGGTGCTTTTTGTGTACAGGCATAGAGTACAAAAATACCAAGAAGTGAATCGTAAAGACCTATGACTCAAATGCCAGCCAAACTTTCTCTGACTCACCATTTATAGTTTAGAAAATATCTTATCGGAATGAATAAAAGGGGAGCTAACCAAGGAGAAATCTGAGAAAGTAATTACAGTTCTTGACTAGGCTCACCCAAACCCATAAGGGAGCTGAACAATCACTAGCTGGATTGTCACACGTGGTAAACTTATCTTACCAATTATCAACATCAAAATTAGAAAATCTCCTTTTAGCCAATGAGTCATCAGAGAGTTAGACAGCTGCCATGATGCATTCAGCTTCATTCTTAACTCACTTCCTGTCGTTTGAGTGAGGAGTTTCTACTTGACTCATCCAACACTTGAGCAATCAGAACTCTATTAATCTGATGCTGGAAGACATCTCCATTAAAAAGATCACAGCACAGAAAAATCACTCTTTATGTCATTTGTCATAGTGCATCATTTACCCCAGTTGTTATTTGCATAATTATCAAGATTTACTATGTCCCAACTATTGGGCTGAACATTCCCAAACTTTACCTGATATCTGCCACACCCAGTGAAATATCCCTACTACTCTCATGTGCTTTGTAGCACGAAATCAAGAGGAATAAAGATATTTTGAGTTCCTATGTCAGATGCAATAGATCTGGGGTCCAGTATATCCAATAAGCTATTTGGGTTATAAATACAGATGTTTCTCCTACCATTAAAAAAGAAATCATGCCTACAAAGAGAGAAAGATACAGTTTCAGAAAAATGAATTTTCAATTATCATTGATTTACAATTTTGTGAAATTTCAGGAGGTTAGCATTAATCATGTATATGTGTATAGGAATAGGCATCACCTTCAAAGTAAATTTAAAGGTTTTTCTCATATGTGGGATCCAAAGAAGTATATCAAAGGATCAACAAATAGCCAAACACATTGGAAATGGGGATTTTGTCAGAACTGGGGATTTTGTCTGTACAACCGAGTTTATAGTGGTGGTGGTTGTGGTGGTAGTTTGTGTGGGGGGGGTGGCGGGGGTGTGTGCAGGAAGTATGGTTGGATGGTTCGGAGGGGGCATTGGGACACTAGTGGAAGAAAGCAGACACTCTGGTGATTGATGTGGTGGTGGATACATATGTATGCACAAGAAGTATAATTAATAGGAGCGATAGCACAGCGGGTAGGGCGTTCGCCTTACAAGCGGCCAACATGGCCGACCCAAGTTCGATTCCTCCGCCCCTCTCGGAGAGCCCAGCAAGCTACCGAGAGTATTCGATATGCCAGACACAGTAACAACAAAGTCTCCAATGGAGACGTTACTGGGCCCGCTCGAGCAAATCGACGATCAACGGGAGGGCCTTTACCTTTACCTTTACCTTAATTTTCCCTGGGCTGGAGCAATAGCACAGCAAGGTAGGGCATTTGCCTTGCACGAGGCCGACCCAGGTTCGATTCCTCCATCCCTTTTGGACAGCCTGGCAAGTTACCGAGAGTATCCCGCCCGCACGGCAGAGCCTGGCAAGCTCCCTGTGGTGTATTTGATATGCCAAAAACAGTAACAACAAGTCTCTCAATGGAGACATTACTGGTGCCCACTCAAGCAAATTGATGAACAACAGGAGGACAGTGCTACAGTGTACAGTGTTAATTTTCCCAATACTTTAATTTTTTTTTAAATCATGCATGGGCTGGAGTGATAGCATAGTAGGTAGGATGCTTGCCTTGCATGCAGCCAACCCAGGTTTAATTTCCAGCACCCCATATGGTTCCTTGAGCCTCACCAAGAGTGATTTTTGAAACTGCCAGGAGTAAACCCTGAGCACCACCAGGTATGGCCTGAAAACAAACAAAAAAGAAATCATGATACAATAGGAGGATAAGAAAAAAACAAATATAGAAATTATCACTGGAGTAAAATCCTTTACAAACAAATACAAATGAGATGGAAAATTCTCTCTAGAAGAAAGGCACCTGATCATTATAGGCACATATTTATTTCACTTGTAGTATATCTACTTTCTAAAGTTATGTCAAGGTGTTTATAATAAGGATCATGCATACAAAAATATAGCATAGAAAGGGAAAATGAGTTAATATGTTACATATGTAAGCTATTATTAAACAATTCTATTGAGCATTAAACATAGCTACTGGCAGCAAAGATAAAAAGAGAATAAATGTATGACAACTCATTTTCTAAAACAAATAATTAATTAAATAAACTGTTGCAGAATTAATGTAAGTTCCTCATAAGGGGAGAATATTTTCCTTACATAAAATTCTAAATAATATCTATTTTTACATCAACAAAGGCAATAAAAATAATATCTTGACCATCTTTATTTTTTCTTTTAATAGCTGAATAGGGTATGTTGTGCATCGATAAAACATTTTTCTTTGTTCACTTATCTGTCATTAGCACTTAGATTGCTTCTAGATCTTGGCGATTATAAACAGTACTTCAATGAACATAGATGTGCAGTTATCTTTCTTTGTATTCATTAGAGTTTACAAAGCTGTTTCAATGTTCCACCAACAAAACCATACCACCAGTGACAGGATCCCTCCACCAATGATGTGAGGTTCTCTTTCTCTTCCCACCCAGCCTCCTTAGCAAAACATTTTTTTAACTTTGTATTTTCTTACTGGATGGAGTGATAGCACAGTGGGTGGGATATTTGCCTTGCAAGCGGCTGACCCAGGTTTGATTCCTCCACCCATCTCGAAGAGCCCAGCAAGCTACCAAGAGTATCCCACCCACACGACAGAGCCTGGCAAGCTCCCCATGGCATATTTGATATGTCAAAAACAGTAACAACAAGTCTCACAATGGAAACGTTACTGGTGCCCACTCAAACAAATTGATGAACAATGAGAGAACAGTGCTACAGTGCTACATTTTCTTACTATAATTTGAGTAGTATGCTTTTGGTTGGATCTAACACTTAGAAGCTGTTGCTTGTGAGAACTCTCACTGTTACTTGAACATAGAGCAAATTATTAAAATATTTATAACCCCCAAATTCAGTTCTGGAAATTATGTCAATCATCCTTTTTACAGCAAGGTAAAATGCTACAGGTTTCTAAAAAGAATTGATTTTCTTCTACCTGCCAACTTTTCCTATTTCTTCATAAAGAGGTCTTAGTAACTAATGGCATGGCTCACAATTAGGGGCCAGAGTGGGCGAGAAAGCAGCAACATCAGGAATCTAGGTTTTCAGATGCTAAAATCCACCTATCTGATGTAAAAATGAACTGATCCATTCATCTGATGTAAAAATGCATAAAAAAGCCGCATCTTAAAGGATAGCTTAAGATGCAAAGAAGTCAGTATTATCCAAAGAGTCCAATCAAAGTATTATAACTGCCTCTCTAATGCAGAAAAAGTCTTCATTATCTTTTATCATGGAGGTCCATTTGATAGAGCATGGATGCCTTTCATCTTTACCACTCCTCTATTCAGACACTTTTTTAATTGGGTTAATAGAAACATTTGAGGGTTTGATAGTCTTTTAATTCACCTGCACAAAGACAGTTGGAATTCAATTTTGTAAAGAATGATACAGCCATTTGAAAAAGCTTTCCCTTTATTCTTCCCGAATACATTTTTGGCATCTTATTAACATTTTCCAAATTGAATGAATCTGTCTCTTTGTGTTAGCAGATAACTTAAGAATAGGGATAGGCCAGCAGTCATTAGCAATTTATTGTCCTGGCTGATAAATTGGAACCTGGGCTGCCCAGAACATTAAGTTATAAGGGCAGCAGAGACATCTGAAGAGTCAATGATGCAGACTAAATGATGTCACAGCACACTCCACTTCCTTCCAGTGCATCAGCTAACTTTCCTTCCTCTCTGTCAATTCTGTAGAAGTTGAGAATCACATGCATTTTCCAAAGACAATTCTACTAAAGCAACCTATCTCTATGTAGTTGGTGTCTTAAGATGTGCAAACAAAATTAAAAATTAAAAAGCTATGAAAACAAGAAAAAAATAAATAAAGGAATTGCTGTTGCACATAGAAAAGACATGCATATGAACCAGTAAAGAACCCAACAAAATACAGAGGAATATCCTGAACCTTTACTGGGATGAGTCCTACCATGACCATCTTAACTCTCCACCTTCCACTAGCCACTGTGCTTCACACACACACTTCCTTCTCTTCCTCCAAAATGCCAACACACCAGCCTCTCTCTACCCAATGCCATTGTGCTCATTCTCCCTGAACAAGAAATATATTCCTGTAGCTTTGAGTATGAAAAGCCTTACTTCACTTATTTCTTAGATCCAGAGTCCAGTTTTCAGAAAATCTATCCTGGACCCCTTCTCTAACCCTCCCATCCATCAGTCCCTCTCTGTTTTGTTTTGTTTGCTTGGTGACACAATACCATGAGACTACCTTGTTTACCTTTGAAATGTTTTTAATTAGGTATTTTCAAGTGAGAGGCTGGGATTAATCATGCCACGACTCACTCTCAACTTTTTTTTAAAATTATTTTTAGTGAAACACCATGAGGTACAGTTGTAGATTTATAATTTTTTGTGCTTGGGTTTCGATTATACAATGATCAAATACCCATCCCTCCACCAGTGCCCATTTTCCACCACCATAGATAATATCCCTCCCACCCCCATCCCTCCCATCTCACCCTGCCTCTGTGGCAGGGCAATCCCCTGTGTTCTCTCTCTCCTTTTGGGTGTTGTGGTCTGCAAAAGAGGCTTTGAGTGGCAAACATGTTCATTCCATAGTCTACTTTCAACATGCATCTCCCCTCCTGGGAGGATCCTCCAAACACCCTTTATTTGGTGCTCCCTTCTCTATATGAGCTGCCCTTTCCCCTAGAATGCCCGGCTGGTCTCTAAGCTATGGAGTAATCCTCCTGGTGTTGATCTCAGCTATTCTTGGGTATTAATCTCATATTTTGTTTCTTTATATTCCCCAGATGAATGCAATCTTTCTATGTCTATCCCTCTCTTTGTGACTCATTTTGCTTAGCATGATATTTTCCATGTTGTACTACTTGTATATAAATTTCATGACTTCATCTTTTCTAACAGCTACATAGTACTCCATTGTGTAGATGTACCAAAGTTTCTTTAACTAGTCATCTGTTCTTGGGCATTCAGGTTTCTTCCAGTTTCTGGCTATTGTAAAGAGTACTGCAATGAACAAACAAGTGCAGATATCACTTCGACTATACATTTTTGCCTCTCTGGGATATATTCCCAGGAGTGGTATTGCTGGGTCAAATGGGAGCTCAATTTCTAATTTTTTGAGAATCGTCCATACTGTTTTCCAGAAAGGCTGAACCAGTTGACATTCCCACCAACAGTGAAAGTCACTCTCAACTTTGATTCATACAAGATCCAATTTTATTTAATTACTTATTTCTGGTACTGATGAGTTCATATACTCCTTGAAATAACATATCTATAGTCAATTCTCCTCGTTTCTGGTAATGATGTTCTATGAAGTTACCACAAATACCAAACAAGCACATACTTAACTGTTGCTCCAAGAAGAAATTTATGGTTAGGTTCCTGTGAATCTTTGGCAACATTTTCATCATTCTTGTTGTACGAGTTCTTTTCAAAAGAAACTTACAATCTACACTGTTGCTCCATTAACACATGATCAATAAAACTACAATTGATACCTGAACAAAATACCAGGTCTAGCAAGCAGCATCTCCTTGAACTCTAAGCAGTAGATTAATATTTCAGATACATGGGGGTATGTTTTTAAGTGAATTTTTTAAAACACTGTGAAAAACACTGGACCACATAAACCACTAGAAGGAGCTGGGGCTGGAGCGATAGCACAGCAGGTAGGGCATTTGCCTTGCGAGCTGTAGCACACAGCCGACCCAGGTTTGATTCCCAGCATCCCATATGGTCCCCTGAGCAACGCCAGGAATAATTCCTGAGTGCAGAGCCAGGAGTAAGCCCTGAGCATCGCTGGGTGTGACCCAAAAACAAAAACAACAACAACAAAAAAAAACTAGAAGGAGCTGTTTACAGTATGGGATCTTCAACAATAAGTTCAACGAGTGCCTTGCTAAACCTCAGCTGAGCCTACATATGCTCTTTGCACCCATCCAAATTGTTCACTCTCTAAGCACATGCAAATTACAATGGTCAATATTGATGCTGGTATTACCAATAAAGTTTAACATGTGGACAAAATTGAAACTATGAAGGACTAGTGGTTCTTCATATAAGGACTAGTGGTAATTATATAGACTAGTGGCAATTATATAGACATATAAGGACTAGTGGTAATTATATAGACTTCCCTGCCAACCCTTCTCCTATCTCTTCTACCGCAAGATAGTCATCTAAATCTTTCGAAATATTTGGGGCTACTCTCAAGGATCTGTCATCTACAAGAAGATAAAAGGTATGTATGACAGAGACATGCAAAACCTAAGTAAGGGACAATGTGCCTTGGCAATTTAAATAAAATCTGAGTCTTCTAATTGTCTTCAGCTCAGAAGTCTGAGAAAACTGCTTGTCACCAAAAGATAAAAATAACTGTATTTCCATGTTTTCTGGTTACTACAAGGGCTTCACCCACCAAAGTATACTTCCAATGACAGAGTTGTCCACAGAACTTTCAAGTGTATCCATTATTTCAACTACCCCTGATAGTTCTTCATTTAAATGCTCGTATTCATGGTAGGATCTATTCACCTGCGATAAATATCACTGTGTGTAATCTAAGACAATCTAAGACAATGAATGGGCTCCACTAAAAACTTCAAACAATAGAAGACTTTACTCAGCTTCTGGCAACAAAAGAATGATGGAAACTTGTAAGAGAAAGAGTTCAGAGAAGATGGCACTGACAAATTGCTATCCAACTGGTGGTTTCCAGACACAAAGCTGCATCCATGTGACTTTCTTGTGGAAAACACTTGATTCCTTAGATGAATGTTACTGGCGATAACTCTGTATCTAAAATGGAGTACTTTGTAGGCATGAATAATAAATCAGAACCAGTAGATCAGATAAGAAGGTTCAAAATCATTTAGGCCAATTACTTTCAATTGTTTAACAAATAGTACATCAAAACAGACAGTGTTGGACACTGGACACACATTAAATAAATCAACTACAGAGAGTGTTCCCATTACCTATTGTGTGTAACAAACCATCTCAAGTGTATTATCCCAGTCACTGCTAAATTCGTTGACTTGGCTCAGCTGAGCGCTCCTAACATAATATTCTGCCTGTGGATGCAGTCAGAAAGCAACTGAGGACTTGCTTAGGCTGAACAGCCAGGACATCACTCCCAAGGATGGTTTTTCTCTTGATGGCTATTGTCCAGGAGCTCACCCAAAGTGGTGCTTCCACCCTCTCTTGATGAACTTCCTTACAAGAGTGGTTCTAATACAGACTCTTGAGCTGATGACACAGCAGAATCGCCAGTTTTCTAAGAGCTGAACTTAAGAGCATCCCTTTTACCACATTAAACACACGTCACTAAGGGTAACACGGACTTCGGGGGACAGGACTAAACTCCCTTTCCCAGTGGGAGAAGGAGTAAAGAACTTAAAATCATCTTTAATCTAAAATATAAGGTTTCTCTAAGAAGGCAGTATTTTACATTTACAATTATTTATAATTATTACATTATTTACGAGCTGGAGCTATAGCTCAGCAGGTAGGGTATTTTCCTTGCACACAACCAACATGGGTTTGATTCCTCTGTCCCTCTTGGAGAGCTTGGAAAGCTACTGAGAGTATCCCGCCCGCACGGCAGAGCCTGGCAAGCTTTTCATGTTGTATTCGATATGCCAAAAACAGTAACAAGTCTCACAATGGAGACGTTACTGGTGCCCACTTGAGCAAATCGATGAAAAACAGGAGGACAGTGCAGTGCTATGTTGTTCACAATTATTCATTATTATTATCTTAGCCTGACTATTCTCTGCCAGACTACACTGCTTAATAGCTCTACTTGTTTGTACAACACCCACAGTGAACAAGGCTGCCTACAGTTTCACATTCCTACTTATGTTTAGCATCATTCACTAGACTAGTCATTGCTGATCTGATAAAAATAGCACCTTATATTATTTTTATTGAATTTTCCCTAAATACTAATAAGCTTGAGTACCTTCTTCTAAATTCCCGGCAATGAAAATAATAGAGAAAAGCATTTTAGGCAGAAGGCCAATTCATAATGCTGAGTAGGTATCTAGTCTGAGCACTGTATGGCATCCTATCAACCATATTTCATTTACCCATTATGCCAGTGGAAGATACCAAGATTACCTACCACTTGCCTTTAGCATAAATAATGCTGCAATAAAGTACCGCTTGCCTTTAGCATAAATAATATTGCAGTGTCTTCCTCCTGTTATGTCATTGGATGTGATTTTTCTCTAGGATGCTAACTTATACCACACAAGTGGATCATGAAGTACACTTGGTTTTTCCTGGCTGATCTCTGCATGAACAGCTGTAATGGTGAGCCACCAGAATTACACAAGGAATCCTTTATCTCCACATTCATACTCATGTTTGACAATGTCCAGAGTTCTAGTTATTGCTAAGCCAATACAAATTAAGCAGGGCCTCAGATTTTTATTTGCTTTTTCCTAAATACTAATAAGTTTGAAAATCTTCTTGTATTTCAGCCATTAGCAGTTTATCAATATGCAATTTTACCATTGAGGTTTACTATTTGATTCTTGTCAATTTGTAAAACTTATGATTTCAAATATTGGTTTGTCAATTTTGGACACTGCTGGTGTCTTCTCTGTCAGTTGTTCACACTACTCTTGGTTTCCTCCATTGAATCCCTTCCTTTAAAATAGAATCAGGACTATGGGTGGTACTGTTATTTTGCTTTCTGCAGGTTTAAGAAGTTCTCTCTTCTTCAGGTTATAAAATCACCATCTATATTGACTTCGGGCTGGAGCAATAGCACAGCAGGTAGGGCATTTGCCTTGCACGAGGCTGACCCGGGTTCAATTCCTCCATCCCTCTCGGAGAGCCCGGCAAGCTACCGAGAATATCCCACCCACATAGGCAGAGCCTGGCAAGTTCCCAGTAGCATATTTCATGTGCCAAAAACAGTAACAACAAGTCTCACAATGGAGACATTACTGGTGCCCACTCAAGCAAATCAATGAACAGGAGGACAGTGCTACAGTGCTATATTGCCTTCACATTTTCATTGTATTTTGTTTAGGCTTCTTTTACTGACTTTGGGGGCCACACCCAGCAGTACTCAGAGCTCACTCCTGGTTTGGTGTTTAAGGATCACTCCTGGCAGTGCTCAGAGGCTTCCTATAGTTTCATACTCCTACTCATGTTTAACATTATTCACTAGACTAGTCACTAATGATCTGATACAGATAAAACAGCACCTTGTGGTATTCTCACTTAATTTTCCCTAAGCCCTAATAAGTTTCCCTGAGCACTAATATGCAAGACCAGGGATTAATACAAGATCAGCAACTTGCAAGGCAAGCACCTTAACCTCTGTACATTCTCTGTCTTCACAGCATTATCCTTATGTAAAATTAGAGAAATATGGAATCCAAATATGGTATCGATAGAGACACAATTTTGTTTTTTCCTTGTAAGCTAAGCTTCCTAATATGATCTATTAAGCAATCTTTATTTTTCTATTGATTTTGTTCTCTTTAATTCTCTTTTATTATTTTTCTACTCTCCATTATGTCAATACTTATTTTCCTTATACATTTTGCACCTCCATTTTATTTGCTGCTTTCTTTGACCAAAATTACCACAGTCATTTACATTTTAGTTCTTTCAAGAAGTAGCCTTTTTTTTTAGCCAATTTTCTCTATCTTTATTTCTGTTTATTGTCCATAATTACTGTTTCTTTGCTTTTAAATTTTATTCTGTTTGAAAAAATATTGAACTGAATTATTAACTTAAATTAGCTTAGTGTTTTTCTTTCTGATAAAGTACTGAGACGATATTTCTCTGTAAATATTGCTTTAGCTATGTCCTACAAATGCTAATTCATAGTATTTTGGTTGTCACTCAGTTCTAACTACTCTGTCATCTTTCTTAGTAAAATCAAGGGTTATTTTGTAGTGGGTTATTTAGTTTCCACACAAAAGAAACCCTTTTGCCACACTTGTGATACAGTTTTAAAAATATTTCTAATATACTTGATTAATCTAAAAACAGACTATGGCAGGCCAAGGAGAGTGATACCTAACCTGTCTCAGGCCCTCAGTTTAACCACCAGGACGGCTGAGTGCAGCACTGCTGACCCCTGCTCCCACTCACAGATGCACACTGCCCCAAGCATGCCAGACCTGAATAGCTGTGTATCATCAAATCATCAGGCTTACACCACTGGTCTGAGCTTACACCTGGGTCTGAGTCCCAGGACCTCCTACGATTTGCTGGATGTATTCAGTTAGATATAGATTATAAATATAAATATAGATAGTTGGAGACTTTAATACCTCCTTATCACCCTGGATAGATCAAGAAGATTAAAACTCAGCATGGAAATAATAGCTCTGAAGGAAGAAATAGAAGACAGAGGGTTAATAGATCTATACAGGACATTATACCCACCCAAAAAAAGAATACACATTCTTTTCCAGTGCACATGAAACATTTTCCAGAGAGACCATGTTCTGGGCCACAAAGCATACCTCATCGAAATCAGGAAGATAGACATTATATCAACTTTCTTCTCAGACCACAATGCACTGAAGATAGAAGTTAATCATGTACAGATGCAGAAAACCAAATCAAACACCTAGAAATTAAACAACTCAATGTTGAACAAAGAGTGGGTCATGAAAGAAATCAAGGAAGAAATAAAAAGATTCCTGGAAACAAATGAGAATGAATGAAGACACGAGATACCAGAACCTATGGGATGCAGAGAAAGCCATGTTAAGGGGAAAATTTATAGCTCTGCAAGAATTTCTCAGGAAGGAAGAAAGGGCCCACATAAATAACTTGACTTCACAGCTCAAGATCTTAGAAAAGGACCAACAAAAGGAGCTCAAACTGGCAGAAGGAAAGATATCATAAGGCTTAGAGCAGAAATCAACGATATGGAAACCCAAAAAACAATCCGAAAGATCAATGAAACCAAGATCTGGTTCTTCAAGAAAATAAACAAGATAGATAAACCACTAGCAAAAAAGAGAGAGAGAACCCTAATAAACCGAATTGGGAATGAGAAGGGGGATATCACAACAGAAACTAAAGAAATTCAAAAGATCATCAAACTACTTTGAAAGTCTGTATGCCAAAAAACAAGAGAAACTAGAAGAAATGGATAAATTCCTGGATTCCTTTAATCTCCCAAGACTTAATCAAGAAGATCTAGAATACCTGAATAGTCCTATTAGGAAATTGAAACTGTAATCAAAAGTCTTCCCAAAAACAAAAGCCTACATCCACATGGATTAACTAGAGAATTTTTCCAAACATTTAAAGAGGACCTACTGCCAGTCCTTCTCAAGCTTTTCCAGGAAATTGAAGAAACAGAATCTCCCAAACAGTTTCTATGAAGTCCATATCTCTCTAATACCAAAAGGAAACAAAGACACCACGAGAAAAGAAAACTACAGGCCGATATCCCTGATGAACAAGGATGTGAAGATTCTCAACAAAATACTAGCAAATAGAATTCAACAGCTCATCAAAAAGATAGTACACCATGACCAAGTGGGATTTATCCCAGGGATGCAAAGATGGTTTACCACTCGGAAATCAATCAACATAATCCATCATATCAACAAAAGAAAAGATAAAAACCATATGATCATATTAATAGATGCAGAGAAAGCATTTGACAGGATCCAGCACCTGTTTATGATAAAAAAAAAAAACCCTCACCAAAATAGGGATAGAAGGGACTTTACTCAATACAGTTAAAGCCATCTACCACAAGCCTATACACAAAAAATGAGAGAGAAGAAAGTGACATAAAAAAATTCTCATTCACAATTGTGCCCCAGAATATCAAGTACCTAGAAATCAGCTTAACTAAAGACGTGAAAGACCTGTACAAAGAAAACTAAAAAACGTACTTAAGGAAATAAAAGAGGACACAAGGAAATGGAAAGACATTCCTTGCTTACGGATATGAAGAATTAACATTGTCAAAATGGCAATACTCCCCAAATCATTGTAAAAAATTCAATGCAATCCCTATAAGGATACCCATGACATTCTTCAAAAAAATGGAGTAAACACTCCTGAAATTCATATGGAACAATAAGCCCCCACGAATAGCTAAAGCAATTCTTGGGAAAAAGAAAATGGGAGGAATCAACCTCCTCAACCTCAAACTCTACCACAAAACAGTAGTAATTAAAACAGCATGGTACTGGAACAAAGTCAGAGCTGCAAACAAATGGAACAGGGTGGAATATACTGACACCTCCCCCCCCCCAAATATTTAATCATCTAATCTTTGATAAGGGAGCAAAAAATGTAAAATGGAGCAAGGAAAGCCTCTTTAACAAATTGTACTGGCAAAACTGGACAGTACATGCAAAAAAAAATGCGCTCAGATCTCTACCTAACACCATGTACAAAAGTAAGATCAAAATGGATTAAAGACCTCAACATCAGACCGGAATCCATAAGGTGAATTGAAGACAAGGTTGGCAAAACCCTCCACGACATTGAAGCAAACGGTATCTTCAAAGATGACATGCCACTGACCAAGCAAGTGAAAACAAAGATAGACAAATCGGACAATCTTAAACTAAGAAGCTTCTGCACCTCAAAAGAAAGAGTGACCAAAATACAAAGACAGTCTACAGAATGGTAAAGGATATTCACCCAATACCCATCGGACAGGGGGTTGATATCAAGGTTATAAAAGCACTGGTTGAACTCCACATGAAGAAAACATCCAAACCCATCAAAAAATGGGATGACAAAATGAACAGAAAGTTTCTCAAAGATGAAATATGAATGATTAAAAGGCACATGAGAAAATGTTATATATCACTAATCATCAGGGAGGTGCAGATCAAAACAACAATGAGATAGCATCTCACACCACAGAGACTGGCCCACATCCAAAAGAACAAAAGCAACCGCTATTAGCACAGATGTGGTGAGAAAGGGACCCTCCTTCACTGCTGGTGGGAATGCAGACTGGTTCAGCCCTTTTGGAAAACTGTCTGGTCGATTCTCCAAAAATTAGAAATTGAGCACCCATTTGACCTAGCAAAACCACTCCTTGAAATATATCCCGGATAAGCAAAAAAGTAGAGTCAAAATGACATTGTTGTACTGTTCACAATAGCCAAAATTTGGGAAAAAAAAAAAAAAACGAGTGCCCAAGAACAGATGACTGGTTAAAGAAACTTTGGTACATTTACACAATGGAGTACTATGCAGCTGTTAGAAAAGATGAAGTCATGAAATTTACATACAAGTGTTTCTACAAGGAAAATATCATGCTACGTGAAATGAGCCAGAAAGAGAGGGGCAGACATAGAAAGACTACACTCATCTTGGAATATAAAGTAACAGAATGGGAGTCGAACACCCAAGAATAGTTGCGATAAGTACCAGGAGGTCTGCTCCATAACTTGGAAGCCAGAAGCACATGCTGGGAGGAAAGTCAGCTCAGATAGAGAAGGGAACACCAAGTAAAGGGCGTTTGGAGGATTCGCTCGGGATGCAAGATGCAAGTAGACGATAAACCGAACACGATAGCCACTCAGTACCTCTATTGCAAACTACAACACACTAAAGGAAATAGTGAGCAAAAGGGAATGTCCTGCCACAGAGGCGGGGTTGGGGGGAAATGGGGTGGGGGGTGGAAGGGCTACTGGGATCATTGGTGGTGGAGAATGGGCACTGGTGGAGGGATGGGTACTCGATCATTGTATAACTAAAACCCAAGCATGAAAGTTTGTAAGCCTACAACTGTACCTCATGGTGTTTCACTAATAAAAATAAATAAATAAATAAAATTTAAAAATATATAGACACAGATATATTGACTCACAGACTGCATTCTCAACCTTAGGAATATTTTAAATTCTGATTCTACTATTTTTAACAAATTCTTTCTATAATCAAGATGCTGCTGGTCTATTTTGTCCCTAAAGACTCTAGGGGAAAATCCATTTCTTGCTTCTTTTAGCTTCTAGCATAGGCATTTCTTGGTTTGTAGCCATACCATTCCAGTCTCTATCTGCGGATCACATTTCCTTCTCTTCACCTGCATCAAACCTCTCTCTTATTAGGACACTTATACTGTGTTTGGGGACCCAATCACAATCACATCTGCTCAAATATTTCCCCCATAGAAGGTTTATATTCACAGTTTCAGGGATTAGGGTATTACACTCTTTGCTGGAGGGTGGAATATATTTTTAACCTATCACATGAGATTAACCCCTTTAAACTTTAAATACCATCCTATTTTGCCTTAATTTTGTTACCTGGTGTTATGATTCTCATTTACTCTATTTTCCTTAACATATTCTTTTCATGTTTTGTATGTACTATATCTTCTTTCCTATCTTTCAGTAAATACATTGATTTTTTTGTTTTGTTTTGTGAATTAATAGCTGACAATCCTGTTCACAATCTTACAATGACTGCCTTCGGTCTTTGGTCTTTAGAGTTAGTAGCTAAGAATTCATAGCCTCAAGAAAATGTCTGCCCCAAAGCACTGATCCTTCCTACAATTTCAGAAGCACTGGCTTGCTAAGTGGCTCCCCACACCCCCTTCCTCCTTTCACACACCAGAAATAAGTCCTATTTGTTGACTCTGCTACATGGCAGGCACTGAACTGTAAACTTGTCATTTCATTTTTCCTTATAATAACCATGTACAATAGACACTAATGCCCCTTTTGACAAATGAAGAAACTGAATGCTTGAAGATGTTAAAGAACTTGCCCAAACCAGAGCTAACAATGGGCTGCACTGAATTTCAAACTATGGAAAAGCACTCATTCTATTGCAACTTTGCGGTTTGTCCTGACAATACAAGTTGGAACTGCTTATGAAGCCGTGTTGAAGGGTTGTTTATGCTTTTAAATACAACTGGATTACAAATGGAAATATACATCAGGCTCAAAAGGCCTGGAGAGTCTGCCTGATTTTCTAAATAAGTCAGAAAGGAAAGACAAGTATTGGACATTCTCACTCATCTGTGAGCTATGCAGAATCAAAATAAGGTAAAAGACAGAGCCAAAACAAAACAAATCCTTGGATTCTGTCCACAGAACTGAGGCCCCCAAAGGGGAAAGAGGGAGGAAGATGAAAGAGGAACCTATTAAAACTGCAGTGGAGGGGTACTGATGAGTCAATGATGTACAATACACTTAAAATCAGTGTGATAATATACCCCTAAAACATATGCAATCTATAATCAAACACTGTCTCAATTTAAAAAGGGGGGAGATAATGATAGGACAGCAGTACCAAGATCACCAAAAAGGAAGTTTTGTGAATATTGACAAGGTATCAACACAATGTTTAAAAAGTGATCAGAACACAACAATCCATGAGGAGTCTCACTGAGAAAATTCACTGGAGAATAGAATAATCAGCTCAGGGAGACTAAACTGCATGGAACACAGGGCTGAGGACAGGTTCAGAGCTGAGAATGCCTCCTCCAGGGTTTTGGGAGGAAACAGGCAAGGGCTGAAGAGCAAAAGGACTGACAAGTCAGTAACAGACATAAACTGCCAGCCGAAGGTGGAAGGGTGCTGAATGCAAAGCATTTACAGAACTTCAACATCACACCAGGACTCACTGAGTTGAAAACAGACTTATGTCTGGTTGAGTCCAACACTGCAGGCTGTGCTCATGGCATGAGATGTGAGCAGCCATCTCTCAGGTGACTGTTTCCCACAGGGTCATTGCCTGGGTCCCACACTTAGAGTTTACAGCCATCTCGCCATCTGACAAGCTTGTTGCTGCAGACAGAACAGATCTAAAGGAAGTTATGCAGTATGGTGCACAAGTCTTTGTCTTCAACCTAAGAGAGGACACGAAGAATGAAGGGGTCCCTAAAGGTTCTGTTCTGTGTCTGTCTACTGAAACTGGGTGTACTGGATACCAAGCCACAGCTGAGTGAAGCTGTTCCCAAAGCTGCAACTTGAAGCTGCCACTTCAGAGGCCACAAGGGCTAGCAGATATCCCCGAGATTACCCCCACCCATCAGGCCATGGTTCAGAGCAGCATCCCCCAATGAGTACTGACAAATGTGAAATTTCCAGTAGCTATGAAGATCAGCTGCTGAACAGATGCTATTGGGCACACAGGTACACAGCATCCACTCACTGCTCAAGTAAGCTGGACAGTGATGTCACATGAACTGCCAGACATGAGCAACTGTAGACCCAGGCCAGCTAGACCTGGTACTACAGCAGCAGGGCAGTGGTTTTACAATGTTCTGTTGTAATACTGGTGTACACAAGTCTGAGACACAGTCATCAGTTCAATCTTGCAAGAATAAAAAAAATCCTCTTAAGGCATTCGTGACTGCCATAAATTAGTAGAGTCACAGTATCGACCTGATACTGAAATTGAAAATATCAAACCAACTGGAACTTGGAGTTCCACCCTTAGATCCCACAAGGAATTATTTAAAAGTAAGGAGCTTAAATATATACATATATATATATATATATATATATATTGGGGAAACAGAGCCGGAGAGATAGTATAGTTGGGTAGGGTGTTTGCCCTGCAGATAGCCAACCCAGGTTCAATCCCCAGCCCCCTGTATGGTTCCCCTGAGCCCACCAGGACTGGAGTGTTCCCTGAGCACAAAGCCAGAAGAAAGCCCTGGGAACCATCAAGTATAGCCCCCCAAAATGGGGACAGATTTCTTTCTTTTTTCTTTCTTTCTTTCTTTCTTTCTTTCTTTCTTTCTTTCTTTCTTTCTCCTCAACTACATCAGAACTTTGTACACTGCCTATGGATGACTGCAAAGTAACAATCCTCGATGTTAACTGAACTGCAGAAATAACTGGAGTGGATCAATAAACTAAAAAATATTCATTAAAAAAATTAAAGAACTCATTCAAACAGAAACAAAGAGCTGAAAAGTACATCTGCAGCCCTCAACTACAGAATGGAAGAAACAGAAAATCAAATCAGCGACCTCTAAAATAAAGCACATGGCATCATCAATAAAAAAGTAATAAATGAAGTAACAATTAGGTTTATACTGATAATATCAAGAGTTGAGTTTCCCTCCCCACCCCGACCAGGGCTCCGGCAGCTGAAGACCTCCAGAACCAGCCACCACCATCTAAGACCACTCTCCACACGCATGAAGGTACCGGCAGAGGAACAAAGGCATGCGGATCCCGGGGCTGAGATCTCCAAGCCTGCTCGGATCGGGGCTGAGCATCCTCCACCCAGATCCTTCAAATTCCAGGGGTCACACCCACCAACTGGCCCCCTGGCACCGTGTAATCCTATCAACGGCCAAGACCCAGAGACTATAAAGCCCAGCTCCTGGAAGCATGCGGCCGCATTTGCGGCCATGCGACATCTCATTATGACATCTTATTATCTCATTCCTACTTTGGACAAACTGGCAGGCTACTAAATGTAGCCTGCCCACACGGCAGAGTCTGGCAAACTCCCCGTGGCGTACCCAATATGACAAATACCAGTAACAATGATGGGTCTCATTCTCCTAACCCTGAAAAAGCCTTGAATATGGCACTTTTAAAAAAAATCTCAGGGCTAGGACGAAGGAGACGTTACTGGGGCCTGCTCGAGGCAATCAATGAATAACAAGATGGTCATGATCTTGAATATCAAGAGTAACAACCTTTGTCTGCATAATAAGAACTCCAGACAAAGAGGAAAGAAAGAAAGAAAGAAAGAAAGAAAGAAAGAAAGAAAGAAAGAAAGAAAGAGGGGAAGGAAGGAAGGAAGGAAGGAAGGAAGGAAGGAAGGAAGGAAGGAAGGAAGGAAGGAAGGAAGGAAGGAGAGGGAGAAAGAAAGAAAGAAAGAAAGAAAGAGAGAGAGAGAGAGAAAGAAAGAAAGAAAGAAAGAAAGAAAGAAAGAAAGAAAGAAAGAAAGAAAGAAAGAAAGAGAACAATTGGTGGAACAAAATAATAGTTGAATAGTTGAGAGTTTTCCCAGTCTGAAGAGGGAGAACTTTTGTAATTGAACAGATCAACCAGACAGAACATTAGCAAGGAAACTAAAGTCCTAATTAAGGAATAGGAAGGCCTATGATTAATAGTCATATACCAGACCCTCAAGAAAGTAGGATTAGAGCTTCTTAGTAAGCTATGGTAGTAGTAGCAGTGGGGGGGGAGAGGAGAGAAGGAGGAATAGATTCAGCATCTCCATTTTTCGGCATCTATACCCCCAAAACACATAATCATTAATTTAAAAAGATAATACACACCTCTATTCATTGTAGCATTAAATACAATAGTCAGGATATGGAAACAACCCAAATGTCTAATAATAGATGAATGGATAAAGCAGCTGTGATATATATATGTATATACATACATATATATATATATATAAAAGAATACTATGCAGCTGTAAGAGAAGGGGAACCCTTACAGTTCACTGCAACTTGGAGGTAACTAATAGGGGCTCAGGGGAGGCAGGTATTATGTTTAAATAAAATAGATAAAAAGGTATTCATTGGAAATATCAATTAATACCATACCAAATTATATAGCTCATTTTAGTATATACAGAAACAAAATAAGGGAATAGACAATCCAAGCTATGACAAACCCTTTGTCTTGGATACAAAACTGAGATTACCAAGCATAGGAGGAAGTGAGAGAAGGAGGGAAAGGCAGACTAGTAGCAACAAGTTCAGTGGTGGAGGGTCTTGGGTACTTTTGTGGTGGTGAAGATGCAGTAACTTTGTGCCTCAAAATCATTTACTTTAACACTATTTTAACCACACTCTTATAATCCTGAAAATAAAAATATAAAGAACAAAAATCTACTTGATTTTTCTCTAAATAGTCCATGCCATGCAGTACTATGGGTTTTGGAAGCCAAAAAAAGAAACCTTAATTCAATCTCAGAGCTGCCACTATCTAGAGAGCTAATTCTGAGATAAGTCACAAAACCATCTCAACACCTTTCTCATCTGTAAAGTGAGGATAATGATAGAATCTACCTTAAGGATTCTTAAGAAAGCACATTTATGGGCATGTTTTGAAAGAAGTTCATACCTCTATCAATCTTATCCTTTTATCAAATAAAACATAGCATCAAAATATCTGTAGAGCACTGGTGAGGGGTGTATTGTTGGAAATAGTTGCATGGAAAACCATAATTAACAGATTAACTAAATCTAAATCTAACTCTAAATCACAAAACCTTCATCAATAAAAGGAAGTCTTTTTTTAAAAATAGATGTGGAAGTCTTTAATTTGGTCAAAGTATCACTAGATTGGCAATCAGGAAAAATTGGGTTCTAATCATATTTTTGTTTGGTTTCCTCATCAGTAAAATGAAGAGACTCAACTGAATGATTTCTTAGTCCCTATTCAGCTTTTCTCCTGTTTTCATGGACCAGCGCTGATGATGCAGTTTAGGTTTTGTTTTAGTGCCACCCAGGGAGAATATCTGTGAGGTGAATAAAAATAATTGTAGTTTTTGTTTTTCTCCTACTTTCCCTCATATCAGAATAATGGCGTCTAGGAGATATTAAATTAAACTTTATTATCAGCATGCAGCCCATTGATCAGAAATAAACTCTTGAGAAAAGCACTGAGGTCCTATGAGTTGAAATATTGCCCTTCAGCACTGCTGAACGAGCAAAGTGGAAGCATCTTGCTTAAGTTTTCATTGGAGTGTCTGATAGTGTTTGTGTTCACACAGGTTACAGCAAACCCCAAAAGACAAGAGTGTTAAATTCTGGAACTGGGTCAAATAGACTAGATGATATTCAATATCGTTTGGGGCCTAAAAATGGGGTGTGGAACATCTATTCTCTTTGTAATACAAACGATATTCGGAAACTTCTTGATTTGTGAAGAAGGGTAGGCAAAAGTTGTTAATATCAGATTTGGGCATATACAGGAAGACTCATAATTGTTATTAAAAAATGTAAAGGGTTGCCAAAACACTACCTTCAAGTAATAAAAATGACTATCCCTTAAAAGATTTTCTGTTTAGTTTGCTCAGTTTTGAGAAATCACAGGTCCAAATTGTGAAAAAGAGCACATAGCCAATATGTGCAATATCTGAATGAACCTCAAATCTAAGATATATCTTGGGAACTTATTAACAAACTCATAAAAATATGAACCAAGGGTTTGATTACTTTCAATGCCCTCTTATACTCTCAGTCCATGAGTTCCCCAGAATATTTATTATTTACCGCATTGGAAATTTATTTTCAATGTTCCTTTCCTTTCAGTGTACAGAACAAGTCATACTGGGCAGCGGAATAAAGATATTGGAGAACATTAAATTTCCATCTCTCTTCTGGCTGACCGTAAAAGAACATTGTAGAACTGGTCTCTTGATACCTGTGCCTTGTTTTTCAGTTACCACTTAACTGCATTTATATATTATAACTAAAAAACTGACCACTCTGTTCTTGTGCCCTTTGATTACAATAACTTAATGTAGCCCTAAAGGGAGGCAATTACTCCTAAATCTGTGTTTACATCCTGCTTTGACCACAGGACCAGCTATTGCTTTTCCGAGGAAAGAACAAAAATCTTGTAACCCTCTATTTTCCCTCTGTGTGATGGTTTTCAATCCTCCATAAAGCACACTATTTCAGTGTTTTGAACAATGTGTCCAGATTTAAGTTTGGGTCATCCTTACTGACCATAGTTTTCAAGGCACCATGTTTATCATGCCTGGGGGAGGAAGAGGGAGAATTTTATATTGAGGTTGAGTTGGCATCTGGAAATCACATTCTCCAAGCTTTCCTTAATACTCGCACATGGCCATGACATTGACAAGACTGTTCATCAACTTAGTCAACATAGTTAGATCTGAACTGGTAGAAACCAGTTCAAGTATATAATCCTTGTTTTCATGTACTGGTTTTCAGTGCCTTTAAATCCATATCATAAGAAAAATTGGAGAACTGCAAAAAACCTCAGTGGATTATTTCAATGACAAATCTAACTGTGATACTCATTGTATTATCATTTCACTTGGTTTAACCAACAGATAAAACTGAGTACACAATGCCTTCCTATATAATTTTTCACAAGTACACATGGATTATCTAAGTAAAAATTTCAACTAAATAAAGTCCATATTAACTACATTGTTATTTACATGATGTTTATTGTGTGATGTTTGCTAATACATAGAACTGATACAAGCCTTCACTGTCTGAGGCCAGAATTTCAGAAGCTCTGGCTGTTATCATGATTAGAGATAACACCTCACAAACCCACCTCACAAACCTAGTACCATCACAACAACCTGCCTGATTTGTCAGTCTCTGAGTGAAAAACATGTCCCTGAGAAACTTAGACGGAATACTCACTATATCTATTTCTTCTTTTTATTTTTATTAGTGAGACACCATGAGGTACAGTTGTAGACTTACAAATTTTTGTGCTTGGGTTTCAATTATACAATGATCAAATACCCATCTCTCCACCAGTGCCCATTACATTATATCTATTTCTGTAGATCAATGTTGTTGCTGTTGCCATTTTAACATCTACAAATGGCACTGATTCTGCAAATTATTTTCTTAGCAACTGAACCTTCAAACAATGTAGCAATTCTGCTTCTGTGAATATACCCCAAGGTCCTAAAAACACTCAAACAGAAAAGACCTGTGCACTCCTATATTCACTGTCACTGTCACTGTCCTCCCGTTGTTCATCGATTTGCTCGAGCGGGCCCAGTAACAGTATCCATTATGAGACTTGTTGCTGTGTTTGTCATATCGATTACCTCACGGGTAGATTGCCAGGCTTCGCTGTGTGAGCGAGATACTCTCGGTAGCTTGCCGGGCTCTCCGAGAGGGACGGAGGAATCGAACTCCGGTTGGCCATATTGGCCGCTTGCAAGGCAAATGCCTGACCAGCTGTGCTATCGCTCCAGCCCTCCTATGTTCATTGGAGCACTATTCACAATAGCCAATCTGGAAACAACCCAAGTGCCCAAGCACATGTGACTAGATAAAGAAGCTATGTTACATATACACAATGGAATACTACTCAACCATTAGAAAAGATGAAGCCTTTTGCTGACACATACATGGATCTGGAGAATATCATGCTGAGTGAAGTGGGTTCAAGGGAGAGGGATGGACACATAATGATCTCTCATATGCAGGATATAAAGAAACATAGTATGGAATAACTAACAAAGGCAATAGAAAGAAGCAGAAGAATTGGTTCTTAGCAGAAAGCTTGCAACTGATTGGGAAGAGTGGGAAAGATATAGTTCAGGGAAGGGACCACTGTGACAATGACACAATGGCAGAGGGAAGTGGTCACTCTGGACCAGGACTAGGTGCTGAAAGGAAGTAAAGTGCTACACATGATTCCCTATCAGTAACAGTACTGTATTATAAACCACAGTGCCTAAAAGTGGGGAGAGGGGGCCACCTGCCATAGAAGCCAGTTGGGTAGCGGGAGGGAAACTGAGGATATTGGTAGAGGAAAGTGAACAATTAGTGAAGGGATTGGTGCTGAAATATTGTACACCTGAAACTCAACAATGAGTAACTTTGTAATTTTCTAATTCATGGTAATTTAATTAAAAATTTTTAGTTATTTTTTTAGCTCTGAATACTACCTTTGTATCAATATTTCTGCTTTGGTCAGTCATTTTTTATGTTTTATTTAACTCCTTAAATACATATTTATTGATCCCATTCAATTTTATAATATCTTTATCTATGGAGTATATCGTAGTTGTATCCTATTTTTTTCTGCTTACTTTTTGAGTCTTTTTCAAAATTATACTGTCACTTATATTTCTTATATATATCTGACCTATTTCTTATTTGTCTTTTTAAAACCCATATTAACTGTAAAAGAGATTATTAAAACTTGTAGTCCAGAAAACGCAACGGGACGGCTGTCAGAATTTCCTCTCTATGATCAGGACACAATTTCAGGCTTCTTGGTCTGAAGCCTGAGCTGGAAAGCTAGAGTGGCTAGTTTTCTTGATCAATTCAACACACTTAGGAGAGTTAGCAGAGAGAAGAGGCTGTAGGCAAACAAGGTTACTTAATTTTTCTGGTGTGTGTGAGTGTGTATGTGTAATAAGATAGTTTCTATTGAAACTAACTTAGAAGGCTGTAAGGGGAGAGAAAAAAATGAAGTACATGTGTAAGAAAGAACATAGACTCCTCTAGAGTAGAAATAAACAAGCAAAGAGACATAGAAGCAAGCAAGCAAGATACGTTTTCAAGGAAAAACACGAGGCTGAAGAGCAGGCCATTTTTTTCTGTTTTTGTTGAACAACTATACAGGATAAGCTCCTTTAAAAAATGGGGGTTCCCTGTCTCTTGTAAAGGAGCAATAGTTAACTATGATGCCTGTCCTATCTGCCCTATGTTGGGGTTACCTGATCATAGTAAGAGAAATAATTTTACAGAATAGCCCTGGAGGCATGAGTGCTGTTTTATTAAGTCCTGTGTTTTCTGAGTATGGCTATCTTTGCTCTAATTTGTCAACATCTGTAAAAGTTAGTATGTTCATCCCTAGCCAGAACTCACAAAGTGAGAACAAGATTCTTAGAGAAACATAATTCTCTTGACTAAGCTAAACTCTGCCAACTCAGGATCTTCCCATACTATTATCCCTCTTCCTAAATTACTGTTCCCCTTTCTCCCCCACCCAGTTCCCCACCCCCCCTTTTTTGGGTTTGAGGGATACATCCTGTTTTATTCATGGCTTACTCCTGGATCTGTGCTCAGGGATCACACCTGATGGGCTTGAGAGACTACATGGGGTGCCAGGCATCAAACCCAAGTCAGCAAGACAAAGGCCCAAACCACTGTACTACTGTTCTACCCCCAGTTTCCCATTTTTTCTCCTGGCAGATTACCATCTGTCCTTCAGTGATCATCTTAAGTGTCTTGCCTCTGATTCATTTAACAATCATCCCATGAAGCTTCTCTTTGTTGTAATCTATCATGGATCTCATTTTTCTTCTCAGAGTTTGAAACTATATATTTATTTGGATTTATTTATTAAACATCAGTCTGTTGGGGCCACAACGATAGCACAGTAGGTATTGTTTTATCTCAGGTACCCCATATGGTTCCCAGAACCTGCCAGGAGTGATTCCTGCTTGCAGAGTCAGGAGTTACCGCTGAGCATCACTGGGTGTGGCCCCCAAGCAGAAACAAAGCAAACAAAAACAAAAAACAAAACCTATCAATCTGTTTGATACTATGCTATAAATTCAACAAAACATAAATCATTCCTATTTATTTCACACCATTAACTAACATATTAACTAACATGGTCCTAAGTACTCAGTAAATGCCTGTGGAATCATGCACACTAAAAAAACAAGTTAAAAAACAAGTGTTGTGTTTGGTTTCTTCTTCATTTGCCTTTTTCGAAAGTTCCAGCAAGGTCAGGTAGAAAGTACCGCACAGATGTTTCCATCATTGGTATTATATCTTAACTTTTACAATAAAACCTTATGAAAAATCAATACATGTCTGTATTTGATACTGTGTTTGGATCCAGAAACTACATAAAACTCTGCCTTTACATAAGAGTTGTATGGAGCAATACAAATAGCATGAAATATATGGCAAAGAAATTTGGATTTAGACTAGCTGACTGTGTTTGTGCATCCTATTTAAATAATACTGGCTTCATTTGGCACAACTGTAAGAACTAATATTGCCTGCATGAATTTTTATTGCAAGAATAAACTAAAATTCTAAAGGCTTAGCACTGGAATAACAAAGGATTTCATTTTATTTCCAATTGAGACCAATTGATCGTGGTTTTCTAAAGAGCCATGCTGAGAATTATGAGGTCTTATACAGGCTCAGTAAGAGTGCTATAATTGATTGTCAATGTTTTCTGAGGACATTATGTATATTTTCCTATATTTACCAATAGCCAACTAGCAAAAACAGATAAGGATTGTTTGTTTTCTTCCTTCCTTGCTACTACAAATTCCAAATGAATCTGAAATAAAGATCACCAGAGAAAATAACACCTCAAAGCCTAAAGCAAAAGAATACAAGGGCAAACAAGGTCTTATTAACATTAGATGAAAATATGGCTTTTGATACTGGGTAGAACTGATGGATTCCAGAAATGAGACTTCATCAAAGCCCGAGTACAAAAGAGTACACAAGGTCCCCACATCCTGCCGACGCACTGCAGTACGTCTGACTCAGAGCGGAATGTGCCCACCAAATGCAGAGGCAATCTGAACAGTTCTCATGACAAGTAGAGAACAAAACTCGAGGCTTTTAAAGGACTCTGTGTTCATGGAGATAACTGACATAAATAGGTTAGTAACTAGTCCATCTGAACTTGGTGCAGGTGTTTTCATGAGTCAGAATGGAAAAGATCAATTTGCATAAGGTGAGCTCAAAAAAGTGTCATTGAGAAATAAGTCTTCAGCTCCCGGCCCCCACCCACAAACACACAGGGATTCAGTAAAAAGATTCCTTAGGGAGTAAAATGTAAATTATTAATAAGGGTGGGGAAAACAAAACAGCTTATAAAAGTATTCTGGAGAATTCTTGAAGGGATAGGAATATTTTGATTTTTATATTTACTGCCTTGTCTTCATTATGCAAATGTTGAATTGGAGGAAGAGGATATTAGAAAGAAGGAGATATATTTCAAGACATCATGGGCTGGAACGATAGCACAGCGGTAGGGCATTCGCCTTACAAGCGACCAACATGGCCGACCCGAGTTCGATTCCTCCGCCCCTCTCGGAAAGCCCGGCAAGCTACCGAGAGTATTTGATATGCCAAGCACAGTAACAACAAAGTCTCCAATGGAGACGTTACTGGGCCCGCTCGAGCAAATCGACGATCAACGGGAGGGCCTTTACCTTTTACCTTACCTTTACCAGGCAATATCAGTAAACAATTCCAAATTAACCAAGTATGCAAGAGGAAACCTTTTGTTTTTTCTTTCCTGACTCTTTCTGGAATTCTGACTCCTTTTCTTGGCTTAAGTACTAAAAAAAGCCTATGTCATGACAAAAGACAATCATTTGCTTTCTTTCCCCAGGGAGAGCAGTACCCACCAACACAGAAGATCCTGTGGTCCAAGCCCATCTCAAGAAAATGCTCTCTGGCTCTTAGTAGTTTGACCACCACAACTTAAGACTATTTGTAACAACTTACAAAGCTAAGAAGTTGAGAGCGCTTCATCACATGACATCCCTAAAGTAAGTTTCTTGTTCTCATTTAGTAAATCTACAAAATACTTATTCAGAAAACCTGTCCTAGCTTTATACCAAAGGTCTGAGCTAGTGACTGGGTTAGAAACGATACAAATTTTCCCATCTTAATCTTTTGCTTTTCCTATTTATCTGCCTTCATTAAGGGACTTTAGAAGAGCAAGACAGCCCTGAGCTCACAATGCTGCATTTTCAGTCTCAGTTCTGCCTTTGTCTAGACAGTGTCAGGAAAATCACTTCATCTTTGGTTAATAAAAAGGTTAGGACAGATGATCTCTGAGTTTCCCTCTAAATGGGACACTATTCTATAAAGATTGATCTGGGTAGCCTGGTTCCTCCTTAACCTTTCCAGCGAGTTCCATAGCTTCCAGCGATTTATAGCATACAAGTTCTTCATTGTTTTCAGTCCTGAAAAGCCCACCTTCTAGCCATCTCTGCTTTTCATCCCTCAGAAGCAACTTTCTCCTGAAAATCATGTACTTTATAGATCGGAAAACCTGCATAAGTTGTCCACTGCTAAGAGACCAGATGGTTCCATTCAACAATATCATTTCTGGAGCTGGTTCCTTGTGATATCTCCCTCTCCACAAATGGTTTTATACCTAACACAAATGTACTGAGACACCATGATGAATAAACTTGATCAATATATCTCACAAACAAGTGGAATAAAATTATCCAGAACCTAAAAATTCATAGATTACAAGCTATAAAGTTCTGGAAATAATTAGATTTCCTCTATCATCCATCACTAGTCAGTTTTTTTAAAATTGATTTTCAGACCTCTGAACAAGGAGCTTTCTATTTCCATAATAGGACATTTTCTACTGAGAGAGAACAGAAGAATTAGTCAGGATTGGAAGTCTCTAGACTGTGACAGATCCGAAAGCTGTGATTACTGATTTTGTTTAAAAACAATAAAAATGCAATTCTACTGTCTTGAATGCTATGAAGAAGTATGAGTTTATTTCTGGAAGAGCATATTCTAATGTTAACAATACAGGGGCTCCACCTCGCTAGTCTTTCCCTTTTACCACATATTCCAGGTTTTTTCCATTCTTTTTTTTCCATCTGTTAAAAAAATGAATCTTGAATATACCAGATTTGGAATCAACTTACCCAATTATATAAAGAAGCCTACTATGCAAATGTTGAATTAGAGGAAGAGGATATTGGAAAGAAGGATATACATTTCAAGACACCAGACAACATCAGTAGACTTTTTTTCCTCTGAATAAAAGTGTTTCTTTCATACTATAGACTAGCCAAATCCCAGTGTCACTCTGAGTCAGAAACTCTGATGCACCTGCCTTAGAGCTGAATTATAGGAAACAAGGAGAGTCTTTCAGTCACTCCTCAGTGATAACCTTGTTTATTAGCTGCTCCTTTTAAAAAGTCAAGTAGTAAGATGAGAGGGTATCATGCTGAGTAAAGTCAATCAGATTCAGAGCAACAAGTACTGAATGATTGTATAGTAATAAAACACAGTAAAGGGATAACAAATAGCCAGTGGCATCAGAACCTGGGAGTCAGCCTACAAAACTGAGTTTACCAAGAGGGCAGGGTGGGTAGTGGGGATCTTGAGTCAATGGCGGAGGAATGCGAGTGTTTTGTTTGGAACATTGTATTTATCATTAATAGTACTGTAAATCCAGTGTCTAAATAAAAATTGAAGACGAAGGAAGGAAGGAAGGAAGGAAGGAAGGAAGGAAGGAAGGAAGGAAGGAAGATGAGAGGGAGGGAGGGGGAGGGAAGGAGGGAGGGAGGGAGAAATAGAGAGGAGAAAGAAAGAAAGAAAGAAAGAAAGAAAGAAAGAAAGAAAGAAAGAAAGAAAGAAAGAGGAAGGAAGGAAGAATGGGGAAGAAGAAAGAGACAGAGGTCTGGAAAAGGAAAGGAAAGAAAGGAAGAGAAGGGAGGGGAGGAGGAGGGAGGAGGGGAGGGGAGTAGGGGGAGGAGAGGGGAGAGGACAGGAGGGGAGGAGAGAGGAGGGGAAGGAAGGGGAGAAGAGGGAAGGGAAGAAAGTGACTGGACATGCACACGACCAGACCAGAGCTGACAGGATCTATTTGCTTATTATACAAAGTTACTATTCTATCTCATCAGAACTTGAGCTAAAAGGCCAAAAGCTAAACCATTAGTCATTTGAGAATAGAAATGGAATTTTATATTCCTCTGATCATAATTTATGAGGAAAGAAAGAGTCCTAGGACAAACAACAAAAATCAGATGTGTGCATGTGCGTATCTTTTCCAAGGCTCATAAAATAAGATATAATTGTCTGGGACTTTGCTGTTTTAGTGCTTTAAGCAATCTTAATATCTTTAAGAAACTAAAAGCTTCTTTTGTAAACCTGTTTGGACTTAATTGATGATCTCAAGGTCGAAGTCAATGTGCTTATGTTTCATTTTGCCTTTTTACAGATGAAACAACAGTGAAAGTTCAAGTGCTCACAAATACACATACATCAGATATGAAAGCAGAATGTATAAAATGTCCGTGAGTATTTGTGAGTAGGGCAGGCAAAAGCCAAATGCTCTGACATGAGAGTGTCAGTGATGTAGGCCCCAGCTAAGACATGTATATTTCAGTTTCATTACTTTTAAAATAGACATTATAAACCCTTTTCTAAAAAATCATGGTGGATCTTCATGAATTCAGGGCTGAGGTTTTTTTTTTAAATAGAAAGTTACTGTCATCCCTACGGAGCATAATGAGTGCCCAAAAATATCAAGGCTATGGTACACAAAATAGGTGTAACCCTACTAACTTCTGGAAAAAATATATCTCCTATTCCTTAGACCAAAGAACCATTGTTTTTCTCATGATATTATGTTTAAGTAGCTGCAATGTGCTAAGCACTAGCTATAACTAGACCAGCACACAAAACTCATAGTTTCAGCCTCTGTAGAACTTACACTCAAGTTACTTTGAAATCCAAACATTAAAGGAGTCAAATAAAATAATCACCTGATAAGTGATTCAAAAAGAACAAGGAAGGGTTTTCAGAAGGCAGAAGTCATATACAAATCATTCAGTCTCTCTCCTCTACTGGGAAAAAAAAATAGATGCTTAGCAATAAAATGACTTGCCCTACTCGCAGCTATTATGCTACATTACCTTGTTATGACTGTAGCAGATAGAATATCTGTTAGTTTCACTTCTCTGCATCCACCTGTCCACCTTGTGATTGAGACACAAAATTGCCTCTCCCACTTTGTGAAACTTCACTGTCAAGTTATCCTTTAAAACTAGGTCAACAACGTAATAGAATTGAGAGCCCAGAGATTAACTTCAGATTTATGGACAGTTAATCTATGACAAGAGTTGGGTAGATGAAACGGAACAAAGAGAGTCTTTCAACAAATGGCGATAGGAAAACTGGATAGCCACATGCAAGAATAGGAAACTGGGTCTGTATCTCATAACATACACAAGAGTTAATTCAAAGTGGATTAAAGATTTAAGATTAGGTGGCCGGAGCAAGAGTACAGCAGGTATAAGCTTGCCTCGCACATGGACTACCTGGGTTTAGACCCTAGCAGCTCATATGGTTCCCTGAGCACTGCCAGCAGTGATATTTGAACAGATAGCCAGGAGGAAGTCCTGAGAACTGCCTGGTTTGGCTGCAAAACAAAAAGACTTTAATTAGGCTAGCATACATAAAATGCATTGAAATAAGCAGAGGAAGGCAGAACTCTCCAGCACAGCAACTTCAGCGGAGTGTGTAATGATCACTCCACTGGCAGAGAATAACAAAATAAAAATAAACAAATTGGACTACATCAAATTAAAAAGCTTTTATGCTGCAAAAGAAACTCAGTCTAAAATAAAAAGATACCCTACTGAATAAGAGAAAAAAATTGTATACAATATCTTAGATAAAGGTCTTTATATATCCAAGATACATAAAATAATCACAAAGCTCAACAACAATTTACCAAAAAAACAAAACTAATAACCCCCTGGGACTGGAGCAATAGTACAGTGAGTAGGGCATTTGCCTTGCATGTGACTAACCCAGTTCAATCCCGTGTATCCCATGAGGTCCTCCAAGCACCGACATGAGTGATCCCTGAGCACAGAGCCAGGAATAAGCCTTGAGCACTGAAGGGTGCACCAAAAATCAAACAAAAAAAAATCAATAGCCTCCCCAAAAAAAGTGGGGATAGGAGTTAAAAAGACATTTCCAAAAGAGGACTTTTTAACATCCAGTAGGCGTATGAAAGTTATCATACTCACTATCACTTATCACTAGGGAAATGCAAATCAAAACAAGAAGGAGATTTTCACACCGTGATTGCTTTATCTCTTGACATCCCATTACTCATCGATTTGCTCGAGCGGGCACCAGTAACGTCTCCATTTGTCCCTGTAGCGTGCTAAGTGTAGCCCAATGGTGTCTGCTCATTCTAGGAACATGAAGAGCCTCAAACCGATCGTTCAGGGTCTTAACGAAGAATTCTGACCATCTCGTAGGTAGGCAGCCACGTGGTCTTTTAACGTCCTGTGGAATCCAGTCAGTAACAGCTCTAGTCCAGCAGTTGTCTCTAAATCTCATTATGTGTCCAGCCCATCTGATTTTCGACACCTTGGCAAACGAGACAGCGTCCCTGATTCTTGACCATCGACAGAGGTCAGAACTCTGGATTTTTTTCTCTCATTTAAATGAAACGTGATATTCCAAGCATAGCTCTTTCAATTCCTCTTTGGGAGACCCAAATAGTGTTCTCATCCTGTTTTCATAGGGCCCAGGTCTCTGAGGCATATATTAATACAGGAGTAACAGTGGAATCGAAGAGATGTGCCCGGAGCTGGAAGTTCTTCATCCTCTTAGCTATTTCTTCGATGCTCTTGAAGGCGTTCCAAGACATTTTCTTCCTCCTGAGCAACTCAGGTGCCAGGTCATTCGTCATGTTGACTTCTGGACCTAAGTACACATAACTGTTGCATTCAGAGATGGTCATTCGGTTGAGAGCGAATGGAACGTCAGAAATGAGACTGTTTCTTATAAACATTTTCTTCATGAGATTCAGTCGGAGACCGACCTTTCCGCACTCATGGTCAAAGTCGGCCAGCATTTGTGCCCCTTGGCTAATGTAATTTTTCACTGCAGTGAAAATAGCATATATCAAAAAGAAACAACCAGTATTGGCAGGGATGTGGCAAAAAAGGAACACTTATTCACTGTTGGTAAAAAGATTGTCTAGTTTAGCATCTATGGGATTCTGGAGACTTCTCCAGGAAGAAAAATTGGAGCTTCCTTATGACCCACTAACTCCACCTCTGACATTTACCCCCCAAAACACAAAGGTATTAATTTGAAAAGATATATACATACGTATGATCCTTAAAGTACTTAGTACAATATGCAGTATATGAAAATAACCAAATGTCCAGTGACAGATGAAAGGATTAAAAAAATTGTAGCATACAGTCTTGTTGGAATATTACTCAACTATAATAAAAGATGAAACCATGCATTTTGATGTAATTTGAATGACACCAGAGGGTGTTGTGTTAAGTGAAACAAGTCAGAGGTAAAAGGACAAGTACCAGATGCTCTCACATGTACCTAATACATAGAACAAGAAAGAAATAGATAGTATAGAATGACAACAGCTCTTTAGCCTTGAAATACAAAATTGAGGTTACCAGGCACTGATGAGAACGGATAGCTGAGGGAGGGAAGGGGATAGTGGTAGTGATAAAGAGTTAGACAAGTGACCTAAGAACAGTCTTGGTTGAAGGGTCTTAGACACTTTGGCAGTAGTGAGGTATGGTAACTATGCATATAGTTACCACAAATATTAGCACTATTATAAGTATGTGATTATTAAACTATAATCAATAAAATACACAATTTTTTAAAAGTCAAAACCCACTTATTAAATATGCTCTTAAATCACAAGACTTTGGATCCTGGGTGGATGCAAACAAAGATGAGGAAATAGCTCCTTTTTCTCACAATAGGGTCCTGAAGTGATCATACGTGTTCTGGCCACCAAGATCTTCACATAGACCTACTCCGAGTTCCCAGATGTGTTTGTCAGCTTTCGTTTTGAGTCTAAAAGTTCCTTAAGTGCAGTGTGTTCTCTCTTTTGAAAGCAACTCAGAGCCAATTTCTACCGCTCACAACCAATCTCTGACCCATCATCATTGATCGTTTGGCCACTGCTAGCAGCTCTGTGGCCCCAGGTTACCCCACTCAGGGCCTCACTTTGCCTGAGCTCTAAGATTGAATTAGAGGAAACTCCATTTTTATAGCTCTAACATTCTGAGCTCTGCAATTGAATTAAAAAGACCTCTATTTTTAACCTCTAATATTCTGTAATTTGATTCCATGATCCTCTGAGCATACTATGGTTAATGGTTCCTACTATGTCCTCCAACGCCTATTCCCCCACCCCTTACTTCCCACCCCTCATCCCCCATCTAGAAGCAAAGAGCTCTCAGCTTTTCTCTCTGATCACATAGGCTACCTATGCAAATATGGGCTACCTGTTATTAATATTCTCAAACCCCAAGCCAATTTTCCATACATTCGTCAGACTATCTCCTTTCTCCAAGTGCCCCCTACTAGATCCAAATGGATGGCCTTGTCTCCTGCTTTAGTGAGAATATTAAAGTGATCCATCATCTGGCACACAGTTCCTCATTTGTTTTCATCTTTTCCTCAACACCCTATTCTCTTTCCTTCTGCCCTTTAAACTACACTTCTTCCCTACTGGGCAAATGCAGTTCCACAAACAGGTATCTGACAGTATCATGTTCTAGGCACTGCAATAAGCACAGAAGACATAAATATAAAAAGTGATATGGTCTGTTTATGGAGACACACTTTATGTCCTCCATCATGGGCAGAGTTTTCTTTACACCTTCTACTTTAATGATAAGGATATAGCACATAATGAATTCAACATAGGGTAATTGAAATAAACAAGTCAAGTTTGAAGGGCATGTTTATGTTCACAAGAATGTCACCAAATTTCTAAATAAAATGCCAAAGTAGGTTTTCCAGCCCTGTCAATTTGAATTCCAGTGGATTGACCATATTCTTTGTATCTTCATGTCCTCCTTTCAATCCTTCTTGCCCAGTTCTAAGATCTGAATGTTTGTGTTCCCTAGTAGCCCTGCACGCCCCCCCCACCCAACTTCATCTGTTGAAATTCTAATATTTGGTAGTTAGTTGGATGGTATTAGTAGGATGGGTCATATTAGTATGTAGTATCATATTAGGAGGCACTTAAATCATGGAAGTGGGGTCCTTGTGAATGGAACTAGAGTTCTACAATGCCAGAGCTCTCAAGCCACTTGGGCCTCGTGAAGATGTAGTGAGGAGTTTGCAGCCCAGACAGGGATCCATGCGTGACTGTGCTGGTCTCCAGGATGAGGAAACAGATTTCTGTTGTTTGTAAACAGCAGCCTTTAGGACTTGGTAATAGTTCCCAAGAGCTATGACACCCACATTTACTTTTTCATCCTTAATCATAATCACTACTCATAGCTTCAGCTTTCTAGAATTCATCTGGGAAAGTCCTTGCACTTATTAAAACCAATATGTACTGATTTGATGCATGCATTCAAGCACACTAAGCCTTGATGGAGGAAAATACATGACATCCTGTTCCATTTATAAATTTGTGTATAAACCAGTCTACAGGCCTTAAATAAATCTCCAGTGCTGACCAACAAGTGTATGACTTACTGGCTCCATTCAATCTCCCAATCTCCTAGATGCAGACTTTGCTCCTTCACTCAACCCCATTCTCTGTAGGTTATTATTTTCCTGATTCTACTGAGAGCCAGATAAAGAGCACTTCCCTACCATGACATCACCTCTCTACTCTGCTACTCATACATACACCATATCTGACACCTTCAGCTTTGATCCTGGATGACTCATGGAATATTAATCCCCTCATGTATTCTCTGAATACTCCCCATTCTTGCCTACCCAACCGACACATCTATTCCTCCTCCTACCACATCATCTGTTTCGCTCTATTGAATCATCCTACAAGGACCACTACTATAATTACCTTTCAATCCACCATTATGCTAAATTCCTTTCCTGTAAATTGTTTTCAATCTACTATCTTGTTTCCCTGCCACAGACTCCCCAATCAAAAATTACCTCCCTCCCTCCCTTCTTCCCTCCCTCCCTCCCTCCCTTCCTTCCTTCCTTCCTTCCTTCCTTTCTTCCTTCCTTCCCTTTTTTCTTTCTTTCTCTTTCTTTCTTTTCTTCCTTCCTTCCTTCTTTTTTTCATGCTTTCATTCTTTCTTTCTTTGTTTTTGGACCATACCTGGTGGTGCTCAAGAGTTATACCTGGCTCTGTGCTCAAGGATTACTCCTTTCTGCACTGGGGGATTAATCCAGGTTGATTGCATGCAAGGCAAATGTCTTACCTACTATATTATCTTTCCAATTCCTGTTCTCCTGTTCCCTTTTTCAAGTAAGATATAATCACAAACCATAAAATTCAACTTTTTAAAATGTGCAACTCAGAGGATGGAACAAACAGGACAATAGGTAGGATGCTTGCCTTTCCCATGATTGACCTAGTTTAATCCCCTATACCTTCTTATATATGGTCCCCTGAGCACCGCCAGGAATTATCCCTGAATGCAGAGCCAGGAGTACACCTGAGCATCACCAGGTGTGCCCCACAAAAAAATAAATAAATAAACAAACAATAAAATACATCTCAGTGGTTGTAGTAAAATTGTATAAATTAATGCCTATAATTAAATTATAATTAAACATAAACATATAAATTTATGTTTGGACATAAAATTGTACAAACAGCACATTATCTGATTCTGGAACATAAGCTCAAAAAGAATCCCCATGCTCATTGGCAATCTTTGATTCCTTCTCCAGAAATGCAGTAAGCCCAATCTGATTTCTTTCTCTATGCATTTATCTGTTATAGACATTGCAAATAAATAAAATAACATAATATATAACCTCTTATGTCTGGCTTCTTTCACTTAGCACAATGCTTTTGAGAACCATCCATGTGTAGCATGTACTGGGACTTCTCCACTGAAATATTATGATCAATCCTCTTCCTGCTGAAAAACCTAGTGACTAAGTCTCAATAATCATCTTAATGCGTCAGTGGCATTTGAGTCAAAGGATCCAGAATCAGATAATGTGCTCCTGAAATACTTTCCTCACCTGGTTTCTAAGAACTTACATCCTCCTGATTTCCCTTCTACTTTCCTCATCACTCACTCCCCTGGGTGTCTTCTGTACATTCCTTCTTAACTTCCTTATTTCTAAAGGTTTGCATGCCCATGATCTCAGTCCTTGATTCTAGTCCCTTCTCTCCTGTGTGAACTTCATTCCACATACAGTCGTGTGATTTATAATTATACCTCTATGCTGACAATTTCTAAACTTGTACTTCCCACAAGAAATTCTCCCCCAAGTCTAGACTTGGAAGTTTCTCAAGATTCCATTTGAATATAAAATCATCAGATTCTATAGACACAAAATTCCTAAAACTCCTAAGTATCCATTTCTACTCATCTTTCAACTAGAACATTTCCAATGTTCCACTCAAAGTCCTTGGCTTCATTCTAGATTACTCAATCTTTCATACATCCACATAAAAAAATTCTCTGATTCTACCTCTTAAATGTAAGTACAACTAGAAATTTTTCACTAACTTAATCATATAAGTTAGATCCTTTATAAACAAAAGATTATGCAGTGAACCTGTAATTGATCTCTGTTTCAAACCTTTGTCTGTGTCCCTACAAGACAAGTTTTAACATAGCAGGCCAATCTTTTAAAAGTTAAGTCAGGGGCTGGAGTGATAACACAGTGGGTAGTTCATTTGCCTCGCATGTGGTCGACCCAGGTTCAATTCCCAGCATCCCATATGGTCCCCTGAGCACCACCAGGAGTAATTCCTGAGTGCATGAGCCAGGAGTAACTCCTGTGCATCGCTGGGTATGACCCTCCCTCAAAAAAGCAAAAGCAAATAATAATAATAAATAAAAGTTAAGCAATATTTTATCATACCTCTACTCAAAAAGTTTCCAAATGACTCCACATCTCAGAATAGGAAAAAGTACCTTTTAATGACCCTATACAAAAAACCCTTGCTTTGACACCATTGACTTTTAGCTGTTGTCCTCTCCCCATGACAATCCATGTGATTTTTCTTTAGACCTCCAGATCTCTCTACCTCTTGACTTTTTCACTTAATGTTCCCTTGTTCTGTATTTCCAAATCACAAACCATAATATATGAGATACTATGAGATACTATGTCTTTCCAAATACACTATTTTCTCAATTCCAAAATAATTTTCTGTGATGCAACAACCTGGCTTTCACCACAGGCACTACTGTCATTTCTCCTTTCCCTCCCTCAGTCCTTTCTCTCCCCTCTTGCCTCCTGAACCTCTGCTGATTCCACTCCTCTCTCCTTCTCCCTTGCCCCTGTAAAAATCACTCATTCTCAGCCCATTACTACTGTTTCAAGCCCAAAACGTCCAAATCTGCCCTGCAGACAACTGAAGTCCAATTTTCTACATCCAATTTTCCAGCTATAGTTGGAATGTTTTTCTATTGATCTCTAAGTCTCCTGAGGAAAAAAATAGTTTCTTACTCATTAACATTTGTACCCCAATACCTAATCTACTCCAGTCACATGGTAGACATTCAAGAAATAGGCACTTAATAAATTAATTTTTGGTTTGCTTATTTTATTTCATTTGTTTTGGGGACATACTTTGCTCTGCTCAGAGCTTACTTATGGTGGGCATCGGGGAACCATATGTGTGCCAGGGATCAAACCTGAGTTAGCCTCATGCACAGCAAGCACCTTACCTGCTTAGTGTTTCACCAAACCAATAAATTTATTTTTGACAACATGAATGCATCAGATTACAGTTTATATGTCCAACATTGGGGCTGGAGCAATAGCACAGCGGGTAGGGCATGTGCCTTGCACGCGGCCAACCTGGGTTTGATTCCCAGCATCCCATATGGTCCCCCAAGCACCACCAGGAGTGATTCCTGAGTGCAAAGCCAGGAGTAACCCCTGAGCATCGCCGGGTGCGACACAAAAAGAAAAAAAAATATGTCCAACATTTTCACAACATTTTTATAAATGCAAACAAGCAAGGACGTTCAGGATTCTGCATGTGAACCAAAATGAATGCAGTTATTGTCCATGTGTGTTAGAATTATATAACTTTTTCATGTATAATTATCTATAGCAGTTGACTCAAATTAGTACACATTGCCTCTAGATCTTACCAGAAGTTCTTTTATTTTCCAAAAACTTTATTTTACTATAGCACCATGAATTACAAAGTAATTCATAGTTGGGTTTTTGACATACAATGTTCTATCACTGATCCTGCTACCAGTGCCAACTTCCCTCCAACAGGGTTCCCAGGTTCCCTCTCCTACCTCCCTGCCCCAGGCACAGCCTTCCATCTTGATAGGCATTATTGAAGTTTGGTTATTAAACTTCAGGTCTCATGATTTCAGTGTTGTTGACCTGTGCTTTGGATATTTAGCTCTGCCGTACCTTAACACCACCAATGTGCCTGAATTCCCTTGACCCCTATTCCTGTTGCTTCTCATCTGTTTCTTCTCACATTCCTCTTCCCTGTCCTCTTCACTCTATTTCTTTATCCCTACCCATTTTTGTCTTTTAAATCAAACAAATGCTAAAATTATTATATTCAAACCAAAGTGACCACCAGTCTTTCCACATCTGGATCTTAAACACCGGCAGCACCTTCAAAGTCTTCTTGTCCTACCCAGCCATACTATATTAATTACAATTGCTGCCTCCTTCACAATTTCTCTTTGGCTTACTCCCAGTCCCCATTTGACCTGCCCACATTTTTGCTTGGACTGCGAACACCTCACACTTGTCTCATCAACCAGTGAGGCTTTATTTCATTAGGACATGAACAAGGCAAAGTACTAGCGTCATATAATAGGTTTATTTCTTCCTCGTGTTCAATGCCCTTTTGTAGCTAGTTGGAAATTTTGGCCCATGCTTCCTCACTCTGGGACCCCAAGTTGCTAGAGCAGGAAATCTCTAGAACAGTGCATAAACAGCAGAGGGAGGGAGAGCTTAAGAGGATCGAGCTGGCAAGCTTTCACCTGGAGTTACAAACATCTGCTGCCACAAGATTCACTGTATCACTGTATCACTGTCATCCCGTTGTTCTTCGATTTACTCGAGAGGGTGCCAGTAATGTCCCTATTCCTCCCAGTCCTGAGATTTTAGCAGCCTTTTCTTACTCGTCTCTTCCCAACGATTGGAGGCTCTTTCAGGATCAGGGGAATGAAACCTGTTGTCGATACTGGTTTTGGCCTATCAAATATGCCACAGGGAGCTTGCTGGGCTCTGCCCATGTCGGCGGGATACTCTCGGTAGCTTGCCGGGCTCTCCGAGAGGCATATATTTATATATTTCTCTCTATGATTTGCTGTCTACTATCTGAACCCCATCAAATATGGTGTGGCAATTATGGAAAATGGGTTCAGAGTGTCCTATAGTGTGCAAAGTCGCCACAAGGTCCAAAAAGTGGCCTGGAGTGTGGCAGTGATTGGGTAGTGCAGATTGGCTGCCAGGGCTGGGTCCCTTGGGGAGGGCTCTCACTCGCCCCACTCTGGGGTGCCCCGAGTGAAAACAGCCTGGTGCAGAGTCCCACAAGATTGACCAGAATTATTCACCAGCCTCCAAACCTATGAGAGATCCAGGAACTAGAATTCTGCCATGTGACCAATAACGGAAAATGGGAAATGTTTGGCAGCCAATTATCTATCACACTCAATGAATAGCCCTTCAGACTCTCCTGCCTCAAGACAATTCTCTTTATCTGGCCCCGATACCACTGAGTTTGAAGTCACAGAGAGAAGATCCCATCTTACACAGTTAAGAAACCATAGTCATTTAATTTCCTCAGATCCAGTTTCTTCAATTCTCCCTGCCTAGACTCCTAAGTATACATTATTAGATGGGAATCCCTACCGACATGTAGCACTGTAGCACTGTCCTCCCATTGTTCATCGATTTGCTCAAGTGGGCACCACTAATGTCTCACAACAAATTGTGAGACTTGCTGTTACTGTTTTTGACATATCGAATATGAGTAATAAATTCAGTTCATCTAATGCAGTATGAATTCAAGAGCTAGCTTATGAAGCCAGAAGTACTTATTTGTGATTTCACTTATGATGATGACAGAGGTAACACATTTTGAGGGGGGCTTGCTCAGAGCACTTCTTGAGCTCTGACTATTCTTGAGCCTGTTACAGGGAGCTCTCAAGACACCTGTATTAGGATTCGCACACTGATCAGCTTAGTACCCCTCCCTGCTTCTGTACTTCAGATCACATAGCCCCAACCTCAGATCACACAGCCCCAACACCTGCAGTGTGGGCAGTAGAGGGATAGGGGAAATTGACACCAATTATTTTTCATTACAATAATCCTCTTTTTCTCCTGTGACTCTTCGCTTGCTCTTCTCTCTCATGCTATTTCTTTTGCAGCCTAAATATGTTCTCTCTTCCCAAAGGTATCTGACTGTATCCATCTCTGTTAAGAGTCCCTGTCCTTGGGGCTGAAGTGATAGCACAGCGGAGAGGGAGTTTGCCTTGCATGTGGCTAACCTGGGTTCGATTCCCAGCATCCCGTATGGTCCCCTGAGCACCACCAGGAGTAATTCCTGAGTGCAGAGCCAGGAGTAACACCTGTGCATCTCTGTGTTTGGCACAAAAAGCAAAAAGAGTGAGAGTGAGAGAGAAAGAAAGAGACAGAGAGAGAGAGAGAGAAAGAGAGAGAGAGAAAGTCCCTGTCCTCTCCCATCACCATTCATGGCAGTGCTGCCTGGCACTGACCATCCCCAGATGACATCCATGGCATATTGTGTATCACTGCCTCTGAGCTGTGCCCAGGCTATTCTCCACTCCACAAGTACCACCCCAACAATTTTGCTAATGATTTCCAACATATTTTGGAAATATGTGGGTTCTTTCATCTCCCCTCTACTCAACCTGAAACCCAGATGCAGAGACTGATGGAAGAAACTGAGCCAAGATTTAGAAGAGAACCTTTTCCGTTCAACCTCTGAACACAGACACAAATATCCAAGGACCAGCCTGCTCAGCCCAGAGAGGAGGGCACTTTCAACAACAAATGTCATCTTGAGACTTAATTCAACAGCTATAACAGGGTGAGTCACCCTCAAAACACAAAACAAAGCTCAGTTACTTCATGGGGGGCCCTGAGGCCTTTATACACCCGCCTGTGATTCTCAAAGGTCAGGACCAGGAGCAGCTATTCTGGAGATTTCAAAGCCACGCTTAAGCACCAGCTGCAGAACTCAAGTATGATGCAAGGATGCAGACTCCTAAAGGATGCTCTTAAAAGCAACTAGCTGCAAGGAGAAAAACAAAAAGAAATATACACAGGTTCTGTCAAAACCTATTTCTCGAGGCACACAGCATCCATTATGGGACACTGCAGAGAGATGAAGATTGTGCCTGGAGCTCAAACCCCTGATGTAATCTGCCTTGTTGGAAGAAACACTGGAATCATTAAAGATCCTTAAGTCTGGCTGACACATCAACAGGAGATGGAGGCCCAAAATGCAGAGGCTACTGAAGAGCTTACAGACACGGAGGCCAAGCCAAGGTCTCTGGAGGCAGCAGGGTATTATAAATACACAGGCTTCCCCGTAGAAAAGCGTTTATGGCATCCACACTCACAGTTTCTGACAAAGACTCTGGAAACCTGTCAGTTTCAGGAGAAATAAAGAAACAAATGATGGATGAGAGTTCATTATTTGGAGGAGAAACACTTCTCAAATTACGAATCTTTATTTCTCCTTCCTACCTATTCCCTATGCAATGCCAAACAAAAAGTGATATGCAGGATTCATCAGGGCCTGCTGTACTGTAACAGACTCCTCTGGGGACTGAACCACACACGTGCTTTCCAATAGCTGCCACTTAGGGATAAAGGGAAATTCGAAAGTTAAACTACCTTGAAATTGATTCATAGCAAACATGTTTCTTCCATGTTTCCTTTATAGTAGGGGCAAACTTGGTAGATTAATTTTTTATTGAGTTAGAATTTGTGTGAGGTAATTTATCTTAGAAATCTAATTTTAGGAAATTAGACTGTCATTTTCTTTTTGCTGCAGTTTTTAAAAAATGATTATTTTTCCTTTAATTTTCTTTTTTTTTTACAGTTACTAAGTTTTTTGTCATACAATGTTCCAACACCCACCCCTCACCTGCCGTCAACGTCCCCAGTTTCCCTCACTTCACAGACCCCCAGTCTGCCTTGGAATGACCCTGAGCTGGGCCCAGTCTCGCTCTGTAACCTCAGGAACCTGGAACTGTCATCCCAATGTGCTCGTGTCCTTGAGGGGGTCCAGACCTGGCTTTGCAGAATAACAAGCTTGGGGGTCTCTGCTTCTGAGCGCCCGGTCAGACACTCTGGAAGGGAGCCTCTCTTGCTCAGGGCCGGTCTCCAGAGCACCAGCTCTGCCGAGTCAGCCGCAGGAAGGAAAACGGAGTCCTCCCACTTCTGAACGAGAGCTGCTGGGCTGCCGGCTGGTTCACAGCGGGAGTCTCACCAGGGCCTCCAGGGTGGAGGCGCCCTCAAGCACCTGCCGTCTGCTGGGCTTTCCCGCTGACCCGGACCCCACCTGGGCCCTTCATCAGGAATCCACCCACCAGGAATGCCTACAGAGCCAGCCAGGAAGACTCCAGCAGGAGCTGCAGACACTGGGTGAACGTGAGCCTCCTTTAATTTTCTTTTTCCATTTATGATTTCACCAAAAAAATAATAATAATAACAATAACAACAGAAACTCAATTGTGAGTAAGCAACTGTTTAGGGATGGGATATTATATACTGATGTGATACAAATAATTGCAAAAAGCATTCTAAACTGTGACTTGTGTTTACAGGATGCTGTGACTCACAAAAGAGAGAGGATAAAGTTAGAGAATGGAGACAAGGGATAGTAAAAGATATAAATTCACACTTGGTTTGTAATTTCCAATGAACTAACATGAAAGCTCCTTTAAAAGAAAGTTTTAGAATGAAACAAAGTTTTATTCTAAGAATCCATCTTTAAGGTTCTTCCTATCTCAGCTTGCAAGGAATGAAAAACAGATACACTTGTCAATGAGAGAAATGTTGATCCTTTATCCTATGACTCTCAAAAACACATGAAGGAGACATAATCCCAGGAAGAGCTTTCAAGCTGAGCCATAGTTCTGTCTAAAAGTCAAAGGCTTGTTTTTGAAATAGTCTAGATGGTTTCATTTTTGACCCTTTCAAACTGACAGGCAATTACAGGGAGTCATATGGGTGATACAGGTAGCATTCTGCTATCACATATCTTCTTAATTGCATTTAATAAAAAATAGAAATTTAAAAACTAAATGTTGGGGCTAGAGCAATAGCACAGCGGTAGGGCGTTTGCCTTGCACGCAGCCAATCCAGGTTCGATTTCCAGCATCCCATATGGTCCCCTGAGCAACACCAGGGGTAATTCCTGAGTGCAGAGCCAGGAGTAACCCCTGCCAGGTGTGACCCCAAAATAAAAATAAAAGGCATTGCCAGGTGTGACCCCAAAATAAAAATAAAATAAAAATAAAAAACCAAATGTTAAAGGATGCAATTACCTCAAGAATAACCCACAGACAATGTGCCTTGTTGCTTATCTTATTTTGGGTCCTTTTGTTGGTGCAATTATTAAATGTGAATGGGGATCACTACTCAGCCTTTTGGCTAAGGTCAAGCGTAGTATCTGTTCTTATCAGTTTAGTATCTGATATGTCCTCTATCCAAGGACAATATATTAAATGATTTTTTGGAGCAAGAAGAAGGAATAGGAGCTTTCTCCGCCCACTCCACACATATTGTAGTACCTCTAGGAACGGTGTACCAAAAATAAATAAATAAATACACAAATAAATAAATAAATAAAATGTGAGTGTGGAATTGTTTTTCTGTTTAATTTTTTAAAGGGCCAGAACGATAGCACAGCGGGTAGGGCGTTCGCCTTACACGCGGCCAACATGGCCTACCCGAGTTCGATTCCTCCGCCCCTCTCGGAGAGCCCGGCAAGCTACCGAGAGTATTCGATATGCCAGACACAGTAACAACAAAGTCTCCAATGGAGACGTTACTGGACCCGCTCGAGCAATTTTTTACAGTTTCTATTTTACTGGTTTACACTTGCAATGCTACTTAACCTCCCTGCAAACAGTGTCAATAACTCTCCATCCGCCCCCAAGGTCCCTTCTTTCTACCTCCACCGCTTGACAATCTCAGCTCATTGTTCTGTCAGCAACATCTCTGGCTTGCCCTATCACAGTTATCTATTCCCTTTATTTCTTTATATTCCACGTTGAGTGATCTTTTTGTCTTTTCCTTCTTTTTTCCAGATGCCCTTCAGTTCTATCCAAGCTGTAACAAACCACAAGCGTCCATCTTTTTAACACAGCTGAGTAGTATTCCATTGCACATATATACCACGATATCATTATCCACTCAGATGTTGTTGGATTGTTTCCAGATACTAACTATTGTAAATAATGCTGTGATGAACACGGATGTGCAAATAGCCTTGCAAATTTTGGTTTTAGTTGGGTAGGTCTTTGGGTAGTTGCCCAGGCGAGGGATTGCTGGGTTATATGCAAGTTCTAGTCTTAAATTTTTCAGAGATATCCGTGCAGTTTTCCATAACAACTGAACAAGATGACATCCCCAACAGAGAAAGGTGGGCCCTTTTTCACCTTAACCCTGCCAAAAGTGGTGGTTTTCCATCTTTTATATATGTACCAGTCTCAGTGGTGTTTTGATCTGCATTTCCCAGATACTTTGTGATCATGAGCATTTTTTTCATATACCTCTCGTCCATCTTTATGCTTTTTCTGGAAGAAGTATTTGTTAAGCTCCACTCTTCATTTTTTCTGGAGTTGTTTGGTTTTTTTGCTGGTGTTACTGAACTCGGCGACTGCTTTATCTATCTTGGACATTATCCCTTTGTTTGATGTATGAGGTGTGAACATTTTATCCAGTTCAGTAAGGTGTATTTTTATTTGATGCCTCATTTCTTTCTCCCAGATGCAGCTTTTTAATTCAATGCCATCCTATTTGTTTATTTCTGCTTTGGCTTTCCTTGACAGTGAGTCCTTCTCATTGAAGGCTCTCAGGTCAATAGTACAGTCTACTCTATTTTTTTACTCAATGTGCTAAGTAAATAAGGTTCTTTTAAAAAAAAGAATATTTTTAATGGGAATGCAAAGCATCTTAGACACAATCATGCGCTTGTTAATAGCAGTGGAATGTTCATTACCAAGTATGTAATTATGAAATGGATTTTCTTGTACTAGGAAAACAAATAGGGAAGAAAACATACACAATCAAAATATCACATCCTAGTCAATTAAAATATCACAGTCAATTAAGATTAAATTTTGTTCACATATTTTAAAAACTGACATAGGAACCAGAATGATAATATAGTAAGAAGGGTACCTGTCTTGCATGGACCTGACCCCAGGTTCAATCCCTGATACTCCTTATGGTTCCCTCTGCTGTCAGAGGTGATACCCAAGCATAGCACCAGAAGAAATACCTAAACACCACTGAGTATGGTCCCCTCCCCACGCCTCCACTCCGCGCCAAGAAAAAAAAAACCTTAAATAGGGCTGGAGCGATAACACAGCAGGTAGGGCATTTGCCTTGCATGCAGCTGACCTGAGTCCAATTCCTCTGTCCCTCTTGGAGAGCCTGGCAAGCTACCAAGACTATCCCGCCCACCCACAGAGCCTAAAAAGCTCCCTGTGGCATATTCAATATACCAAAAACAGAAACAACAAGTCTCACAATGGAGACACTACCGGTGACCACTTGAGCAAATCAATGAACAACGGGAGGACAGTGCTACAGAGCTGCAGTGCTAAAGTGCTACAGTGCTACAGTGCTACAGTGTTTTGAAGAGGGAACTTTTCTCTGAAGCAAAGAAGTTTGGGGATTGGTGGTCCAGGACTGGAAAGGAGGCCAAAATTATTAGGATTCTCCTCCTTCAATCCCCTATGCCTTTGTCCTTAGTGCATTGTGTCCATCCTCAAGGATGATTTTATGGTTCAAGAGAACTGCAAGAAAACAGGCTTCAGTTCAGGAGAAAGAGGATGATAAGCAGGAATTAAAGTGGTGTGCATCTCGGGAAGGCTGATCAGCTGCTCTTTAATAAGGTTTCCTCAGAAATTCCAACCAATGACTTCTGTTTATATTTCATTGGTCATTGTGATCGCAAGGGAAACTGGGAATTATAGTCATTTTAGGTGGGTACACTGCTCTCTTCACAAGTAACAGGGATTTAGTGCTGAGGAACACAAATAGAATTATCAAAGAACTAAAAGTCTCTTCCACATATTCAAAGACTCCCAGTCAGGGAAGCAAGTAAGACATGAAGCCAGGGCAACCAAAAATAGGAAAATCTATGGGCAAATGCAAGGAAGAGCATAGATATTTCAGAGTTTCAGGACTGACAGCTTTCTGATAAGGAACAAATGGCTTAGTAATCAAATACAGACGGTCACCTTGCCTTTGGAACTGCTGAAGAGAAAAACTAGTTCAAGATACAAGTTCCCATAAATTACAAAACTGAGAAGCCAAAATGGAATGCGGAAGTGGGGTCAGGTAAGGGGGATTTGAGTAATCTCTTCTTACTTTTATACCCATCTTTTGAGAATTCTACAATTCTGAAGCTATCGGGTGAATTCAAAGTCAAATGTCCCAAAAAAAGCGTGAGAAATGTAGAGTCTCTGAGTGATAATAAAAGACAATGATAGAGAGGCCTATGTTAGCCAGAACATCAAGATCATGAGGATTAGAAACAGGTGATGAGCTCTGGCCCTCACAATCTTAGAAAGGATCCTCATAAATATTAATTGTGATGTAGCTACAAAACTTCCTAAGTATGTAACCTCTGACCACAACACAGGATTGTATTGTGAGACCACCCCTTAGCCCCGCCTACTTAATCCCATCCCCTGGGGCCCCACCCCTTTGTCCCCACCCAGGCCCCAGTCACTTGGAGCTCCTTATCCAGGGCCACCCCTTTGGCCGCACCCATGTGGGGCACATTTTGGAGACACATCTAATGTGCTCAAGGGTAACTCCAAACTGGGCTTTAGGAACCATAGACAGTGCCAAGATCAAACCAGGCTCAGCAGCATGCAACACGAATACCCTAGACATTCTATTCTCTCCCTAATCCCTCATTTGTACTTTCAGAAGGTGACTTACATGGTGCCAAACTTAGTTCAAATCTCCTTTTCTTCATGGTGATATAGGTAATAATATTATATTGCCTATTTAAAAGTTAAGAAAGGAGATTTTTATAGTTCTTACATGGAAGAGCATATATCAAAAAGACTGGAAACAGCCAGTGCTGACGGGGATGAGAAAAAAAAGAATCCCCATCCACAGTAGAAATATCTGGCTCAGCCTCTATGGAAACAGCATGGACACCTCTCAAAAGATTAAAAACTGAGCCTCCACATGACCCAAGTCATTCCACTTCTTGGCATCTACCCCCAAAGTACAAAAACATTAATTTACCCTGTGTTCTTTGTGGCACTTCTCACAATAGCCAAAATCTGTAAATAACTCAAGAACCCAAGAACAGAGGAACAGATTTCAAAGTTGTGTTATATCTAAACCATGGTGTGCTATTTAGCTATAAGATGAAATGAAAGGGAGGACAGGAGAGATAATACAGAAGGTAAGGCACTTGCCTGGCAAGTGGCCACAAGGACTGCAACCTAGATTTGAATCTTTGTCACCACATTGCCAGAAGGGACCCCTGAGCAAAGGGACAGGGTAAACAATGAGCATCACCAGGTGTGCCAAAAACTTTTTTGAATTAAATTAAAAAGATGATTTTAATGGCTATAGGTCACAGCAACTAAGATAGAACTGGGAGGGTATCATGTTGACAAAAAGGAGTCAAAGAGAAAAGGGAAAATAACAAATTATCTCTCTTAGGTGTAAAGTATAAAGAAACATAGCAAGGTAGTCTGTCTCTGAAAGTTTGTTTATAGAACTGAGTTTGCTAAGAGGAAACAGGGAAGTGGAGGGACTGAGACAAGCTGGAAGGGCACTGAGACTCTGGCAGCCAGTGTGGTATAGAAACACTGTATTGCTGAGACTTCAACACTAACAGTATTATAAATCACAGAGCCTAAATAAAAATATTGAAAAAAAGAAACAAAAAATGACCCCAAAAATGGCATGATGAACTTGAAGAGTATTACTAAATGCATCACTGTATCACTGTCACTGCCATCCTGTTGTTCATCGATTTGCTCGAGCGGGCACCAGTAACGTATCCATTCGTCCCAGCCCTGAGATTTTTGCAGCATCTCCTTACTCATCCTTCCCAATGGTGCCATATTGGAGGCTCTTTCAGGGTCAGAAGAATGAGACCCGTTATTGTTACTGTTTTTGGCATATTGAATACATCACGGGGAGCCTGCCAGGCTCTGCTGTGTGGGGAAGATACTCTGGGTAGCTTGCTGGGCTCTCTGAGAGCATTTTAATGCATAAACAAAATAATATTTTTAAGTTCTTAAGTTTTCATAAAAGAAATTGTGAGATGATGCAAGTGTTAATATGAACCTACTTATAGTAATTGCTCGGTATATACATGTATCAAATCTCTATGTTGTACACTTCAAATTTATACAATATTATACATCAATTACATCTCAAAAGGCTGAGAAACAATCATCTCTGAGTCAGATCACTCATAGCTTCTCTAATATTATTTTAGTTGTTTTTTCTCTTAGAAAAATTTGTTTAATTTGAAGAGAACTCCGTATTGGCAATAATTACCAGCATTATATTTTTATTTAAATCTGAGAGATCTTGTCTTATCAGATGTATGTACCTTCCAAAAATTAAGAAGCATGGCGTTGACGCTAGTAATAAGCTGCATGACTTCTGAATGCTGGGTATATCCTTCTTTTTTTTTTTTTTGCTTATTTTGGGTCACACCTAGCAAGTGCTCAGGGATTATTCCTGACTTTGCACTCAGGAATTACCCCTGGCGGTGCTTGGGGGACCATATGGGATGCCGGGGAGTGAACCTAGGTCGGCCACATGCAAGGCAAGTGCCCTCCCCGCTGTGCTATTGCTCCAGCCCCTGAATGTTGGGTATATCCTTGTCTCTAGTAACTTCCCATGTGAGGTTTTCATCCTCTGTGAGGTTTTACTCACATAAAATTTCTTCAACCCACCTTGCAAACAGTTGTCCTCTTTGAAAAATGTATTTTCCAAAAATAACTCATTTTTGGTTACTTTAAAGGTTATGAGTGTTGAGTCCCTGAAAACTGCAAGCAAACTCAACCTAACTTCAATATTTGGAAAGAAAAAAAGAACAAATCATCTGGCCTACAACTGGTAATCATACCCAGAAGCCCATTTTCCCAACGCTATTGTCCAAGCCATATTCCAGCACAGCATTACAGTCACCATGGGGCTGACAAGTGAGGTGAAGCATGATGGGAAGATGTCGCCTCTGAATCTATCCATCTGTGAATTGGAAGCAGTCCTGCAAGCTGGCCCTCTCTGAAGGACAAAATAAAGATTAACGAGGCCCTTCTGGTTAAATCAGTCACAGAGTTTGAAAGACGGCAGTGGAAAAGAGAATCAACACACTGTTGTCAAACACAAAATAAAAAAAAAAAAACCCTTTAGAAAATTTTACTATAAATTTTCCACTAAGTCTAGATGCTGAACTAGTCAAACTAAAGTTTACTAAACTAGAGAGAGATGTATTCTTGAGTAATTCTGCAAATTTATCATAGCCATGGTCATTTCAGTGAGTGATAAGACTGTCCTCAATGTCTGTTGGGACATCTACTTTCATTTCTTAAACTGTGAATTTCGATTAGTTTCAAGTCTTAATTTTTTTTCTGTCAGAGAGGCCCCAAATTCCATTTATTTTACTGTATGTTGCTGAAATTCATGGTTTGACAAACTAGCTATCTGCTTGCCCCTTTCTCTCTTTATGAAACTTCCTTGGGGAAGACAGAACCCTAGTAAACAGAACCACCTACTTAATCCATTCCCATGTTAAAGTAGACTAGGCTTCCACCTTCCAGTGACAGGTTTCAATAGCTACCAAAGAAACCTACTATATTTTTCTAATAAAATCATGTTCTTTGCTTTCTTTCTTTGAGGGTGTGAGGGGGCAACACCCAACCCACTCAGGCACTACTCCCAGGGGTTTGCTCAGGGATCGCTCCTGGTGGAAGTCAGAGGACCACATGGATCTGATGAGTGACCCAGGTCTCCCACCTGCAAATAATGCGCTCCAGTTCTTTGAGCTCTCTTGCAGCTCCAGTTTCTTAGTTTCTGAGAGCATTATTTTATACCTATTCTCTTGCTTCAAGTCACCAAACTCTTCCAGCACATCCTGAGTAGTGATCTGAGAAAAAATCAGATTCCGTCAGAATAAATTTACCTCATATTGCCACCCCAAACTCCACTGTTTATCATTTTTATTGTGATAAAATCTACATAACATAAAAAGCCCACCGTAATCATTTTTAAGTATACTACTCAGTAACATAAAGTTCATTCACACTATTGTGTAACCATTACCATTCACTTCCAAAATTTTTTAAACCCTTTTCATCTTACAAGATTAAATAATGCACTCCATTTTACAGAACTATAATTAAGGCACCCATCACTGTAGCACTGTGCTCCCGTTGTTCGTCGATTTGCTCGAGCAGGCACCAGCAATGTCTCACAACAAATTGTGAGAACTTGTTGTTACTGTTTTTGTCATATCAAATACGTCACGGGTATCTTGCCAGTCTTTGCCAGGCGAGATACTTTTCGTAGCTTGCTGGGCTCTCCAAGAGGAGTAGAGGAATCAAACCCAGGTCGGCAGCGTGCAAAGCAAACGCCCTACCCGCTGTGCTATAGCTCCAACCCACCAAATAATTGGTTAATAGCCAACAGTTGTTCTATTGCTTATTCTGTAAAAATTTGTGATTTTCTCTTCTTTTTTTTTTTTGAGGGAGGGAACAGTTAATTCATGACTTCATACTGTTACACTCGGAAAAGATTCTTGATATTATTTCCATCTTCATAAATATATTGAAACTTGTTTTGTGTCCCAAAACACAGCCTGTCCTTGAGAATGTTCTGTAAGCACTGAAAAGAGTGTGTTTCCTGGTGTTTTGCAGTGAAACACTTTGTAAATATCTCTTACATTTATCTTACCTAATTTGTCAGTTCGAGTCTTTATTTCCTTGGTGGCTTTCTGTCTAGGTGATCTATTTGTTGCTAAGTGGGGCATAAAACTTCCTACTATTATGTGGTGCTATGGAAATCTCCCTTTAGGCCCATTAGTATTTGCATTGCACATTTTGGGGAAGCTTTGCTGATCCATATGTATTCATAATTATTATGCTTTCCTGTTGTATCAATCCCTTTACTATACATAATGTCCTTCTGACATCTTTTTTAACTGGAAGTTCATTTCTCTCATAGAAACAGCAGTTCCTGCAAGTTTTCCACTGGTTTGAATACCAACTTCCATCCATCTACCTTAAGTCTATATTTGCTCTATAGCTTAAGGGAATAGACAAAATAGAGCTGGATTTTGTTTTTTAATTCCTCTGGCCACTCTGCCTCGTGATTGGTTTATTCTGTCTAATTTTCTTCTTTTCTACTGCATCTCTCCTGTCCACTTCCAGATATGGCTGGTAGCATCCATCTTTAACAAGAGAAAATCCCTCCCTTCATTGTATACATTCATCCTCCTACCATTCTGATTTATAGAATGATAACTACTTGTCAGAGTAGAAATCTTATCTGCCTTCTATATGAATTTTTTAATTTGGCTTCTATTTTTGTTTTGTTGTTTCATAAACCCCCATTATTTTATTTTATTTATTTATTTTAATTTTTATTAGTGAAACACCATGAGGTACAGTTGTGGACTTACAAGTTTTTGTGCTTGGGTTTCAGTTATACAATGATCAAGTACCCATCCCTCCACCAGTGCCCATTTCCCACCACCACAGATCCCAGTATCCCTCCAACCCCCCATCCCCCCATCCCACCCTCTGTGGCAGGGCATTTCCTTTTGTTCTCTCTCTCCTTTTGGGTGCTGTGGTTTGCAAAAGAGGCATTGAGTGGCAATCATGTTCGGTCTATACCCCCTTTAAAAGGATTTGATTTGTTTTAGAAAATACCTTCTAAGTCTTCTTGTTCAAAGAGATTTCTTCTTGTATGTTCATTGACACACCCTCAAACAAATATATTATAAAATTTTCTTCTGAATCTAGTAGTAAATTTAGCTTCTTTTTTATCTTCTGCATCTTAATACATTGCTCCCCTGACCATGGTGGTGGAGAGGCAGAGTAGATTGGGAGTGGAGGGGTGGGCGCTTTGGTGAAGGGGTTGGGGTTGCAACACTGAAAGCTTATCATGAGCTCTATAGTAAATTGTAATGTGTAAAATAAAAATTAAAACTATGTTCCTTCTTTAACACTGTACGAACTGTATTCCAGTTACTTATTTACTTGTCATTAACCAGGAGGGCCTCCTGAATATGAGGAGCAGAGCTGTCTAGATCTGAGGCTGTAATATGTGACCTGACTCCTCTGGAGCAAGTTGATATGAGCACATCTGAGCCCAGTTCTGACTAACTCTGTCAATCATGATCCTTTACCAAATGACATATGAGACTTGCCTAGCATTTGCCTAAATGTGGAGAGGGGCCAGTACAGTTTTCTGAAAATCAGTGTAGGCCCGCACAGTGTAAGGAGAAAAGTGATGAAAGGAAGAATAAAGTCTTTGAAGAAGGCCCCCGGGAAGTCCCCACCAGACGCTGGATTTTCAGCAGTCCGAGGTCTGAGCATATTCCCATGCCATTCCCCTCTAGCTTGAGCCATATTGTATTTGTCTCTAGCTCTAAGGAAGTGCTATTATTATGCCCAAAATTAGAGAGAAAGTAAGAAATACTGTGCCTGCCATAGAGGCAGGGAGTGGGGTAGGGTGGGGGTGGTGAGTGGGACACTGGGAACAATGGTGATGGAAAAGGTGAACTGGTGGAGGAATGAGTATTCCAGCATTATTCAAATGAAATGCAATTCATGAAAGTTTGTAACTGTATCTCACAGTGGTCCAATAAATTTTTTATTTAAAAAAAAAAGAAGAAGAAGTTCTGCTACGTAAAATGATACTCATGTGCCTTCTGACTTTGTAACTGCTTTTTTTGCATGCTTTTTATGCTAACTTCTGCTCTGGCACACAGTGACCCACTGACAACGTTCCATGCTGTTTCCCAAACTCCTATTCAGTGGTTTCTGCCTCTATGAGGAATTTCCTGGTAAGTCTCTCAGTCAAACAAAATCTAGTCAGTACTATTTCTTTCCATGGATATAACTCCAAAGACTATTTTAAATATGTATCTTCTTCTAGACTTTAATATAAGATTAAGATTCAATACTGAGCAGGGCACCTAATCAATATTAGATCACCAATAAGTGTTTGACAGAAAGTCACATAGTACAGAGACACCTGGTGGATCAGAGATACACTTCAGTCACCTCTAGACTTTTATTGCTAGCACCTTTGGGAAAATGATCAGTTATGGTCACCTCCAGATGTGCCCCGCATTGTTATTTTAGCATAAAATCAGTCATGCCAAAGACAGTTTAACTAGAGTCTCTTGATGTAGTTGCACCCCAAAAGCAGCAGGAAAAAATACCACCCAGATAACAGAATATGGTCTATTTTCAACCTTCAGTTTGAGAGTAATTGCAGACTATGTTAGGGTCAACCTAACAGGAAGGTACTGAATTGAACAGCTGCATATCTAAAAACTGGCCTATGATTTTTACTTAATTTGGAGCCTAGATTTCACTGAATTAAACAGTTACATGAGGGGCCAGAGAGCTAACATAGTGGATAAGATGCTTAACATAGAGAACCTGGATTCAATACCTGGCATAACATATGGTCCCCTGAATACAACCAGGAATGATCCCTAAGCACAGAGCCAGAAATAAGCCCTGATTATGCCCGGGTATGGTCCAATTATTTTTTTCTAATAGTAACATGATGGGGCTGGAACGATAGCACAGTGGGTAGGGTATTTGCCTTGTACCCAGCCAACACAGCTGACCTGAGTTCGATTCCTCCACCCCTCTCAGAGAGGCTGGCATGCGACCAAGAGTATCCCGCCCGCACGGCAAAGCCTGACAAGCTACCCATGACATATTTGATATGCCACACACAGTAACAACAAGTTTCACAATGGAGACGTTACTGGGCCCACTCGAGCAAATTGATGAACAACGGGAGGACAGTGACAGTGACAGTGAACATGATGGAGTCTGAGTTATAGCACAGTGGGTAGGGTGTTCGCTTTGCACACAGCCAATTCCAGTTCAATGCCCAGCATTCCGTAAGGTCCCTTGAGCCCTGCCAGGAGTAATCCCTGAATCCTTCCAGATATGACCCCAAAACAAAACAAAACAAAAAGTAACATGAACCATAATCTCACACAAATACAATTACATTGGAAAAGTGGAAAAGTCTGATCAGCACAAGTAAAAGTGTAACCAATTTTTTAACTGCATTTCAAGTGCAAGTATTAGAGTAAGCAAAGGCCAAAAAGGTAAAGAGAAACGGCTTTTAACTTCAAGGCCATTTAAAACATTTTAGCACTGTTTAATAAACTATTCAAAACTACCAGTATAAATAAAAATATGGACCCTTCTGTTGCTGTTAACACCTGCACTAAAAATATTTTATCTATAAATTGGATGCCCTTGAAGTGATTCTTGTCTATCTAATTGATTATTTTCAATAAGGAAAAAGCCAGGTATATTTAAGCTTCAATTACAGAAAATCAGCAGTAATCCAAACTTTTCAGAGATTCAATCTGTCACAATAAGGTAGGCTTTCATCATGCATATGGAATCAAATCTATCCAAGTCAAACATTACTTTCTATGTCAAATGTTCTTTATAATTTTTAAAAGCTTTTAAATTTATGCTCTATAGGTGAATGGATGCCCTTCATTTGTCTATGTAGGACAAATAACAGAAAATAGTGTTCTGTATTTTTTAGTATATCTTAGTGTCTTTCTTGGTTTATTGACTGAATCCAGCCCCTCTTTACTTGTCTTAATAGAGTTGGTTAAGACCTTTTTCTCCTTGGATATGTTGGTGAAAATATCACAATAGCTGGATCCAGGTAATCCTTAGTATACTCACTTGATAAATTCCTCATCTTAGTTTTCCTCTCAGACCTCGTATTCGTTACTATTTTCACTTTTCCACCCTCTTGGAAACCAGTTAACCGTCTCTTATGCTCCCTCTTACTCCTGTTCCCCACAGACCCAGGATGATTTACCTGGTTTGTGGTAGAAGGACAACCACCCCTGTTCACATTCTACTTCCTACCGGGTGGCAACAGACCTACAAGTGAGACAAAGAACATTGATATATTTTATATGCAATATCATCTAAAACTAAAATTACATAGATGAAGATATTCATTTTTTAAAAATTGGTTCATGTAACCATGGATGCTGAGAAGCCCCCAAATCTAAATTCTTCAACTTGGGGGGATGGAGCAATAGTACAGTGGATAGGGCATTTACCTTGCACACGGTCAACCGGGTTTAATTCCCAACATTTCATATGGTCCCCCAAGACCACCAGGAGTAATTCCTGAGTGCAAAGTCAGGAGTAACCTCTATGTATTGCCGGGTGTGACCCAAAAAGCAAAAACAAAAACAAACAGAATAAATTTTTAAATTAAGGCCCTCCCGTTGATCGTCGATTTGCTCGAGCGGGCCCAGTAACGTCTCCATTGGAGACTTTGTTGTTACTGTGTCTGGCATATCGAATACTCTCGGTAGCTTAAATAAATAAATAAAATCTGCAACTTGGAAACCCCAGAAATTCCCAGGTATCATTGCTGCCTGAAGATCTGAGACCCAGGAGGACTGATAATGTCACTTCTAGCCTGCGTCTGAGTTCAAAGTCAGAAGACTAATGTCCTAGTTCAAACACAACAGGACCAAAAGAAAGAATTCTTTATTTCTCAGTATATTATTCTGATGTCTTTCAAGGATAGATGAAATCAACCCACAACAGAAGGCAATCCACTTTTCTGGGTCTATCAACTCAAATACTAATCTCACACAAGAGTAACCTCGGACACCCTCAGAATAATGTTTGTCCAAGTAGCTAGACACATGGTGCAGTTAAGTTGACACAGAAGAGTCATCATACTAGAGCCAACTCAGTTCATTTTAGGGGGGAGAATTATGAAGAAAGCCCTGTTTCCTGTGCGAGGCCAGACCACTCTCTATAACCTGGTTTCCTAAAGAACCTCAGACCACAGGAATGTGGCTGACCTGCCTGTTTTATCCTCGTATGATAAGGTGTCTCTAAAGTTGATCAAAACCCACAGACTTCTGATTTCTTCTGGTCTTTCTCACTTTCTGACTGAAGGGCAAACAAGAAGCTTCTCTAATGATTCAGGTTTTTCTATTAGTTTCCAGTCATCTTTCATATTGGTATATCCCTCTGTGACACAGCTTAAATCCAGTTACATTTTTCTGCCGTGCATCTGGGAATTAACAGATACCCAAACAATTAAATTCCCAACAAGTGGGGGGTTTTATCAGCCACTATCATGGTTCCTAAACCTGAGAGAGTGCAACAAGAAATGCCGACCTTCTTTTTGGTCATTTTCTGAACATGAGTATAACACTACAAAGTAACTCTGGCTTTCCCTAAATATTAAGAAAAAAAGCCTAGGAGAACTGATGCTATAGCTAAATAATTATTAAATATTTTCATCAAAATTTTAATGATGCGCACAAAACACGGAAGACTAGATCTGTGAGGAAACGATCTTAAAATACAACAAGAAATGGGTCAAGGAGATAACTCAAAGTGTCAAAGACATACTTCGTATCTTGTAGATCCTGGTTTTGACCTGAGTGTCTTAGGGTCCCAAACACCATCAAGCCCAAACATCCCTTCATTACTGGACCTGAGCATTGAGTCACCCAGCCAGCTATCTAGCCATCAATTGGGTCAAGTACTGTTGGGGAAGGCCCCAGACCCCTAAACAAGACTGAGACCACTCCTTCTCTACCCCTGCTCCCGACCTGCAGGACCACAAACCAAACTGATGTGAGTTCTCAACAAGCCCCAAGAGACGACACAGGAGGTACCCCTAAAACCATTAGTGCTAATAGTGTCTCAGAGACCCCCAAGGACCTCATACTACAAAACCAGCCTGGCAGTTTGGCCTGGCAGAGGATGCTATCAACTAGAAGTGCCTGTACTTTGAGAACACAAGCCTCCAGGATACCAGCAAGCACCTTCACAAAGGAGAGAATTCACAGAGCTCCTCGAGGGCAAGCAATTGTGACCAGAAAAAAATCCCAGAATTTTGTTTGTTTGTTTAGGAGCCACACCCGGCAGTGCTCAGGGCTTACTCCTAGTTCTGCACTCAGAAATCTCTCCTCAGATGAGCATATGGGGTGCTGGGGAGCAAACCCATGTCAGTCACGTGCAAGGAAAGCACCCTACTCACTGTTCTACCTATTTCTCTGGCCTAAGAATCCCAAAATTTTAGCAGATGCCATGTGCCAGATAGAAGACTACTCTACCCGCACACCATCAGGGCTAAGCTTCTGCAGCTGCTATGAACACATATTACAAAGACCTAATCCCTAGCTCAGCCTGCAAAGGGAGAAATGGCACAGCATGGAAGGCAAAACCCCACCATTGGAATTACAGGCAAGACTGTCACCATAGTAAACCACCAAAAGCAACCAACAGATACCTATGCCTCAGCCTAGAGGAAGGAATTAGATCAGTCACTCAGCTCCAAGAGGTAACAGTTCTACTCAAAAGAGAATAATTCATAGTGAGGGACTTCATACTCAGGCTGGTTCTTCCCAGTCAGGATAGTGACTAAAGAGAACACAACAGTGCTTGAAGAAAATCTGCTTCCTCCGCACAACTGAGGGCCTGAAAAAACAAAACCTATCTTCAAATCAAGAGCCAGAGCACCTCCTATTAGAAATGAAAAGCCCCTCACTCCCCCAAAAAGTGAATTATAATGAAAACAATAAGAGAATAAAATACTCAGAAATAAATCTTGATGACACAGAAATTGGGAGTCTAACAGACAAAGAATTTACATTAACTGTTACAAGGAAAATAAATGAGAAACACTAAATGCATACTAACCCCCAAACAAAACATTTAACATAATAAGAAAATAAAAATGTAGGAGGGGTTCTTCATCAAAGTGATTGAAACTATAAAATTTTTCCAAAGAAAAGTGCTAGGTATAAAAACAATTTAATCATCTATTAAAAGTCACTGTCACTGTCACTGTCACTGTCCTCCCATTTTTCATCGATTTGCTCTAGCAGGCCCCGTAACATTGTGAGACTTATTACTGTGTTTGGCATATCGAATATGTCATGGCTAGCTTGCCAGGCTTTGCCGTTAGGGCGAGATACTCTCAGTAGCTTGCCAGTCTCTCAGAGAGGAGCAGAGGAATCGAACTCAGGTCAGTCATGTTGACGGCGTGCAAGGCAAATGCTCTACCCACTAGTTTAATTTCTTTTCATTCAAACCAGAAAGAAAACAATAACATCAATAACATACAAGCTCAGTCTTGTAAAGGAAGGAATAATTGAAATCAATGCTAAAATTTTAGTAATATATTCAATGACTCAAGTAGAAGAGAGAGAAATAAGATATAGGAAAAATTAAAAAACACTTAACAGGTACTGAAGCAATAGCACAGCAGGTAGGGTGTTTGCCTTGCACACAGCCGACCCGGGGTTCTATTCCCAGCATCCTATATGGTCCTCTGAGCATCGCCAGGAGTTATTCCTGAGTACAGAGACAGAAGTAACCCTATGCATTGCCAGGTGTGACCCAAAAAGGGAAAAAACACTTAACAGCTATTAGTCTTTATTTTAAAATGAATCAAAAGGATAACATATATAAGAAGGGAAAATTGCTTATTCGAAACAATAAGTGACATCTTTTCAAATTCAATGGAAGAAGTAACAGGAGGAATCCAGGACACCTGACTGGAGAGATAGTGCAATAAACAGAGTTCTCAATCTGGATTCCATCCCCAGCATCCCAGAAGCCCCCTGAGTCCTGCCAGGAGTGCAGAAGCAGAACTAAATCATGAAACACGTCTTGGTGTAGCTCAAAACAACAACAACAAAAGAAATCCAGGACTCTAATAGAACAGCAAATTTCTAAACATATAAGGATATTCACTATGGCACATCATTATGAAATTATCAAATCAATAATAAAAATAGTAGAGATGATGGGAAGAGCTAAGTATGTAAAGTTAAACATTTATACCCTGACCAAACAAATTTCACAGGTTATAAAAGAACAGAATGACATTATCTTTTATAAAAGATAAAAACTTCCGGGTTTTCTCCCCTGATCTGCGCGGGACGGGCACGGAGGCCCAGCTCTGGGCAACCAAGCTGCACGGCTCCTATTCCAATCAGGTACAGCCCGCCCCCAAGGGCCTGGGACCCTCTCTGTGGATGCACACCTAGCTCCACCTCCTAGAAAGCCGGTTTTCTCCCCTGATCTGCACGGGACGGGCACGGAGGCCCAGCTCTGGGCAACCAAGCTGCACGGCTCCTATTCCAACCAGGTACAGCCCGCCCCCAAGGGACTGGGACCCTCTCTGCACATGCACAGCTAGTTCCATCGACGTTCCCAACTCCTCGCTCAGTGCCAGGGACTCTTTCCGGAGCCACGGCCACTAACGCGGCCACGAAATATTTTCCCACTACATATGCCATAGGAACCATAAGCTACCTTCTTAGATGGGAACTTCTCTAGTTTAGCTCAGTCACTAGAAACACAGTAGCCAATAACTCATAAGCCTATCTTAACTCATACTGCATATCAAGCAGAATAGTAACAGTGAACGTGAAGGACTAAACCACACTTTTCACAATGGTAAAGCAACGCAAAAGCCCACCAAACTTTCTTATTGAAGAGTCTAGCCCAGATGACACCAACAGTACTGCAGTGTTAGACAACCTCTCTGACAAGGAATTCAGAAAGGAGCTACTTAGGATGCTTAGGGAACTAAAAGAAACAATGGAAAGCAATGCCAATAGAAGACAAGAGGATTTGAAGGCAGAAATGAGGAAAATGCAATCAGAAATGTCAGACCTGAAAAATCTCGTAGGCGAATTGAAAAACTCAGTGGAAGGCCTCAGCAGCAGAGTAACAGCTGCTGAAAACAGAATCAGTGAGCTCGAAGATGAAGTTCAGAGACTCTCCAGAAAAGAGCAGAAAGTGGAAAAGAGACTCACAATTCGGGAACAGATGGCAAGAGAAGATCGTGATGAAGCCAAGAGGGGTAACATAAGAATTATTGGAGTCCCAGAGGTACAGGAAGAAAACCTTGATGAAGAGGAAACTGTCAAAGACATCATTGCTACAACGTTTCCAGAGCTGAAGAAAACTTGTGACCATATTCAGGAGGCCCGAAGGGTACCAGCTAGAAGAAATCCAAATAAAAATACCCCAAGACACATTCTAATCAAAATGACCAAAACCTTAGACAGAGACAAAATTCTGAAAGCAGCAAGATCGAAGAAAGAAATCTCTTACAAAGGAGCATCCTTAAAATTCACAGCTGATTTTTCTGATGAAACCCTCATGGCCCAAAAACAGTGGTGGGACATAGTGAAAAAACTCAATGAAATAAATACCTCCCCAAAAATACTTTACCCAGCGAGACTCTCATTCATAATAGAAGGAACAACACACAGTTTCACAGACAAACAAGAGCTCAGGAACTTCATAGACTCAAAACCGTGGTTACAAGAACAACTAAATGGGCTACTTTAAGGCAAGAAAGGCCCCTCAAATACACCAAATTTCAACAGAACAATGGGACAAAATCCCATAACAATAATCTCTCTCAATGTCAATGGGCTAAACGCACCAATCAAAAGACATAGAGTGGCAGGATGGATTCGAAAATTGAACCCAACATTCTGCTGCCTGCAAGAAACACATCTCAATAGTCAAAGCAAACACAGACTCAGAGTCAAAGGCTGGAAAACAATCCTACAGGCAAACAGCTCCCATAAAAAGCTGGGGTAGCCATCCTAATATCAGACCACATCGATTTCAGAGTGAGGAAGGTCATAAGAGACAGTGAAGGCCATTTCTTATTGATCAAAGGATCTGTACAACAGGAAGAACTTACAATAATAAATGTATATGCACCTAATGAGAGACCAGCAAAGTACTTAAAACAACTACTCATAGATTTGGAAAAAGACATCAACAGCAACACAATACTAGTGGGAGACTTCAACACTGCTTTGTCACCTCTTGATAGATCAACCAGACTCAAGCTTAGCAAGGACATACTTCATCTGAGGGAAACAATGGAAGAAAGGGACTTAGTAGATATATACAGGACACTTCATCCACAAAAAGCTGAATACACATTCTTCTCAACCGTACATGGAACATTCTCCAAGATAGACCACATGTTGAGCCACAAAACATGCCTCCATAAAATTAAGAAGATAGAGATTGTATCGACAATCTTCTCAGACCATAATGCGCTGAAATTAGAAGTAAATCACATACAAAAACAGAAAACTATATCAAACACCTGGAAATTAAACAGTGCTCTATTGAACAACGAGTGGCTTAGACAGGAAATCAAAGAGGAAATCAAAAGATTCCTAGAAACGAATGAAAATGAGAACACGAGTTACCAAAACTTACGGGACACAGCAAAAGTTGTGTTAAGAGGAAAGTTTATAGCTCTACAAGCATTCCTCAGGAAGGAGGAGCGAGCACACATAAGTAACCTAACCTCACAGCTTAAGAGCTTGGAGAAGGACCAAAAAAAGGAGCACAACCCGAACAGGAGAAAGTACATAATAAAACTCAGAGCAGATATTAACGAGATGGAAACCCAAAAAACAATCCAAAAGATCAATGAAACCAAGAGCTGGTTCTTCGAGAAAATTAACAAGATTGATAAGCCTCTAGCAAAACTCACAAAGAAAGGGAGAGAGAAAACCCTAATAAACCGAATCAGAAATGAAAAGGGGGTCATTACAACAGAAACTACAGAAATTCAAAGGATCCTCAGGGAGTACTTTGAGAAACTGTATGCCACGGAACATCAAAACCTCGAGGAAATGGATAAATTCCTAGACTTCTACAGACTCCCAAGGCGGAACCAAGAAGACCTGGAATACCTGAACAGACCTATCACCATCAAGGAAATTGAAATGGTAATAAAAAGTCTCCCCAAGCACAAAAGTCCTGGCCCGGATTGATTCACTAGTGAATTCTTCCAAATCTTTAAAGAGGACTTACTCCCAATCCTCTTTAAGCTTTTCCACGAAATTGAAATATCAAAAACACTTGCGAACAGTTTCTACGAAGCAAATATCACACTGATACCAAAAGCAGACAGAGATACCACAAAGAAAGAGAATTACAGACCGATATCCCTGATGAACACAGATGCAAAGATCCTCAACAAACTACTAGCAAATAGAATACAACTACTCATCAAAAAGATCATACACCATGACCAAGTAGGATTCATCCCAGGGATGCAAGGATGGTTCAACATTCGGAAATCAATCAACATTATCCATCATATCAACAAAAGAAAAGATAAAAAGCATATGATTATATCAATAGATGCAGAGAAAGCATTTGACAAGATCCAGCACCCCTTTATGATGAAAACCCTAGCCAAATTGGGTATAGAGGGGACCTTCCTCAACATAATTAAAGCCATCTACCACAAGCCTACAGCAAGCATCATCCTCAATGGGGAAAAACTGAGAGCCTTCCCTCTAAGATCAGGGACGAGACAAGGATGCCCACTCTCTCCACTGCTGTTCAATATAGTACTGGAAGTACTTGCAATAGCGATTAGGCAAGAAAATATATTAAGGGCATTTAGGTAGGAAAGGAAGAAATCAAGCTCTCACTCTTTGTAGATGACATGATACTATACTTAGAGAACCCAATAACCTTGACCAAAAAACTCCTGGAAACAACAGACTCATATAGTAAAGTTGCAGGCTATAAAATCAATACCCAAAAGTCCATGGCTTTCCTATATGCAAACAGTGAGAGAGAAGAAAGCAACATGAAAAAACAATCCCGTTCACAATTGTGCCCCAGAAAATCAAGTACTTAGGAATCAGCTTAACTAAGGAAGTAAAGGACCTGTACAAAGAAATCTACAAAACGCTACTTCAGGAAATAAAAGAGGACATGAGGAAATGGAAAGATATCCCCTGCTCATGGGTTGGGAGATTTAACATTGTCAAAATGGCAATACTACCGAAAGCATTGTATAAATTCAATGCAATCCCTATAAGGATACCCATGACATTCTTCAAAGAAATGGAGCAAACACTCCTGAAATTTATATGGAACAATAAGCCCCCACGAATAGCTAAAGCAATTCTTGAGAAAAAGAAAATGGGAGGTATCAACCTCCCGAACTTCAAACTCTACTACAAAGCAGTAATAATTAAAACAGCATGGTACTGGAACAAAGGCAGAACTACAGACCAATTGAACAGGATTGAATGCACTGACATCTCCCCTCAATCATATGACCATCTAATCTTTGATAAAGGTGCAAGTAATATGAAGTGGAGTAAGGAAAGCGTCTTTAACAAATTGTGCTGGCATCACTGGACGGCTACATGCAAAACAATGGGCTCAGAACTCTGCCTAACACCATGTACAAAAGTAAGATCAAAATGGATTAAAGACCTCAACATCAGACCAGAAACCAAAAGGTACATTGAAGATAAAGTTGGCAAAACCCTCCATGACATTGAAGCTAATGGTATCTTCAAAGATGCCACGCCACTAGCCGAGCAAATGAAAACAGAGATAGATAAATGGGACTATCTTAAACTAAGAAGCTTCTGCACCTCCAAAGAAACAGTGACCAAAATACAAAGACAGTCTACAGAATGGGAAAGGATATTCACCGAATACACATCTGACAAGGGGTTGATATCCAGGATATACAAAATACTGGTTAAACTCCACAAGAAGAAAACATCCAACCCCATCCAAAAATGGGGCAATGAAATGAACAGAAACTTTCTCAAAGAAGAAATCCGAATGGCAAAAAAGCACATGAGAAAATGCTCTACATCATTAATCATCAGGGAGATGCAGATCAAAACCACAATGAGATACCATCTCACACCTCAGAGACTGGCCCATATTCAAAATAACAAAAGCAACCGATGCTGGCGTGGATGTGGCGAGAAAGGGACACTCCTTCACTGTTGGTGGGAATGTCCACTGGTTCAGCCCTTCTGGAAAACAGTATGGACGATTCTCAAAATATTAGAAATTGAGTTCCCAATCGACCCAGCAATACCACTCCTGGGAATATATCCCAGAGAGGCAAAAATGTATAGTCGAAGTGATATCTGCACTTGTTTGTTCGTTGCAGCACTCTTTACAATAGCCAGAAACTGGAAGAAACCTGAATGCCCAAGAACAGATGACTGGTTAAAGAAACTTTGGTACATCTACACAATGGAGTACTATGTAGCTCTTAGAAAAGATGAAGTCATGAAATTTACATACAAGTTGTAAAATATGGAAAGTATCATGCTAAGCGAAATGAGTCAGAAAGAGAGGGATAGACATAGAAAGATTGCACTCATCTGGCGGATATAAAGTAACAAAGTATGAGATTAATACCCAAGAATAGCTGAGATCAGCACCAGGAGGATTACTCCATAACTTAGAGGCCAGCCGGGCATCCTAGAGGAAAGGGCAGCTCAGATAGAGAAGAGAGCACCAAATAAAGGATGTTTGGAGGATCCTCCCAGGAGGGGAGATGCATGTCGAAAGTAGACTATGGACTGAACATGTTTGCCACTCAATGCCTCTTTTGCAGACCACAACACCCAAAAGGAGAGAGAGAACACAGGGGATTGCCCTGCCACAGAGACAGGGGGGGATGGGGGGATGGGGGTGAGGGAATATTATCCATGGTGGTGGAAAATGGGCACTGGTGGAGGGATGGGTATCTGATCATTGTATAATCGAAACCCAAGCACAAAAAATTGTAAATTTACAACTGTAAATAAATAAATAAATAAATAAATAAAAAAGAAACTTTTGTACATCTACACAATGGAGTACTATGTAGCTGTTAGAAAAGATGAAGTCATGAAATTTACATACAAGTGGTACAACATGGAAAGTATCATGCTAAGCAAAATGAGTCAGAGAGGCATAGACATAGAAAGATTGCATTCATCTGGGGGATACAAAGTAACAAAATATGAGATTAATAACCAAGAATAGCTGAGATCAGCACCAGGAGGATTACTCCATAGCTTAGTGGCCAGTCGGGCATTCTAGAGGAAAGGGCAGCTCAGATAGAGAAGGGAACACCAAATAAAGGGTGTTTGGAGGATCCTCCCAGGAGGGGAGATGCATGTCGAGAGTGGACTATGGACTGAACATGTTTGCCACTCAATGCCTCTTTTGCAGATCACAACACCCAAAAGGAGAGAGAGAACACAGGGGATTGCCCTGCCACAGAAGCAGGGGTGGATGGGGGGATGGGGGTGGGGGGGATATTATCCATGGTGGTGGAAAACGGGCACTGGTGGAGGGATAGGTATCTGATCATTGTATAATCAAACCCAAGCACAAAAAATTGTAAATCTACAACTGTACCTCATGGTGTTTCACTAATAAAAAAAAAATTAAAAATAAATAAATAAATAAATAAATAAAACTTCCAACCAAAATTACTCCACTCTACAAAATTATTCAAATACAATGAGGAAAAAAAGACTTTAAGATAAACAAAGGCTAATAGATTTTGCCAACACCATGCCTGCACTGAAAAAAAACTGTTGTAGTTAGTTTTTTTATAGAAGAAGAGAAATAAAAAACATAAAAACTTTATAAAGTGAAACACATAATCAGAAACATAAATAAGAATAAAGAAAGATAAGAAAACATCAAAGGGGAGGAAAATATGACAGCATCTGTATAACTACAAGTTTATATCAACATTCAAAAAAATTTACTACCTTAGAGAAAGATGAATCCAAAAATCATGGTAACAATGAAACAAAAATCTTGAGCAGAGATAACAGCAGAAAAATTGAATAAACTAAGGGAAAATCATCCAAAGAAAAAGGAAAATAGAAGCCCCTCTGGATTAAAAACACCAAAAATACAACAACTGAAGAAAGAATGAGTTATAAGGGTCAGAAATATAGGACAGAGGTTAAGGCACGTGTTTCACATTCAATCAACCCACTTTAATCCCACTTCCTCAATCCTGGGGACTCCTGAGCACCACTGGGGTAGCCTGGAAAATTCCCGTGCACCCCAAGCCTTAAGCAGTGCATCATCTTTGCTCTTGCATTGACTCTTAGGGTTATCTGAGAATTGTTGCTTGGGAGTCCCAAAAAATAACTAGGCCTTCCAAGCAATGATTGACATAATCATAAAATTATGATCATAATATATAAAATATCATAAAATTATACGATGTTAGTTGTGTATATAAATCTGATTATACCAATAGATGCAGAAATATTTTTCCAAGATTCAACATCCATTCCTTAGAAATACTAACAAAATAGGGATATAAGGAACATATCTCAATTTAGTAGCAACCATATACAAAAATCCACAACTAACATCATAACATTAAGACCAGCACAAGGAAGGATGTTCACTTTCCACAATTACTCAACATGGTTTTGGAAATCTTCGCCACAGCAGTCAAATAATAAAAAGAAGTCAAAGGCATCCAAATTGGAAAATAAGTAAGCAATCTATCACTATTTGCAGATGGCATGATAAGACACATAGAAGACCCTAACGACTCAACTAAAAAGTTTCAGAAACAATAATCCAAACAACAAAGTAGTAAGCTGCAAAATTCATGCACAAAAATTTGTTGCACTTCTACATGCAATGAACTAGAAGAGAAAAAAAGCAAAAGAACAGTATCATTTAAAATAGCATATAAAATTGGAAAATAGTATATAAGAAACCTCAAGTACCTAGGAATAAATTTAACAAAGGTGCAAATGACTTGTACATTACAATCACTGTCACTGTTCTCCTGTTATTCATCGATTTTCTCGAGCGGGCTCAGTAACATCTTCGTTGTGAGACTTTGTTGTTAGTGTGTTTGGCATATTGAATTACGTCACGGGGAGCTTGCCAGGCTTTTGTGTGTGGGCGAGATACTCTCAGTAGCTTGCCAGGCTCTCCAAGAGGGGCAGAGGAATCGAACTTGGGTCGGCCATGTTGGCTGTGTGCAAGGCAAACACCCTATCTGCTGTGCTATCGCTCCAGCCCAATTAGAAACTATATTACTAAAAAATTTTAAAAAGTAGAAGAGTGGCTAGAGAAATAATACAAAGATTAAGGTGTTTGCTTAGCATAGGGCTGAGGCCCTGACACTGGTTCAAATTCCGGCACTACAAGGCATGGCCCCTGAGCACAACCAGGTGTGGTCCCAAAAACAAAACAAAAAATAAGAGTGATCATTATTATCAATTATTATCCAAACGGTGTGGGCAAGCAAATCGATGAACAACAGGAGGACAGTGACAGTGACAGTGATCCAAATGGTGTTGGACACCAAGAATGATACACTCAATAACTATGTGTTGACATATATGAAACAGATGGAAACATCCGGAACATATGGGTTTCTGCTTTAAACCCTTCACTTGCCTTGTGACAAACCCTGTTTGATTCCCAGCAGCATATATAGAGACCCCAAGTACTGCCAGATGTTATCTCTAAGCACAGAGTCAGGAGTAAGCCCGCAAACTAGCAGGTGTGACCAAAACCTAAAAGATGGGAGGCAGCAGAGATACTACAAGGGGCCAGGCACTTGCCTGCAGCTAAGGCAGCCATGACCCTAAGCCTGATTCAAATTCCCAGAACCACATAAGCCACCTGAGCACTTTAAGGGGTCAGTCCTGACCACAGAGTCAGAAATAGTCTCTGGACACCCTTGGCATGACCCTCCCCAGTACCCAGAAAAAAAAATAGAAGAGGGCACAAGAACATGAAAAAAGTCTTCATATTCATGGACCGGGTTAATAAACCTGCCACGAGCAGGGCAGCAGAGAGAGCCCATCATTTACAAACCACCCTGCTACTGTTCTGGAGTTGGCAAAGGACTCTGGGAGTGATTTGTACCACTTGCCTTCTCTCCAGAGATGCCAGAAGCTTCTATCCCATCTCTCCAAAGCTTACTCAAATGTCGACACATCACTCACTAAGGCAATGCCCCCCCCCGCGCCCCACCAGTTCCCTAAAGCAAACACACACACACACACACACACACACACACACACACACACATTCTCTTAAGCTCTCTAAGCTTGCGGTGTGGTTATACCCAAAATTCCAGAGTCAAAAGAAACCTTTGCTTTCTCACAAATGGTGTAAGGCTACCAATTATCATGGGGAACGAGATACTTACTGTTCAGAGACAAAAAAGCACCCCTCCCCATCCCAAGTGTTTTAAGAGAATAGCACGTTGTCATCTGAGAGAGTAATTTATTTCCACATAATTGGCTTTAGAAAGGGCATCTTCGGTGTCTAATGCCCTAAATATCTCTGGGCCTACTTTTGCTGGCACTGACCCCACAGGGGAAAGAGAACTGTAATTAATTGACTCATTTATGATTAATGCATTCCAGCTTTCCTCTGCTGCTACTTTCCAAGGAGAAAATTGGCCAGGCCAGTGACTCTTTCCATGGACGTAATTCATTTTAAAGAAAGAAAGAAATCTGAATGACAAGTGAGAAGTTTGCTGCTCATGGAAAACCCTTGGAGGCTGCATCTTTCCTGCGTGTCCTGTCCACCACAGAAAACCATCTCATGGATTTTGTTTCATTCTCGGCAATAAAATCCTTACACAGAATTGTGTTTCCTGATGAAGGAAGGACAGAAGAACTGTGAGTATTTTAAGAAAGCCCATCTCTCTGGGCAGTGTAGGGGCTGCTCATTGTGGCTCAGACCCAATCGGTGTGATTCAACAAGCTAAGACTAATACAAGCCACAAACCTTTTTCTGGTTATTGATGAATATCCTGTTGAGCCTTTTCACTGTGCTCAAAAGCATAGGAAAGAGTCACTCACTAACTTAGGAACACAAACATGCTCTTCCAACATGAATTTTTAAACCCCTCTAGGTATATGATAGGTGCTCCCTCATTTTCCTTTGTGCCCTGTTTCTCTAGCAAAACCAAACTTCCCTATGGCCTCTATTCCCACAGTCTTGTTAAATATTACATTTATAATTAGAAAAGGGTGCTATCCATGAACATCTCCCACAGATGAATTATATTTAAGAGTTTGACTGACATCATTCCATAGGGATAATACATTGGTGTCTTTCAGAAAACCTGGATAAATTCTCTAAATATTATTTATGTTTTGTACTTCCAATCACCATCCCATTCCACTCCCAACCCTACCTTTCTCAGGTCTCTAAGAACTGGGTTGGATCTTTAGCTTCTCTGCATTTCATTTATATCCTAGACTATCTCACTGTGATCTCAGGCCCATCAGAAGCAGCAGGTGGCTCTTCAGCCTAAGATGATAATACACTAGAGCCTTTCAGAACCTCTAACGTAATGGCAACCTCCCAGGGGCATGTCTACAAGTAAATAGTAGTTTATGACTCAGTTGAGGTTTATAACAAGCCAGGAAAATATCAATGGAGAGTTCATTCAAAATTGGTTTAGATGTATTATTGACATCTTATAGAGAAGATGGAGGTCAGGGTCTATATATACATTTTTGAAACCTCATAAAATGACAAAATATTATTATTAATTTATGACTAAAATATTCAGAGATAACACCCATAAGCCACACCCTGCCAGCACCAGATAATCTCCTCACCAGCTACCCTCCAGAACTCAGGATGCTCCTCCCAGATGGGAGTATAAAATTAGGCTTCCAGAACCATGCCACCAGACTCTGCACCAGGCTATGGGATGGGTGAGAGCCCTCCCCACCCCAAGGGAACCAGCCCCGGCAGCCACTTTCCAGACCACGCGGCCGCACATTATAAGACACTTCCTACCCATTTTCCACAATTACTACACCGTATCTGATGAGGTTCAGAAAGTAGGCAACAAATCATAGAGAAAAATACATAAATATATGCCTCTCGGAGAGTCTGGCAAGCTACCGAGAATATCCCACCCGCACGGGCAGAGCCTGGCAAGCTTCCTGTGGCGTATACGATATGCCAAATAGAGTAACGACAACAGGTCTCATTTCCATAAAAGAGCCTCCAATTGTTGGGAAAGACGAGTAAGAAGAGGCTGCTAAAATCTCAGGGCTGGGAGGAATAGAGATGTTACTGGTGCCCGCTCGAGTAATTTAACAATCAATGGGATGACAATGATACAGTGTGTCTGTATGTATATATATATATATATGTTATATATATATATATGTAGAGAGAGAGAGAGAGAGAAAATTGAGTATGTAAGATGGTAAAAGCTTCAGCTGCATGTCAGTCCATGGAGTTCCAAATCACTGAAAATGCCCTGGAAACCCATACAACCGGGCGACCTCCGGCTCCAGTTTGCAAGATTCCAAACACTCATGCTTTTCAGACCCTGGGCTTCGAATAGATGCCCAAACCCTTGGCATAACTTTTGTCACCTTTCTATAGAAGACACTCACCAAATAGAGCAGAGAAGGATCCTTAAGTGAGCTTTCTGAAGACACAATTGTCTAGTCACCAGGAGATTCTGGTTTAGCTAGCCCAAGTTAGGGTTCCAACAGTAATATTACTTTAAGTCCTCAGATGATTCTTACAGTCAGTCAGAGCCAAGAGCCATTGACCTATAAGGCTTGCTTGGCCCATTACTGCCAGTTATGGTCAGAGATGCATCAACTCTTTCTCCTCTACCTCTCCTGAGCCTATTCTCTCAAGTTCCTACTGACAATTCCTCCTATGAAGATCTTCCAAAATGGCCTTCTCAAGATTCTCTCCAATGTATAAACATGAACTTTCACATAGAGAGTTGGGGAAGAGGACGTCTATGGATAAAGAGAAATTTTGCATTATTATTTATCATTGAAAATTTATTTAGCACTGCAATGTGCTGGGGAAAATAAGGATTTCAAGGTTGTCTTATCTTGTCTACAGCTGCTGTGAGCAGTTAGTCATGCAGTTTTATAGCCCTCAATTTAACTGCCTATGAAGTTAATAGGTAAATGCAATATTGGAGTTGAGCTGATCAACTCTGAACTCAATAAACAAATACTCAAAAAAAAAAAGCAATTGTCGCCTCTAAGATAGCAAAAAATCTAATTAAGTATCACTTTCCCCTGCTGCTAGATAGACTTAGACGCTAGAAATAATGTTAACATCACTACATGCATATCCAGGACAATCACTATGCCCTTTTACTGAAATCAGACCCCAGCCAGCAATTAAAACAGAAAATGCAAGCATTTTAATGCAGTCCCCTGGTTTTTAGCTGTCAAACAAAATACTAGGAATCAGGGTGGGGTGGTGACGAGGGCCAGATGATATGTTAAAAAAGAAAAATGTGCCATTATTCTGTTTTGTTTTTCACAGAGGAAGCATCCAAGGTCAACAAAACAGATGATACTGATATTTTCCCCAAAGATGTACTGTTTGAGACTCTTCTGCCCCCGTCTCTGCCCCCTCCCCGAGTTTCCTATTGTAATTAAGATATATGTGCTTTTCTGGGCTTTGGGAGTTGCTGGCAGACAGTTCAATTGGCAACAAATTGTAAATTGCCAAAGGCAGATGCTCAATGTTGGATGATGCCCCAGGCAATGCCAGACTGTGCGACCACACCTGGGACCCAGGCCGACTACAAAGCAGAGTGTTGAATTAAATAGTTTCAAGACACATGAAAACTGGTGTTTGATTTAGTTTGCTGTCTTCTCTTTAGAAGATGGGATGAAAGCATATTCCCCAGATCGAAAAGTTTTTCTGGTTCTTGTCACTTGGCCTGACAAGCCCTAATAGCCTCAACCCCGAACCTCCTCTGGGAATGATTTTCTCCTCAGATTGACTCGGGAACTGGCTCAGCTATCTTTGTTCCAAAGCAGGAGCCTGTCACCGCCCAGTGTAAATAATGAAGACAAGGAAGGTAGCAGTGAAGGACTGAATTATATTTCCTCCCCCACCCCAAATTCATCTGAAAAAGCCCTTACCCCTAGTCCCTCAAAATAGAAGTGTTCTTAGAAAAGGCTTTTAAAATGATGAGTAATGTGGCCGGAGCAATAATACAGCAGATAGGTCATTTGCCTTACACACAGCCGACCCAGGTTCAATCCCCGGCATCCCACATGCCCCCCCAAGCACCAACAGGAATAATTTCTGAGTGCAGAGCCAGGAGTAACCTCTGAGCATCAATGGGTGTGACCCCCACAAAAAAGGGGCAAAAATAAAATAAAATAAAATAATGAGTATGGCAGTGAGGAAAAGAGTACCGTGGGATATAGTGCAATACCTTACATGCAGCTGACCCAGATTTGATCCTCCATGCCACATATGGTTCTCAAGCCCCACCAGGAGTGATCTGTGAGTACACAGTCAGGAGTAAGCACTGAGCACAGCCAGGCCTGACACCCAAAACAAACAAATAAAATGTCGAGTATATTACAAATGAAGCCATAAGGGTAGGCAATAAACTGACTGATGTCCCTAGAAGAAGAGAAAGTTTGCACATATCAAAGAGCTACTAGAAATGCAAACACTCAGGAAAAAAAGAGGACAAACTCTTGGAGATATGAGTGAGAGACAGACAGACAAACAGAGAGAAGGAGCCTCATCTGCAAACCAAAGAGAGACATGTCAGAAGTCAAATCTGCCAGCACTTTGATCTTGAACTTAAGCCTCCAGAAATGGGAGAAGATTAACTTCTGTTGTTTTGTTTTGTTTCTGCTGCAGTTTTTTGCTCTGTCAATAAAGGTAAAAGGTAAAGGCCCTCCCGTTGATCGTCGATTTGCTCGAGCGGGCCCAGTAACGTCTCCATTGGAGACTTTGTTGATACTGTGTTTGGCATATCGAATATTCTCGGTAGCTTGCCGGGCTCTCTGAGAGGGGCAGAGGAATCGAACTCGGGTCGGCCATGTTGGTCGCTTGTAAGGCGAACGCCCTACCGCTGTGCTATAACTGTGCTTTGCTCTGTCAATACTAGCAAATTAATACATGACCCATATACTGATGCAATGAAGTATTATACTGACATATTAAATCTGAGACTACTGGTGTTTAATCACTTAATCACTTAACTTCCCGTTAGTCGGCGATTTGCTCGAGCGGGCACCAGTAATGTCTCCATTTGTCCCTGTCGCGTGCTAGTGTAGCCCAATGGCATCTGTTCCCTCTGGGAACATGAAGAGCCTCAAACCGATTGTTCATGATCTTGACGAAGAAGTCTGACCATCTGGTAGATGGGCGGCCATGCGGTCTTTTGACATCCCGTGGAATCCAGTCACTAACAGCTCTAGTCCAGCGGTCATCTTTAAATCTCATTACGTGACCAGCCCATCTGATTTTTGACACCTTGGCAAATGAGACAGTGTCCCTGATTCTTGATCATCATCCGGATTCTTTCTCTCATTTGAGTGAAACGTGATATTCCAAGCATAGCTCTTTCTATTCTTCTTTGGGAGACCTGAATAGCATTCTCATCCTGTTTGCGTAGGGCCCAGGTCTCTGAGGCATATGTTAATGCAGGAAGAACAGTGGAATCAAAGAGATGTGCCTGGAGCCGGAGGTTCTTTGTCCTCTTAGCTATTTCTTCAACGTTCTTGAAGGCGTTCCAAGCCGCTCTCTTCCTCCTCCGCAGCTTGGGTGCCAGGTCATTTGTCATGTTGACTTCTCGACCTAGGTACACATAGCTGTTGCATTCAGAGATGGTCCTTCCGTTGAGAGCGAATGGGGCATCAGGAACGAGGCTGTTTCTCATAAACATTGTCTTCGTAAGATTCAGCTGTAGTCCTACCTTTCCACACTCACGGTCAAAGTCGGCCAGCATTTGTGCCGCTTGGCTGATGTTTGGTGTTATTAAAACAATGTCATCAGCAAAGTGGCGGTGGTGTAGTTGCCGACCATCTATCTTCACTCCCATTCCTTCCCATTCCAGTCATCGCATGATGTTCTCGAGGGTGGCGCTGAAGAGTTTCAGTGAAATGGTATCACCCTGCCGAACCCCTCTCTTGACATCGATGATCACTTCTTTGTAGAATGGTGAGATCCTGGTAGTGAATCCGCAATACAGCTCACGGTGAATCTTGATGTATTGGGCTTGAATGCCCTGATTGGCTAGGGCTTCAATGACCACTTCCATCTCAACAGAATCAAAGGCCTTCTTCAAATCAATGAATGTTAAACAGAGCGGCATCTTGAACTCCCGAGAAACCTCAATGAGTTTGGTTATTGTGTGGATATGGTCGATGGTGCTGAATCCTTTGCGGAACCCTGCTTGCTCGCATGGTTGTCCTTCATCTAGTGTTCTGCCAATCCGATTTAGGATAACTCGAGTGAACAACTTGTAGATGACAGACAATAGGCAGATCAGGCAATAGTTGCCAATGTCATGGATGTCTCCCTTCTTGAACAGTAGTACAGTCCTGCTGGTTTTCCATTGGGACGGAACCTTGCATTCAGACAGGTAGCGAGTGAAGAGCCGAGCCAGTGTATTGATGAGTACTGATGGCAGGTTCTTCAGGTGTTCAGGTCTGACCTTGTCTGGGCCGGGTGCTGTTTGTTTCTTTACCGACAAAATGGCGTGTCGGATTTCGGAAGGGAGAACGTTGGGAACGACATATCCATCCTGTGGAATTCGGTATGTGGACATGGCTATCGAAGAGATTTGAGTAGAAGTCATGGATAATCTTCTCCATTGCCATTCTGCAGGATGTGATGGATCCATCAGGACATCGGAGGGCAGTCATCTTGGTCTTGTAGTTGGTGAAGGACAGGCGGGCGTAACTTGAATACTTTTCCCAGCTTCTGCTGCATCTACCAGTACTTCTGCTCTTCTCTCTTTGAGGTCTTCCTTGATCGCATCTCTGCACTGCTTTGCGAGCTCAGATGTTAGCTTGCGGTTGCCTGAGGCATGCGCCAAACCACGTTGGCGAATTAGCTCAAGAGTTTTCGAAGACAGGCGATTTTTGTGGCTATCTCTCTCTTGGCGTTCCTCGCACATTCATGGAGGTGCTGAACCAGTCGATCGTATTCCTCGTTAATGTTGTCAACAATGGCATCTTCCCATGTTGCCGCAATAGTACCAAAGAGTTCCCAGTTGGTGGTTGTTCTGGGAGTTCTCTTTTTGAACTTTGCAGCCGTTTCTCCCCGCTCTGTGAAGTAGAATTTTGCACGAAGGAGATGGTGGTCAGATCCCGTTCGAAATTTTGGGACAACAGCGACATTGGTCAGGCAAACCTGTCGATTGAATATGATGTGGTCTATTTCATTGTGGAATCGTCCTCTGGGAGACTCCCATGTCCAACGTTTAGATTCTGCCTTCTGGAACTGTGAGTTACCATGGATGGTCTTGGTCGACATGATGAACTCAGACAGTCTCTCCCCCTGTTCGTTCCATTCTAGGCCATGGGTCCCGATGTGAAGTTCTTCAGCTGATCTTCTCGGTCCTATCTTGGCATTAAAATCACCCACAATGATCTTGGAGAAGGTGTGGTCTTCTTTATAGAACTTCTCCAGCTCCATGTAGAACTTCTCGATTTCTCTTTCATCATAATGAGATGTTGGTGCGTAGACAACGAAGATAGAAACTGCAGGCAGTGAGCCACATCTATTCAAATGTAAACGTCCGATTCGGGTTGTTAGGCATTCGAATGAATCAATGCTCTTGGCCAAGTTTGTGTTGAGAAGGACACCAACGCCTCCGACACCTCTTTTATCACATGTTCCGAGGAACAATTCTTCTCCAGTGTCGAAAACGGCATGGTGAGATTCGTGCCTTCTTGTCTCGGTCAGACCAATGATGTCCTACTTGATCATTTGCGCTTGTACCATCAGGTCCTCGATGGATGTATCTGATGCTAGCGTACGTGCATTGAAAGTACAGATGATCATTTTTGTCTTCCTTCATTGTGGCAGCCTAGTTCGGCCTTGAGATTTTTTCGGCCTCTCCTTTCTCATCCTTCTCAGTGCTGCCATGTCGGTGAAGCCTTCAGGGTCAGGTGAATGAGACCAGTTGTAGTTACTGGTTTTGGCATATAGAATACACAACGGATAGCTTGCCAGGCTCTTCCATGCGGGCGGAATACTCTCGGTAGCTTGCCAGTCTTTCCGAGAGGGATAGAGGCTTTTGGGGCGACCTCTAATCACCCTTGTAGGTGTTACCATATTTGAACCCTATCAAATATGGTACGACAATTCTGGAAGATGGGTATTTAGTGTCTTATGATGTGCTTTGCGGCCGCGCGGGTCCAGAAAGCGTCCTGGAGTGTGGCGATGGCTGGGTAGTGGAGGTAGTGTCGATAGTGGAAGTCTGCCAGTGGGGTATTTATCTGGGTAGGGTGGGTATTCTGTGCGCAATCCGATCCCTGGGTGGTTGATGGAAGCAGACAGGGCAGGGTAGGGTGGGGCTCCTGATTAGAATCCCTTTGTCACCTGTGGTTGGTGGGAGCAAGCAGAGAAACTCTGTCCCTGGGTCCACCGAGCTGGAGTCCAAGGTCTCAGATAATTCCGAATATCTTGTTCTGTGGGTCTTCAGTCGTGCGTGAGTGTTGGCCGGAGTTGCCACGCGGGTCCGGAAAGCATCCTGGAGTGTGGTGATGGCTGAGTAGTGGAGGTACTTAGGGAATGCTCAGCTGACTACTGGAGAAGCCCCCTGTCTCCTTTAGCCCTGTAGAATTATAACAAGAGGAATCAGCAGAATTGAAGCATGAGTGCAGATGCCAGCCAAAGTGTGATCACTACTCCTCCTCCTCCCAGCATGCCTCACAAAGAGAGGTATTTTGACCGCATCAATGAAAATGACCCAGAATACATTCGGGAGCGGAACATGTCTCCTCACCCGCGACAAGATTTCAGTATGATGGAGCAGAGGAAACGAGTTACTCAAATCTTGCAAAGTCCTGCCTTTTGGGAAGACCTGGAATGCCTTATTCAAGAACAGATGAAGAAAGGCCACAACCCACTGGTGTTTATGGTTGAGAAATACCATACCTGGGCACTATTTACTTTGCAAATAGCATTAGTCTTTGGCATCTCAACTCAGGAGAAACATCAAGATTCCATAAGACTCTCTGGTATTGCCACCTCTTATGTCATACCTGCTCATAAAAATAGTTAAGGCACCTCAGTCAGACTGGAAAGGTGTTCTGGGTGTTTCCCTGGCCTTGAAAGGGCCAGATTCAATCATGAAGGTGGCAGCTATCTCAAAGACCTGGGTAATACTCCACTGGGCTCTTGGGAGGCTCGGGGACGGAGGGTATCTGATCAACAGCAGACAACTCCGCTGTCACCCCTAGAGCCCAGAAATAGCTGGGGTCACAAGAAAATGCAGCCCCATGTTGTGGAGGAAAGATCACCATCATACACATGAGCAGAGGGCCTGCGGGGGGTGAACCCTGAGACCTGCCAGAGCCGGGTCCAGAAGGCTCTCACCAGAGCCGTTTCCTTAACATTTAAACATTCTTACCAAACTTCAGCATTTCGTAGAGAAAAACCACAGTGATAGGAGGTGCCATCGGATTCAGACTTGCCCACATCTGGCCACCCAGAAGACACCGAGCAGCAGAGATCAGCTGTGGTCACCTCTCTCCTGCTCATGGACAGTGCTTCTCAGGCCCCTTCAACTCTTTCCTTCCCTCCTGGGCCCCCTGTCCTTCAGGATGTCCCCCTCCCAGTTTCATTTACGTGTTTGCTTTTCACCTGTGGCCCCCTTACAATATCCTGGGGCTCCTATTGCTCCCAGTTGAGAAAGGTTGAATTAGTGGGTGAGAGGGGGTAGCTGAGGAGGAGGAGTCATATCTGCCTAGATGAAGTGCATTTAGTCCAGCACAGAGTGACCACATTCTTTTCATCTCTCAATATACTGCTTCATCAGATTTGCACCAAAGTGCACTGGCTTTCCCGAAGAACTTTCTTTAGTACCACAGATCATAAGACAAAGAAGTCATGAGTTTCAGAGCTCAGTCAGCTTCCTGCTCCTGAAGGCAGCAGGTTTTGTGTTTTGGAGGGTTGGGGGGTCTCATACAAGCTACCTACCTGCCAACTAATTGCCCTTCATTTTGACAGTAGACACCACTTAAAATTTTTCAACATTAAAATACACTAAAATGCAAGCTGGTTATATTTTGTTCTATAATCTCCTTGCAGTTACATATATTACTCCTTATAGTCATATATTACTGTTCTTATTTTTGGTTAGTCTTCAGTTTTGCATTACTCCTCACTGTCATACTGTCCTCCCGTTGTTCATCGATTTGCTCGAGAGGGCCCAGTAACATCTCCATTTTGTTGTTACTGTATTTGGCATATTGAATACGTCACGAGTAGCTTGCCAGGCTTTGCCTTGCGGGCGAGATACTCTCGGTAGCTTGCCGGGCTCTCCAAGAGGGACGGAGGAATCGAACCCGGCTCGGCCAGGCTGGCTGCGCGCAAGGCAAACGCCTTACCACTGTGCTATCGCTCCAGCCCTAAGTTTACTGTTTTGTTTCTAGATTCTACTTTATTGGTTAGTTACCCCTTAGATGAGGGGGGAAAATGAATCTTTGAATTAATGGAAGAATCCTTTTTGAAGAATTATTAAAAATAAGTGTGTATAGCAATAAGTATATGTGCATATCTGCCAACTTTGAATGTCAGCTTTTCTATATACAAGGTTTGCTCAAAACAGAACTTCTTCATATTTTTTCTGTGAGTAAAAAGTGCTTTCTGGGGCTGGAGAGGTAGTACAACAAATTGACTGCTTGCCTTGCACACAATCAACCCAGGTTCAATCCTTGGCATCACATACGGTCCCCCAAGCACAGCTGAGTGCAGAGCCAAGAGTAAACCCTGAGCACTGCTGGGTGTGATCCAACTCCTTGACCCCCCCCCCCCGCAAAAAAATTAAAAATGAGTGCTTTCTTCTCAGAAAGCCTGCTCTTCTGAGAATACTTAATTTGGGGAGTAACTAAATCTCTCAAAACTCTCTCACTGAGAGAGTTTTCCTTTGCTTGTTTGGTGTCAAAGGTTCTACCTGATCTCCACTACTTTAAAGCTCCATCATCACTGGCTAAGGGATGGCAGCCACAAAGAAATATCTTTGTGAGCCAACAAGTATGAGCTACTTGATTTGATTTATTCTTATTTCAATTCCCAAACACTCTGACAAATCCTTTGAGTGGTTGTATGGCTTTTCTAAGCAGATATATCCTCTGTTTCTAAGAATCTCTGTTTTTTTTTTTATTTCCCCAATAACCAACCATCTTCATTTTCTGGTCAAAATGGCACCATCCAATACTGACCTTGTCAGAGAAACTAGAATTTCCCATTTCTTTTCATTTCCCAGACTTTATCATGTTAGTGGAAGCACTATCCTATTTGTGTGAAATGTGCAAAATCTTCGCTCTGCTTTTTCTGTTTCCCAGTTGTAATAATTCTGGTGGATGGAAAGAGTCATTTCACTTGAGCATTATCCAAAATGTCAATCTGAGAAGTACTATTATGATCCTTCTATACCAACACTCAAAAAAACAAGGAAATTGACCTTTCCAGGGTAGAAAATCATAATCCAAATACAAGCAATAATATCCAAACCTGCATCCTTTATTTTTGGAAGGTTTTGTGGGGAGGCCACACATGGCTGTCCTTGGGGACTACTCCTAGACTCATGCTTCAATATTTCTCTTGGTGACACTCAAGGCATCAGGTGACACTGAGTCAGACCTAGGATCAAACCTGCATACAAAGCATATGCTTAGCCACTAAGTTATCTCTCTAACTCATAAACCTGCATTTTCAACTTCCAGTCTGATCCAAATACCCTAAATTCGGTGAGGCAGGCTGTTACAATGACCAGATTAATCAAATATTGATCTGAATTTAGGGATTTTTTGAACACCAAACACAATACCTATCATGGACAAATAAGCGGAAACTTGGTGATTGCACTTATGTAATGCTAGAGTATGCTATAAATAAATAAATAAATAAGGGTTGTTGCAGCTGTCTGTTATCTATAAAAAATTCCAAAAGAAAAGCATCATTTTTTCTTTGCTTTCTTCTTGTCTTTTGTATTTTGTTTGTTGTTATGGGGCCATACCCAATGATGCTCAGGACTTACTCCTGGCTCTACTGCTCAAGGGGGGCACAGGAGATGCCAGGAATCAAACCCAGATCAGCAGTGTACAAGGAAAGCACCCTACTCACTGTACAATCTATTCTTCTAGCCCAAAAAAACATCATTCTTTATGTTTGTAATAACTAAAAAGATACATAAAAGGAGTCACACATCTATTCCAGATGGAATCCCAGCGACCAAGAACTTCCACAAGCAAGGCCCAGGCATGCAGGTTCTGGGACTAAGTCTCTCGGCCACATAGTGGCAGAGGAGCTTGGCTATCCCTCCCCAGCTCCCAGCCCACTCAGCAGCCTGGCTGTCATGCCCACAATGTGCCTTCAGGTGCCATCTTAGCTCACCAACAGCCCTGGTTCAGAGACTCCCAATTGAATCCCAAAATGGATTAGCACCCTACAGAGATGTCTCTGGAACCCAACCATTTACAATCTAGAATTCCAGAAGTGCGAACCCACTTTCATGGCTGCACAAGCTCTCATGATATTCATAATGAGCAATGGAAAATAAATTATCTAGCGTCTGCCCCTGGCAGGTAAAATGGTGGGAAAATTTGAGCAAAACATAATGCCCAAAAGTAGAGAGAGTATTGGGGAAATAATCTTCCATAGAGGCAGAGTGAGGACTGGGTTGGGGTGGAGGGGATATTGGGGACATTGGTGGTAGAAAATGTGCACTGGTGGAGGGATGGTTGTTCATCATTATATGACTGAATCTCAAACATGAAAGCTTTATAACTCTATCTCATGGTGATTTAATAAAATTTTTTAAAAAAGAGTCACAGCTCAAAGAGCTAGAGTAAATACATTGCTTATGGGAGGCCTGGTTTTAATTCCCAGCACCACATGGGCCCCTGAGTTCTACTAAGAACCCCTGAGTAACTCCCAGGCATTATGCCAAGAGTAGCCCCTGAGCACCTTGGGGTATGGTGCAAAACCTAAGAAAAATAACTTGAGTGCATAAACCACAGTTCCAGGGAGTGGGATCTAGAGCCATGAGGATTTAAGCACACTAGTGTACCAGGCAGATACCAAGGAGGAAACAGATGAGGGCAGATGCCCCAGGCAGCCTGGGAGAACTTCACACCAGGATTAGCCACCCAGCAGCACCCTAGAGATAGGCAGGGCTGCTCTGTAGGGGTGGAATTCCACAAGAAGTCAAGGCCACTAGTGGCTGAGTGCATATACCTGGTGCTATCAGAAAGAGCTGGTATATCTTCTCTCATGTAATCATTTCAACAACCTAATGATGTGGTCCCAAATTTGGGTGTAGTTGCCTCATCACTGTGAGTTCAAAAGTGGCGGTGCATGACACATACATTTGGTGGCCCAGAGCCACCTCCCTGGCCTCCCCCAGCAGAGGAATAGAGAGATGAGGGATCACAGACTGATGGTCAAAATGGCCCATTTAATGCAGAGCTGCAGGCATACTTACAGAACATCTGAAGGGGTTCGAGGTATAGGACTGTTCGTAGGTGTGATTGATCATTTACAGAGGTAAAGCGTTTTGACAGAGGCAATTCTTGGGGGGGTTTGGGTGGAGGGGAGTAACTCAAGGAGATGCTCTGTCTCCCAGGAACCTCTATATTGCTTTTCTCTTTCCCATTAATTGTACATATTAAACAATTAAGTTTACTTTTTTTAATATTTGCTGTTACTTGGATAAACACAGTAAGAAATATAAATTCCAAAATTTAGTTCTCTGGACTCTAAGGGTAAGCAATAAGCAAGTCTTTTACTGTAAATCCCAGACTAAGTCCTCAGGCCATTCAGCCTGTCCTTTCCCATGGGGGTCCTATCTCTTAAGTCATAAGGACTTGCATCAAGACTGCTTTTATGCTTTCTAGACTGTTCCATTTTGATGCAGGGGTAGCTTTGATGATTGATCAGATCTATCCCGGTCCTGCAGTGGGACCTTCCTTTTGGGATGTTAGGAACTACAACAACCAAAACCTGAGTCAAGAAATTTTGGCGGATGCCCAGGAATAGATAATATTTGGGAGTCGATCAACTTTCAAATATTAGAAGCATAGCATTAAAGGTCTTTCTGTGTTTAAGCAAAGAACAAAGCTCCATGGTAAAATATGAAAAGTTACAGGGGAAATAGAAAAGCAAGCAATTCACTTCAAATACAAAGTTCAGGGTTACCAGAAAATTTGACTTATTAGCAACCAAGACTAACTTGGGGAATGTAACAAAGAGAGGAAAGGTTAAAAATAAACTCAGAGGATTAGGGTGCTCACAAGAGCATTTTAAGTTTCTTTGTGAGGAGGAAAAGGGGGATGAACCCTAAAACACTTAGGTGAATATTCAACAGTCACAGAGAAGAAATGGTTGCAATTCTGTATTTGAGGTACTAACTCTTCAGAGCTTTATGTTATTTCTTTGACATGTATATAGAGGCAAAGAAATGAAGGATCTTAAAGGCACCAGATTATTTGAGAGAACTGTGTACATCAGAGAAAGGCTCAGGACTCTAGGCTCATTCTCCAGGGGTTCAAAACGAGCCTTCAGGATCAATAAGAAAACGATGATTGGAGGAATCGGTTAGGATGGGAGATGTGTGCTGAAAGTAGATAAAGGACCAAACATGATAACCTCTCAGTATCTGTATTGCAAACCATAATGCCCAAAAGTAGAGAGAGAGTATGGGGAATATTGTTTGCCATGGAGGCAGGAGAAGGGTGGGAAAGGGGGGTGGTATACTGGGAATAATGGTGGTGGGGAATATGCACTGGTGGAGGGATGGGTGTTTGATCACTGTGAGATTGTAACCCAAACATGAAAGCTTGTAACTGTATCTCATGGTGATTCAATAAAATAAAATTTAAAAAATAAACCGAGCCTTCAGCTCCTAAAGAAGCCAAAGAAGTTCATGTTGCACAAACAGGGCACTCATGGAGAGACTGACCTGACCTGAATCATCCCTGCATTGATCCAGCGTTTTCTCTGGATCACTGGGAAGTTTCTACGTTGCTGAAGTTGGCCTCCCTCCCTGAGGTTGCAAAGGTCCTTGGCAGCCTGGGCTAAGGGAATACTTATTTCAAAGCACCATGGTGGTTTTATGTATAGCCTTGGATGAAAATCATTCCTACATACCAGGGATTGTTCAGATTTCTAATCAAAGGTACAATGGGCCTCCAGAAGCTGAGAGAGGGTCCCTCAATAAAGAGGTTCCAGCAGATGAGGGGAGATAAGTGGTCAGGAACAAAAAGCTCAGATACCAGAGATGACTCAATAAGCTGAGCACATACTTCATGCATGGGAGGCCAGATTTGATCCCCTGCACCACATATCCTCTGAGCACTGCAGGGCACAGTTTCTGAGCACAAAGCCAAGAGTATCCTCCAACACTGCTTGGTATTGGGTACAAAAAAAGAAGAGGGGCTGGAAAGATGGTACAGTGTGTAGGTGCTTACCTTACATATGGCAAATCCAGGTTTAATCCCCAGTACTCCACATAATCCCCCAAAACCTCACCAAGAGTGATTTCTGAGCACAGAGTTAAGCAGGAGTAAGTCCTTGCACTGCTGAGTATGACCCCAACAAAAAAATAAAACAAAGAAGAGTGAATAAATGAATGAATGAAAAGCTCAGAGCTCTTGGTTTCCTTCCAAAATTCATAACAGATTGTTAAGAAATATTAAGTGGCTATTAGGTTTTGCTACTAAAGAATCAATTCTATAAAATACATTGACAGGGGCTAAAAAAATTCTTTTACTTACAGACTAAAGTGCCAACTCTACAGCCCTTGCAGGGGAGGAAGCTTGGCAATGCTTATCAGGAGACTTAACACGGCCCACAGCCTTCAAAAGACATGAAGGAGACGTACAGCAAAATATACACCAATTTCTACTGGTTTCCTCCAGCTCATAAGATTCTGGTTGAATGGTGTCTTTGCTCTCACACCTCTGTTTTCTGTCTTTGCTACAATGGTCACACTATTGCTTTGTGGAGGGAATTAAATGTAAAGACAATAGTTCAGCATCTTCAATAGGGCTGTTGCTCTTGCCTGTTTTCCAGCATTTCTTTACCACTCTGTGCTTGCTCATTTGCCTGTCAATCATGTGCTCATTGATACCCACAGAACAGAACAGAGAGCCCTGAGATAGGTTTCTAGATCACTTCAGAATTCCCTCAAACACATTTGGGGACACAAGATTCACTTATCTGCCTACAAATAGGCACACACAACACTTTTATTCCATAAGGTAACTTGATTCAGGAGCTCAGAGATCCGCTAAGGGCACAGACTATGGAGTGAGAAATCTCAGGTGGGGGGGGGGGGGGGCAGCGGCAGGAAAGAGTTTGGCTGAAAAGTCAGGATTTCTCAGAGTCGGATGGGTGACCTCCGCCACATCCCTGCACCTCCAAAAGCCCCGGCAGCCACACCAACATCTCACCACCTCACGCTGGAAACTCATCTAAGAGCCTTGTTCCAGCAACTCTTAAATTAATCTCAAAAGAGATCAACTAGCCACAAAAGTTTCTTGGACACCCATTCCCAGCTGAAACCTCTGGGGCAATCTCTAAGGCAGAGCTGACCAGCTCCCACTTAACCTTACTGGCCACACCAGTGCCCCCAAAGCTGGCCCCCTGTCTCCAGCCAAATTGCCCAATAAAATATTCTGGGTTTTCTGGAGATCATGACCTGACTTCCCAGTAATAGCACAACAGATTAGATGGGAATGCAACATAGACTCGAATCTCGACTAATAAAAACATTAGTACAGAAGCTTAATTTGCAACAACAGCTTAGTAAACCCTCAGACAAGGACTTAAGGTCCCATGGTGAGATACAACAATTTTCACAAATTCTTTTTTACTGAAATATCTTTTTAATCATTCCATTAGCCTTTTAGCAGTAAAAATCAATATAAAATAAATTATTGTGGGTCTGCTATGGGGGCAGACTTGAGGGATGATTGGGAAAATGAAGATAACGGTAGAGGGAAGGTGACAGTGGTGATGGGACCGGTGTGAGTACTGAGTGTCTGTAACAAATCATCATGGACAACTTTGCAAACCACAGTGTTTAAATAAAGTGAGGATAGCACTGTAGCACTGTCATCCCGTTATTCATTGATTAGCTCGAGCGGCACCAATAACATCTCCATTCATCTATGTCGCGTGTTAGTATAGCCCAATGGCATCTGCTCCCTCCAGGAACATGAAGCGAGACTTGTTGTTACTGTTTTATGGCATATCAAATATGCCATGAGGAGCTTGCCAGGCTCTGCCATGCGGGCAGGATACTCTTGTAGCTTGCCTGGCTCTCCCAGAGAGACGGAGGAATTGAACCCAGGTTGGCCGCGTGCAAGGCAAACGCCCTACCCTCTGTGCTATCAATCCAGTCCAAAGTGAGGATAAGAAAAAAATTTTAATTAAAAATTGAAAACATGGAGCAAAATTCCTGGTACTAATCTCAGCCATTCCTGGGTGTTAGTCTCCCTTTTTGTTGCTTTATGTTCCCCAGATGAATGCAATCTTTCTGTGTCTATCCCGCTCTTTCTGACTCATTTCGCTTAACATGATACTTTCCAAGTAGTACCACTTGTATGTAAATTTCATAATTTCATCTTTTCTAACAGCTACATAGTACTCCATTGTGTAAATGTACCAAAGTTTCTTTAACCAGTCATCTGCTCTTGGGCACTCAGGTTTTTTCCAGATTCTGGCTATTGTAAAGAGTGCTGCAATGAACAAACAATTGCAGATGTCACTTCGACTATACCTTTTTGCCTCTCTGGGATATATTCCCAGGAGTGCTATAGCTGGGTCAAATGGCAGATCAAATTCTGATTTTTTGAGAGTCGTCCATACTGTTTTCCAAAAGGGTTGGACCAGCCGGCATTCCTACCAGCAGTGAAGGAGGGTCCCTTTCTCGCCACATCCGCGCCAGCATTGGTTGCTTTTGTTCTTGTGAATGTGGGCCAGTCTCTGTGGTGTGAAATGATATCTCATTGTGGTTTTGATCTGCATCTCTCTGATGATTAGTGATGTAGAGCATTTTCTCATGTGCCTTTTTGCCATTCGAATTTCTCCATGAATGGAAGGCCAGCCACACGTTCTAGGTGAAAAGGAAGCTCAGATAGAGAAGAGAGCACCAAATGAAAGGTGTTGTGAGGACCCTCCCAGGGTGGGAGAAGCATGCTAAAAGTAGTCTATAGACCAAACATGATTGCCACTCAATGCCTCTCTTGCAAAACACAGTACCCAAAAGAAGAGAGAGAGAACAAGGGGGAATACCCTGCCACAGAGGCAGGATGAGACGGGGGGGGGATGGGGGATGGGGGGGATGCTGGGACCCTTGGTGATGGATGACGGGCACTGGTGGAGGGATGGGCACTTGATCATTGTATAACTGAAACCCAAGCACAAAATTTGTAAGCCTATAACTGTACCTCATGGTGTTTCACTAATAAAAAAAGAAAAAAAAGGAAAAAAATTGAAAACAAAAGGATTGTGGACTGGGACCAATTAGTATCTGTGCCTCCATTTCACAGAACATTCACCCACTCTCTCTTTGGCAGCCTATTATTTTGACTAATATTTTGACTATTAGACTTGGGTGATGCAGCAACCACTGTCAACTTGATTCCTCATTGATGGAAGTGCTGGGAGTGGGATGCGACCATAAACTGGCCCCACATCCCATGGACACAAGCGCCAGCTGAGTCTGTGTGTGCAGGCTCTGAAGGACTGTGAAAATATCAGTGAGTCTGATCCTTCACCCCACTGGAAGGCCATGGGAGCCAAGTACAGGGTGAGGCTGCCTGCATTTTCAGGAAAGCAAAAAGGTCCTTGAGCCTTTCACTCCCCTCATGACTGTCAAAACAAGGGAGGGACTCTGGCAGCATATAGAGCCCCCAGGTATGTGCTGGACCTTGGGACAGCCTGGCCCAGACAGCCCGTCCCTCCCCTGGGGTCACCACTGAACTCTGGGTTTTAAATAGAATAGAATCAGTTTGGCCCAGACAACCTCGCTGTCCCAGTAGGCACAGACGTTAACGCCACAGCACTTGAGGTATTTAAATGTCAACTTTCTACAGCTCTCTAAATCAAATAGAGATATCTCAGAACACAACCTGCCCAGCACTGGCAGGAATTCAATCTCAATGACTCCAAAGCTGACCTACTCCCCTCTGCTATTCTACAGAGTTCCCTGAGGAGCTGGGCGCCAGGGTCACAGGCCTCTGTCTCAGATGGTATCTGTTCCCCAAGCAAGCAGCTGAGCTCCAGACCTTCCATTCTGAGCTAGATTCTGTTCTCTGTAGACACAAGGACACTCGAGGTGTAGTTCACCATTCCTGGAGCCTCAGACCAGAATCAGCTTTGTGAACAAACCCAGAGGTGTCCTACATAGAAAAGCAAGCTCGGGAGGCCCCCACAGCCAGAAGTCAGGCATCCACCGCTTCCAGGGGTGACTTTTCTCACATCTCAGCCTCAACTGAACACTTCCCATAAGGTCAGTGTGGGGCATTGGTCACTAAGGCTAATGGAAGGTGACACCTGGGGACAGGAGGAGGTGCCTTACCAGCAAACTTCAGCAAATTATAAGAGGAAGGGTGAGAAATCTGAATGAAGACACAGGATAAGTTAAGGAAGATGATCAAGACCTACATTTTTTATTTATTTAGTTTTTGAGGCTAGTTTTTTTCTCTATTAATCTATATAGCTGGAGCGATAGCACAGCAGGTAGGGCATTTGCCTTGCACAGACCAGGCCAACCTGAGTTCAATTCCTCTGCCTCTCCCCAAGAGCCTGGCAAGCTTCTGAGAGTATCTCGCCCACATGGCAAAGCCTGACAAGCTACCTGTGACATATTCGATATGCCAAACACAGTAACAACAAGTCTCACAATGTTTTGGGGCCCACTCGAGCAAATCAATGAACAATGGAAGGACAGTGCTACAGTGCTAATCTATGTAGCTAATATAAGGTAAGGTGTGTAGAGGCAAATGTCCTATAAAAAATCCAATCCCTGACAGAAAACTTCTTTATGTGTCTCCAGATTTAAGGGCTAGAGAGATAGTACAGGGGTTAGAGCACTTGTCTTGCATACTGCCAACCCAGATTTGATCCCCAAGAATTCATGTGGTCCCCCAGTCCTGCCAGGGGTGTCCCCTGAGTGCAGAGCCAGGAGTGAGCTTTAAGTACTGCCAGATGTGGCCTCAAAACAAAACAGAGAGTGCATCAGTAAGTTGTTCCAGAATGGGGGCTTAAGTTATGCACTGACTTCCTGTTTTCCTGGCTTGCTTCCCCACAGCCACCTTGCCTAAGAAGTTACAAATTGGGATGGTGAATTGAATTTGAGATAGCTCTGTTAGGTAGGCCTGCTGACCCACTACTCCCGATCTACACTCCAGGAAACTAAGGTTCAGAAAAGTGAGTCAACCAAGCTTACTCAACAAGGGAGTTTAAGTGCCATGATACAAAATCAGACCTGTCCAACACTAATCTCTGCTCCTAATCCAGGCAGAAAAGTGTGCAGAGGCAGGCGGAGGCACAGTATAACATGTAGGGCACTTGCCTTACACACAGCCAATCCAGGTAAAGTGCCTGGCACTCCATAGAGTCCCCTTACCCCAACCAGAAATGATCCTTGAGCATGGAACCAGGAGTAAGCCCTGAGCATTGCCAGTTGTGGTCCCAAGCACACAACAAAAACAGTTTCCAGAGAAGCCTGGGAAAATACTATAGGGGAAAAAAGGTGCTCACTTTTCATGCAACTGACCGAGGACAAATCCCTGGTATCCTGAGTATCACAGGATTTGAGCAGCACCCCAGTCTCACGTTGAACCACTAGCCTGGTTGGCAGAGAATCACCAGGACAGTCCCCCTGGTTACCTGGGCCCTACTTGGGAGACCCCTCCAAATAAAAAGTTTCCATAAAGTTTGTTTAACATATGACCTTTTTCTTAACTAGAACCTTGAGAAACTATTACCAAGGGGAAAAGATAAGTTACTCTGTTAAACCTTAGAGTATTCTGTCATTATCATCTCATACAGAGAAAGGTGGTCTGGAAGGATGCTAAGAGCAGGAAAAAAATAAAAAGATCTATTTTATCGTTATGGTATGGAACTGCCAGAAATCAAAGTTCTCCAGTCCACTACAATAGTCCTCACACTATACAGTGCTGAGGGCCAAAATCAGAGTCATGTCACTTGCTTTCTGAACTTTTCTACACAGTGTATTAGCTCATTTAGTCCTTTTGAAATACTCAGTTTGACCTATTATAATTCCCACTGTACAGATGTATGAGTAAGATGCCAAGAGTTAAGTAACTTTCCTGAAGTAACACAGCTAATGACAGATAAAACCCTAAAATACAAGCTACCTGAGGAAAAACTCACCACCAAAGCATACTGTATAGGTTAAAAGAGATGATGTGGGCCAGAGAGATGGGAAAGAGTTGAGGGGCTTGCCTTGTATGTGGCCAACCCTATTTCGATCCCTGGAATCACCTATGGTCCCCTGAGTACCTGTGGGAGTAATCCTGATCCCAGAGACAGGAGAAAGCCATGAGCTCATCTGGGTATATCCCCTGCAATAAAAAGAGGTGACAAAGGTAAAGTTATTTTTTGTGCAACACGTAACACATATAAGTATTTAGTTCAAACCACGTCATTTTTATTGCCATAAATCATCATTTAAACTCTGAAGAAGAGATAACATTTAAAACCGAAGACATTCCAGAACAATTCCAAAACTCAAGGCTTTTTAGAATTGTCTTTCTTTCTTTCTTTTTTTAATACTATTTAAGAGACAGAATCCTAAACCCCATTCTGAAGGGATGGTACTTTTTTAAGCATCCCATTTACGCAAGCTGCAAGCCATTTGATAAATGCCAACGGAGCTAAATGGCACTTCAGACCAACCACTGAGGTAATTCCTCCATAAAGTCCCGGAAACCCTTAGGAATACAGCCTACAGGGGACCCTCAGTGAACTCATCCTTGCCTCGCTGCCTCCATACCTGCCAAATCTGAGAAATCCTTACACCCTGTGAGAGGAGAAGAAAGCTAATTGTCAAAGCCTCACATTGCAATGGGAAGTCTGACACTGGAGGCCTAGAAGGAGTGTGTGTGAGGTTGAGTCTGGGCCAGTAATGTAGGCTTCTGGGGTGCTGACTAGTGGCCTCATGGCTGAGAACCTTCTGGACAACCCCAGTTCAAGGGAGTCCCTGTCAGCATGTTTTTTTTTCCATCACACAATTACTAATTATGTCTTAAAATCTGTTGCTTGTCATACACTTTTGTATAAAAACAAGGACTCTACCTTATTCAACATCTAAACACACTGCAGCTGCCCCCATACCATACACACACACACACACACACACACACACACACACACACAATGACCCCTACCAAGGCTCTAAAACTATATGTTGGACTGAAGATTTAGAAATACAAAAATTCCCATCTCTCATCCTCTCTCATCTCTAAACCCTTTTGAGGGTGTCCAAATGCACAATCCACAGCAATTGCTGTGAAGAGACCCTAACTCAGGGTTGCTACCCCCGTATAACAAGGCAAAACTCCATCTGCAGGACAGGCAGTAGATGGAACACGGCCACAGACTCCCCATACCCACGTGCCCTGGTTACCCCATGGATGTTCCCAATGGTGGTGCTGCAATTTCCACTAGCTGGTCTCCCCAAAGCCCCAGTTCCCCCACCCCATCCCCCCTCAGTACTCCTCACTAAGTTTCCTGAAGCATCTAATCAGCCCCACACCCATCTTAGCTCTGCAGTGTGCCCAGGAACCTATGCTGGCTCCCGATATGCAAGTGGAAAGGCACTAAGCCTGAGCTGGAGGGTGATTAATAGGTATGGCTGGTACCACTATTTCACCCTCAGGGACTCACATTAACACAGTCAAATAAGAGGAGCACAATGAGGACAAAGTGAACACGGGTTTGTGTAATACATGTTCAATGTCTTCCCTTTGCCATTTCTTCAAATGGAAATTAATTGCTCATAAGGGAATTAGTACAGCAAAAGCTGTGGAAAGGAGGACACAGAATGAGAACCTGGGCTTTGACACCAAAGTTCATTTTCGTTAATTCTATTTTTTTAATTTGATCACCATGAAATTACAAAGTTATTCATGACTGGATTTCAAGCATACAATATTTCAGCACCAACCAATCCCATCAGCAGTGTTCAATTTCCTCCATCAATGCTCCCTCTCCCCATTTGCCTCCTTCTCACCAATCTGCTATAAAAGGCAAATGCATGTGTATTTGTGTGTGTGTGTTTATACTATGGCTTACAACACTATTGCTGATAAGGTTTCATACATAACACTTTATCCCTTTCAGCACCACCTCCTTCACCTTTTGAACGCTTCCCTCCACAACATACACAACAGCCAATATCTAGAAACAACCTAATTGTCCTAGATGACTGGATTAAAAGAAAAAGAAAAGAAAAGAAAAAACCTATGGTACTTGTACACCATGGAATATTATACAACCATTATACAACCATTAGATAAAGACATGAAATTTGTTGATTCTATTTTTTCTGGCTTTTAGATTCCTAACAACCAGCCTCTAACCAAACACCAGCACCTGAAAAGATAAGACTCCTCAATAAGAAGTCCTGATAAGGGTCAGGACTTATGCCTCTGGCAAGGGCAACTGTGACTTTGTATTGGAGAAGAGGGAAATCAAAAGGGCAGGCTCTTCAGAGGCAAAAACAACCCCCTGAGCATCAGGACTCTCATCAAGCTGGTCTGTGAACCAGGAAGTTTTTAAACAATTCCACATAGAAGATGTGGGAGTGTAATAAGCACTCATGTAATGCTCAAGCCCACTGAGGAAGGCTTTTCCAGCTTTAATCATTGCCCACCTCCCCACCTGCTCTTGTCCATGGTCCTGGAAGAAACAATGCTTTCTTCCACAAAAATCTGGATCAACGCCCCAGCTCACTCACTCACCACCAGGATAACCTCTGCAAGTCAATTTTCCCCAAACTCAGTTTCTCTCATCTGTTAAACAGCACCGTTATGGAACTAGTGATGTCAGTGGGCCCCATGAGTGACTTATGTGAAGTGGGGAGGAGAAAAATGGTGACATTCTCCCCATCCGCTTCTGCCAATCTGAACCCAAGGTTACTTGGTTCTTGTCTCGCCTCGCAGAAAGGAATTTCAGGAATAGACAAGCAGTGAAATAAATAGTTTTTTATTTGGAGGCTTTTTGAAGGAGTGGAGAGGAAGAGATTGTGTGAGAGAGAGAGAAAGAGAAAGAATGACACACTCAAGAGAAAACACAAGCTTCTCCAAGGGCGGAGAGAACCCCTACATACATCCTAGTATAAGACACGAAAGCATGAAAGTACACATCTCAAGAAGGGAGATGTGGACGACACATGTGCTCAGGCCATGTACTCAGCCACAGGGACGCAAAGAGCACATGGGCTCAGGCAGCATATGCGCGCCCTCTCTTTGTTCAAGGTGGCCTTTATAGGGTTTCTTCAACCTGCCCCCACATGGGATTCTACCTATGTCAAAGTCTGTTGCTAAGGAGGTTACCAGGGGAGTTGGGAATGGTGATGGTCTTTGAAATTCCTTTCCTGGCCTTGTGCCTTTTGTTCCTAAAGGAGCTTCTTTGGGTCTGTTTGTGGTACCAGGTGAGGGTCTTATCAGGCCTTAGTTCCTATTTTTCCTGTTTTCTGCTAGGTTGGCTTTTGCCATTGCCTTGGGAAGGGGCCCTCCCTGTCTACCTGCCTACACCACTAGGACAAAAGCTAAGGGGTGTACAGAGAAAGCATCTAGAACACAGTTGGTATTCACAAACAGAAAATATGATGGCCTGTACCAAGCACTGAAAAAAGAAGAGAACGATGTCTTAAAACTGGAGGTGAGAGAAATCAAAGTACAAGGAAGAAAGCAGTCCAAATGAGAAGCCTGATTGCCAAAGGAATTTTGGCTTGTTCAGAGCTGTTCTGAAATAAATGATAACGTAGGGATGATTAGGAGCCAATTTTATGTAATACCAAAATGACTTATTCATTAGCACAGCACAGAGCAGGCATTTTGGACTTAGGAGCACAGGAGGTCAATAAAAGATGTCTTTCTGGGCTTTGAACAAATCTCCTGCCACAGGTCACAACTCGGAAGAGACCCTCCAGGTCCCTCCTCCCCATGAGAAGCAGAAGGGGGAACGTCTCTCTGTCTCACCAACTGAGGACAATAATTAAAATGTCAGGAAAGAAATGAATGAATTGTTTCTATTTCTTTGGTGACCAGGTTATTTTTAACTTTTCAATTTTCCTTCCCTGACCTTGGGGCTCCTTAGAACCAGTGAGCGTCTAAAGGCCCTGAGCATAGATGAGATTCATTAGTTGTTCATTACTTAACTCTTTCAAGTTCTCTTTTCCCTTGAACAGATAAGTAGGAAGATAATGGCAAGGAGGAGGCTTGATTGTTAACCACTGGTCCCCTGGAGTCCCAGGAAGTTCTGTTCCCAAGGAATGGCTTTTCCTCTTCGTCTGGACTGTTTCCTGTATCTCCATCCTCTCCAACCTTCCTCCCAAGACTATGGTGTTGCCTATGGGGTGTCTGTGAAAAGAGACAAGTCCAGGGCCCACTGTAAGGAGGAGACAGAAGGAGCTTTCCAGCTCCTGCCAGGTCCAAGACATTATCCTAGGCTCTGGAGGCAAATATAAGACTGAAACTGACACACTAAAATCAAGTGTTCATCTTTACTCCAGAATATGTGATTCCCCAAACCTGCCCCACCCTTCACCGTCCCATGTTCTTTCACCCCTGTTGCTTCCATCCACAGATTAGAATCCAGAACCAGTCTAATCTTTTCCGTGAATCTGTGCTATGCTACGATTCTAAAACCGAGATGAAACTGAGTTTGAATTCAGCATTACCATTCACATGCTGTGTAACTTCAAGGGACTATTTTTCAATCAGCTTTGGGCCTCAGTTTTCTTATTTGCAAAATGTGGATAATAATTGCTCTCACAAAGGATCACATGAAGATTAAATCAGATGGCATGTAGCGAGTGTCTAATGTGTGAATGACAGAAAATTCCCTTTCGATACCAATCCCTCCCTGCTGGCTTAGAGATGAGCAGAAAGAAGGGAGAAAGACACTGGCTGCTAAAATATATTTTTTCTCCCATATTAGAATACCAGTAAGAGAGTGGCTTATGTCAACAATCTCTTGTTATCAATGCAAATCACCTCTGTGAGTGTGAAACTGATCAATTCCCATCTTTGTATAAATTATTTAAATCAGACCAGCACCTTCCAGAGTTTGCATTTTCAGTGCTGTGATTACATTGCAGAGGAACAAGGTTAGCTTAAGAGAGTCTTTTGAAGAGAGAAGCAGATGGCGAAGAAGAACTTTGGACATTCAGAACAGAGCAACATGATAGCTGAAGGTCACGCTGGGTCTACGGCCATACCACCCTGAACGCGCCCGATCTCATCTGAAGGTCACGCTGGGATGGAAGACAAGAGAGCAGAAGAAAAGACAAGAGTCGAGGAAGGACACAGACTCCGAGAGGGAGGCAGAAGGTCTTGATATACAAGTCTGCCCTGCTTTGTCATGATGCCTTAGGCGCTAGTGACAGCTGGAATGTCACTGACTATCACAGGGCTTGCAGCCTTTGGCTACTTACAGAGGACTGAGACATCAAAATATGTTTGTCAAACAGCCGTGTCAGTTTGCCTTCATGCTGCCAGACTATTTGGTATCAGCCGTTGCTGCTTCCGTCCAGCCCAGATACCTCCTCCACAAAACCCTCCAGGTTCCCTACAGATGACAAGAGAAACAGATAGATAGACAGACAGACAGACAGATGGACAGACAGAGAGGGAGAGAGGGAAAGGGAAGAGGGGGAATGGGAAGTGAAATAAAGGAAAGGATGGAGAGGGACCAGCTCACCTAGAAGTTTGAGAATGCTTCGCTCTCTCCTCATTTATACTCTGTGATCATTAAGATAGGCCCTCCCGTTGATCATTGATTTGCTCGAGCGGGCCCAGTAACGTCTCCATTGGAGACTTTGTTGTTACTGTGTTTGGCATATCGAATACTTCATGGGAGCTTGCCAGGCTCTGCCGTGCGGGCGAGATACTCTCGGTAGCTTGCTGGGCTCTCCGAGAGGGGCGGAGGAATCGAACTCGGGTCAGCCATGTTGGCTGCGTGCATGGCAAACGCCCTACCGCTGTGCTATCGCTCCACTAAGATGAGGGCAAACCCAAAGGCTGCAAGAACTGGTCCCTCGCTGCTGCTCATGTTCTCCTTAACATCTTGCAGAGTCTAGTGTGTCATGTGTCCGCAAACCCTTTGCTTCTCATACCAGATGTGTGACCAGATTGTGGGCAGAGCAGGTAGGACTAACCCTAGTTAAAAATAATGAGGAGAATTTGTTCCAAAAAATGTTGGTCCTTTCCCAAATTTCAACTGTTGGTTAGAACAAAGGCCATTTCGTGACTAAGTAAGTTTCTTGGCTCTTTATTTCAAAATGTATTGGGACTCAAATTCTGTACTATGCCTGTAAATCATGATGCTGTGGCAAAGGGAATTGTACATATCCACTTACAAGGACAGGATGAGCATGGAGGAGCTCCAAGTCCAAACCCTGCCCTTGCTAATGACTCAGCATTTTGTGAGACTTTCAAGACATGCAGCTGTACAATCCTTGACTGTCTTGTCTATCTGAGGCAAGTACTGATCATATAGATCACCTTTTTTTTTCTAGTTTTATACCATACCCATGGGTGCTCAGGATCTATTCCTGGCTCTGGACTTCAGAGCAACCCCTACAGTGCTGGGGAAGGGGGGGAAGTTGGGGGAAGTTGGTGTCAGGGGAGATCTCCAGTGCCCAGATATAAACCAGGGTTAGTGGAATACAGGCAGATAACTAACTTTCTGTCCTTACTCTCCAGCCCAAGAACAATCTTCTGACTCTGTAGTACAAGTAAGAGTTCTGCTCCAGTGCAATCCCAAACTATCTCCTATCAAATGTTCTGAAACTCCTAAAAATCTAAAATGACCTAAGCATTGGTACCATTCTAGAAATTAAGAAGGCCCATTTCCAGTGGCCATGATCCCAGAGATTTAGGAACAAATCTCGGAACCCAGTGGCTTTTGTCAAAAATGCATCCAGTCCCTGCAGTAGGTTACTGGCGCTGGGCCACCCCAGAGGGGAAAGGGTGCTGTCCCTCCGCCTGCTCCCCCTTGGTGGTTCGGTGACCATCATACGCTAGAGGACATTGGACAGTCAGGTTTGGACCCACTGTGATGAGACACGCAGGGTCTCACAGGATGGGGGTGGAGCCGGCCCTTTCCTCCCCACCCCAACAAGACCTGAGTCACCTCCAACAAACGGCCTCTCTGGCTCCTGATCAAGCTGCTAAACAGCCATGATCCCAGAGACTCATAAACAAATCTTGGAACCCAGTAGCTTTTGGCAGAAATGAGTCCAGACCCCGCAGTAGGTTACTGGCACCAGGCTACCCCAGGAGGGAAAGGGTGCTGTCCCTCCACCTGCTCCCCCTAGGTGGCTTGGTGGTCCCCATCCTCCAGAGGCCATTGGACAGTCAGGTTTGGGCCTGCAGTGACAAGACACGAAGGGCCTCACGGATGCGGGTGGAGCCAGCCCTTTCCTCCCCATCCCAACGAGACCCCAAGTCACTGCCCACTAACAGCCTTTCTGGCTCCTGATCAAGCTGCTTAATGGCCATGACCCCAGAGACTCAGAAACAAATCTCGGAACCCAGCAGGTTTTGGCAGAAATCCCTCCAGATTTAAGTGTTAAAATTTTGGAATTTCAAAATCGCTCAGCCACTACTGCATCCACGCAACATCATATGTTATTCATAACCAGCAATAGAAAACAAATTGTCTACTGTTGCCTCTTCAGCAAATCTGAGTGTTGGGGTAAAATCCCAAATAATAATGGTGGGTCTGGTGTCAAAATATTGAATGCAATCAAAGTAGAGAGAGTAATGTAGAAATCATCTGCCCCACAGGTAGGGGGAGGGTGTAGGATGGGGGCATACTGGGGTTTTGGGGGGTGGAGAATGGGCACTGGTGAAGGTACAGGTGTTTCATTGCATGACCAAGACTTAAATATGAACGCTTTGTAACTGCTCTCATGGTAATTCAATATATAAAAATATTAAAAAATGAAAAAAAAAGTAAGGTGGAGTTCACGCACAATTCAATCAGCTAATCAGTGGCTGAATAAATAGCAGTACTCCTACATTAAAATAAATAAATAAATAAATAAATAAGTCTCCATGAGATACAAAAAGCTCATGGTTGGGTTTCAGTCAAACAGTGTTCCTCCACCAGTGTACATTTCCCACCACCAATGCCCCCAGTTTCCCTCCCGCCACCCCCATCTATGGTAGGCTCCATGGTAGTCACTTTCCTTCTCTCTCTTCTCTCTCTCTCTATCTCTCTGTCTCTCTGTCTCTCTTTCTGTCTCTTCTGTCTTTGTCTCTCTATTTCTCTCTGTCTCTCTGTCTCTCTCTTTCTCTGTCTCTCTGTCTGTCTCCCTCTCTCTCTCACTCTCTTTCTTCTTTTGGGCATTATGGTTTTCAATGCAGGTACTGAGAGGTAATCATGTTTGTTCCTTTACCTACTTCCAGTCTGTAGGTTTTATCCTGAATGATGATTTCCAACTATCTTTGAAGATAGACTTTTTGAATTTGGTATTTGATATATAATTAATATGGTGGTATTTGATATATAATGAATATTATTCAGTTATAAAAAAGAACTTCAGATGCATACCACGACATGGGTGACTCTTGCAAATGGATGACTCTTGCAGTAACTTAAGTCAGACATAAAAAGACAAATACTGTCTGATTCCATTCATATCAGGCACTAGGATAAGCAAAATCATTGGGGGAAAAAAGTAGTATGAGAGCTACTAGAGGCTATGAAGAGAGGGCGAAGCATTCCTCTTTAATCAGTAGAGGTTCTACTTGAGGTGATTAAGGAGTACTAGCTATGGGAAGCAGCGAGGGCAACTACACAGAGGTTGTACTTATGCTACTGCTTGTACCGTAAAAAACTGTTTAAATGGTGTTCAAATGGGAATTTGGCGCATTAGCTATATTTTGCCATAAAACTAAAGATATGATGAGACCAAACAATACAAAAGACACAACATGACCAAGCATCTTCAAGTTTTTCTGGAGGTGAAGGACAAAAAAAGAAGAGAAAAAAAAAGAGAAAGAGAAAATCAGATTGCCAGAAACAGCGCCGTTTGCCAGTTCTCTAAGGTTGTGTTTCTAAGGTGGTTTTTCTGGCCTGCACTGTCTTTGCTTCCTGAGGCCCCCCTTTATACTTGTTAGCCCCCTATTCTCTTGCTATGATCCTCTATTTGTGCAGTTTTCCCAGGTGCCCCCTTGGAATATCCTGGGGGCCACGGGAAGCAATCTAAGCTCCAGCTGAGAAACAGCTGTAAGAGAAGCTATATTTTAGCATTACCTAAGCATCACAATTGCTCTTTATTTGTACTTTGTCCTTTATCAAAGGATCGATAGCTTGGCTCTTCCTCCTTTGCTGTTTTTCACCATGAAACCTCAGGGAAATAAAAACACCAAAATAAAAATCACTCCTGCCAAACTCAACGCTGGGGCAACACTGATCCTAAGATACAAAGCTAAAGCACTTTGCCAAAAACCATTTGAATTAGCCATGAGATGAGGAGTCCTTTTCAATTTCAGCTTTTATGGATTTCAAAATTAAATGAACCCTCTGCACTCACACTCGTTCTCCAAAGGTACAGAAATTTCCACTGGCACTCAGAAAATGATAGCATGCACAGATGCCCATGCTGGAGCAATTATCCCTTTGCTGCTTTCAAACATCCACACACAGTTTTTAGCCAGGTTTTCACTGCCAGAGTGTGAAACAAGGCCATTGCTTAATTAATTTTTATCTCAATGATCTGGGCAGCTGACAGAATTCTGATCTTCCTTTGTCAGTGAAAATAAAACAAGATTGGAAGAGTTAGATATGACAAGAATGGACTCAGAAAACTTTCTCTCTGTATTCAAACCCATCTCATCGACTGCTTTTCAGAGGATGGCCAGCAAACCCACAGCATCACCATCACCCAGGAGCCTGGTTAGAAAGGCAGCTACATATTTTCCTTGCATGCTGCTGACAAGGGTTTGATCCCCAGTACCCCCTACAGTCTCCAGAACCCCAGGAGTGATCCCTATGTGCAGAGCCAGGAATAAGCCCTGAGTACAGGCAGGTATGACCCAAAAATCAAAACAGAAACAAACCGAAAAAATGCAGTCAAAGAGCATCCAGACCCACTTAATAAGATAGCCAATGGTACCCCATTTTCTAGGATATTTATTTGGGCAATCAATTTTTTAAGTATCTACCTTGGTTTCCAGCAGCTGCTCTAACAGATTACCACAAACTCAGTTGCTTGAAAACAAGAGAAACTTAATCACTTGCACTCTGGAGACCAGCTGTCTGAAATCTGTTATAGTGGGAAGAATAAAATCGAGGTGTGGGCAGGGCAAGCTGCCTCTAGTCTCCAAGGGAGGAAACTGCTCCTTGCTTCCTGCATATGCTGGCATTCCTCGGCCATAGGTCCGCCTCTGTCTTCCACTTCAATGTCTTTATTCTGATTACATGTCAGATCTCTCCTTGTTCGGTGTCTTATGAGGACATTTGTGGTGGTATAATCTGAAATAATGACCTCATTTTAAGATCCTTAATTGAAGTCACACCTGAAAAACCATTTTTTCAAATAAAACAACACTTGGTATGCCCAAGGATTTGATTGTGGATGGATCTCTTTAAGGGAACAATTTCCTGCCTAATGCAGCCAGACTTACTGAAAGTTTTACTTTTGCAGTTTAACTGGGATAGAACCAAACTACATAAGTGATCTGGATAAATGCCATCTCCAAAAATACATTTAATAAACTTAACAAAAGGCTATCCTTCTGTGCTGAAAACAGAAGCTTTGGCATTTCAAAGAAGGTTCTGTGAGCTGAACCCAAAAACTAAAGTTCCCACCTAGTAGTAATTCACAGACACAGTCCTTACCATCCAGGGGTGCCTTTCAAAAATTTATGTTTCTCTGCTACACCCCAGACTAGGGAGAGCCACATCACCAAGGAAGAGTTTGAGAATTTGTGCTTTCTGTAGCCACAGTTTGGTCATTCTAACCATCAGACATATTGGAGAAACACTGCTCAGATTCTACTCTTTGGCGAGAAAACTCAAACACTGATTTGAAAACATATTTGCATTCCTACATTCATGGGAACACTATTCACAATAGCCAGACTCTGGAAGGAACTCAAGAACAGAGGAGTGGGAAAGGAAACCATGGTCTATATCCACTAGTGGAAAAAAAAACTGAGAAAACCTTGTAGCTGGCTGCCTTGCGGAGGGTGCTGGAAGATTTTGTGCCAAGAAAAGTGAGTGAAAGGGATCAGGATAAGTACCAAGTAGTCTCACTCATCTGTGGATATTAAGAAACACACTAAGAGAACTGACAATGGTAACAGACCCCAAAATATGACTTGTAGAGCTGAGTTTGCTAAATGAGGACCACGGTGGGGGATAAGAGAGGACCTAGAGACAAAGGAAGACGGAGATTTCAGCAGACTCTCAGTGTGGGTGTGGTGTGGCAACCGTGCATCCCTGAAACATTCACATAGACAGTATTAGAAATCATCATACTAAGTTTAAAGATTTTAAGATTTTTTTAAGAGATAGAGAAGCATCACTTAGATCAACAGACCTCCTCGTCCTTCCCTGCTTCCTTCTTACCAGTCAAGGAAACAATATACAGTATTGGTCAGTCAAGGAAACAATGCACAGTATTGGCCATAAATGGTCCCCAACGGTGAAGCTGAATCCAGATACACAGTACTTCCATAAAGACATCTTCTTCCTGAGACATTGTTTGAGATGTTCTGATTTCTCTAAACAGCTTTCTCAAATTGGGGGAGGCACCTATAAATAGATCATATCAGAAGTGATATGATAAAGCTGCTTTGCTTGATTCACTTGTTTATTCAGGATTAATTGAAAGTTTGAGCACTGGAATGTCTCCTTGACATCTAAAGAGGAAGGAAGGATAATTTTTCAAAAAAGGGATAAAGTTATATTTCTCACATACCTGGACATTAAAGATTTTACTGAACTTGTGATGCTAGAACTGGCTCAAAGGGAAAAATTTCAAAGTACATGTTTATACACAGTAAAGTTGACATGAACGTGCAACTGAACAAAACTTTGCCACCAACTGAGAACCAAGGCAGTTGAAATGCCGGAGAGGGCACAGTTTACTTGTCTATGGGCTTACAGGGCATTGTGAGCAGTTATCTACACCATACAGAGTTTAAGAATAGCTCCCATAAACCCAGAGTCAGATAGTACAGGATGAATTATAGGTAACACACACTTTCCCATCGAGTACAAATTCTTCCCAGTAGCAAGAGCTATTTTCTTATTCTGGAGCTGATCCCTAGTCTAACTCTCTAGTAGTGCTGTTGGCTTGATTATTGCCTTTTCAGCCCTGGACTTTACATCTAGATAACGCCTATGGAAAATACTCAAGAGGTAAGCTTATCAGATATTTAAATTGATAGGATCTTAGGGAAATTTTTTTATTTATTCCATAAAGCAGCCCTTTCCAAAGTGGGTGAATGGAGTTAATGCTGAATGAATCAAGATATATACAGTGAGATATATGTATGTATGTATGTATATCCGAGAGGGACTAAACGGTCTAATTTTTCGAAGGCAACTTTTTTTTCCCAGCTTGTCAAAATACTCAACACCTTTCATCCTGCCTCATTGACATAACTCCCATTATGTCCATCACCTTCTACCTATCCACTGGGACAGCCCTCTGTCTTTTTCCCATCCACTATCTCATTCCTGACTTCTCTGTTCTCTCTGTTTAGTTTCAACACCATTATCCATCATTCTAAATCATGTTTTTCAAACTTCATTATTAGTCATGATTTGTGATATTTATTTCTCCCCCTTTTCTTGCTTTTTTGTTGTAATTTCCATGTCTCTGGTCATCTGGATGTCACACTTGTGGTTCTAGAGATCACAAGGGCAGTGCCAGGGACTGTAGTGTATAATGGGAAGGGTGCAGGGGTAGGGAAGCAGTGCTGGAAGTTGGACTCCTGGACTCATGTATGTATGCGAGACAGAAACACCACTGATACACCCTTGGTCCCCTTAAACAGCATTTTTACAAATACCCTCTTCCCCTGGGCTGGAGCGATGGCACAGCGGTAGTGTGTTTGCCTTGCACGCAGCCAGCCCGGCCAAGCCAGGTTCGATTCCTCCGCCCCTCTCAGAGAGCCCGGCAAGCTACCGAGAGTATCTCGCCCATACAGCAAAGCCTGGCAAGCTACCTGTGATGTATTCAATATGCCATTCACAGTAACAACAAGTCTCAAAAAAATGGAGACGTTACTGGGCCCGCTCGAGCAAAACTCAATGAACAACGGGAGGACCCTATTCCCCTGCACCAATCCGTAAATCCTATTTGTCTGTTAGAATTTATAATTCTAATAAAACTAACAAGCACTTTCTCCAAGCTTGCACCTGGGCATCTTATGGTTTCCAGAAAAAAAATAATTAAATAACCGGTTGGTGCTATTATAAATTACTGAACCTCAAGCAATTCTTAAACTTTCACACACAACCTCATTCTGTGTTAATAGATAATCCTTAGCTCCCAGAATATTCCTATATGTCTCCATCTCTCTCTCTCTAACTCTCTCTCTCTCTCTCTCTCTCTCTCTTCCCCTCTTCTCCCGCCCATGTCCCAACAGTGCTCAGGGCTTGCTTCCTGGCAACACTCATAGGAACCTATGTGGTGTCAGGGATCTAACCAGAGTCTGTTACATGCAAGACAAGTGCCTTGCCTGCTGTACTATCTTGCCAGTCTCTTTGCTCTTACCTTTAGGCAGAGAATGTTACCACACCACTTTTGCAGACAGAGTAGACAGGGAGAATATTCATTTTGCTTGCAGGATTATTTTGTATTCTGCCTTCTGTTACTGACTGAGCACTTTCTCTCACTGCCTCCATCAGATCCCACCTTTACTCTCAGCAAACAATCCACTACCAAAAATGAACAGAAGTTTATCGATGTAAGTCTTTCCGATGGAAATTCCCCAAGTTTCCTGCCAGCCCCTATTGGGTATGTGTTTTATGTACAATGGAAGACAACATCTTCTGCTGTCTCCTCCTGTGAGCAGAGATGAGCTGCTGTGCGCTGCCGCCTCCAGGACTACAGTCAGCCATTGCTCTGCTCACCTGCATCTCTGGCCTCTGCCAACCATCCTGACTGCAGCTTCCTCCACTCAGGTGAACACTGTCAAGTTACTCCCTTATTTGACATCAGCAGCATCTTCCTTCATCTGCATTTTCCTCTCTTCACTTCCTGAGCTGTCTTTTCCTGGTCACAGCCAAACTCCTTCGAATCTCTATTTCTGTGACTTCCTTCAGGCTCCTAATCTTCCTTACATTATTCATGCAGCTTGTCGGCTCACTTAGCCGCTTATTTTTTTTCCTTTTCTTTTCTTTTTGGGTCACATCCGACGATACACAGGGGTTACTTCTGATTCTGCACTCAGTAATTATCCCTGGTGGTGATCGGGTGACCATATGGGATGCTGGGAATCAAACCCGGGTTGACCGCGTACAAGGCAATTGCCCTACCTGCTGTACCATCGCTCCAGCCCTCCCCCCTCCCCTCATCTGCTTTTTTCAGATTTTATCTTTGGGTCTTCCTCAACCATGGTCCTAAGCAGTCTTTCTCCTCACTTCATATCCTATCTGTGCCTGTGATCTGAAGCTCAGCTCTATATGGCAGACTTCCTAATTTAGACCTCCAGCCTCAGCCCTCACAAAAGCACCTACCCTAAAATCAAATGTGGAATTATCTTCCTTTTGAAAATTCAGTTGAGTACTGGTGTTTGCCATTTCCATGACTATAAGCCTGATTGAAAACATGGAAAACTCCCATCCGTTCCTGAACCCTCCACAACTCCATTTCATTTCTAAGTCCTGCATTTTGGCTTCCTCTTTTCATTTCAAATGTCTTTCCCTAGATTGCCTTCTCCATTGCACACTGTCATAAGCCCTGCCTGGACTCCGGCTTGATGATGAACAATACCCTCCCAAGCAAGTGGCTTCTGGTGTGCACTTCAATAATAAACACTACAACATGAAAGACCAAAAGGAAACAACTCAATGGACTCACTAATTCAGAAGGAGCTATCCATTTAATAGTTAATTTTTGTGTTTATTCTGACTTTGCCTTTATGTGAGGTAGTGGAGAAGAATGGTTCAATAGAACCTCCTGAGAAAGACCACGATCGAGAAGGCAGTGAGAGCAAGTGCTCAGTCAGTAACAGAAGGCAGAATACAAAATAATCCTGCAAGCAAAATGAATATTCTCCCTGTCTACTCTGTCTGCAAAAGTGGTGTGGCAACATTCTCTGCCTAAAACTTTAATATTCACACTATTATAAATCATGGTTCCTAAATCTAAAAAAAAAGGAAAAAACTATGTGCAACTTCTGCATTCTGCATTAGTTCTGCACTGCACTAGATAGGCATCGAAGAATCCAATTATAATGCCGATTACAGGTCAACATTGCACATCCCTTCACATAAATTACTTATTGACCTCTATTATTGCCCCTTCTCAGCGGAAAACAAAACAAATTAAAATTCTCCTTTAAAGTAGTTTCAGGCACAAGGATCTCATATTTGTCTGAGTCATCCACAATCAGAACAGAAGAGATAGTATAGGAAGGAGCTAGGCAGAAGGAAGCAGCATACCTGAGTCTCGGTGGAATTTTTTATTATTTTAACTCCAGGTCCAATACAGGAGGAAAATGCATACAAAGGAAGATAGTATGGCATGATAGCAAGAGAAGGGGGGAGGGGCAAGTAACCAGACAACTTTGTACCATCACATCCCTTTCCTCGATTGTGGCGAGCATAACTCATTAATCATGGCATTCTTTCCCCCAGAATCCAGCCTTCATCTCCCATCATTTCTGAACTAGCCACTCTAAGTAAACGACTTTCAACCCACAAAAGAAATCTCTTTACCAGAAGAATCTCCTGTCCCCGCGTCAGGCTGTCTTCACCAGGGCACCTTGAAGGGGGGCGGGTTGAGTTTCCCTCTCCACCCCAAGCAGAGCCCTGGGAGCCAAAAACCTCCAGAATCCAACCATAGCCATGCTCAAGGCAACTCTCCACATGCTCAGCTGAGCCTCACTCATGAAGGAACCGGCAGAGGAACCCAGGTATGTAGGACCCATGACTGAGATCTCCAAGCCTTCTCAGATCAGGAATGGTCCTCCACTATCCAGCTCCCCAGTTTTCCAGTAGCTTGGTAGTCACACCCACAAACTGCCCCCGGTGCCATGTAATCTCATCAATGGTCAACATTCAGAGACCATAAAAATAAAGCTCCAGGAAGAGAGCGACACAGTATATCCTGGAGCGTTTATACTCTAGCCCACTGATGTATCTAAAGTAGCACACTTATGTTTGGTTTTAACATGCTTGCTTGTATTCTCTCATATATGAGCTTAAATGGCCCCAGAATGAAATACTACAAATTTCACACACTTCTCTCTTATTGTGTTGGAAAGATGCTCACTGGTTGGGTGGGTATTTGAATATTATCTGTAACGAACTATTGTAAACCACTTTATGAAAATAAAATGTATAAAAATCTCAAAAAGAAAGAAAGAAGGAAAGAATAAAGACAGACAGAAAGAAAGAAAGAAAGAAAGAAAGAAAGAAAGATAAAGAAAGAAAGAAAGAAAGAAAGAAAGAAAGAAAGAAAGAAAGAAAGAAAGAAAGAGAAAGAAAGAAATCTTTTTTTCTTGCTTAGAGTAATGGAACTCAGAGCCTACAGACCTGGTTCCCATCCGGATTCAGAGTATGACCAGCTGCATGCCCACAGACAAATTCCCAGTTCACTCAGCCACAAATGTCAGCAGCTTCAAATGGAGATAATGACTTCCCAGAGGTTACGACAAGACTCAAATTACCAATATGTCCAAAAATACTGTGAGGCTCTTCAGAGGTCACTTCTATCCCCCAGATGAACTGTATGCTGCTCTTCACCATCCCCAGAGTACCTCATGTACTCAGAACACATTTCTAGGCATTCTCCAACTGCCACAACTGCAGCATGTGAAAGGTGTCAACAGGAGGAACTTGGCACCTCCCTGCTCTGTTCTGTGCTCTTTATGTCCATCCTTCCCTGTCCCAGGAGCCAGAGTGCCGCCTTTGGTCCAGTTGCCCCAGTAATACAGAAAGGTCCTTCAAACCAGCAATGGAGCTAATGCCTCACAGCCTTCCTGAGAAGCCCCTGGCCCTGCCCATATAACTGGGAAGTCGAAGTCAGGCATTAGGGGATTATAACACAAGTGCAAAGTGCAAAGCTAGAGAATATTAAAATTTATTAAATAATCAGAGCTCAAGAAACAATGTCACATGAATGTCACATGGTTTGATTTTGCCTTTGGTCACGGCACAGGAACAGTCAAGGCATTCTGTAAAGATGTGATCCTGACAGGATGAATAGGACACAAGGGTCACCTGAAAAGGTCAATCTGGCTATAAGTTCTGTAAATTCAGTCAGCAGTCTAGAGTGAGATGCCATCTGAAGACAGACTTTGGAATAATGATGCCCTGATAGAGAGAGCAAGACCATAAAGGATATGCTACGAATATTTGTTGGGCAGGAGGGTGGAGAGAGAGAGAGAGAAGCAAGGATAGATAGATAGATAGATAGATAGATAGATAGATAGATAGATACATACATACATACATACATACATACATACATAGATATCTGGCATGTGTGCAGCCATGGGTTTGATCCCTGGCATGCATGGCCCCAGGATACTATTGCATGTAGTCCCTAGCCCCCAAACACTGCCCAGATGTTATCCCCCCACCACACCCCTTCAACAGCAACAATACAATACAATCGGCTGTGTGTGTGTGTGTGTGTGTGTGTGTGTGTGTGCGCGCGTGCGTGTGTGTGTCCTAAGTCACTACTCTGTACCAGGAGATACTCTAGAAGCTCATACGCCACTAAACAAAATTCCAGCCCTCATGAATCTCTATTTCAGTGGAGTGACAGAAACTAACAATATTAATGAGAAAGTATATACTATGCAGTCGATGGTAAATCAGTAGGTCAAAATTTATCCATAAAAAAATGTATAGCATTGGGCCAGAGTGGTAGTGTAGCAGATAAGGAGTTTGCCTTGCATGAGGCTGACCCAGGTTCAATCCCTGGCACTCCACATGGTCCCTGAGCATGCTAGAAGTGATCTCTGAGTGCAGAGCCTGGAGTAAGCCCTGAATGTCACCAAGGTGTGGCCAAAAAACAAACAAAGAAAAGGACAGCATTGTTGTTTTCATCTTTTTAAAAAAAAAAAAACATCAGAAAGGGTTTTAGGGTGGTGGTGATAGGAGGGGTGAGGAGAGGCTTGAGCAGGTGAGGAAGAGAAGCAGGTGTGTCCCTGTGGAGAAATATTGAGTGGGAAAGCAAGTATGAGAAGAACTGAAGGGGAAACTTCCCTGGTATGTGGTGTGTGCAGGGCTTGGGGGCCATTTGCCACGTCAGGGCCCCAACCCCAGTTGACCGCATACAAGGCAGTGAGCCTTACCCACTGTACTATCACACTGGTCCCGAGATCCACTTTTAACGTAGCAGTCTCCACCAAGCCTGGTTTTCCTGAAATTCCTTCAAATGCTGCCTCGACAGCCGTATCGACAGCAACAGCTAAACTGACCCCTCATGAGGGCGAGCCTCAGTTTCAGGCAGGCTGCTTTTGTTAGAAGGACATGTTTTTCTCTGTTGATCACAAACATCTACCATTCCAAAGACCATAATCTGAACCATAAGCTTTAATAGAGGCCTAGAAACGGAAGTGGAAAAGGTAGAAAAACACTATCAGTCTTTCTAAGTGCTCTCGGAACACAGAATAGTCACTCCAGTGTACACAATCACAACATTTATTGAACATTTATTATCAGCGAGGCACCTTGCTAAGTGCTTCTATTTACTTAGATTAATTAAGTTTAGTCTTGACGATACCCTGTAAGAAGATATTTGCCCACCGCATAGGGTACCCTATGACCAATGATAGGTGTCCCATGTTCCTTCTTAGAGAGGATGAGACACCGGCCAGAGATCATACAGCTGTGAAGATGTTAAGATTTGAACTCAGATCAGTAAAGAGACAGCAAACCAAGTGGATAAACAGCATAGAGCTAAGTGTAATCGCATCCTAACGTTCCAGGCAAAGCTCTTCTCACAGAAGTAGAAGAACTCTAGCTCTGCTGCCCATAGTATGATGGGCAGCAGAGCTAGAGTTGACTCCCTTAGAGGACTGTGATCAGTCCCAACTGATGGGGGGAGAAGAGAAAGTAGCAGGCTAAGCAGTTGCCCCCCATACCACACACACACACACCACACACACACACACACACACACACACACACACACACACACACACAGGATACGTTGTACTTGGCTCCACGTGCTAGAGCCATTCCCACGAATTAGCTGTGGGTGCTCGATGCTGATGGCTGAGAGCAATCACCCGGCTCACTGCAGCTGGGAGCATATGGTACCAGCCTAAACCAATCAACATGTCCCAGAAGCCTGGCTCCTGGATGAGATGCGTGCTAATATTGTCAATGATCAGAGCATTACCAGGAGATGAAACCAACAAGGACAACTGTCAGTCCGTAGTTTATTGCACTTTTTAAACATGTGGTTATTGCTACAGCTCCAGTTTAGACAGGAAGACCTGGAAGTACCCAAAAGCTGGCCCCAATTTATAAAGTCCTTTTCCTGTCTGTACTTAAGCCAAAAAAGTTTTTTGTTGTTACTGTTGTTGTTGTTGTTGTTGTTGTTTTACTTTCTTTTAGTGGCAGAGACAGAGATGAAGCACATAATACCACTTTATTCCACAGTGAGAGCTGTAGCTATAGAAGATGAATGGAAGACAAATGGTCTGGCAAAATTCCTTAGCAGACAACTCAAGGAGAGACAAGCTGAGGGGAAGGTGAAGTTGGGCCAAGACACAGTCCTTCAACAGCTAGAGCAGAGGATGCAAGAGAACCCACAGCCCCCAGCAACAACTTGGCCAGACAAACAGTCTTCTTGGTTAAAAATATCTCAACAAATGGCTGTTGACCATCAACCCAGTAACTCACTTTACCCACATGAGGAGTCCGTCTGTTTGTTTTTTATGTACAGGGCTGCCAGAGCAGGCACTGTTTCTGGAACTACTGGGCCACAATGCTTGATCCCAGCAGTGCTGGGAGACACTAGGGCCACCCCAGAGGTGCTCAGGGGTCTCCAAGGCTAGATGCACAGTGGTGTTCTCGAAACCAGCCAAGACTAAACTCAGCAAGGCCAGTGTCCCAATGACCCCTGCGGTCTCCCCCTGGTCCCAGGTCTCTGTCCCTCTATTGTGATTTTTTTCATTCACGTCTTCAGGTCCAACTCTATTTCCCTGCTGAGGAGAGGGTCTTCCTCTCGAGAAAATCTGTCTCCCACTGCCAGTCATTCCTGCAAGAGCATAACCTGGTAGGATCTTGGGATTCAGGGAGACAGTCCTACATTGCAGTGAGGGACAAAATCCCTTTTTTCTAGGGGTGGTGTCTGGGTCAAAGAACATATATCCAGGCATGCAAACAAGAATGTGTGTGTACTGCCACCTTAGCTCACACCTTGAACACTTCTTTCCAGGCTTCTCCTTGGCAATGCTGACAACTGGCCTCACATGTCCTGGTCCACTCTCAGCACCCAGGCAGGAGCTGTAAACAAAATCTCCCTGAGGGGCAAACCTGGAAAATGTCTTTACAGGCTGAGAAGACTGAACGTCGCGCTTGGTTGCCCAGACCAAGCCTCACCTGCTCCATCACCTCCCTCTTGCCTCAATCTCTGCTCTGCAGCCTCTAGCTAGATTCACGGTCAAGACCTTGAGTCCCAAATCTCCTTCTCCCATGGCCCGTTCAAAGGAAAAAAAGATTTTATGCTTCCATCCCGATCAAAAGAGTCTGCTCTTCCCACCCATCTAAGAAACAGTATTTATTTTCAGAGTTTTCTTTTAAGACATTTTCTTTAGCAGTTTAGCTTCCGGTTATTTTAAATCTTTCCACTCCTGGGCAGGTTCTTGCCTTTATCTTTACATGACCAGAAGGCCTATTAAAGAGCTGCTTTTGTTGTTCCAGGAGCAAACTTCTATCAAAAGCCAGTTTAGACTTCCATCACCTGGGATGGATAAACATACAGCACCACCACCACCCCCCACCCCAACGCACACACATACACGTTGCTAACAATTTCTAAATAGGGATCACCTGTCTCCATCCATCTCTGCCACTATTTCTAAATTACAACACTTTAAATAATTAGCAAGCTGAGATGTACACTACTCACCTCTTGAGAACCACATCTCACATTTGTAAAGAGCAGAACACAGCCTCAGAATACAAGGACCTTCTATTCCTTCTCTATTTTCCTTAGCCTTATGAGTGTCCTTTAAAAAAAAAAAAAAGGCATGCATTTGTTTTGCTAAGACTTGGAAGGGAGCAGCCCTAATAAATTTACTACAAACAATGACTTCCTGTGGTGTTTCACCTTTGGTTTTCAGAATAAAACTCAGGGAACTCCTATATATATATATATATATATATATATATATATATAGTTTATTTCTTTATTGAATCACTGTGGGAAAAGTTACAGAGCTTTCGGGTTTAGGTCTCAGTCATGTAAGTATCAAACACATTTCCCTTTACCAATACTTATTTTTAACCGTGAACCCCAATAGAACCCCACCTCCCACCCCTCCCAATTCCTGTGAGGCAGATGAGTTCTAGTTTATACTCTATCTACTTTTGACTAGATACATTGTTTCGATAGATGATGTACAATTATTGTTTAGAGTTTACGACCCCCCCCCCAATCAGATATTCTGAAACAGCGTTGTGAAATGATTTGCTTTCTACAGCTTGGTTTAAGAATAAAATGATGTCGTCGCGCGGCCGCAATAGCAGCCGCGAGGTTTTGGATTTCTGCTGTTTTACTTATTAACCCTGGAAGTATTTCTATTAAAAGTTAGATAGTTAAGAGATTGGTTTCTGTGCTCTGGAGTCGTGGCCATGCCGGTTTAACACATAGTCCATTTGCTTTTCTGCTCCAAGCGGGTGGCTCTCTGTGCTAAGTCCTCGTGCCTCCGGGGCCGTGGCCGTGCCGGAGAGCCGCTCGTGGGGGGCAGCTGGTGACCTCGGTCGGGCGTGAAGGACGGCCCAGAACGCCCCCCTTCCCATGAGGCCCCTGCCGCCGCCCACCCCCGGCTCAAACCTGCTGTCCACAAGGCTCCCGTGCGGCCGCCATCTTTCTTTCCAGAGAGGAGGGGGCCTCAGGGAACTCCTTTAAGTAAACTCAACATATAGAAACTGCAGTGTTCTAGCAGGTGCTTCCTGAGAACTCGCCAAGCCCAACTCCCAGATCTAAAATGCCTGACAGGCTGAGACCATCAGCTATGTACCCCTGCTGAGAGAGTCTCCATGCCAATTCCTTTAGAGTCACCCCACTCCCTTAGGATTGGCTTAGAACATTTACTGCCTACCCAGAATTGACTCCACGTGTCTTGTCCACCTACCTCACAGAATTAAATCATTCTTCCCACCTACACAGCCCAGCGACACACAATGTAAGACTCCCCAAGATTGTGCTAAGTCAGTGTCTCTCTAGAGGCCACCCCTGTGTCCGTCTGTCTGGTCAGCTCACTCTCTCTCAATAAACGAACTTTGCTTTTATTCTCGTCTCAACCATCCTGCCCTCCTGGTGACTTCTCTTACCACCCACCAATCAAACTTAAAGAGGTCTGGATTCAAGATCCTCCCCCTTCTGAAATTATATTACACAAAAATTATATGTACTTATCACTGTATCACTGTCATCCTGTTGTTCATCCATTTACTCAAGTGGGCACCAGTAACGTCTCTATTCCTCCCAACCCTGAGATTTTCGCAGCCTCTCCTTACTCGTCTTTCCCAACGCTGCCATAGTGGAGGCTCTGTCAGGGTCAGGGAAATGAGACAGGTTATTGTTACTGTTTTTGGCATGTCAAATACGCCATGGGTAGCTTGCCAGGCTCTGCCATGTGGGCAGGATGCCCTCGGTAGCTTGCTGGACTGTCCGAGAGGGAAAAACTGCCATTTGGTCAATAGATATGTATTTTATATTGATTCTGGTGAATATGTTTATACATTCACCTATATTCACCTACTGTTTTAACATAATTTCTCTAAAATACCACATTTTGAAATAGAAAACTAATACACAAATTATCTGCTTTGAATAAACTAATACATGTAGAGTGTTATTTTATATATCCTGTCTTCCTGAAAAAAATATTATTATCATTATTATTGATATCCAGTTCTGTATATATGTATACATATGTGTATACATATACACATATATACTCATACATGTGTATATGTATATGTAGTTGTATAAGTATATATAATTTTACTATGTTATATGATTATATAATATATTATATAGAAGAGCCCGGCAAGCTACCCAGAGTAGCTCGCCGGCATGGCAAAGCCTGGCAAGCTACCCGTGATGTATTCAATATGCCAAACACAGTAACAAGTCTCACAATGGAAATATTACTGGGCCCGCTCAAGCAAATCAATGAACAATGGGAGGAAAGTGCTACAGTGCAGTGCTATATCTATTACTTTAGAAATTGTAAATACACAAAAGGGAATAAAATGCATGTTGAACCATTGTTTTTCTTTGATCTTAATAAGCTTTCCTGGCACTTTTTTTAAAAAAAACCTATTTATTTGTAGTATTTATACTGAATCACAGTGAGTACACAGCTATAAAGTTGTTCATGATTGGGTTTCAATCAGATAATGTTCGAACATCCATCCCTTCACCTGTGTATTTATTAAAAATAAAATTACAAAGGGGCCTTGCGCAGTAACTCTCTCTGTCCTGCCACTGTGTTCGGTGGTCTCCGCCACTTCCCCCACCCCAGGGAGGTCGATGGTGATGAGGGCCAGGCTGATTGGTGTCACGACGAATCACGACCATCCTGTTATTCGTCGATTGCCTCAAGCAGGCCCCAGTAAATTCTCCTTCATCCTAGCCCTGAGATTTTTAAGAAAGTGCTATATTCAAGGCTCTTTAGGAGAATGAGACCCATCATTGTTACTGGTATTTGGCATATTGGGTACGCCACGGGGAGTTTGCCAGATTCTGCCATGTGGGCAGATTACATTCGGTAGCCTGCCAGTTTGTTGGTGTCAGTTGCAGTTTATTCCAACCTCCTCTCCATTCTCCTCTGATTCTCCTCCTGCTTCTTCCTCCCCCATGCTACTTCATTCTCCTTCTGGATCCTACTTCACTTCATTCTCCTTCCCACTCTGGATCCTCTTTCTCCTTCTGGCTCCAAAATCCCCAGCCCCCTCTTACAGCCTAGTTAAATCCCAAAGCATGAGGGGTTGAGTCTTACACATAGGTGTGGTCATAACAATCAACAGAGGTAAAGTCCTTTTCTCAGGGGAGTCTTCTTCTAGGACAGATTCTCATCCAGCAGGACAACCCACCCAAGAGAAGAATCCCATGGGTGTGTTTTACCTCTCCTTGTCCAACAAACATATAAACATTCATAATATTAATCATTTTGTATGGACATAGTAAGAGCTATATTAAGCTTATAGAATTGCTCTCCTGGGGTCATCTCTATCTCATTCTACAGTGCTCAGGACAAATTAGTCTTTCCTATCCCTAGCAGGGTCCTAATCTCGTCGTTACTTTTGGATCATGACAGCGTTTGTCCATGACCATGCTCTCAATTTATAGTTGAGTATCGTGGCACTTTGGCCTGGCCCATTTCAATGCCAGGGTAGCTCACAGCTTTCCCTGGGTCCATTAAGTCCCTTGTTGGGACCCTGCTTTGAGGGTGGTAGGAACTAAGGACAACTGAGGCTTAAGATGAGGAAGCAGATGCCCCGGAGTGCGGACTGTTTGGAGACAATTTACTCCCAAGTTACAAAGCATAATATTAACTGTCTTCCTTTGTCCATACATAAGGGACACTGCTTTAAAGTAAACTATTCAAAAGACATAAGGAGAGGAGAAAGGCAATATTAACTTACAATATAAGTTCAGTGTTCTTAAGGGATCTGACCTTACAAAACAGAATCTGATTAACTGGTTGGGGAAGAGAGCATAGAGAAATGGTTACAGATAAACAAAGGAATGGGAGTGACTCAGGAGCACTGTGAGGGGTGTAACTCAATAAACCTAAGCTCCCTGTGGCAAGGGAGAAAGGACAAACCAATGTTATCCTACATTTACCAGTGTATGTTTCCCACCAGTTTCCCTCCTGCCCCCCTCCCTCACTGCAGTTCTCTCTCTCTCTCTCTTTCTCTCTCTCTCTCTCTCTCTCTCTCTCCCTCCCTCCCTCTCTCCCTCCCTCTTTCTCTTTCCATCTCTCTCTCCTTTTGGGCATTATGGTTTGCAATACAGATATGGAAAGGTCATCATATATATCCCTTTTCCCTGGTACTTTTGAAAATAATTTAATAGATTAATACACTTGGGCAGGGGCAGCCTTAAAGGCAAAAGAAGAACTATCTCCACCCATACAAAAATTCTTCATCACAAATTCACCAACCCTTCTCTATATATTCTATATTTATTGATATTTATCTGAGCGATAGCACAGTGGGTAGGGCGTTCGCCTTACAAGCGGCCAACATGGCCGACCCGAGTTCGATTCCTCCGCCCCTCTCGGAGAGCCCGGCAAGCTACCGAGAGTATTCGATATGCCAGACACAGTAACAACAAAGTCTCCAATGGAGACGTTACTGGGCCCGCTCGAGCAAATCGACGATCAACGGGAGGGCCTAAGACCTTTTACCTTTATTGATATTTATCTATATTTATCTGTTTATTAAGATGCCTGTTAATCATATACATCACAGTATTATAAAATATGAGTAACACACTTGTAATTGCTGCTACTTGGGAACTTGCTGCAACAGCACCTCAGATTCTCACGTCACATCAGGATCAAATGGAACCGAAATGTCAGTTTTCAGAATGAACACTTTTAAGTGTTTGATTAGGTAGGTGAGGACTCTCTGGCGCCAAAAGGTTCTGCCCTAACATTTACTCAGCCGAGAGAAAACGGCTACGTTAAGTAATGGGCAGAAAGATAAGGAAAACACGTTAAGTTTCCAAATTAAGTTACTCACTCACTTGCAACTGTGTTCACTTCTGACAGTCTGACAGACACACTGTGCAAGGGAGACTATATATAAAAGAAAATAAATTGCTATTTGGCACTTGTCGTGCCTGGCACACTCAAGGAAAAAGAGTTCTATCCTTATTCTGCACACAGCACTTCCTGCCGCTTTGTTCTTTATTTAGTTCTCTTTAAAGTTCAGCGGCAGTTTAATTCTTTTTCAAATTCTCCAAAACTCTAAGCCGCTCCAAGCATAATAAAATTCTGAATAAATCCGCAAGTTCTCAAAATGTAAACATAGTCCTAAGCCACAAACAAAAGCAGTCAGTGGTTTGGTCTGGTGCCCATTCTCCTCTCTCCTGCCTGCTTCCTCCTCCCCTTTTATCCTCTTCTCTTCCCTCCTTCTCCCTCCCCCCCCCAGTCCTTCTTTCTTTCTCCGTCCTTCCTCATTCTTCTTTCTCTTCCTCCTCCACCCCTACTCCTCTACCTTCCTCCTGTTCATTCTTCCTCTTTCTTCCCTTTCTCCTTCCTTCTCTTTCTTCCTCCTCCTCCTCCTCCTCCTCCTCCTCCTCCTCCTCTTTCTCCTCCTCCCACCCTTAGCTGTTTCTCGCCCATGGCCCTCTACACTTCTTAAGGCACATGTTAAATCCCTATTACTTTTCTCCTGCTGTTCCTGTTTGTGAGCTAAAAGAACTTTTTCCCTCTCTTCTTCTTAACAGAATCCTGACATTCTTCCGCAAGTATCCATGCCCCTGACTGTATTCCAAGGGGCTAACCCTGCCCTTACTCTAGGGAGTGGACCCAGCCAATCTGAGCAAATTAGTACCTAGCACTCTCCTGGGGACCAGGGACTTGAGTTGGTACAAGCACAAAAGGAAAGACTTGGAATTCAAGGTTGAAGAAAAATTTCTCTCTCTTTCCCTTTTCTCCGGCTGGAGCCATAGCACAGCGGGTAGGGCATTTGCCTTGCATGCGGCTGACCTGGGTTTGATTCCTCCGTCCTTCTCGGAGAGCCCGGCAAACTACCGACAGTATCCCACCTGCACAGCAAAGCCTGGCAAGCTCCCTGTGGCGTATTCAATATGCCAAAAACAGTAACAAGTCTCACAATGGAGACATTACTGGTGCCTGCTCGAGCAAATCGATGAACAACAGGAGGACAGTGCTACAGTGCTTCCCTTTTCTTACTGCACAAAAATCAGTATGTATTGGGTCCCTGTAGTCCATAGTGGTCCTCCTTAGACCATAAGGAAAACCACCTCAAGCATGAAGCTGATCTGGAAATATCTGGAAGGTATCCTGGGTGTCATTGTTGAGTCAATCTCCTTTACTCCCTCCAGTCTTTGAAACTCTTCCCATCAGACTTCTCAAAGACTGTGACCTTTCAAGGGGTAGCGAAGGTGCTCTGCCCCTCCCAAAATTAATTGAACACACGGCTGTCTCAAGGTACATCACCCCAGTCTAGAAACAGGTACTAGGGGCCAAAGATTTCTCTGGAGAAGTTAGTGATCACTAGCCACTGATGAACCTGGGGGAAGGAAGTTGCTATAAAAGCCCCATTCCTGGAGGATAGTGTCTGCACACAGTCGCCACATCAGATTTCTTTTCCACATCAGATTCCTATGCACCAATTGAATTACCCAGAAATGTTTTACATGATGTGATTCTTCCACATGAAGAATTGAAAAGTCAACTACAAACAGCCTTGCTTCCACCTGTCTTTCCAGGCCATCCTGATTCGACTTCACCCCACCACCCCATCCCAGTCTGCGCCCATGGCCTGCTCCCATCACAGGCCCCTCGGTTCAAATCTCAACCAAAGCAGCCTCATCCTTCTCCTATCCCTTCTCAGACCCAGACTTTTACAGTGATTTTAATTACTTAATGACAGAGACAATGCACTAACACAGTCTTCTTATGAGAACTTAAGTCATAAGCTAACATCCCCTTTGAGGACCCTGGTCTGAGTCTTCACCTGCCTCCTAGAGGTACTCGCTGTCATTCAGACCTTCCAGATCCCTGTACCTCCGTCTTCATGAGCAAAGGGTTTTACAGAAGAGCCTTCTCATGGAACAGGAGAAAAAGGGTTCTGGGGGTCTGAGGCAGCATTGCCAGCTTTCCTGGAGCAGCTGTTCTGCTTCCATCAGGTGCCCCAGAGCAGCCATAGTCTGAGTTAAGAACAGCCTAGCTGATTGGTACAGTGAGTCCAGCCCTGCAGCAGGATCTGTTTCCAGAGTTGAGAGGCCCAAACCATGCTGAGCTCCACTTCCTGCCCCTGCCATCTGGGAAGCTGGAAAGACCTTTGCCATTTGGGGTTTGGACAGTGACCTCTCAAAAGTTCCAGCTAAAAGTGGCAAGTCCTTTTAAAAACATAACATGGGGGCACAATGCCACCCAGCAGGTCAACCTGTACCGGCAGAGCAGTGCATCAGCAGCCTGATGGTGTCTTCAGGCTTCTTGATACCCCAAAATTGCTGCTGTGCCCCTGGTCAGACACCAACAACTCGGGACCAAATTTCCTGAGAAAGTAAACAGCCAGTGTGGGAGCTAACGTGGGAGCTAATGTAGGAGCCACGCCCACAAACCACCTCTGGCTCTGCTATACCATATTTATCAGCCATGCTTCAAAGACCCATAAATAAACCTCAAAAGAGATCAAAATCAAGCCATTAAGGGCATTAATGGCCATGATTCAGAGACTCACAAATGAGATGCCTCCAGACCCCAAATATTTAAAAATTTTAGAATTTCAGGAGTGCACAGCCACTTTCACGGCCACATGACACCTCATACTATTCATAACAAGCAATACAAAATAAATTATTTAGTATATGTCTAGGAGACAGGCTTGGGTGGTGGCAGGAAAATGTGAAATAATGTTGGTGGGAAGGTGTAATGGTGGTAGGACTGGTGTTGAAATATTGAATGTAAACAAATATTGTGAACGATCTTATGAAAATAAAATTAAAAAGAAAAATGTTTTAAATAAATAAAAACAAAACAGTCCCTAGTTTGTTCCCGGGTTTTTCCCCCCACCAAAAAAATAGGTGGGGTGCAGGTGTAAGCAAGGAGACAGCTCAGTGACAAAGCACCTGCTTTGCTGATGTGAAGTGTCAGAGTTGATCACCTGTGCCACCCACATATGCAGACTGCAGTTTGAGCAGCTCTCCTGTCTGGGCCCCCTCCCATCCCCCACCACCCCCTATCCCAACAGATTGTGGGACCCCTCAAAGCAGCCAGGTGTGCGTGTCATACCTGAAAAGTGCCTGAGCAGGGCCAGCATGGCTGAGCTCCACAGAGACCCCAGCAGGCACACAGCGGGACTGCGTGAGCCCTAGGCATCACAGCACCAGCAATGGAGGGAAACAAACTCTTAGCAAAGGGCCAACTTGCGTGTAAATGTGTTTGCAGGTTCCCATTCTTGGTGTCCATTATCACTGGTCTTCCCCTGTGTCTGACAGAAACACACAGAGAGCAGGACGCTAACAGCTGTGTGATCTCCACCAGCCCCCACACTGGTAAAAGTGAGTGGGAGGGAGGCCAGGTAGACCCACTGCCCAAGAGACTGTCCACGGGGAGTGAGCTCCGAGCAGGAGTCAGGTACCTGTAGTCTCCCCATCCCCTCCCTCTCCACCAAAATTAGGCCTTTGGTGATGGAACCACTTCTGTCATATCCACTTGACTGACCTGAGTAAAATCATAAACGTTTTCAGATACAGAGCTGAAGATCTCACGGAGTCATAACTCATGCAGATCAGTAGCCCCATGGAGAGCCACAGGGCAGAGAGAAACCACCTGGGTCCAGACAGGACTTTCCACAGAGGCGTCGCCCTCCCCCGCATCCTGGCTCATGCCCCCAGCCTCCCTCTCTGGCCCCCTGAAATCTCAGTGTTCATGAAGCATGCTCAGGACAAAGAACAGGTCTAGTGCACATGTAGCCTCCCTGACTTGGACCCCTCCTCCCTCCTCACATCCACCTGCCTTCTTCCTGTCTCACACATGAGCCAGACATGGCCCATCTTAAACCTTGGCACTTGCTGTTCCCTTTGCTATGATGGGTCTCTTAAATACCCTTTGTCCCCTGAGTGTCACCTCCTAAGGGACACCTCTAAACATCTGAAAGCACAACAGTGCCTACTTCCACACCCGCCTTCCTTTCCATAGGACATTTTAACCTCTGTTTCTGTTTTCCCATGGTCTTCTAGAATGAGAATGGAAATGGGATTTCATCTCCCCCACATCCCAGATACCTGGCCACCGTGCCCATCAGCTAGTGTTGAATGAGCGTCTCCTATGACCTGCAGCTTCACCCAGCAGAGCCAGTGTGAGCTTGAGTCTCTCCGCGTCCCCAGCTCATTCTTCCAGCTCACGCTCTCCTCTGGTCAGACCCATCTACTCCTTCAGGCTTTCCATTGGGGCACTCCCTTTCAACAGCCATTCCTTTCCACGCACTCTTCCCACCCCACCTCGCTCACTTCTCCCTGGGCATTAGCTGCTGCGCTGAGTGATGGGCTTTGGAAACAGCCCTTGCCTGATCTCCTGCCGCCCAGCCTAGCCACGTGGTCCTCCGCAGAGCTGGGAAGTCTGTGCTTGCATCTGTCAGAATTCTGAGCCCATCCTCTGGGTCTGTGTCTAGCTGCTCGCTGTCACTGACTCCCCTGGGCAGAGGGGACATCCCAGCCAAGGCTCATTGCTGTGCCACTCCCATCCACACTCAGGTGGGTGCTCCATAAATGGTTGCTGGGTGGAGGACAGGAAACACCCTAGTAGTTTGGGAAGAAAGGAATGGAGAACAATTAGAAGAGAGGAAAGAGGGAACTAGCCTAAGTGCCAAAAGATGGGCTACACCTCTGTCTTTCAGATTGAGACTTTCAGTGAAACCTTAGAAAAGTGGCATCAGAACAAAAGGGAATGCCCTGCCACAGAGGCAGGGTGGGAAGGGGGGGATGGGGAGGTTGGAGGGATACTGGGATCCGTGGTGGTGGAAAATAGGCACTGGTGGAGGGATGGGTACTTAATCATTGTATAATTGAAACCCAAGCACAAAAATTTGTAAGTCTACAACTGTACCTTTTGGTTTGTCACTAATAAAAAAAAAAGAAAAAAAGAAATGTGGCATCAAAGCCCAAAGGATGGAGGGCCTGCAGTGCCAGCCACTCACACCAGCTTAAACGCAGTGATGCAGAAAGCTGCCAGATGGGGCCTTCACAGATTCTGTGTTTGTCTCAGAACTATTGAGCGTCAAGGTCCAAAAAGTGAGTGTGACAACACCCAAAAGGAGAGAGAGAACAAAAGGGAATGCCCTGCCACAGAGGCAGGGTGGGATGGGGGGATGGGGGATGGGAGGGATACTGGGACCCGTGGTGGTGGAAAATGGGCACTGGTGAAGGGATGGGTGCTTGATCATTGTATAACTGAGTCCCAAGCACAAAAATTTGTAAGTCTACAACTGTCCCTCATGGTGTTTCACTAATAAAAAAAAAGGAAAAAAAGAAAATCCCAATAAATATTGTCCTGTCAAAAAAAAAAAGAATAAAATGATGACAAGTGTGGCAAAAAAAAAAGTGTGATATTATCCCTCCCCTGGAGCTGTTCACACACATGTGAGGGATCCAGGTATTGATTTTTCATGTTCTTTTTAATGGGGGGGGGGGGGGAGGGCGGTGAACATACCCAGCAGTGCTCAGGACTTACTCCTGGCTCTGCACTCAGGGATCACTCCTGGTGTGGTGGTGCTCAGGGGACAATACGGGGTTCCAGGGATTGAACCTGGGTCAGCCAATTACAAGGCCAGTGCCCTACCCACTATGCAGTCACTCCAGCCTACCAGGTATCCTTTTAAATGGCTTTAAGATGTGCTGAAACCTGAGGACAGATGAATGAAATCCCAAAGGAGAGTCACAGGAGCAGAGCTGGAAGAGGATTCCCCGCTCCTCGGGGCAAGGACCCCAGGAAAGATTGCTCAGGAGAAGCAATATCTGGGGCTCCACGTTTAGGTTCTTTGTGGAAGTTAAGCAGGTCTGAGTCAGGGGAAACCCAGACAGTTTTTTGCTATCCCATCTCTGCAGGTATCTGACACGACTATCTTGACGATTTTTCAAATACCATAGCAGAGTGGGGAGAGTATTGTCATAGTTGCCTTGCAAGCAGCCAACTCAACTTCAATCCCCAGCATCCCAGCATCCTGGCATCCTGGCATCCCATCCCTGTGCACCACCAGGAGAGATTCCTGAGTGCAGATCCAGGAGTAACCCCTGAGCATCATTGGGTGTGGCCTAAAAGATAAAAATCTAATCTCATTAGTAAAAAGATTCAGGAATAAGAGATTATATATACATATAAAAGGCCCTCCCCTGTCCTTCACGCCCTACCGAGGTCACCAGTCACCCCCCACGAGCGGCTCTCCAGCACAGCCACGGCCCCAGAAGCACAAGGACTTAATGCAGAACCCAGCAGCTTGGAGCAGAAAAGTGAACGGACTATGCGTTGATCCAGGCCATCAAGTCTGCCGGAGGGGAAAGGGTGTTGCCCCATTCGCCCTCTCCTCTCTGGAAAGAAAGATGGCGGCCACATGGGAGCCTTGTGGACAGCAGGTATGAGCCGGGAGTGTGGGGGCGACTAAAACCTCATGGGAAGGGGGGCGTTCCGGTCCGTCCTTCACGCCCTACCGAGGTCACCAGTTTCCCCCCACGAGCGGCTCTCCAGCACGGCCACAGCCCCAGAAGCACAAGGACTTAATGCAGAACCCAGCAGCTTGGAGCAGAAAAGTGAAAGGACTATGCGTTAATCCAGGCAATCATTTCTGCCCAGAGGGGAAAGGGTGTTGCTCCCTTCCGCCCTCCTCCCTCTGGAAAGAAAGATGGCGGCCACATGGGAGCCTTGTGGACAGCAGGTATGAGCCGGGGGTGTGGGGGCGACTAAAACCTCAGGGGAAGGGGGGCGTTCCGGTCCGCCCTTCACGCCCTACCGAGGTCACCAGTCGCCCCCCGCGAGCGGCTCTCCAGCACGGCCATGGCCCCAGAAGCACAAGGACTTAATGCAGAACCCAGCAGCTTGGAGCAGAAAAGTGAACGGACTATGCGTTGATCCAGCCCATCAAGTCTGCCGGAGGGGAAAGGGTGTTGCCCCATTCGCCCTCTCCTCTCTGGAAAGAAAGATGGCGGCCACATGGGAGCCTTGTGGACAGCAGGTATGAGCCGGGGCTGTGGGGGCGACTAAAACCTCATGGGAAGGGGGGCGTTTCACTCCGCCCTTCACGCCCTACCGAGGCCACCGGTTGCCCCTCGCGAGCGGCTCTCCAGCACGGCCACGACTCCAGAACACAGAAACCAATTTCTTAACTATCTGACTTTCAGTAGAAATACTTCCAGGGTCAGTAGGTAAAATAGCAGAAATCCAAAACCAACATTTAATTCTTGAACCCAGCTGTAGAAAGCAAATCACTTCACAATGCTTTTTCAGCATGTCTGATTTGGGGGGGGGGGGGGGTAAACTCTAAATAATAGTGGTGAATCTTTTATTGAAACAATCAAAGCAGATAGAGTGTTAACTAGAATTCATCTGCCTCACAGGGACGGGGAGGGGTGGGGGGTAGGGTTTTATTGGGGTTCTTCATGGTAAAAAATAAGTATTGGTAAAGGGAAATGTGTTTGATATTTGCATGACTGAGACATAAACCTGAAAGCTTTGTAACCTTTCCCACAGTGATTCAATAAATAAAAAAATAAAAATAAAAAAAAATTTAAAAAAGGCCCTCCCGTTGATCATCGATTTGCTCGAGCGGGCCCAGTAACGTCTCCATTGGAGACTTTGTTGTTACTGTGTTTGGCATATCAAATACGATTCGAATACGAATACGAATACGTCACAGGGAGCTTGCCAGGCTCTGCCGTGCGGGCGAGATACTCTCTCTCTCTCTCTCTCGGTAGAGAGCCCAGAAATCTCTCGGTAGCTTGCCGGGCTCTCCGAGAGGGGCGGAGGAATCGAACTCAGGTCGGCCATGTTGGCTGCATGCAAGGCAAATGCCCTACCGCTGTGCTATCGCTCCCGCCCTATAGCACAGCGGTAGGGCATTCGCCTTACAAGCGACCAACATGGCCGACCTGAGTTCGATTCCTCCGCCCCTCTCGGAGAGCCCAGCAAGCTACCGAGAGTATTCGATATGCCAAACACAGTAACAACAAAGTCTCCAATGGAGACGTTACTGGGCCCACTCGAGCTAATTGACGATCAACGGGAGGGCCTTTACCTTTATATACATATATAATAAATCGTAGATCTAAAACTTTTTCTTTCCACTCTCACATTTAATTTTTTTGCTTAAATTATTTTTCTGCACTAGATTTCAAAAATAAAAATGCCAATGAAGGAGAGAGATGGAGGGAGAAGCAAGAAAAGGAGGTCTCTGAGTAACCTAAGGGCAAGGGCGGGGTGTCCTGGGCCCCTCTGTGGTATAGAGGTGATCAGGTGATCTACATCTATCTAAACCACCAGATCCAACACCACTGTAAGTAGGGGCCCAAATTACAATTAAACTTAAAAATGTAATTGTCAAGCAGTTAGGCTGGGGCAGGGGGCGCCCCCCACTCCCCCACACACACACCCATTCTCCAAAGAAGACAACCTGGAGTAAGCAATGGAGACAGGATTAAAGGTAGAAACAGGAAAAGTCTGAAAACCTCTTGCTAACAGCTATATAAATTGTGGTGTCCTGATTTAAATTTTTTAAATTTTTTTGTCTGAGTCTGAGTGCATTTATATTATTTATAAGATAGAAATTGTGCATTATTTATTAATTTCTACAGAGAATAGTACCATGGTTAAGAAGATGACAGAGAGGACTACAGCTTTCAGCCCAAATTGGAAGATGGGTGAGTAGGGAAGAACAGGAAGGAAGAGAAGGGAGTGATTGGAGCGAGAGGGAGTGCAAATCCCATCCTGACATCCTTTGAGATTTTTAAAGGCACAGAAACCATCTCCAGAAAAACCAGGGATCCAGCGCGCAGAGGCATCAGTGAGCAAAGCCTGTGAAATGTAGGGCAGGGGGCAGGCCAGCCAGTGGACAAGCCACCCAGAGCTCCTGCATCCACAAAGCTAGGTGCTGCCCCAGAGAGAGGCCAGTGCGGGTGTCTGCCCTTGGAGCAGATGTGGAGAAAGTGACTCCACTGGTCTCTTTGGTCCACACCCCTGGGCCAGAAGCTGAGAGCGGCAGGTGCTGCCTTCCCCCCTCCCACCCTGTCCTGCTGCACCCAGCAGGATGTCATCATGTGAGGGAGTGGGGGACACAGGAACAAGGACACTGCCCTAGGCCAGAAAGACAGTGCAGGAGTAGGGAGCTTTTCTGGCACCATTATGGTTCCCCAGCCCTGCCAGGAGTTAAGCCCTGAGCACTGAGGGTGGGATCCCAACCCTTCCCCACCAAAATCAATCAATTAACCGACCAACTGATTAAAAACTTCCCTTGTCAAGCCCCTCCCCTCCATCAGGATGATATGTGCAGGGCAGCCTGCTCCTCCTCAGTCTAGGAGCAGCTTTTCTCAGCGAGGCTGTGAAGAGGCGGGGGCAGCCCCGCCAGCCCTCCCCCTGCAGACCCATATGGCTGCGTCTGAATTTGACGTGACTGCATTTGAATTTGACATTTCCGACTCCTCTTTGATTTCCACTTCGCTTCCCTAAGGTCCCTTTCAATGTCCCCAGTGAGTTCATTCAATACCGGGTTCAACCTATTAGAATCTGAAGGAGGGGGAAGCAGAAATCCGAACAGAGCTCTTCATGTCTTGCTTCTGTAGCTGCCACGTCAAAAGATCCATGGATGAGGGCAGCATTGCCCTTTCCCAGGAACTGGTTATCACAAAGGCTGAGGAAACAAAGAAACGCCAGCCAAGAGATGACCGGGGGCTGGGTGCAGATAAGATTATCTGAAGGGAAAGAGCAGTCCTGGAGCGGTCTCCCAGCCCATTTCTAATTTCCTATCTTCCGATAAGGGATCACCAACTAAAGAAGATCTTGGCCTGTGTCTGCCCTGGGAGCAGACAGTTGGAAGTGTCCAGATGCCACTCAGCAAGCGAGCTGAGAACAAGAGAGCACATACCTGTGCATGTGTGTGCATGTACATGGGATCACACACATATAAGCAGGGGGAGGGAAGGACTTGGAGAGAGCTAGTTCTGCTGGTAACAGAGATTCAGAGCTATAATTAAGCTCCAACCTCGGCAATACAAACACTGTTCTGCACTCAAACCCTAAAATGCCCATCAGAAAGCCCTTGGCCCCGAGGATACGGCCGAGAAGAAAGAAACAGAGTGAAGGGAGAGGGGACAAGAGAAGCAGCGGGGAGAGGGGTGATGAAGACTCAAGTGGTCACGGGGATTCTGGTACAGGGGCTGTGTTAGGAATGACAGAGCTAAATACCCAAATCTCAGAGTCAATAACACTGAAATCGCAAGACCCCAACTTTAGTAACCCAACTTAAAAGACGCCTGTCAAGAAGGCAGGTGGGGTTGAGGTGGGGGTTAGGAACTCGCACCTGGGAACACAGACGCGGGCAAACTGACACTAGTGGTGCGATATTGTATCGCAAAAACCCAACTACCAATAACTTGGTAATTCACCATGCTTTAATAAAATAAAATGGGGGAAAGCATTCGAGAGGCAGGGGTCGGAAGGACTAACAGGGACTAAGGCACTCCTGGCCACCGCCAAGCCCAGTTCCATCTTCAGCAGCACATGTAGTCCCCAAGTACCACCAGGGGGCACTTCTGAGTACAGACCCAGGAGTAGCGCCCAAATAGCATTGGAAGAGGCCCTTCCCCAACTTCCACCTCCAGAGAGAAGGAACACTAAGATCCGGTCTCTGGGTCCACTGCTCAGAGGCAAACCAAGGGGAGAGATGCTGTGCCACAGATATAGAGCTTCTGGGCATGGAAAGGTTTCCTGAGGGTTGCAGTTTCTCTTTTTAAATTGATTTTAACATATAACACTTTTTTTAAATTTTTTTATTTTTTATTATTAGTGAAGCACCATGAGGTACAGTTGTAGCTTTACAAATCTTTGTGCTTGGGTTTCGGTCATACAATGATCAAATACCCATCCCTCCACCAGTGCCCATTTTCCACCACCGTGGATAATATCCCTCCCACCCCCATCCCTCCCATCTCACCCTGCCTCTGTGGCAGGGCAATCCCCTGTGTTCTCTCTTTCCTTTTGGGTGTTGTGGTCTGCAAAAGAGGCATTGAGTGGCAATCATGTTCAGTTCATAGTCTACTTTCAACATGCATTTCCCCTCCTGGGAGGATCCTCCAAACACCCTTTATTTGGTGCTCCCTTCTCTATCTGAACTGCCCTTTCCCCTAGAATACCCGGCTGGCCTCTAAGCTATGGAGTAATCCTCCTGGTGTTGATCTCAGCTATTCTTAGGTATTGATCTTATATTTTGTTGCTTTATATCCCCCAGATGAATGCAATCTTTCTATGTCTATCCCTCTCTTTCTGACTCATTTCGCTTAGCATGATACTTTCCATATTGTAACACTTTTTAATTGAATCACCATGAAATAGTTACAAAGCTTTCATAACTTAGTTTCAGTCATACAATGATCAAACACCCATCCCCTCCACCAATGCACATTTTCCACTACCAATGTCCCAAGTATCCCTCCCACCACCCCCATCCCTACCCCTGCCTCTTTTGCAGATAATTTCCTTCTTACTCTCTATTTCGGACATTCTGGTTTGCAATACAGATACTGAGAGACCATCATGTTTGGTCTTTATCTACTTTGAGCACACGTCTCCTATACCGAGCAATCCCTCAGGAGCTGGGGAAGAAAGCAGCTGGGATAGAAAAGGGATCACATAGTCAATGGTGGTTGGTGGGATAATACTTTTAATAATAGAGTTTTAGGCATTCACTCAATGACACGACTTCAAGCCCAGTCCCAATGCCAGCATCCCTCCATAAGTGACCCAGGGTTATCTCCTTTCCCTACCTGCCTTCCTAGCAAACTCATTTTCTTTATCACAGTTTGTGTCACATGCTTACACATTTCGGTTCTGACATACACAGTTGCCTCACCTCTAATGTCCTAGACCCTCGACCAGTGCCCTTATGAGGTTGCCCATCGGCTTCCCCAAGTGGCAGTGCACCGACCTGACACATGTGAGGCCCTGGGTTTGATCCCCACCACCACATGGACCCCAATCATGAGGAAGTGATGACAGTAATAACCAAGATGCAGTTTCTGATTTCTCCTCTAATAGCTATTACAGAGAAACGTTTTCATATTTTGGGAGGGGAGGGAAAAGGGGACGGAGGGAAGGAAGGAAAGACGAAAGGAGAGGAGGGAGGGAGAGGAGGAGAGGAAGGAAGGAAGGAAGGAAGGAAGGAAGGAAGGAAGGAAGGAAGGAGGGAGGGAAGGAGGAAGAGAAGGAAGGGAGGGGGAAGAAAGGGAGGGATGGTTGGAGGAAAGGGAGAAAGGAGAGAAGAAATAAAGGAGGAAGAGAGGGAAGGAGAGAAGTAAGGAAGGAGGGTGGGAAGGAGGAAAGGAAAGGCAAAAGGAAGGGAGGGATGGAGGGATGAAAGAAGATAGGGAGAGGGAGGCAGGGAGGTCCCATCCTACCTGCTACAGCCTCACCAAGGGTTTCAGACTCACCATATTGCAGTTTCAGCTTTTTCTAAACTGGAATTTGAAACAATCACTTGCAGTTTCCTGATCAGCAAACCGCTCTGTCCTCTTCTGTAGATTGTGTTCTTGTCTGAAGCCCCTCTTCTTTCTCTAAGAACCTGTCCTCAACCCTCTTCTGACTAGAAAAGCCCTCCACATCGTACAGCCCTTGGAGAGCTACTTGTAGCTGGGATGCTGCCCACTTCTCATTTAATAAAGTCAATCAGATCTCTACATTTATTTGAGTATACTAAGAAGACTATACACAGAGTGAAAGGAATCCTTCTTCACAGTCGGAAGGGAAATGAGACTATGCTATCCAATTGCTAATAAAAATAAACCATTTCTGGGTTTGGATGGGGGTGGGGGAGCAAGAACGTTGCTTTTCCAGAATTTTATGGCAGCCTGGAAGAAGTTAAACAGTATATATTTAGAAACATCCTCCCTCCTTCAACAGAGACTACAGTTCTTTTATCATTTTGGCAAGTAAGTTGAAGAAGAGACAAAGCATCAGTCTTTTGGCGGATTCCTTCCAACATTCCGGCTGAGCAGAAACAGGCACTTACACTTTGGAGGTCTCAGGCAGGAGATATTCTGGGTGTGAGAAAATGCAATTCACTTTGATAAGGATTCAACATCTACAAAATAAGGTATGCCTGACCCAGTTACTGCTAGTTGGTCTATTTATCAGAATGACTTCAACAACAGACTGGAATGTAGATCAGGCAGTGGGGGGTGGTACAATCTGTAGTGGGAGGAAGGGTTTTTTTTTTTTTTTTCATGAGAACATAGCTTTTGGAAGACTTCATGCCTGCTCAAATTTTCTTTTTATTTTTTTTTTCTTATTGGGTCACACCTGGCAATACTCAGTGGTTCCTCCTGACTCTGCACTCAGGAATTACTCCTGGCGGTACTCAAGGAACCATATGGGATACCAGAGATCAAACCCAGGTCGGCCACGTATAAGGCAAACGCCCTGCCCACTGTGCTATCACTCCAGCCCCAGTGCTCAAATTATCATTCCATAAAATCTGCCCAGACATGGAGCTAACAGGGCATGACTCTGGGCATGACACTGCCCAAGGCCCGGATTCTGGTTTTTTGTTTTGTTTTGTTTTGTTTTTTAATGAATCATAATGAGATACAGTTACAGACTTAAAAAATTTCTTGATTACATTTCAGTCATACAATGATTGAGTACCCATCCCTTCCCCAGTGCCCATTCTCCACCACCAATGTTCCCAGGTTCCCTCCCACATCCTCCCCATCCCCCTGCCCCCGCCTCTTTGGCAGGCGCATTCCCTTTCACTCTCTCTCTCCTTTAGGGTGCTGTGGTTTGCAATGCAGGTTAAATGGCCATCATGTTCGGTCTGTAGTCTACTTTCAGTACACATCTCCCATCCTGAGAAGGTCCTTCAAGCATCCTTTACGTGGTGTTCCCTTCTTTATCTGAACTGCCTTTTCCCCCAGCATGTAAGGCCGGCTCCCAAGTCGTGCAGCAGTCCTCCTGTTCCTTGTCTCTACTCTTTGGGTGTTAGTGTCCCATTTTGTTACTTTATATTCCACAAATGAGTGCAATCTTCCTATATCTATTCCTCTCTTTCTGACTCATTTCACTTAGCATGATACTCTCCATGTTAATCCACTTATATGCAAATTTCATTACTTCATCTTTTCTAACAGCTGCATAGTATTCCATTGTGTAGATGTACCAGAGTTTCTTTTTTTTCTGTTTTTTTTTTGATATGGTGGAAGGATCCATAAAATAGTTTAAAAGAAACAGAATTTCAAAGCCTGAATAGATAATGAGAACAGAAGCCGTCACATTCTCCCTTTATTCTTTTTTTTTCATTTTTATTAGTGAAACACCATGAGGTACAATTGTGACTTACAAATTTTTGTGCTTGGGTTTCAATTATATAATGATCAAATACCCATCCCTCCACCAGTGCCCATTTTCCACCACCACGGGTCCCAGTATCCCTCCCATCCCCTATTCCCCCCATCCCACCCTGCCTCTGTGGCAGGGAGTTCCCTTTTGTTCTCTCTCTCCTTTTGGGTGTTGTGCTTTTGCAAAAGGTACCAAAGTTTCTTTAGCCAGTCCTCTGTTCTCAGGCATTTGGGTTTTTTCCAGATTCTGGCTATTGCAAACAGTGCTGCAATGAACAAACTAGTGCAGATGTCATTTCTACTATATATATATATATTTTTTTGCATCTCCGGGGTATATTCCCAGAAGTGGTATTGCTGGGTCAAATGGAAGCTCAATTTCTAGTTTTTTGAGGAATATACATACTGCTTTCCAAAAGGGCTGAACCAGTTGGAATTCCCTGGCCTGCATCTCTATCCCTGAACTAAGGACTTTCTTTTTTCATTATTATTAAATCACCATGAGATAAACACTTACCGAGTTGCCCATGGTTGCGTTTCAGTCATACAATGTTCCAACACCAATCCCTTCACCAGCGTACATTTCCCACCACTAATGTCCCCAGTTTCCCTTCTTCCACCACCACTCCAGTCTGCCTCTACTGCAGACACACAGACTCTCTCTCCTTTCTCTCTCTCTCTCTCTCTCTCTCTCTCTCTCTCTCTCTCTCTCTCATTTTTGGTCATTATGGTTTCAGCTAATGCATACTCTTCAGGACAGATAGCTGTGCTCACTTATCTTTTCCTGTGAACTGCTCTCTCTCTCACTTTCCTACCTCTCACAGAATATGCATGGCACAGAAAGCAGACAGCCAAAACCTCACTGCAGTACAGCCTTTCCCCAAAGACGCAGCAACCCCAGAGCAGAGTGCCACCATGCCCACATCAGCATTTTAGCCCATTTGGCCCATTCAGCACTTGGAGCTATTTGGTTCGATTTTAGGTTTGGAGTTGTGTTCATTCAAGCTGAAATTAAACCATGAGTGATTAATTTGTAGGTTAAATGTGATTGTATCCTTGCAAATTCCACAGATAATGCTTAAAGCATTGAAAGTGCCACAACTGATTTTCTCTGCAATGCTGTATGACTGTATGGTAGTCTGGCAGAGGGAGGAACAAAGAAAATCTTCCTAACTTCTGCAACCCAGTCTGGCCAGCTCATCACAACTGACCTCAGTGTTCAGAGATCCACGAATTAAAACTAAAAGAATCTTCATAAAGCCAAGTATCAGTTTTTTAAAGGTTTATTTTTTAATACAACATGGAGCTTTGGTTTTGCCTGCTCATTTGCTGCTCATTACTGACCTTTACAAGGCGCCAGGGGGCCAGTTGGTGGGTGTGACCCCCGCCTACTGGAATTTGGAGGATCTGGGTGGAGGATGCTCATCCCATCAGTGGCCAAGACTCAGAGACTATAAAAACCAGCTCCCGGAACCACACGGCCGCATTCGCAGCCATGCGACAACTTATTATGACATCTTATTATCTCATTCCTACTTTGGACAAACTGGCAGGCTACCGAGTGTAGCCTGCCCACATGGCAGAGTCTGGCAAACTCCCCGTGGCGTACCCAATATGCAAAACACCAGTAACAATGATGGGTCTCATTCTCCTATAGAGCCTTGAATATAATCTCAGGGCTAGGATGAAGGAGATGTTACTGGGGCCTGCTCGAGGCAATCGACGAATAACAGGATGATTTGTGATTTGTGATTGTGACTGGCCTTTAGCACTTTGCTGTTTCCCACTGAAAATCAATGGTTTCATTCCCAGAAAACACTATTCTCTCTACAGCCTCTCCCTAACAAGTCTTTTCTTTGTGTCTCTCCTTTTCTCTGCCTCCTCCCACTGGCTGTCCTCCCTCCTTCTGCTCCCTGCCTCCCAGACTTCCAGATTTTTTTTTCCTGAAGAACTGTGAAGAATTCCAGACATTTTTCCTGGAGGACTGTGATGAATTCCACTTCTATTTTATTTTGTTTGGTTTTTTTTTTGGGGGGGGGTGTTTGTTTGTTTGTTATTGAGAACTGTGATTAATTCCACGTTTTTTTTCTGGAGAACTATGATGAATGACATTGTCAGACACACCACATGAAACCTCACACCAATCGCATTTCAAGTGAATTAGGAGAAACTTGGCAGTGAATGCTTCAGGTGTTTCCTCTGAGTTGCTTAAACCCCCAATTTTGTGATGTTTGAAACTTGGCAGGACAGTGAGACTCTCAGAGTGTACTGACTGCAGAAGACTTTGCTCTTGGAGGGGGCTCCGCCTCTGAGGATGTTCAGAAGAGGCCGTGCCAAGATCTGTCCTTGTGCATGTGAAATCTTCCAAACTGAGGTCAAGCCTGAGGCGCAGCAGTGTTTACTGCGCTGTTGACAATCTAGAGGCCTGAAAAGTCAGGATATTACCCAACATTAGGATCATATCCTAATTTTGACCAAAAGCAATTGATCACAATAACCTACATACTGCAGAACAAATATCTCAGAGCACCTGATCTTAATGGAAACATCTTACTGGGTGAGTCTCCCTTCTTCCTCCTGGGAGTCTCACACACTCATCCACTACTTAGCTGATTTGGCCCATGAGCCTGACAGTTCACACGGATATAGTTGCTCCATATGGATGTAATTAAATCTGGCTTTCCTACTGCTAATCTGATATTAAATTGATTGCTCCGTCAGCCTTCTGAAAACTCAGGGCAGGGGATGGTGTAAATATCCTGTCAGACGCGCAGCTAGAAACAGCCCCGAGACAGCCGGTTTTCAACCCCTGAGCCGCGTGGGACGGGCACAGAGGCCCAGCTCTGGGCAACAAAGCTGAACGGCTCCAATTCCAACAGGTACAGCCCGCCCCCAAGGGCCTGGGTTCCTCTCTGGGCACGCGCAGCTAGAAACAGCCCCGAGACAGCCGGTTTTCAACCCCTGAGCCGCGTGGGACGGGCACAGAGGCCCAGCTCTGGGCAACAAAGCTGACCGGCTCCAATTCCAAACAGGAGACATTCCCAACTCCTCGCCCAGTGCCAGGGACTCTTTCCGGAGCCTCAGCCGCTAATGCGGCCGCGAAATATTTTCCCACTACATATGCCATAGGAACCATAAGCTAACTTCTTAGATGGAAACTTCTCTATTTTAGCTCAGCCACTAGAAATACAGTTGCCAATAACTCATAAGCCTATCTTAACTCACACTGCATATCAAGCAGAATAGTAACACTGAACGTGAAGGACTAAACCACACCTCTCACAATGGTAAAGCAACGCAAAAGCCCACCAAACATTCATATTGAAGAGTCTATCCCAGATGACACCAACAGTACTGTAGTGTTAGACAACCTCTCTGACAAGGAATTCAGAAGGGAGCTACTTAGGATGCTTAGGGAATTAAAAGAAACAATGGAAAGCAATGCCAATAGAAGACAAGAGGATCTGAAGGCAGAAATGAGGAAAATGCAATCAGAAATGTCAGACCTGAAAAATCTCGTAGGCGAATTGAAAAGCTCAGTGGAAGGCCTCAGCAGCAGAGTAACAGCGGCTGAGAACAGAATCAGTGAGCTCGAAGATGAAGTTCAGAGACTCTCCCGAAAAGAGCAGAAAATGGAAAAGAGACTCACAATTCGGGAACAGATGGCAAGAGAAGATCGTGATGAAGCCAAGAGGGGTAACATAAGAATTATTGGAGTCCCAGAGGGACAGGAAGAAAACCTTGATGAAGAAGAAACTGTCAAAGACATCATTGCTACAACATTTCCAGAGCTGAAGAAAACTTGTGACCACATTCAGGAGGCCCGAAGGGTACCAGCTAGAAGAAATCCGAATAAAAATACCCCAAGACACATTCTGATCAAAATGACCAAAACCTTAGACAGAGACAAAATTCTGAAAGCAACAAGATCGAAGAAAGAAATCTCTTACAAAGGAGCATCCTTAAAATTCACAGCTGATTTTTCTGATGAAACCCTCATGGCCCGAAAACAGTGGTGGGACATAGTAAAAAAACTCAATGAAATAAATGCCTCCCCCAAAATACTTTTCCCAGCAAGACTCTCATTCATAATAGAAGGAACAACACACAGTTTCACAGACAAACAACAGCTCAGGAACTTCATAGACTCAAAACCATGGTTACAAGAACAACTAAATGGGCTACTTTAAGGCAAGAAAGGCCCCTCAAATACACCCAATTTTAACATAACAATGGGACAAAATCCCATAACAATAATCTCTCTCAATGTCAATGGGCTAAACGCACCAATTAAAAGACATAGAGTGGCAGGATGGATTAGAAAATTGAACCCAACATTCTGCTGCCTGCAAGAAACGCATCTCAATAGTCAAAGCAAACACAGACTCAGAGTCAAAGGCTGGAAAACAATCCTACAGGCAAACAGCTCCCATAAAAAAGCTGGGGTAGCCATCCTTATATCAGACCACATTGATTTCAGAGTGAGGAAGGTCATAAGAGACAGTGAAGGCCATTACTTATTGATCAGAGGATCTGTACAACAGGAAGAACTTACAATAATAAATGTATATGCACCTAATGAGAGACCAGCAAAGTACTTAAAACAACTACTCATAGATTTGGAAAAAGACATCAATAGCAACACAATACTAGTGGGAGACTTCAACACTGCTTTGTCACCTCTTGATAGATCAACCAGACTCAAGCTTAGCAAGGACATACTTCATTTGAGGGAAACAATGGAAGAAAGGGACTTAGTAGATATATACAGGACACTTCATCCACAAAAAGCTGAATACACATTCTTCTCAAGCGTACATGGAACATTCTCCAAGATAGACCACATGCTGAGCCACAAAACATGCCTCCATAAAATTAAGAAGGTAGAGATTGTATCAACAATCTTCTCAGACCATAATGCGCTGAAATTAGAAGTAAATCACACACAAAAACAGAAAACTAAATCAAACACCTGGAAATTAAACAGTGCACTATTGAACAACGAGTGGATTAGACAGGAAATCAAAGAGGAAATCAAAAGATTCCTAGAAACGAATGAAAATGAGAACACGAGTTACCAAAACTTATGGGACACAGCAAAGGCTGTGTTAAGAGGAAAGTTTATAGCTCTACAAGCATTCCTCAGGAAGGAGGAGCGAGCACACATAAGTAACCTAACCTCACAGCTTAAGAGCTTGGAGAAGGACCAAAAAAAGGAGCACAACCCGAACAGGAGAAAGGAAATAATAAAACTCAGAGCAGAGATTAACGAGATGGAAACCCAAAAAACAATCCGAAAGATCAATGAAACCAAGAGCTGGTTCTTTGAGAAAATTAACAAGATCGATAAGCCTCTAGCAAAACTCACAAAGAAAGGGAGAGAGAAAACCCTAATAAACCGAATCAGAAATGAAAAGGGGGTCATTACAACAGAAACCACAGAAATTCAGAGGATCCTCAGGGAGTACTTTGAGAAGCTTTATGCCACGGAACATCAAAACCTCGAGGAAATGGATAAATTCCTAGACTCCTACAGACTCCCAAGGCTGAACCAAGAAGACCTGGAATACCTGAACAGACCTATCACCATCAAGGAAATTGAAATGGTAATAAAAAGTCTCCCCAAGCACAAAAGTCCTGGCCCGGATGGATTCACTAGTGAATTCTTCCAAATCTTTAAAGAGGACTTACTCCCAATACTCTTTAAGCTTTTCCACGAAATTGAAATATCAAAAACACTTCCAAACAGTTTCTACGAAGCAAATATCACACTGATACCAAAAGCAGACAGAGATACCACAAAGAAAGAGAATTACAGGCCGATATCCCTGATGAACACAGATGCAAAGATCCTCAACAAACTACTAGCAAATAGAATCCAACTACTCATCAAAAAGATCATACACCATGACCAAGTAGGATTCATCCCAGGGATGCAAGGATGGTTCAACATTCGGAAATCAATCAACATAATCCACCATATCAACAAAAGAAAAGATAAAAAGCATATGATCATATCAATAGATGCAGAGAAAGCATTTGATAAGATCCAGCACCCCTTTATGATGAAAACCCTAGCCAAAATGGGTATAGAGGGGACCTTCCTCAACATAATTAAAGCCATCTACCACAAGCCTACAGCAAGCATCATCCTCAATGGGGAAAAACTGAGAGCCTTCCCTCTAAGATCAGGGACGAGACAGGGATGCCCACTCTCTCCACTGCTGTTCAATATAGTACTGGAAGTACTTGCAATAGCGATTAGGCAGGAAAAAGATATTAAGGGCATTCAGGTAGGAAAGGAAGAAATCAAGCTCTCACTATTCGCAGATGATATGATACTCTACTTAGAGAACCCAATAACTTCCACCAAAAAACTCCTAGAAACAATAGACTCGTATAGTAAAGTTGCAGGTTATAAAATCAATACCCAAAAGTCAATGGCTTTCCTATACGCAAACAGTGAGAGAGAAGAAAGCAACATGAAAAAAACAATCCCATTCACAATTGTGCCCCAGAAAATCAAGTACCTAGGAATCAGCTTAACTAAGGAAGTAAAGGACCTGTACAAAGAAAACTACAAAACGCTACTTCAGGAAATAAAAGAGGACATGAGGAAATGGAAAGATATCCCCTGCTCATGGGTCGGGAGACTTAACATTGTCAAAATGGCAATACTACCGAAAGCATTGTATAAATTCAATGCAATCCCTATAAGGATACCCATGACATTCTTCAAAGAAATGGAGCAAACACTCTTGAAATTTATATGGAACAATAAGCCCCCACGAATAGCTAAAGCAATTCTTGGGAAAAAGAAAATGGGAGGAATCAACCTCCCGAACTTCAAACTGTACTACAAAGCAGTAATAATTAAAACAGCATGGTACTGGAACAAAGGCAGAACTGCAGACCAATGGAACAGGGTTGAATACACTGACATCTCTCCTCAATCATATGCTCATCTAATCTTTGATAAAGGTGCAAGTAATGTGAAGTGGAGTAAGGAAAGCCTCTTTAATAAATTGTGTTGGCATCACTGGACGGCTACATGCAAAAAAATAGGCTCAGAACTCTGCCTAACACCATGTACAAAAGTAAGATCAAAATGGATTAAAGACCTCAACATCAGACCAGAAACCATAAGGTACATTGAAGATAAAGTTGGCAAAACCCTCCATGACATTGAAGCTAATGGTATCTTCAAAGATGCCACGCCACTGGCCGAGCAAGTGAAAACAGAGATAGATAAATGGGACTATCTTAAACTAAGAAGCTTCTGCACCTCCAAAGAAACAGTGACCAAAATACAAAGACAGTCTACAGAATGGGAAAGGATATTCACCGAATACACATCTGACAAGGGGTTGATATCCAGGATATACAAAATACTGGTTAAACTCCACAAGAAGAAAACATCCAACCCCATCCAAAAATGGGGCAATGAAATGAACAGAAACTTTCTCAAAGAAGAAATTCGAATGGCAAAAAAGCACATGAGAAAATGCTCTACATCATTAATCATCAGGGAGATGCAGATCAAAACCACAATGAGATACCATCTCACACCTCAGAGACTGGCCCAAATTCAAAAGAACAAAAGCAACCGATGCTGGCGTGGATGTGGCGAGAAAGGGACACTCCTTCACTGTTGGTGGGAATGTCCACTGGTTCAGCCCTTCTGGAAAACAGTATGGACGATTCTCAAAAAATTAGAAATTGAGCTCCCATTTGACCCAGCAATACCACTCCTGGGAATATATCCCAGAGAGGCAAAAATGTATAGTCGAAGTGACATCTGCACTTGTTTGTTCATTGCAGCCCTCTTTACAATAGCCAGAAACTGGAAGAAACCTGAATGCCCAAGAACAGATGACTGGTTAAAGAAACTTTGGTACATCTACACAATGGAGTACTATGTAGCTCTTAGAAAAGATGAAGTCATGAAATTTACATACAAGTGGTACAATATGGAAAGTATCATGCTAAGCGAAATGAGTCAGAAAGAGAGGGATAGACATAGAAAGATTGCATTCATCTGGGGGATATAAAGTAACAAAGTATGAGATTAATACCCAAGAATAGCTGAGATCAGCACCAGGAGGATTACTCCATAACTTAGAGGCCAGCCGGGTATCCTAGAGGAAAGGGCTATTCAGATAGAGAAGGGAGCACCAAATAAAGGATGTTTGGAGGATCCTCCCAGGAGGGGAGATGCATGTCGAGAGTAGACTATGGACTGAACATGTTTGCCACTCAATGCCTCTTTTGCAGACCACAACACCCAAAAGGAGAGAGAGAACACAGGGGATTGCCCTGCCACAGAGACGGGGGGATGGGGGGATGGGGGTGGGAGGGATATTATCCATGGTGGTGGAAAATGGGCACTGGTGGAGGGATGGGTATCTGATCATTGTATAATTGAAACCAAAGCACAAAAAATTGTAAATCTACAACTTTAAAAAAAAAAAAATAAAATAAAGGGGAAAAAAAAAAAGAAAAAAAAAATATCCTTTCATCCCTACACATCAAATCCTGCTGGTAAGGAGACATAAAAGAAAAACCATGAGGTTTGGTGGTCACAGGACTCAGGTGTCTCAATCAAGTAGACTTGAATCCTGGTTTCAAATCACTAATAGTCACACAACTTTGGACCAATTGTTTCTACTTTCTGAGTCATTTCTAAAATGGATATAACAATATGCCTTTTTCAGAACTGTGAGTATTCAATGTTGCAATAAATGTAAAGGAATACAATGATACAAGAAATACAAGGAAGGAAGGAAGGAAGGAAGGAAGGAAGGAAGGAAGGAAGGTTTAGTTCCAGTTATGTAAGAGCTATTCTTTTCTCATTTGTAAATGTACATTCAAACCTGTCACTGTCACTGTCCTCCCGTTGTTCATCAATTTTCTCGAGCGGGCCCAGTAACGTCTCCATTGTGAGACTTGGTTGTTACTGTGTTTGGCATATCAAATACATCATAGGTAGCTTGCCAGGCTCTGCCGTGCGGGCGAGATACTCTCAGTAGCTTGCCGGGCTCTCTGAGAGGGGCAGAGGAATCGAACCCGTGTCAGCCATGTTGGCTGCATGCAAGGCAAACGCCCTACCCGCTGTGCTATCGCTCCAACATTCAAACCTATTATTTAAAAATAAAATAAAATAAACCAAGACTATACAACTTCTAAATTTCTAAGAAGGCCAAAGCTGATGTAGTGCTAACTAGCGACATGTACCATATTCTCTGTTTTGTAAATTCATGATTGCCATCAAAAAGATATACCCACAGAATCATCAAAGAACAGAAAGCCTGGGTTGAAAACCTACTTTCTAGGATAATCATGTTGCTAATTCAGGGTTCCTCTCTGTGTTTCTCTTAGATAACCTTAATCCCAATTGGAAATTTTAATAGGAATAGATTGGTAATAAAAATTAAAAGACTTCTCTATTTCCCCCTGCTGTTTTCTATTAGCGGTGCATTATGTTGTATTATTTCCCAATGTTTTCTTAAGACATCTAATAAACATTAGCTAGATAACTAGGCTAACAAGTAAGGTGAACAGCTGAAGAATAGACATGTGAACACAAGAGCTCATATAAACCAACTTCATGTCCATACAGATGGTCTAGCCCCCTTCAACACAGTATGTTCCATGGAATCACACAGGAAAGAAGTGCAGATTTATTCTTTACTATTAAGTCCTTTGTTTCCTCCATTTTATTTGATGGTAACTGGAACACAATTTTGTGCAATTATATGTGTAAACCATTAAAATTATAAGGGCCGAAAAGATAGCACAGCAGGTGTTTGTCATGCATGTGGCCAACTCAGGTTTAATCCCTGGCACCCCATACCATTCCCTGCGCCTTCCAGGACTAACCCCTGAGCACAGAGCCAGGAGTAAACCCTGAGCACCACCAGATGTGGCCCAAAACACCAAACTAATAATAAGCCATTAAAACTACAAACAATAGGCAAAGTTCATAGCAATATGTAAAACTACCCATCTCTGGGCACCTGTTATCTGGCAGACCCAGAGCCAGAAACTTCCACATACATCCTCATATGATTCCTACAACACAACAAGACAATCGTATTTTCTACATTTCAGAAGGAATATAAGAATGCTTATGCAGTTTCCCCAAGGTCACCCCTTTGGTAAGAAATAAACATCAAGTCTCTAAGGCTGCCGAACCATATTTGTTCCTCTTACTGTGAACAAGAAACACGAGTTTTATCACAGACATGGTGGGGCGCAGTGAATAGATGCAAAATAACCTAGATACATTGTGGGTTTGCTTTGCATATTTGTTAACAATTAATGATACTGAGCACTTTTTATTAACCTCAGATACACTTGTGTATCTTAGAGAAAAAAAGTCTGTTCAGATCCTTTGCCCACTTTCACTTGAACTATTTGAGTTATTTTCAATCTAGTTGTATAAGCTATTTTTAAGTTTTGGATATAATCCATTATCAGATACATTATTTTCAAATATTTTCTCCCATTCCCTAGATTGTCTTTTCACTTTATTGGTTTGTTGTTGTTATTATTTTCTGTGTGGAAGCTTTCACATTTGCTACAGACCTACCTGTTTATTTTGTTGCTTTTATTTGGGGGCTATATTTTTTAAAATATCATTGCAAATACCCACATCAAGAATATTTTCCTCTTTCTCCTCTAGTTTTATTATTTAGATATTATGATGCAGCATTTAGGTTCTAAACACTTTTGAGTTAAATTTTGTGAATTGTGTAAGATAAAGGTCCAGTTTTGTTTTCTCATATGTGCTGATAATACGTGAATTATTCATTTCTAGACTCTTGATTCTGTTCAACTGATCTGCAGCTGTTCATTTGTTTTGTTTTCTTTTGGGCCCACACGCAGCTATGCTCAGGATTTACTCCTGGCTCTGTGCTCAAGGATCATTTCTGGCAAAGTTTGGGGTGTCAGGGATTGAACCCAAGTTAGTCACATGAAAGCAGTCACACTACCCACTGTACTATCTCTCCAGACCCAATGTCTGTCCTTCTGCCACTATCATAGTGTTTTTATTACTATTGCTTCATAATACAGCTTGAAATAGGAAGTATGCCACCTTTCATTTTGTTCTTACAGTGGCTCTATGTAAATGTCAGAATTTTTTTCTACTTTGTGAAATATTCCATTGGAATCTCAACAAAGATTGCATTGACTATACAGTCCTCCTTGGGTAGTATGTGTTCTAATGCATAGATATAGAATAATATTCCATGCATTTGTGTCCTCTAATTAATTTCATCATTGTTTTATAATTTTCAGTGTAGAAATCTTTTATCTTCTTCCTCACATATGCTACATGTATTTTTATTTGTTTGAGATCTAAACTACAACCACAGAATTTGAAAATGTGCCTGTCAAGGTGACTGATGTGTGGGTGGAGGGGAAGGACCCTGGGTACACTGGTGGAGGGACACTGGTGATGGGACTGACATCAAAGTATGGTAGCCTAAAACCAACTCTCAACAGCTCTGTAAATCTCAGTTATTTAATTAAATTTTAAAAAAGTTAAAGACACTGGGGCTGGAGAGATAGCACAACAGATAGGGCATTTGCCTTGCACGCGGCCGAACCGGGTTCGATTCCCAGCATCCCATACGGTCCCCTGAGCATCGCCAGAAGTAACTTCCTGAGTGCAGAGCCAGGAGTAACCCCTGTGCATCACCAGGTGTGACCCAAAAAGCAAAAAAAAAAAGTTAAAGACACTTTCCTTTCATGCAACTAACCTTGGTTTGATTCCTGGCACCACATATGGTCTCCTGAGCACCTCTACAAATAATTTCTGAACACTAAGCCAGGAGTAAGCCCTGAGAACTGTCAAGTATTCCCACCCACTCACCAAAAAAGAGGAACAAATTAATTTTAACACCATTCTACGTGAGTAATCATCATCCTCATTTTATCAGATTCTCCGTTTTGTTGTATAAATGTAACATAATTACTTATCAATCTCTTTTTGTTCTATAATTAGGTTGTTTGCTAGATTTTTCGCTTAGTAATCACTTTTAAAACATTTATTTCATACTGTAAACCTTACTCATTTTTGTCAATTGCACAGCTATGTTATAGATTTTGCTATAAAGGCCTTCAGAATTAATCCTACTACTCAGTAATTATGATCATGTACCCATTTTCTTACCGTATCATTATTGTCTTTGCTTTCATCCTCATACTAGTCACATCCCTCTTTTAACCAGTCCTGTCAACATTCTATTTTTCACTTAAGAGACATGATGAGGTTAATAATGTTCGTGGTCTGACCTCAAAGACAGTGAGGACGGTGATAGTGATGCCACTGACAGACAATGTGGATGCTGCTACTGCCGCATGTCTCTACTGAGAAGTGCAGAGAATACATATTATAGCTCTGGACTGGAGATTAGTTCCTGATATATGACTGCAAGCAAAACTATGTGTAAAGTAACTTCAATAGCAATAACAAAGACCATGCATTCTTCATGGTAGTGCCTCTAAATCTTCAGAGTCTGTCTAATTTGGGGCTTATAGATTATTCTAATGAATAAAGTCATCTGGGTTTTCTCCACAGAAGATTAAAAGCAGCACATAATAAACTAATACTAGACATGAACAGCCAAAGTGATGTGTTACAATGAAGGTGAGGCATCTAAACTATAAAAACTTAAAATGATAGTCCAAGACAATTTAATGTAGAAGAAATGGTCCCATTGAGTAAAATACTCCTGAAGGCACAAAACCATAACACAAATATTTAATGACCTATCTATAATATACTAAATTATGATTTTTCTGTGTTTTAAGACAGAAAAAAGGAAGGTAATATGGTAATGCTTTTAGAAGGATTTACATATTATCTCAATCACAAATCACTGTAAACATGAGATTCAGAGACCCTATTTTCCCAAGAGCATCACACTATTCAAAGTCAAGTCTACTATAATAATTATATTTGAAACTGATCACTCTGGACAAGAACTGGATGCTGAGAGAAGGTAAAGTGATATGCATAATAACCTTTCAGTATTGCAAACCAGGATACCTAAAAAAAGAGAAAAGAGAAGACAGCGAGAGAGAGAGAGAGAGAGAGAGAGAGAGAGGGGGTGGGGGAGAGAGAGAGAGAGAGAAAGCATCTGTATAGAGGCAGTATGGTGGGGGTGGGGTGCAGGAGGAAAACTGGAGACACTTTTGGCAGAAAATGTGTACTGGCAAAGGGATGGGCGTTGAAACGTTGTATGGATGAAATTCAATCATTAACAACTCTGTAACTGCATATCCACAATGATTTGATTAAAAACAATTTTTACAGGGGTATGATGCTGCCAGCAGGTCAACCTGTACCTGCGGGGTGAGTGCATCAGCAGCCTGATGATGTCTTCAGGTACCCCAAAATTGTTGCTGTGCCTTTGGCTGGACCCCAACTGAGTAGTAGGATTGATTCTTCTTGGGTCCAAGTTCACCAAGAAATTAAATGACCAAAAGTTAGGCATGTGGGAGCCACACCTACAAACCACCTCTGGCTCTGCTATGCAAGTTCATTTATTGGTCTTATTTCAGAGACCCACAAATCTTGAAAGAGATCAAAAGCCACAGTTAGGGCCAGAGGGCATACCCTGCAGGGCATATGCCAATAGTCTATTTCTCTGGAAAATATGAAAACAAATTCTATGATCCAGAGACACAAAAAAGCATCTTGGAACTGAGCAGCTAGCTTCACAGATTTCTCCAGATCCTAATTATCTAAAATTTTAGAATTCCAGGAGCACACGGCCACTCTTGTGGCCACACAACGTCTTATACTATTCATAACAAGCAATAACACAAATATGGAGATTGTCTGACATAGAGGGGCACTCCTATGTTCATCACAGCACTAATTACTATACCCAAGATCTGGACACAACCCACAAGCTCAAAAACAAATGAATGGATAAAGAAATTGTCCATTGTCCACATGCTAAAAAACAAATGACTGGATAAAGACAACTGCTGGACTAGAGCCATTATGAACTGGTTTCCACAGGATGTCAAAAGATCACATGGCCGCCCACCTACGAGGTGGTCAGACTTCTTCGTCAAAACCCTGAACGATTGGTTTGAGGCTCTTCATGTTCCTAGAATAAGCAGACGCCATTGGGCTACACTAGCATGCGGCAGGGACGAATGGAGATGTTACTGGCGCCTGCTCGAGCAAATCGATGAGCAACGGGATGTCAAGTGATCAAGTGGTCAAAGAAATTGTGGTATATACACACAAGTTGGAAAACCTATTCAGAATTGTTCAAGAGTCATCATAGATATTAAACATTCTAATCACTCCAAATTGATGCTATATAGCTTACTATTGATTTTCCATTTACACACATAACAACTCAAGCCCTTGGAAATTACTAATCTACTTTTTGTCTCTATTTCATGTTAATGGAATCATACAATATGTTGTCTTTTTTAATGACTTCTTTAAAGTTAGCCCATATTGTAGCAGGTTTCAGGATTTCATTCCAAACTATTCATTGTGTAGGTATGCTCGTCATTAACTGGCACTTGAATTGCCCCACAGTTTTGAATAATGTTGATATGAACATTTATACAAAGCGTTTTTGGGGGTTTGTTTGTTTTTTTTTAATTTGAGAAGGGGAGTTGGGCCATGCCTAGTGGTGCTCAGGACTTACTCCTGGCTCTGTGCTCAAAAATCACACCTGACAGTGCTGGGGGCTATGCACAGTGCTAAGCATGAAACCAGGGTAAGCCATATGCAAGGCAAGTGCATTACTCCCATAGCATCTCTCTCACCCAGATGTAGATATTTATAGATAGCAACCCGGATGTAGATATTTATATATAGAAGTGAGGGGTGTGTCCTCTTATATAGATATACAGAAGTATATTTAATCAAATTCTCCTTTTTAAATGCAATCAGAACATTGTCAAAAGTTCTACCCAAAAGTTGATTCTCATCTTCAGGTCGCTGTTATCTTAAAGGTCCAATGTTTCTTAATTTCTAGAGGCTGGCAATATTTTTGTCTCGATTTCATCTCATTACCCTTTTATGTGTAAACTTAACACAGGCAACAGCACATTCACATTAGAGTGCCACAAAGCCTTGGTAGGTGACGCACCATCTGAAATTTATTTTTGCAACATGCAATGATATAAGAATAAATCCTGGGGACTGGAAAAATAGCACAGTGGGTAGTTCATTTGCCTAGCACACAGCTGACCCGTGTTCGATTCCCAGCATTCCATATGGTCCCCCAGTACCGCCAGGGGTGATTCCTGAGTGCAGAGCCAGGAGTAACCCCTGAGCATTGCCCGGTGTGACCCAAAAAGAAAAAATAAATAAATAAATAAATCCTATTATCATTATGCTTTTATATTTATAGCTCATATGATAAATTAGGATAAAAAAGATAAAACTTTCTGTAATTTAAACGATATAAATAGAGCATCTGATTAGTACCAAAAGATTTCTTGATTTGCTAGAACATGTGAACACTAAATGCTGCTGAGTACTCTGAGTACGCAAGACAAGAATTAACATCTCAAACTTTAAATAATGAAACTTCAATATAGTAACTGTGAACTTCATTTGCTATTTCCCAAAACATTTTAGGAGGGAAATAGTATCCATCTTCTAAATCTCTCATATTTTTACCGCAGTTTCTACTCTTTGTTAGTGTATAAAAACACATATGGGGGTATGGTGCTGCCAACAGGTCAATCTGTACCTGTGAGGTGAGTGCATCAGCAGCCTGATGATGTCTTCAGACTTTTAAATACCCCAAAATTGTTGCTGTGCGTTTGGCCAAGTTGAAACTTGGCCTTGGGGCCAAGTTTACCAAGAAAGTAAACGGCCAAAAGTTAGGTATATGGGAGACACACCCACAAACCACCTCTGGCTCAGCTATATAATTGGAGGAAAGGCCTCTCTGGTTCTTGATCAAACTGCTTAACAGCCAGGATCCCAGAGACTCAGAAACAAATCTCGGAACCCAGTGGCTTTTGGCAGAAATGCATCCGGTCCCCGCAGTAGGTTACCGGCACCAGGTGATCCCAGGTGGGAATAGGTTTTGTGCCTTGGCCTGTCCCTCTGGCAGTTTGGTGGCCACCATCCTCCAAAGGCCACTGGACAGTCAGGTTTGGGTCCGCAGAGACAAGACACTCAGGGCCTCACAGGATGGGGGTGGAGCCAGCCCTTTCCTCCCTGCCCCAACGAGACCCTGAGTCGCCACCCACCAACAGCCTCTCTGGCTCCTGATCAAGCTGCTTAATGGCCATGATCCCAGAGACTCAGAAACAAATCTCAGAAACAAAGCCCAGCGGCTTTTGGCAGAAATGCGTCCAGTCCCCGCAGTATGTTACTGGTGTCGGGCCACTCCAGGGGGGGAAAGGGTGCTGTCCCTCGACTCCCCCCCTTGTCGACTCAGTGCCCGCCATCCTCCAGAGACCAGTGGAAAGTCAGGTTTGGGCCTGCAGTGACGAGACACGTGGGGCCTCACAGGATGGAAGTGGAGCCGGCCCTTTCCTCCTCGCCCCAACAAAACCCCGAATTGCCACCCACGAACTACCTTTCTGGCTCCTGATCAAGCTGCTTAATGGCCATGATCCCAGAGACTCAGGAGCAAATCTTGAAACCCAGCAGGTTTTGGCAGAAATCCCTCCAGATTTAAGTGTTAAAATTTCAGAATTTCAAAATTGCGCGGCCACTACTGCAGCCACGCGACATCATATGTTATTCGTAACCAGCAATAGAAAACAAATTGTCTACAGTTGCCTTTTCAGCAGATCTGAGTGTTGGGGTAAAGTTCCAAATAATAATGGTGGGTCTGGGATAGAAAAACTGAATAAAATCAAAGCAGAAAGAGAGTAATGTGGAAATCATCTGCACCAAATGTAGGGGGAATGTTTGGGTGGGAGGATATGCTGGGTTTTTGGTGTTGAAAAATGGGCACTGGTGAAGGAACAGGTGTTTCATCATTGTATGACTGAGACTTAAACCCAAAAGCTTTGTAACTGTTATCATAGTAATTCAATAAATAAATTCATTAAAAATTTTATAAAAGTAAGGTGGAGTTCATGCCCAACTCAATCAGCCTAATCAATGGCTAAATAAATAGCAGTACTCCTACATTAAAAAAAAATAGGAGGGGTTATGGTGCCGCCAGCAGGTCAATCTACCTGTGAGGCGAGTGCATCAGCAGCCTCATGGCGCCTTCAGACTTCCAGATACCCCAGAATTGCTGCTGTGCCTTTGGCCAGACCCCAAAAACTTGGAGCAAAGTTTACCAAGAAAATAAATGGCCAAAAGTTAGGTATGTGGGAAACACACCCACAAACCACCTCCGGCTCAGCTATATAATTGGAGGCAAGGCCTTTTTGGTTCCTGATTGAACTGCTTAATGGCCATGATCCCAGAGACTCAGAAACGAAATCTCAGAACCCAGTGGCTTTAGGTAGAAATGCGTCCAGTCTCTGCAGTAGGCTACCGGTGCTGGGCCAACCCAGGTGGGAATAGGTTTCGTGCCTTGGCCTGTTCCCCCTGGCGGCCCAGTGGCCGCTATCTTTCTGAGGCCACTGGATAGTCACATTTGGGCCCCCAGTGACGAGACACACAGGGCCTCACGGGATGGGGGTGGAGCCGGGCTTGTCCTCCCCACCCCAACGAGACCCCAAGTCATCGCCCACGAATGGCCTCTCTGGCTTTTGATCAAGCTGATTAACGACCATGATCCCAGAGACTCAGAAACAAATCTCGAAACCCAGCAGCTTTTGGCAGAAATGTGTCCGGACCCCACAGTAGGTTACTGTCACCGGGCCACCCCAGGGGGGGAAGGGTGCTGTCCCTCCGCCTATTTCCTTCTGGCGGCTTGGTGGCCATCATCCTCCAGAGGCCACTGGACAGTCAGGCTTGAGCCCACAGTGACAAAACTTGTTGGGCCTCATGGGATGGGGTGGAGCAGGGCCTGTCCTTCCCACCCCAACGAGACCCCAAGTCATCGCCCACAAATGGCCTCTCTGGCTCCTCATCAAGCTGCTTAATGGCCATGATCCCAGAGACTCAGGAGCAGATCTCGAAACCCAGTGGCTTTTGGCAGAAATCCCTCCAAATTTAAGTGTTAAAATTTCGAAATTTCAAAACCACATGGCCCTACTGCAGCCAAGCAACATCATGTTATTCATAACCAGCAATAGAACACAAATTGTCTATTGTTGCCTTTTCAGCAGATCTGAGTGTTGGAGTAAAATCTCAAATAATAATGGTGGGTCTGGTGTTGAAATATTGAATGTGATCAAAGTAGAGAGAGAATAATGTGGAAATCATCTGCCCCACAGGTAGGGGGAGGGTGTGGGATGGGGGTATACTGGGGGTTTTGGTGGTGAAGAATGGGCACTGGTGAAGGTATGGGTGTTTCATTGTATGACCGAGGCTTAGACCCAAAAGCTTTGTAACTGCTCTCACGATGATTCAATAAATAAAGTTATAAAAAATGGAAAAAAAAGTAAGGTGGAGTTTATGCACAATTCAATCAGCTAATCAGTGGCTGAATAAATAGCAGTACTCCTACAAAAAAAATAAAATAAAATAAAAAAATTTAAAAATATAGGAGCACTAAAGTGAATAACACTTTTTATCTCTCCACATGAGGCTGGAGCAATAGCACAGCGGGCAGGGCATTTGCCTTGCTAGCGGCCAACATGGCCGACCCGAATCCGATTCCTCGGCCCCTCTCAGAGAACCTGGCAAGCTACCGAGAGTATCTCACCCTAACGGCAAAGCCTCGCAAGCTACCCGTGACGTATTCGATATGCCAAACACAGTAACAATTGTCACAATGGAGACATTACTGGGCCTGCTCAAGCAAATCGATGAACAATGGGAGGACAGTGAGTGTTAGTGATCTCTCCACATACGATACCTTTGCTGTTTTCTTTTTTTTTTAATTTTTCTTTTTTTTTGCTTTTTGGGTCACATCCAGTGATGCACAGGAGTTACTCCTGGTTCTGCACTCAGAAATTAACCCTGGCCGTACTCAGGGGACCATATGGGATGCTGGGAATTGAACCCAGGTTGGCCGCGTGCACGGCAAATGCCCTACCTGCTGTGCTATTGCTCCAGCCCCACCTTTGCTGTTTTTTTACTCTTAAACTCTGATGATAAAGAGTGAAAGGAAAAAATTACTTATTGATTATGTCTATTTTCTCTCATATTGAGATATATTTCCTTCAAATTGCAATGAAAATTAATAAATATTTGAATCTCTTACTAAACCAAACTGGCAACTTTGCGTTCCATATTAAAGTTACTTATTTGCTAAATGTAGATGGTTTCTATTAATGTCTCTGCCCTGAAAAATGAATTTTAATTATAAACTATTTCTACAAATACATCTCCTACAGCAGAGGATTTCAATTAAAAAATCAAATATGCAAAGAAACTTCTATTTTGTTTTATGTATATAAGAACTCCTTTGTCATCCATAAAGAAAGTGATATTTACACTTGGAAATATCACGTCTAGTTTTCTAAAATATTTAAATAATGTACGATGTTATAGCTAAGATAATAACATTTTATTTCCTGTACAGAGCTACCGTTATATGTCACTTTAAGAAAATAATCAAGCAAACAAAAAAACTATTATTTTAATTATTTCAAGATTGCAAGGGTAGGCGCATTAAAAACAGTGGAATTACACTTGATTTTGGAATCCTTCATGAGCACAGTCTTAGTTCTGCTGATTCCAAGTTCATTTCACTTTTGCCAAGAGACATCACTTTAAGATTAATGGCACTGAGCAAATGATTCTTCTAACATGTTTTTCACGGGTACGCTTTGTCCAAATATGTCCTTAGTCTCAAACTGAAGACTTCCTACAACAAAAACATATGTCTTACTGTCTTCAGCATCTATCCTAGTATTCCACACATAATTTCATTTATGATAAATGTGAATATTACCAACACCTAGCTAGTATTCTCAGGTCTTAATTTATACCCCCCCACCCCCATTGTAAAAGAATAAGGTTTTTTTATTGAATTATCATGAGATACAAAGCTGATCATGGTCAGGTTTTAGTCATGCAGTGTTCTAACACCCATCCCTCCACCAGTGCACATTTCCCACCACCAGTGTCCCCAGTTTCCCTCCCACCACCCTCCTCCCAGTCTTTCTTTATGACAGACACTTTCCTTCTTTCTTCACCTCTCTCTCTATCTCTCTTTCTTGCTCCTTTGGGCATTATGGTTTGCGATACAGATACTGAGAGGTTATCGTATTTGTTCCTTTACCTATGTCCAGCATGCAGTTCTTATCCAGAGTGATCATTTCTAACTATCTTTGTCATAGTAATCACTTCTCTATTCCAGCTGCTTTCTCCCCTCAGCACTTGAAGCAGGCTTCCAACACTGAACCAATCCTCCTGGCCTTGTTTCTTTTTTTTTTTCCTTTTTTTTTAATGTAAGAGTACTGCTATTTATTTGAAAGATTGCATTTATCTGGGGAACATAAAGTAACAAAATATAGGAGACTAATACCCAAGAATGGTTGAGATTAGTACCAGAAATTTTACTCCATGGCTTGGAGGCCAGCCACACATGCTAGGGAAAAAGGGAGCTTAGATAGAGAAGGGAACACCAAATAAAGGTGTTGGGAGGATCCTCCCAGGATGGGAGAAGCATGCTGAAAGTAGACTATAGACTGAATATGATTGTCACCCATTGCCTCTTTTGCAAACCACAACACCCAATAAGAGAGAGAGAACAAAAGGGAATGCCCTGCACAGAGGCAGGGTGGGATGGGGGGGCGATGGGGGTTGGGAGGGATACTGGGATCCATGGTGGTGGAGAATGGGCACTGGTGGAGGGATGGGTATTTGATCATTGTATAACTGAAACCCAAGCACAAAAATTTGTAAGTCTACAACTGTACCTCATGATGTCTCACTAATAAAATTTTTTTTAAAAAAAAGAATACTGCCATTTATTCAGACATTGACTAAGCTGATTGAATTGGGCATGAAGTCCATATTAAATTTTTTATTCAGAATGTTAATTTTATTTTATTTTTATTACTTTTTAATCACCGTGAGATACAGTTACAAAGCTTTCCTGTTTGAGTTTCAGTCATACAATGATCAATCACCCAACCCTCCACTAGTGCACATCTTCCAACACCAAGGCCCCCAGTATCTCCTCCCATCCCAACCCTCCCCCTTCCTCTATGCAGACAATTTCCCCCATACTCACTTTTGTATTGCTTTTTATGAATAGCATAAGATGTTGTCCAGCTGTAAGAGTGGCCACGTGCTCCTGGAATTCTAAAATTTTAGATAATTAGGGTCTGGAGAAATCTCTTCAGCAAGCTGCTCAGTTCCGAGATTCTTTTGTGTGTCTCTGGATCATGGCCATTACAGAGCTTAAGTAGCAGTGGGAGGCAGTTTTGTGGGCATGACTTCCAGGGTCCCATGGGGACCTGAGGATGAGAGGGACCAACCCATTCCCTATCCCTTGAGGCTGGAGTTTACTGTCACTGGACCCACATACCTGCACTTTCACTGGGTTCTGGAATTTGGTCGCCGCCTGTGTTTTTTTTAGGGGGAGGTGGAGGGATGATGCCCACCCCCATCTGAGGCACCCCAGGGAAGTCGGCCTGGTTTAAAGTCTGGAGGCATCTCTGCAGTGAGCTGCTCGGTTCAGAGATTCCTTTGTGTGTCTCTGGATCATGGCCTTTTTTTCATCTTTTCCAGAGAAATAAACTATTGGCATATGTCCTGCAGGCATGTCCACTAGCCTGCAGTGCACTGCACTGCACCTCTGACCCTAATTGCGGCTTTTGATTTCTTTCAAGATTTATGGGTCTCTGAAATAAGGCCATTAAATGAGCTTGTATAACTGAGCCGGAGGTGGGTTGTGGATGTGGCTTCCACATACCTAACTTTTGGCCATTTACTTTCTTGGTAAACTTGGCCCCAAGTTGTTGGCATCTGGCCAAAGGCACAGCGGCAATTTTGGGGCATCCGTAAGTCTGAAGTCACCATCAGGCTGCTGATGCACTCGCCCCAAAGGTACAGGTTGTCCTGCTGGTGGACCATACCCCCGCTGGACCTTGTTTCTACTGTCAAAGTTTTAAGAAAAAAACTTTGAAAGCTTCATAGCAGTGGGATGATACAAATGAAATGACTAATAACACCCCAGCTTGTGCACTGAGGCAATTAATTCTATATAATCTTAACTATAAAAAAAATTACCAGATATCAGAAATGGGGGTTGGGTGGAAGGAGGATGAAAACAACATTTAGCAATGGGAAGGGCTAATTCTAGATTTGTGCTCAGGGATAACTCCTGGAACATTAGGAGGACCAATACGCCGTGCTGGGGATCAAACATGAGTCAATAATTTGCCTTAAGAACCTTAACCTCTGTACTATCTTTGACACAAAAGTGAGAACTGAAAACAGATGAAAAGATTAACCAAACCACATTTTTAAATCAACTGTTGTATCAGTGTCCCGGGTTTACTTAGTTACATTTAAGTCATCTAACCCTACACTAGCTCAGATTTCACTCTAAATGTGCTACCTTTGTGTTGGAAATTGCATCCCTTCCTAACCTGCAAAAATATGATAAATTAATTTTGTTAAACTATTAATTAGTAAAGATTCTAATTTTAGTCTAAGTATGATTTTAAAAACTATGGGACTGAAAACAAAATCATGTAGTTGGACATTGAGCCTATTTTTGTTTTAAACAAAAAAGCTGGAATTTTACAGCAGCCCCAAAGAAATTATCGAGATTTTTCTACCGAAGAAAATTGTCATTTTTATCATATATTTATCTGCTATGGCTAATGCTTATGTGCGGGCTGAAAAGGATGTAGTGAAAGTAAAATTCAATGAATCATAAGTCTATTGCAATAAATGATGCAAGTCATGACTCAAGGAAGTACAATAATCATGTTCAAAATTATGCTTGCATTTTTCACGTATAGTTTTTCAGAGCAATTGTAATTTGCAGTTACCAGTTCATTACAATAAATGGAGCTGATAGCAAATAAAAATGAATCATGATATTCAAGGAAAAGCAAGTAAAGTTAAAACATTGATCTGCATAATACTTGGGAACAGTTACAAAAACATATTGGTAATAATCTACATCTGTACCTTAGCCTGACTATTAAAGAAATATTTTATGTCTAGAATATCTGTTGAAAACAATAATTTAATCTTTAAGCAATGGCTAATCATTTTTCTTGATAAATCTGTGAAGACTTTAAAAGATGGGAAGCAGGGAAGGGAAAATAAGGGAAAAGAAAAGGAAAGAAAGGAGGCAAAAGCTAAGCAGTATAGCTATATATAAAATGCTATATACTTACTTACCTTTCAAAAAAATGAATGATCATCAAGGGCTTAAGAACCCTTCTCTTCAGTCTACATATATATGTATATATACATACATATACTAATAAATGTATTATTACCCTTGTCCGTTATAATGGAGAAAATAGATATAAAAATAAAATGCATTAATAAAAACCAAAAGTCTATTAATAATTTTATTCTTGAGCTAAGTAATGTGGTCTTTCCTGAAATTTCCTCACCTCTTTGTAAAATAAGAGTCCTTCTAAAAACAACTTTAATATTTGTTTGTTTTAATCAAATCACCATGAATTACAAATTTAATGTTTGTTCTTGGCTTTCCGTTGGATCAATTTTTCTACCATCATATTATAAAGACAAAAGTGTGACAATTAATCCTTTAAGAAATGTCCTTTACTTACACAAAACTCCCAATAACTTTTACTCTAAATTTAATCTGATCTTAATTTTCTTAAAAAAAAAAAACTATGCTTCTTACACATAATATCAAATATCCCCTTCTGTGGGTTTGGGGGGATTGGGCGGGGACTAGATTACACCTGGTGGTGCTTAGGTATTACTTCTTACTGTGCTCAGGAATCACTTCTGGTGGTGCTCAAAGAACTGCCAACGACCAAACCGGAGTCAGCTGCATGCAAGGCAAGCACTTTAACCCTTATACTATGACGCCAGTGCCTCAAATATTTTCTTCTTTAAAATAAACACATTATGAGAGCTTGAAAAAAGTAACTGGAATCTCTAATTAAGAATATTTCTTACACCCAAGGACAGTAGAGACAAGGGCCAGGAAGACTGCTCCATGGCTGGAAGACTGCCTTATGAGCTGGGGGAGAAGGTAGCTGGGATAGAGAAGGGATCACTAGCTCAATGATGGTTGGAGGAATAGTTCAGAATGAGGGATGTGTGCTGAAAGTATACTAAAAGAACCAAACATAATGGCCTCTCAGTATCTGTTTTGCCAACCATAATACCCATATGTAGAGAGAAAATAGGAGGGAAATTATCTGTCATAGAGACAAGGGGAGGGAAGGAACTGGTAGGGGAGAGGGATACTGGGGACATTGGTCATGGAAAATGTAAACTGGTGGAGGGACAGGTGTTTGATCATTGTATGATTGAAACTCAAACATGAAAGTTTTGTAACTGTAGCTCACCGTGATTCAATAAAAATTTATTTAAAAAAGAAATAACAGTTTTAAAAAACTATTTTTTTAAATGTAAAGAAAAATATTTTTCAATGCTAATTTTTTTCAAAACCCAGCCTTTTATAATAAAGTATCTTCTGATGGGAAAAAAGCAATTTAAAAAAATCTTTAAAGGAAAATCTTCCCCCTCCCCACCCCCAGTTACTTTAATAGACATTTTAATTTACTTGCGCATACTAATGACTCATACTATTCTGCCTCCATTACATTAATCTTTGGAAAAGAGAAACAAATTGACACTTAACATCAAATATAGTGAGAAATTCCTTTAAGAGGAAGAAAAAAAAGTATTTTGCTTTCAACTGAAAACAGAAAAGATATTTTCATCTGCAAGTTCTTTCAAAACTTAAAAGATAAGGCATGAGTGAGTGAAGTCCCACGGAACCCAGGTAATGCAGAACTTTGTGACCTTAAACTCTAGGCTCAACAGGACATGGGAGCGGAGAACCTCTACCTGTTTTCCCCAGTCTCCGGTGACCCAAGGATTAAGCCCATTAGCCACCTCCTACCGGCACCAGATAATCTCATCATCGGCCATCCTCCAGATCACAAGGCTTTTTCTCCCTTTCTCCAGGAAGGGAGCATAATATGAAGCCTGCCATAGCCATGCCACCGGACTCCTCGCCCGTCTGTTTCACTCAGGGATCCCTAAGGGGAGCAGATGAGAGCCCTCCCTGCCCCAAGGGACCAGCCCCAGCAGTAGAAAACCTCCAGAATCCAACCACCGCCAACCTCAAGGCTGCTCCCTTGAGTGAACATATTCCTGAACCATGAGGCTGCAAAACATCATAAGACACTTCCTATCCATTCTCCATAATTACCACTCCATATTTGATATGGTTCAGACAGTAGGCAACAAATCATAGAGGGAAATATATATGTACATATACATATTTTCAGATATATATACCAAAGCTCACATCACCCAAACTTTAACAACATGTTAGTGATATTCTATAGAATGTCTTAATGGCTCCTCCCAAAATTGAACAATCTTCACACTGTTTCCTACATGAACACCTTTTTGTAAGCATGTTTAGTAGTTCTTCATAACAGACAATATGAAATATATTATTTTGGTTGTGTTTTGGGACAGGGATTGGGGCTTGGGATGAAAACATCCCAAAATTGGTGGTGGAGAGGTGTAATGGTGGTAGGGTTGGTGTTTGAATATTAAGAAGGTCACTGGCCACTGTCCTCCCATTGTTCATCAATTTGCTCGAGTGGGCCCAGTAATGTCTCCATTGGAAACTTTGTTGTTACTGTGTTTGGCATATCGAATACATCACGGGTAGCTTGCCAGGCTCTGCCGTGCGGGTGAGATACTCTCAGTAGTTTGCCGGGCTCTCCGAGAGGGGCAGAGGAATCGAACTCGGGTCGACCATGTTGGCTGCGTGCAAGGCAAACGCCCTACCGCTGTGCTATCGCTCCAGCACATGTATATTAAATGCAATCAAATATTGTGAACTAACTTATAAAATAAAAAAAATTAAAAACTTAAAAATATAAGGCATGAGAGACAGTATAGGGACCAGCTAGCCTGGTTTAAATCCCTGGCATTTACATATGGTCCCTTGAATACTGAGCACAGCTGTGTATGGCCTAAAATCAAAAACTTAAAAGATATTTTGAGTTAATCCTTTTATGTTTTTAAACGAATAAGGACGCTTCTTAAGGAGCACATTTACCAATCTTTAAAAGGTAGCCTTCAGAAAAAGTTTCAAGTCTTTGTGTGTGTGGTTTTATAGCCACACGTGTTGTATCCCATTTTTTCAGGTCACAGTGTGAATGGACACAGAATCAGAGAGACAGTAATGTAAGTGCAAAGGAGTTATATTCCAGTTAACTGGGGTCAACTATCTCACCCACAAAGTGCTCTCTTGATAGTGACCCCAACCTCCAAGTACAAGCAGTTTATATAGGTTCCAAGGTTGAGCAAGCACTTTGATAACAGTGACCAAGCAACACTTGTTAACGATTAGTCAACATTTGATAAGTTAGTCAGTTTCTGGTTGTTCAAAAAAATGTACATACTAATAGTTAGTTTGTGGTTGTTCCAAAAAATGGACATTGTGACCCCTCATGACCAGTCAGGTGAACTAGCAGTTCCTTCTTTGGTCAAGTTACTCAACTGGGAGTTTACCAGAAATTGCAAGTTCAGTTTCTGGAAAACAGAAACTTAGGCCGAGTCAAAACTTAATGTTAGCTGCGGCCTGGCTCTAGATCTGGCTCTAGGTCTGGCTTTTGGGTACCTAACATAGGCAGCAGTGCTCAGGACTTACTCCTGGCTCTGTTCCCATGGATCACTCCTGGTGGGGCTCAGGGGACCTATGTGGTGCTGGGGATTGAATCCAGGTCTGCTGCATGCAGGGCAAGTGCTCTCCCCGCTATACTACTGCTCCTGCCATTCAAGTCCATCTTTTTGTGTTTTGGATCACACCTGACAATGCTCAAGGGTACTCCTGTCTTTGCACTCAGGAATTACACCTTGCAGTGGTAGGTAGAGCATGGGGGATTCTGGGGATAGAACCCTGGCAAACACCCTACCTGCTGTACTATAGCTCCAACCTCTCAAATCATTCTTTACATTTACTCAAACATATTCATACATAGAAATATTTCCTGGATTCCTTTCTGCACTAGGTACTGTTTTAAACATTACAGAGTTTACGTTTAATGTGACATACACAAGAATCAAATAATCTCCCGCACAAAAGTGTATCTACAGTGAGTTATTACCAAACAAAAAAAACTAAATATTTATAGAGACCATGACAAATTTAAACCTTCTTAAAATTGTGAAACAGCTAACATATTTTGCCACATAATCCAGAAATTTTAATGTAGAGATTGCAATAAGAAAGCCAAGTTCCAATTAAGAGAAACTTTGCCAAAGATTTTATCAAAGTAAAGGAGACATTTACTGTAGCCTCGCCCAAACCATCTTATCTGGTTGTATTTAGAGGTTACCTTCACTAAAACCTTCTTTGCAAATGTTTATCCCAGAATACTATGGGTCCAGAGCTACACCTGGTGGCCAAACACAAACTTACAAGAAACTATTCTAAATTGTTTCCTGAAAATGTACGTTACTTCTCTGTAATCAAGTGGAAACAGCATCACTTATAATAAGATATATGCAAATCAAATGACAATGGGGTATCATCTCATGCCAGTGAGAACCATATATATATATATATATCCAGTGTTGGTGGGGAAATGGTGAAAAGGGAACCAACCTCTTTCAGTGTTGGTGGGAATGTTGTCTGTTACGGTGCCTATGGAAAACAGTACGGAGATTTCTCCAAAATCTAAGAACAAAGCTTCCATATAACCCAGCAATCCCACCTCTTGGGATCTATCCCCAAAACACAAAAGCACTAATCTGAAAATATGTCTGTCTTCATTGTAGCACTTAGCACAACAGCTGGGATATAGAAGCAACCAAATGCCCAATGAGAGATTAACAGAAAAATTAACTATTGCTTAAATATAAATAGTGGAATATATGTAGCTACAAAAAGAAAATGGAATCTTGCAGTTCCTTGCAACTTGAATGGAACCCGATGGGAATCATGCTAAGTGAAATATAACAGAAAGAACAGACACCAGATGGTCTCACTCAGCTGTAGTAAACAAAGAAACAAAACAAGAGAATAGACAGCAACAAATGATGACAAACTCTTGGCCCTGGATTAAAAATTGAGATTACCAAAAAGGCGGGGAACGAGGTGTGGGAGAATGAAGAGGCAGACTAAAAGTAAGACACAAGGACACTGGGAAGGGTCTTGGGCCCTTTAAAGACAGCAAGGTACAGTCCATAAATTTTAACACATTCATAGACAAGTCATTTAACTTTTTTTTTTAATTAGGAGCTAGAGAGATAGTAATGAGTCTTCCTTGCCTGCTGCCAATCCTGGTTTGATCCCCCACACTCTAGCACTGCCAGGATTGATCCCTACACATAGAGGCAGGAATAAGCCCTCAGAGCTGCTGGGTGTGGATACAAAACAAACAAATGATTAAAGGGAAAAAAAAAACATTTATTGAACTGTATAATACATCAGGTATTTGCCTTGCCTGGGGTCTGTCTGGGTTCAATCCCTGGTACTGCATATGGTCCTCCAAAAGCCATCAAGAATTAATCCTAAGGGGCTGGAGCAATAGCACAGCGGTAGGGTGTTTGCCTTGCACACAGCCAACATGGCCGACCCATATATTTAAAATTGATTTTTATTAAAAACTGTGATTTACAAAGTTGTTTATTATACAGTTGTTTCAAGAATTTAGTGTGTCATTGTCATTTTCATTTGTTTCCCAGATACTAAGTGGTAAGAGCAGATTTTCACATGCTTTTTAGCTATACATATGTCTTCTTTGTGGAAATGTCTGTTCATTTCTTCTCCCCATATTTTTGGTGGGGGTTATTGGTATTTTTATTGATGAGACTTGTGGATTTTGGATCTTAGTATTTTATTAAATTATGTGTGAGTATTTTCTCTCAGTCGTATGGGTGTCTAAATTTTGTTCTGAGTTTCTTTTGCTGTGCAGAAACTCTTGAACTTAATTTAGCTCACTTTTTTAAAAAAATTTGTTACCTTTGCCAGTGGAATCGAAATATTGAAGACCTCTTTGATACTGAGATTAAAGAGAATTCTACTTATGTTTTCCTCGATGTATTTTATGGTTGCTGGTCTACAGGTCTTTGTATTCACTTTGAATTAATTTTTGTGTATGATGTGAGATGTGAATCCAATTTCACATTTTTACAAGTGTTTTTTTTCAGTTTTCTGAACACATTGGTGAGATAGAGGAACAAATCAAGGATATGGGCAATATCAATTGATAATTTTAGATACTGGATATTGGCTTGAGAGGCCAGGTTTGGGGAAGGAGGAAGGGAATGAATGGGCTGAGTGGAAGTAACACAAAACAGTTGAAGGGTCTGGAGCACATGGATAATGCTAAAGGGAGGCAACTGTGCACTAAAATCATGATTGTCGATATGGGAGGGAAGCAATGTCAAGTGTGAGGGGACATCAGAATGAGGGCATGGTGTCATGGGCTCTTTGGTTTTGGGAGAGTGCAATAACTTAGCACACCAATACCATATGCTTGAAAGATGTAGTATCCTTATTACCTAAACCTTAATAAAAATACAATGAGCCAAAATATAAAAATTATAATTTTGGTGTCTGATTGTATGGATTTTCTTCCACAATTTGGAAAATAATGAATGCTAATTTTATTTCGCCAAACATCTGTCAAAATTGACATCCCCTCCTACATCCCCTCCATCCCACCATATTTAGCAACTTCTCTGTTGTGAAAATAGAGTGAGGATAAGCTTTTTTTTGTATACTAAAATAGCATTTGTTTACTCTTTGAAATTATATTAAAATTATCTTGTCAATGCAACAAATATTTCTTTAAGTGTATATGTGTTGTAAGAATCATGATGTACTCAGTGCCTCGCTAGACCGATGCAGCCTATAATCAACTATAAGAAGAGACGAAAATGGAACCGAAGAAGAGAAGGGGAAGACAGGAATTAAAAGTTAAAAGATGAAAGTCAAGACATTTGACTCATCTTAGAGGAATAAGTAAGTAGTAGGATTCTGAGATCCCACAGAACAGGAGAAATATTTTCAAAATTATGTAATGCTAAGAAATTGTAGTTTACTCTTAAAACAGAGGAAGATAAACCAATTTTAAAATGGCGAAAGGCCCTGCCTGGACATATATCCATAGGAGACATATTGAGAGGGCTAATGAACACATGAGAAAGTGCTCAACATCATTAGTCATTGGCGCAAGACTTGGTCAGATTTAGAGGCACGGAACCTGCTCAGCTAGAATCAGATTATGAGACATTGGGAAGGATGAGGGGAAATTGAAACTGCTGGTAGACATGTTTTAATACTCCAGTTGCCTCAGAAATCACCTTGGCAGTTTCTCAAAATGTTAAACGTGTTATCATAGGTAGTCTGGGATTTGACTCCTAGTTAAACTTATGTCCACACACAAACTTTGTTGTAGCATTATATTCACCAATCAAAAGCAAAAAGAGATTTTGTGGATGAATGGATAAACATTGTGATATATACATACAATGGAAATTTATTTTACAACCCCCCCAAATACTGATATATACTGTGGTGTGGAAGCAAATGTGAAAATGATACTGAAGAAGTCATAAAGAACATAGTGAGTATTTTATTTGAACATTTTATGTCTGGTTATTATGAAAAGTTCAGGTAAATTTTAAAAGACAAAGTATAATAATTACTCTAGCCATGGGAATTTATGTCTACACAAAATCTACATGAACATATGTGGCAGAATATTATAAAAAAGTAAAAGTTGTTCTACCTAGGAATAGGGAACAGAATATAGTCCATGACTGCTAGTGGAAGAGATTTCTATTTTGTGTGATGAAAATATTCTAAAAAAAGGGCCCAGTAACGTCTCCATTGGAGACTTTGTTGTTACTGTGTCTGGCATATCGAATACTCTTGGTAGCTTGCCGGGCTCTCCGAGAGGGGCGGAGGAATCGAACTCGGGTCGGCCATGTTGGCCGCTTTTAAGGCGAACGCCCTGCCCGCTGTGCTATCGCTAGAAAATATTCTAGAATTCAGTGTTAATGTGGATGATACTACAACCTCCCCCTCTGAACTGAGGTGCGGATAAAAAGGGGGGAGAGAGAATAGCCTCGTATGTGGTTGGGGAGCATTTTCTGTTTCCTTAAAGAATGCAAATATCTAGGGGGTACTGAAGTTTTTTTTTTTAATGGGACTCATTTGGTAGGTCAAAATATGTTTGGGAACCCCTGAGTTTCACAAGTATGTAAACACTTCTGGATTGCATGCGTACTCTCTTCCTTTCTCTACCTCTCGGTAAAATTGTTTTATTTAGAGAAAAAAGGGAGAGAGAGTTATTCATTCAGAGAGAACATAGGCTTCTCCAGAGGCGGCAGAACTGAGGGTCCACATATACAAGGTTATTTACTGCATCACTGCTGCCAAGTACCCAACTCCATTTGTCGCCCACTGCTGTCTTTAAGTTGCTTCCTATACTTCCTTACCCTCCCATACCTCCCCAACCCGACTGGGTAACCTCAGTTCTGCTAGAGTACAAGCGTTTGTTCTTTGATACTGTCTATTCCTTTGTTTCTTTATATGTCACATGTGAGTGTGATCATATGGTCATTTGTCCCCCCTCTGACTCACTTAACATGACTTTCTTTAGTTCTAGGTAGTAGCAAAAGACAAAGTTTTATCTTACAGCCGAGTAGTATTCCTAGTGTATATATCACAATTTCTTTATCCATGCTTCAGTACTTGGATATTTTCAGACCTTGGCTATTATAAATATCACTGAAATAAATATAAATGTGCATCTTATCACTTAATCACTTAACTTCCCGTTAGTCATCGATTTGCTCAAGCGAGCGCCAGTAACGTCTCCATTTGTCCCTGTCGCGTGCTAGTGTAGCCCAATGGCATCTGTTCGCTCTGGGAACATGAAGAGCCTCAAACCAATCATTCATGATCTTGAAGAATAAGTCTGACCATCTGGTAGGTGGGCGGCCACGCGGTCTTTTGATATCCCGTGGAATCCAGTCAGTAACAGCTCTAGTCCAGCGGTCATCTTTAAATCTCATTACGTGACCAGCCCATCTGATTTTTGACACCTTGGCAAATGAGACAGCATCCCTGATTCCTGATCATCGACGGAGGTCGGATCTCCGGATTCTTTCTCTCATTTGAGTGAAACGTGATATTCCAAGCATAGCTCTTTCAATTCTTCTTTGGGAGACCTGAATAGCATTCTCATCCTGTTTGTGTAGGGCCCAGGTCTCTGAGGCATATGTTAATGCAGGAAGAACAGTGGAATCAAAGAGATGTGCCCGGAGCCTGAGGTTCTTCGTCCTCTTAGCTATTTCTTCGACGTTCTTGAAGGCGTTCCAAGCCGCTCTCTTCCTCCTGTGCAGCTCGGGTGCCAGGTCATTTGTCATGTTGACTTCTCGACCTAGGTACACATAGCTGTTGCATTCGGAGATGGTCGTTCCGTTGAGAGCGAATGGGGCATCAGGAACGAGGCTGTTTCTCAGCGAGCAAGCCGGGTTCCGCAAAGGATTCAGCACCATCGACCATATCCACACGATAACCAAGCTCATTGAGGTTTCTCGGGAGTTCAAGATGCCGCTCTGTTTAACGTTTATTGATTTAAAGAAGGCCTTTGATTCTGTTGAGACGGAAGCAGTCATTGAAGCCCTAGCCAATCAGGGCATTCAAGCCCAATACATCAAGATCCTTCGTGAGCTGTATTGCGGATTCACTACCAGGATCTCACCATTCTACAAAGAAGTGATCATCGATGTCAAGAGAGGGGTTCGGCAGGGTGATACCATTTCACCGAAACTCTTCAGTGCCACCCTCGAGAACATCATGCGACGACTGGAATGGGAAGGAATGGGAGTGAAGATAGATGGTCGGCAACTACACCACCGCCGCTTTGCTGATGACATTGTTTTAATAACACCAAACATCAGCCAAGCGGCACAAATGCTGGCCGACTTTGACCGTGAGTGTGGAAAGGTAGGACTACAGCTGAATCTTACGAAGACAATGTTTATGAGAAACAAATGTGCATCTAGCTTTTCAAATGAATGTTTTTGTGCTTTAGATAGGTGTAAAATAGTGGAATTGATGGATCATATGGTAGATCTGTTCTTTCTTTCTTTTGACAAATTACCATGCTGTTTCTATAGAGTCTGAATTGGATGAAAATCCCAACAGCGACTCCCTTATCTATCTACAGGAAACCTTATTCTTTGAATTGAATGTATAAATTAGAACAAAACAATATATTTGTGGAAAAATAATGCATTTCATAGCTCTGAATATATTAAATCACAAAGAATAAAATGAATATATAGAAATTAATGTAATGAAGAAAGATGATTGCCGATCAGAAATATTTGCATGAATTTAGGAAACAATGGGTTAAAACATGAAAGGAAGCTCAGATAGAGAAGAGAGTACCAAATGAAGGGTGTTGTGAGGGCCCTCCCAGGGTGGGAGAAGCATGCTAAAAGTAGTCTATAGACCAAACATGATTGCCACTCAAAGCCTCTCTTGCAAAACACAGTACCCAAAAGAAGAGAGAGAGAACAAGGGGGAATACCCTGCCACAGAGGCAGGATGGGACAGGGGGGGGATGAGGGTGGGGGGGATGCTGGGACCCATGGGGGTGGATGACGGGCACTGGTGGAGGTATGGGGACTTGATCATTGTATAACTGAAACCCAAGCACAAAATTTGTAAGCCTATAACTGTACCTCATGGTTTTTCACTAATAAAAAAAGAAAAAAAAACATGAAAAGATGGGGCTGGAGTGATAGTACAGCCAATAGGGCATTTGCCTAAACATTGTCAATCCAGGTTCAATTCCCAGAATTCCATATGGTACAGCAGGAGTAATTTCTGAGTTCAGAACCAGGAGTAATCTCTGAACACTACCAGGTGGGCCCCAAAACCAAGCCAAACCAAAACAAAAACATCATAAAGAACTTATTAAAATTAATTGGAATTATTAACTCATAGGTATATGCAGAAACAAAAAAGTTTAGAAATCAAATAGTTGGAAATTAACCACTTGATAACGGTTTCCAGCTTTGTGAATAAAGGTAAAAATTTAAAGAGGTCTGGTTCTATAAAAATTATTGATGCGATTCAGCCGAAGAGAAGGACTACATGGAGGGCGGGATTCACAGATCCCGAAGGGGAAAAAAAAAAAAAACAGGTTCCAAAAAGAGCCGAGATCATCGGGAAGTCCCAGATGGGGTAGGTACCGCATCCCGCCTCCCCCAGATGGAACCCCGGTGACCAGAAGCCTCTACAAGCACAACTCGAGTATGCGGGAACTAGGACTTTTCCTCAAAATGGTCGCACGACATCTCTCTATATACAAAGTGAACCATGGGAAGTAAACCACCCAACGTTTCTCTCTGAAAATCATAGTTAAGTTTGGAGCACGGCCACAGCCCAGAAACACAAGGACTTAATGCATAACCCAGCAGCTTGGAGCAGAAAAATGAACGAGCTATGCGTTAATCCAGGCTATCATGTCTGTCCGGAGGGGAAAGGGTGTTGCCCCATTCGCCCTCTCTTCTCTGGAAAGAAGGATGGCGGCTGCATGGGAACCTTGTGGACAGCAGGTATGAGCCGGGGGTGTGGGGGCGACTAAAACCTCATGGGAAGGGGGGCATTCCAGTCCGTCCTTCACGCCCTACTTAGGTCACCAGTTGCCCCCCATGAGCGGCTCTCCAGCACAGCCACAGCCCCAGAAGCACAAGGACTTAATGCAGAACCCAGCAGCTTGGAGCAGAAAAGTGAAAGGACTATGCGTTAATCCAGGCCATCATGTCTGCCCGGAGGGGAAAGGGTGTTGGTCCCTTCCGCCCTCCTCCCTCTGGAAAGAAAGATGGCGGCCACATGGGAGCCTTGTGGACAGCAGGTATGAGCCGGGGGTGTGGGGGCGACTAAAACCTCATGGGTAGGGGGGCGTTCCGGTCCGTCCTTCACGCCCTACCGAGGTCACTAGTTGCCCCCCACAAGCGGCTCTCCAGCACGGCCACAGCCCCAGAAGCACAAGGACTTAATGCAGAACCCAGCAGCTTGGAGCAGAAAAGTGAAAGGACTATGCGTTAATCCAGGCCATCAAGTCTGCCAGAGGGGAAAAGGTGTTGCCCCATTCGCCCTCTCTTCTCTGGAAAGAAGGATGGCGGCCGCATGGGAGCCTTGTGGACAGCAGGTATGAGCCGGGGGTGTGGGGGTGACTAAAACCTCATGGGAAGGGGGGCGTTCCAGTCCGTCCTTCACGCCCTACTGAGGTCACCAGTTGCCCCCCATGAGCAGCTCTCCAGCACAGCCACAGCCCCAGAAGCACAAGGACTTAATGCAGAACCCAGCAGCTTGGAGCAGAAAAGTGAAAGGACTATGCGTTAATCCAGGCCATCATGTCTGCCTGGAGAGGAAAGGGTGTTGGTCCCTTCCGCCCTCCTCCCTCTGGAAAGAAAGATGGTGGCCACATGGGAGTCTTGTGGACAGCAGGTATGAACCGGGGGTGTGGGGGCGACTAAAACCTCATGGGAAGGGGGGCGTTCCAGTCCGTCCTTCACGCCCTATTGAGGTCACCAGTTGCCCCCCATGAGCGGCTCTCCAGCACAGCCACAGCCCCAGAAGCACAAGGACTTAATGCAGAACCCAGCAGCTTGGAGCAGAAAAGTGAAAGGACTATGCGTTAATCCAGGCCATCATGTCTGCCCGGAGGGGAAAGGGTGTTGGTCCCTTCCGCCCTCCTCCCTCTGGAAAGAAAGATGGCGGCCACATGGGAGCCTTGTGGACAGCAGGTATGAGCCGGGGGTGTGGGGGCGACTAAAACCTCATGGGAAGGGGGGCGTTCCAGTCCGTCCTTCACGCCCTATTGAGGTCACCAGTTGCCCCCCATGAGCGGCTCTCCAGCACAGCCACAGCCCCAGAAGCACAAGGACTTAATGCAGAACCCAGCAGCTTGGAGCAGAAAAGTGAAAGGACTATGCGTTAATCCAGGCCATCATGTCTGCCCGGAGGGGAAAGGGTGTTGGTCCCTTCCGCCCTCCTCCCTCTGGAAAGAAAGATGGCGGCCACATGGGAGCCTTGTGGACAGCAGGTATGAGCCGGGGGTGTGGGGGCGACTAAAACCTCATGGGAAGGGGGGCGTTCCGGTCCGTCCTTCACGCCCTACCGAGGTCACTAGTTGCCCCCCACAAGCGGCTCTCCAGCACGGCCACGGCCCCAGAAGCACAAGGACTTAATGCAGAACCCGGCAGCTTGGAGCAGAAAAGTGAACGGACTATGCGTTAATCCAGGCCATCAGGTCTGACCGGAGGGGAAAGGGTGTTGCCCCAGTCGCCTTCTCCTCTCTGGAAAGAAAGATGGTGGCCGCATGGGAGCCTTGTGGACAGCAGGTATGAGCCGGGGGAGTGGGGGCGACTAAAACCTCATGGGAAGGGGGGCGTTTCGGTCCGCCCTTCACGCCCTACCGAGGTCACCAGTTGCCCCCACTAGCAGCTCTCCAGCACGGCCACAACTCCAGAGCACAGAGACCAATTTCTTAACTATCTGACTTTCACTAGAAATACTTCCACGGTCAATAAGTAAAATAGCAGAAATCCAAAACCAACATTTAATTCTTGAATCCAGCTGTAGAAAGCAAATCACTTCACAATGCTTTTTCAGCATGTCTGATTTGGGGGGGGGGGGGGGGGTAAACTCTAAATAATAGTGGTGAATCTTTTATTGAAACAATGAATCTAATCAAAGCAGATAGAGTGTTAACTAGAATTCATCTGCCCCACAGGGACTGGGAGGGGTGGGAGGTGGGGTTTTATTTGGGTTCTTCATGGTAAAAAATAAGTATTGGTAAAGGGAAATGTGTTTGATATTTGCATGACTGAGACCTAAACCTGAAAGCTTTGTAACCTTTCCCACGGTGATTCAATAAATAAATAAATAAATTTTTAAAAAAATTATTGATGCATCTTTTCATTTGTGAAAACTCAAAACATTAGAAAGTAGTTTGATCACATCTCAGTCACTTGATCACTTGACATTCCATTATTCATTGATTTGCTAGAGCTGGTGCCAGTAACGTCCCCATTCGTCCCTGTCGCTTGCTAGTGTAGCCCAATGGCGTCTGCTCGTTCTAGGAACACAAAGAGCCTCAAACCAATCATTCAGGGTCTTGACGAAGAAGTCTGACCATCTCATCAGTGGGTGGCCACGCGATATTTTGATGTCCATGGAATCCAGTCGGTAATGGCTCTACTCCAGTGGTCGTCTACAAATCTCATTACATGTCCAGCCCATCTGACTGCGATTAGAGTTTCGGTGAACCCCTCTCTTGACATGATCTCTTCTTTGTAGAATGGTGAGATCCTGGTAGTGAATCTGTAATACAGCTCACAGAGGATCCTGATGTATTGAGTTTGAGTGCCCTTGTTTGGCTAGGGCTTCAATGACTGCTTCCGTCTCAACAGAATCAAAGGACTTCTTTATATCAATGAACATTAGACAGAGCGGCTTCCTGGACTCCCAAGAAACCTCATTGAGCTTGGTTGCCATTTTGAACAGAAACTTTCTCAAGAAAGAAATCTGAATGGCTAAAAGGCACATGAGAAAATGCTCTACATCATTAATTAGGGAGATGCAGATCAAAACAACAATGAGATATCATCTCGCACCACAAGAGACTGGCCCACATCCAAAAGAACAAAAGCAACTGGTGTTGGCACGGGTGTGGGGAGAAAGGGACCCTCCTTCATTGCTGGTGGGAATGCCAAATAGTTCAGCCCTTTGAAAAACAGTATGGACGATTCTCAAAAAAATTAAAAATTGAGCTCCCATTTGACCCAGCAATACCACTCCTGGGAATATATCCCAGAGAGGCAAAAAGGTATAGTCGAAGTGACATATGCACTAGTTTGTTCATTGCAGCACTGTTTAGAATAGCTAGAATCTGGAAAAAAAAACCTGAGTGCCTGAGAACAGATGACCAGTTAAAGAAACTTTGGTGCATCTACACAATAGAGTACTAAGTAGCTGTTAGAAAAGATGGAGTCATGAAGTCATGCATAGAAAGATTGCATTCATCTGGGGAACATAAAGTAACAAAATAGGAGACTAACACCCAAGAATGGCCGAGATTAGTACCAGGAATTTTTCTCCATGTCTTGGAGGCCAACTAAACATACTAGGGGAAAAGGGAGCTCAGATAGAGAAGGGAACACCAAATAAAGGGTGTTGGGAGGATCCTCCCAGGATGGGAGAAGCATGCTGAAAGTATACTATAGACCAAACATGATTGTCATCCATTGCCTCTTTTGCAAACCACAACACCCAATAAGAAAGAACAAAAGGGAATGCCCTGCCACAGAGGCAGGGTGGGCTGGGAGGGATGGAGGGTGGGAGGGATACTGGGATCCATGGTGGTGGGAAATGGGCACTGGAGGAGGGATGGGTAATAAATGAAACCCAAGCACAAAAATTTGTAAGTCTACAACTGTACCTTATGATGTCTCACTAATAAAAATTGAAAAAAAAAGATGAAGTCATGAAATTTACATATAAGTGGTACTGCATGGAAAGTATCATGCTAAGTGAAATGAGTCAGAAAGAGAGGGACAGACATAGAAAGATTGCATTCATCTGGGGAACATAAAGTAACAAAATAAGAGACTAACACCCAAGAATAGCCAAGATTAGTACCTGGCGTTTTGCTCCATGGCTTGGAGGCCAGCCACACATTCTAGGGGAAAGGGCAGCTCAGATAGAAAAGGGAACACCAAATAAAGGGTGTTGGGAGGATCCTCCCAGGATGGGAGATGCATGCTGAAAGTAGACTATAGACCGAACATGATTGCCACTAAATGCCTTTTTTGCAAACCACAGCACCCTAAAGGAGAGAGAACAAAAGGAAATGCCCTGCCACAGAGGTGGGGGGGATGGGAGGTGGGAGGGATACTGGAATCAGTGGTGGTGGAGAATGGGCACCGGTGTAGGGATGGGTACTCGATCATTGTATAACTGAAACCCAAGCACAAAAATTTCTAAGTCTACAACTGTACCTCATAGTGTTTCACTAATAAATTTTTTTTTAAATGAGCTTGGTTACCGTGTGGATATGGTCGATTGTGCTGAATCCTTTGCAGAACCCGGCTTGCTCACATGGTTGTCCTTCATCTAGTGATCTGCTAATTCTATTCAGGAAGACTTGAGTGAACAGCTTGCAGGTGACAGACAATAGGCAGATTGGGTGATAGTTGTCAGTGTCCCAGATGTCTCCCTTTTGGTACAGTAGAATGGTCCTGCTGGTATTCCAATGGGACAAAACCTTGCTCAGACAGGCAGCGTGTGAAGAGCCGAGCCAGTGTATTGATGAGTACCGATGGCAGATTCTTCAGGTGTTCAGGTCTGACCTTGTCTGGGCCAGGTACTGTTCACTTCTTTACTGACAAAATGGTGTGTCGGATTTCGGAAGGGAGAACATTGGGAATGACATATCCATCCTGTGGAATTTGGTATGTGGGCAGGTGGGTGTGGCTATCAAAGAGATATGAGTAGAAATCATGGATAATCTTCTCTATTGCCCTTCTGGAAGATGTGATAGATCCATCAGGAAGTCGGAGGGCAGTCATCTTGGTCTTGTAGTTGGCAAAGGACAGGCAGGTGTTGCGAATGCTTTTCCCAGCTTCTGCCGCATCTGCCAGCACTGCTGCTCTTCTCTCTTTGAGGTCTTCCTTGACCGCTTCTCTGCACTGCTTTGCAAACTTGGACATTTGCTTGTGGTTGCCTGAGGCATGCGCCAAACCACATTGTTGAATAAGCTCACGAGTTTTCAAAGACAGGCATTTTTTTTTTGTGGTTATCTCTTGGCATTCCTCGCACAATTATGGAGGTGCTGAACCAGTCGATCATATTCCTCATCAATGTTGTCAACAATGGCATCTTCCCATGGTGCCGCATGTTACAGACCAGGAACAGAGATCCTCTGCCTGCTCCCACCAACCACAGGTGACCAAGGGATTAAAACCAGAAGGCCCACCCTACCCTGCCTGTCTGCTTCCACCAACCACCAGCGACCCAGGGATTATACACAGAAGAACCATCCTACCGGTACCAGAAAAATGCTTCACTGGCAGACCTCCACTACCTCCACTACCCAGCCGCCGCCACGCTCCTGGATGCTTTCCGGACACATCATAAGACACTTAATACCCATCTTTCAGGACTGCCACACCATATTTGACAGGGTATAAGTATGGTTTGAACCATGGGAACACCTGCAAAGAGCTATTAGAGGCTGCCCTAAAAACCTCTATCCCTCTCAGAGAGCCTGGCAAGCTATCGAGAGTATGCCGCCCACACGGCAGAGCATGGCAAGCTATCCATGGTGTATTCGATATGCCAAAACCAGTAAATACAATGGGTCTCATTTCCCTGACCCTGAAAGAGCCACCAATACGGCAGCATTAAGAAGAATGAGGAAGGAGAGGCTGATAAAAATCTCACAGCCGAACTAGGCTGCCAAAACAAAGAAAGACAAAAATGACTGTACTTTCAATGCACGTATGCTGGCATCTGATGATCCATTGAGGACCTGATGCTACAAGCACGAAAGATCAAGTACAACATCATTGGTCTGACCGAGACAAGAAGGCATCTATCACATCACACCGTTTTTGACACTGGAGAAGAACTGTTCCTCGGAACATGCGACAAAAGAGGCGTTGGTGGTGTCGGTGTCCTTGTCAACACGAACTTGGCCATGAGCATTGATTTATTTGAATGCCTAACAAAACGAATTGGACGATTACACTTGAATAGATGTGGCTCACTGCCAGCAGTTTCTATCTTCGTTGTCTACGCACCAACATCCAATTATGATGAAGGAGAAATTGAGAAGTTCTACATAGAGCTGGAGAAGTTCTATAAAGAAGACCACACCTTCTACAAGGTCATTGTGGGTGATTTTAATGCCAAGATAGGACCAAGAAGATCAGCCGAAGAACTTCACATCGGGACCCATAGCCTAGAATGGAACGAACAGAGTGAGAAACTGTCTGAGTTCATCATGTCGACCAAGACCATCCATGGTAACTCACAGTTCTAGAAGGCCAAATCTAAACGTTGGACTTGGGAGTCTCCCAGTGGACGGTTCCACAATGAAATTGACTATATCATATTCAATCGATGGTTTTGCCTGACCGATGTTGCTGTAGTCTCAAAATTCCAAACGGGATCAGACCACTGTCTCCTTCATGCAAAATTCTACTTCGCGGAATGGGGAGAAAGGGCTGCAAAGTTTAAGAAGAGAACTCCCAGAACAACCACCAACTGGGATCTCTTTGGCACTACTGCAGCACATCTCAGTAACCATTTAAAATGATTATGCTCTTTTATTCCTATGATACCTGTTGGAAAACCTTGGGTTGTCCTTTCTCCTCCCACAGGGAACTTAGGTTTATTGAGTTACTCCTACAACAGTGCCCCCGAGGCACACCCAATTACAGCAAGTATTAATAATCCTATATTGCTTTTCTGTTTCCTTTATGTGACTTGCATGCTTTAGCAATGTCCTTTTTGCACAGACACACAGTTCATGCTGTTTTGTAACATGGGAGTTAATTGATTCCAAATAATATTTATTCCTGGGCATCCATATTTACTTGACTTAAGCCTCAGTTGTCCTTAGTTCCTAGCACTCCAAAAGTAGGGTCCTGACAAAGAGACTGGATGAACCCAGGGAAAGCTGCAAGTTACCCTGGCATCGAAAGGAGACAAGCTAAGTGCCACAATATGTTAATAGCATGGTCATGGAAAAAACTCTTTCATGACCCAAAAAGACGTAACTGAATAAGGACACTTCTGGGGTTAGGAAAGACTAGCCTGGCCTGAGGACTATAGTCTGGGATGTATGGTGAGATGTCCTCAGGAAGAGCCAATCTTTAAGCTTAATATTTATCTCTCCTGCAAGGCAGAGCCTGGTAAGCTACCGGTGACATATTTGATGTTCCAAAAACAGTAACAATAATGGGTCTCATATCTCGGACTCTGAAAGAGCCTCCAATACTGCAGCATTGGGAAAGATGAGTAAGGAGAGGCTGCTAAAAATCTCAGGGCTGGGACGAACGGTGACATTACTGGCACCTGCTTGAGTAAATCAATGACAGTGATACAGTGACAGTGATTTATCTCTTACTATGTTCATAAGAATGACAAGAAATATTTTATAGTAAATTTATAGTTAAATTTAAAGTAAATTTACTATGATTGGTTAAATGGATTACTAGCCGAGGAAAGGAGAAAGCAACACACCCTAGATGGAATGGCCCTTGAGGGGATCTCTTAGTAATCTAGAGTGCAGAACCCTCAGATGAGATATTGCTCTTGAGTTAATCTCCTAGAACTTACCCTGGAGTGGCTTTACCTTTGTTGTTATAATGTTCATCCCCACCTTTGTGTATCCCCACCCTTAATGATTTCTATGTATAGCATTTGCATAACTATGCTGTAAGGGGAAAGAGGAGAGGGTGACAACTGAGACTTTGGAGACTTTGGGACTTTGGGGACTAGAAAGAGGACAAGATGACGACGATGACTGAAAGTAGAAGACTATGAGATTGTGACGAGACTAGGAAGGAAATAACAAAGGAGAGGACTTTGAAGTCTATGAGGAGACTGGGATGATGAAACTATGTTGACTGGGACTACAACCAAAACTGCAACTATGGTTGTGCTGTAAGGGGAGAGATTGGACTATGCTGGGGAGGAGAGAGAGATAAACTGACCAGCCTGGGGCCCCGACCCAGTTCCTGTTTCTCTGTTCCCATGTCCTTTGTCTGCTGTCTCTGTGGATTGTCCTGGGGAGGTGGCTCTCTGCCACTGAATGCTCTCCTCCTGTGCACGACTCCAAGCTCCTTTTCTTGGAAACTCACAGATACCAGTCTTAAATTTTTATTTTAGGAACATGATTTAACAGAAAATGCATATATAAAATGTATATATAGTTCAATTATAATTAAATACAGAATATATTGTTTCATAATTCATTGAATGTCTATAGTAGTTATGATTTATAGTTATGATTTATAAAGCATTCTATTATGCTTATACATAATAGAAATAAAAATGGGTGATAAAACTTTTAAAGATAATTACTTTCACCATTTTGTTTTTTAACTTTTTTATTGAATCATTGTTTTTTATTGAATTCATTACAAAGCTGTTCATGATTGGATTTCAGTCATACAGTATTCCAACAACCATCCTTCCACCAGTGTACATTTCCCAGCACCAGTGTCCCCAGGTTCTCTCCCATCACCTTCCACTTCCCACCCCCTGCCTGCCTTTATGGCAAGGTCTTTTCTTCTCTCTCTCTCTCTCTCTCCTCTCTCTCTCTCTCTCTCTCTCTCTCTCTCTCTCTCTCTCTCTCTCCCCCCCCTTTCTTTCTCTCTCCCCCCTCCCTCCTTTAGGGCATTGTGGTTTGCAATATTGATATTGAAAGGTTATCAAGAATATTTCTTTACCTACTTTTTAAAAAGACTATTCTGAACATCAAATATTTATTAAGCATTCTTTTAATATATAAAATACACTTGGAGACACCCGTTGGGAAAAAAATCAAAGTTCCACTTGCTGTTGTGTCCAAGATGTCTAAAATTATAGAGTTCTTTCCATCAGATTGGTTCTTCATAACCTGATGACCAATGAAATAAGCTGATATGGTCTCTGGTATGTTAACAGGATAACTAATAAAATCCTTTATCAGACCAGGGAGAGCTAGCAAACCAATAGCAATTCCCTTACCTGGCTGGTGCGATAGCACAGCGGTAGGGCGTTTGCCTTGCACACAGCCAACATGGTCGACCCGAGTTCGATTCCTCCGCCCCTCTCAGAGAGCCCAGCAAGCTACTGAGAGTATCTCGCCTGCACGGCAAAGCCTGGCAAGCTATCTGTGATGTATTCGATATGCCAAACACAGTAACAATAAAGTCTCCAATGGAGATGTTACTGGGCCCGCTTGAGCAACTATATGGACTTTAAAAAATGACAATAACACTAGTTTGTCACACTTAACACCAGTAAGAATGGCATATATCCAAAAAACTGAAAACAAGTATTGGCTGGTGTGTTAGTAAAAAGGGAACCTTCATTCAGGTGGGGTTGTCAACTTTTTAGTCTCTAAGAAAAACAATGAGATTTCTCAAAAATAAAAAAGTATTTTTAAAGAATGGAGCTTCCATTTGACCCAGGGATCCCACTTTTAGCTCTCTTTCCCAAAACACAAAAAAAAACATTAATTCCAAGAGATACACACACATCTATGTTCATTGCAGCTCTTAGTACAACTGCCAGGATATGGAAGCAACCCAAACTTTCAACAGATAAATTTTAAAGTCATGTGATATATGTGTGTGTGTATGTGTGTGTATATCACAATGGAATCACAACGGGGAAAAAACCATGCAATTCAGGAAAATTGGATGAATTACAGGGTACCATGCTAAGTGAAATAAGTCAGAGGCAAAACGACAAATACCAGATGATCTCACTCATCCGTAGAACAGAGAAACCAATCAAGGGCTTTCAGAACTTGAGTCAGCCATAGAAATAAAATATAATACCCTTTGCTGGCTGTGAACACCTGGTAGTTTACACTTAAGCTTTCCCCCTACAACAGCAAAAAGACCAATGGAGTAGCCTATGAAGACCAGGGCTGCATGTCCACCTAAACAAATCTTGATGCATTATTACCTCTTGGTTTATATTTCCTTTCACTTACACTTAACCTGCATTGGATATAAATACCCTGAGTTCAATTAGCATTTCTTGTTCTTTCTAAAGATTTAAAAATTACCATATGTATTGTTACTTTAAATAATTATTGTAATTTTCTTTTCTTTACACAGAATAGTCCAACTGTATTTAAAGTAAAACCTGTCTTAGGTGTCCCAGGAAAGCAGTATCAGAACTCTCTCCTGAGTACCTTCTGCTTCCTCCCTGTCAACACAACACTTTCAATCACATTTTCTCAGTGATTATATTTTAAGTCAACAACTGGTCACAGAATTCCTCTTGTGCTGAACATCCCAAGGGACTAATATTCAGCAGAACACATCAGGAAAATGGTGATCTAATTCATTCTTCAAAATAATCAGTATAAGGGACTGGTGAAATAGAGCAGGTAGGCGCTTGCCTTGCATGCGGCCAACCTGGGTTCAATCCCCAGCACCCTCTATGGTCCCCCTAACTTCCAGGAGTGATTCCTGAGCACCAAGTTGGGAATAAGCCCTGAGCAATACCAGATGTGACCTAAAAACAAAGTAACGAGTATAAAGCAAACAATCCATTGCTCCCTTTAATTGTCCAAATTTTCTTTGATAGAACTGCTTTGTAATTATTAATGAATCAGTTAAGAGTAAGTTCTACCTGGGGCTGGAGTGATAGTACAGCAGGTAGGGCATTTGCCTTGCACATGACTGACCCGGGTTCGATTCCCAGCATCCTATATGGTCCCCTGAGCACCGCCAGGAGTAATTCCTGAGTGAAGAGCCAGGAGTAACCCTTGTACATCTCCAAGGTTTTTTTTTTTTTTTTTGCAAAAAGCAAAAAGCAAAAAAAAAAAAAAAGAGTAAGTTCTACCATTAAATACAAAATCTATAAAGAAGCAAACGCTTGAGTGTGTAACAATGGTTCTCTTTAACATGCAACAGAATGACTTACTGTGCTCATAAGAGCACAGATTTCCAGGCTTCACCTTCCAGAGATGCTCATATAGGCCTGGAGAAGAACCAAAGTTTCGCATTTTTAACATGTTCTCAGGAGATGCAAAGGCTGCTTGTGCAAGGATCATACTTTGATAAGGGTTAATCCTCTCAAATACCATGAAATCTTGAAGAGCACAAAGGTTCAAAATGATGAGGGTCACCAGATTCTTCTGATTTACAACTTTATGTTCCTAGTTCATGACTTTAATGCTTGGTCATTTCATAATCCAAGAAGGCTGCTCAAATTCTAACTACCGTGTCGTTTTGCATGCACTAGAAAATGGATAGATAAAAGAGCACAACTCCCAGCCAAGAAAGCATCTTTAAGGAGCCCTATCTGCAAAACTCAAGTCAAAAGATACCCCAATAGATAAAATAGTAACTGTTATATTTTAGTCAAATACACTGCCACCACAAATTAAACTGAGAATCTTTCAATATGAGGAGGAAAATAAGACTGAATTGTGTGGGGTGGGTTTCTTGGTACGTCACTCTCTGCAGTGTTCAGGGGCTAATCCCAGCTCTGCATGTATGAGTTGCTCCAACAGTACACAGGGCACCAACCACATAGAGCCTGTAATCCAACCCAGGTTGAAGTGCCTTCAAACTTCTCCAGATCCAACAGACTGAATTTTGAATATACAACTAGAAACTTTGGCATATATTATAGTGTACACATAGTTCAGTCACCAACTACAAATGATTTTCTTCCTACCTGCTTCATAAATTTTTCCCATGTGTTTCATTGCTTTTAATACTTTGCTAGCCCTTGTTTTCATCTTCTCTCACCCACTCTGTTAAAATAGCCCTCTTACCTGTCACCCTTACTCCTGCCATCATGATGGCAGGTAAAGATGGATTTTGAGGGAGCTCAAGCTGCTTAAAATAATTTTACAATTCCTATAAAATGATTAAGTATGAACATTTATTTCGAAGTCTGCATCCTCTCACGATTATGCCTGCCTCATATAAATACTCTTTACTAAAATATAGCAGTGGAGCGATAGCACAGCAGGTAGGGCGTTCGCCTTACAAGCGGCCAACATGGCCGACCCGAGTTCGATTCCTCCGCCCCTCTCGGAGAGCCCGGCAAGCTACCGAGAGTATTCGATATGCCAGACACAGTAACAACAAAGTCTCCAATGGAGACGTTACTGGGCCCGCTCGAGCAAATCGACGATCAACGGGAGGGCCTTTACCTTTACCTTTACCTTAGTGCTTTCAGATGCCCTCCCTTACATAAGGTTTTTATCCAAAATGGTCAATGGATATTCTATATTAAAAAAAGTTTTGAAGACCTATTTGTATCTCTGATTGCCTTAATAGACTATATTATCTATATCTATATCTGAATATAAGGACCATGTTTTATTTTCCTTTATATCTCCCAACTGCTGTGCGGGCGGGATGCTCTCGGTAGCTTGCCAGGCTCTCTGAGAGGCATATATATAAATTTCCCTCTATGATTTATCCCGTCTGCACAGCAGAGGCTGGCAAACTACAATATGCCAAAAACCGTAACAATAATGGATCTCATGCCCTTACCCTGAATGAGCCTCCAATACGAAAGCATTAGAAAAGATGAGTAAGGAGCTGCTAAAATCTCAGGGCTGGGACAAATGGAGACATTACTGGCACCTGTTCTAGTAAATAGATGAACAAAGGGGTGACAGTGATACAATGGTATCTCCCAAATTAGTTACAAAACAAATGTAAACTCTTCTACAGGGTAATTATTATTATTCCTCCTGTGTAATCCCAGATGTAAACTCTTATTTTTTTTTTTATGTTCCTTTTTAAATGTTCCTTTATCAACAACTAGCCAACAGACTGGAAACTTGGAAATTTGTCCAGTAATATACTTTAAAACATTTCCTATTACAAATGTCATATTCTAATTTTTAAATTTCAAATCTTTTCTAATTAAAATAAAATCCTTAATTAACAAGTTCAATTAAATACAATTTCGAAACAATTTTTTTGCACAGCCAAAATTTTTTATTTGTTACAACTTCAATACCAAAGACAGAACCCAACTAGCTCCAAAATACTTCCAGGTTTTTTTCTATTTACTTAACCAAACTAAAGAACATTCTATAAGAGAAACATCTGCAGCAACAAAACAAAACTAATGTCTCAATCAAAGTTGGCTTCACCATTTGTTTTTTCCTTACATTTATCCAAGTTATCCATCTTAAATTCTTCCTCTTTATTTTGGATATATTCTATGTCTTTTTCTGGGCTTGGAATTGACTTCCCCTTGGGTAGCAAAAAATATTCAGCATTCAAAACTTGATCAGCAGTCATTGAACTTCTACAATAGATCAAGCTACAGAGGAGGGACTTGAGATTATCATCCTGCAAGAAAAAAGGAGATGTTATGAAATAAAAAATAAAAAACAATCTTTTAAAAAGGCAAAACCACAAAATACAATTCAAAAACAGTGATAGAGAATAAAGTATTTTTCTATGTAGATTTCTAAATATTCAAGTCATTTTTATTGTAACGAGATTATCCCAGTAAAAATTAACAACAATGGGGGACTGGACCGATAGCACAGCGGGTAGGGTTTTGCCTTGCATACGGCCAACCCAGGTTCAACTCCCAGCATCCCTTATGGTCCCCTGAGCACCGCCCAGAAGTGATTACTGAGTGCGGAGCCAGGAGTAACCCCTGAGCATCGCCAGTGTGACCCAAAAAGCTAAAAAAAAAAACCCTCAACATTGGGGGCCAGAGAAATAATAGAGTAAGGTGGCTTGACTTGCATGAGGTTGACCCAGGTTCAATCCCCAGTACGACATATGATCCTCCAAGCCTGCCAGGCATGATTTATCAGCAGAGACAGAAGTAAGCCTGAAGCACATGCGCACAAACACACACACACAATAATAATAATAAAAGAAATGGGGAAACTTCGAATGAATCACAGCTGAAATATCTCAAAAATGCATCAAATTCCTGCAATAGCCATTTTTTTAGGGCACTAATCAAAGTCTAACACTATACAAAACAGACTTCAAATGAAATTCCTTTGTCTGAAAAAGTAACCTTTATCCAGTGAACTGCTTCTGTATGTGATAATAAAATCACATTTAAAAAATACCAAAAAAAGCAAATAGACTTATAGGTAACTAAATGCGTCTATATAGCAAAAGAAAAACTCTGAAGTGGCAAATTGTGGGAAGGAAGAATATATCTGAAAGTTATATATTTGTTAAGTTTGTATCAAAAATATTAAAGGAATACCTATAACCAAATCTTTAAAAATATGTTGAAATTGATTAAGACCCAGACATTTCTCCAAGAAAGATATACAGGGTTGGGGAGATAGCTTAGAAGGCTGGGTTGCATGCTTTGCATTTGAGGAGTGCTGACATCATATGGTCCCGTAGGCTATGCTGAGATATTCCAAGAACAAAACAACAAAATATCAAAAGAACAACAAAAAGGCAAAAATATATAGAGAAAGGGGAACCACCAAACTTAAAAAGGTGCACAGCAAAAGGGCAGGCTGGGATTGGGGGTGGAAGATATGGGTAGGACAGATGGGAGGGAACCTGGCAACATTGGTGGAGGGAAGTTGACACAGATGGTGGAATTGATGCTCCAATATTGTATGTCTAAAACTCAACTATGAGTAAGTTTGAAAATCACAGTGCTTTAATTTTTTTAAAAAATCTTTTTAATTAAAAACTATTATAAAAATTAGTTGTAAGGGGGCCAGATCAATAGTACCTAGTAGGGTATTTGCCTTGTACACAGCCAACCCAGGTTTGACCATATGGAGCATCCCATATGGTCCCCCAAGCACCAGCAGGAGTGATCCCTGAACAGAGCCAAGAGTAAGCCCTGAGCACCACTGTGTGTAGTTGCCCCCCCCCCACTAAAATAAAAGGACAAAAAATATTTTAAAAGACAGCTTTCTCACTTTTTTAAACAACAAAGCATTAATTTTAATATAAGATTCAAAATGATATAGAAAAGACTACTTAATTATGAAATTGTTTCTATGTGTGACAAACATAAGAAGAATACAGCAGTACTCTCTGGTAATAATTCTGATAGTGTAACTAGGGGACTTGGAATTTCTACAATACTGTAAAAGCTAATTTTTATTCTTAGAAATATTAGAGGATGTCCACAAATATTTTACATTGTTTCTACACACCTATATATAATCAAAATACTGATCATTTCCTATCAACAAAATAACAAAAGCTCACATACCAAATGAAAGTGATCCACTTTAGGTATTCCATCTTCATTTGTCTCAAATTCCTGATTTTTCACAGAAAGCTGTTAAAGAAAATGAGAATAAATTTCCTATCTATCTAGACACTAATCCCATACCAAAATTAAATCTAGAAATTTGTTCAAATTTTGAGGAGAGTTTATTTTTTTAAAAATCAGATCATGACGGATAAAATAACTTCTCATCACATGTTCTCTAAATCATATTTATTTAATGACTGAAATAAAACTGCTTTCTATATCTTAAATATATAGAATATATTATAGAACACAGAATATGGGATATCTTTTCTCAGATGAGTGGTGGGCAGAAATCCTCTCCTTGTCTGCTGGGTGTCTATCTATTCTGACCAACATTTCCTTTGCCATGTGAAAGCTTCTTAGATGAATGTAGACCCAAATGTGGATGTATACCCACTGATCTGTTCCTGGACTCTCCATTGTCTTTTTCCCATCCTGGTCTATCCATATTGTCACAAGTGGCAAGATATTATCTTCGAACTCAAGAGTACTCCACTGTGTACAAATGCAATAGTTTTATTCACTCATCAGTTGCTAAACACTTGATCTGTTACTGTATCTTTTCCATATAATTTAAACAGAACTGCAACAAACATTGGAACACAACTACCCCTTCAAGACATTTTTATATTCTTTAGTTAAGTAACCAGAAACAGAATTGCTGAAATACATGGTATACCTATTTTTAATATTTTCAGAAATATCCATACTGTTTTCCAAACAGACTGGACTGGTTTACATTATACATTATATGTATTGCATTCATTGTAGGTATTGCACAATACAACAATGTATCAACATTTCTTTATTGCAATACCACTGTCAACACTGTTTCTGACTGTTTTGGTACAGTATATAGGCTATTCTCTCAGATATGAGGTGATATATCATTATTGTATTTCCCTGGTAAATGATAACCACACATGAAAAACCCTGTCTATAACCAGCTGTATGTCTTCTTAGAGTGTCATGTGAGTTTTCAGCCCATTTCCTGAGGTAGTTAATTTAAAATCTGTTCAGTTTCAGGAAGCCTTTCTTTACTTGGATATGAGCCTCTTGTTGGAAGTACAATATGTAGATATTTTCTCCCATTTATTAGAATATCTTTTCATTTTAATGATAGTTTTTTTTTCTTTCACTGTTTTGTCTTTGTGTAGTAATCTCTTTACATTTCATTTTGTTTCTCTAGTCTTTTAAGTCAAGCCCCCAAAGATATCATGGAAGTCAATACTATGAAGTGTACTGCCAATGTTTCTGCTATACATTTCACATTGTAAAACCTTAAATTCCAAGTTTTCAATTCATTTTTTAGTTAAAATTAGTGCTTTGCTCTAAAACAGTAGTACAGTTTCATTACTGTGATTGTGGCTAGCCACTTCTCCCAATGCTACTGCTTAAAAGAGATTCTCCATTACATGTTTTTGGCAATTTTGTTATTTGTTAAATTAGCTCTTAAATTTACTATCCTAGTGAATGTATGTTTCTGAGCTTTCCATTCTTTTCCATTTACCTGTGTCCATTTTTGCTTTTGTATTTTTAAAATAGGAATACCCAATTGTTACAGTAACAATAAAAATTCCCTCAAAAAGCATTTAATCATGTATGAGTGGGTTTAATAGTCTAAATTCTATTCCATCTAGATGTGTATCTAATCTTACACCATCACAGTATATTAATCTATTATAATTTTATGGTCTTAAAATCAGAAAATATAAGCCCTCCAATTTTATTAATTTTCAATTTTTTTGTTTTCCCAGGTCCTAAGAAATTTCTGCCAAAAAAAATTTAGGGGTATAAGCATTTTTTTAAAAAATGCAATGAATATGTAGGACCACTTTGATATTGTATATGCATAAAACATTGAGTATTCTAATCCCTGGGCATAGTTCCTGACCTCTATTTAAGTTTCTTTTTAATTTATCTCAGGAAATAAAACTCTGTGGTTTTCAGTGTATATTTTGATAAATTTATTCCTAAAAATCCCTTCGTTTGATGCTTTTATAAATGACATACTTGTATTTCCTATTATTTATTGCTAGTATATAAAAAACACAATTACTATAGTGACTTTTTATCCTGTAACATTAAACTTATTTTTACTCCATTACCTCTTAACATCTTCCTAATGATTTTATACATAATCATATGTCTGTTAGTAAAAAAAGTAAAACACAGCTTTACTTCTTTGTTTACAAACTATACATCTTTTATGTTTTTATCTTCTAGCAAATGAGCAAGCTATGATTTATACATCAATATTTTTACTGCTTATTTTTCTACAGCCTTCAAGAATTTTTTTACATTGATTAAAAGACAATTTCAAATTACTATTTGGTGACAAATGAAAATTAGATAAAATTTAATTCAAAGTTCATAAATTTTCATTAATTTGTGTACTGTATATGTATGCACTTTCATTAAAGATCATATAACACACAAGAACTAAAATATTTTTATTATCTGGTCTGTTATAGAAAATTTCACTGACCCCTGAGCTAGAACCTCCTGTATAATATTAAGCAGAAGTAGTAAGAAGAGCATTTCTCCCTGGTTAGTATTTCACATTTCACAGAAGAATGGGTTTAAAACATGGATTAAAATGACTAGTTTAAGCTGAAAGCTGGAAAATCTACTCACAGCTTACACACACTTATTTTCCACATACACATAAACTGTTTCTGATTCAGTAGGAAACAAATCATCTTCACTGCTAATCTTGAGATAAAGACAGTCAGGAGGTAAGGTACTCTCTTTGCACTCAGCCCACCCTAATTTAAAATCTCCAGTACCACCAGGAGGGATCTCTGAACACAGAGGAAGAAATAAGCTCTGAGCAATCCCAGTTGTGGCCCAAACACCCCCACCCATCCTGCCCCTCATACAAATAAAAAGTATGATATGCAAAAACACATCCAGTCAACTTGAAAGAAAACTGTGCAAAATGGTAGTAAGAACATCAGCAATATGATAGAAATTTTATTTTAAAAGGGTCAGAGAGAGACCTCAGTAGCCTAATACATATTCTTTGCATGTACAAAGCATGGGTTTGATTCATGGCACCAGCTAGTTCTTCAAGCACTACCAGGAGAGACCATAGGGGAGATTCTATGGGGTTTAAGGCATATGTCTTATAAGCAGTGATCCCAGGTTCACTCACCAGGACCACATGGTCCAATAGTTTTTTCTGCTTTTAGCATCGCAGAGTGTAACCCCAGAAGCCCCTGGAGGCCCCCCCAAACACCACTAGGTACTTGGGAGCTCCCACAAAAAAAATTTAAAGGAAAATATACTAAAAGTCTACCACTGCTTTTTATTCAGATTAAAGTAAAAAAATCACAAATTCTGTAACTTTACACACCAAAATGTATAAACGTGTCTATTTATACATTTCATGTATAACTGTAGTATATACAACTTCCATTTCTTTTTAATAAAAAATAACATACCCATAATAAAAGGCAGCCATAAGCATACAAGTCAGAACTCGGAGAAGCAGGTTTTCCAATTTTTAATTCAGGTGGAAGCAAACTCAATTCACCAACCATCATGTTCACTGAGGCTCGCTGACTCTATAAAATCAAATTAAATCATTTTAGAGGCAATACACTTAAGACAGCTTCCTGAGTTTCTGAATTTAGTCAAAACACACCAAAAAATCCTTTCAAATATTTTACTTTCAATTATTTTTGCCTAATTTATCCTATCATAAAATTCTTCTAGAATTATAAAATGCTTGGCAAAATTTAGTCTAAAATTTACATTTCACTTTGTAGACCAAAATAGATTAAAATCTCAGAGCCACTAATTGAACATTTGTACTTTTTTAAAAAATACATTTAATAAGGATGCAAGACTGAGGGGCTGGTGTTGGCTGGGGTATGAAACTCAGGGATAGAGTGAAGAAGTGATGCTTATTTCAGAGGGATACTGACCCACAAAACCTGGCACCATGTTGGCACGACTGCAATAAAGAAGAGAAAGAAGGTAGCTCTAGGGTTCAACATGAGGTGTGACTTTATCCTGGGGTATAGGGCGCTCTCATTCAGAACAGGCGGTTTGAAGTTTGCTCCAAAGTGAATTAGGAGTTTGACTTTGAGTGTATGGCAGTGGTGAAGGTCTCAGGATACAGAATATTTCAAGTAAAAGGCAAAGGCATTCACTAAGTGGTATCTTGGAATGGTATGGATCATTTCAGAATAAAGTTTTTTAAAAGTACTAAAAAGAGCTGTGCTATTTTTTGAAAGTCATAACTTAAAAACTGGAAGTTTACAAGTGATTGCCTTCTATACTGAACATTTTCTAAGTATTACATTTATCACTGTCAATGGATGACCACCGACAGAAATTCAGAGATCTTGACTACAGTTTTACTCTCACTTATATGACCTTTGGCACTAACCATGTTAAGACTTAAATTTATCTGAAAAATAAGATAATCTGTAAATATATACATAACTGACACAATGCCTGTAGCACTGTAGCACTGTATTGTACTCCATTGTTCATCGATTTGCTCAAGCGGGCACCAGTAACGTCTCCATTGTGAGACTTGTTGTTACTGTATTGGGCATATCAAATATGTCATGAAGAGCTTGCCAGGCTTTGCCATGCAGGCAGGATACTCTCAGTAGCTTGCCGGGCTCCCCGAGAGGGATGGAGAAATCGAACCCAGGTCGGCCACATGCAAGGCAAACACCCTACCCACTATGCTATCACCCCAGCCCCTTTTATGGGAAAGAAATGAAAATTATTTGAAATCAGAAATATTTTTTCAGCTGGTCAACTCAAGTAGTATAATCTATACTAGAATACTGGAAATGTTAGCACATGCTCAGACCTGATGGGCATTAGATTTGCTGAGGAAAACCATGGAGATAATGCTGCTAGCTTAGCAGGCATAATGCCTAGGATAGATTACTAATAGTTAATCATCTCTTCTTCTTTTACCCTTACTCTTACTACTTAAGTATTGCCCAAAAAACAGCAGTCAGGCTATCACCTGAGAACTGGTTAGAAATATATCATCTCCATCTCAGGAGTTCTGAATAACAATGTGGGGTTGGAGAGATAATATAGAGGTTAAAGTGCTTTTCAAAAAAGAACTCAAGACAATAAAATGTTAACAAACATGGAGAGACTGGAATCCTTATAGAGTTAAGGAGAAAGTAAAATGATGCAGCCACTCTGGAAAATACATTTGTTACTCAAAATTTAAAGTTACCATACATCTACCGAACCACCAAAATCCTAGTCCCAAGAGAAATAAAATATATGTCAACAGAAAAACCTGTACACTATTACTCATATCACTATTCAAAACAATCAAAAAGTAGTTACTTAAATGCCTATGAACTGATGAAAGTAAAAGTGGTCTGCCCAAATGAAATAATATATTTGGTTATTAAATTCAGATGTACATTAGAACATGGATGAACCCGGAAGACATTATGCTACATGAAATAAGCCCATAACACAAAGACCACAAAATACATTAACCAATTTACCAAAAAAAGTTCAGAATAAACAAATCTACAGACAGAGAAGTAGATTAGTGTTCCTAAGGGATTAAATATAGAGAAAATGCAAAGCAACTGAAAATCACTATGATTTTCTTTTGGTTGGAGGAGGAATAATAAAAATGCCCTAGAATTAGTGGGAAATAATGCACAACTTTATAAATATATTTAAACTATTATTGGAACTGCATAAATTTCATATGTAATATCTTATACGTTTTAAGAATGAGAACTGATCCCTTGTATTCACAACTTGTATATATACTAAAACTATCATTTCTACCAAATAGAAATAAAAGATCGTAATACATTCTTTAATGCATTGCTTGCTATCCCTAACAAAAATCCTATTCTGAAATAACAGGGACCAAAACTAACAAATTAGTAGAACTAGCACTGAAACTAAATGAAAAGTTTAAGTTCTCCCAGTTTCAAAATATGGCCAATTATCAAAATACCAGTAACATACTATATACACATCAAAATTTAATCTATTGTGGGAAAATACAAGTAGACAGAGATTAGGACACGGTCATTTGGTATTTTTTGGGGGGGCTTGGTTACTAGCAGTTAAATGTTTTTGATGATGATAAAATAAGTATCAATGCTGTCAAAGTCACTGATTATAAAGTTAAGAGTTATGATTAATGGACAGCCACATGTAAAAAAGTGGGCTCAGATCTGTCCCTAACACCAAGTACAAAAGTAAGATCAAAATGGATTAAAGACCTCAGCATCAGACCGGAATCTATAAGGTACATTGAAGACAAAGTTGGCAAAACCCTCCATGACATTGAAGCTAATGGTATCTTCAAAGATGTCACGCCACTGGCCAAGCAAGTGAAAACAGAGAGACAAATGGGACTATCCTAAACTAAGAAGCTTCTGCACCTCAAAAGAAACAGTGACCAAAATACAAAGAAAGTCTACAGAATGGGAAAGGATATTCTCCGAATACACATCTGACAGGGGGTTGATATCAAGGATATACAAATTACTGGTTGAACTCCACAAGAAGAAAACAAGCAACCTCATCAAAAAACGGGGCGACGAAATGAACAGAAACTTTCTCAAAGAAGAAATCCGAATGGTCAAAAGGCACATGAGAAAATGCTCTATATCATTATATCATCAGGGAGATGCAGATCAAAACAAAAATGAGGTATCATCTCACACAACAGAGACTGGCCCACATCCAAACGAACAAAAGCAACCGGTGTTGGCGCGGATGTGGCGAGAAAGGGACTCTCCTTCACTGCTGGTGGGAATGCCGACTGGTTCAGCCCTTTTGGAAAACAGTATGGACAATCCTCAAAAAATTAGAAATTGAACTCCCATTTGACCCAGCAATACCACTCCTGGGAATATCCCAGAGAGGCAAAAAAGTATAGTCAAAGTGACATCTGCACTTGTTTGTTCATTGCAGAACTCTACAATAGCTAGAATCTGGAAAAAACCTGAGTGTCCAAGAACAGATGACTGGTTAAAGAAACTTTGCTACATTTACACAATGGAGTACTATGCAGCTGTTAGAAAAGATGAACTCATGAAATTCATATATAAATGGTACTACATGGAAAGTATCATGCTAAGCGAAATGAGTCAGAAAGAAAGGGACAGACATAGAAAGACTGCATTCATCTGGGGAACATAAAGTAACAAAATAGGAGACTAACACCCAAGAATAGCCGAGATAAGTACCAGGAGGATTACTCCATGGCTTTGAGGACAGCCGCACATGCTAGGGAAAAAGGCAGCTCAGATAGAGAAGGGAGCACCAAATAAAGGATGTTGGGGGGTTCCTCTCAGGATGGGAAATGCGTGATGAGAGTAGACTACACACCGAACAAGATTGTCACTCAATGTCTCTTTTGCAAACCACAGCACTCAAAAGGAGAGAGATAACAAAAGGGAATGCCCTGCCACAGAGGTAGGATGGGATGGGGATCCTACATAGGATGGGGGAGGGATACTGGGACTGGTGGTGGTGGAGAATGGGCACTGGTGGAGGAATGGGTATTCGATCATATTATTCGATGTATAACAAACCCAAGCACAAAAAAATTTTAAGTCTACAACTGTACCTCATGGTGTTTCACTAATAAAAATTTAAGGAAAAAAAGAGTTATGATTAAAAAACAAAATGCACAAATTTATAAGTTCTAGTTCCAGTACTGAGTTACCAGAAAACTACTTACTACATGACCCACCTTAACTGAGGGGAAGATCTCATAAATTACCATGTAACATCAAGGTGCTAAACTTGCTACCCAATAATATATATGAAGTCTACAACCAATTTGTTAAATCACAATATTTTACCACAGATTTGGTGAAGTCAAAATCTCCAACAATTCCTTGTTCACGGTTTAAGACAAATACATTGTTCTGATGAAGTGATCCATGAATTATATCAGCCTTATGCAATGTATGCAGGCCCTGGGCTACACCTTTCATGACCTTTAAAACTTCCTGTAGATAATTATGCACAAAAAAGTTATAAGACAAACAAATTTAAAAAGCTTTTCCAAACATAAATCTTCCTCCAAATGAACCTTTAGAAATACAACATTAAATCAGAGAGATAGTACAGGGGTTAGGGTGCAAGCCTGACACCAGCTCAGCCTCCTGGTCCACAAAGCCACCACCAGATGTTAAGTTCTAGATGGCCCCAAGCAAGGTCAGGGTGATCCAGATGGTCCCTGGCACCACAATCCCAAGAAGCAACGCATTCTTGGATCTTTTCACTGAACCACTGACCTTTTGACTGACTGTTACTAGGAGTGGTCCCTGGGTCTGATGAAATCTCTTGGGAGAACTCCACCCAAAAATTATAGCAAAAAGTAAATAGTTCAATGAAGCATTTGGAAAGGGAAAGTGGGCATGAGGAAAGAGATCAAATGGCTGAAGTGCATGGTCTGCATGTAGGACCTCTAAATTCAATCCCAGGCACTACATGGTTCCCCAAGCACCAAGCCAGGAGTCACCCTCAAGCACCACCAGGTGTTGCCCCAAAAGTAAAACAAATCAACAAAAAAGACTGAAATGGGATTAATGTATAGGAAAAATCAGGTTATCCTTTATTTTTATTACTAAGTTTGTGATAGAAACTAAAGTTGTCACAAGCACTATATCACACAATTTATATACAGCACAGATCAATGGTCATGAACATGGTCCTTGTTATCAAAATGAAATAATTTCAAGTCCCAATTTAGGTGACTATGCAAGTGACTTAGTATCTCTGAACTTCATTTTTCTCATTTGTAAATAATGTAGTAACTCATATGACAGGGTTAATGTGACACTCAAAATATTATCAAACTTTACATTGTACGTAACAGTGCTTTTCAATCAGAAGCCACTGTCCCTGCTCTGGACCCTCAGGATACTTCAAATTGCATAAAGGAGGGTCAAAGTACAAATTAGGGGAGTAATTAGAAGAACAGGTGGACAGAGGAAGCAAACAAGGTCAGATGGGGTGGGGGCATAGTCAGAAAAAGATTGAGGAACAGTTATACAGTATATGCACCATGTGCTCAACAAACATTAGGTATTATTTTCTTATTTTATATATAAAAATGAGGGGTGGTATTTACTCACCTCTGAAGTTAAAGGTTTACTAGCTTGAACAGCACTTAGGTTTGCTCTAGGATAGTATGGGACCATCAGATAAGCCACAGGATCTGACTAAGAAGCAAAACAGAGAATGAGCCTCAAAGTAAAAATTCCTCAATGTATTAATATACACTGATTGTACCAGCTAACTTTTGCTTTATGTTGAAAGGAACTAAATAACTTCTCTAAAACTTGTAACTAAAACTTACATTAAGCAAAATGTGTCCTGCAAAAGATTATAGTAAGAATTTTACCTTGCACAAAAACAGGAATATTAAGGGCAGTAACCCAGACTCTCCTTTGGCTTCTCTGTGAGCTTGGTGATAGGCAGCTGCTCTCTGAATCACACTGGCTTCTGTGTTGACATCCACAGAGTAGCCCTGGTACCAAAAGAGCCATTGATAATTCCAATACTGAAAATCACACTGAGTATATACCATTCCAACTTAACGATTTTGCAAGTAAATTGTATTTTTTATTTGTATAAGAATCTTTCTTCTGCTTTTGATGCTGTAACTTAGAAAATAACAATTTTACCTGTGACTTAGTATACTTTCTAGAATATGCAGCCACTATGGCCAAAATAATAATCCTGTTATCATAATTAACAGCTTCACGGGCCAATTTTTTTTGAAAATCAAAGAACAGAAAACTACTGGAAAAATAGTGAAATTTCAAAAAAGAAATGAAAATAACAATTTTAAAAGATTCTGAAAAGAAGATAATATAGATTAACGCCCAAAAAGGAAATTTTACCACAATAGTAACCTATATTTAGGGTAAAGGCCTTCCCATTGATCATCGATTTGCTCGAGCGGGCCCAGTAACGTCTCCATTGGAGACTTCGTTGTTACTGTGTCTGGCATATCGAATACATCACGGGGAGCTTGCCAGGCTCTGCCGTGCGGGCGAGATACTCTCGGTAGCTTGCCAGGCTCTCCGAGAGGGGCAGAGGAATTGAACTCGGGTCAGCCATATTGGCTGCGTGCAAGGCAAACGCCCTACCGCTGTGCTATCACTCCAGCCCATATTTAGGGAAGTTAGGGAAATTTTTAAAGCTTAATACTGGCAAGACTGGAGTAATAATACAGCAAGTAAGGTTCAAGGCTGACCCGGGTTCCATCCCTGGCATCCCATACAGTCCTCCAAGCCCCTCCAGGAGTAAGGATGTCACACAGGGATGTCACCCAAAAAACAAACAAAAAAAATACAATACAATTTAAATGCTGGCAAGCAAACATCATGCCAATGACCTCATTTAGAAACAATGAGTCTTCATAGTCCTAGAAGGTAATTTAAAAGGTAATTCTACCAATTCTCTTCATTCTGAACCTCCCCCATCAGAACTCAAACTTACCTTTAAAAGAATTACCTGCCCATTGACCTCAGAACATATTAAAGGACGCTTGCTACTAAGTTCCTTCATGGGTTCAGAATCAAGTAGATCCCGTTCCAAGCTCATAGTAAGGAGACCACCAGAGTTCTAGGGGCAAATTTTGGTTATCACTGAATAATTCAAACAATCCTATAATTCCTAATTCAACATAATTAGTTAACATGTTGTTAAATGAATTGGATATACACAATCAACCCAATCAGAGAAATCGATAAAAACAGATAGATTTAAAGTTTCCATTTTTTAACTCTTATTATCCCAAAAGTATAGTCAACATACATTTAATAACTGCTATAAATTCTAAAACATATTCTAAAGATGACTGAGATTAACTAGATACATTTCAAAGAAACTCTTACATTTATTTGAAACACTTTATTTCCTAAATTTATAAAAATAATGACAAATAAAAAGACTATAGAATGGGAATAAACTGTGACAATTAAGTAGTTATTTTACATCTCTGCTTGTTTAAAGTGGAATTTTTATTTTAAAATGAATTTTTCAGAGCGAAAGCAATAGTATGCAAGTAGAATGCTTGCCTTGCATGAGACCAATCCAGCTTTGATCCCCAGCATTCCACTGAGTCCCCCAAGCCCCACCAGAAATGAATACTAAGTGCAGAACTAGGAGTAAGCCTTGAACACATCCGGGTATGACCCACCCCCAATAAAACAGTAAGTAAATAAAATAACTTTTTCTTTGGGGGAGCCACATCTAGTATCACTCAGGGTTTACTCCAGGCTCTACTCTCAGAGAACACTTCTAGTGGGGCTCTGAGGAACCATAGGGGTAGCTGGGGATCAAACCCAGATCAGCCACATGCAACACAAGCACTTTACCTACCATCCTATCTCTCTGGCCCTAAAAATGAATTTTTAAATTTTAAATTCTATTAATTATGATTAACGGGGATCATTTTTTTCCATTAAAATAAGGCTATCAAGAATTTAAATGCAGCTTAATTTGGCTTTTTGTGGAGGTGATGCTCAGGGCCGCCAAGTGGTGGCAGGGGAATGCTTCAGGGGTTCCAAGTGCCTTAGAGGACTGAATGACCTCCAAGCCTTTGAGACCACTCCCTGGCCACATGCCAAGTTTTATTGTGGTATAGTTTAGTTTCAGTAAAACAGGTCATAGAATTGTTTTCTAAGCCATTTTTAAAAGTACTGCCATTATACTTAAGTAATCCATATAAATGATCAACTTACAGGGTTTTCCTAAGTATGCATCATCACATTTAAAGACCTTAGTGTCATTAAACCATCCATAAAACATGATTCATGTCATAATCTTCCATAATAAATATATTTTAATTTTCGAGTCAGAAAGTGTGTAATTCTCAATATGCTCTACAAAGCAGTCATTCTTAGATGAAACAAAACTTACCATGTATTTATGTAATCCTATTTCAGGATGAAGCAAAGGCAGTTCAGGGAACCACTTCTGAACCAAGTTACTCAGCTTCTCCTACATTTAAAATACACTTTATTATAAATCTATATATGATCAGCAGAGACAAATTGGTCTTTAGATAAAAGTGTAACATACCAGTATCTTCCCAATATATGATACAAAATCTACTTATTTAGATATATAATCACTGGTTGGTTATCTTCTACAAGAAGTATCAAATGGCAAGTGTTATCTTGTACCTAAGTAACTATCTTAATAAAATGTAATTATCAACTTTCAACAGGGAATATATACAAAAATATATAAAATATATATAAAAAAACAGTAATTGGGGGGGAAGCAGGGTACGTTTGGACCATACCTAGCCATGTTCAGGGGATAGTAATGGCTCTGTACTCCTAAGTGACCCCTAGTAGGAGTACCCATTTTACCTATATGTGGTGCCAGGGATTCAAACTGGAGAACAAAATTCTTGCCTATAGTCCACATTTCCAAACCAAAATTTAAATCATAGAAGTACCTTTATTTCTTTTTTTCCTTTTTGGGGTCACACCTGGCGATGCTCAGGGGTTACTCCTGGCTCATGCACTCAGGAATTACTCCTGGCAGTCCTTGGGGGACCATATGGGATGCTGGAAATCGAGCCCAAGTCAGCTGTGTGCAAGGTAAACACTCTACCTGCTGTACTATATTTTAAAAAAAAAAGAACAGTAATGGTGGGAAGTAGGGTACTTTGGACCATACCTAGCCATGCTCAGGGGCTAGTAATGGCTCTGTACTCCTAAGTGACCCCTAGTAAGAGTACCCAGGTAACCTATATGTGGTGCCAGGGATTCAAACTGGGGTGAGTCATGTGACTTACGTTTGATATTACCTCAGAAGGTAATTACCTCTTAGGCCCCAAAACACAGTTAACATTTTAATATAACTCCATTTTGGTTAGGTAGAGAAAAAGAAAGAGCCTTGAAAGAAAAAAATTATGCAACTTTACCAAAGCTTTTTTTTTTAATATAAATGTAGAAATTGAGGATCCACTTATCACATATTTACTCAACAAAACTTCTAAACAGTTGTCAGGTCACTGACTAATATTTTGGGGTCCAAGGTTCATGAAGTGAATAATAAAGTATAGAGGCAAATGAGTAAAGCTTAAGACTTTAGTGGGCAAGTGATAGTACAGTGAGTACAGTATTTGCCTTGTACACAGGTGACCCAGGTTTAATCCCTGGCATCTCATATGGTCCCCTGAGCCCACCAGGGGTAATTCGTAAATGCAGAGCCAGGAATAACCCCTGAACACTGCTGAAAATGCCCCCAAAATAAACAAAAAAATTAAAGGCTTTAAATGACTATTATTTCACACTATTTTTCAAAACACTTCTTCCTTCTTTACCGTAATACCCTAAAGCTATCAAATACAGTGGCCAGGGAGGTAGCTCAAGTGATAGAGCACATGCTGAGTTTGGCTTCCATCCCTGGCATCCATCCTGTACACCCACAGCACAAATGACCCAACAACCTAATCACGTAGGGAACAGCCCCTATAACATGCACTTACCATACTGTATATAATACATATAATACACGTACTGTACTAGCCAAAGAGCTAGTACAGTAGACAGGATATCTGCCTTGCACATGTCCAACCCAGGTTTGATTCCTGGCACCCTGGGCCCACCAGGAGTGATCCCTGAATGCAGATCCAGGAGTAAGACTTAAGCACAGATGTAGCAACCCCCCCCCAAAAAAAAGATACAACTTCCCTTCCAAGCCAGGTATTTTTGTCTTGTCAAATTTTCAGTTAATTAAGCTGTCCTAAATAATTGACTAATCTAATCCTCACATAGCTCTTAATAAAGAAAAAAATCTGGGGCCGGAAAGAGTACAGCTGGGTAAGAGGCTTCACTCAAACACAGGCAACCTGGGTTAGGTTCCCAGCATCCCATATGGTTTCCCAAGGACTGCCAGCAGTGCTTCTTGAGAGCAATCCCCGAGTATCACCAGGTGTGACCCCAAAAAAAAATAAAGTTTTCAAGCTTTTTATCAAACAAATCAAGGAGTATGCAAGTGTGTGATATAATCTAAATATTTTCAAAAGAAATAAAAGGAAGCTAAATCAAAATTTAATATTTTTCTTTCCATTTACTTTTCATTTTTAATTCTCTTCAATTACTTCTCACCATCAAATGGGAAAATTACAAGTGACATGTTTCTGTCATTTTCATATTTGATACTGACAATGATTATTCTCATCAGAAATTAGCATCTAAATTTGCATAAATCTTGCAATGCCAACATCTCTAGTCTTTTCTTTGTAGGCCACTTCATATAATAAATGCTTTGATTCCTTTTTTTGAGTGAAAAACTAATTCAAGGGGCCCAACAGATAGTACAGAGGGTAGTGTGCTTGCCTTGCATACAGTTGACCCCAAGGTTCAATCCTCCACATCCCACCTGGTTCCCCAAGCACCTCCAGAAGTAATTCCTGAGCAAAGAGCCAGGAGTAAGCTCTAAGCATCACCAGATGTGACCCATAAAACAAAACAAAAAGCTAAATTTCAAATAAACAAATACTTACATATTCTTCCTGCTCGTGATAAATTTCCTGAAAGACACTATTGCGAAGTTGAGCTATTTCTTGTTTTATCTTCTCAATTTCAAATCCATCATGGTCATCAGACTTTAATCAGAAACAAAATTTAAAAGACCACAAATGCTTATTAAAATAGATTGAGGATAAATCTTCTCAGTAGAAATAACACTTCTATGGTCAATCACTGTGGCTCCCTGTCACGTACTGTTCAGAAATTAGCACGTAATAAAGTCTTGTAACATTTCAGTTAATGTTTGAGCGGGCCCAGTAACATCTCCATTGGAGACTTTGTTGTTACTGTGTTTGGCATATCGAATACATCACGGGTAGCTTGCCAGGCTCTGCCGTGCGGGCGAGATACTCTCCGTAGCTTGCCGGGCTCTCCAAGAGGGGCGGAGGAATCGAACTCGGGTCGGCCATGTTGGTTGCATGCAAGGCAAATGCCCTACCGCTGTGCTATCGCTCCAGCCCTTCAGTTAATATCTGATAAATATTTTTAAGTTTATTCTCTCGCCAACTTTCTCAAAACCTACCAAAAATACTATACAAAATCAGAGATGGGGGCATAAAAATTACATATTTTTGAATTCTTAGTTTCCTATAGATTTTCTCTAAAATAAACATGACCACCTGCAACCAAAATAAATCTAACAGAAATTTAATTTCCTAAAATTAGTTTTTATGATTTTTTTTGGCTTTTTTGAGTGATTTTGGTTTGGGGGCTATACCCAGCAAAGCTCAGGGCTCGAGGCTGCTCACAGTAGTGCTAAGAGGACCCCTGCTTGGCCCCTTAAGCTGTATGTCTGCACTGATATTTGTTTTATTTTTAAGTGTGTCACTATGCAATTTACTAATGAAATAAAAATTCAGAAATCAAATACAAATACAAAAAATATACAAAAACTCTAAAAATAAGCCACCATAAAATATATATGTATATCCTCCAAATATAAAAAATTAAACTAAAACCCCATTTTCCACATTTCAGAACAGTACAGACCTGGAAAAAAATCAACTAAATTAGCTCTTCTCCACCATCAATTAAGTGCTCTAAAGTGGAAGACAGCTAATTCAAATTAAATTGAAACAAAATGTTGCTTCATTCTTTTATATCCTCAAAGGAAAACAGAATTACCAGTTTAGTCACAAATGCCAAGACTGAAAGTTTATCTAATTTAATGCATCCTAATTACTTTAGTTATATTATCATCTGAAGAGGCCAGAGAGATAGTACTATAGGGTAAAGGCACTTGTCTTGCATGTAGCCAACCCGAGTTTGATCCATAATCCTCAGCTCCACCAGGAAGTGATCCCTGAGCACAGAGCCAGGAGTAAGCCCTGAGCACCATGTGGGTGGCCCACCATCGAAAAAAGGGGTGGGGGGGAGACACTTGCAAGTTAAATTATGATGGGTTTTAAACAACTCTCTGTATATATTTCTATTACCATCTGAAAACTTAGAACATTTACAATATGTGCAATTACAAAAATTGTTTAAACACATCATGATCTTAAAAACACTATATGATAAAATTCTACTTTTGAAAGCACACCTTGAATAAACAGGCTTGCATTTTAACAGACATGTAATAATCTGAATTATCCTAAAATGACACTGGACTAGAACACATGCATTGCATGTAGAAAGCCCAGGTCTGATCCCTGACACTACATTGTGCCCCAAACACCATCTGGAGCCAGGAACTGCCCCCAAGCACTTTGGGGTTATAGCCAAAACAAAAACAAAAAAATTAAAATACTTGGTACCAAAAACCAAGGCAGCCAGGTAAAACGTCTTTAAAGAAATTTCATTACATGAAAAAATGTTTAATTAACATAATAAGTTTACGTACACTGATTTAAAAAGCACTGTAGCACTGTCTTCCAATGGTTCCTCAATTTGCTCGAGTGGGCCCAGTAATGTCTAAATTGTGAGACTTGTTACTGTGTTTGGCATATCAAATACGTCACGGAGAGCTTGCCAGGCTCTACCACGCGGGCGGGATACTCTCGGTATCTTGCCAGGCTCTCCGAGAGGGGCAGAGGAATCAAACCCAGGTCAGCCCGCATGCAAGGCAAATGCCCTACCTGCTGTGCTGCTCACCTTTTAAAATATAAATAAGGGCTTACATACTTTAAAGGAGTGTATCTATTATTTTTATGATGCAAAGTTCAAATAAAATTAAGTACACTCAAAGTTCAGTAAGAGATAACAGTTTCCTTACTTCTTCCAAATTATTCTTTTCAACCAATTTCCATCTCAGTCGCGCTTTTAAACTTTTCAGTGTCTTTTTAATGGACAGCAAGTGTTCCACACTGGGGCTCTGATTTAAACATTCAATAATCTGCTTCTTAAACTAAGTGAGAGAACAGTTTTATTTTCAAAACACTGACATATTTAATGAGTTTATAGACCATTTATAATTTTTCTATATTCATCAATATAATAGAAATAAAAATTGTTTATTATATTATAATAATTGTCTGTTATGTTATACACCAGTATTATATTACTGAGTTCAGGTTAAAATAATTCTGTAACTTTCAACAATTCTACTAAAATTTCTTAGTTATCCACATTTCAGGTTAGAAGAATATAAGTTCCAGCAATCAAAATAGCAAAAGTAAAAGAATTACAAGCTAAGACGTACAGTGATCCATAATTCTGTTAGAATAGAAGCAAATCAGACTTTCCAGTAAAGGTTAAATTATCTTTCAAGAATTTACTAGATAATGCATGCCACGCTTAAAAATATTCATTACTTTTGACTTAGTAATTGTTTATGACTATTTATAAAAACACTCATAGAAAATTAATACCAAAGATTTTGTACAGTGCTATTTGTGATTTAAAAAATTAGATGTAGCCTATTTAAAACAAATGAAGATTAATGTTCGATCTACACAACTGATTATGTTTTAGTCACTCAAAATTACAGTATACAGTTGTTTTCAGCAATTCAGTTTTCAAGTGTAAAAAACTGAAAACCACTGTCATAGAAGTGTGTGCTCTCCCGGGCCGGGCCTAAGCCGCCCCAGACGAGGGACAGACATTCCTCGAGAATGGGACCGCTCTTCTCCTTCTGCCAGCGGGCCTCTTGCTTCTCCCCCACCTCGCGGTAGGGGGGTGGGGGTGTTCAGGGGTGCGGACCCTGGCCCGATCCCACTCTTGCTGCTCTCCCGCCACGCATGGGGAGTGGGCTTCGGGGTTGCTCACTGTAGGAAAAACTGTCAGGGTAAAAAAAAATACCATACCATTCACACTAAGTTCTTCAGAAACTGGACAAAAAACCTAACATACTGAGGAAAGAAAACATGAAAGTCTATTTGTTAAGAGCAACGATACCTCCTATACATGGGAAAGACTCAACAAAACTGAATAATTCGCCAGTGAGTTTAAGACTTTAAATAGCTTAGCTAAACCAGAGAATAAAGAAAGGGAAGTAGGGAAGGTCAGTGAGAGAGATTACTAGGGAAATAAACAAAGGTATAGTTTTAAATTCTGCCCCTCCAACCAAAAGCCAAGATTGTATCCTATAAATTTGTATAGGCAGAAATAAAATAACAGAAATTATGTTTTGAAACACAGAAAAAGCTAAAATTCAAACAGTAAAGACTCAAACATTAATACAAACATAAATTTTTTTATTTCCACTATATTAGTATAAATTTCATTATATACCAGCTAACAATGACTATTGTAACATTATAATATACTTGTATATTAGATATCAAAATACTTAAGAAAAATTAAAGTATTAAGAAATTCAAAAAATATATAAATAAGACTAATAAAGCATAATCCAACCTCAATACTGTCCTCGTACTTGGATAGTACAGCAGCAATAAGTCTTTCCTCTAAGTGAATCTTTCCTAAAACTTGACTATATGTATTTAAAATTATTTCCTTGTCTGCATCACCTTGCTCCTAGAAGAAATGACACATATAAGAATTATGTAAAAAGGGACAATCCAAAATAGTAAGAATTTTCATTAACACTAAATATACTTCAAAGTTATACCTTTCTAAAATAGTCTACATGCAAAAGAATTAAACTAGGCCATTATCTAACATCTTTCACTACCATCAATTCAAAATAGATTAAAGACTGGCATGGAAGACATGAAATCATAGAATACATTCAAGAAAACACAGGTAATGTGCTCTTTGACAGTGACCCAAGAGATGTGACTGGCAATGCAATTCCAAGAGCACAGGGATCAAAACTAAAAACAATGGCTAACTAACATCACTCATACTAATACCTTCCAGTTCTATTCATGACATGGCAAACTGCATGAGTTTATGTTCTCTTATAGCTGAGTAGCATTCCATTGTGTATATATACCACAATTTCTTTACTGAGTTCTCTGTTCTTGGACACCTGGGTTGTTTCCAGGAGAGGGGCAGACACAGAATGACATCTTTCAGGCTGAATATAGTGGGCATCGAGTTTGCCTTGCCTGAGCAACACCACGTTGCCAGATTTGAGCACTGAGCCAGTAGGTCTACAATGCCAAGCTAAATATCAAATATCACTAAGAATGGCCCCAAGGGCCACTTGGGGAGGCGCCTTCCATGCACACACAAAAAAAGAAATTGTACATCTACCTCAAAAAACATTTTTTTCTGCAATGCTCAGGGATTACTCCTGGCTCTGCACTGAAGATTTACTCATGGTGGGCTCAGGGGACTATATGGGGTGCCAAGGATCAAACACAGGTCAATCATGTTCAAGGCAAATGCCCTACCCACTGTACTATCTCTCTGCCCCCTCAAAATATTTCTTCAACATAAATCTTTTCCTAGGTAGAAAATATTAAAGTCAAAAAAATTTACTCTATTACATTATCATTATGAAAGTTGCCTTAACTAGAATATTAAGGGAAGTCAGTTACAATACTAAGTATATGAACTAAATGATATATAGTATAATGATTTAAAAATTTTATGCCCTTATTTCTAGAATGATAGGAGTATAACATGCTTGCTTTCTTATATGATGAACATGTACACTATGAAATTCCTCAAAAATAAAATTTTTACCCTTGTGGGAGAAATGGCACACTATTTTTAAAACTCGTGTATCAACTACTACTTTAAAATCAAGTCTAGAAAATATCTAAATATGAAAAATATGACAATAGGAAAATGTAGTCACTAATACATTTGCATATTTGAATTTTAAAAATTTTTTAAATATTTAAAATATTTAACACCAATATGGACAAAATAACAAAAAGTTAAAAAATATATATATAAATGTTATAACCAAAGTTTCAAGTTGGCAGCAGCCTGAAAAACTGGGAGAGTTCCAATGAACAATGTCTACACTAAAAATTACATCAGAAATATTTCAGATTTTATGTTGTTTTCATATCCTCCTAAATCTTTGTCATCGGTTATGCTAAATTCAATGATCAATTTTTTTTCTTTTTTTTTATTATTATTAGTGAAACACCATGAGGTACAGTTGTAGATTTACAAATTTTTGTGCTTGGATTTCGGTCATACCATGATCAAATACCCATCCCTCCACCAGTGCCCATTTTCCACCACCAGGATAATATCCCTCCCCCCCAACCCCCATCCCCCCCTGCCACTGTGGCAGGGCATTCCCTTTTGTTCTCTCTCTCCTTTTGGGTGTTGTGTCAGTGATCAATTTTTTAAAAAAAGTAAGTCACCAGATTAAAAAACCATTTTCCTACTTTTTCTAATCTTTTAATGTACTATTAATTAAAAGACCCCCATAGTGAAGAATAAAACATTGCACATGTATGGATTATAATCTGACAGTTGCTAACATTTCAAATAATGCTGTAAGAGGAAAATGTAAAACCAGGCTTAATATATTCTAAACAGCAATAGAAACCGTAATGCTTTAAAGGTAGTTATAGAGAATACTAATACTCACAACCAAAGATATCTCCAGCTCTCTGCAGATACTTGACTCAGTTTTTTCTAGGATTTCATCAACATTACTAATTGTGTCTTCAAGAGTCAATGATTCTTCCACAGACAGATCAAAAACCTCATTTAAAGGAAACAAATCTCATTCAATTAATTAGTACTCACAGTGCTCTTAGAACTGGAATTAACCTATGCACTGGCGAAAATGTGGAAAATACAGGACGACACATCTCAGAGATCTAGATAGAGTAAAAAACTTCGCATAAACGGAAGTCTTAAGTTCAGTCCCCAAAACCTACATATCCCAAAAGTATTACCCTGAAAAGATTTGCCCAGCAAAAAAAGGGCACACAATAAACATAAATCTTAAAGAAAACCTTAAAAAAAAATCATTGAAAGATACAAAGGATCACTACACATATAAAAAGTATGAGTGAAAAACAGGGATATAACCAATAATTGGGGGTGCAGAAAAAGAAGTCTAAGAAATGATAAAGAATCTTGAATACTCAGATGACAAGTTTACAATTCAAAGGTAAGATATCAACTCTGACATAAGGAATGAATCTGATTATACCTACACTTACTGATGATCTACTAGTAATGAGAATCAGGATTAAGTTAAAGATTAAACCCAGGTAATGTAACAAAGCTAAATAGAAAGACAATTATTATCAATAAAGCAGATTTTTCTTTAGTCACGTTAAAATAACCATATTAAAAGTAACAAAGCCAAAAAGTTCTGGGAGTGGGGCTGGAGCGGGTAAGGCGTCTGCCTTGCAAACAGCCAACCCGGGTTCGATTCCCAGCATCCCATATGGTCTCCTGAGCACCGCCAGGGGTAATTTCTGAGTGCAGAGCCAGGAGTAACCCCTGTGCATCACCGGATGTGATCCCCCCAAAAAAAAAGTTTTGGGAGTGACTTTATAAGTTCTGTTAATGTGCCTGTAAGAAAATCAAATCAAAAACAAGTCTCAGCTATTAAAAAAGAAAACCTGGGGCCAGAGAAACAGTAGAGAGGTTGGGGAGAGCACTTGCCTTGCACATGGCCAATCTGGGTTTGATTCCCAGCACCCCATATGAGCCCCCAAGCCCACCAGGAGTTACCCTTGAGCGCAGAGCCAGGAGTAAGCTACGAGCATTATACCAGATGTGACCAAAATAAAACCCACAAGACAGAAAACACAGTACTGCAAGTAGGTGCCCTGCATGCAGCTGACCAGGATTTGATCACTGCACCCCATACAGTTTTCCAAGCACCACTGAGTGTACCTCCCCCTCCAAAAAGTAAAGTTTTATTTTCCCAAATAAAGCCAAAAGCATTTACTGGGAAATCATTCACAGAAATTAGAAAAATGACACCATGTGTGCTGCTGCCATTGCTGAGGAAGTTACAAACCAGACAGGAGAGATTCAATTAACAAATAAGCAAAAACTGAATAAGCATTCACAGTACAGGACAAAAAGTATATGCCCTCAAACCTTTCAGAAAAGTATTATTCTACGATAATTAAAATCTACAAAACACATTTTCAATAGTTTATATAAATAAAGACTAATGCTCCCCATAAGTTTAACTACTTTAAAGAAAGGTGAACTAGCTAAAACTTAAAATCAAACATTGCCAACTAATAGACCACTTTAAGATGTCTAGTTGGGCAGCTCATGTTTCCAGATGGATTTCCAGATGGAAATATGATAGTGGAAAGGTGTAATGGTGGTGCGATTGGTGTTCAAATATTAAATGTAGTCAAATATTCTAGCACTGTAGCACTGTCCTCCCGCTGTTCGTCGATTTGCTCGAGCGGGTCCAGTAACGTCTCCATTGTGAGACTTCTTGTTACTGTGTTTGGCATATCGGATTCGTCACAGGTAGCTTGCCAGATTCTGCCGTGCGGGCAAGATATCCTCGGCAGCTTGCCAGGCTCTTCGAGAGTGGCAGAGGAGGCTCGACCAGGCCAGCCACACGCAATCGTGGACAACTTTATAAAACTAAATTTTAAAAGAATAAAATAAAATACATGTCTTGGTCCTCCACCATCTCAGCAGGCCCACCTCCACATCTCCTGAATCCTGTAGCCACAACAGTTCTACTCATCACCTCACACAGTTCACATTTATAATGCCAGTCACTGGGAGAACAAGCCTCTTAAAGTAGTGGACAAACATCTCAGCACTCTGTCACTGAGTACAGCATGGCACTTATGGTTGCCCTTTACTAAAGTCCTGTTTAGCTCTATCATGCTAACAGATTTTATATGTTCCAACAATAAATGTTTTACTTACATTGAATGTTCTATGTCTATTCAAATGATTTTTTAATTCATAAAGATTTCTAATACAATCTATTGTTATTTAATACAGATCTATAAAACACTGTATTTCCTAATATAAAGACAGTATTTTCTTAAATTTTATACCTTCACAAACTTATTCAGATTTATCCTTGGTTCTTCTCAATTCTCCTCTCCTTACTCTTACTAAATTACATACTTGTAGAATTTGTATGTTTCACACTAATTTTAAAATGTATTTTAAATGTATTAGCATATAATTACCCATACTAATTTTTAATTTGCATACCAATAAAGAGAAATAGCTTTTCTAAGTTTCTTTACCAACTTATTTACAATTTTGCAAAATTTCAGTTTAGTGTTATTCATCCATATGTGTAGATGTGACCATCTCCACAATAAAAAATTTTTTGAAAGATCTCTCTCATCTATGGGATATAAAGAAACGTAGTCAGGGGAGAAAAATTACTGAAGTCATTAGACTTGAATATTTAGCTACAGAACTGAGCTCACATGGAGGGGAAGGTGAATGGAAGGACCCCTGGAGACAGTGGTAGAGGGGAGGAAACACTGATGTTGGTACATCCCTTTAAAGTATAATTAACGGTACTCTTAAATACCAGCATCTCAATAAAATGATAAAAATAAAAAATATATGTTTTACTAAAAAGAACTAAAAAAAGACAAAGAAAAGCTTTACTAGGCTCTAAAGCAGTGACTTTTTTTTTAATTTTACTGAATCACCATGAGATAGTTACAAGCTTTCATCTTTGGGTTACAATCACACAATGATCAAACACCCATCCCTCTACCAGTGCACATTCCCCACTACCAATATCCCCAGTGTACCCCCCCTCCGCTTCCCACCCTCCTCCTGCCTCCATGGCAGACAATATTCCCCATACTCATACTCTCTGTTTCTATGCATTACGGTTTGCAATGCAGATACTGAGAGATATCATGTTTGCTCCATTATCTACTTTCAGCACACATCTCCCAACCTGACTGGTTCCTCAAGCCATCATTTTCTTAGTGATCCCTTCTCTATTCCAGCTGCCTTCTCCCCTTTGCCCATGAGGTAGGCTTACAGTTTCCTGTCCCGTGTATCTACTATCTAGGTGTCAGTCTCATGTTATGTTGTTTTATACTCCACAAATGAGTGCAGTCCTTCTCCGTCTGTCTCTCTTTCTGACTCATTTCACTTAGCATGATACTCTCCACGTCTATCCATTTAAAAGCAAATTTCATGACTTCATCTCTCCTAACAGCTGCATAGTATTCGACTGTGTAGATGCCAGGCACAAAAGTCAGATCAAAGTGTATTAAAGACCATAAGGCACATAGAGGAAAATATAGCCAGAACTCTCCACAACACTGTAGCTAAAAGCATCTTTAAGGATGAAACAGCACTGACTGACCATACAAGTGGAAGCAAACATAAACAAATGGGACTACATCAAACTAAGAAGCTTCTGTACTTCAAAAGAAACAGTGACCAAAATACAGAAAGAGTCCACAGAATGGAAAGACTATTTACCCTATACCCATCTGATAAGGCAAAGTCTCCTGCCCCCACACATGGCTGTCCTCACGGGGCACCTTGAAGGGGGCAGGCTGAGTTTCCCTCCCTGCACCGAGCATAACCCCGGCAGCTGAAGACCTCTGGGACCAGCCACAGCCATGCTTAAGACCACTCGCCACACGTTCATACGAGCCTCACACAAGAAGGAACCGGCAGAGGAACCGAGGTGTGCAGGACCTGGGGCTGAGCTCTCCAAGCCTGCTCAGATTGGACTGGGCCTCCTTCCTCCACCCAGATCCCCCAACTTCCTGTAGCTGGGCGTTACACCCACCAACTGCCCCTGGCACCATGTTATCCCATGAATGGCCAAGACCCAGGGACTATAAAACTCAGCTCCCGGGAGAGCGACCTCTTATTGCCTAGTCCTCATTCTTGGGAGAACCCGACAGGCTATCGAGTGTATCCTGCCCGCATGGCAGAGTCTGGCAAGCACCTCATGGCGTATTCAATATGCCAAAACCTAGTAACAATGATAGGTCTTACTCCCCTGACCCTGAAGGAGCCTCCAATGGGGCACTCAATAAAATCTCAGGGCTAGGATGAATGGAGACATTACTGGGGCCTGCTTGAGGAAACCGATGAACAACAGGATGACAGTGACACAGTGACAGTGAAGGGATTAATATCCAGGATATACAAGACACTAGTATAATTGTGCAAGAAAAAAAACCTCCAACCCCATCAAAAAATGGGGAGAAGAAATGAACAGAAGTTTCCTCAAAAAAGAAATACAAATAGCCAAAAGGTACATGAAAAAATGCCCCACATTCCTAGCCATCAGGAAGATGCAAAACAAAACAACAATGATATATCATCTCACACCACAGAGACTGGCACACATTCAGAAGAACAAAAGCAACCAGTGCTGGCGTGGATGTGGGGGAAAAGGGACACTCTTTCACTGTTGGTGGGAATGCCCACTAGTCCAGACTTTCTGGAATACAATATGAACAATCCTTCAAAAACTAGAAATTGAGCTTCCATATGACCATGCAATACTACTTCTGGGAATATATTCCGAGGATGCAAAAAAGCACAGTATCTCATCCGCACGGCAGAGCCTGGCAAGCCACCCGTGATGTATTCGATATGCCAAACACAGTAACAACAAAATCTCCAATGGAGACGTTACTGGGCCCACTCGAGCAAATCGACGAACAACGGGAGGGCCTTTACTTTTTTTTAACTTTACTTTTACACCTAAATCTGTGGAAAAAATTATGGCCACCTCAACTACAATACAACAATAATCCACTGGCCTACTCCAATTCTAACAAAAGACCAGTATGCAAAGAAGCTGTACAAGCCCAATATTAAAAGAGAACCTCCTCCAAAGCTTCACTAGATGCCTGTCATAAGCCAAAGAAAAATGCCTGAGAGGATGGTCAGACTCTAGAAAGGGAGAAGGGTGACCACCATCGACTGACCTTATCCAGAATCCTTTCAAACAATAAGAGGAAACAGTACTAGTGAATTTCAGGATTTGACCACTAGACAATCAAAACAACATGAAGATACAGTGAAAATCTCCACTACAAGGAGAATACAAAGGAAAGAGTCCCAAATCCTCAACCGGGATTATCCACAAGTATGTTCTCTCCGATAAAGAATTCCGAGATGAAATGCAGAGGATGTTCAAGGATCTACTCAAAGAATCAACGGTGGAGATATTCAGAAAACTAAAGGAAGAAATGAAACAATAGAACATATAGTCAAGAAAATACAGGAAGAAATGAGAGCAGAAATAAAAAAGCTACAAAAAGAAGTGTCACAAATAAAGGATTAGGTAGATGAAACTAAAAACTCAGTAAGTGCCCTTAGCAGTAGGATGAATACAACTGAAGACAGGATCAGTGAGCTTGAAGATGAGCAAAAGAAATCCCATAAGGAACACAAGCAATGGGAAAAGACCTCAAAATGGCTCTAAGGAGAATCAGAGACCTAGGGGATGACGCCAAGAGGAACAACATTAGAATCATGGGAGTACCAGAAAGACAGGGAGGCAAACCCAATGAAAAACCCACAGTCAAAGAAATCACTGAAAAGTTCCCAGAATTAAAGAATGAAGACATCCAGATACAAGGAGCCAGAAGGGTGCCAGCTAAAAGAGACCCTAATAAAAACACTCCAAGGCATATCATAGTCAGAACAATGGATGCTGTGGACAGAGACACAATATTACAAGCAGCAAGGTCAAAGAAGGAAATCACATACAAAGGAGCACGCCTTAGATTCACAGCAGACCTATCAGAGGAAACCCTCCAAACCCGAAAGCAATGCTGGGATATAGTGAAAAAACTCAATGAAATGAACACCTCACCAAGAATACTTTATCCAGCTAAACTCTCACTCAAACTCGATGGAATAATACACCATTTTGTAGATAAACAACAGCTCAGGAACTTCATAGACTCAAAACTAAATCTAAAAGAGGGATTATAGGGGCTCCCGTAAGATAAGAAGGAAAACAGTTATAAACACAACCAATGCCTACAGAAAGATGGCACAAAACCCCATGAAAATAATCTCTCTCAATGTCATGGTCTAAATGCACCAATCAAGAGACACAGAGTGGCAAAATGAACCCAGAAACTGAAACCAACATTCTGCTGTCTACAAGAAACTCATCTGAACAATCAGAGCAAACATAGACTCAAAGTTAAAGGATGGAAAACAATCCTGCAGACAACTCCCCAAAAAAGTTGGAGTGGCCATACTAGTATCCAACAACATGAATTTCAGGTTGAAAAAGATTAGAAGGGACAGCGAAGGCCATTTTCTATTTATCAAGGGATACGTATAACAGGAAGAAATCACACTCTTAAATGTACATGCAACTAATGAGGTACCAGCTAAATACTTAAAACAACTGCTAAAAGATTTTAAGGAGGACATTGCTAGCAACACAATAGTAGTTGGAGACTTCAACATTGCCTTATCATCTCTGAATAGATCAACAAAAACAAAACTCAACAAGAAAACATTGGCTTTGAAAGAAGAACTAGAAGAGAGAGGGCTAATAGACCTGTACAGGGCTTTACACCCCCCAAAAATAAAGAATACACATTCTTCTCCAGTACACACGAAACATTCTCCAAAATAGACCACATGCTAGGCCACAAAACACACCTAAAAATCAGGATGATAGAAGTAGTATCAACAATCTGTTCAGACCACGATATGCTCAAGATAGAAGTGAATCACACAAAGACATAGAAAAACAAATCAAACACCTGGAAATTAAACAACTAAATGTTGAACAACGAGTGGGTCAGGAAGGAAGTAAAAGACAAAAATCAAAAGACACCTGGAAACAAATGAGAATGAAGACATGAGCTACCAGAAGCTATGCGATGCAGCTAAAGCCGTGCTAAGAGGAAAATTTATAGCATTGCAAGCATTCCTAAGGAAAGACGAAAGGGCCTACATAGATAACCTAACCACACAGCTCAAGATTTTAGAAAAAGACTAACAAAAGGAACTGAAAATTGGCCGAAGAAAAGAAATAATAAAACTTAAGAGCAGAAATTAATGACATGGAAACCAAAGAAACGATCCAAAAGGTCAATGAAACCAAGAGCTGGCTCTTTGAGAAAATAAGTAAGATTGATAAACCACTAGCAAGACTCGCAAAAGAAGAGAGAAAGAACCCTAATAAACCGAATAAGAAATGAAAAAGGGGACATCACAACAGAAACCAATGAAATCCAAAAGATCATTAGAGACTACTTTGAGAGTCTATCTGCCAAGAAACAAGAGAACCTAGAAGAAATGGATAAATTCCTGGATTCCTATAATCTCCCAAGACTGAACCAGGAAGACTTGGGATACCTGAATAGACCCATTTATATCAAGGAAATTGAAGCAGTAATCAAAAGTCTTCCCAAAAACAAAAGCCCAGGCCCAGACGGGTTCACTTGTGAATTCTTCCAAACATTCAAAGAAGACCTTTTGCCAGTTCTCCTCAAGATTTTCCAGGAAACTGAAAAAACAGGAACCCTCCCAAACAGCTTCTATGAGGCACATATCTCCCTAATACCTAAAGCAAACAAAGACACCACCAACAAAGAAAACTATAGGCCAATATCCCTAATGAACACAGATGCAAATATCCTCAACAAAATACTATCAAATAGAATCCAACAACTCATCAAAAAGATCCTACACTATGACCAAGTGGGATTCTTCCCAGGGATGCAAGGATTGTTTAACATTCGGAAATCAACAACATAATCCTTCATATCAACAAAAGTAAAGATAAAAACCATATGTTCATATCAATAGATGCATAGAAAGCTTTTGACAAAATACAGCACCCGTTTATGATGAAAACTCTCACCAAAATGGTTTTTGAAGGAACTTTCCTCAAGATAGTCAAAGCCATCTACAACAAACCCATGGTAAGCATTATCCTCAATGGGGAAAAACTAAGGGCCTTTCCTCTAAGATCAGGGACAAGACAAGGATGCCCACTATCACCACTTCTGTTTAACATAGTACTAGAAGTTAAATGTTAATCGCTATTACTTGCAATAGTGATTAGGCAAGAAAAAGACATTAAAGGTATCCAGATAGAAAAGGAAGAAATCAAGTTCTCACTATTCGCAGATGATATGATACTGTATCTCAAGAATCCTAAATCCTCTACCAAGAAACTCTTAGTAACAATAGCCCTGTACACAGGAAAGTCGCAGGCTATAAAATCAACACCCAAAAATCCATAGCATCCTATATGCAAATAATAAGAGGAAAGTGACATGAAAAAAATAATCCCATTCACAATTGTGCCCCAGAAAATCAAATACCTCAGGACCAGCCTAACTAAAGAGGTAAAGGATCTCTACAATGAAAACTACAAAACGCTACTCCATGAAATAAAAGAGGACAGGAGGAAATGGAAACACATCCCCTGCTCATGGATAAGAAGAATCAACATCATTAAAATAGCAATACTCCCAAAAGCATTACACAAATTCAATGTGATCTCTATAAGGATACCCATGAAATTCTTCAAAGAAATAGATCAAGCACTACTGAAATTCACATGGAACAACAAATGCCCAAGAATAGCTAAAGCAATTCTTGGGAAAAAAGACATGGGGAGGCATTATCCTCCCCAACCTCAAACTCTACTACAAAGTGGTAATAATTAAAACAGCATGGGACTAGAACAAAGGCAGGTCCGTAGACCAATGGAACAGAGTGGAATATCCCTACACACAACCCCAAATATATGAACATCTAATCTTTGATAAAGGAGCAAGAAATGTAAAGTGGAACAAGGAAAGCCTCTTCAACAAGTGGTGTTGGCATAACTGGACAACCACATGCAAAAAAATGGGCTTAGACCTCGACCTAACACCATGCACAAAAGTTAGATCAAAATGGATTAAAGATCTCAACATCAGGCCAAAATCCATAAGATACATTGAAGACAAGGTCGGCAAAACCCTCCAGGATATTGAGGCTAATGGTATCTTCAAAGACAACGCTCCACTGACCAACCAAGTGGAAACAGAGATAAACAAACGGGACTATCTTAAATTAAGAAGCTTCTGCACCTCAAAAGATACAATAACCAGAATACAAAGACAATATACAGAATGGAAAAAGATATTTACCCAATACCCATGTGATAAAGGGTTGATATCAAGGACATACAAAGCACTGGTTGAACTCTACAAGAAGAAAACATCTAACCCCATCAAAAACTGGGGTGATGAAATGAACAGAAACTTTCCCAAAGAGGAAATCTGAATGGCTAAAGGCACATGAGAAAATCACTAATCATCAAGAGAAAAGGCACTAATCATCAAGGAAATGCAGATCAAAACCACAATGAGTTATCATCTCACACCACAGAGACTGGCCCATATCCAAAAGAACAAAAGCAACCGTTGTTGGCGTGGATGTGGCAAGAAAGGGACTCTCCTTCATTGCTGGTGGGAATGCCAACTGGTTCAGCCCTTTTGGAAAACAGTATGAATGATTCTCAAAAAATTAGAAATTGAGCTTCCATTTGACTCAGCAATACCACTACTGGGAATATATGCCAGCGAGAGAAAAAAAGTACTGTCGAAATGACATCTGCACTTCTATGTTCATTGTTGCACTATTCACAATAGCCAAAATCTGGGAAAAAAAAAAAAACCGAGTGCCTGAGAACAGATGACTAGTTAAAGAAACTTTGGTACATCTATACAATGGAAAATACTATGCAGCTGTTAGAAAAAATGAAGTCATGAAATTTACATACAAGTGGTACTACATGGAAAGTATCATGCTAAGCAAAATGAGTCAGAAAGAGAGGGACAGACATAGAAAGATTGCATTCATCTGGGGAATATAAAGTAACAAATTGGGAGACTAACACCCAAGAATAGCCGAAATAAGTACCAGGAGGTTCACTCCATGGCTTGGAGGTCAGCTGCACATGATGAGGGAGAAGGCAGCTCAGACAGAGAGGGAAGCACCAAGTAAAGGGTGTTGGGAGGACCCTCCCAGGATGAGAGATGCATACTGAAAACAGACTCTAGACTGAACATGATAGCCATTCAATGCCTCTTTTGTAAACCACAGCACCCAAAAGGAGAGAAAGAACAAAAGGGGATGCTTTGCCACAGGGGTGGGGTGGAATAGGAGGTGGGGGTGGGAGGAATGCTGGGAGCATTGGAAGTGGGGAATGGGCACCGGTGGAGGGATGGGTACTCAATCATTGTGTTACTGAAACCCAAGCACAAAAATTTGTAAGTCTACAACTGTACCTCATGGTGTTTCACTAATAAAAATTAAATAAATAATTTCCATCCTTTCTCCCTGGGGCTTTTTTTTGTCCCTTCCCCAGCCTCTCCCCCTCTCTTGATCCGAAGAATAAAATAAATACTGGTAATAAAAGTCCAAAGATACTACCTTATACCTCAACTGGGTTAAAGTTTTCACTCATCTCCCAGATTGTAAATATGTGAACATATAATTTCTTCAATTCTCCGTTACAGTTACACACATTCACATTCACTTTTTATTCTTATTCCCTGTCTCTATCTCTAAGAAATGAATCATATTTGGAATCTTTCTTTTAGAACATTGCCTGGTTTATGCTGTAAGACTTCTAGGTAAGAACTCATTACCTTTAAAGCACTCTGGAACCATGCCATAAGATGCTGTAGAGAAATATCTGTTTCACTTCTAACATCGGTGAATTCCCGTCTTTTATCACACTTCCAATCATAAAATTTTGCAAGTATTTCTTCGGAATATGCCCTTTCTTTGGCTTGTCCATATACTGCCTCTAAAGAGAGTGACATGTCCTGCAGAAACATGCTTCTGTTAATTAATAAAGCTTATAGCACAGAGGTTGGGCATTTGCCTTGCGCGCAGCAGGCCCAGCCGAGCTGGGTTTGATTCCTCCGTCCCACTCAGAGAACCTGGCAAGCTACAGATAGTATCTCGCCCGCACGGCAAAGCCTGGCAAGCTACCCATGATGTATTCAATATGCCAAATATAGTAACAACAAGTCTCAAAATGGAGACGTTACTGGGCCCACTTAACCAAATTAACTTTGTATTAAGATGCAATCACAGTATTAGAATCAGAGACATATATAGTAAATCCCTATCTTTGATAAATTTACAAATAAAATCTAAAATAACTACACAGACATGAAAGCATAAAGCTATCAAAAGGTGATTTACTTGAACTATAATGGTTTATTAAGGGAACTGTAAATATAAATGACCCTTAAAACAATAGGGGTGTATGGGATCTATTTACACATGAATTTTCTTGTAAAAAGACATGCAGACTTATGCTACCAATAAATACAGACAGTACTGTAAATTTATTTTCTCTTCATTGTGATATTAATATTTTCTTTTATCTCGCTTACTATACTGTGAATATATAGTATATAGTATGTGCAATATATAAAATAAATTCTTATAAAATATGTTATTAGCTGATTAGTAGGTAGACTTCAAAAGAGTCAAAGATTATACTCACTTTTATTCAAAGGAATCAAAACACATTAATTTAAAAAGTTACTTGATTCACAGCAGACAAAACATGAAATCGACCTAAATGCCTATTAAAGGGTAACAGCAGAAAGAAGTTGTGATATAGACGGGTATTTTATGGACCATTACTCAGCTACTTAAAAAGAAAAATGGGCCAGAGAGATAGTACGAAAGGTAGGGCACTTGATTTGCACACAGCCAACCTGGGTTTAATCCTGGCACCCCACATGGTCTCCTGAGTCCACCAAGAGTGACCACTGGGCACAGTGCCAGGAGTAAGCCTTGAGCATCGAGCCAGATGTGGCAAAAAATAATAAATTAAATAAATTAAATGTATGGTGCTGAAGAGACAATACAGCAGATAAGGGACCTGCCTCGCATGCAGCTGACCCTGTTTCAATTTTCAGCACCCCAGATGTTCCCCCAAGATGCCAGGAGTGATTTTTGAGCACAGAGCCAGAAGCAAAACAATGCACAGCTGGGAATAGGCCAAAACAAACAAAAAGTGATAACTAAAAAAAATCTCATGATCTAAAATGGATAGAAAGCTTAAGGTGGTTTGCTAAGCAGAATGATATCCCAGAAAATATCACAACAGTTGAACAGGAAAGATAGCCTTTTTCTTTTTTTTGCTTTTTGGGTCACACCCAGCAATTCACAGGGGTTACTACTGGTTAGTGCACTCAGGAAATACCCCTGGCTATACTTGGGGGACCATATGGGCTGCTGGGAATCGAACCCAGGTTGGGTCGTATATAAGACAAACGCCCTTCCCACTGTGCTATCACTCCAGCCCCAAAGATAGACTTTTTAAGTTAAAAAAATGTTTTTTAAACTTCTTTCCTATTCAACATTCCATGATTTGGGGGCAACAACTTGCTTAGTGAATTACTTCAAGTCCCAACCATGTGGTCACAAAAGGCAACAGCTCTTTTTTTTTAATTTAATTGTATTCTTATACCATTGTTCACAATAAATTGTTACATTTAATATTTCAACACCAATCCCACCACCATTACACTTATCTACCACATTTTTAATGTTTCCACCCCGGCCCCCAAAGCAGGACCTACATTATTTATTTTTCATTGCTTGGTAAACTGATCCCAAAATATTTCATTTGAGGAAATTGTGTGAAGATTGTTGTATTTCACCCAGAGCCATTAAGCTCTTAACGTTTAATGTATAAGAGATTACTAACATGTTATAAAAGTTTTAGCCTTGTGTGCTTATATTTTTTTTTCTCCCCAAGATGGGTTGCCTTCTACTTTACACCTTATCAAATGTGGTGTGCTACTCTTGGTACATCAGTGGGTGTAGAGCATAAGATGCTGCACAGCCACATTTGGCCTCTCCAGGAATTTTAAAATTTTAAATACAACAATAGCTCATTTTCTAATAGCTAAATGAATACAGAGTTTGGCCAGCATGGACTATAAAGTAAGTTTCAAAAAGAAGATGGGGGGAAAATTAGGGATCTAGTTCATAAGTAAGGGGTACATGTCTTAAATATATAAGGCCCCATGTTTGATCTCTAGCATCACAGAGTCCCTGAGCATGACCAAGAAAAGTCTTAGAATCCTCCAAGCACCATGTGTGACCCTGATGCCCCCTAATACTATAGGGGTCCAAGTAGCTGGATCTTAGAACTGAACCATCTGGCCTACCTGGCCAAGTAACAGGTAAAGTGAACACCCAAAAAAGAGGATAAGGGGAAGCTTGAATTTTTGCCAGACTGAGCTCAGGTGACCTTAAGAAAGGTTTGTTGTTTTATTTTGTTTTTCAGGGGGGGAAAAAGCTAGTTGTTTGAGGAGGGAAAAGCGAACATGTGCCACTGGGTAAACAGTTATTCATACTCTGCATATACAGGAGATAAGAAATGTCGGGGCAGGGGTACTTTTCAGTGGTAACAAGGAAATAGGTGACTGAGTATGGGAGACAGGAACTCCACTGCAGTCTCCACTGCCCACTGTACCCAAGTCAATGGCCTATGGTCCTTAAGAAGTACAAAAATATTTCTTGGTTCAAAACAAAATAATGTCTCCTAGAGAAGGGCTATCAAATGGTCTAAAATGCAAGCCTCCAGGTAATACGTTTTTCCATCCTTAATCCTACGGAGTCCATCTCAGTTTTAATAAGAAGAAATGAGGGTACACAGCTACACAAATCTTGATAATCATATTTTTCTCCTCAGTGGTCAAGAGTCTGCCATTTTGTCCTTTAGGATATACATATCTTAACCTATTCTAGTAAATTTACCTTTAGATCTATTGGCCCACCTATGTTAAGGTAAAAGTGATACTGAAGTCTGTTTTATGTTCACACACCTCACTGGGATGCCTATCTAGGTGTCAGGAAATAAGGACAATTGAGGGAAACTGAGACTTAAGTAGGTCAATATGTCAAAGATCCAGGATGATCTCTGAGCACAGAGCCAGGAGTAAGTAAGTTTGAGCACAGTTAGATGTTGCCAAAAATAGTTTATTATTGGAAGGGCCTGGAGACAGTACAAGAATTAAGAGCACGTGCACCTAACCCCAGTTTGATTCTAAACATGATATGGCCTCCTGAATATTGAAGGTTACAGCACTGGTAGCCTCTGAGTACCATCAACTGAGGCCTTGGTGGTCCCAAGTCACACTACACCTTCAGTTCCTACTAGTAAGCCATCTGGGCCAGGAGGCTGAGAATCACAGTGAAGAGCACCGTTTGGGAGGCCCAAAAATAAAAGGAAAAAAAGAAGAATGGATCAACTGATCAGGGAGAATGCTCAAAGATTTGGAGTGCATACCTTCAGTCCTAATACTTCTTTGATCCCTAGCATGTAGGTGTAGTTCTGGTGGCCCTGAGGCCCAAAGAAAAAACAACTGTTATATGAGATACTGATATAAAGTGTAAATTTTAATCAATATTTCTTCATAACTGTGGCTGTTAGGCTAGTTGGCTTTTAGACAAGGAAACAGAAACAATGAGAGATATTCACTGAAGTCAAGAGATACTGCCCAGCACAATGAGGTGTGTAGTCTGGAGCACACCACAAAGATGGTCCAGGAAACCCCCAGCAACTTAGGGCTGAAGCAGTACTGCTCTCACACTGAACTATCAGCCTCACTTGGCAGAGTTTCAAAGAGGACCCCCACACACACCCTCAGACACCCTGAGCACCACTCGTGAGATAACACCCTAAAAGAGGAAAAGGAAATTCTGGTGCCTAGAGTAGTCTCAACTTGGGGAATCATATAGTCTGCTAAAAGCACCCATAATTGTCCAAGAGATCCACAGATGAAGTGGGGTTGGGAGGTCACAGCATGAGACTAGGGAGCCTGGAAAGAAGACAGGGTCAGGAAAAAAGCTGAGAAACACTCACCTAAAGTAGACAGGCCATATGTATAAAAAAGAATCTTTAATTTTTTACTTCAGGTGGCAGGGGGCACACCCAGCAGTGCTCAGGGCTTACTCTTTCCCGGCCCTACACTCAGAGATCACTTCTGGCGGGGCTTGAGGGACCATGTGGAATGTTAGGGAATGAGTCCAGGATGGATATTCATGAGGCAAGTGCCCTACCCACAGTACTATCTCTCTGGTCACCCAAAATCGTAAAAATTTTTTTTAAAAATGTAAGCGCTTTAAAGATTGTCTTGGGAACAGGTATGTGCCTCAGCAGTACACAAGTTTCACTGTATGCATCAGGTCCTGGTTTTGATCCCTTGAACTGCAAAAAATAAAGGTGATCTTGGTTGCAGAACCTCAACCTATGTTTACTAACAATTAATGAGAAGTAAAACACTTTACAGGGCAAACCAAGGTGCACTGTAGACAAATAAATTTCTTTTTACATCAACTGCCCTTTTATATGCAAGACTTCTTACTGCAACATTCTAAAACAACTGAACTATTTATGCAATTCCACTGAAAAAAAATGTTGGGACCAGGTGGCCAAAGGTGCAAACTTTTAAGCACCACTGGGACAAGAGTCCTGGCCCAGTTGGCAGAATACCATTGTACACTGTTCCCAGGTCCCCTGAGCAACCGTTTGGGAGGATCACTAACAGCCCCTCAAAAAAAGAAAAGAATATGCTTTTAAACACAATTCCAGTGGTTCCTGACCCACAGAGTAAGCAGTAAACTATACCGTCATCCAGGGAACCAAGAGTGTCCAGAGGTCCCTAAATATACTTTACTCCATATATCTCTAGCAAAATTATTCTCTGCTGTCCAAGGAAATCTGCTAACTCAGTGACTACTCAACTTAGTATGACAGATAGTGACCACTAAAGTAAAAAGTCAAAGATATACAAAAAGGAGGAATATAAAAGGATTATTGTTTTCAAGTTATATATACGCCCACACAGAAAGCTCCACAAGTATAAAGAGACAAATGGAAACCAAAATAACTTACCACGGAGACAGTCATTCCTCTATAGACACAAAACTTAGAAAATTTAATAATCACAAAATCAAATATAAGTTCAAGTAACTATCTGAAAATAGTTGAAAACTTCTAGAAAAAAACGCTTAAATGTTAAAAAACACTCTTAAAAAATACATCCTTTTAAAATTATACTACTATGTAGAATGCCAACACTGCCTTTCTCATTCATTCCAAATTACAGTCATTGCTAAGATAGCAGGATAGGGATAAAGTAAAGGTTCCACCCACCACTGACATAGCTAACTTTATTATAATCACCTATAAAGGACCTTAAGATCCCTAAAACACAGATCAGATCCCTCTGGCTAACTCTGACATGTAACCCTACCTGGTTTTCTCTAGAATGCTATGCAATAGGTACTCACATGCCTGCTTCTGATTTGGTCAATTTAAGTTTTCCAAATGAATACTTCTCTAGCATATATGGCATATCTGATCATTTACTTTGTATGCCGGCTTGATTACATAATGTACTAATGCACTACTTGATAAGGTAATGCCTATGTACTGTACCAAGTAATGCATTGATACATCACATTATAAACATTGTATTAAACACAATTTTAAGTTATAAACATTAAATATGTAAACACTAAATATATTAATATTTAATTCCATTTTTAAATTAGAAAAATAGAAATACTTCCATCTTTACTAACTGAAACTCAAAGTAAATGCTAATTTTATCCCTAAAATAAATCCAACATTAGTAAACATTTAGTATCTTTTAAATTCCAACCTGTAATGTCTGCAAGCGTTTAGAAAGAGGTAATTCATCTACTTCCAAAATAAAAACTTCTACTGCCATGCACAGCTTCTGTTGCACATCATTTCTTTCCACAATCAAAATTTTTCCTTCATTCTAGAGGGAGGAATAATACTTTCATTAGTATATCATTGGCTTTGTGTGTACAGATTTTCTTTACGTTTTAACTTCTATTTTAAAAAATGGTTACCATTAAATTAGTAAAATTTAATGTTATATTCTACAAATACACAGTAGCACTTAGAAAACCTCTCTGAGATCACCAAAGTGTTTTCTTTCCTCAATTAAAAATTAGACTTAGGTTTAATAATTCCTCTAATCCCCCCCCCATTATTTCTGCATCAACCAACTTTTTTCCTCAGTAAAGTATAAATCCTGCAATTACATATTGCCAACCTCCTACTTCCTTCTCATCCTAAATTTCTTCATCTACTTTTTCTTCAAGATTTAGAAAATAAAAACTCCTCAAGGCAAGCACTCTAACCACTGTACTATTGCTCCGGCATTTTTGGTGAGGGGTGGGGGTGGGGGGTAGAAGAGGGAGTCTGGCACATACTCATAAAAGCTCAAATTTTAGTGTATTTGTTTAACTCAACAGGATCATTTTTTTAATGTATTTATTTATTGAATCACCGTGGGAAAGGTTACAAAGCTTTCAGGTTTAGGTCTCAGTCATGCAAATATCAAACACATTTCCCTTTACCAATACTTATTTTTTACCATGAAGAACCCCAATAAAACCCCACCCCCCACCCCTCCCAGTCCCTGTGGGGCAGATGAATTCTAGTTAACACTCTATCTGCTTTGATTAGATTCATTGTTTCAATAAAAGATTCACCACTATTATTTAGAGTTTACCCCCCCCCCCCAAATCAGACATGCTGAAAAAGCATTGTGAAGTGATTTGCTTTCTACAGCTGGGTTCAAGAATTAAATGTTGGTTTTGGATTTCTGCTATTTTACTTATTTTTTCCCCTTTATTTTATTTTATTTTACAGTTGTAAATTTACAATTTTTTGTGCTTTGGTTTCAATTATACAATGATCAGATACCCATCCCTCCACCAGTGCCCATTTTCCACCACCATGGATAATATCCCTCCCACTCCCATCCCCCCATCCCCCCTGTCTCTGTGGCAGGGCAATCCCCTGTGTTCTCTCTCTCCTTTTGGGTGTTGTGGTCTGCAAAAGAGGCATTGAGTGGCAAACATGTTCAGTCCATAGTCTACTTTCGACATGCATCTCCCCTCCTGGGAGGATCCTCCAAACATCCTTTATTTGGTGCTCCCTTCTCTATCTGAGCTGCCCTTTCCTCTAGGATACCCGGCTGGCCTCTAAGTTATGGAGTAATCCTCCTGGTGCTGATCTCAGCTATTCTTGGGTATTAATCTCATACTTTGTTACTTTATATCCCCCAGATGAATGCAATCTTTCTATGTCTATCCCTCTCTTTCTGACTCATTTCGCTTAGCATGATACTTTCCATATTGTACCACTTGTATGTAAATTTCATGACTTCATCTTTTCTAACAGCTACATAGTACTCCATTGTGTAGATGTACCAAAGTTTCTTTAACCAGTCATCTGTTCTTGGGCATTCAGGTTTCTTCCAGTTTCTGGCTATTGTAAAAAGTGCTGCAATGAACAAACAAGTGCAGATGTCACTTCGACTATACTTTTTTGCCTCTCTGGGATATATTCCCAGGAGTGGTATTGCTGGGTCAAATGGGAGCTCAATTTCTAATTTTTTGAGAATCGTCCACACTGTTTTCCAGAAGGGCTGAACCAGTGGACATTCCCACCAACAGTGAAGGAGGGTCCCTTTCTCGCCACATCCACGCCAGCATCGGTTGCTTTTGTTCTTTTGAATGTGGGCCAGTCTCTGAGGTGTGAGATGGTATCTCATTGTGGTTTTGATCTGCATCTCCCTGATGATTAATGATGTAGAGCATTTTCTCATGTGCTTTTTTGCCATTCGGATTTCTTCTTTGAGAAAGTTTCTGTTCATTTCATTGCCCCATTTTTGGATGGGGTTGGATGTTTTCTTCTTGTGGAGTTTAACCAGTATTTTGTATATCCTGGATATCAACCCCTTGTCAGATGTGTATTCGGCGAATATCCTTTCCCATTCTGTAGACTGTCTTTGTATTTTGCTCACTGTTTCTTTGGAGGTGCAGAAGCTTCTTAGTTTAAGATAGTCCCATTTATCTATCTCTGTTTTCACTTGCTCGGCCAGTGGCGTGGCATCTTTGAAGATACCATTAGCTTCAATGTCATGGAGGGTTTTGCCAACTTTATCTTCAATGTATCTTATGGTTTCTGGTTTGATGTTGAGGTCTTTAATCCATTTTGATCTTACTTTTGTACATGGTGTTAGGCAGAGTTCTGAGCCTATTTTTTTGCATGTAGCCGTCCAGTGATGCCAACACAATTTATTAAAGAGGCTTTCCTTACTCCACTTCACATTACTTGCACCTTTATCAAAGATTAGATGAGCATATGATTGAGGGGAGATGTCAGTGTATTCAACCCTCAACAGGATCATTTTTAAATCACAGAGCTAAAACAAAAAATTCTCAAAAATATGACAATCAAGTTGAGGAATTGTCCAAAATGACAAATAACATTAACAACACTAAGATTCAAATTAAGTACAATAAAGGGAGGTAGAACAGCAACTCTGAGTCACAATAACTCTGCATTTATCCAATTAATAACTCTTCGGTCTGTCAAATTAAATCAAGGATAATGTGCCTAAAATTAACTCCTGATCATCAGCAGTACGGGGAAAAAAATATTTGCTTTAGGTAGGAAAATAAAATCACTGTTGTTCTAGAAGAATACCAGATCATACCGGTACCTGTCCTGAATTACTTTCCTGTCTTCAAACTACAAAAATTCAGAAGCAGTTATTTTTCACACAAAAAATGCATTTTGTGTTTTAATGTTAGAAAATATATTTTGCAGTTTAACATACCTTGGTTCAAAGTCCCTACTAATATTTATAAGTATATAATCAAGCAATTTTCTTCAAATCTGTAGGTCTCAGTTTCCTCATTTAAAAAATGGGATAGGGGTTAAGGGGAAAGGAAGTGAGGAGGGCCCATATTCAATGGTTCAATGGTGGGGGTAAATTGACACTGGTAGTGGGTGGGGTGCTAGAATACTGTCTTCCTGAAATCTTATAATTGTCAGTACTGTAAAATTAGAAATCATAGTGACTGAATTTTTTTTTAGTTTTAAGTAATTGTAAGGAAAATTGTCATAAGGTTAAGTTTTCACCTCTGGTTTTTCTGAGTAATTAAAATATTCAGAGCTTTAAGGTCCTCTCAGACCCTGGGCCGCCCACCTTCCCCAAGCACCTTCCTCTCCATCCCCGATGCCACACTCGGTTTTCTCCCTCTCCCAGGCAAATAATCCAGTATCTTCTTCCAATTGTACCAAAATACTGGAGGTTACAAGAAGCTCTATAAGCCCTCTATAAAACACATCCTCCAAAAGCTTCACTAGACACCTCACTGAGGACAATAAGTCGCTGAGGAGCACCTGAGAGGAAGGTGAAACTCTAGAAGGGGGGGAAGGCAACCACCATCCACAAAACTCATCTAGAACCCTTTCTCTCAACTAGAGGAGAATACTGATAGTGAACTGAAAGGCCCCACCTCCATACTACTACTAAAACATGAAGAAACAGCAAAAATCCCCACCACAAGGAAAGGATGATGAAAAGGGTCCAGTTGCCTCAACAAGCATTACCCACAGAAACAATCTCCCTGATAATGGATTCAGAGACGAAATGTTGAAGATGTTAAATGAACTCAAGGAAACGATGAAACAGACACAGACATCCAATAAATTAAAGGAGGACACGCAAGAAACAGTGGAACAGGCAGCCAAGAAAATACAGGAAGAAATGAGAGCAGAAATTAAAAAGCTACAAAAATAAGTGTCAGGAATAAAAGACTTGATAGATGAAATTAAAAACTCAGTGGGTGCCCTCAATAGTAGAATGGCTACAGCCGAAGACAGAATCAGCGAGCTTGAAGATGAACACAGGATGCTTACAGGCAAAAACAAACAATGGGAAAAGACCTCAAAATAGCTCTTAGGCGAATCAGAGACCTAGGGGATGATTTCAAGAGGAACAACATTAGAATCATCGAAGTACCAGAAGGACTGGGAAACAATTCCAATGAAAAAGCCACGGTTAAAAATATCATTGCTGAAAAGTTCCCAGAGCTAGACAATGCAGGCATCCAGATCCAAGAAGCCCGAAGAGTGCCAACTAAAAGAGACCCTAGTAAAAAGACTCCAAGATATATCATAGTCAGAATGATGTATGCCATAGATAGACACATAATACTGCAAGCAGCAAGGTCAAAGAAGAAAATCACATACAAAGGAGCACTCCTTAGATTTACAGCAGACCTATCAGAGGAAACCCCCCAAGCCTGAAGACAATGGTGGGACATAGTGAAAAATCTCAATGAAATGAATGCCTCACCAAGAACACTTTATCCAGCTAAACACTCACTCAAACATGAAGGAACGAGACACTATTTCATGGAAAAACAGCAGCTCAGGAACTTTCATGGAAAAACAGCAGCTCAGGAACAGACTCAAAACCAAACTTAAAAGAAGGGCTAAAGAGGCTACTATAAGGGGGGAAAATACCCTACAAGCACAACAAACCCCTACAGAAAGATGGCACACAAAACCCCATGACAATAATCTCCCTCAATGTCAATGGTCCAAATGAACCAATTAAGAGACACAGAGTGGCAGCGGGGTATGGTGCTGCCAGCAGGTCAATCTGTACCTGTGAGGCAAGTGCATCAGCAGCCTGATGGCACCTTCAGACTTGCAGATACCTCAAAATTGCTGCTGTGCCTTTGGCCAGACCCCAAAAACTTGGGGCAAAGTTTACCAAGAAAGTAAACGGCCAAAAGTGAGGTATGTGGAAAACACACCCACAAACCACCTCCGGCTCAGCTATATAATTGGAAGCATGGCCTCTCTGGCTCCTGACTGAACTGCTTAAAGGTCATGATCCCAGAGACTCAAACAAATCTTGAAACCCAGCGGCTTTTGGCAGAAATGCATCTGGTCCCTGCAGTAGGTTACTGGTGCTGGGCCAACCCAGGTGGGAATAGGTTTCATGCCTTGGCCTGTTCCCCCTGGTGGCCCGGTGGCCGCCATCCTCCCGAGGCCACTGGACAGTCAAGTTTGGGGTCACAGTGATGAGACATTTTGGACCTCATGGGATGGGGGCAGAGCCGGTCCTGTCCTCCCCACCCCAACGAGACCCCAAGTCATCGCCCATGAACGTCCTCTCTGGCTCCTGATCAAGCTACTTAATGGCCATGAACCCAGAGACTCAGAAACAAATCTCAAAACCCAGTGGCTTTTGGCAGAAATGCATCTGGACCCCGCAGTAGGTTACTGTCGCTGGGCCACCCCAGGGGGGAAAGGGTATTGTCACTCCGCCTGCTCCCCGTTGGCGGCTTGGTGGCCATCATCCTCCAGAGGTCATTGGACAGTCAGGCTTGGGCCTGCAGTGATGAGACATTTTGGGCCTCAAGGGATGGGGGTGGAGCCGGTCCTGTCCTCCCCACCCCAATAAGACCCCAATTCATGGCCCATGAACGGCCTCTCTGGCTCCTGATCAAGCTGCTTAATGGCCATGATCCCAGAGACTCAGGAGCAAATCTTGGAACCCAGCAGGTTTTGGCAGAAATCCCTCCAGATTTAAGTGTTAAAATTTCAGAATTTCAAAACTGCATGGCCACTACTGCAGCCACGCGACATCATATGTTATTCATAACTAGCAATAGAAAACAAATTGTCTACTGTTGCCTTTTCAGCAGATATGAGTGTTGGGGTAAAATCTCAAATAATAATTGTGGGTCTGGTGTCAAAATATTGAATGTGATCCAAGTAGAGAGAGAGTAATGTGGTAATCATCTGCCCCACAGGTAGGGGGAGGGTGTGGGATGGGGGTATACTGGGGTTGTTGGGGATGGAGAATGGGCACTGGTGAAGGTATGGGTGTTTCATTGTATGATCGAGACTTAGACCCGAAAGCTTTGTAACTGCTCTCACGGTGATTCAATAAATAAAATTATAAAAAAAGAAAAAAAAAACACAGAGTGGCAAAATGGATTCGGAAACTAAACCCAACATTCTTCTGCCTACAAGAAATACATCTGAACAGTTAGAGCAAACACAGACTCAAAATCAAAAGACGGAAATCACACTCCTAAACAGGTATGCAACTAATGAGGGACCAGCTAAGCGCTTAAAACAACTGCTAACAGATTTTAACAAGGGCGTTGCTAGCAACACAATAGTAGTTGGAGTCTTCAACACTGCCCTATCACCTCTAGATTGACCAACAAGATTAAGGAAACACTGGCTTTGAAGGAAAAGACAGAAGAGAGGGCTAATAGATCTATACAGGGCTCTGCATCTTAAAAAAAAAAAAGAATACACTTTTTTCCCCCAGTACACATCAAACATTTTCCAAAATAGACCACAGGCTGGGTCACAGAACATACCTCAATAGAATCAGGAAGATAGAAATTGTATCAACTATCTTTTCAGACCATGATGCATTGAAGATAGAAGTTAATCAATCATGCACAGACACGGAGAACCAAATCAAACAAAATTAGAAATTGAGCTCCCATTTGACTCAGCAATACCACTTCTGGGAATATATCCCAGAGGTGCAAAAAGGTATAGTAGAATTGACATCTGCACTTATATGTTCATTGCAGCACCGTTTACAATAGCCAAAACTGGAAAAAAAAAAAGTCTATGAAGTTCTGAGTACCCGAGAACAGATAACTGGTTAAGGAAACTTTGGTACATCTACACAATGCGGGGATACTATGCAGCTGTTAGAAAAGATGATGTCATGAAGTTTGCATATAGGTGGTTCAACATGAAAGGTATCATGTTGAGTGAAATGAGTCAGAAAGAGAGGGACAGACATAGAAAGACTGCACTCATTTATGGAATATAAGGTAACAGAATGGGACACTAACACCCAAGAACAGCAGAGATTAGTATCAGGAGGATTATTCCACAGCCTTGAAGCTGGCCTCTCAAGCTGGGGGGAAAGGCAGCTCAGATAGAGAAGGGACCACCAAGGTAAGTTGCTAGGAAGGCCCACTCGGGATGGAAGATGTGGGCTAAAAGTGAACTATGGACCGAACATGATAGCCACTTAATACCTCTATTGCAAACTACAACACCCAAAAGGAGAGAAAGAGAGCAAAAGGGAATGCCCTGCCACAGAGGTGGGATGGGGGGAGGGGGGAGATGGGTTGGGGTGGTGGTAGGGATACTGGGATCACTGTTGGTGGGGAATGGACACTGGTGGAGAAATGGGTACTTGATCATTATGTAACTGGAATGAAAGCACAAAAGTTTGTACCTCATGGTATTTCACTGATAAAAATATCTTTATGTCAAAGTATGTTCTGCTTAGCTCAAAATAAGAAAATTGCAAGTTGATATAAGTATGCTTGTACCTAAAGTAATAAAAGATTCACATATGAAATATTTCTTTCTTCACACCGCTTTCCTACACACAAATAACCAACTTTCAACAGCAGGTGGTTTAAATAGCATTTAATTATTAAGAAGAATGCAACATTGCAGCATAAACCATCCCACTCAGGTAAGAAAATAAGTCCTATTAGTATACATGGAAGCATCCTTAGCTTACAAGCATAATGCCTGGCAAAAGCCACTGTCTCTTACAGAACAGCTTCTAGGCTTCCTGATGAGAATGTCAGTTGCAGGAGTCCCAGCCATGTATTTGGAGTTTACAGTTCTTCCCAGTGCAAGTACAATTTACCAACTGGAGATTTATTTACCTAAAAAATGATGTCTAATGAAAGGTCTGTAATGTCACTTTATCAAATTACCAATAAAAGAGGGAATTAAGTCAATCAAATTCTCATGGAAAACAGGAAAAGATTTTCTTAACCAATTTTTTTTTTTTTTTGCTTCTGGATCACACCAGCAATTCACAGGGGTTACTCCTGGTTTATACAACTCAGGAATTACTCCTGGCGGTGCTCAGGGGACCATATGGGATGCTGGGACTAGAACTCAGGTCAGCTGTGTGCAAAGCAAATGCAGTACCCGCTGTGCTATCACTCCAGCCCCTCAATTTTTAATAAAATACTGTAAGAGTCAAATTCTCACACCAAGTATTATTTACTAGAGGTCAAAAGAGACAAAGAAAAATTCCAAATTTTTATAAAATAACATAATATGAGACTGATACCCAAGAACAGTAGAGACAAGGGCCAGGAATACTGCTCCACAGTTGGAAGCTTGCCTTGTGAACTGGAGGAGAAGGCAGTTGGAATACAGAAGGGATCACTAAGTCAATGATGGTTGGAGGGATGGATCAGGATAGGAGAGTGTACTGAAAGCAGATAAAGGATGAATCATGATAGCCTCTCAGTATCCGTACAGCAAACCATAATGCCCAGAAGTAGAGAGTATGGGGAATATTGTCTGCCATAGACGCAGGGGAAAGTTGGAATGGGGGGAAGGGGGAAATACTGGGGACACTGGTGATGGAAAAATGTGCACTGGTGGAGGAATGGGTGTTTGATCATTGTTGAAACTCAAACATGAAAGCTTTGCAAGTGTAGCTCACGATGATCCAAAAGAAAGAAAAAGAAAAAGAAAAAAGAAAATATTCCAAATGCTTTATTATTTTTCCTTTTATTGGTTTAGGTAATAAAATACTGTTACAATAGTGTCAACTTTTATAGTTTTGATATAAAAAAACTACTGAACCTTCATCACCACCAAATAAAAAAAAGATTCTTGACTTACCAAATCTTGACAAGTTCTAATCTTCTCCTGAGCTAAATTGTAGTCTTTCCAAATTATCTCTAATTCATTCAAAGACTCTGGAGTAGTGAGACACCCTTCATTCAACACTTGTATAGCATCTGAAAGGTCATTTCCAAAACAAACACTAGTGTTGACACGTCTATTTATAGAAAAAAAAATGGGGGGAAAGGAATTTGTTAGTTCACTGTATCACTGTCATCCCACTGTTCGTCGTTTTGCTCAAGCGGGCGCCAGTAACATCTCCATTCATCCCAGCCCTGAGATTTTTAGCATCTCCTTACTCGTCCTTCCCAACAGTGACGTATTGCAGGCTCTTTCAGGGTCATGTGAATAAGACCCGTTATTGTTACTGTTTTTGGCATATCAAATACACCATGGAGAGCTTGTCAGGCTCTGCCATGACCTTCTATATACAGATGTATATTCATATGGGAATACAATTCTGACTAAAGGCTTATGACCATTTGACTTTATAGCTTCTAATACTTGAAATCTGTTATCTAAAAGCTTATCCAATAAAAATGGTAAGTTATTAAATTAAATTATTGCATAGAATAATTGTTATTATAAATAAATTTACTGCTGATAAATTTTAAAGGAGATTGTATTTTAAAAGGTGAACTTGAGGGTTTTTTTTAAATTTTTAGTAGTGAAACACCTTGAGGTACAGTTGTAGACTTACAAATTTTTGTGCTTGGGTTTCAATCATACAATGATCAAATACCCATCCCTCCACCAGTGCCCATTTTCCGCCACCATTGATCCCAGTACCCCTCCCACCCACCCCCCATCCCATCCTGCCTTTGTGGCAGGGCATTCCCTTTTGTTCTCCTTTTGGGTAACCCGAGGTTTTTTAATATGACTCACCAGTTAACCAACTACCAAAAATATTTCTGAAATATTTCAAAGGAAAATGCAAAATAAAATGAGCTTTAATGAAAAATTTTATATTTAGGGTACTTTCGTTCTTCTTATATAAGTAACTTTTTATTACCAATATTTTGTAATATCTGAGACATTTAAGATGCTACTCAAACTGACAAAAATTTATACTACTTTCCTACTAATTTTATTATCTGGGGATTTCTAAAATCAATTAGGGGAGACATAAGTTATGGCCAAAAAAAGATGATCTTAAGAAATCATACATGTTCTCCAGTTAGCTAAATCTTTGTTAGTTCATATTAGAAAAGGTAACATTTATGTAATAATGATATAAAACTACTATTTACAATACTGGTGAGGAAAAGACAGCTTTTTAAAACTTAAAAACTTTAAAAATGTAAAATAACTTTAAAACTTTATGCAGTTGAGAAAAACTAAACTTTTTCAAACTTTACATAAAGGATAACTTCAAAACTCTCCATAATTTTTAAAATTTTTGTTAAGGAATCATTCTTTGCAGTAAAAAATTTATATATACAATTCTAGCCCCTTCACAGTTTTTCCAAGTGTTGCAGCTACAGTATGTTACCTCATGAAAAATAATTTGGGGAGGTGAAGAATAATGAAATCAAAGAGTGTGATTTGGAGGGCTGGGAGCTGGGAAGATCAGTGAAGAAAAAGGGAAAAGGGAGAGAAGACACATGTTCAAGAGACAACATGAGCTTCTCCAGAAAGGAGAAAGCCAAAAGCATTACATCTCAAGTAGAGATCCAGCGGATCTCCAAGACAGAGAATGCATGCAAGTTCCCAGAATTTGAAGCATCAAATGAACCTTTAATTATGGCCTACAATTATCTTTCCAAGTTCTTATTTTAAAAGTAAAGCCTTGAAATGGGCACTGGTGGAGGGATGGGTATTTGATCATCGTATAATTGAAACCCAAGCACAAAAATTTGTAAGTCTACAACTGTACCTCATGATGTCTAATAAAATTTTTTTTTTAAATTAAAAAAAAGTATAGACTTGGGGCTGAAGCGATAGCACAGTGGGTAGGGCGTTTGCTTTGCACGAGGCCGACCGGGTTTGATTGCCAGCAACCCATATGGTCCTCTGAGCACCGCCAGGGGTAATTCCTAAGTGCAGAGCCAGGAATGATCCCAATGCATCGCAGGGTGTGATCCAAAAAGTAGGGAATAAAAGTTTAGACTTAATCATGCTTGTTTAGCAAGACTAAAGGCACAAGGTCTGTGAGCTTTAATAAGCAGACTAGTATTTCTAAAGTTTAAAAAAAAAAATCAAAAGCAATCAGAAAGGCAGGTCAATTAACAAAGACTATTCAGATTTCTTTCCCCGCCCTCCCGGTGGGGAGGGCGGGGGGGGGGGGGGGGGGAAATGCTAGTATTGGGGTCAGCAATGCTCAGGGGTTACTACTGACTGCACATAGGAACCACTCCTGGCAGTACTCAGGGGACCATATAAGATGCCGGGAATCAAACCTGGGTCATCTGCGTGCGAAACAAGGACCCTACCCCCTATACCACCACTCCAGCCCCTGATTTCCTATATTTTAAAACTGCAAAATAACTAAGCTCATAAAATAAAAAAATTTTCTGGCTTAGTTTTGTAAACGTAGTCTTTAATTCTTTAGTAGTTTATCAAAAGCTGGTTTGGCTTTATAGCAATCAATTACATTACTCATATTTTTTCTTTCTTTTGTGTGCAAAGCAGGCGCCTTCACTGTATCTCTGGACCCACATTACTCCAATTCTTAATAGGTTTATAAACTAGATATGTATTGAAGAATACGAATGTCCAGTGATAAAAAAAACAGCATGCAGTATTTATTCAGGACATCAATATTTTAATTTTTTTTGCTTTACAGGAAAGGTAAAAATTATCTATAACCACCAACAATTTTCTATTAAAACAAAGTAACTACTCAGATAAGAAATACTGAATAAGCTGTCCAAATTATCTGCTAGTCCAATTTTTCTCTTGTCTTCTGATTCCAAGAAGACTCTGCTTTGTTTGTTTTATTTTGTATACAAAGTACAATTAAGTAATTTAGAGTACTGAAATCTTTATTCAGTGTAGGTCTGAAATAAGCCCAAGCAAAACAACTGGGCACAGTACTTTCCTACCAACTTACCACCCAGAATTTATGCTGAATTGTTTTTAGTAGTTTTACTGTCATAGACGACTTTAAAGCGTATTTTCTCATGTTGTAACAATAAAACAGTAACAAAAAACACTAAAATTTGCCCCTGGCATAACTATTTTTAGTAGTTTCTTTAAACATATAATAATTCTGTTTCAAACAGGATGCTATCACTTATATGTGTGGTATTTAGAGTACCTGGATAAGGAAATACAATGGTTTAAATAAGGGATGCCTAGATCAATCTTGGTCCCAAAGTACAGGGAAAAGATAAGTGGGGGGGCGGGGAAGAGACAGGAAGCAACAGAGGGTAAGAGTCAATGTACAATGGTGGGGTGTTAAGGAATGACAGAGCTATTCAAACCACAGAGTCAACAACACCGAAATCATGAGACCCAAATTTCAATAACCAAACTTTCAAAGGTGACTGTCAAAATGGCAGACTGGGGTAGAGGGTAGGAGAGGGAGTCTGGGAACACTGGTGGAGGAAGTTGAAACTGGTAGTAGGATAAGGTGATGAATCACTGTATGCCTAAAATCCAACTGTGAATAACTTTGTAAAACATGGTGTCTTCAATAAGTTAAATTTAGAAAAAATTGAAACACTGTCCTCCCATCGTTCACTGATTTGCTTGAGTGGTCCCAGTAACGTCTCCATTGTGAGACTTTGTTGTTACCGTGTTTGGCATATCGAATACATCATGGGGAGCTTGCCAGGCTTGCCGTGCAGGTGAGATACTATGGGTAGCTTGACGGGCTCTCCGAGAGGGGCGGGGGAATCAAACTCAGGTCGGCCATGTTGGCTGCGTGCAAGGCAAACACCCTACCTGCTGTGCTATATCTCCAGCCCCCTTAGAAAAAATAAAATAAAAAATAAAATAAAATTTTAAAAAATATTGCTTCAAAGTGAAAATGATAGAAACAAAATTTAGAGAACCAATTAACTAGCAATAACTTTTAAATCACCAAAAATATATTATTACCCACCTAATTTCTTTCAAGATTTCAACCTTAGCTGCCAGATTTTTCATTCTGGTACCTACGTGAGTTTTCAAAGTGCTTTCTAAATGTTTAGTCAAATCCATGGTAGTTGCTTTCTCTTGCTGAAACAAAGAACAATCACATCTTAATGAGACCAAAATAGGAAAATAGCTTTCATTATTTAAATGACTAGGCATAACTAAAATTTAGAAGGTAAAACAATTAGGCCATGGAATAACAAAGACTTCTGTATTAGTTGAGTTTTGAAAAACAATTTATTCAGTCCTCTGTCTTCAAACATTTACTTTCATATTTCATACTTATAAGAAACCAAGTAATCACAAAATTTCACATATTATATGTAGTAAAGTATTTTTAAATCTTTTTAAAAATATTTTTAAAATAGGATAAATAGGGTTAAAGTAAGTCAATAGTATAGCAATGGTTAGATACTTCTTTTTCCTTTCCTTTTTTAAATATTTTGCTTTTTTTGGGTCAGTTGCTCAGGAATTATTCCTGGTAGTACTCAGGGGACCATATAAGAAGCTGGAGATTGAACGCGGTCAGCCACTGTGCAAGGCAAATGCCCTAACCACTGTACTCTTGCTCCACTCCTCTGTTAAAATTTCCTTCTAGTTAAAGAAACCAAAATTCTCAGAAATATGTTCTCCAGTACCAGAGTAGGAAATGTACAAGATAAGCATACAACATCCTATTATGCCAGGAAGAGTGTCATCAAATAAAAAAGACAATGTCAAAAATGATAGTGCAGCCAATTTAAAAATTACTTCTTGGGCTAGAGAGATAGTTCATGGATTAGTGTGATTGCCTTACAAGCATAGTTGTAACCTAGCTCAACTCCTGGCATTAACATAGTCCTCAAACACAGAGCCCCCCCTCCACCCAACACCACCCAGTGTGATTTTTTAAAAAATGCAAAACAGACCAAATAAAAAATGACTTCCAAAGGAAATGATTCAAGCATCAAAGGGTAAAATGGCTGCAATGGATTAAGACACTTCAAATATTCTGATAATTCATTAGTTTATAATGATGAGAAAATAATCCAATCCCCAGGGCCAGAGCAATAGTACAGTGGGTAGGGCAGTTATATATAGTACAGTACAGCTAACCTGGGTTTGATCCCCAACATCCCATATGGTCCCCCAAGCCCTACCAGGAATAATTCCTGAGAGCAAGAAGTTAGGTCTAAGCATCACTTTTGTTTTGGTGGCACAAACAAAAAAAGAAAAGAATCCAATCCCCTGGTCAGTGGTGTATGATGCTAAAAATAAACTTTTCCAAGCTTGTAACAGTTATCAGTGTTAGTATCACTAAGAAAAATAATATGCTATCATGTGACATAATAAAATGGGAAATAACACCATACCACTTATAAAGTATGGCAAAATTTATTTTAATGATATTTGATACAGAGCTCCTAAAACCCTAGAATCTCCTTAAAAGGAGGGTTTTTCTTTCTGTTTTTCATTCTGAGCCTCACAAGCAGTGCTTATGAGACCTGGAAGCCTCTTTCAGTAGTTCTTGGCCAACAGGGACAGCAGTGAAATGTGAGAGCCTGGTGATGCTTTGCTGCAGTGCTTCCCAGACTCTGCAGTGCCAAAAATCACTCAGCTACCCAGCCAGGGCTAGGGGCCTCAAGGCCACTCAACTAACGATGCCCTCATTGGACTGACCATGTAGTACAAGGTCTATAACTGGGTCTGTCCCAAGCAAGGCTTGCACTTTTATTACTCCTGTACTCTCTCTCTGGATTTAAGAGGAGTTTTGGGGGGCTTTTGGTTTGGTTTGGTTTGGTTTTGACAGCTAATGTGAAGACTCGTGGCAAAAGAGGACTATTAACCATGGAAAAACAAAAAACAAAAAACTGTGAATTCAATAGCTAAAATCTGGAAAAAACCCGAGTGCCCGAGAACAGATGACTAGTTAAAGAAACTTTGGTACATCTAAACAATGAGGAATACTATGCAGCTGTTAGAAAAGATGAAGTCATGAAATTTACATACAAGTGGTACTTCATAGAAAGTATCATGCTAAGCAAAATTGAGTCAGAAAGAGAGGGACAGACATAGAAAGATTGCATTCATCTGGGGAACATAAAGTAATAAATCGGGAGACTAACACCCAAGAATAGCTGAGATAAGTACCAGGAGGTTCACTCCATGGCTTGGAGGCCAGCCGCACATGCTGAGGGAGAAGGCAGCTCAGATAGAGAGGGGAGCACCAAGTAAAGGATATTGGGAGGACCCTCCCAGAATGAGAGATGCATGCTGAAAATAGACTACAGATCGAACATAATAGCCACTCAATGCCTTTTGCAAACCATAGCACCCAAAAGGAGAGAGAGAACAAAAGGGAATGCCCTGTCACAGGGATGGGGTGGGATGGGGGGGGGGTGGGAAGGATGCTGGGAGCATTGGAGGTGGGGAATAGGCAGCAGTGGAGGGATGGGTATTCGATCATTGTATAACTGAAACCCAAGCACAAAAATCTGTAAGCCTCCAACTGTACCTCATGGTGTTTCACTAATAAACAATTTTTAAAAATAAAATAAAATATATTGCATTAGATTAAAAAAAAAATATGGGAGAGAGTTTTCCGGGGTTCTGATGTGAGGAAGAAATTTTAAGGTCAAGGATAAAGCACTTGTCCCGTTCTCCCACAAGAGAATCAGTGTCTTCATACATGCTTATGAAGACAAAAATTTTTATCTCCATACATGCTTATGAAAATAAAAATTCCTTCCTGCTCAAAAAAAAACCAGTGAATTTAGTAAGAACACTATACCTCCTTCACCTTAAAGTTTAAAAAAAAAAGGCTGGAGGTTGTTTAATTAACAAAACAATTAATGAGCTAAATCAATCTGGTTGATGTAATGAAATTTTGATTTACAAAACCAAATGATGAGGTTTGGGGAACTGCCAGGTTTGGGGAGCTGCCAAGAATATGCTATGAGACTGGCAAGTGAAGCAAGAGCCCCCGCACGACCTGACTTCCCCCACCACAATTTTCCCTAGATCTCTAAGCTTTTATCTCTCTATTCCTCATTGTAATACAGTTAATGCCCCTTGTAATAAAATAGTGGCCTTATGCACAGCACTTTCCTGAGTTTTAAGAATTCTTTTAATGAATTATTGAACCTAAGAACCTTCAAATTCATATTCAGCAAGGTGAAAACATGAGTTGCATAGGGACCCATATTGTGGCAGGCATCTGAAGGGAAGAAAGTCTCGTGAGGTGTGAACTGAGTATAAAGCGTCAAAATAAACTGAACTGAGCCAGAGAGATAGGACAGAGGAGAGGAGCACACACAAAGCACGCATCAGGGATCAACCCCAGCACCTCATGGCTCCCCCAACCAGGTGTCATCCTTGAGGATTCCGGTTCTATTCAGTGTGGACCTGGAGGTCCCCAGCACTGTGGGACCCAAGTCACATCACATCCTCAGACCCACACATTGAACCATCCTACCCAAGGTCAAGTGTCACCAGGAGTGGTCCTGGGTACCTAGAGCACCACATAGAAGTGACTCCCATCCTCTACCCTCAACCCCCCAATAAGCACTGCACTGTCCTCCCGTTGTTCATCGATTTGCTCGAGCAGGCCCAGTAACGTCTCCATTGTGAGACTCGTTGTTACTGTGTTTGGCATATTGAATATGTCATGGGTAGCTTGCTAGGCTTTGCCATGTGAGACAGATACTCTCGGTAGCTTGCCAGGCTCTCCGAGAGGGGCGGAGGAATCGCGGAGGAATCAAACCTGGCTCAGCTGGCCGGCCGCACGCAAGGCAAACACCCTACCACTGTGCTATTACTCCAGACCACCCCCCCACCCCGAAACACAAAGAACTAAATTTCAGAACAACCTGTTGGTATTAGAAAACTGGGGAAATAGTATGGCATTATGAATTTAATTTCAGAGAAAAGCACACAGTTGAAAATCACATGGTACCTGGGGGTGAAAAAACCTGAAACCCTTAATCTGAGAAAACCTTGAGACCTAACTTCAAAATGAAACACACAATATTACACAAGTCTATTGGGTAATACAAGTATGCACATTTGGGGGCTGGAGATACAGCACAGAAGGTGGGACTCTTGTTTTGCATGTGACTGACCCAGGTTTGAATCCCAGCACCCCATTTGGTCCCCTGAGCCCACCAGAAGTAATTTCTAAGCACAGAGCCAGGAGTAAGCCCTAAGCACCACCAGGTGTACCCAAAAAACAAAACAAAAAAAAGTATGCATATTAAGCAACTTAACGAATTTATCAACCTTTTAATATATGGACTCCTTATTAGAAGAAACCAACCATGAAAGGATATTCATGGAATATGAGAAATCTAAGTAGCAGATATTAACTCTTTTTAAGAAATCAATTTTAAAGCATGAATGTTATGATTATAAATCTGAAGTTCTTTTCTCTTAGAAAAGCATAAAAAAGTATATAAAGAAAAGTTACTATGAATAAAATCACTTTCTTCCTGTTCTTCCTGCATTAACATACGCCTCAGAGACCTGGCCCTAACAAAAAAGGATGAGAACACTATTCGGATCTGTCAAAGAGGAATCGAAAGAGCTATGCTTGGAGTATCATGCTTCACTCAAATGAGAGATGGAATCCGGAGTTCTGACCTCCATCAACATTCAAGAATCATGGATGCTGTCTCGTTTGCCAAGGCATTGAAAATCAGATGGGTTGGACACATAATGAAATTTAAAGACGACCACTGGACTAGAGCTATTACTGACTGGATTCCACGGGATGTCAAAAGATCATGTGGACGCCCACCTACGAGATGGTCAGACTTCTTCGTCAAGACCCTGAATGATGGGTTTGAGGCTCTTCAAGTTCCTAGAACGAGCAGATGCCATTGGGCTACGCCAGCACGCAATCGGGATGAATGGAGACGTACTGGCACACGCTCGAGCAAATCAATGAGTAACGGGATATCAAGTGATCAAGTGAAAATAACTTAGGAAAGGCTTGGGATGCGACTCACTTGTTAAGCACAGGTGTTAAGAAATTGGGTTTGCAAGAAGATCTGGAATACCTGAATAGACCTATTAATATCAAAGAAATTGAAACTGTAATCAAAAGTCTTTCAAAAAACAAAAGCCTAGGTCCAGATGAATTCATTAGTGAATTCTTCCAAACATTTAAAGAGGACCTATTGCCAGTTCTTCTCAAGCTTTTCCAGGAAATTAAAGAAACAGAAACTCTCCCAAACAGTTTCTATGAGGCACCAACCTCCCTAATACAAAAAACAAGCAAAGACACCACAAAAGAAAAAGAAAACTACAGGCTGATATCCCTGATGAACACAGATGCAAAGATCCTCAACAAAATTTCAGCAAATAGAATCCAACAGGTCATACACCACAACCAAGTGGGATTCATCCCGGGGATACAAGGATGGTTTAACATTTGAAAATCAATCAACATAATCCATCATATAAATAAAAGATAAAAAACCATATAATCATATCAATAGATGCAGAGAAAGCATTTGACAAGATCCAGTACCTGTTTATGATGAAAATTCTCACCAAAATGGGTATAGAAGGGACTTTCCTCAATATAATCAAAGCTGTCTACCACAAGCCTATGGCAAGCATCATCCTCAATGGGGAAAAACTAAGAGCCTTCCCTCTAAGATCAGGGACAAGACAAGGATGCCCACTCTCTCCACTGCTGTTCAATATAGTACTAGAAGTACTTGCAATAGGGGAAAAGGGAGCTCAGATAGAGAAGGGAGCACCAAATAAAGGCTGTTGGGAGGATCCTCCCAGGATGGGAGAAGCATGCTGAAAGTAGACTATAGACCAAACATGACTGCCACCCATTGCCTCTTTTGAAAACCACAACACCCAAAAGGAGAGAGAGAACAAAAGGGAATGTGCTGCCACAGAGGCAGGTGGAATGGGGGGGATGGGGGGGTGGGGGGTGGGAGGGATACTGGGATCCGTGGTGGTGGGAAATGGGCACTGGTGGAGGGATGTGTATTTGATCATTGTAAAATTGAAACCCAAGCACAAAAATCTGTAAGTCTACAACTTTACCTCATGGTGTCTCACTAATAAAAATTTTTAAAAAAAGATATTAAGGGATCCAGGTAGAAAAGGAAAAAAGGAAAAAAATCAAGCTCTCACTATTTGCAGATGATATGATACTATACTTAGAGAACCCTAAAACCTCTACCAAGAAACTCCTAGAAACAATAAACTTGTATATTAAAGTTGCAGGCTATAAAATCTATATCCAAAAGTCCATGGCTTTCCTATATGCAAATAGTGAGAGAGAAGAAAGTGACACGAAAAAAACAATCCCATTCACAACTGTGCCCCAGAAAATCAAGAACCTAGGAATCAGCTTAACTAAGGAAGTAAAACACCTATACAAAGAAAACTACAAAATGCTACTTCAGGAAATAAAAGAGGACACAAGAAAATGGAAAGATATCCCCTGCTCATGGATCGGGAGAATTAACATTGTCAAAATGGCAATACTTCCCACAGCATTGTACAAATTCAATGAGATCCCTACAATGATACCCATGACATTCTTCAAAGAAATGGAGCAAACACTCCTGAAATTCATATGGAACAATAAGCCCTCACGAATAGCTAAAGCAATTCTTAAGAAAAAGAAAATGGGAGGAATCAACCTCTCTAACTTCAAACTCTACTACAAAGCAATTATAATTAAAACAGCATGGTACTGGAACAAAGGCAGAGCTGCAGACCAATGGAACAGGGTTGAAGATACTGACATCTCCCCTCAAACATATGATCATCTGATCTTTGATAAAGGAGTAAGGAATGTGAAGTGGAGTAAGGAAAGCCTTTTTAACAAATTGTGCTACATGCAAAAAAATGGGCTCAGATCTCTGCCTAACACCATGTACAAAAGTAAGATAAAAATGGATTAAAGACCTCAACATCAGACCAGAATCCATAAGGTACATTGAAGACAAAGTTGGCAAAACCCTCCATGATACTGAAGCTAATGGTATCTTCAAAGATGTCACGCCACTGGCCAAGCAAATGAAGACAGAGATAGACAAATGGGACTACCTTAAACTAAGAAGCATCTACACCTCAAAAGAAACAGTGACCAAAATACAAAGACAGTCTACAGAATGGGAAAAGATATTCACCCAATACCCATCTGACAAGGGGTTGATATAAAGGATACACAAAGTTTAACTCCACAAGAAGAAAACACCCAACCCTATCAAAAAATGTGGCAACGAAATGAACAGAAACTTCCTCAAAGAAGAAATCTGAATGGCAAAAAGGCACATGAGAAAATGCTCTACATCATTAATCATTAGGGAGATGGAGATGCAGATCAAAACCACAATAAGATATCATCTCACACCACAGAGACTGGCCCACATCCGAAAGAACAAAAGCAACTGGTGTTGGCGCAGATGTGGGGAGAAAGGGACTCTCCTTCATTGCTGGTGGGAATGCCGACTGGTTCATCCCTTTTGGAAAACAGTATGGACGCTTCTCAAAAAATTAGAAATTGAGCTCCCATTTGACCCAGAAATACCACTCCTGGGAATATATCCCAGAGAGGTAAAAAAAAGAAATAAAGAAATAGTAGAAATGACATCTGCACTTGTATGTTCATTGCTGCACCATTCACAATAGCCAAAATGTGGAAAAAACTCAAGTGCCCAAGAACATGACTGGTTAAAGAAACTTTGGTACATCTACACTATGGAATACTATACAGCTGTTAGAAAAGATGTAGCACTGTAGTACTGTCCTCCCATTGTTCATCGATTTACTCAAGCGGGCACCATTAAAGTCTCGATTGTGAGATTTCTTGTTACTGTTTTTGGCATATTGAATATGTCACAAGTAGCTTGCCAGGCATTGCTGTGCGGGCAGAATACTCTCAGTAGCTTGCCGGGCTCTCCGAGAGGGGCGGAAGAATTGAACCCAGGTCAGCTGCATGCAAGGCAAACACCCTATGAAATCTGCGTGTAAGTGGATCAACATGAAAAGTATCATGTTAAATGAAATGAGTCAGAAAGAGGGACAGGCATAGAAAGACTGCACTCATCTGTGGAATATAAAGTAACAGAACAGGAGACTAACACCCAAGAGTAGTAGAGATAAGGACCAGGAGGTCTGCTCCACAGCTTGGAAACTGGCCTTGTGTGCTGGGGGAAAAGGCAGCTCAGATAAAGAACGGAACACCAAGTAAAGGGTGTTTGGTAGATCCACTCAGGATGGGAGATGTGTGCTGAAAGTAGACTAAAGACTACACACGATGGCCACTCAATACCTCTATTGCAAACCACAACACCCAAAAGGGGGGGGGGGGAGAGAGAGAGAGAGAGAGAGGAAGCATTCGCCCTGCCACAGAGGCGGGGTGGGGTGGGAATGGGGTTGGGGTGGTGGGAGGGTTATTGGGATCATTGGTGGTGAAGAATGAGCACTGGTGGAGGGGTGGTTACCTGATCATTGTATAACTGAAACGCAAGCACGAAAGTTTGTAAGTCTACAACTGTACCTCATGGTGTATCACTAATAAAAATTAAAAAAAAAAAAGAACCTGGGTTTGAGTCCTGGTACTATATGGTCCCTGAGTATGACTTCCATAACACTTTAAAAAAACAAAACCATTCAGGAAGCATATATATATATATATATATACACACACACATATATATATACATACATATATATACATATGGGCTGGAGCAATATCACAGCGGGTAGGGCGTTTCAATTCCCAGCATCCCATATGGTCGCCTGAGCACTGCCAGGAGTAATTACTGAGTGCATGAACCAGGAATAACCCCTGTGCATCACTGGGTGTGACCCAAAAAACAAACAAAAAAAACGGGTGGTAAGTACATAAATATTATTCTCCTTTTGGATGTTTGAATGTTTCCAGAGCTAAAACGTGAATATGGAAATGAGAAGTTAATCTTTCAAATATCTTATGAAATATGAAGATAAATAGATAGGAATGTGAGAAAATTTTTCATCTGTAACAAATAGAAGAAAATTAGAAAAGGGACAGACAGGAAAGAAATAGAAAGGAGAGGACTATAACAAAGAGGAGAAGATTACTTAGAATTTCCAGCTGTACATTCTTTATCACAAACCACAAATAATACCATACCTGCAATTCCTGGGCAGTCTGTTCTACTTTTGATTCTAATGCCTTAAAACTCTCAAGAAGAACTTCCTTCTCTGTTTTAAGCTTTTCATTTTCTTCAATCAATTTCTGATCCTGCTTAATTTTTGCCAGGCTGACACTAGACCCTAAATTAAAGTCACCAGCAGCCAAGCTTTCCCTATGAAAAACAAATTCACTCAATTTAAAAACTGTACTATATAGGGCTAAAAAGAAATCATAAATCTAATGCTAAATTATCAAGTATTTCCCAAAAGCTTTAAATGGTTTAAATTTTTATGCAAATTAGAATATAAAACCGGGTCAATACTTTAACAATGCCGCCAACTCTCAAAGACAAGTTTTCATCTTATGCCATTATCAGCTATAGTATAAAGGCATTTCTTAGTTTCTTCCAAGCCCCCCTTCCCATCACACCCACTCCATTTGACTGATTCCCAAAGTACTTATAAAAACATATTCAACAGATATATCATAACCCAAGATATGGCATCATCACTCTGAACCAGCACAAAGGTTATGAATGTTATTACACATTTTTAAAAAAGACATCAGATCTGTCTTTCAACCTCAAAATCAAAATCCAAAATTAGCTCAAATGTTCACTCCTTGGGGATGGGGAAATGAGTCAAAGGATTAGAGAGCACATTCTTTCTATGCAGGAGTCCTGTGTTCAATCCCTGGCACTGCCTGGTTCCCCAGCTCCCTTAGGAGTAATTCTCCCAAGCAGTGGGCCTATTTTTGGCCTCCAGACAGCCAGGTGTGACCCAAAACAAAAAAGTGAAGTTCTTCTGCAATAAATTCTTTTTAGTTTTCATAGGGAAGGCAAAAAATTCTTTTGACTAAGAAACTCTTTTGAAAAGGTGTATTTGTTAAGAAGCAAGACAATTACCTCAATTCACTAAGATTCTCTTTTGGAAGGGAGTACTCGAGGACCATTAGGTCTTACATCCCAAGGGGTCAAGTACTGCTTCACAGAAGATGGTGCCTTCTGCATGTACTCTAGCCCCTTTGATCTATCTCCCTAGCCTCTCACTAAAATATTCCTAAAGTCGCAGGAAAAACTTTAAAGCGTATCTGAATTCTGACTCTGCCTAGATTTAGATGTTTGGTAAACATATTCAAAGCAATCCAAGATTTTTAATTTTTCAAAACATCTTTCAATAATAAAAATACTGCTAAAAACAGGTGAGTGGATAAAGAAACTATGGTACATCTACACAATGAAACACTATACAGCTGTTAGGGAAAATTAAGTCATAAAATTTGCTTACATGTGGATGGACATGCCAAGTATCATGCTAGTGAAATGAGTCAGAGGAAGAGGAACAAACAGAGAATGATTGCACTAATTTGTGGAACATTAAAAAAAGAAAAAAAGAAAAAACAGTCTGTGAATAATACCCAAAGACAGTAGACTCAAGAGCCAGGAGGACTGGTCCATGGTAGGAAGCTTACCAGAAAGGGGGAGGGGAAATGCAGTTAGGACAGAGAAGGGAAATGCAGTTAGGACATTATCATTATGAAAATGATAGTTGGAAATGATCACTCTGGACAAAAACTAAGTGCTGAAAAGAGATAAAATGATGTACATAATACCATTTCAGTAACAGTATTGCAAACCACAAAGTCTAAAAGAAAAATAAGAGAAGGAGGAAGAGGGGCAGGGAAAGGGGGAAGAGAGGAGAGAGAAGGGGTAGCAGGGAGGGAAACTTGGAGCTATTAGTGCATAGAGGCAAGCTGTGGGGGCAGGAAGGAGGGAAATGGGATACTGGTGGAGGGAAAAGTGAACTGGTAAAAGGATAGGTGTTGGAACATTTTATGACTGAAACTCAATCACGAAAATCTTTATAACTGTGTATCTCACAGTGATTCAAGTAAAAACTTTTTCAGAAATATCGCTAAAGCAGATAGGTATATATCTCTGAGGAAAACACACACACACAAATACCAGTGTCTTCCCTCAAAATCACTGATAGTTAAAAATACTCAAAAGCATTAAGCCTCGACTTTTATTTTACTCTAAGTACAGCTATCATGGATAAGACATTTGACTATACACCCCACCGCAGTCTTACTTCGGAAACGTCACATGATTTCCTGAATAATTTTCATTCTTCGAGTCAACAGTCAGTTTCCCACTTACACGCCCCTTTGGTCTGCTGAAGTTTGACTGGTTTGATCTGTGTCCCCATAAGGGAATGGGGCTTTTAAGATTCCTGAGGGCAAGTGAACCAGGCTCTGTGTTTTTTTCCTCACAGACGTTAGTGTTGACAGTGAGTTTGTATTTTTCTGCAAATCCTTTCTTAGCCACCTCCTCCCCTATATCCACAGTGCCATACTCAGCCTGTGCAAGAACTGTTCCATCTTGATAGGTGGCTTTAATTCTGATTTTTATTTCCTTTTCAAAAATCAAGCTCCCCAAAAAGGTTCTTCCCTAAAAAAGATTTGAAAGAGGACAGAAATCAGCCATTTCAATAAATTTTTCTTCATTTGTTTCTACCCATCTCTTCAGTAACTATATTTCTTCATTCTTAAGTCACCCAAATAGTGATCATACCGACCCGAGTTCAATTCCTCCGCCCCTCTCGGAGAGCCCGGCAAGCTAACGAGAGTATCTCGCCCGCATGGTAGAGCCTGGCAAGCTACCCATGATATATTCGATATGCCAAACACAGTAACAACAAAGTCTCCAATGGAGACGTTACTGAGCCCGCTCGAGAAAATCAATGAACAACGGGAGGACAGTGACAGTGACAGTGACCCTTGTTGATGAATATGCAAGTAAACCTCTCCGTTTATATGAATATGTCCTAATTATGCACTAATTCTAATGCAACCCCTAACCCTAACCTGAATTCTACACTAATCAATCCTAGTCTAGGCCGAAACCTACCAATTAGCCTAAATTTAACAATCGCCCTATACCTAAATTTTCAACTTTGTATATAACTAAACCTAATCCCAAAATGTAACACGAACCATAATCGTAACTCTAACCCTAATACTAACCTAAACCAAACCAAGCTGAACCTAACCTAGACCTAATCTTTCAATTTAACCTAAATTTAACAATTGCTTTATGACTTTCATTTTCAATTTTGGACATAACCAAACCAAATCCCTTACTCTAACCCAAACCCTAACCCTAACATAACTGGAGACTAGACCTATACCTACCAATTAGCCCAAATTTAACAATTGCCCTATATCAAGCCCACCCTAAATAAAAGCCCTAACCCTTATGCTAATCCTAATCCTAACCCTTGACTATCTTGGGCCCCTAGGCCCACCAAAAGCACCTGAGCAGAGAGCCAGTAGTAAGCCATGAGCACAGCTGGGTGTGGTCCAAAAAAACAAACCAAATAATAATAATAAGCAATTATTTTCCCAGAAAACATTTGGTTTTCTAATTAATTAGTTCAACTTCAATCAAGTTTTTTTACTAAACTTGAGCATGCACATTCAAATAGAACAACCTATTAAGAATTTATGAAGCATGAAAAACAAACTCAGTAACTGAACTTTATGCCTTGAATTCCAAAACTCTTTCAATGTCTTTTTTATTGATTATTCTGCTTCAACAAACATAAGCTGAAGATTGTCTTATCCTGAAAACTGGACACAATATGAATTTGATTCCAATTAGCTTTACGGCTTCACATTTGATTTTTCGAGATCACAATCTCTTTTTTTTTCTTTCGGGTCACACCCAGCAATGCTCAGGGATTACTCCTGGCTCAGCACAAAGGAATTACTCCTGGCGATGCTCAGGAGACCATATGGGATGCCGGGGATTGAACTCAGGTAAGCCACGTGCAAGGCAAACGCTATTGCTCTGGACCAACAATCTATTTTTAAAATAACAAATGTCTACTCTGGTTTACAAATGTACATTAAAGATAAATAAACTAGATTTTAAATTAAAATAGTATCTATGCTGTATTCTATAGATATGACTTTGGTGTACATAAATGTTTCTTGTAAGAAACTAAACTACTGGACTGGAAAGAAAATTTAATGGGCTGCTTTGCATGCGGAACATCAGGTTTCATTACTGATAACACACATACCCTTGAGTACAAGAAAGAAAGCAAGAAAGCAAGAAAGCAAGAAAGCAAGAAAGAAAGAAAGAAAGAAAGAGGCAGATGAATTTATACCAGCACAGTAACATTCAAAACAAAACCAAAAAGGGACCCAACCACAGGGTTTCCCAAACATTTCTTTCTTTGTAATGCTATTCAAATCATTTATCACATAATTTTATTTAAGCTGCTAAAGGAAACAATATGAATCAGATTACTTTGCAATGTAATATACCCTCATCAAAAATAATGCCCACCAAAGCAACACTATTATCTGGCAGTAAATTTTAAAATTAGATACAATTTCCACTACTGAGAGTATCCCGCCCTCATGGCAGAGCCTGGCAAGCTCCCGTGACATATTCGATATGCCAAAAACAGTAATAACAAGTCTCACAATGGAGATGTTACTGGTGCCTGCTAGAGCAAACTGATGAACAACGGGAGGACAGTGTCACAGTGCTACACCTAAAATTATCAGATATCTTCCATAATTGGGCTACTAAATGCAAAATTTGATGGAAACAAATACAAATTAGAATCTAGATTAGCAAAAAATTGCTAATACACCAAACTGAGCCCCTGACAAAAAGGATTTAAAAAAGATAAAATCTAATTATACTCCTCTTGATCCCCAGTATTCCATAAGGTTCCCCAAGCTCACCAGGAGTGACTACTGAGTACAGAGACAGGAGTAACCTCTAGGCACTGCTGGGTGTGGCCCAAAAGAAAAAATCTTGTAATTTTAAGCTTTCAAGAAATTATATGTATTCATTCATTCTATGTTTTCTATGTCTTACCTGATGAATAATACTTATCTAGCCCCAATAATTACCAATCTACCATTATTCTCTATCATTTTTACTAGCTTATAAATAGGCTTTTATCAAAATTTGTTTAACTACACTTATATCAAGCAAAGCTTTACTTTAATTTAAAAATGGGGGGTGGGGCGCATACCCTATCATGCTCAGAGCTTACTACCAGCTCTGCATTCAGGAATCACTATTGGCAGGCTTGGAGAAAAATATGAGATGCCAGGGATCCAATCTGGGTCAGCCACAACAAGACAAGTCTCTACTTACTGTATTATCACTCCAGCCCAATATAAAAATATTTTGAAAGCAGATACTTGCCTGATCAAATTGGGTAACTTCTTGGCCAGAAGGAATCTGTAATCCCCAAAGTCTATACTTTTTGGCAACACTAGAAAATTGCAGATCCAAAGGAATCTCAACTATATCAGATCGATTTAGAATTTCAGTATTTCCGTAGTCAATGTATCTCACGAGGCACTGTAAAAAAAAAAAGACAAATATTAAACTTACCTTGAATATATCTCTTTTTAAAAACTCACTATTCTTCTGTTAATTACCTGCAAATCAAAAAGTATTTCATCTCAAACTGACTAAATTTCTTCAGAAAGGAGGTCTAGAAATAGCCTTGAATCACAAAGTTCATAATCCATGATTCGCAATGATTTCTATACTTGGTACTACTTTATCAAAAAAAAACTGCTATCAGAAATATTTCTCAGTATTTTTAAACTGGTATAGAAATAAAGCTTAAGTCTAAGAAGCTTATTTTACTTCATCTAAGGTGAAAATCAATAAGCATTACTGAATTTAAATTGGAAACAAAAAGAAAAGCAAAGTTAACAAACTTGCTTTAATAAAAATTAAACCATCCCAGCTATCAGCTCTTGGAAATATTAAATTCACACATACCTCCAGCTTTATAGACCTTTCAATAATAAAAAGTAAAAACAATTGATCACAAGATACAAAAGCTATATGTCTTTTAAAGTCTAAGTCAAGGGGTGGGGATATAGCTCAATGAGCTAGAATGCATGATTTACATGGGACAGTCCTTGGTTCGATCCCTGGTACCTCCTGCTCTCCCAAGCACTGCCAGAAGCATCTTCTGAGTTGGGGATGACCTCTAAGCACCAGGTGTAAGGCAAAAAAATAAGTAAAAATTAAAGCCACGATTTAGGGAGTTAGCTCAAAGGCAGAGAACACATGCACTGCAAGCACAAGTCCCTAAATTCACTCCCTAGCACCATTTGGCCCTATAAGCAAACACGAAGTGTATTTCTGGTGACCTCCAGAACCTCTGGGTTGAAACCACTGCATGCCTGGCCTTGCTGGCTGAGATACTGGAAGATACCCTGGGATTCCTGAGCAAATCAAAAGTAACCACAAAGTACCATTTTTGTCAAATTATGCAAAAACACGTATATTTGAAACATCTACTTAAGGAAAATCATCATTTTACTATGATAATTTTTTAAATCACAGCTTTTTGGTTTGGGTGTTTTGTTGCTGTTTGAGGGGACTTGTATCAGCACTCACAGGCTTGTCCCACCCAGCTCTGTGCTCAAGTGTTCTCCTGGCAGTGCTTATGAGACCATATATGGCACGGGGGATCAAACCCAGGTCTCCTGTATGCAAAGCCATGTGCACAGTTCATTCAGTAAACTCTCTTGCCCCAACATGGTACTTTTAAGTTTTCCATAGCATTACTCAAATTGCTTCACCTTAACATTTTCTTAGTATTATCAACAAGATGCATAAAAGTATAGAGTATAAAAGAGATTTAGTTCAGCAAAGTAAATATAGAAGAATAAAAAGGTTAAGATGCTTTTATACTGCCTGCTGGGTGCAACTACCAAATTGCCAGACAGAACCAAGTTCACAGTGGAACATAAAATATCTAAGAAAACCTATCACATTTTTTTAAAGGGCAATTAACAACAAGTCTCAAAATGGAGATGTTACTGGGCCGCTTGAGCAAATCGATGAACAACAGGAGGACAGTGACAATGGACAGTGTGCAACAAAGTAGCTAAACAATCTTTATTTAATTAACATTGTGTACATCAACTAAGTAGGTAATACTCAGGGTCAGAATCTACTATTTTTTCCAACTTAATCTTTTTATACTCAGCAAACAGAAAAAAAAAACAACCATTATAATTATTAAGAACTCAGGGATGGAAAGATAGTATACAGTAGGTAGGGCGCTTGCCTTCCACACACCTGAGTCAGGTTAAATCCTTGGCATAACATATAGTCCTCTTAGCTTCATCAGGAGTAATGCCTGAGTGCATAACCAGAAGCAAGCACCCAGCACTGTCATTTTTGTGAACCCAAAACAAGAGAACTAATCTACAAAGAACAGTTGATCACCAAAAATAATCTGCCAATTATGAAATCTATTCTAAGACAATCCCGGTTAATTATTATGGCAAATTCAGAAGACTCTTACTGAATATAACCTAAATTAATTCAAGAATTCATTTCTTTATAAAGAAACTCATGGTTTAATAAGTTTGTGTTTACTGAACCAGATCTTATCATTACTATGAATAATCAATGAAATTTTTAATTTTTTTCATTCTGGGTCACACACAGCGATACTCTGGGATTACTCCTGGCTTTGCACTGAATTGCTCCTTGAAGTGCTCAGGGCACTATCAGGATGCTGGTTATCAATAGAACCCAGGTCAGGCAACTGCAAGGCAAGCACCTTAGTCACTGTACTATCTCTCCAACCCAGCAATGAAAGTTTAAAAGAGCATCAAATTTTTGAACCAGAATATTCTTCTAGGGGGGAAAAAAGCTGAATCCTTGTTCTTGCCTTTTCATCACTGACGACCTTTAGTATTTTGCATCTGTACCAACATTTATCTTCAGAAAATAATCCACCATAAATCTACAAAAAGAGAAAGAAAGTTACTTGGCATTTTAATGAATCAAAGCACAAAAATAGATCAAAAAACTGGTTCGTATTACTTACTCTTTGTGAAAAAAAATAACTATATTATGAATTACGTGTCTATTATGCTTTACTACCGCCCACTTACATCCCCCTCCCCAAAAAAACTAAGCAAAAAGGGAAAAGCAAAACTTAAAAGAATTCATAAACTAGGGCCAGAGCAATAGTACAGCAGGTAGGGCATTTGCTTTGCATGCAACCAACCTGGGTTTGATCCCTAGACTCCCGTATGGTCCTCAATAATCATCAGGAAAGTGAAATTAAAATCACAAAATATACCATTCACACACCAAAATGGTCAAAATTTAGAACACTAATGTTGTAAAGGACTGGTGAGAACATGGAAAGGAACTTTTATACTTTAAGAGTAACAAATTAATTCAGTACTTAGCTAACAGGAAAAAACATTTGACTCACCTTCTTTGGATCAAGATTCCCAAAAACTGAATTGGCATGGGGACAAACTTCAGAAAGTGAGCAACCAATCTTCACAATATCCTTATTTCTAGAAATACTCTAAAAGTAAAAACACAAACGAAATTCAGGGAAATATCTGACAGCTACACTCACACCCCACAGTTGCAGTCACACCAACAACCCAACTCCACTGCCTCATGATTGAGCTCTGCAGAGATGCCAAATGGCCAAAATCTCCAGCACTTCCAGAAACCCCAGAAGTCACACCTACCTTCCACAATCACAACCATGTTAACTCATTGCCCAGTTAAATATTCTGGAGTTACAGAAATGACACCTCCAGATTCTATAATACTGACAATCCTAGTAAGAGCACAGCAAATTAGATGGGAAAGTAACATAGAAGCCATCTAAGCTCAACTAGCAACAGTAGCTTAGGAAACCCTCAGACAAAACTTTAATGACCCCATGGTGGGTTATAACAATTTTCACAAATTTTCTTTTACTGAAATATTTTATGATAATTCCATTAGCCATTTATTTGTATCAAGCAAAATAAAATAAATTATTTTGCGCCTGCTAAAGGGGTAGCCTTAGGGTCTCGGGGGGGGGGGGGGGGCGCGCCGGGGGGAGGGGGGAGTAGGGAACAATGGTGGAGGAAAAGTCATACTGAGGAAATAACACAAAAGATTCAAGTAAATTTGAAGAAAGATTAACAAAAAAATTAAAGAACTCATTCAGAGCTGGAGGGAGATAGGAATACAGCGAAAAGGACTCTTGCCTTGCATGTGGCTGACCTGGGTTCAATCCCTAGCACGCCATATGGTTCCCCAAACACTGACAAGAATAATTTTCAGGAATATTTTTCAGGAATATTCAGAAATAAAACCTGAATAAGTCCTGAATAATTCCAATATTAAGGCCTGAATATTAGCAGACGTAACAAAAAAATTGCTTTTAATTAACCTATTCAGTACTGGAAAAAGCAGTGCTTATGGTGCACACAGTTGGCCAAGGCTCCATCCCAGGCAAGTATTATGATCCCTCAAGAATAGTATCTGATGACTGGTTAAAGAAACTTTGGTACATTTACACAATGGACTACTATGTAGCTGTTAGGAAAGAAGAAGTCATGAAATTTACATACAAGTGGTACTACATGGAAAGTATCATGTTAAGCGAAATGATACAGAAAGAGAGGGATAGACATAGAAAGATTGCATTCATCTGGGGAACATAAAGTAACAAAATAGGAGACTAACACCCAAGAGTGGCTGAGATTAGTGCCAGGAATTTTGCTCCATGGCTTGGAGGCCAGCCACACATGCTAGGGGAAAAGGGAGCTCAGATAGAGAAGGGAGCACCAAATAAAGGCTGTTGGGAGGATCCTCCCAGGATGGGAGAAGCATGCTGAAAGTAGACTAAACATGATTTAGTAGACAAAACATGATTGCCACTCATTGCCTCTTTTTCAAACCATAACACCCAAAAGGAGAGAGAGAACAAAAGGGAATGCCCTGCCACAGAGGCAGGGTGGGGTCGGGGAATGGGGGGTGGGAGGGATACTGGGATCCGTGGTGGTAGGAAATGGGCACTGGTGGAGGGATGGGTATTTGACCATTGTATAATTGAAACCCAGGTACAAAAATTTGGAAGTCTACAACTGTACCTCATGGTGTCTCACTAATAAAAATTAAAAGAAAAAAAAAGTATCTGAGTGCTCGAGTCAGGAGTAACCCCTGAGCATCTCCAGGTGTGCTCTCCCCCGCAAAAATAAAAGAAAAAATTTTCCAATTCACTATTACTTAGATAAAACTTGAGGGGATCATGTTAAGTGAAATAAATCATGGGGAAAAGAATACTGGTTTATCTCACAGTTCTGTGGTATACAAAGAAACAAAGGATTAGATATACCAAATAACAAATCCTTGCTCTTGGATAGCAAAACTGAAATTACCAAGTAGTAGTGGGTAGAAGTAGTAGCAGACTAGAAATAACATACAGGGATGGAAAGTCTTGAGCACTTTGGAAATTGTGTCATTTGCTGACTGTGAGGTGCAAGAAATTTGTACATCATAACCATAAATATTAAGATTTTTGTGACCATATTAACTAAACTATAATTTTACATATTTTAATAAAACAAATACATGAGTAGCTATGGAAGAAAAGAATGTCAGTTATGGAAGAAAAGTATTTAAAAATGCAACTATCAAAGGAGTAGACTTAAGGATATATGACAATAAAATTCAACAAGAAATTCTAAACAGGACCCTAAAACAAAAATTACAATGAGAAATCTAGTAAAATTTTAATAAAGGCTCTAGTGAATAACACCAATGTTAAGTTCCTAGTTTTGAAACTATACTATGGTTATGCAAGATGTTAGCATTAAGGAAATCTGAGTAAAGGACATAAAGACTGTACCAATTTAACAATCCTTTTACAAGTTTTAAGTTTCAAATATATGCATTAACAAGACATCCTGTCAGACTAGAAAAAAACAATACTGTTGCTGATGACTGACAAGAAAATTCTCAAAAGAGTAGTTCAAAGGACATCATAATGAATATTAAGTCCACAAATGTAGTTAAAAAAAAAAACTAAATTTAAACTGACCCTAAAAATATACTGGAAAAGGGCACTATGAAAGAAAAAAAAATCCTAGAATTAGCCAACTAAAATTCAGAATACCCCTTAATATCCTACATAAGTATGTTCTATAAATACATGGGCTAAAATAAATGGTAACTTTTAAGGCAGACATCAAATACTTGATTCCTTCATCTCATATTTGGTCTACTTAGTCTACTAATATTTATAAAGTGCTATTATTGTTTGGGGACACACCCAGCAGTGCTCAGGGATCACTGCTGGTAGTGCTCAGACATCCTTTTTTGGTGTAGGAGGATTAACCTGGTCATCTGCATGTAAGGCAACCTTATATGCTGTACTATTTCTCCAGTCCCACCTAAGTGCTAAGTAACATACATAGCAGAAATTCATAATTTTAGAAAGAGAATACATATGAACAGATTCATCTTAATCTGTTAAATCAGATAATTCTAAATATCTAACTTACTCATCATATATATCCCATCTCCAATCAAGATTTATAATTTGTGTCTTTAAATAATGATTAAATTCCTTAATTATCAATGGTTTTATCATCAATATTCTTTTTATTATATATTTCCTAAGTCTTTGAAAGGCACTCAACAGATGCATTAATTTCAGGGTAAAATCAAAAGCTGGCACATTACGGTCTCTATAACCTGTTTCAGTAAATGAAATATAAATGGATTACTGCCACACACATTTATCTATGGTGACTTTTATACTATGGAGTTGGTAAGAGTTGAACAGTATGACAATATATCACCCTCAACCCTTATTTACTATCTTTTACAGAAAAATCTTCCTGATTCCTAGTTTCAATCTTAGCTCCAAATTTAATCAACATCTTCACATAGGATCAATGTAAATCAAAGTTTAGAGCTACATTGACAAATACTATAGTCAATACTCACTTAGAATATAGCAAATCTGAGATTTTGTTTTGTTCAGGTTAAATTTATCATTTAACCATTAGGTTAAATGATAACCTAGAAGACTACTAGAGAATAGCACAAGTTATTAACATAGAGACAATGGCTTGAAAATAGAACATGGACCACCGTTTATAAACTGTTAATGCAAACTGGAGCTAGAGATTGTACAATGGATTTGGCACTTGTGTTTGCACATGATTGACCTGGGTTCCATCCCGAGCACTACCACAAGTAATTCCTGAGTGCAGAGTCAGGAATAAGCCCTGAGCATCACCAGGTGTGGTCCAAAAATGAATTAGAAAAGAAAAAAAATGTTAACAGAGACAGAGCGGTGTAAGTATTATATAAATTAAGCCTCACACAATGTTTCCTATATAAATGGAATAATTCCTAGTCATATTCTTCTGGGCTGGAGTAATAGCACAGCGGGTAGGGAGGTTTGCCTTGCACGCTGCTGACCCAAGTTCGATTTCTCTGCCCCTCTAGGAGAACCGAGAGTATCTTGCCCGCACCACACTGGCAAGCTTCCTGTGAGGTATTCGATATGCCCCCCCCCCAAAAAAAAAGTAACAAGTCTCATAATGGAAATGTTACTGGTACCCGCTCAAGCTAATCAATGAACGGGAAGACAGTGCTACAGTGCATATTCTTCTATACATTTTATTCTCATAAATTCTATTTCCCAAACTGCCAATTCTTACCACTCCCACAAAAGAAGTTTCCATATCATAGGACACATTTCATGTGCAGTTTACAATAGCAAAAATTAGTAACTGTGTGTGATGGGAATTAACTCTCTTTAATTTACGTAAGCACTCTGATATGTTACTATGCCAATATAAAATTAAAAGTGATTCAGTAGTTGCTTCAATTTTATGAGACAATTATACCTCAAATTCAAGTAAATCTTTAGAAGAAACTATTTTAAAATAGCATCTTTTAAAAAACAATCTCATAAATGACCCCTAGATGGGGCTGTAAATTCAGAAATACCTCAGAATCCAGAAATTAATGCAGCCAAGTTTGAGGTATAGAATATAATTCTAAACAACATGATTGATTATAATCCTGCTATTTTTAATTTCAACCAGATGTATCATGAGAATACTACTCATAACTTGAGAAATGTACTAGCTGCAGTTATCCATTAATTCTCTTGTTAATAATCTTTGGTTAAGAATTAGGCATTAAGAATGACTAGACATTATATACGATAATATATTTACATACGCACATATGTATATCTTGGGGCTTTCAACTCTTTGTTGGTTTGGAGAAGGACCTGGGTAAGGAGAGGAATTCAATCAAGCTGAATTTACCTGCGCCCAAAATGTTACTGCATCTTCCACGTGACTTCCGACCACATCTTCAACTAAAACCAAACCACAATGCAAATTAGAAATTATCGATGTTATATCTCTTACACCCACAAATAATTTTTAGTGCCAATACCTTTATTGTATTGTTCATCTTCATCCATTTGGCCAATCCCTGAAAAACTAAAAAATTCATTACCATGAATTAGGTTTATACACCACTTATAACAAAGAATAAACCACATAACGTCCAAATTCCTGCAAGCTTATTTTGTCTCAAATATCAAATTTCTATTTAAAAATCTGAGATAGCTTCTTCAGTTATTCTTTCATTTGAAATGTGCTGAAATTTGCAATTACATCCATCATATACAACTTCTATCTTTGCCATTACCTTTTCAGGCAAGCTTTTACAAATTCAGACTAATTTGTTAAGTATATTTTGATCATTAGATATATTGAAACACTGCATTGTTTTAAATAATGCCCTTCCAAACAAGAACAGGACTTTCACAACTTAAAAACAAATACTGTAAATTAATGAACAACAAATGCTTCAAACTGGCATTTAAGTTACTGCTTTTAAAGATCACCTACAGTTGAACAATACATGGGGTAAGGCACATGCCTTGCATCCCACTGACCTCAGTTAGGTCTCCCAGGACCATCTATGGTCCTCCAGTACAGTGGTGTACAAGAAAAGACACTCCTGAAATTGCAAGACTTGAAAATCACCAACCCATTACTTCAAAACCGGTTTTATTCATAAAATGTATACATAAATCTATACATAACACTTTCTCACCACAAAATATTTCCAAATAAATATCTTTGCTAATAAGTATCTAATGCTAATAGACTGAAATACTGTATCTTACATACAGAAATGCAGGTTTCCTTTTAAAAAAACTAAAAATATCGGAGGCTGGGAGGGGACGGAATAGAACCTAGGTCAGCCTCGTGCAAGGGAAGTGCCTTAACCCCAGAACTTCTCAGGTATTTCTCGGGTCCTGAAAATATTTTTAAAAGCTTTCAAAGTTATCTAAGAGCATCACGGTACCAAAGTTTCTTGCGTTCTCTCAACTACACAAAGAGAAGAATTCTCTTTCAGTATATACAGGGGACTAGATTTTTTTTTCCCCTCTTCTGATTAATTACAGCTGGGTATTTCTCAACTAGACTAACATCAAAACGTCAAATACCCTAATATCAAAACGCCAAATACAACTAATATCAAAACATCAAATACACTAACATCAAAACGTCTTCCAAATAAGGGTTCTTACCCGCCCCCTTCCCCAGTAACTCGCCAGGAGTTTTCGTTTTTTGGGTCACACCTGGCAGTGCCTATTCCCGGCCCTGTAGTCTGGGGTTCCTCCTGGCGAGCTCTGGGGAGCACGTGGGGCGCCGGGAATCGAACGCGGTTCGGGCACGCGCGAGGCAAAGCGCCCTCCCCACTGTACTCTCTCTCTCCGGCCCCAAGTCTTTTTTTTTTTTTATCAATTGCGCAAAACTGTGAAAAATCATGCATTCAGCCTGGTAAATGCCTACCCCTCCCGGAGTGGCTTGAACGGCCTCAACATAGAAATGTTGGCTTTAAAGCCGCTGCCCCCACCCCTCCAGGAGTTATTTCTGAGACGGACGGTTCGAAAACCCTATTTTAAAAACGGGCCGTGGGGGTGGGGGTGGGGTGCGGGTGGGGGTGGGGGTGGGGGTGGTGGAACCGGGGCAACGGTAGCCGGTAGCTGTGTGGCGAGTCGGTGCCGCCTTGCACGTGGCGGGGTTCCATCCCGGCATCCCCTCACCCCCCCCCCCCCCCGGAATCCCACCTGGAGGGACCCCTGAGAGCAAGCCCGGAGCACCGCCAGGAACCAAAACATCACCATCACCATAACGAAATCCTAACGGAATCGAGAAATGCGGGCGCCACCGGCAGGCCCAGAAATGGACCTCGGCCTAAACACACCAGGAGAAACCGCTGCGAGGACGGGCAAGAAACGTCCCGGACGCCACCACCAGCCCGCCTAGACGTCAAGCACTAACCTCACACTTTCTGCCACCGAGTCCCTAGCCAACTGCCCCGGGCCCCACATGCTGAGCCCACGGCCCTCAGCCCGCCACGTCTCGGAGCCTCAGCCGAGTAGAGCACGTGGGGGAGACTCACCGCTCCGGCTTCCGCCGCGCAGGGTTCACACTGCGCTTGCGTGCTCCGCACTGCGCCATCGTCGGGCCTTGTCCACGCGAGCGGCGAACGGGGCCTGCGAGCCTGCGCAGGGCGCCTGCGCGGAGCCCCTGCACGTGGACAGCCATGCACTGAGGCTGCGTGCTGCGGGGCCTTCTGGGCTTCCTTCAGCCGCCTTCTTCGTGGCACCTGGAGCCCCTGGAGCGTTGCTTTCTGGAGAACTCCCATGCCCAGGGGCTTATTTTTATTTTTATTAGTGAGACACCATAAGGTACAATTGTATACTTACACATTTTGTGCTTGGGTTTCAATTATACAATGATCAACGCCACCTCACGTTGCGTTTGTTGTTTTGTTGGTGCTTTTTTGTTTTGTTGTTTTGTTTCAGCAATAGCGAAATTAGAAGGATCCGAGCATTCCCTATGATGGATGGGAAAGAAAGGGTACATAATAAGGGAAAGTTTGGTCGGTGAAAGCATTGTTTTCAGGTTAGTTTGTAGCTTTCCAAGCATTACTCAGCCCAGTCTTGACTTCATGTCTCAGACGCTGCTGTTGTTTTCTTTTGTTTTGCATTTGGTTGTTTGGGGAGTTTTATTGTTGTTGTTATTTTAAACAAGTTGAGACTGGGGAGTTGGAGAAAGCAGCAGAATTACCATAACTTAATTGCCCTGTTATACACCGATGATAGGCCTGGCAAATCTCGCGCAATTTGAAGATTCTTTACGTTGATTTTTCGGTAGTTTAGTTAGTATATAACTTCCAACAAGCTGCAAATATAAAATACGTGCAACTAGTCAACATGGGCTGGAGGGATAGCACAGTGGGTAGGGCATTTGCCTTGCATGTGGGCGACCCGGGTTCCATTCCTCCGGCCCTCTCAGAGAGCCCAGCAAGCTCCTGAAAGTATACTGCCTGCAGGGCAGAGCCTGAAAAGCTCCCTGTGGTATATTCTATATACCAAAAAATAGTAACAAGTCTGACAATGGAGACCTTACTGGTGCCCACTTGAGCAAATCAATGAACAACGGGAGGGCAGTGCTACAGACAACATGAACATATGTTTTCTCACTATCAGCAATTTCTTCCCGTCTCCAAAAATTTTCTCATCTCCTTTGTCATACTTGCCCCAACCACCTATAATACGTAACATTCTTCTGCTCTTTGGTTGTGTTTTGAGACCACACTGGTTGGTGCTCAGGGGCTTTACTCTCTGCACTCAGGGATTACTCCCGGTGGGCTCAGGGGGAGCAAATGGAATGACATGGATTGAACATGGGTCCGCCAGGTGCAAGCAAACACCATCGCGGTGCACTATCAACTCGGGCCCTACAGTTTCTGCTTTCTACTTATTTTAAGTAGAAATATCGCTGGAGCGATAGCACAGCGGGTAGGGCGTCTGCCTTGCACGCAGCCAACATGGCCGACCCGAGTTCGATTCCTCCGCCCCTCTCGGAGAGCCCGGCAAGCTACCGAGAGTATCTAGCCCGCACGGCAGAGCCTGGCAAGCTCCCCGTGACGTATTCGATATGCCAAACCCAGTAACAACAAAGTCTCCAATGGAGACGTTACTGGGCCCGCTGGAGGCCTTTACTTAAAATCCATTTGTAGGAACTGGAGCAATAGTAGAGCGAGTAGGGCATTTGCCTTGCATGTGGCCAACCCGGGTTTGATTCCCAGCATCCCATATGGTCTCCTGAGCACCGCCAGGTGTAATTCCTGAGCGCAGAGTCAGGAGTAACCCCCATTCCTTCCCAGTCCAGTCGCATGAAGTTCTCGAAGTGGCACTGAAGAGTTTTGGTGTAATGGTATCAGCCTGCCAAACCCCTCTTTTGACATGGATGATCACTTCCTTGTAGAATGGTGAGATCCTGGTAGTGAATCTTTAATACAGCTCAAGGAGGACCCTGATTTATTGAGTTTGAACGCCTTGTTTGGCTATGTCTTCGATGACCGCTGCTTCATTTGATCTGCAAATATGTCCTCCCAGTTTGTTGCTTGTCTTTTCATTCTCTAAAAATGTTGTCTCAATGAGCAGTCATTCTTAATTTCGATGGAGTCAAATTTGTCAGTTTTGTCTCCTATCTATCATGCTTCTCTGTTGCATATAAGTTCACAAATGATTTCACCTATATTTTTTTGGTTAGTTTTTACATTCAGAGCTATAATCCATTCTTGAGATAATTTTTGTGTAAGATGTGAAACATAGACTATTTTTGTGGGCCAGAGAGATAAGGTGTTTTTTGTCTTGCATATGATGGTGACTATGTTCCATCCTCGGCACCACATAGTGTTCCTCACAAACCGTCAGGAGTAAACCCTGAGAAGTATCCAGTGTGGCTCCAAATCAAAGAAACAATTGTTCATTTTTTTCATATGGATTTTTAATTTTCCCAGCACGATTTGTTGAAAACACTATCATTTCTTCATTGAATAGCCTTTGTACTACTGTCAAAGACCATTGACCATTTTTGTACTAGTCTGATTCTGAATTCTTTTTATATCTGAGATTCTGGATGTCATGCATCTAGATTACTGTTGTTTCTATGTCTTTTATTAACTTTTGTTTTACTCACTGTGATTTACAATAGTATGGTCAGTGATAGGGTTTCATGCATACAACATTCAAACACCACACCCATCATGGCCAGTGTATTTGTATTAATTCCCATATGGCAGGCCCCATTTTAAAAATCTAAAAGGCATAGTATAAGGTTTCCAATCTTGTTCTTTCTCATAGTTGTTCTGATTTTGCAGTTTTTTTCATTAAATTGAAAGTTACTTTGATTCTTTTTTTTTTTAATTTAACCGATGATTATTTGGAGATGTGCTGTAATTTTCAAATATTTGGAATTTCTGAGGAATCTTTGTTATTTCTAATTTAATTCCTTCGTGGTCAGAGGATATACTTTATTAGCTGAATCATCTTTAAAATATTGATATTTGCCCATGACTTAAAATATGAATCTTAGCAAATGACCTGCATCCATTAAAAAAGTCTGTTAGTATACAGTTGAGTGTTATAAATTCTTCAACAGTTCTTTAACTCTTTTATATGCTCATTAACTTCATATGTATACATAACTCTGACCCAAGCCTGCATTTTCTGAGAAGCAGCTGTGGGAAGAAAAGCAATTAGTGTAGGCCCAAGAATTATATCAGCTTCCAACTATGTCTATCCATATTATATATATTTAGGACTGTAAAAATAAAGTGGAATAGGTCATATACCCACAGAAACTAACCTTACAATATTACATTTATCATTAGGATTCCATAAAACACAACTCTAACTAGAAGAAAACACCAGAGTTTTGGATCCTTTGGGATACATATCAACTTAGACCCTATGTCCAGCAGTCCTTGGTTGAAAATCTAAGTATTCCATTTTCCACTGCATAGTTATTCTGGAAACTGATATAAAAAGACTTCCTCTATCAGGATCAAGATATTTTTTATCATATATACTGAGGATTGTTCATCAAGGGGGTATGGGTTTCCCCATCAGTGGGGTCTAGATCCCGTACTGTCTTATCTCTAGAAACTGGGTAAGGGGTGTATTTTTTTCATTACTAATTGCATCATTCTTCTGCTTATCAGTTCTCATATTTTTTCAGAATTTTGATGGAACATAGATAAGTAAAATAACATCCTAGTCAGCTACCTTTCAATCCTTCCCTTTGGAACATCATTACAGATCCATGCCTTGTTGTCCATTAATTTTACCGACCAGGGATCTAACAGTTAAGGTATACAATTTGGTCTTCAATATCTTTGCATTCCATCATTTAGTTTGATATCAAGGAGTCCAGTATCATTTCAGCTGCATTTTCTACCATTCGCTCTAGTCTGTAGAAGTATCCACTAAATGGAATGGTATGCACTTCATTTCTTTCTATCTTGGTAAAGTGTCATCTGATCTTTCCCAGGGAAAACAGTTTAGTGGCAGCATCTGCAGTTTTTAACATTGACACTTCCCTGAGCTTTCTGATCCCTTACTCCATGCTGTGCCACCTATCTCACCTACACCATCATAGCCATGATGTAGACCAACTCCAGGTATCTTGGCCAGGGTGTAAAAGCCTGAGTCAGGCATAGGTGCTACCATCCACACTCTCGGATCAAACCTTTAATTCTTTCCACCCTCTGATCTAACACCTTCAGAAGCCACTACTACATATATTTTCTGAGTTTTTCCCAATATATTTTAAGTGCAACCTGAAACTCATTCATACTGAAGCTTATCTACCTATGGGGTGCCGGGCGGGGGAGGGGGGTTGTAGGTATCTGTGGGAAATGAGATTTTCCTTAAAGCACCCTGATGTTCAATTCGTGCCTTAAATGCCTAAATGCATAAAATGCCCTGTCATTTTGTTTTCAAGATTTCTAAATCAATAATAGCAAACACAACCACTAGTTCCATTCCACTATAATGTCAAGTCACCTAACACTTCTTTAACTTGTACCTCACCATTATCCACCACCAGAATTAATAAATCTATGTGCAGGAATTACCACTACTACGCTTACCAAAAGCTCTCGGATCTTCATCATCCACTTTTCAGCATATATCTGATCACAAAATTCCATCTTGAGGTTTTGCTTTCTAAGGGTGTTCCTGATATTATCCTCAATTTAACCAACATCCCCTCCATCCCCCCCCCCAAATAAAAATTAACACAAATGTACACATAGAGGTAATTTATTTTAAAAGTCTGAGGAACCAAGAGAGGAATTTGGGAGCAGAAAAAAGGAGAAAACATAAGGATGTACTTGGAGATGTCAGTACTGTGGGTAACCGGGATCCAGTTTCACAAGATTTTCTCAAGAAACTAATGAATGGCATCACAGAATTAACTTCTCAGCAGTTAAATATCTCAGAAGATATATCATTTGTTGTTTTGATTTTGGGGCCACACCGGCAATGCTCAGCAGTTACACGGGTTACTCCTGGCTCTGCACTCAGAAATAATTTCTGACAGTGCTCAGAGGTATTGAACCAGAGAATGCGGGATATTGAACCCGGGTCAGCCACATGCAAGGCAAATGCCTTACCTGCTGTACTGTTGCTATAGCTGATATGTCATTTATTTATTGACTTCTGCCTCTCACTAGTTAAGGGTGTACCTAACTGCCCACATCTTTAGGTTAACATATATGAAGCATGGAGTTCCAGAGAGCATCCTTGGGGAAGGAAGCAAAATTGTCATGACCTGAATCATCAAAAAATAACCCTCAGAAGCCTATTTGGAAATGTTTCATGGTAGTACCAGAATAAAAGAGATTGGACCATATGAATTTGAAGTAACAGAGGAGTTCAACAGTATCAAGCAATGTATAGCAAACAAAACAACTTAAAACATCAGAAGTGACTGCACATAGAAAATGAGTATACAATATTTTCTTATTAAAAATGTAAGATATCATTATAAAGTTTTAAAAATAATTCTAACCATTTTTAAAATTAAAGATGGGGGCTGGAGCGATAATACAGCGGGTAGGGCGTTTGCCTTGTATGCAGACAACCCAGGTTCGATTCCCAGCATCCCATATGGTCCCCCAAGAATTTCCAGGAATAATTCCTGAGTGCAAAGCCAGGAATAACCCCTGTGTATCGCCGGGTGTGACCCAAAAAGCAAAAAAAAAAAAAATTAAAGATGGTCCACATTTGTTCAAAATCCTCAATAACATATTAAACTTTTTAAATTAGTCTGTAAAAGTTTAATATGATCAACTAAACATCTACTTTTTTAATTTTCTTTCAAGAAAATGTCCTCATTTGTTAGGAAAGATGATTACATACAATGTAGAAAATATTACTTTTGACAAAAAACTAAACAAGTGCCCTTTTCTTAAATATCAAAAATAATTATTTTATACTATAAAAGAAATAGTTTAAGAAAAAGTAAACCATTACATTTAAATTAAAAGGAGACAGACATATTTGGATGGTGGTTTCAATTTCCCCAACAGTCTTTAGGAAGCTTTCGAAGATGATGGTAATGGTGCTTTTCCTTTCTGCTTAGCAGCCTTTTCCATTTTTATCTGTAAATTTAAAATAATTAATATAATAATTTATAGAATGCTCTAAAAAATAGGTTTTATATACTTATTTTGGATTCATACCTTATTTACCATCACAAGCACTTAACACAATTAAATAGACTAAAACCTAATAGTTGAAGGAGTCTATTTGCATATCTTAATGAAGTTTTATATAAATTTTACAGAAGAATTTTAATAAAAATAGTAGCTGGTTGAAGCCAAAGATATAGTATCCATGTAACACTAATGGTGCACAGAACTATAGAAGACTTGTTTTTATTTATTTAAATTTATTAAGTAGTTTTTCTTGCACATAGCCCACCCCAGTTTGATCCCCAGCACTATGTATGACCACCAGAAGTGGTCACTGAGCACAAAGCCCTGAGCACTTCTGAATGTGGTCCTCCCCCAAAAATTAGGGGGCAACAAAATGTTAGAAGAGCTGTGGTGCTTGCTTTGTATGAGGCCAACTCTGGTTCAGTCTCAGGATCACCCCAGCACTACTAGGTATGATTTAAAAGTAAATAAATGGGTGCCACAGATGTGGCGAAAAAGGGACTCTCCTTCACTGCTGGTGGGAATGCCGACTGGTTCAGCCCTTTTGGAAAACAGTATGGACAGTTCTCAAAAAATTAGAAATTGAGCTCCCATTTGACCCAGCAATACCACTCCTGGGAATATATCCCAGAGAGGCAAAAAAAAGTATAGTTGAAGTGACGTCTGCACTTGTTTGTTCATTGCAGCACGGTTTACAATAGCTAGAATCTGGAAAAAAACCTGAGTGCCCGAGAACAGATGACTTATTAAAGAAACTTTGGTACATCTACACAATGGAGTACTATGCAGCTATCAGAAAAGATGAAGTCATGAAATTTATATACAAGTGGTACTACATGAAAAGTATCATGCTAAGCGAAATGAGTCAGAAAGAGAGGGGCAGACATAGAAAGATCACATTCATCTGGGGAACATAAAGTAACAAAATAGGAGAGTAACACCTAAGAATGGCTGAAATAAGTACCAGAAGGATTTTTTTTTTTTTTTTGCTTTTCGGGTCATACCTGGTGATGCACAGGGGTTACTCCTGGCTCTTGCACTCAGGAATTACTCCTGGCCATGCTCAGGGGACCGTATGGGATGCTGGGAATCGAACTCAGGTCGGCCGCATGCGAGGCAAACGCCCTACCCGCTGTGCTATCTCTCCAGCCCCATTACCAGGAGGATTACTCCATGGCTTTGAGGCCAGCTGCATACGCTAGGGGAAAGGGCAGCTCAGATGGAGAAGGGAGCACCAAATAAAGGGTGTTGGGAGGTTCCTCCCAGGATGGGAGATGCGTGATGAAAGTAGACTATAAACCGAACATGATTGCCACTCAGTGTCTCTTTTGCAAACCACAGCACTCAAAAGGAGAGAGAGAACAAAAGGGAATGCCCGGCCACAGAGGCAGGGTGGGATGGGGGGATGAGGGTGGGAGGGATACTGGGATCAGTGGTGGTGGAGAATGGGCACTGGTGGAGGGATAGGTATTCGATCATTGTATAACTGAAACCCAAGCACAAAAATCTGTAAGTCTACAACTGTGCCTCATGGTGTTTCACTACTAAAAATTTAAATAAATAAATAAAAGTAAATAAATAGATGGGATGGGGGGAATGGGGGGTGGGAGGGATACTGGGATCCATGGTGGTGAAAAATGGGCACTGGTAGAGGGATGGGTATTTGATCATTGTATAATTGAAACCAAAGCACAAAAATTTGTAAGTCTACAACTGTACTTCACGGTGTTTCACTAATAAAAATTTTTTTAAAAAGTTTAAATTTTATTCTCTGAATAACATCCATTTGCAAGTTTTAAAATAAGAGGGGAATGTTCAGATGAATATTTTCATTAGAATTCTAGAAAATTCTAGAAAATCATGGTGTTTCACCAATAAAAATTTTTTAAAAAGTAAATAAATAACTGTGCTTTATATCGAATATATTTTAATTGCCACAAAAATATTTTTAACTTCACTGTCTAAACTTGCCTGGGCACATCCATTATACCTTATTTTACAAAATACACCTAATATAGCTGGATTATCTCTGGAATATGCACCACTTTTGAGATACTTTCAAATAATTCTCCCCTATACATCCCTGGGTCTTTCTCTTAAAGGTTGTTCGTTCTTTTCACTATAAATGACGCACAGCAGCATTTTGTAAATCTACACTACAGCCTTAGGACTTCTAGAAACATAAACTCTTTCTATGTGATAAAGAACAGAGCAGGCAGGCCTCAGAGTTTGGCATTAAACCCAGGGAATACAAACAAAAAAAAAAGTCTGCCAAGCTCTTCAAATTGCAAATAACTTTCCCAATAATAAAAATCAGATGAATACAACCTTCATCTCTTCCCTATTTTTCTCTATCTTTTCTTTGAGTTGGCTAAAAATTTCATTAAACCTGCTTCATGTGCTGTGGGAGAAGACAGTTGAATAGAGAAGGTACCATTAAGTCAATGACAATTGGAGGGATCACTTGGGATGAGAGATGTGTGCTGAAAGTAGACAAAGGACCAAAGATGATGGCCTCTCAGTATCTGTATTGCAAACCATAATGCCCAAAGTAGAGAGAAAGTAAAAAGGAAAATGCCTGTCATAGAGGCAGGGGGTAGAGTGGGATGGGGGTTGTGGGAGGGATACTAGGGACATTGGTGGTGGAAAATGTACACTGGTGGAGGGATGGATGTTCGATCATTTATGAACATCCATCCTCAAACATGAAAGCTTTGTAACTGTATCTCATGGTCATTCAATTAAAAAAAAAAACAGATAAAAACTACAAAATAATGGAAAATTGTGCAGAATGCTCTTTGAAATTTCATTTTTATTTTTAAAAAAAATGACTCACAAGTAAATCAATTGAGTCCCTATATTTATGTTAATGTTTCCTGAATAATCTAAACTTCACTTTATATATAAAATATTTGACATAAAATTTAGAAAAGAACCTCATTAAGAAATCATATACTCATCTGACTCTACCAGACAATGTGTAATCTGAAAGACTCCCGAAGAACAGTCCACTGGACCAGAGCAATATTACAACAGTTAGGGTGTCTGTCTTGTACACACCTGACTGGGTTCAAACCCTGACACCTCATGTGGTCCACCCTCCTTCCCAAACTTGCCAGAGCCCAGAGCCAGAAATAAGATCTAAGCATAGCCAGGTGTGGCCCAAAAACAAACGAAAAAATAAAGAACATTCCATTCTAAGACGCACATTACAGGCCTTTTCTGATAGAAGAGAATTTGAAACCCACCTCCACCATTTAAGTATTTGATAAAAGTTATTTAACTAACAGGGTTTTTTTTTTTTTTGGCTCCAACATTGAAATCTTTATTCACTCTTAAGTTAATTATAGGAAGAAGTTACTATGAACAACATTTATAGGGTGAAATTATACTTTTTCGTGCTGTTAAGCAACAGTTTTTAACTTGTAAAAAAATACACCATAATAACTACTTCCTAATGGGCACTGGTGAAAGTACGGGTGTTTCATTGTATGACCGAGACGTAGACCCGAAAGCCTTGTAACTGCTCTCACGGTGATTCAATAAATAAAATTATAAAAAATGAAAAAAAAAATAACTACTTCTTAGAGTTGTACTAAGGATATAACATAGATCACTGTCACTGTCACTGTCCTGTTGTTCATCGATTTGCTCAAGCGGGCCCAGTAATGTCTACATTGTGAGAACTGTTACTGTGTAAACGTCACGGGTAACTTGCCAGGCTCTACCGTGCGGGCGAGATACTCTCAGTAGTTTGCCGGGCTCTCCGAGAGCGGCGGAGGAATTGAACTCGGGTTGGCCATGTTGGCCACTTGCAAGGCAAACGTGCTACCACTGTGCTATTGCTCCAGCCCAAAGATGTAACATAGATATAAAGATTAAGTCACTTAATAAAATCAATAAAATAAAAATTTAAAAGCATTCTCCTGGGGGTAGGGGGAGAAAAAAAATCTTTCTCCTTTCCCTCTTATTTAAGGCCAGCTACTAGATATGCAGTAACACCAAGAAGAGCAAAAGTGGTAAACAAACAAAGTAGCATTTAATAGTTTGAAATAGGACTGATGGTTGATTTTATTAATTATTTTATATGTATATATAATCAATCTTTGTGAACTACATAAATTAACCAAATATATTATTCATTTATCCTGTTTTTATATGATTATTCTAAATAATCCTTAAGACTTCCACAGCTATTAAATAAATGATCCACAATCAATATACAATTGCTCTGCAGTACCTTTCTTTCAAGTTAAATGTGAGTAAATTTCCACACAGACCTACCCTTTCCTGGTATCTTCTTTCAAAGAAAGCCATATCATCCTCTTCAGATCTCCTTAAGGAAGAAACTTGATTACTTGTACCTGCTAATAAAGTAAAATATTCAATATATATAATTATAAGTTCTCCTGAAACAAAAACTAAAATAGAGCTTTCTTCCTACCCAATGGTATTTTATTTTCAAACCAGAAATGACCAAAATTAATCTTTGATCCTACTTAATCACTTAATCACTTAACTTCCCGTTAGTCGTCGATTTGCTCGAGCGGGCGCCAGTAACGTCTCCATTTGTCCCTGTCGCGTGCTAGTGTAGCCCAATGGCATCTGTTCGCTCCGGGAACATGAAGGGCCTCAAACCGATTGTTCATGATCTTGACGAAGAAGTCTGACCATCTGGTAGGTGGGCGGCTACGCGGTCTTTTGACATCCCGTGGAATCCAATCAGTAACAGCTCTAGTCCAAGGGTCGTCTTTAAATCTCATTACGTGACCAGCCCATCTGATTTTCGACACCTTGGCAAATGAGACAGCGTCCCTGATCCTTGATCGTTGACGGATGTCAGATCCTACTAGCTAATTCTTTTTAAGAGTAGAACGTCCTAAACCAGAAGTATTTTCACTCTCAAATTTTTTCCAAAGAGTCAATAGCTCATATTAAATAACACCTTATTTCTGGGACTAGAGCGATAGTACAGCGGGTAGAGCATTTGCCCTTGCACGCAACCAACCCGGGTTCGATTCCCAGCATCCCACATGGTCCTGAGTGACAAGCCAGGAGTAATCCCTCGGCATCACCGAGTGTGATCCAAAAAGCAAAAAATAATAATAACATTTAAAAATAAATGAAAATTTATTTTTAATATATGTATTTATTTCATATAAGATATATAAAATATAAATATATTTATTTCATATAAGAGTATACTTATCTTTATTCATCTACTCTATAATTTAACACTAACCTAGAAATCTGTATAACACTGATGGTGAACAGAATTAATTATAGAAGACTTGTTTTATAGTATGAATCTTTATGTTTCTCCAAATTAATATGATGAAATCCTAACACTTAATATGGTGATGTGAGGGGCAGGACTTTGAGGAGGTTACTAAATCATGAAGAAATAATGCTTGTGAATGAAATTATTGTTCTCTTAAGAGACACCTCCGCTCCAGACAGATCCCTTCCTACTTCAACATGTGAGTACACAAAGAGAAGGCAGCAACTGTGAACCAAGAAGTGATTCTTCTCTCTGGATTACAGCCAGGTTGGTGTTTTGTTCTTTGACTTCCCCACCTCCAAAACCATAAAAAACAAATTTCTTTTGTTCATAACCACCTGATCTGTAGGTCTTTGTTACAACAGTTCAAAAGGACTAAGACCGTTTGTGTAAGCGACCATAAGGGATATTACCTGCCCTGAACATTTTTCAAAGCTAAAGTAATTCTTACATTTTTCCTTGTCATTCACTTTACAAAACTAATCAAGCACTAAAAACTTTGAATTGCCTCAGGAAAGAAAAAGTGGGTTCTGTGTAAATACACCAACAACCAAGTCTCATGAAAAAGTTGACCGTCATTTCAGATTATTTTAGTTAAATCTCTTCGTGTCCAAAACTGTACCTGTTCCAGGTTTGGTTTTGTTGTTTTGGCTCAGAGAACTATGCAATGCAGGGAATCAAACCCAGGTTCTCACATGAAAAGTGAGTGCTCCAGAAGCTGGCGAATAAGTACAGCAGACAGGGCACTTTCCTTGCACATCACCGAGTGATTCCAAGGTACAGAGGCAGGAGTAAGCCTTGAGCACCACCACGTGTGGTCCATTAAAACAAAATATAACTCCAAAAACATGTGCTGCAGCCCTTTAAGCTGTGTCCCTGACCCATATTCTAGTTTTTGAAGTATATAAATTCATCCTCACCAAGCAATACAAGTCAAACAACTCCAGTCAACACTCCAGACTATAACCATAGTCTGCCAAAATCCTCTATTATCTGCCTTATGACAAAATCATGAAAAACTGCTTAGAATAATGAGTTATCTATCATTTTTTTCTGAAAACTCAGGGTTTTAATTTGAACTCTTTTATATGCTCACTTTCATTGAGCTGTATTTTACAGGCATTTAGCTGGTAAAATAGTACATTATCACTTTCATCCAAGGTGATTATCAGAAAGGTGATTTTCAGTGTTGGTAAACTGTGCTCTTGCTGAAAAGAGTTTCTAAGGACTTTGCCCCTATAATCATTGAGAGAAACATATCTAAATGGTTTCAAACCCAACATCAGTTTAAGTATGAGCAGTACTACAGAAGCTTTGTTTCTCCTTCCTCCAAACCAACAGAATAACTGGTGACACCATCATTTGGGCCTTGGCTGCCACTATACTCAGTCAAAACCCAAGCTTAATATGGCAATTGTGTCAATCTTGAAAGGTAAGTTAATTGTTTCCTTTTCTAGATTTTAATGTTTTTATATTTAATCAATTCCTCATTGTGTATTTTTGTAATCTGTCTTAAAATTGTTTCTAAAGAAAGTTGGGATACATGAAAACATGGTTTTAAAAACTTTTTGAATTCTCATTTAAAAATACTTTTGAATCTGGGGCTGGAGCAATAGCACAGTGGGTAGGGCATTTGCCTTGCATGCGGCCGACCCGGGGTTCGATTCCCAGCATCCCATATGGTCCCCTGAGCACCGCCAGGGGTAATTCCTGAGCGCAGAGCCAGGAGTAATCCCTGTGCATTGCCGGGTGTGACCCAAAAAGCAAAAAATAAAATAAAATAAAAAGACAAAAAATAAAAAGAATGTTCTCTTTAAAAAAAATAGTTTTGAATCATAAATTCTCATTTAAAAATACTTTTGAATTATAAATTCCTTCTTAGTATTTTTATCTTGTTATCTACAGATAAACTAGGACATTAGTGCTTAAAAACAAATTAATTCCTTGTGGGGAGGTCACATTCAATGGTACATAGGAACTGGCTCTGTGTTCAGGGGACCATATGGTGCTGGGATGCTAACCAGAATCTGAATCATGTGAGGTAAGCTCTTTAACCTTGAGAGAGATTAAAGCTAGGCAAGCACTAGCTCTCTGGACTAAATAAATATAAATTCTCTCTTTCTTCTTATTTTTTTTTGGTTCAGTTGTTGTTGTTTCGGGGTAACATCCAAAAGTAATAAGCTCAGGGCTTACACCTGACTCGGTGTTCAGGGATCACTCCTGGCAGGGCTCAGGGGATTATATGCAATGCCCAGGATGGAGCCCCTCGTCGGCCACAAGCAAGTCAAGTGCGTTACGCATTGTACTAGTGCTCCAGCCACAACTTTATTTTTATGTGTCATTTATACATGATACAACTTGCTGACCTCTAATCATTACTGGATTTTATCTTTTGAGTTTTTTGTTTTGTTTCACTGGGGGGCCACAGCCAGCAGTGCTCAGGGGCTATTCCAGGCTCACAGAGTACAGCATTTCTCCATACGTAGCATTTCTCTGTACTCAGTTGAGTTCTCTCTGATCTCGGATTCTATCTGGGGGCACACTTAAAAGATCAAAGCAGTTTAGATCACTAGAGGGCTCTCATATCCAAATATGAAAGCAGTTTACCTGAAAAGCATATACCTGAACAAGGTTTTAAAAATTCAAACTATAGTATTACCACAATCCTCACGATTCTCTAGTTAATAGTTAAATCTAATTACTTTTCCCAATGAAAAATGAAGTTTCTAGTTTTTTTCTCAGTTCCTGAACCTTTTCTCAATTTATCTGACGAAACAATAATCAAATTACAATATGGGGGAGGAAGGTGCCAGAAATTTAATAAAAGCTTTATATTCTTAATTACTATAAATAATTTAATTTCATTTTCACCTTTTTGTGTTTCTTGAGAACTAGAGGGTGCTTGAAATGCTTTTAGAAATGGATGATCCGTGGATGTAGCTGGAGAATCTAAAAATTCAATTGAAGGGACACCTGAGAGCAAAATATATAAAGAACAAACATGAAATCTCAACATGTAATGGTCTAGATAAGTTGTTATTTTTAATATGAAATAAATTGGAACCTCAGGAGAGTCATCAGAAAAAATATTTTCTACAAAAAGATATATTAACTTACAAAGGCAAATGAATACAAGTATCTTTTTATTTCTCATAGAAATTTTTACAGAAAAAAATATGTACAAATTATATACAAATTATAAATATGTCGGCAAAGAAATTTTTTTTAAACCTTAGTATACTCATAAAACACTTTAAAGAAATCAATTACATGCATAAGAACCTTAAGTTGGAAAGGGTATAATAAAGAACTTTTGCTGGTTTGGGGGTCATACCTAGTGTTGTTCAGGGCTTACTCCTGCTCTGTGATCAGTGATCACCCCTGGCGGTACTCAGGGGATCATATATTGCCAGGGATCAAACCCAGATAACTCTCATGCAAGGTAAGTACCTTACCTGCCGAACTATCTCTCAGCCCTATTTGTATTCGTTACTGAACTTTATAAAAACAAAAGACAACTTCTGCTTGCATAAAGTAAGAAATTATCCACAACTCCATACCACAAGCTACAAAGACCAACTGCTAAATACATCAAGTTTTGGACCAAAAGGAAGGAAGCTGCAGAGAAAACATGTTCTATCTTCTTCACAAAACCACTTCCCCCCTGAGCCCGCTCCCCACCACCATGGCTCAAAAGAAATACATTTCAGTTCTATTTGGTTCTAAAAGTTAGCACTGAGGATTCTGGCAGGATGGCCATCCTGCCTAGACAGGAGGAGAGACCCAATGGCCAGACCGCCAACTCTCTTCCCAACATTTCCAGCTAATGGGCAGATGATTGACAAAGTAAAATACAGGACCTGGGACAGGACCAGACATGAGAGGAAAAAGGGGATCCCCAGGGGGCATGCAAGAGAGAGGAAGGCTGTGACTTGAGGCATAGTTAAGAGAGAAATGCTGTACTCCAGAGAGCAGTGGGCCACTGGTGGGGAAAAGGGGGTTATCAGCCACTGGTCCAGAACTCGGGGAGCTGACACATACAATGGCAGCCATCAGCCAAGGAGCCAAGAGTTAAGGATAAGGCATCCCTGCTGCTGGAGTGCCCGATGTAAGAGACTGTCCCTGTGGTCACTGGGATGCCCTTGTCTGGGAGCAAGACTAAGAGCTCAACTTGTAACCTGCCAGGTGCAAGAAGACTGTGAAATCCTGCGAAAGGCTGCTCCTCTTCGCACCTGGCAGTGGATTATGCAGAATACCTGCTCTATCCATTACTGGAACTCTCATTCACCTAAGATGCTACGGTCTCAGTCAAGCCTGGAGTGCAAGTGGCTCAGTAGGGAGAAGATTGCTGATGGCATCCAGAAACTCAGTGGGCCATCCTCCCTGTGTCTCTGTGACAGCTCCATGACTGCTTGACACAGTCAACCCCACAGCTTCTGCCCTGCTCTCCTCCCATGCACCCCTCTGAAAGGTTCAGTGACAGGCCCGACAGTCGAGAACTAGAACACAGAAAAGGGGTAACAAACATGAAGCAGCTGGGAAAGACTAGACTAGAGACCCAGCCTAGAGGAGAGGGAGTTTACACATCTCGGCCCCCACTGCTTAGCACTAGCGGACCCCTGGAGGGTTTGACTGTGCTGTTTCTCAAACAGTAACCTCTCCACACTCAGCTGCCTCACTTCCTACCAGGTGTGGCCACCAGACCTCCAATCATCTAAGCAGGTTCAGGGCTGCCCATACAGAAGGCAACATACACCAGGATATCCTAAGTGAATGCCCCAGGGTTACATTCTACAGCCTACAACAGTGATACAAGGCCTAAAACAACCACACAACTCAACACAAACCTTTTAATGTACAATACTAAATTAATTTAGTCCAATAGTAAAGAAAAAGAGAAGACAGCATTTCCCCACAAATTGTTGAGAACAACAAAAAACCCAAAATAGAGTTCTAATGTAAATAAAATGAGGGTGAAACAGGCTGAGCACATGCTTTCATGCAGGAGGCCCAGATCCAAACCCTGGCATCACAGAGTCCCCTGAGCACCACCAGAAACAATCCCCAAGCACAGTGCTAAGAGACCCCTGAGCACTATCAGTTTTGGCCCCAAAACAAAACAAGGGGAATAATAATATTAAGTGAAATTTTAAAAAAACAATGGGTAAACAAAATGAGATCTATAGCAAAAAACTCTACTTAAAGATTCAAAGAGCGGGCAAGGCAATGCCTTACCCACTATACCATCTCTCATCCCGTTTGAATTTCAATCCCCAGCACCTCATATAGTCCCCCAAGCCCACCTGGAGTGGCCCCTGAACACGGAACCAGGACTAAGTCCTGAGCACAGCTGAGCATGGCCCCAAAAGAGAAACAAAAATATAACAGTGGCCACTGGGCCAGAGCAATAGTACAGCAGGTAGGCGGCTGACCAGAGTTCGATCCTCGACATCCCATATGTCCCCCAAACACTGTCAAGAGTAATTCCTGAGTGCAGAGCCAGGAGGAACCCCTGAGCATTACCAGGTGTGACTCAAAAAAAAAAAAAAAACAGTGGACACTGGTGTTGCTGAACATCAGAGTACAGCCCTGGGTTTGAGGCCTTGAATAGTTTAAAAAAAAATTCAAAGAGAAAGAGAAGTACCAGAATTAAAAATTATAATAGTTGATGGTCTGGAGAGAAAGTTCAATTAACCCCAGTGCATGTTTGTCATGAAGGAAGCCTGAGTTGGATCCCTAGCACTACCTGTGGTCCCCGAGAACCACAAAGAGTGATCCTAGGGCATCAAAGCCAGGAGTAGCCCCTCAGCACCTCTGGCTGTGGCCCAAACACACACACACACACACACACACACATTACAACAGAACTGTGAAATACAGTAGTGAGGCTTAACATTAAAAAATCAATATAGGGGCTGGAGCAATAGCACAGTGGGTAGGGCATTTGCCTTGCATGCGGGTTCAATTCCCAGCATCCTATATGGTCCCCCTGAGCACCGCCAGGAGTAATTCCTGAGTGCATGAGCCAGGAATAACCCCGTGCATCGCCAGGTGTGACCCAAAAAGCAAAAGAAAGCAAAAACTAAAATAACTAAGTAAATAATAAAAATATCCAATCTGCATTCTCAAAAAAAAAAAATCAATAGAGCTGGTGAGTCAGAAAGTATGACTGTACCGCTAACACATGGTCTTATAAACCAACATTAACTCAACAACAACAACAAAATATAAATTAAAATTATAAATAAAAATAAAATGAGACATTTTGGAGGAAAATAAATGAAGTCTCTAAAGTGCTAAACAAATGTTAGACTTCACCATTGTTAGCACACATAAAATAGTTCTGGCAAGCTCTTACTTCCTATTTCATCACTTACCAACTCCACTGTCATCCAATCGCATGTAACCTTCTGCCAATGAGCTGAAGCCAGTTAATCCTCCCATTGCTGCATAAGGAACATCCTGCCCCACTGGTTTGCCCTGGGCCAGTCTTTCTTGCTTAGTTTCCACTACTGTGTCATGAGCATAAGCAGGCTGACCACAACCACATGTGAAGCAACTGTGAAATCCTGAACACTTGGAACCTGAATCAAAGATACAAAGTGAGTTTTAGTGGTTGCATTATCTTCCCTAAAAAGATTTTTCTTGGTTAAAGGAAGCTAAATCTGGATCCTTCTTGTCTTATCCTGTGGCCCCTCCCTTACCTCCATCCTGAACTCTCTCTCAGTCATTGCTTTTAATTCTATAAGATGCCAGAGTAACAAGAGAGAAAATGGAGTATGGGGGAATGTCAAGAAAATCAACTTTTATACGAAAAGAAATTGGGCTCAACTGGACATCCAGGAAATTCAGGCCCAGTTTTGAAAAACTGATTAGAAGCCTATATGGTAGGAAGAGTCTGGAGACCAAGTGAAGAGATAATGTAGAACACTTTCTTGCTTCAATTCCTCATAATAGTCCATTGAAGAACAACCCACAGATACAATGGAATACTGCTTAGCAATAAAAAAGGGGAAAAGTACTGGTACATACATAACCTGGATGAATCATAAAACATATTAAGCGAAAGAAACCAATCATGAACTATATTTTATAGTTCCTTTTAGATCAAATATCTAGAATAAATAATCCACAAAGAAAGAAAATTAGTAGATCATTAGTTTCCTAGGGCTGATGATCGGGAGAAATAAAGAATGACTACAATTAATATGGGACCGCTTTCAGAATGATAAAAATATTTTAAAGTTTACTCTGCTTTGCACACGGCCAACCCAGGTTCGATTCCCAACATCCCGTATAACCCACCAAGCACCGCCAGGAGTAACTCCTGAGTGCAGAGCCAGGAGGAACCCCTGAGCATCACTGGGTGTGACCCCCCAAAAAATCTGGCAGTGTTCAGGGGCTACTCATGGCATGGTGCTTAAGAGTGACCCTTGGCAATATTCAGGAGATGACCACCTGAGTGCCAGGGATAGAACTAGGATCACCCATGTTCAAGGCACCTTACCCCCTGTACCATCTCTCCAGCCCTAAAAATGGTTTTTATTTTTTAAATTTCATTCTCAGATTCCAATTCAAATTATTATAAAATCAACTGAAGTAACTATCTCCTGAAGTCACCTGTCTAATACCCTCCTATTCCTCTAGGTTTTTAGAAGAATGATCAAACGAAAGGATACACAAGATGGGGCACAGAGGATAGATCTGGGTAATAGAAATTGCAGTAGAACTGCACTGTAGCACTGTCCTCCCGTTATTTATCGATTTGCTCGAGCGGGCTTTTTGTTACTGTTTTTAGCATATCAAATACGTCACGGGTAGCTTGCCAGGTTTTGCCGTGCAGGCGAGATGCTCTCGGTAGCTTGCTGGGCTCTCCAAGAAGGGCAAAGGAATCGAACCTGGGTCGGCTGCGTGCAAGGCTCTACCCGCTGTGCTATCACTCCAGCCCAGAAATTGCATCCAGCCCAGAAATTGGTGGTATTACATCCGAAGCATTACAACTGTTGTTTTTCCTCCCAGTCTATGTTTTTGGTAATAATTGGCCAGAAAAATGCTCCCACCTTTCAAAAAGTTACATCAGAACATGTGTCATGGCTCTTTAAAATCACTGTCCTCCCATTGTTCATCGATTTGCTCGAGCAGGCCCAGTAATGTCTCCATTTTGAGACTTGTTGTTACTGTGTTTGGCATATTGAATACGTCACGAGTAGCTTGCCAGGCTTTGCCGTGTGGGTGAGATACTCTCAGTAGCTTGCCGAGCTCTCCAAGAGGGGCGGAGGAATCGAACCCAGCGTGCTATCGCACCAGCCATTATTTAACTTTCTTGGGTTATAACTGTTTAAATTTTCTGACAGAAAAAAAAAAACAATAACTTTTTACACACATACAGTGTTAGCATGACTATCCACTGAGTTCTTCTCAGTCATTTAACATCACATTAACTTTTCAGTAAAGAAACAAACATTTTGTCTATGAGCTGGAAACCATGGAACTCACAAGCGTGGCAGACAGAGGCAGGCGCAGCGCTATGCTGGTCCGCAAAGTGCTTGCACCTGCAGCGGATGGGTTGCGTGCCGTTCAGCGGGACATAGCGGTAGGCCTGGCACTTGCAGCCGGGCACTCGGCATGGCAGACTGATGGGGCGCTGCTGTGGAATCGTTTCAAAGTCAGTTTTGTGTTGTTTGTACCTTAGAAAATATAAGAGGGAAGAAATATCAACAGCTTGGATACTACCAAAATTTAAAATTTTATTTTCAATAAGTGCAAATATAATTTGGCGAGTGAGCAGTTGTCTCTCTTTGGTTATACTTGTTAGGAAGGTGACAATGAACTTCCCCACCTGCTGTATGGTATCTGTGGTGATTTGATCATAGAAAAACATTCACTCTTAACAGATTTTTTTAAAGTAATTTTTACCTAATTTTTCACAACAATATGCAAAGAAAAATACTTCCTTTAAACCACTGCTAACAGATCATTTTATGTGGAAATACAACCTTTGCATTAAAAATGTTTTTAGGAGGCCAGAGCAACAATACAGCAAGTAGGGCACTTGTCTTGCATGTGGTTCAATCCCCACCATCCCATATGGTCCCCAAAAAACTGCCAGGAATAATTCCTCAGTGCAGAGCCAAAAGTAACCATTGAGTATCGCTGGATGCAACCCAAAGACAAACAAAAAAACTTTTTTTTTAATTGGGCTGGAGCAATAGTACAGCAAGTAGGGGACTTGCCTTGCATGTAGCCATCCTGAATTTTATCCCCAGCACCCAATACAGTTGATCCCTGAGAACAGAACCAGGAGTAAGCCTGAGCACTGACTGCTGAGGAAGGAGGGAGGAATGAAGGGAGGGAGGAAGGAAGGAAGGAAGGAAGGAAGGAAGGAAGGAAGGAAGGAAGGAAGGACCAGAGTGCTAACACAGCAGGTAGGGCACTTGCCTTGCATGTGGCTGACCTGGGTTCGATCCCTGGCATCCCAGATGGTCCCCCAAGCACCACTAGGAGTAATTCCAGGAAGTAAGGAGGAAAGAAAGGAAAGAAAGAAAGAAAGAAAGAAAGAAAGAAAGAAAGAAAGAAAGAGGGGGAGGGAGGGAGGATGGGAGGAAAGAAAGAAGGAAGGAGAAAAGAAAAAAAAGAAAGAAAGAAAGAAAGAAAGAAAGAAAGAAAGAAAGAAAGAAAGAGAGAGAGGGGGAGGGAGGGAGGATGGGAGGAAAGAAAGAAGGAAGGAGAAAAGAAAAGAAAAGAAAGAAAGAAAGAAAGAAAGAAAGAAAGAAAGAAAGAAAGAGGGAGGGAGAGAAAGGAAGGGAGAGAAAGAAAGAAAGAAAGAAAGAAAGAAAGAAAGAAAGAAAGAAAGAAAGAAAGAAGGAAGCAAGCGCTCTCACTGAGAAACTAAAGAACTTTGCCATTCCAAATTGGATTGTGTCCATTTGAAGGTTACATTCATGGAAGGTGTATACCACTAAGAGACTGGCCTTCTATTCACACAAGAAAAGACTATACAACTAACACAAATTTACCAAAATGCCTTCTCAATTCTGAAAGATATTGGCATAAGCCTCACCTTCCATTCCTCCACAGTTTTGGTTGGGGTTGCTAAATAAGTAAGTTTAAAGTCAAATTATGTACAAATTACTCATCCTAGCAACTGCCCAACAAACTCTGGCAAACTCCATGTGTGTAAATAGCAACTGCACAAAGAATCTCATGAAAGCACTCCTGAAACTATACAAACAGGGTGTGCTCTTCCCACAGCTCCTTAAGAACAGAAAGTCAGAGCTGTTACTTAAAGCAACACGTAATAGGCTTGGAGATTTTCTTCTAAGAAGACCTTTGATTCCATTGAGCTTTACACTGTGACCTGCTACAGGAGAAGTAGAAAAATGTGAAGAAGAGCATGATGAAGGCAGACACGTTGCATACCTTAGATTAAGGAAAAACACCCCAACCACTGGCCCCTCATATATTGCCTTTCCCTCCCTGTGCTTCCCTTGAAACATGGCCCTCTGTAATAAAGCGCTCAGTGCTCGTATTTTTGTTGGTTTAAATAAAGACACTGAATATATTTCTTTTTTGTTTGTTTTTTTTTAATACTTTATTTCTTTATTGAATCACTGTGAGAAAAGTTACAGAGCTTTCGGGTTTAGGTCTCAGTCATGTAAGTATCAAACACATTTCCCTTTACCAATACTTATTTTTAACCGTGAACCCCAATAGAACCCCACCTCCCACCCCTCCCAATTCCTGTGAGGCAGATGAGTTCTAGTTAATACTCTATCCACTTTGACTAGATACATTGTTTCGATAGAAGATACACAATTATTGTTTAGAGTTTACGACCCCCCCCCCCAATCAGATATGCTGAAACAGTGTTGTGAAATGATTTGCTTTCTACAGCTTGGTTTAAGAAAAAAATGATGTCGCGCGGCCGCAATAGCGGCCACGCGGTTTTGGATTTCTGCTGTTTCACTTACTAACCCTGGAAGTATTTCTATTAAAAGTTAGATAGTTAAGAGATTGGTTTCTGTGCTCTGGAGTCGTGGCCGTGCCGGAGAGCCGCTCGTGGGGGGCAGCTGGTGACCTCGGTTGGACGTGAAGGACGGCCCAGAACGCCCCCCTTCCCATGAGGCCCCCGCTGCCCCCCGCCCCCGGCTCAAACCTGCTGTCCACAAGGCTCCCGTGCGGCCGCCATCTTTCTTTGCAGAGAGGAGCGGGCGAGCGGGACAACACCTTTTCCCCTCCGGGCAGGCTTGGTGGCACGGTTTAACACATAGTCCATTTGCTTTTCTGCTCCAAGCGGCTGGTTCTCTGTGCTAAGTCCTTGTGCCTCCGGGGCCGTGGCCGTGCCGGAGAGCCGCTCGTGGGGGGCAGCTGGTGACCTTGGTTGGGCTGAATATATTTCTTAATGTCAAAAGGATGATTACCATCATTAAGGAATGTTGCCTGGGAGTCAATTCAAGCAACTCTTTTTTTTAAATTTTTTTAGTAAAGCAAGGTAGTTTTTACTGAATGAAACTTCATTAGAAAGATGTGAGAGGAAAGGAAATGTGTTCGAGAAAGAATATGGGTGGGTTTTTCCAGAGTAGAAATAAGCAAGAAACAAAGAAACACAAACACAAGCAAGCCAGATACAGGTTCAAGGGAGAACATGGGCTGGAAGAGCAAACCAATTCAAGCAACTCTTAAGGCAAGCAGTTCCACATCCCTGACACTGCCTTGCTCCCAGGCAACACTCGATTAGTCTGGGATGTCTCTGAGCACTGCTGGGGGTAGCCCATGGCGCTCTGGAGGTTCCGGGCATGGCTGGGGTGTCCCTGGTGGTCCCTAGCACCACAGAACCCGGCAGAACTGTATGCTCAGGCTGTCACATTATCCAACAGAAATGGTTGGCTGAGAATTGCCAGGAGCAGACCCCAGCCACTACCAGGTACCACTTGGGTGGCTCCCCCCAAAAAAAAGCAGTTCTGCAGTCTGATTACACCTCCTTGGCCTTGTCTAGTGGGAGAGCGGAGGTACCCCAATCTAATAGAAAGAACCCTGGCAAAGTCACAGGAGCACCTAAACCTTTTATTTCCATGACAGAAGATGGTGACAAGATTCTATTAATGAGTTCTAATAGACTATGATCTTTTGAAAACCTGACACAGCATGCAAAGAAAACACTTTAATTTTTAATGTATTAGATCATTATCACTATCCTCCCGTTGTTCATCGATTTGCTCGAGCGGGCCCAGTAACACTGTGACACTTGTTACTGTGTTTGGCATATCGAATACGTCATGGGGAGCTTGCCAGGCTTTGCCGTGCAGGCAAGATACTCTCTGTAGCTTGCCGGGCTCTCCAAGAGGGGGTGGAGGAATCGAACTCAGGTCAGCCATGTTGGCTGCGTGCAAGGCAAACGCCCTGCCGCTGTGCTATCACTCCAGCCCCAGTGTATTAGATAAAGTTTTATTTTAAATGTTTCTCTATCACAGAGAAACATTTATCTAGACATTTATCTAATGTTATCTAGAGAAGACACACTCTGCTACAGTTTTATACTTTATAATCACAAGGAAAGTTAGCAAGAAAATATTTTACCTATGTGTACAAAAGCACAGTGTCTCTGGGCCCACAAGCTTACAATCCATTCCAGTTGGTGATCGCCAGCTCACGTATAACCTGTTCTGTAAACGCAGAGGTAAAACTTTTCTTTTATATTCTTCATATTCTTCGGGAGTAAAAAGTTTCCCCCCATCATCGTCACCAACAATTCTACAACAACAACAACAAGAATACATTTTTTAATCCTTATGTATAAAATAATAAATAAATGTTTTCAGGGCTAGAGAGATAGTACAGCAGGTAAGGCACATGTCTTGCACACAGCAGACCCGTGTTCAATCTCTGGCATCCCACATGGTCCCCTGAGAACACCAGAAGTAATTCCTAAGTGCAGAGCCAGGAGTGATCTCTGAGCCTCCTTGGGTATGCTTCCTGCCCTGGCCAAAAAAAAAAAAAAAGCCTTATATATAAATAGGTACATTTTTTAAAACATTCATAAGCTATTAACTATCAATATTTTCCCTTACATAAATAATTTAGATATACAATAACTTTTTTTTAAAGAACAACAACAACGATTTTATTCTAAAGTAAGTTTTGGGCCATTTCCGTTTATTTTTGCTACAAGTAATAGGTGCCTTAAAATTAATGCAAACCTTTAAAGGAAGAGATCATCTGTACTTTGGTTCTAAATCAGTGCTTCTCAAACTGTATTTATTTACTAAATGCTATGGAGATTTTGAACAAATGTAGATTCAGACTAACAATTCCAGGAAGACCTGATAGTCTGCATTTTTTTTTTTTATGCCCAGGGGTTTACTCCTGGCTCTGCACTCAAGGATCACTTGTAGCGGTGCTTGGGGAGACCGATAAAGGATGCCAGGGATAGAATCCTGGCCGTGTAAGACAAGGCAAGCGTCTTGCCCACTGAGTATCGCTGGGACCCTTGGTCTGCATTTCAAACAAACGCTCAGGAAGCCCCATTTTGCTACTCTTAAGTAGCAAAACTCCTCCCCCAGCTTCCCCTTGCAAATGCTGCCCAGAAAGGCACACACGCAGTCCAGGCTGAATAGGGAAAGAATGTGTGTTTCTGACCTTGATTTATCAGCTTACCTTTTCAGGGTCCTTTCAAATCTAGGCACCCAAGGCCGACTTTCCCCAACTTTCCCAAAGCTCCAGAGTCTCTTCTATGGATTTGTTCCAGCTTATTTAATGCTTTGCATAATAATTTCCATTCCACCCTCCATTTTCTGGGCAGAGCAAGAGACTTATATAACTGGAGGCCCACGAATCCACATGTCTTAAGTGCTACATTATCACTCCGCACCCATTTCTATCAACTTGCTCCTGCACTGACCTGGACGGACCTGGACGGCGCAGGAGCCAGTCCCGCTCCGGCTCAGCGGAACGTCCTCCGTTCACGGGACTCAGGCGTTCACCGGAGCTGGCCCTACCCGAGGTGAAACCAGCCCCACCCAGCTCCTTATTTTTTCAGGGGAGTGAGGGAAAGCTGTCGGTTAGGGAACCCGAGAGCCCAAACAGGAACCGGGGAGCGACCCCGTGGTCCAAAGCAAGCAAGAGTATTAGGAGCTTGGGGTTCCACCGGCTTGAACGGTGACCGTGTGGCTTCGTGCTTCTTCCCCTCTCCCGCGCATCAGTGCCACATCCTCCTGCCTCCCTCTCCGACGATTCCCACTCGCCCAGTTTCCCGGGCGGTCAAATATATTTCTTAGGAGATGGCAGAAGGCTTTGTCACCACGAGTGAGACCACCCGTCGGGTCCGGGCGCAGGAAACCCCTGGGTCCACGAACCCAAGGAGCTGCTCGTTTCCTAGAATTGCTCCGGAACCCCCCGAAACTACACGGATCCGTGCGGCTGTTCCGGGGGATGGAGGCACATTTACAAGTTCACGACCTCACCCTAGGACGAAACGTCTCTCTCTCTCTCTCTCTCTCTCTCTCTCTCTCTCTCTCTCTCTCTCTCTCTCTCTCTCTCTCTCTCTCTCACACACACACACACACACACACACACACGAGCACTAATCACTGGTCTTTTAAAATACAAATTGCACCTCTGCATAAAATCTAGAGTAAATAATCCTTCTTGGAGGTAGATGGAGCGAGAGGCCTTTTAAATAGGCTCCCGGAAGACTTTATTAGTCTAGAACTGCGCGTAATATTTAATTACAGGAAGACGATACCGGGAATCAAATGTCAGCCTCCCTGAACGGATTCGGGGAGCCCCGGCGGTGACCTCGGGCCCCCGCCGCACAGCCCCGCGTCCTCACCTCCGGTACTCCAGGTACTCGTCCACGGCCGCCGCGCCCCCGGCAGGTAACGTCAGCCGCTCCATGGCCCGCGGGGAAGTGGCCGGTCCGAGGCCAGCGGCCAGCCCCGCCAGCCCCGCCGACCGCGCCCCTCCCGCTCCCCGCCCGATTGGCCAGGCCGGGGACCAGGACCCCGCCCCGGTGCGCGCGCTGCCCGGCCGCCGCGCTCGCGGGGCGTGGACACGTATCCCAAGCCCGCCCGCTCCCCTTTTGCGGCTCCCCTTCCCCTGCTTTGTCAGAGGTGCCCGTCAAATAACCAGGGAGTGAGTGAAAGGCCTTGAAGATGATGGGTGCACAGAAAATGGCTCAAAGGCTTTGTGTTGAAATTTTCGCTGGTTTTGCGGAGTGTCTGCAGAATTTTGAGGCTCTGCTTCCTCTAGTCTCCAGTTCCGACATTCAGGAACAAGAATCCTTGCAAGAAAAGGATGCCAGACCACCTGAGCCATTTGATGAGTCTACGTGTCAAGCGGTTGTGCTCAGTAAAAAAGTCAACCAGTTAAGGACGGTGGAATAGGGCTTTCTCAAGGTTCAGGAAAAGGGCATCGGTAAACTGAAGATTTTCTTGAGACTCTCTGTTGTTAGTGTGCCAATGAACTAAGAGTAAGAAGCTATAAATACTAAGACTGAACTGTTGAAGACTCAACAATAAACTTTAACTTGAGGAAACCACCTTTGATTTCTGAACTCAGGTTCTTATCGTGAATAAGAATTATTTTTTAATATTTTATTGAATCACAGTGAGATGCACAGTTGTAAGGTTATTCGTGATTGGGTTTCAGTTATATAATGTTCCAACACCCATCCCTTCACCAGTGTACATTTCCCACCAGTTCCCCTCCCACCCCATCCTCTGTGGCAAGCACTTTTCCTCTCTTCTCCTCCCTCCTCCCCTCCTTTTGGGCATTATGGTTTGCAATAGATACGAAAAGGTTATGTATATTCCTTCACCTATTTTCAATATTCAGTTCTTGTCCAGAATGATTTCTATTGTCTTACTGGTCCCTTCTCTATCCTAACTATTCTGTCCTCCTCCTCTTCTCCATACACACACTTGTGTCAAGCTTCCACTGATCATTCCTCCTGGCCTTTGTTTTACCTGGCCTTGGATATTGGTCTCATACTCTTTCTTTTATATTCCACAAATGAGTGCATTCTATATTTGTCCCTCTCCTTTTGACTCATTTTACTCAGCATAATACTCTCCATTTCCATCCATTTATAAGCAAATGTCATGACTTCATTTTTCCTAACTGCTGTGTAGTGTTCCATTGTGTAGATGTACCATAGTTTATCCAGTCATCTGTCTCAAGCACTGAGGTTGTTTCTAGATTCTGGCTATTGTGAATAGAGCTGCAACCAATATAGAAGTGCAGATGGTTTTTCTGCTATGTGTTTTGGGGCCCTCAGGGTATGTTCCAAGAAGTAGTATTGCTGGGTAAAATGGGAGCTCAATTTCTCATTTTTTGAGGAATATCCATATTGTTTTCCAAAAAGGATGGACCAGTCAACATTCCCAACAACCATGAATGAGCGTTCCTTTCTCCCCTTATCAGTGCCTTTATGGGTGAACAATATAATTTTCTCCTTTAAAAAAAGACATCTCGGAAAAAAAAAAAAAAGACATCTGGGGGAGGAGGGGTATGGTGCCAACAGCAGGTCAATCTGTACCTGTGAGGTAAGTGCATCAGCATCCTGATGGTGCCTTCAGGCTTCTAGATACTCCAAAATTGCTGCCATGCCTTTGGCCAGACCCCAACAACTTGGGGCCAAGTTTACCAAGAAAGTAAAAGTCCAAAAGTTAGGTATGTGGGAGACACACCCACAAACCATCTCCGGCTCAGCTATATAATTGAAGGCAAGGCCTCTCTGGTTCCTGATCAAATGGCCATGATCCCAGAGACTCAGAAACAAATCTTGGAACCCAGAGGCTTTTGGCAGAAATGCATCCGGTCCCCACAGTAGGTTACTGGTACCAGGCCACCCCAGGTGGGAATAGGCTTTGTGCTTTGGCCTGTTCTCCCTGGTGGCTGAGTGGCCGCCATCCTCCAGAAGCCACTGGACAGTCAGGTTTGGGCCCGCAGTGACGAAACACATGGAGCCTCACGGGATGGGGGTGAAGCCGGCCCTTTCCTACCCGCCCCAATAAGAACCCAAGTCGCCACTCACAAACGGCCTCTCTGGCTCCTATCAAGCTGCTTAACAGCCATGATTGCAAAGACTCAGAAACAAATCTCAGAATCAAGTGGCTTTTGGCAGAAATGCATCCAGTCCCCGCAGTAAGTTACTGGTGCCAGGCCACCCCAGGTGGGAATAGGTTTTGTGCCTTGGCCTGTTTCCCCTGGCAGCTCGGTGGCAACCGTTCTCCAGAGGCCACTGGACAGTCAGGTTTGGACCCACAGTGACAAGACAGACACGTGGGGCCTCACGGGATAGGGATGGATCCGGCCTTTTCCTCCCTGCCCAATGAGATCCCGAGTCACCGCCCACAAACAACCCCTCTGGCTCCTGATCAAGCTGCTGAATGGCCATGATCCCAGAGACTCAGGAACAAATCTCGGAACCTAGCAGGTTTTGGCAGAAATCCCTCCAGATTTAATTGTTAAAATTTCAGAATTCCAAAATCACGCTGCCACCACTGTGACCATGCAACATCATGTTATTCATAACCAGCAACAGAAAACAAATTGTCTATGGTTGCCTTTTCGGCAGATCTGAGTGCTGGGGTCACTGTCACTGTCACTGTCCTCCCGTTGTTCATCAAACAAATCGATTAACAATGGGATTCAATATGCCAAACACAGTAACAAGTCTCACAATGTTACTGGGCCCGCTCGAGTGCTGGGGTAAAGTCCCAAATAAAATGGTGGGTCTGGTGTCAAAATATTGAATATAATCAAAGTAGAGAGAGTAGTGTGGAAATCATCTGCCCCACAGGTAGGGGGGAGGATATGGGATGGGGGGCATACTAGAGTTTTTGGTGGTGGAAAATGGACACTGATGAAGGGACGGGTGTTTCATCATGTATGACTGAGACTTAAACCTGAAAGCTTTATAACTGCAATCACGGAGATTCAAGAAATAAATTTATAGGAAAGAAAAAAAAAAGTAAGGTGGAGTTATGCTCAATTAAATCAGCCTAATCAATGGCTAAATAACTAGCTATACGCCTACATTAAAAAAAAAGACATCTGGAACTTGATGGAAACAAAACCCCAAATTATCTAGGATTCGTATTAATAATCTAACAATTGTTAAATACACAACCCTCGTTACAGAAGAAACTTTTAACATTTTGTAAGTACAAATAATATATTTTATTTCATCCCTGAAAATAAAACCAAAAAATGTCTACATCTAGTAAGAGACTGAACGATTTTTTCAAACTCTGGCAATGTTATACAATTAACTTTAAACATAAATGTACAGAGAAAAAGAATATGGAAAAGCAAACTGTCATGACACAGTATTTTCTTATATTTGTTTTAATAAAGCTACTATATTTGGTAGCATATTATAATAATGAATAACCAAATTTACTTAATTGGATGTGGGTATTATCCCAAGCAGTACTCAGAGGGTTCAGGGGCCAATCCTGGCAATATTCAGTGAACTGGACCAGCAGTTAACTGCAAGGACGCCAGGATCTGTTGTGTGCTTGGGCCCTGTGATGCAGGGACTTATAGGGACCACCCCAGCAGTATGTGGCCTCCAACACTCAGGGTGCCTCCAGGGCTACAGACAATGCTCAGGAGACCAAGTGGTGCTGGGGATCTAACTAGGGTCAGTTGCATGCACGGCATGTGCTTTAACCCCAGTACTATCTCTCTGGCCCTACAATACCAAATTTAAATTCAATATAGTCTAAATCTAGAAGCTAGCTGCACTTGGTCAGTTATTATAGAGAATACACACTATGAACCATATGGTTATTAATATGAGTACCATATGGCAATTAATTTTTCTAAAAGTTAATTTAAATAGGGGGCACTTTGCTCTATGCTACGATTAGCCAAGATTATTAGGCCTTTGTATTATCTACAATAGCTCTTTTTCTGAAAAGATCATCTTTATAATTTAAATTATATTTTTAAATTTTAATAATTTTAAGTGGCTCTTTATATTAAATGAATAATGTATCTGCAATACAACCCATAATTTCATAAAGCAGGGTGTTTCTATGTTAACATTTCCCAAACAATTTAACACAAATATCATTATTACATATGCTAAAGTCCTTAAGTGGCCCAGTCTCACAAATATCTGACTTCCAATCACCTGACAATATAATTAAAGCAAAAAGTACCCAAATATGAAAATCCTGTGCTTTTCTTGATGCCATAGTTAAAGGTTAAACTTTTAACATTCATGTGGAAAATCATGAGAACTTATTTTTAAATTCATCATAAAAATATCTTATTCTTCAGGATTAATATAAGAAAATGTTACATATGAGTTAGCAATTACTATTTCAACGTTATTAATTGTCCCAATGTTTAAATAGGTTATAGACAGTGGCTACTACCCATTTCAAGATTATACCCTTACAAACATTTTTTTTTTAATACAATAGAATACCTCTAGGTATTCTGAAGGATAGTGCAAATGAAGAAGACATTCTTTGGGTCATGATTTAAAAACATTATTCTTAACATCATACTTCCTTTCTCTGCTCATAATCTGAGTAACAAAATATAGTACTGGAAGTAAGCACGTTTTATACTACTATTATTCTAATAGTTACATTGAGAACAAATGACAGATTCAGTAACAACAGTCTGAAAAACCATGGTATGTATTTAAATAAATATTTTATAAAATGAATCCGTGTCTTTCCATGTTTTTCACTTTAGCTTGATCATAACACAAGATTTCTAAAAAGATCACTCACCTGCTTACAACATCAACCATGACATCAACTTCCTTTTAAGAATATAAAGAAGAGCATCAAAGAGACTTGCCTGGAAGTGAACTAATAACTGGAAATTTTTATATACAGCATTAGGGTTTTCTAAAAATCCAGCATACTTCTTGAAAATGTTCAGAGCTTTTATTGTAAAGTATTATTGATCCTAGTTGGTGACTTCAAAACTTCTCTGCCAAAGGACGTTCTTCGAGCTATAGAAGCAGGTGACCTTCACTGCTATCTAACGCTGCCAGATGCATTTATCCTTTTATTTGTGGTTACTGGCACCAGATTCCCACTGGTTCCATTGGTAGTGTTCGCTGCTGAGCCATTTACAACAATATAGTCGACTTTGCTCTCCAGCTTTACCAAGCGTTGTAAAATGTCATCCAAAAGGACAGCAATTGTTCTTTTTAGATCCGCTATTGGGGGATAAAAATAAATCAAAATAAATCATATTAAACACTGATAGCTATGGCTTTATAAATTGAGGAGCAAAAGTGAACAATGAGTTAGTCATCTAGAAAGAAAGCTCTCACACTACAAATAGAAAAGGTTTAATTTTTTTCAATGGCAGAACATACAGCGCTTTTTTTTTTTGAAAGTTAGAAAAAAAGAAAGGCATTCTCCTTTGAGGGAGGAAGTTGATGTAGGACTAAGTTCTTGAGAGAATATTAAACATAAACATGGACAAAAATTCTCATCTTTTAGTGTAAGAAAACTTAAAATCTAGTGAAAAAATTAAATGTTACTCTCACTATAAGGAACTGGTTTACCTGAATTTCTTACACAGCTTGTAAAGAGAGAAGAAAATTAGGCAGGTAAGGTAGAAAGCTGGCTGAACTAAATAAGAAAGTCAATGAAAAGCAGAAATAAGAAACCTGGACCCTCCACTGGTTGAGTATAGGAGAATTCTAGAACCCTGGGCCATGTCAGAAATCTAATTACCGCAACAGACACAGCAACACTGGTTTTGACTTAAATTTCCTCCAGGAAATGATGAGAAGTACTGTATTGTCTAGTATCTTTGGAAGACTCACTGATTTTAGAATTTGCATAGCAACAAGTATGATCCTTTATTCCCTTAGAATTCTCTTTTTCAGGTCCCAAAATGGAACCCAGCACATATTAGGAACTTCATCAATGGCAACTAATATTATTTTTTGCTAATGCTAACCAAAAATGAGAGTCAAGTCCAAATCTGTGAGAACCAGAAGACAAGACATCTAACGATGGATACATTTACTGAAGGTTCCTGACAAGGTATCAGAAAAAGCACAAGCAAAAAAGAATTGGTCAGCATCAACATTTAAAACTTCTGGGCAATCAAAGGACATACAGAATTCAGAAAGTAAAAAAGATAACCTATAGAGGCAGAGGATGCAGCTCAGGGGTGGACCACTTGCCTTGCTTGTGTGAGGAAGCAATAATTCATAAAGAAAACTTAGAGAATGAAAGAAAATACTTGCAAATCATATCTGACAAGGGCTTGATAAAGCATCAACATAATATGTTCATAACAGAAATATGAAAAGAACTAAAGTCACCAACAAAAAGATGAATCTGAGGCTTTAAGTGAGCAAAGGACTCAATATACATTTCTCTAAAGAATACATAAAATTGACAAGTAAGCACATGGAATAAAATGCCCATCATAACAAGACACCACTTCTTTCTACTAGATTGGCTAAAACCAAAGAAAAGGAAAATACTCAAAAAAAGTGAACAGATAAGAAATTTATCCCACGAAGGTTGATTGCTGGTGAGAATATAAGACAGTATAGCCACTTCAGAAAAAGTTTCACAAAGACTAAAATATAACCCAGTAATTCCACATCTAGGTACATATACCCCAAAAGTAAAAAAGCAAGAACTCAAAGAAACAAAGAAAATAAAAGCAGAAAGAAATAAATGGGACTATATCAATTGAAAAAATTTTTTAAAAAAAACCCTCTGTACTACAAGAGAAATGAGGCCTAAAATAAAGATATCCTACTGACTTGGGAGAAAATATTTATATATCATACATAAAACGGCTGCTATTACCCAAGATATCTAAAGCACTCTCAAAGTTCACCACCACCACCACAAAAAAAAAAAAAAATTAATGGGGAGAGATAAAACAGACTTTCATCCCCAAAGAGGATATACAAAAAAAGTGTTCATCATCACTTATTATCAATCAGGGAAATGAAAGCCAAAATAACAAAGTTGTCACACATATCTCAAGACATTGCTCTCCTTACTTTCCGAATATCCTGAACACTACCAGTATGACCCATGTACTTTTCTTCTTGCTCTGGGTTTGTCTTATTTTATTTTTCAAGGTTCTTGAAGTTGATGTTTAGCATCTAAATGGGAGACTTGCTTTTCTGTGATTTACCTACTACCTACTACTCTTAACTTTCCTCTCAGCAACTCTTTAGCTGAGTCCCACAATTTCATACTGTATTTTCATTTTCATTCACTTCCATTTATTTTTAAATTCCTTTAAGACTTTCTGTTGGATTCACAGGTAATTTACAAATGTGTTGTCTAGCATCTAATTATTTGGATATTTTATTTTAAATTTTAAAATATCTAATAATAAGACTATTACCTTTGACAATAACTTCTATTTGACCTGTGTTAACACTTTGTATAGTTTCTTTCAATTATTTTAGATTTGGTAACGTTTTTGACCCATTACATGATCTAGTTTGGTGAATCTTCCATGGTCTTTTTGGTTTTTGTTGGGGAGCCACGCTGAGCAATGCCCAGAGGTTACTCCTGGCTCTGCACTCAGAAATTAACTCTGGAAGTGTTGGGGGAACCATATGAGGTGCCAGGGATCGAACCCAGGTTGGCTGGTCAAAGCAAGCATCCTACCCACTATACTATGTCTCCAGTCCCCCATGGCCTCTTTTTAAAAATGTGCTTTCTGGACAAGGAATGTCAATGGTAGAGCACATAAAACCCTGAGTTTGAGTCCTTTCCCCCAAGTCCCAGCTAAATGTATTCTGTTAATGCTGATGGAACATTTCTACATGTATAACTTAAATACATGTTCCGACCTCCATCAACGATTGAGGATCAGGGACGCTGCCTCGTGTGCCAAGTCATCGAAAATCAGATGGGCCAGACACGTAATATGATTTGGAGAGGACCGGTGGACTCAAGCCATTACAACTGGATTCCACAGGACATCAATAGAACACCTGGCCATCCACCTACAAGATGGTTGGATTTTTTCTTCAAGACCCTGAACAAATGATTTGATGCTCTTCGTGTTCCTGGAATGAGCAGATGCCATTGGGCTACACTAGCATGCAACATGGACGAATGGAGGCATTACTGGCACCCACTCAAGCAAATCGATGAGCAACGGGATGACAACTGATACAAGTGATAAATTAAATAGCTTATATTCTTCACATCTTCTAAATCCTTGAAGATTTCCTGGGAATAGGGTATTTAAGTTCCCAACTATAACTGAAAATGTTTCATTTATTTCTCACACACACGATTATTATTCCTTCTAGGTTAGCTTGAACCTTTAATGATTATGTAATCTACTTCTCTAATCTTGGTCATTTTCTTTGCTCTAGAGTATACTTTATCTGATGTTCATGGACTCTCCCTTGCTTTTCTTCCATGAATGTGTGCATAACAGATTATCTTTTTCCATTCTTTTAGTTGAATTACTTGTAAACAGCATATACTTGGGTCATATTTTTTAATACAGTCTGCCAATATCCTTTAATTGATGTGTGCAGAACTTTATATTTTATGTAATTATTGTGGGCTTTGTGGCTTAGTTTGTCTCAGTGCCTGTCTAGTATAATTTATATAATTGTGATACATTAGAACTGAACTATACCATTTCAGAACTATCTCCTGAGATAGCTCAAAGCACTGAAGCATTGTCTAAGTGCCTGTGTAGTATATTTTCAGTGATTGTGCCACATTAGGACTGAAATATACCATTTTAGAGCTATCTCCTGAGATAGTCCGTAGTGCTGGAGCGCTGGCTTTACATGCAAGATCCCTGGATTTTTCCCTCGAGTACCACCAGGTTCCTTGTGTACCACTGGATGTGGCCTCAAAACCAAAAAAGTAATCTGCCACTTCATTTTTGTTTAGTTTGATTTTCACCCACCACTTTCCTTTCCTGATTTCCAGTGGGCTACTTGAATATTTTTAAGATTCTTATTTAAAATTCGCCTTTAGTATTTTTGAATATATCTCTTATATAGTCATAGTGGTTATTCTAAGAATTGGATCATTTTCATAACTTATCACAGTCATTTTGCCCACTGAACCAACAGATTTTCTTATACTGAATTTGTATTTTATTGTATAAGTTTCCAAAAGTTATTTGATTGCATTTTTAGGGTTTTTGATGCACATGTTGTTTGTAAATAACGACAGTTTGGCTTTTCTGGTCTGAATACATTTAATTTCTAATTTTTCCCTAAATAGTATGACCTGAACTTCCAATACTGTGATGAATAACAGTGGTGAAAGTCAAGGCCATTGTCTTGTGCTTGATCTTAGAGGAAATGCTTTCAGGTTTTTGATCGAGTATGATGATAGCTGTAAGTTAACTGCATATGGCCTTTACAATATTAAGGTAAGTTCCTTCTATCCCCATTTTGTTGAGTGTTTTACTCATGAACGGATGATGAATCTTGTCAAATGCTTTCTCTGAATTCATTGCTACAATCATGAAAAATCATGATTCTTTCCTACTGTTGAAGCAATGCATCACTTTAATTGATTTGCATGTATTAAACCATCCTTGCATCCCTGGAATAAATCTCACTTGATCATGGTGCATGATCCTTCTAATGTATTGCTGAATTCAGTTTACTAAGATTTTGTTGACGATTTTTACACCTATGTTAAATCAGGGACACTGATAGTTTACAGCAATGTCTCTGCTTTTGGTATCAGAGTAATGCTGACCTCATGGAAACAACAATAGGAAGGAAATCAACCTCCCGAAGAGTTACCTTCAGTCTTAGGCCTGCAACAACTCTTGGATGTCATGGAAAACTTTGGGGGACCTTGGAAGCAAGAGGCAGAGTTTCCCTTTCCCTAAGAAATCTGCATCTGGGAACTGAGCTTCCCACATCCCCCAGCAGCAGCATCGGTGAGCATGGGCAGTGCTCCTGTGGGAGATTGTCCAAGTTGTCTACATAGCCGTGTAGGGCTCCTCCCTTCCAGACTGGAGGGTTGATATCCTTGGGCATGAGAGCTGGGCTGGGTGATACTGAGCTTCTAAAGGTTTGACAGCTGCCAGAGGCCCAGACACAATAACTGTGGACATGGGTAGGAGGAGCAGTCATCTGCAGGACACAGCCTGCTGCTTCCACAGAGCTTCTGCCCAGGTCTTCAGGACCTCATATAAGCTCATTTTGGTTTCCCTAGAGGGTGGACCAGGTTGGTATCTAGAGTTGAGGGTGGATGGAGGCCACCCCATGAAACAACAACCGCAGAGGAGCTATCTTCTCACCACATAAGCCACTATCTCCAAGTCCATAAATCTCCCTCTGAAATTTTTGTCTGGAAAATCCTAACACACCATCCCTTTAGCCTACTGCAGCTATAATACATTGTCTGGTACTACTTCCTCTACACATGAAACTGTGTTAAATAATATTTTGCTTCAGTGTCCATAGCTTTTTGTGAGAAAGCTTACAAAGGAGACCTATGGAGACCATTATCTAACTTATATTGCTCTTCTTTTTTTTTTAAATCAAGAACCCTTAAAAAAATTTTTAAGTCAATTACCGTGAATTACAAAGTTACAAAGATATTTATGATTGAGTCTCAGGCATCTATTGTTCCAACACCAATCCCTTCACCAGTGCCCATTATGCCCATTACCCTCCACCAATGTCCCCAGTTTCCCTCCCACCCCCCAGCCTGCCTCTGTGGCAGAAACTTTTCCCCCCCTGCATTGTCCTAATGTTTCCTTCCCTGTTGACTCTTATACCTGCTCCAGTGTCAAGCTTCCTACTGAAGACCAGGTCTCCTGATCTATGTTTCTTTAGCCATCCCCCATGAAGTTTCTTTATATTCCACATGAAAGATATCATTCTGAGTCTATTCCTCTTCCTCTGAATGGTTTCACTTAACATGATACTCTCCAGATCCATCCTCATTGCAGCAAATTGCATGACTTTATCTTTTCCTAAGGCTGAGTATTATTCCATTGTGTATGTGGACCATAGTTTCTTAATCCACTCATCTGTTCATGGGCAGTTGTTCTCATATTTTGGCTACAGTATATTGTGCTACAATGAACATAGGAGTGCAGATGACTTTTCTCATGTGTGCTTTGGGGTATATGAGGTATATTTGCAGGAGTAGAATTTCTAGGTCATATGGAAGCTCAATTTCTAGTTTTTAGAGGAATATCCACTGTCTTCCAAAAAAGGCTGGACCAGTCAACATTCCCACTATCAGTGAATTGAGGGCTCCCTTTTTCCATGTCCTTGCCAACTGGTGGTTGTTCTTTTTGATGAGTGCCCATCTCTGTGGTGTGAGGTGGCATCTCATTTGATTTGGTATGCTCCTCCTTTCTTCCAGTATATGTGGAGGCTCCTTCTTATATTATTTCCTGTGTTCAAAAAGCTTTATTTATCCTCTTAAGAGTCCATGTGCTGAAGAATAAAACATTATTTTCCTTCATTTGAAAATGTCTTTGACTTCCCCTCATTCCTAAAGGATACATTAGCACTGGATGCTGAAGAGAGTTCAACATCATCCTTTTCTTTCAGCACCAGAAAACTGGTCATTTCTTATTGCCTTCATGGTTTATAATAAGAAACTAATGTCACTTGAATCCCTTTTCTGTGTAAGATGCCATTCTTCTAGTTGCCTTTATATTCTTTACGTTTTCAGAAGTTTAACTTTATGTTCTGAATAAGCGGTTCTTAGCCTACATGGGATTCAGTCAACTTCTTGAATCTGAACCTTGATCTCTAGCCAAATTTGTGAAGTTTGGAGCATTATTTCCTTGAGTACTTTTGCAGTTCTGCCCTCATTCTCCTTTCTTTTCAAATTTCCCATGACACAAACATTAAAACTTCTGTTATTGTCCCATGGATCCCTAAAGCAATGTTCAATTTTTTTCCAATCTATTTTCTATTGTTTAGAATGCTAATTTGCACTGCTCTATCTTCCACTTTACTGATTTTTTCCTCTGTCCTCATTATTCTGCACAGAACTTCAATTTCAATTAGAATATTTTTCAGCATGAAAATTTCCATTTGTTGTTTTTCTTTAAAAGTTCTATTTATATTCTGAGATTTTCTAATTTTCACTTGCTTTATGTTATGGCTCATTGAGGCATCTTTAATCATTACTGCTTTAAAAGCTTTTTCAGATATTTCTAACATCTGTCAATGACTTGTCTTTTTTTTTTTTTCACTAAGAATTTCACAAGTTCTTGATATGGCCAGTGATTTTTTGTTTTGTTTTGTTTTTTGGCTCACACCCGGCAATGCTTAGGGGTTACTCCTGGTTCAGCACTCAGAAATTACTCCTCGAGGTGTTCAGGGGACCAGATGGGATGTCAGGAATCAAATCCGGGTCAGCCTCGTGCAAGGCAAACGCCCTACCTGCTGTGCTATCACTCCAGCCCCAATGGCCAGTGATTTACAATTGAAATCTAGATATCTGAACACTGGAAGATGAAATTTTATTAAAACTTTTTTCTGGAGTGAACTTTGCACACACAGTCTGGCAGGCAGGAGTATCACCATGTTATTAGCAGGTGGCAACAGAAATCTATACTCCCCACTCAGATTTCACTGTCACTGAGAGTGTTGAGTCCTCATCCCTGCTTCACTGACATGGGAGTTCCCAGTGCCATACATTTGGACACAGATGTAGGGATGGTTTCTTTGCCATTTGACAATAGTTAACAACCTGAATCTAAGGGAACAGAACTGGGCGCCTCATTTCTGCCAGGTGGGATGAAAATCTCACTCCCTCTGTGGTCTCCACTGGTACCAAGGAGATGTAGGTGGGTGGACAAAGAGTGTGGCAGCATTGATCCCTCAGTATCATTTTGAAAAGTTAAAGTCAAGACTGCCACTTGACTTCTGAACTTCTGACCATATGGGAAGTTTCTGGTCACATTACTTTCTGTGGTTGGAGGAGAAGGTTATTGTCTAAAAGTCTTGCTAGGCTGCCTCTCTCTTGACTAGCAAAAGCAGATTCTTTTTAAAAATCCATTTTGTAAACTTGATTAAAGCAATTTAATCCTCAGTTTTTAAAGGACATTTTTGAAAATGAGAAAAAAACAACACTTTTGGAACTTAATTTTCAGAACAGCAATAGTAATAATATATTAGTTTCCAATCTTCAAAACATGTTTGTGCAGTCCATTAAAAAAAAAATTCTTCGTCATACTGGTAGATAGTAAAACCAAAACTCTTCAAAAGAAAGAGTCACGGTGCAATGGCTCTGGGAACGAAGTGTATACTTTGCATACCGGCTGCCCAGGTGCAACTGCCCTCATGTCCCCTAAGCACCACCAGGAACAATCCCACCCCCACCACAGCAACAACTGAAACTAGCCCCACAAAACATAAGCATGGCCCCAAACAAAACCACACACACAAAAAACACATGCACATACAAAAAGCAAAGGGGGGTGGGGGGACAGAAAACCCGAAGGAGGCAAGACTAATGTCACAGCATGGAAACCCAGTGTATAAAATTGTGCATCAACTTTCAATTTGAGGCTCTAAGCAAATATCCCCAATTCACTACTACAGGCAAACCCCAGAGCCCAAAAGAGAATTCTATTTGGGAAGAAAAAAAATATTATTACAGAGAAGACTAAAAGTGTTGAAAAACAAAACTTAGAACAGTATTGGAAGTATTTATAATTTAAAGAGAAAGCACAGGGGCCAGAGCAATAGTACAGCAGGTAGGGCATTTGTCCTGCACATGGTCGACCCGGGTTCGATCCCCAGCATCCCATATAGCCCCCTGAGCACTGCCAGGAGTGATTCCTAAGTGCCAACACTAACCCCTGAGCATCGCTGGGTGTGACCCAAAAAGCCAAAATGAATAAATAAATAAATAAATAAATAAAATTAAAAAATAAAGAGAAAGCACAAATTCTGAAAATTTCACAGAGCAATCTCACAAAAATTTCACACAGAATTACTCTCTCTACAGTCTCTGCAATAGCAGTAATTCCTTGTATTCTAACTTTTAAAAAAAATAGCTTGGGGCTGGAGCAATGGTACAGCATTTGCCTTGCATGGGGTCAACCCGGGTTGATTCCCAGCATCCCATATGGTTGCCTGAGCACTGCCAGGAGTAATTCCTGAGTGCAGAGCCAGGAGTAACCCCTGTACATCGCCGGGTGTAACTCAAAAAGAAAAAACAATAGCTTATGCTGCTTTACCAACTGGGGAAAAAGAGATTAAATAGTTCAGTGAGAAAGTCATTCCATAAATATATTTGAGTTATTTATTTTGTATAGAAATAAGGCAAATAACTAGGAGGCATGGGGGCACACTGTGTGCGAGATTTACTGCTCTGAACTTGGGGATCACTCCTGGCCATGTGCAACGAGCACCTTACCTGCAGACCAAGTCAAGCAAATGGATTTTGGGCACAAGTGAACAGCTGCCTCAGGGGTGGGGCTGAGTCATACAGTTCGGGAGTTTCAGGAGACATGACCAGTCCTAACTCCTGGCCCTTCCAGTGGGAGACTGAGGTGCATCCAGCAGGAGGGTGGTAGCACCCACTCTCCCGGCTACCCCTTCTCCTCCCCAGCTCTCCTACTGACATCACCTTGCCAAGTCAGGGACTGAGTACCACAGTAAAAATCAAGAAAGCAAGCTTACTTCCTACTGAGCCTATCCCTCTCTCCTAGCCTCTCATTCAGATTTCAGAACATCAGGAGGCCTGGACCCACCTCCGCAAGAGACAGGAATTGCTTCTCTATGCTATCAGAAAGATCTAGTCCAAAGAAACAGACGCCGATAATTTATTATAAAGATTATGTGACTGGCCATATTCCCAGGTAGTCTCTAACTGCTTAAAAGTCTTTGCAAGGCAAGTCTTGATTATTCAAGGTGAGCCCCAGAGACTATCACTGTCACTGTCACTGTCCTCCTGTTGTTCATCAATTTGCTTGAGCGGGCCCAGTAACATTGTGAGACTTGTTACTGTGTTTGACATATTGAATACGTCACAGGTAGCTTGCCAGGCTTTGCCATGTGAGCGAGATACTCTCGGTAGCTTGCTGGGCTCTCCGAGAGGGATGAAGGAATTGAACTCGGGTCGACCATGTCGGCTGCATGCAAGGCAAACACCCTGCCCACTGTGCTGTCACTCCAGCCCTATATCTAATGTTTTATAATCACAAGCTGACTAGGACTGTGACTCTAGATAGTGTGTGCTAATTAAAGTACTCAGACTGCACTAGCGTGTCAGACAGGCCAACACGTTACTAGAGAGATGGGGTATTTCAGCTGCTCTTGCAGAAAAAAGGGCTGGAGACAGTGCAGCCTGGTGGCAAGCTAGCTGCTTCAGGGAGTGTCCTGTCCACACAATGGGACAGAGGGAGAACGAAAAGAAACAATGGGAGGGAAAAACCCAATAAATACATTAGGGGAAATGTCCTGCAACTAACAGGTACATAGCAGGACTTAAAGTATCCACAGGGTTCCCAGTGCGTGGATAAAATCAATCCATAGTAAGTTATGTAAAAAGAAATTTGAGGACCCAGAGAGAGAGTACAATGGGTAAGGTGCTCGCCTTCCAAGTGGCTGACCCTGGTTCTATCCCTAGAAATACATATGATCCCTCAGCATCAAAGAAGTGATCCCTGAGTATGGCAGGGTGTGGCCCACCCCCATCTCCAGAATGATGATGGCATGAAAACCTAAAACAGGTCACCGCTGCAAAACTAGAAAAGTCAAAGGTCCACATAAATCAGACCAGAATGCTCCAGGAAAGGCTGCTTCAAGATGAGACAGTGATAATTAAATTTTATGATGTAATATTGATAGAGAAGGGGAGATTTAAACAACTAGGACAGCTGGTTCAAGTACAAACCAGACAAAGAAATAAAAATTTATAATAATTATTCTAGGCCAGGAGGATTGTACCACGGCTTGGAAGCCGGCCTCACATGCTGGGGGGGGGGGGGGGGGGGGGGAAGCAGCTCAGATAGAGAAGGGACCACTAAGTAAATGATGGTTGGAGGAATCGTTCGGGATGGGAATATATGCAGAAAGTAGACTATGAACCAAACATGATGGCCTCTTAGTGCCTGTATTTCAAACCATAATACCCAAAAGGAGATAGATAGAAAGTAAGAGGGGAATATGCCTACCACAGAGGCAGGGGGTGGGAGGGGCTGGGGTGGCAGAAGGGATACTGGGAACACTGGTGGTGGAGAATGGGCACTGGTGGAGGGATGGGTGCTGGATCACTGTATGACTGAAACGTAACCGTGAAAGTTTGTAAGTTTGTAATTGTATCTCATGGTGATTTCAATAAATAAAAATAATTATTCTAGAGGAGAAAACAAAGTGCTGCAAGAAAGGAAAATCAATTATAATGTACTGCATGGCCCAGTAATGAATACCACTAACGCAGTCAGAATAATAAACTATGATGAGAAAATGACAAGACAAGAAAAACGTGTGTGTGAGCAAGAGAGAGAAAGATGGAGGTGTGAGGGGGAGGGAGAGAGAGGAGAGAGGGTGGGAGAGAACACAGTTATATGTGAGTGGGAAGCATTTCTGGATACAAACAAGCCCAGGGGATGGCTCAGTGGCTAACTAACAGCAGGGCACTGACTGCCAGGGCTACCACAGGAGCAGTCCCGCAGCTCTGCTGTGTGGGACTCCACGCACTGCCACAGAGTGTGATCTATAGTGCCATCAGAGGTGTGCAAGCACCACAGCTCAAGTATGCAAACCCCAAGGCCAGAGCGGTAGCACAGCGGGCAGGAGCAAAACTCTCAGAAAGCACATGTGAGCACTGTGACCCCAGTGAACCCAGGGACAAGCACCACAACTGAAGGGGGCTGCCCCCAGCAAGCTCCATGGCTGAGCGTGCCAGCACCACCCCCCAGCACCTGTTAATCTGGCCAGCTCAACAGCAGCAACAGAAGGAGAGGGAGGGAAGCAGGCAGAGGACTGAAAAAGAAAAGAGAACTGAACTTTAACTGCAAAATGGGAAGCTATCAGCAGTTAACTACTATAAAGAGGAAAATCAAGAAGTAACTCCTGGAAGTATGGAGATAATTACCAAACATATCAGAAATAGTTTTAAATACCTAACTCTGAAGAATAAGAAAACTGAGGGATGCAGAGGGCAGGGGGAACTGCCCTTTTTCCTTCCAAGAGTCAGTACACATTCTGATTCTTTGAGCACTTACACGTATTATTTAAAATTCACATGCTCACGTAGTTGTTAAAGGCAAGAGAAAACCAGAATGGATAAGGAATTTGAAATACAGAAGGAAACTAAGAAATAAAAGGGAAAAGCACAAATAAGTAATACCGAATAAATATGCAAATTCTTCTTCTCAGGAATTAATAGATATATACTGACTATTTACTGATCAAAAATCAAGTTTTTTAATTTAATATTTGTACTGTAATCATGTAGAAAAAGGTTATGATATTTAAAGATATATACAGAAATATCAAGCACTGAATTACAAGTTATATAATTATTTTCAAAAACTAGATAAAACAAATATTGCAAAATATTTATAAAATTGAAATTGTTAAATTTAAATAATGGATATAAGTAATTATATCCTTTTTCAGTATCTCTGAAATTTTCCAAAATAAAAAGTCAAGAAACAAGTGCTCTGTGAAGATTCATGCCTGAAGCAATGCACTGGATTTCCATGGCTATCTTTAAACAGGAACAAACTGAAGAGAAGACTAAAAGTATTCTATGGTTATCTTACCATATCCTGCCAAAGAAGCACCATTCTCCATGTCCACAGAATTCTTATTTTCCTCTGCTAGAGCTTTAACATATCTTTTGCTTAAATCTAGTATTTGTTCACGTAACTTGACACTGCTTTGATGCCTTGGTTGTTGAAAAGTATAGTGAAGTAACATCAATCCCCAAACAACTCCAAATACAAGCAACAGTAAACTCAATTTCTGAGACATATTTTTTCTTGAGATGGTAAAAATCATTTCTGACGAAGCAAACAAATTCGACTGACAAGTGGCAAGCCACTTTCAAGAGTTTTGAATGAGAAAAAAAAGGTTTCCTCTTCTAGTATAGACTCTTCATCTTCACCGAGGTTCTTTCCAGTTCTTAACTAATTCTGTAAAATTGAGAACATGAAAGATTGTTAGTCTTTTTCTATACCAGTAACAGGACAATGATAAAATTAAAAGAGATTCTGTTGAAAGTTTTGACTTGGAGATATATCTTATTCTTTGCCAATTTTTATACCATTAAGTAAGTTTCTGGGTATTTTATCAATTTCATTTATACTGATCTTTAAAAAACTGAAACTAGAAATAAATGTTCATCCACTGAAAACATCTGGTGGTAAAATACTACTTTGGTGATTAAACTCTTTGAATGACTGCTTGTCATTTTATTAAAAATGTTATTGATTGATGACCAGTGGTCACACCCTAGGCTATAGTGCTCTCTCATGGCTGCTGTGAATAGGAGAGCTAAGGCGCTGGGAGATTTGGAATGACAGCACTGGAGGGGCTAGAGAGATGGTATACTGAGGTGGGAGCACTTACCTTCTAGGGAACCGACCGGGGCTCAATCCCTAACAGCCCATATGGTCCCCTAAACCCCTCCAGGAGTGATCCCTGAGCACAAGTGGGTGTAGGCCAGAAATCAAGTTGCTGTTGTTTTTTTTTAAAGCAATTAATTGACAACACTGGGGCAAGATGGTCGTCAGTCTTTTGACTGGTCCCAGGGATCAAACCTGCTGTTCTCTCCCAGGCGCTCCACAGAGAGAGCGTGTTGGACTTTGCTCTCTTCCTTATTTTACTTACTAACCAGCTGATCGAGGGCCACATCAGTCAGTGTTCAGGGCTTACTCCTAGTTCAGTGCTCAGGGATCACTCCTGGCAGGCTCAGGGGATCATCTGGGGTGTAGGGATGGACCACAGGTCAGCCATGTGTAAAGCACTTTACCCCCAGTACTATCTCTCTGGCCCCAAATTTCTTGTCATTTCTAACTAAAACTATGGATACATAATAAAACTTCTAAAAACTTTAGTCTATCTACATATAGATCAACAACCTAAATATCCAAAAGCTATTCATCATTCTCTTTGAGAAAAAAGTAAACTAAAGGGATCAGAGAGATAGTTACAAGGGATAAGATGCTTACCTGCACATGGTCAACCTGATTCAGTTCCCAGTACTGAATATGGCACCCTGAGCACTGTCAGGAGTGAGTCCTGAGCACTGTCAGGTGTGACCCAAATATGGCCAATTTTTTTTAAATTAAACTAAAGGCCCCAGGGATTTGGCTCAAAAGTACCTTGTATCTGTGAGACCATGGATTCAACCTCACTACAAAAAAAAAAAATGGAAAACTGAATTCTTTAAAAAATTAAGTTAAATAATATAACTGAAATCCAATTATAAACAACTTTATACCTGTGTATCTCACAGTGATTCAATAAAAAGGGGGAAGCGGGGGTTAAGTTAAAGAGGTAGAGATGCAAACTCTACAATACTGATAAACCAGGAGTAGCACAAAAGACTGAATAGGGTGTCTCGATTAACAAAATATAAACACAGAAGGCTTAACCTGTATTAACATTTTGGTAATCTCTTATACAAGGACTTAATGGCTCCATGATGAGATACAACAGTCTTCACTTTCTTCTAAGGAAACATTTTTTTGACCATTCTTTTTGCAAATTGTTTATAACAAGCAATATAAATTATTGAGGGTCTGCTATGGTATGAGTGGAAAAACAAGTATTAATGGTAGTGGGAAGGTACAATGGTGGTGGGATTGGTGTAGGAATATTGTCAGTAACAAATCATCATTAACAACTTTGTAAAATAAATAAGTAAAATGACAAACCAGGGAAAAATAAATAAATAATTTAATTTTTTAAATGAAACTAGAGGTGGAGATGTCAAAATGAAACAGAAATGAGAAAAGGGGAAATCCCAATCTGTTAAAAACTTTCCACAGTATGTTTGCCAATATTTGTAAAAGTCACAGAAATTATTATAAATGGCACTGAGATACTCTTATATAGCATACATATGAATACGGTCATTATTTCTATGTGTATACATCTAAATTTGAGTTTAACATGGTTTTACTTATTTATTTTACTTAATGACTGGTTGTCATAATATTTTTCTATGTATAAAAAGTTATAATCCTAAATTAACATGAGGTAGGCATATATTTCTATAATACAAAAAAAATCAAGTTACATTTAATTGAAAAAAAATTTTAAGGTAAATGCCAGGAAGATAGCTAAGGGGCTGGATCACATACTTTTCATATGGGAGGGCCAGATTCAATTCCTGGCACCACATAGTCTCCCAGTACCACCAGGAGGTACCCAAGCAACTTGCCAGGAGTTGCCAATAGGCACAAATGGGATGTGGTGCAATAAAACAATAAATAAATGTGAAACACAATGTATGAAACCTATAAAGATCTGGAAAGCAATAATGTTTATGAATCACCAAAGTGCCCAGTGAAGAAAACTCTTCAATCATATCATTTAATGTAGTAACAATCTAATAGGTAGAAATATGCATGGAGGCAAAGAGATCATTTCACAGCTTAATAAAATGATCCTTAAAAACTGTGCTGCCCAGGAGGATTACTCCATAACTTAGAGGCCAGCCGGGTATCCTAGAGGAAAGGGCTATTCAGATAGAGAAGGGAGCACCAAATAAAGGATGTTTGGAGGATCCTCCCAGGAGGGGAGATGCATGTCGAAAGTAGACTATGGACTGAACATGTTTGCCACTCAATGCCTCTTTTGCAGACCACAACACCCAAAAGGAGAGAGAGAACACAGGGGATTGCCCTGCCACAGAGACGGGGGGATGGGGGGATGGGGGTGGGAGGGATATTATCCATGGTGGTGGAAAATGGGCACTGGTGGAGGGATGGGTATCTGATCATTGTATAATTGAAACCAAAGCACAAAAAATTGTAAATCTACAACTTTAAAAAAAAATAAAATAAAATAAAGGGGAAAAAAAAAAAAACTGTGCTGCAGTGTTGAAAATTATGCACCTAAAATTCAACTATCAGTAACTTTGTAAAATATCAGTTCTTTAATTTGCTCAAGCAGGCCCAGTAACGTCTTCATCGTGAGACTTGTTGTTACTGTGTTTGGCATATTGAATACGTCACAAGTAGCTTGCCAGGCTTTGCCATGCGGGCGAGATACTCTCGGTAGCTTGCTGGGCTCTCCAAGAGGGGCGGAGGAATCGAGCTCGGCTCAGCCAGGCTGGCTGCATGCAAGGCAAACGCCCTACCGCTGTGCTATCGCTCCAGCCCTTCTTTAATAAAAAAATTTTTAAATAAAAAATAAAGTTTAAAAAAAGAGCTGTGTTGTGGGAGTCAGGAGATGCAACCCCTGGCAACAGTTGGCTTCCCAGGCACCACTGGGTCATGGCCTTAGAGTTCTGGTCCTGGAGGTCCCCAGCAGCACAGGCCAAGTACCACCAGGAGTGGTCCAGGCCCCCTGAGCACCTTTTGGGAGTCTTCCCACCCAAAGAAAGAACTGTAGGGCTGTAGAGATAGAAAGAGGGTAGGGCACTTGCTCTGCACACAGTCGACCTGGGTTCAATACCGGCAGCACATATCCCGGTGCCATATGTGGCACCAATATCCATCATCCCGGAACCCCGCCTGAGTGCAGAGCCAGAAGAAAGCCCTGAGTGCTACTTGGTTGTGGCATTAAACAAAAAATAAAATAAAATAAAATAAAATAAAACAAAACAGTGTAGTATGGGCAAATTAAAACATGCAGATTTTCTTCTATTTCCACTTACTCAATTGTCATACACAAAACAAAACCTTTCAGATCCTATTAAGGCAATACCCCTAATATCAGAATGCCAGGAGGAGGAGGGGTATAATGCCCAGGGTGGCAGTGCAACTAAAAAGAAGTGCAAGGGGCTGGAGCAATAGCACAGCAGGTAGGGTGTTTGCCTTGCACATGGCCGACCTGGGTTCGATTCCCAGCATCCCCGAGCAACGCCAGGAGTGGTTCCTGAGTGCAAAGCCAGGAGTAACCCCTGAGCATCGCCGAGGTGACCCCCCAAAAAAAAAGAAAAAATAATTACAAGAGGTGCAAGTGCCACAACCAGAAAGTGTGAATGTTGCTGAGCACTGCAGTCTCCCCAGCGAGCACCACAGCTGTCACTCAGGTACCTCCATGAAGGGTGCTCAAACATTAACACAGAGTACAGACTGCAGCGAGCACCACCACCCGAGTCATGACAGTCACAGCATCAACAACAAGGAACAGAAGGGGAAGTTGTTTTAAAGAGAAAGAAAGAAATGAGAATAGATTAAAATCAAGTTAAAGTTATATGAACTTGGGGCCAGAGCAACAGTACAGCAGGTAGGGCATTTGCCTTGCATGCAGCAGACCTGGGTTTGACGTTTTTTGGGCAGCCCAGGTGTGGCCAAAAACAAAAAGTAAAATAAATAAAATAAAGCTAAATAACTTGCTCAAGAAAGTCATAAAGACATAGATCAAAGAGTTTTGGTTTTAGTTTTGGTTTTTGGGCCCACCCAGCGGTGCTCAGGGGATCATATAGGATCCAAACCAGGTTAGTCGCATACCCTCTGTACTGTCTCTCCCATCCAGAGTTCAAAGTTTTGAAAGAAGCTTTTTAGTCTTTGTCTTCTATCATATAGTAAAGGAAAAGGAAAAAATTAAAAAAGCATTTCCACTCTTAGCCAACCTCTAAGCTCAAGATACACTCTTATTCTCCATACGAAAATCTATATTCTGTTTTTAAAACCTTGAGCAAAATATTTTACCTCTATAAGTCCTGATGTCCTTATTCAGATAAGGACAAGAGTACTTGGTAGGGATAAAATGACATATGACTACCTCAATAAATATTAACCTTTATTATTAGAGCCTGCACTAATGCAACAATGACACTAATTCTTGATAAACTGAGTACCTTGAGTTAATACAAAGGATGCTTTACTAGACCCAAACAAAACTCTAATTAGCTCTCAAGGCCCTCAGCAATCGAATCCCTGATGACCAAATTTGTTTTCCATTAGTAACAAAAATAGCTGCCCTGATCAGTCAGAATTCCCACTGTCTCGAAGAATATTGATATTTCTGTATTTATATGCTATTTTTATATAGTAAGCATGTCTCCTAACAGCTTCCCTTAGATGTTCTCATTAGGGTATTAGCAGTCAGCGGTCAGGGAAGCTGCAGGCTTGAAAAAGTTACTGCTGAGAATTGTAAACATCAAATAATTTATTGGTGGTAGTCACTAAAGTGACTTATCCCATCCTAAAAAAAAAACGACCTAAACAGCATGCTGTTGATAAGAACATCTCATCTTCCAAACAGCAATATGTGAGACTAGAGTGTCTGTTTAAATGCTGCTTACCCAGAAGTACTGAAAATCCTGATTACTCTAGTCAAGATCATTTCTAATCCCCACAGAATACTTTAAACCCACTGATCTTACACAATATAGCATCCAGACCCGAGTGTGAACTTTGTAAACTTAAGCTGCAGATTCAGCAAGGATCAAGAATAACGCGTGCTGCTTCCACAACTCCCACTGAGCCTGGTGGTATCAGCAGTCACCACAAGATGCCGGAGAGAGGACTTTGAAATACAGCCCTTGGCTACCCCAATTTGTCCAAGCAGCAATATGTCCTCCTGTCCCTGATTTTTGGAGGCAGAGGATCAGAGAAGATGAACATTTAGAGAGAGATTTAAAATATCTTCAGTTATCCATCCTAGGCTATGGAAAAACCCGATAACATTTTAATCCGGTCCCCTCACAACTCAGATGAAGACACTGAGACCCAGAGATGTGAAGGCAGTGCTTGAAGGAAAACAGTGGCAACGATCACACAGGCCATGGCACAGGTCCTCACTCTCCTGAAGGTTTTTCTCTAACCCACACTTCCTCCACTAGGAAAACTTTATATATCTGAATATATTAAAATAGTACAGGAGGCTTTTAATTTTTTCACTTTAAAAGAATGCAATCAAGGAGGCCTATTCTCACCTCTACATTGACAACAGTTTCAGGAGTTCTATCCGGAGCAATAAGGCAAGAAAAAGAAACCCAAATGGGAAAAGAAGCAAAACCTGCGTATATTATATTCTGCATATATTATGTCATTTTCAAAATATATATTTATATTTTTATATTTATATTTATATATATATTTTTTGAAAATGACATAATATACGCAGAATACCCTAATAATGCCACAAAGGAACTACTAGAAATTATACATAAATTCAGTAAAGGGACAAAATACAAAATCAATATATAAAAGCCTATTGCATTTCTACATACAAATAATAAACTTTTTTTTAAAATAAGGAAAAAAACTTATTTACAATTACATGAAAAAGCAGAGAGAGTTCACTGGGCTGAGCTTCGCGTGCAGAGGCTCATGTTCAACCCCTAGCACTGCTGGGAGAGACCCGCAGCATGAGCTGGAAATAGGCCCTGAGTACCACTGAGTCTGGCCCAAAATCAAACAAAAAGAATAAAACACCAAAGAGTACACTTAACAAAGGAGGTGAAAAGCTATACCCAGAAAAGCACAAGGACCGGAGTGATAGTACAGCAGGTAGGGGGGCTGCCATGCACACTGCCAACACAGTCTGCTCCATGCCACTGCATATGTCCCCCACACCCGCCAGGAGTAATTCCTGAGTGCAGAACCAGGAGTAATGACTGAGCAGAGGTGACTATGGTCCAAAAACCAAACTAAATAAGCATTTTTGTGATTTTTGGTATTTGGGGTTTGTTTTCGTTTTGGAGGCAACATCCTGCAAAACTCAGGGGTTACTCCTGGCTCTGCACTCAGGGAATCTCTCGCAGTGGTGCTCAGGGGACCAAATGGGATGCCAGGAGCAAACCCAGGTTAGCTGTGTGGAAGGCAAACAAATGCCCTACCCGCCATACTACTGCTCCAGCCCCACAGACATAGGGGAGTATAAAAAGACATCGTTTTTGTTTTGTTTGTTTGTTTTTAAGAGAAAGATATACCACATTAATGGACTGTGATAATATTGTTGAAATGGCATTACATACAGCAATTTACAGATTTAACACAATCCTTAACAAAATAACAATGGCATTTTTCAAGGAAACAGACTGTGAAATTTTCCAAAATGTATATAAAACCACAAAAGACTACAAATAGCCAAAGCAATCCTAAGAACAAAAAAGAAAAATGGAGACATAGTGCTTCCTGACTTCAAACTGTATTACAAAGTAATAGTAATCAAAATAGTCTAGAACAGACAAACTGAGATCCACAAGACAACTACACACACGCGGACATTTAATTAGGACAAAGGAGCCAGACCAAAAAACATAGGGCTGGAGAGATAGAACAGTGGGTAGAGTGCTTGCTTTGCATGCAGTCAGCCAGGGTTCAATCCCCGGCACCTCATAGGGTCCCCTGAGCCGTGCCAGGAGTAATTCCTGAGTGCAGAACCAGGAGTAAGCCCTGAGCACCATCAGAGGTGCCCGTCCCCTCCACTAATAATAAAAGATCATATACAAGATGAAAGGAAAACCTCTTCAACAAATGGTGTTGGACCACCATTGGTTAAAAAAAAAAAACAAAAAGAAATTAGATGACTATTTAACAACATACATAAAAATTACCAACAAAAAAAGTATGCTTCACATGTTTAAGGCCCCAGTTTGGTTTTGGGTTTTGTTTTGTTTCTTTTTTAGGGGGATGGTAGTTTTAGGGCTACACCCAGCAGTGCTCAGGGACTATGCACAGCTCAGTACTTGAGTCTGTTCCCTGACAGAGCTTAGGAAACTATGTTATGCCAGGGATTAAACCTGGGGCTCCCACATGCAAAGAATACATTCCAGTCCTTTGAGCCATCTCCCCATTATGCCTCACCAAAAAAAAATAATAAACTCTAAAATAAACTTTAATCTCCCTGAAAATCAGGCTTAACTCTTATACAAACCACAACACCCAATAGGAGAGAGAGAACAAAAGGGAATGCCCTGCCACAGAGGCAGGGTGGGAAGAGGGGGGTGGGGGGTGGGAGGGATACTTGGATCCGTGGTGGTGGGAAATGGTCACTTGTGGAGGGATGGGTATTCAAAATAAATAAATATATTAATAAAAAATAAAATAAAATAAACTTTAAGACTTATAAACCCTGACACCACAAAACACATAAAAGAAAATAAATATATAATACATAAAATATAGTTAGACCTACTTGTGGACTTTGATCTCATATATGAATTTGGAGATCAAACTTCAATGGCAAGAGAAACAGGAGGAAAAATAAAATGAATTACATAAAATGAAAAATCTTTTACACACCACAAGAGTGCACAGAAAAAAAGGAGGGAAAGGAAGCTGGAGAGAGAATGCTGTAGGTAGGGTGCTTGTGGTCCTCTTGACCCCCCAGATGGTCCCCCAAGCCCCACCAGGAGTGATTCCTCAGCACAGGGCCAGGAATAAGTCCTGAGTAATGATGGGCGAGACCCACAAAAACAAACCAAAGGAAACAACAAGGTAATCTATAAGAACTAAGGAAATATCTGGAAGGGCTGCTGGATGATTTTTGCATTCAGATGCCCTGTTTCAATCCCTAGCACTAAACAATGCCCCCAAGAACATTCAGAGGACCCCTGAGCACCATGGGGCATAGCCTAAAAAGAAACAACAATCACAAAGATATTTCCATAATATCTATACAATATAGGGCTAATATCCAAATTATTTAAAGAACTCAAAACAACCACAAAAAAAAAATCAAGAAGCCTCAATTTAGAAAAGGTACAAAAGACCTTATAAACATTTCCTCAAAGAAGATACAGAAGACATCAGATACAGATACATAAAAAATGCTCAAGGGGCTGGAGTGGTAGCACAGCGGGTAGGGCATTTGCCTTGCACGTGGCCAACTCAGGTTCGATTCCCAGCATCCCATATGGTCCCCCGAGCACCGCCAGGAGTAACTCCTGAGTGTAGAGCCAGGAGTAACACCTGTGTCTCAGCGGGTGTGACCCAAACAGGAAAAAAAAAAAAAAAACATGAAAAATGCTCAACAGAGCCAGAGAGGTAGTACAATGGGTAAGGTGCTTACCTTGCACACAGCTGGTCAGCATTCGATCCCCGACACCCCATATGGGCTCCCAAACACCATCAAGAGTAATTCCCGAGTACAGAGCCAAGAGTGACCCCTGAGCATGTGAGCATCTTCAGGTGTGGTTCAAGGAAGGAAAAGGAAAGGAATGGGGAGGGGGGAGGGGGGAGGGGAAAATGCTCAACATCATTACTAGGGAATGCAAGCCAAAACTACAATGAGGTATCTGCTGACTGAAATGAGGTATCTGCTGGAGGCCTAGAGTACACTCCTTGCATACAAGGTCTCCAAGTTTAACCAACAGCACTACGTGGCTCAGAAGCATGGCCCTGGTGAACCCCACTATCACAAAGCTGAATTCTCAAGAGCACTACCTGGAAACACCCCAACAAAGAAAAAATTAAAAAAGCCAGAGAGAGAGAGCACAGAGTCTGAAGCACCTGCCTTGGCACATTTCTGAACCCATTCAACACTAAGCTCAGAAATGGTTCCCCAGCACCTCCAGGAGTGATTCCTAAGCACTGAGCCAAGAATACGCCCTTAGCACCATCTGGTGTGGCCCAAACACACACACACACACACACACACACACACACACACACACTACACACACACACACACACACACACTACACACACACACCAAAAAAAAACTGAAAACAAGTGTTGGCAAGAGTGCAAATACTAGAAATTCTTATACAGTGCTGGGAATTCAAACTGGTGCAGCCTCGGTGGAAAATGATAAGGACATTCTTTATGTGCAAAACCCTATCAGCAACGGTACGGTAAACCACAGCGTCAAAAATTATTAAAAAAAAAAACTGCCTTTTACAGAGGCATGCAGGAGTATGGGTAGGGGCACTGGTGGAGGGAAGTGTATACTGATGAAGGGATACTGGATACTAGTGTTGAAATATTGTATTCGGAAAACCAAATCATGAAGAACTTTGTAATTTACAGTGCCTTCATAATATACACGCAAACACACCCAAACATATACATACACATATATACACATATATGTGTGTATGTGTGTATATATAGATATAGACACAGATAGAAATACATGGTTTTGTTTTTGTCTGGGGCTACACATGGTGGTGCTCAGGGGTAACTCCTGGCTCTAACTCAAGAATTATTCCTGGCAGTGCTCAAGGGACCATATGGATGCAAGAGAGCGAACCCAGGTTGACCACGTGCAAGGCAACCCTCTGTACTATCACTTCAGCCCCCCAAGATATATTTTTTAAAAATTAAAAATGGAATTTGGAAAAACAGCTCAAAGGGCTGCTTTCAGGCCTTATATGTGGGAAGCCAGGTTTCACCCTGATCCCCAAACAGTGCCAGGAATAGCCCCCCAGCACCACTAGATACGACCCTAGAACCAAAATGAAATATAAAAGTAAAATATTTGGGGTTTGGTTTTATTTTGGGGAGGTGGGGGCTTTTGGCCCACATCCAGTGTTCAGAAGTTGAGAGTTACTCTGAATAAATCCTATCCTGGTGGTGCTTTGGGAGACCATATGGCATACCGGGGATCAGGAGCACTACCTGCTGTACTCTCTCTCCAGCCCCAAATAAAAATAACATCAAATAAATAAAAACGTAAACAGCAAATAATCCAACAGTACCATTTCTGGGCAGTATACCTGAGGTATATAAAATGCTCACATGTTCATAGCAGGGTATTTTTGCACTCACATGTTCATAGCAGCATTAGTCACAACAGCTGGAAAAGGGAATTGAACTAAATGCCCACTGACGGATGACCGGATAAGGAATTTCTGGAATATATACCCAATAAAAGATGACCCCACTACTGAAAGAAATGAAATTGTGCATCTGACAACAACATGGATGGAAACATGAGGTGATTCTGTTAAGTGAAACAAGTCAGGAAGTGAAAGACAATTGCCGGACGGTTTCACTCATAGGTGGATTATAAATAACCAGAGCAAACAGATTGACAAAACACAACAAAAATAACCCTTAAATTATGGAGGACAGAGGGAAAGAAGAGAGGGAGTGAGGCAGACACAGGGCATCACTCTGACGCTGCAAGGCGGAAATCTGAGGCTTCCACTCCTCAAAAGATACGCAGTCCTGAGGTACGGCACACCCGTACAGTCCCGTGAACAGCACTTAAAGAGAATGGACCGGAAAAACATTAAAGTCAGTTCAGGGAAAAGATATACTACAATACTGAAGCTGTGTAACTTTGGACTATTTTGTTTGTGAAGCTGGTACACTCAAGTTTCAAATAGACTTTAGGGCTGGAGCAATAGTACGGTGGGTAGGGTGCTTCATGCAGCAGAGCTGGGTTTGATTCCTGGCACCCCATATGTTCCCCCCAGCCCGCTTGAGTGCAAAGCCAGGAGTATGTCCTGAGCACCATCAGGTGTGGCTTAAAAGAAACAAAATTTTACATAAAATCGAAGCACTTCAAAGTCACTACAAAAGGATTTAAGACATCTTAAATCTTAGGGGTTTTCTTTAACATGGACAAAAATCTACAATTAAAAAATAAAGCAAAACAAAAATAAATTCAAGATCTTTTATAGGTATACCCCTTTAGCCACAATCAGCAAACACACTAATAAGGAAAAAATGTATTTCCAGAAAAAAATGTTGGTAATCTGTGTGGCAGGACAGATTAGAGGGAAGAGATGTAAAAAGACCAGGCTCATTTACACTTTTACAGTAAAGAACTTGGTTCATTCATTCATTCATTCATTCGCTTATGCCTTCACACTATTTATTTAAAAAAAAACAACTATGTGTCAGAAACTGGAGATGTGAAACGTGGAACAGGGCTGGAGCTATAGTACAGCAAGTAGTTGCATGTATATAGTACATGCATATAGTACAGCAAGTACTTGCATGCAACTGACCCAGGTTCAATCCCGACATCCCATAAATTCCCCCTATCATACCAAGAATGATTCCAGAGTGCAGAACCAGGAGTAATCCCTGAGCATCTGAGCTTGGCCAGGTGTGGCCCAAAAACAAAAATTTAAAAAAAAAAAAAAAGTGAGACAAGATAAGATTCCTGTTCTTCTCAAGAATGTTGTTTTGGTAGAAACGACCAAGAAAACTAGAAAACAGAACAAACAAATTTCCTCTTGTGATCAGTTACTATAAGAAAAATAAGCGGGATAATATAAACAAGAACAAGAACATGAGTGGAATCTACATAAAAAGTGAGATAAAGACAGGCTAAGGAGAAAACATCTGATTCAAGAAAGGAGGTTAGGGGAGTCTGGTTCTGATTTCATTCCAACTAAAATCTTTAGAATTCTTTTTTAACCAGAATTCTGGAAGCAGGCAGTAAATTTGTTATTCTTCAACTCCTCAGTACAAACAAAAGAGAAAAAGGATTCCAACTTCCAGCATGGAACGGCCTGTCTAAAGTGAACAGAAGGAACCGCCCACAGGCAAAAAAAGTTCGGTGGTCCCTTTTTAATGATAAAGACAATTTCACAGTTTTTAAGATACCAATAGTAGCTAATATGATCACAGTGACCCTTATACAGAAAACATTTTTATTAGTAGTTTTCCAATATGAAGGAGTGGTGGCAAGATACACTATAGAGTCAATTCTAAGCAGCAACTCCCCAGGGTATTCACTCACAATTGTTATTAAGCATTTTAAATACAAAGCCAGCAGAGGGAAGCTGTGTGGGCGAGAGGAGTGAAGAGAATCAGGAAAAATTTAAACTGGAACACCCTCATTTTAAAGATAAGGAGAGGAAAGGACATAGAGAATTAATGACTACCCATTGCAAGGAAATTAGGCACACAAACTCTCAGTTCAGGCTCCAGTGTTTTCCAAAAAGAAACAAAAACCAACTTTGAGTTTACAATAAGCAGTTTTAAGAGAAAAGAGGGTTAGTTCAGGCCACAAGCTGCAGTGCTCAAGAGACCACATGGGGTGCCAGGGATCAAAGCCAGGTCAGTGGCATACAAGTAAGCACTTTCAATACTGCATGCACTTTAAATAATGAAATAAAATAGAAACCATCAGCATATGCGACATACTACAAATTCTATTGTCAATTTTTCTTTCTAGATAGATGTAGAGATATCTTTTTTTAATAGTACACAGATACACTTATTGAATCTCTTTTTTTCTATTTAATTTTTTATTGAATCACTGTGAATTACAAAGTCATTCATGATTGAGTTCCAGGCTTACAATGTTCCAACGCCAATTCACCAATGTCCCCAGTTTCCCTCCCAATACCCCCTCACACCCACACCCCCCACATCTCCGTGACTGCCTCCATACCTGCAGAATCTTGATGGGGGGGGAGGGCAGAGAGGAAGGATCTGCTATGAATTGCAACCAAGTTCTGCAATCAGAAGTTTTTAAAGCACTCATTTCACACTACTTGTCTTGAAACACTTCCTTGTGTTTTGTGCAACCACTACAAATGCAACATTAAAACTACTAACGAAGATTTAAGCACATTAATGGACACTATCCAGAGACTCATAAATGAATCTCAGAAGAGAGGAGGGAGCATGCTGCAGAGATATCCCCCCCCAGGAGGCTGATTTCATCCAGGCACCTTGGAGGTGGGGCAGGTGAGTCCCTCCACCTGCCCCAAAAGAACCCCAGCAGGCACAAACCTCCAGAACCCAGTAGCTGCCACGCTCACAGCCAAGCCTCCCCACACATGAGAATGAATCCGCTGAAAAACCCAGGTATGCGTTTTTCACACCAGAGTCAGGAATGGGCCCCTTCTCCCATCTCCCTGTGCTTCTGGTTTCCTGGCAGTAACACCCATGAACCGCCTCTGGGTGTCTAAATTTTAAGCACATTAACGCCATGATCCAGAGACTCACAAATGAATCTTGAAAGAGAGCAATATGCTGCAGAGATGCCTCCAGACCCCAAAATCACCATCCAGCTAAAAAGTTTAACTCCAGTTCTAGCACCCTATGTAAAATTTTAGATTTCTAAGAGTGTACAGCTGCTTTCGCAACTGCACGACATCTCATACATCTTGCCACTGGTAAACCAAGAGTAGCACAAAAACACGTGATGAGGTGTAAGGTAGAAGACAACCAATCTTGATCAAAGAAAAAAGAAAATCTATATAAATTAGCACACAAGGCTCAAACTCTAACAAGCTAGTGATGTCTAATACAGGGGCTTAGTGGCTCCAAGATGAGATACAATAATTTTCACACACTTTCCTCTAGAGAAACCTTTTTTGGATCATTTTTAGTCAATTATTCATAACAAACAATACAAAATAAATTGAGTACTGGCCTTTGGGGTAGGCTTGGGTGGTGGGAAAATTTGAAATAAAGGTGGTGAGAAGGTGTAATGGTGGTGGGATTGGTGTTGAAATACTGAATGTAATCAATTACTGTGAGCAACTCTATGAAAAATAAAATTTCAAAATAAAAAAGAAAGAAAAACTAACAAAACTTATCTGTTGGGGGCTGGAGAGATAGCACAGCGGGTAGGGCGTTTGCATTGCACACGGCCGACCCGGGTTTGATTCCCAGCATCCCATATGGTCCCCTGAGCACCGCCAGGAGTAACTCCTGAGTGCAGAGCCAGGAGTAACCCCTGTGCACCGCCAGGTGTGACCCAAAAAGCAAAAAAAAAAAAAACTTATGTGTTTAGGAGAGACCTGTTCCCAAGAGATAGCTCAGAGACTTAAAAAAAAAACTTCTTGCAAGTCTGAAGTCACAGATTCCATCCCTGGGGCCACGTGAGATCCTGGTAGCTCAGCTGTCTGTGATTCCTGGTGACACAGGCAATTCCTGGTCACAGCAGAGTCAGGTTATATGAGCACGGCAACTAAAGGGGCACAACCCCTTGGGGAGCACCAGAAGCCAGTACACACAGCCCTGACAAATACCTATGGAGCACTGCAACAACTCCCAGAAAGAACAGCTAGAACGAATGGGAGACCACCATGAAAAGAGTACAGTCCCACATGTTTGTTTCCTGGTACTCACGAATATGTAGTTTATTTCCAAATCTTTCCCCAAGTTGCTGTTTAAAAGATTATTCTGCTGAGTTTGAATATAGTAATACACATTAAAGCAGATCTGGAGTGTGAAGGGGCTAAAGTAGCTATAAAACTGAAAAATATATTCATAGCTGATGAAACCCTGATAGGCAAAGAACTTTTCCTTTTAGGTTTTTGTTCTTTTCTTTATTTAAAGAGAAGGGATTTTTATTACAAAGAAAAATTGTACAGAAATGTTGATTTCTACACAACCTAAAGGAAAATATATTGAAGGGTTTGGGAAGTAGAGAAGTTATTAAAAGTAAGAATCTTAAATTGTAAAAATAGCCATGAGTGTCTAAGGCTGAAAAATAACTCATCCCATGCAGTGAACATGAGGAAAGACTACTATATAGTTTTTGAGGGAGTTTTTTTGTTTGTTCTTTGAAATGAAGAAAAGCTTTGCATAAGGGTTGCATACTTTTATCGTACTAAATCTGAATGATCAATATTCCTTTGAAGTAAAACTTAGTGCTTACCATTTTCCAACTGTATTTAGCTTCTGGTTGGAATCTGAAAAAATGAAACCTAAATAAAATAGATGAAAGTTCCCTGGTTATTCAGATGTATACCAAAAAAAGTGCAGTCCCTAGTGATTAAGTGAGCAAGCACAAAGAAAGAAATGCAGCCCTTGGCAAGCATCACACTACAACGTGCAGGACCACACCCAGGCATCACAACATCATCAGAGACAAGAAAAGATGGGGATCTTTTGGGAACAGGGGCAGGGATCTTTATTTTAACTATTGTTTAAATCCCTTTTTTTTTAATGCAAAATGCTCTGCCTTTGTTTTCATTTGGGGCCATACCTGACAGTCCTTAGGGTGTACTCCTGGCTCTGAGCACAGAGATCACTCCAGGAGGTGAGCAAGGGACAAACTAGGATGTTGAGGATTGAACCCAGGTTGCTACATGCAAGGCAAGTGCTCTACTCACCATACTGTCTGTACTGACCCAATGTTCTTTTAAGCTACCACAACTTTAATTAAAGTACCTGTTGATAGGGGTCAGAGTGATAGCACAGCCAATAGGGCACTTGCCTTGCACACTACCGATTGGGGTTCAATCCCAGCATCCAATATAGTCCCCTGTGCACCCCCAGGAGTAACTCCTGAGTGCAGAGACAGGAGTAACCCCTGAGATTCTGTGTGGGTGTGGCCCAAAGAAGTGAAAATAAAGTATCTGTTGCGCAACAGTTGCCACTTGCAAGCAGAAACATTCTCCTAAGATAAAGATGCTGCTAAGAGAACCACTGCCTATTGGTCTCTAAAGGAATGCACAGCTAGATGGACAGATACTAATCACAAAAAGCACGGAATACTGGGGACGGAACAATAGTATAGTCAGTAGGACCCTTGCATGCAGCCAACCTGGGTTCAAACCCTGACATCCCATACCCAACCCCACCCCTCTCCATCCCCAACCCTTCAGGAGTGATTCCTGAGTACAGAGCCAGGAGTAATCCCTGAGCACTGCCAGATAGAGCCCCAAAATAAAACCAAACATTTGAAGAAATAAATCTACAGATTTAAACATGCAAATTGCCTACGTTGTCGGGGGTGGCTCAGTGGTAGACACTTGCCTCTGCCTCTTGACTCGAACCAAACACATCCAGGAATGCCCCTTCTTGCCAACTACACAAAATGCCTTGAGATGAATGAGACTAAAATTCCAGGTAAGATACAGAACTATTTCTCAAGATATCAAATCATTTTTAAATGACATATTCGGGAAAGAGAAGGCAACAGCACAGAAGAGCACAAAAATAGCTAAGAGAAATTGGATAAAGTAAGGCAAGAACAAGAATAGAAAACTTTAGGGGCTAGGGAAGTAGCTCGGGGTAGAGCACTTGTGTTGCATACATGAATCACAAAGTGACAGGAAGGAAGGAAGGAAGGAAGGAAGGAAGGAAGGAAGGAAGGAAGGAAGGAAGGAAGGAGGGAGGGAGGGAGGGAGGGAGGGAGGGAGGGAGGGAGGAAGGAAGGAGAAAGAAAGAAAAAGAAAGAAAGAAAGAAAGAAAGAAAGAAAGAAAGAAAGAAAGAAAGAAAGGAGGGAGGGAGGGAATAAAGTATAAATGCAATCCTTGTGTCACAGTAAAAGTTTAATATGAAATATATTATGTGTGCAATACTAGATATTTCAGTCACATAGCCTCAGTTAATGTTATTTTCTGCCACATGACTGTACACCCTACTTTCCCTTCCACAGTTACCAAGATTAACATCGGGCACCTTTGCCTGAAAACTCATACACACAAAAAAAAAAAAGTGTTCAAAGAAAACGAAGCTGTTGGCATCAGAAGTAAAAAATTCACAAAAAAGGAAAAAGGAAGATTAGGACAGAGTGACTCAACCCTCAACTGGGAACCACAGTGGTTCCAAGGGGGACACAGACGAAAATCATGCAAATGGGGGTAAAAGGCCCCTGGCACAAATTTACAGGATCAACCGGAAGAACAAGGGGCCACAGGAAGGAAACACAAGCACAGAGAGGCCAACCCTCCTTCCAGCTTTGTGGGAAAGAGATAGAGAAATGTTGGATTAGAGGAAGTTACAAAGAAGCAGACAGAAAAAGCAGGTAAAGCGAGTCCCTAACTAAAAACGATGAGGTCAAGAGCTGTTGTCAGAGGAAGAGGCCCTGAGAATAGGAAGATTTTAAGAAAATAATGTGCAGCTCAGGAAAGACAGGAATGAATAAGTCCCTGAAGACTTCTGTTTATGGCTGTTTCTAGAATTTTCTTGTGTCGCCTCCTTCTCAAGGTCAAGAAGGAAAAAACTCTAAGACACAAAGAAAGGACTTACATCCCTCCCACACTGAAAGAACATCTAAACTCTCTCCCTTATTATTGGCAGACTGAACTAAAGAGTCCTCAAATTAGCTTTTTTAGAGAAACTGAGGTCCACTAAGGAACCCAAGTTACAGATAGTAACAGAGTTAAGACAAGAACCAAAGCTCCTTTTCCTGCAGCCATTACTCCCTTTCCTTTATGGCACTAAATAACAGAAACATTTTTTTGAAATTTGTATTTTTGTTGTACATGGTGTATGAGGCGATAGCACAGTGGGTAATGCATTTGCCTTGCATGTGGCCAACCCGGGTTCGATTCCTCCGCCCCTCTCGGAGAGCCCAGCAAGCTACCAAGAGTATCCCGCCCGCACAGCAAAGCCTGGCAAGCTCCCCATGACATATTTGATATGCCAAAAACAGTAATAAGAAGTCTCACAATGGAGACATTACTGGTGCCCTCTAGAGCATATCGATGAACAATGGGAGGACAATGCTATGGTGTATGGGGGGATGGAGATTTTCAGGACTAAATTCAGCAATGCTCGGTAAAGGGGGCGGGGGGGGGGGTCATTCTTTTAAGTATTCAGCCCACTGAGCTATACCTCGGGGACTAGTATTTTTTTTTTTTTGGTTTCTTGAGTTTGAAGCCACACCTGGCAGTGCTCAGGGCTTACTCCTGGTTCTGCACTCAGAAATGATTTCTGATGGGCTTGGGGGATCATATGTGGTGTCAGAGATCAAACTTGGGTGTCACATGCATGCAAGGCAAGCAACCTCCCTACTGTACTATTGCTCAGGCCCCCGTTATGTTTTCAGGTAATAAAAAATCTTTGCATATGTCATGCCTCACAGACTAAATTTTTTACTTCTTTACTCCCAGACTGTGTTATCCTTATGAAATACAATCATTTGATTTCTCCTTTTCTTCCCAAAGCATTCCTTTTTAATGCATCTGTCACTAAAGACATAACACAGAAAATTCACCAGGTCCCATTAAATTTCCCCATTATGAATGTTCAAAAATAGCATAATTTAGGATGTTATTTTACATAGAACAGAAATTATTCAAAAAAGAGTATCAGACGTTTTAAATGAAAAATAAAATGATGCCCAAAAGTAGAGAGAGAGTATGGGGAAACTGTCTGCCAGAGAGGGAGTGTGTAAGCTCACACAAGAGGGGGCACGGCACCCACAGCGGCGGTGGCTCTATCTCTCCCGCCACCCGCGTTCGGTAGTCTCACCCTTCTCCCACCCCGGAGAGGTCGATGGCGATGGTTAGGCAGAGGAAGGAACGAGGGCCAGGCTGGTAGGTATTAGTCGTAGTTTATTCTGATTCTCTCCTCATCTCTCCTTCTGTCTCTGCCCCTCCTGCCCAATCTACAGTCTCCTTATATCTCTCTCCAAGAGGAATTGGGGAAAACAATTACATAGGTGCGGTCACAATCAATAGGGGTAGAGATCAACAGGGGTAGAAATCTTAGCCTCAGGGAAGACCGCTCCTAGGACAGATCCTTCCTCAGCAGGAGGACCCACCCTAGAGCATAATCCCATGGGCGTGCCTCTCCTCTCCTTGTCCGACAAGCGTATAAGAATATAATATAAATCATTTTGTATGGATACAGTAAGAAATACCTTAAACTTATAGAATTGCTCTCCTAGGGCCATCTCGATCTCAGACTACGGTGCTCAGGCCAGATAGTCTTTCCCACCCCTAGCAGGATCCTAGTCTTGTCGTTACCTTTGGATCATGACAGCATTTGTCTATGATCAAACTCTTAATTTATAGTTAAGAATCGTGGCACTTTGGCCTGGCCCATTTCGCTGCCAGGGTAGCTCACTGCTTGCCCTGGGTCCATTCAGTCCCTCGTCGGGACCCTGCTTTTGGGGTGTTAGGAACTAAGGGCAACTGAGGCTAAGTCGAGAAAGCAGATGCCCGGGAGTGAATAATATTCAAGGCCAATCAAATCCTAAGTTACAAAGCATAATGTTAACGGTCTTCCTGTATCTATACAAAAAGGATATTACTTTAAAGTAAACTGTTCATAAGGCATAAGGAGAGGAAAAAGGCAATATTTCACTCATACATATAAAATCATAGATTTCTGGGAAACTGATCTTACAAATTAACAAAGTCTGATTAAGGGGAAAGCTGATTAACTGGGTGGGAAGGAGAGCATAGGGAAGACTGTTTACATGTTTACATGTAAACACAATGGAAGTGGAAGTGCCTCTGGAGCACTGTGGTGGGTGTAACCAGATTGATGGGTGTAACCAGATTAATGGGTGTAACCAGATAAAACCTAAGCTTCTTGAAGGACAAAGCAATGTTACCCAACAAGGGAGGGGGAGGGGTGGGATGGGGAGGAATACTGGGGACATGGGTACTGGAAAATGTGCACTGGTGGAGGGATAGGTGTTCGATCATTGTATGACTGAAACTCAAACATCACATCTTTATAACTGTATTTCACTGTGATTCATTAAAAAATAAAAGTAAATTTTAAAAAAGAAAGAAAATAAATGAATCTGAGAAAAAAATGAAGGGGCCAGAGTGATAATACAGTGGGGAGGGTGCTTGCCTTACATGCCATGGATCTTGGTTCAATCACCAACACCACACATGGTCCCCTGAGCACCGCCAGAAATAATCCCTTAATGCACAGCCAAGAGTAACCCTGAGCACCACCAGGTGTAGACCAAAAACCAATTTATAATAAATTTAAACTCAAGATCATAAAGTTTCCTTGGAAAAATACACCAATATCAGCAAAATTCAGGAGAAAACTGTACACACAAACAGAAACTAGAGAGTAAAGTGAAATGTCTCAAATCACACTTAAAATTTACCGCATTTATTCAACTTCCCTGAGAACAACTACAACTCAGAAGCACAAGTTCCAAAAAGGGAAAATCACTGATCAAGAGAAAGTGGAGAAAGGGGTAGAAAAATATTGGCATAGTTAACTCCTCTTAAGGTTGCCCCACAGGAGAGAACTGGCAGGGTGATGTGGAGTGAATAAATCCTTGCTTTCTGCAAAGCGGATCCACAGAAAAGCAGAGTCATCAATTTCCTAAGAACATTCTCAGCCATCTTAAAACAGCAGAAACTGAAAAAGAAGATATTTTAAAGAATTCTCCGCTTAGGTTTAACGGGAGCAAGGTTAAGACGTGAACCACAGGCAAACCGGAGGCTAATCATTAAAGAAACTCACACATCCAGAAACCACTTCCGCAGAACATCATCCAAAGGCTTTTTTTTCTTTTTTCTCATCAGTTTAAGAATCAATGGTATTCTAAGCCTATTCTTCCTTTTCTTTCTCTCCTCTCTCAACTTAAGCGGTATACACCGGCTTCTCCGTTTGACAGCCGTGACAATTCAGGCTTAAGAGCCCTTGAACTAAGCCAAGTCACAAAAGCCAAGCAGGGTGGACACAAGCAGGGCTGGAGCCGGGGCTGCCTGAGCCCCTCTCGGTGTCTTATAAAAGCCACAATCGATGCAGCTTTTTAAGTGCATCCTGCCCAAGTCACCCCGGGAGCTGAGTTTCGGGAGTTCAAAAAGGGGACTTCGGACTTTCTCTGTCTCTCCGTCAAAGTAGAACAGGCTGAGCTGTCAAAAAATAAAATGAAACAGAATAAAATAAGAGGCTGAGGGAGAGTTGGGGGGAGGAAGAAGTGAGCCCGGCTGCCGCGGCCGCTCCATCCCGCAGCCCAGCTCGGCCGCCGCCCCCCGCGCCAGCGGGTCCGGGACGGGGCTCACGCAGCCCGGCCGTGCTTGGCGCCTCGCGACCCGGGCTGATGGGGCCGCGGCTCCCGGCCCCGGAACGACGGGACTGCACGTCGGTCCCCTAGCGGGGTCCCGGCCGGACGCCCCCGCGGGGCAGGGCAGGGGCGCCGCGGGCGCAGGAGGGGGGAGAGTGGCGGGCCCGACCCGCACAGACGCTTCCCTCCCGCACCCCATCCCCATTACCTAGCCGGTCGGGCTGGTCTTCATCGCCGCCACCTCGGGTTCCCCAGTCCCGCACTCGCCGGACCCCTGCAGCGCCGGAAAGCAGGAAGGCCGACGCCGGGCAGCGGCCGCAGGCGAGACGAGCGCCCAGCTCGTGGGGCTGCTACTCCCCGGCTCCCGCACACTCCGCTTCCGCTCCGCCTCCCGCCGAGCCCTGCCCGCGGCGCGCGGAATCCTGGGACTTGTAGTCCGGAGCCGCGGAAGCGGAGGCACGTGCTTCCAGCCTCGCGTGCACTACCCGAAGCTGGAACAACGCCGTTGCTTGGCAAGCAGAAACGTCACCGGCTCCCCCACCTCCCTGAAGGGAAGAACGCGGAATTTCCCAGAGGGTAGACGAAAGTCTCTGCCTGTGCTGTGAGGTTTGGAAGCCGGCCTTCTCTGCTGTGTGGAGAAGCCAGTTGGGATGGAGTAGGGATGGGAGCCGTGTGCTGAAAGTAGACTAAGGACCAAACATGATGGCCTCTCAGTATCTGTATTGCAAACCATGATGCCCCAAAGTAGAGAGAGTAAGAAGGAAGGTGCCTGCCACAGAGGCAGGGGGTGGGATGGGGTGGGGGTGGCAGATGGAATACTGGGTACACTGGTGGTGGAAAATGCTCACTGCCACCAATGATGGGTGTTTGATCATTGTACGACTGAAATTCAATCATGAAAGCTTTTTTTTTCTATCTCAAGGTGATTCAATTAAAAAGTAAAAATAATAAATAAAAATTATTCAATATACTGGAGCGATAGCACAGCGGGTAGGGCGTTTGCCTTGCACGCAGCCAACATGACCAACCCGAGTTCGATTCCTCCGCCCCTCTCGGAGAGCCCGGCAAGCTACTGAGAGTATTCGATATGCCAGACACAGTAACAACAAGGTCTCCAATGGAGACGTTACTGGGCCCGCTCGAGCAAATCGACGATCAACGGGAGGGCCTTTACCTTTTACCTTTACCAATTAATAAAGCTTTAGCAAAAATTAGTAGATATGTTACTGTTTTAGAAATAATTTTTCTAAATTACAATAACTTCCCAAAAAAGTATACACTATCTAGGAATAAATAGAAAAAGTGAAAAATGTACATCAATAAAACATTTTTAAGACATTGAAGGGGACTGGAGCAATAGCATAGCACACAGGGCACTTGCCAACCTGGGTTTGATCCCTATTACCATATATGGTCCCCTGAGCCCATTAAGAGAGATCCCTGAGCATAGGACCAGAATAAGCCCTGAACACCATCATGTATCCCTCCCTCCCAAAAAAAATTAAAGAGAGAGAGAAGGCCTAAGCAAATGAATCACACATGTTCATAGGTTGGAAGATTCAATGCTGAAACATGTCAGCTTAATTTGTCCGCAGATTGAGTGCAATTCCAGATAAAATCTCAATAAGTTTGTGTGTGTGTGTGTTTGACCCCGTAAGTTTGAAATTTTATGGAAAACAACAAGAAGCATTCATGCAGAAGCCAATAAAGAAAATAGAAGAGGAACTGACTATCAATAGCTCAGAGACTTAGAAAGCTTGTCTTGCAAGCTTAAGGTCACAGGTTCATCCCTACTGCCACCCCATGCACTTGATCAAGTGATCCTGGCAACTCTGCTGTTTGAGCCTGGCAGCTCTTCTCTCTATGATCTGTGGCACTGCAAGCAGTTTCCAGCCATAAACAAACTAAAAGTAACACCACACGAACACCACCTAATGATGTGTGAGCACCACAGCTAGAAAGTTAGGCAGCCCTGGCAAGCATCAGAGACCTCCCACATATACACTTGATCACTTGAACATTTGACATCCTGTTACTCATCGATTTGCTCGAGCGGGTGCCAGTAATGTCTCCATTCATCCCTATTGCGTGCTGATGTAGCCCAATGGTATCTGCTCATTCCAGGAACATGAAGAGCCTCAAACAGATTTTTCAGGGTCTTGATGAAGAAGTCTGACCATGTCGTAGGTGGGCGGCCACGTGATCTTTTGATGTTCCATGGAATCCAGTCAGTAATGGCTCTAGTCCAGCAGTCATCTCCAAATCTCATTACATGTCCAGCTCATCTAATTTTTGATGCCTTGGCAAACGAGATAGCATCCCTGATTCTTGATCGTCGACTGAGGTAGAAACTCCGGATTCTTTCTCTCATTTGAGTGAAGTGTGATACTCCAAGCATAGCTCTTTTGATTCCTCTTTGGGAGACCTGAATAGCGTTCTCATCCTGTTTTCATAGGGCCCAGGTCTCTGAAGCGTATGTTAATGCAGGAAGAACAATGGAATCGAAGAGATGTGCCCAGAGTCGGAGGTTCTTAGTCCTGTTAGCTATTTCTTTGACGCTCTTCAAGGCGTTCCAAGCCACTCTCTTTCTCCTGCGCAACTCAGGTGGCAGGTCATTCATCATGTTGACTTCTCGACCTAGGTATACATAACTGTTGCATTCGGAGATGATCGTTTAGTTGAGAGCTAATTGAACATCAGGAATGAGACCATTTCTCATAAACATTGTCTTCGTGAGATTCAGTTATAGTCCGACCTTTCCACACTCATGGTCAAAGTCGGCCAGCATTTGTGCCGCTTGGCTAATGTTTGGTGTTAGAACAATGTCATCAGCAAAGCGAAGGTGGTGTAGTTGCTGACCATCTATCTTCACTCCCATTCCTTCCCATTCCAGGTGAAATGGTATCACTCTGCCGAACCCCTCTCTTGACGTGGATGATCACTTCCTTGTAGGATAGTGAAATCCTGGTAGTGAATCCGTAATATAGCTCATGGAGGATCCTGATGTATTGAGTTTGAACATCTTGTTTGGCTAGGGCTTCGATGACCACTTCAGTCTCAACAGAATCAATGAATGTTAGACAGAGCGGCATCTTGAATTCCTCCACTACCTCCACTACCCAGCCGCCGCCACACCTCCAGGATGCTTTCCGGACACTCGGGCCAAGACGCACGCACGAACCAAGCCCCACAGAACCAGGTAAGCAGAACTCTGTGACCTTGAACTCCAGGCTCAATGGGACCCAGTTACAGAGATTCTCTGCCTGGTCCCACCAATCTCAGGAGAACAAGGGATTAAAACCAGAAGCCCCACCCTACCCTGCCCTGTCTGCTTCCACCAACCTCTGGCGACCCAGGAATTATACACAGAAGATCCACCCACCGCAAAACAGTGGCTTGACACATCATAAGACACTTAATACCCATTTACCAAGATTACCATATTGGTAATCTTGAAAAAAATCTAGGTTTCAAATATGGTTTGAACCACGGGAACACCTACAAGGGCGATTAGAGACTGCCCTAAAAGCCTCTATCCCACACATACACACCACAATCAAAATGTGTGTAACTATAATTAAAGTGACCTCTGCTGAGCACATGTGCAAGCACCACTATGAAAAGGAATGAAACCATTTGTTGAGTATTTGAGTACCACAGTCTGATGTACAACACTCAGGAAGTACCATCACTTAAAAAAAAAATTGCAAGTATCACAAACTGACATGTGAGTGATCCCCAATCATCATATAACAGCAGTGAAGAGGAGGGAAGAGAGGAAACTCCCAAATTTAGAAAAAATAGAGGAGAGATGGATAGTACAGCATGTAGGTTTTGCTTGCACATGGCCGACCCAGGTTCACTTCCTGGCATCCTATATGGTCCCCAGCACCCACCAGGAGTGATTTCTGAGCACAGAACCAGGAGTAATCCCTGAGAGCACTGCCAGCTGTGGCCCAAAACCAAACCAAAAAGAAAGGAGATAAAAGAAAAGACCTATGCTATCTAATTTCTATTACAGACCTGTAGTAATTAAGACAGTGCAGTTTTGGATTAAGGACAAATGCAGCTATAGATTAGAATAAAGTTTCCAAAAAGCTATATCCATACCAGGAAATCTTATTCACGATATGCTAGTTATGCATAGCTATACATAAAGAACAATATTCAGTAATCAATGCTGAGACAAAAAGGAAAAATATTAAATTCACATTATGTAAACTATTTTGATATTATAAATCACAGTAACTATCAATTTTTTAAAAGGGAAAAATTCACATTACATAAAAAAAAGTTTCCAGTGTATTATAGACATAAATTTGGAAGTCAAAGCAAAGTTGTTTTTTTTTTTTTTTTCTTTTTGGGTCACACCTGGCGATGCTCAGGGGTTACTCCTGGCTCATGCACTCAGGAACTGCTCCTGGCGGTGCTCAGGGGACCATATGGGGTGCTGGGAATCGAACCTGTGTCGGTCATGTTGGCTGCGTGCAAGGCAAACGCCCTGCCTGCTGTGCTATCATTCCAGCCCCCAAAGCAAAGTTTTTAAAAGATAAAGTAGGGTGCTGGAGCAATGGTAAGCGAATAGGACATTTGCCCTGCACCCCCCCAAATGGGGGTTCAATCTTGGGTACCATATATGGGTGCCTGAGCCGCATAAGGAATAATCCTTAGTGCAGAACCAGTAGTAAGGCCTGAGCACCAAAGGTGGTTGCCAAGAAAAAAAGGGGGGGGGGGGGGCGCTGGAGCAATAGCACAGCGGGTAGGGCGTTTGCCTTGCACACAGCCAACCCAGATTCAATTCCCAGCATCCTATATGGTCCCCTGAGCACCGCCAAGGGTGATTCCTGGGTGCAGAGCCAGGAGTAACCCCTGTGCATCTCCAGGTGTGACCCAAAAAGCAAAAAAAAGAAAGGAGGGGAGAGTAATTACCATAAAAAGGAGGTTATCAAAGATGGAGCGATAGCACAGTGGGTAGGGCATTTGCCTTGCACATGGCAGACCCGGGTTGGATTCTCAGCATCCCATATGATCCCCAGAGCACTGCCAGGAGTAATTCCTGAGTGCATGAGCCAGGAGTAACCCCTGTGCATCACCAGGTGTGACCCAAAAAGCAAAAACACCAAAAAAGATATAGGCACTCCTATGTTTATTGCAGCACTATTCAGAGAAGCCTACGTGCCCAACAAGAGGTGAATGGATAAAGAAATTATAGTACATATACACTATTGGATATTGCTCAATTGTAAAATGAGGTGAAAACCTATAGTTCGCTGAAAATGGGTTGTAACTGGAGGGAATCATGTTAAGCAAAGTGAGTCAAAAGGGAGAAGGATAAACACCAAGTGGTCTCTCTCATATGCAGAGTATAAATAAACATTTGGTAAAGGAATAACAAAAGGCCAATTATAACCAACCCTGAGAGTCTGCTCATATAACTGAGTTTACTCACTAGAAACAAGAAATCCTGAGAACCTGAGCAATAGAACTAGAAGAAAGAAAAAAAAAGCAATGAAAGAGGAGAGAGAGAGAGAGAGAGAGAGAAGAGAGGGAGGGAGGGCGAAAGGAAGGAAGGAAAGGAGGGAAAAATCCCAGAACCTACTTTTTTTACTTTTTCCAAAAAATTTGTGACCACCTCTCAGAAGAAACCCTGTGGATGAATGGTTGGCACTGAAAAGAACCAGTGGGTTAGAATCCTACAATTCTTCTATTTCCTCATATGGGAGTTGTTACAGCCTGGAGCCAGAGCACAGCGGGTAGGGGGTTTGCCTTGCACAGAGCCAACCCGACCAAGTCAGGTTCAATTCCTCCACCCCTCTCGGAGATCCCGCATGGCAATGCCTGGCAAGTTACCCCTGACATATTTGATATGACAAACACAGTCTCACAATAGAGACGTTACTGGGCCTGCTCATGCAAATCGATGAACAATGGAAGGATAGGACAGGAGTGGTTACACTGTTATCTTTAGGCTATGCAAGAGACTATACAGTCACTGCTCTCAATTATTTCCATGTATGTATTATGTCTCCCAATATAAAAATTAAAAATGATTCTGGGGGGGCTGGAGAGATAGCACAGTGGGTAGGGCATTTGCCTTGCACGCGGCCGACCCGGGTTCGATTCCCAGCATCCCATATGGTCCCCTGAGCACCGCCAGGAGTAACTCCTGAGTGCAGAGCCAGGAGTAACCCCCTGTGCATCTCTGGGTGTGACCCAAAAAAAAATGATTCTGGGGAATACATTTTGTTTTTTTATGTTCCAGGCCAGGCACTTCACGCTCCATTTTCCCTTCTGTAGAATAGTAGAAATAAGGGTGACTGCATCCTAAAGATACTGTGAAAATTAAAATGAGAATATGAGTTGATGAGTATAGAGCAGTTTGCTTGCTTGACACACAGCAAGCCCTCACACAGTGTTGGCTGCAATATTGGAACCAGTGTTAAGATAACGAGGTAAGTAAAACCAGGAGAATGTGAGCCTGACACAGGGAGATGAAAACCTCACCTCTTTTCTGAATGGGAAACATCTCCATGGCAGCGGGGCATGAAGGAAAAGGTACACAAGGTCAAGTACATAGAACATGCAGTGAACTGAGCAGACTATTGCCTGCTTTGTCCACTATTGTAGCCATTGCTGTGCGTAGCTTTTGAGAACTTCCATACGATTTGTATGAATTGAGATGGGCTGTAAATTTAATCCACATGCCAGATTTTGAAGCTTTGTTTGTTGGTTTGCTTTTGTCTCAGCCATGCTTGGGAGCTATTCCTGATTCTGTGCTCAGGGTCACTCCTGAGAGTGCTAAGTTGGACCATATACAATTCTAAGAATCAAATCTGATCCTCCCATACACAAAGCATGCATTCCAGCCTGTTGAGCTAGCTCTCTGGTTCTAGATTTTAAAGATTTAACACTCCCCTACACACACACACACACACACACACACACACACACACACACACACACCCCAAAAGGTAAAACATTACTAATAATATTAATGTTGACTTTAGGGTAGAAGAATGCTTTGGCTTTATTTGGTTAAGTAAAACATAATGGGGCCAGAGTGATAGTACAGTGGGACGGGCATTTGCCTTGCAGGCAGCCAACCCATCTTCAATCCCCAGCATCCCATATGATCCCCCGAGCAACACCAGGAGTGATTCCCACTCCTCTGTCAAAGAGAGACCTAGAATCAAAGGAAGGCATCAGTGTTCACATAAACTTAAATCAAAGTCAGATCCATTCCTTCCTGGAATCAAAGCTAAAAACTATAGCCACCAAGTACCAGGCTACAGAAATTGCCTTCTCAGAAACATAGTAGAGGAGAAATCAGTCTATTGCAAAAAGAAAACACTTAGCATTCAATTAAAAAAAAAGTTGGGCCAGAGCTATAATATAGTAGGTAGGGCATTTGCCATGCATGTGGCCAATCCAGGTTGAACACCCCAGCATCCCATAGGATCCCCCGAGCACCACCAGGAGTATTTCTTAAGTGCAGAGCTAGAAGTAACCCCACAGGAGTAACCCCTGAGCATCACCAGGTGTGACCCAAAAATCAAAAAAATAAATAAAAATAAAAAGTCTTCTCAAGGACAAATGTATTGTCTTTTAAGATAAACTGGGAAGGACTTGGAATTGAAATAGCAACTTACACTTTTATTTATGAAGCAGACAACACAACTTAGTCATTGATCAGATTTGCTGAGACCATGAGGAGAACTCTGAGTGAGAATTACATCTCTGTAGGGAGGTGTGGCTCTTTCCCAAGAGTGTGAAATGAAAAGAGCAGGAGGGAGCCTTTCTGATGGATACCACTGTTGGAAAGGCCTAAAACTGGACTAGGGGCAGCACATATAAGTAAACTAAATCTTTGTGCCTCCTACCTGGTGACGTTTCTATGATCTCTCTAACCCTTCAGTTCTTCTATTTTTCCATAGAGTGGTCCAAAGTGTTTATTCTGGGGAGTCTGATATGCTAAGAGAAGAAAGGGCCTAATTTTCTCCTCTTCTTTGAGATTTGGGCACATGTAAGGGGACTGCTAGTCACAGGAAAAGCTCCTCATCAAAAGTGTAATTAAAGGGGCTGGAGCAATAGCACTGCAGGTAGTGCACTTGGCTTTCAAGTAGGTGACTCAAATTCAATCGCTAGCATCCCATAGGTACCCCAAGCACCTCCAGGAGTGATTCCTGAGTGCAGAGCACTACTGGGTATGGCCAAAAAGACCCCCCAAAAATTGTAATTAGAGTTGTGTCAATACAAGTTTCATCACTGGTCACACGAGAATGAGGCCAATGACATTGCAGTGCCACAAGAAAATGTGTGATGTCCCCCACTTCTTGGTAACCGCAACAATAAAGGAAGGGCAGGGGGAAATTTGGATCCAAGACAAGTATTTGAATTCTCTGACCCTTATGGTATAAACTCATATCTTGCCACATTCAAATATAAGCCTCTCTTATAGAAATCATATATTAATCATTAAGTTCCCGAATGAAAAATTATTTTTAAAAAGTCAAAGAGGAATATTAAAAAAAAATCAAGATCAGGGACTGTGGAGATGGCTTGAAAGGCTGGAGTGCTTGCTGTGCATACAAGAACTTGGGTTCAATCTTGGGGCACCACTTGGTCCCCAGAGAACAGTCAGGACTGCTTGCCAAGAACCAAGCCCCAGGTAAACTGGGCCCCATTAAAAACTCAATGGGAAAAAAGTTAATATCATAATGACATATTTCCTAGCAGACTCAAAGTCAAACAGATTGTGAGATGAATTTTTTTTTCTTTTTGGGTCACACCCGGCAATGCTCAGGGGTTACTCCTGGTTCATGCCCTCAGGAATTACTCCTGCTGGTGCTTGGAGGACCATATGGGATGCTGGGAATCGAACCCAGGTCAGCCGCATGCAAAGCAAACACCCTTCCTGCTGTGCTATCGCTCCAGCCCCTGTGGGATGAATTTTAACCGAACAAAATGTACAACCTTTTCCTGCTAACTTGCTTATCCACAAAAAGTACCTATGCTATGTTCATTATAAAATCTAGATTACCCCATAAAGTGATGAATACTCATTCATTCAAAACTCATGATCATACGTTTTTTTCTATGTAGGACCTATATTTAGAAATTTAGTTCTCCAAATGTCTTAAACTAGGATAAATTGATTCAATTTTTAATTACTATTTAATAAACCCCAAGGATTAAACTTCATTCCTTGGTTTTTATTTCAGTTTACTCAGTCACTAAAAAGTTGTGTAAGTCACTGGGATCAGAGTGATAGTTCAGCAGGTAGGGCACTTACAATCCCTGGCACCCCATGTGGTTCCCCGAGCCCACCATTCCTGAGTGCAGAACTAAGAGTGAGCCCTGAGAAACACCAGATGTGATCCAAAACCAAACAAAAAAATTGTGTAAGTCAGGACTGAAGCAATAGTACATCAGGTAGGGCATTTGCCTTGCACATGGCCAACCTGTGTTCAATTTCCCCTACCCCACTCAACGCCCCCCCACAGCTTCCCATAAGGTCTCCCAAGCACCACCAGGAATAATTCCTGAGCATCGCTGGATGTGACCCAAAAAGAAAAAAAATCTGTAAGTCACTGGTGGAGGGATTGGTATAGTACTCTATAACTTTAAAATAACGACTTGGGCCAGAGACAGCAGGTAAATGGCTTGCCTTCCATGTGGTGGGCCTGCGTTTGATCCTCAGCATACACATGGTCCTCCAAACCCTGTCTAGAGTGATTCTTGGTCACAGAGTCAAAAATAAGCCCTGAGCAGCACCAGATGTGGTCCAGAAACCAAAAATTAAATTAATTAAACTAATGGCTAATCTTATTGTAAACTATGATCCTTTGGTAACAAAAAAATAATATATAGGTGGAAAGGGGAGGAAAAAAAGTATAGGTATCTCTACTTGTTCCTTACCAACCAAATGATAAGACCTAATCAATCAAGATACAGGACTGAGAATTTAGAGACAAGATTTTAACAGTGCAGAGTTGTGCTAATATTTTGCTCTAAGCACTACCCAACTTTATTGTATTTAATTCTTATAATCCCAAGAGCTTTGCCTGTCATATATTATCCTTGCAGGTGTTACATAAAATTCACGCATTCCAATATTGTTCCTATTGTACACCGCTCAGATCAATCCTTTAGCAGAACAGAGAGATGCAGCATGGAAACTCTAGTCCCTGTTGGAGCCATCTCTTCCCGCCCACCGCCTGTCAGCCATCTCTCAGATCCAAAGTGAGAGGGAGGGAAGGAGAAAACTTCACACATCAACCGCACTCTCCTCATTTCCTGCTCCTTGTTTTTCTGGCTGATGATAACAGACACACACATTATCAGCTATCACAGAAATAACTTTAACCATTCGATCACTCCATTGACAATTATTTATGGATCACCAACTGCCCAACTTTATGCCTAGTACCTCAGAACACATGGCAAGTACAAAACAGGCCCACGCTCACTGATTTTACATGGAGTTTGAGAAAACAAGTCCAACAAGGAAAATAATTAAAGGCAGTATGATTCTTGCCAAATAAAAAACTACCAGGAATAAGAGCTATGGAAATTTAAGATGATCTAATGTTTATAATATGCTTAAGTCAGGATAGGTGGTGGATATTTCAAATTCAATCACAAAAGGACATTGTTATCTTTGGAACTCTGTTCTTTGTGAACTCATAACCAAAAAGTTCTATATAATATATGAAAACAGTGGGATCTGTGGAGAACAATAGGATGGTAGACACTTATACACAATTTTCAAAACATTTTTGTATTTTTTACTGAATTCTAAGAGGTACACAGGGAAGCTATCTCAGATTTTTTTCTTTTTTGGGTCACACCTGGCGATGCACAGGGGTTACTTCTGGCTCAGCACTCAGGAACCACTCCCGGCGGTGCTCGGGGGACCATATGTGTTGCCGGAGATCAAACCCAGGTCTGCAGAGTGCAAGGCAAACACCCTACCTGCTGTACTATAACTCTGACCCTCAGATTTTTATTGAAGAAATTAAGGGTCCCAATAATCGCATAACTTGCCCAGGAAGACAAAATTTAAGCAGCTGAATAAGATTAGAAATAGGACTATATTGTCCCTGGATTATGTTGTTCTCCAATTTTCAGTCTTGCAACACTGTCTGACTGGAACCCAACCATGAACAACTTTGTAACTGTGTGTCTCACGATGATTCAATTTTTTAAATTTTTTTAAAAAATTGTATTAGTGAAACACCATGAGGTACAGTTGTAGACTTACAAATTTTTGTGCTTGGTTTCAGTTATACAATGATCAAGTACCCATTAAAATTTTTTTAAAGAAAGAAAAAAACTAGACTTTTAACTATCTTGTTCAGAATTCCACTCTTTCACTAATGGTACCAATCTGTTTTGGGGGGATTTTGTTTTGTTTGGGGGCCACATCCTCAAAACAAATGTTTTATTCCTGATTCTGTGCCAGGAGCCTCTTCTGGTGGTGCTCAGGGAACCATGACTGAATTGGACCCAGGGTGACAACTGAAGTGACTTCATGCAAGACAAGTGCCTTAACTTCCATACTGTCTCTTCAGCCCCTCTAGATAATTTTTTTTCCTTTTGGATCACACCCAGCAATGCACAGAGGTTACTCCTGGCTCTGCACTCAGGAGTTACTCCTGGAAGTGCTCGTTAGACCATATAGGATGCTGGGAATCGAACCTGGGTTGGCTGCGTGCAAGGCAAACACCCTGCCCACTGTGCTATCGCTCCAGCTTCCCTCTAGATAATTTTTAAGTGGAATGAATAAAAGACAAAGATGGCATTTCCTTTCCTTTCCCTATGTATGGTATCAAATATAATTCCAGGAAGGGGTCTATAAAAACAGCATAACAGATAAGGTACTTGTCTTTGCACTGGGCTGACCCAAGTTCCATCCCTAGGCACTGCCAGGAATGATCCTTGAGCACAGAGTCAGAGTAAGCCCTGAGCACTGCCGGAAGCACTGCTGGGTATGGCCCAAACTCTCTCTCTCACATACACACACACACACACACACACACACACACACACGCACAAATTTCATGAATGGTCAGGAGCTCATGCTTTGCTACAGGAGTCCCATATTTGATCCCTAGACTATATGGGCCCCCAAGCACTGCCAAGACTGAACCCTGAGCACTGAGCCAGGAGTGGTCCATGAGCTCCGCTGGTGTGGCCCAAACACCAAAGAAAGGGAAAAAGAATGTCAAGGTTTTTGGTTTTCCTTCCAACAATTCTGTAGCACCTAGACTGAGACCTGGCCCATAGAACCTGTTCTCAATATATTTATTAAATAAATTGATCCTAAGACTTTTTGGTAGAATTTTTGATTTACTTATAGCAGAGATTCTCAGAGACCCATGTACAATTTATTGTCTGGATATTTAAGCATGTATTTTAAGAGTATAGATTTCTGAGAACAACGTGAGAAATTTTGATTCTGGGGACAAGATATCAATGTCTTTGAAATGATTTTTTAGTGATTCTAATGAGACTTTGGTTTAGGAAAACTCTGTTTTCAAGCATCTTGTAAACAGTAAACAAAGATGATAAATGTTACAGGGAAAAGGAAAGCAAAAGAAGAGTATGGAGAGTGACAAAGGAATGAGAACTGTGTTATACAGTATATGTCTCTCTAAGATGAGTTCCAGCCTGCCTCAAGTGCTGGGGGAGAAGGCAGCTGAAATAGAGAAGGGATCACTAAGTCAATGATGGTCAGAGGGATGGCTTGGGATGGGAGATGTGTGAGAAAGCAGACTATGGACCAAACATTATGGCCTCTTAGTACCTGTATTGCAAACCATAACACCCAAATGGAGAGCGAGAATAAGGAGGAATGTGCCTGCCACAGAGGCAGGGAATGGGAAGGGGTGGGCATGTTGGAAGGGATACAGGGAACATTGGTGGTGGAGAATGGGCACTGGTGGAGGGATGGGTGCTTGATCATTGTGTGACTGAAACATAATCATGAAAGTTTGTAAGTCTGTAACTGTATCTCACAGTGATTCAATAAATAAATACATACATAAATAAAAATAATTATTCTGGAGGAGAAAACAAAGCGGTACAAAAAAGGAAAATAAATTATAAAGTACTGCATGGCTTAGTACAAATACCACTAACACAGTCAGAATAATGACAACATGAATATAGCTCTAAACAAATTATGATTAGAAAATGACAAGACAAGAAAAATGTATGTGTGAGCAAGAGAGAAAGATGAGGGGGGCAGAAGGGCAGAGGGAGAGAGAGAGAAAGAGAGAGACAGAGAGCAGCTATATGTACATAGGAAGCAGGGGATAGGAAGGGATGGGGGTGGCGGGGGGATACTGGGAACATTGGTGGTGGGAAAGCTACACTTATGAAGTGATGGGTGTTTGATCGTTGTATGACTGAAACTCAATTATGAAGGCTTTCTCACAGTGACTCAATGAAAAACATTTTGAGTAAAAAAAAAAATTTTAGGTAAAATAAGTTTCATAAGACACAAACTACATATCCCTATAATAAATTTGCCTTACCAGAAGCTAGCTGTTTTGAAGGTAACAATAGGAGTTTTTACTGCAAGCAAAAAACTTTTTTTTAAGTTAAGATTAAGGTTAATGTAAGGATTAGGGTTAGGATTAGGATTTATGGTTTAAAAATAGGATTTAAAGTGTTAGGATTAAGGTTAGAGTTTAGTGTTAGGATTAGGGGTTAAAAGTTGCCAGAAGGACCACTCCACAGCTTAGAAGCTGGCCTCACATGCTGGGGAAAAGGCAGCTCAGATAGAGAAGGGACCACCAACTAAAGGGTACTAGGAGGACCCGCTCGGGGTAGGAGATAGGTGCTGAAAGTAGACTACAGACCAAACATGATGGCCACTTAATACCTCTATTGCAAACCACAATACCCGAAAAGAGAGAGCAAGAGAAAATGCCCTGCCACAGATGCAAGGCAGGGTGGGGTGGAGGGAACAGGGTGGGGGTGGCGGGAGGGATACTGGGTCCATTGGTGGTGGGAAATGGGCACTGGTGGGGGGACGGGTACTCGATCATTGTATGACTGAAATGCAAGCACAAAAGTTTGTAAGCCTGTAACTGTACCTTTCAGTGATTCACTAATTTAAAAAAAAAAATTAGTGTTCAGGTTTAAGATTAGGACAAGGTAGAGATAGAACTCTCTTCCAAGGCAAACAAGGAGGGAGCATAACACAGTTGCCCCCAAAATCTCCCATAAACTGAGGAAGTGTCCAGAAGGAAAGACTTGGACACTGGATTACCAAAAAGAACAAAGTTTCATTTGCAACCAAATTGTCCCTGATGTCAGCTATCCTTCCTTGATGTGAAGATTGTAATCTAAGACTAAATCTAAATTCAGTAAGTAAAATCTATGCTGTTTTAGGCAGAGCCACAGACCAATGGAACAGGGTGGAATATCCCTACACACAACCCCAAATGTATAAACATCTAATCTTTGATATGGGAGCAAAAAATGTGAAGTGTAGCAAGGAAAGGCTCTTTAACAAATGGTGCTGGCATAACTGGACAACCACGTGCAAAAAAATGGGCTTAGACCTCAACTTAACACCGTGTACAAAAGCTAATCAAAATGGATTAAAGACTTCGACATCAGACCAGAATCCATAATTGAAGACAAGGTCGGCAAAACCCTCCACAATATTGAGGCTAACAGTATCTTCAAAGATGACATGCCACTGACCAGCCAAGTGGAAACAGAGATAAACAAATGGGACTATATTAAAACTAAGAAGCTTCTGCACCACAAAAGGTACAGTGACCAAAATAAAAAGACAATCTACAGAATGGGAAAGGATATTCACCCAATACCCGTCCAATAAGGGGTTGATATCAAAGATATAAAAAGCACTGGTTGAACTCCACAAGAAGAAAATATCCAACCCCATCAAAAAAATGGGGTGATGAAATGAACAGAAACTTTGTCAAAGAAGAAATCCGAATGGCTAAAAGGCACATGAGAAAATGCTCTATGTCACTAATCATCAAGGGGATGCAGATCAAAACAACAATGAGATATGATCTCACACCACAGAGACTGGCCCACATCCAAAAGAACAAAAGCAACCGGTGTTGGCACGGATGTGGCAAGAAAGAGACTCTTCTTCACTGCTGGTGGGAGAGCCGACTGGTTCAGCCCTTTTGGAAAACAGTATGGATGCTTCTCAAAAAAATTAGAATTGAGCTCCCGTTTAACCAAGAATACCACTTCTGGGAATATATCCCAGAAAGGCAAAAAAAATTAGTAGAAATGACATCTGCACTTGTATGTTCATTGCTGCACTGTTCATAATAGCCAAACTCTAGAAAAAACCCGAATGCCCAAGAACAGATGACTGGTTAAAGAAACTTTGGTACATCTACACAATGGAATACTATGCAGATGTTAGAAATGATGAAGTCATGAAATTTGCAAACAAGTGGTTCTACATGGAAAGTATTATCCTAAGTGAAATGAGTCAGAAAGAGAGGGACAGACATGGAAAGACTGCACTCATCTGGGGAATATAGAGTAACAGAATGGGAGATGAACACCCAAGAATAGTTGAGATAAGTACCAGGAGGTCTGCTCCACGGCTTGGAAGCTGGCAGCACATGCTGGGGGGAAAGGCAGCTCAGATAGAGAAGGGAACACCAAGTAAAGGGTGTTTGGAGGATTCACTCGGGGTGCAAGATGAGTGCTGAAAGTAGACTACAGACCGAACACGATGGCCACTCAATACCTCTATTGCAAAACACAACCAACACCCTAAAGGAAAAAGAGAACAAAAGGGAATGCCCTTCCACAGAGATGAGGCAGGGTGGGGGGCCTAGGGGGTTCGGAGGGCTACTGGGTTCATTGGTGGTAGAGAACGGGCACTGGTGGAAGGATGAGTACTTTATCATTGTATAACTGAAACCCAAGCACGAAAGTTTGTAAGTCTACAACTGTACGTACCTCATGGTGTTTCACTAATTAAAAAAAAAATAATAATGGGGGGATGGGGGTGGGAGGGATATTATCCATGGTGGTGAAAAACGGGCACTGGTGGAGGGATGGGTATCTGATCATTGTATAATTGAAACCCAAGCACAAAAAAAATTGTAAATCTACAACTGTAAAAAAATAAATAAATAAAAATAAAAATAATAATAATAATAAAATAAAATAAAAATCTATGCTGTCTTGTGGCATTTATTAATCATTAAATGTTCACAAAGGAGATTGAAAATAAAATGTGAGAAAAAAAATTTCTTTTCTTTCTTTTTTTTATTTTGCTTTTTGGGTCACACCCAAATGAACAGGGGTTACTGATGGCTCTGCACTCAGGAGTTACTTCTGGTGGTGCTCGGGGAACCATATGGGATGCTGGGAATCGAACACTGTCTGCCGCGTGCAAGGCAAATGCCCCACCCACTGTGCTATCACTCCAGCCCCCAGAAAAAAGATTCTTGACTTAATAATTATGAAAGTCCAGATGGGCTAGAAAAAAACATAAGAATTTCCATGGAGCCAGGAAAATAGTACAGGAGTTAAAATGCTTACCTACTACGTACCTAACTGGGTTGATCCCCAGCACTGCATATGGTCCCCAATCACTACCAGGAGTGATCCCTGAGCACAGAACCTGGAAGAAGCCCTCAGTACTGTTGGGGTTGGTTAAACACTAGAAAATAAAGTTTAAATTTTAACACATTCTCCACCCTGAAGATTCTCATCTCAATGCAAAATGTACTCTCTCAGCCTTTTCCCCTCTGGAAAAGTCCATGTTCTCTCTTTAATATGTATCTCTCTCTCTCTCTCTCTCCTCACATTTTTCTAAATAAAACTATTTTTCATCACTAAAAAAGAAAAATGTCAATATTATATAATTTAAACCTGAATTTATTTATTTTTACAAAGCTATTCATGATTGGATTTCAGTCATACAATGCTCCAACACCCATTCCTCTACCAGTGTAATTTCCCAGCACCAGTGCCCCCAATTTCCCTCCCACCCCTTCAAACCCCACCCCCACCCCCGCCTGTCTCTATGGCAGGCAGCTCTTCTCTCTCTCTCTCTCTCTCTCTCTCTCTCTCTCTCTCTCTCTCTCTCACTCATTTGAAGTATTATGGTTTGGATGAGTATCCCTCTACATACTTTCAACACTCAGTTCCTGTCCAGAGTGTTCATTTTCAACCAATGTTGTCATAATGGACCCTTCTCTATCTTAACTACACCCCCTACACCCTTGTGGTGCTTTTCCAGCCATTGACTAGTCCTCCTGACCTGTTTTCACTGGCTTTGGATATTAGTTTTATACTGGTTTTTATATCCCACAAATAAATCCCGTCATTCTGTATCTGACCATCTCCTTCTGACTCATCTTACTCAACATGATACTCCCCAGGTCCATCCATTTATAGGCAAATTTCATGATTTCATTTTTTTTCTAACAGCTGTGTAGTATTCCATTGTGTAGATGTACCATAGTTTCTTCATCCATATGTCTTTTCTCGGGCACTCGAGTTGTTTCCAGATTCTGGCTATTTTGAATAATGCTGCAGTGAACAAAGAAGTGCAGGTGGTTCCTCCCAGGATGGGAGAAGCATGCTGAAAGTAGACTATAGACCAAATATGATTGCTATTCAATGCCTCTTTTGCAAACCACAGCACCCAAAAGGAGAGAGAGAACAAAAGGAAATGCCCTGCCATAGAGGCAGGGTCGGATGGGGGGGGCATAGGGGATGGGAGGGATACTAGGACCCGTGGTGGTGGAAAATGGGCACTGGTGGAGGGATGGGTACTTGATCATTGTATAATTGAAACACAAACACAAAAATTTATAAGTCTACAACTGTACCTCATGGTGTTTCACTAATAAAATTTTTTTAAATAAATAAATAAATAAATTTAAAATTTAAAAAAATGCAGGTGTTGTTTCTGCTATGTGATTTTGAACCCTAGCTGGGTCAAATGGGAGCTCAATTTCTAGGTCTTTAAGAAATGTTCATACTGTTTTCAAAAAAGGCTGGGCCAGTCAGAATTCCCACCAGTAATGAATGTGGGCCTCTTTCTCCCCCATCCATGCCAGCCCTGGTTATTCTTGTTCATTTGGATGTGTGCCACTCTCTGCGGTGTGAGATGCTATCTTTGTTGTTTTGATTTCCATCTCCCTGATCATAAATGATGTAGAGAATTTTTTTTGCTTTTTGGGTCACACTTGGCGATGCACAGGGGTTACTCCTGGCTCTGCACTCAGGAATTACTCCTGGAGTGCAGAGCAAAGGTTTTAAAACTACACTGAACTGTTTCCTTTTAGTATTAACCCTATTTTTGGCACATGGCATAGGTAATTTTTATTAATTATTTTTCCAAAAATTACTTTGAGAAGTTTCTGTTCATTTTTTCTTCCCATTTTTTGATGAGGTTGAATGTTTTTTCTTGTAAAGTTCTAGCAGTGCCTTTTATATCTTTGATATTAACCCCTAATCAGGTGGGTATTGGGTGAATAGTTTATCCCATATGGTCCCCTGAGCACCACCAGGAATAATTCCTGAGCGCAAAGTCAGGAGTAACCCCTGAGCATTGCCGGGTGTGACCCAAAAAGAAAAAAAAGAGAAAAAAATAGCTGAGAACCAGAGAATAAGCAACCTTATGAATTCTTTTTCTTCTTTCTTTTTTATTTTTTTTACAGAAATTTATTCTTAAGTGTACAACAGATTCCAAAACACTTCATTCTAGGTACTCCTGGCAACAGAGGTTATGCAGGAAATCCAGATGTTTAGCCAGTAATAGAAATTAAAGATCACCATTATCTCCAGCACAAGGAACAGCTTACTTTTTGCCAGATTTCTTAATTCCACCAGTGGCCAGGGGGCCCTTCCCCGTGGCCTTGGCTTTTAGTTCCTCGAGTTTCTTCTGCTCCTCCTTCTCTTTCTGCTTGAATGCCTTGTCTTCCTCGTCCATTTCCATGGCCTGTTTTTTGGGCTGCTTCAGGGGCTTCTTTTTGCCACCTTCATGGCTGGACATGGCGCCTGCCGACCCTCGCCCCCATTTGTTAATTTTTGCTTCCACTTGCTTGGTGTTTCACCTTTAAAGATGCCTTGAGCTTCAATGCCATGGAGGGTTTTGCCTATGTTTTCTACTATGTACCTTATGGATTCAGGTCTGATGTTGAGGTCTTTAATTCATTTTCATCCGACTCTTGTGCAAGGCATTAGGTAGAGGTCAGAGTTCATTTTTTTTTACATGTAGCTGTCCAGCTTTCCCAGCACCACTTGTTAAAGAGGCTTTCTTTGCTCCACTTCATATTTCTTGCTTCCTTATCAAAGATTAGGTGATCATATATTTAGGGTCTGTGGTAGGATAGTCAACTCTATTCCTTTGGTCTGCGAATCTGTCTTTATTCCTATACCGTGTTGTTTTAATTATTACTGCTTTGTAGTACTGTTTGAAGTTGGGGAAGGTGAAAGCATTAATTGTTTAAAGCCCACCAAGGGTCGGCTGGAGCGATAGCACAGCGGGTAGGGCGTTTGCCTTGCACACGGCCGACCCAGGTTTGATTTCCAGCATCCCATATAGTCCCCCAAGCACTGCCAGGGGTAATTCCTGAGTGTAGAGCCAGGAGTAACCCCTGTGCATTGCCGGGTGTGACCCAAAAAGCATAAAATAAATAAATAAAGTTTGCCAAGGGAAAGGGGGATGGGTCCTTGAGACACTGAAAGGTACACTACCGCACCACCAAGCCTGCCCGGAGGGGAAAGGGTGTTGTCCCGCTCGCCTGCTCCTCTCTGGAAAGAAAGATGGCGGCCGCATGGGAGACTTGTGGACAGCAGGTTTGAGCCGGGGGCGGGGGGCAGCGGGGGCCTCATGGGAAGGGGGGCGTTCTGGGCCGTCCTTCACGCCCGACCGAGGTCACCGGCTGCCCCCCACGAGCGGCTCTCCGGCACGGCCACGACTCCAGAGCATAGAAACCAATCTCTTAACTATCTAACTTTTAATAGAAATACTTCCAGGGTTAATAAGTGAAACAGCAGAAATCCAAAACCGCGCGGCCGCTATTGTGGCCGCGCGACATCATTTTATTCTTAAACCAAGCTGTAGAAAGCAAATCATTTCACAACACTGTTTCAGCATATCTGATTGGGGGGGGGGGGGTCGTAAACTCTAAACAATAATTGTGTAACTTCTATCGAAACAATGTATCTAGTCAAAGTAGATAGAGTATTAACTAGAACTCATTTGCCTCACAGGAATTGGGAGGAGTGGGAGGTGAGGTTCTATTGGGGTTCACGGTTAAAAAGAAGTATTGGTAAAGGGAAATGTGTTTGATACTTACATGACTGAGACCTAAACCCGAAAGCTCTGTAACTTTTCCCACAGTGATTCAATAAAGAAATAAACTATTAAAAAAAAAAAGAAAGAAAGGTACACTGATACTGATGGTTGATATGGAGTTGGAACATTGTATGCCTGAAACTCTGGGTGTTATTTTGGAGTGATGGGGTCACACCTGGACGTACTCATGACTTGCTCCTGGCTCTGCACTCAAAGATCACATTTGGCTATGTTCAACTGACCATAAAGGGTGCCACGGATGGAATCTGGGTCTGTTTCATGCTAGTCAAGCACCTTAATCTCTGTATTAGCTCTCCAGTCTCTGAACCTATTATTTGCAGTATTGTAAATCATGGTGCCTAAATAAAATTTTTGGAAAAATAATTAATAAAATTTACCTATGCTATGTGCCAAAAATAGGGTTAATACTAAAAGGAAACAGTTCAGTGTAGTTTTAAAACCTTTGCTTTGCACCTCCAGGAGTAATTCCTGAGTGCAGAACCAGGAGAAACCCCTGAGCATCACCAGGTGTGACCCAAAAAAGAAAGAAAAGCACCTTTGTTCTGGCCATAACCTGCCTGTGCTTGAACCCTGCCTCCTTTCCAGGATTAGAGACATTGGCTTGGCTTCTCTGGGCTCCAATTTCTTCCTTGTAAAATATGGATTATAAAATAAGCAATCTGGCAGAGTACCAGAGAAGATTAAACTGAGATCATTTATAAAGACCCATTGTATGATGTCTGGCCAACACATCATAAGCACTAATACAGGACACCTGAATTAGTAGCTGTTGTATTTTATCAACATTATTTAAGTCAAGGATTATAAAAATATATCATTATTAATTAAAATTAAATAAAGATACTTATAATTAAGTTTTTACACAAAGCTTTTCTATAACTTATTTCCCACAGTCTGTGCCACCTCTGCTTCATCCCGAATGTCAATGATGCAGCATTTATTTTTTGTTCTTTTCTTTCTTTCCCATTTTTTAACTGAATTGCAGTGAGACACACAGTGTCTCTTTTTTAAAATGCTGTGATTTCTACTTGTTTATATGTGTGTATTGGGGTGGGGAGGATAGGGATCAGAGGATCATATGGGATACTGGGGATTGAACCTGGGTCGAACAAGTGGAAGAAAAGCACCTTACCCACAGTACTGTCTCTCTATCCCCAATTTCTCCTCTTAAAAAGTATTCCTCCTCCAATTCCCCTTATCCTTCATTGTTGTGATAATAGGGGGTTGCACACACACCTCACTGTGATGCTTGCCAAGAGTTCCATATCAGGTTATGGTGATCAAACAATCAACCATGGCACTCACTGTTTACACACCAATAATACAATATTTCTTTTTTCCCCGTTTTTATTGAGGTGCCATGATTTACAATACCATTGATAATAGTTTCATGCATATATTGTTCCAACATCCCCTCCTTGCCATTACCCAATTCCCAGTAAGCTCAGTCCTTTAGACCAGCTCGTCAGTTGGTCACTTATTGTTCCCTTATTGTTTCTTTATTTCTCACATACAAGAAATCATTCTGTAGCTGTCCTCTCCTTCTGATTGACTCCACTTGGACTGATACCCTTTAGTTCCTCCCACACAGTGGTAAATTGCATCACTTCATCTTCTCTTATAGTTGAGTAATATTCCATTGTATTCCTTTATTCAGTCACCTACTCTTGGAAACTTGGGTTGTTTCCAGATATGGACTATTTTGAATAGTGATGCAGTGAACATAGAAATACAAATGTCTTTTCAAAGTAGTGTTTTTGGGTCCTTGGACTGGATGTTGACAAGTGGAAATGCTGAGTTGTTATGAAAGCTCAAGTTTTAGTTTTTTGTGGTGTCCATATTTTTTTCAAAGGAGTTGAAGCAGTTGACATTCTCACCAAGAGTGATGAGGGGAGATAATACAGTAGGATAGTACAGTGGGTAGATAGTACAATGGATAGTACAAAGTGCTCATAGTACAAAACGAATACTGAGTATTGAACCCAGGTGGGTCCCATGCAAGGCAAGCACCCCACTGTATTATCACTCCAGTCTCATGCCTTATAATTTATACAGTTATAAGAGACTAAGTAGATATCGGGGTTGTTCAGGGCTCAAATTTTGCAGATTTATAAATCAAAATGACAAAAAGCAAATAGCTTTTACAGATGTTTGCAATGAATCATTCTTCTTGCTATAAATTTATATAAAAAAAAACCCTTAAAATTGTTACTCACGGTCACGGTCCTCCCGTTGTTCATCGATTTGCTCGAGCGGGTCCAGTAACGTCTCCATCATGAGACTTGTTGTTACTGTGTTTGGCATATCCAGTACGTCATGGGTAGCCTGCCAGGCTCTGCCGTGCGGGCGAGATACTCTCAGTAGCTTGCCAGGCTCTCCAAAAGGGGCGGAGGAATCGAACTCAGGTCGTCCATGTTGGCTGCGTGCAAGGCAAATGCCCTACCGCTGCGCTAAGAAGAAAAGTATTTTCAAACTTGTAAATCTAGCCTGATGTACAGAGCAGTATCTTGACTCCAAGAATGATAAATATTTATTTATTTTTATATTTATTTATTTATGTATTATGGTTTTGGCGCCACACCCGGCAATACTCAGGGTTTACTCATAACTCTGCACTCAGGAATTACTTCTGGCAGTGCTCATGGGACCATATGGTTACTGGAGATCCAACCAGATTGGCCACATGAAAGGCAACACCACTGTACTATCACTCTAGCCCCAAGAACCATAAAAATGAAAGCGAATTATTGGAGCCCCGAATTCATTCAATTTATACCATCCCTGACATTTAATTACCTACCAATTGTTTTTGTTTCTTTAATATAATTTTAATATATTGTAACTGAAAGCTATTTTGTTATATATCTTCTAGTTTTAGCAAATTATTTTTTCTAAAATTAAAAAATAAGAGACTTGGGAATAGAGCAATAGTGCAGCAGGTAGGGTATTTGCCTTGAATCTGTCTAATCTGGATTTGAACTCCAGAACCTCAGATGATCCCCCCGAAGCACCTCCAGAAGTGATCCCTGAGGGTAGAGCTAGAAGTAAGCCCTGAGAGCACTACTGGATGTGGCCCACAAACTTCCCCAAAATAATTAAAACTAAACAAAAAATTTAAATATGTTCTGTTTTAAAAAGTGAAGTTTAATTATATAAGATAACTTTTTGGTAAATCTTTTACTAATGTTAGTGATAACAATGAACAGTTTATACCAAATACCTATAGTCAGTTACTTGCAACCTTGAAATAAAGGAAATAAAGTTAATTTTCCTGCAAAGGTCAGACATAGCTCTTTGTTTAAAGAGCTAATATTCTTTTGTTTAACTTTCTATTATATCTTGTATATAATCTAATTTAAATTTAATTACTTTGAAGATTCAGGATGCATTCGTCACATGTGTTTAAGAGTGATTTTGAGGTTACTTCCTTGTAAGGCTCAATATTTGACAAAATGAAGAAATTTGTATGTAATCTTTAATCCATTTGAAGGAAAATCACTGCTATTGATACTATAAAAACCAACAGATTTGAGGAAAAAGTTTTAAGCGAACTTTATAGTGTTTCTAGATTCTTGTTAAATTATGGCATATACACTCTTTTATCAAGATCCTGATTATCATTTTCTTTTTCTTTTTGTAACTTTTGGGCCACACTTAGCTATGCTCCCATCTCTGTGCTCAGGAATCACTTTTGGTAGTGCTCAGGGGACCATATTCAGTGCTGAAATTGAACCAGGTTCAGTGGCAAGCCAAGTGTCTTACCCTCTGTACTATCACTGCACCCAAACACAGTCTTTATAGTGCCTGGCTAGATCACAGAATCACAGACATATACCATCAACACCACATGGTCTCTCTATAACAGAATTTTCTGGTAAAACATATTCAGTCCCCCGAACTTTCCCCTTAGCAAAATACCTGTTTCCTCCATAATTTGATCAAAGTCCCTTGGGCCTGCCTGAGGCAATAGACTAGATGTGACACTCAAGAAGAAAGAACTCTGCTCCCTCTGTGTACTGCCTATTCATCAACTGGACTAAGGGGAGAACTGGTTTCTCTAAGGAGAATACATGCAGCTGTCATTTGCACAGGAAAAATACTAAGCAGTGGATTCACTTAAAGTTGAGGTTTTCTACCAAGCAAGAGTGAGCTGTCTTCAGGAATCTCTACCTGCCAGGAACATTGGTGTCTGCTAACAGCCTGGCTACTCTTTGCAGACAGATTCCATTTCACTGAATCAGCTCTCAACTAGGCCACAAAGGAAAGAAATGTACTTCAAGGGTCATCCAGATTGTTCTCTTGAAAGATTGCCTCAGGAAATGTTTTGAATGCTTAAAACTGAAGTGTTGGGCCCCCAAAGAAATCACACGGTGACTTAAAACTCCTGTCTTATAAACATATAATCAGGAGGCCAAATCCCTATCATCACCACATGTGCTGAAAACCATCCTGACAGTTCTGCTGTTGAAAACTGGTGACACTGACACCTCCAATCCCAGCACCACAAATGATTTCAGACCACAGCACAGCCAGGTCTGTGTCAGAACACATAAGTGTGTGACCCCCACCCCACCCCCCAACCAGCACCACAGCTAACAATCTGAGAGCGTTAATGGCAAAAGCACCATCCCTAGAGAGCTGTGAGTCCCACAGTGCTCCCTGGCAAGCACTTTACCTGGTGTTCGGTAACACCACACCAAATGACTGAGCCCTGGTGAGCACACCTGTGAGCCCCACACCAGATGGACAAGCCCCCGGGAGCACCATGGTCAAGTGCATGAACACCACAGCCCCAGCTGCTCATCACAACAAGAATGGCAACAAAGAGAAGGAAGGAATACGTTTATTAACAATCAGTTTGGGATTGGAGAGAGAGTACAGCAGGTCAAGCCCTATTCCTGTGGCAGCCCACCCAGGTTCGATTCCCAGCATCTCAATACAGTCCTCCAAAATACCACCTGGAGTTATCCCTGGGCACAGAAACAGGAATAAGCCCTGAACACTTCCAAGTGGGACCTAAACCCAAAACATTAACTAATTTTAAGGGATGTAGCTCAGCAACAGAACAGTTGCCTTGCGTGTGTGAGGCACTGGGTTCAGGAGTCTGCAAAACATAAATAAATAGATTTTTTTTATCTTTATAAAATAAAAAAAAACACTTTTTCATCATCTGGAGAGGTGATACAGGGGTTAAGGTGTATCCCTTGGGTGCATTCAACTCTGTTCGATCACCAGCTCCTCTCCAGCTCCTGAGAACCACTGGGTATCACCAGGGTGGCCCTTTGTAGTTCCTAATCCAAGCATCACTGCATCCTCTGGCTCTAGCACTGAGCTGTCCAACCAGATTGACCAAGAATTGCAAGGACTGGCCCCCAGTCTCTTGAACATCCCTTGGGAATCCACCACTACCAACAACAACAATAACAACAATTAAGGCATTCCTTTTTTTAAAAATTTTCTCTTTTTAATTGTGTGCTTAACTCTTGACAATGTTAATATGTATTATGAGTGCACAACAAAGTTAAGCTACGAATAGGACATGTCATGGAAGATAAAATGCTACAGATTTCTTAGATGCTGTCAGAAATTGTCTATTTTCTTTCATATTTCATTAATTCTGCAGAATGCCTCGTGTATCTTAAGTACAAATTTTTTTTAAAATTTGTATTAGTGAAACTCAACGCCTCTCTTGCAAACCTCAGTAACCAATAGGAGAGAGAGAACATAAGGCATTCCTTTTAAGAGAAACCACAGACGGGACTGGAGCAATAGTACAGTGGGTAGGACATTTGCCTTGCATGCGGCTGACCAGGGTTTGATTCCCAGCATCCCATATGGTCCCCGAGCACCGCCAGGAGTAATTCCTGAGCGTAGAGCCAGGAGTAACCTCTGTGCATCACCAGGTATGACCCCAAAAGAAAAAAAAGAAAAAGAAAATGTTTTCTTTAAGAGAATTCTAATAAGAGCCAGGAAGATAGCCCAAAGACTAAGTACACATACTTCCACGCAGGAGGTCTGGCTTCACAATGTGCACCACCTGCCAGGAGAGACCTTCTTCATCAGCCACGCACTGGGAACCCCTGAGCACCGCTGGGACGTGGCCCATAAATAAGCAACATAAATGAGTTTTATAGTAATGTCTCACATCAGTTATTTACTTGCATTTGTTGAATGTTATCGTTGCTTGCTATTCATTAAAAGCAATTTCCAATTCCAATAATGATAGTATCGGTGCCTTTTTTGCTTGTTTGTTTTTGTTCTGCTTTGAGGTCAGACATAGTGGTTCTCAGGAATTACTACAGGCTCTGCACTCCTGAGCTCAGGAGACCACACGTGGCGCCAAGTCCAAGTTAATCTCCTGCAAGGCAAGTGCCCTACCTTCTGTACTATCTCTCTGCCCCACCTCTAATACTCTTTTAACATAGGGATCACACCAAGTGGGTCTTAGGGATACAAACTGACTCTCAGCAGCTCTGGGATTTTTATCCAGGGGTTTTATCCAGCGGTGCATTGACCCTTCCCTGTGGGAAGGGTCATGAGGTACCAGAGAACAAACTCCAGCCCATACAATGCAGATAAGAAGTGTTCATTATTGCAAAGTGTAGCAGCTGAGGCACTCCGCTAACTGCTGTGTTGATCTGTTGCAAATACAGTGCTAATGTATGAGAATCACAAATTGCATACCAGAGAGACACAGAAAAATGGATGCTCAATACTCTTGGGAAAGGACATTTCGTTATGCAAAAGTCTATTATTGCGCTGTAGCAGCTGAGAGGAATGTTCTGTCCATAATTATTTTGTTTACTCCCTTACCTAAGCATTTTGCCACTCAGGGTTCGCTGTCCTCCCAAATAGGATCAGTCTCCAAGCTTGGCAGCAGTACAATCTCCAGACCGGCACAGAATTCAGTCTTTGAAAAAAAGGTTTTTTAAGGACTACTGTGGATGCACTTCCCTGGAGCCTGAATAGCATTAATCACAACAAAAGTACTGTAGGGTTCCAGTCAGGCTTCGCCTGCCCAAGTACCAAGTCAGTGATCAAGGTGCCCTTCAATACGTTAAGGATAGTAGCTATTGTCTCCTGTTCACTCCCCTCCCTCTTTCCTCTCTAAAAAATTTTATTCCTATATCTTTCAGTTTACCCTATAGTGCATTTTCTCACCGTATCACTCCCACCACCTGGCCCCCTGGCGCCGTGTAAGCCCATCAGCGGCCAAGACTCAGAGACTATAAAATCCAGATCCCGGAACCGCGCGGCCGCGACATCTTATCAGAACTTTTTTTTATGACATCTTATTGTCTCCTTCCTACTTTGGGACCTACTCTCACCTCTGTGCTTGGGGGTCACTCCCAGCAGTGCTCTGGGTATCATGCACTTTGGGTTTGGGAATGGAGATGGGAATGAGTCCTCCTGGATGCAAAGCACATGCTCAATCTGCTGAGTTATCACTCTGCTCCATAAAATAGTACTCGTTTTCATGTGCTCTTATTTTCTAAATATTGAAGATTTCTGTTCCCTTTTATCTTGATGTCATTTCAAATGGTACTAGAGATTTATCTGGAATTTGCATAGATATAGAGCCACCTGGTCTCAGGAAATTTGATAGAAATTATAAATTGTTTAAAACACTTATGAGAGTGCCTGGAAATGACTCAGCACCAAAATATCACCTGCCTCGTGAGAAGAATAGATTGGACAGCAGGTAAGGTCCTGTATGCCTTGCTTGCAGCCAACCTCTAGATACAATCCCCAGCACCCCATTTGGTACTCTGAGTTTGGCCAGGAGTGATCCCTAGCACAGTCCCTGCAGTAATCCCTGAGGTCTGCTGAGTGTGATCCAAGAAAGAAAAAAAAAGCAACTGCTTTGTAAGTATGATCACTTGATCACTTGACTTCCTGTTAATGGTCGATTTGCTCGAGCGGGCGCCAGTAACGTCTCCATTTGTCCCTGTCGCATGCTAGTGTAGCCCAATGGCGTCTGTTCGTTCTAGGAACACGAAGAGCCTCAAACCCATCGTTCATGATCTTGATGAAGAAGTCTGACCATCTGGTAGGTGGATGGCCACGCGGTCTTTTGACATCCCGTGGAATACAGTCGGTAACGGCTCTAGTCCAGCGGTCGTCTCTAAATCTCATTACGTGACCAGCCCATCTGATTTTTGACACCTTGGCAAACGAGACAGCGTCCCTGATTCTTGAGCGTTGACGGAGGTCGAAACTCGGGATTCTTTCTCTCATTTGAGTGAAGCATGATACTCCAAGCATAGCTCTTCCAATTCCTCTCTGGGAGACCCGAATAGCGTTCTCATCCTGTTTGCATAGGGCCCAAGTCTCTGAGGCGTATGTTAATGCAGGAAGAACAGTGGAATCTAAGAGATGTGCCCGGAGCCGGAGGTTCTTCGTCCCCAAGCCTGCCAAGAGTATTCCCTGAGCACAGAGACAAGAGTAAACCCTGAAAACCACCAAGTGTGACACTGCCTCCCTACCCCCGCCAAACAAAGAGTGAAAGCAACTAGTGTTAGTAGGATGTGGATAGGAAGGAACCCTTATTCACTGTTGGTGGGAATGTCAACTGGTTCAACATCTTTAGAAAACAATATGAACACGTCTCAAAAAACTGAAACCTGAGGGCTGGAGAGATAGCACAGCGGGTAGGGCGTTTGCCTTGCATGCAGCCGACCCGGGTTCGATTCCCGGCATCCCATATGGTCCCCTGAGCACTGGCAGGAGTAATTCCTGAGTGCAGAGCCAGGAGGAACCCCTGTGCATCGCCGAGTGTGACCCAAAAAGTGGAAAAAAACCCTGAAATCTAAGCTTCCATATGGCCCAGCAATTTCCACTTCTTGGAATCTACCCCAGAGCTCAACACCCCTGACATTTACACTTCTATGTTCACTGTAGCACAATTCACAATACCCAAGATCTGAAAACATCCCGAGTGTCCAAGATCAGATGAAGAAATAAAGAAACTATGGCACTATACATAATGGAATACTAGTTAGCTGAAAGAAAAGACAAAATTCTTCCACTTGTTGCTACCTGGATAGAAGTGGAGGGTATCAGACGGAGTGCAAAAGGCAGAAGAAAAGGGACAGACACAGAGTGAGACTCTCATATGTGTGGTGTGAAGAAACACAGTAAGCAGTAACAAATGGTCAAAGAGAACTGGTTTACAGAACCGAGCTTAACTACGGTGAGAAGACAGGTGAAGGCAGAACACTAAGATAGTGGTGGTGGGAAATAAACACTAGTAGAACACTGACCACAAGAAACCCTGTCATTAACAGCATTATAAATCATAGTGTCTCTAATTTTAAAAAATTTCTTTTTTTGTTTTTGGGTTACACTGTGTAGTGCTCAGGGCTTACTCCTTGCTCTGCACTCAGGAATCGCTTCTGGCAGTGCTTGGGGGACCATATGGGATATCAGGAATCAAACCAAGGCCAATTACTTGCAAGGCAAGCATCACTGTACTGTCTCTAGAGCCTTTAACAAAAAAATATTTGTTAAAGAAGTGACTGTTGGAGGGGGCTGGAGTGATAGCACAGCAGGTAGGGCATTTGCCTTGAACGCGGCCAACCCGGGTTCGATTCCCAGCATCCCATATGGTCCCCCGAGCATCACCAGGAGTGATTGCTGAGTGCAGAGCCAGGAGTAACCCCTGTGCAATGCCGGGTGTGACCCGAAAAAATGGAAAAAGAAAAAGTTACGCAAAATACTATCGAAAATAATAATAAACTAGTATATAATGTAAAATGTAAGCGGGCACATTACACATATGAAACTGAAGATTATTGTTTATGAAAGAAAACAACAGTAAAGAAAATTTTATGTCTGGGCTAGCCACTGTAACTAAGCCCTGTTTAGAGCACAGCCCTGTTTTTCCAGCATGTTCATCCTGCCACCTGGTGGAAATGAATATCTAAACTAGCCATGGTCACACAGGACTGATTCAGGAGAGTTTTTCTTATCCAGTCTTCCCCTCAAACTTGCCCTCTTCTGGTGAGATAGAGAATGCAAAAATGAATATCTGGATAAGGTTTGAAAACCCACACTGATCACTGTATTAAGATCTACCCATGGAGGGATGCAGGGCTGGGGTGGGGGGCCGGGGGGCTGGGGGAAGGTCTGACCAAAGGTCTGACACAGGTAAATGGTGGAGGGTCATGAGTGGTGCTGGTGGTGTGCAGCTATCTTTTATATTGATACTATAAATTTAAACAAGAAAGAAAGAAAGGAAGAACAGAAGAAAGAAAGAAAGAAAGAAAGAGAGGGAGGGAGGGAGGGAGGGAGGCAGGGAGGGAGGAAGGAAGAAAGAAAGAAAGAAAGAAAGAAAGAAAGAAAGAAAGAAAGAACGCTTTCAGGCCAGAGCAATCGTATAGTGGGTAGGGTGCTTGCCTTACACGTGGCCAACCTGGGTTTGATCCCCCAAGCACCACCAGAAATAATTTCTGAATGCAAACCCAGGAATAAACCCTGAGTGTCACTGCATTTGCCCTCCCCACCTCCAAATGTTTCAAACAGCCAAGCAATGGCTAGAGAAGAGAAAGAGGTGAAATTTCAGACACACCCCATTTGTTCCACCAATTAAATATGTAATGAGCTTGTATTATGCCAAACACTGTTCCACCCATAGGAATATAGAAGCGAATAAGACTGACACTCAGATTTTCCTTTACAGAGTTATTGTCTTTCTTGTGTATTTTTTGTTTCTATTTTGTTTCCATTCCTGTTTTTATTATTGTCTTCCTTCAACTAACTGTGGTTTTGATTGCTGTATTTCTCTTCCAATTGCTGTAGCTATAAAGTTGGCTTGCTTGTGATTTTTCTTGTGCTTCTGTTTTTATTTTCATTATCTCCAGGTATTAAGTTTCTGCATTCATTTCCTCATTGATCCAGTGGCTTCTGAGAAGTGTATGTTTAGTCTCTACATGTTTGAAGTTTTCCAATTTTCTTTTTATGCTCAAATTCTAATTTTATATCATTGTGATCGAAAAATATATGTGGTATGATTTCCATTTTTGAAAGTTTTGGAATACTTGTTTTGTGTCCCAGCATATGACCGACCTATCTTAGAAAATTTCCATGAGCACTTAGAGAAAAATTGAATTTGGGAGCAGGGAAGATAGCTCAAGGGGAAGTACATGTGCTTTGTATTTGTCCCCAAATAATGAGAGGAGCACCACACAAACACACACACACACACACACACACACACACACACACACACTCAGTAAATTCTGTTGTTTTGGAGTTTTACAAATATTCCATAGATTTCATAAATGCCTGTTAGGCTGATCTGTTCTAGTTTAAGAATTAAGAAAGACTGTTAGGGTATGGAGCAATAGCATAGCGGGTAGGACGTTTGCCGTGCACGTGACTGACCTGAGTTTGATTCCCAGTATCCCATATGGTCCCCCGAGTACCACCAGGAGTAATTCCTGAGTGTATGAGCCAGGAGTAACCCCTGTGCATCGCTGGGTGTGACCCTATCACTGTCACTGTCACCCCGTTGTTCATCAATTTGCTTGAGCGGGCCCAGTAACATTGTGAGACTTGTTACTGTGTTTGGCATATCAAATATGTCACGGGTATCTTGCCAGGCTTTGCCGTGCGGGCGAGATACTCTCGGTAGCTTGCCAGGCTCTCCGAGAGGGGTGGAGGAATTAAACTTGGGTCGGCCATGTTGGCTGCGTGAAAGGCAAATGCCCTATCCGCTGAGCTATTGCTCCAGCCCAGGGGTGTGACCCAAAAAGGAAAAAAAAAGAAAAAAGAATTAAGACTGTTGTTTCCTTATCAATTCTAAGTTTACTCCATCTGTCCACAGTTGTGTGTGGGCCCTCATGGGCCAGGGAGATAGTTCCTAGGGCTAGAGCATATAACCTGCATGCCGGAGCCCTGGATTTAATCACTGGCATGGCATAGTCCTCCAAGCACTACCCAGAACATCTTCCAAATTATTGTTGGATACGGTCCAAAATAAACCCAAAATTCCGTTACTATGGTACTGGGAGATAGCTTGAAGGACTGGAGTGCATACCTGTTGCACAAGGTCCTGAGAAGGGTCTGGACAGTGGAAGGCCCCTGAGTACTGCAGGGTGGACCCTGAACATCACTGGTGAGGCACCCTCCAAAACAAAACTATCAATTCACTCTTTCTTTTTTTTGGGGGGGGTAGATGGTGGGAGTCTTGGGCTACAACCAGCAATGATCAGCCATTACTCCTGGTTCTGCACACAAGAGTTACTCCTACCAGAACTTGGAGGACCTTATGGGATGCCAGGGATCAAACCTATGTCGGCCATAGAAACTCCCTTTTAGCTGTACTCAGTCTCCAGCCCCTACCAATTTACTCTATTAATGACTGCCAAATCCATTTTGGCATTTCTTTTATATATATATATCTGCCCCTCTCGGAGAGTCTGGCAAGCTACCGAGAGTATCTCGCCCGCACGGCAAAGCCTGGCAAACTCCCTGTGACGTATTCAATATGCCAAACACAGTAACAAGTCTCACGATGGAGATGTTACTGGGCCCGCTCGAGCAAATCGATGACTAACAGGAGGACCGTGAGATATATATATATATATATATATATATATATATATATAATCACTTGATCCCCCGCTATTCATCGATTTACTCGAACGGGTGCCAGTAACGTTTCCATTCATCCCTGTTGCGTGCTAGCGTGGCCCAATGGCATCTGTTCGTTCTAGGAACATGCAGAGCCACAAACCAATCATTCAGGGTATTGACGAAGAAGTCTGACCATCTTATAGGTGGGCGTTCACGCGATCTTTTGACATCCCGTGGAATCCAGTCAGTAATGGCTCTAGTCCAGCGGTTGTCTGTAAACCTCATTACGTGTCCAGCCCATCTGATTTTTGATGCCTTGGCAAATGAGACAGTGTCCCTGATTCTTGAGCGTTGACGGAGATCAGAACTCCGGATTCTATCTCTCATTTGAGTGAAGCATGATACTCCAAGCATAGCTCTTTTGATTCCTCTTTGAGAGACCCGAATAGCGTTCTCATCCTGTTTTCATAGGACCCAGTTCTCTGAGGCATATGTTAATGCAGGAAGAACAGTGGAATCGAAGAGATGTGCTCGTAGCTGGAGGTTCTTTGTCCTCTTAGTTATTTCTTCAACACTCTTAAAGGCATTCCAAGCCGCTCTCTTCCTCCTGCGCAACTCAGGTGCCAGGTCATTCATCATGTTGATTTCTCGACCTAGGTATATATAACTGTTGCATTTGGAGATGGTGGTTCCGTTGAGAGCAAATGGAGCATCAGGAATGAGGCTGTTTATATATATATATATATATATATATATATATATAAAATATCTTCTTGCTGCATTAAGCCCTTAATCAATGCATAATTTGTTTCTGTTCTTTCTTATGATTTTTTGGGTGGGGTCACACCCAGCAATGCTCAGGGGTTATACCTGGCTCTGCACTCAGGAATTACCCCTGGCGGTGCTCAGGGGACCTTATGAGATGCCAGAGATTGAACTCAGGTCAGCCTCATGCAAGGCTAACACCCTACTCACTGTACTATCATTCTGGCCCACTTATCAACATTTTGAGATGGAAATCTGTTTATCTGACATAAATACAGATGTACCTGACTTTTTGTGTATTTTCTGGGTTTGTTGGTTTGGGGGCCTTCTCCAATGGTACTCCAGGTCTCTTTCCAGCCCCATATAGTGGGGAAATTAAAGCCAAGTCTCCCATGTGCAGAACAAGCACTCAGCCCTTGGAGCATCTCCCCAGCCCTGTCTTTTGGGTGTTGTTATATATGTGTAAGATTTTTTTTCCAACCTTGAATTTTGAGACTGTATTTATCTTGAAAGTTGAGATGTGTTTCCTATTAGGCAACAAAAAGTTGGATTTAGGGATTTGTTTATATTTTTGTTGTTTTGAGCCACACCCACCATTGCTCAGGGATCAATCCAGTCTAGGCTGAGGACCACATAGGGTGCCAGAGATCAAGCCAGGGTCAGCCACATGCATGGTAAGTGCCCTACCTGCTATACTATCACTCCAGCCTCAACATTATTAAGGGTTTTTTTGGGTATTATTTTTTGCAAGTGAGGACATGTTCTCATTAAAGGAGGATTATGGTATCACATTCAGAGATGAATGGGGACAGGCAGGCAGGGAAAAGTACACTTCATTCTTATTTTAAGTTGACCAGTTGAAATGAGTCCCACCAGGTCCTCCAGGCCATCAGAATAGCCCTTGAGTAGGCTGGCACCGGGCAGGTTACTGGATAGTCATCATAGAGGTCCTGGAAGTTGTTGAAGTCTGCACACACTTCTGTCTCAACTGTCAGGTTCATCAAGAGCCTGCTGCTCTCCCAAGTCTTAACCTCTGTACTGTCTCTGGAACCCTGCATTTCTCTCTCTCTCTCTCTGCCTGTGCTCAGTGTTTACTCCTGGCTCTGTGCTTAGGGCTTACTCCTGGCAGTGCCATAGAGACTGAACCCAAGTCTGCTGCAAGCAAAGCAAGTACCTTTCTGGTTGGCATTTTTTCCTTTCATTTGTTTGTTTAGGAGTCACACCCACCTGTGCTCAGATTCCTAACTTTGCACTCAGGAATCACTTATGGTGGGGCTCTGGGAACTGTATGGGATACCAGGGATGGAACCAGGGTCTAGTACTTGCAAAACAAGCACCTTATGTACAGTACTATCTCTCTGACCCCCATTTTTCGTTTTTAAAGAAAAGCTCCGTATTATTTTCTACAGAGGCTATGCCAATTTACATTGTGCAATCGGCTAGCATTCCTTTGCCCCACATCCTCACCAACATTGTTTCCAAACTATTTACTTTTGAGACACACCCTGTTGTATTCAGGGCTTATTCCTGGCTCTGTGCTCAGGGATCACTTCCTCTGAGAACCGTATGTGGTACTGACTGAACCGGGGGTGGAAAGGTTATGGGCAAGGAAAGGGCCCTCTACCCAATGTACTATCTTTCTGCCCCCCTCCTTTTTTTTCCTTTTCGGGTGATACCGAGCGATGCACAAGGGTTACTCCTGGCTCTGCACTCAGGAATTACCCCTGGCGGTGCTCGGGGGACCATATGGGATGCTGGGACTCGGACCCGGGGTTGGCCACGGGCAAGGCAAACGCCCTACCGCTGTGCTATTGCTCCAGCCCCCTGCCCCCCTTTCTGGTCAAATTTTTTATTACAAAATATTATGGGGAAAATGTTTTGTTTTGGGGCCACACCCAGAGATGCTCAGGGGTTATTCCTAGCTCTGCATTCAGAAATTATTCCTGGTGGTGCTGGGGTACCATATGGGATAGCCAGATATCAAGCCCAGGTCCAACGCAAGTGCCCAATCTGCTGTGCTATGGCTCCGGCCTCCAAAGTGGGGGGGGGGGGGCGGATTTCTAAGCATAAATTACTTTTTCAAATTGCAGATCTGGCTCTGCAAAGCCAACTGGCCGAAAATCCAAGAGGGGGTCCCTTGGTACTCTGAACACTACTTGGGAGGCCCCATCTCAATTTTTTTCATTTAAATTTTTTAAAATTCAAGTTATGTAACAATAAAGAGGGGGGTGGGTGGGAGCTAAGCATATTAACATTTGGCGTATTTGTCTCCGGGAGCAGGAAGTAAAGGCAGGAAAGAGCGAACGAACTATGACTTCCCATTACCAGCCTGGGCGCTTAACGCTGCTCCTGGGGCCTTACAAAGGAACGTACGCTGGGGCGTGCTAACAAGGTTCCAGAATAAAAGCTATTAATTACACACACGCTCCCAGTCCTTCCAGTTCCAAAAGAAGCCACGGGGAAAAATATTTAAAGGGCCCCAGGCCCATCAAAGCTCCTCGGGCGACCGAAGCTCCGCCGAGGGCTCTGGCGAGGGAAGGAGCAGCGGGTTTGGCGGGGAGCATCAGGACCGCGTCCAGACGCGCAGACGCCGAGAGCACACGCAGCCCGGGCCGGGCGGAGGCGAGGGCGCGGGGCGTGGCCTCGTGACGTCACGTTCCGCCCCGCCCCTGACGTCGCGCACTCGGGAGGCCCGAGGGGTTCGGGCGGCGTCGGCGCCATTTTGCCGGAGCCCGCGACCCAGTGGGAGTGGAGCGGAGCGGCCGTCGCTGCCGGCTCTTCCCTCCTCCCCGCGGTCCAGTCAGCGGTCGATTAGGCCGTCGGCCCTCACGCCGAGACTGGTCGCTCGTTTAGTTCTGGGGAACGCCTGGCCGACATGAGCGATCTCGAGGAGAACAACTTCGAGGGCAGAGTGAGTACAAAGCCGCGGGAGCCGTCTTCGGCGGCGGCCCGACGCTCGGGGGCGGGGGGTGTTCTCGGGGTCGCGGGGGCCCGCGGGGCGCGCCCCCACCCCTTCCTCGGGAGCCGTCGCGGTGACCGCCTCCCGCCCCAAGATGGCTCCGGGCTTCCACACCTGGCCCGGAGAGCGCGGAGAACCCCCGGCCGCGGCGCTCGGAGCCCGCCGGCCCCCTCGCCCCCGGCCCCGCGCGCCCGCCCGCTCCCCGCTCCGCTCCCCGCCTCCTCCCCCCTCCCCTCCGCGGCTCCCCCCCGCGTGCGGCCGGGCTCGGTGCTTCCTGCGGCGGAGAGCGCGGGGGCTGCCGTCCGGGCGCGACTAGCCGCGCCTGTGTCTCCTTGGCTCTCTGTTGCAGTGAGCGGCCGCGTCTCCGTCGGAACCGGCGGCGTTGCGTCTCTAAAGGCGAAAAAATAAAAGCCTTGAGGTTGAAGGTGGGACGCGCCCCATGAAGTGGTTAGTCAACGACCGCACCGACCCTTAAGCGTCCTTAAGACGGGAGCTGAGAGGGGGAAAAGCACGCCCGGAGGAGCCCGGTCCCCTTAAACGTCCCCCCTCTCCTGCCTGCCTGTCCCCCGTCACCCGTCACCCCCGACCCCCGCCAAGTGAACGTGCCGATGCTCGCACTCCTTATTCCTCTCATCCCCCTGATGTCGGGTGTTGTGTTGTTTCCTTTTTTTTTTAATCACTATTATTTTATTTTTTTCCATTTCTCCTTTTTTTTTCCCGCCTCGACTACGTGTAACGCTTTTTCTTGCCTCTGACCTCTCATCTCAAAACTCGACACCCTCCCCCCCCCCCGCCCCCTCCTCCATTTACAGGTGTTTAACGGGAAAACGGTCCCGATCTTAACCAAACTGAACAAGCTCGTGGCTCAGTACGTGAAAAAGAACTACCTTGTTTAGGCCGTTTTGAACCCGTTTTGATCCCGTCAGGTTTTTCCTGCGCTCGGAACGCACAACGTTCAGGAGAAAAGGAGAACCCCGGACCCACCCCGCCCCTCCATCCCCCTTCTCGCACCACCGCGTCCCGGAGATTTGCCTTGTGGGTGGGGGGAGGCGATGGCTGGAAACACCGCGGAGAGAGTCTCCTCAGCTTAAGTGGATTAGACCCTTGTTTTGTTTTGTTTTTTTAATTGATGTTTGAGTTGTGTTGGTTGCAGCTCATCTGCATGTGTTTCCTTCCCGGTACACGAGTTTCCCGGGCCAGGGAACTCGGTGGGGAGCCCTGCAGAGAAAGCAAAGTCTCCAGGCAGTTGCGTTCTGGCGTTTGTGTTGGTATTCTAGTCACTAGGGGAACCACATCACAAACACAGATCGAAAATGTGTGCTGGAGGGAATAAATTTTGTCTTTTTCAAACCCTCTAAATACCTGGAACCAGACAGTTCAATCAGTAGATCGCCTCGGGCTTTTGTTCTTTTTGAGAGATTTAAGTAGGTTGGAAAACAAAGCGATTCGCAGTGCCTGGAAGATTGGATTTTGAATGTGATCTGGAGCATCATTTTAAAAGAGTAATTGAACCTGCTCCTTTCAAAGGCGTGTACTAGAACTATTGACGATCGTTGTAAGCAGCTTTAATGTTAAATAGTACTAGGGGGGAAAAAATTGCTCTTCATTCACCACTCCTTCACTTAATTTTATTTGCCCTTTTTTTAAAAAAAAAAAGTTTTCTTCTGGCCGGACTGGAAATACAAAACAGTGGGTGTAGTACAAGGGCGCTTGCCTTACATGTGGCCAACCAGGATTCATTCGTTGGCATCCTGTATAGTTCCCCGGGCAGCCACGAGTAATTCAAGAGTGCAGTGCCAGGATTATCTCTGAGCACAAGAAAACAAAAGAATATAATGTTTATGTCTGGCTCCTGGAAAATTAAGGGGGATTCTTTGGGACTATGGGGCTATAGAAATTGTCACTAAGTGAAAGAAGAAAGGAACTCGTAGGTAATTGTAACCCCCCTTAAAAAGTAGTATATGGAGCTTGAAAGATAGTATATATACAGATTGCAGCCCAGTTTAGACCTTAAATACAGATGTTTCTGCTAACTACTGCGACTACTGCAGTCGTTTTTCAAAGGTTTTATAGTTGTGTCCTTATCTTTTTGTGTCTAGAGATAAATGTAATAGCTCTTTAGAAGTTCAAAAGCTATTTTTAAAAAATGTTGGTGCATTTAAGTAGTTATTCTTTAAACTTTATGACTAAAACAAAGAAAATGTTGACTGGTCAGTATTCAGATTTAATTTGCTTTATATAGGGAATAACTGGGCACTTTTAACACCATTTTCTGGAAGAAGATTTTAAGATAGCTTTCTGGATACTGCAAAACAAAGCACATTTTAAAAATGGGACTAGGGAGCTAGTGATAGTACAAAGGGTTAACGTGCTTTCCTTGCATAGCACCAAAATCTTCCAGATGTGTGCCTCCCCACCCTGCAGCATCGCCAGGCAGGATCCCTGAGCACAGACCCAGGAGTAAATTTTGAGTACTCATAGCACTGCCCACTCAAAAATGGGACTGCTACTAATAGTTTTAAAGCATTTTATAATTTTACTGACCCCAAATCTTTGATATTTTCTGATCTTTGATATGTTTTTACTGCTTACAGTAATCTTGCAAGTGCTAGTAAATTCTTTTGCCATTTTAGAAGTTTTAAAAAGGCCCAGAAGACCATGCTGCTAGGAAATCTGAGGTGTGTCTGATTCCCATGCTCATTGCTATATGCACTGTGCTGTATATTTTGATTTACTTACAAGAGCACTCTATTAAACATCACAGAGTCCTTAATGGTTTTGCTTAAAACTTAAATTTTTCATTTGTGATTTGTGTCTTCCATTTTAAAGGACTGAAGTAAAAATGTTAGTAAAGAAAATATAACGTGAATTTTGTTATTAATATTAACAGTTACTGGACAAAAATTATTTGGTAGAGGCTAGGTTTACTTAAGGAAAAGAACTTGAAGTCTTATATGAGGTGACTGACAGCTCAGATCTGGGTAAAAGTAAGTATATAATTAAGTGCTTTGTGGTCAAATACGAAATTCTGAAAACAGCTGAGCATTTTTGTGAGTACGGGAAAGGAAAGGCTTTACCTGGCATGTAATACTAAATGATTGAATGGACACAATGGGGAGGAGACTGCAAAAATAGAGGTTTGGCCTATTAGGCAGTCAGATGTGGAGGGGGCAGATGTTAACTTTACATTTGTTAAGAATTTGGATTTAGGAACTGGAGAGGAAGTACTTCTGGTAAAGTGCCTGCCTTGCCAGACATAGGTGTGATAATTTGCATGCCCTCCACTCCCCCACATACGCACCACATGTAGTCACAAGTGTTGTCAATGTCCCTGCTGTGATTCCCCTGGCCCAGCTGGTTCAAAACAAAAATAAATTAAAAAGATAGACTGGATTTAACCCAATATGCAGTAAGATACTATCCAGGGTATCTAAGTGAGAATGGCACAATGAAAGGGGTTTTAGCAAATAACAGAGAAATTTATGCTTGAAGTAGTGTAGTACACAGTTGAAATAAAGACGTAACTTGGGAAAAATCTGATATAAATGAAACAATTCTGGGATGTAAAGAATAAACTGTTTTTGAAGGATGCAGAACAGTGCTATTAAAATAAACATGCATTAAAGCCATTTGCTTGAGACCTGTTAGGTCAAGTTAACAAATATTCCAAGTGGAAATAAATAACTTGGAGCTGGGAAAGAGGTTGGCATTTGAACTATGGCTGCTTGTCATCTTCATAAAAGGAATAAAAAGAATACAGCTTTGGCTACAGTTGAGTTTTTGATCTTAAGTAATTGTCTTTATAAATTGTCTTTATAGAAAAGGTTTTATCATTTTACTTATTCCCCATAATCTTTGGGGGGGGCGGGGAGGATAGCAAAATTTAGTGGGTGTTGAGTCTTTTTCCCCCTTCTTCCAATGCCCATGTGTTTTGTAAATTAATTTTCGTGTAGGGGTCTTTCATGTGGTTTGGCAATTATTTATGCTTTGAGATTTAGTTCAAGTAAAATAATGCTATTCATTCTTGCCTCATTTTTGGAGTTCTCGGGTTAATAGTAGGTATTTTTGAGACTCCTTAATGAACCCTTCACACAGCATATGAAGATGATTTCTATGATTAAAGGGAAGAAGGCATAACACATTCATCTATAGCTTTTTCTTCTGAAATCTGATTTGTATTAATAAGGGGGTGATAACTGCAAGTCAAAGCCCATCTTGGTGACAGATTCTGGACTTCAACTCTTTAGTTGGTGGAGTTTTTAAATTATAAATATGAGGGTACTAGTGAGTTTTGCACACTCTGCTTCTTCAGTGAAATAGAATCTAAAAGAGTGTTCAGTGGGTATGGCACTTGTATTGTACAGTCAGCCTGAGTGTGATCCTGTTCATAGAGCCAGGAGTAGGTCCTGAGCACCATTAGATACGCTCCCCCCAAACAATCCAAAAAACAATTCAATTTGAAGTTCTGTTACACAGATAAGAATATCAGCACTCCCTTGTTAGTAGAAAAATTCGGGGCCAGACGGATAGTATAGGAGCTAAAGCTTGCTTACAGCTGATCCTGGTTGGAATCCCCAGCACTGCCAGGAGTGATCTCTAAGCACAGAGCCAGGAATAAGTCTTGAGCACAACCGGGTATGTGCATGTGCACCCCTCTCCCCAATATAAAACAGTAAATAAATCCTTAGTACAACAAATTCAACAATTTTAATTTGAAAAAGAAAAAGTTAAGCGCAGATTCACAGCCCACTCATTCAGGCATGATTTGTAAACTTAATGAAACAGCTTAACACTTAGATTTTTATATTTGAAATTCTTTCACTTAAGGGTGGGTACAGATCTGTTCAACATAAGCAAAAGGCAGAATTTTTAAAAAGTGGAACTAATTGTACCCATGATTGATTTTACAAATTTGTCATAGATAATTCTTAAACTTTGTGCCATTCGTAAAAGTAGAATTAGGAGACATATGTTCTCGGGGACTAGCAAAGCATTTAAATATTTCAGGATTTTAAATTACAACTAAAGTCATAGTACTGTGGGTAGGGCATTTGTCTTGCACATGGCCAACCTGGATTCAATCCCTGGCACCCTGTACAGTCCCACAAGCCATATAAGAGTAATGCCTAAGCACCACGAGCCAGGAATAAGCCCTGAGCACAGCCAGGTGTGACCCAAAAACCACAACAAAAATTGTCTACAGGTGTAATATTGTATATGACTGAAATTTGTAATTATCTAAAATATCACTTCTAGTAAAACAATTAAATAATCTTGTATAATCAGCATAATAAGGCTGGAGTGGGAGTGCAGAAATTCCTTGCAGATTCCTCTAAGCACAGAAACTGGAGAGTGTAAGCCTTCGTTACTGCCAGATGTGTCGTTATCCCCCCACAACCCCACCCCACCCCCAAAAAAGGAAAAGATACTAGCACCATTTTCTGGAATTTGACTGATAACTTGTAGATATTTGTAGATATTCAGATGCTCTGAATTTATTCGGATTGACTCTAGTGGAGGGTAGAGGCTGGAGAGATAGTACAGTCTACTTACTTTGTACCCAGCTGACCCAGGTTTGATTCCTGGTATCCCATATGGTCCCAGAGCATGCCAGGAGAGATTTCTGAGTGCAGAGCCAGGAGGAGTAGCCCCTGGGCATTGCCAGGTATGGCCCAAAAACAGAAAAAGGAAGGAAGGAAAGAAAGAGAGAGAGAGAGAGAGAGAGAGAGAGAGAGAGAAGATGAGAAGCTGGTTAACCGCAAAAAAGAAACAGTAAACAGTTTTTTTAAATTCAGGAAAATTGGGCCAGGGAGAGATAGTACAGGAGGTGAGGCGCTTTTGTCTCGCGCACAGCTGACTCAGGTTTGATCTACCACATCCTTTATGGAGTCTGTTCCTCCCAACTGCCCCCATAGCACTGCTAACCCCTGAGCAGTGCTGGGTGTTGCCCAAAAAACAAATCGGGGAAATAACGAAAGGAAATGTGGGTTCTCTTTTCTCTTAAGTTACAGCAGTGTGTAGTTATATATAGTTCTTACTGTCTCATGATTTTACCGTGGGTAAAATGTGAGTGACTAGGCCTGAACAAGCTAATTAAGGTAGAAGAAAAATTAGTCTTTTTTTTCCTTGAAACAGAGTCATTATATATATATATATGCACATATTCTCGTTATGCTGAAAAAAATGAGAACAAAAGTAGAGAATGCTGTAGTGCATATTTGGTAGTTGGTTTTTAGTGCTATTGATTTTTAAGATGGCTAAAACTTTGAAAGTGTCCTTTATCTTTGAAATAACACTTAATACACTCATGTGTAAGGAAATTATAGCTGTGAAGTTAAGTTTTGGTAGGTTTATGTGCCACATTTTAAATTGTATTATGGTTAGAACAGTGGTGCAGTGGTTAAGGCACTTGCCTTGTACATGACTGATACTAGTTTGATCTCAGCATCTCAGACGGTTCCCTGTTCCTTGCCAGTTGTGACCCAAAAACTTAACCAAAAAAATTGTATTAAAGATTGTAATTGCGCAGGTAATTTTTCACTAGTGACAAAAGTTTAAATTTGACTATGTATAAAATACAAATCCCTAAATTAAGTTCCAGTTTTCTCAGATTTATTCAAACTTGAAAGACTGTAGCAATGCATATAGTATTAGAACATGATAGAATATGAGAAGTCTTGCAGATACAGAGGCCACTTTAACTCTACTCAGACTACACTGTACAGGTCTTGGTGCATACTCAGTGGTAGAGCACTTGGTTTGTATGTGTAAAGCCCTGGTTTAATCCCCAGCGCTGCCAGACAGCATAAACGTGTTAACCATAAAAGAAAGAAAATTAGGGAATTTCTCTAAAACCAGTGGTTAAAAAACTTTGTAAGGGGCCAGAGCAGTAGTACAGCAGGTAGGTAGGGTGCTTGCCTTGCATGCGGACAACCTGGGTTCAGTCCTGGGCATCCCACATGGTCCTCTTTCTGAGCCTGCCAGGAGTGATTCCTGAGTGCAGAGCCAGGAGTAAACCCTGAGCACAGCCGAGTGTAGCCCCAAATAAAAACAAAAGATTTATAAAAACTAAGAGTCTGTGAAAGAAACATATAATCTGGATAATTTAGGTATACCCTTCCTCAAAAGTAATTTACTGAAATGCAGTAATTGATAAATAGATCTCCTATGTCTTAAAAGTAGTGGGGAAATATATTTTGGGAGAGTTTCTTTTAGCCATTTTATGGCTGGGGGTGTAGCCCAACAGTAGAGCTTTGAACATATGTGAGACTCTGGGTTCTATCTAGGTACTGCAAAACAAAAATGCTTACTATATTCATGTAGTTTTTAATTTGTACAAGCCTGGGACTATTATTTGGCATAGAATTTGCCTTGCAAGGACTGGAGCAGTAGTACAGTGGGTAGGGTGCTTCTCTTGTGCATGGCAAACCCTGGTTCAGTCCCCCAACACACCATGTAGTTTCCCAAGCCCACTAGGGTTGTTCTGAGCGCCTCTGGATATTGCCAGATAAACAGAGAATTTGCCTAGCCATGATAACTTGAATAGTTTGCAGTGTGATGTTTATATTAGTTTATATACTTATATGAATATTAAGTACTAGTTATATTAAAAGACTGTGGGGGGGGCAGAGTATGGGGATTAAAATGTGCCTTGTATTAGTCAACCCAGCATCACACATGATCTCAGTAAATAAAAGACTGAGATGGAAAGATGGGCTGAATACCTGTATGCTTTACATTCTAGCAGCCCAGGTTGAATCCTTTGCACTGTATCCTGAACACACACACACACACACACACATACACACACAGGTGTAGATCCTGAGCATCACCAGATGTGGCACAAAAAATACAATGCTGATAGCCGCTGTGGAATTGGTCATCTTTTGCACTGTGTGCATATATTTAGTAACACTTTTCTCCGTGACTGTTTACAGAGTATATTATGCAGTTGTTTATTAACAGGGGAAAAGTCCGTTGGTTCCCTGGACCAATGTCTGAACCCTTTTCAGACCATGGCCTTCTTCTGATCTATATGCTGAGCCCCACATTGACTCGATTTTACCTCTGTCTTTTCCCTTGAAATAATTCTGGGGATCCACAGGGGCGTTTGTGTAACCCCAGGTTGAGAAATGCTGCCTTAGACTACTTTAAGTACTTAGTATTTTTCTTAGTATGTATTGATTGCTCCATTCTTTTTATTTTTGGTGTGTCTTTGAGTTACCACCATAGATACTTTGATTATAAAGAATAATTAACGGAATAGACACTGCTTCTGGCTTATAATAAACATGATAGAGGTCAATTCCAATTAGAATTTTTGTTGGAATTCATGATATTCTTTCATTGAGCTGTTGGTCTTACCCATTTCAACTGTGCAGCATATTTTTAATGGTGGTTGTATCCAGAGATGCAGATTGCTTAGTAATTTGTGGGATGTCTTGATTGAACGGCTTTAAAAGTAGGTTAAGTGTAGTCTTGGCCAAAACCACCCCTTCTCATTATTTATTTTTGTTTGCATTTTCATTTTATTTTTCAAAATCTGTATAATTTTGTTGAAATTCAAGTTTTCAACATGAAAGCAAGTTAAAGATACGAAAGGACAATCTAGCATTTGTTAATCTGGGTTTTTATAGTAGCCTCATTTTTAATGCACTTTAGGGGAAATGACTTTTTGAAGCCAGCTTTTGTGAATTAAGTCACTTTACAATGGCAAATATTTTGGGGTTTTTTGTGTGAGTATCTTCATGTAAGAATTTACTGGTTTGTAGTTCTATCTTTTGGTGGTGTTTACTGACAATAATGTTTTTAGAAAGTCTTGAGTATTTTGGAAATTTGAAAAAAAGAATTTTGTAGCTTGACGATAGAGAGGGAATTAAGAAGACTGACTTAACCTTGAATTCTTCCATGAAGATAATGATTGTTGCAGAGATTCAGGTTTCCTTGGTATCAGAATATAAGGGTAGGTATAAAGGAGGTTAGTAATTTATAACTCCTTGGTTAACAGAGCAAGCCTTATTTTCAAGCAGTATTTTGATGCCTTTAAAAAAGATATGCTGTCATATCTTAAGGCTTTGTTAACTAAAACCAGTATTATATCTAAAGAGATAATGTAACAAATGAGATAGTTATTACCATTAATTCCTGAAAAGAGGTCATTTTCAGCAACTATCAGGAAAATTTTGAAAATCAGAAATGCCTGTAACATTTTTATCATATATTTGAAACCAGGTAAACATTTGAGAATAGAATTCTATTGTGTCAGAACACAAAACCTCCTAAAATATGTGTGTTATAGTAATTGCTGTGATAGTATTCAGAGATACTGTTGTTCAGTAGTAGGCTAAGTGAATATTTTGACGAGAGATGTTTCTAGAAAGGAAAGTCGAAAGAGGGACAAGGGAGATACTCTTTAAAATTTAGTTAATGCTGGGATAGAGCAGTAGTACAGCGAGTAGGGTGTTTATCTTGCCAACCTGGGTTCAATCCCTGGTATCCCGTACGGTCCTCTGGCCTTGACTGCAGAGCCAGGAGTAAACCCAGAGCACAGTTGGGAGTAGCAAAAAAAATGTATTTTTAAACCTTGGTTAATGAGCCAGGCTGTGAGGCTGAACTTGTGAGCAGATTTGCTATATATTTAATTGACTGCGGTGCTTTTGATGTTGTAATGAATGAAAAAGCATAAATTCCTATGCCTTTTACAGGCATCTGTCCAGAAACTTTGAGTACCTGAAATGTGACCAAAGACTATTAAGAGCTGGAGAGATAGATAGCTCAACGATACAGTGGATACTTTACATGCCACGTTCAGTTCCTGGCACCTCATGATTCCAGGCACTGCTGGGAGCAACCCCCAAACATGGAGCCAGGTTTAGCCCCTTGAGCAGGAGCTGGGTGTGTATCTCTCCCCACTCCAAAGACAAAACAAAATCCTTAGTTTGCTAAATGGGGAGAGTAGGTATTGAAACAGAAATGCTAATTATTGCTTCAGTTTTGTTTTCATTTAAAAATTTTTTCTTGTAGCATTAGTATTGTTCTTATATCTTGACATTTAAATCTAAAGAAAAAGTTTTAAGGAAACATAGTCTCATGTAGATGAAAATTGTTGAGTTTGGTATGATGAAGGCTAGCAAAATCTTAAATGGACAGCAATCAAACAGTCCATTTTACTTTAGTCACAGGAGCCTCATATAACTCAAATTTTAAAAGACTTCTTAAAATCAGTTTTAAACTACTGGATTTGTAAAATAATTTATATCCAATTTTTTAGAAGCCGTTTTTTGATACAAGATATAGTTGCTGAATGATGTGCAAATATGCATAATTATATAATGCATAAAAACAAAACCGTCAAAAGTGAAGACTGTTACTTAGTACCTAATTTTAAAAATGCACAATTATCAAAATGCACGATAGAAATTTTGCAAGCCAAGTGGAAATATTAAAGAATTTATACTTGCTCTTTTCCCTTGCTTTTTTCCCCCCTCCCCCACCTCCCGTCCCAGTATTCTGGTCTATCTTCAGAAGTTCAATTTTCTGGTTAAGTCAATAGGGTGAGCAAATAAAGAAGTCAGATTGGATAAGATGTTAGTAATTTTACTGTCATTTTTATTTTGACTCCCAGCATGTGTTCTGTAATATGTGAGTTTAGGTGTGTACAGATATTTCAGCATAAGATGCTTTGAATCTTCAGGTTATGAATTAGTAAAAACAGTTTATAAACGGGGAATTACAGTTTACGTAGATTTACACTTGGATCAAGTATTGATAATAAAATTGTTCACATTTTAGAAATTAGAATAAACATGAAAGGGGAGGAGGGATAAAGAGTATGGTAAAAGTTTTTAGAGAAATTCACTGAATTCTTTAACTGCTAGAAACTAGACTGAACAATTTGAAAGATTATAAAATTGTTTTTTATTTTTTATTTTTTAAATAAACTAGTTATTTGCACTTTACCTGCTGGTTTTTCCATTTGGTAGATAACATTCTGAACTCCAGCAGAGTTTTATAATCCCCACGTGCTTAAATATACTAAATGTTCTTTTTCCATTAAGGTTAATGGTCGTGAAGAAATTGAAGAGTTTTTTCCAAGAATGTGGAAGATAAATCAAGATAAAAGAAGGCTAATGAAAAGTATTAAAGATCAGAAAATTAAAATTGAATGGGGGAAAAAATTGAACAGAAGATTGGTCAGATAGAAGCACTTGAATATTTTTAAGGCTATTTTCAATTGTTTGAATTGGGGAAGAATACACGAAGTATGAAAAATGAAAAAATGAAGAATGAAGAGAAGTAGAAAGCAAGAGTGAAGTAGAATTAAAAGAATCTGGAAGAATGAATGGGTCCTAGGTTAAGTAAATGTATGGTTTATGTTCCAGTGTCTGTATGATCAAGTTGTAGATGAATTTGCATGATTACTTAGTTAATAGAGAATTGGTGATCTGGTTCAAGTAGGGAATTATTGAGGACAGTTAGCAGTATTAACAATGGGTTATTAATGAGCTGAAATTTTTTCTGGAGGGTATTGCCTAACCATTTGTTTTTCAGGAGCAATCAATATAAATAATTACGGTACTTTAAATGTTAGGTGTTAGGCATCTACATGACCAGTGCCATTTGTTAATACTGTCTTCTTTGTTAGGAGTCTCGCTCTCAGTCAAAATCTCCAACTGGAACACCTGCTCGTGTAAAATCGGAGAGCAGGTCAGGATCTCGTAGTCCTTCGAGGGTTTCCAAACACTCTGAATCCCATTCTCGATCAAGATCAAAATCCAGGTGAGTTTAAAATAAAACATGAGGGACCAGAGAGGTCTGGAGTGCATGCTTGGCATACCAGAACCCTATTCAGTTTCTGGCATGGATGGTCCCAAGAAGTTGGTCAGACCCTGACTACTAAGCACCAAGCCAGGAGTAGCCCCCAGGACTGGTTAGTTTGGGCCAAAGCCAAAAATGATAATAAAATACAGACTGCTTTCCTTGATCCTTTGAGGAAAACACATTTTTGTTGTATATTTTTGTTTGTTGGGGAGAAAATGGGAAGGAATAGAGGTTTGGTGGGTGGGTCACGCCCTGTGGCACTCAGGGGACTGCACCTGGTTCTCTGCTCAGGAGACCAGACCATATGTGATGCAAGAATTGAACTGGAATCAACCACATGCAAAGCAGATTCCTTTCCCCTTGTATCGGTCTCTGTCCTTGAGAAGAATTTTTTTCAGATCTCTTTTATTTCTACTTTTTGTAGAAATTTTCTCTTAAGACTGGAACATCATGAAATTAAAGACCAGAGAAGTTGCTCAGACCTAGATAGAGCACAAGCCTTGCAGAAAAGGGGTTCCAAGATTTGAAACCAAGAACTCACACATGTGGTATTTACACTTAAGTTTTTGTTTCAGGGCCACACTTGGTATTGCTTGGGAACTGTATGCAGTGCCAGGTATCAAACCCAGGTCAGCTGTGTGCAAGAGAAATGCCATACCTCCTGTATTGTCTTTCCAGATTCCCCCCCCTTTTTGGGGGAGGGGGAGTCACACCTGGAAATTCTCAGGGGTTTTCCTGGCTCTGCAATCAGGAATAACTCTTGATGGTGCTCAAGGGACTGTATGTGCTTTGCATGTGTGGTAGTGTTTTGACATCTCTCCTCATTCCTTCAGTGGCATTCAATACAGTCACATTGCTATGCAACCATGTAACACTGTTCATTGTCTGGAGTATAGCTTTAGTGGTAGAATTTGAGTTTTAAGTTCACCCTGAGTTCAGTCCCAGCACCAAATGCTACCCCAAAGAATAGCTGGAGTTCTGTTGTGTTGTGTTTTGTTTTGTTTTTTTTTCTAAGCCCCCTCTCGGAGAGCCCGGCAAGCTAACAAGAGTATCTCACCTGCACGGTAAAGCCTGGCAAGCTACCCGTGACATATTTGATATGCCAAACACAATAACAACAAGTCTCACAATGGAGATGTTACCGGACCCACTCAAGCAAATCGATGAACAACGGGCAACAGTGCTACAGTGCAGTGCTTTTTCTAAGCCCATGTTCTATCTTAATCACCTGTTTCTCTTCCTTTCTTCAGGTTTTTCCACTCTGGAAAATACTTCTCACTTGAAAAATCACTCTGTTGTTCTGTCTCTCCCCTTCCCTCTTTTTTCCTCCCTCCCCCTTTCCCCAATTTCCTTTAATAAAACTATTTTGCTTCACAAAAAATAAGGAGAGAGTGGGTCCTATTTTAAAGTATTAGGCTGTAGGATGTCACTCAGTGGTAGTACATTCATCTTGCATGTGTGAGTCCTTGGGTTAGATTACTAGCACTGCAAAAATGATTTTTATTTATTTTTTTGCCAACAGATAGTACTAGAAGGTAAAAGGAGATAAGACTTTTGTTCCATTCCTGGCACCATATATGGTTTCCTTTACTCTGCCAGGGATTGCTCCTAAGCATTGCCAAGTGTAACCTGAAATCCGTGTGTGTGTGTGTGTGTGTGTGTGTGTGTGTGTGTGTGTGTATGTGTTTCTTAATTATAAAGAGGGGCCTTATAGATAGCTCATTATGCTAAGTGCTTTGCATACTGGCAACTAGGTTCAACCCTTAACAGCAGTTTTTTCCCTGAGGAACATCTGAACTGGTCCCGAGCACTGTTGAGTGTAACCCAGAAGTGGGAAAATAATAATAAAAATTTCTATCTAGTGGGTGATGTACGTACCCTACATGCAGCCAACCCAGGTTTGATCACTGGCACTGCAAAGAATTTCTCAAGACCCCATCAGAAGTAAACCCTGAGCACACTGGTGTGGCCTATAAAACAAAATAACTTCTGTACATATTAATAGCAACACATGCTAACCAGCACCTAACTACTAGTTAGATTCATTCTGCTTTGCCTGTGATTTTTGACTTTAAGTAACTTGTGTAAATGAAATATGCAGTTTTTATCTCTTTTATGTGTGTCTGGCCTATTTCACATGTATAACGACTTCATGGTTCATTGACGTCAAAATATTGGGGAATTCCTTTCTCTAGTAGTTGCTGGAATTGTTTTGGTGCCACGCCTGGCTATTCATGACTTCCTATCTCTCCAGCTGCTGTTTTTTTTTTTTTCTTTTGAGGGAGGTTGTCATTGTGTGATAAGAACTTGCATCACTACATGGTAAGTGAAAACTGGATGGTAGGGGACTGGAGAGATACAGTACACCAGGTAGTGCACTTGCCTTGCACGCTGTTGACTCTAGGTCAATTTTTGGCACCCCGTAATTTAAAAAACCCAAATTTTGAAAGGATAGCTTGCTAACAAGAAGCAGTTAAGCGAAAAAATATGATGGAATTTTCTCAGAAGGAGTTTGAGAATGTGCAAGGGCATTTATGTATAGGTCTTTGGCATTAGCGAGTTTGCTGCAGTATCTTTACCAAATTTCTTTCTCTTAAAGGTCAAGGTCAAGGAGGCATTCTCATAGACGTTACACTCGATCCAGATCTCATTCTCACTCTCATAGAAGACGATCTCGAAGTAGGTCATATACACCAGAATACCGGCGTCGAAGGAGCCGAAGTCATTCTCCAATGTCTAACCGGAGGAGACATACAGGCAGCAGGGTACATGTTTTTTAAAGGTTAATGAAAGGGGCCAGCAATGTGACTCAGTGTAGAGGACTTGTCTTCCTTGTCCTCAGTTCCCCCATCCTCAAGTCAGTGTTAACTTTCTTCTTTTCTGTGTGATTGCATGATCATTTCTTTTATAAGAATTAGGCTATTATATACAAGTGGTACTTTGTATACAATATACTGAATATATATTGTACTATATATATAATATATTGTATATAAAGTATATTATATATAAGTGGTAATTTGCATGTAATACATAAATTTCTTTTGATATTGAAGTGAAATTTAAGACCCATCAAAATAGGAGCTGGAGTGATAGGACAGCAGGTAGGGCATTTGCAAGGCCGAACCGACCTGGATTTGATTCCCACAACCCCATATGGTCCCTTGAGACCACCAGGAATTGAACCCTAAGTGCAGAGTAAGTCCTGAGCACTGCTGGGTGTGGCCTCAAAACAAAATACTATCAAGATAGATATTACCAGGTGATTTGTAGCAAGGAAAATACCAAAGTCTCTAGTAACAGGACCCAGGGGGTGGCTTAGTGGCAGGAAGAGCCTACCATGCAAGAATGGGGTTGAAAGTTAGATCACCTTGTGTCAGTCATGGTCCAGGTTACAGTATGGTCGCTGGTGTGTTCCAGTTCTATGCTAGCACCACAACTCAGTGCAGTCTTCAAAAAGCACCACAGCTAAGCCTTTGTTTCACAGTCCCTGGTGATTGGAACAATAGCAGTGAAGGGATGTAGGCAGACATAACAATAACCTTAATACCCAATACATTAAGCATTGTGCAGAGGTTTTTTTAAATTTATTTGAAGAACTGTGATTCACAAAGTTGATGAGTTTTAAGTATTTCCACACCAGTCCCACCACCAGTGTTCCCATACCTTTTTTTTTTTTTTTTGACATTTTGGGTGATACCCAGTGATGCTCTGAGGTTTACTCCTGGCATTGCATGGGGGACTATATGGGGTGCCAGGGATCGAACTGAACCCCATTTGACTGCAGAACCCCAGTTGGCTGCATGCAAGGCAAACGCCCTACCCACTGGCTATTGCTACAGCTCCCCAACCTGCCACCTTGACATGCACATAGCAAGGTGCTGTGCTTGCAGTTTAGATCTCATATTTCCAGTGTTGTTGATTCTGTGCTTTGGATACATAGCTATACCACCACTCTCCTGCATCACCAGTATAATTGAAGCCCCAACCCCTGTTCCCTCATTACTTTCCTTTCTCATCTTTTTCCTTCCCCCCTTGATTTCTTCTTCCTAAACTTGGGGGTCAAAGGTGATCTTTGCATTTCTACTTTAGTACTGTTTAATGTTATAAGATGTTTTGTGAAGAGATGTAGCTCAAGTGGCATATTTGTCTCGCATGTGCAGAGCCCTACATTTGATCTCTGGCATTGCATGCCCCACCTCTGCCCACCACAACCACCCCAGCACCTCTGGAGGTGACCCCCTTAACAACTCTTAGTAGATATATGATACTGAGGGTGTTTTGGTTTATTTTTGGTTTGGGGGTCTTATCTGACAGTCCTCAAGTGGTGCCAGAGATCAAATGCAAGACGCTAGCAGGCAAACAAATCATGTGCTCCAGCCCTGGTTTTATTTTTTTGTTTTGAACCAGCAATATATAATATATTCCAGAATTCAACCAAACTAGTTGGCTTTCTGTGCTTAACATTCCTGTGTTTAACTGCTTTGCTGTTTTTTTCTCCCCTGTGACACTAGATCATATAACTGTAATAGAGTCTCGTATTACTTAATGATGTTTTGAATGCTACATTTGTTTTTTCAAATCTGAATTGTGGGAATGTTGAGAGAATATTAAATAATACAGTGAATAAGGCACTTGCTTTGCATGTGAGCAACATGGCTTTCGTTTCTGGCATCACATATTGTCTCCTATCACTCAGCAGGAGTGAGTGATTCCTGAACTCTGAGCCAGGAGTACAGCCAGGTGTGGCGCAAAACAAGCAAAAGAATGAAAATATAGAAAGAAAGTATAATCAGTAAATACAGGATCAAATAAATTACAAATTTATAAGGAACTTGAGACATTTGAAAAACTTGAAATATGGTGTTAAACTAAGAATCAAATTCTTAAGATATTCTGAGAATTGTAGGGCTAGAATTAGATATATTTTTATTTAGGCTATAAACTGAAGATTTGTTTTTTTTTAAGAGTGTGTTCATGGAACCTGACTCTTCAGTGAAACTTTAAAATTAAAATTACATGTATGTGGCTTACATGAATTTTGTCCTCTTAAATATTTTCAAGTGACTTGATCATATGTGCTTTCTGTATGAGTGAAGTACCCTAAGCAAGGTAGTTTTGTGTTTTCAGTTTTTATTTTCAGTTTTTTAAAAATTCTTTAACACTCATTTTAACAGGCAAATCCAGATCCTAACACCTGTCTTGGAGTGTTTGGCCTCAGTTTATATACCACAGAGAGAGACCTTCGGGAAGTGTTTTCTCGATATGGACCATTGAGTGGGGTCAATGTGGTTTATGATCAGCGAACTGGACGGTCACGAGGATTTGCTTTTGTTTATTTTGAGAGGATTGATGACTCAAAGGAGGTAATTTTGTTTTTATAGCTATCATTCTGAAGTTTTTCTAATATACTTGATACTAACTGTTACAAGTTAATAAGACTGCAGAGATTTATAGAAGATATGGTATTTACCTTGTGGTTGTGATTTTAGGGTGTGTGTGTGTGTGTTTTTGGTTTTTGGGTCACACCCAGCAGTGCCCAGGGTTTACACCTGGCTCTGCATATGATATCTGGAATTGATCTTGGCAGTGCTTGGGGGACCATATGGATTGCCAGGAGTCGAATCCAGGTTAGCTGTGTGCAAGGAAAATGCACCATATGTACTGTATATCGGCTCTGGCCCCAAGGTATCACTAGGATTGGCCCAAAAACAAAAAAAAATAGGAGAATGTGGGACCAGAGTGATAATACAGCAGGTAGAGGCGCTTATCTTGGTGCAGCTGACCTGGGTTCAATCTCCAGTACCCATTATGGTCCCCTAAACCTGCCAAGAGTTATCCCTGAGCACTGCCGGGTATGGCCCAAACCCATACCCATCCCCACCTCCAATATAAGAATATACTGTGTTGGAGGCTGGAGTGATAGTACAGCAGGGAGGACGTTTACTTTGCAATCAGCAGACCTGGGTTTGATTCCCAGCATCCCATATGGTCCCCTGAGCACCACCAGAAGTAATTTCCTGAATGCAAAGCTAGGAGTAAGCCCTGCATCGTCGAGTGTGACCCAAAAGCAAAATATATTTATTTTATATATGTATGCGTGTGTGTGTGTGTGTGTGTGTACACACATACATACATACTGTGTTTTGTTTTGTTTTTTAATTGTAGCATTTTTATATTTGTTGTTTTGTCTGAAGGAGGCACACCCAACAGTGCCTAGGGCATGCATATTTCTGGCTCTATACTCAGGGATTACTCTAAAGAATTTGAAATTTATTGAAATATTGTCAGGCCTTAATTGCAAGTACTGATATTTTTTTCTTGTACCCTTCCGCAACCAATAGCTGGAGATCTGGACCATAGTGGTGATCAAGGGATATTCCTGGTTCTTTACCCAGAAGTGATCCCTGTCAGTGCTTGGGGCATAAGTGATACCAGAAATTTTTATCAGGGTGGGTTGAACATCTTTACTATCTCTCCAGCCTATTTTGGGGTACCATTTTACATGTGATAGCAGTTGAATCAAGGTTTTTACTGCTTTATACATCACTTGTGCTTGAATGTAATATAGGCAGTCATAACAGAAATTGCATATCTTTGAAAAATAATATTACAGATCTTGTGGGTAGAGGAAGGAAATAGAATTAGCCAGTTGCAAAGTAGTGCTGACGTCAAAATCACCCAGATGATTCTAACAGAAATATTTTGGGTTGTAAATAATTTAATTATGTAATACTCTAATACTATTTTAATTTGTCAGTAATATCCTATAGGTAGTAATACCTCCACTATAGGTAAAGATATACATATACATACGTGTGTGTGTGTGTGTGTAAGACACCTGATAGGAACCAGTGCTTTCTGTGCACACAACTGACCCCAGTTCCATCTTCAACATCACATATGTTTCATCAGGCACTTCAAGAGTAAGCCCTAAACACAGCTCAAAACCAAAAGAAATAAAATGCAAATAATAACAAAATATTTTCTTTCTTTAACAAAATACTCTTAATGTGAAATGTGTTTGTCCCATCTTAACTCTCCCCACCCTTGCCGATTTGTTTTTGAAAAAAATTAAATGGTTACTTATTTCCATAGAACCTCTAGCAAATTTGTTACAGTTATTGCATCATTATTACTTTTATTGGGATGCTGTCACAGGAACGAGCTCAGTTTCTTTGCAGGTTAAAAGTTCCTTTATATTTATACCTCGCTAGGTGGCAGTGTGTTACCTAAGGAATGGTTTGAGTATAGACTTGACTGATGAATAAATTGACTGTCTCCTATAGTTTATATTGAAAATGTCTGTCAGTTACAGAATTAACTCAGCTTTTCTTCGTTTCATTTGTGTGGTTCCTTCTTTATAGTTAATGCTGCTCCTAGTCTTTTAAGCATTTGTTAAGAAAAACAATGCTATTGACAGACACAAAAAGGTTTACTATGTTGAAATCCTAGCCTATACTGTTTGAGGAAGAAGTATTTGGAAAATTTAAGTTGGGATTCTCATTTCAAGTGTTAATAGGTTTGCTGGACTTCTCATGGTTCTCATTACTAGTATCTCTACAGAGAATGACTTGCTGTGTCTTTTTCCTTTATAGGCTATGGAAAGGGCAAATGGAATGGAGCTAGATGGCAGAAGAATTCGTGTTGATTATTCTATCACCAAAAGAGCGCACACACCTACACCAGGCATTTACATGGGCAGACCAACTCAGTAAGAATTTGCTTTTTTCACTTTTTTTCCAAATTATTATGAGAAGATTTCACATAGCCTAAACAAAACTGTCAGACTGAAATCAACGAGAAATGTGTACAAAGTTTTCTTTAAGCAGTTCTGGAGAGATCAATACAAGGGGCTAAAGTACTTACCCAGTTTGATTTTCAACATAATACATGGTCCTCAATCACTGCCGAGAGTGAGGAACACCTGAGCACCATCCAGGTGTGTCCCAAAACAAAGTTTTTGTTTAAAGTTTGAGATGGAGTAGAGATACAGTTCTATGGCACGTAGAACACGTGCTTCACATATGAGATCACCTGGAGTTTGATTCCTAGCACCAGGGGGGAAAAATTTTTTTTCAAAGATACAATAAGGACTGAAGAAATAATGGACTACTGTCAAGTACATTCCTAGCTCTTGTTAATACTAGACAAGTAGAAACAAATTAAATACTTTTAAAATGCCATGTTTTTAAATATGTTCTCTAGAACTGGGGAGCTAACTGAAAAGAGCTAGAGCACATGGATTTGCTAAGCCCTAGATCCCCAAGTTTGATCCCAGTTTCTCAAGTTTTGGCCTAAAAATGAGTTCTCTTATATTCTTATGCAACCTTAAAAGCTTTTGTACTACTGGGGCTGGAGCAATAGCACAGCAGGTAGGGCGTTTTCCTTGCACGCGGCCAACCCGGGTTCGATTCCCAGCATCCCATATGGTCCCTGAGCACCGCCAGGGGTAATTCCTGAGTGCAGAGCCAGGAGTAACCCCTGTGCAGAGCCAGGTATGACCCCAAAAAAGCAAAAAAAAAAAAAAAAAAGCTTTTGTACTACTGATAAAGAGAAGTGGTCATTCTGAACCAGGACTTTTGTATTTAGGTAAGATTTAACTGATACTGATGTTTTGGGGGTGAGGGGTAGAAGAGAGTGGCCAGTTTCACATGGTGTAAAACTGTTAACCAAGTAGATTCATAATACCTTGAGGCGGGTGCGCTGGACCAATCCAGTGGGGCAGTAGTAACCCTAGGGTACAAGTAGATGGGGCACTTTGTTTTCAAGAGGTCGATTTTTGAATGATTTTCCCCCCACCCTGAAAAGATGGTAAGTTGGAAACTGCTGGTGGGGAATGTAGATGGGGATATCTTGATATTCTTAAATACAAATAAAACTAAAGACGTGTGTGTGTGTGTGTGTGTGTGTGTGTGTGTGTGTGTGTGTGTAGTGTAAGAAATAAAGGCTTTTCATTTAATTTAAACTCTTAACTGGGGAAAACAGGATATTTATCATTATAGAAAATTTTAAAGTGAAATGGGGCTGCTGTTAGTAGTTGAAAAGACAGCAGGAAAAAGCACTCAAGAGATAGTACAATGGACAGGATCTAATTGCCAAATGTTTAAATATAAACATTGACTTTAGTTTTGGCTTTTGGGCCACACCTGTCTCTCCAGCTCTCAATAACGTTATTTTCATCCTAGACCGCAATGTTAAATATTCAGGGTAGGTTTCTTCTAATTCTAAGTACTGTATTGTCATAAATGATGACTGACAAATACGGTAATAAAACATTTTTTGTGTTTTTTGGTAGTAGTGGTGGTGGAGGTGGTGGAGGCGGCGGTGGAGGTGGAGGAGGTGGCAGGCGTCGAGATTCATACTATGATAGAGGATATGATCGTGGATATGACAGATACGAAGATTATGACTACCGGTACAGGTACTGTTCTAGTTTGTTGTTTCTGCTCTAAATTTGGTGTACCAGGAGGATTACTCCATAGCTTAGAGGTCAGCCGGGCATTCTAGGGGAAAGGGCAGCTCAGAGAAGGGAGCACCAAATAAAGTGTGTTTGGAGGATCCTCCCAGGAGGGGAGATGCATGTTGAAAGTAGACTATGGACTGAACATGTTTGCCACTCATTGCCTCTTTTGCAGACCACAGCATCCAGGGGGAGAGAGAGAACAGAAGGGAATACCCTTCCACAGAGGCAGGGTGGGATGGGGGGGGGGTGAGAGGGATATTATCCATGGTGGTGGAAAATGGGCACAGATGGAGGGATGGGTATTTGATCATTATATAATAGAAACCCAAGCACAAAAAATTGTAAATCTACAACTGTACCTCATGGTGTTTCACTAATAAAAAATAAAAATAATAATAATAAAAGCTCCCACAAACATAAAATGTAAAAAAATAATAATAAGTTTGGTGATAATGTATAATTGAGCATTTTAGTGTTTGGTATTTATTTATCAAAGTACTTGGAAGATTTTTATATAATTTCTTGAAAAAGACTGCAATCCTTAAGACTGAGAATGGAGGTTAATACCTGACAGTATTTTGCTCTCTAGTTGCTTTATATATGTTAATGTCTTGTGTAAATTTCCCCCCTTCCCATTCTTGTTTCTGTATCTGTGCTCATACTGTATGTATGCACACTAGGAAGCAGCTCACTACAGGTCACACTTCCTATATTGAGAATTATACTGGATATATTGTGGGATAGGCTGGGAGGTGGAACTCATGGCCTTGTACATGTCAGACTGTAGCACTGAGCCAATTTCTTGGGCTACTAGTGCATTAATTTTTTAAAATTTTTTATTATTTATTTTTGCTTTTTGGATTACGCCTGGAGTTGCACAGGGGTTACTTTTGGCTCATGCAATCAGGAGTTACTCCTGGCAGTGCTCAGGGGAATCCATATAGGATGCTGGAAATCAAACCAGGGTCAGCCGTGTAGAAGGCAAACACCCTACCCACTACCCATTGTGCTATCACTTCAGCGCCTGGTGCATTAATTTTTTGATAGAAACTTTCATCTGCGTCATGAAGAGACTAAGTAATCTCTTCTTTCTTACAGAAGAAGATCACCTTCTCCTTATTATAGTCGATACAGATCACGGTCCAGATCTCGTTCCTACAGCCCAAGTAGGTATACTTTTATAAATAACATTTTTAGAAAATTGGCTTAAGGTAACTGCTGATAGTTGATGAATTAATAGACAAGTCAAATTATGTTTGCCTTTTTAACTCTTTCTTGCTTTCTCTTTCAGGACGCTATTGACAAACAGAATGGTTGCAGTTGAGGACATCCTTTTTTCTCTTGATTTTCTTTTAATTCTGGATTTCCCCAAGCTTTTAATCTTTCCTGTTCCTCAAAAAAGAACCCTTGGAAAAAATCTTTGGTTTATTTAGCATCTACACTTTATCTGTTGTATTGGTGTTTCCATCCCTTTTATTATACTCTGAAAGATGTAATTGTTATCATTTTTGAGTAGTTAAACATCTCGAGTAAAAAGGAACTCCTAGTGTTATGCTTTGTAAATGATTTTTTCTTTGCTTTTTCAGAAAATTAACTCCTGGCTAATCAGATGAAGAAAGAAATGATCTTTTTAAAGCTTCTGTTACATTAAATATTGTATTAGACATTGTATTAGAGATACGCATTTAAGAACTCCTTTTTTAACTTTCTTTTGAGAAAGATAGTAACACATAAAGTAGTTCAGTCATGTCAACTTTGTCTGGAGTGGTATAGAGCAGTCAGATAGTTGAGTATAGAAAATTTGAAGCTATAGAAGAAAATACTTCATTTCTTTTGACAAATGGAATTTTGTAGTCCTACAAATTAAGTTTTTATTTTGTTTTGTTTTTGTAGAGACGAAAAGCGTGTGGGCTCCTACAAACATTTTGTATTTAAAATACATCTGTTGAAACTTACAAACTTAAAGTGTGATTTTTGTGTTGGCTTTCTTGAAGTTTTAAGTGTTCCTTTAATCAGTGAAGAACAACCCTTATTTATTACCTAGCATAATTATATACTTTACTGTTTGAGATTTTGGTTTGGGGACAATGGTTTAAGCAGGCTGTTGTATAGTATGAATCTTTAGACGTGTGTATGGGGCAAGTAGTCTCTTTTCAAATAAAGTTAATTTCTTTGAAAATGGAACCGTCTCTTTATTGTGATGGTGGCTTGATTAGGGATACTAGTCCATGCTTCATTAATATATTCCTTATCTTTGTCCCCAGTCTTTCTTTTTCTTTCCTTCTGCCTCTCTGTTGACCAAGTTGTAAATACTGTCTGTTCAGTACCAACCATATGTTAAAGGAAAGAAATAATGGTATTTGTCTTCCTGATTTGTACTTTCATGCTGGAACAATAATATAGTAGGTAGCATGCAGGAGGCACTTACTTGCTTTGCACGTAGCACAGCTGCTTCTGGCCCCAAGACCAACAACAAAAATCCTTGTAACTTTACATCCTAGTATAAAACAATTTTACATTCTAGTATAAAACAACTTCTCAACTATGTTGCCATGGTTTGGGGACAATGGTTGGGGACAGTAGAAACTTAAAAGAATTTTTATTAATTTTGGTTAATGATGCTTCGGGCTTACTGACTGTTCAGGGTTTCAACTATAGTATCAGAAGCTCCTTGATTTTTCTCCTCACCACGGTGGGAATAAAAGTATATCATTGAGGGGGCTGGAGCAATAGCTCAGCAGGTAGGGCGTTTGCGTTGCACGCAGCCGACCCAGGTTCGATTCCCAGCATCCCATATGGTCCCCCGAGCACTGCCAGGAGTAATTCCTGAGTGCAGAGCCAGAAATAACCCCTGTGCATCGCTGGGTGTGACCCAAAAAGTAAAAAGAAAAGTATATCGAAATTTTATGTTATTGAAGTGCCTCATAAGCTAACTTTTCGGCCTCAGATGTGGCTCAAATGCTACAGCACTTTTTTGCTTTGTTTGGGGGCTACACCCAGCTTTGCTCAAAGCTTACTCCTAGCTCTATGCTCAGGAATAACTCCTGGCTGGCACAGGGAACCATGTGAGGTGTCAAGGATGGAACCCAGGTTGACCATGTGCAAGGCAAATGCCCTACCTGCTAAGACTATCTTTCCAGCCCCCCAAATGGTAGAGCCCTTGCCTTGCATGCAGCTAACCCTAGTTACATCCCCAGCACCACATTGTCTCCCAAGCATCTGAGTGGGGCCATGGAGGCCCCCATGTACCATTTAAGAAGTCAAAGACGAAAACAGTCCTGGGACACTCTTGACTCTATTCTGGAACTTAGAATAAAAATCTAAGGAGAATACGCAATGACAGTATGAGAAAAAGGTATAAGTGAGTTTCTTGGTTTAAGAAATCTGACCCAATTATGATTCAAAATCAGGCTCAAAAGACTGAAATAAAGCTCAACTATCTGCACCCATATTAACAACCAAAAGAGAAGGAGGTGGGGCTAGGGAGTGAATGTGGATGCGTCTTGATGTATATGTGATATAATCCTGCAAAATCTTAAATGAGAAAGGTCATAGTACCTGGTGAAAGGTACTTGCCCTGAATGTGCCAATTCTGGTTCAATTACTAATACCTCATGTGGTTCCCTGAGCACATCAGGAATGATCCATAAGCACAGAGGCAGAAGTAATCCCTGAGCATGGCTGGATGCGTCACAAAAATGAAAACTAAAATAAGACAAATGAAACCTGCCTACATGACTTAAAAAAGTGCCAGCTTAGGACCAGAGATACATGCTTGGGGTGCTAGAGGCCTGGGTTTGATCCCCAACACTTCATGATTTCTGAGCACCAAGCGGGAGCCTCTGAGCACTGCAAAGTGTGACTCAGCACTAGGAGAATTGCCGGTGTGGCCCAGAAAATAGCATAAAAATTAACAAGTGTTCAAGGGATAGTTTAGTGGGCAGAGCATATGCTCTCTGTGCAGGCCTGGGTTCAATACTGGAGTGTTTCCCAAAGAACAGAGAACACTGCTGAGTATGATCATCCCCTAAACCAAAAATAAGGAAGGAGGGTCTGGAGAGATGGTATAGCTGGTAGGGCACTTGCTTTGCACAGTCTACCTGGATTTGATCCCTGGCACCCCACTTGGGTTTGCTGAGCTATGTCAGGATTAAGCCCTGAAGCCAGGTGTCCCCCCCCCCTCAAAAAAAAAAAAGTCGGGATGAAAAAGTGGAAAAGAATATAAGCACATTGATGTCTTGGTTTTGATCACTTCGATGGTGATGAGGTATGGTAACAATGCACTGTAGCACTGTCCTCCCCATTGCTCGAGTGCGCCCAGTAACATCTCCATTGTGAAACTTGTTACTGTGTTTGGTATATCGAATATGTCACGGGTAGTTTGCCAGGCTTTGCCGTACAGGCGAGATACTCTCGGTAGCTTGCCGGGCTCTCCGAGAGGGAATCAAACCCGGGTTGACCACATTCGCAGAAAATTATTGTAGCTATTTACCTAGTTGGCTGGAGCGATAGCACAGCGGTAGAGCGTTTGCCTTACAAGCGACCAAAATGGCCGACCCGAGTTCGATTCCTCCGCCCCTCTTGGAGAGCCCGGCAAGCTCCCCGTGACGTATTCGATATGCCAAACACAGTAACAACAAAGTCTCCAATGGAGACGTTACTGGGCCCGCTCGAGCAAATCGACGATCAACGGGAGGGCCTTTACCTTTACCTTTACCTTTATTTACCTAGTTAACTATAATAAATCAAGTTTAAAAAAAAAACACATAAGGGCTATAGCGAATACAGCATGTAAGGTGCTTGCTTTGCACATGCCCAACCTGAATTCAATCCCCAGCATCCCGTATGTCCCCCAAGCAATGCCAGGACTGATTCCTGAGTGTAGAGCCAGTATCCCCTGAACATTGCTGGGTATGGCCCAAAAACTAAAAAGAAGAAACTAACAAATGAATATTAATAAATATAAAAAGTTTCAGCCAGAGGGATAATACAATGGGCAGGGCACTTACCTTGCACATGGCCAACCTGGGTTCAAGCTCTGGGTTTAATCTATACTTAGGTTGAATGTGAGAGAAAATGCTACAGCGTACTTTAGACCAGAGAGTTAGTATAGAGGACAAGGCACGAAGAGGCCTGAGCCTCTTTGATTGCAAAGCAAGCCAAGTGCCTGAGCCACTTTGATTCATGGTACCACATACGGTCCCTGAGCACAGCCAGGTATGGGAACCAAACCCAACCCATCCTTCCCCCACCCACAGAAAAAAAAGATCAAACGTATTATATCACAGACTCCTAAAAGAAAGGAATATTTCGTTTTAGAAAAGGGTCACACCCAACAGTGCTGGGAATGTGGGTGGACTGGGTGGGCTGCAGTGTCTACACTCAGGACACTAAGCCGTGGGTGCGGAGGCACAGGCTTGATACAGTGCCTGAGCCTGGTGTTGCTGGGCCTCACCAGGGCCACATCAGAAAGTGCCAGGGATCACTAGGTCCATACCTGGCAGTGCTAGGAAGCCTTGTGCTCCCAGGCTTTGCACATGCCAAAGGTGGTTCACCCCTTGAGTCAAATCTTTGGCTCCAAAAGACATTTTTTTACAATGAAAAGAAATGACAGCCTCATTAACAATTGTAGCACTGTAGCACGGTCCTCCCATTGTTCATCGATTTGCTTGAATGGGCCCAGTAACGTCTCCATTGTGAGACTCATTTAAATGGAGGCTGGAGAGATAGCAGATAGCACAGCGGGTAGGGTGTTTGCCTTGCACGCAGCCGACCCGGGTTCGATTCCCAGCGTCCCATATGGTCCCCTGAGCACCACCAGGAGTAACTCCTGAGTGCAGAGCCAGGAGTAAGCCCTGTGCATCGCCAGGTGTGACCCAAAAAGCAATAAATAAATAAAGTCATAATGTGCCTCCTTTGTTTATGAGTATTTTTTTGTGGGGTCAGCACAGTATTGTACTTTAGGCAATATTTTGCCAAGCTGGCTAGCCTGGTAATTCAATGCTATGGACCATAAGTTTTAGCTGCTCTGGCTCTACAATTTATGGCACCACCAAGGGATCTTTCCAGGAATTCTTTAGGGGTCCCCAAGGCTTTAGCCAGTTTATGAATATCATTGCCAAAAGTGGTTAGCATGAATGTAAGTAAGAAAAAAATCTCACAAATTGGGAATTTAAGACATTCCATAAAACAGTCATCTGATTTAAGGGGAGGAGGGGTAGTTTGTTTTTTATTATTTTTTTATTCTTTTCTTTGGGTGTCACATCTGCGATGTTCAGGGGCCACTCCTAGCTCTGCACTCAGGAATGATTCACTCCTGGTGGTACTCAGGGGACCCTATGGGATGCCAGGGATTGAACCCAGGTTGGAAGCATGCAAGGCAAGCGCCATAACAGCTCTACTATCGCTCCTGTTTTTAGTCACGGTGGGGCTCAGGAGACCATATGTGGTGCTCCTAGCAGTGCTTGGGAGACCATATGTGATGCAGGGGAGCGAGTTGGCCACATGTAAGGCGAGTGCCTTAACCTCTTGTGATATCTCTACAAGCCTGATTTTTTGATTTTTGGTGTCACATCTAGTGGTCCTCAGAAAACCATGTAATTTCAAATCTGGGATCAAATCTGGGGCTCCATTATGCAAAGCAAGAATATGTGCAACTCTGAGTCATTCACTGTAGCAACATCAACAAAAGGAAGAGGCAAAAAAAAAAAAGAGAAAGAGAGGGGAGAGGCCCTGTTCTCAGGAACACTTCCACAGGACATGTGGTTTGAATCGCCTCTCCTGGGCTTGCTAGCATTTGGACTTTGATTTAATCAAATAAACTGCAAGTAGGTTTCATTATTTTGTGGGTGTTTTGTTTGTTTTTGAGCTATACCAGGGTGCTTAGGGGCAATTCCTGGCTCTGTGCTCAGTATTGATTTCTGGCAGTGCTCAGAGAACCATACATGGTGCCAGAGAGTGAACCAGGACTAGCAGTATGCAAGCCCTCCTAACCCCTTACCTCCTGTGCTATCCCTCTGACCCTGTTTTAGAATGTCTGACAGAGTAATCCTTTGGAAAACAAATTATGGTTCTTGTATTGCGAGAAAAAATGCAGCTAACGGCATTATATTCTACATTGTAAAATCTAATATTTCTAGCCGAAGGTTGTGTGTTCACGGGCTCTCTGGACGGCTTTCTCTCACTGCCCGCGTTCGGTGCTCTTGAGCCACTGTGTGTGGCCTGGATCGGGACGGCTGTTGGCCAAGGGCAGACAAAGGAAGAAATAAGGGCCAGGCTTGTCGATATCAATTGTAGTTTATTCCAATCCTCTTCACTCCTGTCTCTCCTCTGCCTCCTTATCTTCTGGGTCCCAATCTGGAGCCTTTCTCCTTCTGGCTCTGACTCTGGATCTCTGGAGCCCGAGCCCTTTCACTTCTGACTCTCCTCCCTCCGAGTTTACATTCTTAGTTTATATAGCAATCACCACGTAGGGTGGTGACACAAAGATGGGTTGAACATGACAAATCAACAAAGAAAGGTAAAACCATTCCTGCAGGAGATTAACTCAAGGATAAAATCTCATCTAAAGAGATTACTCCAGATTACTAGGAGATCTGCTCAAAGGTGGAATCCTAACAAGGGTGTGTTCTTTCCTCAGCTAGTAATCTATTTAAATAGTTGTAGTAAATCTCCTTCTAATATTTCTAGCAAAGTCATTCTGTGTGAGCACAGTAAGAGATATAAACATCTCATTATACGTTCCGCAGTCCTCAGGCCAGGTTATCTTCCTAGCCCCAGCAGGGTCCTAGTCTCTTCGTTACTTACTTTGGATCATGACAGCATTTGTCCATGATCATGCCCCCAACTTATAGTTGAGTACCGTGGCGCTTTGGCCTGGCCCATTTCGATGCCAGAGTAGCTCACAGCTTGTCCTGGGTCCATTCAGTCCCTCGTTGGGACCCTGCTTTTGTGGTGCTAGGAACTAGGGGCAACTGAGTCAAGAAAGCAGATGCCCAGGAGTAAATATTATTTGGAGTCAATCAACTCCCAAGTTACAGAGCACAATATTACCTGTCTTCCTGTGTCCATACAGAAAGGACATTGCTTTAAGGTAAACTATTCAAAAGACATAAGGAGAGGAGAAAGGCAATATTAACTTATAATACAAGTTCAGTGCCCTGGGATGGGTGTGACCCAATAAACGTAAGCTACCTGAGGAAGGACAAAACAGTGTTATCCTACACTACATATGCAGAAAAAATTTTAAAAATTTAAATGATCATACATGAGATGAAACATAGCAGACTATACTACATACAGATACAGAATATACTGTATTTCTTATATTGCTTTTGTTTGAGCGATGCTCAAGGGTTACTTCTGGCTCTGCACTCAGGAATTACTCCTGCCAGTGCTCGTGGAACTATATGGGATGCCGGGGATCAAATTCAGGTCAATCACGTGCAAGACTCTACCTACTGTACTATAAGCCCCTATATATCATTATTTAATTACATATTCTTGAGATTTGAGTCAAGTTTGGTTTCTTTCTCTTTTGGGATAACAGATACTATTCCCAGCTCTGTGCTTCAGGGTTGCTCCCTACAGTGCTCAGGGAAACATGTGGTCCTGGGGTGGAACCCAGGGCTCAGCATGCAAAGCCTGCACTCAGCCTACAGCTTTCAGCCCAGTCTTCATATCCTATTTTATTAATTAACTAATTAATTAATTTTGCTTTTTGGGTCACACTCAGAAATGGTAAGGGGTTACCCCTGGCTCTGCACTCAGGAATTGCTCCTGGTGGTGTTCAGGAAATCATATGGGATGCCGGAGATTGAACTTGGGTCAGTTTTGCATGCAAGGCAAACACCCTACCCTCTGTACTATCACTCTGGCCCCCCAGTCTTCATTTCTTGTTGTTTTTCTTTTAGCTTTTGCAGTGCCAGGAATTAAACCCTGCATCTCACACATGCAATACTTGTTGAGCTATATCTCTGGCCTCATTTCTTTTAAAATACCTTGGTTTGGGGGCCACCCAGGTAGTGTACATGGAATATTTTCAGCAGTCCTCAGAGGAATGTGGGGTGCTGAAGATGCAGTCCGAGACTACAGCATGCAAAGCATGCGCACTAGCCCTTGGCTGCCTCCCCGGTGCCTTGATTCCCACTTTCTTTCAGTGCACTTACATATATAATACAAAACTGTTAATACTACTATTTCAGGAATACCATATTGCTACCCCACAACCACCCTGAAGAGACCAGCATCCTTCTACCACTGTCTCTAGGTCTCCTCTCATTTCTACCCCCTACCCCCATACACACTTAACAGTCCTATAGAGGTAGATTGTCAGGGTCATTATCTTTGGCCACTGTTTATTCTCTTAATGCTTCCTCCCCCACTCCACCCCCACTTTTTTAAACCAGACCTGGAAGTGCCCTGGAATTACTCTTCATTACCTGGAATTACTCAAGGAACACTCCTATTGGTGCGCTCAGGAGACCACATAGTGCCAGAGATTGACTGTAAGTAAGCATGCAAAGCATGCACTCTCGCTCAGTGATCTTTCATTATACTACACACATAAGAGAGATCATTTTGTCCTCCTCCTCTGACTTGATTCACTCAGCATGTTGCTTTCTGGTTTTATCCAAGTTGCAGAGAACTGCAGGATTTTTTGTTTTGTTTTGTTTTGTGGGTCACACCTGGTGATGCACTCAGGAAATTACTCCTGGCGGTGCTCAGGGGACCATATGGGATGCTAGGAATCAAACCCGGGTCGGCCACGTGCAAGGCAAATGCCCTACCCGCTGTGCTATCATTCCAGCCCCGAGAACTGCAGGATTTTATTTTATTTATAGCTGACTAGTTATGTGCGTAGACAAGTTTTCCTTCTTTTCTTTATTGGTTGTGGGAGGGTGTAAGGGACACCCATGGCTATGCCTGATCAGAGTTTACTTCTGGCTCTGTGATCAGGGATCACTCCAGGAGGAACTTGGGACAGTCTGTGGTATCAGAGATCAAACCCAGGTCAGCTATGTTCAAGGCAAGCATCTAACCTGCTGTACTATTTCTCCAGTCCCTGCCATAATTCTATATCCACTATTTGTTCTCTCTCTCTCTCTTTTTTTTTTCTTTTTGGGCCATACCCGCAAGACTCAGGGGTTACTACTGGCTCTGTCCTCAGGAATCCCTCCTGGCGGTGCTCAGGGTACCATATAGGATGTCTGGAAATGAACCTGAGTTGGCTGTTTACAAGACAAGGGCCTAACAGCTGTACTCTGAGGGCTGGAGCCATAGCACAGCGGGTAGGGCGTTTGTTTGCCTTGCATGCAGCCGACCCGGATTCAATCCTTTCGTCCCTCTCGGAGAGCCTAGCAAGCTACTGAGAGTATCCCACTTGCACAGCAGAGCCTGGCAAGCTCCCCGTGGTGTATTCGATATGCAAAAAACAGTAACAAAAAGTCTCACAGTGGAGACGTTACTGGTGCCTGCTCGAGCAAGTCGATGAATGGGAGAACAGTGCTACAGTGCTACATAGAGTGAGATAGAGTGTTCATTTACTACATGGTCATGGCCAGGTTTCCAAGCACCATGTATTGAATAGACTTTCCATGCTCCATTTCTTTGTATATTAGCTTTTCAAATGCCTGGGTATTGGTCTCTCAGTTTTCACCTCTATTCCACTGGTCTGTTATTATTCCAGTACCATACTTCTGATGACTGACTACAGCTATAGTATAATTTAATGTTGAAGAAAAAGAAACCTCCCATTTTTGTTTTTCCTAGGATGGCTTTGGCTATTTGGATGCTTTTGCTATTCAATACAAGTCCCAATAGCATTTTGTCTATTTCTCTAAAGAATTCCATGGATATTGTTATAGGATCTGCATTGAGTCTGTGTAGTGCATGGTAAAAATTCATCGATTTACTTGATCGAGCGGGCCCAGTAACGTCTCCATTTTGAGACTTGTTGTTACTGTGTTCGGCATATTGAATATATGCGGGCAAGATACTCTCAGTAGCTTGCCGGGCTCTCCGAGAGGGGCAGAGGAATCGAACCCGGCTCGGACGGGCCGGCTGCGCGCAAGGCAAATGTCCTACCGCTGTGCTATAGCTTGATAACATTAATCCTTCCAATACATGAACAAAGGATGTAGTTTTGTTTCTGGTATCTTTTATTTATTTTAAAAATATTTAAAATCATTTAGTCATTTTTAAATTTTTATCATGAGTTACAACCTGATTTATAGTTGAGTTTTAGTGATTTACAATGCTATTAATAGTTGAGTTTTAGGCATATAGAGTTACAGTGAGCTGGAGTGATAGCCAAGCAGGTAGGGCGTTTGCCTTGTACGCGGCTGACCCGGCTGACCTGGGTTCAATTCCTCCACCTCTCTCAGAGAGCTTGGCAAGTTATCGAGGGTATCTCACCCGCATGGTAAAGCCTGGCAAGCTACCTGTGACATACTTGATATGCCAAACACAGTAACACCAAATCTCACAATGGAGATGTTACTGGGTCCGCTCGAGCAAATCAATGAACAATGGGAGGACAGTGCTACAGCGGTACAGTGCTCTTGGGATCATGCCATGAGGGGAGCGTCTCAATTCTTTTGTTTTGTTGCCACACCCAGTGGTGCTCAGGACTTACTCCTGGCCCTGCACTCAGGAATTATTCCTGGTGGTGCTCGTGCTCAAGGGACTGTATGGAATGTCTGGGATCAAACCTAGGTTAGCTGTTCAAGGCAAATGCCCAACCCGCTGTGCTATGACTCCACTCCTCTAGACCTCTCAATTCTTAACTTCATACATCGTAATGGTTTTCGTCTACAGAAAGATTAAGAGTACCAAATATTTGACAGAAATTTTTGTTTTGTTTTGTTTTTGTTTCTGCAGGGTGGTACATGGAGAGTAGTTTTGGCCATACCTGGCATTGCTCAGGGTCTACCCAGGGTTCTGTGCTCTTAGCGATGCCAGAGAAACCATGTGGTGCCAGAGATTGAATCAGGGTCTGCCACATGCAAGGCAAGCAGCTTAACCCCTATAAAGCCCTAAGAAATTATGTTTGGGGACAGAACAATAGTACAGTAGATTGGGCATTCGCCTTTTACTGGATTTGATCCCTGACATTCCATATGGTCCCCAAAGCCATCAGGAGTGATTCCTGAGAAAAGAGCCAGGAGTAGGGCTTGAGCACCACTGGGTGTGGCCCCCCAAATAAAACCAAAATACAGCACAAAAAGTAATAGCAAGCAAAAAGAGTGTAGGGGCTTAAGAAATAGATCAAGGACTGAGGATGGGCTTTGCATGCAGGAGACCAGATTTTCACTCTAACACCAAATGATCTCCCCAAACATTGGCAGGCATGATTCCTAATCACAGAGATGGAATAGCCCCTGAGCACCAGGTGTAATCCCCAAATGAAATAATAGTAGTTGTAGTACTGTAGCACTGTCATCCCATTGTTCATCGATTCGCTTGAGTGGGGCACCAGTCTCCATTCGTCCCTGTCGCTTGCTAGTGTAGCCCAATAGCATCTGCTTGCTCCAAGAACTTGAAGTGAGACTTGTTGCTACAGTTTTTGGCATATCAAATACACCATGGGTAGGTTGCGAGGCTCTGCTGTGCGGGCGGGATACTCTCAGTAGCTTGCCGGGTTCTCTGAGAGGGATGGAGGAATTGAACCCGGGTCGACCGCGCGCAAGGCAAATGTCCTACCCGCTGTGCTATCTCTCCAGCCCAATAGTAGTAGTAGTAGTAGAAGTAGTAGTAGTAGTAGTAGTAATAATCAGGAGGAGAAGGAGGAAAGAAAAGGAGGAGAAAGAAAAAGGAGGAAGAGGAGGAGGAGGATGAGAGAAAAGAAGCAGGAGAAAGAGAAGGAAGTGGAGGAGGTGGAGGAGGAGGAGGAGAAAATATTCTACATGCTGGAAAAGTTCAGAATATCATTGGATGTATGACCACATTCCCCAAGGGGAAAAAAATCTAGATCATTTCACTCAAATACAAATATTGACTCATTGTTGTACACTGATTATTATTGTATAATCAATATGATATTATATGTTAATTATGATACATAACATTCCATAGGATTTTTGTAGGGGGCATTCGGGCCACACTCAGAGCTTATTACTGACTCTGCATTCAGGGATCACTCCTGGCAGGCTCTGGGGACCATATGAGATGCCATGGATTGAACCTGGGTCAGCCACATGCAAGACAAAGGCCTTACCAGCTGTACCATCTCTCTGGCCCCTCATAGTTTTTCTTGGAGAGTGGAGTGTTTGGTGTCAGGGATCAAACTTGGGACCTCATACATGAGAGTCATGTGCTGCTCCACGTGAATTATATCCTGTTCAATGTAATTTTTAAAAAATTGTTTTATTTCAAGGTGATAAAAATGTTCTATAACTTCAGATGATGGTGATGGTCACACAAAGTGATGAATATATTAAATGCCACAAAAGTTCAATTGGTGAACTTTTATTTTACTTGAGACACTGTGGCATTCAATATTACTAATAATAAGTTTTCATGCATAGCACAACCCAGCACCTCAACCTCTCACAGAGTGTACACTTCAAATAGTGAATTTTTGGGGGGCTGGAGCAATAGCACAGCGGGTAGGGCGTTTGCCTTGCACGTGGCCGAACCGGGTTTGGTTCCCAGCATCCCATATGGTCCCCTGAGCACCACCAGGGGTAATTCCTGAGTGCAGAGCCAGGAGGAACCCCTGTGCATTGCCGGGTGTGACCCAAAAAGCAAAAAAAAAAAATAGTGAATTTTTTTTTCAATATGAGGGTATTATTGCCTCACTTTCTAAACAAGTGATAAGCTAGGAATGTAATCAAGGGTCAGGGGCATGATTGACATGCATGAGACCCTGCATTCTCTACCTTGCCCCCACCACCAATAACGGTGCTATGGTTATTTGTTTGGGGGCACATCCTTTAGTGCTCAGTAGGTATGTGAAGAGCAGTATAATAAAGGGGGTGTCAAACCTGGGGCTCCTGGGTGCAAAGAATGTGCTCTAATCCTTTGAATTGTCTCTCCAGCCCCTGATGTTAGAATTTCTCATGAATTCAACCCATTCACCCTGACCAACAAGTGCATTTTTCCTCTTTTTTTCCCCTGGGGTGGGGGGGGGAGTGGCTCCAGTCACACTTGGCTGTGCTCAGGTCATTCCTGGTGTCGCTCAATGTATCATCTGTAGTGCTGAGGATGAAACCACATGTGAGACAGATGCCTGGGGCCCACAGCCAGTGGTAATCAGGGTTTACTCTGGTCTCTGCATTCAGGGATCACTACTGGTGGGGCCTGGGGGACCATATGAGGTGCCAAGGATCGAACCCAAGTTGGCCATGTGCAACACAAACACCCTACTCACTGTACTATCACTCTCGCCACTGTAAATGGAAATTTATCACTTTTTAGCATCTTCGTTTTTCTTCTAACATACACAGTGTATATATGTGTACATATATTAGGTTATCCAGTAACAATGATGAATCTCATTCTCCTAACCCTGAAAGAGCATTGAAATGGCTCTTTTAAAATCTCAGAGCTAGGAAGAAGGAGACGTTACTGGTGCCTGCTCGAGGCAATCGATGAACAACAGGATGATTGTGATCGTGATCGTGATTAGGTTAACACTGTCCTCCCATTGTTCATTGATTGGCTCAAGTGGGCACCAGTAGCATCTCCATTGTGAGACTTGTTACTGTTTTTGGCATATCGAATACGCAATGGGGAGCTTGCCAGGCTTTGCTGTGTGGGCGAGATACTCTCAGTAGCTTGCCGGGCTCTCAGAGAGGAAAGGAGGAATCAAACCTGGGTCGGCTGCATGCAAGGCAAATGCCCTACCCACTGTGCTATCACTCCAGCCCATATATTAGGTTATTTATACAAACTATATATGTACATGTGTATAAATAAATATTAATTCCTTTATTTCTGTTTATATCATAGGCTATATATTTATCATAGCCAAACTATATAAAGCTGTAAAGGAAGCCATCCCAGTAAAGGTGGCTCAGTAAAAGAGAAGGTGCTGCAATAAGAGTGTGATCCAGGCTACCCCTGTCCCCAAGAATATGGGACCAACAGTTGTCACAACTGTGAAAGAAAGGGGAGGAAATGATGCCATCCTTGGGTAGTGGTTTTCTTTTAGAATAATCAGCAAATTATAGAGGAGGAAGGTCCAGAGGGCTGGAGTGATAGTACAGAGGGTAAGGAACTTGCCTTGCACACAGCTGATCCTGGTTTGATCCCTGGCATCTCATATGGTTCCCAGAGCACTGCCAGAAGTGATTCCTGGGTGCAGATTCAGGAGTAACCCCTGAGTACTGCTGGGTGTGGCCCCCAGTCCCCTCCAAAAAAAGATTTAATGTACAGAGCTAGAGATTATTTGCATAATAATTAGTACATAAGAGAAGTGACTTTCTAGGATTAGAGACTGATTTGGTTTTTTTCTTTGGGGGTGGAGTGGGAGTCACACTCATTGTGCTCAGTACTTACTCCTGGCTCTGCACTCAGGGATTACTCCTGTTTGACTTAGGGGAGAATTTGTGGTATAGAGAACTGAACCCGAGTCATCCACCTGAAAGGCAAGCACCCTGCCTGCTATACTATGCTCTGGCCCTTAGGCTGATGTAATTTCTATTTACTACTTTAATACGATCACGATCACGATCATCCTGTTGTTCGTCGATTGCCTCGAGCAGGCACCAATAACGTCTCCTTCGTCCTAGCCCTGAGATTTTAAAAAGTGCCATATTCAAGGCTCTTTCTGGGTTAGAAAATGAGACTCATCATTTTTACTGGTATTTGGCATACTGGGTATGCCACGGGGAGTTTGCCAGACTCTGCCGTGTGGGCAGGTTACATTCGGTAGCCTGCCAGGTTGTACAAAGTAAGAATGAGATAAGATGTCGCGCTTCTGGGAGCTGGGTTTTATAGTCTCTGGGTATTGGCCGTTGATGGGATTACACGGCGCTGGGGGTCAGTTGGTGGGTGTGACGCCTGCCTACTGGAAGATGGAGGATCTGGGTGGAGGATCTGAGTGGAGGATGCTCAGCCCCAATCTGAGCAGGTTTGGAGATCTCAGCCTCGGGACCCACATGCCTTTGTTCCTTTACTGGTACATTCATGCATGTGGAGCGTGGTCTCAGCCTGGTTGTGGCTAGTTCTGGAGGTCTTCGGCTGCCGGAGCTCTGCTTGGGCTGGGGAGGGAAACTCAACCCGCCCCCCTCCAAGGGGCCCCGGTGAGGACAGCCAGGCGCGGGAGCAGGAGACTCCACATTCCTTTTTTTTTTAAATTAAGAATGTCAATTTTATTTTATTACTTTATTATTCACCCCCCCCCTTTTTTTGATTCATTGAGAGATACATTTACAAAGCTTTCATGTTTCAGCTTTGGTCACACAATTCTCAAACACCCATACCTTCACCAGTGCACATTTTCCACTACCAAAATCCCCAGTATTCCCCGCCCCCATACACCCTCGTTCCAACCCTTCCCCTGCCTGTGTGAAAATTTCCCCCATATTCTCTTTCTACTTCGGTTACATTCTATATTTCGACACCAGTCCACCAACACTCAAACCTGCTGAAAAGACAATGCTAGACTATTTGTTTTGTGTTGCTTATTATGGATAGAATATGATGTCCTGGAAATTCTGTGTTGTTCTGTTCTTGGAGCTTTAATTTATAGTCCGTGGGTCTTGGCTGTTGATGAGATTACATGGCGCCAGGGGCAGTGGGTGTGACTCCCAAGCTTCTGGAAAACTAGGGAGCTGGGGGGAGGAGTCCCAGTCCCAATCCAAGCAAATTTGGAGATCTTAGTCATGGATTCCCGCATATCTGGGTTTCCCTGCCTGTCCGCTCTTTGGTGAGGTTCATTCCATCATTGGATGTCTTTAGAATGAATTCTAAACTAAAATTATATCATATTGACATATTGAAAAGATTAATCTTTGTATCCCTCAGAATGCCTCAGGTCAATTCAATGCTTGAATTGGTGTCAAATAATAGTAATAATTATGTGCATGCTTATTCAAAGCACAGCTACATACAAAAGCATATGTTTGTTTTGTCAGGGCTCAGGGGCAGGTTTGGCAAGCACACCAGGGGGCTTGTGGGTGACTTTATGCAGTGCTAGGAATAGAATCAGGATTAACTACATGAAAAGAAAGCATCTTACTCCCTTATCTCTTTGGATCCTACAAGTATATGCTTTTATTTGGAGCGGGGGGGGGGGGGGGGGCGGGGGGGCATACATCTGGTGATAATCAGAGATTACTCCTGGCTCTGGCTCTGCATGCAGGAGTAATCCCTGGTGGTGTTCTGGGACCATAAGGGTTGCAGGAGATCAAACCCTTGTCTGCCACATGCAAGGCAATTGCCTTACCCACTCTACTATTGCTCCAGTCCCAGTAGATGTTTTTGGCATAAGTATTCTACATGGTTTGCCTTGTTTATCTTGCCTATAGCCCAAAAAACAATAAGGTGGTGGCAGCTATCTTAGAGAGAAGAAAACTTAGAGGAAGTGAAATAATTTCCCCCAAGGTCATGTTAAGGAAAACAATAAACCCCGGACTTGACCCAGGTGAATCAGGTTTTATTTTATTTTATTGTATTGTATTTTTGGTTTGGGCTGTATACTGGCAATGCTCAGGCATCTCTACTGGCAGGGTTTGGGGGGCCATATAGGGTGATGAGGATCAAATCCAGGTTGGCTACATGCAAAGCAAGCAGTCTGCTTTCTCTGCTGTCTCTCTGTACTATTTCCAAGGACTGTTATTTTAAAACCAGATTGTATTGCCTACAAAGAAGATTGCTAAACTAAGTGGGTGGACTGAGATGATTTCAGAAATCCTGGACTCACTGGAGTAAAAGATGTTTGAGGTGCAGGAGACCATTCTCTAATATGTGTTACAAGGAGATGGAAAAATAAGCATTGGAGCTGGAGCAATAGTACAGCAGGTAGGGGCTGGAGTGATAGCACTGCAGGTAGGGTGTTTGCCTTGCACGCGGCCGACCCAGATTCGATTCCCAGCATTCCATATGGTCCCCCGAGCACCACCAGAAGTAATTCCTGAGTGCAGAGTAACCCCTGTGCATCACCAGGTGTGACCCAAAAAGAAAAAAAAATACTACAGCAGGTAGGGCATTTGCTTTGCAAGCGGCCAACCAGGGTTAAATCATTGGCTTCCCAGATAGTCCCCTGATGGCCGCCACTTTAATACACTAATTAACAAATGCCTATATTTCCCACACCTATCTATTCAAAATCACCAGAAACCCAAAACAAACTTTACTTGAGATATGGTTGAGGGCTCTGCTCTGAGTCAATAATCATACCGTGAAAAGATCAAGGAATCATCATGTTTAGTTGCACTTAAACAGCATTCTGAAATGTAACTGCGAAAAGTGTGATATCTACCATCTGGGTGCTTCTCAGAGTTTATGAAAATGATGGTCAAGGAAATTGCTCAAGGATTGGAGCACATGCTTGCATGCCACAGTCCCAGGTCTGATGTCTGACACTGCAGAATCCTCTGAGCACTACTGGGACTAACCCCTCAGCACCACTGCGTGTGACCCCAAGTCAGACACAAACAGCAGAGCAACGAAAGGAAAGATCCAAAAACAAGTCAGAAAACAGAATATCTGCTTTCTCAAAATTACAGGGACTCAAGCCCAGATACTGAATATTGCTCCACATGTAATAAATTAAAGATGTCTGGGAAAGAAGAATAAATGATTAAAGACATCTACCAATGAGGATTCTAAAGGACTGGACCAAGAGACCAGTACATTGCAATACAGATATTAAAAATAAAAGAATGCGGGCTGGAGTGATAGCACAGCGGGTAGGGTATTTGCCTTGCACCCGGCTAACCCAGGTTCGATTCCCAGCATGCCATATGGTCCCCTGAGCACCGCCAGGAGTAATTCCTGAGTGCACAAGCCAGGAGTAACCCCTGAGCATTGTCGGGTGTGACCCAAAAAGCAAATAAATAAAAAAAAATAAAAAATAAAAGTGAGTGAAGTTCAAAAATTGCAAGAAGGGGCTAGACCAATAGCACAGTGGGTAGGGTGTTTGCCTTGCACGCAGCCGACCTAGGTTTGATTCCCAGCATCCCATATGGTCCTCCAAGCACTGCCAGGATTAATTCCTGAGTGCAGAGCCAGGAGTAACCCTGAGCTTCTCTGGGTGTGACCCAAAAGAAAAGAAAAACTGCAAGAGTTGCTGGTGAGTGAGTGGGACTTTGCTCATCAATTCCTACTACTTGTAATGACTGTTACTCAGCGTGCTTTCTAATCAACCGGAAGTCTGGGTGGAAAAGAAAACAGTCCCTTAGCAGACTGGGAATGAAACTTTCCTATAGCCCCTCACTATGACTGTCAGGACAGGATAAGCAAAGAAACCTCTGGTTGACAAGTGTTATAGACATTGTATTTGATGGAAGTGAATTTTTTTTGAGCACTTCAATATTTTCATATCATTTAGATACACTCAAAAAGGGCTTTGAGAGAACCAGAGAGATAGCACAGTGGGTAGGGATCTTGCTTTGCATGCAGCCAAGCGAGGTTGGAATATATGGCATCCCATGTGGTCTTCAAGTCCTCCTGGAGTAATCCCTTACCAGGAGTAACTCCTGAGAATCAATGGGTGCGGACCCATGCCTGAAAAACCCAACAACAACAAAAAAGGGGTTTGAGAAATTTTTTTAATAGAAATGTTAAAATGGATCATTAAAGTTGACCTGAGTTCAATGGTCAGCACCCCATATGGTCTCCCAAGCCCAGTCAGGAGTGATCCCTGAGCACAGAGCCAAGAGTAAGCCCTGAGCACTACCGATGTGGCCTAGATCCCCTTCACTCTCCCGTTCCCATCCCCTAAGAAAGCAAATGGGGCTGGAGAGATAGCACAGCGGGTAGGGCGTTTGCCTTGCATGCGGCCAACCCGGGTTCAATTCCCAGCATCCCATAGGTCACCTGAGCACCGCTAGGAGTAACTCCTGAGTGCAGAGCCAGGAGTAACCCCTGTGCATCACCAGTTGTGACCCAAAAAGCGAAAAAAAAAAAAAGAAAGCAAATGGGTCACTAAAGGAAAGTGATCATGTCTTAACCATCTTATTTCTGAGTGACAAGAATGGCACTTGTAAGCAGTCTCTTAAGGGTGGTGGGCAAAGCTTGAGCTTTATACCGCAGCCTCTGTCCTCCACAGTGTTCTATACCTTTGCCCCCTACCCACTCATGTACATTTGTGTTTTGATGGTACTTAGCACAGAGAAAATTGTAGGCTTAAACCCAGTTCAAATAATACCCGTATAGAAAAACATAACTGCAAATCCAAGAAACATACATGTTATTTTTATTATGGAACCACACAATGAAGCTTTGTGATATTATATTACACATTGAAGATAATGCTAACAATTTGCCATTACCCATGTTAAAATAAATGCAGAAATTGAGTATTCTGTGAAAATCAAAGTTCACAATCTTAATATTATGCTGTTTATTTTTATTATAGCTATTTTAATATGAAATGTGAAGTGAGTTCATTATAACTTCCTAGAATTACATTTGATTATTTGTAGGAGGTTCTGAGCAATTTAATTTTTTGGGGGGGGTAGCATTGAGGCACAGCTCTTCGTGCTCAGTGCTTACACCTGTCTCTCTGTTTAGGGATCATTCCTGGCAGGACTTGGGGGACCATATGCTAGGGATTAAACCCAGGTCAGATGAATGTAATTCTAACCCCAGCAAGTTTAGTTTTTTTTAAACCCAGTAATAATTATTTAAGAGGGCTGGAGTGATAGTACAGTATGTAGGGTGCTTACCTTGCACTCAGCAGCACGAGTTTGATCCCTGGCATCCCATGTGGTCCCCCAAGCACAGCAGGAGTGATTCCTGAGTGTAGAGCCAAGAGTAAGTTCTGGGCATCGCTGGGTTTATATCATTAGCTTTCTACTTCAAAACAATTAAAAAAAATTTATTTAAAGAATTTAGATCACATATTCTCTCTCTCTCTCTCTCTCTCTCTCTCTCTCTTGTCCTCAAAAAAACTTTATTACTTTAATTTGCATTTTCCTGATAAGTGATGAAAACTTTCATATGACTCTAGCCATCTGTATGTCTTCTTTAGCAAAGTGTCAGTTCATCTCCTCTTCCCATTCTTTTGAAGGGATCACTGACTTTTTTGTGTTGTTTAGCTTTGGGAGTGCATCTGGGTAGTCATCCTTTGCATGATATAGAGTGTGTAAATATCTTTGCCAATTCAGGGGTGTCTTTTTTTTTGCTTTTTGGGTCACACCTGGCGATCACAGGGGTTACTCCTGGCTCTGCACTCAGGAATTACTCCTAGTGGTGTTCAGGGGACCATATGGGATGCTGGAAATCGAACCTGGGTCGGCTGTGTGCAAGGCAAACGCCCTACCTGCTGTGCTATTGCTCCAGCCCCAGGTGTCTTTTTATTTTAGGCTGTTTCTTTTGATATGCAAACCTTTTAGTTAAATGTAGTTCCACTTGATGATTTTTTTTATTTTGCTAATGAAGTCAAATTATTGAAGATATCTATGAGATCTATAATTTGGAGAGTCTGCCTATGTTTTCTTTGTTGCATCTTATGACTTCTTGTGTAATTTTGAGGTTAAAAAATCATTTGAATTTACTTTTGCATATGTTGTATAGTAAGTCTCTTTTTTTTTTCCTGAACAATTTTGCCAATTCTTGTGTTCAAAGAGCACTGAATCATAGGTCTACATAACAAAAAACCTATTTTTACTCAGTGTATTTTATAAATGTGAAGAAAAAATTTATTCCAAGTTTCAAAAGTTTCCTTTTAATTAACTACTGTTATCCATTCTTTCTTAAAAGTCTACATGAGATGGTAAAATTATTTATGTTGCTCTGACTTAAATGTACTGGAAATTAATTATGATCAAAGACTTTTTCACTGCCTTTACAAACTGGAAAAAACTGTGGTTCTTCACTATCTTGTGAACAGAAAAATTAGTCTACACTTTCAATCAGTGGGAGCTAGTTTTGTCTTGGCAATAGGACCACACTTCTATTTTAGAAGGTTGTGTAGAAGATGTATTTTCACACAAAAGTAAAACAATAATTGAGGGGTTGGAGTGATAGCACAGTGGGTAGGGCATTTGCCTTGCATGCAGCCGAACCAGGTTCTATTCCCAGCATCCCATATAGTTCCCCAAGCACCATTAGGAGTAATTTCTGAGTGCAGAGCCAGGAGTAATCCCTGTGCATCGCCAGGTGTGACCCAAAAAACAAATAAAAATAAAATAAAACAAAACAATAATTGAGCTCCTGCCTCCTAAAGGGTTGGATGATAATAGCATCATACCTTAATTCAAATATTTGTGGATTATAGACTATATATCAGATACAATTTTAGATATTGGAAGATTATCAGAAAGTGGCACAGACCAACAATATCCGTACACTTATGTAATTTGCTTACAAAAAATCTAAATCAGACCTTATTAATAATGTTTATTATTATCAGAGGAATTACATGCAAAAGAAATTTAATGATAAATGGCTTGCCATATTCAGATACGGTGCTATGCAAGTTCACTTTAAAGTTTGAAATCAGAGATTATTTTTAGTATGGAGGACTAGGAAAAATAATGACATGAGACTAATCTAAAAATTAATACAAACTGTGAAAACTTCATATATTATTATTTTAAGTTCACTATATTGCAAAATGTAAAGAAAAGAAAAATGAGTGAAGTTTATAATATGAAGTAAACAGCATGTCTACTTTGAATGTGTCAGGGACATTAAAGATTTTTAACATGACAAAGATTACAACTGAGTAATAGAGAGGACAAAACTCCCCCAGATTTGATTGCCTTCTTTGTCTATAATAATTACTCATTCTGATTTTATACCAGAGTAGCTTCTCTCATTCAAAGAATATATTTTAAATTTTCAATGCAATCAGTTTTATAAAATAAAAATCTCTTATCCTATATTTCATTATTAATAATTCCAATGTTTAAGAGTCAAATTAAATGAATTTTATTTATATAAGCACACTGAGATATAAATTAAAGAAGAAAAACACTTTTTAATGAGATCTTTGGGAATCTTTATTTACTTTTATATAATAAAATACATGCTAACGAAATAGCCTTTCAATTTGTATAATCTCTGAAAATTTTAGTCTCAGTAAAAATTAGAAATATCATAGGGAAAAGTGCCAGTCAGATCTCTTCGAATAAATTCTAATGAGATGCATTTTTTGCCTTATAATTTATTATCTTAAATGAACTGAAAATAGGAAGTGACTCCCAAATCAATCATTTTGTACCACTAAAGCTCTTCTCTCCATTTCTTGAGAACGAATTAAATGGACAGCATGCATTGAGATACTCATAATCACAGAGTATTAAAATCTGAGTCCTGGAACTGCCTATTTCAAATACTTAAAATGAAGATTTATCTGTGTTATTATTTTTTCCTCTTAGAAAAATTCTGCAATTTCCATTATTATTTGTTTTCCAAATGAACCATTCCTAAAGCTATTTTACAAAAAGGAGCAGCTACTCTGAAGTTTTTTATGAAAAAAAAGCCTCTGAAATATTGCTTAGATGAATTAAAAAAATCCAGCTCTTAAAGAATCTCTGCAGCACAGATAAAATTATTATGTTGATCTTTCTTCTAGACAATTGTTACAGAATATTTTAAGAGCCCACCAGGAATATAAACACAGATATTTGAGCAATTTGGATTCTTTAACTCTAAGTAGGTATGGTCTAAAGATGTTCTGTTTATCTTTAGTTTGGTGTGAGCTATCTTCTAGTTGATCTCAAGAGTCTTCAACTTTTGTTGTAGCCATCTATTACTTGTGTCTACAAAATTAAGCTATCCAAATAGATATGTTTTTCAGAAATTAAGGGGAAGCAGTAGAAAGCTAATGTTAAGATCAAATATAAGTAATTATTAGTAAACATTCACACACAACAAATAATCTAGCAATTCGACATTTGATTCTTCATTTTTGAAATTTTGACATTTGTATTCTGCTTTTTGTTCCTTTTTGCACATAAATTTGTGTTTTATGGTGATAATTTCTCCTCAAAATGTGTAATAGGAGACTCTGATTCTAAAAGGAAAATCTTTCATGGTCTGTTTGGAGAGCAGAGACAAAGTTTTTTACTTTTACAACTTTTGGTCAGGACATTGGCTTGTCAGTGACTGACATCAGGAGGGGGTAGATTTCTTTACAAGGGTTAGATTTTTCTTTATATTTGCTTTTCCACTAGCACTTTGTTAGCTGTGACATTTAAATAAGTTTTCTTTTTTTTCTGATATTGGTTTAAGTACATGAAAGAACCCTCCCTGCATTGTTTTCCAGGGTCAGGCTTTATCCAGTCCCCTTTCTCTTATTTCACAGAACTTTCCAAGTAGATTAATTTCATTGATACAATATTCGTTTATTTTCTGAAAACTACGTTCTACAAAAGCTTATCTGCAGAAAGCCTACTCAGTGCCTTTTTGTTGTTAAAAAAAAAAGAAAAGTAAAGAAAGAAAAGAAAAAGGTAAAGGATGGTAGAAATAGTCTAAGTCTCCTTACAGCTGAAGAAACAAAGCAAGGAGGTGAGCGACTGACCCAGGGTCACAGCGAGGTCAGTTAGGCACAGAGAAAACAGGCACCATTATGGCACCCAGTTGGTAAAGACAACAGATTTACAGGTAAACAAAGTTATTGAAGTGCAGCTCTTAATTCTGAGGCACAGCCGACGAGGACTTTGAGCTCTCGGTGCAGGCTGTGGTTCCTGAATCTACTTAGGGGAGAATTTATGGTCAGCGACCACCACCTTGCACTGGGACAGCAAGTATGCTGGAGGCAGCCTGAGCTTCTGCTGTTTGCAATCCTGGAGATGGGAGGGGCGTGGGAGAGGGAAGTTTGAATCACACCACAGGGAGCTATGCATGTGCACATATGTAGGTGCATGTGTGCAAATAGCCACACACGCAAATCCCTCTCCCTGGAATGTCAGTAAGGCAGAAAGAAAATAAAGCTCCCCTCTGCTGAAATTGTTAGTTGGAATAAATCCGACCATAGCGTTTTTTTTTTCCAAGTGTGCCGGGAGGAGAAATTTCTTAATTTATGACTTAGAATGGATGAGGTGGTAGGAGGTTCCGGTGGAGCTGAACCTTCGATCAAACTTTTTCAGAATAAGAAAAATCACAGGCTAAAGAAATCATGGAATTATTCTTCCTCCACACCAGTCTTGCCTATTGAACTGATCTTAACGTATTCCGGACTGCTTAAATGAGATTCTAACTAAAGCTATGAGGCAGGTTATTATTTTTTATTTCTTTTCAGGGTCTTCTCTCCACCACCAAGGTATTTGTGCCCCTTAGCTTTCAATAACAGACAAAACCTTTGGTCAGGATAAATGTGGGTGTTTTATTTTTAAAATAATTATATCGGGCAAAACTCTTCCTAGGTCTCTTAATCAGCACAAATAGGAAAAAGTATTTATTACTACCCCTAATGACTGTGATATGGTTTCCTTCACTCGGTAAAACATATCTCAGCCCTGCCACATCTCAGCTGTGTATCTGTCCCTGACTTCAATTTCCTCAGCTGTAAAATGGGAACCTAATGATAATCTTTCTAGCCCTGAAATTAATGAAATTGATTTATGAAACAAATTCAACAGAAAGGTCGATAAAATGTACAATTTCCTAATGAACATTCCCACCAAATCTTTATCTTATTTGTGCAAGTATCTAAGAATTTGGGATATTTTCCCTTTTGTGTAGCTCAGTATTAGGCTCTAACAACATTGTTTTTTCATTAAAAAACATTTAAGACTTCACATTTACAAAGATGAAAGTCACAACTTTAAAAGTTACATTTTAGAGAAATCGCAACTTAGTATTTACTATAGTGACTAGATATCTTCCGGTTGGCACATCCTTTTCCTGTTACAAGTGCTTTAAACACTTAAACTTCCCTTTAGAGCAGAATTTGCTTTACAGTCTCCTCTGGGTTTGGAAAACAATTTGACTTCATATTTATTGGTACAGCCACAGCAGACTTCAGAATCCAGTCAATAAAACCAAATTACATTGCATAATCATTTTGAAGCCACCATTCTGACAATGTGCCATAAATTGCACTACTTCCAAATAAATTTGTTATATTATCCAACCTCCAAGAAGTTGCCCTATGTAGAATCAAATCCTTAAATTATCTATTAGAGCATTTTTTAAAACAATCAGCAAGACCTCTTTTAGGTGCTTATAAATACAAATGTATTTATTGCCTTTAAATATATACATATGTATATATTTTATTGAATTACTGTCAGTTACAAGGTTACAAAGATATTTGTGATTGAGTTTCAGGCTACAATTTTCCAACACGAATCCCTTCATCATTGTCCATTAACCTCTACCATGACTGACTATCAGAGTAATTATTATCAGAGTAATTTTCAAGTTTTTATTTTAAAAATTTAGAAGGATAAAAATTTAGAAGGAAAAGGACCACTTTTTAAGCCACAGAAACCAGATTTTTAAAAAGTAAACTTGTCTTCAACTTAACTTTCATGTTTTTTAACTTAATACAAAGAAACATGAAAGTCTTTAAAAAACCAAGTTTATATCACATGTAAAAGTTATATTAAGTGGAACAGCAAGCTTAACAGAATTAAAGAGATTCTCCCCAGGATAATTAGTAAAACAACATGCTAACAACACATTCAATGCTCATAGTTTTAGTATTATAAACAATAACACTATAAGGTTCATCACTGGATTTGAATGTTGAAAATATTAAATTCTAGCTTGAGTCCCATAAACACCCTAAATTTGATTTTTTTTCTTATACATCTTTTCTTCACTGGTTGTAATACTTTTATTTCCATTTAACTGCCATATCTAAGAATAATTCAGCTTATTAGGATAACATTGGCATAGATAAGGAAAGAAAATAGATGCATCCCTTAATGTGTAACAAAACCAAAAAATTTATAAAGCAATGATCACTGTACATTTTTTAAAAAGGTGAATGTGTTAAAAATATTTGGTTATCTTCATGTAAATATATAACTTCCCCTACTTCTTTGTAATAAAACAATTTAGAGATATTTATTAATCAAGGAAAGAGAACTTTATGGGTGGTCAGCTCTGAAGCAACATTAGAGTTTAATCTCCTCCTATTCCTTAATAAAACAAAGACACTAGAAAATAACAGAACACAGAGGACACACAGATTTCACTTAAAATCTGTGTTTCCACTTCCTATCTGTTTCAAAAATATTCTTCTCACAATAGCAGCAGACATGTATTTTTGATTTTTTTTAAAATAGAGGCATTTTCTCAAATAATATTATTTAATTAAAGGCAAAGTTAAAAACAAATAAAATAAAGCATCCAGATACTTATCTGTACAAATAAAAGTGATAGAACAATCAAACAAAAAGAATTTGTGATAAGAACTTCAGATTTCACAAATTTATAAGCTTACCATTTCAAAATGTGATCATAAAACTTCTATAATTGTTTAAACAAAAATTAATTCTTTCAAAATTACAATTTATTTTAAAATAATGTGATTGAATAGTTTATATCTGTGTATAAGTTTTTTAAAAGTAAAAAATAACAACAGAAGATTTATGATGAAAAACAGTTAAATTACTTAAATTCTAATGTTGGTAAACATCTTAATTCCTTAATGTGATTGCTATTTTCTCCCCCAATATTAAAGATATATTGAAGTAATCTTGTTAGAAAAATAAACTAAAATAATGCTTAGCTGGCTTGTTTAAACTTGCAAACTCTGATTGTGAACACAAGTTCTATCTTGCTTTCCTCCTTTACAGATTTCTACAAAAGGATTCTCAGCGAGAATATAGGCATATATTCCTATGATCAATTATACACAGTGATTATATTCCATACCCCACAAAACCATCCTCAACTGAAAGATTTGAAGTTGTTAAATAGTACTTTTAGCTCTATATCACCTGTTTCACTAGACAAAAACATACTCAACTCTTGTGTTGTTTATTAATATTAAGAGAATTCAATTAAATTTGTTTCTAAGTCACAATATTGACTCTAAACTAAATTAAAAAATTAAATATATTTCTGTAGTTGCCAGAGACAAGTATTTGTGTACTACATAAAATTGTTAGGGTTTTTTGGTTAATTTTATTTGGTTAATATCTTTTTATAGATGATGATTGGTTTAAATTAAAACCAAAAATACCATTTGAATCTTGGTAGCAAGGAAATATAAGCAAGTTAATGCAGCAGGTAAGGCGCTCCTCTTGCACATGACCAATCTGGGTTCGATCCCAGGTACTGAATATGGTCGGTCTCCTGGCATCCTCAAGAGTGCTACCTGAACACAGAGCCAGGAGTAAGCCCTGAGCACAAGGCAGGTGTGGCCCCCAAAACCAAAAAGAAATGTAAGAGGAAAGTGAGCATAAGAGATGTGTTAATAGAAACAAGGAGCCAATTTTTAAGCATTATTTAACAAACGAAAACAAAATATAATGATCTCATTCTGTGTTTAATTGCTTCAGAACAAAATGTTAACACCCTAATAGGAACCATACCTGATTCTAATGTAACAAAGAAATCTTTTTTTCCAGGCTTTTTTTGACTTTTCTTGATGTTCTTTTTATAAATTAGATTTTTCAGTAGCTGGATTAGAATTAGAAAAAGGGATTCTAAGACTTCTGTAAGCTTAATGGAAAACATTTAATAATAATGTATCTTCTATTTGTATCAAATTGTACACATTTGAAAAAAGTTTTTATATTAATATTTTACCAAGTGAAATGTTATTCCTTTAAAATTATGCTCCAAGTCTTGGACAGTGCAAGGCAAAACATATTTTAGAATGCAAATGAAACATGAAAAGTTTACCTACAAAGAAAAATATAACTGAAAGTAGAAATATTTCTTTACTGATTGGCACATTATAATTCCCCTAAATAAGGAAAAATGATCAAAACAGGCTTAATGATTAACATTATTTTAAGCCTCTACATTATCTTAAGCCTCATTTCAAAATGTCTCTTTGAAGGCACTGGCAATTTAAAAATAACTGGTAAGTTTAATTTGAGAAAAGCAACAAAAATATACAGCCAATTTTTATATTTTTAAGCATTTCACTATAAAAAAAAGTATGTTACACAGGAATTTTAAGACAAATTTTTACAGTATCAAGTTGAAGAAAGATTTCACATTAAATTTTGGATTCTTGTCTGTTACAACTCAAATTTTTATGAACTTTAGTTGAAATAATAATTGAAAAAACCCTCACCTTATCTGCTTCTTTACTCTTCAAAGCTGGGATCACCAAGCAGGAGAAAATCTCAGGACCAAAATGTAAACTGAACTCAAGAAGGAATGAATTTTAATGAGCCATAGTGGAAATGGTAATGATCTACCATTATTCTTGCAAGTAAGGAATTGATAAAATACTGTTTTATTATATCTGCAAGCTCATTTTTTTGTCTTTTTAAAAAAATTTCTTCTCATTTATAGGCAGCAGGAGTTAAAATTTCAGGATACAGCTTATTCCAAAAATTACTTCAAAGGAGTTATTGGTTTATTTGGGAACATGTCATTAAATTTGTTGTTTTATTAAGAAGACTCTAATTCCTAAATTTTATCTTGGTATGGGACTGTGGATAATAAACTGTTAGAAAACAGTACATAGGAAAATAGTAAGAATATGTTAGAAAATACAAATACTAGCTATCACCTCAGCATTTGCTTTGTTATTTGATTATTTTAATGAGAGAAGGTTCTTATTGTTCTTTCCAGAGGGATTTCATGCTTGGATTACTGTCCCCCTTTACTCCTTCAGTTAATACCTTTTCTCTCTCACACCTTCCCTCAACCCTGAGTAAGGAAACCCTACAAGATAAATGAGTTGTAAGAGAAATAATTTTGAATCTCCAACTCTTCTCAGCCTTTCCAGACCCTTCCCCCCACAAATGCCTATCTTCTTTGTTTTCTGTGGCTGGTCTGCAAATACTTATGGACACACCAATTACCAAAGAGTCTTTTCACTAAAGATCTCATCTGCCCTTCTTTTAGAAGAATAGTAATAATAAATAAATATTTTAAAGTTTCAAATAAAGCAGGAGATAATGATAATAAATCTTTTCTATCCAGTACTTAAACAATTATATTTAAAGTTTAATAGAAAGCTGAACCCTTTAATTCTTTATTTAGTTAATTGAAATGAAATTTCTGCCAACCAGAGCAAAAAATTTAAAAATTAAAACATGATATAAATCTTTAATTTGAGAGAACCATTGAAACTACACAAGGTTTTAGTGTTTTGGCTTCTTTAGTCAATTCTGGAACTTTATTTTTACAATTTTCTCTAGTCTAAGATTTTAAAATTATTTTTCTATTTTTAAAATATAAAACTAATTAAACTGTAGAAAGTTTAACTCCCAACCTAGAATAATTCCACAAATAATGTTTCCACATTTAAAATTTCTTAGGTGTTAAAGGATTATCTAAATTAACTCAGTAATCTTAAATATTTACTATAAATTTATTTACTATTAAAAAACTACAGAATTTCATCTTATTCAATTCAGATCATTTATAAGTTACTTTGATGGTTCAGAAATTCTCTATGAAAACTTCAAAAAATTACAAATTAGTGATAAGTAGTTAAATTATATAATATGCAAAAAAATGTTTATTTTACAATAGATTTCCTTACAAATCAAGTTAGTTTTTAAAATTTTGTTATCAAGATCTGCTCAAATAACTAAGTATTTTGGTAGAGGGAAATTATTTGTTTCTTCAATTGCTTTACTCTTAGAGACTAAAACTAAAAATAGTGCAGATCTAAATAAAAACAAAATTTCCAAAGAAAGTTTAGTAGCTGGTGTTTAGTCACTAGTAGACAATAGTTAATATATATAAAAAACTGAACTCACTGATATAAACAATTTCTCTAAAGTTTTAAATATTTACTGGGAAATTGTTGTTTATATTGGTTTTTAACCAAATCAGGTATTTAATTGCCTTGCATAATGAACAATTAAATAATCTGTGAACAGATTGTTGTTACACTTCTAACTAGTACATTTTCGTTTTTTTTAGATTATTAAATAACTGAAAAGTCTATTACGAAATTAGATACACCAAATATATACTTCCCTCTTCCCTATCATGACCAGACTTCTGGTCTTTATTTTTGTGAAGACTAACAGTATTTTATTTAAGTATAAATGCATCAAAGACACCACCACCTAGAACTCACTATTGCAGCTGTTAGCTTTTTCAGTTAATCAAATTAAATGATTATTTCGTTTATTTTGTGCCTTTGCAATACAATTTCGTGTTTATTATTTTTTCTCACCGGGTCCACCAATCATCAGTAAAATTAGAACATTTCAGCTACGGAAATCGCTAATCCTTCAAGGTCGGTCTCAGCTTTGGTCTTAGGGCAAGCTTCAACGAAAACGTGGTCTCGGCATAGTTGATTTTATCCGGAATTTTTCGTTTGCTTTTCTTCTTTTTTTTTTGAAGGGATTGTTTGATTTTTGCTTAAGACAAACTCTGTGGACCACAAAAGGGGACTGGAAAGGGAGGGTGGGGGAGCATGAATGGATTTCTCCAGACGCCCAGGAAAAAGTTCAGGCAACTGGAAACATAGTTTGTTATCTTAAACTGAAAAAGACACACCGAGAGCTAAGAGGTTGGAAACGGACCGGGAACCCGCGCGACCCCAGGGCGCTGAGCTCGGCGCAGACCCACGACCTCCGGGCGCGGGCGGCTGGGGGCTGGGAGGGGCCTCGGCGGACACCACGCGGCCGGCGGGGCGGGCCCCACGCGCGCCCGCATCACACCTCGCTTCTCCTCTTTGGGGGCTAGGGGCAGCAAAATTAAAAAGGGGCCGCAGAGTGGGAGTGTGTGAGTAAGTGTTGGGGTGGGGGGAGCCTCATTTTACCCCTCAGCAGCACAAGCACCGAGGGAGCAAAGGGTTATTTTCGCGCCACAAAAGATGGAAATGCAGGGGAGGCTCGGGGGCCAATGAGTGGAAACCAGCAAACGGCTCTGGCGGAGGCAGCCGGCGCTGATAGGCTGCCCCGGTCCGCCAATCCGATGAGCCGCAGCCCCCCCGCCCCCTCCCCTGCCAGGGGCGGCGTCTCCCCTTACGCTGGTTGCTCAACTCGGTCTCGTCGAGTCGGCCCCGTGGAGCGCGGGAGCCCCGCCCTGGGGCCGCGTTTGCGCGCCCGTCGCGCCGCTCGGCCCCGCCCGGGGCAGACGCGCGGGGTTCGGCTGCGGCCCCCCGGCATTCCCCCCCACCCATACCGTGGGGACTCGCTCGCTGGACGCCCTCGCGCCCGCGGAACATCCCGGAGGTGCGGCAGGGTAGGGGTACACGCGCTCTTGCGGGCCAGGACGGTCTCAGGTGGGGAGTTGCAGCGGGCGGCCGCCCCCAGACCCCCCACGTCTAAGTCGGGCACCGGCCTTCGCGCGCGACTGGGCCGGCATCCTCCAGGAGACGCCTGTCCCGTGGCGGGGCGTGGATGGGCCAGTGCGGGTCGAGCAGGCGGCCGCAGATGGATCTTCCTCCGCGTGGGGCTTCAAGCCTTCTCCTGGCAGAAGCACCGGAGGGGAGGAAACAACTCCATCTTCTCGTCTCCGGGGGCACCATTTTTAAAAAAATAAATAAAATTTAAATAAAATAGAAGGCGGCTGATCCGGAGAAAGAGCAGAGCCCGGTTTTACCACTTATCATGCCTCTAGTTGAAACAGATCAGAGTCCAGGAAAGCTGTACGTAGGAAGGAGCAAGAACGTGTTTAAGAAAAAAGAGAAAAAAAAAAACCCCAACAAACCCCTAGGAGGCCCAGCGACGCGGCGAGGAGCTTGCCCAACGGATCCAAGGGCTTCTGAGTCGGGCTAGTGGAGGGGAGGGCGAGGGGGGGGGTCTTAAGATACCACAAAATGCCCTATCCCAGTCGCTTTCCCTGTCCAGCCTTCACTCTTAGCCTGTGGCTACAGCATGTGTACTCCAGCTTTTAACATTTTCTGCTTTAATATTACACTGATCCCTAAGAAACTTTAAAAAATCACCCACAGGTTAGCAGATAAGGAGGAGGCGCAGCTGTCTGCAAGAGTAAACAGGCTACAGTTGGAAGGAAGCAGCATCAGCATAGATGACGGATGAGTAGGAGTTCTTTCTTCTTGGAGTTCACATTAACTTAAGGCAGAACTTCTTCGGGAAGAAATTGGTGTAGCCTGAGTACATGATTCCTTGTGTAAAACCCATTGAAAAAATTGAAGTTAGGTCTTATATTCATTCTTGGAAATACACTAGAGATAATCATGCACTTGAAATGTCAGTACAAACAACTACCCAAGCTCTCTTTACTCAGCTATTGTGTATATACTTACTCAAATGCTTGGAAGGTTGGAAGTCGACTGTATCCACCTCCCTTTTTGATGTCTGAGCTTATGTAACTGGTGTATGTTTTTAAGGTCCTAGATGGAGTATCCATTTTGTTACAAAAATACACAGATTAAGTTCACAAGAGTCCTAGAACATATTTCATCAAAACAGCACAACTTGTTTTAAATTCCAGCTGTTAGATTTGTTTGATAGTGACAGACAAGCATGGGCTAGTATTTATAGAAAATAAACACGTTATTCCATGCTTTAGAAGTAGTTATTTCCTTAGGTGTCAGTATTAATAAGAGTAAAACAGTCAACAATCCAAAAGGCACCATACAATGAACCTGGTAAGCAAGCTGAACACAGATAATTTGTTGTAGAAAAAGTTCAATGATTGTCAACAGATGACATGTAAAACTCAAGTGGTACATGGAAAAACAACTATCAACAAATAAAAAGCACATTTCTCCAAATAGCTGTTGAGTTCATGCAACAGGTAACATAGAATATTCATAATTGATATTTATATTTTGCATATCACATAAAGGAATTCATATTTTTAGAAGTAATGGTCTTTCAAAAAAAAAGGGAAAATAAGTAGTCTTTAAAGAAAAGTTAAGCTTAACCCATCAACTTAAAATTTAACCACCAAAATGTTCTATTAAGGTAGAGTTCATAATACAGTTCTAAACACTATTACACAAGGACAGTTTGTTCCCTCCAACTTAGAAAGTAGTAACATTTCACTCAATTAAATGTGAATGAAAATACTGTGTGTATATTTAAAAAGCTGGGCTTGCTTGGTAGGAAGGAAAAACCTGTTAGAAAAACCAGTTGCATGTAAAATGGATGATCTGACATTTTCCGGTTCCTTAACATAACATTTGTAAGTTCCTTTTAAAAGAAAAAAAGTAAGTACCCTGCATCATGCAATAATTCCCACGTATTTGAAAAGTAATCTGCTCCTCATCTTTTAATTGGGAAGCACTTTCAAATGCCATATATGGGTATGACAAAGGAAAATGTAATGTAACATAATTACGGAGCTATGTCGTAACTTCAGAAGGTTCAGTGTCAATCCTAACATTTTCTCTTACACAATATATATATATATATTTTTTTTTAACTGGCAAGCGTACTCAGGTATAAAAGACTTGTTTCTATTTCCATCCTGGGTAAGACGCTCCTCCAGCAATTAGCATTTTATTTAGCTTGTTAACAGAGAATACCTGTTAAAAAGATACCCCAAGAACCCAAATGAACAGGACACCTCTGAGCGAAGCCCGCACAACCTTTCAGCGACCCCGGGCCCTTTCCAGCAGCACCCAAGTCCGGCGCTCATTTCCGTCTTCCTCGGCTCCGGGCCACTGTCGTCGGCGGGGCCGGCTGGCCCGGGCCCCGAGCCTCCCCCCTCGACGCGCACCATTGTGCGATCGCACACGGGGGAAATTATGAATGGTTCTGCGGGCCGAATGCGGGCAGAACGCCGGTGGGAGAGACCCTCACCATTTCTCCAGCGCCAATACTACCTAGGGCCGAGGCAGCGCGGTCTTCCTGTTTTTCGAGTCCCAAGTTTTCCGAGTAAAAGGATTTCAATAAAAGTACCAGCCTACCCCTCTCTCCTCCGCCTTTGGAAACTACAGGAAGAAATCGCTTCCTTTTGCATAAGACTTTTCCCACTCTCGCTCGGCTCCCGAGGCCTCTGGGCTGGGGCGCGGGGGGCGGGAGGACCGTCCCCGAAGCACCCTGCACGCCTCCCCCCCGCCCCAGCCCCAGCCCCCAGCCCGCCGCCGCCGCGCGCCCCTCCCCCCACGGCGGCCGAGCCCGCCCCCGGCCTCATTTATCCCGGAGCCTTTTCTGAATCGCGCAACCAATGGCAAACGCGAAGCCCCGAGCCACCGCCGGCGCAGGCGGAGGAGGTGTCGCCCAGACACCCGCCCAGGACGCCGCCGCGGGCTCCCATCCCCCACCCGCCCGCCCGCTCGGCCCGGGTGGGGTGCGGGGGGTGGGCGCCCACTTCCCCGGGGCCCGGGCCCGGGATGGGTGCAGGGGTGGGGCGCGCCTGCCCGCCTCCGCCCCAGCGTGCCTCCCCCACCCCCGAGCCCCGCGCGTTTCCGCCCCTGCCAGCCCCGCCAGCGTGCTCGTGGCTTCGCCGAGGTTGCAGTTCTCCTGTCACTGAAAGCCACCAAGGCGCGTTCGCCAAGGGTGACTCTTTGATCTGCTTCCATTACCTGCATGTTTTTCTTTCTTTTTTTTAAAAAAAAACAAAACAAAATCGAATATTTACAACTCCGGTGCACGGGAGCTCCAGGAACTGCCTAGTTAGCACCCTCCACCCCTTCCTCATTTAAAAAAAAAAAGAAAAGAAATCAATATGCCTCCCCTCCCCCTCAGGACCCGCCCCGACCAGATAACCCTTTCCAAACTCCAGGGGTGACGAGCGGCGCCCCGAGCCGCGCTCCCCGGCGCGTCCGGGCCGCGGCTTTCGGCGCCGGCCACCCCGCCCCCCCGCCCCCTCCTCCGCCCGGGGTCCCTTGTCAATCTCCTTTCCCCTCCCCCTCCTCGGGCTCCCCTCCCACCCCCCGCCCCCAAACCCACTCTAATTGAGGCGCTGGGATTCCTCACGTGAGACGTTGATTTGTAGTTTGAACACGTGGCTCATTCAAAAAGCCGGACACTCGGAGCGGATTTTTTCCGCCTCCTTGCGCCTCCCTCCCCGCACCCCGGTTCCCCCCACCCCCACCCCCGCGCTTCTAGCCAGTTACTCTTCAGGGTTTTTTTTTCTTTTTAATTATTTATTTATTTATTATTATTTTTTTTAATTTTTCCGGGGGAGGCGGCGCCTTGCCCTCGCCCTGGGTGATATTTTCCCTGTCGGCCGGCCGAGGCAGCGGGGCTGGGGAGGAAGAGACAAAAAAAGTCTCCCCCCTCGCCGCCGCCCCCCGCTCCTCCTCCGCCTCCTTTTTCTCTCAGAGCCCGCCTCCCGCTCGGAGTTGGGAAGACTCGCGGATGCGTTTGGGGTGTAGGACGCCTTTTGCTTTCTCTCTCTCTTCTCTCGTTTTTTTTAATAGCTAGGGGAAGGGAAAAAAAAAAACCAACAACGAAAAAAAAAAAAAAGACCCGGAACCTTCGGCTCTCGCGTCTCTGGCGTCTCGTCCGCGTCGCTCGCCCCGGGTTCTGACCGCGCGCGTGTGTTTTCACGGCGAGAAGACGAGGGCAACAAAAACCCCACCGGATCCAGCCACCTCCCCGTGGGTGCTTTTAATTTTTCTTTGGCTTTCCTCCCCGTGTGGGATTACTATTATTATTTTTTTGGTTTGTTTTGTTTTTAAAACCACCACTCTGAACAATGAACAAACTGTATCTCGGGAACCTCAGCGAGAACGCCGTGCCCTCGGACCTCGAAAGTATCTTCAAGGACGCCAAGATCCCGGTGGCGGGCCCCTTCCTGGTGAAGACGGGCTACGCCTTCGTGGACTGTCCGGACGAGAACTGGGCCCTCAAGGCCATCGAGGCGCTTTCAGGTGGGCCCGGCCCGGCCCCGCGGCCGCCTGGGCCTGCGGGCTCCGGGGGCCGCGCCAGGCCTGGCGGCCGGACTCGGGGGGCGGGAGGGGGGGTCCCTGCTGGGGGCGCGGACGCAGCTCCCCTCCCCCCCGGAGCCAGGCGGCCGGAGGGCGGACGCGCTGTCAAGAGAACTCGGGCGCGGGCCCCCGGCGGCGCGGCGCGGCGGGGCTGGGGGTGCCGCGCCCGCCACCCTCCCCGGAACGCTCGGCGGGACCCAGGCGTGTGCTGCTGCGGGTCGGGGCGTGCGGGCCGCGGGGCCGCGCCCTCCCTCTCTCTGTCTCTCTCTCTCTCCCGCTCTCTCTCTCGCCTGCTTCTCGGCCCCCGCGGCCCCCCGATCCCGGCGGTGGGAGCGCGCTGTGGCCCCCCAGCCCGCCGCCCAGCCCCGGCCGCCCAGCGCGGCTCTCCGCCCTGCGGGGGGCGAGCGCGTGCAAGACCCGGAGCAGGCCCGCGCCCCAGCTCCCAGCCCGACCGGCCGGAGGGGCAGGTGGGGCAGCCTGGGGGGGCGCTGGGGTGGGGTGCGACCCTGGACTCGGCCGGGGAGCCCCGGGCCCCGCGCCTTCTCTCGGAGCGTCGCCCTGGGGGTCCTTGCCGCCTGCCCACCTCTTTCCCCCCCAACTCTCGCGCTCCTCGCCCTGCGGGACGCGCTCCCGGGCGCCCCCTCTAGAAATTCGCCGTGGACGCGCCCTCGCGGAATCGGCCCCCCCCCCCCCCCCGGGTGGCAGGCCTGTCCTGCGGGCGTGGTGGGGGTGGGTGACCCTCGGGAATGAGCACGAGGGGAGGGTTAAAGAGCATGCGACCCCACCCATCTGGGAGACGCCGCACCACCTCCCCCTTTCCACACTCGCACGGGGGGAGGGGGGTCACCCCTTGCTTGGAGCCGCGTCGGGGTGCCATTGAGTCGCGCCCAGCCGGCCGTTGCGGGTCCTCTGGGCCAGAAAAGCGGGCGAGCCCTGACCGCCGTCTTCCGCCTGTGGCCCCGCAGGTAAAGTGGAGCTGCACGGGAAACCCATAGAAGTGGAGCACTCGGTTCCGAAAAGGCAGAGGTGAGTTAAGTCTGTTTCTGATCGCTCCTGTTCACGACTCCTCGCGGGTCCGGGGCTGGGTCCCGGGCTCGACGCTGCTGAAAACGACTTTTCCTCTTTTGCGGCCTTTGTCGTGCACCGAAGTTTGTGTGTGTGTGTGTGTAAGACACAGACTCTGGGTTATTGTTACTGGCATAAGAGTGGCCCAGAACAGGCTTTCACAGCTCAAGGCTGAGTAGATCAAGTTGTGGCAGCAGGAAATCAGTCTCAAAGGGCAGTTCTGGGGAACTGAGGCCGACCCTCCCCCCAGCGCCGAGTATCGGCGAAAGCAGCTGCAGACACGCGTGGGTGTGGCCCGCCTTTCCTCCTCGGCCCGCCGTGGGTGGTGGCGACAAGTCTGAGAGGTCTGGGAGGCCATCCCCGCATCTGCGAGGGGAGGAATTAGTTTGGAGCACGTTGGCTCGCTGGCCAGGGGTGGGACTCCGGGAGCGCGCCTGTGCTTCTGCCCGCAGCAGGCTCAGACCCTCCCGAGTTCAGGGGTTTGGTAAATCCCCTTTGTCTCCCTCCCACTCCTGAGTATCGATATGTATTGGTCTGCACGGAACCCACGGGGGGATAAAGACCAACAATTGTGCTGCTTGACTGAGGGCTTTTGCCGGCCGTTTTGTGTGGTGTGTCACTTTCCTGTTTTCACAAACCCTGGAGTATTTTGGAGAAATGACTCCGTGCTCCAGAGCAGACCAGATCCTGCCTTTGGAACTCTGAACTGGACATCCAGGCGCTGCTCCCTCTTGTTTGGGACCAGGGCTGGCCTTTCTGCGCTTTTTTGCGTTTTGCAAGCCTGAGCTAAGGTTTCTGTCTTTCTCTTCCCATCCCCCCTACTCCCGCCTTGGGCTGAGCAATAAGCTGGAAGTTAATTTAAACCAGGACCTTGTGTCCGAGCGCGCAGGTAGGACTGAGAAGGGAATGTGCGGGAGGTAGGAGCGGGTTGCTTTGCATTTGCTCCTCGGTGCTGTGCAGATAGTGAACTGAGCTCTCTCCAGGTAAAGCTTCTGTCACAAATGTGGTTTTGGTACAAACAGGTTTTAATTTTTGTGAATTTGCCTTATCCATATACTTAAGTTGAAAAGGTCATTTATGTGACCTGAACTCCAGCTGGAGATTTTGGTAGTGTTGGAGATATTTCATCTATTAAATTGGGGGCAGGGGTTTGGGACCACACCTTGTGTTGGGCACAATGTGTATGTGTGTGGTATTCTTGCTCTGTGCATGGGGGATCATACACTGTGCTGGGCTTGGCAAGATGCAAGGCAAGTACCTTAACATCTGAACAATTTCTCTGACCCTAAATTAAAACAATTTTTTTTTGGAGGTTGGGGCCACACCTGGTAGTTCTTGGGGACAGTGGCTCTGCCCAGACCTCCTGGTGGTGCTCAGGGAGGGATGGAACATGGACTTCCCAAATGAAAAACCCACTCAACTATCTACCCAGCCCTAGAAAATATATTTTAGAAAGATCATAAAAAATTTTTACTGAAAAGTAGTTAATTTGAACTGATCTGAAATGGAAGCATTGAATGTCTCTCCTCCCTTCATCCACAACAATGAAAAATTTTAATTAAAAAATTGAATATTTATAGTCAGAATTTACCTAGGGGAAAGTTGAACTTGCAAATTCTAATGAGTCCATTTTGTCTTATTTTTCTTAAATATTAAATACGAAGTTAACACTGCTGCGTTGAAGGACTAGTATTTTTATTTTGGAGAGTTTCTAAACTTAAAAGTGTCTTCCATTTTCAGATAAAATTCATTGAGCTCCCAGTAAATGTTAGTTCCAATCTAATGTGAATTTCTCCACTGGTGTAGGGAATTAAAAACATTAAGACTGCCTTCCCTTTAGAGACTTTCACCAAGCCTAAGAGTTACTTGTTACTTTATAAGTAACTGATTGCCTTTTCAGGAAACCCTGTGTGTGAAATGTTACCAGTGGTAGAAGTATTTATCAGTAGAGACTGAATCAGCTGGTTATCAGTTTGGATTAAATTTATTTATTTATTTATTAACTTGACTATTCAGTAGACATGTCAGACAACTTTGTGTTGATTTGAGAATGATCTAGAAACAAATGAAGGGACTGGAGCCATAGCACAGCTGGTAGGGTGCTCACCTTGCTTTTGGCTGACTGGTTCTGTTCGATCCCCTACATTCCTTATTGGGGCCAGGAGAAACCCCTGAGCATCACTGGGTGTGACCCCTCAAACAAAAACAAACAAATCGAGTTTGCTTTCTTTGCCGAGGAAAATATTGGAAGTCTACCTTACAGTTTTATTTTAGCAGAATCTTGGTGCTGTGGTGTGTTTTCCCTTACCTGGATTTTTAAAAATAGATTTTGGGAGAGCTCAGAGAAGGCAAGCTGATATTTTATATGCCGGCACCTATGAGACAGTCTTAGAGGGATGGGTGACAGAGTTGAATGCAGTAGACCAGTCTGCACCAAGGGTGTGAGCTTTGTGCTGAGTAGTCATTATATTCCATACTATCATCATCATGTCGTGGGCATCTGAAGCTGGCACACCCACATGTGCAGTGGTGACCTTTCTACCTGAGGTGCAAGGCATGTTGGGAGCCCAGAGCTGAGGAAGGCTTAGAGCAGCCCTGTGAGATGGATGGATGGGCTTGTAGCAACTAAACCAAGGGTGCAGGTCCAGATGGTTGTGGGGGTATTTTGTGAGGCTGGCCCAGTGTTGACTGCTAGTGTAGTGAAAGGGCGGGAGCCCTTTCAGGAAGAGGCATTGTTGGGTTTAGTTCAGACTGAGTTTAGCTCCTGATTACAGAAGTCTCACGGGAATGTGGAAGGAATGTTGCTTTTCTGCATTCAGATACCCCTCAGTTGGGGGTTATAGCAGAACTTCACGGGGCTTGAGATCCCCTATATTAGGATTCAAGAGAAGATTTTGCTGGATATCTGTGCTAGTGTGACAATTACTGTTCCAAATATAACAAGTACAGCATATAGGGTTGGGGAGATAGCTGAAAAGGGTGGAGTGCATGCTTTGCATGCAGGAGCCCTGGGTTTGGTCCAGGCACCATATGGTCTCTTGAGCACTGCCAGGTGTTGCCCCAAAACAACAGTGACACCAACAAAAAGTACAGTATATAAAGATCTGGCTTAACTCTGAGCTATAATCTTAAAAAAATACAAGAACTGGGACTGGAGTGATAGTACAGCAGGTAGGGTGTTTACCTTGATGTGGCCAACCTGGGTTCGATCCCTGGAACCCCAGATGGTCCCCCAAGCACTGCCAGAAGTGTGATCCGTGAGCATTGCCTGGTGTGTGTGTTCCCCCAAACCTCCTACCAAGTACAAGAACAAAAAACTTTCCCAACTGGGGAAAAATGTGGGTGTGAAAATAATTGTGATTTTGGAAGATCACTTAAGTTTGATTGGAGTAGACACTGCCTTGGACCGTATATGTACCCCTATGTGATTATGTTATTAAAAAAAAAGTACTGATGTTCGTTTTTGTTATGTTGTGGGCCACTGGGCATGGGAGAGGGAACATGGAATGTTGCTGACATTGGGGAACTGAGAGGATGGTGGTTTTAGTTCATTTTCCATGACTTTTTTCAAATCATGAAAATGCATATTTTCAACTTTTATAACTTAAACTTCCTTATGGTTAATATTGATTAGGATTATAAGTAGCTAAACTATTTCTGTATAAAAGAGAAAACAGAAGGTATTTAAGTTGCTAGTAGTTTTCTAGGAAGGATTCATTAAATAGATTGCGATGCCTAACTCAAATGTCTGTTTTATTTTGACTTAAAATTAAGCTGGGGGTGTAGTTCAGCGGTAGAGCAATTTGTGTTGCATGTGTAAGGACTTGAGTTCTGTTTCTGATACCATTAAAAAACATACACATAAACAGCAGCAGTTAAAAACTCCAAACCCAAAAATTTCGGCTGAAAAGATCCCTCCACTGGCTGGAGTGCGTGCTTTGTGTGAAGGTTTGACACCAGGTCCATGAGTGTTGCCAGGAGCCATACCTAGTCACTGAACCCCATCCCCATATTAAATTTCTCGTTTAGAATCATGTTTAACATGTCAATTGGATAGTGAATTGATATCAAAGTTACAGTAGTTTAAATGTCTTGTAGAAACTGTTTAAATATTACTGCTTGCTTGATTTTGGGCCATACCCAGTTCTCAGGGTTTACTCCTGGCTCTGAGTGGAAGTAAAATAACTCCTGGTGGGGCTTTGGGGACCATAAGGGGTGCAAGGCAAGCGTCTCACTCACTACAGTCTCTTCAGAACTGAGTGCTGCATTTTAATTGCTGTCTAGAATTAGGATGTCTAGAATTAGGATAGTGTCTTGATCAGCAATGTGTTCAATACTCAGGACATGTGACCCTGACTTCTCAGGACAACACAAGCTGTTTTTTAATGTTGCATATATGAGCATAGGTATGCATAGCTATGCTGCTTCCTGTTAGTGTGGTATAGGTGAACCTGGTAACCTGGGGAGATTACTTCACTTGCAGAGACTTGAGGTTCTGCACATTTGGAGACTTTTGAGGCCGATAAGATGCAGTTATCTTTGGAGTGCTGAGTTTAAAGTCAGTCATGTGTAGCTCCTTAGGTGTTTGTAGTCAGAGATTTTTCTTGATTTCATATTTTTTTAATACAGTTTGAGAGATTTCAAAAGCCTTCTGTTGGCCTTACTAGAATTTAAAAAAAGCTTTTTAAAAAAATGAATGTTGAGAAATCATTAATGAGGAAGCTGTTCAAAAAATGCTTTTGGCCAGTGGGAGCTGAGAATTTTGGTTTTGTTTCTTCCTATTTGATTTGTATGGTCACATTTTCTGTTCATATCAAGTCCCCATGTAACAAGGGACATATTTTTCTGAGTTTTGTCATTCAGTTTGAGATGAGAGTTACCAGCTAAGATATTAAAATACCTCTTGGAATTCTAGAGGTTTGGAATTTTCCCTTTAAGGAACTTTCTATTTTTGCTTGTTTTCCTTTTGGGGGCCACACCTGACTGTGCTCAGGAATTAGTCCTGACTCTTTGCTCAGGGATTACTCCTGGTGGGCTTGGGGAACCATATTAAATGCCATGAACTGAACACAAGTCTCTCACCTACAAGGATACCCACTGTACTATTTCTCTGACCAGGAACTGATAATATTCTCCCCTTGCAGTATGAAAGCTTAGTTGCTTTTGCATATAAGCTTCATTTTGGCAGTCAGCAGGAGGCAGTCAGCTTTGCCATCTTTAAGTTCCTTTTATGAGCCACTCCACAGCGTTAAAATGTGGTAGGGTCTAGGTCTAGGACCTTGTTTTGCAGTGGATGTTCCCCTTCTTATCCTCAATTGCTGTCTAGCGGTTATCAAGAGGCAACTTTTCTAGCAGCAACTAATTTTTTCTTGTTGGTATTTGGGTTACATGTGGTGGTCCTCAGAGGCCCCTACTGGCTCTGTTCAGGAGTGACCCCCTGATATGCCCAGGGGACCTTTTGTAGTACTGGTGTTTGAACCAGGGTTGGTGGGATGCAAGGCAAGGGCCTTAAACCCTGTGCTTTCTCTCTGGCCTTAGTTACCCACTTGGTAGCTTGGTGACTGTTCAGTGTGAAGGAAGAGGGGTATGCTATTCTTAGTGGTTTTCTTTATCCACTGCTGTGTCTAATTCAAACTCCCAAAGTCCTAAGACAGGAGGTGGCAGTGTGGTAGCAGTGACCAGGAGCAGGATTGGCATTCTTAGTTAGATCTCTCCCTGGCAAATCTGATGTTTACAAATAGGCTTGGATTGCCAGGATTTTCTTGAAGGCTGATGGCGAGCTTAGTTTTGAGTTCACTATTAAAATTGAGGGTATAATTTTTTAAGCATAGTTTTGAGTGCACTATTAAAATTGAGGGTATAAAATTGCTTTTTGGCAGTGTTCAGTATTGGTAAAGAAACACAGCTCTATACAGTACATTAACTGTATTTTAGAAAATTATTCTGGGACCATTTAATTTAATTAGGAAATAGAAATTATTTTAGATGTACTTTTTGAGGAATCTAGTGAAATTAAAGTCTATAACATAGTGATATGTAAGTCCTTAGAATATCTGTTGTTTGGGATTTAGAGCGATGGTAAAACGGGGAGGGTGTTTGCTTTACATTGCCTTATATGTGGCCAAGCCAGGTTCCATCCTCAGCACTCCATATGGTTCTCTGAGCACAGAATCAGAATTAAGCCCTGAGCACCATTGAGTGTGGCCCAAAAACAAAAAGAAAAGAATATCTGTTGTTTAAGAAGCTTTTCAGGCAATATCATTTAGTTTTTTAGTTGTTTCTGTTGCCATCAAGACTTTTAAGTAATTTATTACTGCATAATAAGCCACCCCGAAGGGACTGGCTCAAAACCACTGTAACACTCTTCCTCATGAGTCTGTGGCCCTAGCTAGGTGATTCTCTTTCCATGGTGTCTTTTTGGATCATTACTAAGCCAGTTTAAAGGTCTCATAAGGAGGCTTCACTCAATAGATAGCTTCTTGGTGCTTGATCTTGTGGTCTTTCTCATTAACTCTTGACTGTGCTACCTAAAGTAAATGCTAAAGCATCTACTTCTCTTACAGGTGAGGCCCAGAACTATGAAACATTACTTGTATTGGACTAGGCGAGGCAAGTTTTGGGGTCAGCACTTGTTAGTGCGGGATCTGGAAACTCCATCTCCTGATAGAGCAGAGTGAATGTGCAGAGGGAAGAATTTGTAACTGTCTTTCTATAAGGAGTGAGGAGAGAAGTGACTTAAATGCTTAGACCATAAAATGTTTGAAAATTACATTTAGTACTAGAAATCCCTATTGTAATATCCTGGCAAGAGATGATCATATTCCTTTGGTGGTGATGAGTAGTGGTTAGTCTCTGTACCTTTTGTAAAGTAGAGCTAATAGGATTTGTTGATGGATTAGACAGGAATATGGAAGAATAAAGGATGATAATATTTTAGGTCGGATTAACTAAGTAGAAAGCGGTGCCATTTACCAAAATGGAGAGTCTTATACACGAAACAGGTAATTGGAAATTGGTAACTTTACTTTGGCATATTTATATTTTAATACTTACAAGGAATTAAAATTTCTTCTGGACACACCAAGTGGTACTCAGAGCTTACTCTTGGTTCTGTACTTAGGGATCATTCTTGACAAGTGTTGGGGGACCATATGGGGTGCCAGGTATCAAACCCAGGTTGGCCACATGCAAGGCAGGTGCTCTACCTCTCCAGCCCCCAGAAATTAGAATTTTAAATGAAATCAAGTAGATAGCATTTATTCTCTCTCTCTCTCTCTCTCTCTCTCTCTCTCTCTCTGCTTTGTCACTTAAGTTGTGGTAGAATGTGAAGGTGAAAGAAATGAGACTTCATTAACTTGTGCTGTTTGAAATGATGGGGCTTGGGTTACCAAAGGCCTTGAGCCTCAGGTTCTAAAAGGAAGGAGGATTTACAAATTTTTGTGCTTGGGTTTCAGTTATACAATGGTTGAATACCCATCCCTCATGGTGTTTCACTAATAAAAATCTAAATAAATAAATAAATAAATAAAAGGAAGGAGGAGCCAGCAAAGGAGAGTGAAGAATTTCAAGTAAGTGGAGTCAACTTTCTGCACTTACCTCTCAGGACAGGTTTCTGGAAGGTAAGTGAAGAAAGCGTGTGGAGAAGGAAAGTGTGATCAACAAGAAAACCACTGAGAATTTGTTATTTTAATAGATATGAATAAGTAAGTGGAGGTGGTGTTAAGTCTCATCTTTCTAGCTCTTCTGTAAATAGATGAAGAGCGATTTGTGAACTTTGGAGCAACCTGGAATATAGCCTCCTGCTCCCACCTAGAACCAGAACCCTTTTATTAGGATTTTAGTTCATTTTTCCTCCTTTCCCAGAAACAGACTATGAGCAAGCATATTCTATTACTTTTTTTTTTCTTTTTCTTTTTTTGTGTCACACCCAGCAATGCTCAGGGTTACTCCTGGCTCTGCACTCAGGAATTACTCCTGGTGGTGCTTGGGGAACCATATGGGATGCCGGGGATTGAACTGGGGTCGGCCGCGTGCATGGCAAATGCCCTACCTGCTGTACTATTGCTCCGGCCCCCCGCAAGCATGTTCTAATTAAAACCTGTTAGGGGCCAGAGAATAGACTGATCGCATGCTTTGCATGAGGGAGACTGAGTTTTGATCCATTGCTCCACGTGGTGCCCTAAACTTATAGAGCCAGGAGTAGTCCTCAGCACTGTCAGGGATGGCAGTAAAACAAAACAGCAAACACCAACCACTTGCTAGAGTGGTCAGAGATAGCTCAAGTGGTAAAATCACTAGTATCAAGTGGTAAAATCACTAGTATACTAGCATGTAGGAGACTCGTGAGTTCTGTTCCTTGTAATGCATGCCCTCCGTCCCACCACTGTCTCCAAGCATCGCAGCGTGTGACCCTGGAGACTCCTGAGCAACACCTGATACTCTTTTCTGAGCACTGAACCCCCAGACTATTAGGACCACACCCTGGGTCGAGCATGACCAAGTGCTATTTCTATGAAAAAGAATAAAAAAACCTGCAAGGGATGGAAGATGTCCTTAAGTGCAATAGATTCTCTTCCCCACCGAGTGCGAATTGTTGGTGACCTCATTTCTGGTAGCTGGTTTAAAACTACTTGTGACTGCATGCTTACTTTCTTAGGCACAACTTGTCCTTTTTATTTCTTGTTTGTTTTTGGGCCAGACAACCAGCTGTGTTGAGGCAGGGTTGGGGTGAGGGTGGAGGGTTTACTTCTGACTGCACTCAGGAGTCACTATTGGTGGGCTCAGGGTGCCATAGTGAACCTGGGCTGGCCATGTGCAAGGCCATGTTGCGCCCTACCTGTTGTTCTATTGCTCTGGCCCCACAAGTGTTCTTTTTATTAACGTACATTTGGAAAATCCACTGAAACTTCTTGGGGTTCCAAAACAGTGAAGACCAAGCCTATTACTTTATTTTGGTTGTCTAAACATTTGATGATATAACAGAGGTTGAAACTTTTGGTCAAAACATTCCTGGTAGATGAGATTTAAAATATTTGTATCAGTTTATTGTTTTAGGATACTGGGGCAAGTCAAACATGAATTCTTAAAAGAAAGTCCCTCGCTTCCTTCTTTCTCATTCACTACTATTGTTGCAGCGGCAGTGGCAAGGCTCACCAAGGAATACACACTTGGCTGTGGTGTTTGCACGCTCAGCCTTGTAGCTGGGTGGGGTGGGGGGTTGTCATACCTTCATTTTTTTTTCTCAGCTCCCACCCCTCTGCTGTTATATCTTTAATTGTGAGGCTTTTTTGTGACTGAACCCATTCATCCTAATACTGTCTCCCCCCCCCCCCCCCCCCCCCCCCCCCCCGCTTCCTCCCTCCCACACTTAAGACTAGGATGGATGGAAAGTATTACAGGTAAGGCACAAGGCAGATCCTGGCTGTATCCCTGACACCACATGGTTCCCATAGCCCCTGCCAGATATGTTTCCTGAATGTAAAGTCAGGAGTAAACCCTGAGTGTGGTCCCCACTTCCCCTCAAAATCATCCTTCGAAGTCTGGACCTTGGTAGTTTCTTTTCAAATTATGACTCCTGTTTTGTCCACAGTAATCATGCAGACAAGGTGATGTTGAATTGTTTTTGGAAACAAATGACTTGGTCTGAATAACATTTTCAAGTTGTGTGTTTTTTTTTTTATCTATACAGGTCTGATCAATAGGGTAGTACTTTCAGAGTGCATTAAATGCCTATTTTAAGAAAATAAAACTAATAAAAATGAGATAGGACAATAGAAATTTTTTTTAATGGCATTAGTTGTTTTATGGAAGGATTCTTCATAAAGCCTTGGGAGAAGAAGTGACTTGCCCAAGGCATTGCAGGTGATTAGCAGAACTTACCTCCAGGTTTTTCCACTCTGCCCTGCCTTCATTCCTCCCATTTAAGTTGTCAAATCCTCAAAGTAGCTTACACAGCAGCTGGATTCTGTTTGCAGTGGCAAGTTGGAGCAGAGATGTCCTGTTTCTTGCTTTCTCCAGAGAAAAAAGAAATCTTGTCTGACTTCTTTGATGGTTGGTTTATCATCTTCCTGGGGAAGAGACACGTCCTGTTAGTATGGAAGAAGAGAGGTAAAGGTAAAACAGAATAAAAACATCTGTTTTGTTTTAACACCGAACAGGAGATTATTATTATTTTTTGCTTTAAGGTGTTTATTTCTTTATAGCATTTTTATCTTAATATCACTGAATTACAGAGAACTGAGAGAGATCTAAGGAGCTGTGCAAGTAGAACAGAGGGCACTGAGAGGTAGGCTCCAAGACTTGGGCAGGTTTCTGTGACCCAGGAATGCATTGATGTTTTATTCATTTTATAAATTTGTGTTTTGGGAGCCTTCTAAGCAGTGCTCATTGCTGAGTATCACCATTTCTAGTGAATATACTCAGCCAATCCGGCCACGTGGTTAATACTAGGGCCAGGCAGCCGAACTGTGGGGTTCCAGACTCAGCTGGGGGATCTGGATCGGGGGTGGAGGGCTTATGGTACTGGCAGTCAAATCTAGGGCCTCACTGTGAATGCAGGACATGTGCTTTTTTAAAAAATAAAAATTATTTTTTGGCTCACTATGAGATACAGTTATGAAGCTTTCATGATTGACTTGCAATCATACAATGATCAAGCACCCATTCCTCCACCCGTGAATGTTTTCCACTACTAATGTCCCTGATATCCCTCCTGCCACCCCCACTCCACCCCCTGCCTCTGTGGCAGGCACCTTTCTTCTTACTCTCTCTTTCCTCTTGGGCATCATGCTTTGCAATACAGATACTGAGAGGCCATTATGTTTCATCTTTAAGGACATGCACTCTTGATCCTGGGCTAGCTCCCTGGCTCCAGCTGTATGTGTTAATGTTGGCGGAAGAGACAGAGCTCTGGAGTGGAATCTGTAGTACCTGGCCTCCATAGCTTGTTACCAAGTTTGGTAGGACCCAGGTTTGCCAGAGGAAGTTTCTGAAGTTGTGAATTAGGAGAGAAAAGGAAGGAGAAACTTAGCTGAAACCTCTTCATTCAAGATGTTTATGTTGTGTCTCCTCATTAAACAAAAGGGTTTTGCCAGAGCATATGGATGGTATGAGATCTCAGGTCTGATTTTGAACTATTTCTCCACTTTCTAAATTCATGTTATGGAGAAGGAAATCAAGGTCTGGGGCTGTTAGAATGTGGTGCAAGGCAAATACCCTCCCCACTGTACTGTCACTTGCCCTGACACAGTGTCACCCAGCAGCCACTTTTACAGTGGCATTGCCATTTTCACCTTGAGATGCAAATGTGAATGTGTGTTGTTGGTAACAGATATATGGAAAAATTTCTGTTCTGTTTTGGGATGTGGACCTTATGATACCTTAAGGTATATTTTTGTGAACTTATCTTTTGAGAAATTAATGTAACTTAGATAACAAAAGATAATAAATACTAAGCAGATTGATTTTTTTTAACATCTGTTTACAAATTTAAAACAAAGTAAAATGTGAAATCTTTCCAGTTTTGGAAACTAAAAAAATACTTATTGGGGTGTTTTGGTCCACCTGGTGGTGCGTGGTTTTCAGGGGACCATATATGGTGCTGGGGACTGAATTGGAGTCAGCTGTTCTATACTGTCACTCTAGCCCAGATATTAAAAAACAAATTTTTTTGGTGTTTGGAGGGATAGTATAGCAGATAAGGTGCTTGCCTTGCACATGGCTGACCAGGGTTTGATTCTGGCTTCCTCTCTGGTCCTCCGAGCTCTGTTAGGAGTGATTCCTGAGCATGGAGTTAGAAGTAACCCAAAACAAAGCACTATTGTAGTTGGGCATGTGAAAAGTGGATTGTTTAGTTATGTGGTATTGTTAAAATTAAGAAGTGATTGAATTTTTCTCCCTCAGATGCTCATTTAAAACTGCAAACAGGATTGGAAAGATTATACAGTGTTTAAGGTGTTTGCCTTGCAGTAACTAGCCCTGGTTCAAATCCCAGCACCATATATGGTCAAGTGAGCACCGTTAGGTATCACTCACAGATAGAAAGCCAGGAATAGTCCTGAGCACTGCCTGATGTAGCTCACCCTCTTCATATCCCCTTTTACCAAAACAAATCAGATTTGGGGTCCCAAGGAACAACATAGTGACTGGAATGCTTATCCTGCCATTGTATGGTCATGACTGCAAATCTCTGGTCTCCCACATGTGCCAAGCAGCTCTGCTGTCTGAGATCTGGTGCCACCAGCAAACTTCCTGCAGCAGCACACTCAGATGTATATGAGCACCTTAACTAAAAAGATAAGAGAATCTCACAGACAACAGTGATCATGAAAGAGTACCACCAGCATAGCTTTTATTTATTTTTTTGTGGGGGAGGAGGAGGACAGAGGTTGGACTGCACTTGGCAGTGCTCAGGGCTTGCTCCTGGCTCTGCACTCAGAAATTACACCTGTGGGTTCTTGGAGGACCATCTGGAATGCTGGAGATCGATCACAGATTGGCCACATGCAAAGCTATACTGTCGCTATAGTCCTTGATAATGAGGTTTTTATTCCATTTTGATCTTACTTTTGTGCATGGTATTAGAAAGGGGTATGCTTTAATTTTTTTTCATGTGCCTAATCAGTTATTCCAACACCATTTGTTGAAGAGACTTTTTCTTTGCTCCATTTCTTATATTTAAATCCTTCATCAAAAGTTAACTGCTCATATACCTGAGGATGTCTCTGGACTTCCACTTTAGTCCCTTTATTCTGAGAGTCCTTCCTAATTTCAGTACCACACTGTTTCAATTACTAGTGCTTTATAGTGTAGTTTGAATTTGGGAAAGAGAAGCCCTTTCCTTATTTTTTTGTCTTTTGGTTTTTAGGATTGTTTTGGTTATTTTCGGTGGAGGTGAGGGGATATTATTCCATAGGAATTTTAAGAGTATTTGATCTATGTCTTTAAAAAGTATCATAGGTATTTTTATAAGGTCTCTTTTGAATCCATATAATGTTTGGTTACAATTGTCATTTTCATGATGTCGATTCTTCTAATCCATGAACAGAGGATGTGTTTCCTTATACCCTCTTTTATTTCTTTTAGTAGCAATTTATAATTTTCTGTCTCACATCGTGTGTTAAGCTAATTCCTAGACACTGATTTTTTTCTTTCTTTTTTTTCTTTTTTTGTTTTTGGACTGTACCTATTAGTGCTCAGGAATACTTCTGGCCCTGCATTCAGGAATTACTCCTGGCGGTGCTCAGGGTTCCATAGCGAATGCCAGGGATCAAACCTGGGTTGGCTGTGTGCAAGGCAAATATCCTACCCACTGTATTAGCACTCCAGTCCTGTGCCTAATCTAAAAAGGAAGGTTTTTAATTTTTCTCCATAGAATACAATGTTTGCTGTGGGCTTGTGGGAAAGATCCCGCAAGCTCCATTTTATTGAGTTTTTAATCATGATTGGATGTTGGATCTTGTTGAATGCTTTCTTTGCAATATCATATAGTTATATGATTTTATTTTTCCTTGTATTGATATGATACTTTACATTGATTGACATGTATATATATTTTTTGTTTGTTTGTTTGTTTTTTGTTTTTTGGGTCACACTCGGCGATGCACAGGGGTTACTCCTGGCTCATACACTCAGGAATTACTCCTGGCGGTGCTCAGGGAACTATATGGGATGCTGGCAATCTACACCTGGATCGGCCGTGTGCGAGGCAAACACCCTACCTGCTGTGCTATCACTGCAGCCCCAGTTTCCCTTTTTTTGTGATGTTTCGTTTTAGTATCAGGGTAATGTTTTATGGAAACTGTGGTATATCTACACAATGGACTAATACTCTGCCGCCAGGAAAAATGGAGTCATAACATTTAACTTATAAATGGATGGACATGGAGAGTATTATGATGAGAGAAATGAGTAAGGGAGAGGGACAGACATAGAATGACTGCACTTATCTGTGGCATATTTAAAAAAAACATAGTATAGAGACTAATATGCAAGGACAGTTGAAATGAGGACAAGGAGGACTAGTGTGTGATTGGCACACCAGTTACCTCAAGTGTGGGGGGTAATGCAGGAAATGATCACTGTGGACAAGAACTGAGTGCTAAAATGAGGTAAAGGCATATAAATTTGAATGCGTAAACTGCAAACTAGGAAGATTCCCTTTTCTTCAGCTTTCTGAAAAAGCCTTAAAAGCATTGGTAGTGGGTCTTTATTTATTTTTGTTAGTGAAACACCATGAGATACAGTTGTAGACTTATAAATTTTTGTGCTTGGGTTTCAGTTATACAATGATTGAATACCTGTATCTCCACCAGTGCCCATTCTCCACCGGTAGTGGGCCTTTAAATATTTGGAAGAACTCATTGGTAAACATATCTGGACTTAGACTTTTGTTTTGGGGAAGATTTTTTATTACCATTTTAATTTCCTCAACAGTAATTGGTTGGTTCAGGTGTTCTGTTTCTTCTTGGCTCAATCTTGGGAGACTATATGAATTCAGGAATTAATTTTTTTTCTAGGGTCTCCTGTTTTGTGGCATAAATGAATATTTTTGAAACAATATCTGATGATGCTTTGAATTTCTGTATCTCCCCCTTTCGTTTATGATTTGGCTTACTAGGATTTTCTCTCATTGTGAGTCTTGTTAATGATTTGTCTTGTTTATTTTGTTTTCAGAGAATCAGCTTTTTGTTTCATTGATCTTTTCTATTGTGTTTTCATTTCCATTTCATTAATTTCTGCTCTTGGTCTTATCTTTATGTTTGTTTTGGGTTCTTTTTCTAAAATCTGCTTAAGCTGTGTAGTTTGGTTGTTTATATATGCACTCTTTATTCCTTGTTAATGATTGCTTGTATTGCTGTTAATGTTCCTCTTACTGCTTCTGCTGTGTCCTATGTATTCTGGTAGCTCCTGTCTTCATTCTTGTATCCAGGAATATTTTTATTTCCGCTCTGGCTTCCTCTTAGATACAATTGTTGTTCAATAGTGAGTTGTTCAATTTCCAAGGGTTTGAGTTTTTCCCCTATTTCTAATTAATTTCCATTTCCAGTGCCTCATGGTCTGAGAGGATAGTTGATGCAATTTCTATACTCTTGATTTCTCTTGATTTGTTGTACTGTTTTTGGATCACACCTGGAGCTGCTCAGGGCTTACTCCTGGTTGTACACTCAGGGTCAGACCTGGCAGGAATTGGGGGACTGTAATGGGTCTGAGGATTGAACTCCGTCCAGTCACATCAAGGCAAGCACCCCACTTGCCATACTATTCTCTAGCCCTTCTGTTATCTTGATTTTTATGGAGGCATGTTTTTGTGACCCAGCATATGGTATGTGTTGGAGAGTGCCCCATATGCACTGGAAAAGAATATGTATTTGATTTTTAGGGATGAAGAGCCCTCTCTGTGTGTGTCTTTAAGCCTATTTCTTTTATTTATTTTTAACTATTATTATTTTTGCTTTTTTTGGGGTCACACCCAGTGATACTCAGAGGTTACTTCTGGCTCTGCATTCAGGAGTTCCTGGCGCTGCTCAGGAGACCATATGTGGTGCTGGGGATTGAATCCAGGTTGACCATTGCAAGGCAAACACCTACCCCCTGTACTATATCACTCTGACTCCAACCCCATTTCTTTTAAAACCAGTGTTTCCTTGTTTATTAAGGCAGTGTTGAAGTCTCTAGTTAGTATTGTTTTGCTGTCAGCATCTTTCTTCAGGTATATTAATTTTAAATCTCTTGATGGTCCTTTACTGGGTGCATAAGTGAGATCTTCCTGATGCATATATCCCTTGATTATCAAGAAATGACATCACTGTCCCATATAACTTTTTTTTTTTCCATATATGCTCAAAGGAGAACATGGGCTTCTCTCCACAGTGAAAAGGCAAGCAAAACAAGCAAGTGAGGTAGAACCAAGGACTTGATGAGCAAGCCTGACTAAGGATTCTTCATCAGAGTTACCTTCCTATTTCTCAGAGATTCCAGTGATTCTTAAATGTTTCTGTTTGAATGCAGCTCATAGTTCTCTTGTATGCTGTGTTAATTTTGAGACCTTTCTCATCTTCTGTTGTTTTCTAGAGGTTGTTAGCATATTGTCTTGGAACTCACTGATTTTATGCTCAGCTGCTATTACTCTGCTGCTGAAACCTTTTATGGAGTTTCTTACCAAACTCTTTAGTTTTGTCACTTTTTTTTTTCTTTTTGGGTCACACCTGGCGATGCACAGGGGTTACTCCTGGCTCAGCATTCAGAAATTACTCCTGGCAGTGCTCAGGGGATCATATGGGATGCTGGCAATCGAATCCAGGTCGGCCTCGTGTAAGGCAAATGCCCTACCCACTGTGCTATTGCTCCAGCCCCCAATTCTGTCACTTCTGATTGTAGTTTTCTCTTCTTTTCTCTCTCTTTCTCTAAATTTTTGGGTCACACCTGCTGTGCTCAGGTCTGGCTCTGCCCTCAAGAATCACTCCTGGCTAGACTCAGGGGGCCATATGGGGTAATGAGGATTGAACCTGGGTCTGCCATATGCAAGGCAAGTACTGCTGTGCTATCTTTTGGCCCGAGTCTGGGTTTTGTTACTGTTGCTTTTTTTTTCTTTCATAATTTTATTTATTTATTTTTCATCTTATATTTATTTATTGAATCACTGTGGGAAAAGTTACTAAGGTTTCAGGTTTAAGTCTTGGTCATACAATGATCAAATACCTTTGCCTTTACCAGCAATCATTTTTCACTACCAAGAACCCCAATATACCCCCCTCCCACCCCTCCCAATGCCTGTGAGGCAGATGATTTCTACTTAACTCTTCTCTACATTGATTACATTCATTATTTTGACAATAGATGCACCATTATTGTTTAGAATTTCCCCCCCAACAATCAGAATTTCTGAAAAGGCATTGTGAAAAACTTTGTTTTCTATACCTGGTTATGAGAATCATATAATGTCAAACGGCCGCGATTTTGGATTTCTGCAAAGAGCCAGATAATTACGAGATTGGTTTCTGTGCATCTGGTGTTATGGCTGTGCCAGAGAGCTGCGCATGGGGGCAACTCATGACCTCGGTAGGGCGTGAAGGATGAGCCAGTACTGCCCCGCTTCCCATGAGACTGCAGTTGCCCCGTCACCACCAGCTCCTACCTGACTTTCCAATAAGCTCTGAGCCGGAGGCCACCTTGCTGCGGGGAGGAAAAAGGAGAAAGGGAGCAACACCCTTTCCCTCCTGGGTAGGCATGGCACCGTAATTCAACACATGATCCATTCACTTTTCTCCTGCAAGTTGCCGGGCTCTGGATTAAGTCCTTTTGCCTTTGGAGCCATGGCCGTGCTGGAGAGCTGCTTGTGGGGGGCAACTCGGGACCTCAGTAGGGCCTGAAGGACGAGCCGGTACCGTTCCCTTTCCCATGATGCTGCAGTTGCCCCGTCACTGCCAGCTCATACCTGGCTTTCCAATAAGCTCTGAGGTGGCAGCCACCTTGTATGCGGTCCAGATGCATTTCTGCCAAAAGCCGCTGGGTTTCGAGATTTGTTTCTGAGTCTCTGGGATCATAGCCATTAATCAGCTTGATCAGGAGCCTGAGACGCCGTTTGTAGGCAGTGACTCAGGGTCTTGTCGGGATGGGGAGGAAAGGGCCGGTTTCACCCCTCATCTGCTGAGGCCCCATGTGTCTAGTCACTGCAGGCCCAAACCTGACTGTCCAATGGCCTCTGGAGGATGGCGGTCACCGGGCCGCCAGGGGGAACAGGCCAAGGCATGAAACCTATTCCCAACTGGAATGGCCCAGTGCCAGTAACCTACTGCAGGAACAGGACGTATTTCTGCCAAAAGCCTTTGGGTTCCGAGATTCGTTTCTGAGTCTCTGGGATCATGGCCATTAAGCAGTTTGATCAGGAACCAAAGAGGCCATGCCTCCAATTATATAGCTGAGCCGGAGGTGGTTTGTGGGTGTGTCTCCCACATACCTAACTTTTGGCCATTTACTTTCTTGGTAAACATTGCCCCAAGTTTTTGGGGTCTGGCCAAAGGCACAGCAGCAATTTTGGGGTATCTGAAAGTCTGACGGTGCCATGAGGCTGCTGATGCACTTGCCTCACAGGTACAGATTGACCTGTTAGTGGCACCATACCCCCACCCCCATTTTTTTTTAAAGTCTTCTGTGACAGGAAAATGACTAAAGTTGGTATTTGGCTTTTGGCACTTTAAATGACATAATGAATATTTTGAGGAAAGTGTGTGCACACATGCATTATATGTATGATAGTGATACATACACCTATATTTGTTTGGTTTTGGGTCACACCCAAAGGTACTTGGCGCTTACTCCTGGGGCTGTATTTAGGAATGACTCCTGGCAGTGCTCAGGGGACGTGTGGGGGGTGCCAGGGATCAAATCCAGGTCAGCTGCATGAAAGGCAAGCACCTTACCCTACTGTACTATATTACTGTCTATGTTTAATTGGGCCACGTTTGCAAGTTCTGTGGTCTCTGGTGCCAGAAATTGAAACCAGGTCCCCTGAAGGCAAAGCATGCCCCGTAACCCATTGAACTGAGTGTATACTGTGAATTGAATGAAATTAGGGTCAACAGTACAGCACTGTGATAGTGTAACCCAGTGGCATCTCGCTTGGAATCACATAAGCCTCAGTTAGAATCCTTGTTCAGCTTTGTGATTCTTAGCATAGAGACTGAACTTGCTGGACGTATAAGTTTATTTAATAGAGGCAATCAAATCAGTTACACTCAGTTGCTGGGGTTAAATCATGAAGGTTGAAAGGACTTTTTGGAGTAATCTAAGTGATAATTGTCTTATGTTAGTAAAGTGTATATTTACACGTGGCAGTTGAGATTAAGGGATGGGCTAGAGAGAGGTCTGTAGGCTGGTGTTCATGTTTTTTATTCAGGAATTTGAGATGGGTTTGATCTTCCTAAGTGGTTGGTCCCCCAGAGCCAGGAGTAATCCCTGAATACTGCCTGGTGTAATGGCTCAAAAACAGAACCAAAAATGTAAAAAGAAAAGGAATGACAGTATCTATAACCATGCATAATTTCTTTTTTTTTCTCTCTCTCTTTTTTGGGTCACACCCAGTGATGCTCAGGGGTTCCTCCTGGCTCTGCACTCAGCAGTTACTCCTGGCGGTGCTCGGGGGACTATGTGGGATGCTGGGGATTGAATCCGGGTCAGTCCACGTGCAAGGCAGACACCCTACCTGCTATACTATCACTCCGGCCCAAGCATGCATAATTTCCTGGTTAGTTGTGGCCCCCTATGAACTAATAAATAGAGATGTTTTACTTTTGTTGTTGTTGTTCCTAGGAATTATGTTTTATGAACAAGGTAAGTTGTACTTTGGGGCTAGGGAAAACACTCAGAGGTCTGGAGCACATGGGGAGCCCAGGCTGTGGCTCCTGAGCACATCATTTGTACTTTGGCACTTTGTAGATAGCTTAGATTTGCATGCATAAATACCTGAATTTGACCACCAACCCTGCAGGACCGTCATAACACTGCTAGGCTCTGGTATATCCGCTCAGCCTGATACTGACAGGTCCTCCGAGTGTTGCTTGAGAGGTGTCTTGCCCGGAAAAGAATTGGTACTTTATATCTAGATTTGTTGGTCTTAGAGTTATTTTTTGTGGGGAGGGGCGAAGGCAGTGAGTGTCCCGTCTTTTCTGTTAATATACAGGTGCTCCTACCTGCTCTGTGCTTGGGGGTTACTGCTGATGGGACTCGAGGATCATGTGATGCGGGGATCGAGCCTGAGCCTTCTGCATACACAGCCTGTGCTCCAGCCTGTTGAACTCCCTCTGGCCTGGTGCTGTTTTTAGGATCACTAAATAGATCTAGTTGTGAAGTTAAAGAAAAACCTGGGGGAAAAATATCTAGGAGATATAGGGCAAGAAGCTCAGAGGTAGATAACACAGTACCAAAAGTAACAAATGGTAAGATGTGGCAGTTTAGAAAGGAAATCCTTAAAGGGCCACCCCACTTTGGGAAAGATTCTTAGTAGTTGTTTGGAAAATGTCAATTGCAATTGTAATGACATTTTTTCTTTTTGGTTTAGTTTTAGTTTTTTGGCCACACCTGGAGGTGCTCAGGGCTTTCTCTTGGTGTTGTGCTCATCATTCCTTGGCAGTACTAGATTTGGGGTGCTCCTATGTAGTACCTGGAATGAAGCCTATTTGCTCTTTGAACCTCTAAATATATTTAAAAAAATTTGGGGCAACACTTTGTGGTATTCAGAGATCACTCCTGTTGGGCTCCAGGGACCATATGGGATGCTGGGTATTGAAACCAGCTTGGCCTTGTGCAGGGCAAGCACTGTGCACACTATACTATCTATCACTCTAGCCCCTCTAATTACATTTCTTGTCTATTAGGTTGGAAAACATGAACAAGATTGAAAACATCTAGTTGCTGGCAAGGGCATGGGGAAACGGGCATGTATACAGCTGGAGAGTAAATTGCCAAAGACTTACTGGCATCCTGCGTGGCACTGTCTCTAAGAGCTTAAAACCCTGAGTATTAGGAAAACTCTTGAGCCAACTCCTCATGGTTTTGTATAGCTTGCAAGCATAGTTTCAGTCAACAATATTGTAAACAGATTCAAATTACTGGCCAGGACTTGGTAAAATTTCTGGGTAGAAGTCCATAAAATATACATAAACTTTCAGTTGTTAATTTATCATCACATTTTAACAGGTATTGTAACAGGTGACTTTGGAACTTTCACTGTTGTCTGCTTTCCTTGCAGTGATGATTCCTAGCCTTATTTTTCTGACAGGGACATTTTGCTTTTTTTTTTTTTTTAAAGGAAATACCTAAACTCCATAATTTTCTCTCTCTCTCGCTCTCTTGTTCTCGCTCGCTCGCTTGCTCGCTCTTTTTTCTTTTTGGGTCACACCTGGCGATGCACAGGGATTACTCCTGGTTCTGCCCTCAGGAATTACTCCTGGAGGTGCTCTGAGGATCATATGGGTTGCTGGGGATCAAACCAGGGTCAGCTGTGTGCAAGGCAAATGCCCTATGCTGTGCTATCGCTCCAGCCCCAATTTTTTTTTCTCTTAAAGGTGTTTTAATGTGCTAATCTGGGGCCAGGGAGATCACTCAATGGACTGGAGCAGATCTACGCCATATTGGAGGCCTGGGTTTAATCCTCAGCACCTCATGGTCTTTCAAGCACCATGCATGAGCAGCCTCTAAATACTACTGCTCCCCATAGTAATGTTAAACATCTTGTAACTTCAGTTATCTATAATGTGTTTCTCATGTAAAGAAGTTCTTATATAGTGTTCTATTATAAAACATTCTATTATAAAGAAATACTAGGCAGAAGGCATGGATTTTGTATGAATTAATTCATTGGAGTTTTTTTTTTTGGTGGGGGGGGTCACACCCGGCAATGCTCAGGGGTTCCTCCTGGCTCTGCACTCAGAAATTACTCCTGGCTGTGCGCAGGGGACCATATGGGATGCCGGAGATTGAACCTGGGTCAGTTATGTGCAAGGCAAACGCCCTACCAGCTGTACTATCACTCTTACAGTTTTTTGAGAGAGAAGGAGGTATTGTACCACACCCTGTGATGCTCAGGACTTACTTCTGACTCTGTGCTCAGGAATCACTCCTGGCATTGCTCTGGGGACCTTATGGGATGTCAGGGCTCAAACCCAGATCATGCATGTATTTGACAAGCACCCTGCCTACTGTATTATCTCATTGTCTCCATGTTCATATTTGGTTCATTATTTGCATATTTTATAATCAGTATACTGAATATTATTTAGAATGGTTCTTTATTTTTATTTTTTGGTGCTGGGGATTGAACTTGGGGACTGACACATGAAAAGCAAGTATTATAGTATTTAGCTTTATCCCCAGCTAAGGACTGGAGTGGTAGAACAGCAGGTAGGGCATTTGCCTTGAATGCGGCCGACCCGGGTTTGATTCCTCCATCCCTCTCGGAGAGCCCGACAAGCTACCAAGAATATCCCGCCCACATGGCAGAGCCTGTCAAGCTCCCCATGGCGTATTTGATATGCCAAAAACAGTAACAAGTCTCACAATGGAGACGTTACTGGTGCCCGCTTGAGCAATTTGATGAACAACAGGAGGACAGTGCTACAGTGCTATCCCCAGCTAAAAGATGATTGGCTTTAAATAACAATAAACCTATTTCTAAAAACTATTCTAAATGAAGCTAGGTAAATTTTGTGTTACACTTTTTACAAACTTCTTTAATGTTTTTATAAAGACAGCTGGGTGTGCATGACTATTTCTATCTTCCATCTATTGCATTATATTGTTAGAAGTATTAAAGAGAATTTAGCTTCACATTGATGGAAAAAATATTTGAACAGTTTTTTTTTATTAAATACCCATGTATATCCTTTGTTCTTAAACCAAAACTCAGAAAGTGATGGTTTTTTAAAGATTAGTCTAAGTGTTTAGTCTCATCATATTGCTGAACTTTTTATACTTTGTTACATTAAAATCCATTGGCCTGGGGCCAGAGCATTATAGTATAGTGTATATGTGGTTGCCTTGCACATTGCTGACCCGGATTTGTTTGCTTGGAATTGTGTTCTCTGTGGGTCATATCCAGCGGTTCTCAGGGCTCACTATAGTGTTTGTGCTCAGGGATCACTCCTGAGGGTGCTAGGGGACCATATGTGGTGCTGGGGATTGCACCCAGGCTGGCAGCTTGCAAGGCAAAAGCCCTACCCACTGCCCTGTTGCTCTGGCCCCGGGGTTTGCACTGGAGTTGTGCTTGCAAGTGCTCACAATTTGTGTGAGCAGGCTTTGTGCTCACGGGAGTGTGAGCAGCCGAAAGTTGATTGTAGCACACGGCAGTTACAGGGCTTGGATGGCAGCACTGGGATCTCTCATGTCATGCAGAGAACATGATTAGGACTCTTCACTGGCCAGGCAGGTGCGTTAGCCACTGAGCCATGTCCCAGCAGTCCTCCCTTCCCCATTCTTCTGATAGACTTGGGGCTCACACTTGTGGTCACTCACTCTCTGGAGATGACCAGTGAAAGGCTCCCTCCTCTGATGTTTTCCAGCCAGATTTCCTTACCATAAGTAACTGCTGGTTGAGTTTAAAAAATAGGTGCTTTTGTTCCTATCACAGGATAGTTTTTTTCTCTTGTCTTAGACAATGACTTTTTTCCTCAAAGAATTATAATAATGAATTTACATGGTATTTCATTGTCTTTCCCATTTTGTATATTCTGGTGGGAGACAGCTTTTTTCTAATTTACTATTTTTTTCATATTAGTAGTTTTTATCTTTGTGTTTAGTGGTCACACCCATCTGTGCTCAGGACTTATGCTCAGGGGTCACCTTTGGTGGGGGAACTGTTTGGGGTTATGGGGGTCAAACCCCAGTCAGCTGCATGCAAGGCAAGTGCCTTCCTTACCTGCTGTACTATCTCTCCAATTCCCCTTCATTTATTTATTTTTTTTTTGGTGGAGGGGACACGGATAGCCACACTGGTGGTGCGCAGGGATTATTCCTGGTTCTGCATTCAGGAATTGCTCCTGAATTTCTGGGGCTTGGGATGCCGGGAATCAAACCTGGGTGAGCTATGTATAAGGCAAGCACCCTATCTGTTATACTGTTGCTCAGACCCCCTCCTGGCCCCCCCAAACATTTTTTGGCCCCCAATCCCCCATTTTATTTGATTTATTATTAAAACAATTTTTTTTGCGGGGGGGATCACATCTGCTGGTACTCAGAGGTCATTCCTGGCTCTGCAGTTAGGCATCACTTCTGGTGGTGCTTGGGGGACTATACAGGATGGTGGGGATTGATCCCAGGTTGACTGAGTGCAAGGCAAGCACCTTTCCTGATGTACTATCTCCAGCTTCCCTGCTCCCCATTAAAAAATTCTTTTTTTCTTTTTGATTGAGTGACTGTGAGATAGTTACAAAGTTGTTCGTGATTGGGTTTTAGTCACACAATGTTCCAACACCTGTCCCTTCGACACCAATGTGATTTCTTAAAATCTTTGGGTCAGACCCTGAGGTTCTCAGGGCGATTTCTGGCAAGGTGCTGGGGTGTCCTGTGGTTCCTGGGATCAGGCCTGGGCCACCAGGATGCAGAGGCATATGTGTTAGTCCTTTGAGCATTCTCTCTGGCACAGAGGTCAACATCCTCTCGGTGATTTAGTCAACATTTTTATCACACCCGATTTTATTTCTTGTCTCCCCCTCCTCTTTCCTCTGTTAATATTGTGATGAAGGGGACACGTACATGGCTGTGGTGCTTGCTGGGGATTGCACCTTGCAGTTGGAGTGTTTGAAGGCACCAGGCTGGTGAGTGGTTAGAAATTGCTTGGAGGGGACTGGGCCATTCCATATGGTCCCTTGAGCACCGCCAAGGTAATTTCTGAATGCAGAGGCAGGAATAATTCTTGAGCATCGCTGGGGGTGGCCCAGAAACCAAAAAAATAAATTGCTTATAGTGCCAGGGCTCTCCAAGTCAAGCCGCCAGGCACAAACTGTGGAGCTTTAAGTATTTTCTTCTGCATAAGTATGTGGTGATGTCGGGGATCCATGACCTATCGGGTACTCTCGCCTCCAGACCATGTCGTGGGTCCTCATTTTTGAATATATTTTTATATATATGAGTATTTACTATATTTCCAGTTCTGTGTTAGGGGCTTAGGAGACAGAAGTGAAAAGAAAGGAAGCCGCGGGACTGTGACTATTCTGTCAACACCTGCAGCATGATGTAGGTGGAGAGACGCTGCATCCATGGAACTCGGGTGGTAGGTGCAAAGAAACATCACATATGTGGGGCTCAGGTGCTGTAGGTGCAGAGAGACCCTGCATTCATAGGGCTCAGGTGGTATAAGTGAAGAGAGACCCTGCATCTGTGGGGTTGGGTGATGTAGGTGCAGAGAGACCCCGCATCTGTGGGCTTTGGTGGTGTAGGCGCAGAGAGACTCTGCATCCGTGGGGCTCAGATGACCCACAGTCTAGAATGGTGCCAGTCTGCGGGTGTGGAAAGGCTGAACAATGCTGCTTTTAAGAAAAGGTATTATCTCCATTTTATTATAAATCTTAACTGTTTTTATTTGTGGGTCCTGGAAAAATTGTATTTTATGATTTGCATTTTATAGTTTCAGTTAAATTCAGTTGCATAGCATTGATCTAGAGAGGACAGATGGACAAAATACGGTTTTTCTTTTTTTGTGTGTGTGTGTGGGGGAGGGGAGGGTGTTCCTGGAAAATTAACCCAGAGCCTCACAACAAGGCAAGTTTTCTACTGTTTAAAACACAGTAGAATTTTTTTTTTTTAAGTTTTCTACTATTGAGCTCTGCCCCTGGCCCTTTTGTGAGGTATACTGAAGGTTAAAGAGAAAACATGTGGAGGAGGAATGGGGACAACTAAACTAGTAAGGGTCAGCTGTGACTATTTTGTGTAGCACTGTAGCACTGTTCTCCCGTTTGTTGTTCATCGATTTGCTCAAGTGGGTACCAGTAACGTCTCCATTGTGAGACTTGTTCCTGTTTTTGGCATATCAAATATGTCACAGGGAGCTTGCCAGGCTTTGCCGTGCGGGCGGGATACGCTCGTTAACTTGCTGGGCTCTCCGAGAGTGACAGAGGAATTGAACCTGGGTTGGCTGCTGTGCTACCGCTCCAGCTATTTCATATTAAAACTTTTATGGAACCTATCAGACCTCTGAGTAGGAAGAGAATTCTGGGGGGCAAAAATAGCAAGTGTTTAAAGTAGATCATACCAGCAATGCCGAGATGTTGCAATAGCTTGAGGAAGGACTTGGCAGCTTGGTCAGCACTGATAATCCAAACTGGTGCTGTGTAGATGGAGCGGGAGGGCTGAAACTCTGAAAGGTGCAGGTGGGGGAAAGAATGTACAGAGAGGAGGAGGTCGAGAGCCGTTGAACAATGGAGAGGCTTACCAATTTTAGTTTTGATTTTTTTTTTTTTTTTTTTTTTTTGTCCACACCCAGCCATTCTCAGGACTTATGCCTGGGTGTGTTCAGGGATCACTCATGGCATGCTCATGGGACCATATCAGGTGCCAGGGATCAAACCCGGGTTGACCGCATGCAAGGAAAGCACACTACCTGTTGCACTATCTCTCTGACTAACCAGGCATTTATTTTTGAGACACTAGAAAAATGGGATAACAGTTGGTGGGGTTGCGATTTAAAGAAAGGAGTTTACATGCTTATTTTAATTTCAGTTCACAGGAAAAGTGCAAAACAGCACAAATTATTCATGTATCCATCCATTTCCCCCAAATACCAGTTTCGATCATTGTAATTTTTCTGGAACATTTGCAAGTAATTTGTAGATGTACTGCTATGTACCTCTGAATACTTATGTGTGTATTTCTAAAAAGGATGTTCTGTTAATGGCAATAATGAAATTCAAATAAACGATTTTAAAATAACATCGATACAGTGGTGCTTGATATACAAATGTATTTAAGTTTTTCTTGCTGCCTTATTAATGTCCCCTTTGCTGGATCCAGTTTATGATTACATCTTGTATTGAGTTAATATTTTCTGTATTTCTTTGAATCTGGGACATTTCCTGAGTTTGTGTTCTGCTGTCTTCATGTTTTTGAGAAGCATAAACTAGCTGAATTTCCCTGTGTGTAGATTGATTTGGTGTCACCGCAAGTTCAGAATCGGGGCTGGAGCGATAGCACAGTGGGTAGGACGTTTGTCTTGTATGCAGCTGACCCGGGTTCAATCCCAGCATCCCATATGGTCCCCCATGTTCCGCCAGGACTAATTCCTGAGTGTAGAGCCAGGAGTAACCCCTGAGCATCGCTGGGTATTACCCAAAAATGAAAAAAAAAGTAAGAATCAGGAAAACTAGAATGGAGTGATTGCCATTAGTGTACCTGTCAGCAGGCACAATGCTGTTCTTGCTGTTGGAGGGGCGATGTTAAATTTGAATTGCTTAAGGTGCTTTCTGCCAGGTTTCTTCCTACACTCACTTTTTTTTCCTTTCGAAAAATGAAGAAATTCGAGATTTTGAGACAGTATAAGAACCTTATTCTCATCATACTTTGACTAACTATAGCATACATTGAAGAATCTTCTGCAAAACTGTTATTACTATTAACAGCTGTCAGATGGTTAATATTCTTTATTGTGAGAAATTTACTCTAAGGCAGAGTGTTCCCTCCTCCATTATTTTGTTTCCATTAATGTGGTCTCCTTGTTCACAGATTATCCCAGAGCCTCACATATGCCAAGCAAGTGCTTTACCTCTTATCTGTAGCTCCCCTGTCAAAGTGAGAGGTGTTCTTTTTTTGTTTGTTTGTTGTTGTTTTGTTTTGGGGCCATATCTGGCAGTGCTTAGGGCTTATTCCTAATTCTGCATTCAGGGTTCATTCCTTGTGGGACTTGGGAGATCATATGTTGTGCTGGGAATCAAACCTATGTCAGCTGCTTGCAAGGTATGACTCAAACTGGCTGTACTATTGCTCCAGTCCGCAAAGTGAGAGTTTTTTTTTTCCTCTCAGAGAGGGGTTGAGAATATTTAATGTGAATGTTGTATGCCTGAAACAATTCTATTATGAATAACTTTGTAAATCATGGTATCAAACATTTCTGGGGGGGAGTGTATTTAATGTAGGGCCCCACCAGGAGTAAGCCCTGAGTACAGCCTGGTGTAGCCCCCAAAAGCAAAAAAAAAAATATTTAAAGGGGTGTTGGTGTGCTGAATGCACGATTGAGCACAGTTAAAGAAAGTGATTAATGTCTGGAATAAGAGATGAGATCTTTGCATGTTTCTGCTTTAGTTGAGCAACTTTGTACTGAATATGAAAACAGCACACTTAAATTGTCCAATTTTCCCTCCCTTCCCCCCTTCTGCTTTCCTCCCTCCCTCCCTCCCTCCCCTCCCTCCCTCCCTCCCTCCCTCCCTTCCTCCCTTCCTCCCTTTTTTGGACCACATCTAGAAATTCATTCTCAGGGCTTACTCCTGGTTCTGCCCTCAGGGATCACTCCTGGCTGTGCTCTGGGGACCATCTGGGGTGCTGGGGATTAAACCTGGGTTGGCTGTGTGCCCTACGCACTGTACTATCTCCAGTTCCTGGGATGTGGTTTTCTAATTGGGAATATCATCCTGGTGTGAATGGAGGATCAGAGCTCTACATTTAAAAGGAGCAAGTTCTCTTTCTAGTGACTGCCTCCTGTTTGCTGTAGGAAAGAGCCTACTGACCTTAGGCTTGCCTATTGGGTTGATTGCTGCCTGCCTAATGGAAATCTGATCTGTTTCATTAACAAGGTCTGTCTGTTTACAACAGTTTCCTTAGTTTGCTAAGAGTTGTGTGCCTTTCAGTCTAAAGTTACACCACATAACCATCCTGGTCTGTACCTTCAGAGTACTATGATTATTGTTCTCAGGAATTCAGCACCTTACTCATGTACACAGTACCTTGTTCATGCAAGGAAGTGCTCTACTTTCTTTTCCTTTTTCTTTTGGTTTTGTTTTTGGGTAACACTTGGTGATGCTCAGGGGTTACTTTTGGCTCTACACTCAGAAGTTAGTCCTGATGGACACTAGTGTGGGATGCTGGATTTAAACCCTGGTCGGCCTCGTGCAATGCAAACGCCCTTTCCTCTTACTGTCTTTCCAGCTCTACTTCTAATCCATATCCCAGTTCCTATTCTTAGTTTTTCTTTTTTGCAGGGCATGGTGCATATCTGGCAGCGCTCAGGGGTTACTCCTATGGGTGCAAGGGTTTGAACTCAGTGCTTTTTGCATGCAGGGCATATGCTTTACCACTGGGCCACATCCCTTGTCTCTTTTTGGCTTTGTGCCACACCCAGCAGTTCTCACTCCTGACAGGTTCGAGGGTCCATAGGTGGTGCCAGAAATTGAACCCTGTTGGCTGGGTGCAAGGCAGGCGCCTTAGTTGTTTTACTGTCTTGCCAGCACCTTAAAAAGCATTTTTAAAGGTGCTTTGAGGGCTGAGAATGGAGAAAGTTGTAATAGACTATTTTCAAACTATTAAAATACCTGACTCATTTAGGAGCAAAGTTTATTTATGCGTAGCTGGGCTAATAATACACTATAATTTGCGTCTTTGTTATTAATACCACATTAATATATTGGTTTCATTATTAGTACTTGTTACAGATTATTTTAATTTTCTAAAAGTGCTGGTTTCAAAATTGGCCTGTGGTTTAACCCCGCCATCACTTATATGGAAAGCTGTGTAGTACAGTATTCAACCCAAAACTGAAAAAAAAATCCCCCTCAAAACGCAAACCACTCAGATCAGTCTTTTAAAATAGCTTAACATACTATATTAACTGGAATTAGTTTGGTGCTCTAAATTTAATTTTGTTTGTGTTCTTTCCCCCCTATTTTGCATTTGAAAAATTGCTCTATGGGCTGGGGAGATAACTCAGGGGTAACCATCAGATGTGGCTCCCCCAAACAGAAAAAAGACTTTGGAATATTTACCTTTGAAATATTCCACTTTGTCCCTTAAAAAAATTATTCCCTTACCCTTTCCCATTATCATTGTAGCTGATGTTATTGTGGTGGTAGTGGTGGTGGTGGGGTGGGGGCGGTGACTGTTGCACACAGGCCTGGAGTGCTGCTGGCATTTCTTTCTTTTGGCTCTTGGACCTCACCTGGTAGTTCTCAGACCCCATCCTGTTGTGAGGAAATGAGTCTGGGACCTCATGCATGCACCTCATGCTAGCTCTTTGAGCCATCTCTGGCCCCTTACTATTCACTTTCAAACTTAACATTTACAGAGGTGCGGGGCATAGTACTGAAGACCTGACCCAAGCCACACTGTACCCTTGAGCCTGCTTACTGAAGCCCCAGAGTGCTTGTCTGGGGATTGCTTGGCGTGGCCCCTGGGGAGCCATTTTTCTTCTCAAAAAATGGTTCTCTGTGGACTGGCCAGAGTGATAGTACGGCAGGTGGAGCTTTTGCTATATACTCTGCTCACTGGGTTCAATTCCTGGCACCCCAAATTGTCCCGTAAGCACTGCCAGGAGTGATCCCTGAGCACAGAACCAGGAGTAAGCCCTGAGCACTGCCAGGTATGGCCCCCATACAGGTGAAAACTCCCTCAAAACAAGATTTGTATTCCAGCCTACTAAACTATCTCTAGCCTCAGAAGGTTTCATTATATTATTTATTTGTATTTTTTGGCCACACCAGCAGTACTCAGGCCTGACCTAAGATTCTGTACTTAGGGATTGTTCTGGTGGTGCCAGAGGGTCCACTCGGGATGCTGGGCATCAGATCCAGGTCGGCAATTTGTACAGTATATGCCCTGCCTGCTGTACTATTGTCCAGCCCCAGAAGGGGCTCCAAAACTTTTGACCCTTGATTGTCTTCTGGTTCGTTCATGTATCTCGAGAGTCCTAACGGTGGTAAGTAGTGAGCGCCCAAGGGCGAGGTAGACAGGAAAGAATTAACTTGCAATTTTGTAAGAGGAAAATGATCACATTTTAGAATAATTTATCAAATTAAAAAGCAGATTTATATAATGATATGCGCACGTTTTCAGTAGTTTTAATTGTGTAATTGTATAACTGGACTGACTGTCGGATTAGGCACTTTTTTGTTTCTGGAAAAGGTGAGAGCTGTTACTAAGGTCTCTTTCCCTACTTTCCCCTGGTGCAAGGGGTTTGAGGGGTGGTTCAGGAGAAGCAGTACTCCAGGCAGACTCATAAGACCCAGGTGGTGCCTGAAATTGAATCCAGGGCAACTCAGGACTTCCACACACTGTCTACAGCCCTCGGAGCCATCTCTCTAGCCCTGCAAGTCTTTCTAGCTATAGAATTTTAAGATGTGTACATTGTTTACAGGTAAATCAGATCTGATTATGATGAGTTGTTTGTTTCAATAGTACTTATTTGTGGTTTCAGAGAGATTATTACAAGGGGTTAAGGTGCTTGCCTTGAATGTGACCACCCTGGTTCAGTCCCCTAAGCATCGCCATGAGTAACTCTGAGCACAGAGCCCGGATTAGTCTCTAAGCACAGGCAGGTGTGACCCAAATGTCTGCACCCTGTCCCCAGCCCATACATTTGTATTTTCAGGGACCAGGGAGATGGGTCAAGGACTGGCACCTTGAACCATTTCATCTCTGGCACCATATCGTCCCTTGAGCACTCCTGAGAGCTTGCTCTCAACTCACGTTTTAATTTTTTTCTCCTTCCTGTTTGTTGATTTTTCTCTGATGATGGGGAATCCGACACACTTGGCTGTCACTTGAACTTACTGTACACTTGGGCTCCAACTAATATACTTGCATCCCACAGATGTGGTGGAGGTCAGCCTCCCAACACACCATACTGAATGTAAGTGTTGTAGAAGCTCTTGGATAAAGAATGAAAGGACTCATCCTTCCTCAACCCTCTCTAAGCCTGTGTGAGTAGACATGCCAGTGGGGACAGATGACTGGGGCTTCAGAGATGTGCCTGAGTCCTGCTGTGCTGCCCCCTGGTGGATGATCCTCCTTGGTGCTTTTGCAATGTTTCACTTGTTTCTACAAGTCAGTCTTCAGGCAATTAATGTGCTTGGTCATTTAACACATTCTTAAGTGTTTTGAAAATGTATAAGCTTTTATTTCAACATTTTTACAAGGTGTTAAAGTTTAAAATCCAGCCCCACTAAAATTTAATGCCCTGTGCAGATTGTTAATGACAGATTTAGTTTGTGATGGTTTTTCTAATAGTAAAGCTTTCAGAGAGGTGAGAACATGTGGGAGTGAGGGAGAAAAGAGCTGTTTAAGCGCTTTTTTGGCCTACACTGTAGAGAAAGCCTGAGGACAGGGAGATATGCTCTGGTCTCTTTTGAGCGGGAAGAATGTGAAAGCAGTTTTTACCTTTGCCCAGTTCTCTTCCTGTTTGCTTTTGCTTTTTTTGTTTTGTTTTGGGGCTACATATAGCAGTACTCAGGGATCACTTCTGGCAGTTTTCAGAGAGTCATATGCAGTGTTGGGGATCCAACAGATGTCAGCTTCATGTGCCTTAAGTGCCGGAGTGCTTGTACAGCAGGTAGGCGCTTACCTTGCATGTGACCCATCAGGTTCAATCCCTGGTACTCTGTGTGGTCCCCCAAGCCATGCCAGGAGTGATGCCTGTTGCAGAGCCAGGAGGAAGAGGACTACTTAGTGTGGCACCTAAATAAAACAAAAAAGCAAGCACTTTAACCCTTGTCCTATCTCTGTCTGCCCTCTCTCCTTTTGGCTTGCCTTAAACTTTCTGTCATATCAGCATCATAACAAAACCAGTTTCTTCCTTTGAGAGACATGTATCATATAGAGGCTTAGAGATGTGTTGGTTATAGGTGTTGTGTTTTGGAGAAATAGTCACTTTGATTGTCAACATGGCATTACATACAAAAGATTGTCCTGAAATAGTAAGCATAGGTTTGTTATGTTACTTTTTAAGTTTATCTTAAACCATATGTAACATTTTAATAAGTGAAAGTTACAGCAGCCTTGTCATTTTCTAGTCTCTAGGGCTTTTTAATATTCTGGGTTTTTTAAAAAAATATTTATTTATTTTGCTTTTTGGGTCACACCTAGTGATGCTCAGGGGTTACTCCTGACTCATGCACTCAGGAATTTCTCCTGGCAGTGCTCGGGGGACCATTTGGGATGCTGGGAATCGAACTCGGGTCGGCCATGTTGGCTGCGTGCAAGGCAAACGCCCTACCCACTGTGCTATGGCTCCAGCCCCAATATTCTGTTATTTATTTATTTATTTATTTTTTTCGGTGGTGGGTGGACAGGGATGGTGGTGTTTGGGCCACACCTGACAGTGTTCAGGGCTTACTCCTAAGTCTGTGCGTAGGAATCACCTCTGGTAGAGTTTAGGGGACCATAATGGGTACTCTCGATCAAATCCAGGTCAGCCATGTGCAAGGCTAGCACCTAACTGCTGTATTTTTTCTCTGGTCTTGAACTTTTAAGATTATGAAGTAGGTTTTACCTTTAAGGCTACTAGAAAATAATTCTTTTTTAGACTGTAATTTAATTGAAAGTTTGAAATTTCAGTTAAAGCTCAGTCACTGTCATTGTCATCCCGTTGTTCATTTGCTCGAGCGGCCACCAGTAATGTCTCCATCGTGAGACTTGTTACTGTGTTTGGCATATTGAATATGGCACGGGGAGCTTGCCAGGCTCTGCTGTGTGAGTGGAGTACTCTCAGTAGCTTGCTGGGCTCTCCAAGAGGGACGGAGGAATCGAACCCGGGTCATCGGCATGCAAGGCAAACGTTCTACCTGCTGTGCTATCACTCCAGCTCAATTAAATTAGAGCTCTAAAGAAAAAAAAATCACAATTAGATTTTTCTAAAAACTTTGTTGAAACCAATGCCTCATACTTTTGATGGTCTTACCTAACCACTATTGTATTCGGAGATCTTAAAATGATTGCCCAGTAGGAGGAAAATTGTTGAAATGTCATAGGTGTTTGGTCTTTTATTAAAGTCTGCACAGATACTTGGTTTATTCATGTTTCGTTGGGGGCTGAGTGAGGCCGGATATTTGGTTACTTTGAAACTATCAGTTCTGTTGAGGTGACCCTTCTTAGACCGCCTCTAAGATGTATATGTGAACTAGAAAATTTCTAGTATTTTTGCCAAGATGATTCAGATTTATGTTATTATGCGTTTATTCAATAGTTTTTTTTTCTTCCCATTTTATAGCACTTTAAAAGAGTTTGAGGCTTTCTAAATGATCAGTGACTTTTTTAAAAATCAGTTTTATTGCATCACCATGAGATACAGCTACAAACTTTCATTATTACATTTCAGCCATACAATGCTCGAGCATCCCTCCACCAGCGCACATTTTCCACCACCGTTATTCTCAGCATCCTTTCCGCCACCCTCACCCCTTCCCACTCCCTGCCTCTGTGGCAGGTATAATCCTTCTTATTCTCTCTCTAATTTTGGGTGTTATGGTTTGCAATACAGATATTAAGAGGCCATCATGTTTGGTCCTTGGGTCTACTTTCAGCACATATCTCCCATGCCAGGTGATCCCTCCAATCATCACGTACTTAGTGGTTCCTTCTCCATCCCAGCTGCCCTTTCCCCTTGCACATGGGCCGGCTTCTAAACCATGGTGTGATCCTTCTGGCACTTATCTGTACTGTCTTTAGGTGTTTGTCTCATACTGTGCTATTTTATATTCCTCTAATGAGTGCAGTCATTCTGTGTCTGTTCCTATCTTTCTAATTTCACCTAGCATGACCAGTGACTTTTATTTATTTATTTTTTCAGTGAAGTAAATAGATTTTATTTGGAGGATTTTTAGGTATGGAGGGAGAGAGAGTAAGAGAGAGTAATGTCCTCAAGGGAGAACACGGACTTCTCCAAGGGCAGAGAGAGCCCTTACACACATCCTAACATTAGACACGAAAGCATGAAAGTACACATCTCAAGAGGGGAGATGCGGGGACCACATGTGCTCGGCCACATGGGCGCAAGCAGCACATGGGCTCGGACAGCATTATGCACCAACCAGTGACTTTTAATTAGAAAAAAAAAATCAGTAACTTTTTTGCATGGAAGTTATGCAGTTGACACTGTAGCACTGTTGTCCTGTTGTCCTGTTGTTCCTCGGTTTGCTCAAACGGGCACCAGTAACGTCTCCATTGTGAGACTTGTTGTTACTGTTTTTGGCATATCGAACGTGCCACGGGAGCTTGCCAGGCTCTGTCATAAGGACAGGATACTCTTGGTAGCTTGCCAGGCTCTCCGAGAGGGGCGGAGGAATCAAATCCTGGTCCTCCACGTGTAAGGCAAATGCCCTACTACTGTGTAGAAATATGAAATTGTAGTTAGGATTTTGAATTGGGGTTTTCTCCTAAGGTTTTTCCTTTCCCCTTTTCTTTGTTGCTTTACTATCCAGGGGTTGCATCCTGCTTGTAGTTAGCAATTATAGGAAATACTTAAACTATTTTTAATTATTTTTGGGTCTTGGACCATACCTGGCTGTGTTCAGGGCTTACTTCTTGCTCTGCTACACTCAGCAGTCACCCCTGGCAGTGCTCAAGGACCATATTTGGTGCTGGGGATTGAACCTGGGTCAGCCAGGTGCAAGGTAAATATCTTTCTCATACTACTGTTTTTCCAGCCTCAGCAGTTATACGGTATAGATGCACTTAGTTAGAGTGGTCAATATATTCAGAATTTAACAGAATTCTTAAAATTTTAGGGGGCTGGAGAGATAGCACAGCAGGTAGCGCGTTTGCCTTGCATGCGGCCGACCCGGATTCGATTCCCAGTATCCCATATGGTTCCCTGAGCACCGCCAGGAGTAACTCCTGAGTGCAGAGCCAGGAGTAACCCCTGTGATCACCAGGTGTGACCCAAAAAGCAAAAAAAAAAATTAAATATTAGGGGTTTTTTTTTGGGGGGGCACACACCCAGCAGTGCTCAAGGGTTACTCCCAGCTCTGCACTCAGCAATTAGTCCTGGTGATGCTTGGAGAAGCATGTGGGATGCCAGGAAATGAACCTGCTGTACTGAAGATCAGTTCTGTCCCATTGAATGGTGTAATTAAGCAACGGATTGTGGAACACATTCAAGTTAACTTCCCCAGGCTGGTGAGCTGCTCCAAGAGCCGCGTGCACACCTTGCATGCATGCACAGCACTGCCTGACCTCCTGAGCACTGCTGAGCAGCAAAAACCAAGAAAACCAAAAAAAGGGACCCCTGCCCCTTGTTTTGTACTTCTGTTACTTGTACCCAATTTTTCTTCCCTTTATTCTGTTGCTGTTGAATGGAGCCTCATCTCAGAGTCGCCCAGTCAGCCACATAATACTCAACAGGGCTCTCTGGTACTCACATGTGCTCACAGGGTTCATACTCTCGGCTGATGTGCCTTTGGTGTTCTGTGGGAGTTCTGCACTTCAGTGCGGGTTCTCACACATCTGGTTGTGTGTCAGGAATCACACTCCAGTGGCATCTGGCGTCCCTGAAAGCCGAGCAGCTGGTACTGGGGCTGACAAGGTGTACAGGGATAGCACCGGGATGGCACCCATGGCCTCATGCTTGCAGGGAAGGTGCTGTTGAGATGGCTCCCAGTGCTCAAATGCTCCTCCTCCTCTTCTTCCCCCTCCCCTCCCTCTGTGTCAGGTATCACTTCTGGCAGAACTTGGGGATTTTTATGTAGTGCTTAGAATTTAACCGGAGTTCGCTGTGTGCAAGTGCCCTACCCACACTTCCTCCCTCCCTCCCTCCCTCCCTCCCTCCCCTCTCCTTCTCCCTCCCTCTCTCTCTCTTTTTTTTCTTTCTTTTCTTCTTACTGTGACACTAAAATTCACCCCCACCCCAATATTGCAGGTGTAAAAAGGAACTACAGAAATTAGTTAAAATATTTTAATGTCATGTAAAAATTTTGACAAATTCTACATTTTCTTTCTAATTCTTCAAAATTCTTTTGTAATGTATACACAGAAGAATTCAGTTTGGACTTAGACATTTCTTGTGCTCAGTGATTATTCAAGTGGGCAGAGTAATTTTATTATTTAGAGTAGTTTTATTATTTAGCTTATTCTAGTGGGCTAGTGATTATTCCAGTGGACAGAGTTGATTTAAGATACACTGCTTTAGAAATCACATATTCAAAATTATATGAGTCTTGTTGGGGAAAAAATGTGATTTGTAAAATTAGTTTAACTGTGGAAAAATGTGGGAGTAATTTTCAGTATGACTCAAACATATTAGGGTTTTGTATCTAATGGTTTTATTTCTTTGTGACTATCCCAATTTTTAAGGAAGACATGTAATTTGTTATATTGTATTACTGTGCTTATAAAATGATATAGTTTGAGGGACTGGAGTGGGAATGGTGCTTTCTTTACATGTGGCTGACCCAGGTTTGATCCCATCACCCCATATGGTCCTCAAGCCCACCAGGAGTGAACCTTGAGTAGGGCCAGGAGTAAGTTCTGAGTACCATTGGGTGTTACCCAGAAACAAACAACAAGATCAAAACAAAAGTTATACTTTGAGTTATACTGACAACTGAGACTTTTATTTAAATAGTAACTCTCACTGGTGAGAGGTCAGCTACATGTCTTCCTGTGGTTGTTTGAAATGCTGATGATGAGTTTTTGATTTAAAGATGCATTTTAGATTAAGTATGAAGAACAGACAACTTTGGTTAGTTAGGAATTCAGGATCAGTTTGCGCTCTATGAATTCGACTGTTAGTTTTCAAATAGCTTACTCTTGTCTTTTTGTACATAACTTTTTTTGTTTGTTTTTGGGCCAGATCTGGAGATGCTCAGGGGTTATTCCTGCCTCTGTACTCAGTGATCACTCCTGGTGGGGCTCTGGGGACACCATGCCAGGGATGGAACAGGGGTTGATTATGTTAAAGCCCTGCCTGCTGTACTAGCTCTCCAGCCCCTTTGCATATATCTTAAGGAAGAATTAATAACTTTGACTAAGATCTTCCTTAAAGGGATGGTAAAAGTCTCTTCAAATGAGAGCTATGAGTATTATTAACAGCACTGTGAGTCACAGAATCTCAATTAAAAAAGAGCTGACAGTTTGCATAAATGCATTCGTAGTAACTGCAGTACCTAGAAGAACAATCTGCTTTTCTTGGACCCAGGCCATACTGTCTCCCGTGAAGTGTCCAGTTAATTTTTGAGGCTCGCAGGCAGTTCCCTTAGATAAAGATGGTGAGGTATGTAACTTCTTTTGGGGTTTGTTTCTGTTTAATCCAGTGTACTCAGGGACTATCCTGTTTCTGAATGACCCCTGGTGGTGCTCAGGTGCTTATGTGGTACAGTAGAGTCAGTAGATACAAATTAGGGTCAGTGAGATTCAAAGTAAGTCCTGTACTCCGTCCAGCCCCAAAATACACAACTTTCAAAGAAGAAATACAAGGGCCAGCTAGAGAATACAGGGTAATGTGATAATTCAGGGATTGAGCACTTGTCTTCCATTCTGCCTACTCTTTCTGGATCCCCGACACCACAAGAAACACTTCTGTAGTTTAGTTAAGGGTTTAAAACATGGATATAGTTCTCATGGTGACTTGAACTGGGGTGTGACAAAAGAATCACTTGGATTCTCATTTAGAATGGTAATGTCGAGAAATCTGTGCTTCTGTATTCCTTGTGTAAGCAGTGTTAATGAGTGGTGCATACTAGAGGCCAGAAAACTACTGAGCAGCAGCAAAGAACAGTGAGTTGAGATGGTTTTATCCACCTGGGTTCTGCCCTGTTCAGTAGATTTTCAGTAGTCAGTAAAATGTGTGTGTGTAAAGCCATATCTTTCAGACCATTTCTAGAGTGTCTGGATTAGGATATCTGTGCTGCCATCTGTAATAATTTAATTTTATTTTAAATTTAATTCTGTATTATTTCCTTTTGTTTTATGTTTTGGAGGTCTCCTAAGTGCTGCACAGGAGGCTGGGGCCCTTCATGGTGATTCTTGGACAACCAGGATGGAGGTTCAATGCAAAGGAGTGAGGCCCTGTTGTGCCAGAAATTATTGGGGTCACTTGGTGGTGCTCAGGACTGCACTGAGTGATGTTAAAGGGAACTTGTGATGCTGGGGATCAGACTGGGGTCAAATGCTAGGCATGTGCCCTAAGCACTGGGTTGTCTCTCCAGTTCCCTGAGTTATTTATTTATTTTTTAAATGGCTTTTTTTTTTTTTAACTGGATGGTAAGTTTGGGGTCTGAAACCATCTGAAAGCATCTCTGTAGTGTATCATTCTGTGTTGCTCTCTTCCAAGATATTTATTTCTGAGTCTCTGAATCATGGCCATTACTGAGCTTATGTGGCACCAGAGGCAGTTCCTGGGCATGACTTGCTGGGCTACCAGAAGCACAGGGAGATGGGGGGAAGTCACCCATTCCCGATTCTGCGAGTCTGTAGATTTCATTCACAAGTCCCGCATAACTGGGCTTTTCAGCATATTCACTCATGGATGAGGCTCGTCCAAGCCTGTGGAGAGTGGCCATGAGCATGGCTGCTGTTGATTTCTGGAGGTTTTCAGCTGTTGGGGTAAGTAGGAAAACTTCCCCCTCCCCACCCCGGTGCCCAAGATGAGACAGTCTGGCACAGGATCCAAAGGCATCTCTGGTGTATCATACCAAAATAAACATTTTGGTGCTTTCAATGTGATGGCCCTTAGTCCACAGTTGGAATAACTCCCTCCCTCCTTTCCTCCTTCCCTCTCTCCCTCTCTCCCTTCCTCCCTTCCTCCCTCCCTCTCTCTCTCCCTCCATCCCTCCATCCCTCTATTTTACCCTCCCTCCACCCCCAGTAGTGCTCAGGACTTCCTCCTGGTTCTCTGTTCAGGGATCACTACTGGTGTGGATCAGGGGGATTATATGTGGTACCTGGAGTTGAATTGGGTTGTACCTAGCTATTTGTCAAAGATTGCTTACTCTTTGGGGCAGCGGGACTCAGAGAGCTGTGGCAGTGCAGAATCTCATGATCATACTCTTGTAAGGCAGGCACCCCCCCCCCCCCCCCCGAAAACTCTTATTTTCACCTTTTGACGAATGTGCCACGTGTTAACATTTTTGGATATTTGATATGATTGTGTTATCGTTATGAGTGAAAACACAAGGGTGAATATTGCTTAGAGGGGCCAAATTTGGAAGCCAGAATGCCCAGAGATGCATCTGATCTCTTCAAATTTGAGTTGTATGTACTCCGACAAGTTAAACTTCCCCTGTTGTTTTCTAATTTTTAAAAGGTTGTTGGAGAGTTAAATTAGAGACATAATTGCTACTGTAACAGTACCGTATATATTGGGTGACTTGAGCAATAGATCTTTATTAATTTTTATCTTCCTTGCAATGCTGGGTATTACGCTAGGTGGCCTGCATGCATGGTGTGGCAGGCCCCCCCCCTCCCCCACATTCAGCCTCTGGGGTAGTGAGAAATAGTGCTGGGAAAGGAGACAATCAAGTTGATTGGTTGACAGATTGTTTCTGCTCTCCTCACAGCAACCCTCTTGCCTGTGTTCCTCCTGGAGTGTCTGTGGAGAGCTCCAGGCCTCTTACAAAGATAATCCTGTTATGTTGACTCTGCCCTAATTACTTCCCAATACTACTGTTTGGGGGTAGGATTTCAATGAATGAATTCTTGGAGGATGAGATGGGGTGGGGGCACACATAAGCACACCAATAGAGCACTTAACAGTTTTTTTTTTTTTGATGGTTTTTGGGCCACACCCAGCAATGCTCAGGGATTACTCCTGGCTCATGCAGTCAAGAATCACTTCTGATGGTGCTTAGGGGACAATATAGGATGCCAAGGATTGAACCTGGGTCGTGGCTGTGTGCAAGGCAAGTGCCCTACCCCCTGTACTCTCTATGGTCCTTACTCTTGTGGTCCCCGAGCACTTATATTCTTATGTGTTTTCAAACTTTACAGTAGAAGGACAATAAAAGTATCAAAGACGTTTGATAAAAGCATTAGTAGGAGCCTGAAAGATTACAGGGGTTCATGCTCTTTTGAGTTCCCTGAGCTCCATCAAGACCAAGATTCTCACCTGAGCTCAGAGCCAGGAATGACTCTGGAGCACCTCTGAGCATGGAACAGACTCTTCCCTTAGTCCTCCCCCAATACCCCTGAAAAGGTAGAAAACCCGCTAATAATCTTAAGTTTGAATCGAAAATCATTATGGTTGGAACTGGAGTGGGTAGTTCAGGGTGGGGTGCTACCTTTCATGCAGCCAACTCAGCTTTTGTCCTGGGCACCCCACCCCATACGGTCCCCTTGGCCCCACCAGGAGTAAGTCCTGGGCATAGCCAGGTGTGTGCCCAGGATAAATATAACAGCAAGAAATCATCACGGTTTATTTTTTTTTCTTTTCTTTGTATTTTATGCCTTGTTGATCCCTGAACCATACATTTTTGCTGCTTTGGTTTCGTGAGAGCTTGCTCTGTCTCCTGTGAAGCTGCCTGCTTCTGTTTGGGAACAGTCTGCTCCTTTTCAGTAAGGCTCATCTGCATGAGGCGGGGGGGGGGGGGGGGGGGGGGTTCTCGCAGGGCTTCATCTGATCACCAGGACTGTTTCCTGGGGCTTTTATTTATTTATTTGTGAAACACTATGAGGTACAGTTGTAGACTTACAGACTTTCTCGTGCTTGGGTTTAAGTTATGATCGAGTACCCATCCCTCCACCAGTGCCCATTCTCTACCACCAATGATCCCAGTAGCCTTCCTACCCCCCACCCCACCCCACCTCTGTGGCAGAGCATTCCCTTTTACTCACTCTTTCCTTTAGGGTGTTGTAGTTTGCAATAGAGTTATTGAGTGACCATCGTGTTCGGTTTATAGTCTACGTTTAGCATGCATCTTGCATCCTGAGCGAGTCCTCCAAACATCCTTTACTTGGTGTTCCCTTCTCTATCTGAGCTGCCTTTTCCTTCCTGGGGCCTTTATTTCCTGGATCAACTCTACAATTTTTCTTTCAAACTATGTGTTTTCTTGCTCTAGCCTAGGAGCAATGGGCACCTTAGTAAAAGGGGCCTCCCCATGCCCAGATGTCATTTGTGTGCTGCTATGAACTGGTATTCTGAAGATGAGGGCAGCCTCTATGGGCAGGAAGTACACAAATTGAACCTGAGCATTTGTATCATAGCAGAAAGCAAAAAAGATCTCAGAGTACTGGATATTTTAAAAGATGGCCAAACCAATATGAAAGGGCTCCCTCCTATGACTGACTAAAGAAGGGGCACTTTAGAATCCAGAAATAATTAAATGTATTGGGTTGGTGGTCGTCGCATGATGTTCTTGAGGGTGGCACTGAAGAATTTCGTTGAAATGGTATCACCCTGCCGAACCCCTTTCTTGACATCGATGATTACTTCTTTGTAGAATGGTGAGATCCTGGTAGTGAATCCGCAGTACAGCTCACGGAGGATCTTGCTGTATTGAGTTTGAATGCCCTGATTGGCTAGGGCTTCAGTGACCGCTTCCGTCTCAACAGAATCAAAGGCCTTCTTTAAATTAATGAACGTTAGGCAGAGTGGCATCTTGAACTCCCGAGAAACCTCAATGAGCTTGATTATCGTGTGGATATGGTCGATGGTGCTGAATCCTTTGCGGAACCTGGCTTGCTCGCATGGTTGTCCTTCGGTTGTCCTTCATCTAGTGTTCTGCCAATCCTATTCAGGATGACTCGAGTGAACAATTTGTAGATGACAGACAATAGGCAGATCGGGTGATAGTTGCCAATGTCATGGATGTCTCCCTTCTTGAACAGTAGTACAGTCCTGCTGGTTTTCCATTGGGATGGAACCTTGCATTCAGACAGGTAGTGTGTGAAGAGCCGAGCCAGCGTATTGATGAGTACCGACAGCAGGTTCTTCAGGTGTTCAGGTCTGACCTTGTCTGGGCCGGGTGCTGTTCATTTCTTTACTGACGAAATGTCGTGTTGGATTTCGGAAGGGAGAACATTGGGAACGACATATCCATCCTGTGGAATTTGGTATGTCGGCGGGTGGACATGGCTATTGAAGAGATTTGAGCAGAAGCCATGGATAATCTTCTCCATTGCCCTTCTGAAAGATGTGATAGATCCATCAGGACGTCAGAGACCAGTCATCTTGGTCTTGTAGTTGGCAAAGGACAGGCGGGCATTATGAATACCATCGATTGAATATGATGTGGTCTATTCCATTGTGGAACCGTTTACTGGGAGACTCCCATGTCCAATGTTTAGGTTCAGCCTTCTGGAACTGTGAGTTACCATGGATGGTCTTGGTCGACATGATGAACTCAGACAGTCTCTCACCCTGTTCGTTCCATTCTAGGTTATGGGTCCCGATGTGAAGTTCTTCGGCTGATCTTCTCGGTCCGATCTTGGCATTAAAATCACCCACAATGATCTTGTAGAAGGTGTGGTCTTCTTTATAGAACTTCTCCAGCTCCATGTAGAACTTCTCAATTTCTCCTTTATCATAATTAGATGTTGGTGCGTAGACAACAAAGATAGAAACTGCTGGCAGTGAGCCACATCTATTCAAATGTAAACGTCCAATTTGGGTTGTTAGGCATTCGAATGAATCAATGCCCAAGTTTGTGTTGACAAGGACACCGACACCTCCAACACCTCTTTTATCACATGTTCCGAGGAACAGTTCTTCTCCAGTATCGAAAACGGCATGATGAGATTGGTGCCTTCTTGTCTCAGTCAGACCAAGAATGTCTTGCTTGATCTTTCGCGCTTGTACCATCAGGTCCTCGATGGATGCATCTGATGCTAGCATACGTGCAGTGAAAGTACAGATGATCATTTTTGTCTTCCTTCATTGTGGCAGCCTAGTTCGGCCTTGAGATTTTATCGGCCTCTCCTTTCTCATCCTTCTCAGTGCTGCCATGTTGGTGAAGCCTTCAGGGTCAGGTGAATGAGACCCATAGTAATTACTGGTTTTGGCATATGGAATACACAGTGGATAGCTTGCCAGGCTCTGCCGTGCGGGCAAATACTCTCGGTAGCTTGCCAGTCTTTCCGAGAGGGATAGAGGCTTTTGGGGCGACCTCTAATCGCCCTCATAGGTGTTATCATATTTGAACCCTATCAAATATGGTACGGCAATTCCGGAAGATGGGTATTTAGTGTCTTATGATGTGTCGCAAAGCGGCCGCGCAGGTCCGTAATGCATCCTGGAGTGTGGCGGTGGCTGGGTAGTGGAGGTAGTGTCGGTAGTGGAGGTCTGCCAGTGGGTTATTTATCTGGTCCCGGTAGGGGTATGGTGAGTCTTCTGTGCGCCATCCGATCCCTGGGTCTCTGGTGGTTGGTGGAAGCAGGCAGGGCAGGGTAGGGTGCGGCTCCTCATTATAATTCCTTTGTCACCTGTGGTTGGTGGGAGCAAGCAGAGAATCTCTGTCCTTAGGTCCGTTGAGCTTGGAGTCCAAGGCCTAAGAGAGTTTCGCTTATCTTGTTCTGTGGGTTTTCAGTCGTGCGTGAGTCTCGGCCGGAGCTGCCATGCGGGTCCGGAAAGCGTCCTGGAGTGTGGCGGCGGCTGGGTAGTGGAGGTCTGCCAGTGGGGTATTTATATCTGGTCCCGGTAGGGGTTGAGCGTGGAGTCCAAGGTCTCAGAGAGTTCTCCCTCGAGAACATCATGTGACAACTGGAATGGGAAGGAATGGGAATGAAGATAGATGGTCGGCAACTATACCACCTCCGCTTTGCTGATGATTTTGTTTTAATAACACCAAACATCAGCCAAGTGGCACAAATGCTGGCCGACTTCGACCGTGAGTGTGGAAAGGTAGGACTACAGCTGAATCTTATGAAGACAATGTTTATGAGAAACAGCCTTGTTCCTGATGCCCCATTCGCTCTCAATGGAACGACCATCTCCGAATGCAACAGCTATGTGTACCTAGGTCGAGAAGTCAACATGACAAATGACCTGGCACCCGAGCTGCGCAGGAGGAAGAGAGTGGCTTGGAATGCTTTCAAGAACGTCGAAGAAATAGCTAAAAGGACGAAGAACCGGAGGACGAAGAACCTCCGGCTCCGGGCACATCTCTTTGATTCCACTGTTCTTCCTGCATTAACATATGCCTCAGAGACCTGGGCCCTACGCAAACAGGATGAGAACGCTATTCGGGTCTCCCAAAGAGGAATTGGAAGAGCTATGCTTGGAATATCACGTTTCACTCAAATGAGAGAAAGAATCCGGAGTTGCGACATCCGTTGACGATCAAGAATCAGGGACACTGTCTCGTTTGCCAAGATGTCGAAAATCAAATGGGCTGGTCACGTAATGAGATTTAAAGACGACCACTGGACTAGAGCTGTTACCGACTGGATTCCACAGGAGGTCAAAAGACCGTGTGGCCACCCACCTACCAGACGGTCAGACTTCTTCATCAAGATCATGAACGATCAGTTTGAGGCTCTTCGTGTTCCTAGAGCGAACAGACGCCATTGGGCTACACTAGCACGCGACAGGGACAAATGGAGACGTTACTGGCACCCGCTTGAGCAAATTGACAATTAACGGGAAGTCAGGTGATCAAGTGATCAAGATTGGGTTGGTGGTACATGCAAAATATCTGTGAATCCTGGAAATGTAATTTTTGGGCAATGCCTGGTTATCCAAATACTATTCTGAAAAATTTGAAATAGCTGCCTGTAGGTTCCTTTGTAAGTAGATTGAAATATGGTCTCATGAAGCTGATTTATTTTGGAAATTTCAAGAAGCCAAAGTGAAGGAATAGGGGAAAGTAAGGAGTTAGGAAAATCCAATGGAGAGTATTTTGCTAAGGTTGCCATGAGGAGATGGGACCTTAGAGAAATGTGCAGAATGTCTCCCAGCTGGAGGATATGAGAAACTAGCCTCTGGCTTCCGCTTCTTGTACATTCCGTGTATTTGGGACTTTATTGCTCCCACGTAGGGGGTAACTCCTGTTCTTCCCTGAGCGCTGGAGAAAGCCCTGAAGTGAGAGAGCCAAGCTGCCTCAGATGCATGCTCAGGGATGGAAGGAGCCTGACCACTGCAGCGGGAACAGGACTCTCTCCGCATGTGAACGCGTTCAGAGGGGGTCAGCGATGTGATGAAAGGACACAGAACCGTTGGCTGCAGATGGGAAAGACTCATCTTGACCTGCCTTCCCTGTACTTAACCATGTTTCTGATTATTCAGATTTTTGAATAGGAAAGTTGTTTTTTATGGAAGAATTCCAGCTTTAAAAACAAAACAACAAAGGTCCAGAGAGCATAGTAGAATGAGAGTCAGTTTTGAATCTCAGATGACTACTAGGGTTAAGCAGAAGTCATGAATGGTTACTGACACCATAGGAGGAATAACTAGGGATACAGTATGTCTTAATGTGAAATATGAAAGTCCCCCAACTTTCATTGGGGAGCAGCAGGGACAAAAGCTAAATGGGAGTCTTCATATCTAATATCACTTTTTTAGGGGACAGAAAAAGAGACTGAGCCACTGTCATGGAGTAGTTAGCAAAATATTGGCACTGAGAAACCATAAGACAAATGTCAGGTTTTTGTATTAGTTTTTGGGCCACACCTGGCTGTGCTCAGGGATTACTCCTTGGCTACTCAGGGAACTGTAGGATCCCAGTACTGAACTCAGATCGTCTGCCTGCCAGGCAAATTCCTTACCCACTGTATAGTCTTTCCAACCTCCCCAAAAGAAAATGTTTGTTGTTTTTTGTTTTAATTGTTTAAGGGGCAATGGTGCAAAGGGATGGCCACATGCTTTGCAAGTACAAACACCCTACCCGCTGTGCTACCACTCCAGCCCATAAATTCTATATAATCAACTTAATAGATGATGTCAAAGTTTTTATGTTTTGGATTTCCTGTGGACCCGTCCTGGCCATCCTTGGCCAACTAGGCTGACATCTGAGTGCCAGGACCCTGCGGGGCTAACCTGGCAAGTACTAGGAGGGCCCTGAACCACACTCCGATACTGGGACCTCCACGGCTATACGTGCTGGTGCACAAGCTCCCATGTGATTCCACGGTTTGAACCTGGGCCAGGCCAAGCCCTAACCTCTGCTCACTCTGTTTCCTATTCCTGTGTTTTCATTTTTAAATGCAGATGATTACATCAGTATTTTTCTGAGTATTGTTTTTAAATGTAGTATGGCAATTGCTCTTTAATTCATCATAAACTAAGAAAGTCTTTGGAAATGTTACTTTCTGTATGGTAGATCTGTGAGTATTCTTTATACATTGTCTTTATTCTTTTATCTATTGTAAATAGAATACATTATCAATAGAAGAGCTTTTTAGGTGCTGCTATTGTTCAGGCTCTGAATATAACTGTGAATGAGAAGTCTAGTCCTTGGTAGTAATATTTATGTTTATCCCATCACAGTTTTTATGTGTTTTAGGAGGTGGTAAAACACCCTATATTTTGTTGAACCTTATTGATAGTAATTATATGATAGAAACAAATATCTAATTTCTTGACTCAGGTTATATTTATATTTGATTCTAAATATTTGATTCTAAAATTTCATATGGGAGTTTGGAGAGGCAGACTGATACCTGCTGGTGTGTGGGGCTATTTCTGGATCCTTGCTGGGGTTAGGTAGGGGCTTAGCTCCCAGTGATCCTTAGGATGCACTGTTGCCAGGGATTGAACCCAGGGCCTCCACATACAAAACAAGGTGATGGTATTTTAATTTTATTGCCAACTTGATTAGCATTGAAGACTGTGGTGGATTTTTGCAAGTAGTCTTCAGGTCTGAAGTTAGTGTTTCTGTGCTGGATGATTAGATTTGAGCCAGGTATTTCTTTTAATGTTGAACTTTTTGACTCTTGTACTCATAGAATGAAGCATGGTATTAGGAACCAGAAGTGCAAATGCAGTTTATAGTCTTTTACTAGTTAGTGGGAAAGAACCATTCTAGATCTCCAAATACTTGCTATATCAAAATTACCCGATGTTTGTCTAAAATAAAGCGAGAGAATTAGATAATGGAATCAGGATAATTAAGGGAAATAATTGTTCTGCAGTCTCCCTCTCCCTCTTTCTCCTCTCCCCCCATTTTCTCTTTTTAAAGGTCACACCCGCTGGTGTTTGGGGGTTATTTCTGGCTTTGCACTCAGGGATTACTCCTTGTGGGCTCAAGGGACCGTAGGGGATGCCCGGGATTAAAAACCTGTGCCGGCTGCATGCGAGGCAAGCGTCCTCCTTTCTGTACTATCTCTGGTCCTTTCCTTTGGTTTTTAAGGAATATCTCGTGATGCTCAGAGCTTACTCTTGGCTCTGTTTGGGGATCATTTCTGATATGGTTCAGGGAACCATATGCAGTGCTGGGAATCAAACTGGGTTGGCTGCTTGAAGGCAAGTGCCTTACCTACTGTCCTTTCTTTCCCTGCAGTAATTTTCAGTGAATGGGTGAAAATGTATGTCCAAGACATACATTTTACATTTTGTTTGTTTTTGGGTTTTTTTTTCTTTTGGGGTCACACCTGGCAATGGTCAGGGGTTGCTCCTGGCTCTGCACTCAGGAATTACTCCTGGCAGTGCCTGGGGGACCATATGGGATGCTGGGAATTGAACCCGGGTCGGCGGTGTGCAAGGCAAATGCCCTACCCACTGTGCTATTGTTCCAGCCCCCTGGACATACATTTTGAAGAATATATTTCCCCAATGGATTACTTGAAATGTACAGAAAATTATATACTAATTAAGTTCTTGGGATCCCTGTGTCCATGAACATTTGTTTTAGTAATATGGTTCGTTGATTACCTTCTAGATGACCTAGGTAAATGAATGTCCATTTACATTTTTACTTTAGGGGAAAATTTGGGGTAATCCATATACTCATCAAATGAATACAGTAGGATTAAATACTTAATACTCTGCTGCTTGATTAAAGCGATTATTACATGTGGGTAGTAAATCTTAGCTCCAAGGATACCCAAAGTAAGTAGTCATACACTCTGAGTAACTCTACTGGTAGCAAAAGTGATTTAAAACAGTTTTAGGAAACGTTCAGAATAAGAGAAGGAACACATGGAGGGTGCGGGATCCCGGAGGAAAAGAAAAAAGAAAAAACAGGTTCCAAAAAGAGCCGAGAGCACCGGCAAGTTCCAGATGGAGTAGGCGCCGCATCCCGCCTCCCCCAGATGGAACCCTGGTGACCAGAAGCCTCTACAAACACAGCTCGAGTATGCGGGAACGAGGACTTTTTCTCAAAACCGCGCGGCCGCGCGACATCTCTCTATATACAAAGTGATCAATGAGAAGTAAACCACCCAATCTTTCTCCCTGAAAATCAGAGTTAAGTTTGGAGCATGGCCACAGCCCCAGAAACACAAGGACTTAATGCAGAAACCAGCAGCTTAGAGCAGAAAAGTGAACGGACGATGAGTTAACCCAGGCCATCATTTCTGCCCAGAGGGGAAAAGGGTGTTGCCCCATTCGCCCTCTCTTCTCTGGAAAGAAGGATGGCGGCCGCATGGGAGCCTTGTGGACAGCAGGTATGAGCCGGGGGTGTGGGGGCGACTAAAACCTCATGGGAAGGGGGGGCGTTCTGGTCCGTCCTTCACGCCCTACCGAGGTCACCAGTTGCCCCCCACGAGCGGCTCTCCAGCACGGCCACGGCCCCAGAAGCACAAGGACTTAATGCAGAACCCAGCAGCTTGGAGCAGAAAAGTGAACGGACTCTGCATTGATCCAGGCCATCAAGTCTGCCGGAGGGGAAAGGGTGTTGCCCCATTCGCCCTCTCCTCTCTGGAAAGAAAGATGGCGGCCACATGGGAGCCTTGTGGACAGCAGGTATGAGCCGGGAGTGTGGGGGCGACTAAAACCTCATGGGAAGGGGGGCGTTCCGGTCCGCCCTTCACGCCCTACCGAGGCCACCGGTTGCCCCCCGCGAGCGGCTCTCCAGCACGGCCAGGACTCCAGAACACAGAAACCAATTTCTTAACTATCTGACTTTCAGTAGAAATACTTCCAGGGTCAATAGGTAAAAGAGCAGAAATCCAAAACCAACATTTAATTCTTGAACCCAGCCGTAGAAAGCAAATCACTTCACAATGCTTTTTCAGCATGTCTGATTTGGGGGGGGGGGTAAACTCTAAATAATAGTGGTGAATCTTTTATTGAAACAATGAATCTAATCAAAGCAGATAGAGTGTTAACTAGAATTCATCTGCTTCACAGGGACGGGGAGGGGTGGGGGGTGGGGTTTTATTGGGGTTCTTCATGGTAAAAAATAAGTATTGGTAAAGGGAAATGTGTTTGATATTTGCATGACTGAGACATAAACCTGAAAGCTTTGTAACCTTTCCCACAGTGATTCAATAAATAAATTAAAAAAAAAAAAAACAAAAACAGTTTTAAAGTCTTTGATTAGAAGGGTTTTTTTTTTTTTTGGTGGGGGTGGGGCATGCCCAGAGGACTTACTTCTGGCTCCACCCTTAGGGATCACTCCTTGTGGGTTCAGGAGAGCATCTGGTGTGCCAGGGATTGAATCTCTGGCCTTGCATGGCTGTGTGCAAGGCAGGTGCTGTTCCCAGTCTGCTGTTGCTCTGGTCCCATTAGAAATCTTTTTCATAGGGTGTTTCTTATTTGTTTTTTTTGGCTACATTTGGTGGTATTGGACCTGCTGTGTATTCAGGCAGAAAGGGATACCTGCCGAGCTATTCTGAGAAGGCCCCAGAGTTTTCAGTCCAGCTTCATCTACCTGGGGAGATCCAACAGCATCATGTTCTTTTAGAAATTAGTTGTAGAGGGAAGATGCCGAGTGTGGTCAGGGGCTACTGGGCTGTCCTTTAGGGATGGGGGTGGGAGGGGAAATAGGGAGTTCAGGGAATCTACCCCTACTCAGAGAAGGCCCCAGCGTTTTCAGTTTGGACTAGTCCACCTCCCAAGTTTTCTTCCTTTCATGAGCAGCACTCCCCTTTCTTACCTTGTTTTTGGTATATTGTCCTGGTTGTTGTTTATGAAAACAGTGTAAAGATGCTGCTTCCTTCCTCTTACATTTTATAATTACAAACATTTTATAATTTTATGATTGCACCATGCACACGATACAATACAATATGTTGCTCTGTCTGGGGTGACATGGTTGCATTGGGGTCACATATTTGGGGAGCTTTCTCACTTGGTTGTGCTCATGAGGTCACACAGTTGGTTGCACAAATGGGAAAATAACTTTTTTTTGGCGGTCACATCTGGCGATGCTCAGGGGTTACTCTTGGATCTGAACTCAGGGATGTCCTAATGGTTCTCAGAATCCATATGAGCTGCCGGGGATAAATCTGGGTCAGTCAGGTAAAATGCCCTACCCACTGTCCTATGTCTCTGTCCTCATAAATGGGGGCATATATGTTTTTTTGGGGGGGGTCACACCAGGCGATGCACAGGGGTTACTCCTGGCTCTTCACTTAGGAATTACTCCTGGTGGTGCTTGGGGGACCATATGGGATGTCGGTGATCAAACCCAGGCTGGCCGCTTGCAAGGCAAATGCCCTACCCACTGTACTCTAGCCCCAAATGGGAAATTTTTTAATGTCTTCTGTAGACTCCTTTGGCACTCTGAAACTCATGGCCCTCTTGTTTATAAATACATTAAAATGTTTATAATGTTTATAAATACATTAAAAAAAGAAAGCCAATTTGATATAAATTTAGCAAATTGTTAACACTCATAATAGAGTAATGTGCTTCTTAACAGATTCTAGTAACACTTATGTTCATAATAGTGAATGTAGGTGACCCTTAAAGATCAGCAACAACGTAATATGTTACGACAGTGCCTGGTTTATACTGATACCAAATCATAGCCAGTGCAATTCTGCCATGGTTTAGTGCCAACATTCATACTTGAAGATGCTAAATTTCATTCAGGAGATCGTGAAAATGCTGTATGTAGTTTTGCTTCTGGACCCCATTCCCTGAGTTCAGTACAGGAATCTCTTGGCTGTGACCTCGGGAACAAGGCTTAGTGTTTGGGCTTGGTTAATTGGAGGCTACAGGGTTTTAAACTTTTAAAAACTTAGACTTTAGAGTTTAATTATCAGTCAAATGTTTTTAATATTTGTCAACTCTAGTGGCTTTTGGAAATAAGCCATAAAGATCCAAAGCAGAGAGGTTGCCTGACAGACTGAGTGCGTGCTTTGCATGCAGGAGCTGGGTGTGCCCAGGAAAGAGAAAAGTGGAATTCTGCGGAATCTTAAGGTGATCTTAGTATTTTACCCATGATGGTTAAATTTTATTTTCCCCTTATTGGGAAATACTTTCTATTATATATTGGCTTATTGTTAATGTAGAACTAATATTTAAGCTGTCTTTAAACTTTCAGGGTTGACTATTAATTTCAATGTTGCTTTTATTATGTTCTTTAAAAACTTTTTAATTCTTCTGCAGGATTCGGAAACTTCAGATACGAAATATCCCGCCTCACTTACAGTGGGAGGTAAGATCTTCTGTGTTTCAAACTAAGATTTCAGTAGTTTAGCTTATAGTTAAGTTTTCCCAAAGGTTTTTATCCTTCCCCTAACTCTCTGTCACTTCATAGGTAGGTCTTTGAATCTGGTCTCTGAGATTCTTTTAAATTTGAAGTGGGTTCTTTTGGTGAAAGAGTTATCTTCTTCATCCATTTTTGGAAGATGTTTCTGATGACTTTGTTGTTTTTAAAATACAAAATTCCTTTCTTGGCAAAAAAAATGTTTTTGGGGTGTAGTTTGGGGCCACCCCTGTGGATGCTCAGAGGGTGTTCCTGACTCAGTGTGTAGGGGTCCTTCCCTGCAATGTTCAGGGGACCAGTGCTGGAGATCTAACCTGGCTTCCTGCATGTCCAGCTTGGACTCAGCCCTTTAAGCGATCTCTCTGATCAATTACCAGTTATTTTTGTGACAAACACTATTTTAAGTGTTGTGCTATCTTTTGCCAGTTGCAAGTATAGTGATTATGCATAGGCTCAGCATTTAACACAATTAAATAGTCTTACCAGAAATTTCCAGGGAGTCATAATAATGTTACAGTGAGAATTTGAGATCCAGTTCAAGAGACCCCAAATATGGAAATTGGAAGTTCTTAAAACCTGCCTACCTTGGAAGAGGTCATACAGGTAAACTATATTGCATCTTAATAAATTCAAGATGTAAAGAATGGTTAGAAAATTTCTTCGGTGCTGAGATGAGGGAAGTTGATCTGAAATCTGATTCTCCAGAGACCCTTTTGGTAACAAATAGTTTATATTCAGAATATTTTAATCTTCAAAAAAATTTTACTAAGTTTGGTTCGGCAAGAAGAGGTTTTTTTTTTTTTATTTTGCGGGTGATGCAGGGTTGGAGGCGTATACTCTAATATTTTCCAAGTTAAGAACATCTAAGAGTGTAGTGTTGTATATACATTAGAGACAGATGGCTTGTTTATTTTTCATACCTGAGATCAAACTTGGGGACTTACCTATGCAACAGGTGCTTTACCACTGAGCCATATTCTCTAGCCTCTGGATACAGCAATTTCCAAGAATAAATGAACCATATTTTTCTGTTCTGGATGAACATTTTTTTTCATTTTTTTTTCTTTTTGGGTCACACTTGGCGATGTACAGGGGTTACTCCTGGCTCGTGCACTCAGGAATTACTCGTGGCAGTGCTCAGGGGATGATGTGGGATGCTGGGAATCAAACCCGGGTTGGCCACATGAAAGGCAAACGGCCTACCCGCTGGGCTATCACTCCAGCCCCTAGGTGAACATCTTTTAAAGAACTTCAGTGGTTTTGGGACTGGAACTTTAAAACAATTCTTGCATTATCAGAATTACTGACTTAATTCTTTGTTATTTATTTTTATTCTTTGATCACCAGCCAGCTATGCTTGGGGTCACTCCTGGTGGTTCTCAGGGTTGTTCAGTGTTGGGGATCGAACCCAGAGTTCTCATGTACAGAACATGTGATTCTGCCCCTTGACCTTATTTCCCTAGCCTTGAAACTTTTTGTGGGGGTGGGGTGGTGGGCCACACCTGGCAGTGCTCAGGGGTTATTCCTGACTCTGCATTCAAGAATTACTTCTGTTGATACATTGAGACTGACCAGGGGTGGAACCCAGGTCGATTTGAGTGCGGAGCAAGCTCTCTGCCAACTATACTGTTTCTCTGGCTCTGCCTTTAGTTGTTTTTTTTGGTTTTTTTTTTTTTTTTTAAATTTTTGACCCACCTGATGTGCTCAGGGGACCAGATAAATGAAGTGCTGGGAATCAAGCTCAGGCATCTTGCATTCAGAGTATGCATTTAGCCTGCTGAGCTATCTTTCCAGCTGAAAGCATTTAGTTTATTATATTTTTGATGACTTTCAAAAAGTTTAGTCACGTTAACTGTTTTGTATTTCTCCTGTTGGATTGGGTGGGGAGGTGGACAGTGGTGCTTGTGCGGTGACAGGGATGCAACCCAGGGCTCCGGCATGGACTCCCCCCCTTTGAATTCCCTGGCCAAACTTTTGTATTTCATTTTACCATCTCCATAGTTCTTAGTAGCAAGGTTACATATCTTCATTTTCATCATTTAAATGTAGGAAAACAGGATTTAAAGAATTAAGCAAGTTGCTGAGTTATGTCAGTTTGAAAATAAATGTTGATACTGTTATCCATTCGCCTCTTCACTTTTTGGTGGGGGTGGGGGTTGGGCTATACCTGGCTGTGTGAGTGAGACCTGGCAGTGCAGGGGATTTGAACCAGGGTTGGCTGCATGCAAGGCAAGAACTACAATCTCTCCTGCCCGACTCCTTTAAATTTTTAATGACTTTTTTTTCCTTTCATATTTCAAATTTATTGAGTTCTTGTCAGGGGTCATTGAGGAGTGGGTTGAGTAATTCATTGTTCTTCTAAAGTAGGAAAATCTTTCCTCGATAACTTGAATGATAATGATTTTTTTTTGAAACGGTTGTTTACATTAAAAGTATAATGGTTTATATAAGTGATTAGGGAGATAACTACTAGGGCTAGGTTTGCATGCTTTTTAAGGGCCTGGTTCTATCCCTTGTACTGTATTGTCTTTTAAAGTACTGCTGGGAGTGGCCCCACTCCCTCCACCCATTCCTGGACCCTAGTCATCACTAAGCATCACTGGGTTTGGCCCAAGTTTTTTTTTTTTTTTTGGCTTTTTGGGTCACACCTAGCGATAATCAGGGGTTACTCTTGGCTTTGCACTCAGGAATCACTCCTGGCAGTGCTCGGGGGACCATATGGGATGCTGGGAATCGAACCCGGGTTGACCGCGTGCAAGGCAAACGCCCTACCCGCTATGCTATTGCTCCGGCCTCTGGCCCAAGTTTTTGTTTTACTTATTTATGTATGTAGCTGTCTTTCCCAAAGCCTGATCTTTAACAGTGATAATGCTGCATCTATTCACTCCCTGGTAGTGGAGATAGACCTCGACTAGATAGATTAAATACTTTGGAATCAATTAAAAGTAGACTATCGGAAGAGCAGAGGCAACTATAATAAATGTAAACCTTAAGAAGTGCATTGTACAGATGTCATGGACCTGCTGACTTAATTCATTGGGAATACACAGCAACACAAATAAACTTTTTTTGGGGGACAGGGGTTTGGGTCACACCCAGTGATGCTTAGGAGTTACTCCTGGCTCTGCACTCAAGAATTACTACTGGTGGTGCTTGGGGCACCATCTGGGGTGCTGAGGATTAACCCCATGTTGGCTGCATGCAAGGCAAACACCCTACCAGCTATATACTATTGCTCTGGCCCCACAAATAAATTATTTTTGTCTAAAAAATACAAGTTGACTGAATTAAATTTACTTATTTTTTTTGTGTCACACCCAGTGATGCTCAGGGTTACTATTGGCTCTGAACTCAGGAATTACTTCTGGTGGTGCTTGGGAGACCATGTGGAATGCCAGGGATTGAACCCAGGTTGATGTGTAAGGCAAGTGCCCTCACCACTATACTATCTCTTCAGCCCCCGAATTAAATTTTAATTTAATGTTGAATTAAAAAAAAATTCAGTCAGTAGAATCACACTAAATAATAACCATGAGAAAACAACTAGTTAAATTCAGACTTTATTTTGGGGGCCATGTCCTGCAGTATTCAGGACTTTCCTGGATCTTTATTCCAGCATCATTCCTGGCAGGGCTCAGGGGACCAGATCATATTTGGTGCTAAGTGTCAAACTGGCTGCTTGCAAGGCAAGTGCCCTGCCTGTTGTTCTATCTCTTCAGCCCCTAAGTCTAGGCTACAGAATCCAGGGCACTTCTCAGCACAGATGATGCTGTTTTGCTAAGCAAGCAATGACATTTTAAAGAGGAATGGGACTGTTAAAAAATTAAGAGATAACGAAAAGCAGAATGCAAGGTTGTGCCTACAGGAAGTTGGTTGCGATTTGTGCTTGCAAACAGTGAGATGGATCTAGAAAAGACTTAGGTTTTCTTCAGGCACCCTCGGGGTCAGGCTTAGATTTATATCCCCGCTCCATTGTTGAATTATCTCATACATCGTGATTCTCAACAGGTTTTAAAATTTTGGAGCCTCATTTCTAAATTGGGGGTGATAGTGACCACTTCCTTGGGGGAGCTGTGAATGTTAAAAAAGGTTTCCCTCACTAAAAGTGAGTGTTATTTGCTGTTATCTGGTAGATCTTTCTGAGCATTCTCAAATCCAGATAACTTAAATCATAAGGTAAAGGTAAAGGCCCTCCCGTTGTTCGTCAATTTGCTCGAGCGGGCCCAGTAACGTCTCCATTGGAGACTTTGTTGTTACTGTGTTTGGCATATCGAACACATCACGGGGAGTTTGCCAGGCTCTGTCGTGCGGTCGAGATACTCTCGGTAGTTTGCCGGGCTTTCCAAGAGGGGCGGAGGAATCGAACTCGGGTCGGCCATGTTGGCTGCGTGCAAGGCAAACGCCCTACCGCTGTGCTACTTAAATCATAACAAATTCTAATCTTTTTATTTTTGCCCCCAGCAATGCACAGGGATTACGTCTGGCTTTGCACTCAAATCACTACTGGTGGGGCTCAGAAGACCATATGGGTTGCTGGGGATTGAATCCGGGTTGGCTGTGTGAAGTGCTTTACCTGCTGTACTATTGCTCTGACCCACAGATACAAATCTTTCATGTTGTGGGGAAATCTGTAAGATAGTACATGCTCTAGCTGTCAAGACAGTGCTTGGTCCATGCATACCACATGTTGATATGAACAATGAGAAATTTACTTTAGCTTCTTCATCAGTTCCTGTTATATTTGTTGATCTGGCCTGGATCACAGAAACAGTAGGTATTTCACCAGGGCAAAAGGTTAGATGGAGGATCGTACTGGTGCCGGAGGGCTTGAAGATAGGAGGGGAATGCAAAGAAAGTTAGTCTGCCCTCAACACCGAGGGGCAGAAGAAAACTAGCAAAGGAAAGAAGAGATTGAGACTACCAGCCCAGAAGCCTGGCGGAGGAATTTGATTGTCTAAGATTTGGGGCCGGCAGGGAGGGTGGGTGGGGGGTTTGTGGGAGCAGGGGAGGAGCTGATGAAAGTTCCTGGATCAGCTAGAGGGTGAAACCCACTGATGATGCTGACTGCTATATTTGGTAAAGGGAAAGATCACATCCCAGTTCCTCCACTCCTGTCTTCCAGTCCAGTGTCTTCTGCTGCCAGAAACTCACAGGGACCAGCTGGCAGTAAGGGGGTAAGAAGCACAGAGTCCCAGCTGCACAAAGAAGAACGGTAGACTTGGAACTAACTTTCATATGCATCCAAGAATCCCAAGCTTGTACGGAAATTTCTCCCGTTTTGCTGGTATGAAACAGGAAGAGTGACAGAATCTGGGCCCATGGCAGAAATGCCTGCTATGAAGTGCCAGTGCTGTGTGTTGTATTTGTACCCTTTGGCTTCTGTCAGCTTCCTTCTCTCCCTCTCCCCTCCTGTGCCCATGATCAAACTTTCGGCCTCACAGTCAAGGTAGCACTCCCTCTGAGCTACATCCCTAGACTGTGCTGTCTTTATCTTTTTACTGCCACATGCCGTTGAGTGATGATACAAGGGAATTCCTGTAAGTTCTTGGAGGTAGTGTATCCTGTACATTTTCTGTCTCAGGCAGAGATGAAATGGTTTCTGGCCATTTCAGTTTGGGATGATAAGCATATAGTCTACAGATTGGCTAAATGTTTTACCACTTACATAATTATTTGACAAATGAAGATACGGGAAAACTAACTTTTTGAAGGAAAATTAGGTAGCTTTTTTTGCCCCCAAACATGTGGAATGTGAAAGGGAGCTCAAAGAACCTGTTTCTATGTTTCTGGTTTTGGGGCCACATCCAATTCATGCTTAGGCGATTTTTCTAGCTCTGTGCTCAGGAGTGGCACCTGGTGGTATTCATGAGACCACAAGAGGTGACTGTGTGTCAGGCAAGTGCCTTAATGTAATCCTGTGCTATCTCTGGCCCCAGCATCTATTTCTTTTCCATATCCACTCTGTTGTCTGATATACTTCGAGAGTAGATTTTTGCTATGTCCACAACTGAAGCATTCTTCTACAAACGGTCCTTGTGACCAACAGGTCTGAATTAAGTTGGCTCAGAAAGGTGAACATGTTAGACTAGGATTTGAGGAAGGACTTTGTTGGGAGAACTTGTGACTTCTACCTTTGAAAATTCTTTTTCTCTCCCCCTACTCAGTCAGTGTCTTAAATGAGCCTTGTTTCCTAAATTTAAGGAATGTCAGTCTGCACTTAAAAACAAAGCTGTCAGATTGATATGTATTAAAATGTGTTTTGATTTAAATGTTGACTAGATTTTATATTTGAAAATAAAATCACTTTTTATTAGGAAGTTACCATTGATATTAAACAGTAAAAAGTTAATTGTGGAAAATAATAGAGGTTATTGTATGCTAATACTATGATTTGTAATTTATAGGCTGAAGTAATTAGAAGTATCTATGGTAATCAGTATTCCTGTTGGTTGCAGAATGAGATTAACACTGAAACACACACACACACACGCACACACACCCAACCAAAAAAAAAAATCTCAGAGGTACTTACAGTGTTAAAGGTGTATGTTCTGTAATGGTAAATATAAGACCCGTTAATTATGTGTAAATAAAGTGTAGAGTCAAGGACCAGGTTGTTTGTCTCATTCTGGAGCCAAATTTTGAAAATAGAGAGAGATAGAGTGATATTTCCACAGAGTTCACTATCTGAAGGGAAAAAAATTCCAGCTTGATCTTTAGGTCTGATCTTCAGGTAGATCCTAAGGTTCTATCTGCTCGCAGGACCCTGCCATTGATAATAACCAATGTAACTATATTTCCAGAGGCCAAGATTTGACTGTGTGATCTGACAAATACAGAAATCGCAAATCACAAGCCCGCTAGAAAATACAGAATATGTGTATGCTGACTTTACTTCCAGACCTGGTTATTAGGTTTTTCTTGAATTTAATTTAATTGGGAAGATGACTCTTGGAAAAAAGCTGAAGATGTTTTTGTAGTAAGATCTGTTCCTGCTCACTGTCTTCTATAATTAAATAAAAAGTGAAAGCTCTCTCCTTCGGTAACATGGTGGGGGTGAGGGAGTTGTTACTAACTAAAGCATCGTGAAATTGCGTACAGGCTCTGATGTATCTGTGAGCTGGTCTCTGTGGAAATCAAATAACCAGTGTACTACACAAAAATGACCAAACTTCAGATTGGAAATGACAATCAAAAATATTGTTTTTAATTAGTCTCGGAGCAGAGTTAAATGATTTCTTTTCTTTCTTTTTTCTTTTTGTTGCTTTTTGGGTCACACCCGGTGATGCTCAGAGTTACTCCTAGCTCTGTACTCAGGAATCACTCCTGGTAGTGCTTGGGGAACCATATAGGATGCTGGGAATTGAACCCGGGTTGGCCGCGTGCAAGGCAAATGCCCTACCCGCTGTGCTATAGCTCCAGCTCCTAAATGATTTCTTTTAATGACCTTCTTGGTGCTTCTGAGATTGAAACAGATTTTAAAAATTTTTGTGGGAAATCTTACTAAGCTTTTCTTTTGTAGGGTCATGGGATTATCTTAATATAGCTCCTATATAACATGCAGGCAAAATTGACACCCAGTTTGTAGGGAACGTTTAGAGAGCCCTTGATTTCCTTTCACAATCAAAAAAGGTTAACCTTTTGTAGTTTTTGAGTATGGAGTGTTATATTGATGGTAAGATGTAGTAGGAAGAGGCAGCAGTCACCCTCGAGTCAGCCTGTCCTTCTGGTAGGACACTCAGTGAGGATGCCCATGTTTGAGACTACAGTGGAAGACCGATCGGTGAAATGTAAACCTTGGAAAAGGCACATTTTCCTGTGAGATCAGCAAGCAGCAAGACCACAGTGGAAGACTGATCAGTGAAGTGTAAGCCTCTGAAAAGGCACTTTTTCTTGTGAGATCAACAAGCAACATCTGATGGATAAAGTCTGTCATCCACATTGCATTTACAGTAATGCTTGATGTGGGTGGGTTTTAGAGGCCATCTGTTTCCACAAGAGCAATACTTTGTTTTTTTTTTGTCACAACCAGTGATACACAGGGGTTACTCCTAGCTCTTGCACTCCGGAATTACCCCTGGCGGTGCTTAGGGGACCATGTGGGATGCTGGGAATTGAACCCGGGTCTGCACGTGCAAGGCAAACGCCCTACCCACTGTGCTATCACTCCAGCTCTGATTAATACATCTCTTGAAACCATCAGAATCTTGATTCTACAGGGACTCTGAATCTCAGAGGCAGGACAGAATATAGGAGGCCTGTCTGGTTGCTCAGGTAGGAAGCTGAAATGACAATATCATTAAGCTAGACTCTAGCAACACAAGGGAAGTGAAGAGCAGAGGAAGGGGGTAAGCAAGTGTTACCTAGTTGGGGAGGGGCAAGCGAAACAACCATACAATTCTGTGTTGGCTCACAGCAAGTGCTCACTTCCCTGCAGTCTGGCAGGGGTGTGTGCTGAGAAGCAGCACTGTCTCAGCATGGGTAGAGGTGACAGGCTTCCAAATGAAGTTCAGACTCAAGGATCATGAACTCTGTTAGGTGAAGTCTCCACTGGATTGAATAATTTTGAGGTGTCCCAACCAGGAGATCCTTAAGGGGATGTTCTCACCAGCAGTTCTTGGTCAGAGGAGCCAGCAGTTTTGTGGTCATGAGGTCCAGGGTCCCCACTGACATTTCTTAGCTGTTGGTTCAGTGGAGGGACCCCAGGCTGCAGTGCTGCTGGGGCCGTGTTGGAGATACCTCGGTCACACCTGACAGTGCTCAGCCACTTCTAGGGCCACACCTGGAGGTGCTTGCAGGGAAACAGTGGGGTGCTGGGAATCACACCCAGATCAGTGCTTGGTAGACTTGCTGTACTTTCTCCTGGCCCCATTTACCTTTTTTTCCTGACTCTTAAGATTATAGCATAGGTGCATGGTCACTGTAGTGCTGACATTTATGATATTGTTGTGTACACTTAACTTCGACACCATTTAAGTGCCCAAGACTCTCCATCAATGTCCTCTTGTATATCCATTTGGTCTTGTTCACTCCCATGCTTTCCCTTCCTTTATTTGGTATTCTTAGTTCCATCTACAGTTCTTTGAAAGTGACTGAGTAACGCCATCACAGATGGGATATAGGATGGTGCTGCCTGCTGGAAAGTGCACATAGACATACAACTGTTTAAAACCTGTTTTTATTTGATGCTATTTTATATAAGCAGTATGAGCAAATAGACATTTTATGCTTTAAGATCTTAGCCAAGGCATTTTGGAAACAATGATTTGGTTTCCATGCATATCCTTGGTTTTACTAATTACTCCCACAGATATGTCCCATTTTAGCATCGATTGTACTGTATGCGCAACCTAATTTATTCATCTGGAAAGGAAACTTAATTTTGGGAGCTACACCCAGAGGTGCTCAGGGTGTACTTCTGGATTTGTATTTGGGGATCACTCCTGGTGGGGAGCAGGGGACCGTATGCAATGTCAGGGATCGAACCTGGGTACAAGGCCTCAGGTGTCTGACCCACTATACTTACTCTCTCTTCAGCCTGGTACTGTTTTTTTAAGGTAAAGGTAAAGGTAAAGGCCCTCCCGTTGATCGTGGATTTGCTCGAGCGGGCCCTGTAACGTCTCCATTGGAGACTTTATTGTTACTGTGTCTGGCATATCGAATACTCTCGGTAGCTTGCCGGGCTCTCCGAGAGGGGCGGAGGAATCGAACTCGGGTCGGCCATGTTGGTCGCTTGTAAGGCGAACGCCCTACCCGCTGTGCTATCGCTCCAGCCTGTTTTTTTAAAGCCTGTTATAATGAATTACATAAATTTTAAAATACTTTATCAATCTTGTATTCTTATAAATTCCATTTGGTTGTGATATTTTTTTTCCTTTTTTCCCTTTCAATATATGCTATAAGTTTGCTAATTTCTGCTGAAAACTCAGTAGCTCTGTTTGAGGGATGTTGGTAAATAATCATATAAATATAAAATTTATATTTTATCTTGGGTCTTTTTAGTGATTTATAATTTCTGAGGAATGATTTTACTTAACTCACGTAAGGTTTTATAGTATTTGATTGTTCTTTAAGTGTTTATGGGGTTTATAGTATAATCTCTTATTTCTGTTATTGGTAATTTTTATGGCTGCCTTGGTATCTTTTCAGTCTTTGAACATCTTGAGAGAACATCTCTATTTTATTGTCACCCATCCCCAACCCAAAAACCAGTGTTTCACTTGATTTTTTTTCCCCCCAAGCTTCATCCATTTTCTTCCGTAATGATTTTAATCATGGGCCTGGAGTGATAGTACAGCAGGTAGGATACAGTACAGCGGGCATGGTGCTAGCCTTGCATACAGCCAAACCGTGTTTGATTCTTGGCACCCCATATGGCCCCCTGAGCCTCACCAGGACTGATTCCTGAGCACAGAGCCAGGAGTAACCCCTGTAAGCATTGCCAGGTGTGGTCCACAAAATTTTATTTTATTTTAATTTTTTAAAAAATTTTTATTAGTGAAACGCCATGAGATACAGTTGTAGACTTACAAATTTTTGTACTTGGGTTTCAGTTATACAATGATTGAGTACCCATCTCTCCACCAGTGCCCATTCCCCACCTCCAGTGCCCCCAGCATCCCTCCCCCACCACCCCCCCATCCCACCCTACCCTACCCCTGTGTCAGGGCATTCCCTTTTGTTCTCTCTCTTTTGGGTGCTGTGGTTTGCAAAGTGGTCCACAAAATTTTTATTTTATTTTATTTTATTAAATTTTTTTAAAAAATTTATTTATTTATTGAATCACCGTGGGAAAAGTTACAAAGCTTTCAGGTTTAGGTCTCAGTCATGCAAATATCAAACATATTTCCCTTTACCAATACTTATTTTTTACCATGAAGAACCCCAATAAAACCCCACTCCCCACCCCTCCCAGTCCCTGTGAGGCAGATGAATTCTAGTTAGCACTCTATCTGCTTTGATTAGATTCATTGTTTCAATAAAAGATTCACCACTATTATTTAGAGTTTACCCCCCCTCCCCCCCCCCCCCCAATCAGACATGCTGAAAAAGCATTGTGAAGTGATTTGCTTTCTACAGCTGGGTTCAAGAATTAAATGTTGGTTTTGGATTTCTGCTATTTTACTTATTAACCGTGGAAGTATTTCTGCTGAAAGTCAGATAATTAAGAAATTGGTTTCTGTGCTCTGGAGTCGTGGCCGTGCCGAAGAGCCGCTCGTGGGGGGCAACTGGTGACCTCCGTAGGGCGTGAAGGGCGGACCAGAATGCCCCCCTTCCCATGAGGTTTTAGTCGCCCCCACACCCCCGGCTCATACCTGCTGTCCACAAGGCTCCCACGCAGCCGCCATCTTTCTTTCCAGAGAGGAGAGGGCGAATGGGACAACACCCTTTCCCCTACGGACTGACATGATGGCCTGGATTAACGCATAGTCCTTTCACTTTTCTGCTCCAAGCTGCCGGGTTCTGCATTAAGTCCTTGTGCTTCTGGGGCTGTGGCCGTGCTGGAGAGATGCTCGTGGGGGGCAACTGGTGGCCTCGGCAGGGCATGAAGGACGGACCAGAATGCCCCCCTTCCCATGAGGTTTTAGTCGTCCCCACACCCCCAGCTCATACCTGCTGTCCACAAGGCTCCCATGCGGCCGCCATCTTTCTTTCCAGAGAAGAGAGGGCGAATGGGGCAACACCCTTTCCCCTCTGGGCAGACATGATGGCCTGGATTAATGCATAGTCCATTCACTTTTCTGCTCCAAGCTGCTGGGTTCTGCATTAAGTCCTTGTGCTTCTGGGGCTGTGGCCGTGCTGGAGAGCCGCTCGTGAGGGGCAACTGGTGGCCTCGGTAGGGCGTGAAGGACGGACCGAAACGCCCCCCTTCCCATGAGGTTTTAGTCACCCCCGCACCCCCGGCTCATACCTGCTGTCCACAAGGCTCCCATGCGGCCGCCATTTTTCTTTCCAAAGAAGAGAGGGTGAATGGGGCAACACCCTTTCCCCTCCTGGCAGACATGATGGCCTGGATTAACGCATAGTCCATTCACTTTTCTGCTCCAAGCTGCTGGGTTCTGCATTAAGTCCTTGTGCTTCTGGGGCTGTGGCCGTGCTGGAGAGCCGCTCGTGGGGGGCAACTGGTGACCTCGGTGGGGCGTGAAGGACGGACCGGAAGCCCCCCCCCTTCCCATGAGGTTTTAGTTGCCCCCACACCCCCGGCTCATACCTGCTGTCCACATGGCTCCCATGCGGCCGCCATCCTTCTTTCCAGAGAAGAGAGGGCGAATGGGGCAACACCCTTTCACCTCCGGGCAGACATGATGGCCTGGATTAACACATAGTCCGTTCACTTTTCTGCTCCAAGCTGCTGGGTTCTGCATTAAGTCCTTGTGTTTCAGGGGCTGTGGCCATGCTCCAAACTTAACTCTGATTTTCAGGGAGAAACGTTGGGTTTCTCCCTGAATTTTTTTTTGGTTTAAAATCCGCTGCCTCTTTGAGTTTATTGTGTATGTGTGTGTGTGTGTGTGTGGTGTCAGGTTGCACTGTGGTGTTGGGTGTTGTGCCCTTGTTTATGGACTTCACACAGGTGGTTGCTAGACATCTGGGGTCTCACTTATTTTGGGGTGGAGTGTGTGGCTTGCAGTGCTGGGGTCTTGCTGCTGGCCCAACTCCTTACGTGCCCGGCCGTGCTCTTCTGCTGAGCCACAACCGCTGCTCTTCTTCTCTGTTTTTAAGGGAGGAAATTGAGTTACTCATTTAACAACTTTCTTTATATTCCTGCTTTTGCAGCAGTACTGAGGGGCCATGCCATTGGCAATTGAACTTCTTATGCGTGTGCAAGACAGGTACCTCGGGTCTCTTGAGTTCTTCTCCCCAATCCCTGAGACCCTTTATCTCTTCCTCCTTTTGTGCCATCTAAGTTGGGAACTTTGGGACTCTTAAGCCTATTTCTAATTTTAGCATCTGCTACTAGAAAAGGAGGGTTTCCCCAGTGTTAGGGCACTTTCCCTTTGTGTGTTGGCTTTATTCAATGCCTTACTTTGTCTTAACCAGATACAATCTTACTATTCAGAGTTGGTTCCCATGTGCAGATGAGATAGGCTGTACTTCTCTGCTCCTCTTGGGATGTCTAGTATATGTGGATTCTTCAGTGTTTGGGATCTCTTCTGGGAAACAAAAGGAGCTGCCCAGTGAGCAGCTCCACTCAGTTGAATTGAGCATGTGATACTTTTCAGACTGAACCCTTAGCTCATAAAGAGAACTCTGTGTTCATCTTGCTAAATTATTTCTTGGTAGTATTTCCCCCCACTCTTGTGTGTATAACCCCCTTTTCATGTCCAATTATATATATATATATATATGTATACACACACATAAAGGGTCGAACTTGTTTAATATAATTAGCTTACTCAGATTAATAGGAGTAAATGGATTTTGTTTCCTTTTAGTTTTAATTCACTCTTTAGTATATGGTTCATTATTACACCTGTTTATCTGGACACTGCTCTTACTATACTGTTAATAGTAAGGTTTTAGGTGTAGAATGCTGCTCTGCCACATGCATGGCCAGAGTCCCAACATCTCGCCTCCATTGTCTGTAAGTCCCTTCTGTCACAGCTCACACTTAGCAAATTCAGTTCTACAGGTTGACTCTCAAGGTCTGTTGTTGGTGAGTCTGTGTTCCTTTCCTGTGTCTATACTTTACATGTGTGATGGATTCCTTCCAGTTCATCCATGTAGCAGTGAATTGTAGGCTTTCAACATTGGTATTGCTGTGATCATCCGTCTTAGAAAAGCTTTTACTTTGGCTCATATGTTCTGGCAAATCATGTCTTCATTCTCATTTGTTTCCAGGATTTAATAAGAATTTTAGTTACTATATTTCAAATTTTATTATTTTGTGGATTTATTTTATTATGTGCCTTTCAATAGTTTTTATTTTATTTTATTTAAATTTTTTTTTATTGAATCATTGTGAGGTACAGTTTACAAAACTTTCATGTTTGAGTTTCAGTCATACAATAATCGAACACCCATCCCTCCACCAGTGCACATTTTCCACCACCAATGTCCCCAGCATGCCCCCATCCCATCCCTCAATAATTTTTAAATTAACTTTTCAAAACTCACAACAGGCATGAGGATAGGTTGATAATACCCAAGCAGAGGTTGCTGGTAGTTAAAACTTGTCCGTGCACATGTGAATGTATGTTTTGGAGGATGAATCCACAGAAAAGACAGGCTCCCACAGCAACCACAAGCAACATGATTGTCTCACTATAAAAAATAACTTTGGGAGGAAATTGAGTGGTGTCCTTCACACAGATGGAGGGAAGCAGGCACTCGTGGTGTGGTATGGAATGATATATACGTGAAAAGTATGATTCAGCAGTGTTGTAAATCTTGGTACCTCGATAAAAATGGTTAAAAAATAATTTCAGTATTCCAGAACTAGCACAAAATGTACTTCACAGTGAAGAGTCCTGCTCCAGATTTATTGAAATCTTAGGTTGTAAAGCATGTTCAGTCAAACCAAGGAATTCTGCAGGAGTCATATAAAAGTTTGCACAGTAATGTATACATCATAGAAAGTAACAGCAAAGACTATAGTTAGAGCTTATGACAGTGGAAGTCCAAAGAGTAGCTACAGAGTGGCGGGGCGGGAGATGGTCATCCTGACCTTTTCCCTTTTTTCCTTCTGGTGTTTAGCCTCAGTTTTAGGTATGTGGTACACAGGACTAACTTTGTGCTCTGCTCAGGAATTGTTCCTGATCATTTTTGAGGAACGAAAGGGCTTTACCACGACTTCATCATCTGAGATCATGGAGATAGTGGGCACCCTCGGGACTTGTCTTCATTCATTTTGGTGGGCCCTTCTTCATTCTGCTTTGAGAGCTGGCTGGGTGTCTGATTTTGTTCAGGGTTCGGAGCAATCTGAGGTTTGTGTTCACCAGTTCTGCTTTGCTGTAGAACTTGGCTACTGCTGAAAATCAGTTCAAGTCAGTCCCTGCTCCCTACTTTGCAGTCCCTGCTTCCTCACTGGGCTCTTGGCCTCCGTCCTTGAGTTCGGACACCAGAACCCAGCCTTCCTTAATTTCTCTTATTCAGCTCCTGAGACTGGATAAACCTGTGCCCAATAATGTGTTTGGGGAAATTGTAAGGTCTTTGTTTTTACCTAGAGCCACCTGTGTTTTTCCCATGCCTCAGTCTCCAGTACTCGTGTTGGTACTGTCTCTGCCTGGGCCTGTAGCTGTGAGTCTCGCTGCCCTTACCAGCCAGGGATACCCCAAGGCCTGGACCAGCCATCCTCCAACTCAAGAGAGTCATAAGGTCTGTAGATGGATTTACGATCTGCTGCTTGTGTCCCCTCACTGTGCTCTGTGTCCCCCAGTCCTGAGACCTTACTCTGTTTTCCTTTTGGCGTACCGTTGGAGGCTCCAAGAAGAAAGCTCCTGGAGCTGTTGCTGGCAAATGCCTTGCACTCTGTCTGAGGGACTGCTCACGGAACCCTTTGGCCATATGTGTGTTTTGTGGATTTGGGGCTTGTTGTGAGTTCCAGGGCACCCTTTCCCACCACCTGGGCCCCCATTCTCTAGCAGTCTTGCTTCTTCAGAACATGTTGTGTTCCGTTCTAAACACCAGGATTGGGTCTGATCTCCGTGAACAACTCTGATTCATATCTCCACTCAAGACTTTTTTTCTTTTTTCTTTTTTGACAGGGCAGGGTTGGGCCACACAGGACAGTGTCTAAGATTAAACCCTGGCCAGTCACATAAAAGGCAAGCGGTCTACCTGCTGTACTAGTCTCTGTCCTCATTCAGATTTTTTTTATTGGGAGTGAGGGGGAAACATTGATTTTTTTCACTCATTTTTATGCTTTTTCTTACATTTCTAGATTTCAGCTTTCTCTTTACTGCTCTATCTTTAAATTGTAGATTATTAGTTCATACTCTTCGAGCGCAACCATGAACAGGGCAGTTTATGAACCCCTATAGATGGTTTTTTTGCAGGGAGATGTCACACCAAGTGGTGCTCTGGACTTATTCCTGATCTGTGCTCAGGGGTCTCACTCTTGGTAGTGCTAGGGACCATATTTTTAACTTTTTTATTGAATCACTGTGAGATAGACCATTACAAAGCTGTTTATGATTGGATTTCAGTCATACAGTATTCCAGCACCTATCCCTTCACCAGTGTACATTTTCCAGCACCAGTGTACCCAGGTTCCTTCCCATCACCCCCATCCCCTGCCTGCCTCTCTGACAGGTGCTTCTCTTTCTCTCTCTCTCTCTCTCTCTCTCTCTCTCTCTCTCTCTCTCTCTCACACACACACACACACACCCCACCCCACCCCACACACTACACACACACATACCCACGCAACACACTCTCATTCTCTCACTCTCTTTCTCCTTTTGGGCATTGTGGTTTGCAATATTGATACTGAAAGGTTATTAAGAATATCCCTTGCCTACTTTTAATCCCTAGATCTTGTCCAGCGCGATCATTCCCAGCTATTATTGTCATAGTGTTCTTTTCTCTGTCTTACCTACCCTCACCCCACACACACTTGTGGTTAGTTCCAGCCATTGACCAGTCTTCTACTAACCCCTGTTTTCCCTGGCCATGGGTATTATTCTTCTACTATATATATTTTTTATATACCACAAATAAATTCTGTCATTCTTTATCTGTTATTTCCTTCTGACTCATTTCACCCAGCATGATACTCTCTATGTCCATCCTTTTATAAGCAGATTTCATGACTTCATTTTACCTGACAGCTGCATAGTATTCTATTGTGTAGATGTGCCATAGTTTCTTTATCCATTAGTCAGTTCTTGTGGCTCTAGATTCTTCCAGCCCACCTTGGATATAGGAGTTAATGCAATTCTTCAATTGGCAGAGGGAAAGCAGGCAGCAGAGAAATGTAGAAGCTTGTTCTAGTCTTGCATCTAATATTGAGTAGGATCCAAAGCAGGAATCCTGACCCTAATGCCTCCTTTCTTAGTACTATATATATATAAACTCTTAGTTGTTCTGTCATCTCAAATGTAAAAATAAGGATGATAGTATTTTCTGAAAATCTTTTTAGGACTTAAAACACCAACTTTGTGTTTTGTTTAGATACACTGGTAATTTCTTTTAACCTATAAGGAGGCATAAATAAGTAGTCTTGTGTTTTTAACCCTCAGGCCTTTACTCTTTAAACAAAATTTATTATCATTATCACTTTCAATATAATCCTAGGGGCTGCACTTTTTTCAGGAGATTCTACAATTCTTAATAGATTCACATGCTTAGGGTGGACCAAGCCAACTACTCCAACTCCCTATTCCAAAAATCCACTTACTATATGACACCTGGAAGATCTCTCAGGTACTAAACTGTGGTGAAGAAAGTGGTGAAGTGATCTAACAAAAGTTTTTGAATCTCTCAGTTTCAATCCTGAGATAAAATTTGCAAAATGAAATTCACTTATATGGAAGTCAACATAATGTCCTAATAAGTACTAGAAAGGAAATAGCTTATGTGAAATAATATTTCGATAAAATCTTACAAAAGTAAGCACATAGATAGTTGTACCATGTGTATAAAAACTCAGTGAACCATGACAGTGATCCAAACTCAGGCATGACATTTGGGCAACTCAGAAGTTGTGCTGCTTGGTTCATTGGTTTTCTTAGTTGTGATAAGTGAATTGAAATACATTTGTAGAAGAAACCTGGCCGGCAGGCACCACAACACCCAGAGAATTCTCTGGGCCCCATACCTAGCTGATATCGCCGGGAGGTCACAGATGGGGCAGGTGCAGTCTCCCCACCTTCTCCAGATGGATTCCCAGTGACCATAAGCTTCTACAAGCATGATTCCGGTATGTGGGCACCAGGACTTTTCTTCCAGACCACATGGCCGCTAATGTGGCCACGCCACCTTTCCTGATATCCAAAGTGAGCAATGGAAAGTGAATGATCTAGCGTCTGTCCCTGGAAGGCAAGCTTGAATGGTGGTGGGAAAATTTGAGCAAATATAATGCCCAACAGAAATGCATCTGGACTGTGCATTAAACTATGGTGCCATGCTGCCGTAGGAGGGGAAGGGTGTTCATCCCTCCACCTTTTCCCCCTTGTGGTATTGGCATGGTGGCCACCATCTTTTAGAGCCTAATGGACAGCCAGGTATGAGACTGCAGTGACGAGGCATGTGGGACCTCATGGGATGGGGGGTGGAACCGGCCTTTCTTCCTGCCTTGACGAGGCCCTGAGTTGCCTCCCACAAACGCCTCCTCCGACTCCTGAATGGCCATGATTCCAGAGGCACACAAACCAATCTTGGATACCACCAGCTTTTGGCAGAAATGCATCTGGACTGTGCATTAAACTATGGTGCCGTGCCACCCTGGGAGGGAAGGGGTGTTTGTCCCTCCGCCTTTTTCCCCTGGCGGTGCTGGCATGGTGGCCACCATCTTTCAGAGCCTAATGGACAGCCAGGTATGAGACTGCAGTGATGAAGCACGTGGGGCCTCATGGGATGGGGGTGGAACCGGCCCTGCTCTCCGCCCTGACAAGATCCCGAGTTGCCACCCAGGAATGCCTCCTCCGGCTCCTGAATGACCATGATCCCAGAGGCACACAAACCAATCTCAGAACCCAGTGGCTTTCGGCAGTAATCCGTCCAGATTTATTACTGAATATCAGAAATCCAAAATTGCGTGGCCACAAACCGCACGACATCATATGCTCTTCATAACCAGCAATAGAAAACAAATTATCTAATGATGTCTTTTTAGCAGGTCTGATTGTTGGGGAAAATTCCAAATAATAATGGTGGGTCTTTTGTCGTAATATCGAATATGATCAACGTAGAGAGAGAGAGTAAAGTGGAAATCTGCAAACAGGTGGTGGGAGGGGGGTATACTGGGGTTCTTGGTGGTGGAAAATGTGGTCTGGTGAAGGGATGGGTGTTTGATCATTGTATGACTGACTGAGACTTAAACTGAAAGGCTTTGTGACTGTTCTCACGGTGATTCAATAAATAAAGAATTAAGAAAAGAAATACATTTGTATTATTTATTGAGTAGTTGTAGTTTAGAAAGATACAGTGTATATTAAAACTTAAATTCTTCTAGGTCATAGAAATGGGCTTTTGTGTTTGTAGGTGTCTGGCACCTTTATGATCTGTGGAGGACATGAAGATTTCCTTTATCTTGTGAGTGTCCTATGCACTTGAGGATGACAGAAGTGGCTGACCTCTTAATATCAGTGACTGCCTCTGCTTCACAGAACTCAGATTTCTAACCTTTACTCGAGGAGTAAAGAGAATTATTGCTCTGCATCATTTCTTTGAGGTGTATGGAAAGATCCCTTTTGTTTAAATTTCCAATCACCATTTTGTAGAACACATTATTAGGAAAGTGAAATTTAAAATCAGTCAAAAAGATAAGCCCTGATTTTTTTTTTATTAGCTTCAGCAGGCATAAATTTTTTGTCAAGCCACTACACAAGTTTCTAAATATTCATCACTTCTGAATTTATCTTGTTTTCCGTCTTTGTCTCCTTCCCTCCCTGCAGTTCTCCAGAATGATCTTTGTTTCTGGCAAAATCTTCCTGTTGAAAGATTTCCTCTGGGGTGCCTTTTTGACTTGGATAGACATTCACAGTGTACTCGAACAGGCATGACGTAGTGTTTGTTTCTCCTAATCTTTGTACATTTAATTTTGAGTGCCTTTTCTCTCTGTAGATACTTGGGGATGAAAATAACTTTTTAAGCCTTGATTCCCGACTTTCTCATGTTTTTCATGTGGTGTAGGAATTCTGCTGTTTGAAGATAATTCCTGTACATGATAGAAAGCATCTCAGATCATCATAGAAATATCCAGAGCCTTATAGGTGATACCAAGGACAGAAGGATTGGCGTCCGGAAATTCTCCTGTGGCAGTGGAAAGAATGTGAGATGGTTTTATCACCATGATAGGAGCACTTTTTCCCTGCTCTACTTTTTAGTTTGCAGTAGATCAGGTGGTACCTTAAAAGTGGGTCAGAAAGTTTGGACAGCTTCTTGAATGACTTTGCTCTTGCAATTTACCACCTGCCCTGCTGTGATGCGCATTGCTGATTTCGGCATATGTATGTCTTAGGGGATAGATATAGACATAGGGTCACACAGTGACTTCAGGGGTTGTTCTTGAGTTAACTGGAGAGGCTTGAGCTCATATTTCTTTATTCACTTTTAAAGGAAAAAGTCATATAGTCATGTTGAAGAAATTAGTCACTGGAAAAAGGGTTCCCACTTCAATATGATGGATTCATGGTAAACTCTTGAGTTTACACCTCGCATTACCTCCATGGTCTTCCTCAGCAAATCTAATGCCCATCAGTTCTGAGAATGTTCTGAAGATTTCCAGTATTCTAGTATTGATTATACTACTTGAGTTGACCAGCTGAAAACATTTCAGATTTCAAATAATTTTCATTTCTTTCTCATAAAAGACATGCTTGTTTCTTAAGTAAACATGGGCAAGTCTTTCATCAGACTTCTTTGTTTCTGTATACAAGGAATGTTACCCTGAATTGCTATTTAACTAAAGTTTGCTTCAAAAGAGGACCTGCGTGTATACCAGTTTTTCTATTAGAGACACAATTTTGTGATATGTAATAGAGCCATAATTACTCTCTTCTGACTGGGTTCAGCTTGGTGCTGTGTGTTATCTGCTTGGGTTTAAATGTATCTTGCCTTAGAGTATAGGTATTTAACTGTAATTGACCTCATAATATTTTTGTTTGTTTGCTTAGGGATGCTCAGGGGTCACTCCTGTTGGTGCTCGAGGAACCATATGGGATTCTGGGGATTGTCCCTGTACTAGGCAAATGCCCTACCCTCCCATCTCTATTGCTTGCTTAGGGATTTTTAAATTTTTTTCAAATATTTTGTGATTCCCGATGGTGCCCTGGGGTCCAGGGGCCACGGTGCAGACTATTTGTACTGACGATGTGGTGCAGTTGGGGCTGTCTGAGGTGACACCCAGTGGTTCACATGGAGTGGGGGCAGGTATATTAGACCTTGTGGTGCTAGGGATCAGATTCAGGGCCTCTAACTTAGTAGATGTGTGCCCTACCACCTGAGCTGTCCCTGCTAAACCATGCCTCTCCCCCTCATAATTGTTGTGGGGACTTCTCAAGTGATATTCAAGTAAGTGGCCTGGAGACTTCTCCGCATGAATCTTGCCTACCATCAGTGCGTGGCTCAGGGATATGATGTGCTCAGGCCCTGCAGTGACCAGGATCACCAGGGCTGTACCTTCCCATGCTCATATCATGCTCAGGGGGCCCAATTTGCAGGAGAGCAAATTGGGAGCAGCTGAATGAAAGCATCTGCCTTAGTCCCTGTACTGTTTCTTCAGCCCATCATATTTATGCTTAGATTAATACATTTTGATGTTTTATTTATTACTATTATTTTGGTTATTTTTGCCATGCCTAGAGGTGCTCAGGGCTTACTCCTGGCTCTGCACCCAGGAAGTCACTCCTTGCGGACTCAGGGAAACCATAAGGGATGCTGAGAATTAAGCCTGGGTCAGCCATGTGCAAGACAAGTGTCTACTTGTCCTACAAGTGTCCTGTCTTTACTGTTTTTATTTATTTTTTTATTTTGCAAAATTTTTTTTAAGGCATTGTGGTTTACATGATTGTTCATAGTTGAATTTTAGGCATTCAATGTTCCAGTACCCATCCCACCACCAGTGTCCCTCCCTCTTCACCTGCTTCCTTGACAGGCACATTTCTGAGATTGCTGGTTTCACTGTTACTGGTTCTGTGGTTTACATAACAAGATAGACCACACCTCTATCCCACCAGTGTGCCCGAGGCACAGACCCCTACTCTGGTTTTGGTTTTGTTTTTGGTTAACATCCAGTGATGTTTAGGAGTTACTCCTGGCTCTGTACTCAGGGATCAATCTGGTGGACTTGGGGGAACATATTGGATGCCAGGGTTTGAACCTGGGTTGGCTGTGTGCAAGGCAAACCTCCTACCTGCTGTAGTATTGCTTTAGCCCCTCTACTTTTCTGAGGAATCTTTATACTGTTTTTCATAGGATTGAACAGACAATATTCTTGCCAGCAGTTAATGAATGAGAGTTACTTTTTTACCCTAACCTTGCCAACACAGATTGTTCCCAGTTGTTAAGTTTTTTTAAATTATTTTTTATTGTGCCATTCTCACTGGAGTGAGATGACATATCATTGCCATCTTGATTTGAATTTCCCTGGTAATCTAAGTGATACTTTTCCATGTGCCTATTAGCCATCCATCTGTCTTTTTCTTTTTTTTTTCCCTTAAATTTTTATCAGTGAAATACCATGAGGTACAGTTGTAGACTTCAAATTTTTGTGCTTGGGTTTTAGTAATACAATGATTAAATACCCATTCCTCCACCAATGCCCATTCTCCACCACCACTGATCCCAGTATCCCCCCCCCCCGCCCCCATCTGTCTTCTTCAGAGAAGTATCTGTTCATTTCCATTCTCCATTTCTTAGTAGGGTTTTGGATTTTCTGTTGTTGTTGATCTTTGTGAGTAGTTTTTTCTATCTTGGATATGAACCCTTTATCTGATGAGTGCACATATTTTCTCCCTATCAGTTGGGTGTCTTTGAATTTTATCCTGAATATCTTTTGCTATACAAAAGCTCTTTAATGTAGTTCCATTTGTTTAGTTTTGTTCTGTTTCCTTGTCAATGGAATCATATTGAAAACACCTTTGAAGTCCAAAACTTGGAGCATTCTGCCTTTATTTTCCAGTATATCTAAGGGATTTTGGTCTTTGATCCACTTTGAATCGACTTTTGTGCAAGGTGTGAGATATGCAATCAACTCCATATTTTTACATGTGGTTACCCAGTTTTCCCATTATCTTATGTTGAAGTGGCCATCTTTACTCCACTCTGTGTTCCTTGCTTCTTTGTTGAAAATTGAGCATAGATTGGGGGTTTGCCTTTTGGTACCTGATTCTAATCCATTTGCCAGAGAGAGTCTATCCTTGTTCCAGTACCATACTGTTTGATCACTATAGCTTTATAGTTTAGTTTCAAGTTTGTTAATGAGATAACCTCCCAGACTCTTATTTCTGAGTATGACGTTGACTATTCAGGGTGCTTTATGCTTTCATAGAAACTATTATTGATCATTCTAAGTTCTGAAAGAATGTCATCTGAATTTGGATGGGGAGTGTGTTGAGTCTTTATAATAGGTGGGATGTGCACTCTGACAGTATTGATTCTTTCAATCCATGAGTATAGAAATATTTTTCCATTTCCTGAGGTGTTCTCATGTGACTTTTAGTTTTTCATGATATTGATCTCTGTTACCTGCTTTGTTAAATTGATTCCTAGTTACTTGATGTTTTTGGACACTATTTTGAATGGACTCTGATCTCTTTCTCTACTCGTTCCTTACTTGTATATAAAAATTTGGTATATTTTTGTGTGTTGACTTTGTAGCCTGCTACTTTAATATTGGTTTATTGTTTTGAGGAGCTTCTTGTTGGACTCTTGAAGGTTGTCTTTATTATGTCATCTTCACATGTGATAATATGACTTTTCCAGTTTGGATCCTTTAACATTCTTTGTCTTGCCTGATTGCTGTTACTAGAACTTCTAATAATATATTGAATAAAAATGAAGACAGTGGACATCCTTGAGGGAATGTTTCAGTTTCCACCATCAAGAATTATATTGGCTCTGGGTTTGTTATAGGCAGCCATTACTGTGTTGAGGAAGGTTCCTTCCACCTCTGTTTTGTATTTTGTTGAGGGTTATATTAAAACTGTAGCACTATCCTCCCATTGTTCATTGATTTGCTCGAGTGGGCACCAGTAACGTCTCCATTGTGAGACTTGTTGTTACTATTTTTGGCATATTGAATATGCCATGGGGAGCTTGCCAGGCTCTGCTATGTGAGCAGGATACTCTCTATAGCTTGCCAGGCTCTTCGAGAGGGGCGGAGGAATTGAACCCGGGTTGGCCGCGTGCAAGGCAAACGCCCTACCCGCTGTAAAAAAAAAAATCATGGTGGATCTTGGATTATTTGGGGAATTGGGTGCTTTGGGTCACACTGGGTTGTGCTAAGGGTTTACTCTTTTTTATTTTTTTAAATTTATTTAATTAATTTATTTATTTTGCTGTTAGGGTCACACCTGGCAACACACAGGGGTTACTCCTGGCTCTGCACTCAGGAATCACCCCTGGTGGTGCTCAGGGGACCATATGGGATGCTGGGAATCGAACCTGAGTCGGCCGCATGCAAGGCAAACGCCCTACCCGCTGTGCTATTGCTCCAGCCCCGGTTTACTCTTTTTTAAAAAGTATTTTTTTTTCATTAAAAAATATTCCAGGGGCTGGAGCAATAGCACAGCGGGTAGGGCGTTTGCCTTGCATGCGGCCGACTCGGGTTCGATTCCCAGCATCCCATATGGTCCCCTGAGCACCGCCGGGGGAAATTCCTAAGCGCAGAGCCAGGAGTAACCCCTGTGCATTGCCGGGTGTGACCCAAAAAGAAAAAAAAAATTCCAAAGCTTTCAGAATAAAGTTAACAGTGTTTTATCTCTGCGATGATCTTTCTCTTACATGTTTTTCTAACTTTTTATATTTTAATTTCCATCAGAAACCTACTCTTCAAGTCATTTGGCAATTATAGAGTTCCAACTTATTTTATATGCTTCTGTGCCTTTGAGTATGCTATTTTGTTTACTTGGAATATCTCTGCTTTTCACTTTATCTAATTCTCTTTCATTCTTCAGACCTCAGCCCAATCAAATTTTCTCAGGCAATCTGTTTCCCACATTTGGTTGAATTGTATTTCCTTTGCTTCTTGAGCACTTTGGGTATCTCTAAGATATAGTGCTTAAGATGCTCTCATTGATTTACTAGTCTTTCACACCTCAGTGGACTTTCATTGAATTTAGAGGATTATTGAGCAAAAACTGTCTGATTTGACTTTCTTTGGCTAATGTCAGTTTACCTGGCATACAGAAAGTGTTCAACAAGTTGCAGAAGTGTACTTGGAAAACAGTCCACCTCATTTTTATGGAAGAGTAAAAGAAATTTTAAGGTAATACATAGAGCGAGATATGACATTTGTTGAGGTTACAGTATACCATCTCTGAATGCTGTTAAAACCTTTTGATGTATTGTGAGTCTGTGTAGAGTGTTCTCATAAAATATTTTCATCAATGATTAAATTTTTAATTTTCTTTTTCAAAAAAAGTTTTTTATTTTATTTTATTGCTGGAGAGATAGCACAACAGGTAGGGCGTTTGCCTTGCATGCAGTTGACCCAGGTTCAATTCCTCCCTCCCTTTCAGAGAGCCTGGCAAGCTACTGAGAGTATCCCGCCCGAATGGCAGAGCTTGGCAAGTTCCCCGTGGTGTATTCAATATGCCAAAAAAAAGTAACAACAAGTCTCACAATGGAGACATTACTGGTGCCCGCTTGAGCAAACCGATGAACAACGGGAGGACAGTGCTACAGTGAATCACCGTGAGATACGGTTACAAAACTTTCATGATCAGGTTTTAGTCATACAATGTTCCAGCACCCATCCCTCCACGAGTGTACATTTCCCACCACGAATATTCCCCTTCTCCCTCCTCAGGGTTTACTCTTGACTCTGCTCAGGGACCATGCCAGGCAGGGCTCAGGAAACTATCTGTGTTGCTGAGGATTGAACCTTGGATGGCTGTGACAGGCCAAGTATACTGTCTACTGTTCTACTGTTCCAGCCTGGATCTTGGATCTTGCCAAAAGCTATCTCTGCATCAGTTGTGAGATTTTTTTAAAAATTTTTATTAGTGAAACACCATGATGTACAGTTGTAGACTTACAAATTTTTGTGCTTGGGTTTCAGTTATAAAATGATCGAATACCCATCCCTCCACCAGTGCCCATTCTCCACCACCACTGATTCCAGTATCCCTCCCACCCCCCATCCTTTCCGTGAGATCATTTTTAAAGGTTTTGAGGCTATATCCAAGTGTGCTAAGGATTTTTTTTTTATTCCTGACTCTTTGCTTAAGGGTCACTCCTGGAGAGCTTGAGGATCCATACAGGGTGCTGGGGATCTAACCTGAGTCAGAGCTATGTACAAGGCAAACACCTTACCTGCTGTACTCTTTCTGACCAAGATCACATGGGTTGTGGAGTTTTATTTATTTATTTATTTATTTATTGCTTTTTGGGCCACACCGGCAATGCACAGGGGTTACTCCTGACTTTGCACTCAGGAATTGCTCATGGCAGTGCTCAGGGGACCATATGGGATGCTGGGAATTGAACCTGGATTTGCCGCATGCAAGGCAAACACCCTGCCCGCTGTACTATTGCTTCTGCCCCGATCACATGGTTTTTATCTTTTATAAATGTACGTGTTATCTTAATTAATATGCATGTGTTGAACCATCTGTGTATTCCTGAGATGAGTCCCATTTGACCCTGGTGTTTGTGGGTTTTAAAATATTTTTCAATAATGCTATTGAATTCAGTTTGCAAAGATTTTGTTGAGGATTTTTGCACTGCTGTTCATCAGGGAAGTAAATTTTCTTTTCTAGTTGTGTCTCTGCATTGGTGTGATGTTAGCTTCATAAAAGATGCTAGGAAGAATTCTTATTTCTTAAATATTTTGCAAGAGATTAAAGAGTAAAGGTAGTAAATCTTCTGTGAAGGTTTGATAGAACTCACGAGTAAATCCATCTGGACCAGGACTTTTGTTACTGGGGAGATTCTTAGTTTCAGTTTTCAGTTTTCATTTTTTTGCTTGTGATTGGCCTACTTCTTCCTCGCTCAGCTTTGAGAGACCATAGGATTCTAAGAATCTGTCAATTTCTTCTGGGTTCTCTAGTTTAAACAGTGTAATTTTGTTCATAGTGACTTCGCTTAATATTTTGAATTTCTGAGGGTTATGTTGCAATTTCTTCCCCTTTCATATATAATCCAAGTAGTTTGGACATTTTCTCTTTTTTTCCTCGTATGTCTAGTTAAAGTCTATCTTGTTTATTCCTTCCAAGAACCAGCTCCTGGTTTTATTAGCTAATTTATTGCTTTGGGATCCATTTGTTCTTTTTTCAGTTTTTTAAGTTGTGGTATATAGCATGTATAAGATACACTGCTTTTTCTGTTTACAAAAGGTTTTTTTTTGTTTGTTTTGTTTTGTTTTTTTTGGGTCATAACTGGCAATGCACAGGGGTTACTCCTGGCTCATGCATGCAGGAATTACTCCTGGCAGTGCTTGGGGGACCATATGGGATGCTGGGAATCAAACTTGGGTCGGCCACATGCAAGGCAAATGCCCTACCCACTGTGCTATCACTCCAGCCCCCTACAAAAGTTGTTAACAAACAAAACAAAAGTTGTGTTCAGGCTTGCGTACCGCACCCCCTTGCAATAACTCTATGACCTCTCTCATTGATCCAAGGTCTAGCCTTAAAATCTTTACTGTAGTAACAACCAATTGTTTGGAGCTGGTGTGCAAGAAAAGTTCTTTTTGGGTAGATGGCTTTTTGTTTGTTTTTGATTTGGGGTTGCACCCATCTGTGCTCAGGAACCTTTCTGGTGCTTCAGGGACCTTTGTGGTCATGGGAATTGAACCCAGATCCACCATATGCAAGGCAAGTGCCCTACCTGGTGTACTATCTCTTTAGTCCTTTTTAAATATTCTTAGTTTTTATTATAGTTAGGTAACAGGTTACAATAGTGTTAATTTATGGTTTTGATGTACAAAGTTACTGTCCCTTCACCACCACCCACTTGCCGAAGGTTTTCCAACCTCTGTCCTTTTTGCCATTTGCAGTCATTTACAGTCTGCCTCTCCCCTCTCTCCTTCTACTACTGGTCAGTAATTTCAGTTTTGTAATTTAAGGTCAAGTTTTTGCCATTATTTTTTTGTTGTTGTTGTTGTTTTGTTTTGGGGTCACACCCGGTGATGCACAAGGGTTACTCCTGGCTCATGCACTCAGGAAATACTTCTGGCGGTACTCGGCAGACTATATGGGGATATGGGATGCTGGGAATCAAACTCAGGTCTGCTGCGTGCAAGGCAAATGCCCTACCCGCTGTGCTATCACTCCAGCCCCCATATTTGCCATTGTTAGATACTGTCTAATTCCTTGTTTTATTTTTCTGTATACCAAGGGTGAATGAGACCAAGTTACAGCATATTGCAAGATTCCATCTTTTCTTAAAGCTGCATAATACTTTTTATGTTTATTACCATATCTTCTTTATCCACTCATCTGATGAATAACAACAGATGGGTTTGGGCTAAATGACCTTTTGAGAACCCCTCCATTTCAGCTCCTGTGCATCTCTGTTTGGCCTGCTGTCTGTTTTGCATGTGCACATCCAGTATTCAAAGAGAGCTTACTTTGAAGGTACACAGTTCTTCTGAGTTGAGCTCATCTGTCCCCTGTCTTCTTCTTTCCTCTGAACCTTTTGCCACTTGTTTGCTTTGACAGCTTGGTTTCTGAGTTAGGGTGGAGGGTTCAGTGCTTGACCACGTATTCTTTCAGGTACTGTGCTGATAAGTCATTGAATCTTTGCCCTGTTTGCATTTATTAACATGACTACATATCCACAGGCCCTGGACAGGAGTCTGACAGGGCTTACAATTGAACTTGCTTTTAGGTATAATAATATTAAAAGTATTATTGATTTACCTCTTCAAAGGTCTTTGTGGGGAGGCTTCTGAGAATAAAACACTTGATTTTGCATTTCTGTTGTTTGGCACTAACATGAAGAAGAACCAGTCAGGGTGATTAGTGGTGATGTGAGAGACACAGACTTTCTACAGGACAAAGACTGCTGGAAAGGAGGGCCTGTTGCTTTGAACAGAAGACATGCTGTGATTGGGTGACAGCAAAATTTCCTTGGTCCTGGGAGCTAAAGTGGGCTAACTAACTTTAAGCAAGGCTTCCTCTGAAGAATGGAGCTTTGTGGTTTTCTCTTGAATCCCTGTTGGCTGTCTTTGTTTTTGGGCCATACCCAGTGGTGCTCAGAGCTTACTCACTCTGCACACAGGGATCACTCCTGGGCTCAGGGACCATATGGCGTGATGGGGATGGAACCCATGTCAGCCACATGAAAGGCAAGCACCTTACCCACTGTACTGTACCCAGTCCCAAATGTTGGCCCAAAGCAAGGAGGAGCCATATGCAGAATCTTTTTTAAATTAAAAATGTTTGGTGTTCATTGTAGGAAAGTCAATGGAAAAAAATTATCTGAGTGCTGTTATCCAGTGTTCACTGTCTTTAAGGGTTATGATGTTGGGTCTCTGTATAGTTTTCTCCAAAAGTATTTCAGTTGTTGAAGATCATTCACTGAATTGATTGTATCTTCTTTTTCCCTTTTCTTTTTGTCAGTGATCAAACCCAGGACCTCACACGTCATATGAGGCCTGTGTTCTATTACTGAGCCACAGTTGAAGAGCTACTTACTTTGGGCAACCTGGCATGCTACCAAATGTAGCCTGCCCACACGGCAGAGTCTGGCAAACTCCCCGTGGTGTACCTGATATGCCAAATACCAGTAACAGTGATGGGTCTCATTCTCCTAACCCTGAAAGAACCTTGGATATGGCACTTTTTAAAATCTTAGGGCTAGGGTGAAGGAGACATTACTGGTGCCTGCTCGAGGCAGTCGATGAACAACAGGATGATCGTGATCGTGATTGTGATTCTACATTAGCTACTAGTGATGCTTACTGAGCTTGATTTTTAGTTTGGGTGTTTTGTTTTATACTCTTTTTGTTTTATACTCTACTCTCCCAATCACTGCTCAAGGGTCTCAGGACACTGCTGGTGACCTTCGACCGTCACTGTTGGGTATCTGTTGGGGCTGGCGGATGTGTACTGCTTAGTGGAGCTGGTCCCAGTGCCATCCCAATAGGCTGTATGGAGCTGGGGCTCAGTCCCGGGCAGGTGTTCAGCTCATGCTTAACTTTATTTTGGGCCACAACCAGGGGTGCTCAGGGCTTACTCTTGGGCTCTCGGCTCAGGAATCATTCCTGGTTGGTTTCAGGGGCCCTTACGGGTTGCTAGGGATCAAACCCAGGTTGACCACATACAAGGCTACCCACTGTGTTGTCTCCTGGCCCTCATATTTAACTTCTGTACTGTCTTCCTGGTCCCTTTGTTACTGTTTAGTTTTTCAAGGAGCTCAGTGGGTCCTGGGGCCATTTTTGGCAGTTACTTCGCCAGGTGGTTCAGTGCTTGATCTTCTGATGGATACTGCTTGGGCCCAACAGTGCTGGGATTCACTTGCAAAACATGTGAGCTTCCTTAGCATTTGCAGCAGCTTTTGAATCATCTTCAGTTTACTGCCTCCTTCCTTTCTTCCTCCTCCTTTTCATTGCTTTCCTTTTCTCTACTTTCTCTCCCAGCTATTTGGGCCACACCTGTTGGTGCTCAGGGGTTACTCCTGGAGCTGCTCTCAGGGATCCCTCCTGGTGGACTCAGGAGACCCTATGGGATACCTGGGATCAAACCACATTTGGCCACATACCAGGCAAACGCCCTTCTGCTGTGCCATCACCTGGACCCCTCTCCTTTTTACATTATGTTATGGTGTGTATCAATTCAGTCTGTAGACAATTGTCAATGTCTGTTTCTATCCATAAGAAATTATTTTTGATTTAAAATCTTTTGGATGAAATGTTTTATTGTCATTCTTCCTTGCTTTGTTGATTTTTTTGTTGGGGAGGGGTCACCTCTGGAGATTCTCAGGAGTTACTCCTGGTGGTGCTCATAAGGGATGCTGAGATCAAACCCAGGTCAGCCATGTGCAAGGCAAACACCCTACCCCCTGTACTATTGCTCCAACCCCACTTTGTTGATATTAATCTCAATGAAAGCATCTGTATTACCTTGGTCATTGCTTTGTTTTGTGTTCTGTTTGGGACTTAGCCTCAGTTTTTGTGTTCCCGCCTCAGGATTTATTGAGATACAATTTAATATACACTATTGCCTCATGGTAATTAGACTTAACTGTGAATTGATCGCATAAAATATACTTTACAGCCATTATCTCATATAGGTGATGAAATAAAATTTAAAAAATTTTTTTTTGTTTTTTTGGGGGGGTTACACCTGGCAGTGTTCATAGCTTACTCCTGGCTCTGTGCTTCGGGATGACTCCTGGTGGGCTTGGGTGGACCATTCGGGTGCTAGGGCTCAAACCCAGGTCTACTGCATACAAGGCAAGTACCTTATCTGTTGTACTGTCACTCTGGCCCCAAATGTGGGTATTTCTCCCCCCACCCCCCTTCTCGTGAGAACTCTTTAGATTTAGTCTCAGCAGCTTTCAATTGTGTTACCCACAATGTCATGGACTTAACACCTCTAGTACTTGGTTATAACGTGAAGTTAGCACCTTTTTACTGTCTTACTACAACCCCTCTTCTGCACCCTCTGCTTCTGATAACTTCTGTTTCTGATAGCCACAAATCTGACCATTTTTCTTGTTTTAGTTTGTTTTGCTTTTTAGTTCCACTTATTATTAAGATTCTAGAGTATTTCCCCTCCCCCACCCCTGAATTTGCTTAGCATAATACCTCAGGGTCCTTCTACATCATTCCAAGTAGCATATTTCTTTTCCTGTGGCTGAATAATAAAAACACACAGTGCTGTGTATGTGCATGTGCATGTATGTAGATAGACATCACGGCTGCTCTCTCCATCCTCCTGTCAGTGGACTCCTTGGCTACCGTTGTTAATGCTGCGTGCACATGGGAGTGCAGATATTTCTTTGGCATAGTGTTTCGTTCCCTTTGGATGTATTCCCAGAATTGGAATTGCTGGCTCATATGGTAATTCTATTTTTAATTCTTTTAATTCTTCATACTGTTTTTCATAATAGCCACACCGATTAATAATTCCACAACAGTGCACAAGTATTCTTTTCTCAACATACTCAACAACACTTGCAATCTTTCTTTTGAAGCCATCCATTTGAACACGCAAGAGTGAATTGTTGTGGTTTTGATCTGTGTTTCACCAATGATTAGAGTTATTTAATACCTTTTCAAGTACCTGCTGAACATTGTTTCTGTGTTGTGTTTTTGTGTGTGTGTGTGTGTGTGTGTGTGTGTGTGTGTCGGTGTTACTGGGGGTCAAACCCAAGTCTTTTATAGATTTCACGTAAATTTTAGATTTTAAATTTTAGATTTCCTCCTATTTACAATTTTTTTCAAAGGCCATTAAAATTTGAATAGGGATTACACTGAATTTTTAGATAGGTTTTGGTAGTATTGTTCTTCCTTCCTCCTTCCCTTTCTCCCTCCCTCCCACCTTCCTTTTTTTATGGGGTGTCTGTCACCATACCTAGTAGTACTCAGGTTTTTCTCTTGGCAGTGCTTGAAGGGCCACACATGGAGGTGGGGATCAAACTCAGGTCAGCTGCGTGCAAGCAAGTGCGTTACCTACTGTCATACTGTCATCTCTTTGGCAATATTGACACGTTTACAGTAATCTTTCAAACTCTAAACATGGTTACTTGTTCATGTGTTTGTATTTATTTTCTTTTTATCAGTGACTTGTGGTTTTCAGCGTAGAGATATTTTACATCCTTGTTTAATTATTTCTCAGTATTTTGCAGTTTGTGATACCACTACATTTGGAATGTTAGTTTCGATCATTGTTCGTATTTAGGAATGTTACTGATTTTTTTTCTTTGGGGGAGGAATGGGTCACACCTGTTGATGCTCAAGGTTTACTGCTGGCTCTGCACTCAAAAATCACTTTTGGCAATGCTCAAGGGAACATATGGGACGGTAGGGATCAAACCCGGGTCCACGCTTGCAAGGCAGATGCCCCACCCTGTACTCTGGCCCACTACTGATTTTTGAATGTTTACTTTATAACTGAAATTTTACTAAAGTTCTTGATTACATTATTGGGGGGGGGGGGGCGGTGTTGGATTTTGGGACCACACCCTGCAGTGATCAGGGGCTATTCCTGGCTTTGTGCTCTGCAGTGACCTTTGGGAGTGCTTAGGGCCATATGCATTGCCAGGGAATGAATGATTGTTTTATTATTTGCATCCATAGGGTTTTCTAGATATAAGATCATTTCACCCAAGCTTTGCTTACGATGTGGACCGTATTCTATACATACTTGAGGCCATGGTTTTGGTCCCCTGCACCCCTGTCCCCACATCTTCCAGCATCCCTGGGTTTGTCCTGTTTCCCACCCTCCTCCAGCATCACCAGGTGTGGCTTCTGCAGCAAGTGGGTCTGCATACTGCTTCAGTGGATAAGATACAAAACAAAATTTTGGTGTACTAGTTCTCATTTCTACATGGATATATGTATCTATTGAATTAGAAGATCAGTGTTGAATTTTTAGGCTACCCACTGTTACAAAACTGTTGTAAAAAATTTGTACTTTTTATACTTTATAATAGATGTACTTTTTATACTTTATAATAGATGATAATTTTTCACCCATATCCTCTTAATATAATAATAAAAATAACTCTTGCCGAATGAAAAGGCAAAAAAGTTTTTTTTGGGGGGGGTTTGGCTCAGTTGTAGAATGTCTGTGGGCATAAGGGCCTGTGTTCCACTACAGACACTGTCTCACATGCCACGGGCCTTCCTGGTAGCAGAGTCCTTTGGTAAGCCCTAAAGCCACAAGAAAGTTAAGGCACATAGAAACCAAGTGTGCAGAGTAGCACAACCAAGCATATGTGACACCCCCCAACCCCCTCAACTCATCAACACTGCAGCAGCTGCAATGGGAAGAGAAAGAGGGGGAGTATTAAAACATTTTAGATTACAGCACCAACAAGTGTTTCCTTAATTTGACCAATAGTGAAAGATTTTATTTTTTAATTTAATTTTGTTCTGGTTTTTATTTGGAGGGGGGGGGGGTTGATGCCCACACTTCTCAGTGTTCAGGGCTTACTCCTGGCTGACCAGGAGACCATATGTGGTATTAGATGGTCATTGAATAGGGCAAGCATCCTACCCCTTGTATTATCTGTATTATCTGGCACTATAAATGCATATTGACTGCTGGTTTTTTTGTTGTTGTTCTCTTCATAGCACCTTTCTCTAATGGTATTTGTGTGATAACACGGTTCATATTACTTTTTAGGGAAATGATAATTGCAGTGTGCTGAGGATTACAGATGCGCGATTCTTTGTTTTTCTTTTCCATCTGTGTAGGCTTATAATTTTTTAAAAAATGACCTGTTCTGTTGCACACAATTTGGTTTCAGATTTTTTCCTTCTTAAAGGGACATTTATTCATGTCAAACATGTTCTTAATGATTTATAACAACTTAAGCCATACTGCCAGATTGTTTTTAACAACTGTATTGAGTTGGATTGACTTATTATAAATTACCAGGTTTTAAATCATACAGTTGAATAAGCTTTGACATAAGTATGTTGTTGGTGAAATCATTCACTTTGACTGGTTCACCAAAAAGTGTTGTTGGTGAGTGCAAAGCTGCAGCAGAGAGTGTTTCCCTCCTGCCTTGTCACAGTGCTGCTGGGGGGTTGGGAGGTGGGGGGCTACAGGGGACTCTGACTGTGCACAGCAGGGAGTTAGGAGTCCTGCCAGCTGTGCTCAGGCTGCCATGAAACTGCACCCTTTTAATCTGCACAGCAGGGAAGCTGATCCCACTTCCTGAATTATTTTTTTCTTTTTTGGGTCACACCCAGCGATGCGCAGGGGTTGCTCCTGGCTCATACACTCAAGAATTACTCCTGGCGGTGCTGGGGGACCATATGGGATGCTGGAAATTGAACCCAGGTGGGCCACGTGCAAGGCAAGCGCCCCACCCGCTGTGCTATTGCTCCAGCCCCACCACTTCCTGAATTTTGAGAGAGAGAAAGAGATAGCTGTGGTTCTCAGGTTGAAAAAAAGCTGTGCGCATTACAAGAAAGGAAAAGTTACTCCTGACTTCCACCTGGATTTTCTAGGTTCCTTTAGCTGTATCCCAGAAGTGCATTTCAGGAAAAGACCCAATAGTGAGACTGGACAGTTTTTATTAGGAAATATGAGAAAGGAGAGAGAGATAAGAGAGTTCCATATTGGAAAGGAAAGAAATAGCACTCTGAGCTGGGATGTGGACCACCCCAGAATGGAACGCTCAGGGAGTGTCTACCAGTCAATGGAACAGCTGTGAAGAGAGAAATGACTACAGAGCTGGAATGCAGGAGATCCTTGGGAGGCCGATTACAGAGACATTTCTCTAGCCTGGGACTCTGCAGATAGGAGTCCTTTACTAGGGCATTCTAAATCTACCTGTGGGGCCGGGGTGAGGTATAGTGTGTAGGGCATTTGCTTTGCATGTGGCCCACTTTGATTTGATTACCGGCATCCCAGATGGCCCCCCAGCCTTCTAGGAGTGATTTCCTGCATGCAGACCTAGGAATAACTCTTTTTATTTTTTTAATTTTTATTAGTGCGACATCATGAGGTACAGTTGTAGACTTACAAATTTTTGTGCTTGGGTTTCAGTTATACAATGATCAAGTACCCATCCCTCCACCAGTGCCTCCACCACAGATCCCAGCATCCCTCCCAGCACCCAACCCCCCTCCCACCCTGCCTCTGTGGGCATTTCCTTTTGTTCTCTCTCTCCTGTTGGGTGTTGTGGTTTGCAAAAGAGGCAATGGGTGGCAATCATGTTTGGTTCTATAGTCTACTTTCAGCATGCTTCTCCCATCCTGGGAGGATCCTCCCAACACCTTTTATTTGGTGCTCCCTTCTCTAGCTGAGCTCCCTTTTCCCCTAGCATGTGTGGCTGGCCTAGGAGTAACTCTTGAGCATAACTGGGTGTGGCACAAAACCAAAAGACAATAAACAAAAAGATCTCCCTGTGGGGGCTAGAGAGATAGCACAGTGGGTAGGGCATTTGCCTTGCATGCGGCTGACCCGGGTTCGATTCCCAGCATCCCATATGGTCTCCTGAGCACCGCCAGGAGTAACCCCTGTGCATCGCCGGGTGTGACCCAAAAAAGCAAAAAAAAAAAAAAAAAGAAAAGAAAAGAAAAGAAAACTCCCTGTGTTGTAGGAATTAATAACTCATTAAAAAAAATTTAGTCAGGTCCAGGTAAGGTTCTTACCTCATATGCAGCCAAACCTGTTCAATCCTTGGCCCCCTATATGATCCTCCATGCCCCCAGGAGTAAGCCCTGAGCATAGCCAAAGAAACATTTTTACACTCTGCATTAGAGAATTATTCATGATTGGGTCTCAGACATTCATGTTCCAACACCAGTTTCAACTTCCCTTCACCAGTATCCCCAGTTTCCTTCCCATCCATCAGTCTGCCTCTGCGACAAACCCTTTTAAATAAATTTTTGGCCCTGTGGCGTACAGTACTTTCGCTGATAGGGTTTCTTGCAGAATACTTTGCCATTTCATTTCAGTGCCCCTCCTGGTTGAAACTTCCTACTAAAGGTAGTGTTTTCTTCCCTCCCTTCCTCCCAGTCCTGTATGGCAAGCTTCCTACTAAAGAACAGTTCTCATGTTCATTTCTGTTGCATTTGGGCATTTGTTGTCTCCGTGTTACAAATACAGTTAAGTAGCGTACCTCTGTGTGGGTATATCATGGTTTGTCTTTTCAGCTATTGATGGATATTTGGGTTTAATTTTTTACATCTCATGAAGGGGACAAGCATATTTTTTGAGGTCTAATTGACTGTATTAAATTGTTTATGAATCAGGCAGAATCTCATTTAGCAAGTGGAGAGGCTCCAAAAAAGATTGTACAAAGAGGAATGTTTTCTACTAGAGAGATTGTAAACAAAAGAAAAGAGAGTATTCCAAGTATTGCCATCTTCCCTCAGGGAAGGGGAGAGGAAGAGATTACCTCACTGATGCTTATCAGTAAAACCTGGACTTACAGATTTAAGTATATACCATTTGGGCCTGAGGAACTATACGGATTTTAAGGTGCTGGCACACAGCCAACCCTAGTTTAATCCCTGACACTGGATATAGTCTGCTGACCTGCACCAGGGGTACTCCCTGAGTACAGAGCCAGGACTCAGTCCTGAGCACTCAGTTGTATGGCCTCAGCACCCCCCTTGCACCCAATTATACTTTTCGTTTGAAGTTGAAGTGCCTTATTATTAAATTTTGGTTTTTGAGTCACACCTCCAGTGATGATAAGAGATTTGTCCTGGCTCTGCACTCAGGAATTATTCTTGTTGTTGCTTGGGGGACCAAATGGGATGCCTGGGATAGAACCTGGGTCGGCCGTGTGCAAGGCAGGTGCCCTACCCTCTGTACTGTCTCTCTAGCCCTAAAGTTGAAACTATTGGTTAGATTAGATACTAAATCTAAGTGGCCTTGAAATTGATAAGCAAGCTTCTATATAGATAGATACTTCCATGGACACCCACTTGAATCTCCAGAGTTGATTTTTCCCCCCCACAGTTGATTTTAAAGTTATTTTAAACTAAACATTTGAGCTTCAACTGATGTTTGGGGGGGGGGGGGGGGAAGGAAAGAAAAGTCTGTTTAGTTTCCCTTATCTGCCTTCAGGCAGAAACCTCTCTTGGAGTGAGGCTATGGGACTGCTGGAAAAACCCTTCCTTGGGGAAGTTTGATAAATCCAAGGAAAGATGGATAGGGGCTGCTTGCCCCTTCATAAACATCACAAACTTTATCTGCTATTATTTCTCCTACTGAAACCTTGAAAGTCTGAGTCTGCTGTTGCTGCAGGGCCTTGGATATAGAATGGTGGCAGGTCTCTGTCGTGGAGGAGCTTTATTGACCACGGCCAGCAGGTTGGAGGGAGGTGGACTCATGTCCTCAAAGTACCCTCCTTGTCTGTGTGGTCAGGGGAGAGCAGCTTTCTCTAGGAGAGAAGAGAAGGGAAGCATGTTTCTAGGAAGTGTGCTGCAGGCCTGTGGACACCAGGACGCACTGTAAATTCTCTCTGAGGTTACTCCTGAGCCCACTCCATCTTATATATTGTTTGGACAAAGTAAGGATTAAGTTTATTTTATTGTTGATGTTTTTGGGCCACCCCTGGCAGTTCTCAGGGTTTACTCAGGCTTACTCCTGGCTCTGCTCTCAGGGGAGTATATATGGTGTTGGGGATCAAGACTCAAAAACCTGCCCACTGTACTGTCGCTCTGGACCAGGGTTAGGTTTACTGAGTGACGCATAAGGCAAGAACTGTCCTTGTCCAGAAGAGGTTGCTGCTCTTAGTCTCTTAGATTGATTTCACCATAAGGCCTCCCCTTTTTCTTAGCCTTTCTGTACTATCAAGTAAGGCATATACATAAATAACTTTTTTGGGGGAAGGGAGGCCACACCTGACAGTACTCAGGGCTTACTCCTGGCTCTGTATATAGGAATTACTCCCAGGTGCTTGGGACTGTATGGGATATTGGGGATTGAAACCAGGTCAGCTGTATGCAAGGCTAGCATCTTACCTGCTGTATTATCGCTCCAGCTCTAAATACTCCTCTTTAGCTACCTAGACCCACTTTTAAGCTCTCTGTGTGCATATATGAATAGGCTTAACAAACGCCAGTTAAGTTCCTCGACATTCAGCCCAGTGATTGAGTTTAAGTTGGAAGAGGAAAAAGATTTTCCTCCCAACACAGATTTCTCTTGGGGAAATCTGAGGGGCTGTAAATGTGATCATAAAGTAAGTACATGTTTAATGTTTAAGGGACTGCCAAACTATTTTCCAAAGTGGTTGTGCTATTTTATGTTACCACCTGCAGGCTGCAAGAGATCTAGTGGTAATGTGTGAAATTCTGTGCTTTTTAGTATATTCACTGAGTTCTGGTAAAGCACCTCTAATTCTTGAACACTCCTAGTACTCTCCTAGGCAACCATCTACCTATTAATATTTCTGACTTTCCTCCTTCTCATTTGATCCTCTCCATAATTAATTGACTTTGTGTCTAAATGAATGTGACAGTTCATGTCATTAATATAAACGGAATTATACTACATGTAACTTTGGAGGCTGCCTTTTTTTAAAAAAAAAAACAAATGTTTTAAAAGATTCGTTCTTTTGCTTTTTGGGTCACGCCCATAAATGCTCAGGCGTTATTCCTGGCTCTGTGCTCAGGAATTACTGGCAGTGCTTGGGGCACCATATGGGATGCCAGGGATTGGACCCAGGTCAGCCATGTGCAAGGCAAATGCCCTACCCGCTGTGCTATCGCTTCAACCCCGATTCATCCATTTTCAGCACAGCTTTGTTTCCTAAACATTTTAAAAATAATTGTTGAAAATAGTTTCATATAGAATAAGCATATACACTTTCATATATTAGAAAGGATCAAATGTAATAGATGAGGTAATAGATGTAATAATAGATGAGGTTCAGCTCAAAGTCTGAACATTTTGTTATATTAAATTATATCACAAATTTGATATAATATTCTTTCAGAGGAATAGGTTTCAGTCTCTTGCTGGGACCCAAATCCATAAATGCTTTCTTAAGCATTTATGAATTTACTTAGTAAACCTCTCTCTTTCCGCATCTTTTTTTTTAAAATTTTGGGCTTTTTGGGTCACACCCAGCAATACTCAGGGGTTACTCCTGGCTCTGCTCTCAGGAATTACTCTTGGCGGTGCGCTGAGAACCATATGGGATGCTGGGGATCGAACCAGGGTCAGACGCGTGCAAGGCAAATGCCTTACCCACTGAACTATCACTCTGGTCCCTAATTGTAAATTTTTAGAAAAAAAGAGACTATAGTATTCCCATATACCTTACAGCTAACCTCCTGTTACTAATGTCATATTAGACTGGTACTTCTTTTTTTTTTTCTTTTTGGGTCACACCCAGCGATGCACAGGGGTTACTCCTGACTCTGCACTCATGAATTACTCCTGGCAGTGCTTGGAGGACCACATGGGATGCCCAGGATGGAACCTGGGTCGGCCTTGTGCAAGGCAAACACCCTACCTGCTATAGTATCGCTCCAGCCCTAGGCTGGTACCTTTATTACAGTTAATGAACTAACATTGTGTGGCTCTTAATAAACTAAAGTCCATACCCTATTCAGATTTCCTTAGTTCTTAGTGTCCTTTTTCTGTTCTTGGACCTCATCCAGGGCTTCATTATATTTAGTAGTAAAGCCTTAGATTCTTCTTGGCTGGAATAGTCTCTTCTTTCTGAGGACCTAGGCAGTTTTGCATATTGATATAGACCATCCTGTAAGTGTTGTTCTATTTGTCTGAATATTTTCACTTGTTTAGACTGGATTTATGGGTTGTATCCACAGCAGTAGGGTGCCATTTTCATTACATCATTTCAAAATGTAATTGCTGTTAACATGACTCATCTATGAAATGGTCATTTCTAGTGCTCCAGTGTAAAGCTACTCCTCATCATACATCTGCTCTTTGTTTTGTTTTGTTTTGTTTTTGGTTTACACCCAGAGGTGCTCAGAGATTATTCCTGATTCTCTGTTCAGAGATCACTCTTAGAAGGTTCTGGGGGGCCCAACTCATGTTGGCCACATACAAGGCAAGCACACTACCCACTATTGCTCTGGCCTCATATACTGTCTTTTTCCTAAGGAGTAGAGTTCTATTCCACCTCTCTGAGGGCATTGTCTACAAAAATTAGTTACTCAAATAGATTTGAATAAGCTCTTCCATTTGTTCTTTATGTAACCATTTGGATTTATAGATATTTATTTTGCTGTCTTGGGTTGTAATCTGGTGTTACGTTGTTTTCATTGTTTCAGCTTTGGTGGATGGGAGCTTTCCATTTATTCTTATATTCCTTTGGTTCTCTTGGCTTTGTATTTTTATGATTTTTTTTCCTTTTTATTTTAGAGTACTTTTTAGTTTCTGACACTATAGGATATTGCACAGTCTTTTATGTATGGTTTCATCTCTGGTCCTAGAAGCAGTCATTCTCCAAGGATTCTTAGGTCCTTTTATTAGAGAATAGTTTTAGAAACCAAAATCTGAACTTTGAATATGACTTTTACTACTGTTGTGTCATTGTGTCTATATTGATTTCTCATATGTCTCATAAAGGAAGCATAGTAGGGGCATAGCAAATGCCCAAAGGGAACAGAAATCAAGAACTTGCCTTCAGTAGGAAGCTTTGCACAGGGGAGGGAAATGGTGGGGACACTGAGACAAAGGTGGGGAGAAGTGGACACTCTGATGTAGGGTGTGGTATTGGAGTGAGCCGTGTATGTTACCTTGCCATCAATATACTGTAAACAACGGTGCCTAAGTTAAAAAGTAAAAACAAATAAATGGAAGCAGCTTTATGTGTGTATGTTCAATTATAATTACCTGTATAGGGCATATTACACAGTGAAAGTGTTTTGGGTTTTGTCTTTTTTTTTAAAAAAAAATTTGGGTATTGGGCCACACCTGGCTGTGCTCAGAGATCACTACTGACTCTGTGCTCAAAAGGACGATATGTGATGCCAGGGATCAAACCCAGGTTGGCTGCATGCAAGACAAATGCCGTTCCTGTTGTACTATCTCTCTGGCCCCTACACAGTAAAGCTTTAGTGAAACTTTGGGACTTTTGCCCATAGATTATTAAAAATTATTGTGAAATAAGGACATTAACTTGGCTAATGGGGGAGGGCGTACTTTAGAAGTGAATTTAAAATATTTAACAAGCGTGAAGAACTTTTATTTTTAATATTATCTACTTTTGAATGATCTTATGCAGACATAGGCTGTATGGTGGATCCTCTTTTACTTGTCAAACAACTTCTCTCTTTTTTTTTTTTTTTTTTTTGTTTTGTGATGCACAGGGGTTACTCCTGATGCACTCAGAAATTACTCAGGGGACCATATGGGATGTTGGGAATCGAACCCAGGTTGGCCGTGTGCAAGGCAAATGCCCTGCCTGCTGGGCTATTGCTCCAGCCCCAAACAACTTCATTATTTATTGGCTTTATACTCTTTGTATTGGCATGAAGAGCTCTTAAGGATAACTTTAGTTCAAGCTGGTAACCTGAGAAATGTGTGGTATACTATAGTGAAGCCGGTCTTAGGGAAGGTGTATCTAAATCCAGACTCTCATGTCCTTGCTGTCCATAACTGGATAAGTGGTGTTTCCTTTGAAGGTTGGTTGGCTGATTAAGTGGGCTACTGTTTGTGAAGAATTGAGAGTGCATATGGTAGCTAAGAGCTGTTTGTGTACATAGAGCTGTTGAATAGACCAGATTTTCCATGGCCACCTTGACTCTCCCAAGTCTGCTACTGTACTGGGGCCTATACTTGATGATATAGCAGCAGAGAGTCTAAATTACACATAAAGGAATGGTTTGGCCCTTGGATAACTGATTACAATGTAAGTAAGATGATTACAATGGAAAGTAGGTTTGTTAGTTCCCTAGGGCTGCCAAAATAAGTTTTCATGACTTGTTTTGTGAATGTTAAAGTAACAGATTTCTCACATTGCTGGAGATTAAAATCAGAAGTCTGAAATCAAGGTACCGGCAAGTTGCTGTCATCTTTTGGCAGTTACCTTCCATCTTTGGCATCACTTGGCTTGTATACACATCATTCATGCATGCCACAGTCGCGGCATTGTGTTTTATCTAGTGCCCCTCTGCTTATAAGGATGCCAGTCACTGGATCAGGCTCACATCACAGGGATGTGGACTAAGTGGTGAGGAGCAATTTTTGTTTTTGTTTTTGGGTCAAATCTGATGTTGCTCAGGGCTTACTCCTGGCTCTGTGCTCAGGGGTCAGTCCTGGTGTGGGGCTCAGAGGGAGGATATGCAGTGCCTGTGATCAGATTCAGATCAGGTATGTGCAAGGGGAGGACCTTAACTTATCTCTTAGGCCCCAGGTGGGGATGACATTATTCAACCTAGAATGGGGATAAACAAAACAAATGATGTGTTCTACAGAGTAAATTATCTAAAGTGTGTTCCATTTTAAGGGTGGTCATTAGGAATGAGGAATGGATGAAAGATGAGTCTGGAAAGAACAATATATATATTTATATGTATATACATATATATATTATAGTTTCAAATCACATTCACTTGATCACTTCTCGTTAATTGTTGATTTGCTCGAGTGGGCGCCAGTAACGTCTCCATTTGTCCCTGTCGCATGCTAGTGTAGCCCAATGGCGTCTGTTCGCTCTAGGAACATGAAGAGCCTCAAACTGATCGTTCATGATCTTGATGAAGAAGTCTGACCATCCTGTAGGTGGGCGGCCATGCGATCTTTTGACATCCCGTGGAATCCAGTTGGTAACAGCTCTAGTCCAGCGGTCGTCTTTAAATCTCATTACGTGACCAGCTCATCTGATTTTTGACATCTTAGCAAACGAGACAGTGTTCCTGATTCTTGATCGTCGACGAATGTCGGAACTCCGGATTCTTTCTCTCATTGGAGTGAAACGTGATATTCCAAGCATAACTCTGTCAATTCCTCTTTGGGAGACCCGAATAGCGTTCTCATCCTGTTTGCGTAGGGCCCAGGTCTCTGAGGCATATGTTAATGCAGGAAGAACAGTGGAATCAAAGAGATGTGCCCGGAGCCGGAGGTTCTTTGTCCTCTTAGCTATTTCTTCGATGCTCTTGAAGGCGTTCCAAGCCGCTCTCTTCCTCCTGCGCAGCTCGGGTGCCAGGTCATTTGTCATGTTGACTTCTCGACGTAGGTACACATAGCTGTTGCATTCGGAGATGGTCATTCCGTTGAGAGCGAATGGGGCATCAGGAACGAGGCTGTTTCTCATAAACATTATCTTCATAAGATTCAGCTGTAGTCCGACCTTTCCACACTCACGGTCGAAGTCGGCCAGCATTTGTGCTGCTTGGCTAATGTTTGGTGTTATTAAAACAATGTCATCAGCAAAGCAGAGGTGGTGTAGTTGCTGACCATCTATCTTCACTCCCATTTCTTCCCATTCCAGTCATCGCATGATGTTCTCGAGGGTGGCACTAGAGAGTTTCGATGAAATGGTATCACCCTGCCGAACCCCTCTCTTGACATCAATGATTACTTCTTTGTAGAATGGTGAGCTCTTGGTAGTGAATCCGCAATAGAGCTCACGAAGGATCCTGATGTATTGAGTTTGTATGCCCTGATTGGCTAGGGCTTCAGTGACCGCTTCCATCTCAACAGAATCAAAGGCCTTCTTTAAATCAATGAACGTTAGACAGAGTGGCATCTTGAACTCCCGAGAAACCTCAATGAGCTTGGTTATCGTGTGGATATGGTCGATGGTGCTGAATCCTTTGTGGAACCCGGCTTGCTCGCATGGTTGTCCTTCATCTAGTGTTCTGCCAATCCTAATCAGGATGACTCGAGTGAACAGCTTGTAGATGACAGACAATAGGCAGATTGGGCGATAGTTGCCAATGTCATGGATGTCTCCCTTCTTGAACAGTAGTACGGTCCTGCTGGTTTTCCATTGGGACGGAACCTTGCATTCAGACAGGTAATGTGTGAAGAGCCGAGCCAGGGTATTGATGAGTACTGACGGCAGGTTCTTCAGGTGTTCAGGTCTGACCTTGTCTGGGCCGGGTGCTGTTCGTTTCTTTACCGATGAAATGGCGTGTCGGATTTCAGAAGGGAGAACATTGGGAATGACATATCCATCCTGTGGAATTTGGTATGTCGGCAAGTGGACATGGCTATCGAAGAGATTTAAGTAGAAGTCATGGATAATCTTCTCCATTGCCGTTCTGGAGGATGTGATAGATCTGCACATTAAATCACATTAAATTGTGTGAATTTTGGCATCCACCATCTTACTGACAGAGAAATGGCTCATTATCATAACTCCAAAAAACGATACTGCCAAATCTTCCCAGGTAGACAGATCTGGGCCTTCTTGGAATGGGGATGGGCAGATTTCCCTTTCTGCCTGAAGGCACGGCAGCCCACAACCACACCTGATACCCATGACATAGAAGCAGTCTACAACTGAACCTCATCAAACTGCCAGGCCACTAAATTGCTCCAGATCTATGGTTCCTGGGCTGCACAACCATGACACCTTCAGATTTCATAGTACTGTCAGCTTAGTAGGATGACAACAAATCAGATGGGAAAATTGCATGGGAGCCCACCAAGCTCATTGAGCCTAAACAGTAACACAGAAGGCTCGACCAGCAACAACCAACAGAGTAGATCTTCAGACAAGACTTTAGTAATATCATACTTAGATACAACACTGATCACAAGTGGACTCTTACTGATCTAAGGGTTTGTTTGTTTGTTTTTCCCTTTCTTGGTCACACCAGGCGAAGCACAGGGGCTACTCCTGGCTCATGCACCCAGGAATTACTCCTGGTGATGCTTAGGGAACCACGTGGGATGCTGGGAATCAAACCCAGGTCGACCTCGTGCAAGGCAAACGCCATATCTGCTGTGTTATCACTCCAGCTCTTAATTTAAGTTTTGATAATTCCATTTGCCTTTGTGTTGTAACAAACACTTAATCACTTTCACTTAATCACTTAATCCCCGTTATTCATCGATTTACTCGAGCGGGTGCCAGTAACGTCTCCATTCATCCCGGTTGCGTGCTAGCGTGGCCCAATGGTATCTGTTCGTTCTAGGAACATGCAGAGCCTCAAACCGATCATTCAGGGTCTTGACGAAGAAGTCTGACCATCTTGTAGGTGGGCGTTCACGTGATCTTTTGATGTCCCATGGAATCCAATCAGTAATGGGCTCTAGTCCAGCGGTTGTCTGTAAACCTCATTACGTGTCCAGCCCATCTGATTTTTGATGTCTTGGCAAATGAGACAGCATCCCTGATTCTTGAGCGTTGATGAAGATCAGAACTCCGGATTCTATCTCTCATTTGAGTGAATCGTGATATTCCAAGCATAGCTCTTTCGATTCCTCTTTGAGAGACCCGAATAGCGTTCTCATCCTGTTTTCGTAGGGTCCAGGTCTCTGAGGCATATGTTAATGCAGGAAGAACAGTGGAATCAAAGAGATGTGCTCGTAGCTGGAGGTTCTTTGTTCTTTTAGTTATTTCTTCAACGTTCTTGAAGGCATTCCAAGCCGCTCTCTTCCTCCTGCGCAACTCAGGTGCCAGGTCATTCATCATGTTGATTTCTCGACCTAGGTATATATAACTGTTGCATTCGGAGATGGTGGTTCCGATGAGAGCGAATGGAGCGTCAGGAATAAGACTGTTTCTCATAAATATTGTCTTTGTAAGATTCAGCTGTAGTCCGACCTTTCCACATTCACGGTCAAAGTCGTTCAGCATTTGTGCCGCTTGGCTGATGTTTGGTGTTATTAGAATGATGTTATCAGCAAAGCAGAGGTGGTGTAGTTGCTGACCATCTATCTTCATTCCCATGCTTTTCCATTCCAGTCGTCGCATGATGTTCTTGAGGGTAGCACTGAAGAGTTTTGGTGAAATGGTATCACCCTGCCGAACCCCTCTCTTGATAATGGATGATTACTTCTTTGTAGAATGGTGAGATCATGGTAGTGAATCTGCAATAGAGCTCACGAAGGATCCTGATGTATTGAGTTTGTACGCCCTGATTGGCTAGGGCTTCAGTGACCGCTTCCGTCTCAACAGAATCAAAGGCCTTCTTTAAATCAATGAACGTTAGACAGAGCGGCATCTTGAACTCCCGAGAAACCTCAATGAGCTTGGTAATCGTGTGCATATGGTCGATGGTACTGAATCATTTTCAGAATCCGGCTTGTTCACATGGTTGTCCTTCATCTAGTGTTCTGCTAATCCTATTCAGGATGACTCGTGTAAACAGTTTGTAGATGACAGACAATAGGCAGATTGGGCGATAGTTGCCAATGTCGTGGATGTCTCCCTTCTTGTATAGTAGTACAGTCCTGTTGGTTTTCCATTGGGGTGGAACCTTGCATTCAGACAGGTAGCGTGTGAAGAGCCGAGCCAATGTATTGATGAGTACTGATGGTAAGTTCTTCAGGTGTTCAGGTCTGATCTTGTCTGGGCCAGGTGCTCTTTGTTTCTTTACCGACGAGATGGATTTTGGAAGGGAGAACATTGGGAACGACATATCCATCATGTGGTATGTGGTATGTGGGCAAGTGGACGTGGCTATAAAAGAGATCTGAGTAGAAGCCATGAATAATCTTCTCCATTGCCCTTCTGGAAGATGTGATAGATCCATCATGATGTCAGAGGGCAGTCATCTTGGTTTTGTAGTTGGTGAAGGACAGGCGGGCATTACGAATGCTTTTCCCAGCTTCTGCCGCATCTACCAGTACTGCTGCTCTCCTGTTTTTTAGGTCATCCTTGATGACTTCTCTGCACTGTTTTGCCAGTTCGGATGTTCGCTTGTGGTTGCCTGAGGCACGTGCCAAGCCACGTTGGCGAATAAGTTCAAGAGTGTTCGAAGAAAGGCGGTTTTTTTTGTGGTTATCTCTCTCGGCATTCTTCGCACAATCATGGAGGTGCTGAATCATTCAATCGTATTCCTCATCAATGTTGTCAATGACGGCATCTTCCCATAAGTAACAAACAATATGAAATAAATTTGTTTGTGCCTGAATGGGGGCAGGCTGTGGTGGTAGGTGAGAAACTGTAAACATTGGTGCAAGGAAAGGCACACTGGTGATGGAATTGTTGTTGGAACATTTAGTGCCCAAAACAACTAAATTATGAACAACTTGACAAATCACAGTATTACAATAATTTTTAAATTGTGTTTAAAAATACAATTTTCTCCCTTAAGAACTTTGAAGAACCTTGTTTTTTAAACTCAAAATTCACTTAATAACAAAGATTGTTGTATTTATGACTGAATCTGTATTTTGCAATTGTCTTTCTATATTTGAGGAAACGACGAGGTTGTGAATCTGTGGTGCTCAAATTAGAGAATAGAAGTATTATATTATTCAGCAGTTCCAATACTGGGTATTTATTCAAAGACAATGAAAATTCTCAAAAAATGGATTCACTCACCCTCATACTCATGCAGTGTTATTTACATACTCAAGATACAGAAACTACCTTAAGTATTTGTGGGTGAATGAGTGGATAAAGAAAATATTATGTATGCATACATACAACCCCTAGTATGTTGTTTAGTTTTTTTGTTTTTGTTTCTAATGAATTTTAATCTTGGGGTTGAAACGATGGTACAGCAGGTAAGATACTGTCCCAGGTATGTGGTTGACCTGGGTTCAGTCCTAGTACCCCATATGATCTGAGCACTACCAAGAGCAGTCTCGGAATACAGAGCCAGGAGTAAGTGTTGAGTACCAACAATGTGGATATAAAATACCCTGGGGGCTGGTGGGGGAGAATGGGATCTTACCATTGATGACAGTGTGGATCTTGAAGGCATTGTGCTAGGTGAAGCTCACCAGACAGAGACACAAATACCACCTGATTTTACATATGGAATCCAAAAGTAAACTTATAGATACAGTGAACTAGGTTATTGGTTGTGTGGTGGTGGTAAATAGCGCCAAAAGGTTCCAGGCTGGAGAGGAACAGCAGGTACAACAGGTAAGGTAACTTGCCTTGCCACACCACGTATCATCCACTGAACCCTAACAGCATTGATCTCTGAGCACAGAGTTAGGAGTAAAGTTTGAGCACTGTTGGGTGTGACCCAGAAATAAAGAATAAAACTTAAAAAGATACCTACTTCAAGTTATAAATTAAGTACAGGGTTGTTAAGTAGCAGGATGATTATATTTAACACTGTGTTGCAGATTTGAAAGTTGCTGAGAGATCCTAAAGTTTTCATCTCAAAAAAAGAATTGTAACAATGCATAGTGACCAGTGTTAACTAGATTGTGATGATTATCCGTAGTATATACAAATATCAAAGAATAAATGTGTACCTGAAACTTTTTATATGCCAACAACAACAACAACAAAAAAATGGACACTCAAACATGCAGACTCCGATTTTTTTTTTTTATTTTTGGGTCACACCCGGCAATGCACAAGGGTTATTCCTGGCTCTGCACTCAAGAATTACTCCTGGTGGTGCTCGGGGGACCATATGGGATGCTGGGAATCGAACTCAGGTCGGCTGCGTGCAAGGCAAACGCCCTACCCGCTGTGCTATTGCTCCAGCCCCTAGACTCTGATTTTTGCTAGAATGTTGGCAAATGACCATGTCTCTTAATATACCTATAGAAGACTGATTTGATTGTGAGCATTTATTATACAATGTTGTAGTGTGAATAACAAGTATGTGGGTATATTTTGAAGTGACTGTGTAGGAACCATGAGCATAGTGTTTCCAAGCCAGGCATGTGCTGGAAGGGGTGTGTCTTGTGTCTGTACAGGTTTCTGGGAAGCCTTGCAGTTGGAGGTAGATATAGCATGGGAAAGAGTGATTTGGAAATTTGAAAACTTTTTCTTTTGCAACCAAAGCTCCAGGCAAACTTGTTTGTTGAGTAAATAGAACCTGTGAAAGCCTGTGAACTCTCTTCCTGAAATTATTTTTCTTTTAAGTTTGCAATGAACTAAGTTGTACATTTTAAACTATTGGTGGTCTTTATTATTACTTGACTAAAACCACTTCTCTGCCCATTTTAGCATTTAATAATTGCTATCCAAATTGGTACTAAGATTATTTTATTATTATTTTTGTTGTTTATTTGGGTCACACCCGGCAATGCTCAGAGCTTACTCAGGGCTCTGTGCTCAGAGATCACTCACTCCTAATGGGCCTCGGGGACCGTATGGGGTGCCTGAACCCTGGTTGGCTGCATGCAAGACAAGAGCCCTGCCTGTTGTACTCTGACCCGTCAGATCCTTTCTGAACAGTGCAAAACAGGATACTTTGACTACCTGGAAGGTTGGATTTGGGTGAAAAGTTTTTCAATAGAATTTTGGAGCAAAAGAGTTATTGGGAGTCCTGGCTTTCAAGTAACAGCTGCCTTTGTCTTGAAACACTAGCTGAAACTGGGAGCAGTATGTCCAGGTGTGGGAAATGCTGTTTTACCTTCCAGATCTCTCCCCCACAAACTACTCATTTCAGAAGGAGACAATTCAAACATTTATGAGCTACTTCTACTGCTGGCTTGGAAATATTAGGGTGAAAATGATTACATCTGTCCAAAACAGCTTAAGCTCTTATGAAATACAAATCTTAGACAAGAAGCAAATAGCAGTGGAGGAAGGGAGTTCACTCTTGTCCCCCATCTTTTTTGAACTCTCTGACGTTGGCCACAGTGTATTGACATTGGCTACAGTTGGTTGGTGTGATAAGCCTTCCTCGTCTTGGTCAAGTTTCCAGATAATCCAGGCACTTGGCTCTGCCGCTGTGTTTAGTTGTGTTTCTTCAGTACTCCCTTCACAGATGGCCTCAGGAACGGGTCTGGTATAACAGTGCCATGGCCTAGAGAATACCTGTTTTGCAAGACGAGTCATGAGTTCAGATCCCTGCTGTCCCATGTGTGCCAAGTGTGATCCTGGCAACTCTGCCATTTATAGTCTCCCAGCACAGAAGGCTCTTCCAGCCATGCCAGCCAGGTATGGGTAAGTACCACCATAAGACCTCTGACCCCGCAGGCACCACACATAAGATGTATGAGTACCATGACCTAAAAGTTCAGCCTCTGGGGAGTCATGTGGGATCAGGCAGCCTCCTCTCAAGCACCACAGCTGAAGGGGAGGCTGCAGTCACGTATGCAGGCACGTTAGCCAGGCAGATGCTTGGTCTTCCCATTACACCAGCAATCCCAACAGGAAGGAGCGGGTGCTTTATCCTTGGTGTTTCTAAAAACGAACAGTTTAGGGGCTAGAGAAATAGTACCATGGCTAAGGCTGCCTGCCTTGCATGCGGCCAACATTGGTTCCATCCCAGGCTTCCTGTAAGGTCTCCTGAGCCCACCAGGCGTGATCCTTGAGCACAGAGCCAGGAGTGAGCCCTGAACACAGCCAGATGTGGCGACCCCCAGCCCCAGAGAAATGGCTTCAAAGGCCAACATAAACCAGCTTTGATGTCATTTTTATCATATTTTTCACTTGAGTATAAAATTCTGTTTATTGTACAAAATTTGAAAAGTTATAAGGGAAAAAGAATAAAACCTCTCCTAATTGTAGTATTGTTGTCATTCAGTATAGTGTGAGATATTTTTCATCATAGTTGGATCATGTTATATGAATTTATATTCTGTTAGATTTTGAGTAATTTTTAAATTAGGTGCCTCCTGGTTGGTGCTCCTGACATTCTTCTTCCTCCATGACGTTGAGACCTGTGTGACTGCATAGTAACTTGGAGTAGTCTCTCTGTCATGACCATTCTTTCTTGGTCGCACGACTTCACGGGGTCCTCAAGGCTCTTCCTGCCGGTATTGGAAGAATTTGACTTGTTGAATTTTAGCATCTCCGTAAAGTCTTTGATCAGCTTTGCTCTGGTCCTGGAGCACCTGGTGTGTGTAATGGGACTGTGATTCTCTCCGTGTGCAGTCAGTGGGAACTGTATTTACCTCTTACCTTTACTGGGAATGCTCTTCACTGACTTGAGCATTGGGTTCATAGTTAACTTCCCCTTATGAAATTTCAAGACTAAAATAGCTCTGTTTGGAGGAACTGTGTGGAAGAGGTGAGGGTAATCCATTTCCAGAGGCACTTTAGAATACAGATTGGTGCCTAAAGTAGATGCCCAGGAATGTTTCATCATCATCTGAAATAAAGAAAGCATATAGAAGTATTGGACTCTTAGGTCCTGCTTGTGTTATAAATCAGCTTAAGCATGGAAACTGATATAACTATTAGGAATTGATTACTTGGCACACACCTGATCAGTCCTCATATCAGTGTGGTTAATCATCACCCACAACTCTGGTGGAAAAATAAAGATCAACATATAGATTTTAAAGTGATGCTTTCAGTTCCAAGAGTATGTAAACTCAGGTGCTGTAGAAATGGAGGTGTGTTAAAACCATCCTTAAAGGTGTGTGGAGCATAACTGTAGGGAGAATATTGAATACAGTAAAAGGTCGGCAGTCCTAGATCATTGATGACCATCCGTGATGAAGTCTGGACAATTTCAGTATTTTGAAGCCACCAGAGGGCAGTAACTAGGAGAAATACAGCATAGGATGGTGGGCTAGTAGAAAGAATTGCCATTTAGACCTTTGGCTCAGATAATTCAGAAATGACAGAACCTTAGCAATAGTTGTAAAGAGTGACATATTAAGAGAAGATTTAGGGGCCAGAGAGATAGTTTAGTGGGTAGGGGGCTTACCTTGTATACGACCAGCCTGGGTTTGATCTTTGGCATTCCGTTGGTCCCCTAAGCACTTCCAGGAGTAATTCCTGAGCCCAAAGGCAGGAATAATTCCCAGACATTGCCAGATGTGGCCCACCCTCCCACATCACCCCTAAAGAGAAGATTTATTGATAAGGGCATGAATTAGTCTATGCCCAGACAGGCTTAACCAATATATGGGGACAGAAGTAAGACTGTTGCAACAAAGGAATCAGGTAATGTGTTGTGTTTTTTGTTTAAACTAGTTTTTGTGATAGTTTTTCATGTTTCACTTACAGTGTTCTCTCTCTGAAGAAACTGTTAACCTTGATTTTGGTGACTGTTTTATGAATAACTATCATGGCTGTTCATCATATTTTGTGCAGATTTTATTGTATTTCAGTATCGTTTCAAGGTTTAAAAAAGTATCAGGCCAATATCTAGTGCAATTAAGCTTAGTTTTGGTGAGGGTGGGGGTTGGTTTGGTTTTGCGGCCACACCTGGTGAAGCTCAGACCTGTCCTGACTGTTTTCTGGGGTCTCTTCTGGTAGTGCCTGGGGGCGGGGGGTGGTTATCATGAGGTGCTGGAGATCAAGCACAGCCCCCTGGCATGTGAAGCATGTTCTCCGAGCTCTTCCTTGTAATTATCTCCTTGGCCCTGATCTTATTTTCAGTATCTTCATTGAATTAGAATTCATCCAGTTGAGTGTACAGTTTAGTGTTTAAGGATGTTAATACCTGTAGCCATCACCAGTCACCACAGAGAGAAACTTTTAAAAACTACTTTTTATTGTGGTATCAGAGTTCACATGGTAATAAAATGGTTAGTTTGTATTTGTAATGCTGCTACACCTAGTCCACCATCAGAGTGTTAAGGATGCGCCACCATTGCCCAAGGTCCCCCAACCCCACATTTAGAATCTTCAGTTCACGCTTCTCATTCAGCATATGTCAGGATTGATGGAGCATTTTCTAATCCCTTGCTTTGTTTCTTTAAGTTTCTCACATAAGCAAGATCATCTGCTATTTGTCTTGATCTTGCTCCTGTGTCGACAGCAGAGGCTTAGTTACTGTATGTTACAACCCCACTTCCCCAACCCAGGGCAGCCAGAAGTTACTTTCTTTGGGGTGGGTGAGGGGCACACCTGGCAGTGCTTAGGGTTACTCCTGGCTCTGTGCTCAGGAGTTACTTCTGCTGGTGCTCAGGGGGCCATGTGGGATGTTGGAAATCAAATCTGAATTGGCCCTGTGCAAGGCAAACGCCCCACCTACGGTATCATCACTCCAGCCCCTCTGCTTTCTGTCTATAGAAATATTTGGGGTATTCCCTGTGAATGGGATCATGTGATTTCATGAGCCAGGGGTCTTTTGTAACTTGCTTTTTTTATATACATATTTTTTTAAAAAAAATTTTTTTTAATTGAACATCCATGAGATAGACCATTACAAAGCTGTTCATGATTGGGTTTCAGCCATACAGTGTTCTAACACCCCATCCGTCCACCAGTGTACATTTCCCACCATCAGTGTCCCTCGTTTTCCTTCCACCATCCCGCTCCCCCCGCACCCCCCCCCCCCCCAGCCTTCCTCTGTGGCATATACTTTTCTTCTTTTTCTCTTTCTCCTTTTGTGCATTATTTTGTTTATTTTCAAGGTTTGTCTGTTGTAGCATGTACCAGTATAGTCAGTTTTTCTTACAGCTGAATAATACTTTATGGGGCATATTACATTTCTACCTGTTCATCAGCTGATGAGCATTTGGATGGTTTTCATTCTAGGATTTTATGAATGAATGAATGAATGAATGAATCAATGAATTTTATTGATTCTGTTCTGTAAAGGAAAATAAAACTCTGTCTTCCTCATGATTTTCTTTTTTGCATTTTGAGAAAGATCTAAGAGGAGAGAAAAAGAGAAGTATGTGTTTGAAAGAGAACTCAGGCTTTTCCAGAGTGGAAACAAGCAAAGAAATGTAGACAACTAGTGAGGTACATGTTTAAGGGAGAGCAGGGCTTGAAGATCTGGCCTTCTTTATGCATTTTCTGCACATTTGAATCCCCTCCCTCCGTCCTACACCTGGAAGTGTTCAGGGGCTGTTCCTGACTCTGTGCTCAGGAGTGACTCTTGCCAGTGCTCAGGGGACCATGTATGTGCCAGGAAATTTGAACCAAAGTTGCTGGGATACAAGACAAATGTCTTAACCCCTGTACTGTCTTTTTAGCCCTGAACTTAAAGGGGAAAAAAAAACAAACACGGATCTTATGAAATTTTAAGTCCTGAAACATGAAAGGGGGAATTTCAAGGATTCAATTCTTTTAAGACTTCAATTTATTTTACGATTATCTTTCCCCTTCAGTTAAAATAGAAACCACCCCAAAGAAAGCACAGAGGAACCTCTTCTGGTTTCAGTAAAGTTAATTCATTTTTGTTAGGAGAATTTTGACTTGGTAGGGAATACTGGAAATGTGCAATAGAGGTTTTCCATTTTTAAGGAAGTATTTGTGGCTGAGATAAACAAATACTGGTGGAGGTAGAAGAAATGCTCTGGGATTGGAGGACAGGAACCTGGGGTGGCTGGTTATGTGACAGGTAACAAGTACCTTTGCCTAAGCTCCCTAGTATTGCAGGGTGAGGCAGTGTCATAATGCAGTCAAGAGTAAGTTGTAGTTGCTCTTTGATTGATTGCCGGGTGGGGGTTGAGAGTCAGGCTATAATCTGATAGCTCTGTTTAACCTGGGCACAGTCACACAAACCACTATATGATAGATTGCAGGAAACAGGTGCCTTGCTGTCTGCTTAGTCCTTTGATTTGGACACTCTTGGGAATCTGACTGCACTGTTGGCAATAGTCCCCCATCTCTGTCAGTTGTGATTACCTTGAAAGCTTATGCAAAAAAGAATTCCAGATTTAGCCAACATTTATCTGCCATGGGTCTTTACCTTTTGTAGTATCTTCTCTTTAGTGGTAGAATTTAAGGTGGAGTGGTATAAGCTAAATTAAGTGGAGACTAATGCAGTTCATTACTGAGTAAATTGTTTTCAGGAGGAATTAAAATGATGTTCATTTAAATTGACATATTAAACTGGTTATTCACCCACATATTCCTTATTTTCCCTTTTCCTGCCACCACCATCTCTACTCCTTTCTGCAACCCTACCTGTGGTATCAAGGTTGCTATGAAACTCATAATGACTTAAAGATGTTTGTTGTTTTTTATTAGAATTTTACCCTTTTGTTTGTTTTTTGGGTCCACACTAGTAGTGCTCAGGGATCACTTCTGGTAGTGCTAGGGAGTGGACCATATTGGGTGCTGGAGACTGGACCTCGGTCAGCTTATTCAATGCAAATGCCTTACCTGCTGTACCATTTCTCCAGCCCCAAATTTTACTTTTTGTTTCACAAACACCAAGAAGCAGAGTATTACTGTGTTCTATGATTATGATTATTGAATTATTGTATATGTTCCAGTTACCTTTTACTTAATATTTTATCATAAGCAATTGCTCTTACTTTTCACTAGTTCTGATATATTTTCTAGGTTAATGATTAAACTCCCTTGGATTCCTTCCCAGTTTTCTTCATCGAAGGCGGCAACCACCCATTTTTCATGAGGCACATTCCATTCTTTGCACCATGCTTGTCCAGGTCTTCAGGATTGTTCCTGGATACTCTCCAAAGCCTTATAAATGCTCTTCTCATATCTCTCTTGCTCCTGTCTCTTGCCCATCCTCCACAAAATTAATTTTTACTGTACAGCTAAAATTTAAATGGTAGATGTACTTTTACTTTAGTTATTTAGCAAAAGATGAATTAAAGAGGCCTGGAATGACAGTATAGTGGGTAAGGCCACCTACCTTGCATGAGTCCAGCCCAGGTTCTAGAACCCCAGCACCTCAAATAGTCCCCCAAGCCCACCATGACTGATCCCTGAGTGCAAAGCCAGGAGTAAGCCCTGAACACCACTAGGTGTGGACCTCCCACCCCCCGCCCCCTGAATAAAATACCTTATTAGAATTCTCTTAATATACAATTTTTTTGAATTAAATATATTTGTTTTTGTAATATAAGTGAATGGGTTGTAGGTAGCTTGGTGTTTGAGTTTGTGTTTTACGTGTATGAGGTTCTGTTTGATCTCTGGTACGTGCACATGTATACACACAGACAATCAAAAATATAGGTACTTTGCTTTTCAAAGAAAAAAATTCTATATTACGTACTGTATCTTTGTATGATACTGTGAAAAGTTTTGTTAATTACATGCTTTAAATATAAAATTATGAATTTTATTATATGAGCACTGCACCCTGTTTTTCAGTCCAAAAATTGATTTGTATCCTGTAAAGCTTAACATACTGGCAGTACCCCACATACTTGCCCTCCCAGAATTGTCATAGAATCTACAGTGAAATAGGTTACTTTTTATTGAAGGAAATAAATGCTGCATATCATCTCTTTGGGTGGCATTGTGAGAAGTTTTCTTTTATTGCCTTTAAGAAGTATGCCTGTGATCAACACACGTGCAATGCAAGTTCATCCATGAAAAACAGATGAGCACAATTGAAAAGTGTCATTCCTAATAAGCCATAGGACTGCTCGGCTTTCCTTATGAAAGTATATACATTAAGATTAAATATGTGCGTGTGTTTTTGTATCTGTATGTTTTTGGAATTGGGAATAATGTAAAGACAAAAAGGTTTTTTTTTTTTATTGAATCACCATGAGATAGTTACAAGCTTTCATGTTTGGGTTACAATCACACAATGATCAAACACCCATCCCTCCACCAGTGCACATTCCCCACCACCAGTATCCCCGGTATACCCCCCCGTTTCCCACCCTCCCCCTGCCTCCATGGCAGATATGTTTCCACATAATCTCTACTTTTGAGCATTATGGTTTGCAATACAGACCCTGAGAGGTTATCATTTTTGTTCCTTTATCTACTTTCTGCACACATTTCCCATCCCGACCGATTCCTCCAGCCATCTTTTTCTTAGTGATCCCTTCTCTATTCCAGCTGCCTTCTCCCCTTTGCTCATGAGGCAGGCTTCCAGCTATGGAGCAATCTATTGAGACAAAAAATTCTTGCTCATGGATCCCATACTCTCTCAGGTGCCTTAGGGAGATGAATGAGTCTTTGTCTAGTCAAGTACTCGGAATTAAAAAATAAGTTTAGGCTTATGATTTAAAAGCTATAATTAGAGACAGTGACTAATTGAACTAGGCATAAATTATTGCTTCTACAGGTTGGACCCCACACAGAGGAAATAGGAAGATTGTACAATTAAAAAAAAGTAACTGTTAAATTCCCAATAGATAGGATTATTTAAATAATATCTTATTTAAAGTGGCAGGGAGGATGGGACTGGAGCAATAGCACAACGGGTAAGGCGTTTGCCTTGCATGCGGCCGACCCGGGTTCGATTCCCAGCATCCCATATGGTCCCCTGAGCACCGCCAGGGTAATTCCTGAGTGCAGAGCCAGGAATAACCCCTGTGCATCTCCAGGTGTGACCCAAAAAGAAAAAAAAAAGTGGCAGGGAGGGACTCGAGATAGTACAGAAAGTGAGACACTTGCCTGGCAAGTAGCTGACCCAGTTGAGTCCCTAGCACCACATATGGCCCAATGAGCACTGCAGGAATGATCCCTGAGCACCACAGGTGTGACCCCAAAACGGAAATAAATAATAAAATGGAGGGAAATACAAGCTCAAACTTCGCTATGGGTTTACATCTGAAATCAGTAAATTAAGGGAAAGCTGGGGCCAGAGGGATGGGACAGTGGGTAGAATGCCTGCCCTGCCTGCTAGGAGTGATCTCTGAGCACCACTGGGTGAGGCAGAGGGTGGGATGGGGAAGTTTGTCGAAAATGAACATCTTCAAGATGGGCACAATTTTCCTTATGCCCTTGTCTCATAATTTTGGATACAAGAAGGAAGGATGATGGCGTGTTGATGTTAGAAGTTCATAGCTACACCAGCTTTCTCCTCCAGCCCAGGAGTGTCAGGCAGCTGTGACTGAACTCTGCTGAATCTTCTTGCTTCTTGGTTTGCTGTGGGAGATAAGCTACAAGTCAGGGGCTCTGGGGGAGGCAGGAGTGGGAAGTTGAACTGTGTATTTTGTATTGTGACCACCTAGCTTCTGCACCCTCAAACTCCTGTTCATCTTTTTGGGGGAATCTTTTCCATCACAGTTATTGTTGTGATATTTAGACATACTCCTGTCCTTGGTAATAACTTGGGGAACTCAAAATTTGTAATTTTCTCTCCTCCTGATAGGTGCTGGATAGTTTACTAGTTCAGTATGGAGTTGTGGAAAACTGTGAGCAAGGTACATGTCTTCTCAATTGCCTTCAAATTTGAAAAAGAAAGGAAATAGCAAGTAAACTAATCTTTTCTGTTCATTTTTTTTCCCTCTAGTGAACACTGACTCGGAAACTGCAGTGGTCAATGTAACCTATTCCAGCAAGGACCAAGCTAGACAGTAAGCCATTGAAAACTTTTTCCTTACATGGAATGACTTGGTTAAATACAGTAACATGTTTTTGGCTGGTGGGCAGCAGAAAGGAACTTATTTTTGCTAGGTTTGACCCTGCTCTTTATATTTTTGAATAAAAGGACAAAGAAGAATTATGAGAATAACTAATGAGAATTAAAAGAATAAGACAAGTGGTAATAACAACTATTTGGTTCAAGTGTAATATAGTTTAAATGTAATTGATGATAGTAATGGAGTGATACACCAGTGAAGCTGAGTTCCATCCTGATTGCGAGAAGCTCCAGACCTTTGGTATTACTGCCAAATTACATAAACTTTTTTCTTATTTCTATGATACATACATCAGTGCTTTTTTTCCCCCAAAGCTGGTAAGTTGAAAATGTGTGAAGCCAAGTTTAACTCTTAAGCCTTTCTGCTCGCTGATTCTTCTAATTATTATTATCATTCAAGAGTGTGCAGACATTGGACTGAAGGAATTTGTTTTCAGATAGATGGGAAAAGTGTATTCCATCTATCTGAAAGTTGTATTCCCAAACAACCAATGTTTTGTTTCACAGATCAGACAGTTTCCTCTAGAAAAAGATCTTTCTAGACACTTGGCGGTGAGCTGGTGAACTGAACACTATAGCAAGAAGATGAGGCACCCACAAATCCTGCTTCTGATAGACTTGTGTTGAATACCAGGTGCTCAAACCAGGGGCATCTCAGGGACCTTCACAGGCAGTGCAGATAGGAGCCAGCTGTCGTCTGTGGTAAACTGGTGACTAGATGAACTGTGCTGTCCTGAAGGGCAGGGCCCACTGCATCATCCCAGGTTGTGTGCCAGTTTTTTCTGCAAAAATCTGAGATGTGGCCCTTACATGACATTTTAAAACTGTGCTAGTAATACTTCAAAGCATTGTGTCAGCTATACAGTGGTGAAGATTCCGAGGTAACACAGGGTGTCAGGGTAGTGCCCATTTGTCAGGGGTACTTTTTTTCCCTCTGCGAAAGGAGTGTAGGCTGGGAAATAGAGAAAACTACATAACATAAATGTATATTTTTATGATTGATAACATTTGCCTGATTAAAAAATTTAAAGACCCGTGTGCTTGTGTGTGTGGAGAGTGCAAATGTTTGAGATTATTCTTCAAAGAAGTCCTTATTCCCTTCCTTGGAGAGATAGAAGACAATTACATGTGCATTCTTATTCCTCGTTACACAAATGTAACCATAATATTGAAGTATATCATTCATATAAAAATAATATTTTAGTTGTATATCGAGTCATGTTTTGATTTGGTTATGTTTAAAGACTGTTAGTCCCAATTTAGATTTTTTTATTGCTCATTACAAGTCCTTTGCTTATGAACAATACTTAAGTATGATTAGATTTCTAGAAGTAGATTTGCTGAAACCACAACACCCAAAAGGAGAGAGGAAAAGGGAATGCCCTGCCACAGAGGTGGGGTGGGGTGGAGGGGATGGGGTGGGGGTAATGGTGCTGGGATCATTTGTGGTGAAAGATGGGCACTGGTGGAGGGATGGGTATTTGACCATTGTATGACTGAAATGCAAGCATGAAAGTTTGTAAGTCTGTAACTGTACCGCACAGTGATTCACTAATAAAAATTTTTTTAAATACTTAATATAAAATTTTGCAAAACATTGAAAAAAAGAAGTAGATTTGCTGAGTCAAGATTTTGATGTATTTAAAAATTTTGGGGTGGTGGTGACAAAGATATTATAGCAGGTAGGGTGCTTACCTTGCATGCCACGGAACCAGGTTAGGTCCCTGACATCCCATATGGTCCCCTACATCTCTGGGGGTGACCCCTGAGCCAGAGTCAGGAGTAAACCCTGAGCACTGCTTGGTATGGCCCCCAAACAAAAACTGAGCATGGGAGGTTAGGGGTTAGATCACATCCAGCTGTACCCTGGGCTTACTCCTGGCTCTGTGCTCATGGATCACTACTGGTGGCCCTGAAGGACAATATGGGGAGGCATCGTGCAAGGCAAGCACCTTACCCCTCTGTATTATCTCTCCTGCCCCTGAAATTTTAAATTTCATTTGATAATTGATTTTTATCCTTAGTAGAACTTGAACTCGTTCAGGTCTCCACCAGCACTGTGTGAGTGCCCTTTCCTGCATATCATGTGTTAACACAGGACTATACCAAACTTTGCCAGCTCCCCCATCATCCAGACCCCCCTCAACAAAGGATCTTTACTTTTTTCCCTTTACACATGAGATTGACTGTCACTTTTAATTTTTAATGAGAGTAATGCATTTGAAAAAATACTTTTCTGTTGGTTTTGGATATTACAAAACTTGCAGTGTGAATTGTAAAACCATTAAAAATTACATATATATTTATTTATTTGGGGGGTATTTGGGTCACAACTGGTAGTATGCGGGGGTTATTTTTGCTCTGTGCGCAGATATTTCTCCCTGACAGGACTTGGGGAACAATATGAGGTGCCAGGGATCAACCGCATGCTAGGCATGCATCTTACCTATTGTACTATCTCTCTGGCTCATTAGTCTAATTCTAATAGTTGGTTAACATATATGGAGTACTATGGCATAAAGTTTCCAGTGAGCAAAGGCAAACTTCTCATCCTCAAAGCTGTGCTTCTTTCATTGATGACGGTGAAAGTTTTGGAAGGGACTCCCTGTGGGGCTGGGAGAGAGTACGGGATAGTATAGTGGGTAAGAAATATGCCTTGCACATGGCTGGCCCAAGTTCAATTTCTGGCATCCCATATAGTCTCCTGTGCAGAGCCAGGAGTAACCCCTGAGCATTGCCGATGTGGCCCGAAAACAAAGCAAACAAACAAACCCCACCAAAATGAGATGCCTTGTGAGAATATAGGATTTGAGAAAGCTTGAAATTTGGCGTCAGGCAGTTCTGACTCTAAATCTCTAACTTCAGTTTTCTCAGGTTGAGGGTTGACAAGAAAACCAACGTATTTGTACATGCACATGCCTTTTATTTTGGTTTGGTTTGGGGCCGTACCCAGCTGTGTTCAGAGTTCACTCTGACTCTTCTCAGGAATCAGTCCTGGTGGTGCTGGAGGGCCATTGAACTAATGAAGGTTGACTGTGCACGGTGAGCACCATAGCCACTGCACATGCTCTCCCACCCCAGACTCATTTGCAGGAAGTGGTCTTGCAGTAACTTGTGATTCATCCACGGTGCAGGGCTGCTTCTAGAGCAGATCTCAGTGCCCTGGGCAGGGGAAGCCGGTTCCTCCAGGCCTGCTACATTGAGCCCTGCAAGCCTGCTCTGCGTCATTTCTCGATAGTCTCTCCTTCGCAGACTTTCCACACCTCACATCTTGAAGTGGTGAGGGCTGAGTTGATGTTCTGTTGTTGTCCGCTCTTGGAATCTGTTACCTGGGAGTCTGGAAGATTGGGGCATGTTTCTTTGTGAAGGTGCACGTAGAATGGGGGCAGGGCCGGCGGGTTAGGAGGACAGGTTCCAGAATCCAGTCACATAGACTGGTTCACCACTTTTCTAGCTATAACTTTGGTCAGTCTGTTTCTTTCACTGCCACCTGTAAAATGGAACTAGTTATAATTCCTTGACTCGTGCGGCTTTTGAAGAAAACTTAAGTGGGTATCTTCATGATATTCCTGATACTTCAAAAGTAGCCATAAGTTCAAAGCTAGTAGATATATGTATGTTCCCAACTCCCTCCCCCCCTCCCTCCTTTCCCCTGCCTTCTGGTCCTCTTCCTTTTTCCCTTCCCTTTCCCCTCCCTTTCGTCTCTTCTTCCTCTCAGCCACCTACCACATCTGTTGGTGCTCAGGGATTACACCTGGGTCTGTGCTTAGGGATCATTCTTGGCAGGGCTCATGGATAGCTCAGAATCAAATCTGGATCAGCTATGTGCAATGCAGACACCCTACCTGCTGTTTTATCTCTCTGACCTCTCCCAGCATTTTTCATTTCTGTTGACAATTGCACTTCATTTCAGATCATCACTGGCCACTGATGCTCAGGTGTTAGAGCTTTTTGAACGCTTTTCTGGGTTGAATGCTTTTCTGGGTTGAGGATAAAGCTCATTGGTGAGCACTTGGTAGAATATGTATGAGGCTCTGACTTCTGCCACCACAAAAATTAAAAAGGTATTTATGTTAGGCACTGGAGGTGGGGCTCAAATGGTAGAGCACATATCTTTGTTGTGCAAGAACTTGGCTTCAATCCCAGGCACTGCCAAAAGTAGAAAATAAAAGCATTTTTCTACCACTTTTTTTTTTCAAGTTTTACCAGTGCCAGTTGAAAGAGGATTGATTCTTCAGCAAGGCTATATGTCTCTGAGAGAGTTGGATATAGGAATTCCTATTGCCTTTTGACTAAGAAAAATAAGTCATTAATAGTGGAGAAATTATAATGAAATATACTTTTAATATGTCAGGTTATTAATTTATTAGAATAAATTAAAAAACTAATGTAACCTTAAAAATCATAAACATTGAAAGAATTCTGGAGAGCAGGTAGGGTGTTTGCCTTGTATACAACTGACCCAGGTTTGATCCCAGACACTTCTTACGGTATTCTGAGCCCTGGTGAATAGGCTTGGATATCTGAAACTAAATTTCTTCAGTCTTCCAGATAAAATCATCAAGGATAGACCCACCACTGCAAGATTTGTCATAAAGCAATGACTTTCAGAATCTTTAGGAATTTGGTTTGTTAGGGTTTCACTATTTATTGTTTTTGTTGTTTTTAATACTTGCTTTTGTTTTTGCTTTTTGGATCACACCTGGCGATGCTCAGGGGTTACTCCTGGCTTTGCATTCAGGAATTACTTTTGGTGGTGCTTGGGAGACCATATGGTATGCTGAGAATCGAACCCTGGTCGGCCATGTGCAAGCAAACGCCCCACCCGCTATGCTATAACTCCAGCCCCTGTTTTTAATACTTTTTTTTTGAATCAATGTGAGATACACAGTTATATCGTTGTTCATGTTTGGGTTTCAGTCATAAAATATTCTAACACCTATCTTTTCACCTGCGTATATTTTTCTCCACCAGTGTCCCCTGTTTCCCTCCTACCACCACTTCCCCATGCTCTCTACCCCACCCCTGCCTGCTCTCCACATCACACCCCTCTGTGACAGATTCTCTCTCTCTCTCTCTCTCTCTCTCTCTCTCTGCTCCCCTCCCTCCCTCTCTCTCCCCCTCCCCCCCCTTCTCTCTCCCTCTCTTTCTTAGGAACTGCGGTTTGCAATGTCCTGGAAAGGTATCATGCATGTCACTTCATCTCCTTTCTAGTTATTTTTGTTTTTGATAGGGAATCGAGTATGCTTTTAATTTTGTAACTGTCCTTATAGATTCCTTCTCTGGCTACTCAAAGATTTGTATTAATCCGGTAATGATTAGGAATCTTTGAAGCAACTGAAGGCTAAGAGAAGGAAATTCATCCCTGAATTTAAAAAATTAAGTAGGTGGAAGTTTTATTCTGGATTAAGCAGTAACATATATAAACAGTGAAACAAAAATTTCTTGTCATTCAGAGATTACCACTATTAAACTTGTCATTGAGTTTTGTAGGCCTTTTTCCATGCTAAAATTGTAAATCTTGGAGCTGGAGCAATAGTATAGCAGGTAGGGCCTTTGTCTTGCACGTGGCTGACCCGGGTTTGATCCCCGGCATCCCATATTGTCTCCTGAGCACCGCCAGGAGTAATTTCTGAGTGCAGAGCTAGGAGGCACCCCTGAGCACTGCTGGGTGTGACTCAAAAAAGAAAAAAAAATGTAAATCTTGTTACTGAGGCATTGGGTTTGATCCCTGGCACTCCACTTCCAAATAAAATTAGGTGAAGGTACGTGATTTGCATTTCCATAAACTTTTTTTATGGTTTGTAATATCTGTGTTCTTAGTTTCTACCATAATTTATATGTCCCTCTTCTGCAGTGCATTTATTTAGATTGTTACAGTGTTTTGCTTTAAAAAGAAGTTAGTAATTTTTTAAAATGAAATGAAGTTCATTGAAGGTAAATATTTGGATTTTGTTCACAATAATTTCACCAAGATACAGCCCTTAAGTGGCATTACCAGGCATTTGATGAATTTATCTTTGTGAATTTATCTCTCAAACTCTTATTTTTGGTACAAACATAAAACAATTCCCTAATTTTTCAAAGCCATCTCAGTTTCGTTTAGTCAGAATCCATGCAAACATGAAGTGATGGCTGAAAATAAGCGAAAGAGGATTTTAAATGTATATTTTAAAGCTGGAAGGGACCATAAACCTAACCTTTGGTTTTGTAGGTGAACAATGTAATGCAGAATAAGAAAATGATATCTCCAAGTTTGGATGACTCCTTTTTGTTCGTGCTGGTTTGGAATTTGATCTCTGGTCTTTCCCCTTTTTCAGGGCTTGGATCTGTATGTATCCTTAGGCTTGACTGTTCTGGACCTTCATTGTCTCAAATCTCTTTTAGCTCTAAGTTGATGTTAAACCCTCCCCTCTTTCCAAGAACCTCACAGTCCAGTTTACTGCTCCCAGTGAACAGAAGTACCATCACTCTCTTCTGAATGGCTCTTCACAAAGCATCCGCCCAGTTTCAAGTAATGCTGGTAAACGGGCTCCGGAGGAATGCACATGTGGGAGTCTCTTCAGCAGAATGATTGGAATAATTGTGATCATTGTCCCCCTTTAAAAAACTTCAGGGGCCAGAGCAATAGTACCATGGGTAGGGTGTTTATCTTGTATGCGGCTGACCCTGATTTGATCCCGGGCAACCCATATTGTCCCCCAGGTACTGCCAGGAGTGATTCCTGAGTTCAGAGCCATGAGTAACCCTTGAGTATCACTGGGTGTGACCCAAAAAGCAAAAACAACAACAGCAACAAAAAAAAACCACAAATGTTTTCCCAGTTAATTCTGCAAACCACCAAATGATGTACCTGAATGTCAAACTTTGTACATGGAAAGGTTGGGTCTGGAGAGATAGTACAGTGAGTACAGCACACTTGCCTTGCATACCACTGACCTGGCTTTGAAAGGCCTGGTTCTGCATATGGTCCCCCAGGCACCACCAGGAGTAACCCCTAAGCATTGCTGGGTGTCAAACAATAACAACCCTTAACAGCACTTCCCCCCTCAAAAAAGGGTGTGTGTGTGTGTGTGTGTGTGTGTGTGTGTGTGTGTGTGTGTGTGGGGAGAGAGAGAGAAAGAGAGAGAGAGAGAGAGAGAGAGAGAGATTTAGGTGGTTGACTTAAAAGTAAGAAATGTTGGCTCTTGGGTTATGAGAGAGTAGTTATTTGCAGGGGCATCACTCCTGTTCTTCTGGCTGTACCCTGCTTAGTTGGCAATAATAAGCCAGGGTTGAACCACTGATCCTGAAGCTAAATGTGACACAGAAAAATCATTTCCATTTTCTCCTTTGACATAGGCAGTACTCCGATTTATAGTGGGGAAGGACATTAAAGAGCTCTGGGGATCAGGGAGATAGCATGATGAGCGGTAGAGCACATGCTCAGGGCCTGGCACTGAATGCCCTCTCTCCTTCCCCTCCTTCCGCATCCCCCTTTTCCCCCCACCCAAGCATTGGGTGTGGCCCTATTTGAAAATGATAATAAAAAGGGGGGGTTGGTCTGAGAGCTGAGACTATGGAGGATAAGGCTCTGGCCTTGCATATAGCTGGCCTGGCTTCAATCCTGGTACCCCATATTATCCCCTGAGCCCTGTAAGGAGTGATCCCTGAGGGCGGAGCCAGGAAGTGCAGAAGTGCAGGCTCTGAGCACCACCAAGTCTGGACCAAAAACAAAAAATAAACAAAGTGGGCTGCACTGTCTTTTATTCCCAGAGATCTCGTTAATATTTTTATTGGGCTTAACTTGACCCTTTGGTTTTTCTGGAGGGGTGGGGGTGTAAAAGAATGTTATGGTCTTGTTTTTTCAAATTTTAAAAATTTGAGGGCCAGAGATACAGTACAATGGGTAGGGCTCTTGCCTTGCATGCTGCCAACTCAGATGCAATTCCTGGCACCCCAAATCGACCCCCAAGAACTGCCAAAGGTGATCCCTGAGCAGGAGTAACCCCTGAGCATAACCAGTTTGTGACTCATAAAAAGAAAACAAAAACATGGTGGAGTGGGGGCAGGTAGGAAGCTTGCCTTTATGCAGTTGACCCGGGTTTGATACCTGGCACACACTCCATATAGTCTTCTGAGCTCAGAGAGCACAGAACCAGGAGTAACCCATGAGCATGAGCCAGGTTGCTCGAGCAGGCCCAGTAACGTCTCCATTGGAGACTTTGTTGTTACTGTGTTTGGCATATCGAATACATCACGGCTGGCTTGCCAGGCTCTGCCGTGTGGGCGAGATACTCTCGGTAGCTTGCCGGGCTCTCCGAGAGGGGCAGAGGAATCGAACTCGGGTCGGCCATGTTGGCTGCGTGCAAGGCAAACGCCCTACTGCTGTGCTATCGCTCCAGCCCATGAGCCAGGTGTGAATCAAAAAGAACAACAAAAATTGTTTAAAAAGTGTTTTTAATTTGTGTACCTCAGTAAAGTTTTTGCAGTTCCAACTTTCTGTAATAAATATACTTGATAAACATTTACAGAATTTCTTGGCTTTATTTCCCTTTAGAAATAAGCCACATTATTTGTGAAGACTTTGTTTTGTGTTTTCGGCCTCTACCTAATGATGCTCACTCCTGACTGCACTAAGAAATCACTCCTGATGAGACTCACGAGACTATATGAAGTGCCAGGATCCACCTGGGGTTGGCCACATGCAAGACAAATTCTTTACCCACTGCAGTCTCCTATGACTCCTAGTTTGGGGTTTTTAATCTGCATTTCACTTAAGTTAAAGGGGTAAGGAAGGAAATAGAGAAGATAGGTTTAATCAAAATTCTCTTACTGTCTTACATACTTGCTATCACCCTATGAGGCTTATGATAAGGATGTCCTTGGACATAGAAATCACATGGTAAAAATATACAGTCTTTCTTTGGTATATTGTACTTGGAAAAACACAAACCATAAAACTTTGTGTGTCATCATTCCAATTATGCTTTCATTTTATTTTGGTTATGGTGCCATACCCAGTGGTGCTCAGGAGTAACTCCTGGCTCTGCACTTAGGAATCACTCCTGGTGATGCTTGGGGGACCTTATAGGTTGCCAGGGATAGAACCCGGGTCAGCCACTGCAAGGCAAGTAAGTGCCTTACCCACTGTACTGTCTCTCCAGCCCCTCCAGCTAAGCTTCTAAAGGGAATTCTGAAGATACACACCTCTGTTAGTATGTAAAGGACCACTGTGTGTGTGGGAGTTAATCTGGATTCTAGGAAGGGTTCCTGGGAGTTGGTGGTGGTGACAGTTTCCAGTGCTGCTCAGGGGGCTGGGTGGCCTGACTGGTATGTGCTTTACCTGTATGGCTGTGTATCTCACCCTCTTGTTACTTTGTTATTTCCGTATAACTGGAACTTTTTGTAAAAGTTCATTCTTGAGTTAGGCTGTAGGACATATGTAAAGTGAGATTGAGATGAGAAAAGAAGGCAGGTCTTTGCATCCTGGAAGCACCTGTCTTCCAGTGCCATGCTTGGGGCCTGGGAATGTAGCTTAGCAGGTGAGCGCTTACCTTGCATGAGTGATCAAACCCAGAGTTTAATCCCTGGCATCACCAAACAAAACAAAACAAATACAAAGCATTTCCATGCCTTTTGGTGCTGCTTAGTCTCTCCCATCTCTTTCCATGTAAATGAAAAATGGAAAGATCTGTCAATAAGGAAAGCAGCATGGGAAACAGAAATTGCCTCTCAGAGCCAATTCAGAGACTGTTATGTGCCCCTTATCCCCTTTTTAAAATCTGCTTGCATTGAACTCGTTATCCACTGGAGCAGAATCTTAGCATCTTAGCAGAGAATTTGAATAATCCTTGGGAAAGGGTGAGACTGTAGTGTGCTAGGCGCTGCATATTTGGAATGTCTTTGTATGTAATTTTTATTAGTTCTTCATTTAAAAAAATTATGTATGTAAGACAGAACATGATTTGGATGAACTTTATATACATTGTAATTAAATAAGAGGGCACACCATTGTATTCCTGCATGCTTTTCAATATAATATAGAATTTAAAAACAAAAAAATTCTGTTTGTGTCAGAAATCTAGGGAGAGACATGGGCTGGGGGAAGTCCTGTGACTCCTGGGACACTGGAGTGTCCTAATTCTGCATCTGGATGTTTGTGTTTTCTGAAAATTCATTGGGACATATGCTTAAGATTTAGGTACTTTTCCAGAACGTTAAAAAAAATTAAAAACAAAAAACAGCATGTAAAGCTCCTCAAAATAGGTGACGGATAAAGAAGAAAACACCTTTATATCTTTTAGGGTTTGCATGTTGCCCTCTGCCAAATCAGATGATAGCTCTGAGGTTGGGGCTGGCTATTTATCTGGGACTCACAGTAGGTGCTGAACCTGTATTGAGTGGCTAGTGGCACAGTTGTTAAATTCTACCAGTCTCCCTTGAATTCTTAGAGTTATTTATCTTTGACTCTTGAAATGTTTACAGTGTGAGCCGGGGAGTTGGCTCTAGGGCTGGGGCAGGACATAACTTTGCATGCAGAATACTCGGATTTGCTCTTCAACCTGTCATGTCAGTTTCCTTCTCTCCACTGCTGCAGCTTCAGGTTGCTCCAAGTCCTGCTGTTTGTGCCACCCCCCCCCCCCCCAGCAACAGAAAATACTTTAATCACATGTGTGTATTCACATGCATACATAGAAAATGTAGAGCATATATACGGGCATGTACAACAGTGCTCGGGACCAAACATGGGGTCTCGTGCATGCACAGACCCTTTGCCACTAAGCCTCGTCTCTCCACAGTCTTTTGTATTTGTTTAGTGGGGTAAAGTGTATGTATCATTTAATAATGTCTTTTTCCATTCTGATTGGGAAGGATCGACCCAGATAAGGACTTACTGTTGTTTAGATACTGCCAGTGTCTTGGGTAACAGGTAAAGCAAGAGTGTGTGCCCCTTTCCCCCCTTTTCTAATTTTTGCTGCTTGGTGGGCACACATATGCCCTTTGGAAGCATGTTGGCCTTTACTGAGTGTGATTCAAAGAAAAGGGATATCGGGGATATTTTTGTGTGATTTGGTTTGTCCCTTGTACAGTGGCGTAATTCAGAGGGTTTAGAGGCCACTAATCCTGAGTGGGAAAAACAAGTATTGTTTGACTGAAAAATTTTATTATCTAGCTCAGTTTCTGTTCGCACTGCTCCTCTTTGCCAACTCTCAGAGCTTTAGACAAACTGAATGGATTCCAGCTGGAGAACTTCACTTTGAAAGTGACCTACATCCCGGATGAAATGACGGCACCGCTGAACCCTGCACAGCAGCCGCGAGGTCGCCGTGGGTTTGGGCAGAGAGGCTCGTCAAGGCAGGCCTCCCCGGGCTCCGTAGCCAAGCAGAAACCCTGCGACCTGCCTCTGCGCCTGCTGGTCCCCACCCAGTTTGTTGGAGCCATTATAGGAAAAGAAGGTGCCACCATCCGGAACATCACCAAGCAGACTCAGTCCAAGTGAGTGTTCCCGCCCCTTTGATCCTCGGGAACAGAACATGCTGTTCTGGCCCTCGCTGTCCCCTTGAACACGGCCATGATCCTTTCTCATCCAGGGCCTGGGAAGCCGGAAAACCTTGTGATTCGATATCTTAGTGTGCATTTTCTGTAAATCTGGGGCTGAACTTTAATCTCAAAGGGAACCTCAAATGTTCACACATGGCTGGAAAACAAATGCCACTTAATCCACTTCTGATGGGGGAAGCTTTGCCCAACGAAAGGCAACTTATCGGGTGTTCTCTGTCCCCCTGTCGCTGCTCCCATCCCCAGTAATACTTTCCTTTAGTGGTCTTGGAAGATCTTTTATTTCTAATAGAGCTTTTCAGTAGTAGATTTTCTTTCGGTAAAGAACCACTCCACTTATGGTCCAAATTTAATGCCTTAGGCCAGTTATTTTGTGTTACTCACTGCCCTGTTGGTGTTTTAGTGGATATTTGGATCCGTCCCTAGTTGGTAATGAGCTCTCCCCTCATCTCCGGTTCTGTAAAGTGCCACTAGGCGCATCTCTGGTATGTGCTGCCTTGTTTCCTGAGAACTATGTTTCCTGCCTCTACTTGGGAGAGAAGAGAAAGGCTGGGGACATACCTTTCCCATCATTGGACACAGATGGACAGGGAAGTGGCCTCCAGGGATCTAGAGATGACTGGGGGTTATTTTTCTTTTTTAATTTAGTGAGGAAATTATTTCATGTGTCCTGAGGAATTTAGCAGAGTCTTTCCCAGAAAGTGGAACCTGCTGTTGTATATAACTTCTCTGTGTGTGTCCCACCAGGCTTAAGGGGATGATCAGGACTGGAGAAATAGTTCAGTGAGCTAAAAGTGTGTTTTGTATGCAGGAGTCCTCTGATCCCTGACACCTCATGGCCCCTGAGCACAGAAAAACTCTCTCTCTCTCTCTCTCTCTCTCTCTCTCTCTCTCTCCTCTCTTATATTTGTCATAGGCATCAGGTCTAATTGAGTTAGCTGAGCCATTTCTCATGCAAAATCCAAACAGTTTTGATGGGTGAGTGCATCTTGCTGGGGCTGGCTAGCTGTGTGCAAATTCAGTGATCTTGTTCTCAAGACAACAGAAATGTAGCCTCATTAGTTTGAATCTTAAATTTGCCTGGTTTTAAGATTTTTATTTGCTTGCTTGGGCGCTGGGTGTGGAAGGGAGGATGGAGTTGGCACCACTCCCAGTGATGGCAAGAGAGATAGCACATTTGTCTGTGGCAGCTGTGACCCTTTTTCAGATCCCTACACTATATATGGTTCCCCAAGCACTGCCTAGAGGTCACCCCTTGAATAGCTCCTGAGCACCACCCAGTTGTGGCCCTCCACCCAGAAACGAACAAAAGCAAAACTGCTTCCAGCTCTGTTCTAAAGAAATCTCCTGATAGAGGCCCTGTTTGACATGGTGGTGGCTTCTGGTGGGGCTTTGGGACCGTGTGGTGCCCTGGATCAAATCGCGCTTCCACCTGAAGAGCTGGGCTTCTCCCATGCCCCTTAGATTTCGGTCTCCTTTCATTCGTTCATCCACTGTGGCTTGCAGGAACTAATTACTAAATGGTTTTCCTTCTTTGTCACGTAGCAAATTAGGGTTGTTCCTTTTAACACTGCTCATTTCCTTGTCAGGGGAAAGGGCTTCTGTGGTTTAAATGGAACTGTTTGTTTTATTTAAGGCAGGAAGGTGGAGGCTGGAAAGCAAAGTGAAGCGATGTTTGTTATATCCAGTGACGCGTTTGCAGAGCTTTGCCAGGGGCTTTGACGAGCGCGTGCCTTTGGAACTGGTCATTATCCAATCCACTGTTTCTGGAATGGCCTTCGTAAAGGCAATATTCCTTTCTCTCTGAGGATCAGAGCTTAGTAGCCTGTCACATGAAGTGGTGGAGACCCACAGGAAGGAGGAGTTTAGCACGTTACCTACAAGAAGAGAAGCAGCCCCTGTAGTAATTGGAAATTAAAACAGTGGCTGGAAAGTGGGGCCTGAGATTTGGGCTTCTATCTAATGCATTGTTTGTTTTTGGTTTGGTTTGGTTTTTTGTCTTTAAAAAAATTTTTTTAGATAGTCCTTATCATTTTGCTATTTATATTGCACTGACTTTTTATTTTTACTTTTTTAAAAAAAACTAAAATGTATTTATTGGCATGGTTTCCCATTCTTCTTGATGCACGGAGCTTCCCCTGCTCCTCCACCTGAAAGAGCATCCCTCTGTACACCTTCCTTTTCCTCCTGTGGACTGGCAGAGGACAGAGCAGCTAGTTCACAAAACTACCATCTGCACAGTGGTGATTTTTATAGCATCCCGGGCATTCCATGTCCATGAATAACTAATTGGGGTGGGGGCTGTTAGGCCACACACCTAGCAGTGCTCAGGACTCTGGACTCAGGAGTGACCCCTGTTGGTGTTTAGGGCCCATATGCAGTGCTAACCCAGGTCAGTCCTATGACCAGTCATGGTGAGGCAAGCACCTTCCCTCCTGAACTCTCTCTGTGCCTCTCTGTGGGTCTTTGAAAAGAATTACCGGTTTTCCCCTCTAACTACTTATAGTGCTAGAGTGGGCATCCTTAAGCCAGTGCTTTTTCAGCAAGGAGTGATTCTCTCCCCTCCCCCCCCCCCACACACACACACAGTGGACATTTGTTAATATCTGAAGGCATTTTTGGTTAATGCAGCTGAATGAAGGAACTACCTCTGGCATTTGACAGGTGAGGCTTGGGATGCTGCCCAACATCCTAGTGGATAGCCTCTGCAGTGTGTTCATCTGACTGCATGGTCAGTGTGAAGAGGGTGAGATGCATTGTAGCATCTCATGCTATTCTGTCAGTTTGTCAGACAGTCCCAGGAAAGTTTGGGTGTGCCCAGTTACCCATTTTCTTGGCAGTATTCAGTTTCATCTGTGAAAATAGTTTGGAAGAAAACCCATCTGTGGTTTTCATTTTGTTTGGGGATGGGAGTACACCCTGTGGTAACCCATGAACCACTTAGTCCTGGGGGCTGACTGAGGGGCCACATAGTGCTGGGGACCGACCCAAGGGCCACATAGTGCTGGGGACTGACCCAGGGGCCACATAGTGCTGGGGAGTGACCCATTCCTCCCACATGCAAAGCGTGTTCTCAGCCCCCTAGAGCTCTTCCTTCATGTGGGGCCAGCAATTGAACTGTGCCTCTGGCATACAAAGTATGTACATGAACCTTTGAGCTGTCTCCCCTGACCTTTGTCTTGTTTTAATTTCTAATGAGATCAAGCTTAATTTTATGTTTATTGGCCATTTGCTTTTTTTTTTTTTTTCAGTAGAATTGCTATCTCTTGGGTTCCATTCTTAACCACTGTTATGGATTTTTCCCCTCTCAGGGAGGCAAGAGAAAAGAGAAAGTGACTCTCTCATGCCAGTCTCCTCAGGCATGAGAGAACACTGCAGTGATCTCTTGTAGTGAAGCATTTGATCTGGCTTGTGGGAGACAGCCCCAGCCCTCCTGGCATGTCTTCCATGTCCACGTTTTTGTTAGAGGGAAAGAAAGCTTCTTGTCTGAACTCTTCCTCGTTGGTGGCAGATGTTTTTCCTGTGTATGCAGAGAAGGGAGCTCTTCGCATGGATAGTTGGGGCAGAAAGAGAGCAAAAGGGCCTGCCACAGAGGTGGGGTGGGGGAGGATGGGGTGGGGGTGGTGGGAGGGATACTGGGATGGATCATTGGTGGTAGAGAATGGACACTGGTGGGGGGGATGGGTACTCAATCTTTGTATGACTGAAATGTAAGCATGAAAGTTTCTAAGTCTGTAACTGTACCTTAGGTGATTCATTTAAAAATTAAAAGAAATATGACAAGATTAAAAAAGGAAAAAAGATATCCCTGTTCAGTTTGATGCAGAAAGGAGAAGAGGGTTGCTGGAATTAAAATTTGTCTCTCAAGCATCCACTTGACAGTGTATGATGAGGGTAAGCTCTTTCGGGAAATGAGTCATCCAGTCTGTCCAGAAGCTGATCATCTCAGGGAACTGAGAGATAGTACAGTGGGGAGGCTGCTTGCCTCGCATGTAGCCGACCCAGGTTCAATCCCCAGCACTTTATATGGTCCCTGAGCACTGCCAAGTGTGCTTCTCCCCTCCCCCCAAAAAAATGTTGATCGCCTCACATGCTGTTATGAAAACATACTAAACGCTCTCCATTTCGCTCTCCTTGTGCCCACAATCAGAATCGATGTTCATCGGAAAGAAAATGCAGGTGCTGCTGAGAAGTCAATCACTATCCTCTCTACCCCCGAAGGCACGTCTGCAGCTTGTAAGTCTATTCTGGAGATTATGCATAAGGAAGCTCAAGATATAAAATTGTGAGTAAAGAGAATTAACAATCGAAGAGGTTGATGTTTGTGCAGTTTTATTTTGGATCTTTAGGACACAGTTCTCGGGAATTGCTAGCAAAGAGAAATGCTTGAATGCTGTGTCAAAGAGCCACAGTTGTTGGTATTGTCAATCTGCTTGTAAAACCTTGTCTCTTAATGCTTTATCTTCATTCACATTTGGATTTGGGGTGAGTGGTGTTACTGGAGGACATCAGCTCTAGAAGAAGGTATTTGGGTGACTCAGAGTAGGAAGCCCATTTATGGTTCAGGAAGTGTCCTTGGGATTTGCCTAAGGGAGGGACCCCACGTTTTCTTTCCTTAATTCTGAATCACCAGAACTCTGTGCTGAGGTGTCTCTAGCCCCATCCTATAGCAACGAGGAATATGAAGCCAGTGAGATCCCTGGTCTTGGCCTAATGTATCATAGAGATTGATTTGGTGTTCAGGGTTGGCGTTTTGGAGTTTGTTTTCTGTACTGTGTTAAGCAGATAGCACAGTAGTATACTAAAATAAAATTCCAGGTCAAGTGCTAGAGTTTGCCAGTGAATTTGATTAGTGACACTTCATTTGTAGATATATTACTACTGAATGTATGTGTCTATTTTTTCTTTCTTTTTGGTGTGGGACATTGTGCTATACTTGGTAGTGTTTAGGCTACTCCCAGCTTTTTGCTCAGGGGGTCATTCTTGATTGTGCCCATGTAGTGATGAGGATGCTGAGAATGCACACTGACCATTTGGGGGGAGGGAGAGCACACCCAGCTATGCCTGGGCTTTGTCCTAATTCTGTACTCAAGGATCACTCTTCGCAGGGTTTGGTGCCGGGGATCAAAGCCAGATCAGCCACATGCAAAGCAAAGTGCCCATCCTGCTGTATTATCATGCCCTGCAGATTAGCCTTCTGAGCTATTTCCCCAGCGCATTTTGCGTATATCTTATAAAGAAGTATTCAGTATATTGATTTCAGTTTTATTTCTATATGTTACCTAACCATGAAATAACTTGGGCCACCAACCTAGGCATCGAGTTAGGATGAGCAAGGGACTGTCTGCTTTGCCCCTGACTACAGTCTTACCAACCAGTGAGGTCCTTCTTTACCCATTGTGAGGTCTTTATTTGGGGGTGAGGGGATTTCACTCCTGGCAGAGCTTGGGAAGCCTGTGGTCCTGGGACTCAAACTCCACATTCACTGTATATTAATATTTTAATTGCAAGGAGTCATATGGTACTGTCTATGGTACTGTCATAGATTGATAATTTTTTTAATAAAATAAATTTTTGTAATACCTAAAAGAGGTCATGGGAGGAGGGAGAGAGGGAGGGAAAGGAGAGAATTTTTGGTTGTTTTGAGGCCACACCTGGTGGTGCTCAGGGCTTACTCCTGGCACGGATCACTCCTGGTGGGCTCAAGGGTCTATATGGTGGTGCCGGAGACTGAACCCAGGTCAACGACATACAAGGCATATGCTCTACCCACTGTTCTGTCTCTCCAGCCCTTAATTTATATAATTTTGGGGGGTTCCCAAACAATGCTCGGTGGTCCCAGAGATTGGTGGGACCTCCCTGAGGATTGGTGTGAAAGCTCAAAGATGCAGAGCTTCTCTATCTGAGCTGCCTTTCCCCCCAGCATGTGAGGCCGGCTTCCAAGCCATGACACAATCCTCCTGGTACACATCTTGCTTGGAGAGCCCACTCAGGATGGGAGATGTAAGCTGAAAGTAGACTGTAGACTGAACATGATGGCCACTCAATACCTATATTGCAAACCACAACACCCAAAAGGAGAAAGAGAGCAAAAGGGAATGCCCTGCCACAGAGGTGGGGTGAGGGAGGATGGGGTGGAGGTGGTGGTAGAGAATGGGCACTGGTGGAGGGATGGGTACTCAATCATTGTATGACTGAAATGTAAGCATGAAAGTTTCTAAGTCTGTAACTGTACCTTAGGTGATTCATTTAAAAATTAAAAGAAATATGACAAGATTCAAAAAGGAAAAAAGAAAACAAAGGATTCAGAGCTGCTGTGCTGGTGGGACCGAGGACTGTCTGGGCCACCAGGAGGTGTTCAAGGCTCTCAGGGCTAAACCCAGTGATTCTTGAAGGACTCTGGGATGCTGAGGGTGGAACCAGCACTGGCCACATGAAAGTGTGCACCTTAACTCCTGTACTAGGTCTCTAGCCCCAACTCATAATTACTTCCTTTGAGAAAAATGAGAAGTCCACCACTCCAATAACCTCATGACATTTTTAGAGCAGTGAAAGGGTGTATGACTTGGAAATTTGTCGGGGTGCAGATCCAAAGACAAAGCTCCCTCCTGTCATTAGACACTCCCTGTAAGTTGTGATAGCCATTGTCTAGTATCTTCTGTTCGCTTGTGTTGTGCTTGTGTCTTCAGGTATGTATATTAAATTTTATATTAAGATTCAGTTGCCTTTGTGATTGTGTTCTGATAATGGGGAATTTAGGAATACAGATTTTCATAAGAATTTTTGATGTGCTCACAGTCCATCATTAGAAGATACTCCTGAGGCAAATAAAAGGAAAACTATTTTAAAAGTTCTCTTCTCTCTCATGTCTATATCATTTTACTTCATTAGAGAAAAAAAAAAAACTCTAGGTATATGCTTTCTGTCTGGAAAGTAGAGTAACCGTTTTATAAATGAAGATTATCTTTTTTTAATTTTCTTTTTGGCTCACACCCGGCGATGCACAGGGGTTACTCCTGCCTCTGCACTCAGGAATTACCCCTGGTGGTGCACAGGGGACCATATGGGATGGTGGGAATTGAACCCGGGTCAGCCATGTGTAAGGCAAACGCCCTACCCACTGTGCTATTGCTCCAGCCCCATGAAGATTATCCTTTGACCTGAGACTTTTTGTCACCCTGATTTCATGACCATTCTTTGAATTTACAGCACAGAAGAAATTCCTTTGAAGATTTTAGCTCATAATAACTTTGTAGGTCGACTCATTGGTAAGGAAGGAAGAAACCTTAAAAAAATTGAGCAAGACACAGATACTAAAATCACGATATCTCCGTAAGTATTGCTTTGCTTGCTTTTTAGTTAGAAAATACCCAAACACTTTGTTGTTGACATTTTGTTAGTTGTGCAGGTCACACCCACACTTAGTGGTGCTCTAGAAGCAAGGTGACTACAGGGGGCACTTCTGGAGGGACTTAGGGTTCACTGTGGCCATTCCTAATTGTGCAGGGGAGTGTGGTGTTAGAAATTCTGTGGCACCATGTGTGGGACCAGGGATGGAAACAGGACCTGCTGCATGAAGACTAGCACCTTAATACCTGTCCTGTCTCTCTGGCCCCAGAAGAAATAAACTTCTTTAAATAGCCTTAAGACCAACAGTTGTCCTTTTTTATAAAGGTAAAGGTAAAGGCCCTCCCGTTGATCGTCGATTTGCTCGAGCGGGCCCAGTAACGTCTCCATTGGAGACTTTGTTGTTACTGTGTCCTTTTTTATATACTTACATTTTCAACAGGTTTGAAAAATAGCTAAGGACTTAGCTATTTTCTAAGCTTAGGACTGTTTATGTGGCTAAAGTGTGGCTTACGCCTCTGTTCTGGCAGAGAAATGAGAACTTAGAAGCTGGGAACATGCAGGAGCTCCTTAGCGATGCTTCTCAGTCTTACCACTGGTTTTCCAGGGTAAATGTCTCTCATTGGTTTCCTTCTTGAGGCTGTTGACCAGCTCAGACTACTGGATTTTGGAGCTCCAGCAAGACTAGGCTGTAAAAATGAGTATTCTTTCAAACAGGGCTCTGGTATAAATTCTGAATACTACTGTTGCATTTTAGTTTTTTTCTAAGTCGTCATCAGGGAACCATTTTTAAAGTTTGGTCAAGATGAATTATTTCTTCTGGTGTCCTCTGATCTTAATTCAGAAAGTACTGGCAAAAATTAGCTCATATACATGAATTCTGGTTTGCCTTTTTGGAATGTATTCATGGTTATTCCTTGCTTATAACCAGAAAATCCAACTGTGTGCAGATACCAATTGTCCCTAGAATGGGTGAGTGTAAGTTTGAAAGTATTTATTAAAGGTTATATGTATCTGGTTCTTGGTTTCCACATGAACTATACATCCCTCCATCTGATAATTTTTAGATGGGGCTTTTGAATTGGGGCTCAGAAGGCCCAGACACCCCACTGGGGATTCTGTCAAATGTTACCAGTGATTCAGGGGAAGGGTCTATAGATGGAAACTGCTTGGACTCTGAGATTTTGGGGATTACCCGGTGGTCTGGGGTGGGCGGGTGCACCTAGCAATTCTCAGTGGATCATATGGTACAGGAGTTGAACCTGGGTCAGGCATGTGCTAGGTGTGAAGCATGGGCCCAAACCACTGTCTCCTGGCCCCTCTATTTGCTTTCTTTACATTTTACCAGTTTAACCTTTAAGTGGTCAAGAGATTTAAACATGAACTTAATGAAAGTATATACACCCAATAATTTTAATTGAGAAGGTGCAAGGGGAAAGTTTTTGTATGGGAACCATACCCGACCACGTACCCAGCTGTGCTGTGGGGGCTGTGTCATGCCAGAGTCAAACTAAGCGTCTTAACCTCTGTACTATGTCTCCAGCCCAAAGTTTTGTTGCTTTTTAAAAATCTCTTGCAGTTTTACAGTTTTTGAGTTTATCTTTTGGAATGTAATTCATTTTCCACCATGTCTCACCGCCCACTTTTCCATATTGCCAGCCTCCACAATTGGATTTTAGTTGCCATCTGTTGCTGAACTATTATTAGCTGTCTTCCTCCTATAATTTCCATTCTTTTTCTTTTTCCTTTTTCAATCTGCAGATTGCAGGAATTGACGCTGTATAATCCGGAGCGCACCATTACAGTTAAAGGCAATGTTGAAACATGTGCCAAGGCTGAGGAAGAGATAATGAAGAAAATCAGGGAGTCTTATGAAAATGATATTGCTTCTATGAATGTTAGTTTTAATACAAGCATGTTTTTAGTTTGATGACTAATTGAAAGATGTTTTCAGTTGTATTAATACTGATTTCTTTTGTGGTTTCACTAGATTTAGTTTCTAATTTTTAGTATCATAGTGAACACCTTGTAATGGTTTGGGATGACAAAATCTTTGACATTAGACTTGGTTATCTGTGATTTTAGTAAATTAAGATTTAAACTTTAACCTCCTTAGGTGTGTGATGTAAGTAAGGCTATAACTACTTACAAAGGTTAAAATCTCCTGCACAGTTTTTGAAAGAGATTAGTGTAGTAGGCATTAGAGATAAATGAATAAACCATTAGTCGCTGGTCTATTTGGTCTCTGAATGTCAGTTTCCTTATCTCTAAATGGGGCTGCTTACTACTACATTCAATGCCTATTAGGATTAGAAAAGAAATAATGCAGATGAAGGTTATTGTTACAAATACAAATTCAAAATTTGACTACTTACATCCTCCTTGGCACAATTTCATAGCACAAAGTCCTCAATTGGACCTGTCATCTGACACATTACACCTGAAAGGAGGGGAAGGCAAAAATATCGACCACCTTTGTGAGCAGATCCTAGAATGCTAGTTGTTGTTGTTGTTGTTTTTTAAGACAAGCAGTGAAGTAAAACATTTTATTTGGAGGACCTTTGAAGGGAAGGAGGAGGAGAAAGTGGGAGAGAGTGGAGAGGAAGAGACAGAGTAACGCGCTCTAGGGGGAACGCGGGCTTCTCCAAGGGTAGAGAGCCCCTACACACATCCCAGCATTAGACAGGAAAGCATAAAAGTACACATCTCAAGAGGGGAGATGTGGGCAGCACATGTGCTCAGGCACTGCATGTGCTTGGCCACGTGGACGCAAGCAGCACACAGGCTCCGGCAGCATCTACTCCAATACCAGTCAATTTTGACCTACACGATTGCTTGCCTTCATGTTAACATTGCTCATCCAAAAATTTAAGCATGTTTGGAGTAAATTATTCAAATATTAACTCTAATCTCCACTCTACCTTTCTACTCTGTTTAAAATTAAAGCAGAATGACGTTTATTGGCTCCTGTATTTAAAGATTTGTTTAATTTCAGTAGTACAGGAGGGGATGGAACTGATTTCCAAAGGACTTAATGTTGTTTTATACCTTTATAAATGTGTGTCCAAATTTACCCAGGGAATACAGAAATTTCATAATAATTGACTCTGTGTATCAGTACACATAGTACGTATTTGTCTAAGCAACGTGGACTGGTCATAAAACAAGACTGAGGTTCCTCCTTTGAGAAACCTAGACCAGAGAGGAGAGAACGGAGCAGCACAGGTTTTAAATACCAAGAAATAGAAACTACATATGCAAATGTAGTCACATGGAACATCTGCTTTGTTCAGAAATTTGGATCACAAAATGGTCTTTTTCTTTATAAGAGATCACAGTATGAATGTCACTTACCAAAGCTCACTTCACTGGATCTTTTCATTGTGAAATGAGAGGGACCTTTTTACCATTGCAGCTTCAAGCACATTTAATTCCTGGACTAAATCTGAATGCCTTGGGTCTGTTCCCGCCCACCTCTGGGATGCCGCCTCCCACCTCAGGGCCACCTTCAGCAGTGACTCCTCCTTACCCACAGTTTGAGGTAAGGGCTTGTGCCTTGGCTTCCTTTATTCCTGTGCAGAATGTAGTCATATAGTGTGGCATTAAATGCTAATTGGAAAGCCTTAATGTGAAACCTGGTCTCCTTGTGATAAATCATCGGTTTAGAGCCGGCATAGTCTTTCCTGTTCCTGTCAGTTGATCTTTTCCTTTGCTGCTCCTTTGTAGTGAGTGAGTTGTTTCTTTTTTTTTTTTTTTTTTCCTTTTTGGGTCATGCCCACAGACGTACAGGGGTTAGTCCTGGCTTATGCACTCAGGAATTACTCCTGGCGGTGCTCAAGGGGACCATATGGAATGCTGGGAATCAAATCCGGGTTGGCCGCGGGCAAGGCAAACTCCCTACCAGCTGTGCTATCACTCCAGCCCCATGAATTGTTTCTTTTGAAGCCTTTGGGTGCTAGGCTTGTCTACATGTGTTTTCAGATATTAAAGAAAAGTTTGACTTTGGGAAGGGGATGAAAGTTAGTTACTTGTATTATTTTTGTATTTATTTTGTTTTGTTTTGGGACCATGCCTGTCTCTACACTCAGAAATTACTCCTAGCAGTGCGTAGGGAACCATATGGGATGCCAGGGATAGAACCTGGGTTGCCTATGGTCAAGGCAAGCACCCTAGCTGCTATACTATCTCTCTGGCCCTAACATTACTTTTAACTGTTGAATGTAAAGATTTTTAAAAGACTTCCTTTACCTTTAACTTCACTGGAAATTAGAAGCTTTAAAGGATCTGTGGAGACTGAACATGGTAAAGGAAACAGAAAACTTAGATAGTTTAGCTAACGAATCCATATTGTACATGCATATGTGCACACAAACATTAAACAGCTTTTTTCATTTTGTACACATGTAGTTTATTGAGAAATAACCTCTTAATATTTTTTCTAATTTTTTTTTTTTTTTTTTTTTTTTTTTTTTTTTTTTGGTGAGGTACCAGGGTTTACAATACCTTTTCCTGCAAGCATCGTTCTCACGTCACACCCATCACCAGAGTGCCCCCTTCTGTCCACCAGTGGACACTGGTTCTCAGGGGCCTTCCCAGCCACCCTGTTCCTGTGAATGCTCAGTTTTGTGTACAAAATCTCCAGTTCTAATGACTTAAAGCCATTTGTTGTTTCCTTACTGTATTTCTTTATTATCCCACATAAGAGAGAGCCATTTCAAAAAATTGTTTTGTGGATATGGTAACATCTACACATACGCACTGTAGCACTGTCACTCCCATTGTTCATTGATTTGCTCCAGTGGGCACCAGTAACATCTCCATTGTAAGACTTGTTGTTACTGATTTTGGCATATAAAATATGTCACAGTTAGCTTGCCAGGCTCTGCTGTGTGGGTGGGATACTCTTGGTAGCTTGCTGGGCTCTCTGAGAGAGGCAGAGGAATCGAACCTGGGTCAACCGCAGCCACATGCAAGGCAAGCACCCTACCTGCTGTGCTATCACTCCAGCTCATCTACACATATATAGATGAATAAAGCTAAACTGGAATTCTCCAAAATTTATAAATCAAAAATATTGATAAAAAGTTTTGTTTTTCTAATACCGTATATCTTTTTTCAAGTATATAAATTAAATATTAATAGTATAGTCTAAAAACAAAAGGGAGAAAAGAGGGAGAAAGAAAGGGATTGGACCAAGGTTCAAATATTGCGTTACTCTTCATATCTTTTGAGTTCTAAAATAGAGCTCTTGTTGAGGACTAGGGATCTTTCGAGTAGTGTTCAGGGGCTACTTCTGGTGATTTTTTTACCAGCTAGGTGGGGAATCCAATGCCAGGGTGGTGAGTGTGGTGCTGTTCACTCCTCAGTGTTGGAGACCACCAGGCTGCCAGAGCCACACAGCAATGCTGAAGGGCCGTGCACAAACTAGGGTTTGAGTGGTTGCAAAGTATGTCTCCCTAACTCCTGTGCTCTCTCTGGCCCCATGACAATTTTCTGATCCCCAACTCATCCCCTTTTTCTTCATGGCACTATAGCACTGTAGCACTGTCCTCCCATTGTTCATTGATTTGCTTGAGTGGGTACCAGTAACGTCTCCATTGAGAGACTTGTTATTACTGCTTTTGGCATATTGTATATGCCACGGGGAGCTTGCCCGGCTCTGCCATGTAGGCAGGATACTCCTGGTAGCTTGCCAGGCTCTCCAAGAGGGATAGAGGAATCAAACCCGGGTGGGCTGCATGCAAGGCAAATGCCCTACCATTGTGCTATCTGCCAGGCTAGGGCTGGAGAGAGCACAGGGGGTGAGATATTTGTCTTGCATGAGACTGATCTGAGCTAGATACCCTGCACCTCATAAGGTGTGTTCCCAATTTCTCCCCCCCCCCAAAAAAAAAAAGTTTTGCCAGGAGTGATACTTAGCACTGCCAAGTGTGGCCCCCAAACAGAAGAAAACCAGGCTAGTAGTTTTATTAACTGTCCCCTGATTTTGGATTTGACTACCTCCACATGATTAGGTCCAGGTGATACCTTTTTGGAAATAGGAATATCTTCTCAGTAGGTCACATTGAAAACTAAATACCAGCGTGTCTGGAGTTTGGTTGTCAGTAGTGTTCAGTGTGATCTTATAATTTAAGTAGTGTGTATAGTTCCCCCACTGTTTAGATTCCTTTCCCAGTTTGTGATTAAGACACAAGACATATACATTTAAGAATGTATATCTTGTTTCCCAAAAGTCTTTCATCCAGTGAATTGGATATTGGACATAATAGACATTTGCAAAATCTTTCGTTATTATTTTTCTTTTGTTCTTTTTAAACATTTATAGGCAATTCTCTCTAAAGTACTATGTCCCTTTTCCTAACCTCTTTTTGTTGTTTGCATTAGAATCCCCCAGGATAGGGGTTTGTGGGAGACATAGGCCCTAAATGACTCCCAAAATACAGCCAAGGCCAACAACAGCTGCTCTGTTCCTTGAATAGTTAAGGACTTGGGCCCCACCTTGGACTGTTATAAATCAAAGTCTCAGAAGAAATACAGTATAGCTTGGAAATGTGTTTCGTACTCTGGTTTGACATTGGTTTTTGTTTTTGTTTTCAATTTTTATTTTATGTTTTTTTTTTACTTGTTCCTTTTTAAGATCTATTATTCTGCAAGGAATTATTTACTAACCCATGGAAAGTGGACATGTTGTGATTATATCTCCTATCAAGACTGATTTGTGGGAAATAATGTTTAGAATAAACATAATTGCACACTGTTCAACTCTTGTTGACTTGATATTTTATCTTTATTTTTTAATTCACTGTGAGGTACAGTAACAAAAATGTCATGTTTGAATTTTGATCATATGGTCATCAAACACCCATCCCTTCACCAATGCACACTTTCCACCACCAAAATCCCCAGATTTTCCCCCACCCCCATTCCACACTGCTCCCTGCTTGTATGGCAGACAATTTGCAAAATATTCTTTCTCTACTTTAGTTACCTTCGGTATTTCAAGACCAGTACTACCACCCCTCATACCTGCCGAAAATGCAATGCCAGACAATGTGTTTTGCGTTGCTTGTTATGGATATAATATAATGTCACGCGGCTAGGAATTCTAAGATTTTTTTTTTTTAAGGAAGAGTTTTATTTATTTAAAGAAATTTAATGTCACTCTAGATGATGTCGGTGGGCCCCACGGGAGACTTATGTGAAGCGGGAAGGAGAAAGACAGTCACTTTCTTCCCACCCACCTCTGCTACCCGGGACCCAGGGTTGCTGGGTTCTTGTCTCGCTTCGCAGAAAGGAATTTCAAGAGTAGACAAGCAGTTAAGTAAATAGATTTTATTTGGAGGATTTTTAGGTATGGAGGGAGGGAGAGGGAGTGAGAGAGTAAAGTTAGACACAAAAGCATGAAAGTACACATCTCAAGAGGGGAGATGCGGGCGACACATGTGCTCGGGAACCACATGTGCTCGGCCACGTGGGCGCAAGCAGCACATGGGCTCGGGCAGCAAATGCGCGAGGAATTCTAAGATTTTAATAATTAGGCTCTGAAGAAATCGCTGCAACAAGTTGCTGGGGTCCAAGATTTGTTTGTGTATCTCTGGATTGTGGCCACGTGGAGCTTGTGACTTCATCTCGGCGTCCCATCCAGGTGTAGGGAAGGAGGGCCCACTCCTCCCCTGTCGCGTGAGACTTGGGATTTGCCATCATCGAGATCTTGTGCCTGGTCCGTCTTGCTGGCTTCTAGAAAGTGGCAACTGCTGGAGCTCTTAGAGGGCAGGCGGAGGTAAAACACCCACCTCTGTCTGGAGCAACCCACCGGAGAAGGCCTTTTACAAAATCCAGGGCCATCTCTGCCGCAAGTTGCTCAGGTCCGAAATTCATCTGTGTGTCTGATGTTTTATTTTTAAAGTGTGATAGAAAAACTCTGGATCACCTGTCATCACAACCCTCAGGCAAATATCAGGCCAAAAAATGGCAAGAGGATGCTGCCATATCTGTTTTCATGTTTCGTCATGGTATTTGTATCAGAATTAGTGTCAACTTGTTGGTGGAGCCTAGGGTCTTGATTTAAATGAGTTTCCTGGGACCAGGACAATAATACAACAGGTAGGACACTTGCCTTGCATGTGGTCCACCTGGATTCAATTCCTGGCTCCAGATATTGTCCTGAGCCTGCCAGGAGTGATTCCTGAGCAAGGAGCCAGGAGAGTAAGTCCGGAGCACAGATGGAAGTGACTTAAAAGCCAAAAACAAATTAAAATAATGAGAGTTTTTTTTTTTTTTTTTTTTTTTTTTTTTATGAGTTGAAAGGTAGTTGAGCTGAGCTGGTAGTAGTTTCACCATCTATTCTGGAATTGGGGATCCTATTTGCCATTGACTGGTTCATAGGGACTGTTTAGTCCCAGCCATTGGGTCCGGTTCCAGCTGCAAGGATAAAGGATTGAAACAGGGCTGCCGCCTCAGTTAAGAATAAGGATGCCATTGCACACACACACACACAAGTCATGTTAGCTAGGACATTGCACCTGGCCATCATACTTTTGGAGAAGCTGGGAAATAGTCTGTAACAGATGAGTAGATGTTGGGCACAGCTATTCGACATTGCTGTTCTTGGCAGGCTTCCTTACGGGATACCCAGAGCCCACCTCTCTGCCTCCTCTCATCACCTCTTCTTCCCTTCCCCCACCCAGTCCCAAATTCATTCAAGGGCAAATTTCCATGCTCCAGATTCTCCTTTTACAGATTGTGCTCACCCAAATAGCACTGTAGCACCGTCTTCCCATTGTTCGTTGATTTGCTCGAGCAGGCCCAGTAACGTCTCCATTGTGAGACTTGCTGTTACTGTGTTTGGCATATTGAATATGTCACAGGTAGCTTGCCAGGCTTTTCCATGCGGGCAAGATACTCTTGGTAGCTTGCTGGGCTCCCAGAGAGGGGCGGAGGAATCGAACTCGGGTCTGCCAGGTCAGCCGCATGCAAGGCAAATGCCCTACCCACTGTGATATCGCTCCAGCCCAAGTATTCACCCAAATAAAGGAAAGGTTATTTTCAGAGTGTTGTACTGACTCTGGATACCAGTTAGAGTGAATTCTACTTCCAAATAGCTGCCCTATCTGTTTTTTGGTTTCATGCTGCATCTGTGGAGGGCAGTAGCTTAGTGGCAACTGGCTTGCCCTCACCCCCTGTACTAGAGTTTGTTCTTTTCCTAAACCCTAATCACTAACACTTATCTATTAAGTGTACTTAGTACTCTCTACTCCCTGAAACACAAATCAGCTATTGTTTTCAAAGGCAGGGAGTTAAATTTCGGCTCGCCGTTGCTTATATTCCTCTTATTTCCTTTGGCTTCACTTTTCTTCTCGCCTGCAGCATTACAGTTCTGCGAGGGTCTGTGATGGCATTTTTGAGAACTGCGTTAGAGGATTAAAGATTGGCAGCACTTGAGGAGGGCTGGCATCCGCAGCGGCCTCTGCGCCAGGTTCAGAGACGTCAGGTCACAAGATGGTCTTGTTGGTTTGTACCATGCACTTCAGCCTCGAGTCTCTGCTTTGTTTCACACTAAATGTGTGTTTTCCTGGCAAAAGCAGGTTTTGAAGACTTAATATCCCAAAGACTCTGCTTTTAGGACTGCTTCCTCTTTTAGGGTTGATGCGTTTTTCTTAATACTCATGTTTTCTCACTTCTGCTTTGTAACGTGCAAGTACAATTGATGCATCTTATCTCATCTTTGAATAAATCTCTTGCCCCTGTTCCAGTTCAGAACTTGATCCACCCATCCGCATGTAACATTCTTTTCTTCCCGGAACCTACTGTGGGTTGATTACCAGGAGAGCCAGAGTTGGTTCTTCCCTCAAACAAAAAGTCTCCAGTCCCTGTGCAGCAGCTGGCTCGAGTAGTACTTAATTGGCAAACCTCCAGTTTTTACACGACAGGAAATGCTCCTTTCAGAAATGCTCAGACAGAGGCCAGGGAAGCTCAAAGGGCTAGAATGCATGCTTTGCATGCAAAAGACCCCAGCTCCCCTGAGCACTGAGCTGAGAGCATCCCTGCACACGAGTGGGTGGGGTGTGTCCCCACACTGGGGGTGAGGGATCGAACAAAGCAAAACAAAAATGCTCTTACAGTAAGGGAAGAGGCGCTTGGCAGCTAGTGAGCAGAGCAAGAGCTGGAACTGGCATAGCACACAGCACCCATCGCCGACTGGGCTTGGCAGCTTGCGTTTGGGTTGGCAGGAGTTAGCCTAAGTGCTGTTGTCTTCACAATTTTGATAGTGTCTTTGGAGTCTTCCCCAAAGTCTCTGGAACAATAGCTTAGTCCTAAAATTACTAGCTTTCTGCTTATAGAAGAGGCAAGACAGGTAAGCACGATTTCTTTGTTGTTTTTAAGAAGCTGCTGGAGCTGGAACAATTTTACAACATGTTGGGTGCTTGCGCTGCACGAGGCAACACGGGTTCAATCCCTGACATCTCCTTTGGTGCCCTGAGTTTGAGTGCAGTGCCATGAGTTAGCCCTGAGTATTTCCGGGTGTGGCCCTAAAACAAACCCCAAAAAACTAGGCTACTTTTAGGTGCTTTTGGAAAAGGGATTTTATGAGTTAAAAGGGCTTTAAAAAAGAAAAATGAGGGGCCACTCCCAACAGTGCTGAGGAGCCGCCAGCACTACTCCTGGTGGGGGCCTGACACTTGCTCCCATATTAGCTTTGCCCTTGCAGGGAATTCTCCTTAAATCAGATCACTGTGCCATGAAGTCTTAGTCTTACTTCTTAGAATTTCTTACTGTGGGTGCAACTCTACTGTCAGCAAATAATTTCAGGGTAAATAACTCCTTGCACAAATGTATTACCTCAAAGAGGCTATGATTACTTAGTTATGGAGAGAAACTGCCCCCCCCCCCTTTTTTTTTAAAGACTTCAATATTCTGTTCAGGTCACAGAGTTGGGTAAACTTAATTCCAGTTCCAGACCAAAATCCATTAAAACAAAACAAACAAAACAAAAACCCCAGGAGTATCTATTTTACAAGCTGAAGGGAAACACTGGCACCCTTCCAGGCTCCTGGAGGCTGGTCTTGGCTGGCAGGCACGTCTCCGTGCCTTTGTGGTGTCTTAGATTTTGTTCCCCACAAAGTAAATATACTTAACCTTACTGTTTACTCACTCCTGTATCTCCTCACGATAGATGATTAGGAATTACTCACTGGCAGACTCACCAGTTATGCAAACTTTCAGTTGAGGAGCTTTGTTCTTCTGTTATTGCAAGCTCTAGCGCAGAGAGTCTGCCAAGACGCCCAAAGGAAGTCTTGCCATTAGGCATCTGGCTGGATTCCAGGGGGGAGCAGCTTGTGTCCTGTGAATATCCTTCACCTCTGAGAAGGCTCAGGAAGAAATTCAGGACATTGTAGCTGAGCATTAACCTAAATGCAAGGAGTGTGTAATGAGAAAGAGCAGTGCTGATGAATTGTTTTTTAAGCTTGATCTCATGAGGAGTGAATTCGCAGGCTTATCATAACCTCTGGCTTCTCAGTGTTGCAAATAAAAATTAAACATTTACTTATCTGGGTGTCCAGAATTTGAAAACATGGCTTACTCTTCTAAAACCTCACAGAAGAACATCTGTACCAGAGAGCCAGATCTTCACCCCCCACCCCCACCCCCACCCCCTTACTGGTAGTACATGTGCAAGGTGTGAACTCTATTTCCTGATCTACACCCCTGGCTCCCTGGCCCCCGGGAGCCAGCTTGTCAGGGAAGGACAGGGCACCTTAACATTTTCTGAGGGAAGTTTCATTAAAAGTAATTTTTGGTCATGAGGATGCTCTGGAGTGGAGCAAAGGGCACTGGATGATGTTCAGAAATGTCTTCACTGAGCTCCAGGCATCTACCGAGTCCACTTTTTCCCAAAGGTGCTAAGCCAGGAGCAGACTTGACTGCCCCTGCTCTCTTCACCTCTCTGCCCTCCACTTTTTTCTTGAACATTCACTTGCTCCGGTTTACACCTCGTACCGCCTGAGTTTCTGTTCTCACCCACCTTGACTGATGATGTCATTGTCCCTTCTTTGTGTTATATTTTGGTGGTTTGCTTGTCTCTGATGACCTCCCCTTTCAAAAGCATCTTCACTTAAATATGTTCTGACTCTCCATATCGGATTTACCCACCTCCTCACCTCCAGAGCATCAAAAGCTTTTCACCACCCATGAGAAGAAAGTTCCTTCTGTTGAACCTTTGAGACTCAGCGCACCCTTGCTCCTGGCCTCTGCCCTCCCAGGCTGCAGTCTGCAGTCAGTACCATCCAGCCTGCCCCTGCCTCTCATGGGGCCCCGGGGCTGGTGCTGTGAGGACAGTGTCTGCTGTGGGAATCTTCTGGTCACATTTAGAAGTTGTTCTCCAGGACCAGTCCTGGGAAAAAGTGTTTTTTTTTTCCTTTTTTTATTAAGTAAGTGATTGCTTATACTGCTCATAGACATAATAAATCATGCAACCGATTTTTATTTATTTTTGATTAGCTGCTAGGAAACTTAGCACCAAATTTGTGTAATACCATTTCTGGCTTCATCTTCTCTTTTCTGTTCATGTCCCTATGCTCTTATTTCTTCACCTCCTTTGTTTTATCTTTCTGGATTATGTGTATTTTGTAAGCAGTGTAAAAATCTTTCTGGAACAAGGCCCAGAAAACAAGTCACAGTTATGGTGAAACAGAGTGAGGCAGATCTGAATGTGGTTCTATTACATTTTTATTGTTGGTTGTTTTTGTCGTTGTTGGGGTTGGTTTATTTTTTTCTTCAAAGGTCAGTGCCTTATCACCTGTATTATCTCTTCGGACCGTCCATTAAAGTTTTAGATTTTGTCTTTTCTAAAAATCGGCAAAGAGGAACATCAGTTTTGATGTAAAAAACAATGACAAAATACTAATATTAACATTTAGTAAAGATTGTGGTCAGTGTCATTATAATATTTGGTTGTATTGTCAAGCTGGAGAGATAGTACAGGGTTGAGCCTCTCGTGCATACAGCAGAGCCAGGACTGATCCCTGGCATCACATGTGATGGTCTCCCCGCACCCCAGGACTGATCCCAGAGCACAGCTGGGAACCAACACTTCCCCGCCCACCCAGAATAACTGCAATGTATTATGATGTCCTGGGACTCAAAGTAGCATCTACCAAGAAGTACCAGACCTATGGAGAAGATATGATGTCTATAGGCATTAAAGAGACAAATTCTAATCAAAACAACATTGACATTTTTCTTCTGGGAAGAATACCTGGGTGATGTTGGGGGTTAGGCAGGCATGTGGTAGTCATCAAACTCAGGACCTGATATACCAGGCATGTATTCTAACCTCTTGAGTTCTCCACCAACCCCAAAAGTTCTCAAGTAATTTTCAACAGTATTTCCTGGGGAGGTTTAGAGAAGGCTCAGTGTTAAGGTTTCTGCCTTTAAAGCCATGAGTTTGCTTCTCAGTTTACCGCATATAGAGTGTAATCCTCGAAGCTAACTGTTAGTGTCTGGTAGCTCTGATGTCTGTAATCTCTGGTGCCACAAATAATTTCTGACTTATTTATTTGCTGTACTACTAGCAGAGCAGTAGGGCATTTGCCTTGCAAGCCGCTGCCGGCTGGCCCAAGCCAGGTTCAATTCCTCCGCCCCTCTCTGAGAGCCCAGCAAGCTACCAAGAGTATCTCGCTCGCACGGCAAAGCCTGGCAAGCCACCCATAACATATTTGATATGCCAAACACAGTAACAACAAGTCTCACAATGGAGACGTTACTGGGCCTGCTCGAGCAACTCGATGAACAACAGGAGGACAGTGCTACAGAGAGTGCTACTGCTAAGAGTGTGCGTACCCCCAGTTATTACAGTATCATCATCAGAGGGAAAGTTGAAAATATTTTTTCTATATGAGTATTTGTTGGAGTTGAAGTTCAGCTATTAACAGAAAAACAACCATCAGCCAAAGATGAAAGAATGGATTTACGGTGGGGAATGGAGGGGTGGGTGTTGAAATTTTTCTGTGGTGTGATTTCTTTTTTTTTTTTAAAGTTTTATAATGGGAAACAATTTCGATTGCAAATTATTAGTTTTTCTATTTTTTTTCTTTTAAGGGTCTAAACATTTTCTTTCTTTTTTAGTTTTAGGCACCGTGGTTTATAAAACTGTTTATAGGGTTTTCGTGCATAAAACATGCCAGCACTATACCCCCCCACCAGAGGGCTCACTTTTCTCTGCCATTGTCCTGTTGTCAGTTCCAGTCACACACACGCCTAAGCAAGCTTCCTGCTGAAGACCAGTTCTCAGTTTCTGTTGACCAGTTCTGTTTCTGTTGCCTTTGGGTTTTGGTATTCCCCTACTCTGTTTCTTTATGCCCTGGATATGAGTGAGATCATTCTGTCTTCCCTCTGACTCATGCCACTTGGCATGAAATTCTCCAGCTCCATCCGCATTGCAAATGGCATGATTTCATCTTTTCTTATAGTCAAGTAATATTCCACTGTGTCTGTGTACCATAATCTCTTTATCCAGTCATTTGTTTTGGACTTGGATTTTTTCCAGGATTTGGCTATTGTGAACAGTGCTGCAATGAATATAGGAGTGCAGATATCTTTTCTGAATAGAGTTCTTGGGTCCTTGTGGTAATTCAAAGAAGTGGAATTGCTGGACGATATAAAAGCTTAATTCATCTGAGGAGTGTTTATATTGTCTTCCCAAAGGACTGAACTTGTCAACATTCCCACTAACAATGAACTAGCATCCCTTTTTCCACACAATCACACCAGCACCAGTTGTTCTTGTTCTTTATGATGTGTGGCAGTCTCTCTGGTGTGAGGTGATTATCTTGTTGTTTTGATGTGTTTCAATGATGATAAGTGATAGAGCATTTTGTCATGTACCCTTTTCTCAAAGACACCTCTGTGTCTTCTTTGAGGAAGTTTCTGTTCATCTCTTCCCCCACCCCCAGTTGCCTCTCCTCCACCCCCCCATTTTTAATGTGTTTTTTTTTCTTGTAAAGTGTTACCAGTGTTTTCTATTGTTTTTTCCTTACCTGTTGCATTATCTATCTCTCAGCCCCAACAAATTGTCCTAAGCATGTATTAATGAATGTGTACAGATGGGACATCAAACTCTTTTTCTCCATTTCCTGTTCTAATAGAGAAAATTTTTTAATCTCTGGAGCTGGAGCAATAGCTGGAGCTGGGCTGGAGCAATAGCGCAGCGGGTAGGGCGTTCGCCTTACAAGCGGCCAACATGGCCGACCCGAGTTCGATTCCTCCGCCCCTCTCGGAGAGCCCGGCAAGCTACCGAGAGTATTCGATATGCCAGACACAGTAACAACAAAGTCTCCAATGGAGACATTACTGGGCCCGCTCGAGCAAATCGACGATCAACGGGAGGGCCTTTACCTTTACCTTTTAATCTCTAGTCATCTTTATTCTTTAAAATCACTTAATCACTTAACTTCCCGTTAGTCGTCGATTTGCTCGAGCGGGCGCCAGTAACGTCTCCATTTGTCCCTGTCACGTGCAAGTGTAGCCCAATGGCATCTGTTCGCTCCGGGAACATGAAGGGCCTCAAACCGATCGTTCATGATCTTCACGAAGAAGTCTGACCATCTGGTAGGTGGGCGGCCACGCCGTCTTTTGACATCCCGTGGAATCCAGTCGGTAACAGCTCTAGTCCAGCGGTCGTCTTTAAATCTCATTACGTGACCAGCCCATCTGATTTTCGACACCTTGGCAAATGAGACAGTGTCCCTGATTCTTGATCGTCGACGGATGTCAGAACTCCGGATTCTTTCTCTCATTTGAGTGAAAAGTGATATTCCAAGCATAGCTCTTTCTATTCTTCTTTGGGAGACCTCATTCACCTCATTCTTTAAAATAAAGAAAAAATTTACTGGACTATCTCTACTTCTTTTTTTTTCTTTTTTGGGTCACACCCGGCGATGCACAGGAGTTACTCCTGGTTCATGCACTCAGGAATTACTCCTGGCGGGCTCAGGGGACCATATGGGATGCTGGGAATCGAACCTAGGTCAGCTGCGTGCATGGCAGACAAATGCCCCACCCGCTGTGCTATTGCTCCAGCCGCCTATCTCTACCTTTTATGGTACATTGATGAGCAAAAGTTTAAGTATATGCCAACAACACTGAAGAGATTTCTTTTGAGTATTAGGAAGTTATATCATGGTGGACTGGAGAAGTAAAAGTAAGGAAACTTGAGTGAGAGTTTTGTTGGCCATGTTTATTTATTTCTATTAAGTCACAGTAAGACGCACAGTTCAAAATTGTTCATGATTGAGTTTCAGTCATGTAATGTTCCAACACCCATCCCTATACCAGTGAACATTTCCCACCACCAGAGTCCCCAGTTCCTCCCCCGCCTCCCCCCCCCCCTTCTCTCCTCCTTCCCTCCCACCCTCTTTTGGACCTTATGGTTTGCAATACGGATATTGAAAGGTTATCAGGTATATCCCTTTACCTACTTTCAATACTCAGTTCCTGTCCACAGTGATCATTTCCAGCTATTATTGTCATACAGGTTTCTTCTCTATCCTAACTGCCCTTCTTCCCTCGGAAACTCTTGTGGCAAGCTTCCAGCTATTACCAGTCCTCCTGGTCTCTGTTTTCCCTGGCCTTGGATATTAGTTTCATAGCACTGTAGCACTGTCCTCCCATTATTCAGCAATTTGCTCGAGTGGGCCCAGTAACATCTCCATTGTGAGACTTGTTACTGTGTTTGGCAGATCGAATACGCCATGGGGAGCTTGCCAGGCTCTGCCGTGCAGGTGGGATACTCTCAGTAGCTTGCCGGGCTCTCCAAGAGGGACGTTGGTCACGTGCCAGGCACATGCCCTACTTGCTATGCTATCGCTCTAGCCCATTAGTTTCATACTATATATAATTTCTTATATCCCACAAATGAATGCAGTCATTCTATATCTGTTCCTCTCCTTCTCACTTAATTCACTCAATAGATACTCTCCATGTCCATCCGTTTATAAGCATATTTCATGAGTTCATTTTTCTTAATGGCTATGTGGCTACGTAGTATTCCACTGTGTAGATGTACATAGTTTCTTTATCCAGTCCTCTGTTCTCACGTACTTGGGTTGTTTCCAGATTCTGGCTATTGTGAATAGTGCTACGATGAACATAGAAGTGCAGATGACATTTCTGCTGTGAGCTTTTGTGCCCCCAGGGTATATTCCCAGAAATGATATTGCAGGGTCACGTGGGAACTCAATTTCTAGTTTCTGAGGAATGTCTAAATTTTCCCCAAAAGCCTGAACCAGTCGGCATTCCCACCAGCAATGAAGGAGGGTCCCAGGCTGCCTGGGTGCAGCACCTGAGCTCACCCTTGGAGTCATTTCTCCAGTCCATCTCTTTTTCTTTTTTGCAGTGCCAGAGATTGAACCGAGGGCTTTACACATGCAAGGAATATGCTTTATCACTGGGCTACATTGCTGTATGTTCATTTCTACTTTTAAATTGGAAATAGGAAAAAGTTTGCTTCTCCTAAAAAAAGAAAAAAAATTATTAATTTCTACTTTGTTTTTGTTTACCAATTCTTTTACAAAAAAAAAAATACTCTTCAGGAAACTAAAGGCTGAAAAAAATTTCACACAAGGCAATAGGACAAAGGTTTAGGCACTTGCCCTGTCTTCCTGCCAGTTCTGGTTTTGTCCCTGGTACTACAAATATTTCCCTAAGTATTGCAGGGTGTGAACTAAAATGAAACAAAAATAATTCCTATAAGTAGTGTGACAAATTCCTACCAAATCATTTCTTACAGTATATCTTTCTGGTGACTCCAGGTTGACAGATGATAATGGCTCACTAGTGGCTAGGGAAATCAGCCCTGGGGGCGCATATACCACATCCACCCTGCACTGCCAGGGGTAGCCCTATAGGTCCCTGGTACCATGGTTCTGAATCTTCGGCTTTCTTTGACTATTTTAGGGAGTAGCCCCTAGGCCCCCTGAGCACTGCTTGGGAGTGCTACTCACTCCCCCCCTTCCTAGATGAATGACTGAGTCACCCACACATGCATGTCACCCACAGATCATCAGTGATCCTTGGAGCTGATTTCGCCCAGTGCCCCATGTTCCCTGCCACCTTTGTGGACTTACAGGGACAAGAGTCCATCAGTGCCACTGGGACTTTGTGCTAAGAATAGGAATGTCATTTTGGTGGGCTATAGTTTAAAAATGTAACAGTAAATTGTAAAAATGTGCAGTGGGGAGGGTGTTTGCCTTGCACATGGCCGATCCGGTTTTGATCCCTGGCATCCTATATGGCCCCTGGAGCATGCCAGAGCACAGAGCCAGGAGTAATCCCTGAGCTTGCTGTTTGTGACCCAAAAACCTTTAAAAGAAAGAAAGAAAGAAAGAAAGAAAGAAAGAAAAGCATTAAGCAGTGAAAAATAGAACAGTGCAGCTGTTTTATTTGACTGTTTTTAATGGCTTGATGGGCTGAAGTGATAGTATGATGGGTTGGCACTTGCCTTGCATGCAGCCAACCTGGTTTCCCATATATCCCATATGGTCTCCCAAGATCTGCCAGAAGTGATCCCTGAGCAGTGCTGGGTATGGCCCCCCAAAACAAAATGAAAAAGGCTAAAATGATCAAGTTCCAAAGATCTTCCTAATTCCTGAGACACCTGAAAGCAAAACTATGAGCATGTTCTTGGTCTAGGAATTTTAGAGAATTTGAAGAAGTTTCTAGATTAAGAAAAAGAAAGATAAAAGAAATTTGGAGCTAGACAATAGAGATCAGGGCACTTGCTGATCCCCCGTTCAGTCCCCAGCACCACATATGGTCCCTGAGCACCACTGGGGGTGGCCCAGCCCCCATCTAAAACTACACTTCCTGCTCTCTCATGGCTTGACTGGACAGATCACAGTGTTAGTGGGTTAACTGGAGCACTTGAGAGTAGAAGTTATAATGGGTGTACAGTAGGTGTATAAGAATAGTTGAGACAGAATTCTGGGAATATTTCTCCCAGATAATTTCTTTTAATTAAACACTGATTTACAACATTGTTCATGATGATTTGTTACAGGTATTCAGTATTCCAACACCAGCCCCACCTTCCCTCCACTGTTGTCTCCATTTTTCCAACTACTCACTAAGCCTGCCCCTTTGCAGACCCACAGTGATTTATTTTATATTAATTGTTACCACTCGATGGCTAACGGAGTGATCAAAAAATACCCAAGAAAAAAAGAAAATTTGTGAAAATTGTTGTATCTGACCTTGGGGACATTACGTTCTTGGCTGAAGGTTTACTAAGGTGTTGTTGCTAGTTGAGCCTTCTGTGTTAATGCTTTTGACCCTTGGGGTTAGTTGGCTTCTCTGTTACATCCCATCCAATCTGGTGGGCTCCTACTGGGATGTTAGTATTGTAGGGTTTGGAGATGTTGTTCCAGAAAATCCAGATTATCTTACTGTTGGGGTGTGAGTGCTGCTGCGGGGGCTTTGGTAGGGTGGGAACTGGCCCACCCCCTCCCAAGATCATCCCAGAGATCTCAACTGGGACCAGTGTATCCAAGAAATTTTTGTGGCTATTTGATCTCTTTCAAGATATATTGATCTACATGCTTTTAAAAGCATTCTTAGAAATGTTAACTTTGCTAGGATTATTTTTCCCAAAAAAATTATTTCTTGGGATTATCTTCCAAAAATCCTCCTTGGAAAACAGGTCTTTCTTTTGTATTTAGTAGACTCCGGACACTCTTGCTGCATTTCAAAATTACCCCACAATGGAATGAGTATTTGAAGGGAGACTCAGAAAAAAGCCCATTTGACTTGTAGAGATGAAAGGAATGAAGTGTACACAGATTAACAGTCTGAAAGATCTTATGAGTTATTCTTCAAAATGTTTTCTCCAAAGTGCTGGAGCATATACTTTACATGCTGAAACCCCAAGTTTGATCCCTGGCACTGCATCCCCAGCACCAGCAGAGTATCCCTCAAACAAATGAAGTTCCAGTTTGTCCTTGCGTGAACTACAAAGGAAAGAGAGATGGAAAGAATAAAGAATTATGTGGCAGCGTATCTTATAGCATTTATCACTGATGTGAACCAGTTTTGTTTTTTTTTTCTTTTTGGGTCACACCTGGCAATGCACAGGAGTTACTTCTGGCTCTGCACTCAGGAGTTACTCCTAGAGGTGCTCAGGGGACCATATGGGATTCTGGGGATCGAACCTGGGTCGGCCGCGTGCAAGGCAAACACCCTACCCGCTGTGCTATTTCTCCAGCCCCTGTGAATCAGTTTTAATCCAGTCGCTGTGCATGATGAGTGTTGAGTGGTAGTGATCTGGCTTCACATCATCTAATCAAATATAATAAGATTCAGGTGAAGCTACTACCACTCTGTGTGTTGAAGGAGCACACGGATACAATGTGGAGTCAGTATTTTAGCTGCTATTGAGTTTTGTTGGTATGTAGGCCAGAATTTCATTCCTTCTCAAGATACAGCAATAAGGGGAATTACTGAATAGTTGACAGAATAACAGAATTTTATTCCTTCATTCTTGCTGTCTTAAATTTATAATATTTTTATATCTTTTAAATCTGTACCTTGATGACATTATAAAGTTTAGGAAAATTATGTAAAGTGAGGAAAAGGTCTCGGGTTTTTTAAAAAAATTGGCAGGGGAAGGGTATATGGATAGGGAAGAGGGTATAATCCTGGCTCTGTGCTTGGGAGCCATATGGTGTTAGAGAGCAAACCCAGCCGCTTAGCCTCCTACCTGTTGAGCACCTTCTCCAGCCCAAGAAAAATGGGATTCTTAATGCAGATGGTTTCAGGATGACCGTGAGTGAGATCCCAACCTGATAGGTAAATCTATGTTAGCTTATTATGGTAGGTTTTTCTAGACTATCCTAATATTTCTACTCTATGAGAATGACCCATCCCTATGCAGGGTTTGTATGAAATAAGCAGGTATGTCTGTCTCTTTCCCACCAGCAATCAGAAACGGAGACTGTTCATCTGTTTATTCCAGCCCTATCCGTTGGCGCCATCATCGGCAAGCAGGGCCAGCACATCAAACAGCTCTCTCGCTTTGCAGGAGCTTCTATTAAGGTACTGTTCTGCCAGCTGTGGCTCGCCTCACGTTTGATGCACCGTAAGTCCCAAACCATGAGTTTTCCCGCTCCTTTATCATTTCGATTGAATTTGGCAATCTGTTCTGAGTTTAGGGAAGAATGTGACAAAAGCCTAAATACTAGCTTAAGTGGACTATTTAATTTTTTTTCCCCAGAAAAAGATGCACAGGGTTAGTGATCCATGGCCCATGGGATGGTTCTATACCACCTTGACCCTGCATTGCTCTGCCTGTTGAGCTCTCTTTCCCAGACTGGATTGTATTTTTTGTTTTATTTTATTTGTTTTTTTGAATCACACCCAGCAATGCTCAGGGGGTTACTCCTGGCTCTGCACTCAGGAATTACCCCTGGCGGTGCTTGGGGGACCATATGGGATACCAGGGATTGAACCCAGGTCAGCTGTGTGTAAGGCAAATCCTCTCCCCGCTGGACTATTGCTTCAGTCCCAGATTGTATTTTTTGAAAAATAATCCATTTGCTTTTGAGTAGCAGATGTCTGGAAAATGTCTCTTAAAGCCGCTTCAGTCAGGTCTCAGAATCTCTTACTGTGATTCTGGGAGAAATGCTGATCCCCTTTCCTACTAACACTGTCCAACCCTTCTCCAGCCTGGGATTTTTATGTTATTTACTGTGTTCTACAAAAATTCCAATTCCTGCTAAATGCATGTTACTTCATTTCATATATTACTCCAGGAGCTGGAGAGATACTCCAGCGGGTAGGGCATTTGTCATGCACATGGGTGACCTAGGTCAGATTCTCAGTACGCGACGACATGTGACCCCTGAATACAGAACACTGCTAGGGGTGGTCTGAAACCCCCACACAAAGCATAAGTTACAGCAAATGAATATACTTTGGGTTGGTTTATTAATACCCTTACATTTGTGCATTTTCAAAAAGTGGTTTTTAGATTTTGTTAGTGACAGTTGTGTTGGGCATTATCTCCAAGCTAAGTCACAGCCGCTGGAGTTTGTGCAGTGTAAGGAAGCCGGCGTGAAGGGTCTCTGATGCAGAGCAACCTCGGAACACCACTGTTGTAGTTAGCAGGGGTGGGGCCGCCCTTCTGCTCTTAACTGTCTGGTGGTCAGGTAGCTCAGACCTGTAGTCCCTCTCCGACGAGTAGAGGAGATGCCCATTGGGATACCGTGAGAATTAGCTGACTGCGTGTGCAGGGTTTATGGCAGGAGCAATGAACTCCCAGTATCTATGGCCTCTACCGTTCTTCATTCTGCCTTTCGGTCGGATGTGTGCTCGTGTCAGGCTGCTGCATGGCAGGTTTCTGCCCCTGGCATCTGGAGGTTTAGATAACCTGTGACTGGCTCTGTTCCAGATTGCTCCAGCTGAAGCCCCCGATGCTAAAGTGCGGATGGTGATCATCACTGGGCCACCAGAGGCTCAGTTTAAGGTACGTGCTCTGAGCTGTGCTCATGGGAGCAAGGGAACAGGCGGGAACCGTGTTCTGGTTTAAACGGACCTGATTCCCCACATCTCAGCCTGCAGTCTGTTCTTGTGCACCTCCCCCTCACCCCCCACCCATCACCTCTCTCTTGCTTTTTTCTTGTCTTGTTTTGTTCTTGGTTTGGGGCTTACTGGAGGCCTCAACAACAGTGCCTGGAGGTGTGGATGACACTCTCAAATTCAGTCTGGCCCAGGGTACAGACTTGATGACTCTAGGCTCTTCCCTCCCCCAGGAGGATGCAGTGCCAGGAGTCAAATCCCAGGCGTGCCCAGCACCTGCTCTTCTCCTTTGAGCTGTCTCCCCAAGCCCCTGAGCTTTTCTTAAAAAATCGTTTTTTGCTGTTGCTGTAGAGAGCATGTAATTGGGATTGAGCCCATTTGATTAACGGAATTATTACTTTGCTATTTCTATGGTGTCTGCATACTGGGAAATTCTAAATTTGTTCCCTGAATTGTTAGTACTCATGTGGTTCATTGGTCTTAAACAGAACCTTTAAGAAAAGCTCTGGTGGAGGCTGGAGCAGTAGTACATGTAGGATAGGTACCTGCATGTTGCCAACCAGAGTTTGATCCCCAGCACCCAGTATGATCTCCAGCTCGTGACCCTGAGCACCAGAGCCAGGGGTAAGCCGGTGTGGCCCAAAAACCCCAAAGAAGAAAGAAAAAGAAAAGCTATGGTGCTTAAACCACATTTATGTAATCAATTGCTGCTTTCAAGTAAAGATTTTTAGAGAGCTAAGGAGCAGTTTAAATACTGACCATACATACACAAGACACACACACACATAACCCTCCCTCCCCTCATTGGCCCTTCCTTCACGTCTATCTCTTACCATTTCTCTTACTCAAGAATTCAAGATCATATATTTTGAAGAATGATGTGCTTTGACAGGTCTGAGACTTTGAACATGAATGGAAATATTAAGGTACCAAGGTGGATTTTTTTTTTTAAAGCAAGATCATTTTTATTGAAACTTACTTAGAAAGATAGAGAGGGAGAGAAAGAAGTACATGCTCAGGGGAGACGCAGGCTTCTCTAAATAAATAGACTGGTAAAAGAAATAAGCCAGTGGGATATTGTTCAGGGAAGAACATAAAGGGCAAGCTGGATGGTGTTTCTGTAAACTCCCCATCCCTACTCACACAAGTTTGACAATTTTCACCATTAAAAATATGTGTGGTGATGGGAGGAGGTTGGAGAGAGTGGAGAGTGGGGAGAGGGGTGGCGCGGAGGGACAAGGAGAGGGAGGAAAAAAAGAAAACGTGGCTAGGGCATTTGCCTTACTCGTGCCCAAACCAGGTTCCATCCCTGGCACCCATATTGTCCCCCAAATCCCACCAGGAATGATCCTTGAGTGCAGAGCCAGGAGTAAGCCCTGAGCACCTGAGCACTCCACCCTACCACATCACCAGCTCGCTCGCTCGCTCTCTCTCTCTCTCTCTCTCTCTCTCTCTCTCTCTCTCTCTCTCTCTCTCTCTCCTTCTCTCCCTCCTTCCCTCCCATCCTCCTCATTTTTGTTTAATTTGCTTTGGTGCCCACACTCACACTCACACTCTGGATATTTTTGTTTAATTTACTTTGGTGCCCTGATTAAGCCAACTTTACCTTTCTTTTTCCCCTTTGGTATATACCAGTACAAATTCATGGTTATACATGATAGAAGGTGGGTTTATGTTTAACTCAGTTGTTTGCAGTAGTTTTAGGACTCACTAAATAGCAGATGTGTAAACTGGTTTTTGTAGCCTTATTCATCAGAGTAAAATCCACACAGCTGAGTAAAGAGGCACCTTTCCATAGAAAGTACATTCCCCAGTAGATCGCCCCTGGCCCCTTCAATATAAGCCAGCCTGCCTTCCCGAGGACTCTGCTTCGCGCTTATTCCCCAACCTTCTGCTCAGGAAAGTGCAATTAGGTTTTTATAGGCTGAAGAGTTTTTACCTTTCAGATTGGAGACCAAATGACTGGCTCCACACACATATATAAAAAAAAATAATAATTGCCTGTTTTTGCTATGATATGGTTTATACTATCACCAGTCAATCAGCTACCTCGGCTGTACTGGCTTGTCATCATCCTTTTGGGGGCTTCCTAAATCCCGGTTCTCTGTATGATCTTCAAGAGTGTACTAAATGTAGCTTCCCCAAGGAGGCCGTTCCAGCCAACTTGGGCCATCTCTTAAGTTCACCTTTTGTGTTTTCTATATAAAAGACATAGATGTACTCTTCCCTCTAGGCTCAGGGAAGAATTTATGGAAAAATTAAAGAAGAAAACTTTGTTAGTCCTAAAGAAGAGGTGAAACTTGAAGCTCATATTCGAGTGCCGTCCTTTGCTGCTGGCAGAGTGATTGGAAAAGGAGGCAAAACGGCAAGTACTTCAGCAAAACCTGTGCAGTGGTATGAAAGGGAAAGCACTGAAAGGTACTTAGGAGTTCCAAGTCCACACATTTGGGCTAGTGTAGGAAAAGCAGAAGCAGCCTGGCCAAGGTTTGGAGGCCTGCCCCGTGTCCTTGCTGCCCAATGGTGTCAGCTACTCTAGGCCACTCTCAGGGGGACGGTCTCATATTACAAAGACATTCTGCCTCTTTAGCTTTCTGTTTCTGTTGCACCAGCATTTAATGATGTGAAGTTTTTTTCCTTCTCAGTGCCAGGGATTAGCCCACAGCTTCACACATGGAAGGCAAAGTTTGCTGTAGTACTGAGCGACATCCCCCGCCCCAAACAAACAAAAAAATCTCTTATTTCACTTAGACTTGTACCACTGTCCAAAAGGGGTGGGGGTGGAGTGGGGAAGAACTTTCTAGTTTCTCCTTAGCTTCTAAGTTGTTTTAAAAACAATTTACAATTTTGAAGACGCATCTCCTTTGGAATCGAGACTTTCAGGAATTCAGTCTGACTCTGCAGGCACTTGTGTAACTTTGGGCAAGTTGTTTTTTTAGATAAGACGTGGCTTTTAATAATCTTGGAATAGGAACAGTGCTAACAATGACAGATTATTGGATTAAATGAAATGTACAAAGCCATAGCTTAGTGTCTGGCACATAGTAAGTGCTCAAAAATGGTAGTTTAAAAACCAAACAAACATGGTTTGTGTTTAACTTTTTCAGGTGAATGAGCTCCAGAATTTGTCAAGTGCAGAAGTTGTTGTCCCTCGTGACCAGACACCTGATGAAAATGATCAAGTGGTTGTCAAAATAACTGGTCACTTTTATGCTTGCCAGGCAAGTGAGCGCAAATCTGACTAGCAAATCTGTTCTCAATTTTCTCAAATGGAAGCGGTTCTTCTGTCGGTGCCCCCACCCTACGCGGGTTGTTTGGCACTAAACACCCAGGGGCGGGAACCCTGCACTCTGCATGCAGAGTGTGTGCTCCAGCCCTTGAGGTACTCCCACACCTGTTGCTTCACACTTTGTGGGTGATTTCAGAGATCCTGCTTGAACACTGAATGTGTGTGTCTATAATCTTCAGTCTTCCAGCTGTTTCCGTGTGAAGTTGCTGGAATGGAAGACTGCCTTCTGTTTTCTCTTAGTTGTGTGTGGGGCAGGGAGAGATCCAACCGGGCGCTCTACTATGTGAGCCAGATCGGACCCAGGGCGCTACCTGTGGCAGGTCTGACCCTTGCAAGAGGAACTTTTGATCAGAAAGAAATTTTAAAGCCCTCTTTCTTTTGCAGGTAGCCCAGAGAAAAATTCAGGAAATACTGAATCAGGTAAAGCAACACCAACAGCAGAAAGCTCTGCAATGTGGACCACCTCAGTCAAGACGGAAGTAAAGGCTCAGGAAACAGCCCACCACAGAGGCAGATGCCAAACCAAAGACAGATCGCTTAACCAACAGATGGGTGCTGAACTTCCATCCAGATTCACACGCACATGTTTTACCTAGCCAGTTGTTTCTGAGAACCAGGCAACTTTCGAACTCCTGTCTCTGTGAGAATGTATACTTTATGCTCTCTGAAATGTATGACACCCAGCTTTAAAAAAAATAGGGGAGGGGGGAGGGAAAGAGAAGCTCTGCACTTCCCTTTTGCTGTATTCTCGGTATAACAAGTATTCTAATTTTTCTTAAAACTTACCCCTAATGCCATAAACTGGCTTAGTGATGCATTGACTAAATTCATCAAATAAAAAGATTGCTTCTGAGTCCAGTTAGTAAAATTGGATCAGAATAGAATTATTGCAGAACTTGTGTTAAACTATTATGGAAAAACTATTCTCAGTTTAATCTAACACTAACATGAATAACCTAAGGGAAGTGCTGAATGGTGTTGGCAGGGGAATTAAACGTGCATTTTTACTCAACTACCTCAGGTATTCAGTAATGCAATGAAAGCAAATTGTTTTGTTTTTTGAAAATTTTATATACTTTATAAAAGATAAAAGTCCAACTGTTTGTTTTTTAAAAAAAGAAACTTAAAATTTAACCAGCTAACAGGCAAATAACAGAAAAGAATTTTACTTCTGGCTTGTGACAGTAAGGCTGTAAAATTAATTTCAGATTTTTTGAGGCTTTTGACACAGCAATTGTTTGAAAACCCAGTAATTGTTCAGTGATATGGAGCAGTGCCTATGTTTGGAGAGCAGCAATACCATTTTTTTGTTTTGTTTTGTTTATGGCAGGGAAAAGTGACGGTACTAACAGAGCGAAGTGGTTGCAGGAGGTTTGGGAACGGCTAGTTATTCCATGGCTTCAGGAGACTTCAGGCTTCTGTTTGCCTACGTGATTGGATGCATACATGCTTTCTGCTTTTGACTATCACTACCTAAGGGTGAAGGGACGCAGCCCCTGGGGACTTCAAACTGATCTGCAAATAGTAAGCGTCAGCTTGTCTCACAGGATGCTTAGTTTGTCAGTAAACTTGACTCCAGAATAACTGCTTTGTGAAGACCAATGGTGCAGTCAGATGGTGACAGTGTTTAAAGCAATTCAAGCTAACTTTTCTCGTGCGGGGCACTGTCTTGGGCCTCATGATTAAGCTACTTAAAGATTTTTGAATCACAGTAAATCAAGGAAAATGAAGGGCCACCCTAAAATATTACATAAAGTAGAACAGGATTTCTCTGTGACCGGTTTAAATTCATACTGTAGAAGAATATAAGGTGACAATTTTTGAATTTAATCTGAATGACTGTGATAAAAACATTTGACCTCTGATACTGACCTCATCTGCCCATTCCTTTAACTTGATGGCAAAGACTGGTTTGTACAGTATGTGGGTGTGGGTGGTCCCCAAGGCCACACTGCTCTCTGAATTGTGTTGCTTTTGTTCATAGAATGATCATGGTCATCATTACTGTAATCTAAAGGGCATCAATAATAACCCTTTAAAAATCATTTGCCTCATTTTTGTATTTCAAGACGAATTTATATGGACTAGATGTTTTTTTGAAGATCAGCATATCAATCATTTTTTAAAATGATTTGAAATGTTTTCCTAAAAAATTTATTTTGTAGTTTTAGCCCAAAAGTGCCCTTTTTGTCATTGGATTCATTTACATTAATTTTTTTTTTCCATACAATGAAGTGCTAAAATGAATCATGTTCTGGCTTTCTGGTTGAATTTCAGGTCGATGCACCTAAGGCCAGAGCTCATCCTCAATATTTGATTTTTTTTCTCCCAGTATTTGGTGGTTTGTTTAATATATACAAATAGGTGCTACATTTATCTTTGCTGGTTTAAATTCTATCATATTTCACTTCTAGCCTTTTAGTGTGGCAAATCATGTTTTACTTCAATTAAGCATTGGTAATTTGGGGTATCTGGTAATAACTAAGAAATAATTCTGTAATTGAGTTTTGTATTCAACACATGTGAATCATCCCTCATCTGTAATGTGCCCAAATGCAGCTTCATTTCCAGATACCTTGATGCAGAATAAAGTTTTTCATCATTAGGTGCAGCCTGGTGTGTGCTAGATTTTATTTACTTTCTGCTAATTTTCACTGTGCCATGGAACTTACATGAGAGCAGAGATAATACTTTTGTATATGAATTGAGGCTTCAATAGCTTTTCCCAATTTTTTTCTCTATACATTAAACTCAGACTCATGCCTTAAAATGGATGCTGTGCAGGAGCACGGCAGACCTGCCTTTTGGCAAGTGCTCTGTCTACTGCTCAGTCATATCCTTGTACTTATGACTACTCTCTTAATTGGCTGTTTTATTATTCACATGTAAGGGCTAATGGAGATGGCTAGGAGGACTAGAGTGTACCCAGACCATCCCAAATGGTCCCCAAGTCACTAGGTGTGGCCCAATACTCCACCACTTCCCAAATTTTTTTAAAGCAAAATTCTAAACAGAGCCCGAATTAAGCACCTCAGCCAGTGCAAAAATCTAGGAATTCCTGCTGGCATCTCAGGAGTGTATTATATCCTATGGTCTTAGTCTGAAGCACTTGAGGTTTACCAAATTTTTACTACACTTGCCACTTGCCAACATGAACCACCATGAACTAGCATGAACTAGGACTGAATAGTCAATGTTTTTCAGAAATGACTCCATCCAAATCTGTAACAGCTAACGCAGTTCATATTTATTTTGTTCACATTTGGACTCCATTGGAGTCAAGGTCAAAGTGTCCTCTTCAATTCCAAGAATGAAGTCTTCAGGTAATGTCTCTGGTGTTATCTCAGCTAACTGGTCATCATAGGCACGCAGGGTCCATAATTTCTCTAATTCATAGAGTTCTCTGGTTTCTGGAAGCATCAAATGAATCACCATGCTACCTGCGAAGGACATATAAGTTATAATAAGCTGTTCATCTGTTTTATTCCTGTCATCTCACAACCCAACCCTCTTTGACAGTTTCTAACACATGTTGAACTTAATCCCAAGGAGTAAAGGTGATGGGTCAGCAGGAGGCAGCTGTGCAAATCCCATGAGCAGTGAACTGCTCTAGAATTTGAAGTATATTTGCCTAGCAAGATGCAAATATGGCAATGGCCAGGGAGGTTTTAACAACTGGAGGTTGGATAAGGGATACTCTAGTATACATGATATTTCACTCTGCTCACCTCTAACCCACAAAAGACTTAGTTGGTCCAAATATTGAGTGACAAAGCTGAAATTGTAGCTTAGGGACCAGAGAGAGCACTCAATGGGCTGAGCAAGGCAGGAGGCCCAGGTTCAATCCCCCAGCACCACATGGTCTCCGAGCACAGCCTCAGCAGAAAAAGTGTCTTCTACCACAGCAAAACTGTGCCTGTTTAGTCTAATGTGACTGTTCTTACTTCATGAGTACTCTCAGAGCTGTTTGGTGCTTAAAGGGTACTGATTCCAGCTATATAAACTGGCCAACATATTAGATTATAAAATCTTGGATCTTCATTGTTTGTTTGTTTGTGGGCCACACCCAGCAGTACTCAGATGACTGGGCAGTGCCAAGGATTCAGCCTATTTTGTGTCAAATACTTGGAAATTATGTTTCTATCCAAGTTTGTTATCTGTTTGAAATTCCAGCCTAGCAGCTGGAAATACCTCCAACATGGTATGCATTCCTTTTGTAAGTATGCTTACGGATACATTCTCTAGCATCTTTTAGGCAGAGACTGCACACTGACAGGTTATAACTAAATAAAACTTGAAACAAATTTCAAAACACCTTACATGGGAAAATACTCATCTGATCTTGATTCTTCTGCAACTGAAAACAGTTCAAAATTAGTGCAAATTCTAGTATGTGTAAAGCAACTCACCAAAGTCCACACATAGCCAGTCATCCGTTTCTTTTCCTTCAATCTTGACATGAGGGTCACTTTTACATTTCAGGAATTTGTACTGTAAAAAGCCAATTTACATGTTGAAGTGGGCAGGGATGGGATAAGTCCCTATTCTTCCTGGGGGTATTTGTCTTAATTGGGTCACCTGCTTAATTATTCCTCAAGCTACATTCTCTACCATAATTAATATCTTAGAGAAACTATTTACCCCAGAAACCTGGCATGCTTCCTATCCTTCTCCCTAAATCCTTCACCCAAGTTCCCTTGGGGAAGGGAAGCCAAAGGTCATACACAGCAGCAGGGGCCTAATGACCCCCCAGGTTCCCTTCTCAGGGAAGAAGCTAGCAACCTACTGGCCCCACTCTTACTAACCATAACCATCCCTTCCCCCCACACCTGCATGACAGTGTACACTGAACTTTCAACAAAAGGGGACACAGGGGAAAAAAACAAGGTCACACTTCCAAGTATCAGAGACAGGCTTGAGAGAGAGTACAGGGGGTCAGGCATTTGTGTTGGTTGCACTTACCTGACCCTGGCAGTCCATAACTCTGGCACTGCTGGGTATAATCCAGAAACTAAATATACATCAGAGCTAAACATTTGTGACAAAAAGCAACACAATATACAAGCCTTAATACCCCATTTTCAATCATGGATAAAATCAGATGAATAAAAGGCTTGAACAAACCTATGCTTCACAAGCTTTTTTCTGATGGGATGCCCTTCTAACCTTGTTTCCATCCTGTGACTTTCCCCCACTTACATAATTTTGCCCTTTGGCTTCCTTGGTTAACAGAAAAGCTGTCTGACAATAGCAGAATATACACTATGTCAAGTTAATATGCAATATTTCCCAGACCATACTAGGCTACAAAGAAAGTGTAACAATCAAAACTACAAAATGTTTTTTGATCACAGTGAAATGAGAAATCAACAGTAGAAACAAAACTGGAAAACTCACCATTGTAAACATCAGTTAAAAATCAATGGGCTGGGTCAGAGAGAATAAAGTGTGGTTTAAAGCCTTGCATGTTGCTAACCCTAGTTCGATCCTGGCACATTCCTGAGCAGTGAGGTGTGGTTCAAATACCCTCCTCCCCGCAAAAAAAGTCAAAGATATTGTAAGGTATCTTGAAACATTAAATACACATCCCAAAACAACTTAGGGGGCCAGGAAGATGGTTCAGTTGATAAGGCGCTTACCTAATATATGGGTTCAACCCCCAGCACAGCTTATGGTCCCACACACCCGCCAGGAGTATTGGGGGAACATGTGCTAATTAAGTGACTACAGAAATTTGCAGCTATAAAATGTGCCAACAACAACCTAAAACTCACCACAAAGAAGTAGAAAATGATGAACAAATTAACCTATTAACAAATTAACAGAACTAGGAAGGAGATCAGAGAAAAACTGTAGTCAAAGTTTAGATCCAATTCAGTAATGGTGGTTGTGGGGGCTGAAACAGAATCAATCTCCCAAAGAACAGCCACCCAAAATACTGGCTACCCAGTTGAAAAAAACTGAACTGGAAGGAAAACATTCTACCATCAATGCCACTACAAGGAAATCATAGACTGACATCCTGAAAAAAGATGCATGCAAAGAGTTTTTACAAATACTGGCAAACCAAATTCTGGTACACTGAAAGAATTCCACATCACAACCAAATGAGGTAAATTCCTGGAATAGAAGGATGGTTCAAGGTGAAAACCTATTTAATAAACCACACTAACAAAAAAAGGACAAAAGCACAGGATTATCTCTATTAGATTCAGAAAAAGCTCCTGGTAAAACTCAACACCGTTTCACAGTTAAAACACACAGACACAAAACCCTTAGTAATACAAAGAAGTTGCCGTGAACATTCGTATTACAAGTAAGTAATCCAAACAGCTAGCTTTGGACATAAATGAAAAGAGCACAGCTATTACTCAATGGAATGACTGAGTTTTTCCTTTAAGATCAAGAACAAGACAGGAACACTAAAGCACTGGAATTCTAGTCAGCTTACCTGGGCAAAAAAAATTTAAAAGGCATTCAAATTGGAAAAAGTAGTGTGTAAGTAGCACTATTTATTAAAGAAAACCCTAAAAATTTCAAATGCACAGACTGTCAGGACAAATCACTGGATTCAGCAAAGATGTAGGTGCATTTCTATATACTTAGAATGGGCAACGCAGAAAGAAAATTAAGAAAGGGCCTAGCTCAGCAGTAGTGACCTGCACTTATGACATCTGGCATGCACACACACACAGACACACACACATGACCCCCTGGTGGGAGGGAAACAGTCTGAAGCACAGATTATGCATCCAAGAACCCCAGCACAATTCCTGGCATTACACAGTCCCAGGAGTAACTTAGAAACAAAAAGCAAATGGAATAAATTATGTTTTTAATTACAAATCTTAAAAATTGAGCATGGGAAGAGAGGCAAAAGAAGGAAAAAGGAAAGATCTGTCAGTGGTACCAACCACCTAGGACCTATCTGAGCCAGAATCTCAGAAACACCTTCGCTTTCAAGGGGGAGGCACTGCTGGCCTGACAGGGGTGGGTCACATTAAATACTGCCTCGTGCGACCCCAAAACAAAATCATTACAGTCCAATATTCCTGCTGAACACGCATGCAAAAAAATCCTCAGAACGTGCAAATCAACCTCAATTAAAAGGATCATATGCCACAATGAAATAGGATTTATTGCGGGGACAAAAGCATGGTTAAACCATCATAAAACATGGGGGTACGGTGCTGCCAGCAGGTTAACCTGTACCTGTGGGGCGACTGTACCAGCAGCCTGATGGTGCCTTCAGACTTCCTGATACCCCAAAATTGCTGCTGTGCCTTTGAAAAGACCCCAACAACTTGGGGCCAAGTTTGCCAAGAAATTAAATGGCCAAAAGGTATGTGGGAGCAACATGCCCCCTAAAAACCCTGTCCACCAACTTCCAGAACCCAATGAGAAGTGCAGGTATGCAGGTTCAGTGATAGCATACTCCAGGCCTCAAGAGATAGGAGATGGGCTGTCCCTCTCATCCCCCCACCAAGACCCTGGAGGTCACGCCCACAAACTGCCTCTGGCTGCTACTTAAGCCCCTTGGGGGACAAGATCCAAGAGACACACAAAGGAATCTCTGAACCGAGCAGCTTGCTGCAGATTTCTCCAGACCCTAATTATCTGGAATTTTGGAGTTCCAGGAGTATGCAGCTGCTCTTGCGGCAGCCTGACATCTTATGCTATTCATAACAAGCAATACAAAAGAGAGTATGGGGGAGATTGTCTGCCACAGAGGCAAGGGGAGGGGTGGGATGGGGGGGACTGGGGTTCTTGGTGGTGGAAGATGTGCACTGGTGGAGAGTTGAGTGATCGATCATGGTATGAGTGAAACAAACAGGAAAGCTTTGTAACTTATCTCATGGTGATTTGAAAAATAATAATAAAATACAATTAACATTCTGAATTGCAAAAAAAGTAGGAGTTCATGGCCAATTCAATCAGCTTAATCAATGGCTGAAAAACCAGCAGTATTCCTACATTAAAAAAAAAACTTCACAAAACAATTGATATTGGGGGATCAGAGAGATAGTACAGTAGTACAGGGAACTAGCCTTGCACACAACAAACCTAGGTTTAATTCTCAACACCACATGTGGTTCCCTGAGCACTACCAGGAGTGATTCCTGAGCACAGAGTCAGAAGTTAGCCCTGAGCACTGTCAGATGTCAAAACAAATAAATTCAAAATTAAAGCAATGTGATGTGGTCTTGATGAAACTGTCCAATCTGCTACTATGGAGTGGGGCCACTGGGGGAACCAACAGGATATACCACCCCAAGGAAAGAATAAAATCATGTGATCTCAATGCAGTAAGAAGTATTCATCAACAGCCATTTGTGATAAAAACTAAAAGTGGGGACTGGAACAACCGTACAGCAGGTTGGGTGCTTGCCTTGCAAGCAGCTGACCTGGGTTCAATCCCTAGCATCTCATATGGTCCACCAACCCCTTTAAGAGTGATCTCTGAGTGTAGAGCCAGGAATAAACACCAGAGTTGGGCACAGCCCAAAATAAATAAATAAATAAATAAATAAATTGCATGATGATCTGTTTCAAGGCCAGAGCAATAGTATAGCATTTGTAATTAGGGCATTTTGTCTTACATGCATCAGACTGGGATTGACCCCTGACGTCCCATATGGTCTCTGTGCCCCAAAAGGAAAAGTTCCTGAGTACAGAGCCAGGAGTAAACCCTGAGCACCACTGGGTGTGGCTTGGACCCCCCCCCAAAAAAAACTACATAAACTCAAAAGTGGGTTTAAAAAGTGGACCTTGGGGGCTGATGCGATAGTACAGCAGGTAGCGCATTTGCCTTGCACACGGCTGACCTGGGTTTAATTCCCAGCATCCCATATGGTCCCCTGAGCAGAGCCAGGAGTAACCCCTGTGCATCACCGGGTGTGACCCAAAAAGGAAAAAAAAAAAGCGGAGCATGTCTCAGAGTGGGAATGGGCCTCCTCCCCCCAACCTTCCAAGTTTTCCAGTAGCTTGGCAGTCACACGCACGAAAATGCCTCTGTTGCCCTATATTCTCACCAGTGGCCATGATCCAAAGATTCAGAAGTAAAGCCCCCACAAAAGAGCAACACAGGTCTCACCCACAGTGAATCTGCTGTATAACTGTATTCTAAATTTTAGAATTCCTGGAGCAACCTCTCATACTCTACACCACTGATATACCAAGTTTTGGGAAGCACGATTTGGGATTTGGGGTGGAAACATTCGAAATATGGTAGTGGGAAGGTGCAATGGTGGTGCGATTGGTGTTTGAATATTAAATGTAGTAAATTATTGTGAACAATTTTATAAGAATAAAAGTTAGGAAAAAAAATAAAAAGTGGCGCATGTGCTTCCCATGCAGCAGCCCTGAGTTCAATCACCAGTATGCTGGAGAAAAAGAAGTATTCCTTAACTGACTGATTACATAAAATTTAGGAGGGGTGAGGGGTCAGGGCAAGCTCCCCGTGGCATACTTATATGCCAAAAACAGTAATAATAACGGGTCTCATTCCCCTGACCATGAAAGAGCCTCCAACACGGCACTGCTGGGAAGGACGAGTAAGGAGAGGCTGCTAAAATCTCAGGGCTGGGATGGAGACGTTACTGGCGCCCACTTAAGCAAACCGATGAACAACGGGATGACAGTGAGGAGTGAGGGATATAGTTTGGTGGAAGAGCAGTTGTCCTGCATCTAGGAGGCTTTCAGTTAGGTTCCACTAAAAAATAATAATCAAAAATCAATAACTAGAGGCCAGGGAGCTAACACAGGGAATACGGGACCATGTTTTGCCCATACCCACTATCTGGCTCAGTCCAGCACTCATGGCCCCCAGTACTGCTGGGTGTGGCCGCGTGGAACCCCAGTACTGCAGGGCCCCAGCAGTACTATGTCTCACTCATACTTAGCTGTCTGACCTAGCCCCTAGACCTCCTGGGTACCGCCCCAAACACACTGTAGCATCATAGAAAAAACCTGGATGAAATAATGTACAGGGTGAAGCCTGGGGGCCAGTGCAGCACCAGGTTGGTAGTCAGTGGCCATTTATTCAAGTCTCAAAGCATTACTTATTGAGAAATCATGAAAGACTGGGTGTAGCAATTACACATAGATGTGGGTGAACATTATTATAAACAATAAACAGACATAAAGCATATAAAGCCCTTCCTTCAAGGGAAGTTCTCCTAGGAGATTCACCCAAGGACAGAATCTCATTTAGGGGCTTAGCACTCTAGATTCCTGCTGGGGGATCCACCCAAGGGTCAAATTCCATCTAAGTTTCCCCAAATTTCTACCAGCTCCTCATCCCAGAAGATCTGAGCCCCTTGCCTTGCATGCAGCTAATCCCATATGGTCCTCCGAGCACTGCTAGGAGTGATCCCTGATATACAGATGGGAGCAACCCCTGAGCACTGTAGGGTGTGGCCTCCAAAACAAAACAAAACAAAACAAAAAAGTGAGGGGCTTGCCTTGCAATGTAGCCAACTTTCGTTTGACCCTAAGTCCTGTCAGATGTGGGCCCAAACCCAAAAACAAAAAAAAAATTGTTTACAAACTTTTTAAGACAGTTATTATACTTTAGAATTACCTTCTGTATATTTTACCACAGACAAAAATAAAGTTTTGCGACCTTGCATTTTTCTCCCCTCTCATCTCCAATTCTTGTAACTGTAACGTCCATTCCCTCATCCTTCCTTGTCTCAGAAACTTTTCAACACTCTCCGTCTGAGGCCAGGCTCAGAGCTAAAGTGCCTGCCTGTGAGTGAAGCTTCATGCTCAATCTCCCAGAAAGCAGCAGGCTTTCACAAGTAAGATGGCAGAAGCACAGCTAGTACTTGGCAGCACTATGAAGACAGTGTCATAGACAGGTGTGTGCGAGCACCCCAACTATAGGATGTGACCACCAAGAGCACCACATACACATACACATACAAAGATGCGCAAGCACTGTGGCCAGGAGTGAGCCCAGCACTCTTAGTCAATGGGAGCAGAGTGTTCATGAGCTCATCACATCATCATCAACAGCAGGCGGGAGAGTGGGAGGAAACCTCCTCCTTCACTTGATCTCCAAGCGTTACTTGGAAGTCTTCACCCGCCACATCACAGTGGCAGCTCTGGGACCCTACTCTCCTGCTACATCTGTTCCATCACACTGCACGAGGGCTTTTTCAGCCTCGACCTAACTTGACTCTTCTCTCTAGGGAATCCCAGTTTCTCTCGCCTTAAGAGTTATCATCCTACCATCTTCACAATGTAATAGGCCATGGCATGCAAATGTCGGGTGGATGTCCCACTGCCAATCACAAAGTAATCCGTGTATTTCAATTCTGCAGGAACCTTGATCACGCAAATGTCTCTGGCATTTTCTTGTCTCAGAAGGGACACCAGCATATCGATGTCAAACTTGGGTCCGGCATGATCTGCAACACAGATTTTGCTTGTGTTAGATAGACATCATCTGTATCCAGGGCTGCAGGCAGCTGGCATCCTCCTCCCAGGAGTTTCGATGTAAATGTTTGGAAGGATGGCAGGACCCAGGGCTGGGAGCTGAAGCTGAGTCGTGATTTCAATGAACATTGCTCAGTCTTTATGGTCCGGGTGTCCAGATGACAGAACCACCTGTTACTAACTGCTGTCACCATGTAAAACCATCCCAAGAAACCATCTATTCACGTGTATTTGAAGAAGTACAAACTGTATCCCAACACTTCACTAGCAGGTAAAGGTAAGGTAAAGGCCCTCCCGTTGTTCATCGATTTGCTCGAAGGGGCCCAGTAACGTCTCCATTGGAGATGTTGTTGTTACTGTGTTTGGCATATCGAATACATCACGGGCGGCTTGCCAGGCTCTGCCGTGCAGGCGAGATACTCTCGGTAGCTTGCCAGGCTCTCTGAGAGGGGCAGAGGAATCAAACTCGGGTCAGCCATGTTGGCTGCGTGCAAGGCAAACGCCCTACCGCTGTGCTATCGCTCCAGCCTCAAAAAAGGACCTTCACTAGCAGAGGTATCTATTATACAAGAAAAAGAAATGAAATCCTGCTTAGCAGACCTCTCTCATGCCATGGGACTTTTCCTGTCCCTTTTCTCTATTTTCCTAACAAAATTTCTCCTCTTTTATTAACTTCTTCTATTACATTCATGGAGGGGGGAGGAAACAGTGCAAATGGGGAAGGGTGCTGTCCTAGGGAATATTAACTGAATCCCGCCCCCAAAAAAAGAGGTCACAGAACTAGAACTGTGGGCTGGATGTGCTCTTTAGAAGGTAGCATTTGGTCCAGAGAAGAAATCTGGCCTAACAGAGGAGATGTCAAACCTCCAATTAACCAACGTATGTGGGAGAGATTCTTACACAGCGTTAAGAAATACTGTTTGCGTGATCACTAATACCTGCGAACCTCTCCTGGACAGCTTCTCACGGTCTGTTTTACATTGTGGAGCTTGTGCACTGGCATCGCTCTTAGTTTCTAAGGCCGACTGCCAAGGCCCGAGGGCCCAAACCCGCCAAGTTAGACGCGTCCCGTGGTCGATGAGCTCTGCCCACAATCACCAGGCTCTCCACACGCACAATCTCAGCGAGGCCCCTCTACCCGCCCCCTCCTACCACTGCGCTTGCCCGGTTGGCCAGCCCGAACCCTCCCGCCCCGACACCCCCAGAGGACGACCGGGGGTAGAAGGATGGGGGGAGGGGGAAGGCGGCGCGGCTCATCTCTCGGCCACCGTCTCTTGGCTGTGGTGCCAACGACCCTTGAAGTGCCTTCCAGCACGGAACCTGCGCGAGTTTGGCTGACTCCAGACGAGCGAGATACCTAAAAGGGGGTTCGTGGCGACGGTACAGCGGGCAGGACCCTTGTCTCACACGCGGCTGACCCGGGTTCGGTCCCCGGCGCCTGCTACGGTCCCCCGAGCTCGCCGGGGGTTATTCCTGAGGGCAGAGCCGGGAGGAAGGCCTGAACCCCGACGGCTGCAGTCCCAACGCAAAAAATTAAAATAAAATAATGTATAAAGAGGGAGCCCCCCCCCTCCCGGGGCGGTGAGGGGGCCCTCGGTGCTGGAATCCCGCGCTCTCCTTGACAACGGTACCTGCGGCACCCGCCTCCGGGCGTCCCTCGCCGGCGGCCCCCGGCCCCGACGCATCGTGCAGGCCGCGCGCGGAGTGGCCAGTCCAGCCGGCCCGGCCCAGCAAACTGCGCGCCGGGGTCTGCCTCACGGCTCGAAGCCCACGCTGCGGCCCCGCGCTCGCCACTGGCGCCGCTCCCCGGGGAAAAGCGCGGGGCCGCCACCACCGGGTACGCAGCAGCCGAGCGACGCCGCCGCCCGCGCCCGACATCGCGGCGTCTACGCGCAGGGCGGGGCTTGCACGGGCCCGAGCAGGTTCTGAGGCTTTCTATTGGTCGGCCGCACCCGGAGCGGCGGGGAAATATGACGTCATGGGGCGTGGTTAGAACCGGAAGGCGGGTCTGTGGGAAGAGTCGGGAGGTGAATTGGTTAAGGTGACCTGAACCGGGTTGCTGCAAACAGATGCGAAACTCGCCTCTAGGCGCAGTCCTTGCTTCTGGCTGTGTCTTGATTGCTCACTCTGCTTTGCTTTTTTTTTTTTTTTTTTTTTTTTTTTTTTTTAGTGAAACACCATGAGGTACAGTTGTAGACTTAGTAATTTTTGTGCTTGGGTTTCAGTTAGACAATGATCGATGATCGAACACCCATCCCTCCACCAGTGCCCATTCTCCACCACCACTGATCTCAGTATTCCCGCATGTCTTCAGCAGCTATAAATGCAGGGACTGGGGCCCGGAGAGAAATATAGCGGGCAGGACGCTTGCCTTGTGAGCTGCCGACCCGGATTGGATCGCGGCAACCCACAGTGTTCCCCCTTCCCGAGCACTCCCGCCAGGAGTAATTCCTGAGCACAGAGCCAGGAGTAACTAACCCCTGAGCACCGCTGGGGGTAGCCCCCAGAACAAAACTATACAATAAAATATAAGTAGCCTAAAGGGGGGGGGGGGGGAGATTGGTTTGGTTTTAACTGTTCTCTCCATAACGCCTTTAAAAAAAAAAAAAAGCTATATGGTCGGGAGAGGAAGAACTAGAGTAAAGGTGTTGCCTGGCTACCCAGTCCAGATCTCTGGCACCGTGTGTGATCTCCAGCACTGCCAGGAATAATCTTTGAGCACACCTCGGTATGATCCCAACCCCTCCCGTGCCCCCAAGCCCCTTAGTATTTATTATATTCCTATTATTTCTTTTTTAAAAATAAATTTCATTTATTTGGGATTTAGGGCTCACTCGCTGTTGCTGGGGGAGGACCCCACTAGCTCCCAGGTCCAAGGGGGCCTCATGCTAGGAGCTGGATTCAACCATGTAAGCCATGTGCAAGCTAAGCACCTTAGCCCCTGTATTCTCTCCAGCCTTTTCTTTCTTTTGTTTCTGATTTTTGCAATCTAACCCTGGTTCGCACTTGCAAGGCAAGCACCTTACCCGCTGTACTATCATTCCGCTGACCCCAGGTTTCTTTCTTTCTTTTTTTTTTAATGTAGGAGTACTGCATTTATTCAGCCATTGATTAAGCTGATTGAATTGGGCATGAACTACACATTACTTTTTTTTTAATTGAATCACTGTGAGATATAGTTACAAAGCTTTCATGTTTGAGATTCAGCCGTATAATGATTGAACACCCATCCATTCACCAGTGCCCACTTTTCACCACCAATGTCCCCAGTATAACCCCCACCCCATCCCACCCCATCCCACTCTTCACCCTGCCTCCATGGCAGGCAATTTCCCCAATACTCTCTCTCTCTACTTTTGGGCATTATGTTTTGCTCGAATTTTCCCACCACCATTCAAACCTATCTGCCAGGGGCAGATGCTAGACCATTTATTGTCCATTGCTTGTTTTGAATATCATGGATACTGCAGCCATGTGCTTCTGGAATCTTGAATTGTAAATGTTCCAGAGACATTTCTGTGGGGCACTAATCCATTTTGGGATTCAATTGGGCGTCTCTGGACCAGATGGCTCCCGGAGGTACATTGTGGGGGTTACAGCCAGGACGACAAGCGGACAGGGAGCCAGGGAGGGCAGCCCTGCACTTCTGCCGCCAACCTCAGCTTTCATTCTTTTATGTTGCTGGGGATTTAAACCCAGGGTCTCACTCATGTTAGGCGCTCTCTCTTTTCCTACATCTCCAACCACGACCTCTAGCACTGAATGTATAAAATTGCAGCCATTGATCAGACAGGAATTATGACAAACTTTTCTATCCATCATCCATTATCAATGAATTATCAAGATTTCAATACAAATGTGAAATTTTCTAGAGAAAAATTACGTAGAACCGAAGGAGACCCCGGGAAGCAACTGGGTTCAGAAATCATTTCTGATCTCCAGGTCTGATAACTTTTTAATGGACAATTTAATAGAGATGCTGGGAGAATGGTGCAAGTTTCTCAAATGCCCTGGACATAGGTGTGTGCCAAACACACAGCAAGAACTCAAATATTTGATTCTTTGTTTTTGGGGTTTTTTTTTGTGGGCTTTTTTTTTTTGGAACAGAGGGGAAGCCACATCTGTTGGTGCTAGGGAGTCACTCCTGGCAGCACTCTAGGGCTGCAGCAGTGCTGGGCAATGAATCTGGGGCTCCTGCATGCAAATCAAGCATCCCAAATCCTTTGGGCTCTCTTTCCAGTCCCATGATACGTTCTTCATTTGAAAAAATGAAAAAAATTTTTTGATGCTTTGCTTATTTGTTTGTTTGGGGGCCACACCTGGCAGTGATCAGGAATTACTCCTGGTCTGCTCTTAGAGATCACTCCTGGTGTTGCTCAGGGGACCACATATGATGTTAGATATTGTACCTGGGTCAGCTCTGTGCAAGCAAGTGCCTTACCTGCTGTACTATCTCTTCAGACCCAAGCACTTATTTTGGAGAAATTGAAACTGCACAAAATGATATAAACTCTTGTGTGCACCTAACCAAGTATTTACAATTGCTTCCAGTTATTTTTGAAAATAAGAATCAACTATTGCCAGGGGACATTAGTGGAAGGATACTGACATTATTGATGGGATTGGAGTTGGAACACTGTTTACTGAAAATCTTCTGTTGACAGCTTTGTAAATCACCATGCCTTAGAAAGAAAGAAAGAAAGAAAGAAAGAAAGAAAGAAAGAAAGAAAGAAAGAAAGAAAGAAAGAAAGAAAGAGGAAGGAGGGAGGGAGGGAGGGAGGAAGGAAGGAAGGAAGGAAGGAAGGAAGGAAGGAAGGAAGGAAGGAAGGAAGGGAGTGAGTTAGGAGGGCCGGCAGCAGGCTGAATGGACCAGGAATAATATGTCTCTTCTGTTCTCTAGTTTGTTTCTTCTTCACACGCCATGTCCTTATAGGCCTGGATCTGATGTTTCAGTTTTGGCCATCTGTTCCACATGTTCACCCTTTTCTCGGAACACCTGCCTCCCATACTTGCTGCTTTATTTAATGAAGCATTGTCTCCTCACTTCATTCAGTCTAGGATATCCTTGCAACAAAGGAATTTACTGTGAAGTCATGATTATGCTACCCCTGAAGTATTTTTGGCAACCAGTTTTTATCTTTATTCCTACTCTTCCTTCCTTCAAGTTTCTGTTAGCTATTTTCTAATTCCCTGGTTCTCCTATCTCCAGTCTGTCTTTACTTTTTTCACCATCCATGCTACAATGATCCTCTGCCAGGGATGAATGGAGACGTTACTGGCACCCGCTCGAGCGAATCGATAAATAACGGGATATCAAGTGATCAAGTGATGCTACAATGCTGCCATGTTGTCAACTGCAGTTATATTTAGCCTCATCTGCTTTTTGTGGGTGGGGGGGGAGGGCTACACCCAGCTGTACTCAGCACTTACTTCTGGGTCACTCAGGGACCTATGGGATGCTGGTTATCAAACCCAGGTCAGCCTCATGCAAGGCAAGCATCCTACCTGCTGTATTATTGTACCAGGCCCCCGTTTTTTGTATTTTCTAGACTCATTATCTGTCTTCTTCCTTCCTTCCTCCCTTCCTTCCTTCCTTCCTCCCTCCCTTCCTTCCTTCCTTCCTTCCTTCCTTCCTTCCTTCCTTCCTTCCTTCATCCACCTCTACTTCCCTCCCTCCCTCCCTCCCTCCCTCCCTTTCTTTTTTATTAAATCACCATGAGATACAAAAGTGTTTATAATTTGGTTTAGGTCATACAATGTTCCAATACCCATCCCTCAACCAATGTACATTTCCCACCACCAATGTCCCCAGTTTCCCTCCCTCCACTCCACACTCCCCACCCGATCCCCTGCCTCAATGACAGTCACTTTTACTCTCTCTCTCTCTCTCTCTGTGTCCATCTGTCTGTCTGTCTCTCTTATACTATTTTGATTGGATGGTAATCCACTGGAAAAGACAGCTTTGATTCTAGTTCTAATGTTATTTCATCTGTCTGAGCCCTTTTGTGCTATAGAATAGCAATGATGAGGTCTCTCCAGAGAGTTCTTTTGATAAACAGAATAGACTAAGAAGTATAAATTATGTGCCACTATATCTGGTCTGGAGTGATCCTAGGGAAACTGTTCATTAGGTGATTATAAACTGACCTCGTAGATAGGAAATGCTTTTTTTAAGTGTATTTGGGTTGGGGGGGGTGGGTAGTGTTGGGTCACACCCAGTGGTGCGCAGGGTTTACTCCTGGCTCTGCACTCAGGAATCACTCCATCACTCCTGTCATTGCTTACAGGAGACCATATGAGATGCCAGGGATTGAACCCAGGCCAACCCTGTGCCAAGCAAGCACATTACCCGCTGTATTATCACTCCAGCCCACTGTAGGAAGTATTTTGAACCCAGTGCTCCTGGCTGGGTCTATTAAAAAAAATCAAAGAGTTCTGGACTCAGTGACTTGCACAGAGGAGGATATGCACCCCATGGAGGACAGGGAAGCTTCTCCCCCCGAGGGAGTGAGATGTGCTTTGGTGAGCACTTCATTTTGTATTGAATGTCAAGCCCAGAGAGAGCGCAGAAGTGGGCAGCTCTGGATTGGGGACCATCATGAAGCAGGGCTACTGCCTCATTCCTCCTTGCTCAGGAGATCGCTTTGACTCAGATCTGGGGTCAAATTTTGCGAGTGCAACAAATGTGTATGTAGAAGCCCCTGGATAGGAATGCAACCCCCTGGCCACGGCGGTCCCTTGTCTGCAACCTCTCTCGGCAATAAGTGCCAGCTCTGCAGCCCACCCACTCTCTGCTTTCTCTGCCTCAAGACCCAAATTTACTCAAACGTCAGCTTCCTGGAGCCTTTCCTCTCTCGTGATAGTGATAGTGGTTCATGCCTTTTGAACTCTTTCAAATATAAATGCACGGTAATGCTGGCCGGGAGGGGCACAGCCGCTGGTGCTCGTGTCTACTGGGAGCTCTGCCTCTGGAGAGCACCTCCCAGCCCCGTGTCCAGGGGCCCATGTGGTGCCAGGAGTCGAACCCAGACCTTCTAGGTGCAGCACACCTCTGCCAGCCTGCTGAGCACGCTCTCTGGCCTTGCAAGATGACGTTCATTCTAATCGTTATCTCTCTTTCCGGTGGAATTCTGCGGGGTCAGGGGCTGGTTTTCTGCGCGTTTCCCCTGCCTGCCTTCTCCCAGCACCTGGAACCAGAATGTATTTGTTGGCTTGAACCTTGGGTGGAGGAAGAGTGGGGGTCACTGAGACGGGAAGGAATCACTAGTCCATTTGGAACAACCTAGAACTTACAACACCAAGAGAAACAATAGCCTGGCTCTGTGCCCACCCCAGTAGCCCAGTAATCTGAGGGACAAGGTGGGTACTCAGAAGCCCAGTTTCAGAGCAAACAATGGCTTTGAAATATGAGGAAACAGCGCTGCCTGTAGTCAGGGCTGGCAGCAGACTGGTGCTTGACCCATAAAGGGGCTCAAGGGAGGAAATGTGGGGGGCTGCCTGCAGGGCAGGCTCCCAGGGGCAAGGCTGGCTGCCCCTGGCTCAGTGTTCTGTTTAGTGCGTGCCTCAGTGCCCTCTCCAGGCTGGAGCCCCTGACCTCACAGCATGAAGGACATCCAGGCAAAGCCACAGCAAATATTTGAGCAGGCAGGAATGCGAGTCCATATCCTGCGGGGGCAGGGGTGAAGCAGCACAGAGACTTAGCCCCAGGCTCATGAGGGCTTGTGAATGCCATCGACCTGGGTGTGTTCCCTGCACCCCATCTAGTCCCCCCAACCAAACAGGAGTGATCCGTGAATGTAGAGCCAGAAGTAAACCCTGAGCACAGCCAGGTGGCGGCCCCAAACCATAAAACAAAGCAACATAACCCCTACAAAGACCCTAGTTTGCTTTTCAGCCCTGCTGCAAATTTAGACCATGAATTTCCTAATGGAAGCAAAATAATGTGATTAACAAAACAAGTTTCTTCTCAGATCTCATGGTCTTGTGAGTCCTTGAATCCAGAGCCTTGTGAACTTGCTCCTACTGTATGAAATAATGATTCTCAGGCTCTGTGGTCCCCTGATTCTGAAGAGCTGATGAGTGAGCCCTGTAAGTCTGAAGTTCTGATTCTGAGTAATTCTGCCATTTCAGCTGAAGATATCCTGTCTTGGCCTGGCTGAAATCAGGTGCCCAGAGGAAGAGAGAGGGCGTCCATGGAGGGGTCACATATGAGCTGGGATCTCTCCCTTTTTTAAGGATGCTCCTTCGCATCACAGCCCAGGAAAGCAAGTGACCATTGATACTCATTCCCACCCTGATGATGATTCACAAGCATGGAAATTCTCAGGAGCTTAACCCAGGAGTTTCCGCAGGAACGGGTCCAGGTGGGTCCATTCCCAACTGTGCCACTTCCTTAGCTCCCTGGCGATGGTTGGAGGCCGTTCCAGCTTCCAAAATGACCCCGCCTTTCCTCCAGGTTTTTCTTGCTACAGTCAGAAGAAGATGTTGTCAAAAGTGTAACCACGTAAGGTCATAACATATATGGCCTTTGGATGACTTTACTATATTTATCCCAAACTTTTTTTCTCAGCACCTACAAGAGTTCAAGCACTGTTCTGGTACATATAAGATCCCTGGTATCCAGATTTCCTTTCTGTTGGTGTGTGTGTGTGTGTGTGTGTGTGTGTGTGTGTGTGTGTGTGTGGATTACCCCTGGCTCTGTGCCCAGGGATCACTCCGGGCAGTGTTCAGGGGACCATATGTGGTGCTCGGGAATGGGTCCAGTTCAGCCCTATGCACAACAAGAGCCTTAAGCACTGTTCTATCCCCCCAGCCTGGGTTTCTGTTCTGCTTGGAATACAGATCTGCAGCCGCAAAGAAGAATCATCCTGCTGCTTGCTCCCACTGGTTCTCATTAAGGTTCTGAAATAACATGGTTATGATCAAATTAAGATCCCACAGTTCTTTCCAGGGGCCACCTGCAAAATACTATAGCAGCAACAGCTATGACAGTTATCATAAACATTGGGGAAGTCAGAGTGGGGTGCCCTAATTATTAAATAATAAATGCAAGTCATATGTTATTCATAACCAGCAATAGAAAACAAATTGTCTACTGGTGCCTTTTCAGCAGATCTGAGTGTTGGGGTAAAATCCCAAATGTTAATGGTGGGTCTGGTGTCAAAATATTGAATGTAATCAAAGTAGGGAGAGAGTAATGTGGAAATCATCTGCCCCACAGGTAGGGGGAGGGTGTGGGTGGGGGTATACTGGGGTTTTGGGGGGTGGAGAATGGGCACTGGTGAAGGTACGGGTGTTTCATTGTATGACCAAGACTTAAACCCGAACGCTTTGTAACTGCTCTCATGGTGATTCAATAAATAAAATTATAAAAAATCAAAAAAATAATAAATGCTAGGTAATTCTAAATAAACAAGTCTCCCGGTTGAAAAACATTCTAAGACAGCATTTGCTTTCATAGTATCATTTATTGACTTAGGAGGGTGAAGAGGAATGAAACCCAGGATCTCACATATACATGCAAAGCACTGAGCTATAATGAAGATCCCAGAGTTTCTTACTAGCACTTATTATTGGTTTAGAAGCAAAGCACATGTGTGCAGTCCATTGTGCGCTCGACCTGCTCCCTAGATCTCTTTTTCCTTTTTGTTTTTGGGCCATTCCCAGGGGTGCTCTGGGCTCACTCCTGGTCCTGCACTCAGGAAGCACTCCTGGTGGTGCTCACATGGGCTGACAGTAATGGAACCTGGGTCAACTGCACTCAAGGCAAGTGCTGACCTACTGTATCATCACTCTGGCTCCTGTGTCACTTTTCCTCGTCATGTATCACAAGCCCAAAGATGCACCCTCAGTGGTTCTGTCACCAACCTACCATTCCTCCGCTATGACTACACGACAATGCAAAGCAGTGATTTTGGGGTTGTGCTTGAATCCTCACAACTGAAAGTACTTTATTCCTCAGAGGTCTCAGACCTTCCAATTGGCTGTTACCTTGAAGGCTGCACTAAAGAGTTTAGATTTTTCTCCCTAGCTGATGGGCCGTCACTGGAGACCTCTTAATAGAAACTTAATTATTCCATAATTAACTTGAGTTTTGTTTTTTTTTTTTGGGGGGGGCATATGTGATGGTGCTTGGGGGCTACTCCTGGTGCAGGGATATGCAGGACATTCTTGAGGAACTCTGAAGAGCCAGGGATAAAAGCTGGGGCTCCCTCATGTCAACTTTACTGCTCAACCCTTTAATCCTTCTCCCTGGCACCCAAATAAATCTTTAAGATGGTCTCAAGGGCCCAGAGATGTAGATGAGAGGCAGATGCTGGCCTGGGACCACCAGTTCAGTCCTGGCTCTGCCCCACATAAAGGAGCCTGATCCTAGTGGACGCCAGCACTTCAGGTGTGTGACCCTCTGGACATAGCCACAAAACAGGAACAGTCCAAGGGAAGGAGAGGGGTGGGGGAGAAGATGGCCTTTTAAGAAGATATAGGGAGATTAGAGCTATAGTACAGCAGGTAGGGAGTTTGCCTTGGACGTGGCTGACCTGGGTTCAATCCCCAGAATCCCATATGGTCCCCCGAGCACTGCCAGAAGTAATTTCTGAGTGCAGAGTCAACCCCTGTGCATAACCAGGTGTGACTCCCCACCTCCCCAAAAGAAAGCAAAACTAAATAAATTAAAAGATATAAAGTATAGGGGGTAAAGCATTGGTTTGGCACACCACTGACCTTAGTTCCAGCCCTAACACCACATATAGTCCCCTAAGCACTGCTGGGATGGCCCAAAACACAAAATAAGAAAAGAGATGGAAAGCACTGGGGAGATGTCTCAGGGGCCGGGATTCATTCTTTGTACAAGGGACTGTTTCTAGGAGTGGTCCCTGGAATTAAGCCCAGAGTAGCCCTTGATCTTTGGGTGTGACCCGAAAACCAAAACCAACAACAACAACAACAACAGCAACAGAGATTGGGGAGTGGGGAGTTGGGAATACTTATTTAGAGACATTTATAATCTGGGTCTAAAGTTACTATGGTCTGATGGGGGAACGTTGGAGAGATTTTGTTTATCTTGTTTTGGGGGCCACATATATATATGTGTGTGTGTGTGTGTGTGTGTGTGTGTATGTGTGTGTGTGTGTGCCAAGCAATAGTATAGTACAATAGTACAATAGTCACATATGGCTGACGTGGGTTCAATCCCTGGTCCCCCGAGCCCCATCAGAAGTGATCCCTGAACACAGAGGCAGGAATAAGCCCCAAGTGCTGCTGGGTGTGGCCAAAAAAACCAAACCAAACCAAATCACCACTAAACAGGGTGAAGGCATCAGCTAACAGACCACAGTGCAGGCAAGTTCTGAACAGGACTTATCACTGCAGGATCTCATGGGCACTGCCATAAGGAGTCAACTGTAGCACTGCATTGTCCTCCCGTTGTTCATCGATTTGCTTGAGCGGGCACCAGTAACGTCCCCATTGTGAGACCTGTTACAGTGTTTGGCATATCAAATACGTCACGGGTAGCTTGCCAGACTTTGCCGTGTGAGCAAGATACTCTCGGTAGCTTGCCAGGCTCTCCGAGAGGGATGGAAGAATCGAACCAGCGTTGGCCTGGGTCAGCTGTGTGCCCAGGAGGAGCCCAAAACTGAAAAGCGGGGGGGGGGGGGGGGGAGAGAGAGAGAGATAGAGAGAGAGAGAGAGAGGCTGGGGTGATAGCACGAGAGTAGGGTGTTTGCCTTGCACGCGGCCCACCCGGGTTCAATTCCCAGCATCACTTATGGCCCCCTGAGCACCATAATTCCTGAGTGCAGAGCCAGGAGTAACCCTTGTGCATTACTGGGTGTGACCCAAAAAAAAAATAAAGAGAGAGAGAGAGAGAGAGAGAAAGTATACCCTGGAATGGGCAGATTGGGGGTGCAGGAGCGTAGAAAACCTACAGGCCGTCACTGCTGAGAGTGACCCTCAAGCATTGCTATGTGTGGCCCCCTCCCGACTGAAAATGTTTATTATTTAAAAGGTCTCAGGACAGACTAAGGGCATTAGTAAGGGTGTTCTTAGGGCATTAATGGCCTTGCTGAGCACATTCCCGTTTTGTTTGTTTGCTCAGGGGTTACTCCTGGCTCTGCCACTCATAACACTCCTGGTAGAGACATCACTGCTGGCAGTGCTCGGGGGACCATTTGGGATGCGAGGGGTCGAAGCTGGGTCAGCCGCATGCAAGGCAAGTGCCCTCATCACTGTGCTATTTACTCCAGCCCCCAAGTTCCCATTTTTGAGCATGTTCCCAATTGCTCCCTTCAATAACTTCATGGTCTCACACTCAGGGGAGACTCAGGCAAGCACTGGAATCTCTGACTACAGAACCAGATGTTCCCTCAACGCATGCTCCCTGTCCCTGGGGCCACAGGACCAGCTAGTGTGGAGCTCACTCCTTGCAATGTGAAGTGAAGGACGACAGCAGCTGGGAGCTGGGAAACAGCTCTGCGAGGAGCTTTGTCTACAAAGGACGCTTCTGCCAAGCCCTGCTGCTTCCATGACCTCTGCCTCAGGGGTTCTGGGTGCAGAAATCCTGTGCCCTCGTTGCGGAGATGAGGTACAATGAATTTTCTCAGTCACCAACAGTTTCTGTGAATCCAACCAGAAATAACATCTTTAAGATGGAGGGTGGGATTGTGCAGGAAAGGGCAATGAGGTCAGGGTTTGGGTTTCAAAGTTCGACACAGCCTTGAATGGAACAGCTTAAATCTCATTCCTATTACTTGTTGGGACCACACACACAAGGCATAAAGTGGTTTTTAGTAACTGGTTCTTTAAAATATTATATATATAGGGGTCACTTCCACCTTGCTGTCCAGGGAACCATGAAGTGCAGAAGTCCTATCAGGAGTAATCCTTGAGCACAGAGCCAAAAGTAAGCCCTGAGCACAGCTGTGTGTGGTCCAAAAACATAAAAATGAGAAAATTCTCTATAGCTCTTTTACTGAATTTTAAAGGGGCAATAGTTGAAAATGACTTGAATACACCCAAAGAAGGAAAAAATAAACTCATGTTTGATTTAATAACACATGGTTCCCTCGTCAGGCTCAGATGCTGGGCACTGAAGCTGGGCAAACTGCATGCAAGGCAAGTAAGTGCCCTCCTCACTGTACTATTGCTCCAGCCCCCAAGTTTCCATTTTTGAGTGTGTTCCCAAGGCTCTCTTCAATAAATTCACGGTCTCAGAGGTAAAGCACATGCTTTGCAAAGCATGAGAGCTTGGTTCAATCCCCAGCACCACAAAAACAAACAAATAATAAAATACAGTCAGCACAACCACAGCCCTGAGTTCTGCTCCCCACAGCAGCCTCTCTTCCTCTCCAGAGGCAAACACTGTGAGAATTTCTTGAAATGAATCTTTGCCTTATTTTCTACCGGCATATGTTTGTGTATGTTCCCATGTCTTTTAGTTTTCCCTGGTTTTGAAAAAAAATTTTGTGTAAGTGGTTTCCTATGGTAAGTATCCTTTGGTAACTTGCTTATTTTATGTCTGTTGGTGAGTCTTTCCTCTTAGTCTTTAGAATTGAGGATTATTCGTCTTCACTGATGATTAGTGTTTCTTTGTCCACAACTGATTTATTCGTTCCACTGTTGATGAAAAATTGGGGTTTTCTTCATGCTCCTCTGAGCCCTATAATTCCTGGAGAACTTGTGCAAGAGTTTTCTAGAGCATTCTATTCCTAAGTGTGCAATTGGTGGATCATAGTTACATGCATCTTCACCAGATAATTCCCAATTGTTTCCCCAAATCATTGTTCCAATAAAAACCTCACCAGTCAAGTCCAAGAGTACCAGTCTTCTTGGCTTTGCCAACACTTGATATTGCTGGATCTGTTCCTTCTTTGTCTATCTGACCAGTAACTTCACATGATCTCTCCTTTTGTGATGCTTTGAATTTCCCAGAGTTTGTTATCAATCAGAATACTAACCTAAAAAAATAATTCACATGTATTGTATTTTTCTACTGTGTACCTTTATTGCTGGCAGAGTCTCCTGCCTGCATGCCAGGCTGTCTTCACCGGTGCCCCTCGGAGGGTCCAGTCAATGATTTTCCCTCCCCATCCCGAGCAGAGACCCAGCAGCTGAAAACCTCCGGAACCCAGCCACAGCCATGCTCAAGGCCACTCTGCACATGCTCAGATGAGCCTCACGCATGAAGGAACCGGCAAAGGAACCCAGGTGTGCGGGACCCGGGGCTGAGATCTCCAAGCTGCTCGGATTGGGACTGGGCCTCCTCCATCCAGATCCCCCATCTTCCAGTAACTAGACAGTTACACCCACCAACTGGCCCCTGGCACCATGAAATCCCATCAATGGTCCAGTCCCGATCGAACAGGCTTGGAGGACACATGGTCGTATTTGGGGATTCTGTGCCCAGAGGTATCCTGTGCTTAGGGTGCTTGTTTATTTGTTTGGGGCCCACATCTGGTTAAGCTCAGGATTTACTCCCAGCGTTGGTTGATGGATCACGTGGTGCTCTTGAACCCAGGTCTCCAGCAGGCAGAGGCTGCACTGAACCCGATCAACTCTCTCACCGCCCTTTCCCCCCTGTTTATTTTTGTTTTTGTACTGCTGGGATTGACCACAGGATCTAACATATTCGAGGCATGGGCCCTACGTCTGAGGTACAGCACTGGTTGGATACCAGGTGTTTTGTTTTAAGTCTTATCTACCTCCCTCTGTTCAATTCCAAAGAGCAAAGTTTAAAAGTTTTTCTCTACTTTCGCAGAGGTCACAGGTGGCCAGAGGGAGTTCAAGGCATAGAGTACATACCTGACTTGCACAAGGCAGTGTGGACCCCAAGGGGGACCCTGACTCTTGCCTCTCTCACTGACCTCCACTCTAGCCTGAGCAAAACTGAGTGTGACCCTGCCAAAGCAAAACCAAAGACAAACTACAGTCAAAGCATTCTCTGCTCCTTTCTCATCAGCAATAGTTTCATTTCCCTAAAGAAATTTATCTTAATTAACACCTTCACATTAAGAACCCAGTAATCCAGGTCGGGGCTAGACCTGACACTTTGCTTGTGGGAACCCCTGGTTTGATCGCTGGCACCAAACGATCCCCTGAACACCACCAGGAGCAACTGCTAAGTTGGAACCTCCTAGTACTGCCAGATATGGCCCAGAAAACCAAAACCAATAGTAACAAAGAATTAAGGGCAAGTCTTAATTCTTCACTTATATACTTAAAACCCATTTATGTGGGGGCCGGAGCAATAGTACAGCGGGGCGGATGTCTGCTTTGCATGCAGTTGACCTGGGTTTGATCTCCGGCTTCCCATTATGATCCCCTGAACACTGCCAGGAGTAATTCCTGAGTGCAGAGCCAGGAATAACCCCTGAGCATCGCCGGATCTGACCCAAAAAGTAAAAACTAAAAACAAAAAACAAGACAAATAAAAAAAATTAATGCAATTAACAGTAACAATTACATTGTAAATTCAAAGAAAAATTTGATTGATGAGGAGACATCATGATTATGAGTAGGAAAATTATAAATGGATATAAAAGTGGCTAAACACTAGTACGATGATGGAGCTCAAATTCCAAGAAACTACGAGACATCTCTAAAACAAATTTTATTTTGGAACTTCAAGAATTAAAAAAACAACAGTTCAGTTCTAAGTAGCAAAGGAATTTTCTCTGCAGAATAGGCTGAGACCAACGGCGGTTAGTATGGGGGCTCTCCAGAGCAGAGGCTGGGGCTCTCTCACAGACAGGGTGTGTCAGTGAGCTAGCCCAACTCCAGAGAGCCTGGCCCTGTCTCTGGCTAATGGCATCGTCTCCTCCACACCAGATATAAGCATGTCCTTGTTATGATAGCTGAGTGCTGGATAGGAAGTAACTACAGAGGTTAAGGCGCTTACCATGCACGTAGCTGACCTGGCTTGCTGCCCCAAGCACCACCAGGAGTCATTCCGGTCCCTGAGCACTACCTGGCCTGGCCCCCCAAACAAAACAAAACACCAAAATTGGTGGGCAAATGATAAAATCAGGCAGCAAGAGAGGTTTCCTGAGAACTTTGCATTTTCTGTGTGTTGGTTTTGGGGCCACTTCTGGAAGGGCTGGGAGCTACTCCCTCTAGGTTCAGGGTGCTTGGGGGACCAGGTGGCCCTAGGGATCAAACCTGAGGCTCCCGAATGCAAAACTTGCTTCCAACCCTTTGAGCTCTGTGCCTATCCAAGGAACTTGGAAGTTTTTGTTTGTGTTTTGTCCCATGCCCTGTGGTGCTCAGGAATCACTCCTGGCAGGCTCAGGGGAGCATAAGGGGAGCTGGAGAAGGAACCTTAGTGGGCCGCATACAAGGCAAATACCTTACCTGCTGCACAATTGCTCTGACCCTGAAATTTTTGGGGGGTTTCTGTTTCAGCAGCTGTGGAATCATTCTGTGGGAAAAGCTTAAAGGATGTACCCTGACATTTTGTCCCATCAGAAGGTGGTCACCGATATCCTCTGGATATCTTTTCATCTGCACATCCTATTCCCAGGTTAGGGGTTATACTTGCTGGGCATAATGAACACTCTGAAAACACTACCCTGTAGACAATCAAAGATCATGTTTATGAATGAGCCAAAGTGTTTTAAATGAAGGCATTTATCAAAAGTCCTAGGAATAAGAAATTCCCAGAATAATCTATTACCTATACGTTTCAATTTTCTTCGGAAGTACTAATTCTCAGCAAACATTCATCAAGTCATCCCACTATCTTTTAGGTTATTTTCCCCGTTTTACAAATACTGATTAAACAGAGGTTAAATGACATGTTGATAAGGTCACATGAAGACTGTAAATCTAAATAATTCATCATTCCTGTCCCTTTTCCTGCTACTTGATAGATTGAAATGGAGGGAGGTTCAAAGAAAATTTCCATAGCCTTCTGTGAGGTCTCTGGGTACATTTGCTGCTCTCTGCTGCCCCCTGTTGGTATAAGACGAGAAGACCAGGCCTCTAGGCCAGTCCTGCATTTTCTAAAGTTCATTGTTGAGAGAAGCTGTACCAGCATTACCTGAAAAGTGCAGAGAAATCCAAATGATGGGGTCCCGTCCTGAAACTTTGCATGAGAAACTCTGCATGTCCCTAAGGCTTTGTTTTAACATGAGTCCAGGTGGTTCTACTGCAACTTGATATTATCTTTCTAACTGTGAGGATTACTGGTCATGAAAAAATCAAGTTTCAGGGGCCAGGGTGATAGTGCAGCAGGTAGGGCGCTTGCCTTGTATGCAGACCACCAGGTTCAGACCACCTTGTTCCATCCCTGGCACCACATATGGTTCCCCAAGCTCGCCCTGAGTGCAGAGCCAGGAGTAAGCCCTGAGCACTGCCGGATGTGACTCTCAAACGAATAAATAAATAAATAAATAAATAAGTGTTGGCAGAAAGAAGCTCAGCTCTGCTGGTATTCATGCTTTGCTGGTGTGAGGCCCTGGGTTGGATCTCTAGCACCAAAAACCAAACCCAAATAGGGGCTGGAGTGATAGTACAGCGAGTAGGGCGTTTGCTTTGCACGCGGCAGACCCAGGTTCGATTCCCAGCATCCCATATGGTCCTCCGAGCACCACCAGGCGTAGTTCCTGAGTGCATGAGCCAGGAGTAACCCCTGTGAACCGCTGGTATGACCCAAAAAGCGAAAAAAAAAACCCAAACAAAACCCAGATAAACCCTCTACACACAGAACAGGTTACTCAGGACTCAAATCCAAGTCCATCCCACTCAGTTCTCTTCAACTGCTCTCCTGTAAGAATGAAGACTGCTGATATTTGAGGCTAAACACTTCTTTGTTGTCCTATAGATTGTAGGGTTGGGGTTTTTGTTTTGGGGCACACTTAGTGCTCAGGGCTTTCTCCTGACAGTGCTTAGAAGTAACTCCTGACAGAGTTCAAGGGACCATATGGGATGCCTGGGTCAGCAGTGTGCAAGGCAGGTGCCCAACCCGCTGTATTATGACTCCAGCCCAGTTGTAGAAATTTTTGCAACATCCCTGATCTTTAGCCGCCGAATGTCAGTAGCATCCACCCTAGATGTGCCAGCCCGAAATCCCTGATGTTGGCACTGTTGTTGAATGGGCAAAGTGATCTGTGGCAGGGAACCACTGACCTGAGCCAACACACAAATGGAGAGAAATGCCACACCTCATAAAGGTCTGCTCATGCCTGTGTGCTGCTGGGGACCGAACCCAGGGCCCCGTGTAAATGAGGCAACTGCTCCACTACTGAACCACATTCCCAGCCAGTTCTACAAATTTTGTACCTATCAAGATGGGTTTAGAACGAAGAAGATGATTTTGTTTCTTTGGGTCATTTATAAAGTGAAAAGCAGACTTCTAATAGCAGTTTTCGTAACAACTTCACCGTTCCTTAAGAAAATCAGCCTTTGTCCCTGGCCACCACATGGTCCCCTGAGCAGGGCTGGGAGTGACCCTTTGAGCACAGAGTCTGGAGTAGCATCTAAGCACTGCCAGGTGTGGCCCAAAATACCGCTCCCTACCTCAAAAAATAAAATTCTGCCTGCAGCCACTTGCAATAATGCAGATGGAGCTGGAGGGCATTATGCTAAGTGAAATAAATTGGAAGAAGAAAGAGAAACACCATCTGATTTCACTCCTATGTGGTATTTAGAGAAAACAAACAAGTGGATGAACTAAATAAAACAAAAATAAACTTTAGATCAAGGCCAATTAGTGGTTTCCAGGAGGGAAGCGGGCGGGTAAATCAAATCAAGGGGGTAAACTGTCTGATGAGCGATGGAATCAGGCTTGCTGTGGGGAGCATAATGCAATGTGTACATGGGTCCAATTCTAGTGATGAACACCTGAAGCCTGTATGATCTTATGATGCAACAGTTCTTCAAGAAAGAAACAAGGGCAAACACATCTGAAACAATAGTTTACTTGGCTCTAAGTCATTTTGCTGCAGTAATATATTCAACTATCCTGAGCCTCTGTTTTCCAATTTATAAAAAAAAAGAACTAACACTGGATTTTAGAGTTGTGAAAGATAAGGGATAATAATAAAACGTATTAGTACTGCCAGGAGAAAGACAGAATAGAGGCTCTGGGAGATGGTTCAGTGGTGAAAGTGGCTCCCTTGCAAATGTAAGTCAAATATGAGGCCAGGAGTCCCATCCCTAGCGCTGCCCACAAGACCTGTGTAGGGTCTCAGCTCTCTGCTCTTTGGGATGCCGGCACCAGAAGTGTGTTCTTTAGTGGCTTGCAACTAAACAACTCAACAAAGGTATGTAAACACTGTAGTCAAGAGTGGGACCCCCTGAGCACAAGGACACATACACACACTAATGCGTGTGACCCTTACAGGCATCTAGGGGGAGCCAAGGGGGAGAGCATGTAGACACCACAACCAGATGTGTGAGCACTGTTGAGATCTACAACCGAGGGTCTGAGCCATACAACCACAAGTGCTTGTGACTTTGAGTCTGTACAACAATAAAAGCAAGGGGGGAAATTACTAATAATTCTATATATAATAGCATTCGGTATCCAGAGTGTATTTGAAATTTTCCTCAGCTGTTCAAAGATTATCTTTCCTGGCCCCCTTTTTTTTTCAAAGGAAAGGAAAAAAATGCAGTCCAGCTTTGTGGATTACACTGGACTACAGTGACTCTTAAGCCACTTTTCTTTTGCGGGTGTTGGGGGGATTGGTGGGGGGAGAAGGGTGGGGTTGGTCACCCAGCAGTGCTCCGGGGTTAGTTCTAGCTCTGCCCTCAGGAATCACTCCTGGAAGTGCTTGGGGGACCACATGGGATGCCGGGGATTGAACCTAGGACAGCTGTGTGCAAGGCAAAAGCCCTACCCACTGTAATACCTCTCTGGCCCCATGTTTAGCTATCTTTATCCCAGAAGCTGGGTTCTCCAGCTATGATCTATGGGCCCAGTCCAGCCCACTGCCTCTTTCTGTCAATGCTTTCTCGCTGGAATGCAGCCATGCTCTTTTATCTGCATCTATGGTTGCTTTTGTGCTATAATGGTAGAATTGAATAGTCCAACAGCAACTCTACGAAGCCAAGAATATTATTTACATGACCCATTTGGGAAAAAAGCTTGGTTGCTGAATCAGTAAACTAGAATAACCCCCCTTGCCTATATAATATATTGTTTAACATATTAAACAATTGCTTATAGAAAAGCTCTTATTTTAGATCAGCTCAGCTACCATTTATGTATTTAACTTGGGGTAAAAAATACGATACACTTGTGTGTGTGTAGTCTGGGGACTATGGCTACTAGTGCTCAGGGTGTCACTTCCTATAGTACTCAGGGGACCATGTGGGGTCAGAGATCAAACCTGGGCTTCCCGTATGCAGTGCATGTGCTCAGTATGATGAACTATTTCCCTGGCACCCCACATAACATATTAAAATATAAAACACGTATGAGATTGTCAGTGCTTCACTGGCCAGCACTCAGCAACTCTTAATGCCGCAAACACTATGAATAAAATTGAACAGCAAAAATATAAATTGGAAAAATAATGACCAATTTCAACATACTCACTTTTTCTACTTTATTTTTTCAGGAAGTCTAGAATATGGTAGAAAATGACAGAAAATGTTATTTCTTGAAATGTGGTAGTTTTCCTTACATTTATATAGAGTAAAGACCTCATTGGTTCATTCTGTTTAATTTTACTCAAAAAGCAGTGGGTTCCCTTTATAAAAATAAATTGCAACACCCCCTTTCCAAAGTGTGTATCATTAGAAAATCCAGAGCTCTGGGTTTCTGTGGATTCTGAGTGCAGGACCATGTATGTAGCCACATGCCAGACATACAGATATAGCATGCCAAATCAATGTCTGTGGGATAAGTGACAAGCAACTGTTGTCCCTTCACATAGCTAAGCAGGGCAGACCGTCATGAATGTATTCACACCCAGGCATCCTGTTCTCTGTGGTTTCTGGGTCCCATCTGGCTGCACTTACCAAGTGATCCTCTGTGCTCAGGGATCACTCCTAGCAGGGCTCAGGGAACTAGAAGTGCTGTCAGTGGCTGGACCCGACTTGGAGCATGCAGGGTGCCTGATTGCACTGTGCTGTAGCTGCTGGATTGTCTTTCAGGCCAGTTAAGTTTCTTTTTTGAGGATAACAACACTGCATGTGCACAGCACTCAAGGCATGGCCTTCTTTCTCTCTATTCGGAGCTCATGTGCCTTCTTTGGCATGAGTTCAGTCTGCAGGGGGCATGAGTGGAAGGACTGGGCACCCATTGGTTTTCTGCAGTGGAAAACTAAAGAGTTCAGTGTCTCCTTCTAGTCAAATCAGACCAGGCTCTAGTGAAGAGCACCTTCTCCCTACTCTCTGGACACAGCTGACTCTAGCCAAATTCCGAGGCATGAATTACAGTGAAAGCAAGCACTGCTGACAGGTTAGTTAGACGCTAGGTTGGAGGCTGCAGGCATGGACTTCCACCGCACACCTTGAAGATGCCATTTAACCTATTAAATAAAAATGGACCCCGCCAACCGCAGTGTGTATTTACAAGCATCTTTAGGGGGAAAGTGAACCATCAGCCCTTCTGGCGCAGCTCTCATAAGCGGTGCTGGAGGTGCTGAGGGAGACAGAAGCAGGACTTAGGGGCTGGCTGACTGGTTCCTGAGCAGAGGATCTTTCTCCTGGCTCCTGGGAAGAAACACGGCCTTAGCACGGTGGAGGAAGACGTTCAGGCCTCTGCCTTTGACCACGATGCTGGTGCTGCTTTCTATTGGTCTGTATTCCTTGTGTTTTCTGCAAACAATGGATTCGATTAAGAACCACTCTCCAGCTGGGATCTGTTACTTTCTAGAATCTTTTACGAGCCCACTGCAAAAGGGTTCCTTCCATTTGCCCCAATCTACAGCTTGTCAGACACGGATGTCTTCTGTAACTGTATTTTCTCTCTCTTCTTCATGGAAGAAATGTGCCTGCTTGCTATAATTTGAGATTATATGTTAAACATTAAGCAGACAATTTGTAAAGTGACTGACATCTGGTAGCATTTTCAGGCTTGGAAAAAAAAAACCACAGCAAAATTAACAGACTAGTTTGTATTCATTGTTTGATGGAAGAGCTTCCTCCCACAAACAAAATGTTTGAAAGGAAAAAAAATTTTTTTTAAAAAAGAGGAAAATGGCCCATTTGTGCAGAAGCATGTCATGAATTTTGGATTGTAGGCTATAAAGATTTGCTGAATTAGAACCAGCCACTTACTTGTACATAAAGAAGGTGATCACTGTGACAAATACAGCCACGCAGCCAACAGAGACCAGGACACCATTTGTCGTTCTTAACGGGGAGGCTGGGGCTGAAAAGAGAGGCAGGACAGGGTTAGGGGTCTCCTATGCAGAGGACATGCTGTGTGTAATGCAACTCATGCAACAGGGGAAGGAGCTAGTGGAAGGTCCATGCCCGCTGCCCAGCTATCTGCAATCTTTCCCAGTGGCCTGTGGGTCACTTGTGTCCCACTTAAACAAGGCAGCCAATCAGGAAGACAGTGTGAAGGTCACAGGATATCCTGTGTGGTCTGGAGTCACCTGTATGGGCCTCAGCTGCCCCTGCAGTGCCCATGTGATCAAGGGCCCCTGGTCCTGCCCAAACCATGGGTCACTTATTTCCCACCACAAACCTGCCAGCCTGGCCATGAATCTTTGCTCTCCAGTGCACACTGGCCACACGCTTCCCCTGGTCTGTGTCCAGGCCCCCAGATGCCTTCCACACAGCGCAAGACTCTGGGACCTCCTGGCCTCCTCCTCTGCAGCCCTCATATTGTGTTGCTCTTACACAGGTTTCTACTGCATAAAGCTAGATTTCGTGTTAATTTCTAAATTTTTTTTCACCTGGCTGTCTGCAGGTTTTTCTCATGTCTCTGTTCTCAGGGGTCACTCCTGAGGAGCAGAGGAAAACCCTTTTTGGGTAGAGGGGAATCAAACTGGGGTTAGAGACATGTGTGGCAAGCTCCTAAACCAGCACCTTAACCTTGTACATAAAGAAGGTGATCACTGTGACAAATATAGCCATAAAGTCAATAGAGACCAGGACACCATTTGTTGTTCTCAAGGGGGAGGCTGGGACTGAAAAGAGAGGCTGACATCAAGCTGACATCAGGCTGACATCAAGGCTCTCAAGCCCAGATTTTTTTTTACACCTATTTTTTTTTATTAGTGAAACACCATGAGGTACAGTTGTAGATTTACAAATCTTTGTGCTTGGGTTTCGGTCATACAATGATCAAATACCCATCCCTCCACCAGTGCCCATTTTCCACCACCATGGATAATATCCCCCCCATCCCCCCTCCCACCCTGCCTCTGTGACAGGGCATTCCCTTTTGTTCTCTCTCTCCTTTTGGGTGTTGTGGTCTGCAAAAGAGGCATTGAGTGGCAAACATGTTCAGTCCATAGTCTACTTTCAACATGCATCTCCCCTCCTGGGAGGATCCTCCAAACACCCTTTATTTGGTGCTCCCTTCTCTATCTGAACTGCCCTTTCCCCTAGAATACCCAGCTGGCCTCTAAGCTATGGTAATCCTCCTGGTGTTGATCTCAGCTATTCTTGGGTATTAATCTCATATTTTGTTACTTTATATTCCCCAGATGAATATAATCTTTCTATGTCTATCCCTCTCTTTCTGACTCATTTCACTTAGCATGATACTTTCCATATTGTAGCACTTGTATGTAAATTTCATGACTTCATCTTTTCTAAGAGCTACATAGTACTCCATTGTGTAGATGTACCAAAGTTTCTTTAACCAGTCATCTGTTCTTGGGCACTCAGGTTTCTTCCAGTTTCTGGCTATTGTAAAGAGTGCTGCAATGAACAAACAAGTGCAGATGTCACTTCGACTACACATTTTTGCCTCTCTGGGATATATTCCCAGGAGTGGTATCGCTGGGTCAAATGGGAGCTCAATTTCTAATTTTTTGAGAAACGTCCATACTGTTTTCTAAAAGGGCTGAACTAGTCAGCATTCCCACCAACAGTGAAGGAGTGTCCCTTTCTCGCCACATCCGCGCCAGTATCGGTTGCTTTTGTTCTTTTGAATGTGGGCCAGTCTCTGAGGTGTGAGATGATATCTCATTGTGGTTTTGATCTGCATCTCCCTGATGATTAATGATGTAGAGCATTTTCTCATGTGCTTTTTTGCCATTCGGATTTCTTCTTTGAGAAAGTTTCTGTTCATTTCATTGCCCCATTTTTGGATGGGGTTGGATGTTTTCTTCTTGTGGAGTTCAACCAGTACTTTGTATATCCTTGATATCAACCCCTTGTCAGATGTTACACCTATTTCTTTGCAACTATTTCTTCTGTTTGTTTTGGGGCCACACCTGGCTCTGCACTCCGGAATTACTTCTGGTGGTACTTGGAGAACCATATGGGGTGCCGGGGATTGAACCCGGGCTGGCCAGTGCAAGGTAAATATCCTGCCTGCTGTGCTACCTTTGGCCCTTTCCATCTAGTCCTTAAGTACGTCACATATGCTCCTCTCATACAAGATGTCAAGAAGCATGAAGTTAGAATGATGTCTCCTCTGGACTCCAGAATTGAGCAAATCATAGGTGATTTTGTCTCAATGACCAAAGTCTGACCAGAATCGATCTTTCTGGGGTCAGAGCTCTAGTACAGCAAGTAGGGTATTGTCTTGCACAAAGCCAACTGAGTTGAATCCAGCACCCCATATGGCCCCTTGAGCCCCACCAGGAGCGATCCCTAAGCACTGCCAAGTGTGGCCCCAAAACAAAAACAAACATAACTGATCTTTCTTTCATCTCCTCTGCCTGGCCATCAGCCCTTTCTCTGGGTAGTATCCCTGGATGACTGCACCCTGCTTCACTTTGACCTTTCAGGGACCCGTGTGTCACTCAGCAGCCAGAATAATTTCATTCATTCATTTGTTTTGGAGTCGCACCTTGCAGTGCTCAAGGCTTACTCCTGGTTCTGCACTCAGGGATCATTCTTGGTGGGCTCAGTGGACCAAAAGCGGTGTCAGGGATTGAACCTGGATTGGCCACATGCAAGGCAAGTGCCTTACTCACTGCACTCTCTCTCCAGCCCCAAGAATCATCTTGCAAAAACTGCAGTAAGATCATGTCTCAAAACCGCCAATCGCTTTCCTTAGTGCAGAAGAAAATCCAAAGCCCCAGGAAGACTCCATACTCAGAAGTGACCCCTGGCAGCACCTGGGAGACTAGACATGGTGCTGGGGATTTGAACTGCAAGAATGCAAGGGAAGCGCTTTACCCATTGTACCATCTTTCTGTCCCTAAAGGATTTATTTGAGAGTTAATAAACAGATTATATCTGACAACACTCAAATTAAAGAACAAAATGAGTGTGCTTATAACTGAATTCAAGCTGTCCTTTCCATTTTCCCACCATACTTCTTTTAGGTGATCAAGCCAGGCATCAGAACAAAGTTAGTTTTAAGTGAAATTCAGCAAGCGACATGGCAGACCTCTGGATTTGAGGGTTGAGGCACATGGGAAGCCACCAGTCAATGAAAATGTCTCAGTGAAGTTCATTAGTCTGCTTAGTTACTAACCTGTGCAGGCACTCGAAAGGGTCTTCGGGAGAAAGCGGAAGGGTGGGGAAATTGTCTCCTGGCTAAGATTTGGGGAGGGGAGAGCCTTGGGAGGGAGTGGGAAGTCATTGGTTCTCTCATTCTCTTCTTTGCCCAGATGGGCTCTACTGCCAAAAGCACCCGAGTCTCTTTGGTTGTGGTTTATTTGGAGAATACTGTCGTTTTGGTTTTTTTCTTTTTTGGGGGGGGTCACACCTGGTGATGCACAGGGGTTACTCCTGGTTCCTCACTGAGGGATTACTCTTGGTGGTGCTCAGGGGACCATATGAGATGTTGGGAATTGAACCCAGGTTGGCTGCATGCAAGGCGAACGCCCTACCTGCTGTACTATCACTCCAGCCCCAACATTGTCATTTTGGGATGGCAGACTGGACGTGATGATCTCAAAACACATATCTATTCCATTGGGCCCACATCCTATTCCAGATCGGTCGCTACTGCTGACTGTGGTCATCACGAGCCTGTTCTTTGGCCAGTTTCCCTGAGTCTCATCCCAAAGTGGATTTGTCATTGGATTATTATTATTATTTTTTTTTACAGGGTGGGGGGGTATGGGGGTGTGGGGGAGTGGGAGTGATAAGCAATCCGGCAGTGCTCAAGGCTTACTGCTGGCCTGGTGGGCTTGGAGGTCCATATGAGATGCTGGGACTCAAACCTGGGCTGACGGCATGCAAGGCAGTGCCTTGCCCACTGCACTGTCTCTTCGACTCCTACCATTGGATTTTCAGGCCAGCTCTCAGAATCACATGAACAACCAACTGTTCAGTCAAGTTTGCTTGGAAATAAAATTAAATGCTCCTGTGCTAAGCCCCAGAATGGTGTCCGAATTGAATATTTCGGGACAATGTGCCACAGCTCAAAAAACACTCACCTCTAACCGGCACAGAGACGAGGGTGCTGGTGAGGGCCAGGCTCTCACCATTACCCAGAGTGAGGTTCATGCAGAACATTCCAGAGCTGTGGAAGGCTCTCCTCACAGTCAACAAGCACGAGTCATCCAGGCTGGCGGCCACAGAGTTGCAAACTGTGTTCTGGGCTGTCTGGCAGGCAGGGTCGGAAATGATGGTGCAGACCTCCGTGGGGGCCCTAGGACACAGGGCAGGAAGGTAGGAGAATAATGTCACCTCTGTAGAGCCACATTCCACCTTACTCTTCAGCAAACCATATGGTGACGTGTTTTGTTGGTGATTTTGAATTTGGGGTCACGTCTAGGAGAGCTCAGGGCTTACTCCTGGCTCTGCACTCTGACATCACTCCTGGTAGGGCTCAAGGTACTAAATGTATTATTGGGGATCCAACATGGGTTGGCTGTATGCAAGCAATTGCCTTACCTCTCTATCACTCCAACTGGAAACCACATTATATAAAGCAGGAGGAATGTCAGGATTGGGGGGCGGGGGGCGGGAATCAATCAGGAATTTAAGTCAACTAGGGATTTAATCAAAAACTAGGGATTTAAATCGGTCAATGGACTGAAGTGACAGCTCAGCAGGTGGGGCGCTTGCCTTGCACACTGCTGACCTGCTTTAGGTCCTGGCACCTCATAGGGTCCCCCTGAGAGGAGAGATCTTTGAGTGCAGGGCCAGGAGTAAGTCCTGAGCACAGACAGCAAGGGCTGGCCCCAAACCCGACATAAATAAATGAACTTGGTCAGGCCTTGGTTCGTGTCTGGGGGCTTCCCCTGGCCTGCTCCTCTGAGTGGAGAGGTACTTACGCCCCTTGGCAGGTTATGACAAAATCCATCATGGCATCATCAGGCTCAGGCTGCGGCACGGACTCTGTAACATGCGTCATCTGGACGATGTTGACCTGGAGAATTCCCTCTAACAACAGATGCCCACAGAGAAGCACATCAGAGCCCAGAGGAAACCAAACCAACCAAATGCCTCTCATCAGGGGCCAGGGTACATGCAGGGCCCCAGGTATGTTCCCCAGCACCTCCCAAAGCACTTACCCCCAGCACCAAATTCCGAGCCCCCTGATACACCACCCCCCAAACAACCAGAGCAACCAGTTTCACAGATCAGAACCCAGCTGTTCAGCCTGGGCCTTTTCTCTGTGGGGTGCCAGTAAGCTGGGCCCCAAATTCTCACCCCTATGTGCCAGCCTCCCTCCCCTGAGGTTGGTGAGGGGATGAAGTAGAAGTTGTTAGGACCCTCTACTGGCCTTGGGGAAAGCCAGTAGAGGGTTGGGTCATGTGGGGGTGAAGAGAGGTGAAGAGAGGGGATCCAGGCCCAGGGAGACTCACTTGAGTGAGGGCCCTATAAGGCAAGTTCCAGCCCCCACCCCATGGAAAGAAAGAGGAGGGCGGGGGCAGGTGCCATCTAGGAACCAGTGGAGAATTTGCTCATTCCCATGGGGCATCATCTCAGATGGAGAGTGGACCCCACAGTCCCCACCCCAACCCTGCAGAGGAGGCCAGTGCAAGGGATGCAGACCAGCCAGTGTCCTTCCTAATGGTCTTACCGACAATGGCCAGCACAGCTTCAAAGTAGCCGTATCTGTTCACCTGGCAGCTGTCGCTGGGGGTCTCCGCTAGCTCTGGGGGACTATCCCCAAAAGGCACTGGAGGGTTCAAATAATAAGAGTTTAGAGTAGTTGCTAAAAATGTAAAAGATGAACATGGTACAATCAAAAATCAAGATATTTTGTCTACTTGCTCTTTATTAGAAAAAAACATTTATTTTTAAATTTTTTTGCATCACAGTTGGTGATGCTTAGGGGTTACTCCTTGCTCTGAACTCAGGAACTAATCCTGGCGGTGCTTGGGGGACCATATGGGAGGCCGAGGATCAAACCCAGGTTGGCTGTGTGGAAGGCAAATGCCCTCCTTGCTGTACTACTGCTTCGGCCCCTGCCTGCTCTTTAGAAAAACAAAGAAGCCGATATTGATAAGCTGCAGAAATTGGAACTAAGTGAACAAACAACCCACATAGATAAGTACAAGCACTGATAGCCAGAATATGTAACTACGATTCCATCTCCTGCTTACACATAGGTAGCCAATGAACGGTCAAAGTCAAGGTAAAAGACTTAAATGACAAGCATGAGGGAATTGGCTGCAATAGACAAAGCCATATTTTAAATTTGTTCTGAGTTTGACTTCTAGGTTTCTTTGTTTTTGTTTTTAATTGAGAGCATAGTCATCATCGAACCTCTTTTACCTCAATTTGATCATCTGTAAAATAGGAATAATATTGCGACACTTAAATGAGGCAAAATGTGTAAAAATTTCTTCTCATGCATGCTACACAGGAAATATTTAATGTTAGTTTCTTGGAACCCCCAGAAAAGTAAATTTATAGAACCGGAGACATAGAGTATGTGCCTTCAATGCAATGCTGGAGTTTAGAACCTGGTAACTTATGGCTCCCTGAGCACTACCAGAAGTGACCCCCAAGCAAAGAACCAGGAGTCAGTGGGTAAAAGAAGCGAGTACCATGAGAAAGGGAATTCCTGCCCTTCCTGGATGTCCCATAGCTCCGGGTTCAGATTCTCGAGGCCTCGCCATGGCTTTAAGGCAGCTTTCCTTCATTATAAAGCTTTGACTGACTTATAAGGACTAACCTAGAAACTCATATCCTGTGATTTAACCTATGGAAAAGAGTAACAGAAAATTAAAATATCTTTTCATTGAATTTATGCACATGCTATGAAATTATTAGTTCTAAGGAAAACAAGCTTACTTAATAAAAGTGTGAGTTAATAAAAATTCAAAAATTATAAACAAAAAATAACCTAATCTTTAGGGGGTTATTTGTTAATGGGCACACCTGGCGGTGCTCACTTGGGTCTATGCTCAGGGATCACTTCTGGTGGGGCTCAGGGGACCATATGGAGTACCAGGGATCAAAGTCAGGTTGGTCGTGTATATGGTGCGTGCTCTGCCGATGTGTTAATGTTCCGGCCCAACCTTTAGGTAGTTTACATATAGGGAGTTTTAGATATCATAGGCATTTATAACCTACTTTGATTTTTTTTTTTTTTGCTTTTTGGGTCACACCCTGCAATGCTCAGGGGTTACTCCTGGCTCTACACTCAGGAATTACTCCTGGCGGTTCTTGGGGGACTACATGGATGCTGGGAATCGAACCCAGGTCGGCCACATGCAAGGCAAACGCCCTACCCGCAGTGCTATCGCTCCAGCCCCAACCTACTTTGATTTCTATACCTAGTTCCTTATCTATAAGGAAGACAATCAATATTTGTAGATCTAGAAACCAGTGATTTAGATTGTAGATAATTAAAAAGTATGTATAGGGCCAGAGCGAGAGTATAGCAAGTAGGGCATCTGCCTAGCAAGCAGTTTACCTGGTTTTAATCCCTGGTATCCCATATGGTCCCCGAGCACCCCCAGGATTAATTCCTGAGTCCAGACCCAGGATTAAACCCTGAGCATTGCCAGGTGTGACCCAAAAAGCCAAATATATAAAGAGTGTAGATAATAAAATAGATTCTCCTATAAAACACCAGAACGAAACTATGTTTAGAAGTTTAGAACTTAGTAGGACATGTTTGTAATTAGAATTAGGATTACCCTTATCATCCCTCAGTAAAAGAACAGTTAAATAAATGATAGTGCACACTTACACAGGGCATTATGGCACCACTGAGTGAAGTGAGTTAGATTTACGTGCCCTGGTAATGGAAAGATGTCTAAAACATGAAGTGGAAAAAGAAAATTGCTGGGGATGGGCATGTGGCTAGTGGTAAAGCACATGCCTTGCATGCATGGACCTGAATTCTATCCCTGGCATGGAAAGAAAGAGAAAGAGAGAAAGGGAGAAAGAGAGAAAGAAAATTGCAGAATAATATATACCACACAAACATTTGTAAAAACCAAACATCCTTGGCTCTGCGTGGTCCTGGCATGGTCTCCCAAGCACTGCAGGAAGTAATCCCTGAGCACAGGGAGTAGCCCAAGCACTGTTCACTGCAGCCCCCAAGCCAATCAAATGTTATTTTTAAAAAGCCCAAATGCAAAACCCAAATGTATTTATAAACTGTCTTTGTGCATGCGCAGAAAATGATTTGAAACAAGCAGTCCTAACTGTTAATAAGTCTCCAGTGTGGAGAAAGAATGCAGACTTCTTGTTCTAGTCTAGACTTCAAATCTTTGAATTTGAATATCTGAAAATATTTGAATTTTCACTCAGGAATATGCCTTAAAACATTGTAATTTTTAAATCTTCAGAAAATAATAATGATTTGTGATATATTGATTTATATGTGCTTGCTTTAACGAAATCTCCTTTTGTTAATAACATACAGTTTATCATCAGTAACAGATTTTCTTACAAATAGTAAATGCAACAGTTGTGGATGGCGTGATGCTGAGATCATCTCTGAGCTTGGTGATGGTGCCCTCTTGTGACCAGAGAGAGGATGTCAGTCTAATTCCCATTCCTGGGATCTGGGATGTGACCACGTAGGATGTTGGGAAGCCAGGCTGAGTGGGGAGGTGATGACAGAGAATCGGGCGAAATTTTAACACTTCCCAACACAAACTCTCATGAACTTCTAGCAAGTCCTGTATATATTTCTAATCAGGAAATGGTAAGATTTCATCGATTATGCCTACCAGAACAATCTTAATGTCTGGAGTCTTTAAATTCCTAGTTCAGAAATTCTCAGAATTTAGATTTTCATTGGTCATATGGCCACTCCTTTCAAGCCTGGATGGGTTTCACAGGAGCTGTGGGCAGGTTGGGAGGAGAGTGGGAGTGGAGGCAATGTGGGAGGGATGCACGGAGAGGAGGAACGGGCTGGATGTCTGGAAGAGGCGGCCACACACCTTTACTTCAGGCTACAAAAACTGGGAGGCAAAGAGAAATGTGATGGGCTCGAGGGAAAGCACCTGCTTGCCCACAAAGGCCAGCGCGGGCACAGACGGGCAAACGGTGTTGACAAGGTACCAAACTTCACTTGCAAAGTGACTCTAAGTCCATTGTCTTGGGGTTGTGAAGACAGCATAAGGGTTAAGGCACTGGACTGGCATGCTGCTGACAAACCCTGGTGCAGTCCCAGATGGTTCCTTGAGCACTGCTAGGAGTAAGCCCTGAGAATCTGTGGGTTGGCTCAAAAAACGCAAGCAAACAACCAAAACACACACATACACAAAACCAAACCTACTGTCCTTCACATCTTAGAATGCTGATAAAATGTCTTAAAAACCAAGTGGGGACGTGGGTGATGGGAAATGTACACTGATGAAGGGATGGGTGTTGGAACATTATATGACAGAAACCCAATCATGAACAATTTTGTAACTGTGTATCTCACTGTGGTTCAATTTAAGACTGAATTGATTAAAAAAAAAAAGACCCAACATACTGGGAAATGTACACTGGTGAAGGGATGGGTGTTGGAACACCGTATGAGTGAAAGTCAATCATGAACAGCTTTATAATGGGATATCTCATGATGATTCAATAAAAAAATTAAAAACAGGTATAGCATGGAATAAATGGTCTCTCAAAGACCTTTCTATCCAGAGATCCAATAATACCACTGAATGGAATATTCTTTTCTTTTGGTATTGAGGAACCCTGAGAGGCACTAACCTGGGGTGGTGGCATTCGGTGGCTCCGGGGAAGGGGGCGGACAAGGCCCTGGTACTGTGGCCTGCACGGTGAGGTTGAGGTTGAAGGTCCCGTTGAGCATGTATGTGTGATTCAAAGTGTGATCCTGGGAAACCAGCAGGCTCGTGTTATCCCCAAACTTCCACTTGTAGTAAAGGGTAGACTCATTGAGGAAGTGGCTGGGATCATGAATCAGGACATCGAAGACGATGGGAAGGTCCCTGAGGAAGGTTTCATCTGATGCATTTCTATTGTTCTTCTGGGACATAGTCACAAATACAGGAATTTGATCTAAAAGACATCCCCCAAGGAAGGAAAAATGCATGATGGCATGATTTCAGATGGAGGTCTTCAGTGATGGTCCTGGGTAGATAAAGGAACACCTGGGCCAGAGAGAGAGTACAGCGGGGAGGACACTTGCCATGCATGATTCTGACCTGGGTTCCATCCCTGGCATTGTATATGGTTTCCTGAGTCTCACCAGGTGTGGGCACACCCGCTCACCCGTGCCCAAAGAAGTGAACATGAAGGGGCTTGTGGTGGTTGAGTGCCTACAGGTACGAAACTATGACCTGGAGTCCCAATACTGTCTCACGTGACTGGGCGTGCTCACGGCAGGCACCTGTCATTTTGTTCTTTTTGGTTCTCAACCACATCTGGAGATGCCCAGGAATTACTCCTGGCTCTATACTCAGGGATCATTTCTGATGGTACTCAAGGGATCGTGTGGGATGCCAGGGATGCAACCCAGGTTGGCTGTGTGCAGGGCAAGTGCCCTACCTGCGGTACTATCTCTCAGGCTCCCACACCATGATTTCTGGTTCTGTAAGTATGTGATGTTCCATGCAACACAACCAAAGGGGTGAAGTTCCAGGCAGTTTCCACAACCTAGTGCATGACTTTTCTGACGTGGCAGGGACATCAACAGCAAAAAGGGAGACTTAGTGGTATAGTTCAGTGGTTAGGGTGCATGATTAGCATGCACACAATCTGGGTTCAATTTTCAGTATCACATAGTCCCTGACATCACCAGGCAGGTGAAGCCCTGGAGATGAGACCCCCAGCACCGTCAGGAACCTGGCCCTGGGGACCCAAGCAGTACTGCATCTTCAGCTTGCTCTAAGCATACGGTTGGGTGGCTGAGACCACCATGGGGCCCTGGGATCTCCTGGCACAGCTTAGGAGTGGTCCAGGTCCCCGCCAGAGAAAGAGAGAAGGGAAGGGGGAAAGGTCTATTTGTTTTATTTTTGTGTATTTTGTTCTGTGCTTAGGATCACTTCCTGGCAGTGCTTGGGGGATCATCATAGTGCCGGGGTGTTGGTTACATGCAGGGCAAGGGCCTAAAACTGTACTGCTGCCCAGGCCTAAGGAGTATCACTGTATCACTGTCATCCCATTGTTCACTGATTTATTCGAGCGGGCGCCAGTAACGTCTCCATTCGTCCCAGCCCTGAGATTTTAAGCAGCCTCTCCTTACTCGTCTTTCCCAACACTGCCATATTGGAGGCTCTTTCAGGGTCAGGGGAATGAGGCCTATTATTATTATTGTTTTTGGCATATCGAATATGCCACAGGTAGCTTGCAAGGCTCAGCCATGCCAATGGGATACTCTCGGTAGCTTGCCGGGCTCTGAGAGGTGCATTACTACAGCACTGCACTGTCCTCCCGTTGTTCATCAGGTTGTCAGTAATGTCTCCATTGTGAGACTTGTTACTATGTTTGGCATATCAAATACGTCACGGGTAGCTTGCCAGGCTTTGCCATGTGAGTGAGATACTCTCGGTAGCTTGCCAGGCTCTCCGAGAGGGGCATTACTATATACTCCAAAATACCTAGTTATAATAAATGACAATATGCCTTCAGTGTAATATCTACTATAGTAAATCTATGGGGCAAACAAAGATCAAATAACTAAAAAAGGCAACCTAGAGATGGAAAAAATTAGGAGTACATTAAAAAATATATAAAAAATGGATATTCCATATAGTTTTCCCTTTTTGTATGTACATTTTCTCCAAGTCATTTCAGAAAACAAAGATGGGGCACAACGATCTTGGGAAAACACAGAGGGACTGAGCACCCCATTCAGATTTGCCTGTGTCTGACCCACAGCTCCAGCTCCTGGGGCTTCTTCCTGGGGCCACTACATGGTCTCCACTCACCTGTGACCATGTAGACATCTTTCACCTTGGCGACGGGGACGTAGGTGCGCCACTGTCTCCTGTAGACAATCACTTCCATCAGCTGAGGGCCGGGTGTTATGTTGGCTGTGTTTACAGAGATGCTTGCTGAACACCGGCCCTTTTTCTGGAAATACTGACCTTTAAGAGAATGATGAAAAGTCATTGTTAGTGGTTAACTAATGTTGTTAACTGGTCATTTGAGGACATTCCTGCTGCTTCTTCTTTTTTAAATCATTTTTGGACCACACCCAGAAATGCTCAGAGGTTTCTCCTGGCTCTATACTCAGGAATTACTCCTGGTGGTGCTCAGGGGACCATAAGGGATGCCAGGGACCGAACCCAGGTCAGCTATGTGCAAGGCAGTGTCTAACCCACTTGTACTATCTCTCTGGTCCTAAGACTCTGTTTCTTAAGGATTCATGAGTGTTCAGAGAGCTCAGTGGTGCTGAGCAGGGTGGGAATGTGGCCGGCTGCTTCAGAGAGGAAACAGCTCATTACAAACCCTCTCAAATGCTCCCTTGCCCTATCAACCCAAGGGCATAGAGCTGCTTAGGACTAAAAGGACTATCCAGAGGGAAAAATAACAGCAGTGCTTGTTTTAGAAGTTCACCCTTTGTGTAAGGATCTGGTACTTGAAATTCAAGTGTTTCATTTATTTATTTATTTATTTGCTTTTTGGGTCACATCCAGCGATGCTCAGGGGTTACTCCTGGATTTGCACTCAGGAATTACTCCTGGCAGTGCTTGGGGGACCATATGGAATTCTGGGAATTGAACCTGGGTCAGCCATGTGCAAGGCAAATGCCCTATCCACTGCACTGTGACTTCAGCCCCACACATTCATACTTCTAAAATGTCCTTGAGCAATACTTTCTCTTTTTCTAATCCTCTCTGAATCTGCCTGCCTTCGTATGGCCATCCTCACAGTGTAAGGCTGTCTCTAATCCTCTGAAGACACCTGACAGGGCTAGAGAAATAGCACAGTGGGTATGGTGTTTGCCTTGCATGCAGCCAACCTGAGTTCAATCCCCAGAATCCCACATGGTCCCCCAAGCACTGCCAGGAGTAATTCCTGAGTGCAGAGCCAGGAGTAACCCCTGAATGTCACTGGGTGTGACACACACACACACACACACACACACACACACACACACACACACACACAAAGACACTTGACAGAGAGGAAGGGACAGTGTGCAGGGATACCTGTGAGCCAGGGATGTTTAAGGACCATATTGGCTCTGGGGTCAAATGTGTCAGAAAGGCACACAGTGGTCTTCTAAGAACTATGTACTGTTCGAAGGTGTGGGGGAAGCATGTCTTGGAGGGGAGGGTCAGCAACAGATGAGCAAAATGTTTGTACAGGCACTGGAAGACAGACTACAGGCCGAGAGGCTGAGAGGCTCTGAGTTTTGAGACCTTGGCAGAGATGGGCTTACTTCGAAAAAGCCATCTTCGAAAAAGCAGCCCTCTCTCTGCTGGAGGCTTGTTTAAATTAAGACTGTGTTTAGGTCATGGATATGGGGAGTGTTGACATAAAAGACTGCACTGCTAATGGTCAGAACACTACCGGTCACAGAGATGGAGGCACTGGGGAGCTGAGGGACAGGACGGCCACAGCCCAGAGAAGTTGGGCTTAAGTGCTCTTGCTTTAAACAGATGCAGATTTTTATATTGGACTCTAGTGTTGGTTGGCATTTTGTTTTGATTTGTAAATCAGTTGGAGAAAGGGAAGCTTTTTCTAATTTACAAAGAAAGACAAAATATTTAGAAATTTGTGTTTATAGGACTGCACAACAGAAGCAGTTTTCAAATACTCAAAACCATGTAATACCTTGGCGAGTTTCTTGGGGGTGGAAAGACCCTTTCCAGCATGACTCAGGGGACTCAGGGGCTATTTCTGGGGTTATTCAGCCCCCTTTGTGAGGTGTGGGGGTTGGATGGTTCTGTTTGGTGATACAGCATTGCTTGGGTCCAGGTGGGTGGAGGTGGGGGTGGGGTGGGGAACATGCAGGGCTGAGAATCAAGTTCAGGGTCTTATTGTGCTACCTCCTCAATACCACACCCACCACATGGCACATATATGTTTGTATGTATATAAATATTATATACATATGTGCATATATGTATATATAAGCAAAATATATGTATATATGTCATATATATACATGTATTTTTTGGGTCCGTACTTGGCAGTGTTCAGGGTTTGCTCCTGGTTCTATGTTGAGGGATCCATCCCTCCTGGCAGGCTCAGGGAACTATATGGGGTGCCAGGGGTTGAACCCGGGTGCAAGGTAAAGCACCCTGCCCTCTCTATTATATAATAATAATAATTATTATTATTATTTTGCTTTTTGGGACACACTCAGTGATGCAAGGGGTTACTCCTGGCTCTGCACTCAGGAATTACTCCTGGAGGTGCTCAGGGGACTATATGGGGTGCTGGGAATTGAATCTAGGTCAGCCGCTTGCAAGGCAAATACCCTACCCACTGTGCTATCACTCCAGCCCCCTCTCTATTATTTTTAAAGCCTTTATATTTTTAAATAAAAACTTGGGGGCTTTGCTGAAAACTTAAATTTGTTCTTTTTTTTTTTTTTTTTTTTTTTGCTTTTTGGGTCACACCCGGCGATGCTCAGGGGTTACTCCTGGCTCATGCACTCAGGAATTGCTCCTGGCGTTGCTCGGGGACCATATGGGATGCTGGGAATTGAACCTGGGTCGGCCATGTTGGCTGCGTGCAAGGCAAACGCCCTACCCTCTGTGCTATCTCCAGCCCCAAATTTGTTCTTTTTATAAGTGACCACTTGATGGGTCAAAGAGATCCTGGAGTGGGTAAAGTGCTTTCTTGCATGCCACTCACCCCTGGCACCACATACGGTCCTTCGAGCCCAGCAGGAATGTCTCCTGAGCACAGAGCTAGGAGTAAGCCCTGAGGACAGGTCAGGAGTAAGCCCTGAGCACGGGTCAGGGGTAAGCCCTGAGCACAGAGCCAGAAGTAAGCCCTGGGCACTGCCAGGTGTTTGCTCAACCCCCTCCCCACCCTTGAAAACCCTAAGGGGTTTGTGAAGGTCTAACCAAAAGTGTGAAAAATGTAGATGAAATTCTGTTTCCTCCATCCTGGCGGGTGAGGGAAAGGCCTCCCGTCGGGGAACACGTGGTGATGGCCGCGGCCGGTGTCGTTTGCCCAGTCCCCATCGTCTGCCCACGCCGTCCAGTTGTACACATAGGGGTCCGGGGTGGGGCCCGTCTCTGCGCAGGGAAAGAAGGAAGAAACCACAGTTCATCACTATATAAACATTTCTCCAGATTTTTCCACAACCAGTAGAAATAATAGACAACAAAGAGCTAGTGTTTAGAACCTATCCAGTGACAGATTAATGATCTCTGTGTCTTTCTGCATTAATACTTCTGTTTCAAAATAGCAATTATTCACAAAGGCTCAATCCAGAGAGAGCATCTTCATTTTCCTCCACGGTTGGGTCTCCAAATCACAGCTGGGTCCAAACCAAAGGGAGGAGTGTTTGAGTGTTTTACCTTTTTCTTTTGATGGCTCCTAAGTAGCTTCCCCCGATTCACAGGATGGGAGAGCTCTTCCCCCAAGAGCGGAGCACTTGGCTGTGGGCACAGACATTGCACCCCAGGGCACTCAAGGGCTGTTTGTCTCTTCAAGTGATTCATAAACAAAAACAAGACATAGGGCTGGATTGCAGCACAGTGGGAGGGCATCTGCCTTGCACGTGCCTGACTAACTGGGGTACCATCGGGCGTTTCGTATGGTCCCCAAACACTACCAGGAGTGATTTCTGATTGCAGAGCCAGGAGTAAGTCCTGAGCATTGCAGGTGTGGCCCAAAAACAAAAACAACAGCATCAAAACCAAACAAACAAGAAAAAACCCCTAGTTCCTCTTCATAGTATTTTCCTCTTAAAGATATTTCATAAAAATTCTCTTAAGTCACAAGACAATTTCACATGCTTAAGTGGCTAAATTGTCACTATTACAAGAATCAGAAGAAAGGAAAAATGGTAAAAAAAAAAACCCACAACACTAAAAAATGGCCAAAATTTTAAAAAGAATATCAGATCTTTTTCATACAAAATAAAAAATGCACCTCTTAAGAAGATGATAAGTGAATATGAAGTAGTTACACTGACAATTTAATAGAAGTTCTAAGTAATAAAATCAGCTTGTAAGTACATTTAATGCTGTGACTAATGGAAGAATTTCGGTAATTATGCAGGCTTTTGTTTCAGAATGTACATTCCAACAAGATAATTTTCCTTGATGCACTTGTGCTCCTTTGCACTCTTTAACATGGACCAAAACCTTATCTGCTGTAACTAAGAACATGATGCACACACTTTAGCTAGTCACAGAGCATTTTCGCACAGCTACTTACACACCATTTGCTCAAGACACTTGAGGGGCAGAAATGAAAGGAGTCCAGTATCTGTCAAACTGATCAGACTTTGAGTAACCAAAGGAACTTCAAGTAACACAATCAAAACCAGAATCACTAAGGAATTTTGGGATCCAATCAACTGGACACAAAGGAAAAGCCTTCTGTGATGGAGTCTTTGAAGAAGGGCCCACACCGTGGAGACTTCCAGCTGTCTACACTGGCTTGAGAAGCAGGTGACAAGGTTGATGACCACATCTGACATTTAGAAAAGTACCAGTGAGCATTAAGGTTTATGAGACAGGACTCTGGACTTTGTGGGAGAACTAGTCGACCCTGATCACACACAAGACCTCCATACCGTTTCTGCAGTTCTTCTCATAAACGATGTTGCCATCAGCGTCTTCCTTTTGGCATCTGGGAAATACCAGGGTCACCACAAAGGTGATGGTGGAACCCACCAGAGCCGGTGAGTCACTGGTCAGAGACGCCTGCACATGGCCTCCTAGGACAGAAGAGAGCAGAGGTCAGAGATGAAAGCGATCCTGCTCCTTTTGCTGCTACAAAATAAAACTAAGTCTGTGAAGAAGAACCAGAAGCTCCTTCTGCCTCTGATGGCTCTTTATGATATGGTCATTTGTTTCTTTGATCTCTAACTTTATTTTACAGAGCTCATTATTCTAGAAGAGAAACTTAAAATACCAGACCAGTTAAGGAATTCAGCAACTAAAGAAAAAACATTTACTTAATAATAATAATAATAATGGTGCACATCTGGAGAGCTTGTCTAAGGAACTGAGCTTACAGGGAAGGGCAGCTGGAGGTGTCCTTAGGACATAAGTGGGCTCTCTGGTTCATGCATGAAAAGTATAACTAACAGTTCTGCAAATCCCAGTACCTCCATGATAACAATGAGTGTTGGAAATGATCACTCTGGACAAGAACTGAGTGCTTGAAGTAGGTAAAGGGATATACGTGATGACCTTTATGTATCTGTATTGCAAACCATAGAGAAGAGGGGGAGGAGGAGGAGGAGAAGGAGGAGGAGGAGGAGGAGGAGGAGGAGGAGAATTATTCCTGTTGTAGAGGCAGACTGGAGGTGGGGGTGGAGGGAAGGAAATTGGGGACATTGGTGGTGGGAAATGGGCACTGGTGAAGGAACAGGTGTTAGAACATTGTATGACTGAAACCCATTCGTGAACAACTTTGTAACTGTGCATCTCACAATGACTTAATAATAATTTTTTAAAAACCCTTAAGCCACACTTTTGAGATGGTCCAAAATTACTCTGGAGTCTCAGAACTTACAAAAGAAGGTCATTCCCACAGCAGCTAAATTGCTTAAGGCTAAAGCTGCTGGCTGGTCTCCAGAATATTCCAAATCACCAACTTGTACATTTCTAAGGAGATAAAACAACATTTTGTAGCTTAGAAAATAATTTAGTTAGGATTAAAGAAAGGTGGCAGAATCTAGCTCACCTTCACTCCACCCCCAATTTGAAACAAGAAAACATCATTCTCAGAAACAATAAGAGCCATGGCTACAGCCCATGAGAATTTCTGGGATAGGACACTTCGAATATTGGGGCTGATTCTTTTCATTTACCTTTCCAGGAGTTTTTCCATCTTGAGTCTCCCTTCTTCCATACTGGGTAGAGTTTCTCATTCCATTCGTTTTCATCTGAAGACCAGCCGTCTAACTGGTTGTGCTCCCTCGTGAAACTGGAAGGTGTTTCATTGCTCAGCACGTCACGAAAGCCTGTACCAATATATGAAGAGAAAAATGATTGGTCTGTTCCGTTTCTTCTTTAGTATAATTAACTGGTTCAGGCAAATTTTCATTTCATAAGGTTGGAAAGCACTTTTTTCAAATAGGCCAAGCAAATAAAGGTACTTAATTCCCACCTCTGTGCCCACCCCCCCACCCCCGCCCCACACACACCCCAGAGGGCTGGGTAAACATCATGATGAGCTGAAGGGATGCTTTGCTTCTCAGCGCTGCATGATCTTCTAGGTCACACCCCTAGGTGTGACCTGCATCTGCCACTCCCCCTACCTCCCACCACACACAATTTTTTTTAATTATTGTAATTTTTTAAAATTATTGTAAATACCCATGCTTTCAAGCATGCAGACCCTACCTCTGCATGAAGGAAGGTAAAATTTCAAAGTATTTCTCAGTTATCATTGGTATCTCAATACAGATCTGGAGCCTCTGATTGATGTTTGAATCTCTCTCTTTTTTTGGGGGGGGGTCACACCCAGCAATGCTCAGGGGTTATTCCTGGATCTGCACTCAGGAATTACTGCTGGCGGTGCTCAGGGGGTCATATGGGATGCTGGGAATCTAACTTGGGTCGCCAGCATGCAAGGCAATCACCCTACCCGCTGTACTATTGCCCCTGTTTGAATCTCTTTAGAAAAACTCTGACCCCAATGAGCTGAATGATCTGATCATCTTTGGCATCTTTTCCCATCCCAAACTTTCCCTGAAAGAATGGCAGACTTAGGAATTCCTCAAGGATTCCAAGAGATTCATGCAGCTCTCACGTGCTCTTTCCCACCTGGGCCAGTTCACCCCTTCTTAGGCAACCTGGTGGTCCCCCTCTCCCAGAGGGTCACCCTGTTGATGCTGAACTTAATGTGGATACCCAAGAGGCATAGCACACTGCAGCCCACTAGACTCAGAATGATCCTCTGGCCTCAGCCGCCCCAGCAGCTGGGACTCCGGAACCTCACCATGGCCATGCTGCACACAGCTCTGAAGAGCCAACTGCTGATCAACCTAAAGGTTCACAGCCCAGGGCATGGTTTGCGTTGGAGAATGTTCCACAGGAACTTGCATCATTTACATTTCTGGAGAGAGAGAGACAGAGACAGAGAGAGAGACAGACAGAGACAGAGACAGAGAGGCAGAGAAAGAGAGACAGAGACAGACACAGAGACACAGAGATAGACAGACACAGACACAGACACATGCAGATATGTTGGGATTGAATTATTGGATCTAGGGTCATACCTACAAGGATTCAAGCGAGTATTCTGCAGGAGCTATACCACCAGCCAGAGGAATTTTTTTTTTACATAGGGTTTGTGCCAAGTTGGTTTGCCAGTGTTGTGAAACAACCTCAACCCTCCTGATTTTCTGTGCACTTGTTACTTTATAACAGAGAGAGGCATGTTGAAACCTTCCATTCTGATGATGGATTTCCCAATTTGAGAACTTCTTCTTTCAGTTGTGTCAGTTTTTGGCTTGGTCTTTGAAGCTCTGCTTAGGATGTGCTGTCCCTTTAATGAGCTGTTTTTTTTTTCTTTTTTTGCTTTTTGGGTCACACCTAGCGATGCTCAGGGGTACTCCTGGCTTTGCACTCAGGAATCACTCCTGGCGGTGCTCGGGGGACCATATGGGATGCTGGGAATCGAACCTGGGTCGGTCGCATGCAAGGCAACCACCCTACCTGCTGTGCTATTGCTCCAGCCCCGTTTTTTTTTTAATCATCAAGAATCATCTTTGCTTGTTTTTGTGACTTCTGATGCTTTGTTGGGGATTAGACCTAGCTGTGCTTGGGGGACCATATGGTGCTCAGGTCTATAACCCAAGGCCTCCTGCAAGCCAGGCACACACGCTAGTCATTTCAATTCTCTCCTGGGTTCTTTAATTAATGTTTTTGTGTTCCTGGAGGTGGGAATACATACCAAGGAGTGGAATAGCAGGATCGTATGGAAATTCTATTATTTATTTATTGGTGGTGGGGGGCATACCCAACAATGTGCAGGTATTACTCCCGTGTATGGGAGTACTCTCCCTTTTGAGGTGCTGGGGGTACTATGTGTGAAGAGAGGGGCGAATCTGCTCCTGTATGCTAAGCATACACTCTATTCCTTTAAACTATCCAGCCTTCCCTTCTTCTCTTAGATATGACTTGGTTTGATCTGGGATGTTGCTCCAATGTTAAAAATATTTAATCCGGTTTTTTTTGCTTGTTTGTTTTATTTTTTGGCCATACCTGGCAATGCTCAAGGATTACACCTGGCTCTGAACTCAAAAATTACTCTTGGTGGTGCTCAGGGGACCATACGGGATGTTGGGGATTGAACCTGTGATGGCCATGTGCAAGGCAAACACCCTACCTGCTGTACTATTGCTCCGGGTCCTCCAATTACTTTTTTTTTTAATTCTTAAAATACTTTACTGGGTTCCCTGCCCCCCTTGGACAAAGTCAGATACTTAGCTTTGATCTACAAAGGAAGCATCACCTAACACTGTGTACCTCATGAGTTCATTAAGATCTATATTTGCATGATCACTGTAAGTTTCAAGTCTCATGACCCTGTTTTTAGCTCTAGAAACTTATAAGCCCCCATCAGTGTGTGACCTCTGGACCTCAACGTGTGATCCCTCTTACATTTATCTAAAGTTTCAAAGATTTATCTCACTGATTTTTTTCTCAATCCCTGACTGATCTTAAAGCAAACTTCTCAAACAGTCTTTTTGCCACATAAAATAACTGAGGGCACTGAAAGAAACAAGTAAAATTTAGCTACACAAAGAAGGGTAGATAACATTTAAAAGATACTTGTACTTAGAACACTAAGGCAATATTTAACTTATGTAATGGAGATAAAAAGAAAGGAAAGGATGAGGTAGATTTTTACTATGTTCTATGGTGTTCTATGGGAACATTACTTAGGACTTACGATTCTTTATTCTTTATTAAACTTTGTTCTTGTTTCTTACATCAATACATTACAAACTGGTGTCCAAATCAATATATTCACTGTTACAGTTATGAATCATGACTGTTCAAACTTCCTTCTCATTTGGCAGGATATTAGAGGAGGGTTTCAAAATTTATTACTTTGAGTAAGTTATTCTTGAACTCCTGAGAAAGTATTGCGTGAATTTCTCAAATCAATTTTCAAAATAATTGCTTCCAAGAATGAAATATCTTTAATATAAAGAATATAAATATTTTGAATTCATAATATTTTCTTGAGGGAAGCACCCCTGGCAGGTCTCAGGGATTGCTCAGTGCTTTTCTCTGGAGAGTCTCTCTAGAGGTGTTGGAGAATCTCCTCCAATTACTTTTTTAATTTTTTTCTTTTGGCTTTTTTTTTTTAATGAAGGCCACATTCTATGTTCTTCTGGGTTTACTCCTGGATCTGGGTTCTAGACCTGTAGTCCTGAAAAACTGTTTCCGTTTGAAAACAATCACTCAGAAAAGTCAGAAAATGTGTGTCTATCAATAAATATTTATAACTAAAAATTTGCTGTAATAGAGTCAGAGAGCAGTCAGGTATTTTTGCTTTTTGTTTGCAAGTCGCACTGGGTTGTGCTCGGGGCACTGTGTGAAGTGCCAGGTATTGAACTGAGGTTAGCTGCGTGCAAGGCAGTGCCTTAATCTCTGCACCATATTTTATTCTGACAGGTATACAGTAACTTATCATGTGTTTTTATTATTACTTAAAATCATGAGGTCAGAGAGGGGGTGGTAATAGAGAGGGAGAGAGAGAATAGGGTTGAGGCACTTGCCTTGCACTCACTAGCTATGGTTCAATCCCTGGCACTGTATATGGTACCCTGAGCTCCATCAGGAGAGATCCCTGAGCATGAGAACAGAGCCTAGGAATAAACCCTGAGCACTGCCTGGTGTGGCTCAAAAATAAAGCAAATTTTAAAAAGGAAATTATAAGCAAACTGAAAGAAAAGAGGGATTGGGGCACGGATGGAGTCACAGCTACACCACTGATTTTACTTTCAACCAACACTCCAGCACAGAGGACTGAGAGTTATCTATCCTGCAGATTTCTGCACTTTCTTCTTCTTGGTCTTCTTTTATTAGAGAAAGGCTAGGAATAGTTTGGTGTCTGGTACACTATTAATTCCTATCCTTCCTTGTTTCTTCTGCTGTCCAGGGCATGTCTGGTTTTGCTGATTCTGGTAGGTTGGGATTCCTTCCAAGCCAACAACCAAGCCTCAGCCCCAGGCACATCTCTTTTATTGAGCAAAAAAAGGGCCACGGAAAAGGAACCATCACTTTCCAGGTGGCAGTTCTCTGCGGTCCCACCTCCCCAGCATGTAGACTAGAGGGGAGTCTTCTTTGGGCATTGCACGGAGGGAAGTCGCCTGCTCCCAGGTACCTCTGGTGTCCCAACCTCCTTGTAGGAGCCAAGGTTACAGAAGCCAGGCCATTTATCTCTGCAAACTGGGAAACTGAAAGCTCAGCCAGAGGGCCTAAGTCACTGTGGTTCAACTCCAGGGCACCAAGTCCATCTGTGTCCGACCGCAGGAAGGAAGAATGTGTGGCTTGAGGCAAGTTCATCCCCCTCGCTGTGGTCTGTTTCCTCACCAGGGACTCAGGACCCTCATGGCTGGCTCCTCCCTTCCTGGCACTCCCTGAGGATTCCTTTTTCAAAGGCAGGGTGGGGTGAGGGCAGGGCGACCCAGCTGCAGAGCACTCGGGGGCACCCATGGCTCTGCACCCTCCATACCTGCCCAGACAGATTCTGCAGAAAAGTTACAGGACTTTTTCTGGGCTCTGGAGAGTGTCCACCGGGCTGAGTGCATGCTTGGCAGACAATGGCCCAGAGTGACCCTCTGGGAGCCTGGGAACATCCCAGGCCCAGAGCTGGGAGCGGCCTGAGAACCACAGACTGTGCCAACCAAATCATAAAGGGCATTTCTCCAGAAAGGAGAGGGCATGAAACCAGCGGAGACAAGGGCACCAGAACTGCACGGAGCAGGTGAAAAGCAAGATTTCTCCCCTGCGGACTAAGGAGAGGCTCTGGTGAGGGGTGCCGTTAGGCAAGAGCAGAGATTGGTGCTGTGGGCAAGGGGGTGCCAGTTGTTTCTCAGCTAACCCCTCCTCCATGAAGTCCTTGGGAGTTTCTCTAGTGAGCATCTCTCCTCTATTGGAGTGAGGGAGGGAGCACTGTGGGGTGAGGTATCATTCCCTTCTTCCTTCCACCCCCCAGTATGGGCTCCCCTAGGCCCACACCCGCCACTCTTCCTTGCCTTCACTCCAGTCTCGAGAGGAGCAGCAGGTCCGGACTCACCTCCAATGATTCTGATTCCACTGACCTGCATATCAGCTTCACTTCAATCATAACAAGTGCCCATTGGAGTATGTGTGTGTGTGTGTGTGTGTGTGTGTGTGTGTGTGTGTGTACGTGTGTTGTGGGAGTCTTGGGCAGACCCCTTGCTAGGTAGAGCGAGATCTGGCAGGTTCTTGAGGCAGCATCTGTTCAACTCGGTTCTAGGACTGTCACTCTGTGGGCTTGTTGCCCAGCCATCCTGCCCAGGTGACAGCAGAGAAGGGGTTAGTCTCTAAGTTCTGGAGAAATGTCAAGTCCCCACTCTCCTGCTGGGAGGCAGAAGGTCACCAGACAGAAAAGCCTTTGCGAGCTTTTTACTTCCCACAAGTCTGGGGCAAAGAATGGAGCTGGATGGAGGCTTTTTGGGGGGGACATTCTCAGTGGTTTTTGAAGAAATGCGAGAACTCTTAGACCGGAGCTCCTGAGCCTGTTACTGTGGCCCCCTGATCCTCTGTGTGGCCCTGGGTCCTATCTACTGACCACCGGGTCTCACACTATGGCCCCCATTTACATAATTTTGCCTCTGACCCATCTTGGTCACCTGGGGAGGCGGGTGAGAAATGATGCTCTAGAAGACCGGCTTCCTGTATTTTGTTTGGGGACCACATCAGGCTATGCTCAGGGATGAGTCCTGGGGATGCTGGGGGAAACATGGGGCCGCAGGCAAGGAGAGCTCTCTGCCTGCTGTAGCATCATTGTCGCTCCGGCCTCAAGGCCAACCCCAACTTCCGACGCGGCACCTGCACCAGAAGTCAGGGAGAAGAGTGGAGCAGGCTCCGAGTTACTCACGTTTGGCAGCATCCAGCGGCACCGTAGTCGTGGCCAGAAGCAGGAAGGCCAGCCAGCAGAGGTCCATGCTGTGTCTTCCAGCCCCAGGTGACCTGGGCTTCGCGGAGCTGCCGGGCTCCTACCAAGGGAACAACTGTGCGCCTCTGGGCTCCGGAGAGCCCCCGCGCCCGTTTTAATTAAACGCAGGGCCTCGGGGCGATCATGTGATGGTATTAAGCAGCACTGCCTGATCTGGTCTCTGGAGCCCAGGCTCTCAGAACTCGTGCTTCTGACTCACGCTCTCTGAGAATCTCTTTCTGGACTGTTCATGTGTCCATCGCTTCAGGGTGATTCTACAAGGCCATGCAAAGGGACTTTCTAGGACAAAAGAAAATCGCACTCCCCACCCTAAACTCATTGATTAGCAACTTGCTGCTGTGCTTCCTCTTTCTTTCTTTCTTTCTTTCTTTCTTTCTTTCTTTCTTTCTTTCTTTCTTTCTTTCTTTTTTTTTTTTTGTGATGGTGGTGGAGGCACACAGCAGTGCTCAGGGCTGACTACTGGCTCTGCACTCAGAGATTGCTCCTAGCAGGGCTGGGGACCATATAGGGTGACGGGGATGAAACCCTGGTCAGAAGCATGCCAGGAAAGTATGTAAAGCATGCTGTACAAGTCTGGTTCCTGCTGGGCTTCCTGACTCTTTCAATCACTGAGCTCAAGGAAGATGTTAAAATTTTTCCTTCCTTCGCTTGTTAAACAGTGGGTACCTGTGTTTATACATCCCCTCCTCCAAGAAGAGACCAAGATAGAGGGCGGTATCTTTTCAGTAGTTGAACATTGTGAGCTCCAGATGTGGGCAATAATAACATGTGTCGTGCCAGATGTGCTTAAAACAGCCCGGGAGCTGGGCCATTTACTGAAAAGCGCATGGAGCATACCTGTGCAAGCTCACATCACTTTGGGAACAACCTGCACCTTCTTTTGCATTCACTGCTCCCAAAACATTTGTGTTTTGTGTCGCTCAGGGGGCAGTTGCATAAAACAGAAAGCCTATTTGTTACATGTCATAGGAAGCAGATCTCAAATGTGAAGACAAGCTGGTCTGAAACACACATTTTATACAACCAAATTGCTGCTGGTTACAGAATGTGCAGAAGTATGGCCACACAAACACTTGGCTGCACAGCCAACAGCTGTTTTCAGGACCTGGAAGAATCCAGTCAGGGTCAAACAGAGAAGCTCTGAAGCCCTGATTGATGCTCAGTTGTGCTAATGAGGACTGGGAAGGAAATAGTCACATGCAGAATATAAGGGACTAATGCCCAAAGGCAATAGAAATGAAGCGCAGGAGAAGTGATCCCTAGCAGGACAGGCAGGGACAGGCTGGGTTGGGGCATAGGTCATGGAAGGGACCACTATGACAATGATAGAGGGAAGTGGTCACTCTGGACAAGAACTGGGTTCTGAAAGGAGGGAAAGTGACATGCATGATATCCATCAGTAACAGTACTTTAAACCACAGGGCCCAAAAGCGGTGGGGGGTGGGGGGGAGGGAAGGAAAAAAAAAGTGCCTGTTGTAGAGGCAGGCTGGGGGAGAGGGAAACTTGGACCCTGGCAGACAGATTGGTGTTGGAACATTAGCCATCTGGAACTCAATCATGGGTAATTTTGCAATTTATGGTGATTCAGTTTAAAAAAAAGTTCTCCTAGAATTTAAGCATCAAAAAACAAAACAAAACAAATAATAGTCTGAAATGGACGTCCAAAGGTCAAGGATGAGGGTAAGCCCACCCCAGGGCTACACCAGACCCTCGCTTCTCCCTTCACAGCCTTTGCAGCAAACACCAGGGAAAAGAAGCCAGGGAGGTCATTATTTGTGGGAAAACCTGTTTCCAGATACAAAAGAAGAAACAAATAATGGAAATGCTGGTTAGGTTTTTTTTTTTAATTGTCTGTAGCACTATCTGTCACTGTCCTCCCATTTTTCACCGATTTGCTGGATCGGGCACCAGTAATGTCTCCATTGTGAGACTTGTTGTTACTGTTTTTGGCATATTGAATACGCCATGGGGAGCTTGCCAGGCTCTGCCATGTGCGCAGGATACTTTCAGTAGCTTGCTGGGCTCTCCCAGATGGACGGAGGAATCGAACCTGGGTCGGCCACGTGCAAGGCAAACATCCTACCCGCTGTGCTATCGCTCCAGCCCCCTTTTTTAAAAAAAAAATTATATTTTTTAATTGAATTACCATGAGATACATAGTTCCAAGGTTGTTTCATGATTGGGTTTCAGTCATACATTCCAACAACTGGCCCTTCACCAGTGTACATTTCCCACCACCCATGCTTATTAGTTTTATGTGATAATAATTATATAGTTCTGTTTCCCTTTTTTTCCCCTTTGATTTTGTGTTCCTCAGAAGTTATTCTCAGCTTTGTGCTCAGGGATCACTCGTGGCGGGACTTAGAGAGCCAAATAGGGTGCTGGGGATCTAACCCAGATCAATTGTGTCCAAGACAAGCGCTCTTGCCCCTGTACTGCCTCTCCAGTCCTTGTGACTTTTATTTTATTTTTTTTTCTATTTGGGTCACACCTGGCAATGCACAGGGGTTACTCCTGGCTCTACACTCAGGAATTACTCCTGGTGGTGGTCAGGGGACCATATGGGATGCTGGGAATCAAACCCGAGTTCGCTGCATGCAAGGCAAACACCTTACTCGCAGTGCTATCGCTCCAGCCCCTCCTTGTGACTTTTATAATTAACAAAAAGCTTTTCAGTTTAAGAATAAATGACAACAGGATTTTTTTTTCTGTTTTGTTTTTGGACCACACCCAGTGGTGCTCAGGAATTGCTCTGGACTCAGGAATTGCTCTGGGCAGTGCTTGGGGGATCATATGGGTTGTCAGGGATTGAAGCCCAGACAGCCACATGTGCAAGGCAAATGCCCTCCCCACTGTATTCTCTCTCTCTAGCGCCCTCAAGGTGCTTTTTTTAAAAAAAAATTGAATTCCACCTCATGAAATATTTGAAGCCATACATTGAAAGCAGGGAACCATCTTGGCAGCAACAGGATTGTCCTGTTTGAAAACAACGTCACGGAGAGAGTCCACTGCTGAAGATGTCCTAGAGGCATCCAAGCATCGGGGCTGGTGTCAGTCCTGTGGTGGTCAGCTCCACCCCCCACCTCCTCCCCACCCAAACCAGGAGCTATGGGAATCAGGGGGTCACCATGTTGTGTCCCCAAGCAGTGGCAGGACTGGGGATGTTCACACTTGAGTTTCAGAGTTTGCTCCATTTCAAACGGGTGTTTCTATGGACAGCAGTATCAGTGCAGGCTCTTTCTGCCCCTTTTTTGTAAACAGCTGTTGTTCATGTTCCCTGTTAACACCATCTTCAACTACCGACACCCGGAGGTCTAGTCTCTTCCATTCTGGGAGCCAGACGTGAATGAATTCTCACTTGGTCCAAATCAAAGTGGCAGCAGGAGGAGGCGCTTGAGAAGCCTTCTTCCTTCCTTTCCAGCTTCTCCGGTTTCCCCACACTACCTGCTCGGTGGCTCAATCCATCCCCAAAGCCAGCTAAGGCGGTGGGGGTTTCCTAGATCCACACACACTCTAACCCTCACACCTTCCTCTCCCGTGTCTGAGGCCTGGCGATGACCCAGGCCCCACCTGCATAATCCCACCAGATCCCTTTAAAGTCAGTTGATGAGCAGTCATAATTCTACCTGCAACCTTAATCCCCTCCCTTATCATAACACAAATTCCTGGGTTCCACAGATTAGGATTTGGACACCTTTGGGGAGAGGGCATTATTCTGTCACAATCATACAAGCAGGCGATTTAGCAAAATATTCCATGTGCCAAGGGTGTGGGCTGAGAGGTGCGCTGGGAATTTCCTCCCGAAGGTTATAGACTTGTTGGAACACAGCCTCTGTTTGGCAGAGGAGAAAGGCAAGAAAAACCTCAAGGTACAGGAATCAGTTCAAAGGGAGAAAAGGACCACGTGACAGCCTGTTCTAATGGGGGCTTTTTAATGGGAGGTAATCAGAGTCACGGCTTTCAGATTTAAGCCTTGAACAAGTGACTCAGAGGCCCCTGTTTCTCTTTAGTTCTGGGGCCTCTCCTGTCTGGCCATTCTCTGCATGAGTCATTCTGCTCCTGTTCCCAGCTCCACTACATGCTCCCATTACTCTTCCACCAAATCATTTTTTCGATACTTCTCAGGGCCAAAGGAGAACATGAGTGACAACAATCATGAGTCCTTTCCTGAGTACCTGTGATCACAAAGTGGCAACAGCTGTTGTTAGGGGCATAATTTTCCACTAGAAGGAATAGGACACTTGATGTGGGCAAAGAATATTCTTTCTTGGAATGTGATCTGCAAACCCTATTTGGGGGGTTGGGCTGGGCAGTGCAGATTCCTGACAGTGCCCTGGGGGACCACATGCAGTGTCAGGAATCAAATTCAGGTCCACTGCATGGAAAATAAGTGTCCTAATCACTGAACTATCTCTCTGGCCCCTGCAAACCCTTTTTTAAATTTTTAAATACATGATGTTTTTTGGCCCTGTTTGAAATAGCTCCAGTGAGTTGTAATAGGTGTAGAAAAATAAAGTATCCTACTATTAAGTCCTGCTTTTTGGGGCTCTTTTGGTTTGTTTTGTTTTAGGGCCACACCTGAGGGCGTGAAGGGCTCAGGGGACCATATAGGATAAAGGAATCGAACCTAGGTTGGCCATGTGCAAGCCAAGCACTGTACCAACTGTACTGTTGCTCTGGCCCCTAGCTTTTTTTTTTATGTGGGGGATGGTACACCTGGCCATGCTCAGAGGTTATTATTGGCTTTGTGCTCAGAAATCACTCCTGGAGGGCTCAGGGAACCTAATTCAGGTTGGCAAGTCAAGCACCATACCCACTGTTTGTTTTTGTTGTTTTTTTTTTCTTTTTGGATCATACCCTGAGATGCTCAGGGTTACTTCTGGCTCTGCACCTGGGAATTACTCCTGGGGACCATATGGGATGCCAGGGATATAACCCGGGTTGGCTGCATGCAAGGCAAAAGCCCTCCCCATTGTGCTATAGCTCAGATTCTAGTTTGTTTTGTAAGAGAGAAAAACCTCACATGATGACCTACCCTAGTAAGGGCTTTTAAACAGCTTTTTTTCTTAATGAAAAATAGTAACCATCTCAGAGTTTAATTTAGCAATCACCCTTGTAGACCTGCTTTTTCTATTCCATCACCCAGGCAAGACATGAACAGTAATCTTTGGTCTTAAAGGATCATAGGGTAAGATATTAAACCAAGGATCAGGTGGTCGTAAGAGACACTTTAAAAATGTATATCCTGTAAACTTTCAGATGCACACAGAAATAGAATAACATACTCAGTCTCCACATTCACCACCATCGCCTCAACAATCATGGATGTGCAGATATCTTGTTTTATCCCCACGTCCCCGCATGGATATCTGATGGACAATTGTAAACTCAAGTATAAACATCAATGGTTTTTTGTATTTAAATTAAAACATTTAGATAGAGCTGAAGAAGTTTATGGAGATGGGAGAGACAGAGAAGTCTATGGAAAGACTATGTATCCCTTCACGTCACTATTGAGTGATGAGTTAAATTGAATAGGCACAGAGAAGCCTGCAGAGCTCTCCAGGGGAACATGTTTCAAGCGGGAAGATACAGAATGAATAAAAGGAACATTTTAAAAAATGGAATGAAGGGACTGGAACTCATTGTGGGAGGTCTGTGTTGGGTCCCTAACGCTTTTGGGAGTGATCTCTGAGCTCCAGCTAGGAGTAGCCCCTGAGAACCACTGGGTATGCCCCCACTTCTCCACCAATAAATAAAGTTTAAAACAGTCAAAACGGAATGCATGCTAAAATGTAGAGGAACCTGAATCACATGTTAAGTACAAGCAAGCAGACACAAAAGGTCACATATTGTATGCTTCTATTTACATGAAATTTAAACACATCCAAAGGAAGAACAGATTGGTGAGTGCCAGAGGCTGCAGGGAGAGAATGGGAAGTGATTACTTAATGAGGATGGAGCTTTCTTCTGCGTGATGATATTCAGAACTAGCTAGAGGTCATTGCACAATGCCACAAATATGCTAAATCATGCTGCCTGTTCATTTTTTTCATAATTTTATTTATTTTTTCTTATATTTATTTATTGAATCACTGTGGGAAAAGTTACTAAGCTTTCAGGTTTAAATCTCTGTCATACAATGATCAAACACCTTTCCCTTCACTAGTAAACATTTTTCACCACCAAGAACCCCAATATACCCCCCTCCCACCCCTCCCAATGCCTGTGAGGCAGATGATTTCTACTTAACTCTTTTCTTCATTGATTACATTCATTATTTCGATGAAAGATACACCATTATTGTTTAGAATTTCCCCTGCAACAATCAGAATTGCTGAAAAGGCATTGTGAAATACTTTGTTTTCTATAGCTGGTTATGAGAATCATATAATGTCATAAGGCAGCGATTTTGGATTTCTGCAAAGAGCCAGATTAATTACGAGACTGGTTTCTGTGTGTCTGGTGTTATGGCTGTGCCAGAGAGCTGCTTGGGGGGGCAACTCATGACCTCGGTAGGCATGAAGGACAAGCCGGTACCGCCCCTCTTCCCATGAGACTGCAGTTGCCCCATCACCGCTGCTCATACCTGGCTTTCCTATAAGCTCTGAGCCAGTGGCCACCTTGCTGCCGGGGGGGGGGGGGGGGGGAAAGGTGGAAGGGAGCAACACCCTTTACCTCCCGGAGAGGCATGGCGCCGTTGTTTAACACATGGTCCATTCACTTTTCTTCTGCAAGCTGCTGGGCTCTGGACTAAGTCCTTTTGCCTCTGGAGCCATGGTCATGCCGGAGGGCCGCTTGTGGGGGCAACTCATGACCTCGGTAGGCATGAAGGACGAGCCGGTACTGTCCCCCTTCACATGAGACTGCAGTTGCCCCCTTACCACCGGCTCAAACCTGCTTTCCAATAAGCTCTGAGGCTGCGGCCACCTTGCTGCGGGGGGGGGGGGGGGGAGGCGAAGGGAGCAACACCCTTTCCCTCCTGGGGAGGCATGGCGCCGTTGTTTAACGCATGGTCCATTCACTTTTCTGCCACAAGCTGCCAGGCTCTGGATTAAATCCTTTTGCAATGGAGCCATGGCCATGCCAGAGAGCTGCTTGTGGGGGTCAACTCGTGACCTCGGTAGGGCATGAAGTACGAGCCAGTACCACCCCCTTCCCATGAGACTGCAGTTGCCTCATCACTGCCAGCTCATACCTGGCTTTCCAATAAGCTCTGAGGTGGCAGTCACCTTGTGTGTGGTCCAGATGCATTTCTGCCAAAAGCCGCTGGGTTTCGAGATTTGTTTCTGAGTCTCTGGGATCACGGCCATTAATCAGCTTGATCAGGAGCCAGAGAGGCCTGATTGTAGGTGGTGACTTGGGGTCTCGTTGGGATGGGGAAGAAAGGGCCAGTTCCACCCCCATCTCGTGAGGCACCATGTGTCTAGTCACTTCAGGCCCAAACCTGACTGTCCAGCGGCCTCTGGAGGATGGCGGTCACCAGTCCGCCAGAGGGAATGGGCTAAGGCACGAAACCTATTCCCATCTGAGTAGCCCAGCATCAGTAACCTACTGCAGGAACAGGACGCATTTCTGCCAAAAGCCTTTGGGTTCCGAGATTCGTTTCTGAGTCTCTGGGATCATGGCCATTAAGCAGTTTGATCAGGAACCAGAGAGGCCATGCCTTCAATTATATAGCTGAGCCGGAGGTGGTTTGTGGGTGTGTCTCCCACATACCTAACTTTTGGCCGTTTACTTTCTTGGTAAACTTTACCCCAAGTTTTGGGGTCTGGCCAAAGGCACAGCAGCAATTTTGGGGTATCTGAAAGTCTGACAGTGCCATCAGGCTGCTGATGCACTCGCCTCACAGGTACAGATTGACCTGCTAGCAGCACCATACCCCCACCTGTTCATTTTTTACAATGGTTAAAATTATATTATGAGAATTTCACCTTGATTCTTTTTGTTGCTACTGTTATTTTTTTTGGGGGGGAGGTCACTCCTGGAGGTGATCTGGAGCCACCAGGGCCATTCTTAAGGATTCTGGGGGGTGCAAAGGATGAAACTCAGAACTGCACACATGGACTACTTGAGCCACGTTTCTGGACCCTTACTTTGTTTTTTTGAAAAAAAAAGAATAAATATAAACAATAAATTTCATGATTACCTTTGTTAGGTGTAACAGGATCAGTGCTAGAAGCTGAAGACCTAAAGGAGACAAAGGCTGCCTTTGTATGGGGCTTACAGTGCAGCAGGAGGCAGGCTCTGGGAGGAAATGAGTGCAGAGGCAGGACAGAAATGCATCAGGGGGCCAGAGAGGTAGGACAGTAGGTAGGGCACTTATTTTGCATGCGGCTGACCTTGTTTCAATCCCTTCATTGTAGGTGATCCCCAGAGCACTCTTAGGAGTGAGAGCACAGAGCCAGGGTAAACCCTGCACAGTCAGATGTGGCCCAAACCACAATCTCCCTCACCCCAAGAAGTACATTGGGATGCACCAAAGCAGATTTTGTTCTATCCATTTGGCAATACTGTCCTCAACGAGTATCATGTGAGCCACATAAATTTCTTTTGGGGAGCACACTCAGCCGTAATCATGCGCTACTCCCTGTGGTGGTGGGGGCCCATGCACTTCCTTCTCTGAGTCAAATTAAGAATTTAAAGTTTTGCGCTATCCTTATTAGTGAAAAGTAAAAAGAAACAGTTGAAATTATTTTTAGTGAAATTTTGGGGGTTGTGTCTCCCAACCATGCTCAGGAGGCCTAGGAGCTCTACCTGGTGGTTATTTTCCAACTGGGCAGGGCTTCAAAGCAAGGGCCTGAGGATGCTGAGTGACTCAGACTTATGGTTCTGGGGATGACCAGGGGTCACCCAGGTGGTACTTGGGGATCCCTTCAGCCACACCCTGCAAAGCTCAGGGGACCAGCGTGCTGTGGCTCTAATCCGGGTTGCCTGCAAGGCAAGTACCTTGCCCTCTGGACCATATGGCCCTGAAACTTAATTTATCCTTTTTTTTCCCTTCTTCTTCTTGGGTTTCACCTGGTGATGTTTAGGGGTCACTTCTAGCTCTGCAGTCAGGAACCACTCCTGGAAGTGCTCAGGGGACCATATGGGATGCTGGGATTCTAACTAGAATTGGCAAATGCCCTACCCGCTGTACTATCGCTCTGGCCCCTGAAACTTATTTTTATACTAAACTTTAAATCTATCTGATTTATCTCCATCTGATTAACATTTTGGGTTGGGGGGGTACACCTGGTGGTGCTCAAGACGTATTTCTGACTATTTTTTCAGGGATCATTCCTAAAGTGCTGGGAATTGAACCCAGGTTGGCCACATGTAAGGCAAGCAGTGCCCCTGCTGTACTATAGGGCTCCAGTCCTGGGATTAACATTCTAACACGTAAACAACATATAACACTACCCAGGATCTCTTTCACATTCCCTTTTCATGCAGAGCCTTTGAATCCTGGTGTGGTGTGCGGTTGGCGCTTAGAGCAGTTCTGTCCAGCACAGCAAGGGTGTGGACTGGCTTCCTGGGTCAGCAGCAGAAGAGCTGGCCAGCACAGTTCTGGAGGGTCAGGGAAAGGGGTTCCTGCCAGTGAAATAGTGTCACCGTCCTCCCCCACCCTGACTGCCTGTGTAGGGAGAGGGAGGTGGAACATGAGGAAGAAGGAGCATGCTTTCATGCCTGGCTGCTGTTTGGGTCAGTGACCAGTTTCCCAGGAGTGGAGATAAAGCAGAGGAAACGTCCAGTTTCCCATTACACATAAGTGATTTAATGACCGCTCCCCACACACCCCGACGGTCCGTCTCCAGACTTCTTTTCAAAGTGGAAATCTTGCAAAACGCAGCTGTAAAACGTTTTCATCTCAACTTAGTCATCGGCACATTGCTCCAGGTAATGGTTCTGTGTTGGCCAAGACTGAGCTCTCACGAGGCAGCAGATTTTCAGAAGTATAAGAATGTTCTCCTCAACCTGCTTTTCATTTTAATCTTATTTTGAAGTGACTCCAGACATACCAGACTTACAGGAATAGTACGAAACTCCAGCATGCTCTCTATCCATACATACCAATCGGAACATTTTGCCCCATTTGCACCCAATCTAATTTATAGACACTTGAATTCTACAGGCGTGGGGGTATGTGTACAAATACGCATGCACCTTAGTGCTTCTTTATGGAGCTGCATTGACAGACATCTTTTTTACTCTTATTTTCTCCAGTGGGTATGTCCTAAGATCAAGGGCATTCTGTTATCATAAGAACAGTGGAATGATTAAAATCAAGAAATTTAGCATCAATACTTCTTAGTTCTTAACTAACTTTCCCATTAACATCCTTTAGGCCAAGTTCCCTCCCAGGTCTGGCTTTAATCCTCGATCATGTGCTGCCTTTTACTGTCTTTTCATTTTCTTAACATGCCCTCATCTACTTTATCTTTCATGATAATGTAGTTTTTAAAAGTACAGCTACTTTCAATAAAAGCCCTTCTTTTGATTTATTTTAATTTTAATTAGCACATAGGTAACATGGGTGTTATAATACTGTTAAGGTTTATGTGTTGGTGGACAAAGTCACCGTAGCCCACCACCACTAAATGGCCACAATCCTCCACCATTACCTTTATGTAATCGCTAGTAGAATCTTCATTTCCCCTGATTCAATCTCACCATGCTGCTTGTTAATCAGGCTTGTAATCCAAGACTGAGGAGTTATCACTGTTCCATACTGTCTTCTACTTCCTTATGTTTCTCTGTATCCCACAGATGAGTGAGAACTTCCAAGTATCTGTTTGGTTTGGGTTTTTCTTTGGGGTGTGTGTGTGTGGGGGGGAGGCAAGAGGGAAACTGGGGACACCACCCACCATCTAGTATTTGTCTCTTTCCCTCTAACCTATTTTGCTTCACACAGTTGCCCTGAAGTTCTAGCCACAGTACAGCAAATTGTATGATTTCATCTTTACTTACAGCTGCACAATGTAGAAAGTTCTTCCTTTGGCTGTGGTCTGATGCTTTCTTATGCTTACATTTAGGCTGTACACTTTGAGTAGGGTTGCCACATGTGTGCTCTTACTTCCTTTCCAGGGCATCACTTCTCTCATTAACTTTTCAACACTTACTGTTCATTAAATTGAAGAGGGCACAAATTAAACAGGAACATATACAAACTCTTAGTCTAGGGCATGGCTCTCGAACATTCTTGTTGATTGAGGTTTGGAGGCCTTAAGTTAGAAACTGTTCCTCTAATTCTCACATACAATATATAAAAGGAATTTAAACTGTACTCACTTAAAAATAACAAGCGTTAGTGGGGAGGGTTTTAGGGCAACTTTCTTCCACAAGGCCAATATGGATTCTATCCCCAGCACCCCGTATGGTTCCCAAGCACTCCTAGGAGTGATCCCTGAGCACAGTTGGGTGTGGCTCAAGCTCCCCCATCACCCAAGATAAAGCAAGCTTATTCTAATTTTACAATACATAGGGGGAAAGTCTGAAAATGTTTAGAATATGTCATAAGAAATATTTCTACAAATGTAGTGAGACATATGCCTCAATTAACATCTACAATAATATACATTTACTTAATATAGCAAATCAGTTTTCTTGTTTGTTTATTTTTGGGCCACACCCTGCGTTTACTCCTGGCTCTGTGCTCAGGAATTATTTCTGGTGTGGCTTGGGGGACCATATGGGATGCTGGGGATTGAACTTGTGTCAGCTGTGTGCAAGGCAAGAGCCCTGCCCACTGTACTATCTCTCCACCCCAGCAAATCAATTTTTATAAGAGGTAATATTCCAGAACCTTCCATGTTGTCTTCTTCACATGACATATTTTCTTTCTTTATGTAAGTATTTTCTTATTTCCCTAGATTTAATCAGTAACTTTATTTAAAAAAATGTATTTTTGGGTAATATTCGCTTCCTTATTGTATTTCTCTCAGGAGTCCTCTCACACCTTCAGAAAGAAAGTTTTTTACATCCCACTGGCCACTAAAGTGCCACTACCCCTCCACAACTATCTCTTACAGCCCTTCTGCCCTGTGTGACTTTGATTCCTGGGATGCCCCTCTGGTAGCCTTGTCCATGGTCTGATTCCAAGGACTAGCTTTGGGTTGATTTTTTCTGTTCTTTTAATTTTTTTTATATCCCATTCAAAATAGATCATTATATATCTAAATAGGTATTTTCTGGGAGGAAGAGGGGGTTCTGGGGATCAAATCAGGCCTTGTACATACTGAACTCCACTCTGGACTGGGCAGTAATTTCCTGTACATCTACCTACCTTCTTCTTATTAATCATGTGACTTCTAAAGCTGATATTTATGAGTAGAACTTGTTTGATGGTGTCTCCCAGATCCCCGTGTTTTGGGCTATTGTTTTGGTCTTGTGCCACATCCAGGAGTGCTCTGGGTTTATTCCTTGCTCTGTGGTCAAGGATATTTCTTGGTGGGCTTGGAGGAACATATGGGATGCCTAGAATTGAACCTGGGTTGGCTCTATGGAAGGCAATCTCCTATCGCCTTACTATCGCTCTGGCCAACACCAGGAATTTTATAAATTTTTCGTGGCAAACCTGTGCCAAGCCAGTGGGGCAATGTCTTTCCAAGAGTAAGTGCTGACTTCTTATTTCTGTGTCTCATCTGGTGATTTTCACAATACATTTTCACTGCTATTACATCTGTTAGAGCCATCCATGATCAGTGATCTTTGATGTTAGTATTATAATTATTTTGGAAGTAACTGCAGGTGGGATGGAAATTGCAAGAGAATTATAACTAGGACTGGGACCTGAATTGTGAGCAGTGGCTGCTATAATAGGATGAGGATTGAACGGATGAGACATTGCTTCTCATACATGCCCTGAGAAAGGGGTTTCTTGAAATGGAAGCTCTTGCTGGTGAAAATGCTGTGAAGATGGTCAAAGTAACAACAGAGAATTTAGAATTTGACACCAATGGAGCTGGCGCAGCAGTGGCAGGCTTCAAGAAGAGTGAGTTCAATTTGGAAAGAAGTTTTCCAGTATGTAAAATCCTATTAGACAGCTGGCGCATGGCAGAGAAATCCCGAGGAAGCACGCTTTACAGTGATATTGGTGGGAGGTGAGTCCTGGAGATCAGACCCAGGCCTCTACTGCTGAATCACCTTCCCTTTCCCCCAGTGATGTCCTGTTTAAGGAAGTCAGCATCCCCAGTCTTCAACAACCTTCACCCTGATCCGTCAGCACCATTACCCCAGCTAATAGGTTATTTATGATTCATTGAGTCTCACGTGATGATCAGTATATTTTGGCCATAAAGTTTGGGTGGGTTTGTGTGTGCGTGTGTGTGTGTGTGTGTGTGTGTGTGTGTGTGTGTGTGTGTGTGTTGGGAGTTGATCCCAGACCCTCATACATACAAAGCAGAAGCTCTATCATTAAGTTACAGCCCAACCAATGATAAGTTTCTGTTCACTTAAAGTACCTATATCATTAAAAGACATATTTTGTACACTTAATAGACTATAGTATAGTGTGACAATTATTATATACCCTGGAAAACTGAAAAATTTGTGTGATTATTGCAATCTTCACTTCACTGCCATGATCTGGACTGAACTGGCTTTTTTGGGGGGTTGGGGGAATATACCTGATAATGCTCACAGGTTACTCTTGGCTTTGCACTCAAAGATCACTCCTGGTGGGCTTGGGGGACCAGATGGTGTACTGGGTATCGAACTCAAGTTGGTCACATTCAAGGTAAATGCCCTATCACCTGTACTATTGCTCCAACCCTAACTGAATTGGGTTTACCCCTGAATATGGCTATTCCAAGCAATGGTATGCTTTTATGAAGCCTTTATGTGAAATGACCAGTAACAACAATAACAAACAAATATTTTTGGAAAAGGTTTAGACAGTTGAAAGTATCGTAGCTATAAATGAATTTCTGGGAAAAGTTTGGTCCAACTACAACTTGTGGCAGTCCCTGATGCTTTGTTGCTTGTTTTGTGGTACTAGGGATCGAACCCAGATCTCACGTGCTTACAGCTGAGTCACCATCCTGGAAGCTTAAAAGCACAGATTAATTTTGTTGTGCAAGGCAAGCACCTTATGCCTGTAATATCTCTCTGATCCTGCTTTTCTGAATCTTAATGGCAGATGGGACTTTTAAAAAAGTTGGAAAGCACTGGTATATGGAGCAGATAGAACAACTAAATGTTTAACAAAGGTTAGAAAGGCACCACATCCTCTCATTACAGACTTGACATTTCGAGATTTCTAAGTTTAAAAGCTCTATTATGGGGGCCTGAGTGATAGCACAGTGTGTAGGGTGTTTGCCTTGCACGCAGCCAACCCGGGTTCAATCCCCGGCATCCCACATGGTCCTCCAAGCACTGCCAGGAGTAATTTCTGAGTGCAGAGCCAGGAGTAACCTCTGAGCAACACTGAGTGTGACCCCAAAAGTATAAACAAATAACTTGCTGGTTTGAAAAAAAAAGATTTATTATGTTTTTGGCTCGGCCTTCCTCGGCCAGACCTTCATGTGCTCTCTCTGTTGGGTATAGGTTCACAAATTGTAGGTAGGAGGTGGAAGTCTGGAGAATGGAAGGGCCTGTCCATCAGGCTCACTCAGAAGTGGGTGCTGATTCAGGAGGTGGAGATCACATGCTGGGCGCGGGCCTCAGGCGCCCTCAGAACCCAAGCGTCCACACCCCCGTTTCTCTCTTCTATATGCAGCAGTTGGAAGTCATTACTACAGTTCTGTCAGATTGCTTATTTTACAATGGCAGATCGTTCAGGTGGTTCTGATGAGCACTGATGAATAGGAATTGTTGACAACTGGTCTCACCCCGGGGTACTACTGAACTTAGGCTTCCGGCTACATGATTTGGCAGCAGCAAGAAGGATCCTCACTGTGGAACACTGAATCTCATTCGAAAGGGCTGAGCAGAGGACCAGATCGATATTCAGTGGAGAGGATGTTTGGCTTTCACACGACCAATCCGGGTTTAATACCTGGTACCCTATATGGTCCCCTGAGCCCCCCTGAGCATGATCCCTGAGCATGGAACTGGAAGTCCTGAATACTGTGGGTATGGTCTAAAAACCAAACAAACAAAAAAAAGAAGAAAAAAAGGGGGGGGGGCGCCAAGTACAACTCTTTGGTATTTCAGTGACTTGAAAATTTTCTGTAAAAATAAGTTATCTGGGTTTGGAGACATAGTACAGTAGGGAGGGTGCTAGCCTTGCATGTAGCTGACATGAGTTCAATCCCCAGCACTGCATATGGTCCCCAAGTCCACCAGGTGACATGCAAGAACAGAGAGGAAGAAGTAAGCCCTGAGAACTGCTGGGAGTTCCCTTCCTTTACAAAAGGAAAAAATTAGTTATCAGTCCAGAAAGATAGTACAGGGGTTAAGGTGTTTGCCTTGCACACAGACCATTTCTATTCCCAGCACAGCAAATGTCCTCCAAGCATTTCTTGGAGTGATTCCTGAGCACAGAGCCAGGTACGCCCCAAGCATTGCTAAATGTAACCCAAAGACACACCCTAATAAATATAAAGAAGTTATCAGTCAGGTGCTGGATATATGCCAGTGCTAGAGCACTTGCCTGGCATGTGTGCAGCCCTGGGTTTGATTCCTAGTACTGAAAAAAAAAGTTACTAGTCCTTTCTTGCATTTCTTTGTTTTTCGAGACACACTTGGCAGTGCTCAGGGCTTACTCTTGGCTCTGCACTCAGAGATCATTCCTGATGACCTGGGGGGGATCATATGGGGTGCCAGGGATCCAATTCAGATTGGCCACATGCAAGGCAAGCACCCTATTCCTATACTCTTATTGCTCTATCCCAAAAGTTATCAGTCTTAATGGAAAGTTGAAGTGAAGCTATAGCTTGGTTCTACTCCCATTAGTTTTTCTCAAAATTTTTAAAGTAAATTCTTTGTTTTACTCCCATTAGTTCATAGGGCCTACGATGTTGTGCTCAGTATTTGTGTGCAGGAGACCTGGGTTCAGTTCCCAGAATCACACACACACACACACACACACACACACACACACACACACACACACATACACACACACACACAGAGCTCACATTTCTTTTGCCCTCTCCCCTGATGCCATTTGAGTTTTGGATGACTTCTGTTCTTTAGAAAGGGGTCATGGCCACCAACTCCAACTCTTTGAGGGGAGTATGCTGAGAGCATATTTTCTCTCCTATAAGTGGGAGGTAAACTAGTTCAAGGTCTTTGTTCAAGCTGCTGCCACTTTTCTGACCTTGGAGATAGTCACAAAGGGAGGCACAGTGGCCTGACAAGGTAGGGCTATAAGTGAACCCCGCTAAGCCATGACTCATGGCCAGCACAACCTCTGGATGTTTCATCACTCGTCATGTGAGAGTGACAAACCCTAGCAGTGGCACAGAGTGCTACCAACAGTGTCCAAAATGATGTAAATGGTGCTGAGCTAAGCAACCAGCGAGGACAATAACATATTGGGTATGAATCCCATTCTCAAGGGCAAGGTGGCAAACTTTTCTTCATGGGCCTCGGAGTACAGGTTTTAGACTCTATGGGCTGACATGATCTGTTGCAGTGCTCAGCTTTGTCCTGCCAACAGAAGGCAGTGGTACACCTTATAAGAGCAAGTGAGTGGGGCTTTCAGTGGGTAAGATGTTTGTCTTGCATGCAGCAAACCCAGATTGGATGCCTGGCAGCATATACAGTCCCCCAAGCACTGCCAGGAGTGATCCCTGAGTGCAGAGCCAGGAGTATGCCCTGAGCAGAGGTGGGTGTGCCCCCTCTTCAATATAAATAAATAAATAAATGAAAAAGTAGTGATCTGGGTCATTTATGCATTTGAAACTTTTTGTTTTGTTTTGTTCCAAATTAACACCTTAGGTTTACTTTTTGTGATTTTTGGGATTTGGTCTTGAATGGATCTAGAGTTCAGTTTGTATGTAGTATTAGGGGAAAGCTCCACTGTTATTTCTTGCCCACATATCTTCCAAGACCTCTTTCCTAGGTTAATTTAGACGAGTATTAATCAAACTTTTCTCTCCTGTGGCCCCCTCTCCCTGTCTTACTGGCTGGTGATTTTCACCTGTGGCACCCTCGGACTATCACGGGATGAAGAGCAGGTTGGAGGCTACTGGAGGCACCCCGGTGTCTGCCCTGTGGGAGGGGCTGTGCATGTGCCTCATGAGCACGGGGCCAAGTGGAGCAGACCCCTGCCTCGCAGCACGGTCTTGCCCCCACATACAAACACACTTTTATATTTTAATTTATTTAGTGGGCCGGGCTGCAATGATAGCACAGCGGGTAAGGCGTTTGCCTTGTACGCAGCCGACCTGGGTTTGATTCCTCCGCCCCTCTCGGAGAGCCCGGCAAGTAACCGAGAGTATCTCACCCGGATGGCAAAGCCTGGCAAGCTCCCCGTGACGTATTTGATATGCCAAAAAACAGTAACAACAAGTCTCACAATTTGTTGTGAGATGTTGCTAATGCCCGCTCAAGCAAATCGAACAACGGGAGGACAGTGCAGTGCTACTATTTTGTGGGCCATATTTGTCAACTCTCGGGGCTTACTCATGGCTCTGCATTCTGGGATCACTTCTGGTGGTACTCAGGGGACCCTCTGGGGTGCCGGGAATCAAACCTGGGTTGGCTGTGTGCAAGAGAGCAGATGTATGTGAAGTCTAAGGATGAGACTTACCTCAAACCAAACAGCAAAATGCATTCTCTCCACTGGTTAATAAAAAAAAAAAAGAAGAAGAAGAAGAAGAAGAAAGAAAGGGGAAAAAAAGAAAAGAAAAGAAAAGAAAAGAAAAGAAAAGAAAAGAAAGTTAACAAGCATCTTGAAAAACAAGATCCATTTCATGTTGTGACCTGGGGTTGTTCCTGATCAGTCCTGCCTTTTGAGTGACAATTTACTAATCCAGCCTGTCACAGCAAGCTTGCTTCCCCCCCAGGGGGAGCAGCAGACTCAGCGAAAAGAATGAAGCATGCCTGAGGGTTTGGGCTGGTACAGAGGTGTGCAGGGGTGAGTGTGGCTGAGGGCCTCGGCAGCCTCGTAGGAGGAGGGGACGAGTGCAGAGGGGTGAGGCTGGGCCCAGAGAGTTACTGTCCTTCCCTCAGGAACAATGGCTTTGATGAGGAGGATTTTACCCCCTCACCACAACCCACTGGTGGTAGATTTTCTAACTATCCAGTTTTCCAATCGAGGAGACTAAGGCCTGGAGCAGTAAAGAGATTTTCCTGAAGTCCCCCAATTCTGGTAAGTACTGAACAGGGCTTGGAGCCCTTGTGGTTAGGTTTTAGAAGGCCCACCGGCCCCTGTCACAGAACTGTGGGTGTCACCAGCAGCTTGATGAGGCTGTGAGACTGTCACCACCCAACTGCAGGTCTCCTTATTCATGATCTAGTGAAAAATCTTGACTTTTTAAAAACGATGGCATTGATGATCTTTTGGTTTTGTTTTAGGCCCAACCTAGTGGCGCTCTAGTCTTATTCCTGGCTCTGCACTCAGGAACTACTCCTGGTGGGACTTGGGAGACCATACGGGGTGGTGGGGATTGAACCCAGGAAGGAAAGAATTGTCCCCACTGTACTATGGCTCTGGCCTGGCTTTGATCATTAAAGGGACAGCATGTAGAATCTTTTGTCTTAAATGTCTTTTCTCTGTAATGTGTGTTCTGTAGTTGTTTGGTTATACGTGTGTGTGTGTGTATGTGTGTGTTGGACGTAGAAGAGAGGCACACTGGGCAGAGCTCAGGGCTTACTCCTTGCCCTGTGGTCAGGGATTGCTCCTGGCAGTGCTGGAGATCATACGCGGGTGCTGGGGTTTGAACCCATGTTGGCTGCATGCCAAGCAAGTACCTTAACCCCTATAATATCTCATTGCCCCCCCACCCCCCGCATCTATCTTGTGTTTTGGCCACACCTCATAGAGCTCAGAGGCTATTCCCAGCTTAGTACTTAGCTTAGTGCTTAGTGCTCAAGTTATTCCCAGCTTAGTGCTTAGTGCTTAGTACTCAGTTCTCCTGGGAAACCAAGCATACAGAGCTGAGGATTGACTCCCGGAGTGTCTTGCATTCTGCCCATGGAGCCGTCTCTCCAGTTTGTGATTTTGTATTCCAGGAACTTTTCTTACTGCTGCTTTTTTTTTTTTTCTAAATGGTGCTCAGGGGAGCCCAGACCCCTTCCAGCTACATTGGGCCATCCAGGCTGCAGAGAGTGTGGTGCTGCTCTGGCCCCACAGTGCTGGGGACACCGGGATCTTTGTGGTGGAGCTCAGGAACTCCAGAGCTGCACCAAGCAATGCTCAGGGAACCATGCGCTACTGGGGATCGAGCCTGGGTCCTTGTGCTAAGTCCCAGACCCAGGACTATTTTTGATTATTTGTTTTTATGGGCCATGCCCAGTAGTGGGCAGGAGAATTCTTCTTCTTCTTCTTCTTTTTTTTTTTTTTTTTTAGTTTTGCTTTTTGGGTCACATCCGGCGAAGCACAGGGTTTATTCCTGGCTCTGCACTCAGGAGTTACTTCTGACAGTACTCAGAGGACCATATGGGATGCTGGGAATTGAACCCGGGTCGGCCGCGTGCAAAGCAAACGCCCTCCCTGCTGTGCTATCACTCCAGCCCCAGGAGATTAATTCTTGGAGATGTGCCGAGGGATCATTCCTGGCAGTGCTTGGCGGGGGCTATATGTGGTTCAGGGATTGAACCCAGGTGGGCTGCGTGAAAGGTAAGTGCTTACCTGCTGTCCTATCTCTCTGGCTCCACAGCATAGACTATTTTTATTTATTTATTTATTTAGGGGTCACAACCTGCAGTGCTCGGGGCTTACAGCTGGCAGGGATCACTCCTGGCAGATTCGGAGGACCATGTGGGGTGCCAGGGATCGAACCTGGACTGCCTACTTGCAAGGCAAGCACCCTATCCATTGTATTATATCTCCAACTCCCCCCACTCCCCATAAACTATTTTTAGTGAAAAATGTTAAAGGTCACGTTCTTTGCTGGTGCCAGTAAATACACTGTATTATTTCCTGGGTCAGGATACTGAAAGTGAAATAAATAATAATGAGGTGAGAAGGGGAGATTTTGATGAGTACAACTATAATAAGTTAAAAATCAGCTGAACCTTTACGTGTCTAATTATATGACATGTAAGTTAATGACTAGAAAAGGTTCGGCCTCTCTTTGTGAGTCTTAAAAAATAAATGATTACACTTGCATGGTCAAGCAGATAAAAATACCGTGAGCAGAATAATTCCATGAAGGAAAAATCAAAGGAGTTGAGAAAGTCAGTGGACTGTATAAAAGGGAAAGTTAAAGATTTTTGTATTCAAAGCTCTGCAGTGCTGCACAGACCTTTCAGGCCAATGTTCTGGCGTGTGCTCAAAACCAAGAAAAAAGAGAGATATTCTTCATTAGCCGGAGATAACAAGAGGCATTTCAGTGGGCTTTAATTCTGGGTAAGAGAGAACAGCAAGCAGGGAAATAACTGCGAGTCTGAACTCATTGAACTCCTCGGTACTGTTTACTGATGTTCAGAACGAAAAAGGGCCTCATTGATTCAATTCCTGTGCCCCGGAGTCCTTTCATTGAGCGGGCGAGGAATTGGCATGACACGCAAGGCCAGAGGAGAGTGACATCATGAAAGGGGGCCTCGTCGAGGAAGTGGACTTTCCTGGCAGCAGCCCTGGGCGCCTGTGAAAGGGGCATTGAAAGCTCGGGGGTTGGGGGGTGGCAGGCAGGGGCCACAGCTGTGAGGTGGGGCCTGCGTGGAGCACGTGGGAACTGGGTTTCCGAGAAAGAGTGAAGCAGGGTGGTGGGGTGAGGCGCGGGGGTGGGAGAGGCAGCTGGGGCTGCACCCGGAGGTGCCAGCCAATGGAGCCATTGTCCCCCCAGATGGCAGCAGGACCCCGTGGGGCGGTGGGGTCCCAGACCAGCTCACACTGGACTCCAGCCCTGGTGGAATTTTAAGGGGAGAGGAATATGAAAATAGGCTCTGAAGGGAGAACGTCTTTCCAAACGACTGAGAGGCCAAAAGGGGGCGCTCCTCAGAGCCATCAGTGGAAGGGATAATCGGGAAATGACTCAAAAAGGAAGAAAAGAAGAAAAAGGAGGAGAAAGGGATTTTCTGACCAAAGAGGCTCTACACACACCTCTACAAAGTATTTTTTTTTAATTTTTTTGTTTTATAAAGTAGTTCACAATATTTCATTACATTTAATATTTAAACACCAATCCCACCACCATTACACCTTCCATCACCATATCACCATATTTTGGGTATTTCCATCCCAAACCCCAATCCCTGCCCAAAACAGTCTACAGAGTTACTATGGAAGACTTCAGACATAAATGATAATGGAATAGTACAGAGGTCAGAAAAATAGTACAGCCCGTAGAGCTCGCGCTTGTCTTGCACACACATGGCCCACCTGGGTTCGATCCTTGGCATCCCATGTGCTGGTGTCCCAGGCACCACCAGGAGTAATTCCTGAGTGCAGAGCCAGGAGTAATCCCTGAGCATAGCAGAATGTGGTGCCCCCAAAACCAACGAAACTAAAAACACAGACTAGTGTAGGAGTTCCCTGAATCTTCACCACCTGACTTTCATCAGGGATGCCACTTAGTCTTATCCACTTGCTATATTTTTCCATCTTGCTGATATAATTGTTATTATTAGGTTTTAGGGTCACGCGTGGTGGACTCAAGGATCCATGTGCAGTGCTAGGGATAGAACTGGGATCCACTGCATCAAAGCCAGTGTCCTTACCACCCTTGTCCTATCTCCCTGGTTTGGGTCATGCAATGCTGGGGATGAACTCAAGGCCTCCTCCTGCAAGGCCTTTGCTCCGAACTCTAAACAAGATTTCCCAGAAGTTTTTCATTTGGGGAGGGCACTGTTTTTTTTTGGGGGGGGGTGGTCATACCCAGTAGCACTCAGGAACTACTCCCAGCTCTGTGCTCAGGGGTTGGTCCTGGCAGTGCTTGGGTCCCGGCATCAGCAGGGGTTCAGAACCAGGCCTGCTTCCAGCCAAGCACATGCTCCAACCTGTTCAATGTCTCTCCAGTTCAGTTGTGTTTGGAGGGACCAGTTGTGTTTAGAGCTCAGCTTTTCCTCCCCTGTGTTTGCATTTTGCATTTGGCTACCAGGTCGAGCAGCCAGTCCCAGCCTGCTTCTAGCCCAGCACTCTGGGGCAGCAGCTGGCATCCAGAGGCCAAGAGGTCTCTCCCAGAGAGGCATGTGAGGAGGAATTGACTGAGTCAGCTCAGAGGCAGTGGCTATGGAGATGTTCTCCGATGTCTTAAAAACAGCCCTAAAGTCCACCCTGGGGGTTAAGCCGATGGCTGAGAAGAGCAGTCTTTTTTTTTTTTTAACCATCTATGAGATACATAGTTACAGAGTTGTTCATGATTGGGTTTCAGTCAAACAATATTCCAACACCCGCCCTTCCCCAGTACACAGTCCAATGTCCCCACCAATGTCCCCAAGTTTCCTTCTTGTCAGCCTCTGCCCAGAATGTCTCTACAGAGGGTATTTTTCTTTCCTCCCACCATCCCTTCCCTCTCTCGCTCTCTCTTTTCTTTTGGGCATTATGGTTCACAATACAGATACTGAAAGGTTATCATGTACAGCCCTTTACCTACTTTCAGCATCAGTCCAGAGTGATCTTTCCAACTATCATTGCCATAGTGGTCCTTTCTCTAACCTAACTGCCCTCCCCACCTCCCCACGTTGGGCAAGCTTCCAACCATGGACGAGTCTTCCTGGTCCTGGCCCTGGTTTCTACTGTCTCACCATTTGCTTTGGCCCAAGGCCCTACCGTGTGCTGAGGGCAGGCAGGCACAGACCAGCACAAAGCCACCTGCCATGAGTGTGGATGGACTGACTGCCCCACCCGGTGAGCGACTCCTTCTTAGAGCTCAGCTTTTCCTCCCCTGCCGTCACCATCCAACTGTTTCTCTGTGTTCTCTAGTGATCAGACTCTTAGGGGTCACACCCTGAGAAGCTCAGGGGCCCGTGTGGTGCTGGGGCTTGAACCCAGGGCCTCTCACATTCCAGACATGTGCTCTGCCGCCGAGGCTCCCTGCCAGACCCAATATTCTCACTTTTGAAAAAAATAAACACTAGAGTCTGGGTGAGCCATGTAAGTCACGACTTTCTTTATTCTCTGGTTGTTCAGATCCAGAGAGCCTGTACTACTCCCTCCCTGCTGGGCACAGTACTCATTTGTGGCTCCATTCTCTTTCCTGTATCCAATTCTTTTTTTAAAAATTTTTTTATTCTTTGACTTTTTGAGTTAAGCCTGGCAGTGCTCAGGGGTTACTCCTGGCTCTGCACTCAGGAATTACTCCTGGCAGTGCTCAGGGGACCATATGAGATGCTGGGAGTCGAACCCAGGTTGGCTGCGTACAGGGCAAACGCCCTCCCTGCTGTACTATCGTTCTGGCCCTCTTGTCCCCACTTTCTGTGTGACCCCTATTTCACATGTTAAGTTTTATCTTATTGTGTGTGTGTGTGTGTGTTTGTGTGTGTGTGTGTGTGTGTGTATTTGGCAAGTCATCTTCTTCTTTCAAGGAAAAAGATAGGGCTCACCATTAAATGACATTGCCTGAAAACCAAGCCAGCCCTGCAGGATGAAGTAGCTTCTTCCTGTGGAATCCCTCTCGCTGGAGAGCCCTTTCAGGCCCGCCTCACTGGACAGTAGAACTCTCAGGGCCTGGGGGACGGGGCAGCTTCTCAGAGTCATGGGGTTTGTTTTGCTGTTGAACTGCCTCCAGGTCAGTGGCCCCGTGATGGAGTCAGCTGCCCGGGCTCTTGAAGAGCCCATCACTGCCACCTTCTTCCCAGTTCTCCAAAATAAAACCAAGTCAGAGCAGCTCAGTGGCCTCCAAACAGAGAGATGCCCCCAGCCCTGCCTGGCCCTGCCTACAGTGGGCTGGTGTGGTGGATGGACTGTACGACGGAAAGGTAACCATGGCTACTTACAGCATTGCAGGAGGCCAGAGGCAGGGTATTGCCTCAGTGGACTCTGATAAAGTACATAGTGATCCGGGTAGGTCTTCCTGGCTTCACTGTTCCTGTGCTAACCTTCAAGGTTTTGGCATATCCATATACTGCGCACGTGTATATGTGTGTGTATGTGTACGTGTGTATGTATATATCTACATATGTATACATATATAAACACACTTTTTTTTTACAAAATATTTGCCTTTGAATCCACTGTCTAACCTTCAATCTCATCCTAAGCTATAGTTTCAGTACCCACAAAATGAGAAATTTGACATGCTATGGCTTTCTGTTTTTTTTTTTTGAGGGAGCATTGTGGGAAGGACTTCCCAAGTGCTCAGGGGTTCCCCCAACAATTCTTGATGACCAACCAGGGAACCGACTTTGTGCTGCTACTTGGACCCTGTAGTGCTGGGGATACTCCTGGAACGGTGGCAGTGCTAGGGACTCAGATGTACTCAGACTCTCCAGGGTTGTGCTTGGTGATGTTTGGGGGATCACGTGATGCTGGAAATCAAACCTGTGCTTGCCAGGCCTGCACCCTAACTGCTGTACTCCTCCTGGCTTATGACTATTTGGCTTTTTATTTTGTTTTCTGTATGTAGGAGAAAGAACTAATTGTGGTCCAGTGATAGAAAAATAGCCTATCATAAAATCAATGCTGGTTTCTCCTGTTCTCTGGAAGCAGGGTGTTCTCATGAAACCTATTAATGGTGGAAAGCAAAGAAGCAGTTATCATTCATTTATGAAAAGAAGAGCATCCCCAGGATCCAAGATAGCCTATCAAATCATACCAAGTAATTTATCAAACTTAAAACCACACTGACATTCAGAAAAAGCAGGAATGACAGAATAATTTCATGGCAAACTCCATTGCAGTTCCCAGGAAAGGAGCCAGGCAAGGTCACACTTGCTGTGTGTTGCCTCTAGAATATGGGCCACAAAATAAACAAAGAGTGAATTTCCTCTTTTTGCCGTTTGTTGCAAAAGCTAGGAGCATTGCTCCATGGATGGAAGCCTGCCTCATGTTCTGGGGAGAAGACAGTTGGGATATAGAGAAGGGACCACTAGAGTCAATGATGGTTGGAGGGATCTCTCAGGATGGCATATGTGTGCTGAAAGTAGACTAAGAAACAAACATGATGGCCTCTCATGTTTGCATTGCAACCGATGATGCCCAAAAGGAGAGAGAGAGAGAGAGAGAGAGAGAGAGAGAGAGAGAGAGAGAGAGAGAGAGAGAGTAAAGAAGAAGGTACCTGCCACAGAGGCAGGGGGTGGGATGGGGTGGGGGTGGCTGGAGGGATACTGGGGATATTGGTGGTACAAAATGCGCAATGGTAGAGGGATGGGTGTTTGATCATTGTATGACTGAAACTCAATCATGAAATTTTGTAACTGTATCTCACGGTGACTCAAAAAAATTTTTTTTAATAAAGATTTCCTTAGAATAAAGTGTGTGAAAAATTGTTGTATCTCACCTTGGAGCAATTAAGCCCTTGTATAAAAGATTACTAACATGTTGTTACAGGTTAAGCCTTGTGTGTTAATATTTTTTTAATAGAGATTCGTTACCTTCTACTTCACATCCCATCCAATGCATGTGCTACTCCTGGTATATCAGTGGTGTAGAGTATGATATGTTACTCCATGAGTTCTAAAATTTTGAGTGGGGTTATACAGCTGGAGTTCAGTTTTTAACTGGATGGTGACTTTGGGGTCCAGAAGCATCTCTGCACCTGCTGATCTCTTTCGAGATTTATTTATGAGTCTCTGAATCATGGCTGGTTAATGAGCTTATATGGAGCCAGAGGTAGTTCATGGGCATGACTGCCAGGCTCCCAGAAGAACAGGGAGATGGGGAGAAGTCATCCACCCCTGACTCCGTGAGAACCTGGAGATTTAAGTCACAAAATCCACATGACGGAATTTATCAACAGATGCATTGATAAGGATGAGGCTCATCCCGAACCTGTGGAGATCTGCCGTGAGCATGGTGGTGATTGGTGGGTTATGGAGGATTTTGGCTGCTGGGGTTCTGTTTGTGGAGGTGGTAAGCTCACCTGCCCCCTTCTGGGGTGCCCCAAATGAGAAAGCCTTGCACGGGGTCTGGAGGTATCTCTCTTAGTTTCCTGTCTAACTAATTTTCTGCTTTAATGCTTCTCCCCTTCTAATTTGTTATTTAGTTAAATCAGCTATTTCTCCTCTCCCGCCCTTTTCCTCAGTCAAACCTGGTAGTGCTCAGGGGCTACTCTCCACTCTGTCTTGGTGGAGGGGGGGAGGTGCTTCCAACAGTTCTCAGGTACCATCCAATGTTGGGATTGGGCTGGGCTTCCCACAGGCAGAGCACATACTCCAGCCCACTGAGATATCTCTCGGACCCATGAATCACCTTTTCTGTTTTTGTTTCTGAGCTACACCCAGCGATGTTCAGGACTTTCTCCTGGCTCCATGGTCTACTCAGGGGACCATAATGGGGTGCTGGGAGTCAAACCAGGTCGATGGCTTTCAAGGCAAGCATCCTACTCACTGTACTATTGCTCTGGCCTGACTCAATAAAACCTTTTTTACAATAACTGCCGCTTTACTCCAATGCTTCTCACCCTTTTTCGATTGTGGCTCCTTTCTAACTCTGTTTCCTTCCTGTGACCCCTTGATCTACCAGTTGGCCCCGTACCCTCATGCCATGGGCCTCCACTGAACTTTGACCTATGACCCTCTTGGAATACCCATATGACCTCCTAGTTGAGAAATGCTGCTCCAAACCCTAGGAAAAGGGGACCAGTTACTGTCGCTTGTAAAAGGAAGTTGTTTACCGTCATTACTGTCACTTGTAAAAGGAAGTTGTTTTCACCTTTTTGGGGGGTATGACTTTCAATTAGTTTTGCTCTTATGATAAATTTGAATGGTAGCACATATTTTTTTCTTTAGATTGTCTTTTTCCTTTAACTCCCCCTCAGGGTCTTGGAATTCAATCTACTTTTATGTCTCATCAACACCTGTTGCCCTTTCTGATTTTGTTTTTAAGTAATTATTGTGAACATTTACTTGTCAGGATGGGGGATTGGGCCACACCCATAAGTATTCAGGACTGACCCCTGGTGATGCTTGGGGGAATCATATGTGGTGCTAGGAATTTGAACTGGGGTCAGTCAGCAGAACTGCATGCAAGTGCCTTTACCTCATGCACCATTTCCCTGGTCCCTTTTTTTGTTGCAGGGAGTGTAGGGGCATACCTAGAAGTGTTCAGGAATCACTTCTGGTGGTGGTGGGGATTAGAGCAGGATCAGCTGCAGGCAAGGCAAGCTGTACTCTGGCCCTTTTCTTATTTTCTATAGCTCTGCTGCCCTTCACCTAGGTCTTTCTAGGACTTTCCAATATTCTCTGACACTCACTAACTGTATACATGAATACTATTGTCTACTTTATTTCTTATACTTCTAAATAACAGCACTTATTTGTGCTTTTTTGACACCTTTGGAGTTTGCCATATTTTTTTGGTGAGTCTAACCCTCCACCTTCACCCCAGAATTTCACAATCACAATGAAATTCTCAAATCACCGATTTCTAAGTATCCACAATGCATCTGGATAGGATTGTTCCCAACACTTCCTTGAAGGACCTTACTGAGTAGTAAAAAAACCATTCTAGGCAAGCAGATTCATTAGTCGGGATATATTATTTAACAAGTACCCTAAATGATTCTTATCATCAAGCAAAAGTGCTAATAGGCTTCTAACTTGAATTCTGAGAGCTTGAGGTGACCAGAAAGTTCAGCCGAGACCCACAGGAGCCTTAATCTACCCACAAAGTCACTTAATCACTTAATCACTTAACTTCCCGTTAGTAGTCGATTTGCTCGAGTGGGCGCCAGTAACGTCTCCATTTGTCCCTGTCGCGTGCTAGTGTAGCCCAATGGCATCTGTTTGCTCCGGGAACATGAAGGGCCTCAAACCGATCGTTCATGATCTTGACGAAGAAGTCTGACCATCTGGTAGGTGGGCGGCCACGCGGTCATTTGACATCCCGTGGAATCCAATCAGTAATAGCTCTAGTCCAATGGTTGTCTTTAAATCTCATTACGTGACCAGCCCATCTGATTTTCGACACCTTGGCAAATGAGACAGCGTCCCTGATCCTTGATCGTCGACGGATGTCAGAACTCCGGATTCGTTCTCTCATTTGAGTGAAACATGATATTCCAAGCATAGCTCTTTCTATTCTTCTTTGGGAGACCTGAATAGCGTTCTCATCTTGTTTGCGTAGGGCCCAGGTCTCTGAGGCATATGTTAATGCAGGAAGAACAGTGGAATCAAAAAGATGTGCCCGGAGCCGGAGGTTCTTCGTCCTCTTAGCTATTTCTTCGACGTTCTTGAAGGCGTTCCAAGCCGCTCTCTTCCTCCTGCGCAGCTCGGGTGCCAGGTCATTTGTCATGTTGACCTCTCGACCTAGGTACACATAGCTGTTGCATTTGGAGATGGTCGTTCCATTGAGAGCGAATGGGGCGTCAGGAACAAGGCTGTTTCTCATAAACATTGTCTTTGTAAGATTCAGCTGTAGTCCTACCTTTCCACACTCACGGTCAAAGTCGGCCAGCATTTGTGCCGCTTGGCTGATGTTTGGTGTTATTAAAACAATGTCATCAGCAAAGCGGAGGTGGTGTAGTTGCCGACCATCTATCTTCACTCCCATTCCTTCCCATTCCAGTCGTCGCATGATGTTCTCGAGGGTGGCACTGAAGAGTTTCGGTGAAATGGTATCACCCTGCCGCACCTCTCTCTTGACATCAACGATCACTTCTTTGTAGAATGGTGAGATCCTGGTAGTGAATCCGCAATACAGCTCACGGAGGATCCTGATGTATTGGGCTTGAATGCCCTGATTGGCTAGGGCTTCAATGACCGCTTCCGTCTCAACAGAATCAAAGGCCTTCTTTAAATCAATGAACATTAAGCAGAGCGGCATCTTGAACTCCCGAGAAACCTCAATGAGCTTGGTTATCGTGTGGATATGGTCGATGGTGCTGAATCCTTTGCGGAACCCTGCTTGCTCGCATGGTTGTCCTTCATCTAGTGTTCTGCCAATCCTATTTAGGATGACTCGAGTGAACAGCTTGTAGATGACAGACAATAGGCAGATCGGGCTATAGTTGCCAATGTCATGGATGTCTCCCTTCTTGAACAGTAGTATGGTCCTGCTGTTTTTCCATTGGGACGGAACCTTGCATTCAGACAGGTAGTGAGTGAAGAGCCGAGCCAGTGTATTGATGAGTACTGATGGTAGGTTCTTCAGGTGTTCAGGTCTGACCTTGTCTGGGCCGGGTGCTGTTTGTTTCTTTACCGATTAAATGGCGTGTCGGATTTCAGAAGGGAGAACGTTGGGAATGACATATCCATCCTGTGGAATTTGGTATGTCGGCAAGTGGACATGGCTATCGAAGAGATTTGAGTAGAAGTCATGGATAATCTTCTCCATTGCCGTTCTGGAGGATGTGATGGATCCATCAGGACGTCGGAGGGCAGTCATCTTGGTCTTATAGTTGGCGAAGGACAGGCGGGCGTTACGAATACTTTTCCCGGCTTCTGCCGCATCTACCAGTGCTTCTGCTCTTCTCTCTTTGAGGTCTTCCTTGATCGCATCTCTGCACTGCTTTGCGAGCTCGGACGTTAGCTTGCGGTTGCCTGAGGCATGCGCCAAACCACGCTGGCGAATTAGCTCAAGAGTTTTCGAAGATAGGCGTTTTTTTGTGGCTATCTCTCTCTTGGCGTTCCTCGCACATTCATGGAGATGCTGAACCAGTCGATCGTATTCCTCGTCAATGTTGTCAACAATGGCATCTTCCCATGTTGCCGCAATAGTACCAAAGAGTTCCCAGTTGGTGGTCATTCTGGGAGTTCTCCTTTTGAACTTTGCAGCCCTTTCTCCCCGCTCTGTGAAGTAGAATTTTGCACGAAGGAGACGGTGGTCCGATCTCGTTCGAAATTTTGGGACAACAGCGACATCAGTCAGGCAAAACCATCGATTGAATATGATGTGGTCTATTTCGTTGTGGAATCGTCCACCGGGAGACTCCCATGTCCATCGTTTAGATTCTGCCTTCTGGAACTGTGAGTTACCATGAATGGTCTTGGTCGACATGATGAACTCAGACAGTCTCTCACCCTGTTCGTTCCATTCTAGGCCATGGGTCCTGATGTGAAGTTCTTCAGCTGATCTTCTCGGTCCTATCTTGGCATTAAAATCACCCACAATGATTAACCCACAAAGTACACATGATTAATTCCCTCCTGGTAGGAATATTTGAGTCAACTGTAGCACTGTAGCAGTGCATGCGGGTCCTGGGGCTGAGATCTACAAGCCTGCTCGGATTGGGGCTGAGCATCCTCCACCCAGATTCTCCATCTTCCAGTAGGCGGGGGTCACACCCACCAACTGCCCCCCACCCCCGTGCCGCGTAATCCCATCAACAGCCAAGACCCAGAGACTATAAAACCCAGCTCCTGGAAGCACGCGGCTGCATTTGCAGCTGCGTGACATCTTATTATCTCATTCTTGCTTTGACAACCTGGTAGGCTACCAAGTGTAGCCTGCCCACGCGGCAGAGTCTGTCAAGTCCCCATGGTGTACCCAATATGGCAAATACCAGCAACAATGATGGTCTCATTCTCCTAACCCTGAAAGAGCCTTGAATGTGGCACTTTTTATAATCTCAGGGCTAGGACGAAGAAAACATTACTGGTGCCTGCTCGAGGAAAATCGACGAACAACAGGATGATTGTGACGTGGTCGTAGCACTGTAGCACTGTCATCCCATTGTTCATCAGTTTGCTCAAGTGGGCACCAGTAACATCTCCATTGTGAGACTTGTTGTTACTGTTTTTGGCATATCAAATGCGCCATGGGGAGTTTGCCAGGCTCTGCTGTGCGGGTGGGATACGCTCGGTTGTTTACCAGGCTCATTGAGAGGGATAGAGAAATTGAACCCAGGTTGCCCGCGTGCAAGGCAAACACCTACCTGCTGTGCTATCGCTCCAGAGTCAATTGTAAGTTGACAAAAGCACTGTAATACCTTTAGAGCTTGAGACAAAAGCAGGAACTCAGCCTACTCACTATTTGCACCAAGAATGCTTGGTTTCCAATATATGATCATGATCATCCTGTTGTTCATCGATTGCCTCGAGCAGGCACCAGTAACATCTCCTTCGTCCTAGCCCTAATATTTTAAAGGGCCATATTCAAGGCTCTTTCAGGGTTAGGAGAATGAGACCCATCATTGTTACTGGTATTTGGCATGTTGGGTACACCAAGGGGAGTTTGCCAGACTCTGCCATGTGGGCAGGTTACATTTGGTAGCCTGCCAGGTTGTCCAAAGTAAGAATGAGATAATAAGATGTTGCGCAGCTGCAAATGTGGCTGTGTGCTTCCGTGAGCTGGGTTTTGTAGTCTCTGGGTCTTGGCCGTTGATGGGATTACACAGCGCCAGGGGGTCAGTTGGTGGGTGTGACCCGTGCCTACTGGAAGATGGAGGATCTTGGTGGAGGATGCTCAGGTCCGATCCGAGCAGGCTTGAAGATCTCAGCCCCGGGACCCGCATGCCTTTGTTCCTCTGCTGGTACCTTCATGCGTGTGGAGAGTGGTCTCAGCATGGTTCTAGCTGGTTCTGGAGGTCTTCGGCTGCCGGATCTCTGCTCGGGGCAGGGAGGGAAACTCAATCTGCCCCCCTCCAAGGGGCCCCGGCAAGGACAGCCAGGTGCGGGGGCAGGAGACTCTGCTCCAATATACACTCCTAGGATATAGATTCCCAAATACTGGGGTTCCAGATATGTTGCAGTCATGCTACTTTTCCGGAACCCAGCCACAGCCAGGCTTAAGACCACTCTCCACACACTTGGACAAGCCTCACACATGAAGAAACCGGCAGAGGAACCCAGGTGTGCAGTAGCCAGGGCTGAGATCTCCAAGCCTGCTTGAATTGGGTCTGGGCCTTCTCCACCCAGATCCCCCCATCTTCCAGTAGCTAGGAGTTACACCCACTAACTGACCCCAGAGCTGACCCCATCAACGGCCAAGACCCAGAGACTATACAACGAAGCTCCCGGACGCTTGTCTAATTCAAGTTTATCGTGTAGTTCTCCCTCTTGGAGAACCTAGCAGGTTACCACGAGTATCCTGCCCGCATGGTAGGGTCTGGCAAGCTCCCCGTGGCATATTTGATATACTAAAAGCCAGTAACAATGATGGGTCTCATTCCCCTAACCCTGGAAGAACCTCCAGTGTGGCACTTGCTAAAATCTCAGGGCTAGGACAAAAGGAGACGTTACTGATGCCTGCTCGAGGAAATCGATGAACAATGGGATGACAGTGATACATGATGCTACTTTTTAAAAAAAATTTTTATTAGTGAAACACCATGAGGTACAGTTGTGACTTAGAAATTTTTTTTTGCAGTTTGGTTTTTGCAATTTTTAAAAAAAATTTTATTAGTGAAACACCATGAGGTATAGTTGTAGACTTACAAATTTTTGTGCTTGGGTTTCAGTTATACAATGATCAAGTACCCATCCCTCCACCAGTGCCCATTTTCCAACACCACGGATCCCAGTATCCCTCCGACCCCCCCATCCCCCCATCCCACCCTGCCTCTGTGGCAGGGCATTCCCTCTCTCCTTTTGGGTGTTGTGGTTTGCAAAAGAGGCATTGAGTGGCAATCATGTTTGGTCTATAGTCTACTTTCAGCATGCTTCTCCCATCCTGGGAGGATCCTCCCAACACCCTTTATTTGGTGCTCCCTTATCTATCTGAGCTCCCTTTTCCCTAGCATGTGTGGCTGGCCTCCAAGCCATGGAGCAAAATTCCTGGTACTAATCTCGGCCACTCTTGGGTGTTAGTCTCCTATTTTGTTACTTTATGTTCCCCAGATGAATGCAATCTTTCTATGTCTATCCCTCTATTTCTGACTCATTTTGCTTAACATGATACTTTCCATGTAGTACCACTTGTATGTAAATTTCATGACTTCATCTTTTCTAACAGCGACATAGTACTCCATTATGTAAATGTACCAAAGTTTCTTTACCCAGTCATGTGTTCTCAGGCACTCAGGTTTTTTTCCAGATTCTGGCTATTGTAAAAAGTACTGTAATGAACAAACAAGTGCAGATGTCACTTCGACTATACTTTTTTGCCTCTCTGGGATATATTCCCGGGAGTGGTATTGCTGGGTCAAATGGGAGATCACTTTCTAATTTTTTGAGACTCAGCCATACTTTTTTCCAAAAGGGCTGAACCAGTCAGCATTCCCACCAGCAGTGAAGGAGGGTCCCTTTCTTGCCACATCTGCACCAGCATCGGTTGCTTTTGTTCTTTTGGATGTGGGCCAGTCTCTGTGGTGTGAAATGTTATCTCATTGTTGTTTTGATCTGCATCTCCCTGATGATTAATGATGTAGAGCATTTTCTCATGTGTCTTTTAGCCATTCGGATTTCTTCTTTGAGAAAGTTTCTGTTCATTTCATCACCCCATTTTTTGATGGGGTTGGATGTTTTCTTCTTGTGGAGTTCAACCAGTACCTAAATATATGGAATGCTTCACGAATTTGCGTGTCATCTGTGCGCAGGGGCCATGCTAATCTCTGTATCGTTCCAATTTTAGTATATGTGCTGCCGAAGCGAGCACAGTGATGCTATTTTTTAAGGATAAATGGGCCTGGGAGTCTGGCTGGGGTTTAATTCCCTGCATCACTGCATCCTAAGGCCCTACACTAAATTGCTGGTTGCTACCAGTTAGTCAAAGAATTGCTAGTGGGCCCCCCATTTCACCTCCTGGGCAATGCTTAGGAATGCGGTCCTCCTTCCCCCATCCCCAAAAAAGCCTAACAGAGAACTCTGATCTCCAGAGGAGTGAATATTTTGTAGACATATAATAAAGTTCTATTAAGTGTGCATTTTTTAAAGTTAGGTAAGACTTTATTTTCATGTTAAAAAAGAATCAGTTGAACAGACAGGAAAATGGCTCAAAGAGAAGGACCATGTGGGAGCTTTGCATGTGGAACACATGACCCCCCACACTTCATCCCACACCCTCTCCAGCCCCCAGCACTACTGGGAGCAACCCCGAGTCGTGTGCCAAGATTGCTCCAGCATAGCAGGTGAAGCAAAACCAAATATAACAAAAACATCAATTCATTTCCAGACCAATGTTAGGCAGATAATTTGGCAGTATTATTTGATTTTTGAGGCCTGAGAAAGAAGCACAGAACCCCAATACATGTGCCTCAACTCAAGACAGATCTCTGTGCTCACTCAGACATGAAATATACAGGGTCATGCTTGCAGTCTGATCCCCAATGAGGTCTAAAAATTCTAATTAAGGCAAATAGCCAACAGACCTGGTGAATCTTTACCCCATAATATCCGTTGTTTACCCATGTGAAACCACAATCTTTATTCTTAAAATTCATCCATTTGGTAGGATATGGAGGAGAAATAAATTATATAAAAATTAGGACAAGGTAAAAATTAGCTTAAAATTGAAGAAAATTCAAATGGTGGTCCACTGGACTGTCAAAATAGCCAGGGAGACAAATAGATGAGCAGGGAGATGTCTCCTAGGTCCTAAAAACTGTCAACCTTTAGATAAATATGGTCACGGTCCTCCTGTTGTTCATCGATTTGCTCGAGTGGGCCCAGTAATGTCTCCATCATGAGACTTGTTGTTATTGTGTTTGGCATATTGAATACGTCACGGGGAGCTTGCCAGGCTCTGCCGTGTGGGCGAGATACTCTCAGTAGCTTGCCGGGCTTTCCGAGGGGTGGAGGAATCGAATTCGGGTCGGCCATATTGGCTGCGTGCAAGGCAAATGCCTTACCACTGTGCTATCGCTCCAGCCCAGATAAATATAAATATGTATAAAGGTAAAAGGTAAAGGCCCTCCCGTTGATCATCGATTTGCTCGAGCGGGCCCAGTAACGTCTCCATTGGAGACTTTGTTGTTACTGTGTCTGGCATATCGAATGCTCTCGGTAGCTTGCCGGGCTCTCCGAAATATGTATAAATAAATAAATATGTATAAATAAATAAATATAAATATATATAAATACTCAGCTCCCGGGAGAGAACAAGGCAGAGTCTCCTACCCTCTGCCTGACTGTATCCACCAGGGCCCAACAGCTGAAGACCTCCGGGACCCAGCCAAGGCCATGCTGGGACCACTCTCCACACACTTGGATGAGCCTCACGCATTAAAAGAACTGGCAGAGGAACCCAGGTGTGTGGGACCCGGGGCTGAGATCTCCAAGCCTGCATGGTTTGGGACTGGACCTGCCAGTAACTAGACAGTTATACCCACCAACTGCCGTGTAACTCCAACAACGGCCAGGATCCAGAGATTATCACACTCAGCTCCCGGAAGCTTATCATCTTATCATCTCATTCCTACTTTGGACAAACTGGCAGGCTACCAAATGTAACCTGCCCACACGGCAGAGTCTGGCAAACTCCCCGTGGTATACCCAATATGCCAAATACCAGTAACAGTGATGGGTCTCATTCTCCTAACCCTGAAAAAGCCTTGAATATGGCACTTTTAAAAAAAATCTCAGGGCTAGGACGAGGAAGACGTTACTGGCACCTGCTCGAGGCAATCGACGAACAACAGGGTGGTCGTGATCGTAATATATATATGTATATGTATATATATGTGTATATATATAGATTTTGGGGCCACACCTGGCAGTGTTCAGAGCTTACTTAGTTCAGGGTGAGACTTGGGTGACCACATGGGGTCCTGGAGATCAAGCCGGGGTTTTGCTGTACTATTACTCTGGCACTGTCACTGTCACTGTCCTCCCGTTGTTCATCGATTTGCTCGAGCAGGCCCAGTAAGGTCTCCATTGTGACAATTGTTACTGTGTTTGGCATATTGAATAGAAAACTAATATTAAGATTTTTTCCCTTACTACTGGTTCTAAAACTTATGTCTTTCTTCAAGCTTTAAAGAGTAAGACAATGATGTAGAATGAGAGAAGTAATTTATTCAATGTATCCTGTTATTTCAGCTCCATTCATAATTATGTTATCTTGTTTTTTTAAAAAAATCTTGGCCTGGAGAGATAGTACAGTGGGTAGGGCACTTGCCTTGCATGTGGCTGACTGGGGTTTGATCCCAGTAACTTATATGCAGCTTGGCACTGCCAGGAGTAATTCCTGAGTACACAGCCAGTAGTAACCCAAGCATCGCAAGGTGTAGCCTCAAAACCAAACAGAAAAATGATTCATTTTGTTGTTTTACTTAGTATCAAGAAAAAATGGTCACATCTCAAAACCCCTATAGTTATTATTGAAAGCTTACATCCCTTATAAATATATATGTATATATGTACGTATGTTGTTTTTATAAGAACCACTCAAAACAATCTTAAAAGTTGCTCTTTTTGGTATTTAAAATCCTCCTTTTATTAAATATTCAGGAGTGCCACCGGTGGTGGCTTTAATGGAATTTTTCCTAGAGTAAACTTCTTGGACTGAAATTGTTCTAGTTCTTCTGATGTCAGCTGATCCTTGGGTGTGAATAATGCATTATCTGTTGTGGTGCTGCCGTTTGAGGCCAGGAGAGAGGAGGACATGTTGCTACTTCCAAAGCTGTCACTGGATGGTCTGGTAAAAGCAGAGTGAGACTGGGAGCCTGGACCACCAAAACCAGTCACAGAACTGTTGCTGCCAAAGGCCGGGGCCACTGGAGTGCTCATAGGACTTGTTGCCATGGAAGTTGGAAAGCCTGAAAATCCAGATGATCCAAAACTGGAAGCTTCAGAAGTTTTAAAAGAAAATGAAGCAGCAGATGGGACGTCAGGTTTCCCAAATCCAAAAGCTGGAGCAGGAGCAGGGATGGCTGAACTGGCAGAGGGTGCGGCTCCAAACGCTGATATACTCCCAAACACAGAAGCATTCCCAGAAGAGCCACTGCCAAATCCAGGGCTTGATTTAAAACTGAAATTGTGGACATTATTACTACTGCTATTATTTGCTGAAAAACCTATAAAAAACAGAAAAATAAAATCTGTTATAGTTAGAAAACAGTACTTCTTTCTTTTTTATTTCTGCCATGTTTGGATATTGAGAAGCTTGTTGGAAGGAAGAAGAGAAAAGTGAAAATGTGCAGTTTAAGCAAGCCCACTAAAACCTGCTCCACTCTGCTTGACACCTCATTTTCACAGTGACTTCGCTCAAGGAAGTGGCCTGGAGAAGTCATAAGGATTAGCAGTGGACTTTCCACTTTTGGCCTCCTCACCTTATCAGACTTGTTGGTAGAGGATGATACCTACTCTGTTATAACAATGACAAAAACATTTTTAAAATTCTAAAAATGTGCAGCTCTCACAGCTTTTTCTCTTTAATGGAATTCTTTTGAAAACCACTCCTACAATATACTTCTAAAGCTTAAGCTATAGAATCTTTCAAAAAAAATGCCCATTTATGGCCTTTATTCATTAATGCTTTATAAGCCAAAGTTTTTTTGCTGTGGTTTCCTGTTAAGAGTCATACCTGCGATGCTGGGGATAGAAGGACACATGGTGCTTAGGACTAAAACCCAGGGCCTATATATATGCTATATTTGTATACATATAGAAACATAGTATATATAGATATTGACTTATTAAGTTGTATACTTGAAACCTATATGTTACTAATGAATTGTGCATCAATAAAATATTAAACATTAAATGGCAGTTACGGTATCTTAATGACTTTATGACTTGGAAACCATAAAATTCCGTAAAGTCTTTCATTATTTCATCACTTACCTGATGATCCAAACACTGCTGTCTGCCTACTGCCAAATCCAAATGAAGAAGTAGCTTGACTTCCTCCATCAGAGAGCTATTAAAAAAATTATACAAAAAATAAAGTACTTGAAGACTTCACAAGTACCTTTCCATATACTTTATCACTGTCACTGTCCTTCCGTTGTTCATCGATTTGCTCGAGCGGGCCCAGTAATGTCTCCATCATGAGACTTGTTGTTACTGTGTTTGGCATACTGAATACATCACAGGTAGCTTGCCAGGCTTTGCCGTGCGGGCGAGATACTCTCGGTAGCTTGCCGGGCTTAGTATATACTTTATAGTTTATGAAAATTTAATTGTTTAACATTGAAAAATGCCAAGATGAATATGTCCACAACTCTAAATATTGAAAGTGACTCGCAATTTAAAAAAACACAACAATATATAAATTATGTTCCTGAAAATAATCTATCTTCTGGCTACTTCCTGTTCTAAAGAGGTGGTCATTTCTGTTTACTGAAATCTAATTTTTTCCCTTTTAAGAATTCATGTAATATTTTCAAAACTACTAGTATAAAAATTTTATCCTGAAATAGTTTCCAAAAAGCATAACAGAGAAAACAATTGCAGTATCTTTTTTCTAGATGATGATACAGTTCTCTGAGTATCACAATTGCTTTTCCCCCCATTTTTCTTGGTTCTGGGACCACTCAGGGATTGCCTGGTGGTAACTGGAAGACCACGAGGCAACTAGGCATGAACCCATGCAGCAGAGCACAGGTTCTCACCCTCTGATCCCATAATTCCTTTTTGTTTGTTTTATTTTAGGTTTCTGAGCCACACCTAGCAGTGCTCAGAGCTTAATCCTGGATCTGCACTCATGGATCATGCCTGATGATTCTCAGGGAACCATACAGGGCACTGGGGACTGAAACTTCATCAATCAATCAAAAATGGTGTGCAAGGAAGTGCCCTACCTGCTGTACTCTCTCTCTGGCATCTGATCCCATAATTCTCTCCGGCCTCTCCCCCACCCTCCAACCCCCACCCCAGCCCCAGTTGCCTATATCTTGTTTTCTTTTTTTCCCCAATATTTTTCAATTGAACAACTGTGAGATAGACCCTTACATAGCTGTTCGTGATTAGGTTTCAGTTATACAGTGTCCCAAGACCCATCCCTCCACCAGCGTACATTTCCCAGCACTAGTGTCCCCAGTCACCCCCTTATGGCAGACATATCTCTTTTCTCTCCCTCCTCCCTCTCTCTTCCCCTCCTTCCCTCCCTCCCTCCCTTGATCCCCCCTCTCCCTCCTTTTGTGGTCCCATAATTCTTTTTTTCTACTTTATTTATTTTCCTTTTTAAAAAAATTTTTTTGAATCACTGTGAGATACAGTTACAAAGCTTTCATGTTTGAGTTTCAGTCATACAATGATCCGAACACCCATCCCTCCACCAGTGCACATATTCTACCACCAATATCCCCAGTATCACCCACCATATCCCACCCTTTGCCCTGCTTCCATGACAGACAATTTCCCCCATATTCTCTCTCTACTTTTGGGCATTATGTGGTCCCGTAATCTTTTTTCTTTTTTAACTGTCCCATAATTCTTTACCAAAAATGTTACCTTTGCTTTTTAAATCCAAAGTGAAATTCTTTTCTTTTTTTTTTTAAATTTCAAACAATTGGCCAGAGAGACAGTTTATTTTTTTATTGATTTTTTTGCTTTTGAGGTCACACCCAGAGATGCTCAGAGGTTACTCCTGGCTCTGCAGTCAGGAATTATTCCTGTCAGTGCTTGGGAGATCATATGGGATGCCATGGATTGAACCCAGGTAGGCTGCATGCAAGGCCCTACCCTCTGTACGATTGCTCTGGCCCCTCCAAAGTGAAATTGTGTGCAAACAAACAACTAGAAGATAATTCTCTAAAGAAAACTTTCTATTACTCACCAAAGATATTTTAGTAGATGTATTCAGATTTTTTATTTCATTTATCCTGTTCCGCCACTGATTTATTAACTGCTGAACGGAATTTAGCTGAAAAAAGAAGACAAAAATAATTGTTTGCTTTAATTTATAACAACTCTTTTTGGTCTTTATTTGCAAAAGTACAAAAAGTTCATAAAACATTTTTTATGGTTCAAGAAAACAAGCAAAATTAAAAAGTAGGATTATATCAAATTACAAAGCTACTGTACAACAAAAGAAAGATGACTAGAATAAACTGACTAGGAGAAAATAGTTGCTTACCACACATCTGACAATGAACTAATATTCAAGAGCTATAAAACATTCACAAAACAAACAAATAAACAAACAAAACCCCTTAGTTGGAGGAAATAGCAAAGGATGCTTGCATTGCACTAGGATGACCTGGGTTCAATTCCCTGCACCCCAAATTGTCCCCCAAGGCCACCAGGAATGATCCCTGCATGCAGAAATCAGAGTAAGCCCTGGGCACCAGGAATGGCCTGAAACAAAACAAAAGACACCAAAAACAAATAAATAACAAAAGAACTCTGACAAAAAAATAGAAAAAAGTGCTTAATAGACATATCCTCAAAGGAAACATACAGATAGCCAATTGGTAAGTAAAAAGTGCTCTTTATCAGTTATCATCAGAGAAATTTAAATAAGTAGGTTGAGGTATGAGCTATCACCTCACACTTTTGAGAATGGCACATAACAAAAGAAGTAGAAGTAACAAGTGCTGGTGGGAATGTAGGAAGAAAGGAACCTGTACACACTATTGGTGAGAGTGCCGTCTGGCTCAGCTCCATGAAAACAGTATAGAAACTTCTCAAAAAATGAAGAATAGAGCTTCCATATTACCTGGCGATTCCACTTCTTGGTACCTATCCCAGGAATCCCAAACCAGTATTTGTGTTGTATGTTCACTGTAGCACTATTAATGATAGCCAAGGTCTGGAAACAACCCAAATGCCCAAGAACAGATGAACGGATCAAGAAACTGGTATATCACACAATGGTGTAATACTTGGCCCTAAGAAAAAAATGAAACCCTACAATTTACTGCTATGTAGATGAAACTAGAAATACTACACCAAGTGATGTCAGTAAGAAGGAGAGGGACAGACAGAGAATGATCTCTTTCATATGTGGAATGTAAAAGAACACAGCAAGGGAATTAAAAATGGTCAATGGTAGCAGAGCCGGAAAGTAGGGCTGAAAAACTGAGTTTGTCAGGGGTTGGGGTGGGGAAAATGAGAGAGAACTTGGGGAAATTGATGGAGGGATGCTGTAATTGTGGGGGTGGGTGGTGTTAAAACACTAGATGCCTGAAACACTACGATTAACAGTATTGTAAATCATGATGCCCGAATAAAAAAGTGAAAGAAAAAACATTTTCATGGTCCCAACTTGTAAAATTTGCATCAACTTGCCTCTGTTTCCCAAAGATAATCCAGCTATGTCCCCTCTCCCTTTCTCTAACTCCATGTGTACCTGGTTAAAAAATCCTTAGTACCTGGCAGCAGAGTGCTGGTTAAATTTGGATTAATAGCAAGCATGCATTAGCAGAAATGTATGACCATGACTATAGATACCAGAAAAAGCACAGTTTTTATCTTTCCTTTAAGTATCTAAATTGCAGTATGAGGATGTTCATCTGTGCAATAGTCTATATTGTACTTAACTTTGCACTCATGGTGTCTACACCACCTAAGAGTTACTATTTAAAGGTCCGTCAAATGTAAAATTGCTTTCTGGAGTTGATTATGGTTAATTCATAATAAAAATAGTGCTATTCTTAGTTACTACAGTGAAAATGTATCATCATTTTAGATAACCAATTCATTTTCAAATAAAATAATTTACAAAATAAAACATCGTCGTAAAAACTCATCACCCTCATTCACTTTGTGAACATAATAAGAAAATCACTACTAACCAAGAAAGCAGGGATTAATGGCTAATCTGTTATGGATAGAGGAATAGAAAATAAACTTACATAACTCTGTAAGTTATTGCTTCTTAAGAAGTTATGATATTCAAGTCTCAATTCCTCTGGTGAAATGTCTGTAAAACCTGAAGTGAGGAATCAATTGGAATCTTTAAAATAAATGCCAATACTTTTGATATTATCTTAAAGCTAGAGGTGCTGCAAGAAAATATGCTAATATTTATCATTAAAGAAATTTTACACTCAAAAAAAATCCAAAGCCTATACTCTCTTTCATGTTTAATAAAACATAAAATAAGAGTATGGTTCACTACAGAACGGGAATATTCTAAAAGAATGGGAGAGGAAGAAATAAAGAAAGGAAAAGAGTGACTAACTGTTGGGGCCACTCGGCAACTAAGAGATATCTATATAGGAGCCAGAGAGATTGCTCAGTGGGTAAGATGCTTGCCTTGTACTTGGCTGACCTGGGTTGATCCTCAGCATCTCATATGATTCCCTGAGCACTTCCAGGAGTGATCCCTGAGTGCAGAGCCAGGAGTAACCCTTGAGCAATGTCTGGGTGTGGGCCAAAAACCAAACAAATTAAAAAAAAGAAAAAATAAACTACAATAAGCAAAATTAAAAGGAAAAAGCAACTGTAATATATATGACAGAAAAGAGCTAATATCAATCCAGTCCTTATATTTCACTAAGAAAAGTAAGTTAACATAAGCAAAGAAAAATTGGAAATTCCCCCAAATTAAAAATATCTAGTAAATAAATGAAAATTAAATATTATATTAAAATACTATTAAAAATAGAAAATACTTTAGACTGGCAAAAATTAAACAATAATAATATTTATCATTATTAAAGATGTAGCCAGATGTATATTTTCCTAAATTACTATTAAGGGAGTAAAGGGGTTGGAGAGATAGTACAGCAGGTAAGGCACTTGCCTTGCATGCAGCTGACCTGGGTTCAATCCCTGGCACCCCAAAAGGTCCCCTGTGCACAGCCAGGAGTAAGCCTTGAGCATTGCCTGATACGTCACAAATACAAAAACAAAAAAGGTAGTAAAAATGGCACAATTTTTCTGGGAAGAAAATTACCAATAGGCATCAAACGCCTTAAAAAATGTTCACATCAGAGGCTACGGAGAGACTACAGTAGGTGAGGCATTCGTCTTGCACATGGCTGACCCTGTTCAATCCCAGTACCGCATATGGTCCCCAGGACAGAGCCAAGAATGATCACTGAGCTCAGAGCCTGGAGTAAGGTTGAGTAAACATGAATAAACCGAGTAAGCCCCCACAGCTGAGTAAGCCCCCAAACAAACAAAAACTAAACAGAAAGTTCCCATCCAGGCCAAGGAGAGGGCTCCAAGGCAAAGAGCTTTGCATGGTCCTCCAAACACAGCTGGGAGTTGGCTCCTGAGCACTGAGCAGGAGCAGCCCACAAGCATACAATTAGAAAAGTTTTTTAAGAAAGGGAAAAAAAAGTTCATGATTATTTTCTATAAAGAATTACTTGTAACCAGATTATCAGAATTTGTCAGCCAGGTCACAGTATCCTGAAAAGCTCTCCTATTATGCAGAAAGAAAATGGCAAATGTTCATATCAGAACACTGGAATACCTCTAACAACTATCTTTACCATCTTTACTGATTGACCAAATGTAAAAACCTGGAAATCATCTTGTATTTCTCTTTCCCCTTACCTAATTAATCAGCATCCTGCCAATTCTAGCTTCAAAACAAAAACAAGTTTGGCGAATTCTGTCTCCAATGCCGGTAACTCTAGCAGTGGTTAGAAGACAGTCAATAGCAATGGTTCCCTAAGCAAACTCCTATTTTGATTCCTATAGGAGATTATATTACTCTGATTCAAAATTCTTCAAAGCTACACATTGTATTATGCCCAAAATGATCTGGTCCCTAGCTGCTTCTCTGGCACAATGTTGTATTTTTCTTTCCCTATTTTCCTTCAGTGACTCAGGACTCACTAGTCTGCAAACAAGCTAATAACCTTGTTCCTCCCAGGGTGTCTGAACAAGGTATTTCTATTGCCAAAAAAGTGTTTCCTTGAATCTTCCCATTACTGACAACTTCTATGGAAAAGAACACTGCTCCCTAGTTGCTTTCTCTTTCTACCAGTTAGGTTCAACTGGGGTTCCTTATCTGAACCAGAGAATATAGAAAATGATGAGTGACTATTTTTCTTTTTTTGAGGGTGGGGGTGCCCACACCTGGTGGTGCTAAGGGCTTATTACTGGCTATGTACTCAAGGGTCAATTATTCCTGGCTCAAGGGACCATATGGGTTGCGGGTATTGAACCTGGGTTGGTTGCGTGCAATGCTTTATCTTCTATACTACCGCTCCAGCCACAAAGCTTAAGTTATCTTTGACAACAAACACTTTCAATGGTTTCCTTTGAAGTGACACACTGTCAATGGGCTGGGGAGAAGTCTCAGTGGGCTGAAGTGCTTGCTTCACATGCGGGTGCCATGGGTTCCATACCTGTACCCATATTCTCCTAAGAACCACTCTGGGAATAGCACCACTGGGTTTGGGCAAAAAACCCCAATCAAATAAGCAAAACCTCAAACCAAAACAAAAAGTAAATATCTGCCAAATGCCTAAGTTTAAATATAGCCATAATTGTCAATAACGTCTTCAAATATAAATGTTCTGTGGAAAAACAGCTAGTTCAGCGAACAGCTCAATGGTCATTCCTTTTTGCCTCGCCGAGCCAGGTTCGATTCCTCCACCCCTCTCGGACAGCCCGGCAAGCTACCGGGAGTATCTCGCCCACACGGCAGAGCCTGGTAAGCTACTCGTGACGTATTCGATATGCCAAACACTGTAACAAGTCTCAAAAAAAAAAAAATAGAGATCTTACTGGGCCTGCTCGAGCAAATCGATGAATAATGGAGGACAGTGCTACAGTGCTACAGCACTTAGAATAAGGTTGGGTACAAAAAAATTTAATAGATATTTCTTGAATGAATGTGAATACATAACAAAGAAGTGGTACCATACAAATGCTCACAGGCTAGGCAGGTGGAAACCTGAGAGTTCTAAGGGAACTGCTAGGTACATGCCCTTTTACTTAACAGGGACCCAAGACTATCCAGAATGAACTTGGAAAAGCATAGCAATCTGAAGCTTCAGCCCAGAAATGCTGTTGGGACTGTGCACACAGGAAAATGGGAAGAAACTGAGTATCCTCGGGAAATGTTATCCTAAGACTCCTTATCTTCAAACATTATCTCCAAGGATAGTTCTCAACATGCCTATGAAAAAGAACTATTCTTAGAAGATGGAAGGGAAAGAGAAGAGAAGAGAACAGAATCAGATCGTAATGGCAGGTAGGATGCGACTCTTCTATTCACTGCAGGCAGCTAAGAAGTTCTGAAATTATACATGTAGGAAATTTGAGAGTGCAGAGTTTCTTCCTGAGATTACAGAATTGATAGGTTGGTGGTGCAAATTGGACTACATTCTCATGATAACAATGTTATCTTAGAAAACCTTCCAACCTTAGCCTGAATTATAAGGTCTTACTAGAATATTTGTCCAAATTTTAACTGATACGAATTTTAACTGATATGAATTTGTGGTTAATTTCTCTACTTGGCATTGTCTTGGTTTTAGAATAGTTTTTAGAAACATTAGTTTTTAAAACATTTTAAAAACATTAATTTCTCAATTACCTGAAATATTAGGTTTCTTTTTCACTGGTGAGTAAACTGAAAACATCCACTGCCCTGATGACTCCCAAATCTCCATATCTTTAATAATTCCTTCCCTGGGGGGAAAAAGGATATTTTTCATCTGCTGGCCAAATTTAATCATTTATAATTTTCATCACTAAAAAGAAAGTTTTTTACTTTGGTTTTTTGGGCCACACTCGATAGCTAGCACTCAGGGTTTACTCCTGACTCTATGCCCAGGGATCTCTCCTGGCAATGCTCAGGGTCCTGTGGAATGATCTTTGGTCAGCAATGTGCAAGATAAGCACCTTAACCACTACACTCTACATTTTCTGAAGAATCTTGGTTCCTCATTTTTTGGGTTTCGGGTCAGACCCAGTGGTGCTCAAAAGGTAATTCCTGATGAAGTGTTCAGGATTGAACCAGGAACTTCCACAAGTACCCCAGCCCTTTGAACCATCTCCCACGACACAAAAGAATGTTCTTTAAATTCACAGGAACTTGTAGAAATAAATATATAAGTATTTCATGACTAGAGATAGTATTATAACACTAAAGAAGCTCATAAGTTTAGTTTTTTTATACACTGAACCATTTATTGAGAAATATTAACCATTTTATAATTAAAGAATATATAATAAGGGATATAGTATAGTAAAAATATATAGTAAGGAATCCAATACCAATTTTTTATCTGCCTTTGTCCATTAACATCAATGGGAAAGAAAGTACCATGTAAGTAATATAGAACCATAAAAAATTTTAAGTGGGTAGGATGAAAGAGATAATTGTCAAATTCTCACATTTTGTACGAAAGGGAAAGGAACCAATGTCAACACAGTTATTATACTGGGAAAACCATGGGTACATTGGCTCTAAATTAAATATTCCCCTATCCAAAATGGTGCAATTAGTAAAACTGATAGCTACTACAGAAAATATTGTATAGAATTTTAGGACTTTTACAGAATATCAAATACAGGAATGATAGTTTCATTTGTACTTTCCTTTTCTCTCTTCTCCTCCTTTTTTGGGGAGGAGGGGGAGCTACACTAGAACCCAGGGCCTCTTACAGGTAAGGCTTATACTCTTTCTACCACTGAGACACATCCTGGTCATTTCCCCCCTTCTTTTAAAAATCAGCTGCATACGATACAGGGCTCAAAATATTTACCTGTGGTTATATTTAGTCACAGGAATAAAACTCTAGTAGAATACTATCCTAAGCAGGGAGCCGAGGGAACTGTTATAATTAGGCACTGCATTGGCAAAAATCATAATTCTACCATGAATGTTCTCAGTCATGAATCTACTCTATAGTAATAAATGAATCTACTCTATAGTAATAAAATAAACTGGAATCCAGGTGAATAACTAAAGATTTCAGAAAGAAAACGACAAGATTTTGTGATGACCTCTAAGATAAAAAATTGTTTTAAATTATCTTATGTTTTGTAAAGAATTTATAACTTATAACAAATGACAGCAGGCCTGCGACATTCATAATACTGAATGATTTTTAAAAAATGGAAAAAGCATAGTTATCTCCTAAGAAGATACTGAAATGACATACCTAGATAATGTATTTTAAGCAAAATAAAATCCAGTATTTATATATGCAAAGTACTGATTATCTCTGAGATCACTGGTAATTTTTCTTTCTGCTTATATCGATTCTTCAATAATATAAAACATTGTTGGTGCTTTTGGAAAAAAACAAAATGACAGAAATGTCTTTGAAGGCTTTCACTTACAGAATCTTCTTCTCATCTTTCTGCTCATCGGAGTTAAGAGAATTAAATGGGTTCTGAGACAATCCAAAATCCCTGTTCCTGCTGGCTGAACCGCCAGAATCAAAGGAACCAAAAGATGACTTTTCTTGATCTCTGCTGCCACCCCATGGTGAGGATCTGGAGAAACTGGATGGCTGGATGACACTGGAGTACCTCTGGCTGCTGCTGTTCCAGCCCCGTCCTTAAATAAATAAGATAAAACAACAATTTTACTGGAAACTGAAAATCTCTTACTATGGGAAGGCATTATGCAAGAAGTCTAAAAAAAAAGAGGAGCATATTAAAGAGTTTGCTGATCATGACAGATTTAGATTTTATTCTGTCCTTTAAAGACACTTGCTTAGGAATATTTGACTTAAGCCTTTCCTCAGGAAAAACTACCCACCTATTTTTCACAGGGAGACTCTAGAGAGACTCTATATGCTAATAAAATACACTGCGGTCCTCCACGGTTTTTGAGTTATTTCTAATATTTCTGAAATACCGAATAAACCAACAGGATTCACATAGGGGTTAAATTCCAATCACATGGAAACCTATTAGCTGTGTCTCTGTTTTGGGGTCAAGGTGCTGCGGGGAGTCGTACATGTGAAGCATGTGTTCTACCATTCAGCTACAAACCTCGCCCCTCTGTCTTTTACGTTCAAAAAACCAAACCAATCCCCAAACCCAAATTTATCACTGCAGCAACACTTCCTAGTCGGAGGGAGCCAAGGCATTTCACCTTGTTTTCTGCTTAAATCAGGAGAAGACATGCCACTGCATAAACTAAAAACTGGAGTGACGGGAGCTATCCTTGGTGAGGATTCACCTCGCAATGCGAACACGTGAGAATAAAGCACTTAGGGGAAACACCGCCTCCTCCAGGGAGAGGTATCTGCCGCGAAACCAGAGCGCGAGGCAGTGTTGAAGGGACTGAAGAGAATAAGGGGCGGGGAAGAGCGGAGATAGGGTCAGGGCGGGGAAGAGTCAGTATCTGCGATTCCCATAGGGGTTAAATTCCAATCTCACGGAAACCTAATTTATCCAATCCGATCTTTTAACCCTCGGGGATTCCACGGCTTCATAGTATCGGACGGCCGCTTCGGCCACAGTCGGTTCAGTGAGATATTCCGAAAGCTTCGTGTACAGGGGTTAGGCCAGCGCAGCCCCTGCCACCCCATCCCACCGAGTCCAGCGTTCCTAACTGGGCGTCCCCAGGCTCCCGGGACTAGGCGGTAACATTTACTCCCCAAGTCAGGGACTGCTGACCACAGGGCGGCAGGACGGCCCGGGAGCTTCCGCCACACTTGGAAAGGTGTCCAGACTCTGACCCCGTTAGCTAGTCCCACCCTCGGTGGGTGGGGAGAGAAGTTTCGCGAATTCCATTCACGGCGTCCAGGGAAAGACCAGAAACCACGAATCCGAGGGCCCGGAAGCGCCGTGGCGCAAGGTGCTGGGTGTCCCCGGACGCCCCGCGGCCCTGGGGCCCCTGAAATCCACCAGGGGGACCACGGCACGCCCCGCCACGCCGCGGAGCTTCCTCTGGCGCTCCTCCAAGCTCCCTGGCTCGGGAGGTGGCGCGTCACAGGCCCCGTCGCGCCGGCGACAGACCCCACGCGCGAGGCCGTTGGCCGCCGGCCGGGGCCATCTCCCCACCCGGGCCAAGCCAGAGAGACGCGGCGGCGAAGGGACCATCACCTGAGGACTGTTGCTGCCGTCCCCCGCCCGCCCCCCTGGCGCCGGGATGTTCGTTCCAGCACCGGTCTCCAAAGCGGCACCGGCCCTGAAGGAAGAACTGACAAACGGTCATCGCGAAGGTGTCGGCCACAGAGCGGCTCTTCCGGCGGCAGCGCGGGCCAGCAGCCCGCAGAGCACTCCGTCTCCCCGGGCCCGCCCCGTGACGTCATCCGCGCGCGCCCGACGGCGGGTCTTTCTCGCGCTCATCCCGCCCCTCGGGCTATGAGAGGCGTGGGTTGCGCCCAATCAGAGGTGAGGTGAGCAGACTCCCGCGCCCCGGGCGGGTTGCTTAGAAGGCGCGAGGCTTGAAGTTTCTGCAGAAAGAGGCACGTGCGATGGGCCGCCGACCGCAAAGGGGGCTCGAGGTCCAAAATGAGAGAAAAGAAATCCATGTGTAATAACTGCATTCATCACAACGAGGGACAAATCAATGAATCACATTGTTAAACAGTATAAGGAGATTGCAATCTAATAGTATGTGAAAGAGACCTGTCTTTGAAGTACATTAACGGTCTGAGAAACCTTGTACTTTAAAAGTTCCTTTGAATGTGGCTATTTGAAATAAACCAAAAAGAATGAGACATTTCACTCCTGCCTGGCAAATCTAAGTCACTGCTTTTGTTTCGTTTTGGGGCCACACCTGGCCATGCTCAAGGATTACTCCCGGCCTTGCACTCGGGAATTATTCCTGGCGTTGCTCAGGGGACCATACAGGATGCCCATAGTTGAACCTTGGTGGACCATGTGCAAGGCAAGTTATACTATGACTCTGGCCCCTCTTAGTCACTACTTTTGACATACAGAAAGGAGTCTTGATTTCTATCCACATGCAGATTCATTCAGATCATGAATTCCTGAAAAGATAGCTCCATATATATTTTTTTTCCTCTGTAGCTTCCATGATCCTAGGTTCACTTCGCAGTTCAGATCTGGTATCCTTTACACTCAGTTCTGTGTTGCTTTAAGCATATCTAAACCATTTTATTGTTTTGGGGGACACACCCAGTGGAACTGAGGATAGGAGTGGATGGACCTTGTGGAGACCAGGATGAAGTCCTTGCTCCCACATGCAGGCTGGCACAGCTGAAGCCCTTTGTATCATCTCTTATGACCCAGACCCTTTTAATTTAAATTTAACCTAAATTCTGCTCCCCTAATCCTGTTACCTTTGTGTGATGAGACACTCCACAGTTAGTCAAATGAACTGACTTGGTTGCAAGAAGTCAATCTGATTTTGTTGAATGATAAATTTGTCCCTGATGATAATTGCTTGATTGCCCGTTGTTCTTGTTCAAGTACTTTAGATTTTGAGGACAGCAGTATCTACTGGAATAATTGATAAGGACTTCTTAAAAAAAAGTTTAACACATTTATTCTGAAGTCTGTTGAAAAGTCACTAGAATAAAAAATCTTCTTGAACCACTTGAGACTATATGGCATACCTGCACTGTACTGCTCTGCACTCACTGTTCTCCCGTTGTTCATTGATTTGCTTGAGCGGGCCCAGCAACGTCTCCATTGTGAGACTTGTTTTTACTGTGTTTGGTATATGGAATACGTCACAGGTAGCTTGACAGGCTTTGCCATGCGGACCAGATACTCTCGGTAGCTTTCTGGGCTCTCTGAGAGGGGCGAAGGAATCGAACCTGGGTCAGCCGTGTCAGCCAAACGTGCAAGGCAAACACTCTACCCGCTGTCCTGTAAGTAAGGGCAATTCTCCAAAATATTCTCCTTATTAACAATACAATCGCCAAAACAAATACGGGTACATTACTATTTAGCCCGTTAGATTCCATTTATCTATTTATTTCACCAAATGTTCCAATAATGCCCTTTGAATAATTCTGATACAGACAGGTGGAGTGCCAGGTGAATTGTCATTTTAATCTTACCCCTGGGACAGGTAGCCAATTAGAATAGATAATGGGATGGCTGGAGGTGGGATATAGCAGTGGGTAAAAGGAAGCTCCCAGCCCAACTTGCTCTGCTATCTCTCCTTTCTCCCTTTCTGACCTACTCTCTCTTGCTCTCTCTCTGCAGGTTCAGGGCTGTGCACCCAGACTGATGGCACTGATGACTGAGTACAGGCAGGTCTCATAGACCCAGACAGGGGCAGAATACAAGCAGGATGCTCAGGTACAGAGCACGGGGAGCTTGCCCACACATATGTGGCTATGGCCAGAGACTGAGGAAAGCCTACATGGAATAGAAAGCAATGCAGGAATGGGACATGATCACTTATCTTGGGAGGCGAGTAGGCTGTGTGGGACCAGACAGGGAGGTCATTCACAGGTCAGGGAAATTACAGGGACAGGACTAGTTATGTTGTTCATGAGTAAAGGAGAGGCCTGGATATCTGGGGAAGGGACCTGGACCCATCTACTTTAACTGCCCAATAAACTTTTAATCTTGTGAGTTTCATATGCAAGTCTTTCATACAATTTTTTTTTTAACTTCAGCCATTAATTGATTTGTTATGAGCCAGGCTAAAGTACTTTTGTATGTTTTATATTTATTATTTAAAAAATTTTTTTATTGGTGAGTCACTGTGAGGTACAGTTACAGACTTACAAACTTTCGTGCTTGTGTTTCAGTCATACAATGCTTGAGTACCCATCCCTCCACCAGTGCCCATTCTTCACCACCAATGATCCCAGTATTCCTTCCACCTCCCCACCCCACTCCATCCCTCCCCTGCCCCAACCCACCTCTGTGGCAGGGCATTCCCTTTTGCTCTCTCTCTCCTTTTGGGTATTGTGGTTTGCAATAGAGGTGTTGAATACAATTCTTAAGAATTCACCAGAGCAGGAAAATCTGCTTTTACGCTAACTGTTCTGAATTAGAAGAGGATCTAGTTCAGGCTTTACTCCCATTTTCCTTTTCTCCTTCAACCTGGAACAGTTCCTATCTTGACTATGATATCATGCAATATTTAATAGTGTCATTCTTAAACAGCAAATAATACAAGTTACTTATTTTATACGACTTCCTCAGTTCTGGTTTATCTGATGCTTTCTCATGATTGGATCCAAATTATATACCTTTGACAAATTATAGGAACGATACTGTGGCTTCTGCAGTACACTTCCCTGTGTGCACGATTTCCACTTCACCCACTACCTGTTCTCATGCTTGCTTGATCATGCCACGCGTTGCTCCACTGTAAAATTCTTTCTTCCTCTTTATAAATTTATTAGGATATATTTTATTTATTTTAGGTTTGGGGCCACACTCAGCGATGTTCAGGGCTTACTCCTGGCTCTGTGCTCAGGAAGTATTTGGGGGGGGGGGGAATGAGGGAACTATATGGGATGCCAGGGACTGAACTCTGTTGGGTTGGAACTCAGGGTAAAAGGGACCCAAAAACTGTTAGTGAGCACTTACAAGCAGGGCTCATGAAACCAATCACCTGGAGATTTTCTCATCCTGTTAGAATTCCTGGAACTTGCAAAGAAGCGCCTGTCTGGGAATACCCTGTTCAGAAGCTCTTAGTCCCTCTTTCTATTCCTACCCCTTTCCCACAGCAAACTGCCCTATAAGATGCCCAAGCAGCCCCCATTGGGAGCGACTTCACTGGCCTCTTTAGGTGAACCTCACTCAGAAGCACCCTTTCCTTCTTCCAATAACCCCCATTTCAGTCAGAGTCTCCTTTTGGTCTCTGTTTCTTCCTCTCTGCAAACTCGCTCCCAGTCCTTTCATCTTGGTATTGAAACCCAGGGAAAAGGATCTGGTGGCCAGGACAATCCTCGTCCTTGATCCAGGTTTACAAGGGAAGCAGTGGGCAGTGGCAGCTCTTTTTGGGCTTACTCCTGGACTCTACCTGGGCTCTTGGATCAGGGTCAATTGGCTGGTCCTGTGAGCTCGTTCCGAACTTAGGTCTGGAATGGTCTGTCTCTTCTACAATGAACCTTCATCCTAACCTTACAGACGCCTCACACACACCATATTTTGGCTTTAGGTAAAGTCCATTACTGCTGACGTTTCCTTTGGTCCTTGTCCTTCCATTCAGACACACTGTCCGTAAACTGTGAGCTCGTATCAGGGTTATCCCTGTGGCGCTCAGATTCATCGAAGAGCATTTGCCATTTCTGTCTTCCCTGCTGGGACTTCAAACCTCCCCCATCTGGGTTATGGAAGGATTGGGAGACATTCCTCCTTACCATTTTGTGGCCTCCCTTAAGGCCTTCAACTTGGTCCCAGACATTCGACCCAAAAGCTTTATCCATTACTGCAACATCATTTGGCCTCAATACCCACTGAGCGAGGGTATACACTGGCCCCAAAATGGGACTCAGATCATTCCACATTAACCAGCTTAAAGACACACTGTTTTAAGTCATGATAAATGGATGAAAACCCCTATGTTCAGACTTCCTTTGTGCTCCCACCCCACTAACCCTGCTCAAACCTTGTCATACTTCCCAAATTCTCCCTTGCTCATGACACCCCTCAGACACTCCTCCTGACACTGCTGACTCTCGTGGATGACTCAGGCCCCCTGGACCTATTCTCTCCTCCTGTTTCACCACTGCCATCTGCTCTTCCCTTCAGCCTGCTCCGCTGCTCACCCACCTTCTCCCATCACCTCCTCTGCTGCCTACTCCATATGCCGAGGAGCTCGAGTGAGTCCTCCAAACATCTTTTACTTGGTGTTCCCTTCTCTATCTGATCTGCCTTTTCCCCCAGCATGTGCTGCAAGCTTCCAAGCCGTGGAGCAGACCTCCTGGTACTTCTCTCAACTATTCTTGGGTGTTTGACTCCCATTCTGTTACTTTATATTCCCCAGATGAGTGCAGTCTTTCTATGTCTGCCCCTCTCTTTCTGGCTCATTTCACTTAGTATGGTACTTTCCATGTAGAACCACTTGTATGTAAATTTCATGACTTCATCTTTTCTAACAGCTGCATAAACCTCTGGGATATTTTAAATCTTTCTTTACTATCCCTCAAGCAGCACTAAAACAGCCTCTCCCTATATATACTAGTTTAATGAGAAATTAGGCTGTTTTATAAATAGCAGTTTCAGAAAACAAAGCTCCATTTATCACTCCACCTGAAAAGAGCGTCCGGCTTTGAAAATTTATTGCCTACTTCTCATAACAGATTGAAGGAAAAAAAAGAGGTTGTTTAAAAACTTAGCCACAGCTGCAGAGATGCTTTAACTTTAGTGGTTTCTAAAGTAGAGAATTGACAAAATATGTGGTAAATAACTGTAACCCCAGATTATTAGTCTACCCACAAGGAAGCGCATGCTATTGTTAAGTATTAATTATTTCATGTCACTCTTGTCACCAGATCTCAAACCTAGTTATGGCCTTAAGAGAGCTTTATCCACAAGTGTGAATTCCTTGCCTATTTCATGACAATTTATGTGTTTTAACCCTATAACGTTTCTGCATTTTTCCTAGAAAATAATGTTTTAGGAATTAAACTCTTAAAGACAAGTATGTTCTGATTAATTCATATGTGAAGCAAGCTTTCCTGCCAAGTGTAGTATGTATTGTAAGATCTTTAAAGCCTTTTGAATATCTCTAGAACTGTAATGTTTTTATTCAGAGACATCTGTGGCAAGACTTTAATAACTACTTCAGAGCACAATTTGGTCACTCTAAATGAGGCAATGATTCTCAGTGTTTCCAAATTTCTTGAAACTCAAGCTGTACTCAGTTCAGTGAGATAAGAAAGTTAAAACATGTAAGATGTGACTATAAGGAGTAAAGATGTATATTTTAGTAAGAGAGATAATGGATGGAGATATCATCAGTGGGAAAAGAAGTAATCCTATTAAAGTGAAGCTGGTTTTGACAGAAGAGAATGAAAGTAAAGGAATGTATAGAAGGTTTAAGGATGTGTTTTAAGGGAATAAACATGATCAAATTGGGTTGTTAGAAGTAGATCTTTAAATTCTATCTGCAGATTGTTCTAATACATTTTTTGGCAAGATCTATGGAAAAGATATTAGACGATGGTCCAGTCTCATGTTACAGTGCTCTTAGGCAATTGGACACTTAAAAAAATATTACAGGAAATCAAGGTTTCCAACATGGGACTAAATGAATCTAACATGATGTTGTTAACTGTGTGCTCTGCCTCCACAGATCTGCTTCTTTCGACTAGGGTCTACAGCAAAAGATTATACTGCATCTCATTGTGAGTAAAGTGAATTATTTCCTTTTCTCTCTTGGCATCTTTAGTACATTTTTGATGCTTCCGGCCACTATGTTGATTTGCATAAGTTCAGTAAGGAAATCTTTCCTCTTGGCAGTAGGGCCTACCCCTCAGACAAATAGGAAACTCCAAAGCCATCTATGGGACCCCATCTATGGGACCTCTTCCAGGGAAACAAAGTCAGAGGGATTGGTTTAAATCACAAGAACAGGCCCAGTAATAACAGGTGCCCTACAAAGCTCAGGGAGACCCTAGAGGTAGGCTGAATCAAAGAACTGGAAATTGTCTCTGCTAAGGAAAATGAGAAATCTGCATATCTGCAATGACTGATCACAGCCCCTGCTCTCAGTGTCAAGAAAAACATGAAAACTGGGGGTCTCTTCCAGTCTGGAAAGGAATGGGATGGACTCCTGCCTGCCAGAACACTGCTACAGAGGGTGAGAGGCCCGAGGCCACCTCTAGCTCATCATGCCGACCTGATCTTCACTTTTTCACAACGGCCAAGTCTGGGTAGTCCTGATGTAGCAGGCAGAAATTAATGCCGTTATTGGTATGTCTCCTACTCTGTCCTAGGCCAATTCCTAAGGCCTCCCCAATAAATAACAAGGTACCCTAAAAGGAGAATTGTGCAATCTTGCTGTATTTATGTAAATGAACAAACCAGGTTTATTAAGCCATTTGGCAAATTTAAAATGAAGATGGAGAGAAAACTATGTAATTTGTCTTTGGTAGAAATTAGATTCTAGTTCTGTAGAGTGATTACATAAAATGTATTCTGATGAGTTTGATTAAAACTGGGTTTACAGGGGCTGGAGTGATAGCACAGTGGGTAGGGCGTTTGCCTTGCACGTGGCTGACCCAGGTTCGATTCCCAGCATCCCATATGGTTCCCTGAGCACCAGCAGGAGTAATTCCTGAGTGTAGAGCCAAAGTAACCCCTGAGCATCACCAGGTGTGACCCAAAAAGAAAAAAACAAAACAAAACTGGGTATACAGTTCCTAGTAAGCAAACCTGCCTATTGGTGACACTGCAGATTAGGTGAAGAAGATCTTGGCCATGGAGCTGTGTGATTTGGAGAACGATGGAATCCCTGTTTGAAGGGAAGCATTAGAATCAAACAGGTCTGTTTACGTCTGTGGTAGCAGATGCACAGGACTGGGAAGAGGTGATACTGGTTTCTTGGCAAATGTGCTACAGTTGCTGTACTTTCTGTTTCCCTCTGAGGGATCCTCCTAGAACAATTCTCCTGAGCTCCTGCTGCAGAGCTATGGTGTCTCATGGTACTTGATATCATCTTTGATGAATAAACATCAGAGTTTTGGGGGAGTCATTGGAGTGGATGGGGCTCTTGCTTGCACACAGCAACCCAGATTTGATCACTGACATCCCATATGGCCTCTTGAGCATCACCAGGAGTGATCTCTGAGCACAAGGCCAGGAGTAAGCCTTGAGAACAGCTGAATGAGGCCCAAAGAACAAAACAAATTATTGATTCTGTTTAATTGTTATTTTTCAGATCATTAAACATCAAGAGGATGGTTAAAATAAAACCAAAAAACCCTGAGATTAATGGGCCTGACACACCTATGACTGATGGCCTGTGCTGTGCCTTCATAGGTAGGGCTGTTTATTTAAATAATGGTATCTTTCTTCTCACCCCATGTCTCCTTAAGTTTACTAGTCATGCATCCGGGAAATATCCTGGACCACCATTCACTAGCTAATCCTTCAACCATATACATGACTACCCACGACTGCACTGGCTGACCCAATTCTATGACCTTCTCCCTTCCCCACATCACCCCAAACAGTAAGAAGTAGCTTGAAACTGTCGCTGCTCCCTTATAAAGAAAAGGCTGGAATGTTGAAGTGGTCCAGGGTCCTCAGGGTAGAAGGGACCTAAAAACTGTGTCTGTATTGCAAACCATAATGCCCCAAAGTAGAGAGTAAAAAGGAAAGTGCCTGCCATGAAGGCAGGGGGTGAGGTAGGGTGGGGGTGGTAGGAGGGATACTGGGGACATTGGTGGTGAGAAATGTACACTGGTGGAGGGATGGGTATTCAATCATTGTATGACTGAAGCTCAGTCATGAAAACTTTGTAACTGTATCTCACGGTGATTCAATTAAAAAAATTAATAACAAAAAACAAAAACAAAACTGTTGGTGAGCACTTGCAGACAGGGTTTGTGAATTTGCCTGGAGGTTTTTTTCGTCCCGCTAGAATTCCTGGAACTTGCACAGAAGCACCTTTCTGGGAACAACCTGCACAGAAGCCTTTATTCCCTCGTTCCATTCTACCCCTTTCCCACTGCTGTATAAGATGCTCAAGCAGCCCCATATTTGGTGCCACTTCACAGGCCTCTTTGGAGACCCGTGGACCTCTTTAGGAAGCATTTTTCTTTTTCCAGTAACTCCCCTTTCAGCCTTGATTTTCCTTTTGATCTCTGACCTTTCAAACTCCAGGCAGCCACATGAAAGGCAAGAAATACAATCTTTCTGCTGCTGTACAATCTTTCCAGCCTTGGTATTTTGAATGTATGTAAAAATCTCATTTCTCTGGGGCTAGAAAGATAATACAAGGTAGGGCACTTGTCTTGCACGTGGCCAGCAGTTTCCATCCCAGGAACCCCAAAATGGTCCTCCAAGTCAGGAGTGATTCCTGAGTGCAGAGCTGGGAGTAAGCCCTGAGCACTGCCAGGTGTGATCCCAAAACAAGACATTTAGAAATTTTTTCTAATGAAGCAAAATAATATTTTTTTGGGGGGAGGGAACTTTCCTGATGGTTCCCTCAGTACTTCCAGTTCTGTACCCTGTATCTGAACCAGGACTGGCTGCACACAGAGCAAACGCCTTAATGCCTGTTGTCTTTAATCCTTGAAGTACAAACTCATTAAGTCCAATATAAAAACGTTCAAAACTAGCAAATCTAGAGATTAATGGTCTCCCAGTTTCCCAAATTCATGTTTACCTACAATATGGAAAGAGGACCTTTGTAGAAGTAATAATTAGTTAAGATAAAAGGTCACACTGAGTTGGGTTAAAGTGAATGGCTGTTGCTTCTAACTTCATGTGAAGACAGACACACCCAGGAAAAGTTCCTGTGAAGAAAAGAGGCTGAAGGACATGATGCAATTATAAACCAAGAAAGGCCAAGGGTTGCCAGCTACCATCCGAAGCTAGAAAAGCAGGGACATCTTCTGCTTGGATGTAGGAACTTTTGGTCTCCTGAATTTTGTGTTTGTGTTAGTTTGTTACAGGAGCCCAAGAAAACTAATACAGTGGGGAAATGGGAAGGGAGGATGAGGTTTCTTTTCCTGGTACTGAAAAATGTTTCAGTATTGCAATGTGGCACATTTCTGTGAATATACTAAGCAAATTTAATTCACATTTCTGTGAATATGCTAAGCAAATTTAATATAATAAGCAAATTGAGTGAATTGCACAGGAAGTAAATAATATCTCAATAAGACTGTAATAAGTAAAGGAACTCTAATACATTGAAATAACTTTAATGCTTTTTTTTTATCATTTAATTTAAACCTTTTTGGGGCTTATTCTAACTACCGTATAAAGAAAATGATGAACGTTAACATAGAAACAATGATTCCCAAATTGAAAAAATAATTAACACCTTTAAAATAAAGAATAAACTTGGTAGCACATTTTAAGTTGAAAAATATTTAATTATATCAGATTGAAAACATTAATGGTGATAGATTTACACATTTCATTTCATTCCTTAATGTGGCAAAAAAATGACTAGGGAAAAAAATGAGCAGTGGGTTTATAAATTATTTATTGAGCGTATGAAATTAATGAGGATATTTATTTCAAATCATTACAAAACTTTGGGACAACTGTGTAAAATATCTTATATGTCCTGTAATGAAATCATGTACCTTTTAAATCTGTAATAACTTCAAAGTCAGTACTGATATTACATAACTATTACGTGCTATTCTAGTTACCAAGAAATTTGCTATAGTTTTATCTTTTACTAAGTTCATCATTCAACAGTGAAAACTGAGAAGAAAAATCATTTTTTAACCACTGAGTAAAACAGTGATAGAAACAATGATGGACACAAAGGTTGACACTGTGTTAAAAAAAATGGATATTTGGGTTAAATACATGTCATGTTGGTTACACTTTTAAAGTCCCAAAATGCATTTATAAAGATTTTTTAGTGTGTGTATGCCTTGACTTACTCTGGCTTGCTTTCAAAATGGAATTCATTTGGCACTAAATGGAATAGACGAGGACAAGCAAATTAAGGGACTGAGCTGCTCCATCCGAGTTGCCTGTCTTGACTTAGAATACTATTTTCTTAATTTTTAACCATACAGAAATAAACCTAATTACAAAGTACTTCCATAATGTATGAAAATAGAATCTCGAGCTAAGACAAGGCTGCTTTACTAATAATAAGACAATACATCACTCTGTCAGAATTATAGCTATACATGTGAAATTCATTCTAGAATTTGTATTTTTACCAAATTCTTATATTTTTTGCTATATCATGTCATTGGTTATGTGACCAGGTAAAATATGGTCTTCAAATTAAGTATGGGAATCCATATTTTAAAAAAATTATGGGATCTTCTTTTTACATGAAACTTCCCTCAAAAAAAGAAAAGACCAAACTAAAACTTTGTAACCGAACTCTTGGAACAAAGCACTGGTCCTCAAGTTTCTTAATCTGGTGAGTCTTCAAGGGTCACTCACATTTCATGTTTCCAGAGTTTCTTCATTTGCTCCACATGTATCAACGACACAAATTAAACAGCTTGTTACTGGAAATGCTCGAACTTTGGAGTTGGCAATCCATTTGTCTGTTTCAGTATTATATTCAAGGATGTGTCCTAATCGGCCCACACCTTGAAAACCAGCCAAAACATAAACTACAGAGCCAACTGCGGCACACTTCACAGTTACACCCTTCCACGGCATTGGCGAAACCATCTTCCATTCGTTTAATTTAATATCATAATATTCCACGTTGTCTAGACCACCTTTAAAAGAGCAAAACAACACAAACAGCTATTTGGACCATTCTACAATGAGCTTTGTAGAAATTTCAAGTAAGTTTTAAGAATTTTATTATGGACAACCACATAATTATCACTGAAATTTATTTTTTTGTGTGTGTGGGGAGTCTCCCTAACAGTGCTTGGAGGCCACCAAGGCTGCACCCTACCTATTGGTGCTCACGGAACCATGTAGTGCTGGGGATTGAACTTGGGGAATCCCCTAAATTCTTATTCTTACTTTTTTTTTGGGGGGGTGGGCTTTTGAGACACATCCATCTTATTCTTACTTTAACACAGTGAAAACTTACATGCATTTTTAATTGTTGCTTTAGAATCATAAAAATTTATTCTACAAAATGAAAAAATGTTCTATTAATTCTGGGAAAATAAAGAAGTAAATCAAACAGCAGATCTCCCTTCTGATTAGTTTTGATTTAAATTGTTCAAATATCCTTACTCTTTCTGCCATTAATCTTTTAGCAGTTTATGGAAAACTGATGAACAGCAACAGGAGATGAGAAAGTTATTTCTTTGTTATATTTAAGTAACACTTAAAGATACTAAAATGAAGTTTGAGGACAACTAGAAATTTAGTCCAGATTCCCTATTATTTAAAGCAATTACTTAAGATTTTTTTTTTGCACAACACTTAAGACCATGTAAATGTCACGGTCATGGTCCTCTCATTGTTCATCGATTTGCTCGAGCGGGCCCAGTAACGTCTCCATCATGAGACTTGTAGTTACTGTGTTTGGCATACATCATGGGTAGCTTGCCAGGCTCTGCCGTGCGGGCGAGATACTCTCCCGGGCTCTCCGGGAGGGGTGGAGGAATCGAACTCGGCCACGTTGGCCGCTTGTAAGGCAAATGCCCTACCGTTGTGCTATTGCTCGGCAGCACATATACTGAATTGGAACAATACATGTAAATGTATTCATTAAAAATACTAATATTGAAGCATCCAGCATAAGAGAAGGAACACATGGAGGGTGCGGGATCCCGGAGGAAAAAAAAAAAAGAAAAAACAGGTTCCAAAAAGAGCCGAGATCACCCGCAAGTTCCAGATGGAGTAGGTGCTGCATCCCGCCTCCCCCAGATGGAACCCCGGTGACCAGAAGCCTCTACAAACACAGCTCGAGTATGCGGGAACAAGGACTTTTTCTCAAAACTAGGACATCTCTCTGTATACAAAGTGATCAATGAGAAGTAAACCACCCAATCTTTCTCCCTGAAAGTCAGAGTTAAGTTTGGAGCACGGCCACAGCCCCAGAAACACAAGGACTTAATGCAGAACCCAGCATCTTAGAGCAGAAAAGCGAACGGACGATGAGTTAACCCAGGCCATCATTTCTGCCCAGAGGGGAAAGGGTGTTGCCCCATTCGCCCTCTCTTCTCTGGAAAGAAGGATGGCGGCCGCATGGGAGCCTTGTGGACAGCAGGTATGAGCCGGGGGTGTGGGGGCGACTAAAACCTCATGGGAAGGGGGGCGTTCCGGTCCGTCCTTCACGCCCTACCGAGGTCACCAGTTGCCCCCCACGAGCGGCTCTCCAGCACGGCCACACTCCCAGAAGCACAGGGCTTAATGCAGAACCCAGCAGCTTGGAGCAGAAAAGTGAAAGGACTATGCGTTAATCCAGGCAATCATTTCTGCCCAGAGGGGAAAGGGTGTTGCTCCCTTCCGCCCTCCTCCCTCTGGAAAGAAAGATGGCGGCCACATGGGAGCCTTGTGGACAGCAGGTATGAGCCGGGGGTGTGGGGGCGACTAAAACCTCATGGGAAGGGGGGCGTTCCGGTCCGTCCTTCACGCCCTACCGAGGTCACCGGTTGCCCCCCACGAGCGGCTCCCCAGCACAGCCACGGCCCCAGAAGCACAAGGACTTAATGCAGAACCCAGCAGCTTGGAGCAGAAAAGTGAACGGACTATGCATTGATCCAGGCCATCAAGTCTGCCGGAGGGGAAAGGGTGTTGCCCCATTCGCCCTCTCCTCTCTGGAAAGAAAGATGGCGGCCACATGGGAGCCTTGTGGACAGCAGGTATGAGCCGGGGGAGTGGGGGCGACTAAAACCTCATGGGTCTGGGGGCGTTCCGGTCCATCCTTCACGCCCTACCGAGGTCACCAGTCGCCCCCCGCGAGCGGCTCTCCAGCAAGGCCATGGCCCCAGAAGCACAAGGACTTAATGCAGAACCCAGCAGCTTGGAGCAGAAAAGTGAATGGACTATGCGTTGATCCAGCCCATCAAGTCTGCCGGAGGGGAAAGGGTGTTGCCCCATTCGCCCTCTCCTCTCTGGAAAGAAAGATGGCGGCCACATGGGAGCCTTGTGGACAGCAGGTATGAGCCGGGAGTGTGGGGGCGACTAAAACCTCATGGGAAGGGGGGCGTTTCGCTCCGCCCTTCACGCCCTACCGAGGCCACCGGTTGCCCCCCGCGAGCGGCTCTCCAGCACGGCCACGACTCCAGAACACAGAAACCAATTTCTTAACTATCTGACTTTCAGTAGAAATACTTCCAGGGTCAATAGGTAAAATAGCAGAAATCCAAAACCAACATTTAATTCTTGAACCCAGCTGTAGAAAGCAAATCACTTCACAATGCTTTTTCAGCATGTCTGATTTGGGGGGGGGTAAACTCTAAATAATAGTGGTGAATCTTTTATTGAAACAATGAATCTAATCAAAGCAGATAGAGTGTTAACTAGAATTCATCTGCCTCACAGGGACGGGGAGGGGTGGGGGGTGGGGTTTTATTGGGGTTCTTCATGGTAAAAAATAAGTATTGGTAAAGGGAAATGTGTTTGATATTTGCATGACTGAGACATAAACCTGAAAGCTTTGTAACCTTTCCCACAGTGATTCAATAAATAAAAAAAAAAAAAAGAAAAAAAATACTAATATTGATATTTTCATGCAATGTTTATAAATGTTTAGACGGTTGCCATTCAAACCTGTATACAAATTCTAAAATATATTTTAAAAATGTTTGAAGTGTTTTCTTAGTGTTCAAATGTCCCTGTCAGTTGGCAGTGCTTAGTGTGCTACCATTTCTCAGAGGCTATATGGAAACAAGCAACTGTCACAACAGCTGATGATCACTGCCATTACAGACAGGGATGTTACATATGCTGCAATGTTTTATAAAACATGTGAGTTCCCCTGAAAAATAAAAATAGGTATAGTGATGCCCATGATACATGCTTATATAGAGATTTAAGAAAAACATCTTCTGAGAATCTAAAATACACAACTAGCAGCAGACTCTTTGAGAAAGTGGAATGGAGAATTAATACCACATACCTAAACCATTCTGACCACCCACAGCAAATATCTTGTCTTTGACAAACACCAGACCATGATTCTTCCTGGCCTCAATCATTGGACACAGTTCAGTCCATCTGAAAAAACAAAACAAAACAAAACAAAACAAAACCAAAGCTTTTAGGGTACTTATTTATAAGAAGTTAAAAAATAAGCAAACAAAAAACCTCTCCTATATATTAGTTCATAAAAAAATAATCTTCCTCAAGTAGGTGTTCATTTCTCACTCATACATGTGTATATTTACACAAACAATATCTGGAATGATAGGAAGCAAAAAGCTTAACATGGGTTTACGGTACTTCAGAAAGGGGGTAAATAGGGATTCTTTTTCTTTAGACTATAGATGGTAAGTATAAGATAATTGGATACAATGAACATGTCTTTGAAAGAAACCCATTTTCTATGGAGCCCAACAAACTAAAATGGCAACATAAAAGGGGAAGATATAAACAGTAATCACAGTTGTGATATGTGGTTTTAATTAATATTTATGTGTAAGTAAGAAACAAACATTCCGAGCTGTTAGCACTCAGCGAACTAGCATTATTTTTTTACTGTTCACATAAAGGTCTTCAAATCTACATTGATACCTATAGGCTACTCCAATAATTTAACTACTATCATCTATCAAGTTAAATAATGTACTTAAATGTTGGTTTAGTACATTATTTAACTTGATTGTACTTAAGTTACTTGTACTTGATGTACTTGATGTACTTGATATGATGATAAATGAGATTAAGAACACAAACATGTGGGGCTGGAGCAATAGCACAGCGGGTAGGGCGTTTGCCTTGCAAGAGGCCGGCCCAGGTTCAATTCCCAGCATCCCATATGGTCTCCTGCGCACCACCAGGAGTAATTCCTGAGTGCAGAGCCAGGAGTAACCCCTGTGCATCATCAGGTATGACCCAAAAAGAAAAAAAAAAAGACAAACCCACAAACATGTAACATCAATGCTGAAAGATACTAATTCACAAGTAACAGCATCATATACCTATACAAAGACCTGGAACTGTGTTGAGTTATTTCCCCCCCAGATTTAATCCCTTCTTCTGCCTACACCCTTAGACACACAACAGACATTTATACTGGCATCAGATTTATGCTCTAATAGCTTAATATCAACCAAAGACTCCAAATAACAACAAAAGGGAAATCTGACCTAATATTGTTTTTTTGTCTTTTGGGGGACACACCCAGTGATGCTCAGGGTTTACTACTGGTTCTGTGATCAGAGATCAATTCTGGTGGGCTCAGGGAACCACATGGGGTGCTGGGGAATCGAACTAGGGTTAACCTCGTGCAAGGCAAGCACCCTACTCACTGTACTATCACGCCGGTCTCTTGAATATTATGTTTTTCCTCTTAAACTATTTGATAGATTTACCTTTTCAAAAGACATATAGTACATAAAAATTAATCCTCAGATACTAACAATTACTCTGGTTTTATATTAGTATTCTGTTTTTGTTTTAACAAGGGTCTGACGGTCACTGCTCGCCTTTTCAGAGCATCCCGGGAAGGGAGTAGGCAAGGCTGCTCCTGTTCTTCAGAATAAACCACAGGCTCATCCAGGGGGCAGGAGCGGCACACAGCTCTGCCGAGGGCAAGCTGGTGCCATGAAGCGAGTTTTAAATGGGTACATACGTCTCTGTGGCGGGGTCATACACTTCACAGGAATTCAGCACACGCCCAGACACGTTATTCCCTAAACTCCCACCGCACACATAGATCAGTCCATTGGCTTCCACCATCCCGTGGCTGCAGCGCTGAGTCAGCATGCTGGGCTTCGTGTGCCAGCTTTCAGTTCTAGTATCATAGCACTCAAATAAATACAGGGCAGAGTTTCCTGTAAAAGAGAAAGGTCTCAAGCATAGGTCATTAGTGCACACTTGCAGCAAGGTAGCTAAGTGCCAAACCAAGTCATTAATGGCAAGAAGAACTTAAATTATGTACAGGAATTTTTATATTCAATCAACAGTTGTAAATAGGTAGGCACAGTTTAAGGAAAAGTCAACCCTGTTTGTATAATTCTTGGAAAATGTTAAAAAAACAAAAGGTTAAGGAGATTTTATTTGCAGTGAAACTTCAGAGAAAGAAATTGGTTTTATTTCAAAAGAGAAGTTAAAAATTGTGAGTCTGTAAAGCCCAGTTGCACATGATAGGATTCATGCAAGTTCTCCATGTTTACATATAGGATGAAAGCACATGGACAGATGCTACCTCTATGATCACTTCAGTAGCTGAATGGGCAAGACCTGAAGTCATGCCAGTTCGTTCTTGAGTGCAGGCTCATAGTATAATGATATGTTTCTGGTTTATTTTGATTGTACGTTTAAAGAGAACAAAACAGTCATCCTATTTGCAACTTCTAAATATAGTAGGAGTTGAACAATGCATTTCAGAAATAATATTAAATATCAAGTACTTTGGAGGCTGGAGAGATAGTACAGTGGGTAGGGTGCTTGCCTTGCTTGTGGCCAACCTAGGTTCCATCCCTGGCCCCATATTGTCCATCAAGTCTGCTAGAAGTGATCCCTGGACAAAGAGACAGGAGTAAGCCCTAAGTATCTCTGGGTGTGACCCCAAACAAAAAATAAACAAAAAATAAACAAACAAAATCAAGTACTTTCCTTGGGAAGGATAAAAGAAATTTACTAATTTGTTTTTTACCTCCTACACTTTAGGACTTTTTCAAGTGATTTAAAATCATAAATACCCTTACAACTTTTTATTGCAGGGAGATGAAGAGACAGTACCAAGGGTAGGGAGCATGCCTTACATGTTGTTAGCCTGAGTCCTATCGTCTGCATCCCATCCACTCACCATCCTTCTCCCAAGGCCACCAGGAGTAATTCCTGAGTGCAGTGCCAAAATTAAGCATTGTCAGAGCTGGGTGTAGCCCCAGCCCCAAAAACAAACAAAGAAAAAACCCCTAACACACACAACCTCTCCAACCCACCCCCATTACTTATTGGAACTAAAACCTATGAAAAGCAGGGGCTGGAATGATAGTACAGCAGGTAGGGCATTTGTCTTGCATGCAGCTGACCTGGGTTGTATCCCTGGCATCCTACAGCAGACAAAAAAAAAAGTCTAAGTAAAAAACAGATTTAGTAAAATGCTTAAGAAATGAAAGTATTGGGGCTGGAGAGATAGCACAGCGGGTAGGGCGTTTGCCTTGCACGCGGCCGACCCAGGTTCGATTCCCAGCATCCCATATGGTCCCCTGAGCACCGCCAGCAGTAACTTCTGAGTGCAGAGCCAGGAGTAACCCCTGTGCATAACCAGGTGTGACCCAAAAACCAAAAAAAAAAAAAAAAAAAAAAAAAGAAAAAAAAAAAAGAAATTATCTACTGTACCATGAAACAACTACATTTTATTATTCTAGGATTTCCTGAACTGGAAAAAATGCTTTATTTATGAAATTATTTAATTTTAATTATTTAATTTTATTTGAATATAATATTTTAAATTTAAGAATGCTAAAGAGAGGTGAAACGTTACCTAGTAAGACCTATAGGAAATCACACATTCCCCCATATATTCACTAGCGTCTAGTGTATGGTGCGGACAAAACACAGACAAATATGCTGACTAATGGTAAAATAGTCTTTGGGCTAATATCAAAATCATCAAAGAACATAAAAAAGACTTACAGTTAACACTTAAATTCTATACCTTAGGTTTACTTGGTCTTCCAAGTTTTATTCATAAACTCGTAAGTTAGCTAAAGGAATTACTTGAAAAGATGAAAGTCTGTTAAAGCTACTATGTACTTAGTCTGCACCTGGAATATTCATTTAGAAAAATTCATTTAGAAAAAGACCACTTCTTGACACTAACAAACTATTCATCTATAAGAAAAAGTTGTAAATTCATGCCCACACTTTATTCTGACAATAATCATGAAAAGCTTCTGAAGTCATTAGATCAAAAAGTTAAGGAATAAAGCAAATGTGTGTGTGTGTGGGGGGGGGGGAATCATTCTTTTATTTCATGCAAAGAAAACAAAGACACTACAGAAAAAACTGAGGAGTAGTAAAGAAGTCTTAAGGCTCTATGGGCAAGCCAAACATTTAAAAAAATGTGTCATTGATGTATCATTCATGTACAATGCTATGTAGATTTCAGGAGTATAGCTCATAGATGTCCTAAGTAAGGAAGTCTGACTATATTGTCCATTACCAAAGCTAACTCCCAGGACCTGCCTAACTGCTTTTACCCTTTCCTTGATCCTTGCTCACTTTCCAACTAGGACTACTGTGCTTTTCACCCATATATTAGTTACTAGTTACTATTTGTATTCCATACACAGAGAAAGCCATCCAGTAACTGTCTTTCATTCTCTGGCTTATTTTGCTTCTCATAACCACCTCAGGTTCCATCTATTTTGTTGCAAAAGGCAAGACTTTATCTCTCTAAGGAGCTGAGTGGCATTCCACTACAGACTCTGAAATCCCTAAAGAAAATATTACTATGTACACAAAATTACTAGTCTAGAGTGAATGCAGTCAGTGTCAATGAAAGAACAGCACCATTTCTTATAAATTAAGGAGCAAAATACAGGAACAAGGAAAGGGGCTCTAAAATATGACAGACAGGTATTTAAATTATGTAAAAAAAGTACTTGGACAACCAACCAATTATTTATTTAAGCCAAGACACTTGGCTTAAAGCGCTTCCCCTCAAAAAAAGTACTAAAGTGCATCCTTACCAACTTCAGAGCCTCCAGATGTGTAAATTTTGCCTTCTGCAGCACAGGCAGCAAGGCTGTCTCGAGGTGTGGGGGGGCCCAGTTTGGAATACCAGCTGTCCTTCACAACATTGTAACAGTCCATTCGTTTTATAGGGAAAAGTTGAGAGCCACCCAGAATATATACTACGTTGTCCCAAAACACACAGGCTGCATCTCTTCGCTTTTCGAAAGGACATCGGATATCCGTCCAGCTATAATCCTGCAATAAGAAAGAATCGGAAGCTTTCAGTACTGGAAAAGCAACATTAAAAAGGACCAAGCAACATACAGTCAAGGAAAGACAGGTAAAGTGTGTATTCATTTACTTGAGTTCATATAAAAATAATTGGCTTTGATCCAATTTAATTGTGTGTGATATCTGCAGACTGTTGGTTGGGGGCAGTGGGCAAAAGGAGAACAGTGATTGTTTTGTGCCTTTTACTGATTTTAAAATGAATGTATTCTTTTCCCCTCTGAAAAGAAAGATGGCAGCCGCTTCGGAGCTTTATGGAAAGCCAGGTATGAGCCGGTCGTGATGGGGCGACTGAAACCTCATGGGAAGGGGGGCGTTCCTGCTCGTCCTTCACTCCCTACCGAGGTCACGAGTTGCCCCCCACCAGCGGCTCTCTGGCACGGCCATGGCTCCAGAGCACAGAAACCAATCTTAAAATTATCTGACTCTCAGCAGAAATACTTCCAGGCTTAATAAGTAAAATGCGGCCACGCAACATTATTTGATTCTTGTAACCAGCTGTAGAAAACAAATTATTTCACGATGCCTTTTCAGCATGTCCGATTTGGGGGTGTAAACTCTAAATAATAAGGGTGCATCTTTTGTAGAAACAATGAATCTAATCAAAGTAGATAGAGTGTTAACTAGAACTCATCTGCCTCACAGGCATTGGGAGGGTTGGTGGGGGGGGGGGGCTATTGGGGTTCTTGGTGGTGAAAAATAAGTATTGGTGAAGGGAAATGTGTTTGATAATTGCATGACTGAGACATAAACCTGAAAGCTTTGTAACTTTTCCCACAGTGATTCAATTAAAAAAAAAAAAGAATGTATTTCAGGAAGAAGGGAGTCACACCTGGCAGTGCTAGGGGACCAAGCAGAATCAGGGATGAAATCAAGGGCTTCCACATGCAAAGAAAGTGCTTCACCCAGTCCTCTGAGCCATCTTCCCAGAACGTGTGAAGTATTAACACATTCTTGAATATCATCACCACCCATTTTCAGGCAACGTCAGGACCTGAGACACAGTTAGGGCAGATCTTCCTGGGATCCGTGTGGACCAGGCTGGTTATTTGGTTCCTGCAGTTGCCCTATTTATCTCACTAGTGTTCTCACCCCAGGGAATAGCTCCTACAATATTCCTGCCAGCGGTAAACACTTCTGAGACACACAGAAGAGCCTTGTTAACTTGTTTGCCTGGGTCTCCATTTTCCTATAATGTTTGCACGTCCTCATGTACACCCCTTTCAAATCACATACAACATGTAACTGCAATTTCCACCCTGATTGCAAAGTGGAACCATCTCCTCAGTAAATGCCTGTTCATGCGGGAAAGAAGCTCTGATGCAAGAAGAGGCCTTGTGACAATTTTAATAAACAACATTCCCAATGTTCAGCAGAGCATGCCTTCACTTAACTTTAATTTAGGATTTAAATCCAGGCCTACAAAACTCACTGACAAACTTCAGAGCCCATCTGAGTACCCAGCCATGCACATTTATTTGCTTTTATTCAACAATATTATTTCTCAACTTATGGCCAATGTATAGGATTAGGGGAATACAGGAAGGAAATAAGTGGGTCAGAAATGGGCCACAGAAGCCAGAGCGATAGTACAGGGGGTAGGGCACTTGCCTTGCATGCAGCTGCTCTGGGTTCAATCCCTGGCACCCTATATGGGCCCCCAAGCCATCCAGAGTGATCTCTGAGTGCAGAGCTAGAAATAAGTCTTGAACACAGCTGGATGTGACCCCAAAACAAAATTAAACCAAAAAAAAAAAAAAGGGAGCCCTGGTGGAAAAACTTTTGAGACCAACACTGCTATACACCAGTAGAAAAATCCTAGCAGAGACTGGTGAGCCTATAAAGCTGACAGTATTTGCTCTTTAGCCTTGTACGTATGTGTATTAGAGACAGCATCTATCCTGTGTTTGGGTGTCCTGCCTTTACCCATTTTTCACTCTAGACCACACCTGGCATTGCTTGGGGTTACTCCCAGCAGTGCTCAGGAGAGCATGTGGTTCCAGGGATCAAACCAGGGTTCTTGCAAGCAACACATGCACTCCAACCCTCTGAGCCATCTTCTCAGCCTTTTCACACTTCTTTTATTTGGGGGCTAGGGGGGAGGGGTCATATCCAGTGGTGCTCAGGGTTTATTCCTGGCTCTGCTCTTAGGGATCACTCCTGGAAGGGCTTGGGAAACAATACAGGACAATGGGAATCAAACCTGGGTCAGCTGTGTGCTTGGCAAACACTCTCCCCACTATACTATCACTTTGGACACCCCCATTTACACTTTGACAGAGTAAACCAAAAAGCTGCCAGTTATAAATAAAGCCTAGAGGAAGAGTTTTCTACAGTAGTGTATAGCATCTCGGGTAACCTGATGTTACCTGCTGGGGCATTAGAGTGCTGATTAGGGTGCCAGCAAGGCAAGCAACCCTACATGCTGTGCTCTCTCTCCAGACCCCCAAAGTGGATTTTTTTACTGAAAGTAACGCTTGAAGGAAAGTCAGGAGTTGCAACAAAGGCAAGAAGCGGCTAACAAAACAAGAAAGGAAAAGTAGGTTTCCATTTTCTCTGATATCAGCTCTCCTTATCTATAAAAATGCACAAAGTGATGAGTCTCATAAAGCACGCGAAGGAGCTCTTAACTAGCATCTCCAGAGGCTTGAAGTATTACCATGGGTGGTAAGTATATATTCTTCTACCTAAAAAAACAAGAACCAGTTGTTACCTTTGGGTTAAAATATCTACAAGACTGTGGCTGGGACCCTCCAAAAAGAGCTATGCGGTAGTCATGTTTCTTTCTTCTAGGTCTCGTGCCTTCTACCAGCTCTTCTCTATCCTCTGGAGATAGCAGATGGTATCTCATTCCACCTGTAAAGAAAACGACTGGTAATTCCTCAAGAACCTCAGGCACTTTAGTACTTTAAAAGGGAAATACTAGGGTGAGAGTGACAGTACAGCAGGCAGTCATTTGCCTTGCTCGTGGCTGACCCGATTTGATTCCCCAGGAACTCATATGGTCCCCTTAGCCCCAAGACTGATAGACTGATCCCTGAGTGCAGAGGCAGGAATAATCCCTAAGAACTGTGAGTGTGGCTGGCTCAATAAATAAATCCTCACCCCTAAAAAAAAAAAAAAAGGAAATATCTGGGAGACATAGTTCAGTGGATAAGGTTCTTGTCTTGTATGTGGCTGACCAGAACTGTGGCTGACCAATCCCTAGAACCCCATGTAGTCCCCTGAGAACTAGTAATGATCATGGAGTGCAGAGCCAGAAGTAAGCTTTGAGCACTGCTTCATGGGACCCAAAAGCCAAAATATTAAAAAACTGAAAAAATGGTGCATTTATTTCTGCAATTTTTTCCTCCTATCATTCTTGTATAGCATTCAAGAAGAGGAACATTGTAGAACAGTGATCTTCAACCACCAGTCCATAAACTAGTACAGTCTTCAGGCGCAGAATGGAAAGAGAGAAAGAAAGGCAAGATGGGGACAAGACACAGAGTGGAACAACATCTGTCCTTTAAAAATTTGTATTAGTATGTATGTCGTGAAGTGTTATGTCACATAACTAGGCTATATGACATACTTGTAAAACAAAACAAAACAAAAAACCCACCTCACCCAAAAAAGGAGAAAGAACTGAAACTCTCTAGAACTGTCAGGAAAATGCAAATCAAAATGACTAGCAAGGTTGGTACACATCAAATAGGGTAGAAGTATTCATTGCTGGAGGGGACGTGGGGGAAAAGAAACCCTCAGCCACTGTAGATGGAAAATGTTGTTTGATTCCGTTTCCGTGCAAAACAGTATGTAGACTTCTCAAAAACTTAATTGAGGGGCTGGAGCGATAGCACAGTGGGTAGGGCATTTGCCCTGCACGCGGTTGACCTAGATTCAATTCCCAGCATCCAATATGGTCCCCTGAGCACCGCCAGGGGTAATTCCTGAGTGCAGAGCCAGGAGTAACCTCTGTGCATCGCCGGGTGTGACCCCAAAAAGCAAACATACAGACAAACAAAAAAAAAAAACTTAATTGAACTTCCCAACAATTCCACTTCTTGGCACTGGCCACAAGGGACCTCAAACAGTATTTCAAAAAGACATCTGCACTCCTATGTTCACTGAGGCCCTATTTATAATAGCCAAGATCTAGAAACAAAGCCAAGAACAGATGAGTAGATAAAGAAATTGTGGTGTATTGGGCTGAGATAATATAGGAGGTAAGGCAATTGCTTTGCATGTGACTGACGCTGGTTCTATTAATAGCACCACATATGGACCCCTAAGCCTTGCCAGAAGTGGTCCCCAAACAAAAACAAACCAAAAATGTGGTATATACACAAAATGGACTACACAACGATATGAGAAGATGAATCATTCAATCTGTTGCAACTTGGATGGGAATGGAGCACATCATGCTGAGCGAAACCAGAGGGAGAGGGAGATTTTACAGAATCATCTCTCTCATAAGTGGAATATAAACAAAATAGAGTTAGGGAACAACTGGCCAGTGGTAACTGACCCTGAGACAGACTGCATAACTGAGTTTGCCAAGGAGGTGGGATGGGTGAAGCAGGTGGCCAGGAGACATGGGTGGAGGGACCTTGGCATTCTGGTGCAGGATACGGTGTGGAGTACTGTCTGCCTGAAATGGTATTATTAACAGCATTGTAAATCTGTTCTAGCTATCTAAAAAATTTACCAATGCCTAGATAAAAACGGGAAGAAATTTGTTTTGTTTTGTTTTTGGGCCACACCCAACAATGTTCAGGGCTTATGCCTGACTCTGTAGACTCAGAAATTATTCCAGTCTGTGCTGAGGGGACCTAAGGAGTGGCAGGGATCAAACCCAGGTCAGCCATACACAAAGCAAGCACCCTACTCACTTTACTATCGCTCCAACCCCAGAGAAGAAAACAATTTTTTTTTCTTTTACTGCATAGTACATTAGTTGGCTAAGTAAAATAAAAAATGGAAACACAAGGGCAAGAGACACAGTAAAGGTTAAGGCATCTCTCTTATATGTCTGGTTCAAATCCTCAGCACTACCCGGAATAATACCATTGTATAGAGCCAGGAATAAACCTGGAGCACAGCAGGGCGTGGCCCCAAAATACAATTACTAATAAAGTGATAATGGAAACACTAAAAACAAAATATAAGAGGACTATTATATGTCAAAAAGATGAAAAAGATTAAGCAATTTTTATTCTCTATTAAACATATCCCTATAAAATAAAGGTTGAGGTAAAAAAGTCCTCTCTTCCTGAGGACTCCAGGAAGAAAACTAAAAATCTTAATAGACTGGATTATTTGGAAAGCAAAGTATTGAACTTTTTTTGCAGCTACTGAGTCTGACACTTTCCAAGAGTTTTAAGCCCATGAGAAACTGGCTACATGCAGGTTATTAATAGATATTAAGGCAACTTACTTATCACCATCTTAAGGCATTCAGGATTGTCTTGAATGAGTGGTTCAGCTTGTACTGTTTTGCTTAAGAAATTCTTTGATATGAGAGGAAATCTGACTTTAGCAAGGATATCAACCATAAATGGCTGGCGATTTGGCTCATCGTATTTTAGCCACCTGACTGCAGCATCGTAAACCTAAAGAAGGGAAAAAAACCCAGTATGGCAAAGGTCTTTTATGGCAGTAACGTTTCTTAACACCAATGTTTACTTTCACAACTAACTGTTCCTAATATTTTATTTGGGTATTTATGTTCATTCCCAAATATTTGCGGGTACTTCGGAATAATTTATATATGCTCTAGTGATTCTAAGAGAATCACTAGATTCTTTAGAACTAATTAATACTATTTAATGATGTGATCAGAAGGAAAGATGTTGAATTTGGGGTTTTTTTGGTTGTTGTTTTTTGGGTGGGGAGATGGGTGTGGAGCAATGCTGGACTTAAATCTGTTTTCTGGTGGTGAAGGTGGGGTGTGGGCCACACCTGGCTGTGTTTGGATTTTACTCTTGGCTCTGTGCCCAGGGATCTCTCCTGGTAGGGTCTGGGGGAACATGTAGGGTACTGGAGATAAAACTAAGGTCCTTTTTATGCAAGGCAACTGTCTTACAGCAGTTATACTGTCCTTGGCCCCCAAATTTGTGGATTTTTAAAGAAACAAAATCTAGCCTCCTTTTTGGAATGTTATATGAGGTACATTACATTTATAGTTAAACAAAAAAACTGATTACTTAAAGATAGTGGGGTTTTTTGGGGTGTGGAGTTATCGCCCACACCTCACAGTGCTCAGGACTTATTCCTGGCTCTGTGTTCAGAGATCATTCCTGGCAGGCTTGGGTGACCATTATGTGGTGCTGGGGATCAGGTTGTTCACATGCAAGGTAAGTGTCCTACCTGCTGTATTATCTCTCCAGTCCCTTAACTAAAAAATACCTATTTAGTATTTCTTTAATGTTAATGATTCTTTAATGTTCTTTCTCTGTTCCACAGTCCTTTAATGAATAACATACTACACTCAGTAATTTTGTCACTACTGGCTTTTCCATGAGTTCCTAAGACTTTCCTTGTTATTTTGACGATAATGTTCCTGATGACAGTTTCACATTCTGGCCAGGCATTTTGGAGCATGTTCTTCCATCTCGGTTTGCATGATGTATTTTTTGTAATATATAAGAGCCTCATATATACAAAGTATTCTCATAAAAACAAGGGTTATAGATGTGACTACGGGTCTATGTCTCACATATAGAACAGGGCTTACGATGTGGAGGGAGACTCCAGGGGGTGACACGCCTTTCTTGCTGTATTAGAATCAAGGGAGCATGTGGCCAACACGGCTTGGCTCATTTGGACAATGTCAATCCTGCAGGCAATGTCCCAGGGTGCTTCAGTCTAATGTTACTATTCTTCCCTTCTCATGCTACAGAGTCAGGTTTTATTCTTGTTTCGACATCTCCTAAGCAGGGCACTTCTGGTGATTCTTGGCCAATCCAGATCAGACAGTTCAATCCCAAGGGCTTTTGAATACAGTGATGCTCTGGCCTGTGGTGCTCAGTGGCCACCAGGGCCACACCCAGCAGTGCTCTTGACCCACCAGTGCTACACCAGGCGATGCTTGAAGGGACCAAGTGGTGCTGGGGCTCGAATCAGGGTTGGGCTCATGCAAGGCGCACACTTACCCCCTGTAGGATCTCTCTAGTCAGAAAGAGTGAATTTTTAATCACAGGAATGAATTTTTTTATTGTGTCCCATCAAATGGAAACTGTCAGCAGAATGTAATCAGATACCCTTGGTCATGAAGAAAATAAGGCAGGCACAAGAATGTGACTTTGTGCAAATTTTAAATCTTTCTAAAAGAAGTAACTCAAATTTATGATCCAACAGTGCCTCTATTTAGTTTTCTATTGCTGCTGGGACAAATTATCTAGAATTTTTTTTTTTTATCCACTTGGTTAAAAAATATATAGAGGAAGAACGGGAGAAGGTACAGAAGGGGTCAGATGCTTGTCTCCCATGTGGCCTAATCCAGTCTGATTCCCAGCACTGCATATGGTCCCTAGGAATGACACCTGAGCACAGAGGCAGGAATATGCCCTGAGCACCACAAAACACCAAAATCTTAGCAAAGGGTTTGTTTGCCTGCCATGGTACCCATTAGCTTTCTCTTTACCAAGTTGCCTCTCAGACAGCCAGACTCACTTTTTCCTAAGAAATCTCTGTTTACTGTCAAGAACTCATTCACTCTTAATATGATCTTTTCCTTGTCAGGTATCCAAAGAGGAGTTGTAAGAAACCTGTTTTCACTCAGACAACATGAGAAGGCAATTGAGTACCTGGTCCTCTGCTCTCACGGTCAGTGTGTCCTGGTTGAGAAGATGTGTAACGCGCTTCACATCAAGTTGAAGAAATTCATCTGTTTTGTAAACTTCAGTAAAATGTTGATGAATAAAGTCATCTGCAGTTGCTTTCAATTCAGGACAATCCAGACACTCAGCGAGCACACTTATACCTAAGGAAAAAAAAAACTTTCAAAAAAAAGAGCAAATGTACAGTGTAGAAAAATGATATAATCTCAGAAAAATTAAGACAAATTTCCTCCTAAGTCTGGATGCTTTTTCATTCCACAAATTCGTCTACTCTTACACCAAGACTGTCTTATGTTTGGTTGATTTTGAGATTTTGTACAAGCTCTCTTAAAAATTTTCCTCAATTTTTCTTGTCTACTGTTAAATTTTTTCCTCTCTTACTTTTGCTTGTTTGGGGGCTACTCTTGGTTCTGTGCTCAGGGACCATGTACGAAAAGAGAAGAAAGGGATGAAACTCAAGAGTTAGAGTGCATTCTTTCTATGTATGAAGATTTGGGTTCAATCCTTACTAAGGTGTGTGTGCGTGTGCACACACACACACACACACACACACACAAACCCCCAAATTATCTACAAAAACGATGCAAAATGCTAGAGGAATTCTGTACTCAGACTGTCTTAAATCTCTCATTTTTTAAAATTTTTAAATTTTTTATTAGTGAATCACCTTGAGGTACAGTTACACTTACAAACTTTTGTGCTTGCATTTCAGTCATACAATGAGGAGTACCGATCCCTCCACCAGTGCCATTTTCCACCACATCATTGGTCCCAGCATCCCTCCTACCACCCCCAACCTGTCCCTCCCACCCCATCCCGCCTCTGTAGCCTCTTTTGCTCCTTTTCTCTCCTTTTCAGTGTTGTGATTTGCAATAGAGGTATTAACTGGTCATCTATAGTCTACTTTCACCACGCATCTCCCATCTCGAGCGGGCCCTCCTAGCACCCCTTACTTGGTGGTCCCTTACCTATCTGAGCTGCCTTTACCACCAGCATGTGAGGCTGGCTTCTGAGCTATGAAGTAATCCTCCTAGTACTTATCTCTACTATTCTTGGGTGTTAGTCTCCCATTATGTTACTTTATATTCCACAAGTGAGTGCAATCTTTCTATGTCTGTCCCTCTCTTTCTGACTCATTTCACTTAACATGATACTATCCATGTTGATCCACCTATATACAAATTTCATCACTTCATCTTTTCTAACAGCTGCATAGTATTCCATTTTGTAGATGTACCTAAGTTTCTTTAACCAGTCATCTGTTCTCGAGCACTAAGGTTTTTTCCAGATTCTGGCTTGCCACGCCGTCAAGGGTGTCGCCCACGTAGCAATGTGCTATGGTGACCTGGTCCAGGCCCTGCGGGAAAGGGAGGTTCGCGACCTTCGGGTCTATGCCTCCGGCGCCCCCTTTTTATCCTGCCTTATGTGCTCTTGCGGCACCTTGTTATGTGGCTCTTCTGCATCCCGGATGGAGTTTATAATGTTTCCCTGCCGATTTTACTTATAAGTATAGTTGTCCCTTCTATGCAGTTAAGTATTTAGAATTAATAGGCAGAAGCTTTGTAGTTATAGTTTGCATTTACTCATTGTGAAATCTGTAGGAAACTAAGGAGATGGTAGGTTTGACAAAGGTCAGGAGTCATAGTGAAACCAAACAATAACAGGAACCAGTGAAACTGTCAAATGTTATGGCTGAAACAATTAGATTCTTAGCATACAGTGCAGCCCTTAATTTCAAGCAAGGGCGCCTAACATAAAAGAAAACAATAAGTTAACATATGAGAAAATGAGGGACATTGTGAAACCTTTACCCCCCCATACAAAAACTGGTTTAAGCACCTACATCCTGGAGTTTATTAACAGAAAAACAAAGTGTTGCAAACCAATATATGGGAAGGTCTGAGACCCTTCCTGGATTGTGAGATGTGGTTAAGACCCTGTCACAGAAGACAGATGGAAACAAAGATTATTGAAGAAAAACAATGATAGAAAACTCTGTAAAAAGGGAACCACGGTTAGACATTAAGTCCTGTGTGTAATCACTGTAAAGAATTTATAGGTAAACGTTTTGTCCTAACTTAAAGCAGGAAGTGTACTAAGGAAGTGTTCTTGTCCCTCGATATTCTTGGAATATGTCACCAATAAGTAACCATGATATGATGTAATGTCTGATTGTATTCTGGCCCTTTGTCCTATGATTTTGCCTTGACTGTATAAAAAAGGAACTGTGTACTCAGTAAATTTGCAGCAGCACTCAGCCTCTCTTGTTTTGGTGTCTGTCTGTCATCGCCGAATCTCCTGCTTTCCTGCAAACCTTCTCCCTGTTTTCCCTCAGCCTGGTGGTTTCTGACTGAGCCAGTCTGCGGCACTGGCTATTGTAAACAGTGCTGCAATGAATATATATAAGTACAGATGTCATTTCTATTATTCTTTTTTTTTTTTTTTTTGCATCTCCGGGATATATTCCCAGAAGTGGTTTGCTGGGTCAAATGGGACCTCAATGTCTGATTTTTTGAGAAGTGTCCATAGTGTTTTCCGAAAGGGCTGAACCAGTCAGCATTCCCACCAGCAGTGAAGGACAGTCCCTTTCTCCCTACATCCACGCCAACACAGGTTGCTTTTGTTCTTTTGGATGTGGGCCAGTCTCTGGTGTGAGATGATTTCTCATTGCTGTTTTGATCTGCATCTCCCTGATGATTAGTGATGAAGAGCATTTTTATGTGCCTTTTGGCCATTCAGATTTCTTCATTGAGAAAGTTTCTGTTCATTTCATCGCCCCATTTTCTGATGAGGTTGGATTTTTTTTTTTGGTAGAGTTCAACCAGTGCCTTGTAAATCCTTGATATCAACCCCTTTTCATATGGGTATTGGGTGAATATCCTTTCCCATTCTGTAGATTGTCTTCTCTCAATTCATTTTAAAGAAACTAAAAATAAAAAATTGTAAATGCTGTATCATTGGACTGTGGCTTGGACTGGCAGACTGGTATACTTATTATATTATGCCTACTAAGGGAACTTTGACCATTACCTTATTATTTTTTTTCTTGACTTCTTGCATTGATGGAAATTTATTTGCAGGAAAAAACTGAAAAGTAGCATGTTTTCCTGTAAAGCATATATACTATAGGTGCAGACACTCACAGATAATTAGTTATTCTATTTCTAGCTTAAGACTGTTTTTAAACATTAGCAACGGGCACTGCAAAGACAAGACTGCTTTCAGTGTCCACTGTTATAATTTTAAATATTAATTTTCTCCTATAGCTTGTTAGTAAAGTCAATTAATTCAGATTTTCAACAATTGAGCAATTCTGGTATTTCTGAAGCAAATCCTATTTGGTCATAAAGTATTATAATTAACATTATATTTGTACTAATAATCCTAATTTTTAGAGCAATTTTCTAAAAAAGCAAAACTGAATAAAATTTGTATATACCCTAGCCCCCACAAATGATGTCTTTCCAACTATCAATATTCCATATCAGAATAATGAAGTATGAAAAATATATATTTAATGATAGATTTAATTGGGTGATTAAAACATATTTTTTATTTTTACATTGGTCAGTGATAGCACAGCGGATGGGGCATTTGCCTTGCATGCGGCCGACCTGGGTTCGATTCTTTCGTCCCTCTTGGAGAGCCCGGCAAGCTACTGAGAGTATCCTGCCTGCACGGCAGAGCCTGGTAAGCTCCCCGTGTTGTATTTGATATGCCAAAAATAGTAACAAGTCTCACAATGGAGACATTACTGGTGCCCACTTGAGCAAATGGATGAACAACAGGGCAACAGTACTACAGTGCTACATTGTTTTACATCACAGTATATTCCAAGAATGCTTCTTAATACCCAATTCCTCATATAATGATCATCACTAATATGCTGGAATTCTTCCATCACATTCTACAAAGCTCCAACCACAGGCTTCACTATGCACTTCCTCTTATGGAAACTTCAGTTCTGTGGCTGGAATTTAAGAGTTAGTTCTGAATTGTTTTGTAATTCCCTTGCTTTGTTTCTTTATATCCCAAATATAAATGGGATTACCCAGTATTTGCCTTTCTCTTCCCCACTTATTTGTCTTAGCATAACCCCCTCTTCCTGCTTTATTATTTTTTCAAATAATTAATTTTATTTTAGTCACCAAGAATTACAAAGTAATTCATGATTGGGTTTCATGTATACACTGTTTCAACACTCATCCCTTCACCAGTGTCCACTTTCTTACACCAATGTCTTTCCCTTCATTGCATCCACTAGTGTGCCTCTATGAGAAGCGGGTTTTTTTGTTGGCATAACGTTAAATGAACTTACTGCCCAGGATTATAAGCATCTATCTCTTTAAGCACCTCTTGAAATATACTACTACAAAATTTTCTAGAGGACAATATCCTCAAATGAGGATACTTCTAACTATATCTCTATTTTTTTTTTTTTTTTTTTTTTTTTGCTTTTTGGGTCACACCCGGCATGATGCACAGAGGTTACTCCTGGCTCTGCACTCAGGAATCACTCCTGGCGATGCTTGGGGGACCATATGGGATGCTGGGAATCGAACCCGGGTCGGCCGCGTGCAAGGCAAATGCCCTACCCGCTGTGCTGTTGCTCCAGCCCCTATATCTCTATTCTTTATTAAACACATTAAAGATTTTTTTTTAACAATTTTCCTTTTTGTCACACCCAGTAACTCTCAGGGGTTACTCCTGGCTCTTAATTCAGAAATTACTCTTGGAGGTGCAAATGGGACCATATGGGATTCTGGGGAGTGAACCCAGGTCGACTGCATGCAAGACGAATACCTTATCCACTGTATTTCTCAGGCTCCTATTAAAAACATTAAAGATTTAAAACAATAGATATCTGATTTCTTACCAAGACAATTAGAAGCATCAACTTGCTCTTTCAAAAAATCAACACACATTTTCTTCACAGGTTCAATCTGATACTGGTTTGCGGCATCTAACAGAGACTGAACGTTGTTGCTATTCACAGAAATTCTAGGGAGATGAAAAATTAATTTTGCAAAGAATATTAATTTTCTATATTTTTATATTAAGTGATGCTACTCTAGAATGTATTCTTCAGCCCCTGAAATTAAATTTAAAAATAAAACATATCAATCCTTGAATTAGTATGCAATACAATCCTCAAATTCCCCCCTCCATGTAGTTTTTCACTCTGAAGAATGTGCAGAGCAATGCTTTGGTAGGATCTAACCTTACTCTTCCCACAACAAGAACTTTTTATTTTGGTTTGAGGCCACATCTAGCAGTGTTGAGGGGTTACTCTCAGTTCACAGTGCTCAGGGACCTACTGCATGCAAAGATTTCACTCAATCAATTTGAGTTCTCTCTCCAGCCCAAAATTTTCCTTAAATTACCTAGCTGTATAGGCAAATTCCACAAGTTGTTCAATAATGTCAGGTTCAGCATCTTTAAGTTCTACTTCAAAGGATTTTGATTCAAGCATGTTGGCTAAAATGAAGAGAAGAAACAAATGTCATGAGTAGTATCGTGAATTTAACCAAGGAACCAGATATTTCAGAAATACATTAATCATGGAGAACAGTAACAGATCTCATGGAAGAATATACCTCAGAAACCCCAACAATCCCATAATAAATGCAAACTTTCCACAGTTGATATGTGTCTTTATAAAGCCTCAGAAATGACTGAGTTTCTATTGGTGCGCTTAAAAATTTAAAAAGCCCAAATGAGAGCTTGCAAAGGTATCACTGTTCACCAAAACCCTGGAAATATCTAGAGAACCAAAGAGAAAAGGTAGAATCATTGTCAAGTCTGATCAAGCCATAAGCCAATGCCAAGTAAAGAAACGAGGCCTTGGTCTCAGTTCTCAACAACAAATCTAGGTTTCTTTCTAGAATAACTTATTCTTATTCCATTTAATCTGCTACATAAAATGTCTTAAGATTTATTTGTTTTCTTCACCTTTTTCAACATTAAGAAAAACAGTAACAGCAAACAACAACAGCAAAGATACTAGAGGTTGTATTACGTCTTTAGGGCTAATAAAAGGTCATCTGTCCTTTGATCAATCATCACCATTTCTGCTTTCAATGAAAATGGCTTTTCGTTCAGACTAAAACTCATTTTCCTTGAAAAAAGATATGCTTTTCTTTTTTGAGCCACTCCCAGCTATGCTCAGGGTTTACTCCTGGCTCTAAACTCAAGGATGACTCCTGGTGAGGCTTGAGGAACACTATGGTATGCCAAGGATCGAACTCCGGTCATGTGTGCAAGGCAAATGCCCTACCCACTGTACTATCACAGATCACAGATCATCCTGTTATTCGTCGATTGCCTCGAGCAGGCCCCAGTAACGTCTCCTTCATCCTAGCCCTGAGATTATATTCAAGGCTCTTTAGGAGAATGAGACCCATCATTGTTACTGGTATTTGGCATATTGGGTACGCCACGGGGAGTTTGCCAGACTCTGCCGTGTGGGCAGGTTACATTCGATAGCCTGCCAGTTTGTCAAAGTAGGAATGAGATGTCATAATAAGATGTCATTTGCGGCCACGTGGTTCCGGGAGCTGGTTTTTATAGTCTCAGAGTCTTGGCCGCTAATGGGATTACACGGAGCCAGGGGGCCAGTTGGTGGGTGTGACCCCCGCCTACTGGAATTTGGAGGATCTGGGTGGAGGATACTCGACTCCAATCCGAGTAGGCTTGGAGATCTCAGCCCCAGAACCCACGTGGCTTTGTACTATCACTCTGGCCAAAAAGTGCTGTGTTTTACTTAAAATACTTACTTGTGAACATTAAGTTAAAGAAATGACTGGCTGCTGCAAGGACAACACGATGAGCTGGTATCTTTCTCTCCTGGACCATAAGGATCACATCACACAGTGTTTTCTAAGCAAGGGAAAAACAAACAACATTAGAAAAAGGGTTCACCAGGCACCAGGCCCAGCTGAGTGGACAGATGGGTACTTGTTAAATTTGTTAAATGCTTCCTGTAGTAGGAAGTGTAATTTCCTACTAAAATAATCCTAATCCAGTATAGAGTTGTGTTGATTTTTTTTTTCAGCTTTTTGGGTCATACCCCGAAATGGTCAGGGGTTACTCTTGGCTCTGCACTCAAGAATTCCTACTGGTGGTGCTCAGGGAGGGGACCATGCGGGATGCTGGGAATCGAACGCGGTTCTGCTGCTTACAAGACAAACACCCTACCCACTGTGCTCTAGCCCGTTTTGTTTTGTTTTTTTTAAATCACATTTCTAACTTATAATAATCAAACTTATTTATAATAGATATCGCCTAGTTAGGAAGGACAAAGTTGCTGTCATGGATCAAAATCTGGCACTGAACTTCCCAACAGTTGGGGAAAAGAGCGGGGAAACTAGGGTTGGAGGAGATAATACAGTGGGTGGGATTTTTGCCATGTACACAGTTGACTTGGATTAGATCCCGGCATATGGTTCCCAGAATAATGCAAGGGATGATCCCTGAGCACAAAGCCACATATGGCCCTAAACCCGCGTACCGTCCCCCCCCCAATCATATAATCTAGAAAAATCATCAGTAGTATACTAGTTCTTTAGATAGGCCACATTATTATTATTTTTTAACGACAAACTCTTAGATATTTTCTCAGGGCAAGATTTTATGAGGCATTAAATGACAGCAATATCCTTGATAGTGTTTTTCTTTTTTGGGGGGGAGGGGGTCACACCTGGCTCTGCACAGGGGTCACTCCTGGGTGGCACTCAGGAATTACTCCTAGCGGTGCTTGGGGGACCATATGGGATGCTGGGAATTGAACCTGGTTCAGCCGCGTGCAAAGCAAATGATCTACCCGCTGTGCTTTTGATCTCCCTTGATAGTTTTCAAACATAGCAACTTCGTTGTAAAAAGTTATCTGTGATAATATGAACTTAGCCTTCATAGATCTGACCTTATACGGAAACAACTCAGAACAGTCAGAGTGGATCAATGAAAGTACATGTGTCAATCTCTCTCTTTAACACTTCTCCCAAACGTATTTATGATAGGAACTAGATAAGGCCAGTTTCAAGTGATTTCTGATTAAAGTTATGTCACTCTAGGTTGCTGAAAAAAGGCAGATCTAGATTTAAATACTTACTGAAGTTAAAAGATATGTTCAGGTTAGTCTCAGAGAAAATGCAATGTCTACTATATGTGTCCCTCTCTCAGTGATTGGCAATATGAGACAAATAATATATTCAAAGTGGGAAAAAAAAAAGGATGAGTAGTCTAAATCATGACTTGGTAGCTCAGAGGACATAACAGTTTGCAACTAAGTATTTTACTAAAATTTAAAATAGCTTCTGAAAGCAAATTTCTGCTATTTCTTACACTATGTTACTCCAGAAAAAAACCCCAAATAAAATGCTAATGCTTAAGAGAAAGGAAATGGGTCCCAGTAAACAAAAAGATCAACCAAATTTCACTTTAATAGCATATGTAGATTTAAAAATAATAAGGCCTAGGTGTATTCTTAGAAATTATGCACAGATTACTCATAGTTGAAACTACTGTTGTCCTAACAGTATATTAAAATTTGGGGGAGGAGGCTCTCTTTGTATTGGAGGAGGGGTTCCAGAGTATAAATATCATTCAAGTGATTTTGCCACATACCACACCAAAAAAACACCAGGTATCAAAACCAAACTAACTACCTGGTTACCTCTACAATGAGCTTATCAAATAGCACAAGAGAAAGAAAAAGGGAAATAAGGAGAGGGGAGGGGAGAGCGGGGAGGTATCGAGGTATGTGGCTCATTGGTATAAGCTTTTTGCCTTGCTGCATGAGACCCAAGCTCGATGTCTGGTACTGCCAAAAATGAGGAGAGGGACAGGGGAGGAGAGAAAGAGGAGAAAGGGAAAGAAAAAAAAAGCTCACAGGATAGTAAGCAAATCAGATCAGGGTCATCACAGGGGGCAGAGAATGGATACTGACGGAAAGTTCCAGAAAATGTGTCTGTGCTGCAGCAACAAACCCATTTCAAGGCACATTCAGCAAAAGGGGTTTTAGTGAAGGCAATTTCTAGGCACTGAAAAAAGAGAAATCAGAGATTTTGTATGGCAACTGAGTCCAAGAATAATCTTCACCTGGATATTATTAACGTGAGGTGGTGGTGAGTGAACAGAGTGTAATCTTTTGTGGGGAAGGACTGGAGGGGTGGGGAGGCCCACCTGGCAGCACTCAGGGGTAACTCAAGGCTCTACACTTAGAAATTACTTCTAGCAATGCTGGGGGGACTATATTGGATGCAGGGGGTGAAACCTGGATCGGTCACATGCAAGGCAAGCACCCTATCTGCTGAACTTTCGCTCTGGCCCAAGGAGAGAAATCTTTTGTATTCAGGGAAAAAGTTAAGACTTGGATAAACTGAAGAACACGAGTGCTCATAAAACCTAAATGGACAGGATATAAAGCTACCTTTGGACAACACATATTCATTGGATAAAATTTAAGGAACAACACTTGTAGCTTTTTTATATACCTCCATATTCTGTTATTGCTGTAGTCAACATTTTTAGCTTTGGAATCCTTAGTCTTTCACAAACAGCATAAAACTGTACGAATTAGGCTGAAGTTACAGAGATTATTCTCAATTGGGTTTAATCCCTCATCCTTTCCTATGATGACTTATATTCCATTTTATGTATATAATCTTTGGGGATCAGGCACCGTCTCCCCGGCAGTCCTGGCTCCTGGTGATATGGTGTTACTTGGGGCAACTAGGGCCATATCCAGCAGGGCTAGGGACCATGTGGGGTCAGGGGTCAACTCAAGTTCTCCACATGTAAGGTAGAGTACCACCCCGTGCACTATCTCCCTAGCCCTATGTCATCTTTCTTCAATGCTATTTTAATATGCACCCTTGCTGTCTATTTTTTCTTTTTAACTGCTAGTTGTTATTTCAGTCATATTTTCTTTGCAAATTTTTCTTTCATGAAGGACCTATCTATGAAATATACAGAAACTGAATCCAGTACTGAATTACCTGGATACTGCTCTAGGAATGCAAGGGCCACTGAAGAATAATTCTATTTAGATCATTCATCGTATCGACATATTTTTTTTAGAAAAACATGTAGCAAACATCAAGAAATGGCAAAGGGTATTTGAGAAAATTCACTATTCATTTCCTGGAGCTTGATATATAGTAAGGTAGGTAAAACAGTTGCTTTGTCCACAGATGAACCTGGTTTGATGCCAGGCAATGCATATAGTCTCCCCAAGCACCACCAGGAATGATCCCTGAATTCAGAGCCAAGAGTAAGCCTTGAGCATCACTGAGTGTGACCCAAGAAACAACAAAATTTATTTTCTGGGACTGAATGTTATTTTCAGAAATTAACAGAAAACATACTTAAACCGTGAACCAGCAGAGGTATTCACACACAGGTTTGAAATAAGATAGACATGTACTTGCTATTATCAGTATTCAACAACATTCTAGAAATGTAGATAAATCAGTAACTAAGAAGAGATAAATCATCTTAACACTAGGATTAATGTAAACAGCCAGTTAATGGTTAGGTAAAGATAAAATAAATATGAAAAAACAAAACAATCATCTAAATTATATGTGAGTAGTAAGCCACAAAGAAACATAATAGAGGGGGAAACACCCAAATCATAATTGCTACAAAATGATTAAAAAATAAGAGATGAATCTCAGAAATGTGAAGAATCTGGGACTGGAGTGATAGCATAGCAGGTAGGGCGTTTGCCTTACATGCGGCCGACCCGGGTTCGGTTCCCAGCATCTCATATGGTCCCCCAAGTACCACCAGGAGTAATTCCTGAGTGCATGAGCCAAGAGTAACCCCTGTGCATCGCTGGCTGTGAGCCAAAAAAAAAAGGGAATGTGAAGAATCCATGTTTATTGGAAGTATGGTAAATAATAAAGATATTTCATAAATGTGGTGAGAAGATGGAACAAGGATGATGTTTAGGGCAATGAAACTATTTCATAAAATACTGTAAGATACACTTTAATTTTAATTTTTCAAAACATATAACAAGAATGTTACAATACAAAGAGTGAAGTCTAGGGGCTGGAGCCATAGCACAGCAGGTAGGGTGTTTGCCTTGTATGCTGCCGACCCGGGTTCAATTCCCAGCATCCCATATGGTCCCCTGAGCACCACCGGGAGTAATTCCTGAGTGCAGAGCCAGGAGTAACCCCTGTGCATGGTCAGGTGCGACCCAAAAAGCAAAAAAAAAAAAGTGAACTCTAATGTAAGGCATAACTCCACTGGCTTGTCTTTTTTAACAAATATACCAAACTATGTTAGTCAGAGCACTCTATTCCTCTCTGTATGGAAGGGGAGAAGTACAGACTCTGCTCAATTCTCCTGGAAACCTAAAACTGCTCTGAAAACTGAGTCTATTAATATTCAGAATGTGGGGGCTGGAGCAATAGTACAGCGGGTAGGGTGATTGCCTTGCATGCAGCCAACACAGATTTGACTCCCAGCATTCCATATGGTCCTCCGAGCACCGCCAGGAGTAATTCCTGAATGCATGAGCCAGGAGGAACCCCTGTGCAATGCCGGCTGTGACCCAAAAAGCAAATAAATAAATAAATAATATTCAAAAGATGATAGGGCCTTTGCCTTGCACGCGACCAATGTGTCCGACCTGAGTTCGATTTCTCCTCCCCTCTTGGAGAGCCCGGCAAGCTACCGAGAGTATCTCGCCCGTACAGCAGTGCCTGGCAAGCTACCCGTGATGTATTCAATACGCCAAACACAGTAACAAGTCTCACCATGGAGACGTTACTGGGCCCACTTGAGCAAACTGATGAACAACGGGAGGACAGTGCTACAGTGCTACATTCAAAACGTGAGGAGGTGTCAGATAATTAGAAAATGGTAGTGGGCTGTACTCCGTTAAGGAAAACTTTGCTGCCTCTTCTAACATACTTTCCTTTCCTTTTTTTTTTTTTTTTGTTTTGCTTTTGGACCACCCCTGGCTATGCTTAGGGGTTACTCCTGGCTCTATACCCAGGAATTACTCCTGATGATGCTCAGAGAACCATATAGGATACTGGTGATAGAACCAGGGTGAGTTGAAGGCAAGGCAAATGTACCTGCTGTACTATCATTCCGGCCACCTATACTTCCCTTTCTTAACTCCAGGCTGGGCAGAAGGATTGAACCATCGCTGAGCACACATTTGGGGCTCACTCCTCCCCCAACTGAAAGCTGGCCTCCATTTGACAGAGCTCACTGGGATAAGACTGGAAGAACTGTCCCCAGTCATTGGTTAATGAGCTTCAAGCAGTATGAGAAGTTCAAGGGACCAAAGACACTGTCACTGTCACTGTCCTCCCGTTGTTCATTGATTTGCTCAAGTGGGCCCAGTAATGTCTCCATGGTGAGACTTGTTACTATGTTTGGCATATCTTATATGTCACAGGTAGCTTTCCAGGCTTTCCGAGAGGGGCAGAAGAATTGAACCCAGGACGGTTGGGTCGGCTGCGTGCAAGGCAAACACCCTACCCACTTGTGCTATTGCTCCAGGACCAGAGACAAGGAAGCCCAATTCTAAGCTCGGATCAAAGTCCTGTCCTCTAGTTTGTGGTTGTTACTAATTGATGTCTCCTGGGTTTACATCTCAGCTGTTCAGAACCAGCAGAGAAAATCTGCCTAACCCCCATATCTAGACACTCAAGAACTGTAAATAGAGTGTCTACCTTCACCAGGACAGAATTCGAGACAGAATTTGGTGTTGCTTTAGAGCTGTTGGGAGCTTTCCATTTGTTTTGGTGAGAGGAAGAGTTCGTTGGTTAGGAAACTGGCAAAACAGGAAGCATTTTAGACATCTTTTGGTAAAATGACTTTTAAATCTCCTTATATGCTTGCCAGGCAGAACTTCAAAGGTCATCTTCATTTCACGGAAACTCCACGACATCGTAGGATTGTAGGAGGCACCGACTTTAGGAATATGGGCAAGCAACGGAGGCATGCAACAATGGTCCCAGAGTCTATTCTTCATATACTCAAGGAGAGGACTGAGGAATGACTAACTTTTGGCTTTATGTAGCTTGTCAACAGCGTTCTGCAATCAGTCCCTCCCAGCATGATTAAGTTGGCCCTGGGTATAAATCCCTGGGCAGACTGCAGATTTCAACTACAGTTAAATTCAACTAAATGGGCAGAATTTAAACCACTGAGAAGATAAAGGGAAATGGAGCCCTCATTATATAGAGGCTAGACCATCTTCTTGGCTTGTGATATTAGAAAAGACTTAATAAAGCCATTAAAAAAAAAAAGCTCCAAAGGCAAAGAGAAAATTAAAAAGGCCTAGTGCCAGGAAGCTAGGACAGGGATTAGGTACTTGCCTTGGGTGCTGCCTAATCTGGTACTGCATATGGTTCCTTAAGTATCACTATGAATGTTCCCTGGGCAACACTAGGTGTGGCCCCCAAATCCTCTCCAAAAAAGGTAAAGGTAAAGGCCCTCCCGTTGATCGTCGATTTGCTCGAGCGGGCCCAGTAACGTCTCCATTGGAGACTTTGTTGTTACTGTGTCTGGCATATCAAATACTCTCCAAAAAAAATTTTTTTTTTTTTGTTTTTTGGGTCACACCTGGCAATGTACAGGGGTCACTTCTGGCTCTGCGCTCAGGAATTACCCCTGGCGGTGCTCAAGGGACCATATGGGATGCTGGGAATTGAACCTGGGTCGGCTGCGTGCAAGGCAAACGCCCTACCCGCTGTGCTATTGCTCCAGCTCCATCAAAAAAAATATTGTTTTAAGGGCTATCAAGGAATTGTTCAGAAAAGCAGCAAGGGGTGGGCAGGGTGGGGGAAGAACTGGACTTAAATGTACATACGAACAGAATAAGAAAACTCACAAAGCAAAACAAAGGCATATTCTCAAATTAATAGAAAAAAAATTTCCTTCCTTAAAGACACATATAATACATTTGGCCAAACAGCTTTGAAAGGGAAAGGCAATATAACTGCTCTTTGAAAGATGGGAGAAGGGCCTGGAGAGATACTACAGCAGGTAGGACACTTGCCTTGTGCATGACAGACCCAGGTTCATTCCTCAGCACTCCATAAGGTGTCTAGAGTCTGCCAGGTGTGATATATGAGCGCACAGCCAGTAGTAAGACCTGAGCATCATTGGGTGTGATCCAAAACCCAAAACCAACCAAATAATCAAAATACACCCCAAAAACGAGTGAGGACTAAGATATAAAAGAGTTATTCTTGAAAGTGATATAGACCAAAGAGATAAATAGAGATGGAAGAAAATAATTATTTCTCTTAGAATCTGGATGTAGAAAATCTTCAGATTTGTCTTAAACTTAAGAAATAAAAGTCAGACTGCTGGTCAAGACTGGGATACTTGGGGCTGGAGCTATAGCATAACAGGGTGGGCCTCTGCCTTGCACGCGGCCAACCTGAGTTCAATCCACAGCATCCTATATGGTCCCCCGATGACTGTCAGGAGTGATTCCTGAGTGCAGTGCCAGGAGTAACCCCTGAGCATTGCTGGGTGTGATCCAAACAAAACAAATCAAAACAATAATTCTGGGAGACTTATAACTGGTAACTACACTGAAGTTCAAATGAATCTGAAAAGGAAGATCAGCAAGAGTATCGCAATTGCAAAGTCATATGAAAACAGGAATGGCACATGATCTAGTAAGTATTTCCCCAAGTGGGCTGCACTGCTCCCTTGGGAATGGAGGTAAGCAGTGGGACAAGGGTGGGGGGTGCAGGGGGGTAGGATAGTAGTAACTGCACACAATTGGATGGCAATTTGTTTGCTTTAGGGAGATTTTTTCAGGGCTGGAGAGAGAGTAGAGCAAATAGGGCATGTATCTTGCATGCAGTTCAATGCCTGGTACCCAATATGGTCCCCTGAGCCCTGCCAGGAGTATTCAAGACCACAGAGGCAAGAGTAAGCCCTGAACACCACTATGGGTCTCTGAGTGAATTGTTTTTTTCTTTTTGGGTCATACCCAGCAATGCACAGGGGTTACTCCAGGCTCTACGCTCAGGGATTACTCCTGGTGGTGCTCAGGGGACCATATGGGATGCTGCGAATTGAACCCGGGTTGGCCGCGTGCAAGGCAAATGCCCTACCCGCTGTTCTATGGCTCCAGCCCCGAATTTTTTTTTTTTTTCCAAAAAAGGGCTCAGCAGGAGCCTCTGCCACAGTGAAACATCTCGGACACTTGTGAAAATAAGACTCTAAGGGAAAGAACTCAGTCACATTAAATTATATCAGGCAGCCCAGTCCAGGACTCAGTTAGATGATGGACTTCTCTGTAACTGGAACCAAGTGACTGAAGATGGGGCAAGTTGGGGGAACTAAATCAAGTCTACACAACCTCTCAAGTGGCCGTGACAGTAGTACGTTAACAAAACAAACATCTGGATCCAAATTCAAGAAGAAAAGAAAGGAAGATATTCTGAGTTCTATACAGGAAGAAATAAAAAGAACTAAGGTTAACTTGGGACCACTGGTGGTGGAAAATGGGCACTGGTGGAGGGATGGGTACTCAATCACTGTATGACTGAAACGCAAGCACGAAAGTTTGTAAGCCTGTAACTGTACCTCATGGTAATTCACTAATAAAAAATAAATAAATAAATAAAAAAGAACTAAGATTAACCATTTAGTGTGGGCTGCTGGGAAGGAATAAATGGACCATGGAGGGAAATAGGACACTAGAGATACTACCCATTTCATCACAGAGATTAAATGAAAGAAAACTGTTTGCTACGTCCCCAAAACCTAGAAAAGGCAAATCGTGAGAGAATGCAAGACTTTGAGAAGCAGACTTTTTTGTCTTTGTTGTTGTTGATGTGGTGGTGGTGGTGGTGGTGGTGGGGGTGTGATAGGACGTGGGCACACCCAGCAGTGCTCAGGGATTACTACTGACTCTTCAGGAATCACTCCTTACAGGCTCACAGGACCATATGGGGTGCTGGGGATCAAATCTGGGTCAGTCACATGTAAGGCAAGTGACTTACCCTCTGTACTATCAGTCTAGCCCCTGTTCATTGGTTTATTGGTTCCCTATGGGGTGGGCTGGAGCGATAGCACGGCGGGTAGGGCATTCGCCTTACACGCGGCCAACATGGCCAACCCGAGTTCGATTCCTCCGCCCCTCTCGGAGAGCCCGGCAAGCTACCGAGAGTATTCGATATGCCAGACACAGTAACAACAAAGTCTCCAATGGAGACGTTACTGGGCCCGCTCGAGCAAATCGACGATCAACGGGAGGGCCTTTACCTTTACCTTTACCTTATGGGGATCCCAGGCCTTAAAGAAACCCAAGGTAATTTCCTAGCTCAAAGAGATGAAAAGAAAAAAAGATGGTCTCCTGCAAGTGATAGGCTTACCAGGAGCATACTAGAGACATGAGGTGTAGAACAATCAGAAGTGAAGGCTACAGACATGTCTCTCAAACAGGAGAGCACACTCAGTCACTAGACAAAACTTAATTACGTCCGCACGGGGTTGTTAGGAATGCCAGGTCTGGGAGGAGGCTCCAAGGCTGAGTACACGTGCCTAGATGTGCCCTGGCACCCTCCTACTCCCTCCTACAAGTGACCACAGAGGAGTCCCCCTCATTGGAGTATATAGCTGGATGTCATACTGAGTGGAGGAGTCCCCCCACTCCGAAAAAACAAAAACAAAAACAAAAACAAAGAAATGAAAAGTGAGCAGTAAATGTGCAGGATGGGCGGCAGGGAATAAAGAGCAGCTCTAAGGAAACCCAGCAGCGGAACATTTTACCCTGACACATTTCTAGCAGGTGAGCTCATCAAGTCTTCAGAGAAAACAAGCCTCCAGATTGCACCTACACTCATTGTCCTGACTCTGAATATACCCTCCTACACCTCCCCACCTCCCTTCTACCCCCTCCCCCCCACTTTAGGGAAAGTTGCCTCCTGTGAGATTAATCATCTTTACACTGGATCTCGTCTCTGTAATCACCTACCAGTTCCACATTCTGCCTCATATACTTAATCTAACCATGCCAAATGATTTCTTCCTACTGGGATTTAAATTTTATTATTTTTATTATTATTATTTGCTTTTTGGGTCACACCCGGCAATACTCCTGGCTCTGCACTCAGGAATCACTCCTGGTGGTGCTTGGGGGACCATATGGGATGCTGGGAATCGAACCTGGGTCGGCCGCGTGCAAGGCAAACATCCTACCGGCTGTGCTATTGCTCCAGTCCCTCCTACTGAGATTTAAATATACCTCTCCCATGAAATAGACAAAGCCAAACAACCATCATGACTCTCTCACTGCCTTCAGAAAAAAACCTGAAAAATGGAATTTTCTACCTGTTCATTTGGATTTTGATGATTTCCATGTCTGTCTTTCTATTAAAATTCTCACTGCTGGGGCTAGAGATATAGTACAGGGGTTAAGATTCTTGTCTTGTGCTGAGTTGTTCCAGAGCACCCTAAAGGGGGGGGGGGGTGATCCCCATGCCCCCCCCCCCCCATGCCTGCCCAAACAGAGTCGCAGCAGCTGAAAAGCTCCACACTCAATTGCTGCCATGCTTCTGGCTGGCCCCAATGCTCGGATGAGCCTCATCCAGAAATTAATTTGTTACAAAATTCAGGTATGTGGGTTTTTGACTAAAATCTCCAGCCTTCATGGGGTTGGGGATGGGCTGCCTCTCCCTGTACTTCTAAAAGCCTGGCAGTCATGCACACACACCAAAGCTGCCAGTCAGTTAAGAATTTAACTCCAGCTGTATCACCCCGTTAAAAATTTTGGACGAGGGGCTGGAGAGATAGCACAGCAGGTAGGTTGTCTGCCTTGCACGCGGCCAACCCGGGTTCGATTCTCAGCATCCCATATGGTCCACTGAGCACCACCAGGAGTAACTCCTGAGTGCAGAGCCAGGAGTAACCCCTGTGCATTGCCAGGTGTGACCCAAAAAGCGCCCCCCCCCAAAAAATTTGGACACCCTGGAGCATGTGGCTGACATTTCGGCCATGCGACCTCTCAAACTCTGCAACACTGATAAACCAGAAGTAGAACAACAGATTGAATGGGATGTAATCTAGAAGGCAACCAATCTCAATTAACAAAATATAAACACAGAAGGCTTAATCTGCAACATTGTAGTAATCTCTTATACAAGGACTTAAGAGCTCCATGGTGAGATAAAACAATCTTCACTAACTAGAGAAACATGTTTTGATCATCCTTTTAGCAAGTTTAGCAAATTATTTATAACAAACAATGTATAATAAATTATTGAGGGTCTGCTATGATGCTATTGGCACAGGCTCAAGGGTGACTGGGAAAATTAGAAATAATGGTCTTGGGAACATGCAGTGGTGGTGGAACTGGTGCTGGAATATTGAGTATCTGTAACAAAACTAATAAAATAAAAAAAAAAAAACCTCTTGCCTTGTACACAGCCAATTTGGTTCGATTCTTGTCATAGGGTACCCACAGCAACATCAGGAATGATCCCGGAGAGCACAGTCAGAAGTGAGTCCTAAGCACTGCAAGGTGTGGCCCAAAATGAAACAAATTCTTACTATAGCTAGAAAGTCCTCTATAACTACATACTATGAGCATTTTCAGTTCTAATCTTATTCTAATTTATTAGCTTCAAAATACGCCACGGGGAGTTTGCCAGACTCCCCGAGGCGTATTCAATATGCCAAAAACCAGTAACAATAATGGGTCTCATTCTCCTGACCCTGAAAGAGCCTCGAATGTGGCACTTTTTCAAATCTCAGGGCTAGGACGAAGGAGACATTACTGGGGCCTGCTCGAGGCAATCAATGACCAACAGGAAGACAGAGACAGGGATAGCTTCAAAATTTGCCATGCTCCTGAAACTACTGATTTTATTCTTCTGGTAATTCTCCTCCATCCCTTTTAAATCTTCCTCATAGGCTCATTCCCCACTCTTTATCTTAGATCCTTGATTCTCCACAGCTCCAAAAAATCAGGAAGATCTTCTATCTGTATCAAACTCACAGATTTACACCCCACATTAAAAAGTTTTTAAACCAATAGATAATTCACAAATATAACATCTACTCTTCAACTCTCAGACCTGTTGACTCACCACAAACCTCACTGCCTTATGGAAAACAAATACTAAACATACCTTTGACACAAACTATAATCCTTTCCTCAAACTTGTGACCCTTATCCAGCAACTCCTTTCTAATAAATGGTCTCACATTCCACCTAGTTATGCATCCCCCAAACCCTGAAAATCCCAAGTGATTCTGTGTACTGAATCCCTCAGCATCTCCACCAACACATCTGCTATCTCCACCACAGTAATGAAAATAACTGAGGTCTATTGGAAACTTACTCATTTGCAGGTTTTGAGGCATTATTTTAATTTGATCATCACAAACACAGAAGGCAGTTATCACTGTTGATTTTACCTCCTAAATTTCCAATGTTTATCATCTTTTCTTCATTGATATTTCTATTGCTGCCATCACTCGAGTGCAAGGGACCATCTCACTGAGCTACTGCAACAATTCCCAGGTTTGCCAGCAACCATTTAAAGAGCTATTTAACTCATTAGCCAAAGAAGTCCGGATCTTTTTTCAAAAGCAAAATACGTTAACACTGACTTCTTACTCCCATACTAATATGCTTAAAAAGAATGGGGAAGAGGATTTAGATAACGACAGAATTCTCTAATTTGATGCACACAGTCATACAATGGCAGGTCCTCTTTCCCATGTCTCCAGTTTCATCCCGCACCATCTTCTACCTTATGTTTGTGCTCAGGTGACACTGGCCATTAATCAACTCCTGTCTGTATCTGCCATTCTACGGTAAGCAGGTCTTGGATTCAGGGCCTCTGCGTATGTTGTTCCCTCTGCCTATAAGGTTCTTTCCTCCATACTACATATTTCAGCTCTCAGGAATTACCACTTCCTTCATGAGAATAAAATCTTCCTTCCCTATGCCCTCACTGCATCATGCTTTTTTACTTAATAATAACTACCACTGTTGACAATTTAATGTTTTGTTTGTGCCATTGCCTGATTGCTTTCCTATTAGATTATAAACTGTGTGCAGACAGGCCCTGTTAGGTTTGCTCACCAAAACTACCCAAGATTCTATCAAAAAGGCCCTGTACACAGTGAGTTCTCAGTAAGTAAACGTCTGAAGGAGGAATTAGAAAGCCAAACGGAAATGGGAGAAATAGTGATCTAAGAAGCAATGGGGAGGGGAGATTATTTATAAGGTAACATGGAGACTAAGAACGAAGGGATTGATGAATTAAAGTTGAAGAAATTCATGGAAAATATGTAGAGTGAAGTAAGCCAAGACAAGAAAGGCAAACACAGGTGATCTTATTTAACTGTTGCATATAGAATATTGGATGAGGAAATGCATTTCCTCCATATGTAGTATGGAGGAAAGAACCTTATTGTAGTCAAGTGGGGGGATGCCTAGATCACTCTTGACCCCAGTGTTTAGAGAGAAGGATAGGGATGGAAAGAAATCAAGGGAGGAAGAAGAGAACAGGAAGTAATGGGTGACTAGGCATCAGGGATTAAGTTATACTGATGGCATGGGAGAGTGGTATAACCAAATATCCAAAACACAGACTCAACTACACTGAAAACATGAGATCTAAGCTGCAACCACTGGAACTTTGTAATGTTTCTGTCAAACTGAAAAGTGGGGGATAGGGTGGGGATTGGGGTAGTGAGGGAAGTTGACATTTGTTGGATTGTAGTTCCAAGCATTTTAGGTTTAACATTGGGCTGTCCTTTCTCCTCTTGCAGGGAGTTTAGGTTAAATGAATTACACCCATCACAGTGCCAGGCACACCCAGTTCTAGTGAGCACTTTAATCCTCTATGTTTATCATTAACCTCTCCTTTATGCTCTTCTCCTATCTGTTAATCACAAATATTTCCAAATCAGACAACAAATATCTCCAAATCAGAAACTGTAACTCGAAAAGTCAAACCTTCCGATGACTCTGGATTTTGCTTATGTAAGTAAAATATAATTTTTCTCTTTCCTTTATGTCCATTGCATTGTTTATTTTAGGGCAATGTCCTTTTTGTATAGACAAAGGAAGACAGTTAATGCTATGCTTCTGTAACATGGGAGTTAACTGACTCCTAATAATATTTACTCCTGGGCATCCATCATGTTTACTTGACTTAAGCCTCAGTTCCCGTTAGATTGACCTAATTTCCTAATACCCCAAAAGATGGGTCCCAAGGAAGGACTTGGATGGACCAGAAGCTACCCTGGCTTCAAAAGAGACAGTCTAAGAAGTATGATAAATAATGGTCATGGAACAAACTCTGTCATAACCCAAAAAAGAAGTAATTAAATAAGGACCCTGTTGGGGTTAGGAAAAACAAACCTGGCCTGCAGACTGTAGTCAGGGAAATATAGGAGACGTCCCCAGGAAAAGCCACCCTCTACCTTGAGTCCAGAGAGACCATTTGAATTTAATCTAGGGTATAGATAAAGCCTATATCTATTACTGTATTCATACAAAGTGACTAGAAATATTATTAAGAAGTAAATTTAATGTGATTGTTTAAGTGATTACCAGCAAAGGAAAGGAGAAAGCAATATGTCCTTAAATGGAATTCTGCCCTTCGGCAGATCTCCCAGAAGGAATCTAGAATGCTGGAACTCCTAAATGATATTCTGTCTTTGGGGGAATCTCCTAGTAGAACTTCCCTTGAAGGAAGGGCTTTATATCTGTTCACTGTTTATTTTAATGTCACCAACCACACCTATGTGTAACTGCTGTCTCTCAAACCATCATGATTTCTCTATAGTTAATGTTGAGAGATTTGAATAAATGGCCACTGATTACCAACCACTAATTACTAGTCTGTGGCCCCGAAGACTTGGTCTATTGGCTTGGGGGTATGGTCATCAGCTCTGAACACACGAGGGGACCCCTGGTCACCATTGGTGACTGACAATAACAGACACTCGTGGTAGAATATTATATGTCTAAAATTCAACTATCAATAACTTTGTAAATCACAGTTAATTTTTTGAAAAATAAAAAAATTTAAAATAAAAATTTTTTTTTTAAAAAGTTGAAGTTCAAACATGCCTAAAAGCTAGTGGTTAGAATAGTACAATGGCAACATTAAAGCTGCTCATTAAAGATGTAATAACCAACAGTTAAGACTTTCCTGATGGAGACAAAGATCAGGCAAAAGTACAGGTCTTAGACAGATAAAAGAAGCAGTAGAATTAAAAGGAAAGTGTCAACACAGATTTGTAGATTTGGTGATGGAGGGTTCAGAATTAGCAAGTTTTAAACTAAAGACCTATTTCTTTGTGATGTCAAAAGAGGCATAAATTGCTGAAAGGAAAGTACAAAGAAAAAACCTGGGTCAGAGGAACATAATTCAGTGACTAGAAAGAAGGATTGTTTACCATCTCAGACACCCTTGCAGAATTTAGGACTTACCTGGCAGAAGGTTGCCCATTAATGGAATATTCTCTAGCTGAGCTTGAAAGCTTGGCACAAAGAAGGTAGTCAGTAATGCTCTTTGGCCAGATGGGTGTGAAAAAAGGGACAGGATCGAGAAAGCTTCGGATCCTGGAAGAGTAAGAAAGAGATGGTATCTGCTAAGCTGGAGAGAGAGAAAAGAAGACAGAATAGAATTAATAGGAAAGTCTGGATGATGGGGCTAGTTTTATGAGAAGTGTGACAAAGCACGTATGCGGAATGGTTGGTAGCGAGAACAGGAAGGAAAAATGCACCATCAGAGGTGTAGGCTATGATTCTGAACCCCCATTTACAGGTGGGGCTGTGTACAGGCGACTACAGAGAGCTGAAAAAATGAATACTTAAGATCACAACATCAAGTAGTGGAAGTGTCGATGGAACCCAGGTTCGCCAATGTCAATGGATTCTCAAATTCTTAAAGGAATGAGTCTGGGCTCATATAAGTGGGAGCCTGGTTATCCAAGTACTCACGATTCTGGGTGAACCCCAAAGGAAAGAAGTCATAAAGGGACACTAAAATAGTTATAAAATATATTAATGAATAAGCAAATTTATAAAATTAGTCCTCTGACGTTCCTCATCTGGCTCAAGATTAGCTTATACTAATTTTTTTTGTCTGAAAATTCCCATCAGTGGCTCTTGTCTGTCTATTCTTGGAGAATCCTGTGTTAAGACGTCAATGAGATCAACTGTGAATTGCACCTTTACATCTATCTTGCACAAGATTCAGGAGTCCATGACATTGGTAAAAGTGCTATTGGAGGATGGTCTGGAAAACATGCAAAGTCACTGACAAAAGGCGAATTCAGTAGATTAAGGCCAGTTGCCGCCCTGGAAGAAATCTCTGGCTGCTCACCAAGCAACCATTTCCCATTCTATTACTCAGTAATAGAATTTCCACTTTCCAGTAATTGTGTTTCTATTTTAACAGTAAATAAGACAGCCGTTAACATAACCTAAAATTTAAGAAATAGATACAAAAAAATTTGGGGGGAGTGGGGTGGGAAGGTTTGGTGGGGTCCACTCAGCCTAGGTCTGCCCCTGTGCTACAGGAGGGTGCTTTGGGATCATGCGGTCTCTGGGATGGTCCTTGGGTTCACACTGGACCTCCCACATGCAAAGCATATCCTCACTCCTTGGAGCTCTCTCTCAGGCCCTGAGAACCAAATTTTAAATTCAAAGAGATAAACATCCAGTCTCAGACTATTTTCCTCTTTCGTTGCAGTTGCACTGTCTGTAAGGGAAAAAGCAATGCTTCTTAGGGAGGATTTGCTGAAAACAAATCCGTGCACTGGTGAATGCTACCATGTACAGACACTGGTTAAGAGCACCAGTTAACTTGGAGTCAGTGGTGGTGTGAAGATAAAAAGGTTTACACCAAAAGAACGTAAATGCATACAGGATGAACATGAGTTACATCTAAGTACAAAAATCAGCCATGCACAGCTACCTGGATAGAAAGGCTAGAAAAGACATTTTACACTTCTATTTACTGCATTCGCACACCAAGCCAGCCGAGGATGAACAAAGATCCCAGCAGCCAGAGTTTGCATTCAGAAACCGGAAGTTAACGTCTCCATAAAAACCTAAAATTCCTTTACTGGTGTCCATATTCCCATCTGAACCTGCAGATCAGCTGACTGGATTCTGCAGTTACTCTCACGTCCTGCTTTTTTTTACCCCACCTCTCGGAACATGGGACCGCAGCCAGAAAACCTAAACAAATCAAAGCGCCTTCTCTATACACAAAATCAAAAAGTAACCCCGGCGAGCCTGCACTCTGCTTATTGGATTCAGATGTTTCGGAATTCAACAACAACAGCGACACGCCCCTCTCGTCTCCGTTCTCCCGCGTGGAAAACGCGTTCTCTGCACGACCCACCTAGAGCCGGAGTCCTGCGTTTTGTAAAACTCAAATCTAAGAGAACAAAGAGCTGCTCTTAACAACAGGGGCTCGTCGTGTCCTTAAACGGTACTTATTGATGACTCGGTCTGATCTAAATGAACACGTACAGGTTGTGCCTTCGCCTGGCTCCTCCTGGCTCAGGCTGGCGGGGGCTGATTTTTAAAGACGCGCTGGCTCGGAGCCAGCAAAGCTTCTGGGGAGGGGTGGGGGGGGCTTCGGCTGGGGCGCTGTGCCAATGGGCTTCTTCTTCCCACGAGATCATGCGCCACCCAGAAGGACTCGCCAATGGAAGAATTCTCGCCTCACAAAGAGATAAGTAGGGCAGAGGTGTTATACAACCGACATCCAACGCCGAACGCCAGGCCGAGGAACCCCTCAGCAGCGGCCCGGGTTCCACAGCATCGCCGGGGCCGGGCAGTTCTGCTCCAGATCTGCTGAACGCGACCCCTTACCAGCATCTTGGCCCGTGCGAGCGATCGGCGTGCGAAGCAGGAGCGGCTCGCGATCCCGGGACCAAGATCGGGACCCCCCGCTTCCTCCCTCCGTCCCACCCACCGTCCGGAAAGTCCACCCCCCGGAGGGCGCTACCTGTTTTCGCATGCTATTCATGACGCCCATGAAACCCGCCAGCAATTTCGCTTCTTCTCGGGCAGCAAGTTTCTTCTCGGTCTTCTTCTTGCTGCTCTTCTCCACCCCGGAGGTTGCCATCCTCCGTCAGCTAGAGATTCACCTGCGGAGCTCGCCGGGGCGGGCGAGGGGACTGCAGGCTCCTGGCAACGCTGGCGTCTCCGTTAACAAAACGCCGAGGTCAGGAGTGATGCTGGAACGCCCCGCTCCAAAGCCCGCAGCCGGCGGCGCGGCACTGTAGGCTAACAGACCCCCCTCAGTGGAGCCCGAGGGATGCGATGCCTGGGGGTCGCGGCGACCTAGTAGAACTGCAGCGCCGCCGAGGAGTCTGCGCGTTCCACTTCGGGGGGCGGGGCCGTTTGGAGGGGGCGTGGCAGGGTTATGACGTCACTGGGACGCGCCGCTCAGGGAGGCGCAACTTGCTGGCATCGCCTTTGCCGCTGTCTACCCGCAGGCTTCCCGGGAACGTGCTCGCGGGGACTGTGGGCTGTTGTCGGCTCGAGACAGACTTCCCAAATTTCAGTCACGGGGAGAGATTTTTTTCTCCTTGACTAGGCGCATAACACGTTAAACTGTCGCCCATGAATGTAAACGCTCTAGGGACAGGTTTGGTGTTTCCTTCGCCATTGTATTAATTAGGTTCTGGCATGTTGTTAACGCTCAGTTAAATATAAAGTGATGATGGAATGTCACGCACTGCTAGTTTGAAGCTCACGACATTGTGCAAAAGATTTACTTACTGGGGATTCGTATATTAACAACACGTGTTGTAGGTGTACTGTAGGTATGCTTACCTGTTGTCTCCTTGATTGATATGCAGTACACGTCCGTCTAGACCGGGTTACTCCTAATGTATGGAACCAAGATCAGTTAATTCCAGAAATCTTCAGTTCATCTTTTCCTTAGGTGCTTCTGGAATATCAAACTCAATCATGGGACTTTTTTCCTTTTTCCTTAAAGCAACCTGTGGTGCTCGGATCTGCAGCGCAGTCCTGGGGAGGTTGCTAAGGGCTACTCAGGTGACCAGGTGGTGCAGGGGATAGGACCTGGGCTTCCCTGGCAATGCACTTCACCCCATTCAACTTTCTCCCTGACCTCTCAATAGCAGAACTTTTGAAACAAGTGTCATTTATTCCTTCTAGTGTTTAGTAGTATACAGGATTGTTTTAAGTCTTATATTAATTTATATGCTGCTGTATTTGCTTCCGCGTACCCGTATAGGTAAGGTAAAGGTAAAGGCCCTCCCGTTGATCGTCGATTTGCTCAAGCGGGCCCAGTAACGTCTCCATTGGAGACTTTGTTGTTACTGTGTCTGGCATATCGAATACTCTCGGTAGCTTGCCGGGCTCTCCGAGAGGGGCGGAGGAATCGAACTCGGGTCGGCCATGTTGGCCGCTTGTAAGGCGAACGCCCTACCGCTGTGCTATCGCTCCAGCCCGTATAGGAATATATAAATATATGTTTTACATAAAATAACTTACAAAATTGAAGTGTTAAGGATCAACAATACAGCATAACAAATGAAACATCAAGTGGCATGTGAGTCTTCATTTGATTGTGTTGGGGGAGGTGACTCACACCAGAAGAAGGAGGGTGATTTATTTGAAGTGGGGAGAATACAGGTAGCAGCTTCCCTTTCTACCCGCCTTGGTCACTTGGGGAAGTGCTGGGGAAATCGAGGTCTGATGAAAGTCTTTGATGAGCATCTGCATCGTACAGAACTTATGTCTCACAATGCAGTTATCAGACTGCACTTTTGTTCCACTTGTTCTGCTGCTGGCTTGGGAAATGATCCCTGCCAACCCAATTCCTCAGGGAGCTGTAGAACTCAGGACGGAATTATTCTTTCCAGGAAAGAAAAGTTAGCCCCAAATCCTGCCCAGGCCCCTAGGTCCATCGCCTTTCCTGACAGGAAAGAATTTCAGGAGATGAATAGTATTGTAAGTAAATTTATTTGGAAAACGAGAGAGAGAGAGAGAGAGAGAGAGAGAGAGAGAGAGAGAGAGAGAGAGCGCTGCTGGAAAAAAGTGCAAAGTACACATCACAGAGATGCAGGCCACTTCCCCAAAATGGAAAATTGTACCCTAAAGTAGAAAACTACATATCTCAGGCAGAGATGCAGACAAATGTGCCCTCAAGTACATTCACATCTCAGGCAGAGATGCAAGCATTTGACTTTCACATGGCTAACCCAGGTTTGATCCCCAGCCCCACAAATGATTCCCTAAGCCCTGCCAGGATTGATCTCTGAGTGCAGAGTCAAGAGTCAGGCCTAAGCACCATCAGGTGTGATCCAAAACAAAGAAATAAAAATAAGAGAAAAAAATGAACTAGAACCACTTCACACTTACTAGGGTATTATAATTTTAAAATGTACTGTAACAAGTGTTGTTAGAATGTAGAGAATTTGGGATCCATATGTATTGGGATTCTTAAAAAGGTGAAGCCCCTTTGGAAATGATTTTGAAAAGTCCTTAAAATATTGAAAATAGAGTTATCTTATGAATTTCCGTGCCTAGAAATACACCCAAGAGACTTAAAAACATGCCCACAAAAACACTAAAACAGAGAAGTTTTGGCAGAATTGTTTTCAATAGCATAAAATGAAAATAAATGCCTATCTACTTATAAACAAATAAATGAACTGTTACAACCATATAATAAAATATTATTTAGTTAAAAAATGAACTCACAGTACATAGTATAAGATACACAAACCTTGAGAACATCATACTAGTTAGTGGGAATGTTGTCTGGTTCTTTCTCTAAGAAAATAGTATAGAGACACTTCAAAAAATTAAGAAAAGAATTTCCATATGACCTAGCGATTCCATTTTTTGGCACCAACCCCCAAGAGCAAAAAATATTAGCTCAAAGAAAAGGTGTTTGTGCTCCTATGTTAATTGCAGCACTATTCACAATCCTCAGGACCTGGAAACAACCCAAGTGTCCAAGAACAGATTAGTGTATAAAGAAACTCTAGGGGGGTATGGTGCTGCCAGCAGATCAATCTGTACCTGTGAGGCGAGTGCATCAGCAGCCTGATGGCGCCTTTTGACTTCCAAATACCCCAAAATTGCTGCTGTGCCTTTGGCCAGACCCCAGAAATTTGGGGCAAAGTTTACCAAGAAAGTAAACGGCCAAAAGTTAGGTATGTGGGAGACACACCCACAAACCACCTTCGGCTCAGCTATATAATTGGAGGCATGGCCTCTCTGGTTCCTGATCGAACAGCTTAATGACCATGATCCCAGAAACTCAGAAACAAATGTCGGAACCCAAAGGCTTTTGGCAGAAATGCTTCCTGTTCCTGCAGTGGGTTACTGGCATTGGGCCACTCCAGGTGGAAATAGGTTTTGTGCCTTGGCCTGCTCCCCTTGGCGGCCCGGTGACTGCCATTTTCCAGAAGCCACAGGACAGTCAGGTTTGGGCCTGCAGTGATGAGACACTTCCTCCCCATCCCAGCAAGACCCCAAGTTGCCGCCTACAAACAGCCTCTCTGGCTCCTGATCAAGCTGATTAATGGCCATGATCCCAGAGACTCAGAAAAAAATCTCAAAACCCAGCGGCTTTTGGCAGAAATGCATCTGGACCGCATACAAGGTGACTGCTGCCTCAGACTTCTTGGAAAGCCAGGTATGAGCCAGTGGTGACGGGGCAACTGCAGTCTCATGGGAAGGGGGATAGTACAAGCTCGTCCTTCACGCCCTACCGAGGTCACAAGTTGCACCCCAACAAGCGGCTCTCCGGCACAGCCATGGCTCCAGAGGCGAAAGGACTTAATCCAGAGCCCGGCAGCTTGTGGCAGAAAAGTGAATGGACCGTGCACTAAACTACGGCACCATGCCTCCCCGGGAGGGAAAGAGTGTTGCTCCCTTCTGCCACCCCCCCCCCCCCCCGGCAGCAAGGTGGCCGCTGCCTCAGAGCTTATAGGAAAACCAGGTATGAGCCAGCGGTGATGGGGCAACTGCAGTCTCATGGGAAAGGGGGGCGGTACCGGCTCATCCTTCACGCCCTACCGAGATCACGAGTTGCCCCTCACAAGTGGCTCTCTGGCACGCCATAACACCAGATGCACAGAAACCAATCTTCTAATTATCTGGCTCTTTGCAGAAATCCAAAATTGCGGGGTCATTATGGCAGCTGCACGACATTATATGATTCTCATAACCAGCTATAGAAAACAAAGTATTTCACAATGCCTTTTCAGCAATTCTGATTGGGGGGAAATTCTAAACAATAATGGTGCATCTTTTGTCGAAATAATGAATGTAATCAATGTAGAGAAGAGTTAAGTAGAAATCATCTGCCTCACAGGCATTGGGAGGGTTGGGAGGGGTATATTGGGGTTCTTATTGGTGAAGGGAAAAGTGTTTGATCATTGTATGACCGAGACTTAAACCTGAAAGCTTAGTAACTTTTCCCACAGTGATTCAATCAATAAATATAAGAAGAAAATAAATAAATAAATAAAATTATAAAAAAAGAAACTGGAATGTATACACAATAAAACAGGACTCAACTATAAGAAAAGATAAAATCTTGCATTTTGTTCCAATATGGATGAAACTGAAAAGTATCATGCTGACCAAAATGAGTTAAAGGAAGAACAGATACTGAATGATCTCACATATTATGGAGTATAAAGAAACATAATAAGGAAATAAACAAAGGCCAGTGATAGAGGGACGCTGGTACTCTGGTGGTGGGCGTGGCGGAGCAACTTTGTGTTCCTGAAGCATTCATATAAGCAGTATTTAAATCTGGTGTCTATATTTTGAATTATGCTAAGTTAAAGAAAAAGACAGATTGTGTATTATATATTTATATTCCTATAATATTTATAGAATACGCAAATATGTAGAGATAGCCAATAGAATAGTGTTCCAGGGACTGGGGGACAGAGTAATGGAGAGTGATCATTAATGAGGAAGATACTTGATTTGGGAGTGACAAAATTTTCTGGGTTTAGACTGTGGTGATCATTCACAGGTCTGTGACTAGTGAAGACCACTGAGTTGTGGGGTCCTGAGAGATAGTACAGAGGATAGGGCACTTGCTTTGCACACAGTCTACACAAATTAGATACCTGGCTTCCCAAATAGTCCCCTGATAACTTCTAAGAGTAATCCCTGAGTGCAGAACCAGGAGTGTACCCCAAAACAACAACAACAACAACAATAAAAAGACCCCACACTGAATTGTGATATGTAAATGGATTTTTTAAAAAAATTGTAAATGCAGTACTTTTTCATCTTGAAAGGAAACATAAAATACAGTTTATTAGAATTCTGTTTTTACAATACACCTCTAGAATATCTGTGAAGTCTCAGATTTCATGATTGTAGATCACAGCTAGTACATGTCCTGAGAAATCTTGCAATTACAAGCAAAACTATGCAAAACTGCTTCTTATGTAGAAAAAAAAAGATAGAAAAAAGTTCCAATCATAAAAATTTCTATATATGCCAAATAATTTATATATACAGTATATTTAGCTACATATTTCTAAAATCTTGGTGGCTTGAAAGCACAATTTGATTTTAGGACACACCCAGCAACACTCAATGCTCAGGGAGCATTCCTTTTTTTTTAAATTTATTTATTTTTTTAATTTTCTTTTCTTTTTTTATTAGTGAAACACCACGAGGTACAATTATACACTTACACATTTTTGTGCTTGGGTTTCAGTTATACAGTGATCAAGTACCCATCCCTCCCACAGCGCCCATCCTCCACCACCACGGGTCCCAGCATCCCTCCCACCCTCCATCCCCCCATCCCACCCTGCCTTAAGTGGCAGGTCATTCCCTTTTGTTTTCTCCTTTTGGGCTCTGTGGTTTGCAAGAGAGGCATTGAGTGGCAATCATGTTTGGTCTATAGTCTACTTTCAGCATGCTTCTCCCATCCTGGGAGGATCCTCCCAACACCCTTTATTTGTTGCTCCCTTCTCTATCTGAGCTTCCTTGTCCTCTAGCACGTGTGGCTGTCCTCCAAGTCATGGAGCAAAATTCCTGGTGCTAATCTCAGTCACTCCTGGGTGTTAGTCTCCCTTTATGTTACTTTATGTTCCCCAGATGAATGCAATCTTTCTGTGTCTATCCCGCTCTTTCTGACTCATTTCGCTTAATATGATACTTTCCATGTAGTACCACTTGTGTATGTAAATTTCATGACTTCATCTTTTCTAACAGCTACATAGTACTCCATTGTGTAGGTGTACCAAAGTTTCTTTAACCAGTCTTCTGTTCTCGGGCACTCAGGTTTTTTTCCAGATTCTGGCTATTGTAAAGAGTGCTGCAATGAACAAACAAGTGCAGATGTCACTTCGACTATACTTTTTTGCCTCTCTGGGATATATTCCCAGGAGTGGTATTGCTGGGTCAAATGGGAGATCAAATTCTAATTTTTTGAGAATCGTCCATACTGTTTTCCAAAAGGGTTGGACCAGTCAGCATTTCAGGGAGCATTCCTGGTGGGCTCAGGGAACTTTATGGGGTTCAGGGAACCATATGGGGATCAAACTTAGGTTTACCACATGCAAGGCAAGTGCCCTTCCCACGTACTATTGCTTTGGCCCCATAAATAGCATTTTATTATCACACAGTTTTGAGGGTGCTCAGGGCCCAGTCAGATTATTTTCATTCAAGAACTCTCATGCAATTGCAGTCATCATGGGCACAAGCTGGAGTCACTTTTTAGACTTTTTAGTATCCTTTTAGATATACTGGGTGTTAGCTGGCACCTAGGTAGGATTGTCATCCAGAATATTGTCATATATTCTGTATGTAAGTCTTTATATTAATTGGGCCTTTTCACAGCATGGCTGCAGGTTTCAAGAGAAACAGATTTTAAAAGATAAGACATAAGGCCCGAGTGATAATACAGTGGGTAAGGCACTTGCCTTGCACACAGCCCACCTGGGTTCAATACTCTACATCCCATATAGTCCCCCGAGCACTGCCAGGAGTGATCCCTGAGTGCAGAGTCATGTGTGACCCAAAAACTAAAAAAGTAATTAAAAGGTAAGACAGAGTGATTGGCACTTTAATTACATAACTGCTGAAGTCATAGCATTATTTCCAACTATATTCTTCTTGTGGAAATAGTCTCAAAAGTTTTTGCTAAGTTCAAGAGAGAAAATAAAGATCTTGTATCTTGGTGGAGGAGTATAACTATTTCATAGTAAGAAGGACATGTGTAGGATTGCACAGAACAACTGCCTTGCAGGTATGAGATCATGAATTCAATCCCTGGCACCAACCCATATGCCAAATGGGACCCAGTGGCACTGATGTTTTTGATGCCCAACTTGGAAAAACAGTGTTCAAGTGAGAGTGTACTGCAACTAACTACATGTAACCCGCCCACCCCCGTCATTGCAACAGCAACAAAGAGAATGGGGAAATTAAAAAACTGATAAAATTCCTCTCAACAAAAGGCTATGCGATGGGATATATTGCAGAAGTCATATTGAAAAGTGCAATCTTATAATCTATTCTTTAGCCACAACAACTCATGTCTCTGACAATACTATATTGTATGATTGAAATTTGCAGAGTAGAAGATAGAGGGATAGTATGGGGGTTAAAATAGTTGTTTTGCTTGTGGTTGACCTGCTCAATCCCCATTTTTTTTAATATGGTTCCCCAAGAGAAACCAGGAGTGAACCCTGAGCACAGAGTCAGGAGTATCTCATGAACACAACTCAGTGTGCCACTCGCCAAAAAGACAGAAATTTGCTAAGAGTAGATCTCATGAGTTTTACATTAATGGATTGATGATCTACACGCAGATAGAACTTTGAGATGCGGTAATCATTTCACAGTATATACATGTATTAAACCATCATATATTGCAAAAGAAAGATATTTGTGTTTTTAAAAGTCTCATGTTCCTTTGATGTACAGAATATACCACTGTCCTACCAGACATGAAGGCTTAATCTGAAGCTAAAATAATTGAGAGAAATACAGACTGGGGATTTAGTTTAAAGGATAAGACTTATACATGGCTGACCTGGGTTTGATCCCTGGCACCCCATATGATCCCTAGAGCCCCACTAAGATGATCCCTGAGCCCAAAGCCAAGAATAACTCTTCAGCACCACCTAATTTTTGAGATTAGAAAAGAATGACTGCAGAGAAAAATTCCAGAGACAGGACCCAGTTTATGCACCCAGGATTTACAGAAAATAATCCTTACAAACAACCTGTTTTTAACCAACCCTTTGTGGCCAGAATGAACTCAATTGCCAAATGCTCATTCAACCCCCAGTTAAGAGAATATAAAAAGAAAATTTTTCACCTTTCCCAGGATTCCTACTTAAGGGTACCCCATAACCCAACTGGCCTTACTCTGCCTTGCCCTTCAAATAAAATTTCTACTGAATCCAGCCCTCTCCTCTCTGGTTGCTGTTTTCAATCCTGACTGCCTGAACGGTGCCACAACACTGATATTCTCTTTTGTTTTCTAATTCTGGAAACTCCTAAGGCCACCCTGGGGGGCCTAGATAGTTGAAGTTCTTCTAGCTGGCATCTGGCTGTGCTGGTCACACCGGGTGTTGGGCTCCCCCCATACAGCCATTTCCAGTTTGTGGGAGGTTAAGCGGGTAGGGAGTCTTATTATGCTGAGTTCCGCTCTCCAGACTGGGTCTCACAGAACTCTGCTTTGCTGCATGTCGGCCGTTGCTGCTTCTGCTACTGAGTGCTTCTTACAGAGCTGTTTCCCCCATTGATAATCTTGTTCCTCATGAACAGAACTCCTAGACTTGGGGGACCTGTGAGGGTGGTCAGTCAGTGGTAAGGCTTCCAAAATTCTACTCTCGTTCTCAGACGAGAATCAGGACACACCATTTGGATTCCTTCCTTGAAAAAAAAAATGATCCTGTTATTCCCTTTTGATTCTGTTATTCCCTCAGGTGACAGGAAATAAAGAGTTTTTTATTCTTCAGGTGTCAAGAATAACACCATGCCTTCTGCTATGTCTTTTCTTCTTCTCCTTTTCCTTCTTCCCCATTTTCACTTTTTATCAGCTAGTCAGCTTTAGCACATACAACTGTCAGGAAATCGTTCTGATAGAAGTTTGATGTGACATAAGATAATAACTTGCATAGGAACTAAATGTTTGTTCCTTTTTTGAGGGTTTACCTAAGCAGTGCTCAGGCATGCTGAGGGGTCACTCACAGCTGAAAATGGGGCCTGTGCATGCAAGACATATACCCTGTATACCCCGACTCTGCTCTCAACCTGTCTCCTCTCCCTTCTAGTTGTTTCTAGCAGACTATAACTGACACAGGGCTACCTCTTCTAAAGAAAATGTACTTACATTCATCCTAACATTGGCTAATGAAAAGCATCAACTAATAGAAAATTGTACATTTTGATAAATTTATATTAATAATAATAATAATAATATTTGTCCACTTTTTATTAGGTCACATCTTTTAAGATGCTTAGAAATTATTTATATAAATGCATTCCTCCCTACTAAACAGAATTTTATTATTGTTACCATAAAAGATTTACTTATGAATATGACTTTTGACATATAGATTAAAAAAAAAAACAGAAAAAAAAACTGCCTATATCGCCAGTGTCTGGTCACATGGCTTATAACCATTGAAAGGTAAGAGGCGAGTAATTTAAGCTCACAACTAATCTTAACTTGCAAGCCATTTTCCTTCATAGAATCAACAGGAGCAAACATTTACTGAATTCTTACTATGTAACAATCACTGTCCTTATATGCTTCTTCATATCACCTCCTTGCATTTTTATAGGGCCCTCTGGGCCAGGCATTATCATTTGGACTTCACAAAAATTTAAGAACTTTGATTTTCAATGGCACTGTTAAGCGAGGAAAAAAATTACATTACATACTGGAAGAAAGTATTGGCAAATCACTTATCTGTTAAAAGGTTCATTTCCAGGATTTATAAAGAATTTTTAAAATTCAACAAGGGAAAACAGTGGGGGAAAGCACTGCACAAAATAACTGAGCAGAGGGTCAGAGAGATAGTACAATGGAAGGCACATGCCTTGTGTGTAGCCCACCCAGATTCTATCCTTGGCACTGCATTTGTTTCCCTGAGCACTGTCAGTAGGGATCCTGAGCACAGAGCCGAGTAGACGCTCTTCACCAAATAATACATATGCATGACTAGGAAATAAACACTTGAAAATATCTCCAATTCCACCAACAATCAGGAAAAAATTAATTTTAAAAATACTCTGGGCAGAGCTGAGAGTAACCCCTGAGCACTGCCGGGTGTGACCCCATCCCTCCCCCGATTCCTCAAATGTTAGCTTTTGGGTCACTCCCAGCAGTGCTCAGGACTTACTCTTGGCCCTGTGCTCAGTGCCATCTCTGGTGCTGTGGATCCAAAGAGGTTAACTGTGTGCAAGGCCTTACCCACTGTACTATCTCTCTACCCTGTGGAAAACATCACTTAAACAATACCATGGGACTGTAGGAGTGGGTCAGAGCAACAGTACACAGTGGGTATGCTGTTTGCCTTGCACCATCAGGAGTAAGCCCTGAGTACAGTCTGGTGTGGCCTCAAAATCAAGACCCCGCCCCCCCAAGCAGGTTAATAATTTAGCCACAAGAGGGAGTAAGATGTATAAAGCAGTGACAGAAGATTTTTTTTTAAATTTTTATTAGTGAGACATCATGAGGTACCGTTGTAGACTTACAAATTTTTGTGCTTGGGTTTCAATTATACAATGATCAAATACCCTTCCCTCCACCCAGTGCCCCTTTCGCACCACCATGGATCCCAGTGTCCCTCCCACTCCCCATCCCCCCCATCCCACCCTGCCTCTGTGGCAGGGCATCCCTTTTGTTCTCTCTCTCCTTTTGGGTGTTGTGATTTGCAAAAGAGGCAATGGGTGACAATCATGTTTGGTCTATAGTCTACTTTCAGCATGCTTCTCCCATCCTGGGAGGATCTTCCAACACCCTTTATTTGGTGCTCCCTTCTCTATCTGAGCTCCCTTTCCCCCTAGCATGTGTGGCTGGCCTCCAAGCCATGGAGTAAAATTCCTGGTACTAATCTTGGCCATTCTTGGGTGTTAGTCTCCTATTTTGTTACTTTATGTTCCCCAGATGAATGCAATCTTTCTATGTCTATCCCTTTCTTTCTGAGTCATTTCGCTTAACATGAAACTTTCCATGTAGTACCACTTGTATGTAAATTTCATGACTTCGTCTTTTCTAACAGCTACATAGTACTCCATTGTGTAAATGTACCAACTTTTCTTTAACCAGTCATCTGTTCTCAGTGACAGAAGATTTTTGATAAAAGATCTGAGGTCTAAGAATTCCCAGCAGTCTGTGGGACAGTGTTGCTCTCCTAGAGTCAGTTAGGTCCAGATGAGAGGACTCCTATTTCAAAGGCTAAGACAGCAACACAAGATCTGAAGGAACAGGAAAAATCAGCAAAACATGGCACCACCGGGGGCTGGAGCAATAGCACAGCGGGTAGGGTGTTTGCCTTGTACGAGGCACACCCGGGTTCTATTCCCAGTATCCCATGTGGTCTCCTGAGCACCACCAGGAAAAACTCCTGAGTGCAGAGCCAGGAGTAACCCCTGTTCATCGTCAGGTGTGACCCAAAAAGCCAAACACACAAACAAACAAACAAAAAACATGGCACCACCAAAGGATTACAATAAATTTCAGTAACCATCCCAAAGGTATGGAGAGCTCCAATAACACATACAAACTAACAATTTTAAGGAAGGCTAAAGAACCACCAGAAAAGACAGAAAGACAATTCAATGAAATTAGGAGAACAATACATGAATAAAGTTAGAAGTTTAACAGAGAAATAGAAATCATTAAGAAAGAGAACTGAACAAGTTCTGGAGCTAAAAAATAAACAAAAACAAACACTGTCTTCCCGTTGTTCATGGATTGGTTTGAGTGGGCCCAGTAACGTCTCCATTGTGAGACTTCTTGTTACTGTGTTTGGCATATTGAATACTCTCAGTAGCTTGCCAGGCTCTCTGAGAAGGGTGGAGGAATCGAACCCGACTCAGCCGGGCTGGCTGCGCACAAGGCAAACACCCTACCGCTGTGCTATCACTCCAACTTGGAGCTAAAAAATATAAAATGAAATAGAAAATACAGCAGAGAGCATCAGTAAAATAATGCAACAAACAGAAAAAAAAAGTTAGAGAATAGTGCTTTTTTTTTTTTTATATCAATAGATGCAGAGAAAGCATTTGACGAGATCCAGTATGCATTCATGATTAAGACTCAAAAAACTGGGAGTTGAAGGAACTTTCTTTAAAATAGTCAAAGTTATCTACCATAAGCCCACAGCAAGCATTACTTTCAATGGGAAAAAACTAAAGGTCTTTCCTCTAAGATCAGGCATAAGACAAGGTGGTCCAGTCTCACCATTTCTACTCAATATGGTACTGGAAGTACTTGCCATAGCAGTTAGGGAAGAAAAAAATATCAAGAGCATCCAGAAAGGAAAGGAAAAAGTCAAGCTCTCACTATTTGCAGATGATATGATACTATGTTTAGAAAATCCTAAAGACTCCACAAAAAAGCTTCTAGAAATAATATAGTTGTAAAGTGACCTATTACAAAATCAATACCCTAAAGTCTATGGCTTTCCTATATGAAAATAATTAAAGAGAAGAGATATTAAAAATATAATCCCATTCACAATTGTGTTTCAGCTTGGAATCAGCTTAACTAAAGAGATAGAGGACCTATACAAAGAAAACTACAAAATTATACTTCAAGAAATGGAGATATATCCCCTGCTCATGGATTGGGAGGATTAATATTAACAAAACAGAAATATACCCCAAAGCATTATACAGATTCAATACAGTCCCTATAAGGATGCCCATGACATTTTTCAGTAAAGTAGATCAAACACTACTGAAATTCACTGGAACAATAAACCCCCACAAGTAGCTAAAGCAATTCTTAGGGAAAAGAATGGGTGTCATCACCTTCCCCACCTTCTAACTGTATTACAAAGCAGTAGTGATTAAAACAACATGGTATTGGAATAAACACAGATCTGCAGGCCAGTGAAATAGAGTTGAACATCTTGACACAGACCCTCAAATATTCAATCACTTAGTCTTTGGTAAAGGAGCAAAAAATATGAAGTGGAGTAAGGAAGGTCTTTTCAACAAGTGCTGCTGGGAAAACTGGGCAGCTACATGCAAAAAAAAAAAAAATGAACTCAAGCCTTTTTCTAACACCAGGCACAAAAGTCAGATAAAAATGGATTAAAGACCTGACTATCAGACCTGAATCCATAAGGTATATGGAGGAAAATATAGCCAGAACCCTCCAAGACATTGAAGCTAAAGATATTTTCAAAGATAAAACACCACTGACCAAGCAAGTGAAAACTAAGAAGCTTCTGCACCTTAAAAGAAATGACAACTAAATTACATAGACAGTTCATGGAATGGAAAAATTATTTACCCAATACCCATATGATAAGGGGTTAATATCAAAGACATACATAAGGCATTGGTAGAACTTTACAAGAAAAAGTTGTCCAACCACACCATAAAATGGGGAGAGGAAATGAACAGAAACTCCCTCAAAGAAGAAATTCAGATGGCCAAGAAGCACGTGAAAAAAATGTTCTACATCACTGGTCATCAGAGAGATGCAAATCAAAACAATAATGAGATATCATCTCAAACCACAGAAATCGTTATCTTTATAAGATGTTTTTATAGTCTCAGAGTAACCACAGAACAAAAATCTACACAAAAGACAAAGAGAAGAAAATCAAAACAAACCACTATAGATTATTAATTCACAAAAGGAAGAAGACAGCATGAGAGAACGAGAGCTACAAAATAATCAGAAAATAATGCATTAGATAGCATTAGTGATTTTTATCTTTCAATAATTACCGTAAATGTTAGTGGATTCAGTTCTCCAATCAAAAGATATGGAGTGGGTCAGACACTTGCTTTGCATGTAGGTTCAATTCCTGGCACCTCATGTGATTCACCAAGCCCACCGGTGAGCAGTGGTGGGTATGGGTCCCAAAACCATAAACTGAACAAACAAACAAAAAAGAAACAAACAAAAGAAAAAAAAACAGGAAGCAAGAAGGAAATGGAAACACAAAGATCCAATTCTAGGGCTGAGGAGCTAACACACCCTTTTGTCTACCTTTTTGAGTTACGTTTACTTTTAGAATGTTAATGAACTCATCCTATTTTAACTTTGTTTCCCCTTGCCTTTCCTAGTTGTAGTGATAATTGATGTTGCATAGCAGGCAAGACAGAGATCAAATTCTTAGCTGTGGACAGAGATCCTAAACAGTAGGGGAGCCAGGAGGCTCAGGTCCAGTGGGCGGAGGCTGGGGATGCAAGTTACGGTGAGTGCTTGTGAAATAGGCGCTGCCATGGAACTAGAACCTCAGTACTGAGATTTTCATTTTTTTTAAAAAAAGTGTTTTAATTATTGTATTTTTATTATTTTTTTAAAAATTTTTTATTAGTGAAACACCATGAGGTACAGTTGTAGACTTACAAGTTTTTGTGCTTGGGTTTCAGTTATACAATGATCGAGTACCCATCCCTCCACCCGTACCCATTCTCCACCACCAATGATCCCAGTATCTCTCCCACCCACCCCCATACCCTCCATCCCACCCTGTCTCTGTGGCAGAGCATTCCCTTTTGTTCTCTCTCTCTCTCCTTCTGGGTGCTGTGGTTTGCAAAAGAGGCACTGAGTGGCAATCATGTTTGGGCTGTAGTCTACTTTCAGCATGCATCTCCCATCCTGGGAGGATCCTCCCAACACCCTTTACTTGGTTCTCCCTTCTCTATCTGAGCTGCCTTTTCCCCTAGCATGTAGTGCTGAGATTTTCATTCTGCATGGGAGGTAATCAAGAAATGAGCAAGAGGCCTGAGTGATAGTACAATGGGTACACTTGCTTTGCATGTGACCAATCCTGATTGAATTTCTGTCACCTCATATAGTCCTGTGAGATCGCTAAGAGTGATTCCTGAGTACAGAGCCAAGAGTAAGTCCTGAGCATCACTGGGTGTGGCCCAAATACTAAAAATAAAGAGCAAAGATGTATCTAGTCCTTCCTTTCCTTTCCTATTTTTGGGGAGCCTCCTCAGTAGTACTAAAGACTAGGAGTATATTGGGTCCAGTAGTGTGGGCCCTGATGGCTTCTGTGCTTGGTGTGTGTGTGTGTGTGTGTGTGTGTGTGTGTGTGTGTGTGTGTGACTCACCTTTTCGGAAAGAGCTTTACATCTGAGTTATGAAAGTAGAACCCTAAGTTTTGGAAATCTTTATCAATATGACAGGCAACACATGATTTTACAGGGTCAAAATTTCTTAACAAGATTAGGTAATCCTCTTTTTATTTCCTTTTGTAAATTGCCTATTTATAACCATTGTTCATTTTTCAAATTGATTTGCAAGCATTCTTTGCTGAGGAGGGTGTTAGGCATAATGAGCCTGAGAATATAAAAATGTCCAGTAAATTGTTGGTGAGGCAGGATGAAGACTCTAAGAAAAGAAAACAAATAAGCATATGCAGATACTCACCCGTACTGCAGCGGGGAAAGGGTCCAGCCGAGGCAAAGAAGTGTTCAGAGTGACCTGGAAAAACATGTCCTCATGTGACCCTTACCCATCACACTTCCTCTCACTTGACAATTGTGCCTGAGTTACATGACTGCAGGAAGTCAGATTTTCTTTCAGTTTTCCTCCCCAAGCACAGCCAATAAACCCCAGGGGTGCTGATCCATGTCCAAATTTTGTCCTTCTAATTGTTCACTTTTTTCTTTAGCGAGCTCAAAACTCAGTGTGCCCCCTTGAGGCCAGCAACTTCCACAGAGCGGTCCAGATCCCCACTCTAGAATGTGCTGCTGAGGCGGTGCTGGGCTGGCTATGGTCTTGATGAGTCCTGCTCTCTGTAACCTGATCCAGTCCTAGGATGTGTGCTGACCAGTCAGCTCCCATTGCTCAGTGACCATCCATACTGTTGCTACCGTGGCTGACCCTGATCCAGGCCAAGTCAAACAACTGTGGCTCAAATTATGCCACCAATATTGCAGATCCTGGCCCAGACAATGTTTGATCCTCATGGTGTGGAGAAGAAAGAGCACCACTCATTGTCAAATAGGACCCAACCACAGGATCTTCCAAGTCTCTTATTTGAAATTTAACCCTAATCCTAATGCTAATCCTAACCCTAACCTTAACCACCCTTACCTAGGCTTAGAACTAAATCTACCAATAAGCCTGAATTGATTACCCTATTCCTGACTTTTGTTTTGAATGTTGGACATAACTAAACCTAATCCCTAACCTTAACACAAACTCTAACCTTAATCCTAATCCTAACTCTAACCCAAGCCCTGTACCAGATTTAGGCTTAAATTTACAAATTAGCCTAAACTGAACAGTTGCCCTATCCCTAACTTTCTCTTTCAGTTTTAACATAGTCAAGTCTATATCCTAATTCTAACACAAACCCTAACTTTAAACATAAATCTAACCCTATATTATATACCTTACTATATAATAACCTTATACTATATAATAACCTTATAATAACCAAGACCTAAACCTACCAGTTAGCCTAAATTGAACATTTGCTCTCTATCTTTCACTTTCAACTTACACATTGCCAAACTTTAAAAAAAATTGTATTTTAAGTTTAGTCACTGAGAATTAGAGTTTTTCATGATTGGATTTCAAGAGCCATAAAATGTTCCAACACCAATCCCTTCACCAATGTCTCCCACCCACCAGTCTGCCTATATGACACATTTTTTTTTCAAATTTCAGGCACTCTCTTTTGTAATACCATTACTGAGAGGGTTTCATGCATATCACTTTACCACCTTTCAGCACCCTGTCCTCCTCCTGAGTAACCACTTCTCTCTACCATTGTTGCAGTGTTGCCTCTTCCCACTGCTCACTCTCCTACTGAAGACCAGTTCTCCTGCTCTTCATTTCTACTTCTTCTAACATTTGTTATTCCCCTACTATGTTTCCTTATAGCCCGCATGTGAGCGAGATCATTCTGTGACTGTCCCTCTCCTTCTGACATACTCAGCATGAGACTCTCCAGATCCACCCGCGGAGCAGCAAATTGCATGATTTCATCTTCTCTTACTGCGGCACAACATTCCACTGTGGATATGTACCATCGCTCATTATGCAGTCATCTATTCTTAGGTACTTGGGTTGCTTCCAGACTTTGGACATAGCCAAACTTGAACCCTAACTCTAACACAAACCCTCATCCTAACCCAAATTTTAAATATATATATATATACTTTTTCCTGGAATAAAAGAAACTTTTATTGAAGTGGCAGGATACACTCACAGTCAATTTTTGATAGAGTTTCAGGGAGCAGCGGTTGCAGGCAAGTGGTGGTGGAGCAGGCGAGCTGCGGCCAAGCTGGTACCCTGGCCCTGAGGCTGCGTGGTTAGGAACGGCCCCTGGGAGTGCTCCACCCGCCTTGCATGTTCAAGCGCTCCCAGTTCTGTAGGGTTGTAAAGCGCAGGCTTAAGGCCCGTCCTGCCAGCCGTGAGGTACCAGAATCAACTCTGCAGTCACGTGGCTCCCAGGCTCCCTCTTGTAGCTTTGGCCTCCAGCGGAGGCGGCTCCAAGTAGTATGTGTCACCCAGCACCCAGAAACAGAGGGAGACTGACTATTTCAATTTGCACCCCTCGAATAAGTACCTCCACCAGCCGAGGGCATCAGAAGTGCACTCGCATGCAAGCACAGGTAGGCATCTAGCAGGTGCCTGGCTGGGTAGAGCGTTTCCCCCACCAGGCCCAGGTACTCCTGCATCCAATCGAACGAGTCTGTCTACCACCTGTGCACTCAGGGCCTTAAACGTGGCATGTGTTCTTCTGGAAAAGTTGTCTCCCTGGCCCCTGAATTGCAGTTTTAGTCAAGAATTAATGCACTGTTTAAGTTTTCAAGGCTTAAATTCCAGCTTTACCACTTACTACCTGCATGACCTTATTGGTTCTAGTGTCCTCATTGAAAACAGGGCTAATAAGTATCCACCTCACAATGTTAGAGGAAGGAAGAAATGAGTCAATGGAGTCCAAAATACAGTGGCAGAAACCTCCCAGTCATGGAGAAGATACGGAAGTAATAAGAACTTCATATCAGATGGGCTTGGGTTTCAATCTGGACTCAGCTTCTGATATAACTGCTGTGTAAATGGACCCAAATGCTTTCCTATGCCTAACTTACAGCTTGTGTTAGTAAGCTTTTAAAGTATGAGTTGTTTTAGTATTAAGTCTGTTTTTTTTTCTTTTTGGGTCACACCCGGCGATGCACAGGGGTTACTCCTGGCTCTGCACTCAGGAGTTACTCCTGGTGGTGCTCAGGGGACCATATAGGATGCTGAGAATTGAACTCGGGTCGTGTGCAAGGCAAAGGCCTTACCCGCTGTGCTATCTCTGCTGTGCTATCTCTCCAGTCGCTTAGTATTAAGTCTGAAACAATGTACCTTCTGTGATGAGCCCTTCCTCATTTGATAGTACTGATTGATCCTAAGTGACCTATTATTTCAATAAAAATAAGACACAATGCTTGGAGTATAGTGATTTAGACTCCCCCACCTTGAGGATAGTTTCTTTGCAGTCTCTTAAATTAATGGCTCACCAAAGGAGCATCACAATACTCACAAAGGGACACTTAATTCTAAGAAGAAGTTGGAAAGGTCACAAATAACAGGTATCCACCCTGACTTTATCTTCCAAATTTCCCATCAAAGAAATATGAATGTCTGTTTAGGAGGTAAATACAAAGACCATTTGCTGGCACTGTTTTTAATAAATAAAGTTCAGTAGGGGGTTGCTTCTGGGTTTACCCAAAGACACCCCAAGTGCAATCCAAGTAATCCCCCAAGTATCCTGATCTCCATTCCAAGGTTATTCCTATTAATTCCAGAATTAATTCCAAAATAATTCTAAAATAATTCCAAAATCACTTTTTGTCTCTCACAGTTATATTTGAGTATATGATCTCTTGATGGCTTCATTATTGATCAGAGTCTACAGAAGAGGGAAATCTGATAAGTGAATGATCCCAGAGATTTTAGTGACTTCTAGAACTACATTTTACAGTGGGTGCTGGGAAGAAATAAAGTGAATAAATCCCATCCTAATAAGAATTTAGGGTGACAATTTTGCTCCATGGCTTGGAGGCTAGCCACACATGCTAGGGGAAAAGGCAGCTCAGATAGAGAAGGAAACACCAAATAAAGGGTGTTGGGAGGATCCTCCCAGGATGGGAGAAGCATGCTGAGAGTAGGCTATAGACCAAACATGATTGCCACTCAATGCCTCTTTTGCAAATCACAACACCCAAAAGGAGAGAGAGAACAGAGGGGAATGCCCTGTCACAGAGGCAGGGTGGGATGCGGGGGATGGGGGTGGGAGAGATACTGGGATCCGTAGTGGTGGGAAATGGGCACTGGTGGAGGGATGGGTATTTGATCATAGTATATTGAAACCCAAGCACAAAAATTGTAAATCTACAACTATACCTCATGGTGTCTCACTAATAAAAAAATAAAATAAATAAATAAAGAATTTAGGGTGACAAAAATTTTAGAGTTGGAAATGTGTTTAAGGCCCTTGACATCTCAAAAGTTCTGTTCTCTGTGTCCAAAAGATTCTGACATCCCAGTGACCAGAGTCTTAATGTCTACGTTAAGCTATCTTCTGAGCAATCTGAGTGAAAAACAGGGTACCTGTGTGGGTGCAAAGATTTTCTTCTTTTGGTTTTATGCCTTTATTTGGTGTAGAAACTTTTCCTTAGAACAAATGAAACATCAGATGAAAATGATACCTTTTAACTTGAGGTGAATAGGCAGAGATATGCTCTTCCCTTATAATTCTTTCTATTAGCGAAGTTTAGTCCTGCCTGATGTGAAGGCAGAAAGTTGTTCTTTTGTGTGTATGTTTTATTATTATAGCAGGCCCAAATAGCAAACAGTTTAGTCCAAAAGATGTATCGCTACCCTGAAATTGCTCAAGTCATAGTTCAAACACCAGCTTCCTTTTGAGCTTTATGGAGAAGGCCATAAAAGGTTTCCTTTTTGCTAAGTATCTGGGTTTCAGATGAGTACTTGTGGGACTCCTGATTTACTGGACTTCCTGTCAGCTTTCTGTGATAAAATGGAAATCAATTTTCAAGTGTAAGACTTTTTGCAACAGAACTCACAGATCAGAATCAATTTTTGCTTTTCTCACAAGGATTCAGAGTAGGACTCCCTCTCACACTATTAAACAGTCCCTGGCAGAGGCTTCTGCTTGGTGCGTCTGAGAGCTCTTGGAAGAGGCTTTAATAGAATCATGCTTCTTTCCTCTAACACACCAGTAATTCATAGTCGATTTATAGCAGTTTCTGAGATAGGCAATTTTCAGTCCCAGGGGACATCAAAATGAAAAACACATGAAGTGAAGTGTTTAATTGCATCAGCCCAAGGATTAAGCAAAAAAATTTGTTTTTTACTTTGAGACTATGATAGCAAAACAGCTTTCTGTTTGAGAACTTAATTATATAATTACTTACAAAATAAATGTCTAGCATAGATTTGTGTCATTTAGAATTGTAGTAGGGAAAATATTGGCAAACAAGCCTGTTCAATTCATTTCTTATTTTTTCTTTTGGTTTTATAGGCTACACTGGTGATTCTCAGGGGTTACTCCTGGCTCTGCACTCAAGAATCACTCCTGATGGACTCAGGTGACCATATGGGATTCTGGGGATCAAACCTGGGTCAGCTGTGTGCAAGGCAAGTACCCTACCCACTGTACTATCACTCTGACCCTGTTCATTTCTTATAGTCACATATCTTCTAAAAAGCTGTAACAAATAGATCCCATAATCTGTCTCAAAATGATAGGTTACTTGGGGGTATGGTGCCGCCAGCAGGTCAATTTGTACCTGCGAAGCGAGTGCATCAGCAGTTTGATGGCACCGTCAGGCATTCAGATACCCTAAAATTGCTGCTGTGCCTTTGGCCAGACCCCAAAAACTTGGAGCAAAGTTTACCAAGAAAGTAAACAACCAAAAGGTAGGTATGTGGGAGACACACCCACAAACCACCTCTGGCTCAGCTATATAATTGGAGGCATGGCCTCTCTGGTTCCTGATCAAAATGCTTAATGGCTCATGATCCCAGAGACTCAGAAAGGAATCTCAGAACCCAAAGGCTTTTGGAAGAAATGCGTCCTGTTCCTGCAGTAGGTTACTGGCACTAGGCCATTCCAGGTGGGAATAGGTTTCGTGCCTTGGTCTGTTCCCCTTGGCAGCCCAGTGACCATCATCCCCCAGAGGCCACTGGACAGTCAGGCTTGGGTCTGCAGTGACAAGACACGCGGGGCCTCACCAGATGGGGGTGGAACCAGTCCTTTCCTCCCCATCCCAGCGAGACCCCAAGTCGCCACCTACAAACAGCCTCTCTGCCTCCTATCAAACTGATTAACAGCCATGATCCCAGAGACTCAGAAACAAATCTCGAAACCCAGAGGCTTTTGGCAGAAATGCATCTGGACTGCATACAAGGTGGCTGCTGCCTTAGAGCTTCTTGGGAAGCCAGGTATGAGCCGGTGGTTACGGGGCAACTGCAGTCTCATGGGAAGGGGGGCAGTACCGGCTCATCCTTCATGTGCTACTGAGGTCACGAGTTGCCCCCATGAGCGGCTCTCCGGCACGGCCATGGCTCCAGAGGCAAAAGGACTTAATCCAGAGCCCGGCAGCTGTGGCAGAAAAATGAATGGACCATGCATTAAACTATGCCACCATGCCTCCCCAGGAGGGAAAGGGTGTTGCTCCCTTCTGCCTTCCCCCGCCTCCCTGAAGCAATGTGGCCACCGCCTCAGAGCTTCTTGGAAAGTCAGGTGTGAGCCAGTGGTGACAGGGTAACTGCAGTCTCGTGGGAGGGGGGGCGGTACCGGCTCGTCCTTTGCACCCTCGTCATGAGTTGCCCCCCACGAGCTGGTCTCTGGCACAGCCATAACACCAGATGCACAGAAACCAATCTCGTAATTATCTGGCTCTTTGCAGAAATCCAAAATCACGAGGCCGCTATTGCGGCCACGTGAGATTATATGATTCTCATAACCAGCTATAGAAAACAAAGTATTTCACAATGCCTTTTCAGCAATTCTGATTGTTGGGGGGAGGGGAAACTCTAAACAATAATGGTGCATCTTTTGTCGAAATAATGAATGTAATCAATGTAGAGAATAGTGAAGTGGAAATCATCTGCCTCACAGGCATTGGGAGGGGTGGAAGGGGGGGTATATTGGGGTTCTTGGTGGTGAAAAATGAGTACTGGTGAAGGGAGAGGTGTTTGGTCATTGTGTGACCGAGACTTAAACCTGAAAGCTTAGTAACTTTTCCCACAGTGATTCAATAAATAAATATAAGAAGAGAAAATGATAAATAAAATTATGAAAAAAAAAGTAAGATGGAGTTCATGCCCAATTCAATCAGTTAATCAGTGGCTGAATAAATAGCAGTACTCCTACATAAAAAATAATAGGTTACTTAAACATTTATAATATTTTATATCCATTTACTTTTATTTAGACTATCTAATGGTGCTCACAAGGCCCAGGGGACCCAAAAGATGATTCTCTGCCAACCAGGTGACTGATTCAATACATTAGCACTGCTCAGCCCTGTGATGGTGGTGATACTGGGGCCAACAGCAGATGCCAGGAGTCTCCAGGCCTGTATTCACTGATGCTCAGAGACCATGTGGTACAAAGAATCAAACCCACCTAGCCTACACTCTAACCACTGTACTGTCTCCTGGTCCTCAACTGGGGTCCTTCCTTCCTTCCTTCCTTCCTTCCTTCCTTCCTTCCTTCCTTCCTTCCTTCCTTCCTCCCTTCTTCCCGCCCTCCCTCCCTCCCCCTTCCTCTCTCTCTCTCTCTCTCTCTCTGGAATGAAACTTATTTAGAAAGACGTGAGAGGAGAGAAAGAGAGAAGTATGTTTTCAAGAGAGAACACAGATTTCTCCAGAACGGAAATTAGTAAGCAAAGAAACATAGAGGCAAGCAAGGTACATGTTCCAGGGAGAACATGGGCTTGAAGAGCAGCAACCTGGCCCAAGTTTACTTAAAAAAAAGACTATTTTAATTTATTATTGTTTTTATTTTTAGAATGGTTTTAACAGAGAAATTGAGCAGGAGTACACATAGTTCCTATATATCCATTCCTTCCCTCCTCATTGCTTCCCCTTCACAATTTCTCCTGTTATTAGGAAGCATAATATTTAGTTTATTGAATATTACCAATAGTCATAGATAAATAATTATTGGCATCTTATATTAGTGTGGTACATTTGTTAAAATCAGGAATCAGTATTGATCAATTATTATTAACCAAAGTCCAGAGTTTACATTTGAGTTCACTCTTTGTGGTGTGTAATCTATAGGTTTGAACAAAATTTCTGTGACTTGTATTCATCAATAGAGTCATCCAGAGTAGCTGTCTTGAAGCTTCCTGTGTACTGTACATTCATCCCTATTGCTCTAACCTATGGCAACTACTAAACTTGTCTCCATAGTTTGACTTTTCCAGAATGTTCTGTAGTTGGAACTATTCAGCATAATATCTTCCAGATGTTTTCCCCCTCTCTTTGAAATACTCATTTAAGGTTAATTTGTGCATTTTTGTGTTGGTCTTATTGATTCTTATTGTTGAATCATATTTCATTGAATGGACATACAGAAGCTTGTTTATTCACTTGTTTGTTTTCAAGTTCTGGTATTTAGGAATAAACCTTGCTATAAACATTTGTGTGCAGGTTTTGTGTGGGCATAAGCTTTTAACAACTTTGGATAAATAGCAAAAAGCATTATTACTTGGTCTTGTGGAAAGAAAAAGAGATGAAGAACCTCCATTTTAAAAGACATTATGTTTTGGGGCTGGAGCTATAGCACAGCGGGTAGGGTGTTTGGCTTGCATGCGGCCGACACAGATTCGATTCCCAGCATCCCATATGGTCCCCTGAGCACTGCCAGGAGTAATTCCTGAGTACAGAGCGAGGAGTAACCCCTGTGCATTGCCCGGTGTGACCCAAAAAGAAAAAATAAAATAAAGTTTTTTAAAAAGTCAATATGTTTTAAAAATTTTAGATCACCCACAGTATTGCTTAGATATCATGTCTTTTTTTTTTTCTTTTTTAAAAACATGCAACGCTTCACTAACTGGTGTGTCATACTTGCACAGGGGCCAAGTTAATCTCCTGATCATTCCAGTTTTAGCCTATGTGCTTCCAAAGGAAGCGCTCATGAGTTTTTAAAGATAGGAATATAGGCAATAACAATAATGATTGTCCAACACATTTTGGGAGCATCTTTAAAGTGCAAGCAGGGTAATAAGTGACGGAGGCACAATGTCAAAAATGATCCCCATTAAGAAAGTCAAGCCTAAGGGCCTAGTTTGTGGCTGATTGGTAGAGTGCCTGACCAGCAGGTGTTAGGCCTTGAGTGTGATATCTGCACTTCCGTGTGCCTCCCTGATGCCACAACAAAGCATGTTATGTCCAGAGCACTGCAACCAAGAATGTGGGTACATTGCAGCTGACCCATGTGACCTCCATTGAATACCACAACCAAGGGTAGGAGCCCCACAACTAAGAATACAACAGTCAGTGATTTAAACAACAGCAACAAAGGAAAGGGCAGGAGGAAATAAAGAGACACAAGCACATGTAGCTCACTGTCAGTCAGTAATCACAGAGAAAACCCCACAGTGCTGTCATTTTTGATTACCTCTGGGTGCTCAGTCCTTGCTGGGCCAGTAGATGTCATTGTGGTGTAGGCCAGATAAACTGATCAGCTCACTAGAAGGCATGGAATTCAGAAAATGCTTTCTCTTAGTGCAGTATATTCAATCCATCTTTGAAAGGCATCGTGTAGATCATTCCCTTTTACTGCCACACACAGCTGCCATCAGAATAAACTTGTGCTTATTTTAAAAATTAAAGGCTTTAAGGTATAATTAAAATATAATTCTGTCAAAGGAATGTGTACAGCCAACAGCATGGTAATTTCTAAAATGTAAAGTTGGGGGTGTGGAGGGTGGGGGGTGATGAGAGGGAACCTGGGGACACTGGTGCTAGGAAATGTGCACTGATGGAGGGATGGGTGTTGGAACACTGTACTACTGAGACCTACTTGTGAACAGTTTTGTAAGGATCTATTTCACAGTGATTCAATAAAAAAAATGTAAAATAAAATAAGATGTAAAGCTGCTAGCAGCTTGGAGAGTTTTAAATTTTCATCATGATTTTGAGATTTATGAAAATCTCCATGTTGGAAGGGCAACAATTGACCACTACTCATATTTAATAACATCTTGTTTTCTTTGGTAAAACTTAAGGACAAATGACTACTTGGAGCAGTTAAATGCCAGAGATATAGCTTTTAGCTCCTATATTTTGTTTCAAAGAGAATTCTGTTCTGAAAGGAGAATTTTGTACAAAGAGAAGCTGGAATAAAAGTTTTAAAAGCCTTGTTTTAATTTTTAAAATGCTATTCCTTCAATAAATAAATTATGCAAATGCCCAGGACTTTACAAGCATTTTTACTAGCATTGTGAAAATGAAGATGAATATGAATAAATTATATGCTCTGTCTATAAGTAGATTATATTCTAATGGAAGAAAATTTTGTTTCTAGTTTTTGCTTTTCTGGAAACAAAAATTATAGTAGCTATCACAAAGACCAGGACTCAATTGGATTTAACTTGTTTTTTCACTAGCTGAGTCAAATAAGAGGCCATTGAGACACACTAATATATGATTGCCCTGAGAACAAAATTGCACTTAGGATTGTTCTATAATATAAATGATATATATGATGCAGTGTAATGCAATATAATATAGGAATTAGGGTTTTGGATCCATTTACTAAGTCAATGAGTATGATTATTGTTGGATAACATTGACTTGTCCTTTCTGCCTTGCCACAGGGAGCTTAGGTTTATTGGGTTACTCCCATCACATTGCTCCCATTCCTCTGTTTATTTGTAACCTATTTCTTTGTGCTCTGTTGACTTATAAATATTGTTTTTCTCTTCTCCTTAAGTCCTTTGCATAGTTAATTTAGAGCAGTGTCCTTTTTGCATGGGCACAAGAAGACAATGCTATACTTTTATAACTTGGGAATTAATTGACTCCAGATAATATTACCTCTGGGGCATCTATTCTCTCAACCTAAGCCTCAGTTGCCCTTACTTCCTAGCACCCCCAAAGCAGGGTCCTGATGAGAGACTGGATGGACCCAGGGCAAATTTTGAGCTATATGCTACCTTGGCATCAAAATGGGCCTGGCCAAAGTGCCATAATGCTTAACTATAAGTTAAGAGCATGGTCATGGACAAATGCTGTCATGATTCAAAAAGCAATAACTAGATTCAGACCCTGCTAGGATTAGGAATGTTTAATCTGGCCTGAGCACTGTAGTCTGAGTCTGTGGTGAGATGTCCCAGGAGAGCCATACAACAAGCTCAATGTATTTCCTACTGTGTCCACACAAAATAACTACTAATAAGAAGCAGAGTTGAGATGTTAATTAAGTTATTGGACTAAGGAAAGAAGGAAAACACCTTGAGTGGTATTTTGCCTGTGAGCAAAGAAAGGGCTTTCTTATGTTGATTCTGCTGCTGGACGGGGTGTATTGGGTGGTGACTACCCCCAATACAGAGGGTTGGAGAGAGATGAGAGAGAGACCAGGGCAGCAAGATGGAGCACGGAGAGACGAGCAAGGGGAGCAGAGGGAGAAGAATGTAGGGGAAGAATTCAGGGGCAGGCACACAGAGAGATCAGAGATGCAGCTGCAAGATGGAGTGCGGAGAGAGTAGTAGGAGAGACAGGAGGAGACAGGAATGAAGGGCAATGTGAGACTAGAATGGGGGGCTTAGTGAGACTGGAACAGGTGTGTGAGGAGAATGGAATAAAAGGCAACAGATCATCAACTGGCTTGGCCTTCACTTTCTCCTTCATCCACCCCATGTCATGAGCCGCCCCAGGTGGGGAAGCAGCCCAAGTCCACTGAATGTGGGTGGTGAGAGGGAGAGCTGCTGGGGCTTTCCCTAGCCACCTGGAGATTATACAGACTATATTATGTCTTGACATTCTTTTTGTTTGTTGTTTCTTTTGAGATTATACTCAGCAATGCGCAGAGGTTACTCCTTGCTCTCACTCAAGAATTACTCTATAAGCTTCTTTTGAGGTGCTTTCATTTATAGAATATAAAATACACACATAAAAACACACAAACACACACACACACACACATATATATATATATATATATATAGAGAGAGAGAGAGAGAGAGAGAGAGTCTGATATCCAAGGCAAGAAAAAAAATAGGGATCAGAAACACTGGTCAATGGTTGGAAGCTTGTCACAAGAGGGTGTAGGGGGCGAAGGGCAGCTAGGATAGAGAAAAGATCAGCATGACAATAATAGTTGGACATAATCACTTTGGACAGGAACTGAATGTGTTTCCACTAAGTAAAGGGATATTCCTGATAGCACTGTAGCACTGTCCTCCCGTTGTTCATCGATTTGCTCAAGCAGGCGCAGTAACGTTTCCATTGTGAGACTTCTTGTTACTGTGTTTGGCATATTGAATATGTCACGGGTAGCTTGCCAGGCTTTGCCGTATGGGCTAGATACTCTCGGTAGCTTGCCGGGCTCTCCGAGAGGGGTGGAGGAATCGAACCTGGCTCAGCTGGGCTGGCTGCATGCAAGGCAAACGCCCTACCGCTGTGCTATCACTCCACCCATCTTCCTGATAATCTTTCATTTATCTCATTAAAAGGAGAGAGAGAGAGAGAGAGAGAGAGAGAGAGAGAGAGAGAGAGAGAGAGAGAGAGGTGAACAGTGCTGGCCATAGTGGAAGGTGTGGGGGTGAAGGGCAGGATGAAGGGCAGGAGGGTAACTGGGACCATTGGTGGTGGGAAAAGCACACTGGTGAAGTGATGGGTGTTGGAAAATTACGACTGAAATTCAATCACAAGCAACTTTGTAAATGTTTTTGTCACTGTGATTCAATTAAAAAAATTTAAAAAGAAAAAAAATAAAAGAATTACTCCAGGTGGAGCCAAATAGTACAGTGGGTATGATGTTTGCCTTGCACGTGGTCAACCCTGGCATCCCATGTCGTCCCCCAGGCACTGCCAGGAGTTATTCCTGAATACAGAGCCAGGAGTAATCCATAAGCATTGCTGGATGTGACCCAAACTGCAAAAAAAAAAAAAAAAAAAAAAAAAGAATTACTCCAGGCAGTGCTTGGGTGACCATATGGGATGTTAGTGGATTGAACCAGGGTTGACTGCATGCAAAGCAAGCACCCTATCCATTGTACTATAGCTCTAGCCCTCAACCAAATCCTTAGCTCAATGTTAACAAATAATACTAAATCCTCAGCTCAGTTTAACAAATAAAATCCAGCAATATTGGATCATTAAGTACGAGAGAAATAATGAGGAATGCATTATAAGGTAATTCTGTCGTTAGGTGGTGAATCTCAGGGATCAGTCATAGCAGGTCTGGACATCACAAGGAGTGCCAGGGATCCAATCTATGTTGACCACATACATGTCAAGTGCCCTACCCACTGTACTACCACTCTAGCTATTTCCCAATGATTCTAAGAAAAATTTGAGCAGACTCTTTTTTTTTAGACATACTGACAGAAGCTAGACACATAGTACAGGAAGACAAGAACAGCACATGCCCTTGGTCTTGCTTGCCCCTGACCCTGGTTTGATCCCAGCACTACATATGGACCTCCAAGCACTACCAGGAGTAATCCCTGACCACAGAGCCAGGAGTAAACCCTAAGCATAACTGGGTATGGCCCAATAGCAAAAACAAAACAACTGGCAAGACTATATTAAATTTATGTCAAAATAATTTTGTAAAAGCAGTGGCTAAAATAAATGAATAGTCAAAATATTCTCAAACAGAAGGAAAAAGTTGAAAGACAAACTATGATCTAATTTCAAAACTCAAAATCCATAATAATCAAAATGGGATGGCATTGGAATAAGGAGAGACACAATACAATGCAATTGACCAGAGTAGGATTTACCAAACTATGGCTTGTAGGTCACTTTATTATTTTTTTAATTTTATTTATTTTATTTTTTTGCTTTTTTGGGTCACACCCAGCGATGCACAGGGGTTACTCCTGGTTTATGCACTCAGGAATTACTCCTGGCCGTGCTTGGGGGACCATATGGGATGCTGGGAATCGAACCCGGGTCGGCCGCGTGCAAGGCAAACGCCCTACCCGCTGTGTTATCACTTCAGCCCCTCACTTTATTTTTTAATAAGTAAAACTTAATGAAAATGCATCCAGATTTAACTGTTTATAGGTCATCTATGACTGTTTCTGTGCTGTAACAACAGTTGAACAGTGCAGTGGAGAATATGTGATCTGCAAAGGCTAAAATCTTTCTTATTTGTACTCTAATAGGAAAAAAATAGGAAAAATTGGCAACTCCTAAAACAGAATCCAATTATAGAACAACTCATATCGGTCATCTAATTTTTTTGGGGGGTCACATCCAGCAATGCTCAGTGGTTACCCCTTGCTCTACACTCAGGAATTTCTCCTGGTGGTGCTTGGGGGATCAATATGGGATGCCAGGGATAGAACCCAGGTTGGTCATATGCAAGGCAACTGCCCTACCTGCTGTACTATCTCTCCAGCCCTCGGTCAACTGATTTTTGATAAACATGTTGGGATAATTTAATGGAGAAAGGAGAGACTTTTAAAAAGGCTTATGGAAACCATTGTATATATGTGTACATTAATATGAGCCTTGGCACATCTCACACTGTATTAGAATTAACTCAAGGAAGCCAGAGAGACAGTACAGGGGATAAGGCACCTGCCTTATTTGCAGCAGGGTCTGGTTTGAGTCCCAGCACCTCACATGGTTACCTGAGCGTCAGCAGGAGTGGCCTCTTGGCACCATCAGGAGTGGACCCTAAGCACAGAGAGAGGAATAGCCCCTGATCACTCCCAGCTTTGCCCTTGCCCTGACTCCCTTCCATCCCATCGCCCTCTCAAAAACACACAATGAGCTCAAGAGCCAGGGAGATAGGCCATAAGCCATGTGGGTTTGACCCATGGCACCATGAGGTTTCCTGAGCATCACTGGGTAGAACACTGGATTTCTCTCCCACGCCGTACTCCCCCACCACACACATGGTTAGGTGTAGCACTCAAGGTCCCTGAGCAACACAGGTGGTGGTTTTGGGCATCCCAGCACAACAGGGTCTGAGCAGTACCACATGCTTGAACCCCTGCATTTGGCCAACCTGCTTGGCCAAAAATAGCCAGGAGTGTCATCGGTCCCTTGAGGGTGGCTTGGGGGTCCCCCTTCCATTCCCCCGACAAAAAATTTAACTTGAAATGACTCAGTGTAAAACCTAAAACTGCAAAATTTCTAGAAGAAACAGGTAAGAATCTTTGTGAATTTTAGACAAAACTATTCTTAAATAGCTTCCCCATAGTGCAAACCAGAAAAGGCTTGTGTTCTTTTTGTGTTCAAACCAGAAAAGGTTTGAACTATGGAGATATAAATAAAACAGACAACTTCACTTTTAAAAATGGACAAAATAGTAGCTCTGGAGAAAATCCGCTTTTGCAGAAACCATAGCTAGGTCTGTCAAATATGGGACAAATGAGAAAGTAAATAGTATCTTCAAGAACATGACAAGAGAAGAGACAAGTATTTAGAAAATGAGAGGTCATTTAGAGTGGCTGGAGAGAAAGGGACAAGGTTTATTGAATGAATAGATGAGGGAGAGAGACGTCGTTAGAACAGTGGTCAAGGATGTTTGTAGGCTATGTAAGGAAATTCAACCAGGGTAATGGTGTTATCTAATTAGCATGCTCACATGACCGTTTGCCTGTTTTGTGGAATGTGACTTGAAGAAGAAAGATAAAAAAGAGAAATTCATTTGATGATTGATGCAGAAATTTAATTGTGGGATGCTGAGAATCTGATCTAAAGCAGTAATAGTGACAATATAGATTAAGAAACATTTTTCAAAATATATTTTAGATGAAGCAAATGTACTTGGAAATCCATTAAGATAGTGGAGACAAATGGTAAAGGAAAAAGAGAATTGAGTTTAATTTCGTTCTGATCTGAGAGTAGCTAGATAGTGAAATCACTTAATGGATTAGGATATTATGGGAAAAAAGAGTGAATTCTAAAGATAATTGTCTAGTAAGAATTCATTTTCTACATAAGAGATTTAAATTTTAAAATTAGAAGTGAAAATTTAAATTAGAGAAAGATGTCAACTTTTTTTTTTTACTTTACCAGCAAAGCACTCTTTCTTATTCAAATATTAAAAGGAAAGAGAATGTGAGATATTGAAAACTTGCTTAATTTAGGTCTAAACTGTTTCACTATTGACACAATGGTTACCTTAGAAATAAAATCTCTAAGTTGCTTCTTTTTGTGTTCATACAACCGTTTTGTTGCCTAGGAAGCAAAATTGTAACCTCAGCCTTTTTTTTTTTTTGAAAGGGTACCACATCTTTCCTCTTTTCTTCCACTTGATTCATTTTATTATTATTTTTTAAATTCTTACTCTTCAATAGTTTGTACAATTTTAATAGTTACTGAACATCTGGTCTTTCCTTCCTTTCTTGCCTGCTTGCCTGCCTTCCTTTCTCTCTCTCCCTCTCTCTCTCCCCATTCCCCTTCTCTTTCAATTGTGGGGTGACTACACTGCTCTGGGTTTACTCCTGGCTCTGAGGACTTTGTTCTGGTCCTGTGCTCAAGATTGACCCCTGGCAGTGTTTTTGTGACCATAGGTAGTACCGAGGATCAAACTGAGTTTGACTGCATGCAAGGTAAGCATCTTAACTCCTTTACTACTGCTCAAGTGAAAATCAAACTCTTGTGGAGGGCCACACCTGGAAATTCTCGGTGCTTACTGCTGACTCTGCACTTAGAGGTCACTTTTGGTGTTGCTCAGGGACCATATAGGGTGCCAGGAATTGAACCTGGTGCAACATATACAAGACAAAACCAAACTTCCTAACTTGAAACATATTCATAAGGAGAGGAGATGATATAGCGAACTCCCACCATTCACCGATTGACTTCTCCAATTATGAACACATTAATCAACCAATCTTGTTTGTTTTAATTACTTACTTTACCCCTTCCCTCCCACCTCTGAATTATTTTGTAGAAAATTTCAGACAACAGAATATTGCATTTATAAATATTTTGCATGTGCCTTTAAAAGATAAAATTTTTTGCTTTTTGTTTTTTGGGCCACACCCAGTGGGACACAGGGGTAACTGCTAGCTCTTCACCATCACGATCAAGACCATCCTGTTAATCATCGATTGCCTCGAGCAGGCCCCAGTAACGTCTCCTTCGTCCTAGCCCCGAGATTTTTATTCCCTTGGAACCTTAAGAATTTAAATTGAAGAAAACCGAATGGCTAAAAGGCACATGAGAAAATGCTCTACATCATTAATCATCAGGGAGATGCAGATCAAAACAACAATGAGATATCATTTCACACCACAGAGACTGGCCTACATCCAAAAGAACAAAAGCAACCAGTGTTGGTGCGGATGTGGCGAGAAAGGGACCCTCCTTCATTGCCGGTGGGAATGCCAACTGGTTCAGCCCTTTTGGAAAACAGTATGGACGATTCTCAAAAAAAATAGAAATTGAGCTCCCATTTGACCCATCAATACCACTCCTGGGAATATATCCCAGAGAGGCAAAAAAAAGTATAGTTGAAGTGACGTCTGCACTTGTTTGTTCATTGCAGCACTGTTTACAATAGCTAGAATCTGGAAAAAACCTGAATGCCCAAGAACGGATGACTGCTTAAAGAAACTGTGGTACATTTACACAATGGAGTACTATGTAGCTATTAGTAAAGATGAAGTCATGAAATTTACATACAAGTGGTACTACATGGAAAGTATCATGTTAAGCGAAATGAGTCAGAAAGAGAGGGACAGACATAGAAAAATTGCATTCATATGGGGAACATAAAGTAACAAAATAGGAGACTAACACCCAAGAATAGCAGAGTACCAGGTTTTAAGTACCAGGAGGTTTACTCCATGGCTTGGAGGCCAGCCGCACACACTGGGGGAAAACGCATCTCAGATAGAGAAGGGAGGACCAAATTAAGGGTGTTGGGAGGATAGTCCCAGGATGGGAGATGCGTGCTGAGAGTAGACTCTAAACTGAACATGATTGCCACTCAATGCCTCTTTTGAAAACCACAGCACCCAAAAGGAGAGAAAGAACAAGGGGGAATGCCCTGCCACAGAGGCAGGGTGGGATGGCGGGGATGGGGGGAGGGGGTGGAAGAGATACTGGAATCAGTGGTGGTGGAGAATGGGCACTGGTGGAGGGATGAGTATTCGATCATTGTATAACTGAAACCCAAGCACAAAAATTTGTAAATCTACAACTGTACCTCATGGTGTTTCACTAATAAAAATCTAAATTAAAAAAAATAATTTAAATTATTAACACAATTTAGTGGCTGGTAATTAAACAAATGTTCATTTAGTAAAATTAGAGTAATTATGTGTTATATAATGAAAATATCTGATATAATTAATATATACGATTTTATAAAGAAACTTACTACAATTAGATTTTCTTGTGGTGACAAGAATTGTGGAGGTGAAATATTAAGAATGAGTCCCAAGAATTTTATATGGATATTTAGTTTTGGGATCACACCCAGTGGTGCTCAGGGGTTCTGCGCTCAAGAATCATTCCTGGAAATGCTCAGGGGAACCATATGGGATGCTGGGGAGATAGTATAGCAGGTAGGGTACTTGCCTTCCAAGTTCAGTCCCCAGCATCTCATATAGTCCCCCCACGTACTGTAAGGAGTAATTCCTGAATGCAGACCCAGGAATAATACCAGAGCATCATTTGGTGTGACCAAAAAGACTAGCTGGATTTTTCAAGAACAGCAATGGTTCAAATATCCCACTCTAAGTGACCAATGGGACAATTCCCAAAAACTTTCTTGAAATCCTCTTATGAAGATACTATGTCTTAGAAAGACAATGAGAATATGGCAAGGCTCAAAGCACTCAGATCCAACTTAGTTTGGTCATGAATAAAGCTTATTAATTTTTTTTCTTGAGAAATTCTATTACACTTTCTGAAACCTCACTTTTATTCCTGCAAAGATGTTAAACAGACTCTTTAAATTCTTGACGATGAAAGCAACTGCAGCCACCCTTAACATAGTACGCACAGCCAAGGATTTTATAGAGGTGCTATCATTTAGTACTTGGACTAACCCTTAGGAAGAATGTCATTTGCCCACACTAAGAGGGCTTCTGAGTAAAGTATCTGGGATTCAGAGCTACCTGGCCCCTCAGTCTATTTGCTCATTCTCCCTATTGGCCCATTCTCCTCAACCCCCATCAAACAAACTCTTCACAATTCTGTAAGTCATTTGGTTTTGTGTAGTTTGAAAAGAGAGAGCTTGGTGTAATGAAAAGAATATGGACTACCACTAAGGCGTTTGCCTCTTCCTTTCACAGGTCCCTCTGCAATGAAGGGCTAACAACATCCACAGACAGTGCTGGTGAAGTTACTTGGCTCATAGCAAGAAAGGCCATGACTCCCAAGGAAAGAATGAGCAGCTACTTCAAGGAGAGAAGTTTAGCCTCCAGGTTCAGAGGGTGTATGTTGGAAAGGGCTGCATGATTCACTCCCATGGGTTTTAAAGGAGTGTTTAGAATAGATTGTTTTATGTATCATTGTATCATTTTTAATTGGGAAAAGTAACAGAATTAAAAAACAGTTCTTTCAAATACTTGAAAAGTAAAAAGTTTTATGTTTTAATAGTATATAGTTGTATGTGGACTGTTTCATTTTGTCATCTTGAAGAATCACAGGCACTTCTGAAGTAAATTTAAAATAAATCTTTTCAGACATTAGTTAATGTTTATACATTTGTACATTAGTCAAGCCAACTGGACATTTAGGGACTTATATTTTCCACGGCTATGACCAATACCTCTTATAGTCATATTCTAAAGTATTTGACAGCAAATGTTTGATACCAGATAATTGATCTAGAGAACAACTCACTAAAATGTCCTTTGTTGTAACTAGAAGGCAATAGTAGATCATCAAGATAAATGTATATTATTATTTGTCAGGTTGGTACAGGTAAAGGTAAAGGTAAAGGCCCTCCCGTTGATCGTCGATTTGCTCGAGCGGGCCCAGTAACGTCTCCATTGGAGACTTGGTTGTTACTGTGTCTGGCATATCGAATACTCTCGGTAGCTTGCCGGGCTCTCCGAGAGGGGCGGAGGAATCGAACTCGGGTCGGCCATGTTGGCCGCTTGTAAGGCGAACGCCCTACCCGCTGTGCTGGTACAGAAACAATAAAAATTTGTTTTACTGCCTCTCTTTTTCTGACACAATAGCAGAAGAGCCTGCAGCCATTTATCTTCTGTCTTCATGAGTAGAGGAAGACAGACAACTGAGAAAACACCTAAAAATATAATTCGGCAGTGGGGAGGGGATGTCATGGAGCTATAGTACAGTGGGTAGGGTGCATGTCTTGCATGTGTCAGTTGACCCGGGTTCACACACATGCAGAAAGCAATGATCCTGAAACTTCAGAATACATAAAGGACTCAGGAAAACAACTCTGATTGCATTTCTGGTTCAATAAAGATGGGAGAGTCTGAAGAATTTGCATTTCTTGGGGCTGGACTGATAGCACAGCGGGTAGGGTGTTTGCCTTGCATGCGGCCAACCTGATTTGATTCCCAGCATCCCATAGAGTCCCCTGAGCACTGCCAGGGGTAATTCCTGAGTGCAGAGCCAGGAGTAACCCCTGTGCATCTCCAGGTGTGACCCAAAAAGCAAAAGAAAAAAAATTGCATTTCTTGTAGGTTTGTAGGTTTCTAGCACCTTGGACTGTTAATCTAAGGACCACACTCTGAGAATTACTAATTTAAAGCATCTGTTCTGGTCATGGCTATGTGTAGTAGCTTTATACTATTAGATTAAAGGCAAGGATGCATTTTTTTTGGTTGAAGAATTTTATTTCTTCATTTGTAGATGGATAATAAACTATTATTAGTTGTTAGCTGTCATCACCATTAAGAGAACCAGTCTTAGTAAAAATTGAGTACTATAAGGGGTAGCCCAAAGAAAGGGACAGATTTCCAAGACATTAATGACATTAGTGAGTCACTTGAATCACCCAAGTTTAAGGCCTGATCTTCCTCAGGCTTCTTGCCAAGTGAGGTCATGCAAATTTCCTTCCTGTTTAAGCTATTTCTGTTACCCTGGCAGGGCTTAAGCACTTAATGTCAGGTAAGTTCCTAAGACTCAATAAAGTGTATTTGAAATAAGTGCCATTTAAATTTAATACCAGCTTTTCCTCTCCCAAACATCTAACAATTTTATCTTTCACTAATGAGATAATATATATATATATATTTATCTATTTCTGTACTTTAAGTCATAGAAAGTGCTCACTAGAGGCACTTGCCTATTCTTAATGCTTTCTTGGTGTACTGTGGGCAGAAAAAACAATTCTCCTTTGAAAGAGCCAATGTGATTATTTAGTTGTTGGTGAAAGATACAGTCCAGTACATTACTAAACTAGGAAATACTTGAAATTTTTAGACAAGATAAATTCCTTCTAAGGAAACTGATCAGTATGATCTTAAAAAGTTTATCTTGTTATAAGCCTCCATTCTGTTTTATAGGTCCTGCTGGGAGTAAGGAGAGAAATAAACTGCTTTATCTCCTTTATGTTTTGATTTTTTTTAATATTGTTAATGTTAATAAGTGCAATGATGACAAGGATCTTTTTATACAGCAAAAGGAAAGCTGAAGCTATGTATATTGGTTCTTCCTTCTAGCATCACAGAACTAGAACACATAAATATTTACCCACTTCCCCCTTCATTGTAGAAACATGCCATTTTAGGCAAAAACTTTTGTCTGTGATTCTAATACATTCCCATGTAAAACTTCTCAGTGCGAAAGGCCTGTACGTTGTGACGTTTGGTTTTGTCAGGAAATGTGTTATCTGATGATCTAACCGCTCTACCTTTTTAAGTTATTATGAAGCCGTGCAACGACAAGCATTGAGATTTTTCTGCTTCCTGGAAACAAAACTCTCATGATTAATAGTGATAATAGCATTTGTTGCTATTTACTCTGCCAGACATTGTGCTAAGCGCTTTATGAGATTATCTTATTGTAGTCAAGAATTCATTCATTCAACAGACACCTTGAGAATACCTAACATTTGCTTTTTTGGGGGTAACATAGACCATTTTCAGTTACATTGTTCATCAGAGTAGAGAAAAGTAGAGGTCTGAGGCTGAAGAGATCCTACAGGTGTTGAGGCATAACCCTGGTTTAATCTGGCACTGCCAGGAGCAACCTCTGGGCACAGAACTGGGAGTAAGTCCCAGCATAACAGAGGCAGCCCACACAAGTCCCAGCCCCAGCCCTACCTCAGGTCAAAAAAGAAAAAGCAGCAGATTGATTTTGAATCTTAGAACTACCAACGAATTGCCCAGGAAATAGGAGGCAGAGAAGATAAAAATTGTCTTCTTGTATGATAGGTGATTCTCCATAATGCTGTTTTTTTAAAGTGGGAGAAAAAAAGAAATTGTATTCTCTCCTATTTAGTCCCCAAGTTTCTGCTTTCAGTAAGATGCAACATATTCTTCAAAGTTTCTTACTTTATATTTACACTAGGGGTCAGAGCGATAGTACAGTGGATAGGGCATTTGCTTTGCATGCTGCCGACCCACGATTTATTCCCAGCATCCTATATGGTCCCCCAAGCACCACCAGAGTAATTCCTGAGTGCAGAGCCAGAAATAACTCCTGAGCATCACTGGGTGTGACCCAAAATGCCAAAAAAAATTACATTAAAATAAATGGTTTAAAATTTTATTTTTGGCTATAATTAAAGTTATTATTAAAAATAATTGGCATAGAGTGGGTATGGTGCTGCCAGCAGGTCAACCTGTATCTGTGGGGCTAGTGCATCAGCAGCCTGATGGTGCCTTCAGACTTCCAGATACCCTCAAATTACTGCTGTGCCTTTGGCCAGACTCCAACAACTTGGAGCCAAGTTTATCAGGAAATTAAATGGCCAAAAGTTAGGTATGTGGGAGACACACCCACAAACCATCTCCGGCTCAGTTATATAAGCTCATTTATTGTCCTTATTTCAGAGACCTATAAATCTTGAAAGAGATCAAAAGATGCAGTTAGGGCCTGTAGTGCAGAGGTAGACAGGAACCCATGACTGAGAGCACCAAGCCTGCTTGGATTGGGACTGGGCCTCCTCTCCCAGGTCCCTAGTTCTCCAGTAGCTTGGCAGTCACACTCACAAACTGCCCTCGCCCCCCACGGGCTCCATGTAATCTCATCAAGATCCAGGGACTATAAACTAAAACAACCAAAAGAGAGCAGCGCAGAATGTCCTGACCCCGTGCCTGGCTGTCTTCACTGAGGCACCCCGGGGGGGCGGGTGAGTGCCCTCCCTACCCCCAAGAGACCTAGCTCTGGCAGCCAAAAACCTCCACAATCCAACTGCTGCCATGCTCAAGGCCGCTCCCCACATGCTCTGGCCGAGCCTCACACATGAAATGCAGTCCTATGGAACTCAGGTAATGTGGAACTTTGCGACCTTGGACTCTGGGCTCAATGGAACCTTGAAGCAAAGCACCTCTGCCCATTTCCCCCAGTCTCCAGTAACCCAGGGGTCACCTCCATAAGCCATCTCCTGCCGGTGCCAGATAATCTTGTCCTCAGCCACCATCCAGATCACATGGCTGCTTCTCCTGAAAGGGAGCATAACATGAGGCCCCCATAGCCACACCACTGGACTTCATGTCAGCCTGTTTCACAAGGGACAGCCCAGAGGGGGGCGGGTGAGAGCCTTCCCCACCCCAAGGGACCCTGCTTTTGCAGCCAAAAACCTCCACAACCCAAACACTGCCATGCTCAATGCCGCTCCCCATGCACTCGGGCTCACATATGAGTAAACATATTGTTGGACACATCATAAAACATCCCTACCTATTCTCCATAATTGCCACACCACATTTGATGGGGTTCAGATAGTAGGCAATAAATCATAGAGGGAATTATATATATATATGCATATATACATATTTTCAGACACATATATCAAAACTCACAACACCCAAACTTTAACAACATGTTAGTGATATCCTATAGAATGTCTTAATGGCTCCTGCTAAAATAGAATAATCTTCACACTGATTCCTATATGAACTTTTTTGTAAGCATGTTCAGCAGTTCTCCATAACAGTCAATATGAAATAAATTATTTCGGTTGTGTTTTGGAATAGGGACTGGGGTTTGGGATGGAAACATCCCGAATTTGGTGGTGGAAAGGTGTAATGGTGGTGGGATTGGTGTTTGAATATTGAATGTATGCAAACATTGTGAAATAACTTATAAAATTAAAAAATTTTAAAAAAAGTAATATGGAGTTCTTGCCCAATTCGATCAGCTTAATCAACGGCTGAATAAATAGCAGTGCTCCTACATTATAAATAAAAAATAATAATCATTGGCAAAGGAATTCGCTCAATTTTTTTTTCTGAATTTGGTGGTTTGGACCATCTCTGGTGCTGCCCAGGGCTTACTCCTGGCTCTGTGTTCAGGGATCACTCCTGACAGTGTGTAGGGAACCATATGTACTACTGGGAATCAAACCTAAGATGGGAGTGTGCAAGAAAGGCAAGCACCTTAACGATCTCTCTGGCCCATAATATGCAATAATTTAGAATAATATCCAGAACTAACAAATCAGGACATTTAGAATTTTTTCTCTTATTTAAACACCGCGATTTACAAAGCTGTTCATCATACAGTTATTTCAGTCATTCGATGGTCTAGCACCAATCTCCCTAACAGTGTGACTTTCCCTCCACCAATGTCTCCAGTTTCTAACCCCCCAACACTGCCCCTTTAACAGGCAAAATCAAATTTACTTTATAGCTCTTGTTACCAAAAATAATGGCAAATGGAATTATCAGAAAATAAATGAGTTGGAGCTGGAGTGATAGCAGAGTGGATAGGGCGTTTGCCTTGCACATGTACGACCCGGGTTAGATTCCTAGCATCCCATATGGTCCACTGAGCACCACCAGGAGTAATTCCTGAGTGCAGAACCAGGAGTAACCCCAGTGCATCGCCGGGTGTGACCTAAAAAGCAAGCAAGAAAGCAAGCAAGCAAGCAAGCAAGCAAGCAAGAAAGAAAGAAAGAAAGAAAGAAAAAAGAAAAGAAAAGAAAAGAAAAGAAAAGAAAAGAAAAGAAAATAGGTGAGTAAAAGTCTCACAACGGTGTCTGAGGATTTACCGAGCTTGTTGGTGCTGGTTGAACCTTTTGTGTTATTGTTTTTGCTCATTGAGCTTGGTGGGTTTCTATGTAATTTTCCCCATCAAATCTTTTATGTTCTGATTGGGTTGTTAGTACTGTGAAGGGGGAAGTTGTGTGGCCACATATGCAACTGTGCACTCTGAGATCTTGGAGCTGGGCTACTTGTTTATTTATTTTGGGGTCACACCCAGCAAAGCCCAGGGATTACTCCTTGCTCTGTACTCAGGAATAACTCCTGGCAGTGTACCTGGGACCATGTGGGAAGCCAGGGATTGAATCCAGGTTGACTACATGCAGGGCAAGTGTACAACCCGCTGTACTATCTCTCTGGCCCCAAGAGCTGGGCTATTTATATGATGGATAAGGTCACATGTAGTGGTTTCTGGGCCTCTCCTGGATGGGAGGTGAGTCTGTCCACACACAATCTGAGAAAGCCTCATAGTTTTCAGCCCAGAGATTGATTTACCTGGGACAGTTTGGTAGCTTGGCATCTTTCAGATTAGTTACGGAGAGGGCCATTTATATGTCAGTGCTGACAGTTAAAATTTTTACATAATTCTAGAATAGTGATTATTCAAATATTTGTTCATTAATGTTTAAGTTTTTCTTTATGTGGCAATGTTTCCCAAGATTTATTAATATTACAACTAGACTTAATTCATTTAGTATCATTTTTAATCTAGCAAAAATGACTTTTTTAAATTGAATCACCATGAAATACAGTTACAGACCTATAAACTTTCATGATTACATTTCAGTCATAGAATGATCGAGCACCCATCCCTCCACCAGTGCCCATTCTCCACCACTAATATTCCCAGTATCTCTCCTGCCACCTCCATCCCTTCCCATCCCCTGCCTCCGTGGCAGGCACATTCCCTCTTACTCTCTCTCTTCTTTTGGGTGTTATGGTTTGCAATATGGGTACTAAGAGGCCTTCATGTTTGGCCCATAGTCTACTTTCAGCACACACTTACTTCCATCCCGAGTGATTCCTCCAACTAGCATTTACTTAGTGGTCTTTTCTCTATCCCAGCTACCTTTCCCCCCAGCATGTGAGGCTGGCTTCCAAACTGTGGTGCAATCCTCCTGTCCCTTATTTCTACTGTCCTTAGGTGTTAGTCTCCTATTATGTTACTCTATATTCCATATGAGTGCAGTCATTCTATGTCTGTCTCTTTTTGACTCATTTCACTTAGCATGATACTCTCCATGTCCATCCACTTACATGAAAATTTCATAACTTCATCTTTTCACACAGCTGCAAAGTATTCCATGTGTATACATACCAAAGTTTCTTTAACAAGTCATCTGTTCCAGGGTACTCGGGTTTTTTCCAGATTCTGGCTATTGTAAACAGTGCTGTAATAAACACAAGTGGAGATGTCATTTCTACTGTATTTTTTTGGCATCTCCGGGATAAATTCCTAGAAGTGGTATTGCTGGGCCATATAGGGCTGGAGCGATAGCATAGCAGTAGGGCATTTGCCTTGCACGCAGTAGGCCCAGGTTCGATTCCTCCGCCCCTCTTGGAGAGCCCGGCAAGCTACCAAGAGTATCTCGCCTGTATGGCAAAGCCTGGCAAGCTACCCATGACATATTTGATATGCCAAACACAGTAACAAGTCTCACAATGGAGACGTTACTGGTGCCCGCTTGAGCAAATTGATGAACAGCGGGAGGACAGTGTCACAGTGCCAAGGGAGCTCAATTTCTAGTTTTTGGAGGAATTTCCATACTGTTTTCCAAAAAGACTGGACCAGTCAACATTCCCACCAACACTGAATGAGAGTTCCTTTCTCCCCACATCCTCATCAGCACTGGTTGTTCTTGTTCTTTTTGATGTGTGCCAGTTTCTGTGGTGTAAGCTGATATCTCATTGAAGAACAACCGAAGTATTTAGAAGTTTTCATTAAGATTTTCAATAAACTTTATTTTATAGGTGTTATTTATTTATTTATTTTGTTTTGGGGCCGCACCTGGCTGTGCTCAGGGTTTAGTCCTAGCTCTGTGCTCGAGGTTCACTCCTGGTGAGTCTCGGGGGACCATTTAGGTACCAGAGATCAAAATCAGGTCTGCCATGTATAAGACAAGCTCCCTATCCACTGTACTATCTCTTGGCCCCTTTATAGGTATGATTTAAGTTTAGCTCCCATGATTAAAAATTTTAGGGGAAAGCTAGGGATTCAACCATTAAACAGAATTCTGGATTTATAGGAATCCTCTGTGCTTTTATTAGGATTTGGGGCTCTCCAGGAAAAAGCCACCTTTCACCTTATCGTCCACTTGCAATTTGACTAGAATAGTAGTGGACACTACTTCCACTACCCAGCCGTCGCCACACTCCAGGACGCTTTCCGGACCCGCGCGGCAGCTCCGGCCTAGACCCACGCACAACTGAAGACCCACAGAACAAGGTAAGCGGAACTCTCTGAGACCTTGGACTCCAGGCTCGCCGGACCCAGGGACAGAGCTTCTCTGCTTGCTCCCACCACCACAGGTGACAAAGGGATTCTAATCAGGAGCCCCACCCTACCCTGCCCTGTCTGCTTCCATCAACCACCCAGGGATCGAATTGTGCACAGGAGACCCACCCTACCCAGATAAATACCCCACTGGCAGACTTCCACTCTCGACACTACTTCCACTACCCAGCCGTCGCCACACTCCAGGACGCTTTCCGGACCCGCGCGGCCGCAAGTGGCCGCGCGACACATCATAAGACACTAAATACCTGTCTTCTGGAATTGTCGTACCATATTTGATAGGGTTCAAATATGGCAACACCTACAAGGGTGATTAGAGGTCACCCCAAAAGCCTCTATATCTCTCGGAAAGACTGGCAAGCTACCGAGAGTATTCCGCCCGCACGGAAGAGCCTGGCAAGCTATCCGCTGTGTATTCGATATGCCAAAACCAGTAACTACAACTGGTCTCATTCACCTGACCCTGAAGGCTTCACCGACATGGCAGCACTGAGAAGGATGAGAAAGGAGAGGCCGACAAAATCTCAAGGCCGACCTAGGCTGCCACAACGAAGGAAGACAAAAATGATCGTCTGTACTTTCAATGCACGTACGCTAGCATCAGATTCATCCATCGAGGACCTGATGGTACAAGCGCGAATGATCAAGTATGACATCATTGGTCTGACCGAGACAAGAAGGCACGAATCTCACCATGCCGTTTTCGACACTGGAGAAGAATTGTTCCTCGGAACATGCGATAAAAGAGGTGTTGGAGGCGTTGGTGTCCTTGTCAACACAAACTTGGCCAAGAGCATTGATTCATTCGAATGCCTAACAACCCGAATCGGACGTTTACATTTGAATAGATGTGGCTCACTGCCTGCAGTTTCTATCTTCGTTGTCTACGCACCAACATCTCATTATGATGAAAGAGAAATCGAGAAGTTCTACATGGAGCTAGAGAAGTTCTATAAAGAAGACCACACCTTCTACAAGATCATTGTGGGTGATTTTAATGCCAAGATAGGACCGAGAAGATCAGCTGAAGAACTTCACATCGGAACCCATGGCCTAGAATGGAACGAACAGGGTGAGAGACTGTCTGAGTTCATCATGTCGACCAAGACCATTCATGGTAACTCACAGTTCCAGAAGGCAGAATCTAAACGATGGACATGGGAGTCTCCCGGTGGACGATTCCACAACGAAATAGACCACATCATATTCAATCGATGGTTTTGCCTGACTGATGTCGCTGTTGTCCCAAAATTTCGAACGGGATCGGACCACCGTCTCCTTCGTGCAAAATTCTACTTCACAGAGCGGGGAGAAAGGGCTGCAAAGTTCAAAAAGAGAACTCCCAGAACGACCACCAACTGGGAACTCTTTGGTACTATTGCGGCAACATGGGAAGATGCCATTGTTGACAACATTGACGAGGAATACGATCGACTGGTTCAGCACCTCCATGAATGTGCGAGGAACGCCAAGAGAGAGATAGCCACAAAAAGTCGCCTATCTTCGAAAACTCTTGAGCTAATTCGCCAGCGTGGTTTGGCGCATGCCTCAGGCAACCGCAAGCTAACGTCCGAGCTTGCAAAGCAGTGCAGAGATGCGATCAAGGAAGACCTCAAAGAGAGAAGAGCAGAAGTACTGGTAGATGCGGCAGAAGCCGGGAAAAGTATTCGTAACGCCCGCCTGTCCTTCGCCAACTATAAGACCAAGATGACTGACCTCCGACGTCCTGATGGATCCATCACATCCTCCAGAACGGCAATGGAGAAGATTATCCATGATTTCTACTCAAATCTCTTCGATAGCCATGTCCACTTGCCGACATACCAAATTCCACAGGATGGGTATGTCGTTCCCAACGTTCTCCCTTCCGAAATCCGACACGCCATTTCCTCAGTAAAGAAGCAAACAGCACCCGGCCCAGACAAGGTCAGACCTGAACACCTGAAGAACCTGCCGTCAGTACTCATCAATACACTGGCTCGGCTCTTCACTCGCTACCTGTCTGAATGCAAGGTTCCATCTCAATGGAAAACCAGCAGGACCGTACTACTGTTCAAGAAGGGAGACATCCATGACATTGGCAACTATCGCCCGATCTGCCTATTGTCTGTCATCTACAAGTTGTTCACTCGAGTCATCCTGAATAGGATTGGCAGAACACTAGATGAAGGACAACCATGTGAGCAAGCAGGGTTCCGCAAAGGATTCAGCACCATCGACCATATCCACACGATAACCAAGCTCATTGAGGTTTCTCGGGAGTTCAAGATGCCGCTCTGCTTAACGTTCATTGATTTAAAGAAGGCCTTTGATTCTGTTGAGACGGAAGCGGTCATTGAAGCCCTAGCCAATCAGGGCATTCAAGCCCAATACATCAGGATCCTCCGTGAGCTGTATTGCGGATTCACTACCAGGATCTCACCATTCTACAAAGAAGTGATCATTGATGTCAAGAGAGGGGTGCGGCAGGGTGATACCATTTCACCAAAACTCTTCAGTGCCACCCTCGAGAACATCATGCGACGACTGGAATGGGAAGGAATGGGAGTGAAGATAGATGGTCGGCAACTACACCACCTCCGCTTTGCTGATGACATTGTTTTAATAACACCAAACATCAGCCAAGCGGCACAAATGCTGGCCGACTTTGACCGTGAGTGTGGAAAGGTAGGACTACAGCTGAATCTTACGAAGACAATGTTTATGAGAAACAGCCTTGTTCCTGACGCCCCATTCGCTCTCAATGGAACGACCATCTCCGAATGCAACAGCTATGTGTACCTAGGTCGAGAGGTCAACATGACAAATGACCTGGCACCCGAGCTGCGCAGGAGGAAGAGAGCGGCTTGGAACGCCTTCAAGAACGTCGAAGAAATAGCTAAGAGGACGAAGAACCTCCGGCTCCGGGCACATCTCTTTGATTCCACTGTTCTTCCTGCATTAACATATGCCTCAGAGACCTGGGCCCTACGCAAACAAGATGAGAACGCCATTCAGGTCTCCCAAAGAAGAATAGAAAGAGCTATGCTTGGAATATCACGTTTCACTCAAATGAGAGAACGAATCCGGAGTTCTGACATCCGTCGACGATCAAGGATCAGGGACGCTGTCTCATTTGCCAAGGTGTCGAAAATCAGATGGGCTGGTCACGTAATGAGATTTAAAGATGACCGTTGGACTAGAGCTGTTACTGATTGGATTCCATGGGATGTCAAGAGACCACGTGGCCGCCCACCTACCAGATGGTCAGACTTCTTTGTCAAGATCATGAACGATCGGTTTGAGGCCCTCCATGTTCCCGGAGCGAAGAGATGCCATTGGGCTACACTAGCACGCGACAGGGACAAATGGAGACGTTACTGGCGCCCGCTCGAGCAAATCAACGACTAACGGGAAGTTAAGTGATTATTAAGTGATTAAGTGGTTATTCCTCCTTTCCCTACCTCTTTTTACAACAAGACAGTAAGATCCTAAGGCACTCATTTCAGGAAAGCCTCCTCCAACTTAAGTTTGTTTTAAAATTTTTTCATTCCTCTTTCCACACCTAAGCTTTTTAGTGCCCTAAGAACTCTTCATTTATTATCCATAGTTGCAAACTCCCCAAATCCTTGTCTATGTTTTGTGTCTTCAGAATTAAGTTTTTAGACCACACATATAATTCTCATCAAATTTGAGACACCAACAATAGGCATTTAATTTCTCAATTCACCGTGTATCCAGATGATATGGGGGCCTTTATCTGTAATGACTAGGGGAGGAGAAAAGAACAGGACACAGGAAAAAAGATGTAACCAGAAAGAGGAGAATGCCAAGTTCAATAAAGATATAAAACTTGCCACAACCTTTCTGAAAAACAGTCAACCTCCCTAAATAAACTAAATTTAATTGAAACCAAAGTACACCAAAATCAAAGTCATGAATCATTATTATTCTGGAACTAAAATGAAAGTGAAAACCTGGAAACTGCCTGCTTTGCCTAATCAAGTTTCTTTTCTTTCTTTCTTTCTTTTTTTTTAAATTTTATTGAATCACTGTGAGATAGTTACAAGCTTTCATGTTTGGGTTACAATCACACGATGATCAAATACCCATCCCTCCACCAGTGCACATTCCCCACCATCAATCCTAATCAAGTTTCAAAGTCAAGTTGCAAAGTAAGTTTAATCATTCTTGGAGGTGGAGACAGTATGGAGAGAGATGGAGTGGTCTTTGGAACTTAGATTTTGTAGTTTGGCCATTTATTTCAGGCAATAGCTCAATTACTTCCTACTTTGATTTCTTTTTTCCCTACTTTGATTTTTTTGCTTATGCAGTTAATCCAAACACTATATAGTGTTCTGAACTGTTACTCTAAAGTGCGGTTAGAAAACAGCATAAAATTTTTTTAAAGGAAACCTTTTAAACTGTGCATGCCTTTTTAAAGTAAATTTACCTACAGTACCTAATAATTTTCTGGAAGCGAGAAAAAGAGCAACATTTAACTTCTAGTGGAGAGGAGAATTGTGTTGGGGTTTTGTGATTCATATCTTCCTTTTTGAAGAGAAAGGGTTTCTTCTTATTTTTAATAATTATTAGCTAGGATCATTGTAGGAAACATAACTCCTCACTTAGTCTTCAATGAAAGGAGTTTTAGTTTTAGAGGTCAGGGATCCTTCACTACTGTTTCTTTTTGTTTTGGGGCCACACCCAACTGTATTCAGGACTTACTCCTGGTTCTGTTTTCCTAGCAAGGGTTCAGAGACCACACTGAGTGCCAGGGATTAAACCCAGGTGGACCACGTGCAAGGCAAGCACCGTACCTGCTGTTTTATCTCTCCAGTTCCTCTGCTACTGTTTTTATGTTACTTGTAGTCTACCTCAGTAACAACAAAGTCTCCAATGGAGACGTTACTGGGCCCGCTCGAGCAAATCGATGATCAACGGGAGGGTAGTCTACCTCATCATTCGTCCCCAACACTCCCCACCTTGCTTTGCATTCTCAGTTCTGCAATCCGAAGCCAAAGCTTTATTCTCATTGATATCATCTATTCCTTTGTTCTGTCTCTCTCTGTACCACAGGTGAGTGAGATCATCCAGTATTTGCCCTTCTTCCTCTGAAGTATTTTGCTTAACATGATACCTTCCAGTTCCATCCACATTACAGTGGATTTCATCTTTTCTGGTGATTGCATTCCACTGTGCATAGATATCACAGCTTCTATATTCATTTAACTGTTGTTGGGCTTTGAGGTGGCTTCCTTATCCATTGCAGCACATTCCAGTACTATGTGCTGCAATAAGAATTAATACTTATTTTGAGGGGTGTTTGGGAGTAGATGCCGAGAAGTGGAATTGTTATATCATATGAAAGTTCTACTCTATTTTTTATAGAAAGATATCTTCATACTGGTTTCCATAGAGATTGAACCAGACATTCCTTCTAACAGTAAGTGAAGGTTCCTGTTTTGCTCCATCTCTATCAATATTCTCAGTTTCCATTCTTTTTTTTATATATGCCAGAGAGAGTGACTGTTGTAAGATAATATCTGCATTTACCTAATAATAAGTGGCAATGAACATTTTCATGTGTCTACTAGTCAAGTCAGTGGGTCTGCTTGGTGGAAGTGTTTATTTACCTCACTCGTTCTTTTGATGAAGTTATTCATTCTTTTCTTGTTGAGCCTCGTGAGAGCTTTATATCGTGGATATTATCCCTTTATCTGATTATTGTGTGCAAATACTTTCTTTCATTTAGTAAAATGTTTTTTTATTTAAAAATTATTTTGTTTTTAATGGGGGCGCACATCTTGTAGTGCTGGGGCCATTCCTGGTTCTGTGTTCAGGGACTGCTCATGGCTGTGTTTCTGACTGTGTGTGGTGCTAGGGATTGAAGTAGGAATCCTGCATGCAAAGCATGCACTAAATCCTTTGAGCTACTTCTCCAGCTACTTGTCTTTTTATTTTAACCCCATTTCTTTTGCCATATAAAACCTTTTAAATTTGATGTTTTGTTTTTGTTTTCTTTGCTAGTGGAGTTCAGTAATTTCGATGGAAATTACTGAAAACATATCTGAGGTCCATATCCTGGAGATTTCTGCTTTTATGTTTTTCACAATGTATTTATTTTATGGGTTCTGATATAATCTTGAGGTATCCAATCTATTTTAAAATTTTGTGAGTAGTGTGTGACACAGATCCAATTTTTAAAAATCATCCTTCTCTCTTTTTATGTGATTATCCAGTTTTCCCTGCACCATTTGTTGAAGAGATTTACCTTGCTACACTTCATGCACCCAAGTACTTTGTCATAGATTAAATGTCCATAGTTTTGAGGATTTCTCTCAGGACTCTCATTTCTATTCCATTGATCTGAGACTCTGCCTTCATTCCAGACCACACTGTTTTGATAACAATAGCTTTATAGTATAGTTTAAAGTCAGGAAATGTAAAATCTTACAACTTCTCTTTTTCTCAGAATGTCTTTCACTATTCAAGAAGTTTTATAATTCCATGTACACTTTGGTAGGTTCTATATAAACTTTTGCTCTAAGTCTGAGGAATATAATTGTAATTTTGAATGGGAATTACATTGAATCTGTGTAATTCTTTGGATAAGATGATTATTTTGATAGGTAAAGGTAAAGGTAAAGGCCCTCCCGTTGTTCGTCGATTTGCTCGAGCGGGCCCAGTAACGTCTCCATTGGAGACTTTGTTGTTACTGTGTTTGGCATATCCAATACGTCACGGGTGGCTTGCCAGGCTCTGCCGTGCGGACGAGATACTCTCGGTAGCTTGCCGGGCTCTCCGAGAGGGGTGGAGGAATCGAACTCGGGTCGGCCATGTTGGCTGCATGCAAGGCAAACAGCGGTAGGGCGTTTGCCTTGCACGCAGCCAACATGGCCGACCCGAGTTCGATTCCTCCGCCCCTCTCGGAGAGCCCGGCAAGCTACCGAGAGTATCTCGCCCGCACGGCAGAGCCTGCCAAGCTCCCTGTGACGTATTCGATATGCCAGACACAGTAACAACAAAGTCTCATGATGGAGACGTTACTGGGCCCGCTCGAGCAAATTGATTATTTTGATAATTCTTCCAATAAACGAGCAAAAAAATCTCTTTATAAAGAAAAAAAGAGCTTCTTATTAGGCCCTGTTGCCATTTCTGTAAATAAAAAACTCAGCCAGGCAGGGTTTGAAGCTAAGTACACCTTTCTTCTTTCAAAGAACAACATGTTACCAATGGCTCATCTATTTTTTAAAAGAGACTCTATTCAATGAGCCATTTAAAGAATTTTCTGATACATTTTATTTCATAATACCATCCATAACCTGCCAAAGTTCATTTTTTCCTTGCTTCTCAGGGCCAATATTATCTATGAATATTAATTGCAAACCAAGTTTAAGGTTGATGAATTAAACTACTGCATTGTAAAAACTGTGATAAACTATTTTCAAGCTGTACAGTTTGAAAACCCAGCTGAGTTCACTATTTGTATGTAATCCTTTCTCACTCCTTTGCCCTGGCCTGTGTATTCCAGGCCTATTCCAGAAGTATTGTCTCTGCATTAGCAGTGGTAATATGCAGAGCTCAACTAGAAGGACTGACCCAAAACCACCTGTTCCAGAAAAATATATCACCACTACTTGCAGGCCATGTGCAAGGTCTCAATTAACATTTGCGGTCTCAGGCTTATAATAGGGATTTAAGAAATGGGCATTGTTTTTAAATCATAATGTGGCCAAGCGGTGATTTGCGATGAAGCAGACATGCAAAGACACTTTAAGAATAGGAGCATGAAAAGGTTTAGTCATCAGAGAAATGAAAAAATTATAACTACAGAGAAATACCATTACATACCCACCAGAAGAATTAGATTTAGAGGATTGGTAATAGAAATATTGGCAAAGATAGTGGAGCAGCTGAAACTCTCATTCCACTGAAGATTGTGTAAATGATACGGTTAGTTTGGAAAAGGTTTTGTTGATATCACATTAAGAAGAGCATAGGCTGGACCTTCATTCCATTTTTGGATCTATGCAACAGAAGTGAACATACATGAGCACTGAGAATCAGGTACAATAGGATTTCAGAAGCATTATTGCTATTATTAGGTTTGGAAAGCAATTTAATTATTTATATGATTCCCCCTCCCTTATATTGAATCACCACGAGTTACACAATTACAAAGTTGTTCATGATTGAGTTTCAGCTATACAATGTTCCAACACCCATCCGTCTACCAGTGTACATTTCTCACCACCAATGTTCCCAGTTTCCCTCCTGTCAACAACACCACCCCTCCAGTCTGCATCGATAGCAACCACTTTTCTTCTCTCTCTTTCTCTGTGTGTGTGTCTCTCTGTGTGTCTGTCTGTGTCTGTCTCTCTTTCTTTTTCTGTCTCTGTCTCTGTCTCTCTCTGTCTGTCTGTCTTTCTCTCTCTCTCTCTCTCTCTCTCTCTCTTTCTCTCTCTCCTTGTAGGTACTGTGGGTTACAATACAGGTACTGAAAATTTACATGTATATTACTTTTCCTCATTTTTACCACTAGTTCTTATCCAGTGATCATTTCTAGCTATCATTGCCATAGTGGTTCTTTCTCTGTCCTAATTGCACTCCCCCCATTTTTGGCAAGCTTCCAACTACAGATCAGTCCTCCTGGCCCTTGTTCCTACTGTCTTTGTGTATTAATCTCATACTGTATTTTTAAAAATTTAAGTATTAAAAAGGAGAATATAAAATAAGACTAACTCATTTTTATTTGTGCCATAGTCTTATCACACAAATGAGTGCAATTATTATAAGAAGCATAACTTGTAATAGTCTCCTCCTGAAAACAGCTTAAATGTCCATCAGCTTTAGAACTGTCAGTCATCACTTGGCAATTAGTAAAGGAGGTTGCCCCATAGCAATGAAATTGAGTAAAGTATAATAGCAACAAGAAATATGGAAGATCTCCACAATCAAAACATGGGGAAGAAAAAGGCAGACTCAAAGCTATATGCTTTGTAGAAGTCCACTTACATAAATAATTAATAAGCATACTTACATGAAAGCCATGGGAGTTGAGTCAGGGGTAGTTCTTGGCAGTTCTGCTTTCTGAGGACCTTGGTGATACAAGTAAGTTACAACTGCACTGCAGACAGGTATGTGTGGGCCTCCACTGATCACTTGCAGCTTAAAAGATGTGAGAGGATTGTGGCCAAGAGTGCGACCCAAAGTGAGTATGTGTGTGAGCACCTCATCCCCGCTCTGCAGCACTACAACACAGAAAGTGTGTGAACACAACTGAAATGAGATGACTCCAGACCCCAGAGTGCCTGTGTGCAAGGATCACTGCTGAAGCAGTGTGCTCCTAGGCAAGCACTACAACTGATGTGTGAGGGCACCATGGCCGTGTGTGTGTGTGTGTGTGTGTGTATGTATGTATGTTTGTGCAGCCCTGGGTCATCAAGCACACATGGGCACAAGCTGGAAAGGTGGGGAGGAGAGGTAATTCATTGGGAGCAGACCCAACGGAACTTCAATGTGTACTTTTTCCTGAGCTGGGTGACTGATTGCAGCATTCCTATGTGACAGCCCACTGAGATAGTCTAATTTTTATTTCTTCCTTTTAAATTTAAATAAAAGACAAAAAAAAAACATTCAGTTGGTGTACTAGTCCAAGTCAACAAACAACCTCCTTGATCTTTATTTATTGATATGTTTATTTTGTTTGTTTGTTTGTGGGCCACATCTGGTAATGCTCAGGGATTACTTTTAACTCTGCTCAGGGATCATTTCTGGAGGGTGTGGGGGATTGAACCCAAATCTGCTGCATGCAAGGCAAGCACCCTATCCACTGTGCTGTCTGTTCAGTTTGACTTGGTGTTTTAAAGAGCGTCTTTAAGATTTTCCCTGATTCCTCTTGCCCTCTATTGTGCCTTGTTTTCCAGAGTGTGAGATCTCCTTAGATACTCAGAGGCAGACTTAGTTCTCAACATGTTTTCTCTCTGTGCTTCCCATTCTTTTGTAAAGCTTATTCTTTGTTAGGGGCATGATCAATTAATCTTGGCTAATTTTAAAATAACCTTTGTGACCTCCTCTCTTACAGGTGTGATCCAACTTTGAAAAAAAAAAGCATCCTAGAGAGAATTTTAGGAATTAGTACCATCATTCAGCCCAAAGTCATGAATTTGTTTTCCTGTTTTGTTTTTAGGAATGAAAAAATTCTTTAAATGGTTCAATGTAGTTGGGCTTGGGTATATATCTCATGCCTGTTTTGAGAATTTGGCTCAGGTAAACAGAATTCTAGAGAAAGTATAATTTGCTTCTGACAGTATAATAAGTATCAAGGATGTCTGGTGTGATGGAGGATTGATTAACTTCAAACGATGGTTGCCATGTTTGCTGTGAAACGTGTGCCAGCCTGTTCTTACTGAATAATGGTGATGATGTTGAATTCACTCCTGACAACTTTTCTTTTGGGGGTCTAAGTATCAGTGTGTGTGATGATGACTAGAACAAAATTAAAAACTGAAAGTATTGTCACGTATTAGACTCTTTATCCAAATATTACAGATCAGAGTTTGTGGTCAAGGACAACTCATGGACAATCCTTGTTGACTCTGAGTCTTTCTTCTACCAATCCACTGGTCCTTGTACTTACTAATGTGCTCCAGGGTATTTATTGGAAAGGAAGCCAAGGAACTATGTGGCCTCATTAGAGACTCTGCTTTCTGAGTGAAGGCACAACTCATGAGAAATTATGTGGGAAATATCTGAAGCAAGAAACAATCTAGTATTTTACAGAATATAGCCACTTTGAAGAATGCAGTGAGGAGTCAAGAAAAGAAAAAATCATCTTTCTATTTGACCCAAGGACTTGGAGAACGGTGTGCAAAACTGAAAAATGTTCATAATCATCAGAGACAGAAGGAAAGTGGCCATCTTTTTTATAGTCTCCTTTGACTTGTGTTTCTGAAACTCCTCTATGGGCTAAACATTTGACTGTTGCAGGAGACTTAAAGATGGCAAAATGCAGTTGTACTTTCTCTTGGGGGTGTGATGATGGGAGTCACTATTTATCACATAATGATTTGCATAGTCTCCCTCTACTGTTGGCTTTTGAAGCTCCCATTTGGAAGAGAAAACCTACATATAAGTTTGTGCTTCCATTCTAAATATTTACTGGTATCCTTGCTCCCTTGTCAGCACTAACAAGAGCATCTCTGTGAGGTTTATAAAAGCACTTTAAAGCATTTGAACAATGCATTGTTTCAAAGTAAAAGGAAGAATGTTTAACTGAGGTTCACTTGGGGAGAATTAACAATAAGTGATGTACACTCTAATGTTTCTATCTTAAAAGAATACTATGTACTTATTTTAATTATAAAATGTACACCTGTTTATTGGAGGACCTCTTGTAAATGAGTAAAAATCAACTATGAGGAAAACAAAATTTACCTATTATTCATCTGTGTTTAGCTGTTGCTGATACATTCCACTGATACAAACATTTCAAAATTCTGACTATATCATAGATGCAATTTTACATCTATCTTTTCCCCATGTCATAAGATATTTTTCAAAAACAAAAATTTTTTAAAAGCTTCATAAGAAGACTCTCCCAACTATAATTCTTCCAAAAGACACTAGTTAATAAAATGTCTGGAAGATACATGTGAACATTTTTCATTTCCAATTACATGAGGGTAGCTGTTAATCATTAGGTTTTCCATCTCTATCTATAAGGTCTTATAAATGAGAATGAGTTTGACTCAATTATAAAGAGACAAGAGGAAGAACACATTTTCTCAAGATATTTGTCATAGAATACTGACATTCTCATTTTATGATTTTTTTTAATTTGAAGATTTTTTTTCTAATATGTTATTCCTGGCCAGATTAAGGGAGCATGTGAAACTAATGAATCCCAGGGTGTGTTTTGTTTGTACAGTACAGTGGATCCAGCTTCTCTTACTAAGTACATGAATCTGGAAGTCTTATTGGTTTACAGAAATGAAAGGTACAAAGATTCATTTAGAAAACCTCAGATAACGTAGGTGGGAAACTTGTAGGACTTTGGAAGAGCTGCAGTTTGAACTCACAGATGTTGGATACAAATGCTGAGAATCATTATGATTCCACGTAACTGTCAAAAATGGGTTATTTCCTTGTCCCCTGACAGTAGGACTTCACTGCTCCCCTTTTTATTACAGTGACTCATTCTACTTAATCTTTACTTTTACTCCTAGTTTACTGCCCATGACTTCATTCTCTCCTTTGTATGTCTCTTCTCTGCCTGAATGATTTCAATTTCCTCATAATTTGTGTATCTTCTTCCCCCACCCTCCCCCCTGCAAACCATTTTTAGGCTACATCCACCAGTACTCAGGGATGACATCTTGCTCTGTGCTCAGTAATCACTTCTGGTGGGGCTTGGGGGACCATAAGTTGTATAGGGATTCAGCTGCATACAAAGCAAGAGCCTTACTTACTGTACTATCTCTCCAGCCTATTCTAATTTGTACTTCTTTATTTTTTAATTTTTAAAATTTATTTATCGAATCACTGTGGGAAAAGTTACAAAGCTTTCAGGTTTAAGTCGCAATCATGCAATGATCAAACACATTTCCCTTCACCAGTACTTATTTTCACCACCAAGAACCCCAATATACCCCCCCACCCCTCTCAATGACTGTGAAGCAGATGAATTCTAATTAGCACTCTATCTACTTGGATTAGATTCATTGTTTCGATAAAAGACGCACCATTATTGTTTAGAGTTTATACCCCAAAATCAGACCTGCTGAAAAGGCATTGTAAAATAATTTGTTTTCTACAGCCGGTTACAAGAACCAAATGATGTCGCGTGGCCGCTGCTATCGCGGCCTAATTTATACGTCTTAAGACTTCTCAGGGTTTCTTTCTATGATCTGACATTTTATTTTCTGCTCCCCTCAAGTAACTGATTTTTTCAAAGGGCTACACCTGGGGCTGGAGCGATAGCACAGTGGTAGGGCGTTTGCCTTGCACGCAGCCAACATGGCCAACCCAAGTTCGATTCCTCCACCCATCTTGGAGAGCCCGGCAAGCTACCGAGAGTATCTCGCCTGCACGTCAGAGCCTGGCAAGCTACCCATGACGTATTTGATATGCCAAATACAGTAACAACAAAGTCTCCAATGGAGACGTTACTGGGCCCACTCGAGCAAATCGATGAACAATGGGAGGGCAGTGACAGCAGTCGACCCGTGTTCGATTACCAGCATCCCATATGGTCCCCTGAGCACTGCCAGGAGTAATTCCTGAGTGCAGAGCCAGGAGTAACCCCTGTTCATCTGTTCATCGCCGGATGTGACCCAAAAAGCAAAAAACAAACAAACAAAACAAAAACAAACACACACACACACACACACGCACACACACGCACACGCACACAAAAAACAACAAAGGGCTACACCAGCAGTGTTCAGGGATTACTCCTGGCTTTACACTCAGGAATCCCTCCTGATGGGCTCCAGGGACCATATGGGATGCTGGGGATGGAACTAAGGTTGGCTGCGTGCAAGGCAAACGCCCTACTCAGTGTACTATCACTCCAGCCCCTTTAATTGATTTTTATTTTTCTGTTTCGAATTAAAATTCTTGTAAGATATGGGTTTAAGCATTATCACCATAACTATTTCTGTGGAGCATTCACTCTTTAGAATTTGGGTTTACAGGGTTCTCTGAAGGGGGTGATATGGCATATGTTTTAGCTCAGGCTACTTAGCCAGCAGGAACCATGACCTAAGTAGTTCTCTTAAAAGAGGAATCTGGGACAAAATGGTATGACCTCTTTGGCACTCTTTAATTTTTTTCAAAGCTATTTTAACATGCATTGAAGAGACATGTTATTCCTGTATATTTTTCAAAAGTCTCCTCACTGTTTCACTTAAAATAGGAACAGATTAGATTAGTGTTTGTCAAATGCTGGGGAGAGGGAGAAGGGTACAAACTTTAGTACCCTTTATTAGTCCTTTTGATAGGACTAATAAATTCTAGGAGCCCAGAGAGATAGTACAAGTGTTAAGGCACTTGATTTGCATGCAGTTGGCCTAGGTTTGATCTCTGGCACTGCATATCATCTCTTGAGCACCTCCAGGAGTTATTCCTAAGAATAGTAAGGAATTTTACTGTAAGAAGTGACCCAAAAACAACCTCCGTTCCCCCCAAAAAACCACCTAAGTTCTAAGGCTTAAATGTACAGCATAGTGGCTATAGTTATAAATGCAATGCTGTATTATATTTCTTGAAAGTTGATAAGAGAATAGACCTTTTTTGGTTTGGGAACTTTAAATCTATTTGAGCTATTTTTTTTAACTTTCTGAAATTTAACATCACAGTGAAAATGGTGATGCTTTATAATGCTAAACTGGCATTTTAATAAACTTACATACCGGAAACCAAAAGTACTTTAGGAGTTAATTTAGGGAGGGTTTGGAATATATTTATAATTCATAAATTAGGTTAAAGCATTTCTCTTATGAAATAAAATAGATTATTCCTGGAAATTTTCCTGGTGGCTTGTTGCTAAAATATAAAGGATTATATATAAAGATTGGACTGGAGCGATAGCACAGCGGGTAGGGTGTTTGCCTTGCACGCGGCTGACCCAGGTTTGATTCTTCTGTCCCTCTCGGAGCATCCGGCAATCTACTGAGAGTATTCTGCCCACACAGCAGAGACTGGCAAGCTACCCATGATGTATTCAATATGTCAAAAACAGTAACAACAAGTCTTACAATGAAAACATTACTGGTACCTGCTCGAGCAAATTGATGAACAACGGGAGGACAGTGCTACAGTGCAATGCTATATATATAAAGGTTAACTGCAAATCATTGTAATTGGAAATTGTTTTGTTTCCCACCTTGATGGAAAGGAGAGTGGATTACAAGCAAATTTGTATTTTTAGATTAAAATTGCTTTCTATACTATCCTACTACTGTAAAACAGTAAGTGAAGTCAGGTAGTTATCTGCTTCCACTCCACTTGCAAAAAGAAAACAATATTTAAATATCTGTAAGTACCTTCACTCTCGGGCTGGAGAGATAGCACAGTGGGTAGGGTGTTTGCCTTGTATGAGGCCGACCCCGGTTCGATTCGTCCCTCTTGGAGAGCCCCGCTCGAGCCAATAGATGAACATTGGGAGGACAGTGCTACAGTGCTACCTCCATTCTCTATTCAATTCATTTTATTAACAACCTTATTTAGCACTAGTAAACTTACTGTGTGTCATTCCTCATTCTCAACCTGAGAATCATTTGTGAAACTTTTAAAACAAATCTTATATCTGTTAAAGGTAGAGGGAGTGAAGCAAACTCGGCAAAGTTTAAGTCAGAAATTATTTTTTAGCTGATCAGAGACCGTTCACCCTATGCCCAAAATTTGAACAGAAAATTAGCCCCCCAAACTGTCTTTCTGAGCTTTTTATGAATTGGATTCAACTCCTATTACCATGCTAAGCAAACAAGCAAGCTAAATAGAGAAGCAAAGATATGCACTTAGCAAAGCAATCTATCTATTACAAAATAGGACTATTAGTAGGACTATAGGTAAACAATTCATTGATTAATAACTCCCCCCCAAATTAAGAAACCAAAGGTAAGACAGTTAAACAATAGTAGAACATCAAAACAGACTAGTTAGACAATAGTTAAAAACTGATTGATTGATAAAGGAACTAAGCAATAGGTTATTCTCTTTATTCATCTTCCCCCTCACCCCCTGCATTGCACGTTTGTTTTTCTGCCAAGAGAGCATAAGTCCTGCCTATCTGTCAGATGAGCACACATCTTGCATTTCTGCCAAGCTCACTTGCACACATCCTGCTTTTCTACCAGGTGAACATGCCTCCATCTTATCTGTCAAAGGAGCTCACATTCTGGGCTGTGGAGTCAAAGACAGTTTGCCTCTTTCTCAAGGGAACGGGGTCTGTTGGTCTTCTACAGTATTTAGGCCTCACTCTTACTTCCTCCCTGCTGGGGCTGAACCCCAGTCAGCTATGTGCAAGGCAAGCACCCTCCCTGCTTGTCTCTTGTTTTGCTGAAGGATTAATCTGTGCTTAACTTTTCACTTATTAGTTAACCACTTGTCCCTAAACGTTTAGTATTGTAGGAAAGCTATCGCTTCTGACGTTTTTTTCTTGTATTTTTGTATTTTGGTGGGGAGGTCACACTTGGCAGTATTCAGGGGTTACTTCTCGGGGTGCTGGGGGACTACATGCAGTGCCAGGAATTGAATTGTGGTTAACAATTGTGGTTAAGGGGAGCACCTTAACACCTCTGCTGTCTCTCTGGCCTTGGCACTCATTCCTTATCTTTGACATGCTGATAGCAGTGTTAAGAAGTCAATATATATTTACTCCTTCCTTGAATGGCACGTCCAAGAGTATGACTCAGGCCCCATCTCTCCTGAGGTCTTGTTGCTGACAGCCCTTCTAGACACTAGACTCCGATTTTATTTATTTATTTATTTGTAGGAGTACTGCTATGTATTCAGCCACTGGTTAGCTGATTGAATTCGGCATGAACTCCACCTCAATTTTTTATTTATTTATTTTTTCCTTTTTAAATTTATTTATTGAATCACTGTGGGAAAAGTTACTAAGCTTTCATGTTTAAGTCTCGGTCATACAATGATCAAACACCTTTCCCTTCACCAGTACTCATTTTTCACCACCAAGAATCCCATCATACCCCCCCCCCCCACACACACACCCCTCCAAATGCCTGTGAGGCAGATGATTTCTACTTAACTCTTCTCTACATTGATTACATTCATTATTTCGACAAAAGATGCACCATTATTGTTTAGAGTTTCCCCCCCCCCAACAATCAGAATTGCTGAAAAGGCATTGTGAAATACTTTGTTTTCTATAGCTGGTTATGAGAATCATATAATCTCACATGGCTGCAATGGCAGCCTCATGATTTTGGATTTCTGCAAAGAGCCAGATAATTACGAGATTGGTTTTTGTGTGTCTGGTGTTATGGACGTGCCAGGAGAGCCGCTTGTGGGGGGTAACTTATGACCTCGGTAGAGCGTGAAGGATGTGCTGGTACCGCCCCCCTTCCCATGAGACTGCAGTTGCCCCATCACCGCTGGCTCATACCTGGCTTTCCTATAAGCTCTGGCCGCCTTGCTGCCAGGGGGGGGAAAGGGAGGAAGGGAGCAACACCCTTTCTCTCCCAAGGAGGCATGGCACCGTAGTTTAATGCATGGTCCATTCACTTTTCTGCCGTAAGCTGCCGGGTTCTAGATTAAGTCCTTTTGCCTCTGGAGCCATGGCCATGCCAGAGAGCTGCTTGTGGGGGGCAACTCGTGACCTTGGTAGGGCGTGAAGGACGAGCCAGTACCGCCCCCCTTCCCATGAGACTGCAGTTGCTCCATCACCACCAGCTTATACCTGGCTTTCCAATAAGCTCTGAGCTGGCGGCCACCTTGTATGCAGTCCAGATGAATTTCTGCCAAAAGCCGCTGGGTTTCGAGATTTGTTTCTGAGTCTCCAGTATCATGGCTATTAATCAGTTTGATCAGGAGCCAGAGAGGCCATTTGTAGGTGGCAACTCCGGGTCTCGTTGGGATGGGGAGAAAGAATTGGCTCCACCCCCTTGTGGTGAGGCATCTTGTGTCTCATCATTGCAGGCTCAAACCTGGCCAGTGGCCTCTGGAGGATGGCAGTCACCAGGCCGCCAGGGGGAACAGGCCAAGGCACGAAACCTATTCCCACCTGGAATGGCCCAGCACCAGTAACCTACTGCAGGAACAGGACGCATTTCTGCCAAAAGCCGCTGGGTTTCGAGATTCGTTTCTCAGTCTCCAATATCATGGCCATTAAGCAGTTTGATCAGGAACCAGAGAGGCCATGCCTCCAATTATATAGCTGAGCTGGAGGTGGTTTGTGGGTGTGTCTCCCACATACCTAACTTTTGGTTGTTTACTTTCTTGGTAAACTTTGCCCCAAGTTTTTGGGGTCTGGCCAAAGGCACAGCAGCAACTTTGGGGTATCTGAAAGTCTGACGTTGCCATCAGGCTGCTGATGCATTCACCTCACAGGTACAGATTGACCTGCTGGCGGCACCATACCCCCTAGACTCCGGTTTTTTAAGTCACACCAAAATATTGGTGCCTACACTGATTGTGTGTGCGTGTGTGTGTGTGTGTGCGCGCGCGCACGCACATGCGCGCACACGTGGGCCTCTGCTCTTTCCTGCATCTCACCCTGACTTTGCATCCATTCTGGCAGACATTCTGGTTTCCTTTTCCTCCCTCTGCTACCCCTTATTCTCCCAGGGCTTGACAGCAGAATTTAATCTCTTGGATTTTTTACTGTCTTGTGTTCTCAAAGCTGCCAGAGTAAGATATACCTGTCTCTATGCCTCAGGGTAAACACTCACCCTGAGCAGAATCTGTCCCAGTAAACCTAAATTTTTATACTGTCAATCCTCTTCTAGTACTGACATGGTAGGAATCGATGAAGTCAAAAGCAAAGGATTGTGTGGAGAAGCTGATTCAAATGTGCTCAGGTTCCAGTTACTATACACATATTTAGCGTTTTGGGAAGAGGAGAAGAGAGGGAAGATGGAGTATTCAAAAAACAGAACATGGGAATAAAAGCAGGAAATTGTGTTCTACTTTTTCCAGGCTAAGGCAATGAGGAAGGCTCAAAGTCCCCTTGACCTTTCACATTTCATTGCTTCTCTTCTTTCATCATAGTTAACACCACTCTGCAAGGTTTCTTTTGGCAAGGCCATGGACCTTGAAGTCTGAGAGACTCACCCGGTTCTAGTGGACGAACTCCAGCATCAGATCTCAACAGTCAATCATCTCCGCAGGGGAGCCCAGACCCGCCTATTACTCAGGCCACACCCACCCAAGTCACCCTCCCTCCCTCCTCAAGGCTCCGCCCCAGGCCTGGCTGAACAAGATTTCTATTGGCGGAGAAGTTGTTCTGGTCCCGCCCCGGAGAACGGCGATAGGTTGAACCCGAGTGGGGCGGTGGTGGTTGGCTGCTCCGGGACCGGTCCCTAGATGTGCCTGTCAGAGTGGCTGGCGGCAGTGGCGGCCCTCGGGGCTGGGTTGTCAGTCAGGGAACCGAGGGGGAAGATGGCTTGCCGCGACCCGATCTGCTAAGGAAGGAGGGGTGGGCAAGTGGTGCTACTACTCGGGAGAAGGCAGCGCCGCCGCCGTCGCCGTCGTCACGAGCCTGACAAACCGAGGCTCTGGAGGTAGAGTTGGGCGAGCCGCTGGGGTGAGTCTGGCGGGGCGACCCGCGCCGGGCGGGCCCCCGGGGCGGTCGGCCCCTGAGAACTTTTTTTTTTTTTTTAATTTTTTGTCAGGGAGGAGCCGGGGCGAGGCGGCGGCTGCCAGGGGACCGCGCCTGGGTCCGCGGGGCGGCCGCGTCGTGGCGGCTAACGGCTCGGTCGCGCGGCGTTGCGGGTAGGCGCGCGGCGGCGGGCGCCTTCTCCCCGCGAAGTTGGCCGCTGCCCGCCCGCGGTCCGGGCGGCGGCAGCTTTGTGCGCGCCCACTTGGGCTTTTCTTCTTGGGGGCGAGGAGCGGTGCAGCCTCGGGGCGTGACCCGGGCGCAGCCTCCTCAACCCGGCCCGCCGCCCTTTGACGATCTACCGGGGCGGATCTCGAGGTGGGGGCGAGCGGGAGACCCCCGACCCTCCCCCTCGCCACCCCCCCCACCCCCAGTCTTTCACTCCGCGGCGGCGGCTGAGACGCTCTGGGCTCTCCCACTCCTCCCGCTGCAGCGAGGCTGTCTGTCGCTCGCCGTCCGGTCTTAGCAGCCACAATGGTCCCCCTCCACCGCCCCCCGCTTCCTTTCCCCTGAAAGCGGCAGCTTTTCTGTGCCCGGGACTTGGCCGCCTCCCCCGGCAGAGAGACCGGAGGACGCGGCCGCGAGTCCTTTCTTGCTTATTGCCTAGGAGAGCTCTCCTCTTCCGCCCGTATCCCCTTCCATTCTACGAGTTTCTCTCCCGGGGGCTGGATTTTCAGGATACCCTAGAGTCGTCCGGGTTTTGTCTCGAAAAATTAATTACCAAAAAAAAAAGGGGGGGGGGAAGGTTGCATTGTAAGCTCCCCACCCCCCAAGTTTGCACGTTTCAGCCAGACTGGGTATCCGTCCTTCAGCGTGCACGTGTGCTTTGTATCCCCGGAGTTTACACGATTCCCGAAAGGTGAAAAATTTTGCCTCATTGGGTTCGTGCCGCACGGAGCCGGTTCTCTGACAGATGACCTGTCCGTCTGTCAGTCTGTTACACGCCCCGCGGCCGCAGGTTCCTCAGGTAGGGGGAGTTGGCTCCGCTGCCGCAGAGACCGGGCTCCGGGCATGAGCGCCAGGCTGCCCTTAAGCACGTTGTCCACGGGGCTGCTCCAGTGGCTTTCGGAGCTGGCATGTCACCGCCTTAGTTCACCCAGCTCTTCACAGTTTGTGATTTTTCAGCTCTGAGAATCTTATTTGCATACTGTCATGAGGATCTCTGTAACCTTGAGTCAATGTTGATAGTCCGGGGGAAGCGTGTTTTCTGTAAGAACGTTCTGTTAATATCCTCTGGCAGCCTCCTCCACTCACCCACCACTGTCTTTGAGGGGTTTTTTTTCTTTTCTTGTTTGTTTCCCTTTTCTTGAGGTTAATGCATTTTAAGGTTTACAAGATGAGCATTAAAGCATCATATTTTTTGAAATGTAGGGAAAAGCAAAGAGAAAAACATGTCTTGTAAGATGTGCTTGGTCACAGTAGCCTAAAAGTCAGATAATTTATTTGAAACAAGTAGCAAGGGGGAAATCATCACAGCTTTAGGAAGCATTTTGAATTTGGTGTATTTTATTTTTGATTGACTACAATTATCGCCACAAAGATTATAAGCATTCTCACTTTTTCACCATGAACACTACCTGGGGTATGTGTATATTAGCGAGGTTATCATGTTATCCCTGAAATACTTTCTTGGTTGTATTTCTATTTATGAAATCTGCATTTTTTTTTGAGTGGTGGTGTTTTGACAGAGTTTAAATATAGTCAACTTTTATTTAAGATTTTATTGCGTATCCTTAAAATGAATATTAAAAACAAATTTTAATGTAAGTATTTAAGACTTCTTGGGGGTTACATTTTGTAAATAGTTGGAATCATGTCACTGCATTGGATGAATAGGTACTAGGAATACATAAATGAATGTCATTGTGCTTGTCCTCATGGAAATGTGTATTATTTTTAAATATACAGGAGAGATAAGTAAATTCTAATACCATATGACTAGAGATACACCTGGTATAATAAGAGCAGAGTGGAATCGAGATAATAGTTTTAAGTACAGTATAATTTTGCCATGTGATGGAGGTAAGCGAATTATTTTACAAGAGGATATAGTAAATGAGAAAACAAGGAAGCATGAGAAAGCCATGTTGCATAGGAAATTATTGTAAATGACAAGTTCAAAGTCAGTGACACCGACAGTGACATGTTAGGGGTTACTCCTGGCTCTGCACACTGGAATCACTCCTGATGATGCACAGGGAACTCTGTGGGATGCCAGGGATTAATCTCAGTTAGTAGCAGGCCTTAACCCCTGTACTATCTTTCTGCCCTATGGGCATTGCCCATTTAGCTAACAGCATCGGATTGAAGGTGATTACTAAGAAGTCATTTGATGAATTTTTGTTTTAGAGCCTTTTCTAGGGAGTAAGGCAGAATCGGACAGAGTCCTGGTCACTTTTGCGGAGAAAAGGAGGAATCAAGATGTTGGAGATTTGACTTGGTTCAATTAATTGAATGTAAGGAAGCCGAGCAAATAGGAAAGACAACAAAACTTACATTTTGACTTTGTGAATTTGAAGAAACTGTAACATTCCAGTGAAGATGTAGGTAGATGTTGGATCTATAGATGGGAAATTTACAGAGGCAATCAGCATTGAAGGGAAGGTGATTGAGGGGTGAATTGAAGCTGTATTCATTTGGTCATATTGAAATTACTCTGGGAAAGTATTTAGCATGATAAAAGCAGCGTCCAGAGAACAGCCTCTGATAAAAAACAGAAACAGATGGAAGGACAGAATGAAAGAGAAAAAGTTAGAAGGAACACCAGGAGACATATTAAGGGTGGAAAGATCTTCAGATAGAGGGGAAATAAGTTAATGATTTTGAATGCTATAAAAGGTGTCAAGAGAGCTCTGGGGACAAGTAAATTTGTCAGGAGTCCATAGGTGGTGACATTAGCAAGTACACGTTTAGCTGAGTGTGGTTTAGAAATCTGTCTTCAGAAGATGAGAAAGAATGGGTGATGATAAAGTGGACATGCTTCAGTGAAGTATTTCCAAAGACTTGAGGAAGGAAGAGATTAAATAGCTGTAGACCAGTGACTCTCAATCTCAGCTGCACATTTACAGTCAGCTGAGGAATTTTTGAGAATTCTGATTTTCAGGGGAAACACTATCATTTTCAAGGGATACAGATATCAGTATTTATTTCAATAGCTTTATTGAAGCATAATATTTATATAATAAACTACACATTTAAAATACACAATTTAATGTTTGACATGTGTTTAGACTCAAAACTATCACCACGGTCAAAATTACCATATTTATCACTTTGAAAAAATTTTTTTTCATGTCCCTTTATAAACACTTAGTTTCATCCCTAGAAAACCACTCATCTAGTTCCTTGTTTCTACATCTTTGCTGCATAGATATTTTAAAGTTCTCTGGGCAATTCTAAGGTATAGGTACAGTTGAAAGCAACCACAGAGATATAGGTGAAAGATATATCACTTTTCTTTCCCTTTCTTTGTTTGCTTTTATGGGGGGTGTGGGGAGAGGGCACACGCAGCATTGTTCAGGATTTACTCTTGGTTCTGTGCTCAGGAATCACTCCTGTTAATATTCAGGGGGACCATATGGAATGCCATGATTGAACCTAGGTTGGTGAATGCAAGACAAGGACCCAACCCTTTGTACTGTATCTCTGTTTCTTTATATATATATGTATATATGGGCTGGAGCGATAGCACAGCAGGTAGGGCATTTGCTTTGCATGCAGTCAACCTGGGTTCGATTCCTCCGTCCGTCTCAGAGTGCCGGGCAAGCCAGTGAGAGTATCCCACACGCATAGCAGAGCCTGGCAAGCTCCCCGTGGCGTATTTCATATGCCAAAAACACTAACAACAAGTCTCACAATGGAGATGTTACTGGTGCCTGCTCTAGCAAATTGATGAATAATGGGAGAACAGTGCTACAGTGCAGTGTGTGTGTGTGTGTGTGTGTGTGTGTGTGTGTGTGTGTGTGTGTATAGTTCAGGAAGGAACAACTGTATTAGAATTAGGGCCCTATGGCAGTAGAAATTGTAGGAATTTTTTTGAACAATGAGATAGGAGATAGTACTGGATGCAGTATCTCTAACAAAGAAAAGGATGTTAAGAATAAAGTCTTTGTTATTGGCATTAAGTTGTCAACATGTAGCATAATTGGTTCTCTGAAATACACAAAAACATTAGAAAGCATCTTAATATTGTGAAAATGAATTCTTTCCGGAAAGCTCTTTATTTTTTTAAAATTTAAAAAATTTTTTTTATTAGTGAAACACCATGAGGTACAGTTATAGACTTACAAATTTTTGTGCTTGGGTTTCAGTTATACAAGGATCAAGTACCCATCCTTCCACCACCACGGGTCCCAGCATCCCTCCCACCAGAAAGCTCTTTAGATGTAGCCCAAGACCCCTGGGATTACCTTGTAATGTTTTATCAGTTTTTGGAGAGGAACAGTTGGAATTAGCAGTTTGACTACTGTTTATCAAGAGGGAAATATTTCCAGAGTACTTCGGTCTTCTTGGAACTACATTAAATATTTGCAATGAGCAAAGAACAGTTCCTATTGAAAATCTCCTGTTTAAGATATCTTTGATCAGAAAAAATTGTTCTTGCTTGCCTTTGGATATATATACCTTATAAATACATTGGAGTAGAGTGCCGTTCCTGTTGACCAAATGAGACAGAATATTTATGATTATCCTAGAAAGGTAATGCTTGTATTTTTCCCCATCACTTAAAAGATTAATAGCTAAATATTATTTCTCATTGTACTTAATCATAAGTAAAGGTGGAGTGCAAACTTTGGTTTAATTATTGCAGTTCTTTCATTGTGATTATCATATCAAATTACAGGTTCACATAGACATCTCTAGTTTTGGTGGAGCTTCAAAGAGTTGGAATATTGGTGTTAGCATGAATTACAATACTCTGGTTACTCTGCACTGCAGCACTGTCCTCCCATTGTTCATTGATTTGCTCAAGTGGGCACCAGTAACATCTCACAACAAATTGTGAGACTTGTTACTGTTTTTAGCATATTGAATATGTCACGGGTACCTTGCCAGGCTTTGCTCTGCAGGCGAGATACTCTCAGTATCTTGCCGGGCTCTCCGAGAGGGGCGGAGGAATCGAACCTGGGTCATCTGTGTGCAAGGCAAATGCCCTACCCGCTGTGCTATTTCTCCAGCCCAAATGGGTTACTATAAGTTACAAAAATATTGTTAGCATTTTCTGTTTTCTTAATTACTAAGGCAGTGCATAATAATTATAAGAAATTTGGGAAATTCAGGAAAAAATAATGGTAAATAACATTTATTTTAATATCTTTAGCCAGAGATAAATTTCAGTGAATAACCTTACAGGTTCTATTAAATGTGAATTCACTTTTTAAACCAAAAAAATCAATTTTTTGAGTACACATTATTTTACTACTTATTTTACTTGTTTCACTTAAATAAATAGTTATCGGAGTCAAAATATTCTTTTATGGGAAGGAGTAATAGTACAGACTGTAGAACCTTGCCTTGCGTGTGGCTGACCAGGGTTCAATTTGAGCACCCCACATATTCCCCTGAACTCCACCAGGAGTGATCCCTGAGCAGAGACTGCAGTAAGCCATGAATACTGCTGGGTGTGGCACGAAACAAAACACAATAAAAACTCCTTTACAATGCAACGTAAATGTTTTAACGTGAATTTGCTATCATTTATTTAGGGAGAAATTTTTATTGTTGAAAATTTAAGCTCTTCCCAGTAATTTTAAATGACTAATATAGCAGTTTGCTATTTATTTATTTATTTATTTGCTTTTGGGCCACACCTGGAGATGCTCAGGGCTTACCTCTGGTTCTGCTCTCAGGGATACTTCTGGTTGCTCAGAGGACCATATGCAGGGATTGAACCTGGGTCAGTTATCGCTCTAGACCATTGGCTTCTTGATAGTATTTTTTTTGGTTTTGTTTTAAAACCTGGCTATGTTCAGGACTTACCTCTGGCTTTGTGCTAAAAATCACTTCTGGCAAGGCATGTGGGACCATATATGGTGCGAGGTATCAAAACTAAGCCAGCTGTATATAAGGTAAGTTCTTCAAGCTTTGTGCTATCTCTCCAGTTACAATTTAATCATTTCGTATAAATATATCTATCTATATCTATTTATCTATATGTATCTTTGTTGGCTTAGGATAAAATTCAAAATTAAAAGGTATGCATATTTTAGCTATTTTTGACTGGCATTAATCAGTTGCCTTCCCAAAAGTTTGAGTAAGTTTCATTTTTATTAATTATGCCTGAGAATACCAGCAGCTTCTCTTTATTCAACACTAGCAATTTAAAAAGCTGCCAGTTTGGGCCAAGGAGGGGACTCAAGTGGTAGAGCACGTGGCATGAATGTGTGAGAAGCTGGGTTTGATCCCCAGAGCCATGTGACTCCAGAGCACTGCCACTTGTGTCTCTGGTGGCATTCCCGAACACTGCAGGGTGTGCCCCATCCAAAATCATCCTGTCAGTTTTACATGAAAAGTTTTATCTTCTATAATTTAAAAAAAATTCTTTGTGACAATAATATATGTATGTGTGAGGGGGTGTGGGAGTGGATTTTATTTTTTTTTTGGGGGGGGGGAAGGTGGCACACCCAGCAGTGCTCAGGGATTCTGCGCTACTCCTGGCTCTGCACTCAGTAATTACTCGTGTCAGTGCTCAAGGGACCATATGGGATGCTGGGCTTGAACTGGGGTCACGTGCGTAAAATAAGCACCCTGGCCACTCTGCTATCTCTCCGGCCCAAGAATTGTATTTTTTGTTATCTGTTAGTCTTTCTCACAATGGAGAAATTACTGGTGCCCACTTGAGCAAATCGATGAACAACGGGGAGGACAGTGCTAAAGTGCTACAGTTAATCTTTCATTTATCATGACTTTAGAGATTTAAAAAATGAGATTATGAGAGATCTTTACATAATAAAACTATTAGACCTGCGTCAAATTGCATTACAAAACAAAACAACTTTCTGAACAAATAAAAAATGCATTATAAATAATTTCTCCAGTTTATCACTTACATCCTCATTTTGGTTTTAGAGTCATGTTTTCGAATCTTTACCTGTTTTTCTCTACTTGCGTGTGTGTGTGTCTGTGTATATGTTTCTGTTTATTTGGTGCCAGGGACCCATGCTTGAAAGGCATATACTTTTATCACTAAGCCATAATCCCCGTTCCTAATCTATACCCTGATTTTTTAAAAAATATTTGGGCTCTTTCATTATTCTTAGTTACTGAGAACTAAATATAATGATTTTGTGTGTTTGTTAAGTGTTTTTCTCTTTGCCCAGTTAGTTTTAGTTTTTGGTAGTCCTATCATAATTATTACTGTTCTGTGTTGATACTTCTCTTCTGCTCTTATAACAAATATAGCCCAGTTAGGTTATGAGAGAAGATTCTGGAATAGTATGGGGTAGTTGCATAACACGTTTAATATAATTCACCTTTTAATTTATTGAGTGTTCAAGAATAATTTGCATTCTTGAACCACATGACTTGTAAAGAATGTTACATTAAGTGTAACTCATATGAGCACTAAAAGAGTTTTGGAAACAGTACTTTTCCACTCCAGTTTGAATATTTGTCATTGTTAAGGTTTGCATCAGTGTAAACTTTTAGTAGTAATTGTTAAGTGAGATTTATTTGATGTGGGTTTTCTTGAACAAAGAGTTTCAGTAAGCTAATGAACATTAATTGCTTTCTCATAAAATGTCAATCGATTAACTTAGTTCTTTATATTTGACTTACTGGAAACATTGTATTTTATTCTTACACTGTGATGTCAAAGATGAGATGAGATTTTGGCTATTGAAAGATTCATGCTGATTCTTTTATTTGTGTGCGTCTTTTTGGTTTTTTTTTTTAGGGGGGCATACTGATGCTGTGCTTAGTGCTACTTTCTCTGGATGTTCTTGGGAAGGGAAGGTACCAGAGAATCAAACCCAGGGCTCTTGCATGTAAAGCATGTGCTCCAGCAATTGACATCCATCCTATTCCCTGCCTCTTTATTCTTTCATAGTATTATTTTTAGGCTTGCAAAAATAATATAAACCTTCAAAGTGTTTAAACAGGACAAGCAATTATAATTTCTCTATATTTTTTAGTTCTTATGGTGTTTTTTCCCTTTGAAATTGATTAACAATTCAGTTAAGACTAATTGGATCTAATAAATGCATATATATGGTATTCCTTATTCTCATCTCCCAACTGGGACATAAAAATTTGCTAGTCTTACCTCTTTAAAATTGCTAGGCATGTATACACTTGCTTAAATGTCAAGCTTTTTACTGATCTGTTAAATCATAGGTATTAGAGAATGCACAGTTTCCAAAGTACTGCATTCTTTAGTAGTTTGGGATCATGGGGAGGAGAGGAGGGACTATTTTGGGAAATTATGAAACTAGATGGGTTTGGAGAGAAAAAAAATGTCCCATAAGTAAAGAATGTAGCATTTTACAAATCAATGGGACTTCTTAGAACTAAGTGTAGAAAAGCAAAGAATGGTTATGTGGGTGATAGAACCAGAGTACTGAAGTCAGTGAAGTCTTCCTAGCAGAATTCCACAAAGGAACACCCTTGTGGCAAGGTTGAAAAGAAGGAATAAGGACTCGGGGATGACTCTGTGGCAAAAGCGCCTACCTGTGAGGTATCAAGCATGAGACTGAGAATTTGATCCCTTGCATTGCTCACATGCCACATGCTCTGAGCATGACCAGGCAGCTCTGCTTTAGGGAATCCCAGAATTACAGCAGAGTGTGGGGTCTCTGTCATACTGCACACAAACCCTCTGATGGGCAGCAGCAACTGAGAATGTGTACACACTGTGTCCAGGAATGTGAGCTTTGGAGAACACATATGCAAGCACCACAGCTAAAGAAGGGGATCCCAGTGAGAACTTCATGGGATGTGTGAGAACTGTGTCAGATGTGCAGTCCCTAGTTAGCAGTACTGTGAAGTCTGTATGCAACCCCAATCATCACAGCAGCAAAAAGGAAATGAGAGAGTGGGAATGAACTAGTTAAGAAAGAACCAAGAGATTTGTCATTGAGAAGGTGATGAAACATCCATGATGAGTACCAAACACATAGGCTTCAGAAATAAATTGACAGTGAAGCAGTTGGAGGCAGTGGCAGTAGATTAGGTTACTAAATCAGAAAGTTAGTTACTCAATGAAGAATAAATAAGGAACGGAGTAGCGGGAGGGTGTTTGGAATCTAACAAAGCCTTCCAGTTTTTTTTTCCCAGTCCTCCATTTCCACCTCCCTTTCAAGAACAGTAAAATTCTGAAATACATTCTCAGTTTTCCGATTGATAAATATTTTGTTTGTGATAATATGTTATTGAGCCTCTGTGGGTAGCCAATGCTTTTAACATTCTTGTAATGTGTTTGTATCACCTACCTTTCGCAGTAGAGAAAGTGAAATTTAGAAAATTTAAGTAACTTGCTTGAGGATTAAAAAAAAAATTAATACCATGTTGCTTCTTTTATCTATTGAGTTGGGTTCATATATTTGTGGTGGAATATTAATAAAAATACCAGACTCATTCAGAAAGGAGGGGGAGAGAAACTCCACAAATATTTGTTATAACTTTGTTAACTGTCCTATCTATTAAATTTTTTTATAAAAGAAACCCTCCTTTTTTTTAAAAAAAAAAGTTCCTTCACACAGAAATATACATAATTTTTGAACAATTTACTTTTTGAAAAAAAAATTTGGGGGTTCACACCCTGTGGTTCATAGGATTTGGTGGCCAGGGGACCTTGCAGTGCTAGAATTGAACTATGGTCTCTTACATGCAAAGCATGTACTTCAGCTATTTCCCTTTGTGCCATCTCCCTGGCCCAACAATTTACTTTTATTTGGTGATAATTTTTTTTTTTGTTTATGATAATGATAAAGTTGGGCGAAGGGTGAGCTGATCAAAAAGAGGAGACATTGAGTACAATGGCTTTCCTTCTCTGTAGTTTCAAATTCTGCTATATGAAAATATGACTAATAGGTATCTTTGAGAGAAAGATACCATATGTACATACTTTTATAATCACTGTCACTGTCACTGTCCTCCCATTGTTCATCGATTTGCTTGAGCTGGCTCAGTAACATTGTGAGACTTGTTACTGTGTTTGGCATATCGAAAACATCACGGGTAGCTTGCCAGGCTTTGCCTGCGGGCAAGATACTCTCGGTAGCTTGCCGGGCTCTCTGAGAGGGGCGGAGGAATTGAACTCAGGTCGGCCATGTTGGCTGCGTGCAAGGAAACGGCCCTTACCCGCTGTGCTGCCGCTCCAGCCCACTTTTATAATAATATGTTAATTTCTCTACATTAATATTAGTTATCATTAGTCTCTTTTATGCCGAAGTATAAAAGAAAATTTAACATTGAGTATCATTAAGTTTATTACTATATGTAAAGTATAAAAGAAAATTACCATTATAGAAAGAAATGGTATATTTAAGTTCAGTATTATCCATGGTTTTAGGCACATCTTGAGGATCTTAAAATGTGGTAGATAAGGACCACTAAGAAAAAAAAAGTTGTTCTACTTGTTCTAGTCACTCTGAGAATTGCGAATACCTTACAGAAGTGTAGGTAGCACCTCAGAAAGGTAGTCTTTTTTTCTTCACAGAGATTGTATTGATTTGGTCACAAAATGGTAATCAGGATAGAAACCAGATTATAATGCTCCAGAATTTATTATTATATAGTGTGATTTATTGAATTTACCAGGAATTGGTTATTGATATAAGGTACAATCAGATGTTTAGTTTTCTATTATGATTAATTGTACTATTATATATCACTGTGTCACTGTCATCCCGTTGTTCATTGATTCACTTAAGTGGGTGCCAGTAATGTCTCTATTCGTCCCAGCCCTGAGATTTTAGCAGCCTCTCCTTACTCGTCTTTCCCAGCAATTGGAGGCTCTTTCAGGGTAAGGGGGATGAGACCTGTTAAAAGTTACTGGTTTTGGTATATCGAATACGCCACGAGGAGCTCAGCAGGCTTTGCCCGTGTGGGCGGGATACTATTGGTAGCTTGCCGGGCTCTCCAAGAGGTATATATATATATATATATATATATATATATATTTATATGCCACCCTCGAGAACATCATGCTACGACTGGAATGGGAAGGAATGGGAGTGAAGATAGATGGTCGGCAACTACACCACCTCCGCTTTGCTGATGACATCATTCTAATAACACCAAACATCAGCCAAGCGGCACAAATGCTAACCGACTTCAACCATGAGTGTGGAAAGGTTGGATTACAACTGAATCTCACAAAGACAATGTTCATGAAAAACAGTCTTGTTCCTGATGCTCCATTCACTCTCAACGGAACCACCATCTCCAAATGCAAGAGTTATATATACCTAGGTCGAGAAATCAACATGAAGAATGACCTGGCACCTGAGTTGCGCAGGAGAAAGAGAGTGGCTTGGAATGCCTTCAAGAGCGTTGAAGAAATAACTAAGAGGACAAAAAACCTCCAACTCTGAGCACATCTCTTCAACTCCACTGTTCTTCCTGCATTAACATATGCCTCAGAGACCCGGGCCCTACGAAAACAGGATGAGAACGCTATTCGGGTCTCTCAAAGAGGAATTGAAAGAGCTATGCTTGGAGTATCACGCTTCACTCAAATGAGAGATAGAATCCACAGTTCTGATCTCCGTCAATGCTCAAGAATCAGGGACACTGTCTCATTTGCCAAGGCATCAAAAATCAGATGGACTGGACACGTACTGAGGTTTACAGATGACTGCTGGACTAGAGCCATTACTGACAGGATTCCATGGGATGTCAAAAGATCGCGTGGATGCCCACCTACAAGATGGTCGGTCATACTTCTTCGTCAAGACCCTAAATGATTGGTTTGAGGCTCTGCATGTTCCTAGAACGAGCAGATGCCATTGGGCTATGCTACCATGCAACAGGGATGAATGGAGACGTTACTGGCACCCACTAGAGTAAATCGATGAATAACGGGGTATCAAGTGATCAAGTGATATTTATATATTTATATTTATTATATTTAGAAATATGAATTTAATTATATATAAATAATTATTTATATATAATTTATATAAATTATTATTTATATATAAATTATAAAATATAATTATTTATATATAAATTAAAGGCCTTTTACCTTTATATAAATTATAAATTTATAAATATATATTTATATATTTATGTATGAATGAGACCAGTTGTAGTTACTGTATTTATGTATATATTTCTCTCTGTGATTTGTTGCCTACTATTATATATACCATATCATAAATCCTTTCTTAAGACATAAGGCACCAGGTAATTGAAAAATGGTTGGATTGCCTTAGATTTAAACTATTATCTACCTCCTAATTTTGGCCCACACCTGGCAGTGCTCTGGAGTCACTGCTTGCTGTGCTCTGAGGACCATGTGGAACTGGGACTGAATCTAGGTCTCTTGTATACAAAGTATGTGTCCCAGCCTATCGAACTACATCTTTGGCTCCAAACATTCTTTTTCATTTTTTTAACTTTTAAAACTAGCTTACTTTTGTTGAAACAGGAAAAATATTTTTCAGAAAATGAATTTATTTCGATAATTTTTAAAGATTAAATGCCAGTTTATTAAAATAACAGTATTATTTTACATCACCTTCTTGTTGTAGTAATATTGCATTATAGCATTATAACATTTTCAGATGTTTATTATTGAAAAGCATCATGTGAAAATGTATTATGTTAAACTCACCAGTAAAAGCCTTATTTTGTCCTTCACTGTACATTTGTGTCTTTTATCCCAAATTTATCTTTTCCCCTTTTCCCTTTCTTTCTGATAACCCTATTTAGCCATATAGAGCAAAAGTTATTTTGGGTTTTATAGAACTTCATCTGTACATTTCCTCTATATTCCACATATGTGTGAAAAATCTTGTGCTGTTTGTTTTTCACACTTGGCTCTATTTCATTAAACATGATGTCCTCTAGGTCTATCCTTATTAATTGCAGATCTTCATCTTTTTTAAAATAACTGGATAATACTCTATAATGACACTGGACTACTATAAACATAGTATTACACCTTTATCATTCACAGATGACCCTAAATATTCTTTTTTTAAAAAAAATTTTTATTTATTTATTTTTTATTAGTGAGACACCATGAGGTACAGTTGTAGACTTACAAACTTTCGTGTTTGGGTTTCAGTTATACAATGATCAAGTACCCATCCCTCCACCAGTGCCCATTCTCCACCACCAGTGAACCCAGTTGCCCTCCCCCCCGCCCCCCCAGCCTATCCCCCACCTCCATGGCAGGGCATTCCTTTTTGCTCTCTCTTTCCTTTAAGGTGTTGTGGTTTGCAATAGAGGTATTGCGTGGCCATCGTGTTTGGTCTATAGTTTGCTTTCAGCATACGTCTTGCATCCTGAGGAAAGTCCTCCAAACACCCTTTACTTGGTGTTCCCTTCTCTATCTGAGCTGTCTTTTCCCCCAGCATGTGCTGCCGGTTTCCAAGCCATGGAGCAGATCTCCTGTTACTTACTTCAACTATTCTTGAGTGTTCATCTCCCATTCTGTTACTTTATATTCCCCAGACGAGTGCAGTCTTTCTATGTCTGTCCTTCTCTTTCTGACTCATTTCACTTAGCATGATACTTTTATGTAGAACCACTTGTTTGCAAATTTCATAACTTCATTCTTTCTAACTACTGGATAATATTCCATTGTGTAGATGTACCAAAGTTTCCTTAACCAGTCATCCGTTCTTGGGCTCTCGGGTTTTTTCCAGATTTTGACCATTGTGAACAGTGCAGCAATGAACATACAAGTGTACATGTCATTTCGACTATACGTTTTTGCCTCTCTGGGATATATTCCCAGGAGTGGTATTGCTGATGACTCTAAACATTCTTATAGTACTTTGGGAAGAACCAAGATAGAAATTTTCTGTTTGTATAGTTTTGTTTTTGTAGCCATGGCTGAATGTGCTCAGGGCTTATTCCTGGCTCTGGGCTCAGAATATCTGGTGGTGCTTAGGGGACCATATGGGGTGCTGGGGACTGAACCCTGGTTGGCAACATGCAAGGCAAGTGCCTCACCCCAAAATTTCTTGAATTGAATCTCATATTCAGCAGCAAAGTTACATTTTGTTGGTATTAGTTTGATTTGGTATTACTGAAAAGTTTATTTTAGAAATGATCCTATAATTCAGTCTTTGTTAAGAAAAATAGACTGACTCTACTTAAGAGGATCATACTGAACTATTAATTTAATTTAATTTAATTTAATTGTGGGAGCAGCTTCCCAAGAAGTGCTCAGAAAATTCGGCCCCCTGCATCCTCACTGGATATTATCACCAGATATTATCGGTTAATACCCAATGCAAGGGCAATGTCAGTACAAGGGCCCAAGGATACACTGTTGCTTGGGCCCCAGTGCCAAGGATATTGTGGGCTACCCCTGTGGTGCTGGGTGGCCTATAGGGTCACACCCAATATCCCCAGGTGTCTCCAGAGCTACCCTTTGCTATGCACAGGGGACCATGTGGTACTGGGAGTTGAACCTAGGTCACCTGCTTGTGAAGTATGTCCCTCTTGTTCACTATATCCTGTTTTTGTTTATGGGCCACTCCTGGCTGTGCTGCAGAGCTCAAGGCTCTGCACTCAGGGATCACTCCTGGTGGGGCTTGGGTGACCATATGAGGTGCTGGGGATTGAACCTGGATCAGCTGTGTTTAAGGCAAGTGCCCTACCCTCTATACTATCTTTTCAGGTGAAGAATACATTGTATTCTTTCTTAACCAAGAAAAACAACTACATTAGTAAGCTCCACTGAATATCTGTTTTAGAAGAATCAAATAGAATTTTGTAGTATAGTCAGGACCTGTTGCTTTTATTATTTTGGCTCAATTAGTACACATTACAATCATTAACTCTGTTTACTGGCATTTTGTCATTGCTTCCTTCCTTTGCCACCACCATTTTCTAATTGAACATCTGAGCCTCCATTGACAGGCTTCATTAACGGGTAAGAATCTCTTTCTAGTTTAATAAAGGGCAATGACTCATCCTAAGACATCAACCACACCCACTAAACGAGCAGAATTTTGTGTTTAACATTTGTCTCTTCCTTTGTTTTAGTAGGGAAAACTGCCTCTTAAAATTCAAAAAGCATTAAATGAATGTGAAATGTTGAAGGAATTGTGTTTTGGGAAATATTTATGTATGCTATTATTTGGGGGAATGAGAGGAAAAGGAGGGTAACTAGTCATTTTGTTAAATGGCTGCACAGTTATGTTTACATTGGGTTTTCTTTTACATTTTTCCTCATAGCATTTATTTTTATTAATTTATATTATTTGCTTATACTTTTATTTGCCTTGATTTGTATTGAGATAGATTAAGGAATGTTCACTATTTTTTTTCATTTATTTATTGAATCACTGTGAGAATGGTTACAAAGCTTTCAGGTTTAAGTCTCGGTCATACAATGATCAAACGCCCATCTCTTCACCAGTGCACATTTTAACCACCAAGAACCCCAATATATCTCCCATCCCACCCCTTCTCCTGCCTGTGAGGCAGATGATTTCCACTTAACTCTCTCTCTACATTCATTATTTCTACAAAAGATGCACCATTATTTTTATTTGGAATTTTCCTTCAATAATCAGACTTGCTGAAAAGGCATCGTTAAATAATTTGTTTTCTATTGCTGGTTATGAAGAGCATATGATGTTGTGCAGCCACAATAGCAGTTGTGCAAATTTAGATTTCTGATATTTTACTAATTAAGTCTGGAGGGATTTCTGCCAAAAGCCACTGGGTTCTGAATTGGGTCCATGTGCCTCTGGGGCCATGTCCTTGACGGAGAGCTGCTTATGGGGGGGGGGGGGCAACTTGTGGTCTTGGTGGAGCAGGAAGGATGGGCTGGTTCCACCCCCCCATCCCTTGAGGCTGCAGTTGCCCCGTCACTGCCGGCTCATACCTGGCTGTCCAATAGGCTCTGAGGCAGCAGCCACCGTGCCGTGAGTGGGGGGGGGGGGGGGGGGTGGGGGGTGGGGGGGGGAGGGTAGAGGAATGTTCATGTCTACTTTGTTTTTATATATACTACTTTTCACCTCTTGATGGAAAACCTCATCTCAGGCACAAGGTCATACTCAGTTTTGTAAACCTGGTTTTCTAGAACATAGTAGACTGCTAATAGTTTGTGAAGTAAAGATGGATATTTTAGCCCCTTTAGTACAAGAAAAGGACTGTAGCACTGTAGCACTGTCCTCCCGTTGTTCATCGATTTGGGGGCCAGTATGTCTCCATTGTGAGACTTGTTACTGTGTTTGGCATATCGAATACATCACGGGTAGTTTCCTAGGCTTTGCCGTGCAGGCGAGATACTCTCGGTAGCTTGCTGGGCTCTCCAAGAGAGGCGCAGAAATAGAACTCAGGTCTGCCGGTTTGGCCGAGTGCAAGGAAAATGCCCTACCAGCTGTGCTATCTCCAGATAAATTGCTACAGTCTTAGCTTGTTACCTTTTTTGCTGATGTTTGGGCTGCATTGTGAATCCTGTACCTTCACCCCCCAGGCAGAGGTTGAAGTCCCAATCCTAAGTACCTCATAACAGTATTTGGAGATACAATCTTTATAGAGGTAATTAAGGTAAAGTGAGGTAGGTAATTAGAGCATGCTCAAATTAATATGACTCGTGTTCTTGTAAGAAGAGGAAACTGGAACTTGACTTGTAGAGACTGAAGACACAAGAGAAGATGGCTGAAAGCCAAGGAGAAAGGCCTGAAACAGATCTGTTCCCTATGGCTCTCAGAAGGAACCAAGCTTATTGACGTCTTGATCTCAGTCTTTCAGTTTCCAGCACTGTGAGAAAATAAATTTCTGTTGTTTTCAAGTCTCCCAGTTTGTGACACTTTGTAATGGCAACACTAGTAAATTAGTGTAAGTGGTATACATGCTTGGATGTGACACAATCTTAACCTACCTGTAATTTGCCTATTCCCAAGGAAGTTTCTCAAGGTTAGTGCCAAGGTTAAAACCTTTTTGTTTCACATGTCAAGATATGGAAGAGAAAATCTGGATGGAGAAAGTAGTTACTATTCCTGTCCTTCTATGCTGCTGCCCCCTCCCCTGCTGTAGGCAATGGCAAGCAGCTGGCTAATTCTTTAACTGAATTTGTTTGGTTTGGCAAGGACAAAGAGTTTATGGTGTGTTTGTTTTCTAATGTGTTTGAGAGCCTCTGGCAACAGACCTGGTTGCCTTTTCACTCTAAAAAAATGCAAGAGGAAAACTGGATAAAAAAAGACTTTTTATTTAAAAATTAACTTTTGGCTACAAACAGCAGTGCTCAGGGCTGACTCCTGACTTGTATTCAGGTATCACTCCTGGCAGTACCTGGGGGACCATATGTGGTGCTGGGGATGGAACCAGGATCCACTGTGGGCAGGGCAAATGTCTTACCCATTGTCTTCCTTTCTGTCAATACTTTAAAATATGAAGTTAATTTGAGTTAATCACATGTATGTAATCTTAGCAACGTTCTTTTTTTCTGTTTTCTGAGAACACGGCAGTGTGTTTTTTGACTCATACTTACTGCTTTGATAGTTGTCATACTCTGATTATCAACCAGCCAGACTAGCTCCCATAGTTATTTTTAGCATCTTTTCAAATTATTTGATTTAGCCACAAGCTAAATATATATTCTTTTGTATGTTTTAATTGGGTCATATGAAAAATAATGTTGTGTTTAGTTAACCTTCTTTGTAGTATTTTTTTATTGAAAGAAAATCTTGAACATATACCAAAGTAGAACACTTTTCCACCCAGATTTTGGAAAGAGACAACCTAAACTAAATTAACATGAGAACTGAATAGAAGCCTTAGTAGTCCTAGAGTTAAAAATAAAGGAAAAACATGTTTGCCATAAAGCAAAGCAAAACAAAATAAACAGAAACCTTCAGTTTATGGCAAACTGAATATATATCAAAGGTACCAATTCATAGTAGCGGAAAACAATTCAGTAAGTGGCATTTGTATAGTTAGATACTCTTTTGGGGGAGAAAAGGTTCATTTCACACCTCCTCTGTATGTATTTCTGCCTGTATGTTTGTGTGTTTATGTGTGTGTGCAATTAAGCATATGTTTGTGATTAAAGCATATAGATGTATTAAAGATCTGTCACATAAAAAAAAATTGTGTCGTAGGGGAGATAGCTCAGTGAGTCACATGCTCTGTTATGCAGGAATACCAGGCTTGATTCCTGGCATCACTGGGAGTGACTCCTGATTACCAAGTTAGAAATAGTCTCCAGCATTGCTGGGTGAGGCCCCCAAACTAAAGATCAATGAAATGAAATAAAAATAAAAAAGTAAGTTTTTAAAAATCAGTTATAATTCTGGAGGAAAATGTTGGAAAAAAATGTCACAAAACCAAATTCAGTATAGGTAGAGAAACATTATCAGACTTGATTCCATATATTTAGAACTTCTTTAATAAAATGTACTGCCCCCAAAATTCTAAAAATTAGAAAAATATTTACATTTAAAAATGATAGTTTTTAGAGGCTAGAGAGAGAGTACAATGAGTAGGGCCCTTGCTTTGTACATGGCTGATCCCAGTTCATCCCAGCTCCTGTCAGTGGAGAATCAGGTTTTTTAAATTTTTTGTTTCAATCATAGTACAGTATGACTTTTCTATCAGTGGTGTATTCTCTTAAACCAAGGTATTAAAAGAAATTTGCAAAATTGTGAAACTCTGCTCCTCTTCTCAGTAATTCTTTGAATAGGAAAGTGTCACATTTAATAAAAATGTTATTCATGTTGATATAATGGGTTTATAACTATAATGAATATTTATAATTTTACTAAAACCACAAGTAGCACTGTCCTCCCATTGTTCATCAGTTTGCTCGATGAGGCACCAGTAACGTCTCAAAACAAATTGTGAGACTTGTTACTGTTTTTGGCATATTGACTACGTCACAGGTAGCTTGCTAGGGCCTGCAGGCAAGATACTCTTGGTAGCTTGCTGGGCTCTCTGAAGAGGGCCAGAGGAATCAAACCTGGGTCGGCCATGTCAGCCATGTGCAAGGCAAATGCCTTACCCGCGGTGCTATCGCTCCAGCCCCTGTGTGTGTAATAAATACTAAATATAAAATAAAAATATTTTTTAAGAGTAGAGTTTTGAGCTGTGCTTATATAGCATATGCATAGAAAAAAAACGGAAATAACTCAGTAAAATAAGTTGTGTGTTGTACTGTGTTTTGCAGATGCAGTTATAATTCTATCCTGACAATATCAACCCATCTACTTGATCAGTATAGGCTGTTCCCCCGGGCTAGGTTGTAAGAAAACTGAGAAATAAAAGGAAGATTCAGTAGAGATAAAAACATAGCCAAGAAAGGCATGGTATGTTTTGGAGAGTACAGAAAAAACTTGGGGAATTATGGTTTGTCATAGGTGGATTTTGATGTTGAAAGCCTGATAAATAAGATGTAGGAAACTGCCACACACAGCATCTTTGAGAAGAAAAATGGTGTTTGAGAAAGTTTAGTCTCGCACTAGTGCTCTGAAAAAAGACACAGGAACAGAAAGACTGTGAGAAGTGAGTGTGTAGGGACAAATAAAGGCCCCTGCTGAGCATGTTGCGCAGAGGGAAGCAGAGCAGATGGTAAATTTGAGGGGCATTGTGAAGGATGAGATTTGTCCTTTTATTCAACAAACACTTATTAAATACGTGCATATGTGTTTATGTTATATATGGATGGAATTTTTTCTATAATTACTGCTTTGTTTTAAACGTTACAAATTATGTACATGGGTGGTAAAGTTTTGACTATTTCCCTTTTTATAATTAAAAAATGATCCTATAGATCTTTATAAAATGAAACATTGTTTCCTTGCTTTTACAATATAGTTTGTACTATTTGATTTAACAAATTAAAATATAACACTTAATCATGCATATGAGAAATCTTCTAGGAAGCAAATGGAAGTTTCTAAATTTGAAGACTGTTTTGTAAGTAAGCTCTTGCATTTATATTCTTGAATCATTAAGAATGTTCTGGTCACTGTCTCTGTTACTGTCCTCCTGTTGTTCATCAATTTTGCTTGATCGGGCCCAGTAACATTGTGAGACTTGTTACTGTATTTGGCATATCAAATACGTCATGGGTAGCTTGCCAGGCTTTGCCGTGCGGGCGAGATACTCACAGTAGCTTGCCAGGCTCTCCGAGAGGGGCAGAGAAAACTCAGGTTGGCCATGTCGGCCGCATGCAAGGCAGATGCCCTACCCGCTGTGTCCTGGTATATCAAAAGAATGCTTTTTCTCTGTAATCTGGTAAGGTCAACCATCATCTTGTGCTGTACTTTAAATATCTTATAAATATGATTTCTACAATAAACAGTGCTTCAAGTACAGTGCTTAAGGTACAAAATTAAACTAAAAAATAAATTCAGGATCTTCGTCTCTGGTACAAACCAATGAATGAGTTAAAGTATATGTACTTCTATTCAACGAGTAATGTTAGTAATTCTTTTCGGTGAAAGGAGCATCTTTTTTTTAGTAAAAGAGTAATACATAATATATATATTTTTAGTGAAGCAAGACAGTTTTTTTAAAATTAATTTATCTATTTATTGAATCACTGTGGGAAAAGTTACAAAACTTTCAGGTTTAAGTCTCAGTCATGCAATCTTCAAACACATTTCCCTTCACCAGTACTTATTTTTTACCACCAAGAACCCCAATATACCGCCCCCAACCCTCCCAATGCCTGTGAGGCAGATGAATTCTAGTTAATACTCTATCTACTTTGATTAGATTCATTGTTTCGACAAAAGAGAAGCAAGACAGTTTTAATTGAAAGAAATTTAGAGAAATGTGAGGGGAGAGAAAGAGCTGTTTTAAAGAGAGAACACAGGCTCCTAAGGAGGGAAAAAGTCTACATAATAATTTTCATCTTGAAATGTAAATATTTTAGGCAGAGTGGAATAGTGGAGGCAAATGGTAATAAACAATCTATATTTTAAACAACTAAACCTTAGTTTAAATGGGAAAGTTAAGAAAATTTCACCTAATTTGTGCTGAGTTCATTTATAGCAAGCATAAAATCTTCTTATCTTCATTGCTGTATATTATTTCATTATTTTTGTTATTTCCTTCAGTACCTATGAGAGCCCAAACTTTCACTGATTTAATTTCATTGAAATTATTGTATCCCTGGTGTTGTCATCCAAGATAGTCATTAGATTCTTTGCTATAGTTCAAGTATTTTCACTTCTTTCCTCCTTGATATTTTTCTTGTTATCTATTTCAGGTATTTCAGTTTATTTCATTATCCTACCTGGAATTTTGTTCAGCATAAATTTCAATTCCCTCTTCATATTAAATACATGATTTTTACCATGGATATTTAGTTAGTTTAGGGCTTCTTAAACTTACTCTATGACATTACTCCTGTGAATAATGATTCCCCAACATGTCTTGTGGGTATATATTCTCCGCCTCCCCCTTTCATATCTGTGGTGTTCAGTGCTATGTACTCAAGAATCACTTCTGGAGGGGATGGAAGGACCTTTTGAGGTGTCTGGGATCAAACCCAGATCAGGCACATGCCCTACCCATTGTACTATCTCTGCAGCCCTGGGTCACTGTCACTGTTACTGTCCTCCTGTTGTTCATTGATTTGCTCGAGCAGGCCCAGTAACATCTCTATTGTGACACTTGTTGTTACTATGTTTGACATATTGAATACATCACTAGGAGCTTGCCAGGCTTTGCTGTACAGGCGAGATACTCTTGTTAGCTTGCCGGGCTCTCTGAGAGGGGCAGAGGAATCGAATCCGGTTTGGCCGGGTTGGCTGCGTGCAAGGCAAATGCCCTACCCACTGGGTTATCACTTCAGCCCATAGCCCTGGGTATTAAAAACAAAACAAGGAGCTGGAGCAGTAGCACAGTGGGTAGGATGCTAGCCTTGCATGATGCCAACTTGGGTTTGATCCATGGCATCCCATGTAGATCCTCAAGCCTGCCAGCATTGATTCCTGAGTGTAGATCCAGGAATAACTCCTGAGCATTGCCATTGCTGGCTGAGCCCTCCAAAAAAAGCCAAACCCAAACAAAACAGGGGTCCTGGGATGCCATCAGTTGTAGAGCACTTGCCCTGTATGTGTGAATCCCTGGGTTTGATTCCTGGCATTGCCAGAAGAACCTCCCCAACCCCCCAAAAAGGAAAAAATAAAATAACTAAATTTAATCTCTGTTTATTCTGGGAGAAGTCATTTATTGTTACTAATAAGTCCTTATACATGGAGAACCACAATATTTCTCTAGCTGCGATTCTACTTTTTCTTTACTACAAAATTCCTTGTACTCTAGATGACTTTTGTTGCATTTAATGATGTCAGCTACCATGGATGCTTTATTAAAAACTTGGAATAGGGTTGGAGAGATAGTACAACAGGAGGTAGGGCACTTGTCTTGGACATGGCTGAGCCAGATTCAGTCCCTGGCATTGCCAGGAGTGATTCCTAATCTCAGAGCCAGCAGTAAGCCCTGAGCAGAGTCAGGCATCCCCCTCAAACCAAGATAATCAATAAATATTCAGAATGGAATTTAGGTATCAAATTAACAGTGAAAGGTTTATTCATTTATTCACTGGGTACATTTTTATATGTCTGTTATATTTGAGCCTATTAAATAAAGCTAAATTGTAATTTAGACTTTAAAAAAATGTATTGGGAAAATACATGATAAAAGTGACCTAGTTTGAAAGCAGTTTGTATACGAAGAATATGGAATTTATTCTGAACTTCGTGTGAACCTCATATTTACTCTCAGCCTCATATGAACTCTTTCTGTGAGACTTGATTGCTAAGGAAAGTTATAAAATCTTAGGTTTTCTTCATGGAAATGTGTCCTATGATACTACTTATTAAATTTATTTTGGGATATTACAGTTGTAGAAGATATTAGATAATGTTCTCCAATTCTCCCCAGTGCAAAGCCCCTTCTAAATAGACTTGTGTCTATAACCTTGTGTCCGTAACCTTGGCCTCAACTGCTGAGCTAAGATAAGACTTCTGTCCCAGGGATGGCCAGTCATACTGAGTAGTGATTGACAGTCAGGATCAAAATAAGGAACTGATGCTGTCAGAGAATTATTTAAGGAACTTCAGTTTGAGAGATCCAGATGTGATACAGAGGAAAGGGTGTGCCTAGAGCAGAAAGGTCCTGCTGGTTAGGACTGGAATAGCTATTATGTGCCCTAGGCAATGTGAATTAGAAACCCTTCCCTCAAACAGAGGACTTGTTTCAAGTGTGTCTCTGAGCAATGCAAAGAAATCACTATTGGTGGGCTGCCCTTTAGAAGATAGGGACCTAAATTTTAGTTGCTAGTTTTTAGATCTTGTTTCCTTAAGTCTCCTTTGTGCTACAGTTCCTGCTCCATGATTTCTTCAAGATTATTTGCAAATACAACCCCTCCCCCACCCCCACCCCCACTTTCTGTAACTCAGGCGGTACACTCCCAAAAAATGTCTAACACAGTAATAACTTTACTAACCTTGTTTTTGAATAATGTACTTTTGTACAGGGCTGTAGAATGAGTCACGGTCACAGTCACGGTCCTCCTGTTGTTCATCGGTTTGCTTGAGCAGGCCCAGTAACGTCTCCATTGGAGACTTTGTTGTTACTGTGTTTGGCATATCGAATACATCACGGGTAGCTTGCCAGGCTCTGCCATGCGGGCGAGATACTCTCAGTAGCTTGCCGGGCTCTCAGAGAGGGGCGGAGGAATCGAACTCGGGTCAGCCATGTTGGCTGCGTGCAAGCATACTCCCTACCACTGTGCTGAGTGTGTCATTTAAAAGATCTTATGCCTTGTACGCAGCTGACCCAAGTTCAATACACATCACCGCATATGCCCCCCCGCCCCCACTGCCCCCCTCCCTGCCAAGCACTGCTAAGAGTAATCATTGAGCAAAGAGCTAGGAGTAATGTAATTAGTAAAGTAATTAGTAAAGTAATTAGTAAAAATACCTATGCACTGCCAGGTATGGTCTCCAAACAAAAAAAATAAAAGGTTTTATATTACTATAAAGCAGAAAATCAAGGTCAAACTTTAGTTTTTCTTGCTGAAAATTTAAGTGAAACATTTAAACATCTCAGGAAAATGCCAAGTTATTGACATCAGAATATGTATAAAATAAGATTTCTTAAACCTTATGAACAAAACCACCTTTTTGATAATAGAGTGCTAGTGGTGATAGCTATAACATTATGTAGACTCTCTTTATTAACAGTTTTATTAGGATAGTTTTGTCATTGAGTTTTCTTTATTCTATGATAATGGACTTTCCCAAACTTTGAAGTCTAGTCAATGATTTTACAACAATAGGAGAAAGACTGTCCATCAGCAGAATGCAATCACATTGATTAGCCCTTCATAGATTCTGAGGTATTAACAATAGGTAATGCTACAAACTTTCAGAGAAAAATCTATTTGTCAGGGACTATGTCTTGATCAATCTACTATTCTCTGTTAGAATCTAGTAGATACTTTGCACTGAAAAGGCATGCCCAAAATGTTTCACACCATGGTGTTTTAGTTATGTCTTGCTGACAAACTTTCCCCAAACTCGTGGCTTCACACAGTAAATATGTTTTCTCTCATAAATATGAGGTTGTTTATATTTGATTGAACGCATTTTAATGGTATTTCAGCATTCTTTCTATGCATATATTTTCCATTACTGGTAAGTTTTATAATTTCTTATTTTTTATTCTTCTGTTTGGAGTACTTTTAGAGCACATGTTTTTTTTGTTGTTGTTGTTGTTCCTTTTTTTTAACTCTATGTTGTTGAGTGCAACTGTGGTCATCTGGGGCTCTGACTTGCCTTGGGATATTCAAAATGACTTGGTCACATGAACAGTTTTTGGTTCTGACTCTGGTTGGATCATATGGAGCTTTCATTCTTTTCCAGCCTTTCAAGGTGGTTTATTTAATTTTTTTAAAATGTAGGAGTACTGCTATTTGGGCTGGAGCAATAGCACAGCGGTAGGGCGTTTGCCTTGCACGCAGCCAACATGGCCGACCCGCGTTCGATTCCTCCGCCCCTCTCGGAGAGCCCGGCAAGCTACTGAGAGTATCTCGCCCGCACGGCAGAGCCTGGCAAGCTACCCGTGATGTATTCGATATGCCAAACACAGTAACAACAAAGTCTCCAATGGAGATGTTACTGGGCCCGCTCAAGCAAATCGATGAACAATGGAAGGACAGTGACAGTGACTGCTATTTATTCAGCCATTGATTAAGCTGATTGAATTTGGCATGAACTCCACATTACTTATTTTTTTATTCAGAATGTTAATTTTATTTTATTATTATTATTTTTTAATCACCGTGAGATACAGTTTCAAAACTTTCCTGTTTGAGTTTCAGTCATACAATGATTCAGTTACACACCCAACCCTCCACCTGTGCACATCTTCTACCACCAAGAACTCCAATATCCCCCCCCCCCCCCCCACCAATCCCACTTCTTTCCCTGCCTCTATGGCAGACAGGCTCCTCCATACTCTTTTTTTGTATTGCTTGTTATAAATAGCATAAGATGTTTTGTGGCCATGAGAGCAACCGCACCCTGCTGGTACTCCAAAATTCCAGATAATTATGGTCTGGAGAAGTCTCTGCAGTGAGCTGCTCTGTTGGGAGATTTTTTTGTGTGTCTCTGGATGATGACCGTTAAGAACTAAGTAGCAGCCAGAGGCAGTTTGTGGGCATGACCTCCAGGGTCCCATGTGGATGGAGAGGGGGAATGAGAGGAATGGGCCCATCCCCTATCCCTTGAGGCCTGGAGTTTTCTTGCTGTCATTGATCCAGCACTTCTTGTTGGGTTCTGGAAGTTGGCGGCTGCTGGGCTTTTTAGGGGGCAGGTGGAGGCAGGATGCCTACTCTTTCTGAGGCACCCTGGTGAAGTGTGCCTGGCTTAAAGTTAGGAGGCATCTCTGCAGGAGCTGCTTGGTTCGGAGATTCTTTTGTGTGTCTCTGGATCATGGCCCTTGTTTCCATCTTTTCCAGAGAAATAAACTATTGGCATATGCCCTGCAGGGTGCGCCCACTCGCCTGCAGTGCACCCTAACTGTGGTTTTGATCTCTTTTGAGATTTGTGGGTCTCCGAATTAAGGCCAATAAATGAACTTGTATAGCTGAGCCAGAGGTCGTTAGTGGGTGTGGCTCCCACACACCTAAATTTTGGCTGTTTAATTTATTGGTAAACTTGGCTCCAAGTTGTTGGGGTCCTGCCAAAGGTATAGCGGCAATTTTGGGGTATTGGAAGCCTAAAGTCACCATCAGACTGCTGGTGCACTCACCCCGCAGGTATAGGTTGACCTGCTGCTGGCACCATATCCCGCTTTCAAGGTGGTTTGGACTTTGTATAAAATGAGGCTGATTTCCAAATGTCTCAAATTGCACACTACAGATTGCTTTGGACCTAGACTCCAAAATTCACAGCTGTGTGTTTGCTACTCCTCTCTCTTCTGATCAAAGTAAGTCATAAAGCAACTCCAGATATTAAAATGTTGACAAATAGCTTTTTTTTTTTCTAACTTCTGGTATCAGGGTTCGAATCAGATTTTCTTTTCCTAGATAAAATTTTCTTTTCCTAGATATATTCTTCCTAAAACATCTTCCTGATATTTTGGGAAGAATAGGAAGATGGAAATAGCTTTTCCAACAATATACACTCACTTGATTAACACCTTGCCCTCCAAACATGGTTTTACTTGTCCTTAGCAGTAGGCAAAAGGTACTTTAAGCATATACCTGAGTGAAAATCTCTGCTTGGACTGGCATGTGGCTCAGTTACGTGGTGGGTAAATCATGTTGCTTGTATGTACAAGGCCCTAAGTTCTATCCTGGCATCACATACTGCCCCTCTCACCCTCCTACCAGCGTTGCCAAATTTAATCTTGGTGGCCTTCAGATACTGCAGGGAATAATCCCTTCTCACCCACCAATACAAACAAAACCCAACATTCTGCTCCAGTTCTTGTAACTTGATATTTGTTTTATGGCTTATGGGGGAAATAGCCCTAAGTTGGGTTTTTAGAAAGACATCTCATACTTCTCTCTCTGACCCTATAAATTATATTCCTTCTTCCTGAGCTGTAGGAAGTACTTGGTAACACAGGTAAGCAGTGAGGCCTTTTCAAGCAATATGCTGGTGCCCTATTCTTGCATAAAACTCCAGTTAATCATTCAGTTTCAAAGGTATAAAATCTCTGAGATCAAGTTAACTTTTATTCCCTAACATTTCCTTTTGCTGTCTTTTCCTGAAAGTCAGTTAACATCTTGATCATCTTCTGGTGGCAAGATTTTTACTTTACTTCTGCAGTGACCCTCTTTTGTGGGACAGAAGTTTAGGACATCGTGATATGTCACAATCCATTTATGGAAATTTAGTTGCTCTATAAGTTTATAGAAACTTGATTTTTAGAATGACATATAAAGCAAATGGTTATGAAAGATTTGGTAGTAGTTTATAGTTTATAGTAGTTTATAGTTTGTAGTAGTTCATTTTCATTTCATTTCATTTCATCATCCTGTTAATCGTCGATTGCCTCGAGCAGGCCCCAGTAACGTCTCTTTCATCCTAGCCCTGAGATTATATTCACGGCTCTTTAGGAGAATGAGACCCATCATTGTTACTGGTATTTGGCATATTTGGTAGGCCACGGGGAGTTTGCCAGACTCTGCCCTGTGGGCAGGCTACATTCGATAGCCTGCAAGTTTGTCCAAAGTAGGAATGAGATAATAAGATGTCGCGCGGCCGCAAATGCGGCCGTGTGGTTCCGGGATCTGGATTTTATAGTCTCTGAGTCTTGGCCGCTGATGGGATTACACGGCGCCAGGGGGCCAGGTGGTGGGTGTGACCCCCGCCTACTGTAATTTGGAGGATCTGGGTGGAAGATGCTCGACTCCAATTCGAGTAGGCTTGGAGGTCTCGGCCCCGGAACCCGCGTGGCTTTGTCCCTCTGCCAGTACCTTCATGTGTGCGGAGAGTGGTCTCAGCATGGTGGTGGCTGGTCCTGGAGGTCTTCGGCTGCCGGAGCCCGGGTCAGGGCGGGGAGGAAAGCTCGACCCGCTCCCCTCCAAGGGGTCCCGGCGAGGGACAGCCAGGCACGGGGGCAAAAGACTGCGCTGTTCTCGTCCGGGATCTGGGTTTTATCGTCTCTGAGTCTTGGCCGCTGATGGGATTACACGGCGCCAGGGGGCCAGGTGGTGGGTGTGACCCCCGCCTACTGGAATTTGGAGGATCTGGGTGGAAGATACTCGACTCCAATTCGAGTAGGCTTGGAGGTCTCGGCCCCGGAACCCGCGTGGCTTTGTCCCTCTGCCAGTACCTTCATGTGTGCGGAGAGTGGTCTCAGCATGGTGGTGGCTGGTCCTGGAGGTCTTCGGCTGCTGGAGCCCCGGTCGGGGCGGGGAGGAAAGCTCGACCCACTCCCCTCCAAGGGGTCCCGGCGAGGGACACCCAGGCGCGGGGGCAAAAGACTGCGCTGTTCTCGTCCGTAGTAGTTCATAGTGATGATAATATCTTACATCGTGAGAAGAAAATTTTGTAGTTTATGAAATTTTAAACACGTGTTTTCATTATTATTTACTATTAAAGAAATGATAGTATGTCTCAGATGAGGGCATTTTTATGGTATGTTTCTGGAAAGCTCCCTTGAATTTGAGAATTATTTTTATGTTTTAGGTAATATAGTATGGAGATTGAAAATAAGACACTGGGTTTAGAAAATTTTATTAACTACTAGAAATAGTACTGTAGCATTGTCTTCCCATTGTTCATTGATTTGTTCGAGCGGGCACCAGTAATGTCTCTGTTGTGAGACTTGTTACTGTTTTTGGCATATCAACTACGTCACGGGGAGCTTGCCAGGCTTTGCCGTGTAGGCACTATACTCGATAACTTGCCGGGTTCTCTGAGAGGGGCGGAGGAATTGAACCGGGGTCAGGTTGGGTCTGCTGCATGCAAGGCAAGCACCCTACCTACTGTGCTATCGCTCGAGCCCACTAGAAATATAAATAATTAAATTTGTACAGACTTAATTCTGTTTTTAGAATATTGTATAGAATTCTAGTGAGCTTTAAGATTTTTAAATATTCCAAGATGTATTTGAGAAAAAAACAAGGAAGTTAATTGCACGGGAGGAAACATCTATTTTAATTTTGTTCCTTTTGCCTTAGAGAAGAATAAAGATTTTTTTAAATGTGAGAGTATATTCTGAATATTTTTGAGGTATCTAATTAGGTTTATAAAGCTGCAAACTTACATAATCAAGACTTTACCATAATGTTAATAGGTTACATTTTAGATATGGATGTGGGGGTGGCTTGGCAACTGTTAAGAGCTTCTTATTGAGTGCTGGTAGAAATAGTTTTAAAATCACTGTTTCTATTTTGTAGTCATTTTGTTTCTTGCAAAGAGTTTACATAGTCTTAGCTGATACCTTTAGTCAGAAGTGTCATTTATATTAGTCCAGAGCTAATGCAAAGAAAAAAAAATTTATAGTGTTGCCATATGTGGCAGGGACAAAGAAAAGCTTGTTTGAACTGGCAAACACAGTTGACCTTTCATCTTTAGTGTCTTTAAATACTTACTCTTTAAATGCTACATTTTATGAATTCCACTTTAAATTTTTCCATAGAATACATTCATATTCTAGGTCCATTTTGGTGGTTAGGTCCCACTTGGTGGTGCTTAGGGCTTATTTCAGGCTCTGTGCTTAGGGATCACTCCTGGTATTGCTTTGAGGACCATGTGGGGTCAAAGGGATGGAATCCAGGTCAGCTGTATTCAAAGTAAGTGCTTTACCCGCTGTACTATGTAGTATGTCTTTGGCCCCATTTGTATATTTAAATAAATATGGGGTCAGGGATTGAGCCACACTTGGAATTGCTTTGGGTTTATTCCTGGCTTTGTCCTCAGGGATCACTCCTGGTAGTGTTCCCATATGCAGTGCCGGAGTTGGAACCAGGATTAGCTCTAGCTATAGTCAAGACAAGTGACATAATCCCAGTATTCTTCTCCCTTACCCTCTCCTGAAGAACTGTCTTCATGTTCTTTGACCAGTTTAAAACTGGACTATTTGTCTTTTTGTTGAAAAGTTATCTGTTCTTTATATATTCAGGACCCCTTACCAATATGTCATTCTCAAATATTTTCTTGTATTCTTTGGGTTGTCTTTTATTTTCTTTGTAATATCCTTTGATGTGTAGTGGTTTTTAAGTTTAATTACATACAATCTTTTTTCCTTTTGTTGCTGATGCTTTTAATGTAAGATGTAATAAACTACTGTAGTGTGTAACAAATTATTGCCAAATATAAGATCATAAAAATTTACTGGTGGGGCTGGAGAGAGAGTATAGTGGGTAGGGTGCACCTTGCATGTGGCTGGCCTGGGTTTGATCCCTTACATCCCTATAAGGTTCCCTGAGCCCCCAGGAGTGATTCCTGGGTGCAGAGCCAGAAGGAAGCCCTGAGCATCGCCAGGTGTGGCCCAAAGACTTAAAAAAAAAATAACTGATATGTTTTCTCTTGGGAGTTTACAAATTTAATGCTTACATTTATGTTTTAATTCATTGTGTATATTTTATTTTTATTGTGTATAAATTGTATCTTAAAGATAAATTTTAGAATTTTTTGGTTTGAGGCTGTAATGTGGGCCTTTTAAAATCTAACAAATCTAATGTTAGAAATTTTTTTGAAACCAAAGAAGTTGTGAGGGAGGAAGAAGGAATTGGAAACAAGTATACAATTCTTCTAATGGGTTACAATATAAAATTGGAATAAGGAAGTAAAAACAGGTGAAGAGGAAGGAAGTATGTCGAAAGAGGGTTGTTTTTCAAAGTAAAGGATAATAGCAGTGTTGTTTTCTGATGGGATCAAATTAGCAGAGAGGGAGAAATTTAATTAGGGAGAAAAGGAGACTTGGAACAACTTCTTTAGGTAGGCAAGAGAGGATTGTTGTAGTGCATAATTCAAAGGGTTGACCACAGATAGGATCGTGGACAGGTCATTTATAGGTAACATTCTAATAGAAGGGCAGGTGGAGCTAAGTATTCTGATAGTTTTAGGTAAGTAGATATTTTGGGGTTTGTAAAAATTCCCATCTGATTTTTCAGTAAAGTAGGAATGCAGAAAGTCAGAATGGGAAGAGTTTGAGAGTTCTGAGGATCAGAGAGAATGTTTGAGACAATGGAGTGGGAACACAGACCAACCATAGGAGGATACTGTGTGATTATGAGACAGAACTAGGGCTTGATTGAAGTTTAAGTCATAAACTTTAAGGGACACCAGTCACTGTAGATTTTCCTACTTATAGGTGGGGTTAGTTTTTTTTTCTGCTTTTTACTTCCCATCTCTTATTTTCTTTCTTTTTTTACACTCGCCCTCCCCAATTGCTCTCTCCAGCCCCTTCTCTCAGGTAATGTTTTTATTATCAGTGCCCACAGGTTTGCCTTTTTATTTTATTTTGTCTGCTCATCAATATTTTGATGAGGAGGGATGAGGAGATTTGGGCCACACTTGGCTATACTCAGGACTTATTCCTGGCTCTGTGCTCAGGGAATGCTCCTGGCAAGAGGGCCGTTCGGGTTGCTAGGATCAAACCTGGATCAGGTGTGTGCAAGGCAGTACTATTGCTGACCCAGCTTCTATTCCCAGCATCCCATACAGTCCCCTGAGCATCGCCAGGAGTAATTCCTGAGTGCAGAGCCAGGAGTAATCCCTGTGCGTTGCCGGGTATGACCCAAAAAGCAAAAATAAAATAAAATAGTTGAAGAACATTCCATTATATAAATTTACTGCATTTTTTTTATTCCACATCATTTTCTTTTTTATTTTATTATCTGTCAAGTTGGCACTTTGGTAGCTTCCACATTTTATCTATTGCAAATAGCACTGCAGTAAACTTTGGAGTGGATATACCTTTATGTGTTCATGTTTTTGTATTATTCAGACACCCCAAAGTGGGATCGCTGGATCATGTGGTACCTCTATCTTTAGCTTCATTTTTTTATTTTTATTTTTTTCTTTTTGGGTCACACCCGCATCTCCTGATGGTGCTTCCGGGTACCGTATGGGATGCTCGGAATTGAACCCGGGTCGGCCGCGTGCAAGGCAAAGGCCCTAGCTGCTGTGCTATCGCTCCAGCCCCTATCTTTAGCTTCTTAAGAGAGTACCATAGTGTTTTCCAGACTGGTTGCATCAAAAAGAGTTTGATGCAAACTTACAAAAAGAGTTCTTTTTCTCCACACCCTCTCTGTTACTTTTCTTACTGTTGTTTTTGATGTAAGTTATTCTCACAGACATGTGATACCATATTGTGGTCTTAATTTGCATTTTCCTGATCATCAGTCATAGTGAGCATGTTTTCACCAACCTATTGTCCATCTGTATATTCTCGCTGGAGAGGTTTTTAAGACATCCTCATTTACATAGTTGAGTTTCAGACATCCTATGTTCCAACAACCAATCTTACTACCAGGCTCCACTTCTCTCCAACAGTGCCCCCTGGTTCCCTCCCACTACCAAGTCCTGCTTCCTTGACAGGCACATTTTAAAATTTAGTTGTAGTTTGATCCTATACTTGCAGAATTGTTGGCTCTGTAGTTTAGATACATATTACAACTTTATTCTACCCATGTGTTTGAGGTCCCTGTACCCTACTTCTGTTACCTACCTTCCCTCTTTTCTTATCCCCTCTACTCTCCTCCCTCTGCCACCACCACAGTTTGTTTCTTTCCTTGCCCTCCTTTCTTTGCTCAAGGGCTAAGGCTAATCTGGACATTTGCCCTTTGATATCATGCATTCCCATCATACATATTTTGAATCCGTTATTTTGTCCTTGATTTAAGTTGGATGAGTTCTTTATAGGCTGGAATGATAGCACAGCAGTAGGGCGTTTGCCTTGCACGCAGCCAACATGGCCGACCCGCGTTCGATTCCTCCGCCCCTCTCGGAGAGCCCGGCAAGCTACCGAGAGAATCTCGCCCGCACGGCAAAGCCTGGCAAGCTCCCCGTGGCGTCTTCGATATGACAAACACAGTAACAACAAGTCTCACGATGGAGACGTTACTGGGCCCGCTCAAGCAAATCGATGAACAATGGGAGGACCGAATTCTTTATATAGCTTAGCTATTACCCCCTTATCAGATGTATGGTGTGCAAACATCTTCTGCCATTTAGCAGACTGTCTTTTCATCTATATTTTCTATTGCTGTACAAAAGCTTTTCAGTTTAATGTAGTCCTTTACTTTCACTTCCCCTTCTGTTGGAGTATTATCCGCCTCCCTGCCTCCCCTCCACCAAATATCTCTAGTAATAATGTACTGGAATGTTTCACTTATGTTATCTTCCAGGTACTTCATGCTTTCAGGCCTTCCAATGAGGTCTTTAAGCCAGTTTTGTATTTATTTTTTTATGTGGTATTAGAGGGTAAAGGTAAAGGTAAAGGCCCTCCCGTTGATTGTCGATTTGCTCGAGCGGGCCCAGTAACGTCTCCATTGGAGACTTTGTTGTTACTGTGTTTGGCATATCGAATACATCACGGGTAGCTTGCCAGGCTCTCCGAGAGGGGCGGAGGAATCGAACTCGGGTCAGCCATGTTGGCCGCTTGTAAGGCGAATGCCCTACCCGCTGTGCTATCGGTATTAGAGGAGTCCAGTTTTATTCTTTTGCGTATGGCTATATTCAGTTTCCCCATTTGTTGAAGAGATTCTCTTTTTTTCCTTTGTACCAGAGTTACACTTGGTTTTTATTCCTTCCCCCTTCCCCTTTCCCTTCACTGTTGTTGTTGTTGTTGTTTGTTGTTGTTATGACTGGGGGGCTGGGAGTCACACACATGTCCAGCTGGGATGCCTGTCCGGGGCTGCACATCTGACTGTGGTGCTCCCTAAGACTTGGACTCTCTTAGTTATAGCATTTGCACACATGCTCATTGTGGGTGGGGCTCTGTAGCTGAGCTTCACAAGTTATGGTTGTAGTGCTCCACAGGGATCACTGTGGTGCTCACACATGTGTGGCACTTCCTGGCCATGGTACTTACACGTTTTTGGTTATGGTGCTTGTGGAGGATAGAGGGGGGTGGTAGGTCACACCATTTGTTGTGGTTACACATGCCTGGCTGCCAGAAGTTGCTGGTTGGAGTGGGGATCAAAGATGACAGAGCTGCTAGGCTCCAACAGCTGAGCTGTCAGGATGGCATGTGAGGTGCATGTGGTGATACTCAGATTTGAATTGGTGACTGAATGCTTGAGAGGCAGGTGTTCCATGTCACTGAGCTATTCCTACATACCCTACAGGCCTACAGGGTTTGCAGTGCTAGAGAGAGAACTTGTGACTGCAAATACCCGGGCTTGTGCTCTGCCCGGTAAGCTGTCTTCCTGACCCTTTAATTAGTACTTTCACTGGATTGTTTTCATTTAGTCCTCATAAGAATGCTTTGATAGAAGGTAACTTTTTATAGAAGAAAGTAACTTGTTCTCAGGGTTGTACTATAATATGTTATATAATTTGGATTCAGTTTGTAATTTGGATTATTGATGTCTACTACCTGATAAATGTCAGGTAGTAGATACCTGCTAATGCTAATAAAAATTAAGGAGCTTAATGCAGGATTAGTATCTGAACTAGAAGACCAGAGATTTCAGATATAGCTAAGATTATTTTCCTCAGAACTGTTTATAAGTATAGTCTTATATGAATTAATAGGTGAAAGAAAAGAATTGTTACATTTCAGTTAAAATTTTGCTTGAGAAGAAAACTTTGACTTTATAAAATTTATTTATACTTAATTAAATCCTAATCTTATCTTGGACATTGCCACTTTTACTTCTGTTTTGGGAATAGTAAGCTTTTGAAGAACCAAATGATGGAAACTAGAGAGATAATACTGCAGGTAGTGTTTGCCTTGCATGTGACCAACCTGAGTTCGACCCCTGTTCCCCATATGGTCTTCCAAGCCCACCAGGAGTGATCTCTGAGCACAGAACCAGGAGTAATACCTGAGCACAGCCGGGTAGGACCAACCCCATCCCCCCACCAAAAAAAAAAAAGAACCAAGTGACCTAGCTATTGTAAAATATTGAAATATTACCAAATTAATTCACTAATGTTTTCTATAAACCAGTTTCGGTTGCTTGTCTTTTTATATTTCACAATTTCAAAGTACTTTCTGCAGTTTTTTTTTAAGATGCATCATCTGTTTAGAATTATTTAATTGAAACTAGAGGAAATATCTGGTGTGTTTTCCAACTAGCATTCCTGAAAACTGAAATAATGCTGCTGAGTTAATTTCATCATGTTTTATTTATACTTTTGTCAAAATACTTCAATTTTAGCATGTTTGTGCACATTGGTTTTATGGTGAACTAAATAATCCATGTTTGAAATGTTTTTTATTTCCCAAATAATTGGCTAAATTTTATAAATCCCTACTTTCATAGTAATCTGCTATGAATAAAATGTGCACAAAATTTTATTTATTTATTTATTTTCATAATTTTATTTATTTATTTTTCTTCTTATATTTATTTATTGAATCACTGTGAGAAAAGTTACAAAGCTTTCTGGTTTAAGCCTCGATCATACAATGATCAAACACCTTTCCCTTCACCAGTACTCATTTTTCACCACCAAGAACCCCAATATACCCTCCCTCCCACCCCTCCCAATGCCTGTGAGACAGATGATTTCCACGTAACTCTTCTCCACATTGATTACATTCATTATTTAGAAAGAAGATGCATCATTATTGTTTAGAATTCCGCCCCCCCCCCCCCAATAATCAGAATTGCTGAAAAGGCATTGTGAAATACTTTGTTTTCTATAGCTGGTATGAGAGTCATATAATGTCATATAATGATTTTGGATATCTGGAAAGAGCCAGATCATTACGAGATTGGTTTCTGTGCATCTGGTGTTTCTGGTGTTATGGCTGTACCGGAGAGCCACTCGTGGGGGGCAACTCGTTTCCTCAGTGGGGCGTGAAGGACTGGCTGGTAACGCCCCCCTTCCCATGAGACTGTAGTTGCCCCGTCACCACAGGCTCATACCTGGCTTTCCAATAAGCTCTGAGGTGGTGGCCACCTTGCTGCCGGGGGTCGGGGGGTTGGCGGGGGGGGAGGCGGAAGCGAGCAACACCCTTACCCTCCCAGGGAGGCATGGCACTATAGTTGAACACATGGTCCATTCACTTTTCTACCGCAAGCTGTCGGGCTCTGGACTAAGTCCTTTTGCCTCTGGAGCCATGCCCGTGCCGGAGAGCCGCTCGTGGGGGCAACTTGTGACCTTGGTAGGGTGTGAAGGACGAGAAAATGTGTACAAAATTTTAATAGTTTTCTATGTTTATTTTCAGGTGAAAGGTTTAGAACAGATGTGGAAAGATGTTCACTTCAGAGAAAGGGGTTGTGGAGGAATGGTTGTCAGAATTTAAGGTAATAATTATGTTTCATTATAATAATTGCATGTCAAAGAATTTTTTTCTGAGATGTAGATTCTAATGACTTTAAATGTTATGATTACAAATATAATCTTTGGGGCTAGAACAATGGTACAGCAGGTTGGGTGCTTTTCTTGTAAATAGCCGACCCAGATTCACTCCTAGCACCACATATAGTTCTCTGAACCCACCAGGAATGATTCCTGAGTGCAGAGCCAGGAGTAAGCCTTGAACACTGCCAGGTGTGACCCAAAATACAAATAAGCAACAAACTATATATATATATATATATATATATATATATATATATAGCACTGCACTGTTCTCCTGTTGTTCATTCATTTGCTTGAGTGGGCACCAGTAACTTCTCCATTGTGAGACGACTTGTTACTGTTTTTGAATCGAACCCTGGTCGGCCTCGTGCAAGGCAAATAAATGCCTTAACCTCTGAGCTATCACTCCGGTCCATACACACACACACACACACACACACACACACTCATATATACACATACCTATATATATGTGGGTATGTATGTGTATGTATATACATATATGTATAATACATTGCTTATATATCTATGTTTTTATATAAATATAAACATTATATAGTTATAAATATAACTACATATATAACTATATATAAAACCTTTGTTTAGTAATAACTTTTGTTTAGTTGACCATAGAAGTTCTGTTTTCTTGTCTTTTGAACTTTTCTCTTTGAGATCAAAGTTGTAGTCTTTCGACCACTAGTTACCTTGTTCTCTGGGTCTCATTATGTGAGGTTCATGATAAGTTTTTGTAGTGAGCACAGTAGCCTCTCAGTAAAGGAGGTAGTTTTGACCCTTTCTAGCTGCATTGTGTCCTTGGGAGAACCAGTGTTTTCTATTAATTTTGCAGCTGGCCTTTCCTGTTGTTATCTTAGGCTGATAAATGACTGGCCATATTTTTACTTTCTCAGCTTTTACGATTGTAAATTGTATGTTCTTTCTTTTGATCCCATAAGTCATCATAAAGTGATGGGGAATATAAAAATGCACTGCATAAAAGTGCCTTCTATATCTTAATTTGATTAAATCTTGCATGGTTTTTCTACTCTGTTTTGTCCCTATGTTTTTTTTAATAAATAAGTATTCAAGGTGATTTTAAAGCTGTTTTTCTGCTTTAAGAATGTTTAATATGGTTCATTATAGCATGATTGTTTGGGGGTGGCTTGATGGAAATGGTCATGTTTATTCTGAGTACCACTTTTCCTTTGGGCATTCTTCTGCAAAGTCAAATCTGCAAAAGTGATTAGTTAAGCCAGTTAGTCTTTGTGGAATTTTTGAAAAAGGCATGGGTGGGTGGTGGCTAGAGCAATATTATAGCAGGTAGAGCTTTTGCCTGGTCGGCAGCACACCTGGGTTTGATCCATGGTATCTCATATGGTCCCTTGTGCTTCACCAGGAATAATTCCTGAGTGCAGAACCAGGAGTAGCCCCGGAGCACACTAGGTGTGGCCCAAAAAGCAAACAAACAAAAAAGACATTTTGTTTGTTTGCTTTGGTCACACTGAGTAGTGCTCAGGGGCTTGTGGTGCATTGTTCTGGGATTCCTCCTGATAGTCATCAGGTGGTCACATGGTGCTGGGGACAGAGCTGAGCCTGGTACTTGTGCATGCCAAGCATGTGTACTAGCTCTTCGAGCTGGCTCTCTAGCCCCCAAAGAGGGCAGGTTTGCAGTGCAGCACAGGGCAGGGGTCAACTATTTAGCAGAAAGAAAATTGGAAATTGTGGCTGAGTCCCTCCCCTTCCCATCTGTTTTTCTATTTCCTTCCTCTTCTGGCTGAAGCGATAGCACAGCAGGTCGATAGCATAGCAGGTAGGGCATTTGCCTTGCACGCAGCCAACATGGCCCACCCGAGTTCGATTCCTCTGCCCCTCTCGGAGAGCCTGGCAAGCTACCCATGACGTATTCGATATGCCAAACACAGTAACAACAAGTCTCACAACAGAGACGTTACTGGGCCCGCTCGAACAAATCGGGAGGACAGTGACAGTGACTCCTGTATTCCTATTCCTCTTCCGACTTTGAGATACTCAGGAACCATAGCAGTGAGGAATGAAGGCCCTGTGGCAGAAAGGCACAGAGTACCTTAACATCAGAAGTGTGGGTGGGGGGAGGCTTGCTCAGCTGGCAGATGTAAGAGTTCACCAGGGTGTTTTCAATGAGAGGATATTTATGTTGAGCAATTAAGTAAATATGTGGGACTTATACAGGATTCAGGTTTCCCTTTGAGAAGGAAATTACAAACATGGAATGAGGAAAGAAACTTAAGGTTTGAGGACTGGAATTAGAGGAATCAGTTTGAACTCATATGTGTCTAAATGTATGTATTTTTATATAAGTGTGTAGCCATACATCTATCTGTTTCTTAGCTTTAGTCACTGAGAGCACCAAGAAGCTAGGAAACCCCAATAGCAATTACTACACCAAGCAATTTTCTAAATATTTTCTAAATATCATCTTTCACTAAAATAAATTAGGTTGTGATGAAACAGTGTTCTCCACTTAATATTTTATCAGTATGACCCGATATTATTTGGATAATGGTTACTACCCAGTGATTAGTACCCAGATAAAATTAAAAAAAAATTTAATTTCATTTAAAAATTTGTTGACTTTCTCTACCCTTTCAAGATTTAGTTTACCAATTTTGAATCTAGCTGAGGTTAAATACTCTTACTGCACTGTGGGTAGGGAGTTTTCCTTGCACGTGGCCAACTCAGGTTCGATTTCTGTGCCCCTCTCAGAGAGCCCGGCAAGCTACTGAGAGTATCTCGCCCGCACAGCAAAGCCTGGCAAGCTCCCTGTGACGTATTCAATTTGCCAAAGACAGTAACAAGTCTCACAATGTGTTGTGGAACATTACTGGTGCCTGCTCCAGCAAATTGATGAACAACGGGAGGACAGTGCTACAGTGCTACAGTGCTATTCTTGAGTTTTATATTGTAGCTACTTAAAGGAAATAAATTTCCTATTCCTTCACTAATTAAAAAGAAATTTAAAAAATTCATCGGAAATATTATTCTGAGTTGTGTTAATAGGTATTGAATTCAGCTGTTTGAGATTGATAAGGAAACTAAAGTTGTCAGGCAAAATTAGCACATCAGACAGAAGATAGAAAAGGGCTTGAGAACAAATCTATTATATAATTTTAAATGAGTGTACCAAATGATTTTTTAAAAACTTTTTATTGAATCACTGTGATTCAATGTTCAATTACCTTACAAAGCTGTTCATGATTTTTTGAAATTATTTATAATGCTAAATTAATTACAATATTTAGGAAGTGTTTCTGGTGCTTATATTACCTATATTGTTGATTTTTGCAAAATTATTTCATTACGTTGGTTGTTTTATTAATCAGTTTCTTATAAAGCCAATACATCATCTTTCATTAAAAGAAGTTAGGTTGACAAAAAGATGGTAAAATGCTAGAAAATACTTTGGACTGAAAGATCAGAAATTTTTTTTATCTAATCATAAAACTTCTGCACAGTGTTCTTGTGATGTTGGACAAATTGTATAATTCCTTTGGGTCTTAGTAACTTCATCAGAAAAACTGAAATAGGTGGTCTGTAAAGATGATTTTTCTTCTCCTCTGTTCCAGGTTCAGTTTGAACTCCCAACATTATTTCTTTGTTTTACAGTGCTGGGAACCAAACCCAGAGCCTCACACATGCAAGGAATACACTCTCTCACTTAGTCACATTCAGGTCTCCAACGCCATTTTTTTTTCTTTTTGGGTCACACCTGGCGATGCAGAGGGGTTGCTCCTGGCTCATGCGTTCAGAAATTACTCCTGGCAGTATTAGGGGGACCATATGGGATGCTGAGAATCAAACCTGGGTCATCCACGTGCAAAGCAAACACCCTACCTGCTGTGCTATCACTCCAGCCCCCCTGTAATGCCAATTTTTTAACCTTACTCAGTAACCTGTCAAATATACCAATACTATTTGATCTGAGCAAACGGCATTTAATTTTTTTGTCTTTGAAAAAGCTGTTGTTTCTATTTTAGCTCTGGGTCCTCATTAATATTCTCTCTCTATACCAGCAAAAGGATTAGGCTGAGACTTTATTATTTAATATTTTTTGAATAGTTCTATTTCTGTACTTCCAAAGATTTATTTATAAAATATTATCTTTCATTTTATATTATGTTTTTCTTAACGCTATATGTAGATTTATCTAGCAGATTTCCAGACTCCTATTTTTTCCATTTTCTGGTAGACACTGACTTTTAATACGTGACTCAAAATCCATTCCTATGTGCAATAAGAACAGTTGTTTATTTATTGGTTCTCTACCCATCTGCCCATCTTCATTAATCCTCTTCTACCCAATCCATATCATCTCCTTACATTTAAAAAAGCCATCTGCTGAATGATACTTTAGTATGAAGCATCTGTCTTTTTTCATATTTGACAAGACTAATTTCTTCACATAATTTCCCATTATTACTTTTTTTTTTGGCCTCTGGTTCTTCCTTCTGAAAAGTGAGAAAGCTTAGCCAGTATTTAAGAATACTTTGAGCTAGTGCACTTTAAGAATATGTATCTGTTTGCTGTTATGCTCTTATAGATCTTAAAAATTTCAAAGCACTATTTATAAATACAGAAATTGTCAACCTTTCTATATACTTATATAAAAACCATAACTTTCCCCACATTTACAAAATGCAATAATGGCAGAACTGTGCATAATTCCTGTACTATCTCTAGTTTGGGCCAGAGAAATAGTACAGAAATTGAGACACGTGCCTTGCATGGGGCACTCAGTTTTCTGAGCCCCACCAGGAGATGTCTCTGAGCACAGAGCCAGGAGTAAGCCTTGAATACTACTTTATGTGTCCTACCTCAGCCCCCAAATAAATAGACTAGTTCACTGCTCTAATTTGAGGGGTACTCTTCCTCTTGGTAGTACCTTTGGTGTAGGGTATTTTCTAGAGCTGTCTTCAGAAGAGATGTCTTTCATCATTGAAAGAAAATATTTCACCTCATAAAATTTAATTGGTGCATAAACTGAAAATTGTTGCAACTTTAACAGACAAAACTGTAATATGATTATTTCTGTTCACTGATAAATTTTTTAGATTCATAATTTTAATTTTCTTAGTTTAAAATTTTATAGTTATATACACCTAATATGTTTTACACATATAATTCCATTTCATTTCCATTCAGGGGATTAGAAATATGCTCTTGACTGTTACTCTCTTTTATATAATTCCTTTAGTATTAGGTTACTCTTGATCAAATAATGGAAGTGGAATGTTGCCTGGAGATCTTTTGTTACATGCTTTTGAAATATTGAAGAATGCCTTAATCCCCTCTTTATTTAAGCATTTGCAGTGAAACTACTTCCCCCTTGCCTTGGAGTGTGATGAGAGGTTCCCAGATAGTTCACATTTACTTAAATTCTGGTAAACAAAACTCTTGAAACAAAAAACTTTCCACTCATCTGTCCTAAGGTGAAATGTGACCTATTTTTAAAGAATCTATTAAACTGTAAACAGTGATAATGTTTATTTATGATTCTATCCTAGAATAAATTTCAGAAAAATACTTGAGTATGAAACTTATGATAGAAAAATAACAGGATAAATTTTCTTAATTCTCCTAACATGGTATAACATACTAAAAAATTACATTTGTAGGATTTATCTATTTCATGTGAACTTTAAAAATGTTCGCATAAATCAGAACTATTCATAGTAGCATTGTAGCATCATCCTCCCGTTGTTCATCGATTTGCGTGAGCGGGCACCAGTAATGTCTCACAACAAATTGTGAGACTTGTTGTTACTGCTCTTGGCATATCGAATACATCACGGGTAGCTTGCCAGGTGCCGGCGAGATACTCTTGGTAGCTTGGTGGGCTCACTGAGAGGGCCAGAGGAATCGAACCTGGATCAGCCACGTTACTGCTGTGCTATCGCTCCAGCCCAACTATTCATAGTATCCTTTAAATTTATATATTCCTTAAAAGAATATTTTAGTGGGAGAAGGTGAATCACACTTGAGTACTTATAATATTCAAGGTGCTATTTTAGGGTATTTTACATCAATTTATCAACACCTCAGTGGAAGTAAAATTAGTCTTATTTTACCAAAGGGAAATTGAGATAGACTTTGCCTCTGAGTACAGCTAATTAATAGCAGAACTAAGAAGTAAAGACTAGACTTTGCCTCTGAGTACAGCTAATTAATAGCAGAACTAAGAAGTAAACCTGTTTGATTCCCATACTCATTTTATTATACTAAAATCGTAAAAATGCCCTTAACTTTTTGGGTGATATTTCATGATAACATTTTGTTATGAAAGTTAAAACTGCATCTATTGAACATTAATAGTTTGAAACTATACTCAACATATAACAAAACATGTAGGTAAGACATGTTGTTGGGATCGGGAGTTCCCTAGCCCTGGGAGGCGCGGAGAGACCAGATAGACACAATTCCTGCAGGAGTAAAAACGGGGTTTATTTAGACCAGCATGCTGGGGCTCCGCAGCGTACCCCAAAATGGGCAGTGGCTGAGAGCCCCGAACTTCTTCAAAGGGGATCTTATATAGGCCTTCACTGGCTGTTACAGCAAAGCCCGCGCATTTCATAACCAATAGATTTGTAACAACATATACTTTCTTAACCAATCCATTTAAAAGTACCTCACTCCTTAGCCTATAGATTCAAAGATCAGCATTTATGTACATCGATTGTCAGCACAAGCAAGGTTATAGCTGGAATCATTAAGCCTTAGGTAATCTCCCTTGACCATCCACATTTTGAGTTACCCAAGTCTGCAGGGTGCTTTAGTGAGACAATACACTCCAGGAAAGGGCAATTTCCCCCAACCACCCGCATCCTGAGTTATCCTTTGCCCAAATCTGCAGGGTGCTTTACTGAGACAATACATTTCAGGAACAGTAAATACACCTGAATCCTGTCACACTTGGTTTAGAAAGAAGTTATGCCCTGTTCACTTTCCAAGTCCCCTCTCCCCCAGGTGCAAAGCAGCCAAGCAGTTTTACAGAAAGCAATGTTGCAAGTTAGCTGAAGTACACAAAAATTTGATGCCCTAATATGGATTCTTTCACCTCATACATTGCTTCTGATTCCCTACATGTAAGATTTTCAGTAGTTAAACCAAGGGGGGAAAATTAGGATGAAATATCACTGTCACTGCCCTCCTGTTGTTCATCGATTTGCTCGAGCGGGCCCACTAACGTCTCCATCGTGAGACTTGTTGTTACTGTGTTTGGCATATCGAATATGTCACAGGTAGCTTGCCAGACTCTGCCATGCGGGTGAGATACTCTCGGTAGCTTGCTGGGCTCTCCGAGAGGGGTGGAGGAATCGAACTCGGGTCGGCCATGTTGACTGTGTGCAAGGCAAACGCCCTACCGCTGTGCTATCGCTCCAGCCCAGGATGAAATATATCTACTCTTAAATACTACTCTGTCACAGGAGGATAGATTTTGTTATAATGAAGTGCTTTTGTTAGTTTCCAGATTTCTCTACTGCTTTACCCCAAACTGTGACTGCTAGATTTTTGTCTCTTCCCAACACTCTGGCCCAGGTGTGGTTCTGATAGGTGGAACTGGCAAACTAGGATTAGATATCCACAGTTTAGTATTAGGAAAATGATGATCTTGTAGCTCTCCTTTCCTAGTTCTGAGAAGTCTAAAATTTATCCCCAGTTTCCTAACTGAAAATTCAGGATGTAAGTATTCAGTATGTAATTCAGGACTTTTTTTGATCAGATTTCTGTGGAGTTTAGGTTTGAGTACAGATCCTATGTTTGTTAAGCAAGATCAATATTACTAATAAGATTTTTAATTGCCATAATACTATTTTTGTAATATGTATACTTGGCTTTAGACATGGTTTGTATTCTCATTCCTAACCCCACACTGTGATCAAAGATGAATTGATGTTCATTTATGTTCCTTTAGATAATAAGATATTTATGTTTTTTATTTTGCATATTTTGGTTATGATATAATTAACGGATAAAAAAATCACTAAGATGAAAATGCAGTGGTTTTCGTACATTTATGTGAGCTACTTACAACAGCAACTGATCTTAAGACCTTTCTGTTCCCTGAAAAAGAAACTCTACATACTGGCAAATTAGTCCAAGTTCCCCTCATCCCTCTAGAAGAAACTAATCTGTTTTTTGCCTCTCTGGATGTGCCTATTCTGAATATTCCATAAAAATGAAATGTTTCTTTTAATTCGTTTAGACACTACCAGAAACATGTTTACCAAATTACGCCAAGAATTTGAAAGACAAGAGTTCTTTAGTTTCTTCTCTCTATAAAGTTATCCAGGAGCCACAAAGTGAAGTAAGTACTCTGTTTATTCTGTTATCAGTGCAGATTCATTTTTAATTTATTGTGAAATGTAATATGTATGTGAGTAGAAAACATAGGATTAAGGGACTTTAATAAAACGAACCCCAGGATGCTGTCCCCAGGCTAGGAAAGAGAATTATCATCATATTCCAAAAGCCATCCTTGTGTATGTTCCTACTCCTTTTGTTGTCTGATTGATTGTCTACTAATCTATCATTTATTTCTCTTTCTGGAAGCAACTAGAAATTTTTGGGACACATTGATTATTCTGTAAATATTTCTGTGCCCATTATAAGCTAAGCAAATAGAAAATCAAAGATGAGTAATGTCTGGTATCTTGTGAAAGAAGAAAGGGGTAGAAAAATAAGTAAAATTATGCTTGAAAGCAAAGCAAAGCTTATCTGAGTCTAGAAGAATAGGCATACACTTTGCAGGTATGCAATAAAACAAACATTCCAAACCTTGGGTGTAGTATATGGAGGCCTAAGAGAAGTGCATGGCATTTAAGGAATGGCAGGTAGTTTGGACTGGCTGTGCTTTCCTCGGTGGGTTCTTTTTAATTTGTGAACTCCCACTCTCTATCCCATATTCTTTCCTTTATCCAGTAACAAATTTAGTTTAAAGGTGATTAAATAATCTGTATGTAAGATTTGGGTGTTTATAAATCCATTGCTTATCTTAGAAAATGGAATTTTCTTTTAAAAAAGCAAATCAGAAAACACACTACTTAGCAAGAAGTTAAGGATAAGACCGAAGCTGAAGAAATAGTTTGGAGGTTTAAGGCACTGCCCTTGCATATGACTGTGGCCATAAAAATCTTTTGAATCATCAGTACCACACATGGTCCCTGGAGTACTGACAGCATGGCCCCTGAACACAGAGCCAGGAGTGGCCCCTGAGTACTTCCAGCTGTGTAATGCCAAAAACAAAGACCAAAGCTAGAAAGAAAGTCTTTAGTCTAACCAAGTCAAACCTAGAATCCACATGCTGTTTAGATGTTTTTTATTCTGAAGGATGGCTTAATCAGATGATTGTTCTTGGAAGATGGCTATGTGGAGAATAGATTGGAAAATAGAAAAAAACAAGAAGGCTGTGACAATAGTCTAGGAGAGAGGTATTGAGTACATAAACTAGAGGGTATCTCTGGGAATGACAAGGGGTGGGATCTGTGTGATAGATAACTCTTCCTGCTTGAGTTTTGTTTTTTTTTTGGGGGGGCAGCACACCCAGTGATGCTCAGGGGTTACTCCTGGCTCTACACTCAGGAATTACTCCTGGCAGTTCTGGGAGGACCATATGGGATGCCAGGGATCGAACCTGGGTCGGCTGCATGCAAGGCGAACACCCTACCTACTGTACTATCACTCTGGCCCCTGTGCTTGAGTTTTATAGAAGGCATGATAATGGGTAGTGCTCTGCAGTTTCATCCTATAAGGCTCTTTGGAGTGAAACTCTCAAAAGGAGAATTTTCTGTTATTTGAGTGATGTCCCTCTTATGGAATAATCCAACTCCTATTGATTATACTATAAAGTGCTTCATGAATTTTGGGTGCAAGAGATAGGAATTATATTGAGAATCCTAAAACTTGAACTGCAAGAACTGAATGTGGCACTTATATTTTGCTTATTCCCCTTTCCTCCTCAAAGGCTAAGGCTTAATTTTTACAGCATATATAGGCAAGCTGTTTTCTTGAAGGGCCTTAGATTTTAAGTACTACAGTAAAAACTTTTCAAGTTTTCCATATTCGTCGAGAATTAATTCACCAGAGTAAATATAGCTGTTATTTTTTTTAAAAACAAATCTTGTTTATCATTTACTGCTTGATATTTTGAAGGACATAAAAATTGTTCCTCTGGGGGGGTTGGAGCAGTAGTGCAGCAGGTAGGGCATTTGCCTTGCATGCAGACCCGGGTTTGATCCCTGGCATCCTGTATGGTCTCCTCTCCCCTCCTACCCCCAGTTCCCCCCACCCCCAGAGTAACCCCAGAGCATTGCCGGTTGTGAACCAAAAAGAAAAAAAAATTATTTCTCTAGTGGAATGTTTTAACAGGACTACTTTGATTTGATTTTCAAAACCAGACTACTTTGAATAGTTTTTAAGGTAAATTTTCTAATTATAGTAGTTTGGTTTATGTCCTTCTTTTTTGGAAGGGGCAAGAGGGGATCACCCAGCTGGTGGTTGGGGCTGGGCTGACTCCTGACTCTACACTCAGGGATCACTTCTAGAAGCTCAGGACACCATGTGGGCTACTGGGGATGGAACCTGGGTCATACTTGTGCAGGGCAAGCGTCCTACCCACTGTATTATCTCTGTATTACCAATCCCCATGTCATCTCTTCTTTTCATGAAACAGTGAACATAGCACTAATGTTCTAAGAGCTGTATCACTCAAACTATTTGTGGTGCATGAACCTCTTTATTAAAAAATGTGTTCTAATAATATAAGTTACAACTTATATTATGCAGTTTTAAAAATCCTACAATTTATATCACACAGTTTTGATAAACCTACAACTCATATCATATCAAAATGATATATCAGAACAATATCACATAGTTTTGATATCATACATGGCACTCATGAGTTATATCTCATATCACTTACTTAATATCACTCATCAAAATTGCATATCACACAGTTTTGATAACCCTGCAACTCATGCCATGCAATTTTGATAACTACCAACTTCTCAGCGCCTTCTCCAGTAAGTTTGCTCCTCACCATTTGGACACTGTAGCAGCATCAACTGCTGTAGTTTCTAAATGTTTTCTCATAATGCCCACATTTATACTGTTGTGGACTGATAAATATTTGTGACTCTCCACCCGAACATGGGCCACACTTTCTGAAGTAGTGGCTTAAAAGGTTTCACATGTATATTTGTTTTATGTTGGCTTCAGTAATGTGGTGAAAAGAGTGTAAATAATAATAAAATAAAAGGCCCTCCCGTTGATCGTCGATTTGCTCGAGCGGGCCCAGTAACATCTCCATTGGAGACTTTGTTGTTACTGTGTTTGGTATATTATATATAATTGCATATTATATATAATTGTATATATATGATTATACATATACTAGATTCTAAAATCTTAATCTGGTTTAATATGATAACCATCTTTCTGCTCCTTAGGATGTATTAAAATATAATAGAAATTAAAATACAATATAATATAATATAATAGAAATTAAAATATAATTAGAAAATATTCCTCCTAAAGTGCTGATAAAAGTGCTGATATTGATTTAGCAAAGGGTTGTTGTTCTTTGATCCTTTCTAATTGCTCAGGAGGGAGAGATGACAGCAACTTCCTAGGATTCCCTGTTCAGTTTTACCAGAATTGGCATGTTTTATTGGGGAGAAAGAATATGAAGGAAAAAAAGTCTTAAAATGTAATCATGTTAAGAGATTTAAAAGAGGGCTAGAGCAATAGTACAGCTAGTACAGCGGGTAGGGCATTTGCCTTGCTTGCATTTGACCCGAGTTCAATCCCTGAGTTCAATCCCTGGCATCCCATATGGTCCCCCAAGCATTGCCAGGAGTAATTCCTGAATGTAGAGCTAGGAATAACCCCTGAGCATTTCTGAGTGTGACCCAAAAAGCCAAAAAAAAAAAATTTAAAAGATAGACGGTTTCCCCTTTTATTTAGACACTATGATTTGTGTCATTGTTTACAATGGATTTTCAGTCTTACAGAGTTCCCTCTGCTAATCTCACCCTTCCATCTCTTACCCCAGATTCCCTCCCATCCCCGAGTCTAACTCCTTGACAGTTACATTTCTAGATTTAATGGTGCTTTAACCCCTCGCTTACAGTGGTACTGAATCTAGTAGTTTAGATAGATGGAGATACTATACTTCTACTCCATAGAGACCTAAGACCCCACCCTTGGCCCTCTGTTACTTCTAGATTGTCTTTCCTTGTTTCCCCTTCATCTTTCTCTTTGGCATTTTGGATAATATTTTTAATAATAATACTCCCTGCCTTTGACTCGTAGAACATTTTGAAGTTCACAAAATGCTTCCATATATACTTGTTTGTATTGTTTGTCTTTCCTCTAGAGTGCAAGGCTGCCATTTCAAATAACTTACTAGTGATTATTTTGCTCTTTTTAGAGGGAAGCATGTATTTATTTCAAAAATTACCAATCAGAAGAAATGTTCTTATATATTATGTATCAGTGTTATTTAAATAAAAGTCAGATTCTTGAATTAAACTTGTGTCTTTCTTGCAGTTGCTAGAGCCTGTCTGTCACCAGCTTTTTGAGTTCTATCGCAGTGGGGAGGAACAGTTGCTTCGATTTACACTGCAGTTTCTCCCAGAACTGATTTGGTGCTACCTTGCAGTCTCAGCCAGCAAAAATGTTCATAGCAGTGGATGTATTGAAGCTCTTCTTCTAGGGGTTTACAATTTGGTTTGTATTTAATGGAGTTTTAAAAAAATTCTTCTTCGCAAAAGCAAATAAATGCAAACAGCTTTTCTTCATTTTAGTAATATTTGTTTATCATGCTTCAAATGACTCATTGTTCATTCTCCCAAAAATAACTTTACAGAGATTGAGCGTATCTAGGCAAACACGTAATTACGTAAATACACTTTTTTGTATTGACTGAAGACTGAAAATCATGCCATTTCAATTATCTTACAGAGGTATCTGAAAATATCAATGTTGAATATCTATAGACCATCTATTTGTGACCTTCACAAATAGTCTGGGAGAAAATACAAAATCTAAAACATATCAGTAATAATTACATAAAATCTGGAATGTCTCCAGAGTTTACCCTATTGATTTAACATACAGTTTGGCTTATTATTGTTGTTTGTATAAATAATTATGATGTTTGAGATACTTAAGGTTTGTATATTTGAAAATAGAAAATAAATTTAAGGAACTTATTCTGACATGTTTAATATTTCACATCTATGTTGACTGATTTAGGAAATGTTATTTGAGGGGAAAATCAATGGTTATTAAGATTAAGGTACTATAGCTTAATTTCAGCCAGCCTTAAAACCATATCACTGGGGTTGGAGAGATAGTACAGCGGGTAGGGCGCTTGCCTTGCACGCGGCCAACCCGGGTTCGATTCCCAGCATCCCATATGGTCCCCTGAGCACCACCAGGAGTATCTCCTGAGTGCAGAGCCAGGAGTAACTCCTGGGCATCGCCAGGTGTGACCCAAAAATGCAAAAACAAAACAGAACAAACTATATCACTTATTTGAAAATTAGAACACTAACTCCTGGTACATATAAGTAACTATTAATAAATTTTAGCTGACTTAAAATGTTTTTTCAGTCTTTTTTTATACAATAATTTAAATTTAGTTATTAGATTTATGTGTGAAAATTGAATATTTTAAGATTTTCTTTTTTACTTTAATAGGAAATAGTTGACAAAGAGGGACATAGCAAAGTACTGAGTTTCACAATTCCATCTTTATCCAAACCATCAGTGTATCATGAAGTAAGTTGTTACAGTAAGTTTATTGGTTCTGAGTTTTGAAGTTGCTATAAATTAGGGTTTGGTTATTGAGGCCAAAGAATGATCAATTTATTAATACTTAAAAAGGACAAATATCACACAAAGTGTTTATAATTCCCAAAAATGAAAGAAAAATCAAGATCATTAAACTTTAAAATACATCTGAGCACAATCTGTTGAAAGTATTCATTTTGAAATGTTTCTTGCCTTTTGAAGTATGAAACTAGTCTAAACGTGTGGTCTCTGTGTGTGTGTGTGTGTGTGTGTGTGTGTGTGTGAGAGAGAGAGAGAGAGAGAGAGAGAGAGAGGGCAGTTACATATTTCCATCGTGTAATTTTGAAGTTAGAAATATTTTTTAATATCTGTTTGTTATTTTGTTTTTAGTTACTCGTTGCATCTTTGAACAGAAAAGTCAGTAGGCAATCTCGATATTTTAAAGATATATTATATTCATGGGAACCATTTTTAATAGGGCATATATTCTAAATGGAGCATTTTCAATAGAGTGGCACTCTATTCTTCATCAAAATGTCTTTTCTTCAGCCTTCCAGCATCGGGTCCATGGCTCTGACTGAGAGTGCACTATCCCAGCATGGTTTGTCCAAAGTTGTGTACAGTGGACCTCACCCCCAGAGAGAGATGCTGACCGCACAGAATAGGTATAATGTAGAATCATAGCCTGATGATTAAATTCTTCTTCCATATGCTTATGTTTGATAAGTTGTGTATAACATTTTTTCTACTGACTCATTTCATGTGAAATAAATATGTATCTTCCCAAATTGTCACTTATTTTCTATTTCAGATATCATTTGGAGTTTTAGATTTTTAAAGTAATTTTCATTTGTTACTTGAGAAGTTGTTCTTTCAGCTTTGTATTGTTATTGGTATAGTTATATTGTAGAGGCCTGTTGTGTAGCATGTCTTCCCAATGTCTGTTGATGGTTATCTTCTTAGAATTGAAAATAATGATAAGTATTCTTTTCTTTTATCTTTAGGTTTGAAGTGTTGACATTCCTTTTGTTGTGTTACAATGCTGCCTTAACCTATATGCCCAGTGTTTCTCTTCAGTCACTATGCCAAATTTGTTCAAGGTAAATTGAAATTTGAACACTTATAATACTAAAATATATGAAACTGGGACTGCTACTTTGTTGCATGTATTAGTTTTATTGTGTTTAATTATTTATTTAAAGGATGACTTAACTCGGGGGTCAGAAATGTAGTACAGCAGGTAGGGCATTTGCCTTGCATACAGCCGACCCAGGTTCAATCCCTGACAACCCATGTGGTCTGTTGAGTATTGCCAGGAGTAATACCTGAGCACAGGAGTAACCCCTGAGCATCACTGGGTATGGCCCCAAACCAAAATAAACTAATTAAATAAAATAATACATTACTTAATTCAGCCCAGGAAAAAAATAGAAAGCTACCTGTGAATGATAAAATATACTGAGTAAAAACATGATGAAGAATATAATAGTGAGTAGCATTTCAATGGAATATTTAATCACAAAAGGATTAAATAATATAAATATGACCTCCTAATAAACACTATTGTTGATGTTTTCCTGAAACTACGAGAAGTTCAAAAAGAACAAGTGTTAATTTCTCTCTTAACCCTGTAGTTCTCAGAGTCATTCTACCACAGTTACTTTTTAACATTTTAATATGCCAGTTACTAATATACCAATTCTAGCTAATCACAGAACTAGAAAATCATTTAAGAATATAAGTAAATGTTAAATTCAAAATCATAAGCAGATTATTTTAAAACTAGCTGTAGGATTGGGGCCAAGGAAGATTTTAATAGAAAAATACTAGATAAGTTCTGTGCCATAAGAAAAATGAATATTTACAACATTGATAAGGCAGGAAAGGGGTGCAAGTAATTTAAAAAATACTATTTAAATGGAGTAACTTAAATAGTTCTTAAATTACTTTTAGGCCACAGAAAATTATATGAGGAACTCTCATTAAGTCTGTCACAGCAGTCTTAAATTTTAAGTTTCCTTAAATCCTATTCTCTATTTCCACCTAATAATTTCTCCTGGGCTGGAGCGATAGCACAGCGGGTAGGGCGTTTGTCTTGCACGCAGCCAACATGGCCGACCCGACAGTAACAACAAAGTCTCAATGGAGACTGGGCCCACTTGAGAAAATCGATGAACAACGGGAGAACAGTGACAGTGAATTTCTCCTAACTCCAGATTTCATTAATTGTTTAGTAGGTATTCTGAATAAGAAGTCTTTTACAGAGTCAAAGCGATAGTATAACTGTAAGGTACCTTTTGCACGCAACCAACCTGGTTCAATTGCTGGCATCCCATATGGTCCCCTGAGCATCACCAGGAGTGATTCCTGAGTGCAGAGCCAGGTGTAACTTCTGGGCATCATTGGTGTGGCCCCAAAACAAAAGAAGCAGCATTGTATATTTTTAGAAACAAGCAAGTTTTCCTAAAGAATGTGACTATCCATGTTATAAATATCCATTCCTTGTGACAGTTCAATACAATACGGCCATGTGATAGATTGCTGCTCAGTTTAGTTGATGATGATTATGCCAAAATTGTTTACTGATGTATGCAGAAGAAAGAATGCATAAAAGTACATTCAGTGAGAAGTGTGTCCCATTTTATTTTTTAAAACCTTCTGATTGTAATGTGAAAGAAATTAAAAAACACTTGGACACTTCCCACCATCCACCCACCCATACACTCCATTCTACTGAGCAAAAATATATTGTTACTACAAGCTTTGCTTTCTTGGTTCAGATGATTGACCAGTTTGATAGCTGTGTATTCCTCCTACATAGTGTGAGTGGGTTTTAGTCAACAAGTTTTATTTTTCTGCCATGCTAAACATTATAAATGGCCCTCTAAAAGGAATCTACCTATTCACTAATGTTACATATTACAAATATCTTTTACTAGTGTATGGTAGAGTCCTTTAAATTTGGGGAAATAATTTTTTTCACTATTTGGACAGACCTTTTAACAGAATACTATTTTCTAGTTGGTTATCTTTTTTGTTTCTTTGTTTTTGCTTTTGGAGCCACATCTGGCAGTGCTCAGGTCTTACTCCTGGCTCTGCACTCAAATACCACTCCTGGTAGTGGTCAGGGGACATTATGGGGTGCCTGGGATAGAACCCTGGTTAGCTGCATGCAAGACAAGCACCTTATCCACTATATTATCTCTCCGGCTTTATGGTGGGTTATCTTGCCTTTTGATGTGGAATACTTAATATTAAAGACAAAGCTATACTATGCTACCAAGGTAAATTCTCTTTCAGATATTCATTTTGTTCGCTTGATGAGTCACTATGAATGACTAATGAATGCTTAATTTGTTCCTGTAGGTCTTTAATTAACCCTCTTCATACCCCTATACCAAATCTTCGAACCATCTGAATAGATTATTCTTATATGCTGTTCATTAAGTACACTTTTGTGCAAATGAACCTCTATGGATTCTTCCTCCTAACCAAATTTATATGTGTGTATCTGTTTTGTTGTTTGTTAATTGACAGTTCCTTTAAAAATTTTTTATTTAAACCATTGTTATTTTCAATAGTATTATTTAAAAAGTAGAGTTTCTTGCATACAAAATGGCAGCTTTTTCTTTTACCTGTTTGTTATTACTGTGTAGTAGTTTTAGAGTATAACTTATAAGTTATTTTGTATTGAAAGATCCTATGGTTGATTTTTCATTGCTTATTATTTTGTTTGTAAGCTAATTTTATTTATATAAATCTTGTCCATTCTTCACAGCCTAGGAAAAATAATTTTTTCAGGGTCAGAGAGATAGTACTTGACTTTCACTGGATAACCAGGTTCAGTGCTCCACTGCTTGAGCAGTGAAGAGTGCCTTGAGCCCTGCCAAGAGTGATCCCTGAGCATAGAGCCAGAAGCCCTGAGCAAAGCTGGGCATAACCTCAAAACAAACAAAATAGTCTTTCTGTAATTACTTAAACAAGATTTTTGTGTGATGGACTGTATAACCTTTATATGGCTTCTTATTTAAAAGGACAGAAGAATGAGAATGGGTAAAAGTGTTTATTACTATGTAGATAATTTTTACATTTTTTTCTTTTCTCCTCTATTTCTTTCCCTTTTCTGCTCTATTGATGATTTTTTTCTCTCTTTCCCTCACTATTTAAAACAGAGTAGAAAAACAGGGAGGGACTATTTCCCAAATAAAAATGAGGAAAACAGCCGTTGTCCCTTTCTAAGATAGTTTCTACACATTTTTTACTTTCTATTGCTTTTTTAAAGAACGTAAGGTAAGGTAAGGCCCTCCCGTTGATCGTCGATTTGCTCGAGCGGGCCCAGTAACGTCTCCATTGGAGACTTTACTGTTACTGTGTCTGGCATATCAAATACTCTCGGTAGCTTGCCGGGCTCTCCGAGAGGGGCGGAGGAATCGAACTCGGGTCGGCCATGTTGGATCAGACCCAAATATAGTACTTAAGTATTTACTGAATGAATAAATGACTTGATTGAAAAAAAAACAGTCTTAGCTTTTATTCATTGATCTTGATTGGGGGAGGGTGTTATTAAATAATCTGTTTATTGTACTGCATTTATAAAAAAAAATAGACAGTGTACCCAGTAGAAAATAAATGTATTTAGATTTTATTTTTAACTGACAGCAAATAGCAATCCTTAGGTGAGATTGTGGCAATTTGACATTATTATAATTAAGTTCAATAAAGATACATGTGTACTTGGAAGGTCAAATTCCATAGCTGCCACTTTCTAAGGCATCTAATTTATCTGGCTCCTTAAATGATAGGGGTGGGGGAAACCCTTATTTGGTATGTAAACATTTCAAAAATGAAGTTGCAGGTTCTCATTAGAATTCCTTTTCATGTCAGTTGTTATAATGGGTCTGTGTTTGAGTGCATGTGTGTGCATTTTGTTTATTTTCACCTTAATATCATCACAATTCTTTTAAATCCACATTTGTGATTTTACAATATAGAAAAGAATTCAGTTTTTATCTGCTGTTGCTTTAGACATATGTATTATTGAAAACCCACAGTGGGATTAGAATTGTTGAAGGATTTTCCCTACCATTGTTGTTTGATACAATCTATTCTTTATTATAAAAGTGTAAATGTAAGGTGTAAAGGTAAAGGTAAAGGCCCTCCTGTTGTTCATCGATTTGCTCGAGCGGGCCCAGTAACGTCTCCATTGGAGATTTTGTTGTTACTGTGTTTGGCATATTGAATACATCACGGGTGGCTTGCCAGGCTCTGCCGTGCGGGTGAGATACTCTCGGTAGCTTGCCGGGCTCTCCGAGAGGGGCGGAGGAATTGAACTTGGGTCGGCCATGTTGGCTGCATGCAAGGCAAAAGCCCTACCGCTGTGCTATCGCTCCAGCCCTTGAGGGTGGGGGGGGGGGATGTAAGGTGTAAGAAATGTTTTTCTAGGTTGCTTCTTTAGATAACTAGATAATAAGAGTAGTAGATTCAAGTTTGGAAATAAGTCTTCCCATAGCAGACAAAATTTGTGTTGGTTTTATTTCCTGCACAACTAATTTCTTTCAGTTTCTGCCTTGGCCATCTAAGGCTACTATAACCAAATACCATACCATAGATTGAGTGGCAACTGCAATAGGCCTTTATTTCTCACAGTTCTGGAGACTGGGAAATCCAGGGTCAAGGTGCTGGCATATTCGGATCCTCATAAAAATCCTGTTCTAGGCTTGTGGCAGCTGCCTTCCAGTTGTGTCTTCATATGTCAGAGAACACAACTGGGAACCAACTCTGGTTCACTTACTCTTAAGAGATCAAATCTTATAATAACATGAATGGAACTTGAAGTTATTTCTAAGTGAAATAACTCAACCTGAAAGACAGTTACTGAATAGCTTCTTTCATATGTGAACTCGGAGTAATCAAAAGTAAACAGGCTAGCAAATTACAACCAAAACAATTTGGAAACTGTGTGAAAATATAGTCATTATCAGAGTAGAAGGAGAAGAGGGGTGAGTGAAATGGGTAGTGGGTATCAATTTGATAGTGTGAATGACATTAAAACTCTTTTGGTATGTGCTGTGAGGTATAGTTTATCCCATACAATAAATCAATAGCAAGTCAGTAAGATGGTGTTAAGTATAAATAATTTATACCAAAAAAACCATATTTATTACATTGTTGGCTTGTAAATGTTAAAAAATCTAACACTTAAAATTTTACAAATATATTTATTTTGGTCTCTCTAGAATCTGTGTTTGTGGGTATCCTCGACAACATGTAAGAAAATACAAAGGTATAAATAGCAGGATACCAGTTTCTTCCGGATTCATGGTGCAGATGTTAACAGGGATTTATTTTGCCTTGTAAGTTTATTTATTATACAAAAAATAAATAAAAGCCTTGATCTCTTTGGGAAAGTATATTGTTATTGCTGCTGTAAGCTCATTTTTGTGGAAGAACTTGAAGCAAAATTTTAATAATTTTATTATTTACAATATACCTTTTAATATTTTGAATTGTTTGTTACCAATTATAACACTTCATCTTTCTTTAATTCAAAAATACACAAAACATAAAAATAAGCGTTTAATTTAAAGAAAACATATCAGAATTTTCTTTTTTTTTTTTTTATCTTTTGACCACACCTGGCTATGCTCAGGAGTTACTCCTGGCTCTGCACTCAGAATTACTCCTGGGATGCTTGTCAGTCATATGGGGTGACAGGGATCAAATGTGGGTCAGCTGCATGCAAGGCATATGCCCTCCCTGCTGTACTATTGCTCCAGCTCCAGCTTTTCAGTTTCCTTTGGGTCTGCACCTCAGAGCACTTCAGAGCACCTCTCTGTGTTCTTGCCTGATCTCCAGAGTAGAATTCTTAATTTCTTATTTTGACTTGACTAGGCATGGTTGGTGCAGGGAGGAAGTGAAAGGAGAGTTTTGGGTTGCGCTGGTTCAGCTTTAGTTCTCAGCAGACCTTGTGTCCTTGCAGCTGAGACAGTGGAAGGCACTCACTGGCCCTGTACTCTCCTAGGTCTCTAATATACTGCAATGAGTGATTTGATTTTCCCCCACAGAAAGAGTTTGCTTTTCTTTCTCCTTCCCTCATGGTGATAATGGGTCTCTACCTCTGCACTCAAAATGAAAAGGTTTGCTGCTCTTCCCACAAAAGCTTTAAAACTTATGTTTATAGGAGAAAGGGCTCTGGCTGGATTTTCTTGCCTTTTCTGCATGCATGTTCTTCAGAACCATATCACCAAGGGCACTTTGTCTGGTTCTCCCTTCCTCTGCTCCTAGTTTTTTGTTTGTTTGTTTGTTTTTGTGATTCCCTGAAGGAGGTCTGTGGAAAAGTGTTTAGGAATAGGTATTAACTTCCCTTTATCTGCTTCCAGAAATACTATACTCATGTTTGTATACACTTGACTTTTAGCAATTTGTTAATAATTGTTCAGTGGTATCCTTCTAATAATTAGCATTGTGGCCAGTTCCCTCTAGAGTCACCTGCCTGCCTTAGGTTACTGGCTACTTTGGTGACCTGAGAGCTGCACAAAGTGATGGCTTTGTAGATTACCTGCCTTACCTTGTTTTTAGGTGAAATCAGTGGTTTTTGCATTTATTTTTTTAGGTCTCATTTGTACTCATGTTGTAATTCTCATTTCTTAATTTTGTTGGTAGAGACCACACCATTATTTCTCTGTTGGTTTTCATTGTTTAGCCAATTTTAAAGATATCTGACCTTATCTTTGAAAATTTCATACAAATACACACACACATATCTCACACATATCTTTCCCCCTCCACACGCACATACATTGTCCTGATATTTTCAGCATATATCACATATATTTCTAGATAACTATTAGAAAGTAAAGAAGTAACTACTCAGGATACCGAAAGCCATAGTAATTTTATATTCTTAATAAAAAGAAAAATGTGGGAGTTACAGAGTACTCAGACCAGAAAATGTTCTGAGCAGTATTCTAAGGTATGTAATTTATTATGCTCTAGCTTGCTTTGAACATGTAAAATGCTTTGAGATTATCTTAGCTTTTTTGAATTTTGTTCTTTAAATAGACTTGTTCTTTAGAGAAGAAATGTACTTGTATAAACTTTTCTTTGCTATTAATAGGCTCTTAAATACAATCAAAAGGAATTAAAATATTCAAAAGATGTATTTTTAAGGAGGGAGGAATGCTAAGTAATGTGTTAATTTACCTATTGTTTTCCTCAGTGAGCTTCTAATTTTATTTTGTCAAATTATAGAACTAATTTAAAATAATTAGTTTGACTTTACTTAATTCATTTAATTTTATAGTTATAATGGAGAATGGGATCTTGCTCAAAAAGCATTGGATGATGTAGTATACAGAGCCCAGCTGGATTTATATCCAGAGCCATTACTGGTAGGTACCTCATATATTTTTTTAAATATAATTTTGAATTTAAAATTTCTTGACTTAGAACTATAAATTGAGAAGTATCTTTTTATAGTGAATTAATAATGTCATTAGTGATTGATGTTTCTGTCATTGTGAATTTTACATTTAAAATTTTACATTTAAAAGGCTAAAATGGAGCAAGAGAATTGGTACAGTGGTCAAGGAACTTGCCTTGAATTTGGCTGACCCTTGTTTGATCCCTGACACCACATGATGGGGCTTCAAGACCCATGAGAACAAACTCTGAAACCAGAACCAGCAATAAATCTGCGCCCTGCCTGTGCCACCCTCCCCCACCCTTCCACCCCATAGAAGGTCAAAATATGAAATAAGACCAGGGAAATAACTTGAAGGCTAGATCATATGTTTTGCATGCCGGATTTCTAGGTGTGATTCCTGCCACTGCATAGTCACATGAACACAGCCAGGAGTAGCCCTGAGCTCCAAGCTGAGAGTAGCCCCTGGTTCTGCTTAGTGTTGCTTAAGTCCACCACACCCCCCCAAATGTAAAAAAAATAATAGAATTTGAAGATTTTATTTATTTAATTTTCAGGTATCTAGCAGATATATTCTTGATATGCTAGGGATGCATTTATTCATTAGCATTAGGCATTTGAAAATATATTTTACTCTATTAGAATTTTAACTTTTACTTTGTATTCTTTTAACTATAAGCTTCCTTCTGAACTTTAACTTGAGTTTAAATTCTTAAGCCCTTATTCTACGGGAAATACCTTGGAGAAAGTATTCTTTCTAAATACCTGTTAAAACTGACATCTTGTTTTAGCTAAGGATAGAGTAATACATTTGTTGATATCAATTTTAAATCATGTTTCCTTCCTAGGTTGCTAATGCAATAAAGGCTTCATTGCCTCATGGTGCCATGAAATCTAGTAAGGAGGGTACAAAGTGTATTCAAGTTGAAATTACACCAACTTCCTCTAGAATATCAAGAAATGCAGTAACCAGCATGTCAATAAGAGGTCATAGGTGGAAAAGACATGGTAAGAAATAGACAACTCTTCAAATTAAAGAATTGCTGATTCCATCACATTTTTCTCTGTTCTTACATTGCTTTAACTTCCAACACTAGTAAATAATTTCATGTGGCGTGGAAGAAAGAGCTGTTAAATCATCTAAGTGCTAATTTATTATCTACAAGCAACAAGCAATAAAGAAATGGAGTCCTTACATTATTTATATGAATGAAAATTTGTTTTTAAATTATATTAGCTTTAAAGTCTTCTTTAATGATGTGGGAGAGTAGAAAGTGCATATAAAAAATCAGATATTTTGGGTTTCTATTTATAACTATTTGCAAATATTTCTATATTTTTGTTCCTGATTTCAACCAACTCTTAGAAAGTTATTTTGTATCCTGAGCAGAACAGTTTGTAAGAAATTTAATCTATTCTTCTGAATATCCTGGTAAAGTAAGCCCAAATACTAGTGGAGCTCGAGGCATTTCCATTTTCTAGAAGTTACTTTTTTCTAAGATTGTTTGATTTATTTTTGAATGCTTCATATTATTTAAATGTTCTACTGTAAGTTCATTTGAGTGACCTGCTTTGGTAGTGCTTTCTCATTTCCCTCCTTTCTCTTATAATTTATACTTTCTAAATTTAATTGCTCATTCTTTTTATAATCTCTCCTACCTAAAAATTTCTGTACTGGCAAGACTTAGTTTAAGAAGAGAAGAACATTATTATCAGTGCCTATGAGGTAACCATTAGAATGTAAAGCAAAAACACGTCTTTTGCCACAAGCAAATATGTAAACTAGGGTACCAAAAAATCTATTCTCTTTTTACTTCTTTGTATTCCCTGAGATAAGCATGGCAGTCTTCTTGTGGGTTTATTTGTCTCTGTGGCCTCCAGAAAACACACAAAAGTTAGAATGTGGTTATTCATAATGAAATAAAACGATGGGCACAGTTACTATTGCCCCTGTTTAGGAAGTCTAGATGATGACATACCAAAAAAGAATGATGAAAATCTGATTAATCAAGGATTGTTCTCAATCTTTTTTTATTTTTAAAATTTTTTTATTAGTGAATCACCATGGGGTACAGTTACAGACTTACAAACTTTTGTGCTTGCATTTCAGTCATACAATGATCCCATCCCTCTACCAGTGCCCATTCTCCACCATCAGTGATCCAAATATCTTCCCACGACCCTTACCCATCCTCCCCCTCCTCTCTGACAGGGCATTCCCTTTTGTTCTCTCTTTCCTTTGGGTGTTGCAGTTTGCACTAGAGGCATTGAGTGGCCATTGTGTTCGATCTGTGGTCTACATTCGGCTCGCATCACCCATCCCAAGCTGGTCCACCAAATACCCTTTACTTGGTGTTCCCTTCTCTATCTCTCAATATTTAAAAAAAAAAATGACAGATCCAGTAGTAGAGCATATATTTCACATGTATGAGGCTGTGGTTTGATCTTCAGCACCAAAAAAGTAAATAAATAAAGAGATAACATAGTGTGACAGTTGGAAGTCCCTAAGAAAGATAGGAGAGATATAATAATATTTGTCATTAAATACAAATTATACTGCTATTTATATTGAAAATGTAGTTATACTGTAAAATACTTCTCATTTCTTTGGTGAAAGTTACGTTGCTGAAAGAACTCAATCTCAGGTGGTAAATTAAATGTGGTAGTAGCCCTAAAAATCTGTTTTCTGTTTGGTAATTGATGTGTGAAAATAGGTAGAGGCAATGAACAAGACCATATTGCTTGTTGTGACCATATGGCCCCCAAACTTACACTACAGCAGCAGAAGAATGAACTTGAATTTCTCTTCATTTTCTTTTCCTGGTATTTAAAGGAAGACATAAGGAACTAGGAGTGGGGAATATAAGACGTACATTTATAAATGGGAAATACTGAAGTTTAGTTGTATTTACACATGTGTGTGAAAAATGGTATACGTGTGTGTGTGTGTGTGTGTGTGTGTATCCATGTATGCACTTGAGAAATATACCCTGAGGTGAAATAGAAGCCAGAAATAGAAATTTTATAGGAATTAATCACCAAAACAAGAGTAAATGCTACTTAAATATATAATTTCCATTAGGTTTTTACATATCTTCCAGATTTTCTTTTGGCTACCACTTGAAAGCGTAGTTTTGAATTATTCTTTCAAATTAAAAGGTAAATATTAAACCGTGGGGTGTCTGAGGACCACAGATTCATAAAAAGTAGCCTGTAGGATCAGAGCAATGGTATAGCAGATAGTGCTCTTGCCTTGCATGCACTTGGCCTACATTTGATCCATGGCACCACAAATGGTCCATCAAGCCCCCACCAGGAGTGATCTCTGAGCACTCCAACAGCTAGGAGTAAGTCCTGAACACTGCATAGAGTGGTCCAAAAACCAAACCAAAACGAATAAGTAGCCTATATTATCTGTCACCCGTCTTCCTATGCTTATCAAATACACAACTCTGCTACCTGGTTAGCTTCTGGTTATGGTTACAAAAGAATCACAGAAGAAGACTGAGAAAAGAAGTGACTATAAAATGAAAGGAGCACAGAGTAGATACAGAATACAGCTTGGTCTTATTCCCCATCTTGTCTTAATGTGATTCTCTTGTCCAGTGGACTCAAATATTCTTCATCTGGGCAAGGAGGATGGTCCCCAGCACTGAATAAACAGCCCCAAGTGGACCCCCAGCATCTTCCTGCTGCTGCAGGCTCTGAGTCCCAGGGCCAAGTGGGGCACACCCCGGCAGCGGTGGCCCCAACAATAAGTAAACGAATAAACTATACCTGGTCTAAGTCACTCATTTGTGTCTACAGCTATGTTGCATTTTCCCTTTTGAGAGTAATCTTGACTTTCCTGGCTAGAGCAGCATTTTCCATTATACCTGCTGAATTGAACACCTTTCTGTTTTCCATCTTTGTGGTTCTATGCTTCCTTGCACACCCTGCTATAGTTCTGGGCACTATAGCCAACATTGGCTTTTTGTGAAGAAGAAAGATATTTCTTTCTCTTTGTCATTTTATATTTTGAGCCACACCCTGCTGGGCTCAATCAAGGCTCGCTCCTGGCTCTGTGCTCAGAAATCACTCCTGACAGAGCTTAGGGTACCATCTGAGGTACCAGTGATCAAACGGGGTCAGATGTGTGCCAAACAAGCAACCTACCCACTGTGCTTTCTCTCTGGCTTAAAGAAAGATATTCCTTAAATATATAGTTGGTTCTCAAGTTGTAGTTTTAAATTAAATTTACACACACAAATATATATAAAGTTTATATATAACATATAAATCATGACAAAATTTGGTTTACCTAAAACATTAAGTTTTACAGAAATAATATTAAAGGACTTGTAGATTCCAGGGTGACACACACAAAAAAACTTTTTCCACAATGTTTCTAAAACTTAGTACTATAAGATCAGTCTTTTTTACTTTTCCTACTTGCAGTTCCTTTTTGCCTGAGAAACTTTTATGCACCCTCAAGTATATAGATATATAGAATAGCCATACACCTCAAATATTTACCGATCATAAATCATAAATATTTTGAAACAAATTTTTATGATTTTTTTACTACCCCCACTTTTAGATAAATGACTTCATACATGGTTGATACCCACAGTTCAAAAAAAAAAACCTAGGCTACAGAGTTAGTTTATGACTAAAAAACAAAACATAACACTATTATAAGGACCAGAATTATAGTTAAGACCTGCATGTGGCTAATTCTGATTTGATCCCTGGCATCATAAATGGTCTCCTGAGCATTGCCATGTGTGGTCCCTGTGATTTTTATGCTCAGCACAGAGACAGGAGTATGTTCTGTGCACCATCAGTTGTAGCCCCATACAAAAGAAAGAAAGAAAGAAAGAAAGAAAGAAAGAAAGAAAGAAAGAAAGAAAGAATAAAAAACCCCAAAACAAAACCTTGAAAAAAAAAAGGAAGAAAAAAGAAGCCACAAAATACACGGTGTAATTGCAAATGACTTTTCTCATTCTACTATATTCCTACCTCTCCCCCACCACACCAATTTGATCAAGAGAAGGAATTTCTTTTGCATACCCAAATGGTGTCATATAGGGAAATAGGAATGTGTACCTCTTAAGGTGGTAGCAGTGAGGTTAGGGAAGAAGGAACAGGAAATGTGAACTTGAAGGCATGTACTTTTTCTATCCTTTTCTCCTTTTTTGGTACTGTCAGTGATGTGAAAGAGGCAAATAATTTGTCTTTTTTTAAATTTTTTAGGTCTCGTCCCCCCTTTTTTTCTCTCTCTCTCTCTCTCTCTTTTTGGCTCTTTTTATGACCTGTCCTTAATCTTCCTTTTCCCTGATCTTTGTGAGAAGAGGGAAAAGAGTCACTGAGTAGGCAAGCAGAATTTAAGTTTTTCACTTTTCCTTCCATTTTTTTTTCATCATTAAGCAATGTGGATAATTAAGCCATTTGAACATGTGCATCTGTTTGCATTGAGTCTTAACAGTTATTTAGTATGCAAACAAAAATATTAAGTTGCAGCAATGACATGTATTCTTTCCCCCTGCTGCAGGAAAATCTCAATTATTTTCACAGTAATAATCTGCACAGTCACTGTCACTGTCCTCCCATTGTTCATCGATTTTCTCAAGCGGGCCCAGTAACGTCTCCATCGTGAGACTTTGTTGTTACTGTGTTTGGCATATCCAATGCGTCACGGGTAGCTTTCCAGGCTTTGCTGGTGGGCTCGATACTCTCGGTAGCTTGCCAGGCTCTCCGAGAGGGGTGGAGGAATCGAACTCGGGTCGGCCATGTTGGCTGCGTGCAAGGCAAATGCCTTACCCGCTGTGTTATTGCTCCAGCCCCAGTCTGCACAGTATTTTTATTTTTTTAAAAAACTGAGTTATTTTAGATGCTTCTCTGGAGCAATTTTGCTCATACTGTCTGGTCTCTGAGTTGCAGACGTTGCTTTTCTCCTTGTATTCTTCCATATCGGCTGGAGTGATAGCACAGCAGGTAGGGTGTTTGCCTTGCACGTGGCCGATCCGGGTTCGATTCCTCCATCCCTCTCGGAGAGCCAGGCAAGCTACTGAGAGTATCCCGCCCACATGGCATAGTCTGGCAAGCTCCCAGTGGTGTATTCAATATGCCAAAAACTGTAACAAGTCTCACAATGAAGACGTTACTGGTACCCGCTCGAGCAAATCAATGAACAGTGCTACAGTGCTATTCTTTCATATGTTCAGTGCCGCCACCATCAGACTGAAAGGGCAAAGACACTTTTTCTTGCATTTGTTGTGGAAACCTTAGCAGCAGGACACACATACCATTTTCTTTTTTCTTTTTGGGTCACACCAGGCATTTCACAGAGGTTACTCCTGACTCGTGCATTCAGGAATTACTCCTGGCAGTGCTCGGGGGACTATATGGGATTCTGGGAATCGAACCTGGGTCAGCCTTGTGCAGAGCAAATGCCCTACCCACTGTGCTCCAGCCTCCCACACACATACCATTTAAAAAATTACTTTTGAACACTTTTGACCCATCTTTACTTTCTGTTGCACACTTCCAGAAAGTAAGTAAAGTAAAGTAAAGGCCCTGCCGTTGATCATTGATTTGCTCGAGCGGGCCCAGTAACGTCTCCATTGGAGACTTTGTTGTTACTGTATCTGGCATATCGAATACTCTTGGTAGCTTGCCGGGCTCTCTGAGAGGGGCGGAGGAATCGAACTCGGGTCGGCCATGTTGGCTGCGTGCAAGGCAGACGCCCTACCTGCTGTGCTATCGCTCCATTTCAGGATTATCTGAAGCTTCACCAGTCTGTCATTCTTTTCTTTAAATTCCCCAGAGTTTGCTTCTGTTTTAATGGGAAATACTCATTTGGAATCTAAAATTTTTCTTTAGCTTTAACATTTTCATATCTTTAATATTGTTGAATAGCAATACCATGTTTCTAGAATTTTATTTGACTTTTTCAGAAATTAGACTTGACTTTTTAGAACAGTTCTAGATTCACAGCAAACCTGAGTGGAAAGTTCCCATAGAGCCTCTAACCACCTTCTCCCCACATCCTCCCCAAGTTGTAATCTCCTGTACCTGAGAGGCCTTGTATTTAACCAGATAGAATGAACTCATCTCAACCAAATGGGATGATTTTTCAAAAGAAAGGTTGTTTTCAGCTGAGGTATTGTTTTTGAGAGACATATTTAAAACCTAATAGTGTATTTGCCTGATCTTACATATTTTAATGTTTTATTTTCATGAAATAACTTGATACTGTGTTTTCATCATTTCAAACCCGGTGTATAAACTGTGTAATTACCAAGCAACTGGGAACCCTGCAGCTCTCTCTCACCACCTGCATTCAGTGGTCTTGTGCTGCTTCCCCACCCAGGATGGCCAGTGCGATGGGCGGATGAAGGAGGAAACGAGGCCAGATTAGTTTTCTAACCCAAGCAGGGTCCTAATCTAGTTGTTACCTTATGTATTATGACAGAATTTGTCCATGATCATGCTCTTAACTTATAGTTATTATCATGGCCCTTTGGCCTGGCCCATTTCAATGCCAGGGTAGCTCACAGCTTGCTCTGGGTCCCTCCAGTCCCTCATTGGGACCCTGCATTTGAGTGCTAGGAAGTAAGGACAATTGAGACTTAAGTCAAGAAAACATGCCCAGGAGTGAATATCATTTGGAGTCAGTTAACTCCCAAGTAACAAAAGCGTAGCATTAACTGTCTTCTTGTGTCTATACAAAAAGGACATTGCTCTGAATTAACTATGCAAAGGACTTAAGGAGAAGAGAAAGGCAATATTTTCAAGTTAACAGAGTCTGATTAGGAGATAAAGGTGATTGACCCATTGAGGAAGCAGAGCACAAAGAAAAAAGCTACAAATAAACACAGAGGAATGGGAGCACTGTGATGGGAGTAACCAAATAAACCTAAGCTCCTTGTGGCAAGGCAGAAAGGACAAACCAATGTTACCCTACAATAAACCTTGGGGTTTTTTTAATGACTTCACCATTTATTTATTTTACTTTACTAGTGAAACACCCTGAGGTACAGTTGTAGACTTACAAACTTTTGTGCTTGGGTTTCAGTTATACAATGATCAAGTACACATCCCTCCACCAGTGCCCATTCTCCACCACCATTGATCCTAGTAGCCCTCCCACCCCCCCACCCGATCCCCCCACCCCTCCCTGTCTTTGTGGCAGGGCATTCCCTTTTGCTCTCTCTTTCCTTTAGGGTGTTGTGGTTTGCATTAGAGATATTGAGTGGCCATCGTTTATGACTTCACCATTTTTGTGTTACTACATATGTTTGGAAGATAAAATTACAATGTAGAATTGCTACTTTGGGATTTTAAGGGTCATGTTTTTAGAATTAATGGGTTTTATTTATACACTTAATTCTTTTAGACTGTGTTTCACTTAGTGCATATTTTTTAAACCTAGACTTTCTAGTCACCATCTATAGATTGAGGGCTGACAGGAATTTAGAGAAAGTGAAAAGGGTAAAATGCAATTAAAGAAGCATCATAAGATGACTATCAAAATGGATTCAATAAGAAAGAGTGTACTATAACCATAAAACGAGTCAAAATGAAAATTCTAATGAAGAAAGTAAGATAAAAACATACTGAAAAACAAAATCTTTATTTTTTTTAATTTTTATTAGTAAAACACCATGAGGTTCAGTTGTACAATGAGTTGTACAATGATCGAGCAAAATCTTTTGATTTTTAAAACCAATACTGAAAATTTAGTTTTTTAGGGTTTATTTTCCTTGAAAAACTATACAGTATACTTCTTTACAATTATGCTTTAATTTCTATCATTTTTAAAAGTTACCTCTAATGTACTCTTCAACATTACCATTTCATGTGTAAGAGTTTTTACCTAAATCCCTGAATGATTCTCTGCTACTTTTGTATAATTATATTGTATATGTATTCTATTGTATAATCTATACTGGTTTTCCTTGTCCTTTTTCATTCCTTCTCCCTACAGTCACTACCATGATTCACTCTTTTACTTTTTAAAAAAATTATCTGAACTTGTAAAGTCTAACCAGCTTTTCTTGTCTCTTTTAAAAGTCAAAATATCATTTCTTCCTTTTATAAAGGTTCCCTAGTTAAGTTATGGTTGCAAATAATGAATGCTTTTTTTTTGTCAGTTATCTAGTACAAGTCTTATCTAGTGAGATTTAAGTTCTTTATTACTCCCCACCGTTTTTTCCCTTAGTATATAATGAGATGAGTGGAAGGTATTTGGTAACACAATAGAAGACAGCATAAAGGCTGATCATTAACTTAAAACTATTTATGGGGCTTGGGAGATGGCCCAAAGGGCAAGTGTACATGCTTTGTATGCTGGAGGCACGAGTTCAATCCCTGGAACCTTGGGGTCTCCTGGTACCATCAGAGGACAACACCTGATACCACTGGATGTGATCCCAAAACCATTTAAAAATAGAATTTGTTTCATTAGCTATGGGGCTAGAGCGATAGCACAGCGGGTAGGGCGTTTGCCTTGCACGCAGCCAACATGGCCGACCCAAGTTCGATTCCTCCGCCCCTCTCGGAGAGCCCGGCAAGCTACCGAGAGTATCTCGCCCGCACGGCAGAGCCTGGCAAGCTACCGTGACGTATTCGATATGCCAGACACAGTAACAACAAAATCTCCAATGGAGACGTTACTGGGCCCGCTTGAGCAAATCGATGAACAACGGGAGTACAGGAAATTACAGGAAATTTATTAGCTATACATGATTGTGTTTTTGGTATTTTTAATTAGGTGGTTTGCTATTTAATTGATCCTGTGTTTAATTACTCTTTTATGAAACTATACCTTTTTGAATTGTATAGATTTAAGATAATTTGTTTAGTTTTGAGTATAGTATCAACAGAAAGGTATAAGTATCCGGGCCCATTCAGCTTTGATCCCCAGCACCATGTGGCCCCCCCACCACCTCCGGGTGTGGCTCTGATGCTCCTGAGCCCCACTGGGATGGCCCCAGTGTCCTGAGCACCGCAGAGCTGGACTGACAGTACATACTCAGACCCTCACGTTGAACCTCCAGACCGGATAGCCAGTATCACTGGAAATGACTCTCAAGTGAAATGAGCACCACTTGGGTTGTCCCCCCAAATAATAAAAATATAAGTATTTCATATAATAGTAGCAATTTTATTTTTGGTATTTTTTCTTAGCCTTTAAGTTCAGTACTTTGACACTTACATAACATATCACCGTACAATCAGGTGACTGTTTTTGAACTAGGGTCTGCCATGTACAAGGCTAGAACCTTATCCTCTGTACTATTTGACTCCAAAAGATGGAATTTTTGGTTAACTGTATTATAGAATATCGATTCGCTATTCATAGAAAACTATGTAATAATGATAGTAAACTGTGTAGGGCGAACAATGCAATATTTACAGTTATCATTTTAATTTTTTCCCATATGTATATATTTTCCATAGTTTTATCCTCTTTATAATTTTTTTTGATATTTTTATCTACACCTTGCTAACCTTGGACAACTTTTCCCAATAAAACTAATTTTTAATAGCAGTACTCCTACATAAAAAAACTAATTTTTTAATGCTACATACAACCACATTAACTTAATATTTTACCAATTTTTTACTTAACCATTTTACTTAACCAATTTTTTATTTCACTATGTTAAATAATTTATATCTATTTGCTGTTATAAATAATGCTGCAGTGAGTGGTTTAATGAATATGTATATAGTATTTTTTATTAAATAGAGTGAATTACAAAAATAAAATTAATAAAGTGTGTTAATTTATTCAGATATTTTATGATATTTAAATTAGTTCAACTTTGCTTTGCAATTTGTAAAGTATAAATGTGACCTCTTGATGTTTACTCTAATTATTTTTATAATGTCAAAAATTATGCAGATACTTAAGGTATAGTTAAACTTATTTTTCAAGCTTTAGCTTATTTTGCAAATGAATTTCTAAATGTTTGGTGTCATAACCAAATATCTTTATAAAGCTCATAAAGTAGTGTGAATATAGAGTTATGAATTAGATAATATGAATTAGTAGATTATTCCTTTATTAAAAATACAACTTTTAGAAACTAGATCAACTACTAAAAAAAAATAAAAGCTAATGCTAAGACAGTGTTTTTTGAAAATAGGCTGTGGTTCAGTGATAAAGCACATACCTCCTATGCTTGTATGTGTGACGCCAAAATTGCATTAAAAAAATGAGTGACATAATGAATATTTGTGATCATAAAATTGCACGAGAGAAATCCCAGATTTTTGTGATGTTTTAAAGATACTTGCAATCTGTTCACTCTTTTCCCCTCCTCAAAGCCTCAAGAAATTTTGTAGGGAGAAATTTGAGTGCCTTTGAGAACAAATTTGGAAATTTAGGTTTTTAGGTTTGAGGCCCTCCCGTTGTTCGTCGATTTGCTCGAGCGGGCCCAGTAATGTCTCCATTGGAGACTTTGTTGTTACTGTGTTTGGCATATCGAATACGCCACGGGGAGCTTGCCAGGCCCTGCCGTGCGGGCGAGATACTCTCGGTAGCTTGCCGGGCTCTCCGAGAGGGGCGGAGGACTCGAACTCGGGTCGGCCATGTTGACCACTTGTAAGAGAAACGCCCTACCGGCTGTGCTATCGCTCCAGCCCTGTGTGTATAGTAGTGACCAATGAGAAACCTTGGCCTAGTGGGAGTACAGATATCTAGTAGACAAAATAAATGACTGTAGACTGGTGAGTGATTAATGTTAAGATAATGTAGGCATGAGGTTGTGCATGGAAATATTAAAACTGTGGGATGATCAAGGAAGGCTTCACAGAGGGAAATCTTTGAGAAAAGAGGTGAAAGAAGGAAATTGGGCCTGGGAGATGACTGACCACATGCTTTGCATGAGGGAACCCCAGATTCATTGCTGGCATTAGTGAAAATAACCCATGAACAATGAGCCAAAATAGCCCCCAGCATAGCCAGTTGTCACCCCAAACCCAAAACAAAACCTGTGGGGTTGGTTTTTTTTTTTTTGGGGGGGGGGGGGTTGTTTGTTTTCTTTAAAAGTGAAAAAAAAATTGAACACTGTAACTATTTGGGAGGAGCATTGCAGGTCCCAAATAATGCATTATTGGGTCAACAGAGCCATTCAAAGGAAGAAGTTGGGAAGATAATAGAGTGCAAGATCATTCAACAAATATAGTTTGCATCTTTCTCCAAACTTTCAGAGAGAGTAAACTTTTCTCTTTACTCTCAACTTTCTGGAGAGTTATGTTTATTGTAATCTCTAGCTCTGCACAGAATTACATGCTTTTGACGAATTGAATAATCCTTTTGAAACCTGCCCATTTGGGTCATTTTTGAGTGCTAACATACATGAATCAGTACAGAAGTTGTGCTCTGGAAAGCATGATCTTATTTTTCTACTTGCCATTTATAATGTAATAATTTTAAAATGTTGTTGCTTTTTGATCTGTGGATCTTTACCACTATCTCTGTAAGCATGGTAATAAGCAATACATCGCCTGGTGCTGCTTTCTGTAACCATTTTCTTATAATTTTAAAGGTGTTTTTCCCCTAAAATTACAAATCTTTATTACCAAACAATCCTAATTTGAGGATATTAGAGGACATTTAACTCAAACTGACTAAAGAATTGAAGAGTTAGAATTTATTGTTTGTTAAAAATGGACATTTGAAATGAAAGATTTTGCCATTTTAGCTCCCTCTCTGGTGATCACTGTGTAGCTTACTTTGGACTTCAGTTTCCTTTTATGTAAATGGAAATAAAATTGCCTGTTTCAGAGATTCAGCAACTCATTGTTTGGGGTATATAATTGAATAATGGATGTGAAAGTTCTCAAAAAAAAAAACCTACTTAGTGTTTTTCAATGTGTTATTGTTTTCTCTTGAACTGGGCAACCTATGCTTATCTTTCAAAGTTTTGTTAAATTTTAATGTTCGTTGGTTTTGTTATGTCTGACTCATTTCCACAGTTTATCTTTTGCACACACTGCTTCCAGAATGTTAAGTGGTCAGATGTTGCTGTCATGAAAGTGCCATCCTGGTTTTACTCTCAGTTGCAGTGGCCTCTGGCGTTTGCTTCAGTAAGGTTTTACTTGCCCTCACTTGAAAAACAGCTGTTAGCAATGGATAGTAGCTTGGTTGGGACTTTATAATCTCATTAAACCTTTGTTATCAAACCCCAAGAAGCACCATGGTATGTGTCCAGCACGTCTGTCTAGGAAAGAAATTTGTCATTTAGTCTCAATCTTACGAAGCACCAAATAATACCAGTCAAATAATCCTTACCAGCCAGGATCATGTGAAGATTTGAGATCTCCAGAAGTGAATACTGCTTCTGGATTTGGAATACCCACGGCAACTAAAACGTTTAAGCTTTTTAAATTGGAAAGAATTAAACAGTGGTTCTCAAACTTGCAAATTAGTTACCTGGGAACTTTTAAAAATCCCAGTGCCTGGATCATAACATATACTAATTGAGTGAGAAGTTTAAGGTGAGAGCCAGGCAGCAGGAGTACCTAGGTGATAGGAATGCTCTCTGCAGAGTCTGAGGCTCTTGGGAGTGTTGCTGTTTCATAGGTATCATTAGTGAGAGCCTGATCATCTTACCATGAAAAACTTTTGAAATTGCATAGTCTATGTTTGTAAAGCCATGTATATGCCGTTTACATAGTCTTCTGTTGTTTTGAACTTTAAGTTTCATTACTGACTCATGATATAGTCATGTTATGTTTTTCACAGATATTTCCTTGACAGCTTTAAGTAAAACTATGCCTTTGTGATTTAAGACACAGAATAAAATGACTACAGGTATTAACTAGTTAGGCAGTTCATTCCTTTGTTTCTTTTACAATGGCCATTTTCAAAAGAAAGGCCAACAGACAGTTTGTTTTTCCAAATTTATTTTTTCCAGGGTCAAAAAAGGAAGAACTGGGGCTGGAGCAATAGCACAATGGGTAGGGTGTTTGCCTTGCAGGCGGCCGACCCAGGTTCGATTCCCAGCATCCCATATGGTCCCCTGAGCACCACCAGGGGTAATTCCTGCATGCAGAACCAGGAGTAACCCCTGTGTGTCACCGGGTATGACCCAAAAAAGAAAAAAGGAAGAACTGTTGCAAATGAAACTAAATTTGTGGAATCACTGGAGTCTGTAGGAATAGATTTAGTTATAACATGTTATATTTACTAATATTTAAGACGGTGTATGAAACAGAACTACCTGTAGCATTACTAGCCATGGTATTATAAAGTAATAAACATTGTTCTAATATCATGGTTTATTAAGTTAGCTCAAAACAATCTAATTAAAAATAGAATGTTATGTGCACAAAGGATGGCGTGGCTTGATTTCTCACATTGAGAAGAGCTAGAGTTTGGGCCCTACATCCTTGGAGATTTTCCTAAGGCTTCCCATAAGTTCAGGTGGCCACAAAGTATCTTCAAAGCAACAGGAATTCTGTTTGGTTTTATTTTAAGTATTGCTTCAGGGTTCATGTCAAATATGTAGGGGGCGGGTGGGGGAGAAGCCGGATAGCAACTGATGCTCTGTGAGTTTTTTCATTGTCATTTAAAATTCAAACATGTGACCGTCCAGTACTGTCAAGAGTATTGTAATGTATGGAAATTGCAATTCAGGAAATGTTTGGTTTAATTCATAACATTCAGTTGTCCAATATTTGTTTTGGATCTTTTGTTTTTCTTGTTTCGCATTTTTGTTTTGTTTTGTTTTCAGCCATCATTTTGTCTTATCATCTTCAATTCTAGAGCAACCTGACAACAATAATGATACTACTGAATTGGGCATCCTTGTCATTCCTGAGATTAGTGTCACAAATGTGGCCGGAGAGAGAACCGGGAATGGGGAAAAAGGCAGAACACTAGGAGAGATTGATGCTCAGCATATACAGGGTGTGCAGGAAGCCACAGATCCTAGAACTGAGAGCAAAGGCTTGCCAGAGATCAGGAGGCAAAAATCTGTAAGAAAAATGATGGAGGATGGAATAAACTCACCTGGCAGAGTGCAGTTTTAGCAGAGCACTTTATAGCTGCACCCCAAGGTATCTCATGGCAGAGGGCCACTGCTGCATGTTTGAAGCAACAGTTGCACAATCACACAAATTTTGCATGTCATCTAATAATCAAAATGCATGAATTATGCACCACAGTTTCTCAATGACTTCTAATGCTCTTTGAATGGTCATACCTATATCATCTCTGAATAAATTGTTATGAAGACTGAGGCAGAAAATTGCTTTTAAAATAATTTTTTGCTTGTGTTTTGAGATCTAAGGTTATTTTCCCATTCTGAATTTTTATCATCTTTGATACATAAGCATTTAACAAGTTTGAAATTTATTGTCCTTTTTTTTAATCTTAGTAAAATAATCTAGAAAGCAAAATGCAATCTTTAAAAAAATCTTTAACATCTCTTAGTATCATTTTTTTAAAGTTCTTGGTAAGAACTTTGAATTTATACTGTTTTACTATTAAGGGAGAGATTGCCACCAGTTTTTCTGGGTGGTATTTTTCCTAATTATTTCTGATTTTATGCATGAAAAGTAAGAGAACTCTTTCTAAAATCACAGTGGGATGTGGTTTATGGCATGCTTTGTGTTTAATGCACTCTAAATTAACATTTAATCCCAATGAACTATGTTTGCATTTTATAGAATGTTTTGATTTTGGCTCTGTTCTATAATCTGTTGCTTTATGTAATAACATCAAAGTTTAATTACTTAAGTTAAAGTGATTTGGTATTAATCATTGAACAAAATTGCTTAAAAATTTTAATGTTAATTAATCTTTGTTATTTCTTTGTTTAGGAAATACAGAATTAACAGGTCAAGAAGAACTGATGGAGATATCTGAAGTTGACGAGGGATTTTATTTGAGGGCTGCGTCTAGTACCAGCCAGTCGGGTTTATCAAACAGTAGTCACAATTCTAATAACAAGACAAGTATAGGAAAGACTCAGAGGCGGTCAGGAGGAAGCAAAACTGGAGGAAAAGAAAAAGAGACTGCAGGGGAGTTTTGCAAAGATCATTTTGCTCGAAAACAGACCCAGAGAGCCCAAAGTGAGAATCTCGAGCTTCTCTCTTTGAAGAGACTTACCCTGACAACCAGCCAGTCCCTGCCTAAACCTAGTAGCCACAGTTTGGCTAAGACTGCCGCGACTGTGTTTAGCAAATCCTTTGAACAAGTCAGTGGTGTCACTGTCCCACACAACCCATCATCTACCGTTGGCTGTGGGGTTGGGACAGATGCCAATAGGTTTTCCGCTTGTAGTCTCCAAGAAGAAAAACTTATTTATGTTTCAGAAAGGACTGAACTTCCAATGAAACATCCATCAGGTCAGCAGAGACCTCCTAGTATTAGCATTACTCTGTCCACAGATTAATTTGTAATTGATTCTCTCCTAATCAGAGCCTCTGGAATTACAACTTTGCTTCTTTATGAAAGTTCTCAGGGTCTTTGATCCCTGTTTCTGACAGGAGCCCTGATGTCTTAATAGCTGAAGGCTTCCTGGACTTGATGAAGGAAATAATGTCTAGGTTGTAGTTACGATATGGTTTTATGATTTCTTAAGTGTGTTTCTACCCTCTTACCCCCTTAATTCAGTCATTTTTTTCTTGTCGTTGTGTTACCCTAAAGATTGTCAGTATAATAATACATTTTGATGGATTGTCTGATCAGATGGGTTAAATATCATGTAAGGTTGTGACATTTAAAAAAAGAAAGAAGAGAAAGAAGAGGGAAAAAAAGAAGACAGACAACCCAGAGCCCCAAATACTGCTATTTTGGTAGCTATATGTTGGTCTTCAGAGTAAAAAAGAGAATCTCCATGTATGGGAACTGTTTTTTAAATGAGGCAGAGGTACAACTCCAAGAAGTTTGCAGTTGGCGGTTTTTCAAGCCAGGCTGAAAAATAGGCACCTGAAAAACTAAAATGATGTGTATAGAAAGTGCCTGATACAAGTATTTATCACCAGATCATCTTTAAGGTTAAAAGAGTTTTTATAGATGCTGGAAAGCTCCTGCTAACCCAGTACCTAGACTAATCATTGATATGAAAAATCAGATTATGCATAGGTATGTTGCTTTGAACTGTTTGACCTGGATTTGGCAAGTAAAAATCCCTTTTAATTCTTAAGATGTAATAGGCCATAAAACTGACCTATTTCTGCTGCTGGGCGTCAGAAATCCTAGTTAGTTTGACTTTCCGTAATTCAGACTACCCATCATTGAAGAGTTCCTGAAAATCATTGTAGAGCTTCGGCAGCTCTCAAGGCCCCAGTGTCAGCTATATAACGTTGAATTATATGTCTGCAAATGAAGGAAATAAGGTAAACTTTTATCTAGGTAAAAGTTATGATAGTAAATAAATGAAATATGGACAAGGGTCATTTATAAACTAGCCAATGTTGTTTTTTTATGATCATGTTCTTAAAGTAAAAATTGTGAAACATGAAAAAAATCAAGTGGGTTTCTTGTTTGGTGAATAGGCCTGTTTTAAATGTTTTTATTATGATAGAAAAATTATGTAGTTGCCCCAAATGAAGGATATCAAGGGCAATCTCGCTAAACAAATTTGAATGTAGCTGTACGGAACTTTGACCTCTGAGAGATGTTAAACTCTGAAGTTTGCTATTCAGTGGACATTACAGCTAGTCTGAGAATCTAGTATTTTTAATTCATTGTTCAGAATATGAATGAGAAACCCCAGTATGTCAGCTGGGAGAAAGGCCAGCAGAGCTCCCTACCTGTTAGGACACATTTTTTGTTTTGTTTTGTTTTATTCACCATCTCTGTGATCACACTGAAAATGCTTCCTGTCCTCTTGTACATGTTTAGACAGAGCTCATGTATGTGAAAAATGTGTAGGTCTTGGACAATACGAAAGTACTTACATGTGGAATGCAGCTTTGCCCATGACTGCTTTGTCTGCCATTTATTTTGATCAGTCAGTGGTGGGAGCAGACTGCTGGGATCTGTCCCTTTAGGGCTTCAGACATGCAGAACATGCGCTCTACCACTAACACATCCACCACCCCAAGCCCCCCTTCCATTTTAAATCAATTTTCTCAAAGAGCACAAAGTCATTTTTATTCATTGCCCCGAATAAAATTATGTTTTATAACATAAAGAAATTTGATTTGTTTACTTCCAGTAATATTATAGAGTTTATTGGCACAAATTGCGATTAATAAAAAGCCACCTAAAGCAACCAGTAAAAGTTGATGTTCTATTAATTTAATAGGAATCCTGTGCACAACTGAAACCATTTGTAAAACGTCACTGTGAATTTCTTACTATCTTTTTGTAATTCTTTAATAAAGAATTTTCCCCTAGGCATAGTTACTAACAATATCAAGAGACTTAAGAACTTATTTAAAGGATTTGTATTTTAAGCAAGGTGATATGATTAGAAAATCCTGTAGAACTAGCTGGCAACAAGAGATCATATTTTAGTGGTAAATAATAAAATATAATGACAATAATGATGATACATCTTGGTCTTTGTCACTTATGAGGTCCAAGGACCACTTAGTGGCATTGACGTCAAATGACAAGCAATTTTGAACTCAGCCAGATTTATTGAATCAGAATTTGCATTTGAACAAGATTCTCAAGCAATTTTTATGCTTGTTAAGGTTTGAGAATAAAAGGGTGCAAATAAATTATTTATATTAATATTTAAATTTCTCAGTGCTCCCACCACCCAAGATCAAGTATATTATATACTAGATTATTGTAACCTTTGTCTTTAGCAACTAATCAATTTTAATAACATTGATGCTTGGCTATTTCTAGACGTTTAATGATTCTCATATACCTTTACAGTGAAAATCTAACATTTTGTATTTTTCTTTTGAAAATAGAAATTTGATTCTGTTAAAAATTCTTTTGTAAACTGAATCAGAACTGTCAATGCCTGTAATTTTAAATCCAAAAGGGCTGCCACCCTTTATACATTGCACACCAAATCTACAAGAATATCTTCCTTTTTAAAATCTCTGAAAGTTTTCTTAGTGGAACAATTCTGAAACTAGGCTACAATTGATTTTCTGAATTATGAAATTATGTTACAGAAAGATTCCTTTATGCCACCTTGGCCACTATTTTAAGAATTAGCTATGAAATTTTTTATAAGCTATTTTAGATTGTATTGATTATGGTTATGCAATTGCAGTTGTCTCTGATACTCTCTTCCCACTTACCTTTACAAATTTGAAAGTTACAATGTCTTTTGGAAGTAAGATTCCAGAAAATGTTGATGCGACCATATTGTCATCTATCATCAGTATATCATATAATAAACCTTTATTGCTAGAATAAAGCCGGGTTCCAGTGTTTGCCCTATAAAGTCCAAAAAAGGAGAGAAAATTGACTTCAGGGGGTGTTCCATAGGACATAAGGCAATGAACTTCCTGGAATTCCTGGTTTACCAACCATCATGAACTCTTTTAAGGCAGTGTTATAGATGTATAAGTAGGAATTCTCAATTCTTAAATAATGCAGAGTTTGTTTTGAAATTTTCATTGTGCTTTTCCATCACAAAGTAAGTACTCAGTACACTTTGCTCATTTAAGAACAAAATATTGAATGAACAGAAAATATATTTTTAAATCAAGATAGATTAAAAATAAAGCCACTTTAGAGGATTTGCCTATTTTGGAAGAAAAGTGTTAAATTATAAAGCAAAAATGTACTTTGTCACAATTTTAGGCAAATATTGAAATTAAGGCTCTTTAACATTTAAGTTCATAAGCACAATAAATCTACACTTTAGTCAAGGGAAGCATACCAAGGAAATAGATATGTTAAATGCCATTACTAAAAATATTTTTAAAAGACCATTTAAAAAAAAAGAATAATTTGAGGGTACTTTAAATAAGCATTGTATATAAAAATTAATGTGTAATAGTATTTCCCCCTCCCGTTGATCATCGATTTGCTCGAGCGGGCCCAGTAACGTCTCCATTGGAGACTTTGTTGTTACTGTGTCTGGCATATCGAATACTCTCGGTAGCTTGCCAGGCTCTCCGAGAGGGGCGGAGGAATCGAACTCGGGTCGGCCATGTTGGCTGCGTGCAAGGCAGACGCCCTACCCGCTGTGCTATCGCTCCAGCCCCCAATCTTGGAAAGAAAAAATGTATTTCCCCAATCTTGGAAAGAAAAAATGTTTAGTCCTTTAGTTAGCATGAATTTGTAACTTTAGATTTCTTGCTTAGTAAATTGATAGTACTTTGAATTACTCACATTAATGTTAAATATTGTTAAATTTGTCATCAGTGAACACAAATTCTTTGTCTTCTGTACTTTGTAACTTGTGTCTATCTCTAGACTAGCACTGAATATTTTGGAAGATCTTTTTGTGCTTTTCTAATAGTACAGTTCTATAGTACCAGTTTCTTGATGAAGTTTCCACTGATAAATACAAAATGCTATTTCACATACCATTGCTTTCTTTTATGTGGAGTATGCTATATATTTACTATCTCCTAATAGTGTAGTGGTACTCCTCTTTTCATAGTAAATATACTTTGTTTCTAATTGTAATCCTATAGTTTACATTCCTAAAGAATAAACTATGACTTTGGATATTTTTATGTGCTCTCTACATTTTTTTTAGGTTATGGAAATAAACTGGAGTTTAGTTTTTGAAGTTTTGTATATTTGTGTAAATGTTCTCCGTGTGCAATACTTTATACAGTAGTGTAACCTTTTGTTTTATTGAAATAAAAACTGAAAAAAAATGTTTTTTCCAGATTATTTTACTCATTAAAAATATCATCATAAAACACTTGCAAAAGTCATGATTGAAGGAAGAAAATAAAAGAGGAAGACTTAGGTGAGTTGAGCCATTGAGAGCTTTGCTGAATAGCTTAGGACAATGACATCTCATTTCCTGACTTTATGTTTTACACAAAGGGCTAGGGATGAGAAGGCTGGCAGGTCCTTTAGTGAACCTCTAAAAGAAGATGAACTCATGCCATTGGTTGTCACTCCAGAAGCACAGGAAAATTCAGATAGCAGTTCTTGCTTTGATCTTTCAACTTGAATGCGAGGTAGTGTCTCTAGAGAACAGAGATGATGTGCCCGTAGTGCCTAGCAGGATTTTGTGCAGGTAAGTATCAACATGTTTAATAAATTGGTTTAGGTTGCTCTAACTTTTAGAAAGAGATCTAGGATAACATGTCTAATGTATTATATCATGTAGAAAATTTATATACTTACTTAGGGCTTCAGAGTTCAATCTCCTGCACCCCATGGCCCCTGTGCACTGCTGGGGGCATTGCATTGTGAGGCCCAAAGCCATAGACTTATCAGATTGGTTGGCTGCATTTTGCCGGGAGTGGCCACTGCACCCCCTGAGCACTACTTGGGAGGCTCCCACAAATTATACAAAGATCCATTAAAATTTGTAATTTTGCTTACTGGCTCAAGAAAATCTTGATAGAATTCTCTAGATTGCATTGTTGTATAGCTTAGAAATAAAACATTAGAAACTTGAAGGGAAAAAATCCTGGTGTGGTGGGCTGGAGATATAGCTCAAAGGAGCTAGCTAAACATGCTTTGCATGCAGGAGGACCAGGTTCAATCCTTGTACCAGAGTACCTAACTATCATCAGGAGTAATCTCCTCCTACCCAAATGCCACCCTCATCCCCAAATCCTGGTGTGTGCAATTGGTTGATAATTTGGATATTTTTTATGTAAGGAACTAAGAAATTTGGGAACTATTCTGAACTGTTAGTAAAGGAGTCTTGGGGAGAACCAAGGCAGAAGTTTTGTAAGCACATGTTGATGTATGAAATAACACACTCCTACAGAAGTGAAAGACAATGGCCAGATGGTTTCACTCATATGGTGTGTAAATAACCAAAGCTAGTGAACTGGCAAAACAACAACAACAAATAACTCTTAGACTCTTGAAAGAAATATGAGTACCAGAGGGAAAAGGTATAGGGGGTGGGAAGAACTGGGTAGAATGGTTCTGATAGACAGTGCTGGGACATCTGTAGTTGGTTGCTATGGTGCTAACGCACACGTGGAGGTGTAAGAAGCTATTCTACAAAAAAATAAAATGTTGCAAACCAATGGAAACACAATAAGATTTATTAAGAGAAAAAGCGAAAATGGCATTTGCACTCACCTAGTGATTTCAGTAATCCCAATTGCTGACTCACTTAATAGAATCTGACTTTGATAATAACATCAGAAGTATTCTATAATTATTAGAAAAGCATAGTGGGCAGGGCGTTTGCCTTGCAAGCGGCCGCCCTGGGTTTGATTCCTCCATCCCTCTTTGAGAGCCTGGCAAGCTACTGAGAGTATTTCCACCTGCACGGCAGAGTCTGGCAAGCTACCGTGGCATATTCGATATACCAAAAACAGTAACAAGTCTCACAATGTAGACATTACTGGTGCCCACTCGAGCAAAATGGATGAACAACAGGAGGACAGTGACAGTGACTGATTTCCATCAATAACTCTAATCATTTGTCATTTTCCCTTGCTTTATGATCATGTTTGGGAATAAAAGCCAATTGTTATTAATATTGCAGTCTCTGAATCTTCGACTCAGTTCTAAGTAGAATTCCCATTTTACAAAAAATAAAACTAAATGTTCTCAGCAGGACAGTTGACTTGCCTAACACACTCAGCATCTTGGACACAGGCCTGACGACTCACACTTCTATATCTTGGTAATAGCAGATGCTAGGTGAAGACTGCATAGTGGGCAAATATTTGGAATTCACTTATCCCATCTGTCACATAGGTGATAGTGTTAAGTAAAATAAAAACTTTCCAAAAATAAATCATGCTATTTTTTGATAGGACTTTGTATCTAAAGTTGGTACTTGAGTTAAAATAAAGTATACATGCATTTTTAGCACATGAGAAAATGCTCTACATCATTAATCATCAGGGAGATGCAGATCAAAACCACAATGAGATACCATCTCACACCTCAGAGACTGGCCCACATTCAAAAGAACAAAAGCAACCGATGCTGGCGTGGATGTGGCGAGAAAGGGACACTCCTTCACTGTTGGTGGGAATGTCGACTGGTTCAGCCCTTCTGGAAAACAGTATGGACGATTCTCAAAAAATTAGAAATTGAGCTCCCATTTGACCCAGCAATACCACTCCTGGGAATATATCCCAGAGAGGCAAAAATGTATAGTCGAAGTGACATCTGCACTTGTTTGTTCATTGCAGCACTCTTTACAATAGCCAGAAACTGGAAGAAACCTGAATGCCCAAGAACAGATGACTGGTTAAAGAAACTTTGGTACATCTACACAATGGAGTACTATGTAGCTGTTAGAAAAGATGAAGTCATGAAATTTACATACAAGTGGTACAACATGGAAAGTATCATGCTAAGCGAAATGAGTCAGAAAGAGAGGGATAGACATAGAAAGATTGCATTCATCTGGGGGATATAAAGTAACAAAGTATGAGATTAATACCCAAGAATAGCTGAAATCAGCACCAGGAGGATTACTCCATAACTTAGAGGCCAGCCGGGTATCCTAGAGGAAAGGGCAGTTCAGATAGAGAAGGGAGCACCAAATAAAGGGTGTTTGGAGGATCCTCCCAGGAGGGGAGATGCATGTCGAAAGTAGACTATGGACTGAACATGTTTGCCACTCAATGCCTCTTTTGCAGACCACAACACCCAAAAGGAGAGAGAGAACACAGGGGATTGCCCTGCCACAGAGACAGGGGGGGATGGGGGAATGGGGGTGGGGGATATTATCCATGGTGGTGGAAAATGGGCACTGGTGGAGGGATGGGTATCTGATCATTGTATAATCGAAACCCAAGCACAAAAAATTGTAAATCTACAACTGTAAAAAAAAAAAAAAGAAAGAAAAAAAAAAGAATGTGAACTCCAAAAAAAAAAAAATAAAGTATACATGCATTTTAACTAAGCAAGCCTACTCTACCATGTTCATTCTGTAGACTAGACTAGTCTCAGAAATTTTAGCACAAATATATAAACAATATTCATTGCAGCATTTCTTGTAATAACAAGAAAATAGAAAAGCAATTAATATAGGGATAAATATAGCATGTGCATATAATAAGATATGACAGCCATTAAAACACAAACCAATACAAAATTTTTTAAATACACATTATTTGTGATTCATTTATTTTGGGGGTCACACCCAGCAATGTGCAGGACTTACTCCTGTCTCTGTGCTTAAGCCTCAGGGGACCATATGTATTGTGGGAATCATCATCCATGTGCGTAGCAAGTGCCTTAACCTGTGTACTGTCTGTCTCCATTTATGTAATTTTAATATTCTCTGAGAAAAGTATGTCATAGAACATTAAATATTATTATCCATAGTAATGCTCTCTGAAAAAAGTATGTCAAAAACAACCTATATTTGAGTATGTATACATACACATATATAGTAGTAATATTCCCTAAGAAAAGTATGTCAGGAATAATTTGTTAAGTAAGTAAGTAAAGGCCCTCCCGTTGATCGTCGATTTGCTCGAGCGGGCCCAGTAACGTCTCCATTGGAGACTTTGTTGTTACTGTGTCTGGCATATCGAATACTCTCGGTAGCTTGCCGGGCTCTCCGAGAGGGGCGGAGGAATCGAACTCGGGTCGGCCATGTTGGACGCTTGGAAGGCGAACGTTTTGTCTTAATATAGTAGATGACCCCATTCATTAGAAGTATTAGATATTTAATATGGATCTATTACATATATACATATTCATATGTATCTTTGCTGGTATACAAGGAAAAAAACATTATTTTTCTAACTGTGACTTAAAGTTGGCCCTCACTGAGTAAAAGGAAAAATTTTAATGGAATTGACTTGGTCGTATGCTAATCCTCAAAACTCAGAATCACTGTGAAGAACAAAGACTTGAACTTCTAATGAGTTGATTCTTATACAAACTTAGTTTTAATTAATAGCTGACAGCAATAAATTGGTTATCTTTATATTTCTAGCAATTGTTTGTAGTTAGAAAGGGAACTTCTTAAGAAATCTTGCATTTTGTGGGCCCTCCCTCAAGAAAATACCAATTAACATTAACTAACATAGTGAACAGACCTATTAAGATATGCAAACTGCTCTGAGATAGAAAACACTTCAGTGTATAATAAGCCAATTAAATAGATGGTTTGTTTGTAAAACTGTCATTGTTGAATTCATCAGATGACTTGTAATAAAGCACTGTAGCACTGTAACACTGTCCTCCCATTGTTCATCGATTTGCTCAAGACTTGTTGTTACTGTGTTTGGCATATCGAAATCCGTCACGGGTAGCTTGCCAAGCTTTGCTGTGTGGGGGAGATACTCTTGGTAACTTGCCGGTCTCTCCGAGAGGGGCGGGAGAATCGAACCCGGGTTGGCCGGGCTGGCTGCATGCAAGGAAAATGCCCTACTGCAGTGCTATCGCTCCAGCCCATAATAAAGCAAAACTAGGTATTAAAACCAATAGCAATGAAGAAAACATGCCACCTTGATATGTTTAGCTTAGAACTATAAGGTAAGTTATTATTTTATATGCCTTAGAACTATAAAATAAGTTATTTGGAGAGCTTTTAGGGGCTATGTTCAAATGTTTTAAAGCATTTCTGTTAAGAATGACAGATTGGATTTGATTTAGCAAAGTAAATGGTTTAGAATTGGTGAACATAGCAAGCAAGGGCCTTGAAAATTTTGCAGTTTGATTAGACAGCTATTTGGCCAGGTAAGATTATTGTCTCCATCCTATAAGAGTTTCTTTTTCTGGTTTGTTTTGTTTTATGTGCCACATCCAGCAGTGTTCATGACTTACTCCTGGCCCTTCCCTCAGGGATCATTCCTCATGGGCTTGTAGGACTATATGGGGTGGTGGGGATTGAACCCAGGTTGTCTGTGTGTAAGGCAAGAGCTTTACCTTCTGTACTATCTCTTCAGCCCTCTTTAGGAGTTTCTTATACTAACAGCTGTTTTGTTTTGTTTTGTTTTGTTTGAAATCTTATCTTAGTTATTACTAAGATATTAGTTATTACTAAGATGTTATTACTTAGATGGAGGTACCATCTTATATAATGATTTCAGATAAATGTATCACCACTCCCTATTCAAAGATTATAAGTCAATACAAGTACAATATAAATACAGCATATTAATATGCATTTAGGACTTCTTAGGGATCTACTGAACATCTTCTGAAATGTCTTGACCCCAATTACACTCTAATATGATCCTTAATTCCATTGTATAGTGATTTTCTCCTCACATTATCTATCTGAGTAGACCTGTATATTAGGGCCGTAATGTTAGTGCCATATATTAAGAAGCTCACATGTTTTGGTTTGAAACCTTCAAATGCCACACCATAAAAATACGAGAGAATTGAAGGTAAATGCACTCTTCTACATGCATATACAGACTGTAGTCTCAAATCATCTAAATTCCTGAAAATGGATGAATGCAATCCCCCAGCTTCATGGATTTACTCCACAGAAAAGAAAACCCACCACCATAAGTCTCAAGTTCTGCAATTTTCCAAATTAAATGCCATATACAATAAAGCAGCGCCTCATTAAAAATGAGTAATACTGGATAAAATGGTTTAAAACCACTACTGGAAGTTACAGAAGTCAAACAAGCCTCTAGGAGCCAGGACCCCAAAGAACCAGCCTAGAAACTAGTTAAAATTGTCAGTTTGAACATGGAAAATATCATGCTAAACGAAATGAGTCAGAAAGAGAGGGACAGACAGAAAGATTGCATTCATCTGGGTAACATAAAGTAACAAAATAAGAGACTAACACCCAAGAACAGCTGTGATAAATACCAGGTTGTTCACTCCATGGCTTAGAGGCCAGCCGCACACTCTAGGGGTAAAGGCAGCTCAGATAGAGAAGGGAGCTCCAAATAAAGGGTGCTGGGAAGATCCGCCCAGGATGGGAGATGCATGCTGAAAGTAGTCTATAGACCGAACATGATTGCCACCCAATGTCTCTTCTGCAGACCACAGCACCCGAAAGGAGAGATAGAACAAAAGGGAGTGCCCTGCCACAGAGGCAGGGTAGGATGGGGGACGGGGGAGTGGGAGGGATACTGGGATTGGTGGGGGTGGAGAATGGGCCCTGGTGGTGGGATGGGTTCTCGATCATTGTATAACTGAAACCCAAGCACAACAACTTGTAAGTCTACAACTGTACCTCATGGTGTTTCACTAATAAAACAAAACAAATAATAATTGTCAGTTTGAGATACCACCCCTGCCCCCCCTCACCCCCCCCCCCCCCCGTTACCTAACTTACAAGGTCGTTGTAAATAAAAGATGACTCCTACTGATCACATCCACTCCTGAGAGTCTGTAATTAGGGTACATGCTACCCAGAAGGTGACTATATGGCTACTTCTGGATACAAACTCTGAGCAGTTTGTCACTAATGAGCAAGTCTCTAATGAGTCTCTGCAGTCTGGTAGACAACATTTCACATGGTCCAACTCCCTTCTGAAGGGAAACAAGCACATCCTAAGCAATTCCACAGGGAAAGGATTCCTTGGGGTTCTTTCCAGGCACAGTTTCCCTTTGCTGAGTTTGCTTTCTCTTGTTGTTGCTATGATTCATCAGAGCTGAGTGTGATTGTTTGCTGAATCATGTAAATCCTATTTTTAAATTACTGAACATGAAGTTTGTTTTGTAGAACTTAATCAGAGAAGTGAGCAAACATTCTGCAGACACTCCCTTTAAAAAAAAATGGAATTTGCCCGTTGATTTTGTGATTTTTTTTGAAGAACATAATCCAGGTGAATGACTCAGAAAGAGATACACTGCAAGAACCAATGGGTGTGGTATGTATGAAAAGTATAATTACAGTATTATAAATCATGGCACCTCAGTAAAAAGTAAAGAAAAAAATCTAATGGACAGTTTGTGTGTGTATGTATGTGTGTTTGTGTCACACCCAGTTTGCTCAGGGCTTACTCCTGGCTCTGCACTCAGGAATCACTCCTAGCAGTGCTGAGGGGATGATATGGGATGCAGAGGAGGAAACCCAAGTTGGCCACATGCAAGGCAGATACTATACCTACTGTACAATCACTCCATCCCCTAGCAGACAATTTTTTAAAAAAGAATCAGGAAAAGTAAATTATGCCAACTGGATTGTACTGGAAAGACAAAAACAGAAAAATTAGTTTAGGGCCAGCCATAAATCAACAAAGATATAAACCAACTAAGATCTCAAAAAGCAGGGAGAATCAGTGAGCCTCACAATACTTCCCCCTAGAGTGTTTGCTGGATTTTGGGTCACAGTGGAAATATTTTTAAAAGAAGAAGACAATCAGCATGTTTATGCTGATCAGTCCAATCCCATCTGGACTGAAGAGGCAAAAATTGGCTTTATGATAAAGAGATCCTAGTGCATACCCTTGAATCTTATTTAAGATAGCTTGAGGGGTTGGAGCAATAGCAGAGCAGGTAGGGCGTTTGCCTTGCACGTGGCCGACCCAGGTTCTATTCCCAGCATCCCATATGGTTCCCTGAGCACCGCCAAAGGTAATTCCTGAGTGCAGAGCCAGGAGTAACTCCTGTGCATTGCCAGGTGCACCTGCCCCCCCCCCAAAAAAAAAGCAAAAAGCAAAAAAAAAAAAAGATAGCTTGAAGCTTCACCTTAGAAAGAGGAGAAATCAGGGTATATAAAACCTTATAACAACTGCATCCTAGTTTCAAGTCAACTGAATCAATGAGTAGAACAATGTGATCTACCTGCTATCACATATATTCCTACCAGGCAATAGACAGATTTTTTACAATATGGAGATTTATTCCAGAGCCTGTTCAGTGTATGGTAATAGAGTCTCTCACATTAAGTCAGAACTGAGAAGGAATGCTGAAGAGTAGGACCATAAAGGGAAAGGCAATTAAGACCAAATCCACTGATGGCGTCATAATTGGTCTTTTCAAAGACGAACTTAAAAATGGTTTTGATTAATGAGCCAAGATGGAGAATTTCACAGAAAACAATCTTTTTAAATTCAAAATTCTAGGATTAATAGTGCAAAGCCTAAAATCAAGAGCTTGTAGCACTGTAGCACTGTCCTCCCGTTGTTCATCGATTTGCTCAAGCGGGCACCAGTTACGTCTCCATTGTGAGACTTGTTGTTACTGTTTTTGACATATCAAATATGTCACAGGTAGCTTACCAGGCTTTGCCGTGCGGGCGCAGGAGGAATACTCTAGGTAGCTTGCCCGGTTCTCCGAGAGGATTGGAGGAATCATACACAGGTTTGCCACGTGCAAGGCAAATGCCTTACCCACTATGCTATTGCTTCAGCCCAAAATCAAGAGCTTAATATATGTTAAAGTTTTAAACAGACTTTTGAATGAATTTTGAAAACCAGAAGAAGGATTTTCAGATTGGGTTTTTAAAATGATGAAATTATGTGATGACTAAGAAGATATGCATTAGATTCAGGGATACAAAGAAGCTGTACAATGAAAGGATTCAAAGAGATGTACAATGAAAACAGCAATCATAAAAGAGGAAACACTTATCAAACAGTTTAAACGAAAATGTTACTTAGAGATAGGCATTTTATGACAAAAGAGTTAATCCACATGAAGATGACAATGATTATAAATATATTGGCACTAGTAACAGTGCTAAAATATACATATATAAAAATGAACAAAAAGGAAAAGTAGATCATTTATAATAGTATAAATAATTTATAATATAATAGTAGAAGCTGCAATAATCTAATAATAGAAACAATGAGACAAAAGAGCAATAGCTATAAGAATGTATTTAAGATTGGTGTATTAGTAATTTATGATTAATTTGCCTGATAAGACCTAAACTGTGTTGCCAGGAGACTAAACCAACCTTGAGGTTTTTGTTAGGGAAATGATTTCACACACACGACCAATTAATTCTTGACCAATTTAAACCATTATTTATATTTATCATGATTTATAATCCATATTCCATATTGTTGGATAGGCTTATATTTATTTATTTTGGCTCCGGCAGTCAAAGACCTCCAGGACCAGCCACCACCATGCTGAGACCACTCTCCGCACACATGAAGGTACTGGCAGAGGGACAAAGTCACGTGGGTTCTGGGGCCAAGATCTCCAAGCCTACTCGGATTTGGGCCAAGCATCCTCCACCCAGATCCTCCAAATTCCAGTAGGCGGGGATCACACCCACCAACTGGCCCCCTGGCGCCGTGTAATCCCATCAGCAGCCAAGACTCAGAGACTATAAAAACCAGCTCCTGGAACCATGTCTTATTATGACATCTTATTATCTCATTCCTACTTTGGACAAACTTGCAGGCTATCGAATGTAGTCTGCCCACAGGGCAGAGTCCGGCAAACTCCCCGTGGCGTACCCAATATGCCAAATACCAGTAACAATGATGGGTCTCATTCTCCTAAAGAGCCTTGAATATAATCTCAGGGCTAGGATGAAGGAGATGTTACTGGGGCCTGCTCAAGGCAATCGACGATTAACAGGATGATTTGTGATTTTTGTGATTTGTGATTGAATTACTTAGTAATTTCTTAGAGCCATTGCAACAAATTACCAAAAATTCTGTGGCTTTAAAGAACAGAAATTTCTTCTCAGACAATACTGAAGGTTGAAACTCTGAAGGTGGGAGCAGGACCACATACCTCTGAAGGCTCTAGAGAATTCTTCCTAAAGTCTATACACTCACTACAGAGATTGATTTAGAGCTATGTCATTCTAAATATCTGCTTCTGTTCTCACGTGGCTTTCTGGGTTTCTCTTAAGAGGAGGAAGGGTTGAGTTTAGGACCCTGTGCATGCAAGACAGTTGCTCTACAACTGAGACACATGCCTAGCCCTGATCATGCAGTTCTGACATTCTATTAATATGGTGTACTAAATTAATTTAGTTTTTAATGTAGCAAAGATTGCATTCCTGGGGACAAAGCTCTCTTCATTTCATCTGGCTGGTCTTGGGGCACCATGTGGTGCTGGGAATGCAACCAGTACTGGCTGCATGAAAGGCAAGTGCCTTACACTGTACTCTCTCTCCACTCCATTAGGTATTGTTTCCTAGGGCTTTTGAAAATATTTATAAAGTATAACTGCAGTATTCGTCTATTCTAACTGAGACCCTTATGCTGGCAGTTCTTTAGCTCCTATGTATGAACCACACATTTCTGATTCTTTGCATTGTCTCAATTTTTTGTTAGAAATGGAACTTCATTTTGTTTGGGGGCCATATCTGGTGGAGGACCATTCTAGGCAGTGTATTGTGACTATAGATAGTGATTTCCCTTCTCTTTTCCTGCAGCTTGTTTTTCTTTTCTTTTTCCTTTTTCTTTCTTTCTTTCTTTCTTGTTTTTTTTTTTTTGGTGGGAGGATGGAGAATGGGGGGGTCAGGGTTTGGGTGAAGCTCATCTGTGCTCTGAGCTTACTCCTGGATTTGTCCTCAGGGATTACTTCTGGCATGTTTGAGGGACTATATTGAGTGCTGGGGATTGAACCTATGTCAACCGCATGCAAGGCAAGCAACTTTTGTTGTACTATCTTGCCATAGCACAGTGGGTAGGGCATTTGCCTTGCACGCGGCCGATGCGACCAACCCTGCCGACCCGGGTTCGATTCTTCTGTCCCTCTCAGAGAGCCCGGCAAGCTACCAAGAGTATTCTGCCCGCACGGCAAAGCCTGGAAAGCTACCCATGACGTATTTGATATGCCAAACACAGTAACAACAAGTCTCACAATGGAGACGTTATTGGGCCCACTCGAGCAAATGGATGAACAATGGGAGGATAGTGCTACAGTGGTACCACACCCAGTGATGCCCAGGACTTATTCCTGGCTCTGTACTCAGGGATCACTTCTGATGGGGCTTTAAGGATTAAAATAGGGTCATCTCTATGCAGTGCCGGTGCTTTAACTTCTGTACTCTTTGACCTATAAAGTACTTTTTTATAGAACTCACTAGAAATTAACTAAAATTAGTTGACCAGAAGAATATACAATGATATATTTATTTCCCAAAGTAATTGGATTGCTTGAAAACTTTGCTTCGGAATTTGAAATACAGTTTTATCTATTTTGGTCACATTTTACACATCCTATTTTAAAGTTTATATTTCTGCAGCTATATGTGCACTACTTTGGTAGTTATGATTGTAGCAGTCTTACCCTCTTTTTGCATTTTAAAAGAAAACTGGCTTTTTCATAAAGCCCATGAATTAGAATTAGTTGACAGTCCTTGATGCTTCTTAATGATGTTGTGTATTTTTTATTTGTGCTTGTGCCCATGTGTATTTCACTCAATCCACATATAAAGACCAACTATGTCCCAGCTGTTCTGCTGTCACTGAGAAATCAAAGTCGACTTATTGTGTCACTAAATATTGGCTGTTATGTCAATGCCCTAATAGAACTATGGGAGCACAAGGCAGGTAGAGTGAGGTGTGTGTGACTGATTTTGTCTGAAATTGGGATGTGGTGAAGATTTCACCAGAGACCTGCTGTTTCATTAAAGTAAGTAAAGGCCCTCCTGTTGTTCATCGATTTGCTCGAGCGGGCCCAGTAACGTCTCCATTGGAGACTTTGTTGTTACTGTGTTTGGCATATCGAATACATCATGGGGAGCTTGCCAGGCTCTGCCGTGCAGGCGAGATACTCTCGGTAGCTTGCCGGGCTCTCCAAGAGGGACGGAGGAATCGAACTCGGGTCGGCCATGTTGGCTGCGTGCAAGGCAAACGCCCTACCGCTGTGCTATCGCTCCAGCCCTGTTTCCCAAGTAATAGGGCAAGAGATTGCCAAATGAGGGACTGGAACAACAGTACAATGCATAGGGCACTTGCCTCGACATGGCTGACCTGAGTTAGATAGATCCCTGGAACCCCATGTGGTCCTCCCAAGCTCTGGCAGGAATGATCCCCACATGCAGAGCCAGGAGTACTGAGCACTGCACTGCCAGATGTGTTCCAGAAATTAAAAAATAAGCGTTTTAAATGAGTAATGAGGCAGGGCCAGAGAGGCAATACAACAAATAAGGCACTTGCCTTGTACACAGCTAGACTGGTTTTGATCTCTGCCACTACATATGGTCCTCTGAGCATAGCCAGTAGTGATTCCTGAGCATAGGACTAGGAATAAGCCCTGAGAAACACTGATGTGGGTCTCCAAACCCAAACAAATAACTAAGATTAAAATAAATGAGTAAAAACAAAATTAGAAGCAGACAATTTGGGGACAAGAACAGTCTGAAAGCTCCTATAAGCCCACTATTAAAAATATTAATGGACTAGGGATATTGCTCAATGGGCTTAGCTCATGCTTTGCATGTAGGCCTATGTTTAATCCGCACTGCAAAAGTGACCTCTAAGCATAGAACTAGGAGTAGACCTGATCACTACTGGGTGTGGTCCCCAAAACAAAACAGAAAACTTAAAATAATTAAATGTTAGGGGCCAGAGAGAGATAGAAGATCAGTAAAGTGCTCGCCTTGCACACGGTTGACTAGGGTTTAATCCCCAGCATCCTCTATGGTCCCCGCTTTGCCACCCCTCCCAAACACGACTAGGGGTGCTTCCTGAGTGCCGAGCCAGGAGTAACTCCTGAACTTCACCAGGTATTTCTCAAAATCAGAAACAAACAAAACATGTTAATGGCAGCCCTCAAACTGCCTCAGAAGAATCACCCAGGCAGATTTTCTCAGTCCCATTGAGGAAAATTGGGTTCAGCAGATTGGGGAGGGAGGCAGAGTTGAGAAGTGGAGCAATGAAACCTGGGTTTGAACAGCATGTCAGTCCGGATCTACCTATGTGTCCTGCAGTCTTCTCTAATGTGATCATTTTTAATCCCCTCCCCATTCCTTTTGTTGTTGCTGATGTTACTGTAATTACCAGGCAGGGGTCTCACATATACCCGGTTGGCATATTTGCTAGGGGTCATCAGATTGCAATGCCCACACTCTCAAGGCTTCCACTCCTTTCGCTGTGGCATATTTGCCATTGCTGGCTGTGCATGCTCTTCATGGTGGTGCTTGAACTTTCCGCTTTAGCTTTCCAGGAGTGTTCTTAGCTATTATTTCTTTGGGCTCTGCAAAATATTCTGAAACATTTTCCTTGTGAGATTTGTTTATATAAACCCCAGGAAAATGCTAGCTTCCATAAAGTGTCTGACACCTCAGTAAATGTTTTCCAAGTTCTTGTTGACTCTCCTAACACCTAGGTTTAAGATGGAAAGGCAAAGGGATTCTGTGTAGAGGTCAGAGAGGTTAAGGTGATGGGACTAGCCTCAGTCAACCTCTGGTTAAAAATTACCAGGTATATATATTATATACATAACCAGATTATATATATGTATGTATATATATAATCACTGTGAATTATTGTATTACAAAGTTATTCATGATTAAGTTTTAGGCATGCAATGTTCCAACACCAATCCTTTTAGGGTGTCTCCTTCTTCAACAAGTGTCCCCAGTTTCCCTTCCCCCCTCTTCCCCCCCACCCCCCCACCTCTGCTTTGATGGCAGGCACTCTTTGCTTTTTTCCCCTTTTTTCCCTGCCCACTTTTCTAGGCACTGTGGTTTGCTATACTGTTACTGATAGGGAATCATGCATATCACTTTACCTCCTTTCAGCACCTACAACTGGTCCAAAGTGATCACTTCTCTCTATAATTGTTGTAGAAGTCCCTTCCCTGACTTATCCCACCTCTTCCTGCGCCCCTGCCCCAGTATAAAGCTTTATAAAGACCAGTTCTCCTGTTCTTTGCTTCCATTTCTTCAGATTTAGTTATTCCCCTACTATGTTTCTTTATATGCTGCTTCTGAGTTAGATCATTTTGTGTCTATCCCTCTCCCTCTGATTCATTTCACTCAGAGTGATACTCTCCAGATCCATCCAAGTATCAGCAAATTGCATGACTTTATCTTTTCTTATGGCTGAGTAGTATTCCACTGTGTATATGTAACATAGGTTCTGCTTTTGGGCACTTGGGTTATCTACAGATTTTTAGTTATTGTTAATAGTGCTGCAGTGAACATAGGAGTGCAGTTTTTTCTACATTGTTTTGGGTTCTTGGGGTGTATTCCCAGGAGTAAAATAGTTGAGTTGTATGGATGCTCAGTTCCTAGAAAACAACTGTTGGTACAAATCAACAGTTGAAATTGATTAGATAACTTAAAGATCAAGTATTAAAATCAATAAGTATAAAACCCATTTTCATATGAAAAATTGTTATAGATGCTCAAGGGGTTGTTAAATCCTTGTCTAAGAATTTATTTTTGAAGGGGGGGGGTTGCTTTATGGGTCACACCAGGCAATGCACAGGGGTTACTCCTTTGCACTCAGGAATTATTCCTGGTGGTGCTCAGGGGACCATACGGGATGCTGGGAATCGAAACCGGGTCGGCCGCATGCAAGGCAAATCCCCTACCCTCTGTACTATTGCTCCAGCCCTCGTCTAAGAATTTATTAAGCTGTTTGTTGCTAATTGAGCCTTTTGTGTTGTTGCTTTTGTTTGTTGAGTTCAGTTGGCTTCTATATTACTTTTCCATCTAATTTGATCTGCTCCTACAAGAGGCCTCAAAGTCTGGACCACTATGTTGACTGTGAGGACTGTTGTTTTCATGAATTTTAGCTGCTTGGCATGCGTCTTCTCAGAGCTTTAGTCAGGAATTAGTAAAGCAGGGCTGGTGGCTGAGGCAACATAGGGGCAGCTGTGGGAGATCAGCATGGTTGCTGGGGCTTACAGAGTATGGGGATGGGGGAAGGGAAGGCTGCCCACCAAAAATCTCAGCCTGGCCACTGTAGTACCTGAAATTCTATGTAGTTTGGATCTCTGCGAAGAATATTCATGAAGCAGCTGAGTTGAACGCTTGGTGTGGCTGTAATCATGGGGTGTGGGTGTGGATGCCAGGGCTTCTAAAGGGTGGCTATCCAGCCTGTCTCTGAGGATGCCTGGAGACTTGAGCCACAGGTACCTGTGTTTCCATGAATTTTAGCTGCTTGATGTGCATCTGCTTGTAGATTTAGTTGGGAAACGGTAGAGCAGGGCCAGTGGGTGAGTCAACATGGCTGCGGCTGTCTCAATTCCTAGTTTTATGAAGAATGTCCCTATTCTTCCAAATAGGCTGGGCCAGTTGACATTCCCATCAGCAGTGAATGAGGGTCCCCCGCCCCCATCCCCAACCAATTCCAGTTGTTGTTCTTTTTGATGAGTGCTGGTCTCATTAGTGTGATATTTCATTGATGTTTTGATTTGCATTTCCCTGATGATTAGTAATTACACAGCCCTTTTATATGCCTTTTGTATTTTTTCTGTGAGGAAATTTCTGTTCATCTCTTTTCCCCATATTTTTTTATGAAGTTGAACTTTTTTCTTCTTGTAAAATTCTACCAGTGCTTTATCTACCTTTACCAATATGTGGTGTACAAATAATTTCTCACAGTTCATGGGCTATCTGGTTTTTGTTGTGTTCTGGTTACTGTTTCCCTTGAGGTTCAGAAGCTTCTTAATTTAATATTGTCTCATTTGTTTGTCTTTGCTTCCACTTTCCTGGTCAGTGGCATTTCATCCTTAAAGATGCCTCTAAAAGAACAAAAGGGAATGCCTTGCCACAGAGGCAGGGTGGGATGGGGGGTATGGGAGGTGGGAGGGATACTGGGATCCGTGCTGGTGGGAAATGGGCACTGGTGGAGGGATGGATATTTGATCATTGTATAATTGAAATCCAAGCACAAAAATGTGTAAGTCTGCAACTGTACCTCATGATGTCTCACTATTAAAAAAAAAAATAAAAATAAAAATAAAAAATAAAGTATAAAAAAATGCCTCTAGCTTCAGTGTTATGGAGATTTCTGCCTGTTTTCCTCTATGAACCTTATGGTTTCAGGTCTGATGTCTTTAATCCATTTTGAAGGTGCTTATACTTTTATTTATTTTATCTTTATATAGAAGAAAAGGTTATTTTTATTTATGCATTTATTTGGCAGAGGAACCACACCTGGCAGTTCATTTCCCCTGGAAGTGTTCAGGGGACTATATAGTGCCAGGAACTGAACTGGAGGCGCCTGCATTTGCAAAGCATATACTCTAACACACTGATCTGTTTTCTTCACTTTTGTTAAAAATCCAAGTCAACTTTACAAACAAAGCGAGGAGAAAATCAAAGTTTCCATAATTCCTAGACACTTTTTTTCCCCTGGGACTCAGGCCTGCCTTGGTCAGCAGTTAACACTCACACAAAATGTGCAAATTACTGCTTTAGTATACTCCACCCTATGTAATGAGGACAACAAATATGGACCAAAAAAAAAATATCTAGAGTGCTATCAGTACTTTGAAAATACTGACTCAAATGATTACTTCTATAGTTCTTTGGGATTACCAAGTTAGAGGCTATTAGTACTCTTTTTGGATCAGTAATAGATTTTTCTCAATGATAAAAAAAATCATTTTCTTTGTGGCCAGAGCGATAGTACAGAGAGTAGGGTGCTTGCCTTGCACACAGCTTATCTAGTTTCAATCCCCAGAATCCTATATGGTCCCTTGAGCCCACCAGGAGTAATTCCTGAGTGCAGAGCCAGGAATAAACTCCGAGCACACTGAGTGTGATTCAGAAAACAAACAAAAATCATTTGCTTTACTGTAAATTATGCATCATACCTCTACATTAATGTCATTCTACAACCCCAACCTCCACCAAACCAGTGCTTCCATTCTTGGGTTTAAGTTATTTCTCATTTTTAACAGATGTGTATGTGTGCCCTAAAATGTTCATTTCTTTCTTAAACAGACCCAGAGTACTCTCTATTTCTTCTGTTGGCAGTTTGATTTCTGTAAGTCTGCACGTATACTTGTTTTTTCATATTGATCATAAAACACATAGAATAAAGTCCTATACTTGTTTTTTCATATTGATCATAAAACACATAGAATAAAGTCCTAAAGTATTTGAAATTGCTATTTAGATTATACAGGCAGTAAACATTTGTTACTAGTTTGTTATGTAGTCCTCTCTTTTCTTTAGTATTTCATACTATCATAAAATTTTCACATTTAAGTAAATCTAAACATGACCTCTATTTTGTCGTGTATCATTCTTCCATAGTTCAGATAAATATACCAGTCCATTTCCCCCATCCCCCCCTGGACTCTCTCAGCTTCTAAAATAGTTTTTAATGATTAAGGCTGACCTATTTGGAGTTACTTTTAGAGTAAAATTTTAAGTACTGTTTAAAAATATCTCATGTCTTCTTTTGCTTGATTCATACGCCACATTGCTTCTTTAATTACCTTCGTATGTGGATTTTCCAGGCTAAGGAGTCAGAGGGCATAGAAACATTAAATGATCTGAGGGAGTATCAATATCATTCAAATAAAGGCTGCCACATTAAGATTATTATGATATTACTGTCACTATTAGTATTCATTATCATCAACTACATAAAATTATAATGGTACTTGTTATAGTCTTACTATCCTTTCCAGATTAATTTTACTGGTCATTTGTTAAGACAGTGGGCTGAACACCAAGTAGTTATTAATGTAATTTAGCAAACATGCTATATTGTTTTTAGTTTGGGAGCCACACCTAACAGTGCTCAGGGCTTTCTCCTGACTCAGTAGGCAGGGATCACTTCCAGTGGGGATTGGGAGACTATATGCAGTGTTGAGGATTGTACCAGGGTTGGCCACATGGAAGGAAAATGCCTTAACCCCTGAACTATCTCTCCAGCTATTAGCAAACACATTAATATTTTACTTAGTCTTCTTAGTTAGAAACAAAGTATACATCTTCAAAACTTTCTCTTTCCCCACTAGGTTTTACATTTTCCCATAATACATCCCTTCTAGTATGTTGTGTGATTAATAATCATTCTAAAGGAATCCTCCATAACAAAGTTCACTTTACTTGTATCACTTGTCATGCCGTTGATCATCAATTTGCTTGAGCGGGAGCCAGTAACAAAGTTCATTTTCACTAAATAACTTTAAATAAATGAAACATATTTGGTATCCTCTGTGAAAAAAACAGAATGCATAAACTTATTTAAAAATAGACCTGGGGCCAGAGATTTAGTACAATGAATAAAATACTTGCCTTTGCATGGAGCAGACCTGGGCTTGATTCCCAGCACCGCATATGGTAAGCTGAGCCCTGCCAGGAGTGATTCCTGAGCAGAGACTCAGGAGTCGGCCTCGAAGACTGCCAGGTATGGCCCCAAAACCAATATAGATAGATATAGTTAGATAGACAGATCTATATCTGTAAAAATTAGATATAACTGTAGAAAATAAAAGCATGAGAAAATGTTTTCATTCATTTTGGCAAATGTTCCCTAGTGATATTATTAAATTCTCATAAATAAAATTAAAGATAGTGACATTTATGAAAGACTTCATTTTCACCTGTGACATACTCTTTATCTTTGGAAAACATGATGAATTATGCTCCATTTTCATTTTATTTCTATTCCAGAATAAGCACCGTGTGATCCCAAAGACAAACTCTTTTAAGGCTTCAGTTACTAGCGTTTCTCTAAAAGTTTGTAAGTTTTACATTTTGATCTATTTTTTTTTAAATGGGGGCCACAACAGATCTGTCAGTTCTGGCTTGCAGGGCTTGAGGGCCACTAAGGTCACCCCGTCAGTGCTGTGGTGAGTGGGGAGAAGAGGTATAATTACTGTGAGGATACAACTCGGGGTCTCACATGTGCTTGACTTGTGCTCTACCACTTGAATTATCTTCTTCTTCTGTTGTCTCATTTTCATTTTATCAGCTTATAATGTTTTTGTTTTCAGGGTTGGAGAGATAATGCTGAGAATTACTAGTGAGTGTTTACCTTGCATTCAGCAGATCTGGGTTTGATACCCAGCAACCCATTTGGTCCTCTGAGTACTGCCAGGAGTAATTCCTGAGTGCAAAGCCAGGAGTAACCCTTGGGCATTGCCTGATGTGACCCAAAAACAAAAACAAAGAAGCCTTGCAAAATTTTTTCTTCTTTTTCTAGGTAGTGATCAAATTTGCTAAAATTTAATCAGACATTGTATTTCCCTGATTTTCCCAAGATTTTATTTTAAGCACTTTCCAGCATTGCAGAAATATTGATCCCTAGAAGCAGCAATTATTAATATCTGCCATATTTATAGTTCATAATATTTATCCTGCTTTTAACTAGTTTTTATTCATTTTCTCTTCTTAGTCATCTTCAACAAGTATTTATTATGAAGCATTTAATTCTACTAGTTAGTGTTTCCTTTCTTTATTTGAGTTAATGGACTTCATTAGAGTCATCCTATGGTGTTATTTTTTATATGAACCTTATTATTTTTTTTTCTTTCTTTTGGTTTGCTAGGTTGCTTTTCTTATTATTTTAGATAGGAACCTTTTTATTTCTTTGTTATGGAAACCTCTGGGACAATAGTATCATCTTCCTTAAGGTTTTAATTTTACAATATCTGATAAATTTTGGCATAATGTATTGATATATTGCATTGTTTTATAATTCAGCTAAACATTAGGAAACTAGACCCTGAGTTTTACTTTTGTTATATGTAATTTTGTTATTGTCTGAGTATATGATTTATTATACTTCAAAATTCTCACATTTCCATTATATTGTGTCCCAAAATATGCTTACGTATTTTTCATAAATCCATACCTTGAAAAGTATATTTTGCCTTACTATTAAATTTTCTAAAGAATTTAGTTTTAACTATTATTTGTTCAACTTTTAATTTCAAGAAAACTATAATATGTCTGTATTCCGCATATTCTTATGATGAAGTGTTGTCTTGAACCGTATTAATTTCTATTTGTCTTTGCCCTCTGGCACTTCCCAACACATCTATTTTGTTACTGCATTATTTTAGATGTGTAATTTTATTTTATTTTATTTATTTATTTTTTGCTTTTTGGGTCACACCTGGCGATGCACAGAGGTTACTCCTGGCTCTGTACTCAGGAATTACCCCTGGCGGTGCTCAGGGGACCATATGGCATGCTGGGAATCGAACCGGGTTGGCCGTGTGCAAGGCAAACGCCCTACCTGCTGTGCTATTGCTCCAGCCCCTACATGTGTAATTTTAATATTAACTGTTTGGTTTTCTCTTTCGTATGCTTTATATGATCATAGAGGAAGCTTGTTCTATTTCGCAATCTTTTTATTAAGAACTCTACTCTAGACCATCCTAATATTTTTTGGAGAGAAGTGCATACCTGGCAGTATTCAGGGGCTAATCTGGCTTCATGCTTGGAAGACCATGTGGTTTGTCAGGAATCAAAGGCCTCATACATGCCAAGTGTGTGCCCCAGCCGCGATTATCCTAAATTTAATCTCTTTTATGTATTTTGGTCTTTCCATCTGTCCATCTGCCCTCCTGTTATTCATCGATTTGCTCAAGCGGGCCCAGTAACATCTCCATTGTGAGACTTCTTGTTACTGTGTTTGGCATATTGAATACTCTCGGTAGCTTGCCAGGCTCTCCAAGAGGGGCAGAGGAATCAAACCCGGCTCGGCCGGGCTGGCTGTGCGCAAGGCAACCGCCATACCACTGTGCTATCACTCCAGCCCACTATTTTGGTGTTTAAAACACCTATTGAAAGGATCAGGTTTATTGTATTTTTTTCATTTCAGATATTTATCATTGGTATATAGTTAATTCCACTTCTTATTTTAATCAATTCCTGGCATTCATATGATTTCATCTCTACATAGATGTAAAAAAATAAGTTCTATTACTGTTCTTTACTTTTTATTGTCTAATAGAAAACTAAACTGTCTCCTTTTTTCTCTCTCTCTGTCTCTCTCTCATATATATACCCCTCCCTCCAATTCTATCCCTGTGAAATAACCAGTTTGCTTTCTGTTCCTCAAGATTAGTTTCATTTTCTAGAATTATATAAAGGAAATAATCTAGTTCATCATTCTTTTGTCTGCCATCTTTTACTCAGCATAATAATTTCAAGATCCTGCTATGTTCTGGTGTGAATTAAAAATCTGTCCTTTGAGTAGTTAAAATAACCAAATAGTGTTCCAATTTAGGAAGACACCCATTTATTTATTCAGTTATTCATAGAGATGTGGGTAGTTTCCAGTGTAGTGCTAATTACAAGTAAAGTCTCTATATAAGTAAGTATCGGTGAGCAAGTCTTTATGTGGATATATAATTTCATTTCTCTTAGATACATGTTTAGACATTTCTCCTGTCTGCTGTAACAAAACACCACAGACTGGGCAGCTTCTAACAGACATTATTTCTTAAGTATGGATGTCCAAGTTCAGGGTGACAGCTTGAGCCCTCCAGAGGGTCTCAGACTACTCTCCGTGCCCCCACTTGGCAGAGGTCTCAGAAGCTCACCCCAATAATGCTGATTGTATCCTCAGGTCCTAGCACCTGCCAAGATATCCCTCCTCCTTAATGTATCACAACAGGCATTAAGATTTTCACTCGATATAGCCGGAAGAGAAGGGCCACATGGAGGGCGAGACCCACAGCTCCCGGAGAAAAAGAAAAAAACAGGTTCCAAAAAGAGCCGAGATTATCGGGAAGTCCCAGATGGGGTAGGTACCGCATCCCGCCTCCCCCAGATGGAACCCCGGTGACCAGAAGCCTCTACAAGCACAGCTCGAGTATGCGGGAACTAGGACATTTCCTCAAAACCGCGCGGTCGCTTACGCGGCCGCGCAACAGCTCTCTATATACAAAGTGATCAATGGGAAGTAAATCACCCAACGTTTCTCCCTGTAAATCAGAGTTAAGTTTGGAGCACGGCCACAACCCCAGAAGCACAAGGACTTAATGCTGAACCCAGCAGCTTGGAGCAGAAAAGTGAACGGACTATGCATTAATCCAGGCCATCATGTCTGCCTGGAGGGGAAAGGGTGTTGCTCCCTTCCGCCCTCCTCCCTCTGGAAAGAAAGATGGCGGCCACATGGGAGCCTTGTGGACAGCAGGTATGAGCCGGGGGTGTGGGGGCGACTAAAACCTCATGGGAAGGGGGGCGTTCCGGTTCGTCCTTCACTCCCTACCGAGGTCACCAGTTGCCCCCCGCGAGCGGCTCTCCAGCACGGCCACGGCCCCAGAAGCACAAGGACTTAATGCAGAACCCGGCAGCTTGGAGCAGAAAAGTGAACGGACTATGCGTTAATCCAGGCCATCATGTCTGTATGGAGGGGAAAGGGTGTTGCCCCATTCGCCCTCTCCTCTCTGGAAAGAAAGATGGCAGCCGCAAGTGGAGCCTTGTGGACAGCAGGTATGAGCCGGGGGTGTGGGGACAACTAAAACCTCATGGGAAGGGGGGCGTTTCGGTCCGCCCTTCATGCCCTACTGAGGCCAGCAGTTGCCCCCCACGAGCGGCTCTCCAGCACGGCCACGACTCCAGAGCACAGAAACCAATTTCTTAACTATCTGACTTTCAGTAGAAATACTTCCAGGGTCAATAGGTAAAATAGCAGAAATCCAAAAGCAACATTTAATTCTTGAACCCAGCTGTAGAAAGCAAATCACTTCACAATGCTTTTTCAGCATGTCTGATTGGGGGGGGGGGGGGGGTAAACTCTAAATAATAGTGGTGAATCTTTTAATGAAACAATGAATCTAATCAAAGCAGATAGAGTGTTAACTAGAATTCATCTGCCTCACAGGGACTGGGAGGGGTGGGGGTGGGGTCTTATTGGGGTTCTTCATGGTAAAAAATAAGTTTTGGTAAAGGGAAATGTGCTTGATATTTGCATGACTGAGACCTAAACCTGAAGGCTTTGTAACCTTTCCCACAGTGATTCAATAAATAAATAAATTTTTAAAAAAATTTAAAAAATTAAAAAAAAAAAAAAGATTTTCACTCAATGTAAGAACTGGGTTGTGGGTAGACATAAACCTCCAGGCATAGTTGCTGGTATTTTCCTATGGCAACTATATTTTCTTTTGGTAACTAAAAGCAGATTTCTCAACTTATACCTCTCATTTGTATGTGAGGTAACAGTTTCTTTCCTCCTCTCCAACACTTGTTTTTGTCCATCTTTTTCAGTATCGCTATCCTGTTGGATGTGAAGTGGCTATCTTCTTAAGATTTTGATTTATATTTCTCTGAAGACTTGAACATCTTTTTAACTTTTTGTGGTATCTGTTTGTACGTTTTTGGTTACTTTATCACTCTTTTCCTTTTATGATCCATGTTTCTTAAGGTCCCATCTAAGAAACTTTGTTTATCCCAAGGTCAGCAAGGTTTTTCCTTTTGTTTTCTTTTAGAGGTGTTATAGCTCTGGTGGTTTGTAATTGTTTCTGTGATAGAGTTTGGATTCATTTTTGTGTATGATTTGAATAAAATATGTTTTATTTTGCTCCCAATATTGATAACCCAATTATAAAACCAGTTTGTGGAATTTTCCTTTTTCTATGGAATTTCCTCAGTGCTTAAGAAAATGATCTAGGGGACCAGAGTATTGCAGGTAGAACATTTGCCTTGCATGTACTGACCACCTATGTTTGATCACTGGCCTTTCATGTGGTCCCCCAAGCATGACCAGGGGTAATTCCTGAGTGCAAAACTAGGAGTAACCTCTAAGCATCGGCAGATGTGGCTCCAAACCCCAAAACAAACAAATCCATGTATGCGTGCTAACGTATGAATATGTGTGCCAGTACCAAATACTAAACTATCATAATTGCTGTAATTCAGAACTTCTCAACCTCAACATGAATGAAACTCTGGTAGCTGTAATTCTTTGTTCGAGAGGCAAGAGGTGCATTCTGTGATCTTCAGTAGTGTTTACCTTTCATTTTATTGCAGCTTTTCCCCACTCTTCCACTCTGTGTATCTTCATATTTTTAAATGAGCACATTCATGCTACAGATATTTGATGCGATTGTTGACATGCTAGGGTTTAAGTCCGTATAGCAGTTTGGGTTTTTTTTTTTGTTTATTTGTTTGTTTTTTTGTCTAGAATTTCTCTCTGTTTCTGGTTTGCTTTGTTTTCTCTGACTTCATCTGGGTCACCTAAACATTTTTTAAATTTGTTTTGTTTTGGGGCAGTGTTAGGGACTTATTCCCTGTTCTGGGCTCAGAAATCATTCCTGATAGGGTTGGGAGACCATATGTGGTGCTGTGGATCAAATTCAGGTTGGTCTCATGCAAGGCAAGCCCCTCACCCTCTGTACTATCTCTCTGGCTATATGTTGCCTGAACACCGTTTTAAAGCATTGAGCATTTTTTAAATTACATTTTATTTCAAAGATATCTATGCTTTTTTATTTAAACTATATTTTTATAAAGAAGATATAATAGGGTCTTATTCTCCCATTCTGATAATCTTTGCCCTTCGAATGAGATGTTTATATCATTAACTTAATAATGTAATAATGTGATTACCAGTGGGGTCAGATTTAGGGCTATTTCCTCATTTCATCTTCTGTACCCTCTGGTATTTATTCTTCATGGAACCTCTTACCCAGTTCAATGGCTGAGAATCTCCAGGTGACTTCATCTGGGTTGCTGGCATTTCATATGGCATTTCAAGAGGTTCCCTGAGCACCTCTTGGTAGGAACCCCCACATCCCAAATTACCCTCAATACATTTTAAAACGGTTTGTATTATTTTTAATTAATATTGTTATTGGGGTCAGGAAGGTAGCTCAGCGGTTGTGCTCTTGTCTTACATATATATGTAAATTTTGGGACAGGGCCACACTTAGCAGTGCTCAGGGGTTAGTTATTCCTGACTCTGCATTCAGGAATTATTCCAGGCGATTCTTGGGGGACCTTATGGGATGCCAGGGATTGAACTTGGGTTGACCACATGCAAGGCAAGCACCCTACCTGCTCTACTATCTCTCTACTCCCTATATGTGTAAATATATATGCAAATATACATTTATATATAAATACATATATAATCAACTAAAGTAAACTTAAAGAATTACGTTCTCCTCAAAGAATTATATAAAGTCTAGCTTTTCATATTTGTTGCCCTTTATAACTCCTGCTCTATTTTGTTGCCCATTTGGGCTAGGAATGACCTTTAGAGTAACTTTGACAAATGCAAAACTGACTTGTGGTACTTAAAGATTATTGTCTATTACTGAGTGAATGAATGGTGAATGAGTGTAAGAAGAAGCTATTTTCTGACTAGAGAAATGAAATTTGGTAAAAGAACAGCTTAAACATTAAGATCTGAATTTCTCCTACTGACATGATTTTGTCATAAAGGAGATACGAAAGCAAAACCAAAGCAATCCAGTAAAAAGAATCTTTGCACAATTGGTCTGGTTTTGTTCCCTTTTTTTGTTTGTTTTTTGTTTGTTTTTAAATCACAGCTGGTAGTGCCCAGGATTTGTTCCTGGCTCTGCACTCAGGGATCACACCTGGTGGGGTTCCAGGATCCCTGTGTGGTGCCAGCGATAAAACCTACGTTGCCACAAGCAAGGCAAGTGCCCTGGCTGCTGTACTATCTTCTTAGCCCCTCCTTTTCCATTTTTAAAGAAGGTGTTATTGTTAGCTTTGTTATTTACGTTTAAAAAGCTGAAGTGATATTTTTTTACCTAATAAGTCATACATATGGACGTTCTTGGGGAGATATACTTAATTAGAGGAAAACTAACTGGCACTTGCAAAGTATAATTAAATATAAATGTTTGGCTTGTGAAAACCAGGCCTGTGATTTGGAAAACAATTTCCTGCGTTCTTCTCATCAGTGATGGGGAATTATCAATTCTCTAGGGCAGAGACTGTCTTTTTTAACACACCAGCAACTGGTGTATGCAGGGAGACAGGCTGTTTGGCCTCATGATGATTTTGCAAGCTGATTGTAGTCACAGGGATTATCTTTTTTTGTGTGTGTGTATCATACTTGGTGGAGATCAAACCTGGGTCAGCCGTGCTCAAAGCAAATGCCCTAACCACTGTACTATCGCTCCAGTCCCTGCAGGGATTATTTTACTGAATTTCTTTCATCTTCCAAGGAGGTAGTCAAGAAAAGTTCTCTCATTCCATGGAAAGGAAATTAACAATGAAAGAAACATCAAAATTGAGCAAGTAGGCAGAGTGGACAGAGAGCTGGTCTACACTATGTGCCCATCTCCAGGTCTCCGTATCCCCTATCCGACCCCTCCTCCCACACAGTTCTCTGCAGTTACACCCTGCAAACTTGCATGCAGACTCTCCAACGTCCTTAGTACTTCCCAGATGGGCAGCCTGGGCAGGAGGTCTGGGTAAGTAACCACTGATTATGCAGAACTGTCTTAGTTTCAGCCCGAGTGCTCTCCCCTGCCAACACTGTCCCTCTGTCACTGTGACATTCAGAAATGCCTCCCCCCACCCCCATACTCCACACTACCAGATGCTGCCTGGAAGCAGCACTTTGCTCTTCACCAGGCTGCTGTCGTAAATGTCATGTCAGGACCACAATGAGTAGAAATAGCCTTGATCAAGGCTTGGACCATTTTGACCGAACACAGAAACACTTTTGTATGCAAGACTGCTCAATTAGAACATAGAACAAAATTCTTAGGGAGGATCAAGAAGTATTTGGGAGTTGGGAAATGGCTAGAGGGGCCGGAGTGCATGCTTTGTTCCATCCAGAGTATCTCAGGTTCCCTGAGCACATCAGGGGAATGAACCCCCAAAACTTCAGGGTGTGGCCCAAAAACCAAAGACAGGGGGAGGGGAAGAAATTACCTGAAAATAACTGACAATAACAATAATAATGCTAACATGAGTTATTGCTTATAATACTAGTTGCTCTGAGTGGCCACTAACATGTATTACTCTCATTACAGTACCATTGTTGTTCCCGTCTTGTAGATCTGTGGCAAACATCCTCCCTCAACAGGACATCACCTTTGTCTATAACCTTCTCTTGGTTGTTCTGATTCTGAGTTTCCCCCATACCAGCCATGCTCCGTAAAATCAACCCAAGCCATTGTAAAATGAAGCCAAGCCCTGTAGTACCCCCGCCCCCCACCCAAGCCGGGCACCTAAAAGGGACAATCCTGGTCCTGCATCTTTCTTGCCCCTTTTCTCTTCTCCTCACACTCACCTCACCTCAGCTGCACTGACTTTCTACCATTCTTGGGACAGAACAAGATTGTTCTATCTCAGGGGTCTGTGGTGGCTGTTGACTCCCCCAGGTGCAGCTCTCCTCCCTTCATTCTATCTCTGATAAACTCTTATACCCAGAAGAGTCCTTCCTTGATGACTCAATCTAAAATTGCCTTCCTCTTTCCCCCTCTTCCTTCCCCTCTTCCTCGCCCTCTTCTTCAGGTTCTACAACCTCTTCCTCACCTTCTTTTTCACCCTTTTTATCCTGTTCCTCACCATCTTTCTCACCCTCTTTATCCTCTTCCTCACCCCCTTCACCCTCTTCTTCGCCCTGCCATTCTTTTTCTCTAAGCCCTTTGTGCCCTGTGACGTCTTTGCTGCTGCTTTCTCCAGCCTTTGCTCTCAATGAAGAGGATGGGGGCATTGGTCAGCAGGAGCTTTGTCTTGTTCCTTCCTGAAGGCACCACTGGGCACAGACACATTTGTGGATGCATGCGGTTTACAGAATTCAGTTGGTTTCCCAATGTTCAGAGCTACTGGGGTGTTTCTTGCCCTTTGAATTCCCAGACCGTAATAGAAGACTCCCCTTTTGGGAGGGAAAATATGGCAGACACATACTTGGAATGGAAGATGGTAACAGGAACAGGAACAGGAACAATTTCTCTGCCAGGACACACTTGGTGGAACTCCTTTCCTTTGCAAATGCATGCACAAAGCCAGGAGAATTGTGAAGGAGGCAAAACTCAGGTGCAGGTGGCGACAGGGGCCATAGAATCAGAACCGCTTCTCTCCCAAACGGTGGGCTGGACCTGACAGTTCAGCTTGGTGCTCTCTGGGCTCCATCATTGCAGCTTCCTTGTCACATGAAAGGAACTCACAGAACAGCAAACCATGTGCCCTGGTCTCTCCAAACCTCTCTGTGGTAGAATTAAGGACAAATGAAACCACTGAAGCCCCCAGTGTAGGCAGAACTGACCCCTTCCCAGTGTAGTGCACAATGCTTCAAGACTCTCCAGCTCGTGGCACTGCCTCCTTTTGCCCCCTTTTCACAGGATTAATGTTACTCCTGGGCCGGAGCAATAGCACAGCAGGCAGGGCATTTGTCTTGTAAGCGGCCGACCTGGGTTCGATTCCTCCATCCCTCTCAGAGAGCCTGGCAAGCTACAAGAGTATCCCACCTGCATGGCAGAGCCTGACAAGCTCCCCATGGCGCATTTGATATGCCAAAAACAGCAACAACAAGTCTCACAATGGAGACGTTACTAGTGCCCACTTGAATCGATGAACAACGGGAGGACAGGGACAGTGACAATGTCACTGTCAGGGCGTGTAGCTGGTAGTGGTGTGGGAAATGTTTCGCAACTTTTTAAAAGGGCCAGAGCGATAATGTAGCAGGGGCATTTGCCTTGCACATGGCCGACCCAGGTTCGATTCCCAGCATCCCATATGGTCCCCCAAGCACCGCAAGGAGTAGTTCCTGAGTGCAGAGCCAGAAGTTACCCCTGTGCATCACTGGGTGTGACCCAAAAAGCCAAAAAAAAAGTAATTTATACAAAACAAATTTTAATGGTTTATCTTTATGGCTGGGGGGAAGTAAGCGAGCTCAACAGAACAAATCCTCAAATGGTATGAACTCAGTTTCTTGCTGGAATTTGCAGAACTGATTTAAGTATAAACTTAGTGGCTAGAAGATTGCTCTTAAAATCTTAGAGATTCAAGATGCCAGCCTTTCCAATTCAAGGAGAAAGCACATTTGACGCACATGGAATCTTTTTCATTGCAAATCTAGTATCTACCATAGTAGTTGGTTGTCACAGAGTGTTTACAACACAGGGAAATGACTAAACAGCCTCTCTGCCTCGCTGCTGTTTGGTGCTCTTGCTGATGGTTACTGTTTGGGAATGAGCTGTGAGAGAGGCAGAAGGGTGCAAAATGAGATCCTGATGGCTAGTAAGAAGCCCAGAATGAATTTCAGCTGACAAAATAGGATGATGAGCAAGCAAAGTGGGAACCCTCCAGGGTTGTTTGCCTTGCTGTTGGAGGCAAAATAAGATTTCTGTGAGTAAAGAAAGGAGTGGAGAATAAAATGCCTGAAAATCATAGCATTGAGAAAAATATAGGAGCCAGAGGTAGTACAGCAAGGAAAGCGTGCCTTGTACCCAGCTGACCCAGGTTTGATCCCAGACACCACATGCAGGCCTGCAAACCTCACTAGGTGGGATCCCTGAGCCCCTAGCCAGGAATAAGCCCTTGAGCACAACTGGGTGTGCCCAAAAAACGAAGGGTGGGGGAAGTGGGAGGGTGGGGGGAGAGAGAGAGAGAGAGAGAGAGAGAGAGAGAGAGAGAGAGAGAGAGAGAGAGAGAATAAATGGAGAGAGTGGAGAGGAGAGAGAGGAGAGGAGAGAGAAGAAAAGGAAAGAAGAAGAGAGAGAGCACATATGAGCGAGTACGCTTCACAGAAAGAGGTAAACGTGTCAGAAAGACTCATATACTGAGGCCTCCACATGCCCCTGGCATTCAGGGCTTGGGTTCCCAGCAAGCAGTTGGATCTTTCATGGTGGCTATTTGCATAGTTTTAACATTTCCATGATTTTTGCTTATACCTCTGGAGATGTTTTTGTAAAGTTAGGTTTACATATAAATGCCTCAAAGACAATTACATTTTAACAGGTTCTGGTGCTATGGCAAGGGTTACAAGTGAATGAAAATGAGGAGGAAAGAACTTTAGGCTTTCAACCAATGCTCATCTTTCCACAATTCCACCTACCTCATTTGCTCTTAGAATGTAAACACATTGCGGTTCTGAGGAAACGATTTTCTTATATATGCACACTTTAATTTGATCTAAAATGAAACATGTTTGGAGGGCCAGAAATAATACAAGGGATAAGGTGCTTCCCTGACACATGGTCAACCAGGGGTCGATTAATCCCCAGTATCCCAAACGTTTCCCCGAGTCCTGTGATTCCTGAGTGCAGAGCCAGAAGAAAGCCCCAGAATGACTAAGTGTAGTCCCCAAATGAAAACAATGCAATGAAGCATGATTTTGATAATTCAGATATTTTTACTTAAAAGGGAAATTTCCAAATTAAATCAATCAATGCTTTCCCCTGTCCCATACACATTCACTTAATATAAATGGAATGAGTTATTTAAAAAGGAGTGTGAATTGTTTTTGAGAATTTCAGCCTAGCAGAGGTTATAGATGTTTTAATAACTCTTCTAAGGTGCAGGTTTACTCTTAAATATTTTAGTTGATTTTTATTAAAAACACTGATTTACAAAGTTGTTCATTATACATTTTTTCCCAACATTTAGTGTTCCAACACCACCAGTGTGAACTTCCCTCCACCAATATCCACCATTTCTTCCCGACCCCAATCCTAAAGTGCAGATTTAATGGTCAAGTGTCCATATAATCTTGTTTATTAGTAATTAAGCTTGTTTTCATTTTATATAAAAGATAACTTCCAGTTGGTCATCTGTCCTGGTGTTGTGAATGGTAAGCATATACAGCAATTTCATTCCTGGATTTCATCCCTCAAGTGTTATAATTTTTAGTGCCAGGAAGATAGCACACGGGATAAGGTACTTCCCTTGCCTGTAGTGACCCAGGTTTGATCCTTTGGTCCACCACTCATTGCCAGGAATGATTTCTGAACACAAAGCCAGGATTAAGTCCTGAGCACCACCCCAAAACCAGACTAATACTCAATGTTTGTTTTTAACTAATTGTGGTGGATTTTTATGGAGGTAATACGGTTTACAGAAGTGTAGTAAACCATATTCCCTCAACGTAGTAGTATTGATCTTTTTGCTTTGGGGGTACAAAGTCCCTGCATCACCAGGTGCTCCAAAGTTCCATAAGTGCTCCTCATTTAACTTAGGGAGCCTTTCAGTTTTGAGGGGACAAAGAGAGATTAGGGGCTGAAGGGATAGTACAGAAGGTAGAGTGCTTGCCTTGCACCCAGCTGATGTGAGTTCCATCCATGGCACCACATATGGTCCCCTAAGCCCTGCCAAGAATAAGCCCTGAGTTTGCCTGTGGCCCAAAAAGAGAGAGGGAATGGGAGAGAGAAAAAGAGAAATCTTAGAACCTAGAATTTTTCTTATTAGCAGAGCAATGTGGGGGAGCTATGAAGAGCTCCAGGAAAAAAAAAAGTCATGTAGTGTCTGAAATACACCCCAAAAGACATTTTTACAGCATCGTTGCCTCCAGGAATAGGTCGGGCATCTGTTCGCACAACTCACAAGGAGGGTGCGGGTTTCTGCAGCCTTACCCTTCTGGCTCAGCCAGCCAACGAGGACGGACTAGGAGATCTCCACCGTGGGGAGACCCCGGAGTCAGGTCGCTTTGGCACCCAGGGTTGGTGCTCCAAGGGAAAGGGGCTGCAAACCTCCCTTAGTTGTCAGGCCCACCTTGACCGGAGGCCGCAAGCCTTGGTCTCCGCAGCGCCCATGCATCGGATGGGAGAGGTGAGAGAAACAAGGTTTGCGGAACTCTTCGTGGAATCACGCTTAGGCTTCAGTGAACCAAAAACGGGGCTATTCCACTGAAGCTCGAGAACACAGCAGGCCCGGTGCCCACCGACCTCATTACTGAGGGTCAAGTGAAGGAGGTGTTGAAGACTGGCTGAAATTCCTCTCCCCACTTCATACAGTGCACCCCACTGAGCCTCTCCACAGGCACCAAAGGACAGCCCTGTTGGCCCACACCTTACAAGGGCATTGCTTTCAGTCTTCTGCTACAAGAATGGGACTTTTGGTGTTAATAATAGTTTTAAAATTACACTCATCCCAGGCCAGGAGATAGAACAATGGTTAGGGGACAATGTTTTGCATGATCCTGATCTGGGTTTGATTTCTACCACCATATGGATCTGGAACATTAAGGGGTGTAACCCTGGAAACCCCCAAACACTTCTGGGTGAGGCCCTCAATATAGAAGAGCCAGAGTGAAAGCCACATCACAGCCTTGGGCCCAGGACCCCCATATCTATAAACCCATCCCTCAGTGTCCATGGGAGATACCAAAATCCGCAGATGCAAAGGTTGCTATATAAAGTGAAATCAGTGTTTGCATAGACTCAATGAACATTCTCCCGAATAACTGAAATCATGCCTAGATTACTTACAAACCTCATACAATGAAATTATTTACACTACATTGTTTAAGGACTACTTCAGGAAAAGTTAAGTCTAGATATACCTCAACCATCCATCACCAGCCAAAGTATATAGTAGGAATTCTCAACCCCAAGTTGTTGGAACCAATGGACAGATGGAGAACCACCCAAATACAGAGATGTAATTTAAACTCCTGTCTTTCTGATGTAACAGAAAGACAGGATTTTTTTAAAAAGTGGCCCTGAATCCCCTCTCCCTCCTGATAGGATTAAAACATCTTTGGTGGGGTTTCAGAGAACCTCATTAACAAGACATGCTAACAAGCAGTTCTTTAAAGCATCATCTCAACAGAACAGTCATGCATTAGTTGTAGATCAGGAGAAAGAGCAGCAATCTGCAGTGTGGAGAACCAGCAATGGCTAAGACTTGGGAGTCACAAAGACTAACTCCTTTGGTTCTTTGGTTTAGTATCCCCAGGGCCCTCGTACAACCACTGGACAGCATGGGTGTTGAAGGAATATTGGCCAAATAATAGAACACACATTTTAGGCACTCACTTCCCCATAGAACTCCAATCTCATACCAATAAATGATTCATCTGTAGTTCCTTTCAACCAAACTCTGCCAGAAGAACGTGTGCTGCTGGAACTGGTCAAAAACTACCTTAACTCTAGTGTTAAATAAAACCCACAAGCCATTGGATAAATATACGCAATTAAAGAACAAGGTAAGTCAGACTAGTTTTGAATGCACCTAACTTTGGAAAGCAGATACTTGTGACAGGAAGTATATGTACCTAATTGAAATTATAAGTTTTCTCCCAAACACACCTTTCTGATAGTTGGAAGAGGATTTTTTTTTCCTCTCTCAATCCCCAAAATATGTATAGTAGCTGTAAGGGAATGTGAGACCAAGTCAATGGTTTTAGAGTAATCGAAATCTCATACGGTATAGGTAAAAGAACTAAATTTTAGAATGTTTTCATGTTCACCTTAAGGTCTCACTTATAGTTAAAAGTGTCAGTCAGAGATATGACTTAGTAGTCAATATATGCATTGCATGTGTGAGGTCCTGGGTTCAATTACCAGTAATGGAAAAAAGTAGTAGTGTCTACAGTTATAAGTTCTAGAGCCATAAAACAATTTTCCAGACTCTCAAGTTAGTTAAACTATCCTCCAAAACAACTGCTTCTGGAGCGTATATCAGGGGGAAAAGAGTGCATGCTCATCAGACATACTGAACTGATCCATTATGATTTTCAGAAAGACTCATTTGAAAAATGAATAGGGGAGAACTGTTTATACATACTAACATGCAAACAGCTCTGAACATATTGAATTTAAAAAATCAATCATCAAAACTTACAGAGAGGATATTGCAAACTACAACACCCAAAAGGAAAGAGAACAAAAGAGAATGCCCTGCCACAGAGGTGGGGTGTGGTGGGGGTGGTGGGAAGGATATTGGGGACATTGCTGGAGGAGAATGGGCACTGGTGGAGGGATGGATAAACAATTATTGTATGACTGAAATATGAAAGTTCGTAAGTTTGTAACTGTACCTCACGGTGATTCACAAATAAAAATAAATAAATTAAAAAGGAAAAAAAATTACAGAGAGGGACTGGAGTGATAGCACAGTGGGTAGGGTATTTGCCTTGCACTAGGTCGACGCAGGTTTGATTCCCAGCATCCCATATGGTCCCCTGAGCACTGCCAGGAGTAATTCCTGAGTACAGAGCCAGGAGAAACCCCTGTGCATCACCGGGTGTGACCCAAAAAGAAAAAAAAAAACCTAAAAAAAAACCCCACGACTTACAGAGAACTCAACTCCAATTGTATGATTGAAAGTAAAGTGTCTTATTTCCCATGAGCAAATGCTGAAGGATGCATTCCATCCATATAACAGTGCTTACCTCTGCAGAACATTCTAGACCATCTCAAAGACAAGTTCCCCTATAAATATAGTTTTAAATTTTTATGAAGAAAATATGTGTGTTTATGTGGAATTTGAAGAATAGTACGATATTGTTGTTATTGTTGGGTTCCATATCACTTTGATGACTTTGCCTTGTCATTATGGATTATGCTTGTAGGGATTTTATCTTTAATTCCTGGGAAATGCCTAGATAAATCCCAAAGCTTTAGTGGTGATATCAGACCTTGCCGAGATAGAAAGGAAAAAAAGAGCCTTCGTGGGTTTTGTGATATATTCCTAATGGCCTGCCTTCTTCCACACATTCACTGCCATTTCACACTTTACCTCAGGTCAGAACAATCTCCTTGAATATAATAATGATGAGGACAGTGATGGTGATAATGAGAATAATGATGCACGTGCACTGCTGCTAGTGATTCATAAGGACTGTACTCTCGGATATTAACTCTATCCCAGGCTTTCTTCTAAATTACCTTCATACATTATCATTTTCCTTTAATCTTCATAACCACTCTGTGAGATAAATGCTACCCTTATCCTCATTTCAGAGATGAGCAAATGACACTTGAAGAAATCAATAACCTAATTTCAGTTGTACGATGGTAGAGGGAGAAGCCTGGGCCTGACTCTGGACAAAGACAGGTTTGCCTTATAGGTATTGTTTAAATTTTTATGAGGAGAATCTGTGTGTACATTCATAGAGAATTGGAAGGACTTTTGCTCCAGAGTCTGTATGGGGCACAGAAGTCAGCATTACTCAGCTTGGAGGGAAGGTAATCACCAGTGTTTTAAGGAGACGTGCAAGAGGACTGGAAAGTCCAGAGGTCTCAAGTGGAAAGTACATGCCTTTGGCGAGACCTGTCATCTTTTCGATGTTCCCTATTATTTCCTCCTCAAGTTCTTCAAGTTTTTATATTTGAGTTGATCCAGTTGCCTGGCCTTGGGGAGGCAAGCTCAGAGCTTAGATTTCCTGCCTTGAAGTGTAAGCTCTTAAGATCCAGCTCACAGTTGCTGAGTGCACCCATGGCAGCTGATGTTTGACAGCTGGCAGCTCTGCTGTATGACCCTAGGCACTGCATGACTGCAACCAGCAGGGCATGAGTGCCACAACCAAAGGGGGTACAGTCTCCCATGTTTTGTATGGGGCTAAATTTGTGAGTTTGATTATAGTTGGCTGTTTCTATCCCCTCCCAATAAAACAGATTGGTTTTGAGCAAGAGTAATAGGCCTCTATCTGTTAATAGCAATTGCTATGACTTTATGCACCTATAATAAAGTCTATATAATAGATTACACAATTAACTTTCTGCAACCGAAATAAAACATTAATAAAACATTAATGGCTTTTAGAGTAATCCGGTTGGAATTAACTGTAAAGCACATTGGCTTGCTCTTTTATGACTATAGAACAGTAGTTTAAATGCATTTTTCATTTGAAACGTTTTCCTTCTAGCACATAGTAATGGTGGGATCCACTAAAAGGTGTGCAAACATCATGTCTAACCATGCTGCCACCCTTAGGGAGCATGAGTGTGAGCACCACTGTGGCCCCTGGTGAGCACCATAACCAGAGTGTGGCCCAGAGAGCATGCAGGTAAGCACTGCAACTGGACATGCCACCCCAGGAGGCAGACCTGGTTATCATAGCAATGGAAACAATGGGAGTAAGTGGGGAGGGGCTAGAGTGATAGCACAGTGGAGAGGACGTTTTGCCTTGCACACAGCTGGCCAGGCATCCCATATGGTACCCTGAGCATTGCCGGGAGTAATTCCTGAATGCAGAGCCAGGACCAAAAAAAGAAAGCAAAGGAGAAAGAAAGAAAGAAAGAAAGAAAGAAAGAAAGAAAGAAAGAAAGAAAGAAAGGAAGGAAGGAAAGAAAGAAGGGGGAGAGAAGGTGAGAGAGAGAGAGAGAGAGAGAGAGAGAGAGAGAGAGAGAAATGGGAATGGGTAATTTTAAATTTTATTTGGTTTGGGAACCACACCGTCAGTGGCTAGGGTTTACTCCTGGCTCTGTGCTTAGGGATCACTCCTGCCATTGCTTGGGAGACCCTATGAGGGCTGGGATCAAACCCAGTTCAGCTGCATGCAAGGCAAGTGCCCTACCTGCTCTACTATAGCTCCTGCCCTGGGAAATAGTTTATTATTATTATTTGGTTTTGGGGTCACACCCAGTGATGTTACCCCTGGATCTACACTCAGGAATTATTTCTGGTGATGTTGGGAAGACTATATGAGACCCAGGTCAGCTGTGTGCAAGGCCAACCGTATACAGCGCTATCCACTGTACTATTGTTCTAGCCACAGAAAATAATTTTAGGTGAACAATTACAAAAATATATTTCAATTGCCACTGAAATATTAAATTTAATTCTATCAGGCAATGTGTAATGAGGGGGGAAATATTTCCGTTTGAAGAATAAAAACCATCTACTATCATAAGGATCCTCATGACAATTTCCCAGTTCCCAGTGCCCCTCACTTAAAACACCACCAATCAGGGGCTGGAGCAATAGCACAGTGGGTAGGTTGTTTGCTTGCACGCAGCCAACCCGGGTTTGATTCCCAGCATCCCATATGGTCCCTTGAGCACCACCAGGAGTAAATCCTGAGTGCATGAGCCAGGAGTAACCCTTGTGCATCACTGGGTGAGACCCAAAAAGCAAAAAAAAAAAAACAACAACAACAATAAAAAACCACCACCAATCAACACAAACCTAAAAAGAAGAGCTGCCTTCAGGGGGAAGGACTGGCTTCCCAAGGGCCAGTGAATGGTTTTTTTCTTTTAATACTGTGATGCCAAATCTGTACATTTTGTTAAAGGAAAGCATGAGGCAATAAATTCTGAAATAATTTTTACAGTTTGAGAAAAATGATTCTTTTTCAAATGGTGGTTGTCTTATGCTAAGTATGGATTAATTATCTCCCAGCTCTTACAGCTCTGTTGAAAACCCAGGAGTTACTTTCATTATTTCTCTATCTGTGACCAAAGCATTTCAGATTTATCATAGGTAGTTCGAGGCTCCATTTAAGTAAATATAAAAATATACTTGTGGGAGCTGGAGCGATAGTACAATAGGCTGAACACTTGCTAATCCATGTTCAATCCCCAACATCCCATATGGTCCCTGGATCACTGCCAGGAGTGATTCGTGATGAGTGCAGAATCAGTAATAACCCCTGAGCACTGCTGGATGTGGCACTCAAACAAACAAAAAATCCCTTGTGGATATACTCATTATATATATTCTGTATTATAGGCAAAATATGCATATATAATCTATATATAATAGAGCACAATACAAATATTTCTATGACATTTGATGAACTACGTATAGTAAAAAAATATATAGGAAGGGGGACCACACCCAGAAGTCCTTGGAAGGAGCATGCGGTGCTGGTGAGGGTTCCAGTCACAGCATATTATTGGCACTCTGAGCCATTTTCCTGACCCATTCCCAAGTACCTGCAAGTCTCTGCCTCAAACACTAAATTCACTTTGACTCCTACAGAATCCATAGAGAAGCTTCCTGTAGTGTCAAGGTTGAGTTGATAGTTCCACGTACTTTGCTAGTACCTTTTGCGATGCTGGGGATCGAATCCTGCTCAGCTGCATGCAAGGCAAGTGCCTTATCTCTCCAGCTCCTCGTATTTCCCTTTTGAAAAGAACAACCCCACCTGCTCCTTTTCTCTTCCATGTGCTATTCCTCACAGATAAAGCTGAGACAGGATCTTCCTTACAAGTTCAGGGTCAGGAGCATTGCAGTTTTTCCTACCTATAAAGACCACGGATGCACTCGTTTCTCCAATTCCTGCTCTGTGCACAGCCTGTGCCTGGGCCCTGAGGTCAGGTGTTGGAACAGCAGCAGGGAGTTCTGGAGTATCTGTCACACCACCAGCCTGAGGCATGCTCCGTGCCCTAGTTACCAAGGCTACCTCATTTGATGGGTGGCACTTTGACAACTGTGTGGTACCATACTTCTATCTGCAAACACAGCAACTTATTTTAGGTTGAAGCATTCGCAATATAATTTAAAGAGTTTATTTGGAACGTGTCAAAATCAATGCTAGCAGAATACTTTTTAGCACTCTGGGAGACTACAAAGTAAAAGCTTTGCTATCTTAGATTTCTAACAAACTCTCAACTGCAAAGAATATGTGTGTGTCTAACATGGATTCATCTTAAGAATCTGAATCAGGGCCTGAGAGATAGTCCAGTGTGCCCTGAGCACAGCTGAGTGTACACCCCTCACTCCCAACCCCTAAAAAAACCCAACATAAAAACACTATTGTGACCATGTTACTTCAAAACAATGACAAGAAAAAGAAAATACTTGAATTACATTCCCAATTTTGAAAAATTAGAATGTAGGACATTTGCCTTGCACGCAGCCGACCCGGGTTTGATTCCCAGGATCCCATATTGTGCCCCAAGCACCATCAGGAGGAATTCCTGAGTGCAGAACCGGGAGTAACCCCTGAGCATTGCCGGGTGTGACCCAAAAAGCTAAAAAAAAAAAAAAAAAAAATAGAGAATGTAACATATGGGTTTTGTTGTTGTTGTTTCCATAAAAGAAATCCTTTTGAATTAGGTTGGCCTTGCTCTTGGAAAAAGAAAGTCAGACAACTTAGGAGGATCTGCCTTGGTACTTGCTCTTGGCATTAACCATTCATAGGCTCCAGCTCTTCTGGGTCTGGCCATCAATGCAGTTTACCAAGGAAATGAGAAGAAAGCCAGAGGCCCAGAGGCCCATCTGTGAACTTCAAAGCCAGAACCACCGAGAGGAAGAAGGAGCCAGGGGAGCAGGGCTTGGGAGCCTGGGGAGGCGTGGCCTAAGGTGGTTCCCCTCTCATCTCAGGTCTCAGAAGAGCAGGGTCCCAGACCATGTTGCCTCTTAAAGCCTGCAGAGGCCTGTTCTTGTTGGGCGCGGATTGATTTCTTACACATTGGAAAGCACAAAGTAAAACAAAAAAATTTTTCCTGTCTGCACTGTGGGTATCTCTGGGGTTGTGTGTGTGTGTGTGTGTGTGTGTGTGTGTGTGTTTGCGTGTGTGTGTGTGTCTTTTGTTTTTTGTTAATTTGGTTTGGGGGCCACACCCAACAATGCTCAGGATGGGATACCGGGATTGAACCTGGGTTGGCCACATGCAGGGCAAGTGCCCTACCTGTTGTACTATTGCTCAGACCCCAGTGAAGTGTTTATTTATGATTGGCATTAGTTGCATTAAGCTTAATCAATTTACTATGAAAGCAATAAAATTCTTCTTTTTTTTTTTTTTTGCTATAACACATTTTAAAAGGACACATTGTCCTTGGGTTGAATGGCAACAACACTTCTAATATGGTTAACACTTCTCTCCAGCCATGTTTTGTATGTGACCAAATTTATGAGTTTGATTATAGTTGGCTGTTTTTCCAAAACAATTGGTTTTGAGCAAGAGTAGTAGGCCTCTATATGTTAATAGCAATTGCTATGATTTTATGCATAGGCAATAAAGTCTTTATGATAAATAACACAATTAAATTCCTGCAACTGAAGTAAAATATTAATGGTTTTTAGAGTAATCTGATTGGAATTAAGTTTAAAGCACATTGACTTGCTCTAGTTTATAACCACTGAGTGGTAGTTTAAATGCATTTTTCATTTGAAACATTTTCCTCCTAGCACACAGTAATGGTGGGAGAATTAAATGATAGTGAAAATCTGAGAATGAAAAAACACATACTAAAACTGCAAGCACAGGCAAATAAAGAGGGAGAAGAGTCATTTAGTAACTCTCTGGTTGGACATTACTCTAGGATGTGCTTGCTGAGAAAGGAGAATGTGGGCTTTGTGGAAGAGTTACTGTCACAGTCACATCATCACTCTGAAATTGCCCAGTTCCTCTGAGCAGAGTGGTTTCAATTAAAGGAAAATGGGAGCTTCAAAAAAGATAATCAAGTAACATTTGTTCTTTTCTCTAACAATGTTCTACAAGAACCTCAATTGATTTCCCTAATTTAAATGTCACAAAATAATTAGCTTTATTTTCCGAACCTTCTCTTCCAGAGCGTTGAGTACATTTTAATTTTTTCCTAATTATATTTATAAAGAGTGTTGACAATTTCAGCGACACAATTAGTATCATAATTACCACAACTGTGGGTTTTTTAGAAAAAAAGTCATCGCCTGTTCATTTTTCACACACTGCAAATTGTGGAATGAGATGCACAGGGCTGCGCCAGAGGAGGGAGAAAGTGGGTCCAGGAACTCTGCTCACAAGGGGGGGAACTTGATTCCATGCTAACTCCCCCCCAGTCTTTGCTGCCCTAATTGGGAACAGTGTTCATAACACAGAGCTGACCCCCCAAATAAACTTCCAGGCTCAGGAGTGTAGTCCAGTGGTAGAGTACATGCCACATCTTTATGATGTTTGCTCCAGCATCATGTACACAAACTACATCACTTTCCAAATAGGAATGACTCTTTTGTTTTGTTTTGGGTTTTTTTTCAGCCACACCCAGTAGTTCTCAGGGTTACTCCTGACTCTGCACTCAGGGATCACTCATGGCAGGTTCAGGAGATGTTATGGGGTACTGGATATTGAACCCAGGTTGGCCACAGGTAGAAAAAAGTGCCCTACCCACTGTACTATCTCTCTGGCCCTGAAAAGATAACTTTTTTGTTTGTATTTTGGTCATCCTCAGCGATGATCAGAACTAATCCTGGTTCTGTACTCAGGGATTATTCCTGGTGAGGCTTGGGGAACCATATGTAATGCCAGGGAACAAACTCAGATTCGTTGGTCATGTGCAAGGCAAGTTACTGTACTAGCACTCCAACCCGAAACATAACTTTTTAAATACCTGATGGAGTTGAGGAAGTTGAGGGGGTAGAACACATATTTCCCAAAGGAAGAGTATTCTAGACAGATAAATACTAAGCACAGAGATTCAGGGATGGGAGAGAAATTCAGACACTGGAGTAAATCAGTGACAGGAAAATTACAGTTGAAGATGAGGTCAGAGAAGGAGCAGGACAGACCTGTAGCCACTATAGGAACTTTGATTGGTACCCTGAATAAGTTGGGAACTTTTTGAGGTCTTGTACAGAGGAGTTACAAGAGCTTACTTAGGTTTTTGTTTATTTTCACTTTGGGAGGCACAGCCAGCGGTGCCCAGGGCTTACTCTTGGCTGTGGTTGGGAGACCATATGCACTTCCAGGGATCAAACCAGGGTCAGCTACAAGCAAGTGCCTTCACCCCTGTACTGGCCTCTGACTTAGGTTTTTAATAAGACCACTCTGGATGCTAGGATGAGGGCACCTTGACAGTGGGCCAAGCAAAAGTGGGCGACAAGTGAAAAGATTATGGCAAGGATGGTATGAAGGTGCGAGATGATGGTAATGAGGGTGGTAGCCAGGATGGGACAAAAAGTGATCTGACTCCATATTGTTTTGAAGGTTCAGGCAACATAATGACTGAGATGTGCAGTGTGAGTGAGATCCAAGATTTTCTGGTCTGAAGCAGGAAGGAGCTTCCTTTGCTGAGATGGGCTAGGCTGTAGGTGGGACAGATTTGTTAGAACATCAGTGTTGGGGAGCAAGTGGTGAGACTTAGGAGACGGCTGTTCGGGGACAGAGCTAGCAGGAATTATAAATCGATGATGCTTCAGTCTTGTAAATGTTATTTTAATGGTATACATCTGCTCCCACGCTTTTTAAAGGAAGCCTGATCTCTCCAAATCTGGAAAGTCCTGGAGTGAGCAAAGGAATTCCAAGATTGTTATACACCAATCTGTTATAGACTGCTATAATATTGAACTGGTAAAGAAAACTTCATCCACAATTATCTACTGTTGGGTTGAGTAAAGGGTTAAAAGTTTGTCCCTGAAAATTAGGATCACCCATCTGCTAACTTCGTAACTCTGAGCTAACTCTGTAACTCCCTAACAGGCCCTGGAATTTGTGGGAGACCATCTGTGCTGATAAGTGATGGAAAAGTGTGCCCTGACCCTGCGCAGTGTAAATGAAACCATTCTTTCCCCTTCAGTCATACTACTGTAACCATATCTTGTTCCCCTTGCATCACATCAGGATGCGAGGCAATGCTTTGTCTGACTATAGATCACCATTAATCTTTTATGCTCGTAATTAACATGCTGGAATGTAATTTTAGGGTAAAACTGTGATCTTAATCTTTGAGTCACTTGCTGTGGGTGAAAGGCTTTGCCCCACTCGGTTAATCTGATGAATAAAAATTCCTGTTCATCTCTCCTGTTTTGGTATCGGAACTCTGACTGAGTAAGGTAAGAATACTTTGGTACCCCCCCCAACCCCCCCACTCCCACTTCCGGTTCCAGCACCCCAGCCTGTCTTATAGATTCCTCTGTAAGAAGCCTGGCTCAGGGCACATATTAAACAATCCTCCCCCCCCCTCCCCCCCCCCCCCCCCCCCCCCGCTTCCGGGGCCTTAAGAGTACATCCAGTAAGGAGCATGCCTTGCACGCAGCTGACCCAGGTTCAGTCCCCAGCATAGTATATGTTCCCTGAGCACTGTCAGGAGTGAATCCTGAGTACAGTCAGGAATAACCCCTGAGCATTGCAGGGTGTGTCCGCCCTCCCCCGCAAACACAAAACAAAACAAACAAACAAACAAAAAACAAAAACAGACAAAAACCATGAAACAAACAAACAAAAAAAACCCCAAGGATTTTTTACTCAGGGCTCAGGCTGAGCAAGGAAGGAATCGGTGGGCCAGCAACGGGATGAACTGCGCATGCGTGATTTGAACCCCTCCCTACGGTTGAGTTGAGACCCGGGTTTCAGCCTGGAACAAGTATGCGCCAGAGCCCGCAGGCGCACTTGACCCTCCCAGGATCCCAAGCTTGCCAGTTCATTAGCCTCAGGTCAGTTACCTCCCTCTGATATATGCAGGCTCCCACAGGTGGCTTAAGTGATGTAGGAGGTCACTTTCTCCCCATCCACTTCTGCCATCCCAAAACGCAGCCGTGAAGAAGACTAGGACTGCTAAATTCTGCGATGTGCCCCTGCTCAACACAGCCAAAGCCCTGCCAGCTCCACCAGCCCCACCAGGTGACTGTCAAGCCATACCTGAAGTCTGTCTGCTTGGTCTTCTATGCATAGAGTTAATCTTCACGAACCAATTTCTCAGGGAGCCATGGACTCAGGTTAGGAGGAGGAATGCTCTTTGCAAGAAAGGAAAGTCAGTCCTAGGCCTTATCCAGTGCTAACAGGTTCCTGTCTTGCCTTGCAGAAAAGACTTTCAGGAGAAGACGGGCAGTGAAGTGAAACAGATTTTATTGGAGGTTTTTGTAAGGGGAGAGAGAGTAACACTCTCAAGACAGAAAATGGGCTTCTCCAAAGGTGGAGAGAGCTCCTACACACACTCCAGAATTAGATATGGAAGCATGAAAGTTCACATTTCAAGAGGGGAGATGCAGGGGCCACATGTGCTCAGACACGTGGGCACAAGCAACAGATGAGCTCGGGCAACATATGTGCACCCTCCACATGTGTGGGTTTTATATGGTTTTTCCCAAGTTGCCCCCCACATGTGACTTTCTAGGTAGGTAAGAGTCTGTTGCTAGGGATGTCTCCAAGGGATAGAGTTGGGGGTGGTCTCCTTTGAAACTCCTTTTCTTACTTTTGTTTTTGCTGGATATTCTCTCTGAGGGTAGGTCCAGTCTTCTCTGGTCTGGGCTAGCTGAGGGTTAATCAGATTAAAGGGAGGAATTGAGGCTTCTTGAGCAATTCCCTTCAGGCCCTTTTTCTAGGGAGGGGTCCAGTCTCCTTAGGGTCCACTGCTGGAGAAGGTATTATCAGGTCTTGCTTTCTGTATTCACAAAGTGGGTCAGGTTTAGGACTGGTGGCTTTATTACTTCCCAGAAATTTTATTGCCATGATTTGGGGTGGGGGGACGGGGAGGAAGGGAAGGCTTCCCTAGTCTACCTGCCTACATCACCACAAGAAGAAAAAAAAATGCTGAATGTATTTGTCAGGAATGGTTGTCATCAATAATAATTGTACAGTGAATGCTGCGAAGTAGAAAACAGGATGTTACCCAGACCTTGGAAGCCCTTCACGGGTGCTGGCCCTGTCATCCGTTTTCTGAGGCTGAGGCCGTAAAGCAACATTCAAGCCCTTCACTTTCCCTTTGTGTTACCAAGGGGGTAGGCGTTCTGAAAATGTAGAGTCTCTTTTAGTTTGATGTTAGTATAAATAAACGCCTACCATCTGTGTATGTTCCCCAGGGCTTACTTCTGTTGCTTCACAGTCGTTGGGCTGAAGGCTTGTCTTTGTGCAACAGTACAGAGGGCAGGGCATTTGCCTTGTATGTAGGGGTGCCCGAATCCCATCCCCGGCACCTCTAGGGTCCCCTTGATGTCGGTAGGCCGCATGGGTGGGTCATGAGAAACAGGGAGGAGAAAGACTGTCACTTTATTCCGATCTGCTTCTGCCACTTGGGAACCAGGATTACTGGGTTCTTGTCTCGCCTCGCAGAGAAGAATTTCAGGAGTAGACAAGCAGTGGAGTAAAACTGATTTTATTTGGAGGTTTTGAAGGGAAAGAGGAAGAGAAAGTGGGAGAGAGTGGAAAGTAACGTGCTCAAGAGAGAACCGAGTGTTCTCCAAGGGCAGAGAAAGCCCCTACACACATCCCAGCATTAGACATGAAAGCATGAAAATACACATCTTAAGAGAGGAGATTCGGGCAACACATGTGCTCGGGTTCACATGTGCTCGTCCATGTGGATACAAGCAGCAGATAGGCTGGGCAGCATATGCAAGTCCTTCCTTTGTTCAAGGTGGCCTTTATAGGGTTTCTCCAATCTGCCCCCATGTGGGGCTTCTACCTAGATAAAAGTCCGTTGCTAAGGAGGTTACCAAAGGGGTTGGAAGTGGTACTGGTCCTCTTTGAAATGCCTTTTCAGTACTTTTGTGTCTGCAGGAGCTTCTCTGGGTCTGTTGCTGTAGATAGATGAGGGTCTTATCAAGCCTTAGTTCCTGTTTTTTTTTCCTGGTTTCTGCAAGGTCGGCTTTTGCCATTGCCCTGGGAGGGGGCCTTCCCTATCTGCCTGCCTATATCACCTGAATCCACCAGGAGTGATCTTTGAGCATAGAGCCAGGAGTGAGTCCTGAACTCTGCCAGGTGTGGCCTTTCCCCAAAATTATATAATAGACGATAGAGCCTGCGCAATAGTACAGCTGTAGGGCACTATCTTTGCACGTGTCTTGTCCAGATTCCATCCCCAGAACCCATATGATCCCCTGAACCCACCAGGAGTGATCATTAAACAGAGTAAGTCCTGAGCACTGCTGGCTGTACACCCCCCCTCCCCATTATATAATAAACTATGGAGCGGGAATGGTAGTACAGTGGGTAGAGTGTTTGCTTTGCACGTGGCCAACTGGGTTTTCATCCCTGGCAACCCAGATGGTACCCGGGCAACACGGCCGGGACTGATTCCTGAGTGCAGAGTCAGAAATAAGCCCTGAGCCAAGCTGGGTGTGGTCCCAAAACAAAACAAACCCAAAACACTATAATTTGTGTTTTTTTTTTTTTCAAAAGAACCAGATTTGGGCTTTTATAAAACCCACTTTTAGAACTTCATGTTCTGCTTCATTCATTTCTTCTACTGCCTTTGCTATTCATTTTTCTTTCCTTTTTCTTATTTATGAATAGATTACTAAATTCTTAGCTTATTAAATTCAGTCTTTAAACAATTTTTTAAATGATTTTGGGGATACACCAGGAAGTGCTCTGGACTTCCTCCTGACCCTGTACTCAGAGTGCACTCCTGGCAGTGCTCTCACGACTGTATGTGATACCTTGGATCCAACCCTGGTCTGCTCTGTGCAAGGGTTACTCCTGGCTCTGCACTCAGGAATTACTCCTGGTGGTGCTCAGGGGACCATATGGGATGCTGGGAATCGAACCTGGGCCAGCTGCATGCAAGGCAAAATACCCTACCCGCTGTGCTATCCTTCCAGCCCCTCAGATATTCTATTAAACAGAGCTTTTGCCTTTATTCTGGACCCTTTACTGGAAAAAAGTTCACTGGGTCTGCTGGTATAATATACTGGTGTTTTCCTACTTCTCGAGGCATGCTAGTTGGTTTATTGCTGCCTTTTGGTGGGAATTTCCATAGCAGCTATACTGCATAAAGTATAACTTTGACATTTTCATCCAATGCAATAATCTGTAGAACTGCATTTATCATGGCAGGGAGTTTGGGGGCTTGAGGGAAGATTCTGAGACAATAATGGAGGGAAATCGACACTGGTGGGGAGGAGGGTGTGGTGTTGGTGTGTTGTACGCAGGAAAACCTATCAGTGGCAGTACTGTAAAATGAAGTGACTAAAATAACAAAATTTAAATAATTAAAATAAAGTCCTCTTCTTTGAGGGAAAGCATTTTTTTCTGGATTTTTTAAAAACTCTCTTCCACCTTTATTCAATGATAAAAATGATTGATATGTTGCTTTGCTTCTGCTGCCTTGTAGTTAGAACAAATGTGGCACTTTGCCATGTCTGTGCTCATGATAGAACAATTTGGAAACCATCTTCCAACAGCTGTGTTGGGCTTAGTGTGGCTGGATCTATATTAATATTTGGGGTCTTAACTGGTGATTGGATTGACAGGAAACCAAGAAATGACAATAATATTCTTATATGGCATGCATACATATGTGGCAAATTACTATTTCACTAGCTCTTTTAGATTACTTAGTAAAATACAGATAACGGACTTAGTAACATGACTTTTTATCATGTTGTTTGACGTAGGGGTTAGACTAAGGACCTCACACACGCAAGTCAAATGTTTGACCTCTATCAATCAGCTGCATTACCCACTCCATAAGCATAACTAACTTTTAAAATGAGAAAAAAAGTTAGATAGATTTGTCTCATTTTCTGATACTACTGAAATATTTTATAGGTTTTCAGATTCTTCCTTATTACATATTTTAAATATTACATCTGAAAACATATTCTTTTAAATATTCAGGTATCACCTAATTAATTGTTACATTATTTTTATTAAAGACAATTTCTATGTGTAAATGTTTCTTTTGTAGCAAGTTATCTGTCTACAGTAGGAATTGACATATGTTTACTTATTTATTAAATGTGGATGTTTTCAGCTTTTGGTTCTATCTTTTTAACCCTCTTTTACCTGAGAAGAATGTAGAATTTCTTTGGTCGGGTGGGGGGAATCACTCTGGGTGATGCTTGGTAGTTACTCCTGGCTCTGTGCTCAGGAATTACAAAATTACAACTGGCAGTGCTTGGGGGGACTATGTGGGATGCTGGAGATCAAACCCTGGTCAGCTTTGCAAGGCAAGCACCCTACCCACTGTACTATCTCCAGCACCAAATGTAGCATTTCTTAAGTGTTTTCCTATTCTTTGTATTACTAGTCCATGTGGGCTGGAGCTATAGCACAGTGGGTAGGGCATTTGCCTTGCATGTGGCCGACCCAGGTTCAATTCCTTCGCCCCTCTAGGAGAGCCCAGCAAGCTACTGAGAATATCTTGCCCTCACAGCAAAGCCTGGCAAGCTACCCATGACGTATTCAATACGCCAAAAACAGTAACAAGAAGTCTCTCAAATGGAGACGTTACTGGTGATTCAATTTGATGAACAATGGGAGGACAGTGCTACAATGCTACTAGTCCACGTGATTTTTTTCCCTCCTCTGCCTAAAGGGCTTGGAACGAATTCTCTGAAGCCATTCCATTGAGAAGGCTAACTTCCTTCAACTCTGGAGATTCAGCCCTTAAGGCACACTGATGATGTGACTCACAAATTAAATCCAGATGAATGTGATACATCAATAGAAAATTTTCAGTTCTTAGATTTCCCTAATATTTTTCTTTTTTTTTTCATATCATTCTTCCCTAAAAGTATGTTTTTCTTTACTTGCAAGGCCCAGCTCCCCCCCCCACCCACCCACGTTTGTTTGTTTGCTTTGGTTTGGTTTGGTTTGTTTTTTGGGTCACACCCAGTGGTGCTCAGGGGTAACTCCCATCTCTTACTCATCAGTCACCCTGGCGGTGCTTGGGGGAACAAATAAAATGTCAGGAATCGAACCCGGGTTGGCTCTATGAAAGGCAAGTGTTCTACCTACTGTAGTACCATTCTGGCCCCCGCTTTTTCCCCTTTTAGTTGCAGAGATTTTCCATCAGCCTGTACCTGCCTCTTCCTCAAGCCTGAAGTTGCTGGTGGAAATAACAACCAGAAAGGACTCCCATCAGATACAGTTACTTTGCATTAAATGACCTGTGTCATGGCTATTTAAATCCAAAGTAAGGTCTGTAGAGATTTTGCTCAGCAAAATCTGAACTTTGTATGTATAAGACCTGAACTTTGTATGTATAAGACCCTGGGTTCAATTCCTGGGTTCATGGCAGTAATGCAAGAATTGGTATCAGCTCTCTGGTGTTTACAGTCTCAGTTGCTCATGCCTCACTTGCTCTTCACTCAGAATGCCAGTCACTGCCTGCTGCATCATCCTGCTGCTCCTGTTGTCTTAGGAGAAAGGAGAGGGAACAAATCTGGGCAGTGCTGGTTCATTGTGAGTGTGTGTCCCCTCTCCCCCCTCCCTCCCCCCCCCCCACCGCTGGAGGGTGAACGTCAGAGACAAGAAGACAAGACCCAATTGTCCTTTGGTGAGTCATCGCTCTACAGCCCTGCTAACTGGTTTGGAGCTGGCTCATCTTGCGCCAGTGTTCGCCTCATCCCTAATTTGTGGATCAGAGCCTCAGTCCCCTGACATGAAGGCAACAGGGTGTCTCTGTCTGCAAGGTACAAATTAGCGTTGCTTCTGGGACTAATGGGTGGGATGGAGAAAATGCTCAGAAACAACATAAGAGCTTTTGGCTCCAATGCTACAGATCTTACGTCGAACAGCCTTTTCCCTTTAAAGGTCTTTCTTTGTGTTTGGATGTTTCCTGAGTTGTCGAATAAATAACTGGATGTACCATAATTGGCTGAGAACAGCTATTCTTAGATTCCAGTTCCTCTCTATCCTCCTCTTGGAGGTGATCTGCCACACAGCCATGATCACGCTGGCAGCCTTGGTGACCCTAGCTGATGCCCATTCAGAGGGACGTCAACTTCACTGGTGATAACAGAGTGACAGCTGGTGGTATCACGGCTCCTCTGATCTAATCGATGGAGGAAGTATGGCTTAGTAAATAGAGTTGGTGTGCAAATAAAGCTCCAGGTGTGACAATAAAGTGGCCTGTCGAAGACAGGCACCTAGAATCAAACAGGTATGGGTTTGAGACCAGCTAAAACCAGCTGTGGCTCTTAACCAGCTGCCAGTGATGTGGCATCTCTAGACTATCCCATCCTCATCTCTAAAAGGGGAGAAATCATCCTACCATCTTCCCGCCCCACCACCAGCTTAATGTAGGGAAGCATTCTGTGAAATACAAGATAGAAAGACTTAACACTACATCAGCACATAGGAAGTGCATGAGAAGTGGATGCTATTGTTACTATCTCAAGAACGTGGAGATTACATACTCGGGAGAAAGGCCCCTCAGGAGACAATATAGAACATGGAAAGTAAGAGAAGCAAAAGATTTGGAGTTCTGGCCAGTTTCGACTTTCCAAATATATATATATATATTCCCAGATGTTGGTGACACCTATAACTGATATAGAGCAGGTAGAATGGTTCTTTCTCCAATATTGGAGCTACATGGAAGAATATGGCATCTTTTTAGTTTTGTTTCTTCCATTTATAAACTTGGATCATGCACAGCGGTCTATTCAAATTGCCAACTTAAAGCTGGAGATCTTGTTCTACCCTATATTTGTTCAATTGATACTCTGCTAGAAAATGTTTCTGAGTGCTGATAGCCAAGATAAAGGAAGCTATTATGGAGGAGTATATTAACACATACTGCTTACAAAGGGCAGAAGCCCCGTATAATCATGCTTTCTTTTAAATTGCATGTACTGTATCTTAAAAAACACACCCAAAATAAAGTAGCTTTGTGAATAAAATTGTGGTGTCCTTTATTTTTGTGGTTCCTTTATTTGTGGATCAAAGAAAAGCTTCCTGGTTTTTCTTCATTGATTTTATTTTAGCTACCCGTGACGTATTCGATATGCCAAACAGTAACAAGTGTCACAATGGAGACGTTACTGGGCCCGCTCCAGCAAGTTGACAGACAACAGGAGGACAGTGACAGTGACAGTGATTTTATTTATTTTGTTCTCCCCGCCCCCTCGCGATTTTAAATAATATAAAGTGCAGATTCTGGTTGAGGTTCCTTGTATTTTTTTCAAATGATATTGTAAATTTACTCTCCCTCAAGGGTTGAATAATTAAGAGAGTAAGATTTGGAGTCATAGTGCCTGGGTTTGAATCTCTGCTGCACCATTTCCCTTCTTGGTGACATCAAGCGAATGAATAACCTGTTGAGTTTCTGTTTCTTAATTGTAGAGGGAGAGATGATGCACATCTCAGTTGTTGGGAGGACTAAGAGAAATGAATAGTTGTAGAAGGCTTACAGTGATGCACCCGGCGCAGTCTTCTCACTCTCCGTTTGTTGCCCTCCTCCTTGTCAACAGGTTCATCCTAGTAGTGACTATCAATTCGGCGGCTGTTAAGCCTGGGAATTTGACGTGAGAGTGAAGAATCAGGAGTTAGACTCATTAGTTCTTGGGAACCTTGTCTTTCCTCCCCAGTTTTCTCATTCCTTCATTGTGCAGGTCTGTGATGGTCCTTTTCAGATTGAAGATCCAATGCTTGACTCATGGTGAAACTGAACGGGATCTTTCCTGTTTTCATCATCATTCACCCAGCGCAGGGCTAGCAAGTGCATGGCATGAGATTCACCCAGAGGATTTTTCTGCTGAGACGTAATGTTTTCTTTCTGTCACAGGGATGACTGCGGAGGGGTAGCAGCTGGACCAGAGTGCCGAAATGTTTGCTCCCCTCTTGGTGGGCACCTCAGGTGATCAGTTGTGGTTTCATTCTCAGACAGAATTTGGTTTCAGTTCTCAGAGAGTTTCTATTTCTGATCAGGTTTTATCTAGCAGTTCCCCAACTGGCCAGAGAACACCAGCAACAAACAGGTCTTCACTTTCTAGAAAGGTAGTGCTAGGCTGTGAACATTCAAGGGAAGACAAGCTCTTATGTTTTTCTTGTTTTCTCTTTTATGTCAGTGTTTCATTTCCTCTTTCAAGACTGTGTCTGAGCATAACTCAACATTCTGCCTGCAAGTCTAGAAACGTGAAATGAGACAGGTACAGCTGTACAGTGGGTCATGTAGTTCATATGGCTGATTTCACTGGTGGAGGGAGGAAGGCTGGCCATGTGCAGTGACTCACGTTGCATGTTGCACAAATGCAGGGGCTCTGTTCAGAGACTTCCCCCCATGTGAGTACTACACACCCTGTGGACTGTGCAGTACATACCACTTTGCACTATTGTTGGGGCAGATGATGCCATCCTCTCTTATAGTCTCCCAAAAGATGCTGAGCTGGAATTATTTCAGAGAATATGGCAGTCCTTTGGTCAATGACCAATGACTTGGCATTCCTACTATCAGCACTAATTTTTAAAATCAGAAAAATTTTAAAATCAGAAATTACTTAATATTAAGGCAAATACAGAAAAAGTTTTGTTTAAAGTTATGACTCCGTTGACCTCAGGTAAGACCATACATGCCTGTTGACATCTGCCTGATAGAACTTTGCTTCATATTTCAGTTTTATTATTATTATTATTATTATTATTATTATTACTTTTGGGGTTTTAGACCACACCTGGTGGTTTTCTGGGGCTACTTCTGGCTCTGTGCTCAGGAGTGTCTCCTGGCAGTGCTCTGGGTGACCACGCAGAGTGAGGAATCAAACCTAGGCCTCTAGCCTGTTGAGTGATCTCTCCAGCCCCTCTTTTTTTTTTAACTTCTTATAATACTCCTTTCTCTAAGTTGTTTTACAATTATAGTTTACAGATCTTATTGCATTGATAAAATATATGTATATATAGGGGCTGGGAAGAGAGTACAGTGGGTAGGGTGTTTATCTTGCTTGCAACTGTCTTGTGTTAGATCCCCGGTATCCCATATGGTCTCCTGAGCCCCTTCAGGAGTGATTCCTGAGCACACAGCCAGGAGTAAGCCCTGAGCATTGCCAGGTGTGACGCATTAACCAAATATAGTGAGATTAATGAATATTCAAGTTTAAATGTGAATAGATGGAGCTATATTTTTCCATCTGCCATTTATTGTGTATCATATATTGTTAATTTTTTAAGATTATGTGAATCTTATTCTCTGCTAAGTAACAATAACAGTAGCAGAACCAATCTCTAGGATATTGTGATAATCAGATTAGATTATCTACATCAAGCCTACTTTCCCCCTGGTATATAGTAATAGCAAGTAAAAAATGAAAGTCAGTGTTAGATATTTTTCCCACTGTTGTTATTGTTACTTAAGGAAAAAAAAAAGCACTATGTGTTGGCAATAAAATCTCTTCCATCATCCCATCATCACATATGGGTTACCCCAAGGGAAAATGGGGTTCAGTCCTGATGGGTTCCAGAGAGACGTGTAGGCTATCTCTCAGAAGTGATTCACCAGTGGCCAAAGAAATTGGGGTGTTTCTTTCCCAAGTCTTGTCACTAACTGCTGAGGGGGGGGGGGTGCTCTGGGTTCTCGGCTTCTAGGCCTTCCAGCCTGTCTTGTGTTCCGGTGGCTACTGAGACAGGTGGGCAGGAAGTCATCAGGGCACACTTGAAGTGTCATCCAAGAGGCAGGCTGGGCTTGGGATGGGCTCAGGAGACTGTTTTGTTGTGACTTTAATTAACTCACTAATTAAATGTTTGGCTTCTGGGGATATACCTGGCTTTGCTTGGAATAGCAGGTCACAACCCCGGGATTTCTCCTTTACATCCAAGACAACCGCAGGTTGTGGCACTCGGGCTAAGGAGCGGGGTGTGAGTAGTCCCATTGGACCTGCCTTCCTCTATGCCTCAGCCCCGGCCATGCCCACACACAGCCAAGAGACCAAAGTCCCTGCTTCGTCTCCTCACAGCCCTTCCAGCTTTGTCTGGCCTGGTGGGAACAGTCCTCTCAGCCAGGCTCAGGGACACTAGCTAGGGCATCATCTCCAACCTGCTTCACACCATTGTCTAATATACTGTGTATTTTCTGTCTTTGGCCCTGGAAGTTCTTTCAATCAGGTGGTTTCTTCTCCCATTAAGCAGCAACTCTTCTTTAAGGCACCAGCAGACCAGGAACACACTGTTCCTTTGATAGAAAGGTGAACCAACCTGTCCTCTGAGGCTGCTCCCCCATCCCATGAGACCCAAAATGTCTCATCACTGAGGGCCCAAACCTGACTGTCCAATGGCCTCTGGAGGATGATGGCCACCGAGCCGCCAGGGGGAAGCAGGCGGAGGGACAACACCCTTCCCCCCTGGGGTGGCCCAGCAACAGTAACCTACTGTGTGGTCCGGATGCATTTCTGCCAAAAGCCGCTGGGTTTCAAGATTTGTTTCTGAGTCTCTGGGATCATGGCCATTAAACAGCTTGATTAGGAGCCAGAGAGGCCGTTCGTGGGCGATGACTTGGGGTCTCGTTGGGATGGGGAGGACAGGCCCGGCTTCACCCCCATTCCGTGAGGCCCAACAAGTTTTGTCACTGCGATCCCAAACCTGACTGCCCAGTGGCCTCTGGAGGATGGTGGCCCGGTGGAACAGGCCAAGGCACGAAACCTATTCCCACCTCGGTTGACCCAGCACCGGTAACCTACTGCAGGGACTGGATGCATTTCTGTCAAAAGTCGCTGGGCTTCGAGATTGGTTTCTGAGTCTCTGGGATCATGGCCATTAAGCAGTTCAATCAGGAACCAGAGAGGCCATGCCTCCAATTATATAGCTGAGCCGGAGGTGGTTTGTGGGTGTGTTTCCCACATACCTAAATTTTGGCCTTTTACTTTCTGGGTAAACTTTGTCCCAAGTTTTTGGGGTCTGGCCAAAGGCACAGCAGCAATTTTGGGGTATCTGGAAGTCTAAAGGCGCCATCAGGCTGCTGATGCTCTCACCTCACAGGTACAGACTGACCTGCTGGCGGCACCATACCCCCCATATTTACCTAACTTAAGCCTCAGTTCCCCATACTTCCTAACACCCCCAAAAGGAGGGTTCTGGAAAGGGACAAGGATGGACCCAGGGCAAGCTGTCTCATTGAAAAACTAAGAATAATGTCAAGGGCACAGTCATGGAACAAACTCTGTTATGATCCAAGAAAGAAGTAACTGAATAAGAAACTTGCTGGTTAGTCTTTCCTAACCTGGCCTGAGACTGTTACTCTGGGATATATAGTGAGATGTTCCCAGGAAGAGCCACCCTTTAAACTTAATATATCTCTTACTGTGTTCTTACAAAATGACTAGAAATATTAGTAAGTAGTTAATTATTACTGAGGAAAGGAGAAAGCAATACGCCCTAAATGGGATTCCACCCTTGAGCGGATCTCTAGTAATCTAAAGTCCTGAACCCTTAGATGAGATTTTTGTCCCTAAATTAATCTCCTAGAATTTCCCCTGAGGAAGTGGCTTTACATCTGTTTGTTGTTATGGTAATGTTCAATCTCACCTATGTGTACCCTGACCCTTCACAATTTCTATGTAACTATGCTGTAAGAGAGAAGAAGGAGGAAGAAACAACTATGCTGTAGGAGAATGAAACTGTAAGGATAAGGATGAAAATGTAATAAACGGTCTCTGATTACCAACCAGTCTGTGGGGCCTGTTCCTCTGTTTCCCCATTTCTCTGTTCCTTTGTTCATCCATCGGGTCGGCCATGTTGGCTGCGTGCAAGGCAAAAGCCCTACCGCTGTGCTATCGCTCCAGCCCTGCTATCGCGAGCAATAGCACAGCGGTAGGGCGTTTGCCTTGCACGCAGCCAACATGGCCGACCCGAGTTCAATTCCTCCGCCCCTCTGGGAGGGCCCGGCAAGCTACCGAGAGTATCTCACCCGCATGGCAGAGCCTGGCAAGCTCCCCATGACATATTCGATATGCCAAACACAGTAACAACAAAGTCTCCAATGGAGACGTTACTGGGCCCGCTCGAGCAAATCGATGATCAACGGGAGAGCCTTTACTTACTTTTACTTGTTCATCCATCACCGTTGGCTGGCCTGGGGAGGTGACTCTTGGTCACCAAACACATGTGTCCCACCTGCCCACGCTCCTTGAACTCACACCCACCATTGTGTCATCTTAGTTTTCATCACCCGCTCGCCCAGAGCTCATCATGTAATTGAAACTGCCCTAGCCAGTAGGGAGATGAGAACATGGCCCTGTGGAGCATATGGACTGAACAGAGACCATTGAGTCAGTGGTTTATTGTTAGTGACACCAGTGATAGGAGCTGTGTCTGGGCCGGCCGGGACTGGGAACAAGGGGAGGGATACCAAATCTGATCTTGAGAGTAAGGGAAGCCTCCCTGGAAAGAGACACAAGAGATCCCACAGAGATGAACTAGAAAGGTAACATGGGGAGGAAGGAATGTTCCAGGGGAAGATTTTGTGCAAGTGATAAATATGAAAATGTGGAAATTTGGGGATGTGACAGTCATCTCCTGGGTGTGCCGCCTGTCAGTGCTGCAGATGATTTCTCCGTTAAAGGATACTTCCTCTTGGAACTGGGATGGGGACAGAGGAAAGAGGGCAGTTTTTGCAGGCCAGAGTGATAGCACAGTGGGTAGGGCATTTGCCTCTCATGCGGCTGACCTGGGCTCCATCCCCAGCATCCCATATGGTCCCCCAAGTACCACCAGGAGTGATTCCTGAGTGCAGAGCCAGGAGTAACCCCTGAGCACTGTCAGGTATAGCCCCAAAACAACCAACCAGACAATAAAGCAGCTTGTTTGGGCCAAGGCTTTCCTGATCTCATTCTCATGTGGTGTCAGGGATCAGACCATCTCCACCTAGTACTATTTATTGTGGTCCCACAGCAAAACAAACCAAATTAAAATAAATCAGTTTTTAAAAAAAGATAAAGAAAAAATTTTTTAAAATCATGTTTCTAATTTCAGATCACTGATTTTGAAACTTACTGTCTCATTTGGAAATTACCTAATCTCTAAAATATTTAAAAGGGCTGGAACAATAGTACTGTGGGTAGGGCATTTGCCTTGCATGGAACCAATCCGGGTTCAATCCCTGGCACCCCATATGGTCCCCCAAGCTCACTAGGAGTGAACCCCCTAATACAGCTGTGTGTGACCCCAAAGCATATACAATATACATATACAAAGCATATACAATATATATCATATGTATGTATGTATACATACATATGGGACTGGAGCAATGATAGCACAACGGTAGGGCATTTGCCTTGCGTGCAGCCTGCTCAGCTGAGCTAGGTTCGAGTCCTCCACCCCTCTTGGAGAGCCTGGCAAGCTACCGAGAGTATCTCGCCTGCACAGCAAAGCCTGGCAAGCTTCCCGTGACGTATTCAATATGTCAAAACACAGTAACAACAAGTCTCAAAAATGGAGACGTTACTGGGCCCACTCGAGCAAATCGATGAACGGGAGGACAGTGTGTGTGTGACATATATATACATACATACACTCATATATATATATATATATATATATATATTTAAGTGAAGCACATACCTCATGAGCTATTTTTCCTTAGAACAAAATAAGGAAGGTACTCGGCTGGCACTTCTAACCTTTAATTACACAAGAGCAGATGGGCAGTTTCAGATTGTGCAGTTCACATCATAATTAAGCATTTCACTCAGAAAGAAGAAAGAAGTCCCCTAGAAACCTGTCTGTTAAGATGTGAGCCAGGTGCCTGGTGGGGTGAACAGGTCACCTCTGCTCTGGTCTCGGGCTCCTTATCATCAGAAGGGATAGCAGAGATGGGACCTCCCTGACGAGGAAGCCCTGGGGATGTGTTTGATGTGTTTTGTGCAAGGCTCTCTCTCAGAGCCATTTGTTTAAAAAGTGAGTATTGGTTTTATCTTCAGACATTAGTAGTAGTGATAGATTTTAGTGGATATATCCTTAGGGTTGTGTGTGTGTGTGTGTGTGTGTGTGTGTGTGTGTGTGTGTGTGTGTGGTGAGGGGGGAAAGGGTGCTGGCAGGGGTCTATGGAGAGACAGTCTTATTGTAAAATTTGTTAAACTGAGGAACACCAGCTCTTAATACCTTCTGCCCTTGAAAAAAAATCATTGCCTTGAACTTGAAAAAAATTCTGCACCGCCAGCACTAATGTTTTTGCTTTCTCCCAGTTCCTTCACACATCAGCAACCCCTTCCTTCCTGTTGGACTGTGGAACTGCTCTCTGCCAATTTTCATGACATTTCACATGGTAGACCAGTGTTTCCCAATGTAAATGCAGAGGGAAACACATTTATACAAAGTTAATAAAAATATTATACTAAATTCTAATCATTGTGAATTGAGATATTTTTACATTTTTTTAAAATACCAGTTATTCTCAGGAGGTGGGTGTGCTATTGGAATAATGTATATATGAAGCCCTTCCATTGATGTATTGTAAAAATACTACTTATTGGGCTGGGAGATGGTAAGTGGTGAAGGTGCAGGCCTGGCAGGTGGCCCCGGGGATGCCCAGCAGTGCAGGGCCCGAGCAGCACCATGTTCTTGGCCCTTTAGCTAAAGTCTGGCTCAGTTGGCTGAGAAGCACTGGGGTCCTAGGACCTCTAGACACTTCCTACCCTTCCACCAATATGAATTCTTCCCAGTCTGATGTGATGTGTCTCAACACTTCTGCACATGCCCATCTGGACTCAAGACCTTCTATACCCAATTCCACAGGTGACTAATGGCCATTTGTACTGAGGACTTCTTGGAGTCTCTGTGATTCTATGTCCCACAGTTCCCACTATAGGAGATATATAAATGACATGAGGAGCCCAGTTCTGCCTTCAAAGGTGGGGGTAAGCATGCAAGGGCATTTGTCCAAACTGTTAAGATGGTGACATTAGATTCCACGCCATCAACCACAACATTCTGCTCTCATCTCAGAAACAAATCGTGGTGACAGACATCAAATAGATGTGACTGGGCTTCCATCTCTGTCTCTGTACAGGTGGATGCGGAACTGTTCTCAGAATACATCTGGGGTCTTTCCAGTCTAGGGCACAACATCCCAGTTGATAAACCAGTTTCAAAATAGTGGGGTAAAAAAAAAAAGTTGATTATAAATACATGGCAAATTATCATAAAGGCATTTGTACTTCCTAGTACAAAATAAGTCTTTCAGATACATTAATGGTCACACAGTCTGAACTTGGCTTCTCTCCAAGGAAGGTACTACTTCTTAGCTGAGTAGATCCAGGCTGACAGCGGCTTCTGCCCACAACCCTTACAACTCTAGAGCCAGATGTATCAGCATCTACCTGCTCTGGGTCTTGTTTCAGTTCAAAACATCTCTTTTATACTTCCTTCTAGGATCATAAGAGGGGTGGGAAATACTTCTGGTTTGGATTTCAGCAAGGTAAGGATGCAAATGTTCCCCTTCCTCCTAATCCTTGTGCAATTGTCAAATTATGAATTGGCCAACTAGCTCCTTATTTCCCGGAAGGCTCTGAGCCAAGGCCAAGGAAGTCAAAAGCAAAGCAAAGCTTTTTTTTCCATTACTTTAAAAAAACTATTTTGGGGCTGGAGAGATAGCACAGAGGGTAGGGTGTTTGCCTTGCACGCAGCCAACCCGGATTCAATTCCCAGCATCCCATATGGTCCCCTGAGCACAACCAGAAGTAATTCCTGAGTGCAGAGCCATGAGTAACCCCTGTGCATTGCCAGGTATGACCCAAAAAGTAAAAAAATAAAAATAAATTAAAAAATTCTAAAAATTATTTTTATTGAATCACCAAAAGGTAGTCAAAAAGTTGTTCATCACTGTTTCTTTCACACAGTGTTCCAACAGCCACCCCTTCACCAGTGTACATTTCCTTCAAAGTCCCCAGTAATATCTTGGCTTTATAGCCATGCTGCCTTCTGGCTAATTGTTTATCCCCCTTTTAAAATTGTTGTATTGTTCCCACAGCACCTCAAATCATCCTAGGGACATGGTGCTATTCTCAATCTGTCCTAGGCATCTACCTTTGTAATTGGGGCAAATCACCAAATCACCATCAGACTGCTGACCTTGCTACACAAACCTATTCTAAGACTGGCCTAGAACAGCGTGATACAGTAGCATATGGGACCCATTCTGTCCCCCTGGGAATGTCTCCTTGCAGCTGGATCAAATCTCCGTCAAGCAGAAGAGTCTTCAACCACACACCTCTCAAGACCAGCCTCGAAGCACCATTAATAACAAGCAAGGTGGGGGAGATCAGCACCTGGAGTTCTTAAAGACTTAATTTTTCTAAAGAACTGTGATTTACAGTTATTGATAGTTGGGGGGGAGCGATAGCACAGCGATTTACCTTGCACGCTGCCAGACTGGCTGACCCAGGTTGATTCCTCCACCCCTCTGAGAGCCTGGCAAGCTACCCGTGATATATTCGATATGCCAAACACAGTAACAAGTCTCACAATGGAGACGTTACTGGGCCTGCTCGAGCAAAATTGATGAACAATGGGAGGACAGTGCTACAGTGCTATTGATAGTTGAGTTTTAGATCTCACTAATCTGTGATATATATAGAATATTGGAAATGGAGATGCCTAGAACACTGTTGACCCCATCATTCAGAAAGGACAGAAGATGGGGGTGGGGGAAATAACTGGAAATTAAGATAGTTCATTTTTTGAGACCTTAGGTTAGAAAAAAAGATCTTCCCATCATTTTCTTTTATAGCCATAATTAGTGATTCTCTTCATGCCTGAGCTCTTCCCTTGGAACTAATAAATCCGCTTCACAGCTCCATTCAACTCCAGATCTGTTTCACTTCTCTACAGGGCACTTGTGTACAAAAGAGTGGCCAGACAGTTTAATCACATTGGCTTCTTTCCAGTCCAGGTTTAGCTCTACAGCATGTGCTGTGCTCAGGAGGGCAAACGAGAGGGCCAGCCGCAGCTTCTTTTCCTGGGGAACTTATTTTACTTAACCAAGGGCTGAGACAAATTGGAATGACATGAAGTTAATAAGGCATCAAACCTGGAACCAGGGAAAGGGGCTTTGGGGAAGGTAGGACTTGCTTCTACAGGTTAGATGCATAACCAGCACCTGGGAAGCAGCCAGGATCCTGCAGGCAGGCCCCAACAGGCTGAGCTTCAACCTATTACCAGCAGTGACTCAGCCAAACTTGGCTCATCCTGGCTTCCAACAATAAAGGACGGCTCATACTAGCTTTTTTTTTCAAGATATGAACCCATGTTTAAGAAAAGCACCGGAGCCTTACTTCATTCCATTAATTCTCTGGCTAGCCATTAACAGCCAAGGCCAGTCTTGTCTTAGAGTGATAAAGTACTGGAACGATCAGTTATAGGGCATATAGCAGTAATTGTCACTCCATTTTTTGATACCATGTGGCCACTAGTGACAATAGATCATGGGTAAGTGCCAGTCCAGAAGAGCTCGTTCTATCTCTCAGTATTTATTTCTCAAACATTTATCCTAAATGGTTTGTTTTTGCCACTTTCAGTATTTCAACAAAACAAATTCTGAACCTAGACTGGCTTTGCCAAAGACATACCACACAGGATAATTTATAAAAATTTTATTTATTTAAAAGTAATTCACATTTAATATCACCACCAAATCTGACAAAGGTTAAGCTCCAGCATCATTATGGGATGCAGAATCGTACCCCCACCCTTTTTGTAACCATCCTGGTTCCTTAGAAGACCATCAGTGGCCCCCTTTTCTTCCAGTTTTGGACCACAGCTGGCTGTAGTCAGGCTAACATATGTGGTGCTGAGGATTGAACATAGAGGGGTGGCTGCTGCAAGGCACAGACCATACCCGCCCAGAATACAACAATCTTATCTTTTGGGTCAACTTAAATATATCAATGCTCTGTACTCAGTAATTTTTGAGAGCATATAAACCCTAAGTCCTAGAACTTTAATAAACCAACACATGATCTTGGCACTGTATGGCACCAAGATCAATGCTGAGTGGGCATTTCCCTAAATAAAACAGCTGGGGCATGATCCAAAAATAAAACGAAGATAGTTGTAAAATTCAGGATACTGCCAGTTCCTTAAAAAGATTGCTTTAAAGAATTTTAAATCAATAGAAATTCATTATGAGGGAGATACAGGATACAGTTTTATCTTGGACATTTGGCACCTGCTTAAAAGTTTGCTTTTGGATCACACCCAGCAGTGCTCAGGACTTAGCGGTGCCAGGGATTGAATCCATGCCAGTCACGTTCAAGGCAAGTTCCCTACCTGCTGTTCATCTCTTGGGCCCCTGACCTGCTAAAAATTAATTCGACACCTCCCCACCATGAAGAATAAAGAGCAAAAGCTGTCTTCTGCATGTATCAGTCGTCACATGGTCAAATCACCCACTACTTGAAAAGCTTCTTTCAAATCCATTTCTTCGTTTCAAGCCCCAGATCTGTAAAAGTAGTATCACGGTGGGCAATTAGATTGGCAGCTATTAAATAAGACTTGCTATCAGGACATGTTTCTTAGCTTTCTAAAATACCTGTTCACAAAATCTATGGTAAGTCGAAGGGACCACCAACATACTACACACAAACCCACTAAGGCTCTGGGTAATAAATAGCTTTGTGCACGTGTAAGTCTAGGGGATTGAGCTTGGGGCTCCTCACACCCCCAGGTAAACATTCATATGCAAAACTGAGCCAAATCTCTGGCCTCCATAAAACATTTGGGGGTATGAGGTTTTGGGTAATACCCAGCAGTACAATGTACCAGCCCTTTGAGCTGATTCAAACACCAACTCAAATATTTTACAATTCTGTTGCTGAAACTTTAATCCAAAGATAAACAATTTCAAGGGCTCAGGAGATGGACCTGGGGTTCCTGGCAAGTTAGGAACCCATCTTTCCTAAAATAACCATTTATCCCAATATTTTTCTAAAATATATTACTGGGGGATGGGGAAAATCAGCAGGTCACTGCAGCTAAGGCGCTGTCTGTAAAGTTGGCCTCAGGTAAATCCTTTAACCCATCAGAATGGAAGTACATCCATCAGATTGAGTTCTCATCCTTGGCCAAGAATCCCATTGTAATTCAAATTCAAGCCAGATTCTTCCCATTTGGTCCATACCTAAGTCCATCAGAATCTTGACCTCTTGAGCCTGGTGGAAAAGAATAATGTTAATATTGTGTTAATAATTTATGACTTTTTTTTTGCTTTGTGTTTATCATGGAACCCTGCCGGCTACCTTTGACAACTGTAAACCTTTGGAATAAAAATCCTTTAAAAAAAATTATGTTCTCCAGTCACCATCTTTCCAACTTTGTTACATTAATAGTACAGATTAAAAAAAAATTAAACTGGCAACCACCGGAAACGCTGAAACAGACGTAACTGATTAGAAAACCAAAGGAAGCTGGAAGCTTGTTTACTGCGAGCAGGGCAGGAGCGCTGCCAGAAGAGAATGGTGCTCAGCCCTGCTCCTCTGCGCTACCCTTAAATAGACACTAGCGCAAGCTGCTGGCAGCCTGCTTGTCTGGGCTGGGCTCAAACGGATTTGCTCAGCCTTTCTTGAGTGGTGGGGGTGGGGGGCACACCCGGTGCTGGGGACTTACTCCTGGCTCTGCTTCTCAGTCAACATTCCCGCAGGGAACCCGTGGGGTGCCAGACAGCGATCGAACCCAGATCGGATGCAGAGAAAGAGCTTTCTGCACTGTACTATCTCCCGCTCCCTGATTCAGCAGCTGCACAATTAATTGCCCATTGCAATTCCTGTCTCTTGGGACAAGGATCCATAAGCTTTGGGTGCCTGGAACGGCGCCTGCAACACTACAGCCCGTTAAAAACCCCACGCCGTCCAATAGTGTGGAGTGCAATAAAATGGGTGTTCCGTCCGTTTTCCTCTTCTAAGAGGTGCTGTGCTAACAGCTCCGAAGCAGGAAACCCTACAAACCTCAGATCTTACCGTTAAACTAAGTAGCGCCTATAAACTTCAAAGACTCCTTCACTTTAGATCTTTGGAACGTTCTTATTAAAATCCGCGGCACGACTTAACTAAAATCTGCTTTGTCCAGCAGGGTGTACGAGAAGTCTCGGGGCGGGGCCGGGCTTGCGCACAGCCAGGCAACCCCACCTTCCCACGAACATCGGTGTCACTTGTGCTAAAAAGTTCCATAGGAGGAAACTTTCATTTAACCTAATACCCAGCTTAAATTTAAGTGCAGCTTTGGCCCCTCCCAGGAATGCCTTAGCCAGTCCCTCCGGATCTACCGGGCGGACAGACCACCCAGCTTGTGCACCCCTTCTCCTAGGAAAAGGAAAAAGCTTTCAGTGACGCGCCAGACGGAAGGCGCGCTCCTCAAGACCAAGTTCGGTATGTCAGTTGGCTCTCTTTGGTCTGTTCTGGGTCACACTCAGCTTACATGAGTGCTGCCGAGAACTTGGGGGACCCTTCGCGGTGCGAGGATGGAACCCCGGCGGCCCGCGTGCAAGCCAATCGCCCTGCCCAGTGAACTGTCGCTCGGGTCTCTCAATTTAACTCCAAATTCACCCCGAATAATTGCTTTTTAACCTATCGGGAATTGCCCTACTCGATAGGGGAGAGCTGGGGGCGTCTGGGGCCGTCGGGGGTCGCGCGCGCGGGGCAAGGGGACGCTGGCCACGGCTAGGGCACAGCCTGCAGATGCAGCTACGGAAAACCTCGCCGCTCCCTGCTGCCCGGACCCAGACAGCCGCACGAGAGGGGCTGCACGCGCTCGGGCCTGGGGTGAGGGGCGGGGTGGGGTAAGGATCTGAGGCGCCACGATGGCGCTTCCCGGAGAAAGCACACCGAGCATCACCAGCGTGTTACCGCTCAGCAGGGCTCTCGGTCCCGGGAAGGCCGGCCGGGCTGAGCCCAGTCCCCGGACGCCCGCGGGGGCGCACTCCTAGTAGTCAGTGCCACCCCAGAAACGACCTCCCGGCCCCTCTCACCCCCCCTCCAAGTCCACGTGGCCGCTCTCGGACTCGAGCCTGGAAGACAACTCACCCGAGCCGTGATGCGCGCTCGAAAAGGGAGGGTGCCCCACGGGAGCCAGTTTAAAAGGGACTCTGGGCGTCAGCGCGCGCGGTAGCCAACCACAGGGGCCCCCGCGCCCGGCCCGGCCCAGCACCCGCCCCCGAGAGCGGCGCCCGGAGGCCCGCGGGCGCCCCCTGCCGCCAGCCCGCCGAAAGCCAGGCGGGCCGCGCCCCAAGGCTCAGCCCCAGCCTCGGGGAGAACTTCTGTTCCCCAACCCTCGCTGAGTGATGGCACGAAGCTCCCGAAGCTCCCGGCACTCATTCGTTTCGTAGCTCCGTCTTCTCTACCCGTACCCCGTTTATTTTTCTTTTTGGTTTAGGGGGTCCACACCTGGAAATGCTTCTAGGTTACTCAGGAATCAGTCCTGGCTGTGTTCAGGGGACCAGAGGGGATGTCCGGGATCCAATTTAGGTTGACCACGTGTCGGCCACGTGCAAGGCAACTTACTCTTTAAATTAAAGCCCTACTTGCTGGATCATCTCTTCGCACCCCGTTTCTTCAAGTCCTAAGCAACCTCCTCCCCCCCCCCCCCCCGTACTTATTTTTAATTGCGAGACCTCTTAGATGTCTAATTATGTCAGGGAGGTGGTTGACTGCTTCTAAAGGAGTGAAGAGGAAGCATCATGGGGGGGAGTGGAGGGTGAAAGCACTTGAAGAAGGGGGAGGGGAGGCGAGGGAAGGACTCCCAGGACCTGGACTCCCACCTCCACGCCACAGGTTCTGAACACTAGTCTGTCTGGCTCCAAAGCATCTCTGATTCCTTGTCCTGGGTGTGTGGGGGGACAGTTGGGATGGGGTGTTCTGACTATTCTGAAATTAACTGACCATTGCCATTGACTGGAAGTCGTGCACAGAGCTGGGTACAGGACACAGGTACTGGGGTGGGTGGGTGTTGAAGTCCTAACCTTTACTTCTCATGAATGTGATGTTATTTGGAAGTAGGCTCTCAGCTACTATGAGCAGATTAAGATGAAGTCATGCAGATGGACTGTAGGTTTTTTTTTTTTTTTTACTTGAGATGCTGTGATTTGTAATACTGTCAGTGACGGTTTTGTGCCTATGTCATTTCAACACCACACTCACCACCACAATGCCTGTCTACCTCCACCAGTGCCTCAACCACCCACCTGCCACACAGCCTTAGTTCCTTGAACCAGCACTGCTGTTCTCTTACCTTTGGCCTTTTGTTACTCTGTTAACTGTGTGTGTGAGGGGAATCATTCTGCCCCTGTTCTCCTTCAGCATAATCTGACCATGTAGTGGTAAATTGCATGATTCTGTTCCTTTTCAGAGCTGTGTAGTATTCTATCATATATAACACTACTTCTTGAACCATTCATTCATAGTTGAACATTAGGGGTTTTTTTTCCACATCTTGGTTGTTATACTAAGGGCTGCAATGAAGATAGGTGTATATATATCCTTTCAAATGAATGTTCTTTTGTGCTTTGGGAGTAGGTGTCAAGAAGTAGTATTGCTGACTTGCATGAGTGCTACTTTTGCTTTTCTCAGAAATCTCCATATTGCTGTCCGTAGTGGTTTAATGGGGTGGACATTATAGTCAGGGATGGTGCTGCGGGATAAGCAGGGAGAACCCAACAGTGAGGACAGAGGCAGAGATGGGGATCATGCTGCTGAGTGCCCTGGACTGCCAATGGTAGTGGACACTGCAGGGTGCACACAGGCGAGACTCTCCCCTGAGGGTCACAGCTAGAGAAAGACCCTGCCAACACCTGGAGTTTGGACTTTCAGCCACTGGAACTGTCAGACAACTCATTCCTAGAGCTTTCACTTCATGCTACTCAGTCAAGACTAAGAAAACACTAATTCCATGCATGTGGGGATACTGAGGAAGAATGCCTTTATTCTCAGCCTGGGGTGTTCAGAGATAGCTCCTCAGAACCCCGGGAAGAGGTGTCTGTGCCCCATGTTTACTGCTGTGCCTGGTCTGGCATATTTGCTGGCACTTTGCAGGCTCTCCGGATATATTTGTGAAGGATGGACTGTATCTTGCCATGCAGTGGAGCTGGCAGTGGAACCACAATAGTTAACTTGGGATCACACTTTCCCCACCATAAGGGGTCTCTCTCTGTAAGTTGGCATCTGTAAGTTGCAGAAGCTCGCGTCTGCCTTCACAGTGACCTCATGCTACAACTGTCACATCCTGAACTGTCAGGCAGGAAGGCTGGATGGTGGTCAGGAGTGGAAGGAGTGAAAGGAGTGACTGTGGTCATCAGCCACAGTCCCCGAGCCCAGAGAATCCGTGTCCTCCCCCAGAGGTCGTTCAGAGCTGCATAAATGCAGCTGAATGGGAACCGCTGTTGCTCTTTCATTTGATTTTATCTTCAATCTGTCCCTGGAATTTTGGTGTTTAGGCCGTCTGGGAACTGGAGCATCTGAGATGGCTTATTTCACTGGAGATACTTAGGGAAGCAAATATTTATTAGAGTCCCTCTTGTGCCAAGTCCAAAGTCCAAGTGCTCTGGATATGAAGTTTGGTAAGAAACTGCCCCTACCCTCAAGGAATCAAGTAAGGTTCACAGCCTCATATAACTTCACAGAGTGTACCAAGAACAGCTCAGTGTCACTGAGCCCTGCCTGTTCAGGGAAGGCTTCCTGGAGGCGGTGGTACCTATGGTGAGTCTTAGCTGTACTGGCAGGTAGCTAATAGCACGTGAAAAATAAAGTGGGAAAGCCAAAGAGGACCTAATAGTTAAAAGTAAAACCTCAAAGCTGGGGCCAGAGAGATAGTCGAGGAGTTAGACACTCATCTTACAAGAGTCGAGCTGGTTTGAGTCCCAGAACCACCAGGAATGATGCTGAGCACAGAGGCAGGAGTAAGCCCTGAGCACACCAAGTGTGCCCCACCACTCAAATAAAAAGAATCACAAAGTAGAAGGAACTTTATAGATGATACAAAATTTTCTCTGCTTGGCCCAGATGATCTAGACTTCTCACCAGTCTTTGGGCATCCTCCAGATGCAGAGTGTCAGTTCTGTGAAGACGGGTCCCTTCTCCCTGGGTCCTCAGAATTCATCCTATTGCCTGCAATATAAATGGGTAAGGGGGAAATGACTTCAGGGAAAGAGATTCACCACATATTCCCAAAGGTGTTGTGTATTCATGCCCAAGAGAGAGTGCAGTGGGTTGGGCTCTTTCTTTGCATGCAGCCAACCTGGGTTTGATCCCCAGTGCCCCATATGATGTCCCAAACTCCCCCAGGAGTATTCCCAGTGATCAGAGCCAGGAGTCAGCCTTGAGCACTGCAGGTGTGACCTGAGAACAAACAAACAAACAACAAACAGAAATTGTCTTAATCATAGCCTGAAACTGAAGCCTCAGGCTGGTGGCTGTCTGGGGTCTGATCTCAGGCTGTGGACCCGCTAGGTTGCTGTGACAGGGGACTCTCTCATTGCCATCAAGCACAGGGCACTGGGCATTGTATAGGAAAAACTGTGGCCGAAATCCTGCTGCATTTCCTTTCTTTTTTTTTTCCTTTTTTGGGCCACACCCAGTGATGCTAGGATTACTCCTGGTTCTGCACTCAGGAATCACTCCTGGCTGGGGGACCATACGGGATGCTGGGGATCAAACCAGGTCGGTCGCATGCAAGGCAAATGCCCTACCCGCTGTACTATTGTTCTGGCCCCTGCATTTCCTTTCTTGACGTGTATGAGGCCTGCCTTTCACATATATGATAAACAATAGTTGACTCTTGAACATCATTAGTTTGAATTGCATGTGTAACTTTGTTGTTATTATTGTTTTTGTTTCACACGTGGTGGTGCTTGGGGGTTACTCCTGATTCTGCACTCACAAATTATTCCTGGCAGGGCTGAAGGGACCATATGGGATGCTGGGAATCAAACCCAGGTTGGCTGTGAGCAACATAAGTGCCTTACTTGCTGGATTATCTCTCTGGGCAACCTAAAAATATACTAGAATAAAATAAATTTCTTTGTTTGAGGAGCCACACACCACTCAGCAGTACTCAGGCTTACTCCTGTGCTCAGGCTCTGCACTCAAAGATCACTTCTGGTGGGGCTCCAGAATCATATGTGAGAAATCACACGTGGTGCTGGGGATTGAACCCAGGTCTACCACATACAAGACAAGTGGTGTGCTACCCCTGTACTATCTCTTTGGCCCCTTGCACATGTACCTTATGCTCAGAATCATTTTAGTCCCTTGTTTCTTTCTCCATGACCTACTCAGTGTGGAGACCACAAGGATGAAAACTTTTATTATCCATGTGGTATTTTAACAACGTTTGCTTTTTTCTAGTTTTATTAATAATTTTAATTTATGTATTAGGTACGTAAACATACCAAAAACATACCAAATGAGGGTTTATCTACTGGTTTTGTTATGGTGAGGCTTCTGGTCAACCACCTGCTATTAGTATAGCATGTAAGACGCTTGCCTGGTGCCCCATGTTGGTGTCCCAAACATTGCCAGGAGTGGTCCCTGAGCACAAAGCCATTGGTAAGACCTGAGCACAGAGCCAGGTCTAGTTCAAAAATGGAAGATGAGAGAGGAGACAGAGAGAAAGAAAGAGAGAGAGAGAGAGAGAGAGAGAGAGAGAGAGAGAGAGAGAAAGAAATCAAGTTATCAAGTTTGTGGTTCAGGGGAATCAAAAGTTAAATGCTCACTTTGATGGTACAGGTGATGTAGGTGAACCCCATGGGTAGTTCATGTAAGTCGGGAGGAGAAAGACAGTCACTTTCTCTTGATCTGCCCCTGCCACCTGGGACCCAGGGTTACTGGGTTCTTGTCTCGCTCGCAGAAAAGAAATTTCAGGAGTAGACAGTGAAGTAAAACAGATTTTATTTGAAGGATATTTGAAGGGAAGGAGGAAGAGAAAGTGGGAGAGAATGGAGAGTAATGTGCTCAAGAGAGAACCCAGGCTTCTGCAAGGGCGGAGAGAGCCCCTACACACTTTCCAGTGTTAAATAGGAAGGCATGAAAGTACACATCTCAAGAGGGGAGATGTGGGTGGCACATGTGCTCAGGCACCACATGTGCTCAGCCACATAGGTGCAAACAGCACATGGGCTCGGGCAGCACATACGTGACCTCCCTTTGTTCGAGGTGTCTTTTATAGGCTCTTCCCGGGTTGTCTTGATCCGGAAGTTCTGGAGTCTTCTCGGGGCTGGATCACATTTTAATCAGATTAAGGGAGAGGTCCGAGGATTTTTGAGGAGAGGAACTTCATGGGGGAGGGGTCCAATCTCCTCAGGATCTCCTGAAGGTCTTATCAGTTCTGTTTTCTGTATCCACAGGGTGGATCAGTCTTAGGTTTTTCTTCCCAGAAGTTCTGTTGACCTGTTTTATTGCCATGGACCTTTCCCTATCTACCTGCCTACATCACAGGGAGAGGAGAGGCTGGCTGGGGGCTCCCCTAGCTCCCATGTCTTTCAGGGGCCAATGCTACTTGTAGAGCAGGTTCCAGAGTGTTAGGAAGTGCTGGGTCAGGTCTCAGGCTAGTTTTGCTACTGCTGCCCCTTTCCTCCACACACACAGAACTTCCCCACCCCACACCACCCCCCATCCCATCCCTGCCCCCGATAATTTGGGCGTCTGCCTACTCTTTCCTCATGCCTTCTCAGAGGAGGAATTTCAACAAAACCATGCGCTGACATGAATGGTGGAAGCATGCACCCCCACGGCCTTCTGAGTGTCCTTCCTTTCTGCCCTTGCGTGTTCTCAGTGGGAACCGGCTGTGATCATTACATCCCCCGAATATAAGAACTAGGGGACTGAGGACAGGGACAGCACAGCCTGGAGAATACCCGGCTTTTTCCGGGTTGAATGTGATGTTGGTTGTATACTCTAAGAGTACATTATGCTGTTAGGGTCTGAGGTTGATAATTCCCCCTCTCTGAACCACACAAAGAGTCCAGCCACTAATGCAAAACACAAGTGGAGTTTATTCAAGCCAGCTAGCTGGGGTCAAGCTCTCAGGCATGCAGCCAAAGCAAGACCCTGAGCAAGGGAGGAGCTGCAAGTTTTATAGTTAACGCTTACATAGCCCATGCTTGGAAGTTCAGAGAAAAACATAAGTAGAAAGCAAGCTTTCAGCATAATTTCAAACAGCATAATGAATAATTGCAGATAGTTCGCCTTATCCTGTTTCCTAGGCTACTCTGGCGGTAGTTTCTCCCCTCCCCTGTGCCGTCCAGGTGGTTTCTCTAGATAGTGGACAGCAGAGCCTTAATTGGCCAAGGTCGAATCTGAGATCCAAGGCCGAGTTATCAGCCCAGATGTCCCTCTTTTGCAGACAGCCATGGCCGGCGGGGGGGGGGGGGGGGTGGCGGGGCACAATCCTGAGAGAACCAGACTGTTGAGAGCTACAAACTATTTGGAAAAACAACCTGTGGGACATGGGAATGCAAAAAGGGGCATGGAGCAGGGGCTTCAGGAATGGAATCTGTTATGGTGTCTGTCATGTCCCGGTCCATACCCAACAATACATGTCCTTTAACTGTGCACGTTGTGGGGAGGCCAAGCCCCAAACAAGTCATATTTCTAATAATCCTGCAGTATCATGATCCTGCATTTTATTCACCTAAAATGTCATTACACACACACACACACACACACACACACACACACACACGTCCTCCCTCCCTCCCCCCTCTCATGCTGTTGTATTAGGGCATGAGAGCCACTGGCTGATCTTTCTCAAAGAGCCCATTCAGCAGCCAAGCAAAGCATGCCCCTTGCATGACGGAGGCCCTGAGTTCCTCCCGTGGCTCCCCTGTACCGGTCTCACCAGCACTGCTGGGTGTGGATCCTATTTGGGGGGGGGGGGGGAAGAGCAAATCCATTAGAAGTCTGTAGCTGTCAGGTAGTCCCTTCCTTTTCCTTCCCTGGGTGCCCAGGATTAGTGTACAGCCAGGCGGAGAACAAGGTCTAGCCTGGGACAGGAAGGAGAATGGACTCAGCTCTGCTGCCACTTACTTTTCATCTTGTGCCTTGTGTCTGAGCTGGATCCAAGCATGAAGGAGCAGGTAAACGCATCCTTTATCTCTCTCCCCAGACCCTGCCGTGGTCGGATCTGTATTTCCATTCTCAGTGAACTAGTATCAGCCACAGATGGGAACATTTGCGTTTGTGGATTAATTGACCCATTCATTTACTTTGATCTCTTTGGAGGTTAGTTGCGCACTTGGCTTTGTTGCTGTAGGTACAGAGTCAGAAGATAAAGCAATTGCAGACGTTGTTGATGATTTCAGTGATTGCTCAGGTTGGGTTACATTTTTAAGTGCCGTGCTGGCCTCTTGGCCACATGCAGTTCTCTGCCCAGGATCCTCCTGCAAGCAGCTGGAAGCTTATTTTCACACCAGGAGAGAATGTTTGCCCTAAAAGAAGCCAGTGAGTTTTATCTGCTAAAATCAACCTGTACATTAGAAATGTACAGAAATGGAAGCCTATTTTTAACTCCTTATGGTTACAAAACAGCTTTTAAAAAATTATTGTGGGGGACTACACTTGGCAGCACTTAATCAGTGGAGTGGAGGCATCACACGGTGCTGGAGAATCCAACTAGAACCTCCTGCCTGTCAGTCCTGTGCTCTATAGGCTGAGCCATATAAGCTGCCAAAACAGACTGTGTTTACAAAATCATGTCATAACATTGTCATGATAGTACAATAGCATTTGCCTTGCAGGTGGCAGACTCTAGTTCAATCCATATGATCCATCCTGAGCACTGCCAGGGGTAATTCCTGAATATAGAGCTATACCTGAGCATTGCTGGATGTGGCCCCCAAACAAAACCAAAAACCCATGTCAGGTCAGTTTCAAAACTGAGCATTGCTATTCAGAATAGTTCCAGGAAAAACATAAATTAAAGCATAGCAACAGGATTCTATTTAGTTCTAGATTCAATGTGTCAGCATATGGCCTCTATAGACAAGAGTGATCCATTTCATTGTAAAACAGGGAACACCAAACTATGTTTATCTCTACTTCCTTTCTGTGTAAACTCACACAAACAATGTCACCCTACACTTTCCACAGTGTCCCTCTCCTTTTTGCCTTTTTTCTTAAAGTAAAACTCCTCAAAGGCATCTTCAAGATTTCTGTTTGTGTCCTCCATTTTCATGCCTGAATCTAGCTCAAAGCAGTCTTGGGTGATTTAGCCGAAGAGAAGGACAACATGGAGGGCGGGATCCACAGATCCCGAAGGAAAAAAAAAAAAAACAGGTTCCAAAAAGAGCCGAGATCATCGGGAAGTCCCAGATGGGGTAGGTACCGCATCCCGCCTCCCCCAGATGGAACCCCGGTGACCAGAAACCTCTACAAGCACAGCTCGAGTATGCGGGAACTAGGACTTTTCCTCAAAAATGCTGGGACTACACCTCCCAGGTAACCTCAGATTCCGGAAGTCACGCCCACAGCCCGCCCCCCAGCCCCATCTTGACAGCATTTAGCCGAAGAGAAGGACAACATGGAGGGCGGGATCCACAGATCCCGAAGGAAAAAAAAAAAAAAACAGGTTCCAAAAAGAGCCGAGATCATCGGGAAGTCCCAGATGGGGTAGGTACCGCATCCCGCCTCCCCCAGATGGAACCCCGGTGACCAGAAACCTCTACAAGCACAGCTCGAGTATGCGGGAACTAGGACTTTTCCTCAAAACCTCTATATACAAAGTGATCCATGGGAAGTAAACCACCTAACGTTTCTCTCTGAAAATCATAGTTAAGCTTTGAGCACGGCCACAGCCCCAGAAACACAAGTACTTAATGCATAACCCAGCAGCTTGGAGCAGAAAAGTGAACGGGTTATGTGTTAACCCAGGCCATCAAGTCTGCCAGAGGGGAAAGGGTGTTGGTCCCTTCCGCCCTCCCCCCTCTGGAAAGAAAGGTGGCGGCCACATGGGAGCCTTGTGGACAGCAGGTATGAGCCGGGGGTGTGGGGGCGACTAAAACCTCATGGGAAGGGGGGCGTTCCGGTCCGTCCTTCACGCCCTACCGAGGCCACCAGTTGCCCCCCACGAGTGGCTCTCCAGCACGGCCACAGCCCCAGAAACACAAGGATTTAATGCAGAACCCAACAGCTTGGAGCAGAAAAGTGAACGGACTATGCGTTAATCCAGGCCATCAAATCTGCTGGAGGGGAAAGGGTGTTGCCCCATTCGCCCTCTCCTCTCTGGAAAGAAAGATGGCGGCCACATGGGAGCCTTGTGGACAGCAGGCATGAGCCAGGGGAGTGGGGGCGACTAAAACCTCATGGGAAGGGGGGCGTTCCGGTCCGTCCTTCATGCCCTACCGAGGTCACCAGTTGCCCACCATGAACGGCTCTCCAGCACGGCCACAGCCCCAGAAGCACAAGGACTTAATGCAGAACCCAGCAGCTTGGAGCAGAAAAGTGAAAGGACTATGCGTTAATCCAGGCCATCATGTCTGCCCGGAGGGGAAAGGGTGTTGGTCCCTTCCGCCCTCCTCCCTCTGGAAAGAAAGGTGGCGGCCACATGGGAGCCTTGTGGACAGCAGGTATGAGCCGGGGGTGTGGGGGCGACTAAAACCTCATGGGAAGGGGGGCGTTCCGGTCCGTCCTTCACGCCCTACCGAGGTCACCAGTTGCCCCCCGCGAGCGGCTCTCCAGCACGGCCACAGCCCCAGAAGCACAGAGACTTAATGCAGAACCCGGCAGCTTGGAGCAGAAAAGTGAAAGGACTATGCGTTAATCCAGGCCATCATGTCTGTCCGGAGGGGAAAGGGTGTTGCCCCAGTCGCCTTCTCCTCTCTGGAAAGAAAGATGGCGGCCGCATGGGAGCCTTGTGGACAGCAGGTATGAGCCGGGGGAGTGGGGGGGCGACTAAAACCTCATGGGAAGGGGGCGTTTCGGTCTGCCCTTCACGCCCTACCGAGGCCACCAATTGCCCCCCACTAGCGGCTCTCCAGCACGGCCACGACTCCAGAGCACAGAAACCAATTTCTTAACTATCTGACTTTCAGTATAAATACTTCCAGGGTCAATAAGTAAAATAGCAGAAATCCAAAACCAACATTTAATTCTTGAACCCAGCTGTAGAACGCAAATCACGTCACAATGCTTTTTCAGCATGTCTGATTTGGGGGGGGGGGTAAACTCTAAATTATAGTGGTGAATCTTTTATTGAAACAATGAATCTAATCAAAGCAGATAGAGTGTTAACTAGAATTCATCTGCCCCACAGGGACTGGGAGGGGTGGGGGTGGGGTTTTATTGGGGTTCTTCATGGTAAAAAAAAAAAGTATTGGTAAAGGGAAATGTGTTTGATATTTGCATGACTGAGACCTAAACCTGAAAGCTTTGTAACCTTTCCCAAGGTGATTCAATAAATAAAAAAAAAATTAAAAAAAAAAAGCAGTCTTGGGTTGGTCCCCCAACATCCCTGTCTGCTATCCACGCCCTTCTCCAGTGTGGGCTGACCTACCTTTAATGACTAGAGAACAGCTTCAGAACTGCCTGACCTCTGAGGAGGTGGTCTGCAGTGCAAGTCAGATGACAGCCCCACACAGCTGCCATAGATCAGCCTTGGGAGACTGCAGGCCCTGCAGAGCACAGAGGCCATGGGGTACTGAGAGTTTCTTTGCTCTGAAAGATTCTTTATGTTAACTGGCTGAGAAAGGTTGTTGTCTCTTTCCTGCTTTGGTCATCTATGAATTATAAACAATATCACCATCCCTGTCTGCATCTTTTTTGGAGTTCACTAGAGTTAAGGACAATAGAGGGAAGGATTTTTAAGGTAGCTTAAGGGGCCAGAGAGATAGTACAGCAGGGAGGGCACTTGCCTTGCATGTGGCCAACCCAGTTTCAGTCCGTGGCACCTCACATGGTCCCCTGAACTCTGCCAGAAGTGGTTCTTGAGCACAGAGCCAGGAGTAAGTCCTAAGCACTGTCAAGGGTGGCCCCTTCCCTAATAAAAATAATAAAATAAAATAAAGTAAAATAAAATAAAATGGGATTTCTCCTGACAACGACAATGGAGAAGCGTTATCCTCTGACCTGCCCCTTCATGCCGTGTCTAACCTGTCCTAGTGCCTTAGTCCATCTGGTCCTCGGACAGCGCTCTCTGTCTTCGCCTTTCATTTTGTCTCCCTCTCTCACTCTCTCCGTCTTCATAACTCACTGGTTCCTGCATGAATGTTCCCTAAGTTTCCTAAGTTGAAGCCCTACACCTACCCCCTTCTGTGAACTGTACATGCAGAGACTTTGTGGGGAGTCATTTAGGGTTCCATGAAGTCATAAGGATGGGGCTCTGATTGGTTGCTGGTCAGATTCACCCTTGTGCTCTCTGTGTACAGTGAGATATAAGGCCATGTCAGGATTTCAAAGGCGGGGGGTGGCTTTACCTGGCGACACCTTGCACACTGAGCTTCCAGACTTGAACAAAGCTCATTTTTGTTGTGTGCCACCTTATCTGTGCCCTTGTCTCCTCAGCCTCTGTCGAGTGCCCGGGCTCTTGGTCAGCATGCCTGTCTCTCTGACTGTCTGTCTTTTTCTTCTCAGCATGTTATCTCTCTTTTCTTGCTTATTTCATCTCTCCCTGATAGAACCGCAGCACTGTGAGTACCAGGTCTTGGCCTCCACAGCTTCAGTGAGGCCCTCCCAGAGCTGCTGCTGAGCTCACAACTGAACTGGGACAAATCGCCCCCATGTTGTCCCTGCTCCAGATTCTGCAATGACTCAAGAGGAAGCAAAGACAGGTAGGAAGGGAACTTGAAATCACCGTGGCACCGGAACTTGTATATCATGCTTACATAATTTTTGGAATGGATTATGGATTGTGTCAGGCTGTAAATACATGACCATAGTTCAATTCCAGTCACTTCTTTTTCTTCACATAAAAAAATCATAGCTGGGTCTGGAGCTATAGCATAGCTGGTAGGGCATTTTCCTCGCACGCAGCCAACCCGGGTTTGATTCCCAGCATCCCATATGGTTCCCCTAGCACTGCCAGGAATAATTCCTCAGTGAAAAGTCCTGTGCATAGCTGGGTGTGACCCCCCCCCAAAAAAAGCAATAAAAAATGAGAGCTGGGACAAAGGGACCCAACTTCTTTCTCTCTTTTCTCCTCTCCTTCCCATTACCCTCCACCCTTTTTGTGGCCTTTCGTGGCTGTGCTCAGAACTTACTTCTTGCTCTGCACTCAGGAATCACTCCTGGAAGGGACTGGAGGATCATATGGGGTACTGCGGATAAAACCTGTCGGCCTGATGCAAGGCAGGTACCCTACTTGCTGTACTATCTCTTGACTCTCTTTATTTATTTGTATAGGGGTTACTCCTGGCAGAGGTTGGCATGTCAAGGGCTGGTGTTAGACTGCTGGTGATCTCTGTAGGCAGGACATTAACTCTGGGCCTTATGCGTGCAAGACCTGTACTCTACCGCTTAAGCTATATCCTTGGATTCCTGAAGTAGCTTTTTTAAGAAGCACTTTCTTGACTGGGATGATAGTATAGCAGGTAGGACACTTTCCTTGCACACAGCTGACCCAGGTTCCATCCTTGACATCTATATATGGATCATCAGTAGTAATCTATGAGTGCAGAGCCAGGAGTAATCCCTGAGAAGTGTAATGCACAAAAAAGAGAATAAGAAGGATAAGGAGAAGGAGAAATAACAACAACATTTGGTGAATTCTACTAATATCTCTTTGGCCAGGTCTATCCTGCCCTCCTCTAGTTGCAGGTGATGCTGGGATTGTCTTTGATTATTTTTTTGTTTTCGGCTGCCGGAGCCCTGGTCGGGGCGGGGAGGAAAGCTCAACCCGCTCCCCTCCAAGGGGCTCCGGGAAGGAACACCCAGGCGCGGGGGCAGAAGACTGCACTGTTCTCGTCCGGGATCTGGATTTTATAGTCTCTGAGTCTTGGCCGCTGATGGGATTACACGGCGCCAGGGGGCCAGGTGGTGGGTGTGACCCCCGCTTTCCTCCCCGCCCCGACCAGGGCTCCGGCAGCCGAAGACCTCCAGGACCAGCCACCACCATGCTGAGGCCACTCTCCGCACACATGAAGGTACTGGCAGAGGGACAAAGCTACGCGGGTTCCGGGGCCGAGACCTCCAAGCCTACTCGAATTGGAGTCGAGCATCTTCCACCCAGATCCTCCAAATTCCAGTAGGCGGGGGTCACACCCACCACCTGGCCCCCCGGCGCCGTGTAATCCCATCAGCGGCCAAGACTCAGAGACTATAAAATCCAGATCCCGGACGAGAACAGTGCAGTCTTCTGCCCCCGCGCCTGGGTGTTCCTTCCCGGAGCCCCTTGGAGGGGAGCGGGTTGAGCTTTCCTCCCCCCACGACCAGGGCTCCGGCAGCCGAAGACCTCCAGGACCAGCCACCACCATGCTGAGGCCACTCTCCGCACACATGAAGGTACTGGCAGAGGGACAAAGCCACGCGGGTTCCGGGGCCGAGACCTCCAAGCCTATTCGAATTGGAGTCGAGCATCTTCCACCCAGATCCTCCAAATTCCAGTAGGCAGAGGTCACACCCACCACCTGGCCCCCCGGCGCCGTGTAATCCCATCAGCGGCCAAGACTCAGAGACTATAAAATCCAGATCCCGGACATTTTATCAGAACTTTTTTTTATGACATCTTATTGTCTCATTCCTACTTTGGACAAACTTGCAGGCTATCGAATGTAGCCTGCCCACAGGGCAGAGTCTGGCAAACTCCCCGTGGCATACCAAATATGCCAAATACCAGTAACAATGATGGGTCTCATTCTCCTAAATAGCCTTGAATATAATCTCAGGGCTAGGATGAAAGAGACGTTACTGGGGCCTGCTCGAGGCAATCGACGAATAATAGGATGATGAAATGAAATGAAATGAAATTTTTTTGTTTGTTTGTTTGTTTGCTTTTTTTTTTTTTGGTGGGAAGGTCACACCCAGCGATGTTCAGGGGTTACTCCTAGCTCTGCACTCAGAAATTACTCCTGCTGGTGCTCAAGGAACTATACAGAATACAGAGTTCAAAACCTGGTCGGCTGTATGCAAGGCAAATGCTCTCCCTGCTGTACTATCACTTTGTCCCCTGCATTAAAAAGCATTTTAAAAGCTGGACATGTTACCACCATGAGCAATAGTAGGAGGGCGGGATAGTCTAGTGGTTAGTATGCTTTCCTTGCATGCTGCCAACTCAGGTTTGCTCCTTCACATGTCTATAGTCCATTTCTCTCCTGGTGGAGGTGGCTTCAGGCAGAATGACAGTATGGAAAGTGACCCAGGGAGATTGGCGGCACTCTGTGTCTCTTCATTGCCAATATGTACTCCCTGGAAACTCACGTTCTGGGCCAGGGGGACCATTAGTAGGCTGAATGCGGATTATGGGGAATATTGTCTGCCATGGAAGCAGGGGGAGGGTGGGAAAGGCGGGTATACTGGGGATTTTGGTGGTAGGGAATGTGCGCTGGTGGAGGTATGGGTGATTGATCATTGTGTGATTGTAACCCAAACATGAAAGCTTGTTACTATCTCATGGTGATTCAATAAAATTAAAAGAAAAAAAAAAGGCCAAGCACGGTCTTTGCTGGCAGGAAGGCCAGTTTCAATCTCTGACCTTGGACAATTGAGGAATGACCCTTGAGCACTGAACTAGGAAGTACCCCTGAGCACTGGCAGGAGTAGCCCAGAAAACAAAACCAAAAAGACTCATGATCTACCAGATAGGGCAAGGTAACCTGGGAAGCTTCACACTTAAGTCAGGGTTATTCTGTCACTGTCACTGTCACTGACCTCCCATTGTTTATTGATTTGCTCAAGTGGGCCCAGTAACGTCTCCATTGTGACACTTACTGTGTTTGGCAGGAATATTCAAGTTCAATCATTACAACAGAGTTAGGAGGCAAACATTCCATCGCTTTTGTTAAAGGCCCAGGTTGTGGGGTTTTTGCTTCCTTCCCTTCCTCTCCGTGATGCCTGGTGAATCTCTGTGGCTGGGTGCTTAGCACACACCCAGGGTGACGGCCTGACACACACCTTCTGCTTTCCCACTGTCCTTTGCTGCAGTGGGGGCTGCTTTGGGGACAGGGTTCCGGAAGCATCTAGGTCCAGCCTGGGCTTTGTTGCTGGCATGCCACTGAGGCTCTGGGGCCTGCTATGCAGGGGGACACTTGCTGTTGCTTAGGCCAGGGCTAGGGAATCTGCCCCGGACCATTCTAATGTCATGGGCCCTGATGGGAGATGTGTGCTGAAGGTAGACTATAGGCTGAACATGATGGCCACTTAAATCATGTATTGCAAACCACAACACCCAAAGGGAGAGAGAAAGTTAAAGGGAATACACCTGCCACAGAGGCAGGAGGTAGGGGGAATGGAGGTGGTGGTGGAAGGGATACTGGGAACACTGGTGGTGGAGAATGGGCACTGGTGGAGGGATGGGTACTCGATCATTGTATGACTGAAACGTAAGCACGAAAGTTTGTAAGTCTGTAACTGTACCTCACGGTGATTCCTTAAAAAATAATAATAAAAAAAATTTAAAAAGTCATTCCACCTGAAAAAAAAACTGTCTTCAATGTTAAATAATAATAATAATAATAATTTCATGGGCCCTGACTGTCCAGTTCAAAAGGTTCCCCCACATCTGACACCACTCCCTAATGCAAGGCAAATGAGTGTGTATGTATCCTGTTTCCAAGGAAACAGGTGGTGGGAGGAACCTGCATTTTCCGTTCCACATGCATAGATACTTCTGGAAAACTCCAGGAGCCTGGTAACATTGTTCTGCCTCCAGAGATAAATTGGGGCAGCAGGGGGCTGAGTGGGAGGGAGATCGTTCACTAAATACCCTTCAGTATTATTTTATTTCAGCACCATAAAGAAAATTGAAAAGTGAAACCTCAGAAATAAAGTTTCCACCTTGTAATTTTTTTCCCCTCTAAAATATTTAGCAGCTTTCCAGCAACTCTGGCTAAAATTCAAATTTCTTAGCTTGGCATTAGATTCTTTTTATAACTTGTCTCATTATTTCCTGCCTGGAGCTTTCTGTTGCACCTCAAGCATTTTCCCTCTCTCCTCCGCATGCACTTTCTGGCTTTTTATTCTCTTACTTTCCCAAGCCCAAGGGACCAGAGAGGGTTCAGAGGTATAGCACTTGCTTAGCATGCGGCTGACTTGAGTTTGATCCCAGGTATCACATTTGGTTCTCTCTGAGCCCTACCAGGAGTGATCCCTGACACAGGGCCAAGAGTAAGCCCTGGTGTGGTCTCAACACAAACAGAATTATTAACCCTTGACTTAATTCAGGGTTATGTGCCCTGTCCCCAAACAGAGAAGCAAATCTTTTTTGCGGTGATTACTAGAGATATTTCTCTGAAACCCTTTTATTCTGGAAGAGCTTTAAACTTGTTAGGTGTCCTAGTGATAACTAATCTGTTTGTGAAATTTTTGTTTTTTTACAAATGCTTGCCTGATGTGCTGAAGAATTCTTGTGTCATAGCAATAAGAAATGGCTTGAAATGGAAAGTAGAGTGGGTAGAGTGTTTGGCCCGTGGTTAACCTGGGTTCAATCTCTTATATCCATGTGGTTCCCTCAAACTTGCCAGGAGTGATTCCTGAGTGCAGAGGCAGAAATAACCCCTGAGCACCTCTGGGTATGGCCCCAACATCCCCCCGCCCCCCCCAAAAGAAATGGTTTGTCTACTCAAAAACTACCCTGCAGAGAAAAATAGGCCAAGTAAGAATTAAAAATTCAAGAAAACACATGGTGGTTGAATATTGATATATATTTAAATATAGCATTTCTGAAAACAAGAGGCATGATAAAATTTTCCATTTTCATATTGGCTCATAGATTTGGCTGCATTTTGGAAAATAGGCCCTGTTTTCTTGGTAACCATGGTGAATTAATTAGCTTTTCTGATATGTTGTTAAGGCTTCCATTTTGAGTAAATGACAAAGTTGGATTCAAATCTTGGCATTTAAAATCTCACATCGAGGGGGCTGGAGTGATATCACAGCGGGTAGGGCATTTGCCTTGCAAGCAGCTGACCTGGGTTCGATTCCCAGCATCCCATATGGTCCCCCGAGCACCACCAGGAGTGATTCCTGAGTGCAGAGCCAGGAGTAACCCCTGTGCATCGCCGGGTTTGACCCAAAAAGCAATAAATAAATAAATAAATAAATAAATAAAATCTCACATAGAGCTGACTTTTTTCCATGGCAAGGTATGTTTGCAGGCTCTGTCCATTGTGTTGTAGGCTGATAGGTGGAGGGCCCTAGTATTGTACTTTTGGGAAATAGTGATACATCAAAATGTAATCAGATTTCCTAGACCTGAAAGGCATGAAGATGCATCCCTTTGACATGCAAAATTCCTGAGCTCTTGGGAGAGAAGAAACTGAGACACCACTCAGATAGGAAACCTAAGGTCCCTCAAGGGAAGGGTGGACCCTCAGAAAAGGAGAAACTACAAAAGAATCTATAATATTATTAAAAGATCAGTGCAATGCTTATTTTTGTGTGACAACATCCAGATTAGCTCTACTGTATATAAAACCCTTAAAAACCCATTTGGAAGATCTATATAAAAACTCCTTCCAAAAGCCATTCATAGCCTGTTGAAAAACTCAAGTATGTGGGTTTTGTGACTGAAATCTCCAGGGTCTCACTGAATTGGGGATGGGCAATCTCTCCTCCCACCTCCCCCCGCCATGGCCCTATTCTTCCAGGAGCCTGGCAGTCGTGCCACAAACTACCTCTGGCACCATAAGCTCCTTAACTGGGACTATGATCCAGAAACTCACAAATAAACTTCGGAAGAGATCAACAAGCTGTGGAGGTGCCTCAGTCCCCAAAGTCACTATCCAGTTAAAAACATCTCCAGCTGTATCACTTTATTTAAAATTTTAGAATTTTTGGACATTTCATACTCTATGCCACTGATGTACCAGGAGTAGCACACATTGGATAGAATGTAAGGTAGAAGGCAACCAACCTCAATTTAAAAAATATTAACAAACAAAGCTCAGTCTGTAACAACATGTTAGTAATCTCTTTATACAAGGTTTCAATAGCTCCGGGGTGAGATACAACAATCTTCACACACTTTCCTCGAAGGAAACTTTTTGGAATAATTTTTAGTGGATTATACATAACAAGCAATACAAAATAAATTATTTAGGGCCTGCTATTGAGGCAGACTTGCGTGGTGGTTGGAAAAATTCGAAATAATGATGGTGGATAAGGTGTAATGGTGGTGGATAAGGAGTAATGGAATATTGAATGTAATAAATTATTGTGAACAACCTTAAAAAAACAAAAGCCATTCAGGGCTTGTCCCCACGCCTGTGTTCTTTCTTGAACATGTGTCTCACTTGATTATCTCTGTTTCTTTGCTGGCCTATTTCCACTCTGGAGGACTCTGAGTTCTCTCTCAAGCATGTACTCCTCCCTCACTCTCTTGTCACATCTTTCTAAATAAGTTTCAGTAAAAACTTTCTTGCTTCACTCTTTCACATCCTCTTGAAATTCTCTTCTCTGAGGCAAGGGTGGCAGATCTACAATGCTGTTCTGAGGTTAGATTTTAGGCCAGGCATTTCCCTGAGAGCTGGTGGCTGAGATTGAGCAGAGAAACGTAAGCACTTAAAAAAGTAAAATTTGAAAATACCCGGCAATGCACAGGGGTTACTCCTGGCTCTGCACTCATTACTCCTGGCGGTGCGCGGGGAACCATACGGAATGCTGGGAATCAAACCCGGGTTGGCCGCATGCAAGGCAAACACCCTACCCCCTGTGCTATTGCTCCAGCCGTGTAAGCACTCTTTTCTACCGCCCGTGCTCCGCCCTTTACTGAGCCACCAGCAACAATTGCATTACATGATTAAAAACTTTGGTTTAGAATCACTGTGAGATATATTCAAACAGACATACTATTCGTAACAAGCAATACAGAATAAATTATCCAACATCTGCCTGTGAGGCAGGTTTGAGTGGTGTTGGGAAACTTTGAAATAATGGTGGTGGGAAGGAGTAATGGTGGTGGGATTGGTGTTGAAATATTGAATGTTATCAATTATTGTGAACAACCTTATGAAAATAAAGTTTAAAAATAAATAAATAAATGTAAAATAATTGGTTTATTTAGGGGCCACACCTGACAGTGGTTAGGGTCTATGCCTGGCTCTACTTAGTGCTCACGTCTGACTGGGTTTGGGGAATCATGTAGGGTTCCAGGGATTGACTGGGACCAGCTGCACCCTAGGAGTTGTATTATCTTTCCAGTTCAATATCAAGATTTTTTGTAACAGACTTTATAATGGAGATAAAGTGCAAAGTGTATCACACTGTGAACCTACAAAGTATCATATATGTGCTTTCCTCCATTCCTTGCCTATTCAATGGGTATTTAGATAGCAGCAGGGTAGCAGCAATTCCTGCAAGCACCCGAAAGACAATCAGAATTAGAGAAAACACTTTGGGAAAAGTTTGTTCTTTGAGAACCAGAGAGGATGCTCAATAGGCTGGACCACATAATTTGCCAGCAAGAAGCTGAGGTTGATCCCTGGCACTGCATGACCTCCACGTACCACTAGAAACTTCTGAGCACAGAGCAAGGAGTAGCCCTTGAGCACCCCAAGTGTGGTCCCAAAGCTCACAAATAGACAAATAAATAAGAAGTTGGTCTTTGAAAAATAAAGCGAGTCTAAACAGAAAAGCAGATAACAATATTAATATCTTACATTTGATTGCTTTTTAGCTAGACCCTGCATCTTCATATTTATAATAACTGATTGAGGCGCAAACTGTTGCTATCTTTCTTTTCAGATGAGAAAAGAGACAGAAAGAGGCTAAGTTACTTGGCAAGGAACACACAGCTAAGGAATAGAACCAGGATTCAAACCCAGATCTCATACCCCTGGCTTTCTGGCTTTCTCATATTTTCCCAAAGATTAGTCACATGGAAAAAAAAACCACTTTAAAAATTTAAGTTAATTGTTACTAGTCACTGTGAAATCACAAAATTATTCATGATTGGGTTCCAGACATACATTTTTCCACATCAGTCCCTTCACTGGTCCCTTAAGTACCCACCTCCCTTCACCAATTCCTTTTTCCCTCGCCCCTTTTGCCATCCACCCACCAGTCTGCCTCTATGAGGGGCACTTCTTAAAAAATACATAAGTGCAGGGGGCCCCGCCAGACCACTCTCCGGCCCGTGGAGGTGGCCCTAGGATCCGTAGGTGCAAGGAGGGACCAACCGAATGAAGACACAAGACACAAGAGACAGAGTACAGTTTAGAAACAGAGATAAAGAGACAGGACAGGACAGGACTTTATTCAGGGCAGCAGGGGTATTATATACTTTGCAACGCAGGAAACTATGCTTACATCACAGAAGGCAATTACATCACTAGGTCATATCATATATTGTTAGGAGAGTTACAAAAACTACATGTTCCATGTGCTTGATTAGTCAGTGTCAGTTACTTCTTATTCTTGGGCTAGCTGTGACAAATGTTTTCTTTTAGACAACCATACATAGCTCATAGGCTGCGGTCAGAGCAGACCAGATTTGCGCTAGTCAGGACCCGCTTGTTCAGGGTCACATAGGCCAAGATAACCATACATAGCACAGGCACGTAGGCCCTTGGTCAGTTAAAGGGCCAGCTTCCCACACATAAGTTTTTGCATTGCGGTTTACAGCACTGTTGCTGATAGGGTTTCATACATAACACTTTACCCCCTTTCAGCACCACTTCCTCCTACCTGTTGATCCTCCCTCCACAGTAGTCTTTCCTCCCCCCCCCCCCCCTCTCCTCCAGCCCACCTCGGGTGGCATGTTTCCTACTGAATACCAATTCTTATGTTTTTTTTTTTATAGTCTTTGGGTATTCATTATTACCCATAATGTTCTTTTTTACCCCACATATGAGAGAGATCATTCTGTGTCAGTCTGTCTCCCACTGACTAAAAACAAACACAAACAAACGAAACACTTTTTCTTTCTAGCTAGATGATAAAAATCTTTTTTGGGGAGTTGCTTTTTTTGGTTTTAGGGCCATACTCAGGAGTGTTCTGAGCTTTACTCCTGCCTCTGTGCTCAGGGGTCACTCCTGGCAGTGCTTGAGGGACGATTATGGTGCTAGGAGTAAACTGAGGTTGATTAACCCCATGTACTGTCTCTCTGGGTTAATCCACTGTCTCTACTGTCATCATTAAATCCTTAAGTATAGGATTTTACTTCATTAATTTTTAAATTTTGCTGCTCCTGTGGATCTGTAGCTTAGAGCTGTAAATTGTCAATATTCAATACTCCAGAATGAATACATGAATTAAAATTATAGCCTGTAAGCATGGTGTTAATGAGACTATGCTGTTCAGATTCAAACTTCAAGGAGTCAGCTACGGCTAGGCAGTATGAGATGTGCAGACTAGTGTTCTGGAGGACTAGAAACACTACAGTGAAGAGCCTGGCATAAATCTCTACACAAGACTTTTGTCACTACATTGATGTTATCTGATTTCCCCCGCCTCCCCCCACCCCCATACAAGTTTCTTTTCTCATCAGCTCAGAGGTGCTGGGGTGTGTGTGGGGGGGGTGGGGGGTGGCATGGGGTGGGGGGGGCTCTCTTCCTAACTTACAGACAGCCCCATTCTTGCGTGTGCCCACAGGATCCTCTGTGTATGTGGAGAGAGCTTTGGTTTCTGTCTCTTCTATGAACATTGGCTCCTTGTGCTTAGGGCCCCACCTTGTGCTCTCCTTTAACTTTATCTCCACAAAGGTCTTATCTCCAATGCCTTTCACTGACAGTTGCAGCTTCAGTATTGGAGGCCGGGTATGGCAGGGCACACAATTTAGTTCCTGATACATAGTACTCTTCCCATTTTACAGATGTAGAGTTCGCTATTCAAAGGAGTAAATTTCTATTCTTTTCTCTTAAAAAATTTTTTTTTTGTTTTTGTTTTTGGGCCACACCCAGTGATACTTAGGGATTACTCCTGTCTGAATTCAGGAATCACCACAGGCAGTGCTGAGGGGACCATATGTGCTGTCGGGAATGGAATGGAACCTGGGTCATCTGGGTACACGGCAAATAGCCTGCCCGCTACAGTTCTCGCCAATCCTGTTTTCTGTTCTTTTGTGAAGCCTGGCTGTGCTCTCAGAAGTGTCTGACTCTTTTATCTGCACAGGTTCCTCTTTTCCTTGTAGCCTAAAGGATCTCAACCATCCAGTCTTCACTTGAGATATTTTTCTGCTCAGACCCTTTTCTTTAGATGGGGCCGATGGGACTCTTTCTAACAGTTGACTTTTCACCCCTGTTTTTCTCACCCTTCTGCGTTTGCCTATCTTCTGTTATTTTATAATTATCTAAGGATTATAGATAATTGATTACCCCTCCCTCCACCACATCACAAAATAGAAATTATAACATAACCAGATTTTCCTTTCCAGCTTGGGCTGTGGCTGGGGAATGGAAGACTTCTGAGTGTACAGCAAATTCCAGGTGGGGTTATTTTGCTGTCTTCCCACCAGAAAGCAGGTTATTATTTTCCAGAGGAATACTTTAATATTGTTATAACTATTCCGTGTTTCATGACTTCCACCTCCTCATGGCTTCATTGTTTCATGTCTTCTCTCTTACCAACTCAATCAAATTGTTATTTCTATCTTAGCTCACATGGACAGGATTTGATTGGTTCTGTCAGTCAGCATTTCCTTCTCTCGCTGGCCAATCTTTGGCCTACTGTCATGTTTCAGTCCTGTGCAGTGGAAAGTGTTCTCTTATCTAACACAGCTTGATGAAACTATTTTTGAGAAAGCTTTTCTTCTCCTGTTAACTTCTCTCCTGGAAGGCAGTCTAGTATTCTGATAAGCCGTCAGGTTCTGGAGTAAGAGCATGGGGTCCATTTAAACCATTTCTGCTACTTACTAGCAATGTGACTTTGGGCACATTTAATTCAGTCATTTCCCTGAACCTCAGTTTCCTCACAACTAACATGGGATTGAAACACAACTGTCATTTCTGAGGGTTGTGAAGATTCAGTGAGTTGAAACATATGGAGTCCTTAGCACAGTGCATGTACATACTAAGTACCCAGTGAATGTTAGTCTTCTGTTTGATTGGTCATTTGAGTGTTCTTCCCCTCCAGGAAGAAAAATGTCAATTATTTTGCCAAGGATATAATTTATTACTTATTTAATTAAAAAATCGTATTTTATGGGAGGGGGCACACCTGGCTGTATTCAGGGCTTCCTCCTAGCTCTTAGCTCAGGGGTCACTCCTGGTGAAGCTTTGGGGACCATATGTGGACCATATGTGCAATAACTTTGTATCTCAAAACCATAAACCTTAACATTATTGCAGCCATGTTGCTTAAACAATAACAAAATATAAATAAACTTACAAATAATTATTCTCAATATCTGTTTTATGGGTGATCAAATAGTACTCTTATAAAGGCTATTAATTCCCAATAGAATTAATCAATTCCAGATGAGTTCTATTGGCAATCATTGGGGGTGCAAATTCATAAGCGAGAGTTATCTATCAATTACTTGGATGGATAGATGAGGAATGATGTGTGAGTGAGGGCACCATGATTGAAGTATTTGACTGGTCAGGACAGGGGCAGGAGCAGAGCAAGAAGATTACTTCAGGGAGCAGATATTTTGACTCCACCTTTAAAAGGAAAGGCATGTACAAAGGCATTTCTGGCAGTGGTAACAGCAAGGTAAGAGACAATGTATTCAATCGTCAAATGTGTAATGAGTTGGTGATGCAGCTCAGTGGTAGAGCACTTGCCTTGGACGTCCAGTCCAGGGTTTGGTCCCTGGCAGGGGGCATTAGCCCTGAACACAGCTGGGTGTGGCCCCCAAACAAAAACAAAAAGAGGAAACTTTATTTTTTCTGACAGCAAAAAGTCAGTTGTATGTGCTCATTCTATATGATAAATGGGGGGTTGGGAGGGGCAGACAAACACCCAGAGGTGTTTCAGGAAATTACTGCTCACTGCTTGAGGGACCACCCAGGATGCCAAAGATGGCACCTAGGTCGGCTGCATGCAAGGCAAATGCTCTACTCTGTTGAACTGTCTCTCCAGGCTCAGAATTTCTTTCAATGCAGAATCTAACAGATGTATGGTGTTCATTGTTCCAGTGAAAGAGGAATCTTTTGTGCAATTTTTTTTTTCTGGAAGGGGCTCAAGACTCAGAGACTATAAAACTCAGCTCCCGCATTTGCGGCCGCGCGACATCTTATCATCTCATTCGTACTTTGGACAAACTGACAAGCTACCGAATGTAACCTGCCCACACAGCAGAGTCTGGCAAACTCCCCGTGGCGTACCCAATATGCCAAATACCAGTAACAATGAAGGGTCTCATTCTCCTAACTTTGAAAGAGCCTTGAATATGGCACTTTTTAAAAAATCTCAGGGTTAGGACAAAGGAGACGTTACTGGGGCCTGCTTGAGGCAATCGACAAATAACAGGATGGTCGTGATCGTGATCAGAAGGGGCTGGCTTTGAGCCCCATGAGGTGGTGCCCAGGGTTCATTCACTACCGACTGGGCTCGGGGACAGTATGTGGTGCCAGGATCAACCCGGGTCAGGGGCAGGCAAGGCAAATGTCCAACCCGCTGTACTATCGCTTCTGCCCCTGAATTTTTAATTTTTATTTTTTAAGTGGGTAAGAACGTGAGCGGTTGGAAGACAACAGGTGTTTGGGGTTGAAAAAAAACCAAGAACAGGACCTCCTATATATCATCCATCAAATGAACAGCACAGAGAAAAGTGAAATCTGGGATTCTCAGTGTTATGACAAACAAGAGACTGCAAATAAGAAACTATGTAATGAGAATTATGAGACTGTAGTGAGAACTAAGACACTGAAACCAACCCCAATGTCAGCCAGAGAACAAAGAGTTTTTTTTGTTGCTTTTGTATGCTTGGAATATCACATTCCACTCAAGTGAGAGAAGGAATCTGGAGTTCCAACCTCCGTTGGCGATCAAGAATCAGGGACGCTGTCTCATTTGCCAAGCCGTTGAAAATCAAATGAGCCGGACATGTAATGCAATTTAGAGACAACCACTGGACTAGAGCTGTTACCAACTGGGTTCCACAGGATGTCAAAAGGACGCGTGGCTGCCCACCTACGAGATGATCAGACTTCTTTGTCAAACCCCTGAACAAACAGTTTGAGGCTCTTGGTATTCCTAAAGAGAGCAGATGCCATTACGCTACACTAGCACGCAACAGGGACAAATGGAAAAGTTACTGGTGCCCGCTCCAAGCAAATCGAAGGTTAATGGGATGACAAGTGATACAAGTGTATGAGCCTAATCAAGTAGGATAAGAGCCTGTCAGACTTAGGAGGATGCATGGAGGGCGACACACCAAGGTCACACCAAGCGGGCAAGAGATACTGACACAGACTTTTTCGGTTTTTTTTTTTGGGGGGGGGCCCTGAAGGCTGGGAAAGATGCTTCGTTTTTTACTTTCTGTAGATTACAGCTCACTCTTAAAAGAATAAAACAGAGACTCTCTCAGCAGACGGGGCTCCAAGTCTCTTTCTCTTCTGACTTGGGGTCCTTAATGCTGAGCTTCTAATAAACTCACTAAGCCTGAGCTGTGTGTGTGTCTCTCAATCGCCGCTAGCGCCGCCACAACCCAGTGAGGGGGAACTGCACGACCGCGCCTTCCCGAGGGCGGGGGAAGGGGGGGGGCAGGGGCAGACGGCCTGGGCGCTGGATTACGGCTGAATTACGGCCCCTGGCGGCCGGGTTCGCGACTCCTGCCGTAAAGCCGTGTGCGGCGCCTGCGCAGCTCCTCTCCCGCGGCCGATCCCGACGCCGTCGCTTCCCGAGCGGGTCTTTCGGAGCGTCCTCGGCCGTCGCCATGGTGAAGCTAAGCAAAGAGGCCAAGCAGAGGCTGCAGCAGCTCTTCAAGGGCGGCCAGTTTGCCATCCGCTGGGGCTTCATTCCTCTCGTGATCTACCTGGGTCAGTGGGAGCGGAGCCGGGGAGGGGGCCTGTGTCGGGGCGCCGAGAGACCCGCGACGTGGCCGGCCCGGCCTCCCAGATGCGGCCGCCTCTCCCCCGTCACCGCCTTTCTTTTCTCCTCAAACGGCGTGGTACAGGCCCCGGGACCCCCGCACCCGCCGTTCCCTCGCTCGTCAGTCAGGTGGAGGTCGCCCTCTTTCGGGTGACCTCGGGCGTGAGGAGGCGACCGATCGGAAGCTTGCTTAGAGACGCTGCGGCGTCACCTCTCGCGTGACCCGGAGGCTTCGTGTCGCCGCCGCCGCCGCGCTGAGGCACAGCCGCGGTCGTGGTGGGAATCCTCTTTTCTGTACAGCAACGAAAGGTTTTCCCGTTTTTTTCCCCTTTTTTCCTCCCTTCCGGACGGGGCTGATTCTAGAGCTCCGGTGGGGCGCCCGAGCGCGCGGGCCGACCCTCCCACCGGGCACCCGGACCCGGAACCCGGTTCCGGTTCTCCCCTGGGCTCGCCTTGTCCTCGTCATCTCGTTGCCGGACTCCGGCGATCCGCCGGCAGGGCAGGCCGCGTACAGACTCCACGCTCGTGGGTTTCTTTCGGTGCCCGTTGCTTCAGCCCTCGTGCCATCACCCCGGCAGAGCCAGTGATTGCGCGCGAGCGGGCCCCGCAAGGCTCCAGGACTGATCGGCCCGGCCCGTGCCACCAGCGTGCACAAGATTTAGAATGACTCCCCCCCGCCCCCCCCCCCCCCCCGGCTCTCCCCTGTTCTGAATGGGTTAGAAATCACGCCCAAATGATCGTGGGCGCCGGTTTAGACTAGATACGTTCTCAGAGCAGACAACTAAGACAACCTGGGGCCAGACAGATGGTGCTGCAGATAGGGCGCTTTCTCCGCCCGCGGAGGACCCGGGTTCCATCCCTGGCACCCCAAATGGTTCCTTGAGCCATGCCAGGAAAATGACCCCCCCCCCCCCCCCCACCCGCGCGCGCGCAGAGCCAGGAATAAAGCCTTGAGCTCCTCCTGGTGTGGCCCTGAAAGCAAAAATAAAGCCCAACAATAGTTGGGACAACGTTCAGTCTGCTTGTACAGCCCAGCCCTTTTCCACAAGGCCCCGTCCCTTATTTCACTTCCTGGCCGCCGGCCCCCATGTGCTTGTCAAACCCCCAGAACCGGCTCTCCTTTGAACAAAGAAGACGTGGGGGGCTTTGAGGTCTTCTGCTTTGTGTTGTCGCCTCCTTTCTCCGTGAGGCTTACTTGGCATCCTCTTACAGTGTCCTTGTCTCTGGCCTCAGTGCTACTCTGGAAACCATTCTCTTGCTTTGAAAGGAGGGAGGATTTGGTTGAATTTGATTTTTTGTTTGTTTGTTTGTTTGTTTACTTGGGTAGTAATTAGTGTTGTTTTCCCCCCCCTCTTTTCCCCCTTCCCTCCCAGGATTTAAGAGAGGCGCCGATCCTGGAATGCCCGAACCGACCGTTTTGAGGTACTGCTTTTAAAAATAAGCTCTCCAGGGCAGGCATTGCCATCCCAATGCGGAATCATGGGAGAGCAGAGCAGTGATGGTGTGGTCATTGGGATGAAGCTTTACTGGCTGGTGTAATTTCAGCTGGAGAGAAACTGCCAGTCCACAGAGCAGTCTTAACTGGTTAGCAGCTAACTGCTTTCTCTTTCCTGCCTGCACCCTGTCACTCCCATGGGCAGTGTATTTGGAAGGAAAAAGGACTAATCACCCCACCATATTTTTAGGGGGTTGTGTTTTTTTGTGTTCTGGTTTTATTTAGAGTCTTTGGAAATACACTAGTATGCTGACTTATTTTTTTTATATTCATATAGGGAAACCATTAAAAATTAAAACTAATTTATAGTTTATGTACCTAATTTTCTGTTTCTAACTTTTATCAAGTTAGGGAAGGACCTATACAAGGGCACTCAATTTTTTTTTTGAAGGGGAGTGGGGATTTGCAGGACACTCCATTCCAGGCAGTGCACAGGGCTTACTCCTGACTCTGTGCTTAGGGATTGTTCTGGGTTGGCTTAGGGTACCATGTGTTATGCAGTGTTGAATCCAGGTCAGCACACGCAAGACAAATTCCATACTATCTTTCTAGACCCTTCTATTTCTATTTTTTATTATTTTACTTAGGTATTGTGATTTGCAATGGTTTCAATAACAGCTTCAGACAATCATTCCAGTTCCAAATCTACCATCAGTATCAGTGTCCTTGCGTTGTCTTAAGGTTCCCTTCCTCTCCCCATCTCATCCTTTATTAAACTCATTAAAACAGTTTAAAAAATTAATATAGTTTGGATCACCTGTTTACAATAGCATTTCCACTTCTGGTTTTGATGTACAGTTACCTTGTCCCTAAGCTATCAAAATGTCAGGCCAGTTCACAGCTCACCTCTTCACCCCCCCCACCCCCCAAATTTCTCCTCATCGTACTGCTTTAAATGTTGGACTACTTCTTTTTTTCCTTTTTGGCCACACCCTGTGCACTCAGAGATGCACAGGGGTTATTCCTGGCTCTTCCTTCACTCAGGAATTACTCCTGGTTGTGCTCGGGGGACCATATGGGATGCTGGAAATTGAACCCGGGTCGGCCACATGCAAGGCAAACACCCTCCCCGCTGTGCTATCACTTCAGCCCCAATGTTGAACTACTTTTAACTTTCCATATTCCCATCTTTTATTCAGTACAAATTGTGATATCATTCTAAAAGAGTACATAGGATTTTGTTTTCTTCACATAAAATTGGCATCTCTTGTACTTTTGCTTTTCAGTTATTAGTATTTATATCAATATAAGAGCATTTTGGTACACGTAGATTTTATAGATTTTGATTTATTTCTTGATAAAAATTCTCATTTGTTAAAAATCAGTGTATGAAAATTTATGGCTTGTCAGATTTCTTTCTCAGAAACCGTTTTGCCAGTGGTGGCTACATGCTTGCGAAAACATAACACTTATTAACTCCTGGACATACATGTGTACTAAGTGTATGCTTGTGAATGTCACCTGTACAGGAGGACAGGAAAATAGATGAAAGGGCACAGTGTGGAGCAAGCAGGTTTGCTCTGAGGGAAGGACCTATACAAGGGCACTTAGGACCAGGATGACCTGTGCAGGTGCTGTGCCATCCCAGTGCACATCCTCTGTCTTCCAGGTAATTCTTGTGGATTGCCTTGGTAAACTTTTCACTGGCTATCCTAGGATTTTATTTTTTTCAGACTCCTACTCTAAGCCACCTTTTTTCAGAGATGGAAGTAAGAATGGTATTAACATATACAATGTGTCAGCACTGTTTTAGATGCTTTGTAAATCCTGACTCTTAAGTGTCACTTAAGTCCTTCAGAAGGTTTGGGCAGAGTAGGTAGTGGAGTTTTTCTGTTTTGAAGGCCTTTACTCTTTTTGTTTGTTTGTTTTGGGGCCATACCTGGCAGTGCTACGGAGACCATATCGTGCTCAAGGTCAAAAGGCCCATGCAAGGCAAGTGCCTTAACTCCTGTACTTGTTCCACCAGTCCCTAAGGCCTAAACTTTCCCTGGCTCACAGGGCTGCTTCCATGTATCTTATCTCTTAGCATTGTGCCATCTGATTTGAAATTTTTGCCCTCCATTCTTCCTTGTAGGCCTTTTTGCATAGAAAAAGGTGTGTTTTTTTAAAAAATTTCTTATAGGTAATTACCAAATTTACCTCTAACTTCACTGTTTCTGCAGTTCTCTTTTCTCTGGTAAAATTCCTTAGTTAATGGTCTTCATTCACTGAATGGTATGACTTCTTAAAATGGCTTTCAGAGGTCTTCATTAGGTTGCTCTCTTTTCTTTACTTTTTGGGGCCTCACCCTGTTTGAGGGTGAGTAACCTGCTCAGGGGTTACTCATGGCCAATGCTCAGGGAACCATATGGGATGCTGGGAATTGGACCCAGATTGGTCACATGCAAAACAAGCTCCTTAGGTGTGCTATCTCTCCAGCCCAATTGCTCTCTTAGTTGTATACTCCTTGAACTCTTTATTTCCTTTTCTGTAAAATGGGATGAAGTAATATCTCTGCTACTTATTTGCTGAATGACTTTAGGACAGTTAATTTCCTTATGGAAATGCTGCCTTAGGAAATATCTGAGCTTGGAGCCAGAATCATCATAGAATGTTTACTTTGCATGTGGCCGACCGGGGTTCCATCCCCAGCATTCCATATCATTCACCATGCCTTGCCAGGAATAATTCTTGAGTGCAGAATAATTCTCAGAGTATCCCCTGCGCACTATCAGGTGTGGCCCAAAATCAAAAAAAAAAAAAGGAGAGAGAAAAGGAAATATCTGGGGCTGGAGCAATAGCACAGCAGGTAGGGCGTTTGCCTTGCATGTGGTCGACCTGGGTTCGATTCCCAGCATCCCATATGGTCCCCTGAGCACTGCCAGGGGTAGTTCCTGAGCGCAGAGCCAGGAGTAACCCCTGTGCATTTCCAGGTGTGACCCAAAAAGCAAAAAAAAAAAAAAAAAAAGAAAAAAGAAATGTCTGACCTGGGACTGTATCAGTTCCAGTGGACATTTTTTTTTCTTTCTTTTTTTTTTTTGCTTTTTTGGGTCACACCTGGCAATGCACAGGGGTTACTCCTGGCCCTGCACTCAGGAATTACTCCTGGTGATGCTCAGGGGACTATATGGTTCGATGCTGGGAATCGAACCCGGGTCGGCTGCGTGCATGACAAACGCACTACCCGCTGTACTATTGCTCCACCCCCCAAAGCCTTTAACTCTTAATAGCTCAGTTCTTTGAACGAGTTCTTAACTTCTGTTGTCCTTGACCGTTTGTTATTCACATACTATATTTTGTTATTTCCTACATAAGAGGTATGGGTGAGTGGAAAGGGGAATGTTTGGGAGGGGACACTGAAGCAGCTAGTTGAAGGAAGCAGACACTGGTGGAGGCTGTGATGTTGGAGCGTTGTATGCATAAAACCCCACTGTTAACAGTATTGCACATCACGGTGCTTCAACTTATATATGTATGTATTATTTATATTTATTTACATTTATATATATACTTTTTGTATATATTTAAATCTTTTTTTATTGAATCACCCTGATATACAGTTACAAAGCTTTAATGATTGTCAGTCATACAATGTTCTATCACGCATTTTTCCCCCAATACACATTTCCTACCACCAATGTCCACACTGTCCCACCACTCCCACCACTCCCACCCCACTCCTGCCTCTATGGCAGGCACTTATTTTCTTACTCTCTCTCTACTTTTGGACATTATGCTTTGCAATACAGATACTGAGAGGCCATCGTGTGTGTGTGTGTGTGTGTGTGTGTGTGTGTGTGTGTGTGTGTAAAATACAAAAGTAAAAGACTTTAACCAAGTGGCAAGTGGTTCTGTGGATATGAATCAATATAGCATTGCATTTTATGATACACTTTTTAGACTGACTTGCTTGCTGGTAAATTGTGTGTGTATGTATGTGTATTTTCTAGATTATTGAGGATCCAGAGGTGAGAATAAAATGTGTTCTTTTTGGCTTCAGTTATCCCAATGATTTCTTTTACTCTCTTGGAGTTGTAAGCTAGAAAAAGGTCCTCCTGCCTCTTGTTTATCTTAAGTTGTTGTCTTTGTAGTTCTCTTCTTTCTGGACTTAACTTTTTTTCTTCTTTTATTAAGGTATCATTAGAGGCATCTTCTCATTTTCTTTCTGGAAAATGTTTGTGTTTTTGTTAAGAGTTGATTGCCTAAAATGGGTTATCTTGTTAAAAGAACAGAATTGCATTTGTTGGGATTTAAAATTTTTCTCAGGTGTGGGCGAGTTTAAAGAGATAATATGGAGATAGTGGGCTAGAGTGATAGCACAGCAGTAGGGCGTTTGCCTTGTGCGCAGCCTGCTCAGCCGAGCCGGGTTCAATTTTTCCACCCCTCTCAGAGAGCCCTACAAGCTACTGAGAGTATCTCACCCGTACGGCAAAACCTGGCAAGCTACCCATGATATATTCAATATGCTAAACACAGTAACAACAAGTCTCAAAATGGAGATGTTACTGGGCCCGCTCAAGCTAATTGATGAACAATGGGAGGACATGCTCTTCTTCTATGGAGATAGTGTAGCTTGCCTTGCATGAGGCTAACCTGGGTTTGATCCCTGACACTGTATATGGTTCTCTGCGTACTGTCAGGAGTGATCCTTGAGCATAGAGCCAGGAGTAAGCCTTGACTTATATGTGTGGTCCCCCAAACAAAACAAAACAAAGCACATTTATTAATAGGAAATTGTTTAATACATTTTTTGCATTGGTCATGATAAATTTCTTTGCCATGTGTTGGAATTAGAACCAGCTTCATCTTCATTTTCTCTTTTGCCCAGCATGGTACATAGATAGCAGGTACTGTAACCTGTTGAATGCTTATCAGAAATGCAGTTCTTCTGTCAATAAAGGACTATGTTTTAATAAGACTACTATTTAGAAAAATATATAAATACTGAGGTTTACAAAGAGAATTATTATTCCCCATAATCTATCTTAGGTTAAGAATGATCCTTTTTCTTTATTTTGGTTGCTTATTACTATTGGAGGAGACCTTAGAGAGGGAAAACGTAGATTTAATGGACATTTGAACATTGGAGGTAGATGCATGTTTTTTCCCCCAGGGTGAAATCTTTCAAAAGTTAACTTAATGGAATGTTCAAATTGTCATTTTTGTGCAGTTGATTCAAGTTGATAAATTACTAGAGACTAAAAATCAACAGCACTTTGAAGTAATATTACCCTTTTTCCTCCTTGCTGAATGCTGTTGCTTAATCCAACAGATGACTTGGGATTTAGGACTAGTCAGTGGCAGGAATACTTGGGGTAAGAATTGTGGTAGAAGTGAAGGAATGTGTGGACTAGTTGAATCTCAGGTCACATCCTCCCTTGATATATGGACATCACAAAACTTTTTGTTTCCGCTTCTTTAAATGGGGAGTTGTGCAGACTTTCGTAGTGTCTCAGCCTGGCCTACAGGTATTGCCTAAGTAGACGTTATTTTTATTACTGGGATCACATTTAACATGTAGCATTTATTTTCAGAATGCATTAGTCTTTTTTCATATTATAATTTCTATTTTATCTTGTTTTATTATCAGTTTACATTTCCTTTCTTGTTTATAACAATCCAACCACACTTAATAGTAACTAAATGCGAATTTGTATATTTGATTTTTCCCCTTTTTTGCTCAGTGAGATTGATTCTTATGGTCTAGTAACTAAATTTGATAGATGAATAAACACACACATAAGAAATGTAACATCTAATTCTTGTTATGTTTGAGAAGTTTTATTTTGGGGATTTAATTGATTTCTCCTCTTCACGAACATTTTAGCTTACTCTGGGGCTAAAGGACTGTTTGATCATCTGAATTTGGACACAGTCAATGGACGGGAACAACATGCAAGGTATACGCTCTGGCTGGGATAAGAGATGGGACGTCGTTCAGACACTCACCAACTGGATGGCACATGGCTCTTACTTCACAGATGCGTATGTGGCGGAGTGGAACCTCTATGGATTTATTTATAATAGATTGTATCAAAATAAATGTTTTTAACAGTGTTCTGTCTTCAGTCCTTTTTTAATTGAACAAGATAAACTATTAAGAAGGAAGCCTGTAGTACTTTTCAAAACAATCTATATGTGCCTAGATGTAGTCCTAAAAAATATGAATACTTCCAAGTTTATTTCTGCCTATTATACATAACAGGTAGATTCCAATTTATTGTTGCAGTGAATTACTGACTTCCTGTGGGTTACTGGTTCTCATTTGAGACACACTAGGTGGACCCTTAACTTTCTGTACTGTGTTGGAGTGAAGTTCGACTGAAAAAAAAATTGTAGTTCTGTGACTGTTGATAGGGAACGAGAATGCCATCCAGGAGTTGATTTTAGTCTGAGTCTAAGATTTCCCTCAGTAGTGAGCTGACTGCTAGTTTTCAGTTTTAAATCCTGAATTTCTGGGATCTTTATCTGTTTTTAAAATCTATTTTTTTGTTTTTTTCGTAATTCTAACAAAATAGCTTGAATTCGTAGATTTGGGAATTCTAGTTAATGTAGGAAGAAAAGTGGGCTTGAAACGAGATATGACACAGTTTGGGAGTAGCCCATTATATGGGTGTTTTAAACACCTAATGTTTAAGTGGGTTAAGAATGATCCTGAATGTAATCTTAAGTAACTGGCAGCTATTGTTACCAGAAAGATATTTCTAATGTAAAAACCCTCTTAAATTGTTCAAGCCTCTTAAGTTTTGTTACTTTTGCATGTCTGAGACAATTATGGTGCCTTATTGCCTAAGAGGAATTTAAAGTGGACTCGTTAGGAAAATCTTTTGGTAAGTATTTCAATTTTTTTTTTCACATCTCCATGAATTTTGGCACATAGAATTTTGCTAAGACCTTTTAAGTCCCAGAGAATGGCTTAAGATTGCGTTGTGTCCTCCCATCCTGTCTGCTAAATATTAGTTTGGCTCAAAACCACCTTTTTTTGAGATGGGAGGCAGGCTACACTGCTGTGCTGGGGCCTACTCCTGGCTCTGTTTTGGAGGTAGCTCCTGGAAGTGCTCAGGGAACCATATAGTGGTTAATAATCCAACCATATTGAATTATGGTTGGCTGCTACAAAACAAAAGCTCAAATCCCTGTACTCTCTCTGGCCCTTCAAAACTTTTTGATATGTAACAAACTAGAATATATAGGAGATAAATCTTAGCCTTTTAAATGTTCTGCACTCTCAGATTGCTAAAATGTAGAATGGTTTAGAATGTCAATTTGGAAATTGACATCAATTTTTTTTTTTCCTTTTTGGGTCACACGCAGGGATGCTCAGGGGTTACTCTTGGCTCATACACTCAGGAATTACTCTCGGCAGTGCTAGAAGGATCATATGGGATGCTGGGAATCGAACCCAGGTCTGCCGCGTGAAACGCCTTACCCGCTGTGCTATCACTCCAGCCCGGAAAATTGACATCTTTGAGTCATCTATAAATGACAGGATTTAGAATTTCCTGAATACAGGTTTACTTAGATTACTGCATGGCCTTCTGACTTAGAGTGCCAAATATGTCCTTTTCTTTGAAAAAGAAAAACAGGAACCTCTTAAAAGATCATTATTTCCAAAGTAAGAAAAATCTCGTCCACAGTGGAGACTCAGTCTTTTGTGCTGAAGAGAGCTCAGCTGACAGTTTACATACCTTTCGTGCAGGAAACGCAGGTTTGATTTGCAGCACCACACGTTTCCCTGAACATCACCAGGTGTCGCCCAAAACACATGAAAACCACAGCATAAGCAAGGAAATAATGTCCAGTGAAGACAGATTCCTAGATTCTGGCAGTGGACCTGAGGTTACTATGCAAGGTGCGGGGGAGGGAGGGCCCTGGGAAGGTCTGGGAACAATAGAAGACTATTGACACTTCGGTGGTGGGTGTGTTATGAAAGTGTCTATAAATATTTATACCATTGTAAGCTGTGTTACCTCAGTTACATGCTCACTGCATGTAAAGCATCGTTACGATAAACTAGTCCATGCATTGAAATGGCTTCTGTTTTTTTCCCCCTTGGTTTTTGGGCCATACCTGGTGGTGCTCAGGTATCACTGCTAGTAGGCTTGGGGGGACCATATGGGGTGTCAGGGATTGAACCTGGGTCAGCTGCCTGCAAGGCAAGTTGCGGCTATATGGGCTGTATTATCTTTTCAGTCCCTTGAAACAGCTTCTGAAATTGCTTTCAGTGGTCCCTGCCTTAGGATATTTCTGCCTGTTGTTTGTAAGGGCCGCCTTAACAGAATACCATAGACTGGATGAGTTAAATCCAGAAATGTGTTTTCTCATTGTTCTGGAGGCTGGAAGCCGAGATGTTGACAGGTATGGTTCTGTGGCAGCTGTTCTCACTTTGTCTTCTGGCATCTGTCTTCTCACTGTGTCTTCACCAGACCTCTGCCCAGGCATCCCTGGTGTCTTCCTCTTCTGCGGACACCAGCTGGATTAGGGCCCCAGCCATATGACCTCTATCTCTTTATAACTTTGTTATAGCAATTGTAGTATAACCCAGTTTAGTCCGTAATAGTTGTAACCCTCTCTTAAGAATGTGGGGTGGCCCTCGTGATTTGTTTTAATGAGTCAAATACAACAAAGGCGATAAGCTGCTTATGTCTTCCTCTATATCTATTTCTTTTTTCTCTTTCTGCCTCTAGATCTTTTCACTTGTTTTGGTGAAAGCAAACTGCTTTCTGGGGGCTGCTGAGGAAGAGGCCACTTCACCAGCATCAGAGGGTCCACTCACGCCTTGATTGCAAGCTGGTGAAAAACAGCCAGCTCAGGTACCCTTGACTCCGAGTCACTGAAACTTGAGATAATAAAGGTTGTTTTAAGTCATTGAACTGTGGAGTAAGTTGTTCTATTGCAATAAATGTGCTCTATAAATTTCTAAAGAGTGCTTCTTATTTCAGTATTGTTGAAAATAAATAATGATTTCTGCTTATTTCTTTCCAAATATCTGTTTTATTCCTCATAGCAACCTGTTTTTATCCTGTTTACAGAAAAGGAATAGGTTTCCAAGCCTGAGATAATATGTCCTGGGTGGTACTTGTAGAAAGTAGAGTGGGAATTGGAGCCTCTGGACTGACTCCAGACCTGCTGGCCAAGACAGGGTACGTGATTTGTGAAGCCTGGTGGAAAGCAAAAATGTGGGGCTTTTTGTTTAAACATTGTCAGTTTCAAGGTGGTGACAGCGCAGTTTGAAACCAAGTTCATGGTTCTTTGAATCTGAGTTTTTCTTTCTATTTTTCTTTTTGGGTCACACCCAGTGATGCTCAGAGGCTCTGCACTAAGGAATTACTCTGGCAGTGCTCAGGGGACCATATGGGATGCTGGGAATCAAACCCGGGTTGGCCGCATGCAAGGCAAAAACCTTACCCGCTGTGCTTCCCTGAATGTGGGGTTTAGTGTGACGGCTCAGACAGCTTGCCTATTAAGCCTGTCCAGGTGTGGGACGTCTACTTATTAGATAATTTTGCTTCCTACCTCCAAGTAGGAGAATGTACAGATGAAGAGACTGACACCAATTAGGAAATGGTGTCCTCGTTCTCAGTCTGCAGTTCCTTTCTCTATGTCACACTGCCTCTCTTGAGTAGTAATTGGTATTTCTTTTTTTTCTTTTTTTTTTTCTTTTTGGGTCACACCCGGCGATGCACAGGGGTTACTCCTGGCTCTGCACTCAGGAATTACTCCTGGCGGTGCTCAGGGGACCATATGGGATGCTGGAGTTGGCCAGGGTCGGCCGCGTGCAAGGCAAACACCCTACCCGCTGTGCTATCGCTCCAGCCCCAGAAATTGGTGTTTCTAACTTAACAACTTGCTAGCCATTGATGCCTCTGTAAGGTATTTTTCCTGCCGATGGACTCTTCTTCCAGTGAGTTTGGGCAAACAGAGAAGCCTTGGTGCTTTACTGGCCACGTTCTGGTATTTTACTGAAGGGGTATTGCACACAGGCCCGAGGAACTCTGTTCATTGTTCCAACGCCACCTAGTGAGATGCTTCATATCTTGACAGCTGTTTCCGCAATGACTTCCTGTGTTGGGAAGGTTAGCCTAGTAGTCCTGGCTTGTCCAAATCCCATATATCTTAATATATGGGTCTTTAGGCCTGATCCAATACAGATCTTGGAGATAATCTCTGGATTTCTGGAATATCCTGCCTGATTAGAGTATATTTGAATACACAAGGCCTTGTTTACACAAGATATATTAACAATTTGAAAATGTTTATGATGAACTCCTGTTTTTCTTTAGCTGGGACCTCAGGCTATATTGTATGAATGTGTGTGTATGTGTGTGTTTGTGTGTGTGTGGCTGGAGTGATAGCACAGCAGGTAGGGTGTTTGCCTTGCATACAGTCGACCTTACCAACCCGAGTTTGATTTCTCCTCCCCTCTCAGAGAACCCGGCAAGCTACTGAGAGTATCTCGCCCACATGGCAAAGCCTGGCAAGCTACCCGTGATGCATTCAATATGCCAAACACAGTAACAACAAAGTCTCACAACGGAGATGTCACCGGGCCCACTCGAACAAATTAATGAACAACGGGAGGACAGTGCTACAGGACTGATAGATTGAAGTCAATAGTAGTGTGAGACTTTCTCAGATCAGGAATTGGTCTGTATTTACTATTTGCTTTGGCTTTAATATCGGTCACGGTCAGACACGGTCCTCCTGTTGTTCATTGATTTGCTAGAGCTGGCCCAGTGACGTCTCCATCATGAGACTTGTTGTTACTGTGTTTAGCATATCGAATACGTCACGGGTAGCTTACCAGGCTTTGCCGTGCGGGCGAGATACTCTCAGTAGCTTGCCGGGCTCTCCGAGAGGTGCTGGGCTCTCCGAGAGGGGCTTTAATATCACGTGATAATTCTTTTAGTCTCCTCTTTGTTTGTTCTATCTGAGGTTTCCCTGGAGACTTAATCTCTAAGAGTGTCTAAGACTGGTGCTTCTCTCATCTAGAATTCCCTCTTACTGTATCAGAGCTCTGTTTGTGGAAGAGTGGGAAAGGAATAGATTTATAGCCCAGTGATTAGGCTGCAGTCTTCATTAACCTGTGCATTTTCACTAGTACCTCAGCTCCTTCCCTCCTACCCCCCCCCCCCCCCCCAATCCCATAGGCAAGGTAGGAAGGGTGGAAGAGACTAGTACATATCCAGCTTTGTTACATTGAGAAAGTCCAGGTAAGTCCAACTCTGTTAATTTTTCTGGGGGGAGTTTGTTTTTTTTTTTAAGAAGAGATCTTCCCTCTCGGAGAGCCCGGCAAGCTACCGAGAGTATCTCGCCTGCACGGCAAAGCCTGGCAAGCTACCTGTGATGTATTCGATATGCCAAACACAGTAACAAGTGTCACAATGGAGATGTTACTGGGCCCGCTTGAGCAAATTGATGAACAACGGGAGGACAGTGACAGGACAGTGACAAGAAGGGATCTTGGTGTGTATCTCAAAATGAGTATTTGTTTTCTCCCCCTACTGGAAGAACTAGGGATTTTTTTTTCCTCCATTTTCTTGAGAACCTCATGGGGATCCTCAGGGTCAAATTCTTGAAAATCTACATGTGCTTCTCAGACTGGCTCCCCTCAGGGTTCCATCCACAGTGACTCTCCATCATTTAGTGACAAGTACCTACTGCTGCTGATTCTGGGAAGCCTGGGCACTTTGTGTTTGACTAATGGTGGGGCTTATGATTTGCCCTGTCAGCCCCTCAGAGGGATTGTTGATTTTCAATTTGTTGAATGTTTTTCATGTTGTGAAGAGCACAGTTATGACTTCTATGCTTTAAAACAGTGATCTTCAGCCGCTAGTCCATGGATATGGCAAAGATGAAATCACTGATCTGCCTTCATTATGTCAGTCCACAGGTATAAAAAGAATAAAGAACATTGCTTTAAAACTTTGGACTAGAAACTGGAAGTCTTCATTATACTTTTAAATTGATATAGATTAGTGCTTTAGCATGTATACTAGTATATGTATATTATAAGGTAAAGGGAGCGATAGCACAGCGGGTAGGGCATTCGCCTTACAAGCGGCCAACATGGCCGACCCGAGTTCGATTCCTCCGCCCCTCTCGGAGAGCCCGGCAAGCTACCGAGAGTATTCGATATGCCAGACACAGTAACAACAAAGTCTCCAATGGAGACGTTACTGGGCCCGCTCGAGCAAATCGACGATCAACGGGAGGGCCTTTACCTTTTACCTTTATGTATATTATATATGCATTAAATTATCAGCATGCTCCTCCAGTTTTCAACAATTGAAAAAATAATCTGTATGCATTGATCATTTATGTATACAGTCATATGTAGCACCGTAGCACTGTCCTCCTGTTGTTCATCAATTTGCTCGAGCGGGCCCAGTAACATCTCCATTGTGAGACTTGTTACTGTGTTTGGCATATGAAATACGTCATGGGTAGCTTGCCAGGCTTTGCCGTGTGGGTGAGATACTCCCGGTAGCTTGCTGGGCTCTCTGAGAAGGGCGGAGGAATTGAAACTGGGTCGCCCGGGTCATATGTATGATATATATATATATATTAGTTGACACATATATTCATATGTCTTATATACATACAATATTCAGACTGATCATAGTACTATAGGATACTTTCCTACTCTCCTACCTTACCACTGTACAATGGAAAAAGTATGCTAAAATATTAATAATGAATGCATATTGATGCTATTAGATGATATTGGTTCTTTTTTTTTCTTTCATAAGATTTTATTTGTTGTTTTGAGGATCAATACATAGACATTTCAATTTGAACACAGTTTTTAATTTATGTACCAAGTGTCTGAAAATCCATGAAGTTGTGATTTCTTTCTAAACAATTATTCTAGTAACTTTCCACCTTACAAGTTGGCAGCATATTTTACTTAACTGGATATCAAGTGCCAATGTCTTCAAACAAATGTTGATAATCTGTTACATCCTAATTCCTACTCAATCACAATTTAGCTTTGTATACACTGCATACTCAGATTCTTTATCTTGCACAGCACAGTAACAGCATTATTAGGAAAACTAGATGACCAAGATTAATAGTGTTACCTCAGACTCATGAAATTCTGGCAGGGAAAGCCAGGACCAAGGAGTACTTTACTTTAGGGTCGCACCAAGAGATGCCCAGGGGTTATTCCTGGCTCTGCATTCAGGAATCACTCCTAGCAGTGCTAGGGGGACCATATGGGATGCCAGGAATTGAATCCAGGTCAGCCGCATGCAAGGCAAACATCCGCCCTGGACTCTCACTCTGCCCCTTGAGTGGTTTTTTTTTTTTTTCCTTTTTGGGTGACACCTGGCGATGCACAGGGGTTATTCCTGGCTTTGCACTCAGTACACTCAGGAATTATTCCTGGCGGTGCTTGGGGGGACCATATGGAATGCTGGGATTCGAACCCGGGTCGGCCCCATGCAAGTCCCTGGAGTGGTTTTCTTTAGGAAGTATTTCTACCCTACTCAGCACAGGGACAGAGCAATTTAAATTGACCAAGACCTAATAATGCAAGTCGGGGACATCAAAATGTGATTTAATGTGCTTTGTATACATAGTATATAAAAACTCCTTCCAACTATGGGATGCTAAATTGATACCCAAGACATTCAACGTCTCCCATATCCAATATCCTACTATTTTTTGGTTATACCCCCAAATAAATAACCAGTAAACAATTTCACAATTTCACTTTATAAAGCATTTATACTTACAAAATGGGATGAGATGTGGTACTCCCTGGTTCTTTTTTTTTATTTTATAAACCTATTTTTTTCTTTATTTTTTAATTACTTTTTAAATTTTTATTAGTGAGACACCACGAGGTACAGTTGTAGACTTACAAATTTTTGTGCTTGGGTTTTAATTATACAATGATCAAATACCCATCCCTCCACCAGTGCTCATTTCCCACCACCATGGATCCTAGTATCCCTCCCACCCCCCATCTCTCCCATCCCACCCTGCCTCAGTGGCGGGGCATACCCTTTTGTTCTCTTTCTCCTTTTGGGTGTTGTGGTTTGCAAAAGAGGCATTGAGTGGCAATCATGTTTTGTCTATAGTCTACTTTCAGCATGCTTCTCCCATCCTGGGAAGATCCTCCCAACACCCTTTATTTGGTACTCCCTTCTCTATCTGAGCTCCCATTTCCCCTAGCATGTGTGTCTGGCCTCCAAGCCATGGAGCAAAATTCCTGGTACTAATCTCAGTCATTCCTGGGTGTTAGTCTCCTATTTTGTTACTTTATGTTCCCCAGATGTATGCAATCTTTCTATGTCTATCCCTCCCTTTCTGACTCATTTCGCTTAACATGATACTTTCCATGTAGTACCACTTGTATGTAAATTTCATGACTTCATCTTTTCTAACTAGAGCTACTAAAAAATTTCACTGTCACTGTCACCGTCCTCCCGTTGTTCATCGATTTGCTCGAGCTGGCCCAGTAACATCTCCATTGTGACAATTGTTCCTGTGTTTGGCATATCGAATATGTCATGGGTAACTTGCCAGGCTTTGCCATGCGGGTGAGATACTCTTGGTAGCTTGCCAGGCTCTCCGAGAGGGGCAGAGGAATTGAACTTGGGTTGGCCATGTTGGTCCCTTGCAAGGCAAATGCCGTACCCGCTGTGCTATCGCTCCAGCCCACTAAAAAATTTATAATTTACAATTACAAAATAGTTGATAAAAATATTCCTCTGGATTGAACATCAGGGCACTGATGCACTTGGGACATGGCATCAGTCAGCTGTGGCTTTTGTCTCTGCTGTGTCAGCATCTGGCCTCCTGGGTTCTGTCTCCATTCTCTGCAGGTTAAGTCTTCTTTAGTTTTTTTCCCTTGGCTTCCCCCTTCCCTTTTGCTTACGCTTTTTGGTCTGAAGGTTTATCTTCTCTGCTGCATCTTTGGATTTCATCTCAATCTGGGCAGGAATGTGTTTGGCTGATAATCTGGTTTATCTCTTCAGCCATAAACGCTCCTTTGGCAGAGCTCACCTTCCTCTTGGGCATTGTGGCATGCTTAGAGCCTCAGTGGAGCTCTGCTGCCTTGCCCTCTGCTGATACTCCAGAGGCATCCATATTTGTTCTGATTTCTGCTTTGCTTTGTTTTCTATGTTGAGCATTCGACTTTGAAGAAAAGCTTGCAAAAATTGAAAAGTTGTTCTGTGAAGTTGAGTCAACCAGCAGGTATACCTTGTTCTGTTTTGTTCTGGGCCACATCTAGTTGTGCTCCCAGATCTGTGTTCAGGGGCCACTTTCTGACTGTGCTCGGGGATCAAATCTGGACCTCCCACATGCAAAATATGTTCTCAGCTTTTGGAACCACCTCTCTGGGCCTTAAAATTTGTTGTTGTTTTGGAGCTATGCCAGGTGACGCTCAATTGTGACTCCCTCCTTGGTACTTGGGGGTTTGTTTGTGGTGGTGCTTGAGGGACCATGTGGTGCTGGGGGATTGAACCCCAAGTCCCTGCATACAGACCCCCTAGTCCTTTGCATCCTCTCCTTAGCCCACAACCAGGCATCTTAATTTAATATGTGCTTAGTAGAACGGCGTATTTACCCATCTGTTCATTGTTAACATATTAGTGTGCTCAAGAAATTTGAGCCTCATCTCTGTTGTTATAAACTGACCATTCTTTTGTATTTGTGTTTTCTCAAATTAGTCAATGAGGTGAGTAACACTTGATGAATAGAGGAGGATTGATTTGCATTGGCTCTTACCAGTTACCTGGAACAAGCAAGGTAAATTTCCCTTGGTGCAGGATGATCATGACTAATGCACAAGAAGAACTTGATATGCTTCTGCTCTTGGGCAGACGTGTTCAAGAGTCCCATAATTTATAAAAAAAAATTCTGAGCCTTTAGTCAGAAGCATATCTCGAAGAAAAGTCTGACTGAATGTATAAAGTTGAAATGTGTTTCTGAGATTTACTTACCAGAGTCTAACTTAAATTCCACTACATGCTCAATTTGTGCCTGTTAATTTAGAAGTCTGTAAAAGCAGCATTCATTATAACTTCATCTCACTGTGTGTCTTTTATTTTTTAAGACCGTAAACATCTTGTGTGCATAACATCTTTTTAAAAAAATTTTAGGCATCATGGTTTACAAAACTATTAATGGTAGGGCTTCACGCATAAGGCATTCCAGCATCCCCCTTCACCCCACGAGAATGTCCACTTCAACCATTGTCCCAATGTCATATCCCTGCATTCTGTGGTGAGCTTCCTCCATAAGATGGTTCCCGGTTTCTGTTGCTTTGGGGTATTTGTTATTTCCCTACTATGTTTAAAATGAGAGAGATCATTCTGTGTCTGTCCCTCTCCTCTGACTCTCAGCATGATGCTCTCTAGGCCCATCCATGCAAATTGCATGATTTCTTCCCCCCCCCCCCCAATAGAATAACATAGTTTCTTTATCAAGTCATTTGTTCTTGGACATTTGGGTTGTTTCCAGATTTTGACTATTGTAAATAGTGCTGCAATGAAATTCCTTTGTGCAGAGCCAAGAGTGCAAATGTCTTTTCTGAATAGAGTTTCTGAGCCTTTGGAGTAAGTGCCAAGAAGTGGAATTGCTGGATCATGTGGAAACTCAATTTCTAGTTTTTGGAGAAGTATCCATACTGTTTTCTGAAAGTCTGGACCAGTCAGCATTCCCAGCAGCAGTGAGTGAGGGTGCCAACAACACTGCTTGTTTTTGTTCTTTGTGATGTGTGCCAGTCTCACTGGTGTGAGGTGATACAGTTTTGATTTGCGTTTCCCTGATGGCAATTGATGCTGATGGCAATTCTTTCTTATTTTTTCTTGTATACCATTTGGCCATCAGTTTGTCTTCTTTGAGGAAGTTTCTGTCTATATCTTACCCCTCCCCCCTTTTTTTCTTGTAAAGTTCTACCAGTGCTTTATATTTCTTGACTATCAGTGCTTTGTCAGTTGTGTGGTGGGCAAATATCATCTCCCTATCTGTGATAATGTTTTTTTATTTGGGCACTCATTTCTTTCGTGGTACAGAAGCTGCTTTTTTAAAAAAAATTAATTTTTTATAAAGTTGTTCACAATAATTTATTACATTTACTATTCCGACACCAATCCCACCCCCATTACACCTACCCACTGCCATATTTCAAGTGTTTCCACCCCAACTCCCAAAGAATACCCCCAAAGCTGGACCTAAATAATTTATTTTGTATTGCTTGTTGTGAATAATCTGCTAAAAATGATCCAAAAAAGTTTCCTTAGAGGAAAGAGTTGAAGTTTGTTGTATTTCACTCCGGAGCCAGTAAGCTCTTGTCTTAGATACATCAATGGTGTAGAATATGAGAAGCTTCTTAAGTTTGATATAGTTTTGTTTTTCATTGTTTCGTTTTGCTTGGCTAGTATCATTGAATCCTTGAAGCTACCTCTAGTTTCAGTGTCATGGAGTGTTCTATCTATGCTTTCTTCAGTATAATTTATGGATCCAGGTCTGATATTGAGGTCTCTAATCCATTTTGATGTGAATTTTGTGCATGATATTAGAGAGCGATCTGAATTCTTTTTTTCCTTTCCTTTTTTTTTTTTGCATATGTCCAACCAGTTTTTCCAGCACCACTTGTTGAAGTTGAAGAGGAGTGCCTTGCTTTAGTTCATGCTTCTTTCTGCTTTATCAAAGATTTAACTGTTCATATACCCAGGGATCTGTCTCTGAACTCTCAATTCTATTCCCTTGGTCTGAGAGTCTGTTCTTATTCCAGTACTACAATTATAGCATCTTTATGATATAGTTTGATGTTGGGCAAAGAGAAGCCTCCAATTTTTTTCGCTAGCATTGCTTTTACTATTTTTAATGATATATATCTCAACAGCATTTGATCTGAGACTTTAAAAAAGTATATTTTCACACAACTATATTAAATCTATCTAAGGCTTTATTTTTTGTTTTGTTATTTCTTTTTCTTTTTTTTCCTTTTTGGTCATACCCTGCTATGCTCAGGGGTTATTCCTGGCTCTGCACTCAGGAATTACTCCTGGTGGTGCTCAGGGGACCATATGGGATGCTGGGAATCAAACCCAGGTCGGCCTCGTGCAAGGCAAATGCCCTACCCGCTGTGCTATCACTCCAGCCCCCTAAGACTTTAGACAATATTTTAATTTTGATAATATTAATTCTTTCAATTCATGAACAGGGGATATGTTTCCATTTTTTTTATGACTTTCTAATTTTTTTCTTAGAAATTTATAGTTTTCTTTGCATAAATCTTTCACCTCTTTTGGTAAGTGTCAGAAACTTGATTTTTTGAGGTACAATTATGAATGGGATTTTTTTTTAAGTTTCCTTCTCTGCTATTTCATTATTTGCATATAGAGAACCCATGGATTTCTGTGCATTGATTTTTTGTTTGTTTGTTTGTTTTTACCCTACACCTGGTGATGCTCAAGGGTTACTTCTGACTCTGAACTCAGCAATCACTCCTGGTGGTTTTTAGGTGCTGGAATTGAACCCAGGTCAGTCACACACAAGATAAGTGGCATACCTGTTGTATTATCTCTCCAGCCCCTTTCTGCATTGACTTCGTAGCCTCCCACTTTACTGGAAGTCTGTTGTTTCAAGGAGCTTTTTTGTGGAATCTTTGGCATTGTCTTAGTGTCATGTCATCTGCATATTGTGAGAGTATGACTTCTTTTCTGATAATGGATACCTTTAATATCTCTTTCTTGCCTGATTGCTAAGTCAAGAACTTGCAGTGCTAGACTGAGTTGTGTTATTGACAGTTGGCAGCCGTGTTTTGTGCGCAATCACAGAGGGAAAGTTTTCAGTGTTTTACCATTATGTACAATGTTTGTTCTGGGTTTGCCATGAGTGGTTTTAACTAGGTTGAGGAAAGTTCCTCACAGCATCTTTTCAGTATCTTTTCTTTGGCTTATATAAACTGAGTGATAATATCTTCAGTATCTATCTCTTCAATACTCTAACTGCTGGCTTGCTCTTCAAGCCCATGTTCTTTGAACATGTATCTCATTTGCTTGTTACTGTTTCTTTGCTTGCTTATTTACACTCTGGACAAGCCTGTGTTCTTTCTTCACCACATATTTCCTCTATATCTCTCCTCTCACATCTTTCTAAGGAGGTTTTATTAATTAAAAACTACCTTGCTTCTGCAATCTGTTGCTTCTGCTTTTTTTTAAAATTGTGGCTTCTGCATTTTTTTCTCATACTCTTCTGGAGGGGCTGGAGTTTCTTTCATCTAAAGATTTGCTCATCCAAATCTTGTCTCTAGCACCTGCTTCAGTGGGAATGCATTCCTGAAGCCATCAGTGATTTATTGATTAATATTTTTCACTTTGTGGGCCACACTGTGCAGTACTTGGAGGGTGCTACCTGGTGGTGTTCTAGGGAAGAGGCAGTGCCAGGGATTCAGAGCATCTCCCCAGCTGATCTGTGATTCTTGTCTGATTTTCTACCCCTCAGTCAAAATCAATTTTTATTTCTTCCGTGATCCAGTTGTTCTGTTTTTTTATAAAACTAAATATGCCCTTTATTCTCTTTTGGGTGGGAGGGTGAGGAAGTAGAGTCATCCCCAGTAGTTTTGGGGCCACCACAGCTATACCCAGCAGTGCTTGGGTGGCTGTTCAATGCCTGGGTTTGTTCTGATGCTGGGCCAGGCCCGCATGGCACAGCAGTCCTTTGTGCTATCTTCCTGGCCCCCTGGTTTGATGCTTAGTTATTTTCTTGCAGACTCATTTCATCCACAGTTTTCTAAAACTACAAGGATTAGCTTGCAGTTTCTTTTTTAAAAAATTTCAAGGATATACAAGGTACTGGTTAAACTACACAAGAAGAAATCACCCAACCCCATCAAAAAATGGGGCGAGGAAATGAACAGAAACTTTCGCAAAGAAGAAATCCGAATGGCAAAAAGGCACATGAGAAAATGCTCTACATCACTAATCATCAGAGAGATGCAGATCAAAACAACAATGAGATATCATTTCACACCACAGAGACTGGCCCACATCCACAAGAACAAAAGCAACAGGTGCTGGCGCGGATGTGGCGAGAAAGGGACCCTCCTTCACTGCTGGTGGGAATGCAGGCTGGTCCAACCCTTTTGGAAAACAGTATGGACGATTCTCAAAAAATTAGAATTTGATCTCCCATTTGACCCAGCTATAGCACTCCTGGGAATATATCCCAGAGAGGCAAAAAGGTATAGTCGAAGTGACATCTGCAATTGTTTGTTCATTGCAGCACTCTTTACAATAGCCAGAATCTGGAAAAAACCTGAGTGCCCGAGAACAGATGACTGGTTAAAGAAACTTTGGTACATTTACACAATGGTGTACTATGCAGCTGTTAGAAAAGATGAAGTTATGAAATTTACATACAAGTGGTACTACATGGAAAGTATCATGTTAAGCGAAATGAGTCAGAAAGAGCAGGATAGACACAGAAAGATTGCATTCATCTGGGGAACATAAAGCAACAAAACGGGAGACTAACACCCAGGAATGGCTCAGATTAGTACCAGGAATTTTGCTCCATGACTTGAAGGCCAGCCACACGTGCTAGGTGAGAAGGAAGCTCAGATAGAGAAGAGAGCACCAAATAAAGGGTGTTGTGAAGACCCTCCCAGGGTGGGAGAGACATGCTAAAAGTAGTCTATAGACCAAACATGATTGCCACTCAATGCCTCTCTGGCAAAACACAGTACCCAAAAGAAGAGAGAGAGAACAAGGGGGAATGCCCTGCCACAGCGGCAGGGTGGGACGGGGTGGGGGGGGGGATGGGGGGTGGGAGGGATACTAGGATCCGTGGTGGGGGAGGATGGGCACTGGTGGAGGGATGGGTACTTGATCATTGTATAACTGAAACCCAAGCACAAAAATTTATAAGTCTATAAGTGTACTTCATGGTGTTTCACTAATAAAAAAAATGATAAAAAAAAATTTCCCCCCTCCCCACTTGATTTCAGTGTGGATTTACAAAGTTTGTGATGTATTTGTTACAGGTATTCAATATTCCAACTCCAATCCCACAACTACTGTGACTGTCTCTACCATTGTCCTCATTTTCTCAACCACTCCTCAAACCTTCCCCCATAGCAAACCCAAAATAATTTATTTTATGTTGCTTATTACCATTATCTGGCCAATGGAATTATCAAAAAATATTTAAATAAAATACAATTTGTGAAAATTGTTACATTTCGCCATGTGGACAATAAATCCTTGTCTGAGGGCTAATTGAGCTGTTGCTGGTAGTTGAGCCTTCTGTATTAATGTTTTTGTTAATTGAGCTTAGTTGTTTTCTTTTTTATTTTCTTTTTATTATTTTTATTTTTAATGAATCACTGTGAGGTACAGTTACAAACTTACACACTTTTGTGCTCACATTTCAGTCATACAATGATCGAGTACCCATCCCCCCACCAGTGCCCATTCTCCACCACCAATGTTCCCAGTATCCCTCCCACCACACCCACCCCATCCTTTCCTCCCTCCCCTGACTCTGTGGCAGGCACATTCCCTTGTTTAGTTAATATCTATGCTATATTCCTATCCAATCTGGAGTTTGGAGATGTCTCCAGGTGTGGTGGGACATGGGGTTTTGCTGCTGGGGCTTCAGGAAGCAATGGGGGTGAGGGCGGTCTCTCACCATGACTTTTTTTCTACCACTTTTTTGGGTCACACACGGCGATGCACAGGGGTTACTCCTGGCTCTACGCTCAGAAATTACTCCTGGTGGTGCTCAGGGGACCATATGAGATGCTGGGAACAGAACCCGGGTTGGTTGCATGCAAGACAAATGCCCTATCCGCTGTGCTGCTGTGCTATCACTCCAGCCCCTCACTACGACTCTTAAGAAGGCCTAGAGTTCTCAGGAAAACAAATAAGTGAAAAACAACAACAACAGCCCCTCCTTGCCCCCCCCCAAAAGCCAGAACACCTGAAATTTTCAGCAGTTTGGTAGTTTGGTATCTATAGAATTCTGTCATGTGGCTGTTAGGGCTTTAGTAGGGCAGGCCGTTGGAAATTTTTGTGGCTAGTTGATCTCTTTTGAAATGTAATCATTAGTCTCTGAAGCTGACCCAATCGATAGACAGCTTACCTGGCTGTGAGGGTGGAATGTGGGTCTTGCATTTTCATCGGTCTCTTCAAAGTGCCAGACATATCTATTGTCACTGATTAGCATAGCACCTTACTTAGTTTATACAGTGATTTTACACATTTTTGTTCTCCCACATGACCCAACTGACTCTCACAGCAGATGGTGAGCATTTATCATCATTTTACAGTTGAAGGCATGGTCCAGGAGGCTAGGTGCCCTTCATAGAGCCTTGGAGAGCCAGGCATGGTTGTCTGCCACAAACCAGTGCTCTCACAATCCTAACAGCAACTGTATGGGTGCATTTTATCCACATTTCACAGATGAGGAAACTACAGCCTCATAGTAACTTTTCTATTATAAAATAACAAGAAGTGAACAGGATAGGGACTTAGGTACCAGTCTGACAACTCGTTTAATGTACTTTTTTTCCACTGAGGGTCACCTTTTCCTTAGTGTGACTTTGAGCAAGTGCGGCTTCTCTTTAAAGTTTTTTTTTTTAATTAATTAATTAATTTTTTAATTTTTTAAAATTATTTTTAGTGAAACACCATGAGGTACAATTGTAGACAAAGTTTGGTGCTTGGGTTTTTCAGTTATTCAATGATTGAGTACCAATCCCTCCACCAGTGCCCATTCTCTACTACCACTGATCCCAGTATCCTTCCCACCCCCACACCCCCCCCCCATCCCACCCCACCCTTGTGGCAGGGCATTCCCTTTTGTTCTCTCTCTTCTTCTGGGTGCTGTGATTTGCAAAAGACGCATTGAGTGGCAATCATGTTCGGTGTATCGTTTACTTTCAGCATGCATCTCTCATCCTGGGAGGATCCTCCCAACACCCTTTACTTGGTGCTCCCCTCTCTATCTGAGCTGCCTTCTCCCCCAGCATATGAGGCTGGCCTCCAAGCCATGGAGTTATCTTGGCTATTCTTGGGTGTTAGTCTCCCATTTTGTCACTTTATACATTTTGAAGAAATAGTGAGGTGCTATGAACTTCGGAAGGGTTGCAGCTGGACCTTAATGTCCAGCAGGGGGAGCAGGAGAGCAGCATCTGCCTGGGGAAACCTGCCCAAGTCACATGCAGCATCACAAGGACTTGACTTCTGGCTTGACAGTCAAGACCAGTGTTTTGCCCCTGTTTTCATATTGATAGGTGAGTCCCCTGCCTTACTATGGTTAGCCTGCTTGAGAAGGAATTGATGTTCCAACATCACTGTCTTTGGACCCATTATGCTTCACATAAAGCCCTGAGAAAAGCCTTAGAAAGGAATACCACAGTCCAGTGGTGTCAGAAACTTGCCTTGCATGCCAATGAGCCTCAGTTCAATCCCTGACACCTCATTTGATCCCCGGAGCATTGCTAGGGTGATCCCTGTGACTCTGAAGCCAAAACCAAACCAAATGAAAGAATCTCTTCTGACAGAATGTGGTAGGATTGAAATATGTTATCTGAAGTCTATTTTAGATCAAGCCAACCATAAATAAATGGAGAGGAGAGAGTGTGAGCTAGTCCTTCCCTGGAGAATCACATACAGGGATACTCTGAGTACAGAAATCAAGTGGTGGATGTGGAAAAGGCAGCTGTACCACCAGGTTTAGGAAGCAGGTGGATGCAGTCACAAGGGGCCAAGATGGTAGCACAGGGTTTAATGGCTGAGTAGTTGGTACTATATGTTTTGGGTATTGCTAGGTCAGATTTGACTTGCAGAGTGGGAATGGGATGTTAGGGATACAGTTGTTAAATACTAAGATTAGCTGGGCTAGGATACAACCTCTCAGAACTGTGACTAGATTTGGCTACAGGTAGGGGAATGGGAAGTGGGAAGAAATAAACCCTGATCTTGAACTTTGTGTTGGGGGAAGGGGGCATTGATGGAACATCACTTGATCACTTGATCACTTGACTTCCCATTACTCATGGATTTGCTCTAGTGGGTGCCAGTAACGTCTCCATTCATCCCTGTTGGGTGCTAGTGGAACAAATTTATGGAACATATTTAAGGAAATATTATGGTATGTTAATGTACTGACCAGTACCTGGATGTTATAAGCACATTACATTATCTACCAGAGGCGGTATTTGGGTAGGGAACTATGCCTTATACCCCCCTTGAATGTGCTTTGATAAATGTCCTGCTCCTTTAGAAGACAGTAATATCAAGTAAGGCGGAGCCATATGATATAACAGTGAACAGTTTTTTTGGTTTTTTTGTTTGTTTTGTTTTCTTGTGCCACACCCAGCGATGCTCAGGTTTTACTCCTGGCTTTTCACTCAGGAATTACTCCTGGCAATGCTTGGGGGACCATATGGAATGCCGAGGATCGAACCCAGATCAGCCACAAGCAAGGCAAACACCTTACCCACTGTATTATCACCTCGGCTCCAACAGTGAACAGTTAACAGTGAACAGTTAAGATACCTGATAGTCACCTGGAATTGCTGTACAGGAAGATCTTTTTTGTTTTCCAATTTCTGGTAGAAATGTGCTCATCTCTTGGAATTGTGACAGGCTAAGGATAAATACCTGGGTTCCTGTTTCTTCTGTTCTTTTTCTGTTTTTTTTGGGGGGGGGCACACCTGACTGATACTCAGGGCTTATTCATGCTCTGCACTGTGAAATTGCTTCTGGTGGCCTCAAGGAACCATATGGGATGCTGAGGATCGAAGCTGGGTTAATTATGTGCAAGGAAAACCTCCTAACCACTGTAGTATCTCTTCAGACACTGTTTTTTTTCTCCTTTTGACTAGGATTCAGGCAGAGGTTTGAGTTTCTCTTATGACCCAGAGAATAATTCCACTTATTTAGTGGAAATGAAGCAGCTATTTCAACATATGAGGTCCACAGGATTTAGGGAGGCATAGAGCCAAGATTTTATCTCAGATAACTAGTGAAAACAAAAGTATTTTTGGCTACTGGTGCTAAATTAAGCAACTAAAGTAAACCAGTACCTATCATTGTTGATTTATCAAAATAATAGTTAAAAAAAAGTGTTGGAAAAATGTTTTTTTTTTTACTAAAATAAAACTGAAGAAATAGGTCAAAATACAAATTTGTGCTCTAACATTTATGATGTGCTTTTAAAAATATATTTTTCCAATTTTTTATTAATTTATTTTTATTTGGGGGCCACACCCAGTGATTCTCAGAAATTACTATTAATGGTGCTTAAGCCTGGAAAGCTCCCTGTGACGTATTGGATATGCCAAACACAGTAACAACAAAGTCTCCAATGGAGACGTTACTGGGCCCGCTCGAGCAAATCGATGATCAATGGGAGGTGCTTAAGAAACCATACAGAATCTTTAAAACATACAGCCTAAGAGAAGGACCACATGGAGGGCGCGGGAACCACAGATCCCGGAGGAAAAAAAAAAACAGGTTCCAAAAAGAGCCGAGATCACCGGCAAGTCCCAGATGGGGTAGGTGCCGCATCCCGCCTCCCCCAGATGGAACCCCGGTGACCAGAAGCCTCTACAAGCACAGCTTGAGTATGCGGGAACTAGGACTTTTTCTCAAATCTGCCGGACTACAGCTCCCAGGTAACCTCTGATTCCGGAAGTCACGCCCACAGCCCACCCCCCAGCGCCATCTTTAAAACATACAGCCTAAGAGAAGGACCACATGGAGGGCGCGGGAACCACAGATCCCGGAGGAAAAAAAAAAACAGGTTCCAAAAAGAGCCGAGAACACCGGCAAGTCCCAGATGGGGTAGGTGCCGCATCCCGCCTCCCCCAGATGGAACCCCGGTGACCAGAAGCCTCTACAAGACAGCTCGAGTATGCGGGAACTAGGACTTTTTCTCAAAACCGCGCGGCCGCTTATGCAGCCGCGCTATATCTCTATATACAAAGATACAAAGTGATCAATGGGAAGTAAACCACCCAGCCTTTCTCCCTGAAAATCAGAGTTAAGTTTGGAGCACGGCCACAGCCCCAGAAACACAAGGACTTAATGCAGAACCCAGCAGCTTGGAGCAGAAAAGTGAACGGACTATGCGTTAATCCAGGCCATCATTTCTGCCCAGAGGGGAAAGGGTGTTGCCCCATTCGCCCTCTCTTCCCTGGAAAGAAAGATGGTGGCCGCATGGGAGCCTTGTGGACAGCAGGTATGAGCCGGGGGGTGTGGGGGCGACTAAAACCTCATGGGAAAGGGGGCATTCCGGTCTGTCCTTCACGCCCTACGGAGGTCAACAGTTGCCCCCCACGAGCGGCTCCCCAGCACGGCCACAGCCCCAGAAGCAAAAGGACTTAACGCAGAACCCGGCAGCTTGGAGCAGAAAAGTGAAAGGACTATGCGTGAATCCAGGCCATCATGTCTGTCCGGAGGGGAAAGGGTGTTGCCCCATTCGCCCTCTCCACTCTTGAAAGAAAGATGGCGGCCGCATGGGAGCCTTGTGGACAGCAAGTATGAGCCGGGGGTGTGGGGGCGACTAAAACCTCATGGGAAGGGGGGTGTTCCGGTCCGTCCTTCACGCCCTACCGAGGCCACCATTTGCCCCCCGCGAGCGGCTCTCCAGCACGGCCACAGCCCCAGAAGCACAAGGATTTAATGCAGAACCCAGCAGCTTGGAGCAGAAAAGTGAACGGACAATGCATTAATCCGGGCCATCAAGTCTGCCGGAGCGGAAAGGGTGTTGCCCCATTCGCCCTCTCTTCTCTGGAAAGAAGGATGGCGGCCACATGGGAGCCTTGTGGACAGCAGGTATGGGCCGGGGGTGTGGGGGCCACTTAAACCTCATGGGAAGGGGGCCGTTCCGGTCCGTCCTTCACGCCCTACCGAGGTCACCAGTTGCCCCCCACGAGCGGCTCCCCAGCACAGCCACAGCCCCAGAAGCACAAGGACCTAATGCAGAACCCAGCAGCTTGGAGCAGAAAAGTGAAAGGACTATGCATTAATCCAGGCCATCAGGTCTGTCCGGAGGGGAAAGGGTGTTGCCCCATTCGCCCTCTCCTCTCTGGAAAGAAAGATGGCGGCCGCATGGGAGCCTTGTGGACAGCAGGTATGAGCCGGGGGTGTGGGGGCGACTAAAACCTCATGGGAAGGGGGGCGTTCCGGTCCATCCTTCACGCCCTACCGAGGTCACCAGTTGCCCCCCACGAGCGGTTCTCCAGTACAGCCAGAGCCCCAGAAGCACAAGGACTTAATGCAGAACCCAGCAGCTTGGAGCAGAAAAGTGAAAGGACTATGCGTTAATCCAGGCCATCATGTCTGCCTGGAGGGGAAAGGGTGTTGGTCCCTTCTGCCCTCCTCCCTCTGGAAAGAAAGATGGTGGCCGCATGGGAGCCTTGTGGACAGCAAGTATGAGCTGGGAGTGTGGGGGCGACTAAAACCTCATGGGAAGGGGGGCGTTTCAGTCTGCCCTTCACACCCTACTGAGGCCACCAGTTGCCCCCCACGAGCGGCTCTCCAGCACGGCCACGACTCCAGAACACAGAAACCAATTTCTTAACTATCTGACTTTCAGTAGAAATACTTCCAGGGTCAATTGGTAAAATAGCAGAAATCCAAAACCAACATTTAATTCTTAAACCCAGCTGTAGAAAGCAAATCACTTCACAATGCTTTTTCAGCATGTCTGATTTGGGCGGGGGTAAACTCTAAATAATAGTGGTGAATCTTTTATTGAAACAATGAATCTAATCAAAGCAGATAGAGTGTTAACTAGAATTCATCTGCCTCACAGGGACGGGGAGGGTTGGGGGTGGGGTTTTATTGGGGTTATTCATGGTAAAAAATAAGTATTGGTAAAGGGAAATGTGTTTGATATTTGCATGACTGAGACCTAAACCTGAAAGCTTTGTAACCTTTCCCACAGTGATTCAATAAAAAAAAAAAAAAACATACAGAATGCTGAGGATCGAACCCAGATTGGCCATGTGCAAGGGAAATGCCTCACCCCTGGTACTATTGATCTAGTTCCTAATATTTTCCAATTTTAAAGGTGACAGATTCTCTGGTCCACAAAGATAATACCGCTGGTAGGGCACCTGACTTGCCAACCTGGATTTTAACTGACCTGGGTTTGATCCCAGGTACTTCCGTATGATCTCCTATGAAATAATTCCTGAGCACAGAGCAGAACTCTTGAGCACCTCTAGGTGTGATCCAAAAGATAACAACAGGCCATAACCATGCTGCCAGACCCCAACCTACGCTGTTTCACTCTGGGTGCCCCAGAGGGGGGTGGCCCACCCCACCCCTAGGGACCCAACTCCAAGTAGCCGAAAACCTCCAGAACTCAACAGCCTCCATGCTCATGGCTGCTCTCTACATGCTCGGCTGAGCCTCACCCATGAGTGAACCCCCAGAAAACCCAGGTATGTGGGACTTTGTGACTGAGAATTCTGGATTCAACAAGACTGGGAAAGGAACACCTCTGCCTGTATACCCCTTAATATGCCCCCACCCCAGTCTCTGGCAACTCAGCAGTCACACTCATAAACCACTCCTGGCTGGTGACAGATAATCTCTTCATGAGATAATCTCTTCATCGGCCACCATCTAGATCACACGCCTTCTTTCCCAAAAGGGAGCAACATGAAGTTTCTCATAACCATGCTGCCGGACCCCGTGCCAAGCTGTTTCACTCGGGGTGCCCCAGAGGGGGTCAGGTGAAACTCCTCTCTGCCCCAAAGGACCCCCAAAGGCTCCCTGCCCCAAGGGGCCGGCAGCTGAAAACCTCTAGAACCCAACTTCCGCCCTGCTCACGTCTGCTCTCCACATGTTTGGGCTGAGCCTAACCCAGGAGTGAACCTTTTCCTGGACTGTGCAACACTTCATAGAACACAACCTACCCATAATCCAAGAGTACTGCATCCCATTTGATGGGGTTCAAAGTACGAGGCAACCAACCTTAGAGGGAAATATTATATTATTTCTGTTCTGCTTTGGGGCAGGGATTGGGGTTTGGGATGGAAACACCCAAAATATGGTGGTGGGAAGATGTAATGGAGGTTGGTTTGAGTTTGAATATTAAATGTAGTACTGTAGCACTGTAGCACTGTCCTCCCGTTGTTCATCAATTTGCTCGAGCGGGCCCAGTAACGTCTTCATTTTGAGACTTGTTGTTACTGTGTTTGGCATATTGAATATGTCTCGGGTAGACATATTTCGTAGATTTTTCGTAGATCCCAGGCTTTGCAAAGATTCTCTCGGTAGCTTGCCGGGCTTTCCGAGAGGGGCAGAGGAATTGAACCCAGCTCGGCCGGACTAGCTGCGTGTAAGGCAAATGCCCTACTGCTGTGCTATTGCTCCAGCTCTATTAAATGTAAAGTTTGGAAAAAAGATAACAAATATGTGATAAATTCTCACTGATGTAAAGCTTAAAATTTAGGAAACAGTTATAAACATAATAAAGAAAATATCTTTAATCTGCTTAGAGATGAACACTTAGTATTTTGGTGGATTTTTTTCTGGTTGTTAGTTTTCAGTTCATGTATTGTATAATTTACAAATGATAGATTTTTGTATTTAATAACCAAATTGCCTGCACACAAACCCCAATGCCATTTGGTGAGCATTTCTGAAGTTGATTAATATTATTTATAAACATTTCAATGATTATAACTATCATATGAATATACATTGTTTACTAAAAATTTTTAAAACTTAAAAATGTAGCTAATTGTACCCAAAGTTGAAAGTTAGATATAGATTTTTCAGTATATCTTTCACCTAACTTTTGTAAATGTCAATATCTTATATGATTATTATTTTTTTTTATTATTTACATTTTACAGATTAGAAAACCGAAGCTCATAGTATTTAAGTCATGCATTGTCATTTAGGTGGCTGATGAGTTCAAAATTATAACTCAGACCCTCTGACTGAAAACCACATATATGTAACAGTTTTTTAAAAAAATTTATTTTTTATTTTTGAATTGAATCAACATGAGATATACACTTGTCCAGAATGATCATTTCCAGCTATTATTATCATAGTTGTTTCTTCTCTATCCTAATTGCCCTGTGCTCACCACAAACAGTTGACTGAACCTCCTCGCCCTTGTTTCTCCTTTCCTTGGATATTAGTCTTTTACTATGTTTTTTATACCCCACAAATGAGTGTAATCATTCTATGTCTGTCCCTCTCCTTCTGAGTCAGTTCACACAGCATGATACTCTCCATGTCCATTCATTTGTGACATCCCGTTACTCATTGAGTTGCTCGAGCGGGCGCCAGTAATGTCTCCATTCGTCCCTGTGGTGTGCTAGTGTAGCCCAATGACATCTGCTCGCTCCAGGAACATGATGAGCCACAGAGTTCATTCAGGGTCTTGACGAAGTAGTCTGACAATCTCGTAGGTGGGCAGTCACACATTCTTTTGACGTGCCATGGAATCCAGTCGGTAACGGCTCTAGTCCAGTGGTCATCTTCAAATCACATTACATGTCCGGCCATCTAATTTTCGACTTCTTGGCAAACAAGACAACGTCCCTGATTCTCGATCATCGATGGAAATAGGAACTCCGGATTCCTTCTCTCACTTGAGTGAAGCGTGATACTCCAAGCATAGCTCTTTCGATTCCTCTTTGGGAGACCCGAATAGCGTTCTCGTCCTGTTTTCGTAGATCCCAGGTCTCTGGGGTGTATGTTAATGCAGGAAGAATGGTGAGGTCAAAAAGATGTGCTCGGAGCCGGAGGTTCTTCATTTTCTTAGCTATTTCTTTGATGCTCTTGAAGGCATTCCATGCTGTTCTCTTCCTCCTACACAGCTCAGGTGCCAGGTTGTTCGTCATGTTGAGTTTTTGACCTAGGTACACATAACTGCTGCATTCGGAGATGTTCATTCCATTGAGAGCAAATGGACCATCAAGAACTAGTTCGTTTTTCATGAACATAGTCTTCATGAGATTCAGCTGCAGTCCGACCTTTCCACACACATGGTCGAAGTCGGCCAGCATTCATGCTGCTTGGCTAATGTTTGGTGTTATTAGAATAATGTCTTCAGTGAAGCAGAGGTGTAGTTGCCAACCCTCTATCTTCATTCCCATTCCTTTCCATTCCAGTCATCGCATGATGTTCTTGAGGGTGGCACCGGAGAGTTTTGGTGAAATGGTATCGCCTTGCTGAACCCCTCTCTTAACGTTGATATCACTTCATTGTAGAATGGTGAGATCCTGGTGGTGAATCCATAATACAGCTCATGGAGGATCCTGACGTACTGAGTTTGAATGCCCTGTTTGGCTAGGGCTTTGATGACCGCTTCAGTCTCAACAGAATCAAAGGCCTTCTTTAAATCAATGAATGTTAGACAGAGTGGCATCTTTAACTCCTGAGAAACCTCAATGAGCTTGGTAAGTGTGTGGTTATGGTCGATCGTGCGGAATTCTTTTTGGAGACTGGCTTGCTTGTATGGTTGTCCTTCATCTAGTGTCCTGCCAATCCTATTCAGGATGACTGAGTGAACAGCTTGTAGATGACAGACAACAGGCAGATCAGGCGATAGTTGCTGATGTCATGGATGTCTCACTTCTTGTACAGCAGAACAGTCCTGCTGGTTTTCCATTGGAACAGAACCTTGCATTCAGACAGGTAGCGTGTGAAGAGCCCAGCCAGTGTATTGATGAGTACTGATGGCAGATTCTTCAGGTATTTGGGTCTGACCTTGTCTGGGCCGGGTGCTGTTCAATTCTTTACAATTCTTTACTGATGAAATGGTGTGTCGGATTTTGTTGGGAACGATATATCCATCCTGCAGAATTTGATATGTGGGTAGGTGGATGTGGGTATCAAAGAGATCAGAGTAGAAGTCATGGACAATCTTATCCATTGCTCTTCTGAAAGATGTGATAGATCCATCAGGACATCGGAGGGCAGTCATCTTGATCTTGTAGTTGGTGAAGGACAGGCGAGTGTTGCGAATACTTTTCCTGGTTTCTGCTGCATCAGCCAGCACTGATGCTCTTCTCTCTTTGAGGTCTTCCTTTATCATTTCTCTGCACTGCTTTGAGAGCTTGAACATTAGCTTGTGATTGTCTGAGGCTCGCGCCAAGCCACATTGGCAAATGAGCTTGAGAGTTTCTGAAGACAGCTGTCTTTTTGTGACTTTCAGCTTTCCTTGCACAATCATGGAGGTGCTGAACCAGTCAATTGTATTCCTTGTCAATGTTGTCAATGATGGCATCTTCCCTTGTTGTTGCAATAGTGCCAAAGAGCTCCCTGTTGGTGGTTGTTCTGGGAGTTCTCTTCTTAAACTTTGTAGCCCTTTCTCCCAGCTCCATGAAGAAGAATTTTGCATGAAGGAGACAGTGGTCTGATCCCGTTTGGAATTTTGGGACAGGAGTGACATTGGTCAGGCAAAACTGTTGATTGAATATGATGTGGTCAATTTTGTTGTGGAACTGTCTACTGGGAGAATCCAATGTCCCATCGTTTAGATTCGGCCTTCTGGAACTGTGACTTACCATGGGTGGTCCTGGTCGACATGATGAACTCAGACAGTCTTTCACCCTGTTTGTTCCATTCTAGGCCATGGGTCCCAATGTACACTTCTTTAGGCAACCTCCTCGGTCCCATCTTGACATTAAAATCACTGACAATGATCTTATAGAAGGTGTGGATTTCTTTATAAAACTTCTCCAGCTCCATGTAGAATTTCTCAATTTCTTCTTCATTGTAGTTAGATGTTGGTGTGTAGATGATGAATATAGAAACTACTGGCAATGAGCCACATCTATTCAAGTGTAAACGTCCGATTCGGGTTGTTAGGCATTCAAATGAATCAATACTCATGGCCAAGTTCATGTTGACGAGGACACCGACACCACTAACGCCTTTATTGTCGCATGTTCCGAGGAACAGTTCTTCTCCAGTGTCAAAAGTGGCGTGATGTGGTCGATGCCTTCTCGTCTCGGTCAGACCAATGATGTCGTACTCAATCTTCTGCGCATGCATCATCAGGTCGTTGATGGATGCTTCTGATGCCAGCATATGTGCGTTGAAAGTACAGACAGTCCTTTTAGTCCTTCTTCGTTTTGGCAGCCTAGTTTGGACATGAGATTTTATCACCCTATCCTTGAAGTCAAGCAAATTCCATGACTTCAACTTTCCTTCTGTTGTGTAGATGTACCATAGTCGCTTTATCCAGTCATCTCTTCTTGGGCCCTTGAGTTGTTTCCAGATTCTTGCTATTATGAATAATGCTGCAGTGAACATAGAAGTGCAGATGGCATCTCTGTTTTTGGGTCCCCAAGGTATATTCCTAGAAGTAATATTGCTGGGTCAAATGGAAGCAGAACTAAGTTAAAACAAGAAGCTTCTGAAGCTCAAAAGAAACAGTGACCAAGATACAAAGATTGCCCATGGAGTGGGAAAAATTATTTACCCAAAACCCATCTGACAAGGGGTTAATATCAAAGTATATAAGGCACTGGTAGAACTTTACAAGAAAATAAATCCAATCCCATATAAAAAAATGGCGAGAAGAAATGAACAGAAACTTCCTCAAAGAAGAAATGCAAATGGCCAGAAGGTACATGAAAAATTGCTCTACATCACTAATCATCAGGGAGATGTAAATCAAAATGATGAGATATCATTTCAAAGAGACTGGCACACATCCAAAAGAATAAGAACAGCAAAAATAAAAAATTTAAAAATTGGGGCTGGAGTGGTAGCACAGCAGGTAGGGCATTCTCCTTGCACACAGCCAAATTGGGTTCGATTCCAAGCATCCCATATGGTCCTCTGAGCAACTCTAGGAGTAATTCCTGAGTGCAGGTTCAGGAGTAACTCCTGAGCATTGCCGGGTGTGACAGACCTCCCCCCAAAAAGTTAAGAATAAGAACATCCAGTGCCGGCATGGACGCAGGGTGTTTGTGGGAATGCCGAATAATGACAGTTTTTATATTAATACTCCCAATGTGTTAGAAAATAGTAACAGAAAAATCAGTGGTGAATGGGTTAACTTGAAAACAAAGCAAAACAAAACAAAACAAAAACCTCCTACCCAAAACAACAACCAGGATAACCTAAGTCATTATGCTGTTTGTTCCTCCTGGCCCTACTTTTCTTCTTCTTTTTTTTAATGCTAGTTTTGCCAATATTTGCTGTGGAGATTATCTTAATTCCCATATTTTTTTTTATAAACAAGTAACTTAAGAACTAGGTGTTCTTTGAGATTTAATTTAAAAAAACTTTCCCTTAGGAACATCTGAAGTTGATAGCTTATAAAACACATCTTTAATAATATTTTTTAAAGCTAAATAATTTCTGGTGTTTGCATTAAACGTTTTCTTACTCCTTCTCCTTGAGTTAATTTTAGTTACATGTAAGTTCCTAAATATAATCCATTTTGCCAATAAGAACTTCTTTGGCCTGAAGTTGTACAAGACATTTTAGAATTTAAAAATTTTTGAAACTTGAGTTCAGATTTCAACACTAATTGAAGGCATGTGTGTGCTTTCTCTTACTAAAGACTTATTCACTTATTATTTGTTTATAGAATTAGTCTCAGTATTATCAATTATAGGCTTGTAGATTTTTTTATTTTTCTTTAATTTATGACTTTTCTATGAACTTATTTTAGGAAGCTATTTTTCCTATTTTTTTTGTTCCCATTATTGAAAACAGTGATGTTTTGAGTCTTCTGCCCTATTGCTTCAGGGTCACCTCCAGTGATGCTTGGGGACTTTGCAGTGCCAGGGCTCAAACCTGGGGCATCCTGCTTGCAAAGCAGGGATTCCAGTTTATTAGGCTCTTTCTCTAGCACAAAAAATAATTCACATATTTTTATATTTTTGGGGGTGGTGCTGAGATTTACCTAGTTATAAAAGCAATTTCTAGCTCAAGTTGAATTTTTAATTTTAATTTTTCTTTGATGTAAAGGTCTCAGGTTATGGATATTTCCTTTAGAAAGCTCCTAATCTTGTTTATTGCTAGGGGTCATTATCATTCTTGTTTTGTTTTGGGGGTCAGAACCATATTCCTGGCTCTGTGCTCAAGAATCACTACTGTCCGTCCGCAGGGGATTATAAAGGGCATCAGAAATTGATCCTGGGTTTGCTGAGTACAAAACAGATCTTTACCCACTGTACTATTGTTCCAGTCCCTAACATTATATATATGTTAAAACAACCACAGCAGCAACAACAAAAATGGGGCTGGAGCATTAGTACAGCAGGTTGGGCATTTTTCTTGCATGCGCTGAACTGGGTTTGATCCCCAGCATCCCATGTGGTCCCCTGAACACCGCCAGGAGTAATTCCTGAGTGTAGATCCTGGAGTAAATCCTGAGCATCGCCAGATGTGTCCCTCCAAAGAAAAAACAAGCCCTTTGGTGTATGGGTGCTGCTCCTAGCGCGCAGCTGGGCGGGGTGAGGTACTTGTGTCTCTTCCCCCCCAAACCCCCATTCCTCTCTAGTGCTTGTTTTCATGTGACTTAGTTTGTCCCTATCCATTGCTGCACTGCCCCACCTATGAGTGAAATTATCTGACATATTTTATAATTAAAAACTCTCCCCCACCCCCAGGGGTGAGCACACCCAGCAATGCTCAGAGGTTACTCTTGGTATGTGCTCAGTAATTACTTCTACTGGTGCTTGGGAGACCATATGGGATACCGGGTACAAGGCAAATGCCTTATCAGCTGTACTATCTTGCTAGCTTCCACTCTTTAATTTTATATGCAGCTATCAAGAGGTATATGAGCTAGCGCCTCACTGGATCACATGGAGTGCTAAAGGGTATCGCGGATACACTGTGTTCAAGACAACTCTCCAGGAAAACTGTATGCTTTGACTTTCCATCCCACTCAGTGGCAGCCTCTGAGAAACATCCCTGTTGCTCAGTTTAAATGCTATCTTTGACTTTTCTTTATGCTATATCTGTTTGTTAGCAAATAATGGTGGCTCTTGTTACAAAATATATGAAGAACCTTTATCACATCTGTTACCTTGATCTTCTTAGACTCGATTTATTAGATTATTCTCCACAGTGGTTTTTCTTACTCCACCCAGTAATAATGTGTCGAGTGGCCACTCTGTCCTCTCGGTCCTCTCCCTACAGAGCCTCACCTCACACTGGCTTCCGCCATTGTCTGCCACTGCTGCCCAGGCCCCTTCTTCCCTCCCAAGATCGCAGATTGCGTGCCTGTAACAGTGTTGTTTTATTGTGCAATACTGTGACCCCAGGTCCATCCACAGAGTGTCAGGACCCTCCCTCCCCGCTTTGTGTGAGGTTTCTCCCACACCCCTCTGCCCTCCAATCACAGTTTTCATGACCATCCCTTGTGTCAGGGCTGGGTCCATTGAGGATTATCTAATCCCTTACTTTATTTATTCTTACTCCACAAAAAAGTGAGATCATCTGGGCTTTATCTTTTTCTTTCTGACACTTCATATGACTTTCTTCAAATTCATCCAAGTTGCAGCGAAACCCAAAGTTTCATCTTTTTTATAGCTGAGTAATATTCCCTTTATATTTATAGATCATACTCCTTCATCTGATCAATCTGTTTTTGGGTTCTGTATTGCTTGCTTCTTCTTTTTTTGTGGGGGGGGGGGGCACACTGATGATACTCAGGGGTTACTCATGGCTCTACACTCAGGAATCACTACTGACAGTGCTCAGGAGACCATGTGGGATGTTGCAGACCAAATGGCTGCATGCAAGGCAAGCACCTTACCTGCTATACTATCTCATGTTGCGTCTTCACTACTTTCTGGTCATTTTGTGAGTAATCCATTCTTTGACCGCTTCTGTTTACACTGCAGACTCTATCAACAGGTGTATGGGTTAGCTTCTCACTGGATCACATGGAGCGTTAATGGGTGTCGAGGATATACTGTGTTCAAGACAACTCTCCCTGAAAACTCTTTATGCTTTGACTTTCTATTCCACGCAGTGGCGGCCTCTGAGAAATATCCCAGTTGCTCAGTTTAAATGTTACCTTTGACTTTTCTTTATGCTATATCTGTTTATTAGCAAATAATGATGCCTCTTGTTTCAAAATATGTGAAGGACCTTTATCACATCTGTTACCTTGGTCTTCTTAGATTTGATTTATTAGATTATTCCCCGCAGTGGTTTTTCTTGCTTCCACCCTTTCTTCCTTCAACTCTTACTTTTATTTTATTTTATTATTTATTTATTTTTAATAATGTAGGTATACTGCTATTTATTCAGCCATTGATTAAGCTGATTGGATTGGGCATGAACTCCACATTACACAGTGGTAGGGCATTTTCCTTGCATGCAGCCGGCCTGGCCAAACCAGGTTCGATTCCTCGGCCCCTCTTGGAGAGCCCAGCAAGCTACTGAGAGTATCTTGCCCAAATGGCAAAGCCTGGCAAGCTACCTGTGACGTATTCAATATGCCAAACACAGTAACAACCACTTGAAGTACAGTAACAGAAACTGTCCTGAACTCTAAGTTTATTTTATTATTTTATTATTTTTTCCTCCCTCCCCCCCTTTTTTTTTGATTCACCGTGAGATACAGTTACAAAGCTTTCATGTTTGAGCTTCAGTCATACAGTCATCAAACACCCATCCCTTCACCACCCCAGTGCACATTTTCCACCACCAGAATCCCCAGTATTCCCCCCACTCCTACCCCCATTCCAATCCTTTTCCTACCTGTGTGGCAGACAATTTCCCCCATACTCTCTCTCTACTTTGGTTGTATTCAATATTTTGACACCAGTCTCACCAACACTCAAACCTGTCGAAAAGGCAATGCTAGATGATTTGTTTTGTATTGCTTGTTATGGATAATATAATGCCCAGGAAATTCTGTGTCGTTCTCTTCCAGGAGCTTTACTTTATAGTCTCTGGGTCTTGGCCATTGATGAGATTACATTGTGCTGGGGGAAGTTTGTGGGTGTGACTGCCAAGCATCTGGAAAACTAGGAACAAGGGGGGAGGAGGCCCAGTTCTGATCTAAATGGGCTTGGAGACCTCAGTCATGGGTTTTCGCATACCTGGGTTTTCCTGCTGTTCCGTTCTCTGATGAGGTTCATCCCATCTTGGGTGAGGCTCGTCCCCTCTTGGGTGAGGATTGTCCGAGCATGTGGAGAGTGGCCTTGGGCATGGCAGTGGTTGGGCTCTGGAGGTTTTCAACGGCCAGGGTTCTGCTTGGGCAGGGAGGGAAACTCAACCCATCGCCCTTCTAGGTGCACTGGTAAAGACAGCCCGGAGAGGGGTCAGGGCATTCTGTGGTGCTCTCTTCCAGGAGCTTTAGTTATAGTCTCTGGGTCTTGGCCATTGTTGAGATTATGGTGATGGGGGCAGTTTGTGGGTATAACTGCCAAGCTACATGGAAACTGGGACCTGGGGGAAGGAGACCCAGTCCTGATCCAAGCGAGCCTGGAGCTCTCAGTCATGGGTTTCCGCCTACCTCTGTGCTACAGGCCCTATCTGCATCTTTTGATCTCTTGAGAGTGTGAGATTTGATCTCTTTTGAAATAAGGCCAATAAATGAGCTTATATAACTGAGCCGGAGGTGGTTTGTGGGTGTATCTCCACATACCTAACTTTTGGCTGTTTAATTTCTTGGTAAACTTGGCCCCAAGCTGTTGGGGTCTGGCCAGAGTCACAGCAGCAATTTTGGGGTATCTGGAAGTCTGAAGGCACCGTCAGGTTGCTGATGCACTTGCCCCACAGGTACAGATTTACCTGCTGGCGGCACCATACCCCCTGTTTTTGTTTTTTTGAGACATACCTGGTTACTCCCAGCACAGTGCTTGGGACCACTCCTGAATGTGCTTGGGAATCAAACCTGGGTCTCCTATATGCAAAATATGCACTCAGCCCTTTTAATCATTCCTGGCCCCATTATACATTTATTTTCATTTTATTTTGTTTGTGTTGGGGGACCCCCGCGCCTGGCTGTCCTCGCCAGGGTCCCTTGGAGGGGGGCGGGTCGAGTTTCCCTCCCCGCCCCGAGCATAGCTCCAGCAGCTGAAGACCTCCAGAACCAGCCACAACCATGCTGAGACCACTCTCCACACGCATGAAGGTACCAGCAGAGGAACAAAGGCATGCGGGTCCCAGGGCTGAGATCTCCAAGCCTGCTCGGATCGGGGCTGAGCATCCTCCAACCAGATCCTCCATCTTCCAGTAGACAGGGATCACACCCACTAACTTGCCCCCTGGTGCCATGTAATCCTATCAAAGGCCAAGACCCAGAGACTGTTTTAACCCAGCTCCCGGCCGCGCGACATATTATTTCATTCTTACTTTGGACAACCTGTCAGGCTACCGAATGTAACCTGCCCACATGGCAGAGTCTGGCAAACTCCTCGTGGCGTACCCAATATGCCAAATACCAGTAACAATTATGGGTCTCATTCTCCTAACCCTGAAAGAGCCTTGAATATGGCACTTTAAATCTCAGGGCTAGGATGAAGGAGACGTTACTGGGGCCTGCTCGAGGCAATTGACGAACAACAGGATGATCGTGATTGTGATCGTGTGTTGGGGGATGTTGGGCCACACTCAGCATTGCTCAGGTCTTACTCCTAGCTCTGTGCTCAGAGTTCACTCCTAGTGATGTTATCTTGTCCAGGGCCTTGAAGTGGGGTCAGCTGTGTGCAGAGCAAGTGCCTTAATCCTTGTGCTATCTCTCTGACCCTGACCATTCTCACCAGAGAAGGTAGAACGACACTCTTGAAATACAAGTTGTATATGTTTCTCTAATTCAAAAACCTTCCTACTTTTGACTCTCCTCCTTTTAAAGATCTCTGCTAGCAATGCATATTTTCTTGTGAATTAGAGACCCACACCCCCTTCCCCAGGAGGTAGAATTTATGCCGGGATGAATGGTTTAGTAAATGGACACAGGCTTGGTTTAGGCACCTACTTACTTCTGTGGCCTGTGACAGTAATAGCCTGTCGAGTGGCCACGCTGTCCTCTTGTTCCTCTCCTTACAGCACCCCATCTCGCACTGGCTTTCGCCATTGTCTGCTACTGCTGCCCTGGCGCCCTCTTTCCTTCTAAGTTACAGATTGCGTGCCTGCTCTTTGGGGAAAAAATTTTTTCCCCCAATAGTGTAACAGTGTGGTTTTATTGTGCAATACTGTGACCCCAGGCCTACCCATGGAGTGTCAGGACCCTCCCTCCCTGTCTTTATCTTGAGGTTTCTTCCACACCACCATGCCCTCCAATCACAGTTTTCTTGACTGTCCCTTGTGTCAGGGCTGTTTCCATTGAGGATTATCTAATCCCTTACTTTATTTCTTCATACTCCACAAAAAAGTGAGATCATCTGGGCTTTATCTTTTTCTTTCTGACTCACTTCATATGACTTTCTCCAATTCCATCCAATTGCAGCAAACAAACACCAAGTTTTTATCTTTTTCATAGATGAGTAATATTCCACTTATATGTCACTGTATCACTGTCATCCCATTGTTCATTGATTTGCTTGAGCGGGCACCAATAACATCTCCATTAGTTCCAGTCCTGAGATTTTAGCAGCCTCTCCTTACTCGTCCTTCTCAACGGTGCCTTATTGAAGGCTCTTTCAGGGTCAGCGGAATGAGACTTGTTATTGTTACTGTTTTTGGCATATCGAATACACCACAGGGAACTTGCCAGGCTCTGTCATGTGGGCAGGATACTCTTGGTAGCTTGCTGGGCTCTCCAAGAGGGACGGAATTTATATTTATAGATCACAATTGCTTTATCTGATCAGTCTGTTTTCAGGCTCTGGGTTGTTTGCTTCTTCTCTTATTTTTTTTTGGGGGGGGGCGACAGACTAATGATACTCAGGGGTTTACTTATGGCACTACACTCAGGAAATCTTTACTGAAAGTTCTCAGGGGACCATGTGGGATGCTGTAAATCAAACCCACGTCAGCTGCATGCAAGGCAAGCACCTTACCTGCTGTGACTTCATATGACTTTCTCCAATTCCATCCAAGTTGCAGCAACTCCAAGGTTTCATCTTTTTTCAGAGCTGAGTAATATTCCACTTATATTTCACTGTATCACTGTTATCCCATTGTTCATCAATTTGCTCGAGCGTGCACCAATAATGTCTGTACTACCTGCTGTACTACATCCTGTTCTTCACTACTTCCTGGTCATTTTGTGAGTGATCCATTCTTTAACCACTTTTGTTACAATTGCAGACCCTTCCCTCTAGTTACTATTTGAACAATAGCAAAAGTTATTGGAACATTAACTTGATAATTTTATTGATTTTATTTTTGTTTTTGGCAACACCCAGCAGTGTTCAGGGATTATTCCTGACTCTACACCCAGGGATTACTCCTGGCAGGCTCACAGGGACCATATAGAGTGTCAGGGATTGAACCTAGATCGGCTGCATGCAAGGCAAATGCTCTACCCACTATACAATTGCTGGCCTCTGATTACAAACTTGTAACATTGAGAAGGAAAAATTTTGACTCAAAGGACAAGCATGGGATTAAATGGGATTTTTTTTTCTTTTTGGGTCACACCCAGCTATGCTCAGGGGTTACTCCTGGCTCTGCATTCAGGAATCACTTCTGATGGTGCTTGGAGGACCATATGGGATGCTGGGGATTGAACCCGGGTTGTCTGTGTACAAGGCAAATGCTCTACCCTCTGTACTATTGCTCTGGCCTCAGTGAATGGGATTTTTAATTGATGGAGTGCATGTTCTCCAAAGGAAATGTCTTTTCTCAATCATGTTGAGAGTAGTGAATCTTTTTTTTATTTATTTATTTTTTTTTACAGTTGTAGATTTACAATTTTTTGTGCTTGGGTTTCGATTATACAATGATCAGATACCCATCCCTCCACCAGTGCCCATTTTCCACCACCATGGATAATATCCCCCCACCCCTATCCCCCCATCCCCCCCTGTCTCTGTGGCAGGGCAATCCCCTGTGTTGAGAGTAGTGAATCTTAAGAGGTGACCTTGAAACTAGAACAAAGCTAGACAGAATTCTAGCCTGAGAGTTAGTAATTATGGGGCCTGGGCTTGAGATCTAGTTTCACCACTGACAAGCTCTCTGACTGAATACATTACTGAAATTTGACATTTTGATATTTCTCACCCATGAAATTCTCATATTAATACTCACTTCATAGGATATTGTAAAGTTAAATAATTTAAAATAATACATTAGAAATTTTTAGCATGGTGATACTGAATTTAATAAGCATGTAAGCAACACTGTGTATTATTGTTGTTGGGTTCAGATTGTTCTTCAACCATCTTCTCTTTGAGAGAACAAACACCTAGAAGAATGAACTGTTAAAGTGGTTTATGTGAGGTATGAGGTGGGGCAAAATCTCCCCCGCCACACACCCAGTTATGTTTGCTCTCTAATCTATATTTTAAGTGCTCTTGAATTCTAATAGAGAAGGGATTGTGTATATGGCGGGAAGGGGGCATATTTTATATATATCAATCTCATAACTCCTGATCCATGTAGACAGGGTACTTTAGGTTTTCGAGAGAACATTGTTTTATTTATTTATTTATTTTTGCTTTTTAGGTCACATGCAGCGATGCTCAGGGGTTATTCCTGGCTCTGCATTCAGGAATTACTCCTGGCGGTGCTTGGGGGACCATATGGGATGCTGGGGATCGAACCTAGGTCAGCCATGTGCAAGGCAAACGCCCTACCCACTGTGCTATCGCTCCAGCCCGGGAAAACGTTGTTTTATATCCTGTCACTGTCACTGTCCTCCCGTTGTTCATTGATTTGCTCGAGCGGGCCCAGTAATGTCTCCATTGGAGACTTTGTTGTTAATATGTTTGGCATATCGAATACATCACGTGTAGCTTGCCAGGCTCTGCCGTGCGGGCGAGATACTCTCGGTAGCTTGCTAGGCTTTCTGAGAGGGGCAGAGGGATCGAACTCGGGTCGGCCATGTTGGCTGCGTGCAAGGCAAATGCCCTACCGTTGTGCTATCGCTCCAGCCTGAGAAAACGTTGTTTTATATCCTATAAATCCTAAATGCTAAGAGACATCTAAACTGCTCAAATGCTAAAACCTGCTGAATTCTCTATTGGCTATTAAATGGACAGGTCTTACATATTTATGGCTAACTTAAGAGTTATGTGAATATAGCAATACAGTGTAACATTTGAAAACTGACTATTCAACTATCTAATTATTAACACTACTATATGTTTTCTTTGTAGATAACAGACAATAGGCAGATTGGGCGATAGTTGCCAATGTCGTGGATGTCTCCTTTCTTGTATAGTAGTACAGTCCTGCTGGTTTTCCATTGGGATGGAACCTTGCATTCAGACAGGTAGCGTGTGAAGAGTCGAGCCAATGTATTGATGAGTACTGATGGTAAGTTCTTCAGGTGTTCAGGTCTGATCTTGTCTGGGCCAGGTGCCCTTTGTTTCTTTACCAACAAGATGGCATGTTGGATTTCGGAAGGGAGAACAATGGGAACGACATATCCATCATGTGGTATGTGGTATGTGGGCAAGTGGATGTGGCTATTAAAGAGATCTGAGTAGAAGTCATGAATAATCTTCTCCATTGTCCTTCTGGAAGATGTGATAGATCCATCATGATGTCGGAGGGCAGTCATCTTGGTTTTGTAGTTGGTGAAGGACAGGCGGGCATTACGAATGTTTTTCCCAGCTTCTGCTGCATCTACCAGTACTGCTGCTCTCCTGTTTTTGAGGTCATCTACAAACTATTCACTCGAGTCATCCTGAATAGGATTAGCAGAACACTAGATGAAGGACAACCATGTGAACAAGCTGGATTCCGAAAAGGATTCAGTACCATTGACCATATCCACACAATAACCAAGCTCATTGAGGTATCTCGGGAGTTCAAGATGCTGCTCTGTCTAACGTTCATTGATTTAAAGAAGGCCTTTGATTCTGTTGAGATGGAAGCGGTCATGGAAGCCCTAGCCAATCAGGGCGTACAAACTCAATACATCAAGATCCTTCGTGAGCTCTATTGCGGATTCACTACCAAGATCTCACCATTCTACAAAGAAGTAATCATCCATATCAAGAGAGGGGTTTGGCAGGGTGATACCATTCCACCAAAACTCTTCAGTGCCACCCTCGAGAACATCATGTGACGACTGGAATGGGAAGGAATGGGAGTGAAGATAGATGGTCGGCAACTACACCACCTCCGCTTTGCTGATGACATTGTTTTAATAACACCAAACATCAGCCAAGCGGCACAAATGCTGGCCGACTTTGACCGTGAGTGTGGAAAGGTAGGACTACAGCTGAATCTTACGAAGACAATGTTTATGAGAAACAGCCTTGTTCCTGACGCTCCATTCACTCTCAACGGAACCACCATCTCCGAATGCAACAGCTATATATACCTAGGTCGAGAAATCAACATGATGAATGACCTGGCACCTGAGTTGCGCAGGAGGAAGAGAGCGGCTTGGAATGCCTTCAAGAGCATTGAAGAAATAACTAAAAGGACAAAGAACCTCCAGCTACAAGCACATCTCTTTGATTCCACTATTCTTCCTGCATTAACATATGCCTCAGAGACCTGGACCCTACAAAAACAGGATGAGAATGCTATTCGGGCCTCTCAAAGAGGAATCGAAAGAACTATGCTTGGAATATCACGATTCACTCAAATGAGAGATAGAATCCGGAGTTCTGATCTTCGTCAACGCTCAAGAATCAGGGACGGTGTCTCATTTGCCAAGACATCAAAAATCAGATGGGCTGGACACATAATGAGGTTTACAGACAACCGCTGGACTAGAGCCATTACTGATTGGATTCCACGGGACATCAAAAGATCACATGGACGCCCACCTATAAGATGGTCAGACTTCTTCGTCAAGACCCTAAATGATCAGTTTGAGGCTCTGCATGTTCCTAGAACGAACAGATACCATTGGGCTACGCTAGCACGCAACCTGGATGAATGGAGACGTTACTGGCACCCGCTCGAATAAATCGATGAATAACGGGGATTAAGTGATAAACATATCACTTAAGTGATTAAGTGATATGTTTTCTTTATTTATTTTGTTTTGAGTTCACATCTAGCGGAGCTTAGGGCTTATTCTTGGCTTTGCACTCAGGAATCTCTTCTGGCAGGCTCGGGGAACCATAGGGTATTCTGGGGCTTGAACCCCTGTCGGCCATGTGCAAACCCTCCTACTATAGTGTAGCCCTCCCCACCTCCTGAACACTACTATGTGTGTTTTTAAAAAATCAATTCCATGCCTATAGTGAGAAGAAACTCTATAGTAAAGCTACGATCAATGAGAACAAGCAAGTTGGATTTAGCAGTTATTTCCGGTATGATAAAGCATGATTTCCACTGTATAAATGAGGATACTTCACTTCCAGTGCACTCTGAATAATTTAGTGGGTCAGACTTTGGCGAGGCTGTCCAAGTTCATTACCCACAGCATCAAGTCTGCTGTGCAGATGACTTGCTTTCTCTTCAGGGAAAATGAGTTCATTATAAAAGAACAGTATGTGTCATGCAGCTTCCGAGAATCTCAAATGTTTGGCTTAGGACTTCATATAATGATAATTAACACAAATATTTTTAAGTGAAGCTTCCTCTGGGGAAGCTTTCCCTGAAAATAGTTACAAGGCAACATGAATTCAGATTCTTTTGACTGTAACAGAAATAGACTCTGGCTAACTTCAGCCCAAAAGGAAATGCGTTGCATGGATAAAGAGTTATTTCATTCATCCAAGAAATTGTTGCCCGGCCAAATCTTGGGAAAGATAGGAAAAAAAGGTTTTAATAGCCAGAGTTTGTGGAATTCTGTTACCCAATATACTTCGCTCCAGCAAAATCTAGCTTCAGTTTTAAAATGACAAAATTCTCAGAGAGTTGGGATGTGGCTGGCTTTATCCATTGCTGCTTTGCCTTTGGATGGACCGACCCGCTATAATGAGGCGCATGCCTTCTAGTCTAGTCTAGATTCTGCATCTGGGAGCTCAGTGCACCTGACCTCTGTACGTGGGGAGGGGGACAGGCAGCTACCCTGGGGGTCTTACCAGAGGGTTTTATCTTTGAGATTCTTTCCACTCTTCCCTTTAAAAACCTCAACGAAGGAGCTGGGAGTATGATTCAGGGAGAGTGTCTGCCTTCCCTGGGCGAAGCCTCAGGTCTGATCTTCAGCACTGTCAAGAAAAGAAAGACCTTGGAAATATTTTGTCCTGATTTTTGTCCAGGGAAGTTAAATGAGTTTCTTTCCCTATCCCTGGATACTTGATCAGTGCTTTTCTAGAAATTGTGTTGGTGTTAGAAATTCTGCTTGGTTCAGTTATAGCAGTCTTAGGGGATATTCTTTTTGTGACATCCATTCTTCATCGTTTTTAGATTATATTTCTTTTTATTTTAATTGCTGTTTTTGTAATGGAGTGATAGTACAGCAGTAGGGTGTCTGCCTTGGGCGCAGCTAACATGGCCGACCCGAGTTCGATTCCTCTTGGAGAGCCCGGCAAGCTACCGAGAGTATCTCACCCGCGCGGTAGAGCCTGGCAAGCTACCCGTGATGTATTCAATATGCCAAACACAATAACAACAAAAGTCTCCAATGGAGATGTAACTGGGCCCACTCAAGCAAATCGATGAAGAATGGGAGGACAGTGACAGTGACAGTTTTTGCAATATATATAAAATAAATATAACTAATTTTTCTATTGATTGTCATCTGATTATTACAGATGTCATCTCATTATAACAGATTATTACATCTGATTATTGCTTTTGAATGAAGGCAGTCAGAACTTCCTATGTTCATAGCAGCATTATTCACAATAACCCTAACCTAGCATAAGCCAAAAGCTCATCAGTAGATGGCTAGATAAAGAAGAGGTAGTACATATACTCAGTGGAATAGTGCTTTATTATTAAAAGAGATGAATTTGGGACAAGTAAAGAAGTGAAAGGAATTACTGAACAGCATCTCTCTTATGTGAAATATAAATAGCTAAAGCAAAGGAACAGGCAGAAAACAATACTGCTAAGTGCTAGACCCAATGAAAACAGTAATAGCTGAAGGGGAGGGAGCAGCAGGAATGAAGAGGTGTCCTTTTACTGGTGGAATTGCCCTGGGACTTTGGTGTTGGGAGCAGTAGCAAGTGTATAGACAGAGAAATGCACACAGCAAACCAATAATTAACTCAATGAATTACATAAAGTTAAGCAAGTAGTTAAGACAAGTTGAATCAAAGAGAAAGAATATGGCCCACTGCACAGATATCTGAATGATGATGGCCCTTATAGGACTGTCTGTCAATGACCTTGCTTCACAGTAGACTGGGCCACACCTGGGGTGCTCAGGGACTACTCTGAGCTCTGAACTCAGGTCACTCCTGGCGGGCTTATAGACATATATTTTAAAATTTATTATTTATTTTTCAAATTGAATCACCATGAGAAACAGTTATGAAATTTTCTCTTTTTTCCCTTTTTTTCCCCTTCATTTTTGCTTTTTGGGCCATACCTGGTGATACACAGGGGTTGCTCCTGGATCATGCATTCAGGAATTACTCCTGGTGGTGCTCAAGGGACGATATGGGATGCTGGGAATCTAACCCATGTTGGCCGCGTGCAAGGCAAACACTCTACCTGCTGTACTATTGCTCCAGCCCCAAGATACAGTTACAAAGTTTCCATGAGTGAGTTTCAGTCATACAATGATGGAACAGAGACATATATTTTTTAATTGAAATTTTTTGTTTTGTTTTGGGGCCATGCCAGGTAGTGCTCAGGAATATTCCCAGCTCAGTGCTTGTAGAACCATGTGGTGCCAGGGCTCAAACCCAGGGCTTCAGCATATGAAGCAGGTGCTCCAGCCCTTAGAGTTGTCTTCCCAGCTCGGTGAATTGTCATTAATGGGTCATGCTAGCTGTGTCATTCCACCTTTAGTTTCCTTCCATTCTCTCCTCTCTTCTACCTACTCCATACTTTTTTTTTGTGACCCCCTGCCCCAGCTCCTCCTTCTTGTGGCTCCTGACTCATTTCTTATCTGGGGAAAGCTTAACATTTAGTAAGAACACCTAGGATATAAATTCTTGGCATCCTGGATCCTATAAAAAATCTCTTCTATATTTATTCATCCCGAGTTCGATTCCTTCGTCCCCCTCAGAGAGCCCGGCAAGCTACCGAGGGTATCTCGCCCGCATGGCAGAGCCTGGCAAGCTACCCGTGACGTATTCGATATGACAAACACAGTAACAACAAAGTCTCGAATGGAGAGGTTACTGGGCCCGCTCGAGCAAATCAATGAACAACGGGAGGACAGTGACAGTGATTTATTCATACCTGAATAATTGGCTGAATTTAAAATGATGTTTAGAATATTGCTACACTTCTTACTCTTTAGATTAATTAATTGTGGTGATTCTAGGGATCAAACTCAAGGCCTCATGCTTCCCAGGCAGGTGCTGTGCCCCTGGGCCTCACCCACAGCCCTTTTCAGTCTTCTTGATTTTGTACTGCTGTTGGGAAATCTTGAAGCCATCTAATTCCTGGTTTATGAGAAGTTTGTTTGTATGTGACCTGTTTTTTTTCCTCTCTCAGAAGTATGTAGTATCTGTTTGTTCTCAGAGTTCTAAAATTTCCTAAGAATATGCCTCAATAATTGGTTTGTAATACAAAGCATATTTAAAATTTAATTTTGCTATGACTCTCAATATGTAAACTTAAATCTATTCTCCCCCCCCCCGGCTTGAATTATTCATTGATTTTCATTTCTCTGTTCTCTCTGCAATTCTGTTCTGATTGTGTATTTTGGTTACAGGATGATTACCCATGTTTTTTTATTTTTTGGTCACACCCAGCAATGCTCAGGGGTTACTCCTGGGTTTGCACTCAGGAATTACTCCTGGCAGTGCTCAGGGGACCATATGGGATGCCGGAGATAGAACCTGGGTAGGCTGCATGCAAGGCAAACGCCCTACCTGCTGTGCTATCGCTCCGGCCCCTGATTACCCATGTTTTAACTTCTTATTTTATTTGTTTCTGTAATGTACCCCCCTTTTTTAAATAACCTCTTATTCTTGCTTCACACATGTGATGACTTCATTTATCTTCTCCAGATATTGGTATTTTTTATTTTATTTTTTTAAATTATTGAATCACCATGAGATACAGTTGCACAGCTTTCATGTTTGAGTTTTGGTCATACAGTGATCCAATACCCATCCCTTCACCAGTGCACATTTTCCACCACCAAAATCCCCAGTATCCCCCTCCATTCCAACCCTTCCCCTGCCTTTGTGGCAGACAATTTCCACAATACTCTCTCTGCTTTATTTTAATATTTCAACACCAGTCTCACCATTATTATTTGGAATTTTTCCACCACCACTCAAACCTGCTGAAAAGGCAATGCTAGACAATTTGTTTTGTATTGCTTATTATGAATAGCATATAATACCATATGACTCCTGGAATTCTAAAATTTTAATAATTAGGATCTGGAGATATCTTTGCAGTGAGCTGCTCAGTTCTGAGACTCGTGTCTCTGGATCATGGCCTGGTGTTTGCCACTACCACTCCTGCATACCTGGACTTTCCATTAAGTTCTGGAAGATGGCAGCTGCCAGGATTCCTAGGGGGCAGGCGGAAGGACAGCACCTGCTCCCGTCTAGAGTAGACCAGTGAGAATGGCCTATTGCAAAGTCTGGAAGCATCCCTGCAGTGAGCGGCTCAATTCCGACACTAGTTTGTGTGTCTCTTTTTCATGTTTTTTTTGTTATTGTTGTTGTTGTTCATTACACAGTATATATTGCCTATGAATTGCTTTGTTGTTGTTATTCTTGATCATGAATATTATAATCCTCCCTAACTGTGAGATTTGATGCTTTGTTCATATTAAAGATTTAGGAGCAGCAAGGCTAATGGAAAGGACTGGACTTCAGTGGGTAGGGCCTTTGCCTTGCATGGCTGACATGGGTTTGATCCCTGGCACCCCCTTGGTCCCTTGAGACCACTAGCATTGATCCGTGAACACAGAGCCAGGAGTAAGCCCTGAGCACAGCTGGGTATGGTACACAAACAACAATAACAGTAACAAAAAAGTCTGGTGGAAGGGGTCAGGAACATGGTTCTCATGATTACACACAAGTTTATTAGGTTGTATGATGCTCTAAATTCCATTTCTAGCACCCTAAACACCCCCTCTCACCACTGTGGTATGTTGGCCCTCATGGTCCCCAGGTACTCTTTGGCTGGCCTGTCAAAGATCAATTTCTTATAGTAATATTGGTTCAACTCTGGGGGTTGCGAGCAAGCTCAGTGACTGAAGCATCTGCCTTGCAGGCATGAGGCTGCAGGGCTCTCCTGGGCGCCTCCCACGTGTGCTGAGGATGTTCCCAGAAACTGTGGGTGGTGCCTGGCAGCTCTGCTGTCTGTAATACCTGGCACGGCAGATGGCTTCTTGCTGTACCACAGTGGCATGTGAGAGCACCACAGCTACAAAGAAGTACCCCTGGTGACTGCCACACCCAAAGATGTGTGAGCACCCACAATGCTAAAGAGTGAGTGACCCCTGATGAGCACGGAGCAAGCATGAGATGAAAGGAGCGTATGGGTGCGAGCACCACCCTGATGGGTGGTCCCAGACGGACACCATAGCCAAGGGGGTCTGTGACCCATGGACAGCCACTGAGGTGGCCTCCAGAGAGGGACAGGAAGGGGAATTAAGTACATCAGTACAAGTATGTTTTTTTTTACTGAAGTGAAATTAGATGAGTGAAAACTTCTGAGCCTCTGTATGTAGGATTTGTTATTTTTTTTTGTTTTATTTTGTTTTGTTGGGCCACACCCAGCAGTGCTCTGGGGTTACTCCTGGCTCTACACTCAGTAATTACTCCTGGTGGTGATTAGGGGACCATATAGGATCAAACCCAGGCTGGCCTCACACCCTACCTGCTGTACTGTTGCTCTGGCCCTGGATTTGTTCTTCTCGAATGTCACACAATAATGAGTAGACCATTCATTGACGAACTCCTGATATTAATATTGGGGAGCCAGGTTTGGGACCTCTGGCAGTTTTCAGAGGTCACTCCTAGCAGTTTTTAGGGTGCCATGTGGTATTAGAGATCAAATTAGGGTTGAGCTCATGCCAGGCACCTTATGCCCTGTGCACTTTCTCCAGCCATAATATTAGCAGTTTTACATCTATATTTAGTTTGTTTGTTCTTTGGGGGCCCACACTCAGTGGTGCTCGGGTTTTTTTCTTGGCTCTGTGCTCAGGGATCACTGCTGTTGGGGCTCACGAACCATATTTGGTTCTGGGGATTGAACCTAGTTAGGCTGTGTGCAAGGCAAGAGCCTTCCTCATTAGTACTGTCTCTCCAGCTGTTATTTTTGCATCCTTACTCTTTTATCAAATCCCCTAGAGAAGATGTCGAATATCCTGCCTAATCCCAGTGTTCTGGTGGGGGCCAGCGCTGATTGATTTAGCACTCCTCTCAGCTGGCATGCATCTACTCTTTGTTAGCTGGAATCCTGAATTTCAGCCATGCATATGGCTTCTTTATTCCTTTCTCTTTGGCCAGTCAGTAGAGTTGAACTAGGTCTCTCTGTATCTAAAGACATTTCTCCTATACCATGGTTTATACTCTTTTTTTTGGGGGGGGCATACGCAGCTGTATTTGGGTTACTCCTGACTCTGTGCTCAGGGATAATTCCTGGTGGGCTCAGAGAACCATATGAAGTGGTAGGGATCTAACCCAGATCAGCCACATGCAAGGCAAGTGCCCTACCTGCTATATTATTGCTTTGACCCCTGTCTATATGTTGCTATGTGTTTGTTTTGGGGACACACCTGGTGATGCATGCTGGGGAGTCAGTCCCAGGAGTGAGATTATGTGGTGCTGGGGATGAAACCCAGACTCATTATGTTTAAACCTTATATTCTGCAAAATTGTGCACTAAAAATAGGGTTTTATTTATTTATTTTAAATTTTTATTAGTGAAACACCATGAGGTACAGTTGTGGACTTACAAGTTTTTGTGCTTGAATTTCAGTTATACAATAACTGAGTACCCATCCCTTTACCAGTGCCCACTCTCCACCACCAATGATCCCAGCATCCCCCCCATCCCCCCATCCCACCCTGCCTCTGTGGCAGGGCATTCCCTTTTATTCCCTCTCTCTCCTTTTGGGTGTTGTGGTTTGCAAAAGAGGCATTGAGTGGCAATCATGTTCGGTCTATAGTCTATTTTCAGCATGTATCTCCCATCCTGGGAGGATCCTCCCAATACCCTTTACTTCGTGCTCCCTTCTCTATCTGAGTTCCCTTTTCCCCTAGCATGTGCCGGCTGGCCTCCAAGCCATGGAGTGAACCTCCTGGTACTTATCTCAGCTATTCTGAGGTGTTAGTCTCTTATTTTGTTACTTTATATTCCCCAGGTGAATGCAATCTTTCTGTGTCTGTCCCTCTCTTTCTGACTCATTTTCTTAGCATGATACTTTCCATGTAGTAGCACTTGTATATAAATTTCATGACTTCATCTTTTCTAAAGGTTATAGTACTCCATTGTGTAGATGTACCAAAGTTTCTTTAACCACTTATCTGTTCTCAGGCACTCAGGTTTTTTCCAGATTTTGGCTATTGTGAATAGTGCACCAATGAACATAGAAGTGCAGATGTCATTTCGACTGTACTTTTTTGCCTCTCTGGGATATATTCCCAGGAGTGGCATTGCTGGGTCAAATGGGAGCTCAATTTCTAATTTTTTGAGCATTGTCCATACTGTTTTCCAAAAGGGCTGAACCAGTAGGCATTCCCACCAGCAGTGAATATCCTTTCCCATTCTGTAGACTGTCTTTGTATTTTGGTCACTGTTTCTTTTGAGATGCAGAAGCTTCTTAGTTTAAGATAGTCCCATTTGTCTCTCTGTTTTCACTTGCTTGGCCAGTGGCATGTGATCTTTGAAGATACCGTTAGCTTCAATGTTGTGGAGGGTTTTGCCAACCTTGTCTTTAATGTACCTTATGGATTCCAGTCTGATGTTGAGGTCTTTAATCCATTTTGATCTTACTTTTGTACATGGTGTTAGGCAGAGATCTGAGCCCATTTTTTTTGCATGTAGCTGTCCAATTTTGCCAGCACAATTTGTTAAAGAGGGTTTTCTTTCTCCACTTCACATTTCTTGCTCCCTTATTAAAGATTAGATGATCATATGTTTGGGGGGAGATGTCAGTATATTCAACTCTGTTCCATTGGTTTGCAGCTCTGCCTTTGTTCCAGTACCATGCTGTTTTAATTATTACTGCTTTATAGTAGGTGAATGAGACCAGTTGTAGTTACTGGTGACCGTTAAAGATGACCGTTGGACTAGAGCTGTTACTGATTGGATTCCACGGGATGTCAAAAGACCGCGTGGCCGCCCACCTACCAGATGGTCAGACTTCTTCGTCAAGATCATGAACGATCGGTTTGAGGCCCTTCATGTTCCCGGAGCGAACAGATGCCATTGGGCTACACTAGCACGCGACAGGGACAAATGGAGACGTTACTGGCGCCCGCTCGAGCAAATCGACGACTAACGGGAAGTTAAGTGATTTAAGTGATTTATAGTAGAGTTTGAAATTAGGGAGGTTGATTCCTCCCATTTTCTTTTTCCCAAGAATTGCTTTAGCTATTTTGGGGGCTTATATTCCATATGAATTTCAGGAGTGTTTGCTCCATTTATTTGAAGAATGTCATGGGTATCGTTATAGGGATCACATTGAATTTGTACAATGCTTTGGGGAGTATTGCCATTTTGACAATGTTAATTCTCCCGATCCATGAGCAGGGGATATCTTTCCATTTTCTCGTGTCCTCTTTTATTTCCTGAAGTAGTGTTTTGTAGTTTTCTTCGTACAGGTCTTTTACTTCCTTAGTTAAGCTGATGCCTAGGTACTTGATTTTCTGGGGCACAGTTGTAAATGGGATTGTTTTTTCATGACTATTTCTTCTCTCACTATTTGCATATAGGAAAGCCATGGACTTTTGGGTATTTATTTTATAGCCTGCAACTTTACTATACAAGTCTATTGTTTATAGGAGTTTTTTGGTAGAGGTTTTAGTGTTTTTTAAGTACAGTATCATATCATCTGCGAATAGTGAGAGCTTGATTTCTTCTTTTCCTACCTGAATGCTGTAATATCTTTTTCTTGCCTAATCGCTATTGCAAGTACTTCCAGTACTATATTGAACAGCAGTGGAGAGAGTGGGCATCCTGTCTTGTCCCAGATCTTAGAAGGAAGGCTCTCAGTTTTTCCCCATTGAGGATGATGCTTGCTGTAGGCTTGTAGTAGATGGCTTTAACTATGTTGAGGAAAGTCCCCTATATACCCATTTTGGCCAGGATTTTTATCATAAATGGATGCTGGATATTTTATTTTTTTTTAGGAGTACTGCTATTTATTCAGCCACTGATTAGCTGATTGAATTGGGCATGAACTCCACCTTACTTTTCTTTTTTTAAAATAGTTTTATTTATTTATTTATTTATTTTTCGTCTTATATTTATTTACTGAATCACTGTGAGAAAAGTTACTAAGCTTTCAGGTTTAAGTCTAGGTCATACAATGATCAAACACCTTTCCCTTCACCAGTACTCACATTTCACCACCTAGAACCCCAATATACCCCTCTCCCACCCCACCCAATGCCTGTGAGGCAGATGATTTCTACTTAACTCTTCTCTACATTGATTGTATTCATCATTTCTATAAAAGATACACCATTATTGTTTAGAATTCCCCCCCCCCCCCAACAATCAGAATTGCTGAAAAGGCATTGTGAAATACTTTGTTCTCTATAGCTGGTTATGAGAATCATATAATGTTGCGTGGCCGCTATTGTGGCCATGCAATTTTGAATTTCTGCAAAGAGCCAGATAATTTAGAGATTGGTTTCTGTGAGTCTGTTGTGATGGCTGTGCCGGAGAGCCGCTTATGGGGAGTAACTCAGGACCTTGGTAGGGCGTGAAGGACGAGCCGGTACCGCCCCCCTACCCATGAGACTGTAGTTGCCCCATCACCGCCAGCTCATACCTAGCTTTTCTATAATCTCTGAGGCGACGACCACTTTGCTGCCGGGGTGGGGGGTGGGGGAGAGAAAAGGCAGAAGGGAGCAACACCCTTTCCCTCCCAGGGAGGCTTGGTGCCATAGTTTAATGCATGGTCCATTCACTTTTCTGCTGCAAGCTGCCAGCCTCTGGATTAAGTCCTTTTGCCTCTGGAGCCATGGCCGTGCTGGAGAGCCGCTCGTGGGGGGCAACTTGTGACCTTGGTAGGGCATGAAGGATGAGCTGGTACCGCTCCCCTTCCCATGAGACTGCAGTTTCCCTGTCTCCGCCGGCTCATACGTGGTTTTCCAATAAGCTCTGATGAGGTGTCCACCTTGCTGCCAGTAGAGAGAAAGGCGGAAGGGAGCAACACCCTTTCCCTCCCGGGGAGGCATGGCACCGTAGTTTAATGTGTGGTCCATTCATTTTTCTGCCGCAAGCTGCTGGGCTCTGGATTAAGTCCTTTTGCCTCTGGAGCCATGGCCATGCCAAGAGCTGCTCATGGGGGAAACTTGTGGCCTCAGTAGGGCACGAAGGACGAGTCGGTACTGTCCCCTTTTCTATGAGACTGCAGTTGCCCCATCATTGCCGGCTCATACCTGGCTTTCCAGTAAGCTCTGAGGTGGCCACCTCCTTGCTGCCTGTGGGAGAAAGGCAGAAGGAAGCAACACCCTTTCCCTCCGGGGAGGCATGGTGCCGTAGTTTAACACATGGTGCATTCACTTTTCTGCTGCAAGCTGCCGGGCTCTGGATTAAGTCCTTTTGCCTTTGGAGCCATGGCTGTGTATGTGGTCCAGATGCATTTCTGTCAAAAGCCGCTGGGTTTCGAGATTTGCTTCTGAGTTCCTGGGATCATGGCCATTAATCAGCTTGATCAGGAGCCAGAGAGGCCATTTGTAGGTGGTGACTCGAGGTCTCGCTGGGATGGGGAGGAAAGGGCCGTTTCCACCCCCATCTGGTGAGGCCCCACGTTTCTCATCACTGCAGGCCCAAACCTGACTGTCCTGTGGCCTCTGGAGGATGACGGTCACCAGGCCGCCAAGGAGAACAGGCCAAGGCACGAAACCTATTCCCACCTGGAGTGGCCCAGGCCCAGTAACCTACTGCAGGAACAGGATGCATTTCTGCCAAAAGCTTTTGGGTTCCAAGATTTGTTTCTGAGCCTCTGGGATCATGGCTGTTAAGTAGTTCGATCAGGAACCAGAGAGGCCATGCCTCCAATTATATAGCTGAGCCAGAGGTGGTTTGTGGGTATGTCTCCCATATACCTAACTTTTGGCCGTTTACTTTCTTGGTAAACTTTGCCCCAAGTTTTTGGGGTCTGGCCAAAAGGCACAGCAGCAATTTTGGGGTATCTGAAAGCCTGACGGTGCCATCAGGCTGCTGATGCACTCGTTTCACAGGTACAGATTACCTGCTGGTGGCACCATACCCCCTGGGTGCTGGATCTTGTCAAATGCTTTCTCTGCATCTATTGATATGATCATATGATTTTTATCTTTTCTTTTGTTGATATGATGAATTATGTTGATTGATCTCTGAATGTTAAACCATTTTTGCATCCCCGGGATGAATCCCACTTGGTCGTGGTGTATGATCATTTTGATGAGTTGTTGAATTCTATTTGCTAGTATTTTGTTGAGAATCTTTGCATCCGTGTTCATCAGGGATATCGGCCTGTAGTTTTCTTTTCTTGTGGTGTCTTTGTTTCCTTTTGATATTAGAGAGATATGGGCTTCAGAGAAACTGTTTGGGAGAGTTTCTATTTCTTCAATTTCCTGGAAAAGCTTGAGAAGAAACAGAAACTCTCCCAAACAGTTTCTCTGAAGCCCCTCGTGGTGGGGATTTGGTTGTTTCTTCATGTTGGTGTGGATGTATGGAGACTGAGATGTTGCACAAGATTGCTGGGTATGGATAAACTACCTACAGCCACTTGAGCAACGGGCGGCCAAAAATTAGCCCACGCCCACCTCTGAAGTGGCCACACCCACTTCTACAGAGGTCACGCCCCCTATGGGTATCTGGTGTCTGAGGGGAGTACAACCTGGGGGTGAGAGAAGACTGGGCACAGCGTTGGGGACAAACAGGAAGAAGCTCAGCGATGGTGCGTGTCCCAGGGTCCTAGAGGACTCCTGGGGTGCGTTCATGGGGAAAGCCAAGTTCCGGGTTCAAGTCAGTGACCTGGAGGTGCTGGGAGCTTCTTTGTATGTGGTTTTATTCTTTGACTTGTGCTTGCAGTATTGTGTCTCTATCCATGGCATCCATCATTCTGACTATGATATGCCTTGGAGTGTTTTTATTCGAGTTCCTTTTAGCTGGCACCCTTCTGGTTCCCTGGATCTGGATGTCTGCATTCTTCAACTCTGGGAACTTTTCAGCAATGATTTCTTTGACTTTGGCTTTTTCACTGGGATTGCCTCCCTGTCCTTCTGGTACTCCAATGATTCTAATGTTGTTCCTCTTGGCGTTGTCCCCAGGTCTCTGATTTTCCTTAGAGCTATTTTGACGTCTTTTCCCATTTTTTGTTGTTCCCTATGCAATTTCTGTTGCTCATCTCAAGCTCACTGATCCTGTCTTCAGCTATAGTCATTCTACTGTTGAGGGTGATCACTGAGTTTTTAATTTCATCTACCGAATCCTTTATTTGTGACACCTTTTTTGTAGCTCTTTTAAAATTTCTGCTCTCATTTCTTCCTGTATTTTCTCAACTATCTGTTCCACTGTTTCTTTCATTTCTTCCTTTAATTTTCTGGATGTCTCCTCCATTGATTCTTTGAGTAGTTCCTTGAACATCCTCAGCATTTCATCTTGGAATTCTTTATTGGAGAGAGCATATTTGTGGGTAACCCCTGTTGAGGATTCGGGACTCTCTTCTTCGTCCTCTCCTCGTAATGGCGATTTGCGCTGTTTCTTCATGCTGTTGTGACTGTATGGAGGTAAATCCTTGAGGTTCACTAGGAGTGTTCCCTCTTATTGTGGGAAAGATTCTGAATAAGGTCGGTCAATTGTGCTCAACCTTCTCCCCTTCTAGAATCTGTCCTTCCTCTCAGGCATTATTCTGTGGCTTATGACGGGCATCTAGTGAAGCTATGGAGGAGGTGCTCTTTTATATTTCGCTTGTACAGCTTCTTGAGTACTGGCCTTTTGTTGGAATTGGAGTAGGTCAGTGGATTATTGTTGTATTGTAGTTGAGGTGGCCAGGATTTTTTCCACAGAATTAAGTGATTAAGGCTGGGATGTGAGTTGAGAGTGCTGGGAGTGTGAAATATAACTGGGGTCACCTCAGAGAAGGCCACGCCCGCTTTTGAGGAGTCCATGCCCCCTACATGGTGGCTACGTCCCCAACCGGTCCCAGGGACATGCTGACCTAGAAACCTGCAGAGGAGGGCGGTGTGGGGCGAGGTGGGCAGGTGGAACTGCGGAACTGGGGCAGGTGTTCCCCAAAGTCTCCTCCAGCTGCCTGGCGGTGAGGGCCCGGCGCAGGGAAAGGGGCATGCCGTGGGAAAGGAACTTGCTCCCCGGCTCCCCGATGAACCTGCTGAGGAGGCAATAAGGTTTTATTTTTTGAAAACTATCTAGGTTTTATTTTTAATAAAAATAGGACCGTTATTAAAAATAAAATTTTTTTACTATTTTAATTTTATATTAATGTTCTATCAGTATTTAAAATTATTTTATCAATGTTTACTCATGATCATGATCACAATCATCCTGCCTCAAGCAGGCACCAGTAACGTCTCCTTCTTCCTAGCCCTGAGATTTTAAAAGAGCCATATTCAATGCTCTTTCAGGGCTAGGAGAATGAGACCCATCATTGTTACTGGTATTTGGCATATTGAGTATAACACAGGAAGTTTGCCAGACTCTGCCATGAGGGCAGGATACTTTCGGTAGCCTGCCAGGTTCTCCAAAGTAAAAACGAAATAATAAGATGTCTCTTCCGGAAGCTGGGTTTTATAGTCTCTGGGTCTTGGCCGTTGATGGGACCACCTGGTGCGGGTGGCCGCTGGTGGGTGTAATGCCTACCTACTGGAAGATGGGGAATCTGGGTGGAGAAGGCCCAGTTCCAATCCAAGCAGGTTTGGAGATCTCAGCCCCGGGACCCGCATCCCTGGGTTCCTCTGAATGCATGAGGCTTGTCTGGACGTGTGGAGAGTGGTCCCAGCATGGCTGTGGCTGGTTCTGGAGGTCTTCGGCTACTAAGGCTCTGCTCAGGATGGGGAGGGAAACTCAACTCGCCCCCTCCAAGGGGCCCTGGTGAGGATAGCCAGACGTGGGGCAGGATGTTTACTCATTCATAATAAATTTGCTAAATGTATAAGAAAATTAATTATAAACATATATTATATAAATCACACTATTAACTGTCAAATATAAATCATATGAAAATCATATATAGCATACATATATACGTAGTTCATGAGTAAATATTTAATATGCATCATAAAATATAACAAATTTATGTTATGATTTGTTTTATAAGTTATTAATTTAATCAATATTTTATTGCATTGTTTGTTAATTATTCCTGTTTATTAATTTTTATGGCTGGAGCGATAGCACAGCGGGTAGGGCGTTCGCCTTACACGCGGCCAACATGGCCGACCCGAGTTCGATTCCTCCGCCCCTCTCGGAGAGCCCGGCAAGCTACCGAGAGTATTCGATATGCCAGACACAGTAACAACAAAGTCTCCAATGGAGACGTTACTGGGCCCGCTCGAGCAAATCGACGATCAACGGGAGGGCCTTTACCTTTACCTTTTATTAATTTTTAATTAAAATTCGGTTTCATGCAAGGCAAACGCCCTACCCACTGTGCTATCGCTCCATTTTTAATAGTGGGAGTTGGCTTAGGAGAACGCTACTAAAATTTTGTCTCTTTGTTATCAGTAACTTCGTTATGTCATGAGGACTCTTGTTCTTTTCATTTCGAGTCAGAATCACCCCAAAACTTGTGAAAAGACTCCTGGACAACATTCACAAATACTCCCTCTGGGAAGAATCAGGGAAGGAAAGCTGCTATTCCAGCAATGTGAATTTTTACTTCTAAAAGGGCACTATCATAGTTTCATTTCTAGATCCACTGAAGGTCATAGAGATAGAAAAATTTCCTTGGGCCTGTATCCTCTCCATAACCTAATCATTCGTAAGGTTGAATCAGTGTAATTAAATTGAATCAATGCCATTAAACATTAAAATCAATTAATTTTTTATGGACTGGAGGAATAGTACAGGCTTAAGGCACCACAAATGACCCCCTAAGTACCACCAGGGGTCACTCCTGAGCACAGAGCCAGGAATGCTCCTGAGTGTGACCAACCCTCTCCTCATTGCCCCCCACCCATTAATTAAATCTTGACATTTCTTAGTATTTTTTTTAAATAGAAAAGAAAAAAATTGCTGTTGTGTTTTTTTTTTTTGTTTTTTTCTTTTTGGGTTATACCCGCACAGGGGTTACTCCTGGTTCTGCACTCAGGAATTACTCCTGGCGGTGCTCAGGCGACCATATGCGTTGCTGGGAATCAAACCTGGGTTTGGCCACGTGTGAGGCAAATGCCCTACCCGCTGTGCTATCGCTCCAGCCCCAGTTTTTGTTTTTTCGTACTGTGTTGTGGTGCCTGGATCACAGAGGGGATGTAGGGGCAGTCAGAGGGATTGAACCTGTGGTCCCCTGAGTCTGAGGTGGGCTCTCTACAGACACAACCTGCATCCTTACTGCATCCCTCTAAACAGAGTATCCGACTTGAATCAGAATAAATGAAACTCTTGAGTTTCATTTTCCTTTGTGATTCACTTTCAAAGGACGGAGACCTTTTTCAAAGGGTAGGAAGCTGAACCGGGGCCAGGAAAGCGGCTCAGCAGTCCATGCACGCCTCGCATCCTTGGCTCTGGGTTTCATCTTCTGCACTATAAAACACAAACACACTGGTGGAGGGATGGGTATTTGATCATTGTATAATCGAAACCCAAGCACAAAAATTTGTAAATCTACAACTGTACTTCATGGTGTTTCACTAATAAAAATTAATTTAAAAAAAACCCCAAAAAACAAAAACAAATACACAAACACAAACAAAAGCAAAACCTGAAATATCTGCCATCTAATCAACTACCTCTTCTAACTCTAGTCTTTATGGCATTTTTGTACTTAGTGTAGGGCTATAATGGAACTTCATCAGCAAGTTAAACATTTAGAGATAGTTAATAGAGTTTACTAATTCTACTGAAAAACCAGTTTCTCTTAGTTTTGCGTATCTGGCCATTTGTCAGTGTTTCTTTGTTAGCCCATTATGTTTTTGATTTTGGAGGTCACACCCAGCGGTACTCAGGGATTACTCCAGGCTCTGTGCTCAAGGATTGCTCTTGGGGTACCCAGAGCCTATATGGGGTGCCAGGGATCAAACCTGAGTCAAACTAAGGAAAGACTTTACCTGTTTCTCAGACCTTATTATTTCTTTATTTCTATAATGTGCATATGACATGAAAGTTAGACGCTTGACACTGCTAAATAATACATATGTATTTGTTTTAAAAAATTAAACTTAATTTTTTTCCTATGCCTATTTTGATTTATACCTGACAATTGTCTGGAGCTACCCCAGCACTGTGCATAGAGGACCCTGCAGTGCCTGGAATCACACCTGGGGCTTCCACATGCGAAGCATGTGTTCCAGCCCTTTGAGCCAGCTTCCTAACCTTCAACTTAATTTCTATGTCAAGAAGCTTTTTACAAGAATCTTGTCAAAGTTTAACTCTAGTCCAATCTGAATTTTCTTAGTCAATTTCAGCTCTTCCCACCTTTGTGGAACTGAGAGTCACTTCTAAGAGTAAAATAGAAGCAGAAAACATCCTGGGTGGGGGGTTGGAGGGGTGGGAACAAGTCATTTTGCTCTCAAGATTGCCATTTACACCCAAAGTACAGAACATCAGTTGGCATCTTTTTGTCAGATAGAACATGATTGTTGTGTCTACCTGATCCTGTCCCAAGAGCTCTCAAGGCTGTTTTTACTTTTGTCCTTCGGAGATATCCTCACCACATTTAGATGCTGCCCTTTGCAGATGTGCAATGCTCAGGGACCCTGGGGCTACTTCCAGTGATAGTTGGCTAACCTGGCCAGGTGAGATAATGTTTTTTTTTTTTTGGTTTGTTTTTTTCATCTGATGATCACTTATCTTCAGTAGTTAAAGACATTGCATTTTCTCTGGGCTAGAAAAAAAAAGAGTGAAGTTATATATAATCACGCAATCTCTTTGATCCATTTGGCATATAACTTTTGGCTATATACTCAAAAGACTCTTAGAACTGGGGGGAAAATCGATCTGCTCTCTTTGAAAACTCCCTTTTGGTGATGCTAGATGTCTGAGTGTTCAGCTTGAGTGGGAAAGAGGGTATGGGGCAAAACAAAATTGCTAGAAATGAAAAAAAAATCAATTTAACATATAAAAACTATTACCCACAATATTGTAATGGAACTTGGAATACGTTATTAACATCTACTGTATAGCCTAGATTCTTAATTTTGACTTGGTATCCTATTTTCCTCTTATAAATATTATTTCCACATGTCCTGTGAGAAAACGAGAAACTTCCAACAGTGAGAGACATCTCCCTGGTGCAGATTCTGTAGGATGAGATTTTACAAATTGGATTTAGAATCACTTATTTTATTTTTCAAAATTATATTTTATTGAAGCACTGTGAATTACAAAGCTCTTCATAGTAGGCTTTTTGACATAAAATGTTCTTTCACCAATACTGCCACCAAAAATAACAACTTCCCTCCACCAGTGATTCCAGGTTCCCTCACCTCCTGTCCCTGCCCAGCCCCAGCCTGCCCTCTTGACAGGTATCATTTATTTATTTATTTATTTATTTAGGGTCACACCTGGCAATGCACAGGCATTACTCCTGGCTCATGCACTCAGGAATTCCTCCTGGCAGTGCCTGGGGGATCATATGGGATGCTGGGAATCGAACCCGGGTCGGCCATGGGCAAGGCAAATGCCCTTCCCGCTGTGCTATCACTTCGGCCCCTTTAAAGACATCTTTTAAATTTAGCAGTGTTAGGAGTCTAACCTTCATGTCATATGCACATTATGAAAATAAAGAAATAATAAGGTCTGAAAAACAGGAAAGTCTTGCTTTGGTTTGACTCAGGGTATTAAAGTTTGGGTCTTGTGATTTCAATGTGTTGTCTCTGTGGTTTGGATATTTGGAATATTAGTTTATTGTATTTCTTAACATCACCCATGTACCTGAATCCCCTTGACCCCAATCCCCGTTGCTTCTCATCTGTCTCTTTTCCCCTCCTTTTTCACTCTATTTCTTTCCTTCTCCTCCCTATACTTGGGAACCAAGGGTGATCTAGGCATTCCCCCTGCCTCCCACTGCCCCCCTGCAAAACCATTGCATTTTTCGTCCAATTAATGATTTAGAATCATTTAAAATAGACCATACAAACAAGAACCTGTGTAACAGGCATTTCCTGATATTAGATCATAGTACTTAAAAGAAAGCACATAGTCTATGTTCCAGAAGATGAAGTAGAGGTAGTTTGTCCTATTTCTTCCACTGACTACAACTAAAACCCTGGACATTAAATATAAGACTGAATAAAGTATAAAACTGAATTAAAGAGACAGATTAGCTTGGAATTTAAGGTCCTAAGGAATGACATGCTGTTGAGTTCCATAGGTTTTCAGTTTTTGTCAGGCATTAGCTTAGTATTGGAGAGAACAACAACACAGAAAGTGGCCAAAGTGTGTAGACTTTAAAAAAAAAAAAAGCTCAAGAAATCCCTATTTCTGTAGCCATTGGATTGAAGAAGAGACAATCTCACAAGCAGAAAACTTGGTTAATAACCACAAGATTCCAATAAAATATTACAGGAAAAATTGCTATTCTCCTCTATTTGAGGAACTAGATTTCCACACTCATTAGTCTCCAATGAGGCACCCAGACCCTCCTTCAGATGGAGAATGCTGTGTTGAGCTGGGACATTCATCCCAACCAAATAGTGAAGCACCTCACCTCACCTCACCTCACCTCACCTCACCTCACCTCACCTCACCTCACCTCTCCTTACCCTTGTGATGTCATTGGATTATGTGAAGAGCCTGGTCTTTCCATCCCACCTAAGGAAGTATTAATGACTATTAATGACTATCCCTCTGGGCTAGTATTAAATGACAGAAGGGGTCTGCTGGAGAGTCAGAAAATTTGCTAACGCTTGTAATTGATGGCCTGCTTCACTCACTATGTCAGTAGAATACAATAGGAAGCAGTAATAATGTACCCTTCCCCAGCCAGCGTGGTAATAGGGGAGGCCTGGTGAGGAGCTGGAACCCCCATCACTGTCTAGCAGAATAAGAGGTACCTTATTCAATGGACTGAGTGCATGCTTTTTCTTTCCTTCTTTCTTTCTTTCTTTCTTTCTTTCTTTCTTTCTTTCTTTCTTTCTTTCTTTGTCAAAACATCTATTTTTAAGCAACGGAACAACAACCATATCAGATACTTTTAATTACATTTGATTTCTAAGTATATGGTTATCCAAACCTCTCAAAGAGCCCGGCAAGCTACCAAGAGTATCCTGCCCACACAGCAGAGCCTGGCAAGCTACCCATGACATATCCGATCTGCCAAAAACAGTGATAATAATGGGTCTCATTCCCCTGATCCTGAAAGAACCTCCAATATGGCAGTTTTGTTGGGAAAGATGATTAAGGAGAGGCTGCTAAAATCTTAAGGCTGAGACAAATGGAGACATTACTGGTGCCCACTTGAGTAAATTGATGAATAGTGGGATGACAGTGATACAGTGAAATGGCGGGAGGGCTTGGACTCAGAATTCTAATTCTGCCTCTATGTTCAGGAGTCATCCCTGGCTGTGCTCCAAGAACTATATGATGGGTCAGAGATTTGAACTGTGGTCAGCAGGATGAAAGGCAAATCTTTTAGGAAGCCCTATACTCTCTCTTTCTCTCTACTTAAGTGGCTACTTTGCTTCATATTTGACTTTGTATATGGATATTTCTCTCTTCTTCCTGTTTTGGAGCTGGTTCACCACCATGTGGTTTTTAAAAAATTTTTATTTTATTTTATTTTATTTATTTTGGGGGAGTTGTTTCCCAACTGGGGAGATTCTCTAGAACTACATGTGGAGCTCAGCGGACACAAGAACTATACTTGGTGGTTCATGGGAAAATCATGTGGTGCAAGGGATCATGTGGTGGGGGACCCTGTGCATGCGAGGCATGTGCTCCTTCCCTCTGAGCTGTTCCCCCCAACCTGCCTTCACCATCACATTTGTATTTGAATCCATTGAAAGATGAAAGACTAGAAATGGAGGGCAAACACTATCTTCCTTGGCAAGGGAAAGTGAAATGACTTCATTTCTACTCATGCTCATGTTTTGTTTTTTTTTTTTTTGCTGGAAGCTCACTCATTATTTTGGTAGTTCATATTATCAGGTTTGGGTCTGATTATTTATTAGGAGGACTCAGAACTCAGCATCTGTGAGTCACTGACAAGCCGGAACTATGATTTATTATAGCAAATGGATAAAAAAGAAAACTCAGCAGAGGAAAAGGAAGCATGGACGAATTCTTGAGAAAATGTTACAGACTCCTAGGAATCCTTTCTTAGTGAAGTCATACAGAATATGCTTAAGCCTTCCAGCAGAATTGTGACAGCTTGTGCCTGGCAATAAAGTAGATTAGCAACTAGGAGCCCAAAAGTTTTTATTGAACACCTGGTTAATGTGCATTAAAATTTCATATTGTCAGGGGAAAATCAGGTATTTAATATAAATCATATCATTTGTACAAACAGTATAGGCACTTGCCATTTGAGGAAAGTCTTTTTGACAGAGGAGAGAACCATTCAAGATCCCAGAGTTTCAGGGGTCAGAGATAGTACAGCAATTAGGGTACATGCCTAGCATTTGGCCAGCCCCAGTTTGATCCCTGGTACCACATAACCACATAGTTCTCCAAACATCAATGGGTACAGCCATGGTGACCCCTGGATAACCCAGTACCCCAGGGCCAGAATAGTATTGAGTCCTCAGGCCCCTGTATTGAACTGTTGGTGCAATTGGTTAAGAATTTCCAGTGGGGCTCCCAGGCCATTTTGCAGTCCTCCCACTAAAATAAAATGTTTGCAGACTTTCAAGATACCAATCAAGGGCCAAGCTCAGAAGTACTCTTCTAAGGATATTAGTCATTCTAGTCAGAGATCTACTAAGTTTTCTTTTCCTCGCAAAAGAGAATGGGAAATGTAGTCTTAATTTTTTAGGGACGGGGCCTGAGAGAAACACTTGTCAGTGCTCAGAGGTTAGTCCTGGCTCTGCACTCAGGAATTACTCCTTGCAGTGCCCAAGGGAACATAGGGGATGCTGGGGGTCGAATCCAGTTCAGCGACCCAAGGTAAGTGTCTTTCCTGCTGTACTATCACTCAGGCCAGCATGGATGACCACATGTTCTATTCAAACTCTTTTACTATGGAGAATGGAGACTGGATTTGAGAGGAAAGTTACCGTCTTCTATGGAAATGAAAAATTGTGTGACTTCAAGTTGTTTAGTTTCTCTGCGCCTTTGGTTAATAATACAAGCACCTCTGAAATGCATAGTTGTGCTTAATAACAGGTATAGTGTTATTATCAGTATTAGCCTGTTCTTAGAACTTGTGCCTTGGCTTCTTCTGATCAATTCTTTTTTTGTTTTGGGGCCACACTTGGTGGTGCTCAAGTCTGGTTTTGTGCTCAGGGATCACTCCTGGTGAGGCTTCAGGGAACTTATATGATGTCAGGGATCAAACCCGGGTTGGCCAGGTACAAAGCAAGTGCCTTACCCTCTGTGCTGTTGCTCCAACCCCTCTTCCAATCTGTTTTGAACTCATGGGACATTTGAAAGATTTATCAGTAATGTAATCTGGACTACATTCCTCTCAGCTTTTTCTCTTGCAGATTTCTGGGTCATTTACCAAGTTATAAATTCAGCTTCTAGCCTTTGAAGATAATTATTTTCTCTAGCATCTGAATAGCTACCAGTTAGCTTTACAGCTAAAAGCTCCCTCCAAAGCTGACTGTAGGAAATCCAAACCCTTCCCAAAGCTTTCTATAATTGATTTTCTTGGTGGTATCTTAACAAGTCCTGGTTATTGTCCAGTACTTCTTGCTTAAAATTCGACTTTGATCACTTCTCTGAGTCTTTATGTGCTTTGAATCATGCATTGTCCATTTTGCACCCAAACCTGGAGAAGCCGAAGTTTTTCTGACGGCTCTAAAGGAGTCTTCTTCTTTGCCTGTTTGTATTTTGCAGTGGTTTTTAGTAATCTCGAGTTCCTTAGTGAAAGACACATTTCTCTCCAACATTTGCCTTCTTGTACACTCAGACTTCACCTCTGTGTTTCTATGTTTCTTTTCTTTATAAGAAAATCCCATCTTCTCCTGAGCACCGCAAATTTCTTATGTCCAAATAAGGCCACAGACTCAGGTTTCTTTTTAGCAACACAATCTCCTCAAAGTAGTGATCACACACAGTATCATGCATTAGTACATTTTGTTTACAGTATAGCAAATGGTTTCTTGAACTTGTTTTCTCTGGACTCTTACCTTCTTTAGAGCAGAAACTGAGTTTGTTTGACACATCATAATCTATGGAGGGACCAGTAGAAAACCTGGCACTTGTAAGATATTCATAATATCTGAATGAATACTCTCTCAATCAAAATTTTCGGTACTTTACTCCTTTATCAAACTGTTACTTCCTCCAACTCTCAAAGTATTCTCTGAAAACTCTGAACCCAGATGAACTCACCAATCACCAATGCCACCGAATCAGCACCTCGCTATTTTTATTCATGTCTGCTCATTGATGTCACCTTGTCTTCTCTAGTCAATGCCTCCTTCCTAAGTCAGGACCTTGTCATCTCCCCCCATACTGAAAACCTCTGGAATGTTCTTCTGATAATCTCTTCCAACTCCTTTCCCAATCCTTCTTTGCTCCCTACAGTTCAGTCACTGTAACTGAAGCTTTTTTATTATTTTATTTCAATAATAAAAATCTCAGTATCATTCTGCTACTCAAAACCTGCCCCTGTCTTCTTATTTGATGTGGAATAATTTCTAAAAACATCTAATTTTTTTTTTAGAAATTTAAAACTTCTAAAAGAAAAAGAAAAAAAGATGAATAATAGTGTAGAAGTGAACAAGATAGATGTGGTACCAGCCTCCATGTAATACTCACCATGAAGACACAGAACAAAGAATGTCAGTGTGATGAATATGGTTTTCCCAAGAGAAATGTGATGTGTACTGAGGACTTGTCTGGAGTGACATTAGATCTGGCTAAGCCTGGGGAGGACAGTCATGGAGGCTTCCTTAAAGAAGAAACATTTTGGTTAAAATAGGACAAAATTAGCCAGGCAGAATATGGGCAGGAAGAGCATTTCAGGCATAGGGAATAGCATGTGCAAAGATGTGAATCAAGCAAAGTGTGCTCTGTGGTTGAAGCCACACAAACTACATTACGAGCAGCTGCACACAGAAAAGGAAGATGACCAAGAGGGAGAGCAGGAGCCTGGGACCAGATTACTGACAGCCTCACAGATGTATTAGAATTTTTTCTGGATGTGGGGTGGAGGGCACACCAGCAGTGCTCAGAGGTTACTCCTTGCTCTGCGCTCAGGAATTATTTCTAGCAGTGCTCAGGGAACCATCTGGGATGCTGGGGATTGAACCCAGGCTGGCTACGTGCAAGGCAAACCTGCTAGACCATGGCTCCAGTCCCGGTTTCTTTCTTTCTTTCTTTCTTTCTTTCTTTCTTTCTTTCTTTCTTTCTTTCTTTCTTTCTTCCTTTCCTTCTCAGCCTTCATTTTGTTAAAGCCATTTCTGATGCCTGCTTTCTAGACATCAGAGTGTGGCTTTTTCCTGGCTTCACTCTTCATTCGTCTCAACCTTTGATGTCTGTGGCATTCCATTATTCAGCAGAATCCCGCTCCTGCAGATTAGAGTGGGGAGTACTTTATTAGAAGATCCTTTTTATATTGCTGGGGTAGAAGAGGGACGTATTTACCACATTCCTAACATTGTGTGGAGATGCAGGGCCATGTGCATTTCCCAGATTGCCCCTCCCCAGACCCTCCAGTCCTGATGGGTTCCAGAGAAGAAGCAAAATTGCTCATGGGAAGGGAAAGGACACCACGGTAGACATAACATGTCCCAAATGCTTCTAACTCTTGCTGTTTTTCCTAAGAAGGATGATTAAAAAGTGAACATACCTTTAATTTCCTTGGTCGCTGGTCAACAGCCTATGTCCACAAGGATGGAAGCATCTTATATTTATTCAGCTAAATATGCTTTTTTTTAATACAACAAAAGTTTTAGGGGGCCTTTCATGGTCATAAGCCCAAATGCAAAGCTGAATATGTTGCCTTATGACTTCTTGAGTGTACCACATGCTGGCTGCAAAGAGAAAAAAAAAAATCTGTCACTTTGATTAGGATAAAATCTGTAGTATGTGCCATAACAGACAAATATGTGCAGTATTTCAAGAAAGCACACAAGGAAGCAGAACATCTAGTTATTTGGAAATTTGCACATCAAAATGTCTTACAAGTTATTGCAACATCCCAAAGTATTTTGATTTTTGTTTTTGTGTTTGGGCCACACCCTGCAATGCTCAGGACCTACTCCTGACTCTGCACACAGAAATCAGTCCTGGCAAGAATCGGGAACCATGTGCAGTGCCAGAGATCAAATTGCAAGGCAAGCGTCTTAACCCCTGTACTGTCTTTCCGGCCCTGCTTATGATCCTTGCATGTATTTTTTATACTAATTGTCAGGAATTTTTACATAATTTTTAGTTCCCTCAGAGACACAGAATCTAGTAGTTTAGAGGTATAGAAGCTGTTAGATTGGAATATTAACTGTGTGCCTGTGCCTTACTTTCCAGTTAGGTATCTTAGGTAAGTAACATACTTTCCCATATTTCTTAAAAAGGGTATACATTCAATTGGGAAGAGGTGGTACTGAATGGTGGTAAAAAAGTTGTGTATAAACCCTATCAGCAATGGTACTGTAAACCTGTAAACCATATATATATGTGTGTATATAGGCTATATGTGTATATATCTATATATGGAAGGAGAAGCTGATAAAACACCAAGGCAGACATAGGCTGCCAAAACGCAGAAAAACAAAAATGATTGTCTGTACTTTTAATGCTCGTGCGCTGGCATCTACTGCATCCATTGAAGACCTTATGGTACAAGCACGAAAGATCAAGTACGACATCATTGGTCTGACCGAAACGAGAAGACATCAATCCCATCATGCTGTTTTCGACACTGGAGAAGAACTGTTCCTTGGAACATGTGATAAAAGAGGCGTCGGTGGTGTTGGTATCCTTGTCAACACAAACTTAGTCACAAGCATTGATTCATTTGAATGCCTAACAACCCGAATCGGACGATTACACTTGAATAAATGTGGCTCACTACCGGCAGTTTCTATCTTTGTTGTCTATGCACCAACATCCAGTTATGGTGAAAAAGAAACTGAAAAATTCTACATGGAGCTGGAAAAATTCTATAAAGAAGATCACACCTTCTACAAGATCATTGTTGGTGATTTTAATGCCAAGATAGGACCAAGAAGATCAGTCGATGAACTCCACATCGGAACCCATGGCCTGGAATGGAACGAACAGGGTGACAGACTGTCTGAGTTCATCATGTCAACCAAAACCTTCCATGGTAACTCACAATTCCAAAAGGCTGAATCTAAACGTTGGACATGGGAGTCTCCCGATGGACGGTTCCACAATGAAATAGACCACATCATATTCAATCGGCGGTTTTGCCTAACCGATGTTGCTGTTGTCCCAAAATTCCAAACGGGATCAGACCACCGTCTTCTTCGTGCAAAATTCTACCTCACAGAACGAGGAGAAAAGAATGCAAGGTTTAAGAAGAGGACTCCCAGAACAACCACCAACTGGGAACTCTTTGGCTCTGTTGCAGCAACATGGGAAGATGCCGTCATTGACAACATTGATGAGGAATACGATCGAATGATTCAGCACCTCCATGATTGTGCAAGGAATGCCAAGAGAGAGATAACCACAAAAAACCGTCTTTCTTCGAACACTCTTGAACTTATTCGCCAACGTGGCGTGGCACGTGCCTCAGGCAACCACAAGCAAATGTCCGAACTGGCAAAACAGTGCAGAAAAGCCATCAAGGATGACCTCAAAAACAGGAGAGCAGCAGTACTGGTAGATGCAGCAGAAGCTGGGAAAAACATTCGTAATGCCCGCCTGTCCTTCACCAACTACAAAACCAAGATGACTGCCCTCCGACATCATGATGGATCTATCACATCTTCTAGAAGGGCAATGGAGAAGATTATTCATGACTTCTACTCAGATCTCTTTAATAGCCACATCCACTTGCCCACATACCACATACCACATGATGGATATGTCATTCCCAATGTTCTCCCTTCCGAAATCCAACATGCCATCTCGTCGGTAAAGAAACAAAAAGCACCTGGCCCAGACAAGATCAGACCTGAACACCTGAAGAACTTACCATCAGTACTCATCAATACATTAGCTCGACTCTTCACATGCTACCTGTCTGAATGCAAGGTTCCATCCCAATGGAAAACCAGCAAGACTGTACTACTATACAAGAAAGGAGACATCCACGACATTGGCAACTATCGCCCAATCTGCCTATTGTCTGTCATCTACAAACTATTCACTCGAGTCATCCTGAATAGGATTAGCAGAACACTAGATGAAGGACAACCATGTGAACAAGCTGGATTCCGAAAAGGATTCAGTACCATTGACCATATCCACACAATAACCAAGCTCATTGAGGTATCTCGGGAGTTCAAGATGCCGCTCTGTCTAACGTTCATTGATTTAAAGAAGGCCTTTGATTCTGTTGAGACGGAAGCGGTCATGGAAGCCCTAGCCAATCAGGGCGTACAAACTCAATACATCAGGATCCTTCGTGAGCTCTATTGCGGATTCACTACCAAGATCTCACCATTCTACAAAGAAGTAATCATCCATATCAAGAGAGGGGTTCGGCAGGGTGATACCATTTCACCAAAACTCTTCAGTGCCACTCTCGAGAACATCATGCGACGACTAGAATGGGAAAACATGGGAGTGAAGATAGATGGTCGGCAACTACACCACCTCCGCTTTGCTGATGACATCGTTCTAATAACACCAAACATCAGCCAAGCGGCACAAATGCTTGCGGACTTTGACCGTGAGTGTGGAAAGGTCGGACTACAGCTGAATCTTACGAAGACAATGTTTATGAGAAACAGCCTTGTTCCTGACGCTCCATTCGCTCTCAACGGAACCACCATCTCCGAATGCAACAGTTATATATACTTAGGTCGAGAAATCAACATGATGAATGACCTGGCACCTGAGTTACGCAGGAGGAAGAGAGCGGCTTGGAATGCCTTCAAGAGCATTGAAGAAATAACTAAAAGGACAAAGAACCTCCCGCTACGAGCACATCTCTTTGATTCCACTATTCTTCCTGCATTAACATATGCCTCAGAGACCTGGACCCTACGAAAACAGGATGAGAACACTATTCGGGTCTCTCAAAGAGGAATCGAAAGAACTATGCTTGGAATATCACGATTCACTCAAATGAGAGATAGAATCCGGAGTTCTGATCTTCGTCAACGCTCAAGAATCAGGGACGCTGTCTCATTTGCCAAGACATCAAAAATCAGATGGGCTGGACATGTAATGAGGTTTACAGACAACCGCTGGACTAGAGCCATTACTGATTGGATTCCACGAGACATCAAAAGATCACGTGGACGCCCACCTATAAGATGGTCAGACTTCTTCGTCAAGACCCTAAATGATCGGTTTGAGGCTCTACATGTTCCTAAAACGAACAGATACCATTGGGCTACGCTAGCACGCAACCGGGATGAATGGAGACGTTACTGGCACCCGCTCGAATAAATCGATGAATAACGGGGATTAAGTGATTAAGTGATGTATATATAGGCTAAAGGTAAAGATAAAGGCCCTCCCGTTGTTCGTCGATTTGCTCGAGCGGGCCCAGTAACGTCTCCATTGAAGACTTTGTTGTTACTGTGTTTGGCATATCGAATACATCATGGGGAGCTTGCCAGGCTCTGCCGTGCGGGCGAGATACTCTCGGTAGCTTGCCGGGCTCTCCGAGAGGGGCGGAGGAATCGAACTTGGGTTGGCCATGTTGGCTTCGAGCAAGGCAAACGCCCTACTGCTGTGCTATCGCTCTAGCCCATATATACGCTATATGTGTATATATCTATATCTACATAAAGGCTCTCTCTTCATATATATATATATATATAGTCTTTCATAGAAGCAGACTGGTGGGTGGGAGGTAAATCGAGGCAAGAGGCATGATGGAGGTAAGAGGACACTGGTGATGGGATTGGTGCTGAAACATTGCATGCCTGAAACCTATCATGAATAACTTTGTAACTTGATGGTGACTAAAAACAAACAAACAAAAAAAACCAAAACAGGATGCAAGGGCCAGAGACATAGCCCAAAGGACTGGAACTCATGCTCTGCATGAGGAGGCCTAGGTTCAACTTCCAGAAGTTGAATTTCCTGGTCTCCTGAGCAATACTGGGTGTGGATTAAAAGCTAAATAAATGAACGAAAACCTAAGTACAAATGTAGGAGTATGCAAAAGACAGGATTAAGTGATAGACAACTGCAACACATTTAGTATGGTACTTAGGCCACAGCTGTGCTGTTAGATGGTCTTCTGGGTGATTGTCACTGTCTCTATGTGTGTGTGTGTGTGTGTGTGTGTGTGTGTGTGTGCATGCGCGTTCATGCCCGCATCTGTATGGTAATGGCGACGTGAACCTTCTTTATATTAAGCATCACAGAACACAGAGGCTTAGTAGCTGATTTTCTTTTTTTTTTAGAAAAAGATGTTTACTGGTACAAAAACCATTTAAACATTATATAAATATATAAATATTTAGTCAAAATACATATAAGTTAGCAATTTACTTGAGGTAAGCCCACACATTTAAAAAAAATGGTCTGGCTCTGAAACAATGAGGATATTCAAACTGCACAGCACTTTAACATTGTTTTTTCCAAAACGAATACAGAAAAGAGTTCACATGGTATACACCATAAAAATATAAATATTGTATCACCTATAAATTAATGTCACAGATTTAAATATCAATAAATTAAAAAAATAATTAAGATAGTGTCCCAATGACCACACTTGAGTTCTTCATAGAGAACAACATAAGTCTTGTGCCCAGAGAGCAGGGTTTGGACGAAGGGGGTGAGCGAGTGCCCATGATGGAGAGCGCTCGTAAGTAGACGAGCAGCTACATGATCCGGACGGCCCTCAGGCTGAACCGCAGGAAATCCTCCAGGCTCTGCAGCACCATGTGGAACGTGGTGCTCTGTAGCCAGTTTTTCTGGGACTGGGATTGAAGCCAGCTGAGCACGTTGACACTGCGGCTGGGGTCTGGGGTCGTGACTTCATGTGGGTTCTTCACCTGAATGAAACAGAACAGACTTTGAGAGATGGAACAAGTGCTTTGCAAGGAAGGCATGCTCTGGGCTCTGGAGAAACATTTGCATTTGGACTGAATGAAACTGAGAGGGGACACCTGCCCTACCTCGCTTGATCAGGGGAGGGCTCTCTCCTCCGAGCCCATCCTGCTTGGGACCCTTCGGCCCACTGATGGAGTTGGGGGGAGGGGAGGGAAGAGAGGACTCCCCTGGTTTAAGGCAAAGAGCAAAGAGCAGAGACAGGATGAGATTCAAGTGCCCACTTTGCTTCTCTGAGCAGGGTCTTTCTCATTGTTCTCATGGCACTGGCTCTCCACACCTTGGGCCACCAAGCCTTTTGTGACATTTGTTGGTGGCAAAGCCTTCTGGATGTGCTTTTGTAGCCTATGGCCAGTTCTCTGCATTAGCTCTTCTCACAAAAAAAAAAAAAATGAGGGAACAAAGAGTGGAAACTACCACAATGACAAGAATGTCACTTGGCACTGGTTAAAATAATTTTTTGGGTGCTCTCTGTTCTTTGCCAGTATGAATCACTGGACAGGGATGGGTATGCTCCTTTCTGCCTCTGCAAATATCTTTTTTCTAATTTCTTAATCTACTAGACATTGATGGTAATCACTGAATAGAGTTTTAAATACAGTGAGAGCTGTCTTTTGTAGGACAGAGCCTCCCCTCTAAAAAATAAAAGTTTTAACTCAGGGCCTGAGAGATAGTACAAGGGTTAAGATACTTGCCTTGCACATGGCCAATCCAGGTTCAGTCCCTGGCACCACTATGGTGTCCTAAGCCCTGTCAGGAGTAAGCCCTGAGCACAAAGCCAGGAGTAAGCATGGGCACTGCTGGACATGACCACACACAAAAAAAGTTTTAACTCTCAGGAATAATTCTCAGTCTTAATTCACCTGTAACTATCTCTGGATCTTCATGTTGTCTACACTGTTTATTCATTCATTAAAAAAAAAAAAAGGCTAGAGGATATACTCACGTTTTGCATCAGGAGCTGAATCAGGTTTTTGGTATTGTGATTCATATCCATGGCATTTTTCTTATCACCATCATACACTTTCTGAAGGTACTCAAGATATATCTGAAACTCCAAGAGACCAGAGCTGATTCTTATCAGGCAATGTTCCTGTGAGGGAAGATGACAGAAAATTGGTCAGTACCTGAAAGATGAAACTGATTTTAGAAGTTAAACTTTCCTTATTTCAGCAACTTTCCCATTTACCCCTCTAGGAAACTTCAGGTATTCTTCGACATCACGTTCTGAGACATTGAATAGCATCAAGTGCCCATATGAAGTAGCTGGACAACATAATCAGGTAAAATGCTCAACAGCTGGAGCTGGGGGGCGGGCTCAGAGGGCTGGGCCATCTGCTTTGCAAGTGGGAGTCTCACATTAGAAATCCAGTACTTCAGGGTCCCTTGAGCACTGCCAGTTGTGGCCCCCAAACTAAAATAATGATAATCATTATTATAATGATAAAAGATGCTTGCATGTGGTAAGAGGGCCTTTGTCTGTTTCTCTCCTTAAATCCTTTCAACTGGCTACGCTTGTTCTCTTATCAGTGTTGGGCTGAATCTTCCTTTCATGGAATAAGGTGGTGGGTGCAGAATGTCTTACTGTCTGAAGGGAGAAGAGTGTAGATGATGACCTGAGAGGGCAGGATCGATTCCTACCAAATGCAGGCCACAGACCCCAAGACTCGGGTTACTCTGGATTACCTGGCTTGGATGGAACCAGCTAATCCCTGTTCTGGATTCTAGAATTTGCCATCTGGAAAAGTCCCAACACAAAGGGGTTATTTGAACAGGTCATTCAAGGTAACTTTCCTCAAAAATGTTTTTCAAAAGCTTCTTCATGAAACCCACTTGCTATTTTCTGTATTTATGCCCTTTATTGGTGCCTGCCTCGCCCAGAGTGAGCGAGAGTGCTGGGGAGACCCAGGAGCAAGCGTGGCCCGGTTATACGTACCTGACTGAAATTTGAGAGGAGGCATTCCTTTCCGTTTGCCATCTTTGGAAGGTTCAGGTTGTTCTCTGCCAGTGCTGCCTTGGTGTTCTCACACTTGTAGTGCTTGCCACACAGCTGGGGAAGGAGACCGAAACCGCTGTCATAAAAATGTCCCTAAAATAAGCACCACTAGAGGGCCAATGCGATTCTGGTCAGAAGTTCTAGCACGCAAGCAAGGTCTGGTGGAGGCCGGACATGCGGGGTCCAGTTCTAGGCTCTCGGTAGCTGACCTCTGTGTCTCTGTCATTACAAACTGGAGAGAAAACATCTCCCTTTTAAAGTTTACTTATTTATTTACATGTACCTAGTGCAGACTAGGTACTTAGTTACTGACAGCAATTCTAATCTGGTAAGAATATAACTGAAGCCACAGAATACTCTAGCTGGAAGGACCCAAACAATCCAATGGTTCCCTACTGCGGGTCTACAGACCAGTGCTGGACTCTAGAAATCTCTTCCTGGCTCACAAAAACACCACAGCCTCTCAACACATAACATAACTGCCTCATGAAGTGGCACTGTTATAAATTTGGATTTACAAGCATCATGATTATAAGTGACGCTTTCCATTTCTTAGGGAAAGAGTCTGTGAAACATTTTTCCTATTTTTCACCAGCCTGCAGGTATAACAAGAGTGAAAACCACTGTTCTAGCCTAATCCCATAATTTTAAGGATGACACCCCATGATGGGGAGAAGTTTATCCAAGACCTGAGTGAAGAGGGTTTTGAATCGAACTAGATTTAGGGTTCCTTCTTTCTTCTGTTTTCTTCTTCCCAAACAGTCAAGCCACCTTGCCTTTCCAGAGTAGCTGGGACTTGCCGGTGGCTAGGTGTTGGCACTCTGGGGGGAGGGAGACAAGCATCTAATTGCCGGAATGACCTTAGGGGGGCCCTAGTCTGCTACCCCTCTTCAGACTGAAAGGCACCAATTTCTGCGGAGATGGTGAAGATTCACTTGAACTTTTTCTGCTTAAAGTCCGCGGGGAGAAAGAAGTTGGGCAGACCTCAGTTTCCTAGGCCTGAGACCAGTCGCGGAGCTGGGACGGGCTCAGTGAACACGGCTCCGGGACCTGTCCTGGTCCTGGGACCCATCTACAGGACTGATCCCAACTCCCAGAGGAGAAGCAACAGACCCTCAGCGCGCCCCTCGGGAAATCAAGCCGAGACCTCCCAGGAATCCCAGCGGAGACACTCCCCCCCTCCCCCCCCACACACACCCCACCACCACCTCCACTCCCCAGCAAGACAGAAGCAAACCCTGCCCAAATCCAGGGCCCCGACAGTCCACCAGGGGCCCTGCCTCACCGTCCACCCACCGCCTACCCACCTCTTTTTTCAGTAGCGAGATTTTGCCCAGGATGTACTTAATGAGGTCTTCGGTTCTTTCGCGAAAGGTGCCGGGCAGTAGGGTCGGGACAACAGCATCCATGGCCTCTTCTCGCAGGGGGTCAGGGGTGGGGAAGCCAGTAGCCAGCACCAGGAGCAGCCCCAGGGAGAAGGCGACTGGACTGAAGGCGCCTGCGGCGGAGGGAAGGGAGGCGTCGGGTGAGCGGCCGCACCGCTGGGGGCGCAGTGCGCCTGCCGCTGGCCGCCCGCCAGCCCAGCGCCGCGACACACCCCCTCCCGGCCGCGGGCCGCGCCGGGGCTGCCCTGCACTTACGTGGGGACAGCGAGTTCATGGCTAGCTTCCTTGCAGAGCAGAGGGAGCGCTCTTTGGTTCCTGGTGGGCTCGAGGTCAGAATGAGCCTCAGGCATCCCCAGCCTCATATTTATTGGGAGTTGAGACTCTAATTTTGAGACTCATGGGAAAATCCCACATTTGATAAATCTTTGTTAAAGGGTGCGGGGTGGGGCCAGGGCGGGTGGGGCTGATTGGAAACCTTATTAAGATTGTGCAATGTGACGTTCTTAAGCATCACAGAAATCACGACGCAGGGGGGGTTGGAGGGGAGGGAAGTGCCGCTTAGGTCATTTACCGAGTCCAGCCCCCAGAAGCCGGATCACTCTTTCCTTTCTTTTCTTGTTTTTTTTTCCCTCTTTTTTTTTTTTAAAAAAAAACTTTTAAAAAACTTTTTTTTTCCTTTTTAGTGACTCAGCACTCTGGCATGCTTAAGAAAGTAAAGCTTCAGTCATACACGAGATTTAACAAAAGTGGTGTGTGTGTGTGGTGGGGGGGTACGCTAAAGCTATGATTAAACACTTTCATTACCAGATGAAAGTGTTTCATTACAGGCAGGGATTTAGCTTTCCAGCTTATTCACACATCTCTCACACTCTCTCCATCTGAACTGCGATGTTTTGGCCCCAGTTTCCTTAGACCTCACAGCCCATCTGCCTTCCGGGTGCAGATACGGTGAAACTAGGAACCCCGAGCGGTACTTCTGCTTCCTGGCGCGCCCCAAACCCCGCGCGCCCCTCTCCGCGAGCCCGCAGCGCTGAGCGCGCAGGACGCGCAAGCCCCGCTTCTTGCCACCACGTGCCAGCGCCTCACCATCGAGCTCCCGCCCGGCCCTTGGGAACCACCTCCCTGGAAGACTGGGATGCGGCAAACGGAGGGGGTGGGGGGTGGGGGGCGCCGTACTCACCTTTTTGACGGGATGTCAAAGGAGGGCCCGGTGGCATTTTCTGGAGTTTGTGATCATAGCTCCCTCCTGCTGTGGGGCTCGGGAGGAATCCAGACCCTGCTGGAAGCAGTGGACCCCAGACAGTTGCGGGCTCTGACTCTCTTGGCCCCTCCAGCCCCACCTTCTTCACGGTGTCAAACTGGCACAATCTCTCTCTGCCCTCCCGGTGGTGACAGCCTCCCTCGCAGGAGGGTCCTTGGTCTCATGCAAATGGGCTGTAGACCGGTTTGCCCCACCGGCCTCCCAGACACCTAGAGAGCTGTCGATTGGCTCCAGGCTGAAACTAGACCCGTGCAGCAGCACCAGAAAAAAAAGAAGAAGAAGGAAAAAAAAAAAGACCCAAACCCCAAACAAACAAAATTAATTAACAACAAAAACCAAACCGGTATTTACAAAACTGGGCGTTAACATCATTATCAGCCGCTATGCTTCGCAGAGATCCCCACAGGGTTGCAAGGCAAGCACCTCTTACTTAGGTGTTCATGAAGAGATTTTCCAAGTTTTGTTGGACGCACAGCACTTCAGGGAAACTGAGCTACCCATTCCCCCACCGGCTTTCCAGAGGCAGTTCCTATGACCGTAGTCTTTAGTATGAAAATGAAAACTAGAGGCGGTGGAATGGTTTTACTTTTAGTGACCTGAGATCTTGAGCAACTGAGAGCCTGGCCCCGGCTCTGCCCTGCATCGGATGAGAGGCCCCCCCCCCCACCCCCCACTTGTCATAAGGCCTCTGTGTGTGGGATTGTTTCTACTCATGTCCTTTTTTTTTTTTTTTGGTGACTCGGTAACTTTCAAATATTTAGTGAATTAATGGCAGCATACACCCCCTCCCCCCCAGTTAAAAGTTGTTATTGTTTTTTTCAAAATAGGAAGTACATAATAGAATGTACTTAGAGGACGTCAGAGGCTGGGGTGTCGTTTCTAGTGTGTTTCTCAACCGTTTTCCCACCCTAGCCCTCTTCCAATCTTAATTTCTTCTTGTGCTCCTGCTCCTACTTGTTAGACCCTCCTCTCATGCCAGGCTCTCCCCATTTGTGTGATGCCCCCCCAAACACACACACATACCTTGAGAACAGCTGGTTTAGCACCCCAACACACACATACATACCTTGAGAACAGCTGGTTTAGCAGTGGTTTGCTGTGTGCTGATTCCCTGCATACCCATAGACCAAAAGAGAAAAAAGAAGGGGGGAAGAAAAGAACCAAGAGGACTCTAGGGCCTACTGGAACAATGGTTCTTCTTCTAACTCCCCACCTCCTTTGTTTGTGGCAACACTTTCAACTCGGTCTTCTGCTACCATTTGGGCCAGGCTTCTGGGTTACTCATGCACGCACCTCATCATTTAATAGTAGTTGGTTTATCAATGTGCATGCGCACGCGCACACACACCCACACCCACACCCACAGAATGAGAGAGAGAGAGACAGAGAGAGAGACAGAGAGAGAGACAGAAGACAGAGAGAGAGACAGAGAGAGAGAGAGAGAGAGAGAGAGAGAGAGAGAGAGAGAGAGAGAGAGATCTGAGCTCACTGCAGTCAGGAACCCCCAGTGCATGTGGCTTCCCCCTGCGTGTTGTCCTGGGTGCTTTTTAAGCCACGGGCCACCTCCCTTGCTCTTTCTTGCTAGGGAACAGCAGAGTTGCTAGGAATCAGGGTTGCTGGAGTGCAGGCAGGCAGCAGGGGGCGTGGGCAAAGGCTTGATCTTACACTTGCCAGGCAGGCACTTACTTCAGTCACTGTGTCATCATCCAGCCCACCCCCCCTGCCCCCAGACAGTTCTAATGAATGTAAGTTAGAGCACAGGACTCTTTATTCTAATTTGGGGGGCACACCCAGGGTTCTTGGGGACTACTCCCAGATTGCTCCTGGCAGTGCTTGAGGGACCATGAGATGCTGGCAGTTCCTGCTGGGTCTCTGAATGCAAAGCATGCACTCTGGTCCATGCAATCTTGAGTTCTGCCCCTCACAGGGCTCGAGTGTGAACTCTGTCACATGCCAGCTGTTTACCCTGGTCAAGGATCTGCGCCCGGGTTTGCTCAGCTATAAAACTGGAATAGGAACAGTTTCATCCCATGCAGATGAAATGAAGTAAAGAATGAAAAATTCCAGGTGCATGGTAATTCTGCAAGAAACACTTGTGTTTTGTGACGTTTGACTCGAGTCTCTGGGGGAGCCGCTCCCACTCAGCTCTCAGTCTGCATTGTGTCTTGCCCATAAGTGAACTGTGTATGAGCCAGACCATCACGTCAGCCATCAGCTGGTCTCCCAGGCACTTTCCTCTGAAGAAATGAGTCTGTTTTATTGATAATACCTTATTGTATGGGCTGGAGCGATAGCACAGCAGGTAGGCATTTACCTTCCACGTGGCTAACCCAAGTTCAATTACTCTGTCCCTTTTGGAGAGCCCGGAAGGCTACTGAGAGTATCCCGCCCACATGGCAGAGCCAGGCAAGCTCCCCAGGGCATATTCGATATGCCAAAAACAGTAACAAGTCTCACAATGGAGACGTTACTGGTGCTCACTCGAGCAAATCGATGAATAATGGGAGGACAGTGCCACAGTGCTACCTTATTATACAAAATGGGAAGAAAAAAAAAAGGAAAAAGGTGATTTTCCTTTTTTAGGGGGAAGTGGGGTTTGAGCTATACCTGGGGATGCTCATGGCTTAATTTTGGGCTCTGCACTCAGGAATTACTCCTAGTGGGCTTAGGGGGCTATATGGGATGCCAGGGTCGAACCTGGGTCAGACACGTGCAAGGTACCCACTGTACTATCTCTCTGGCTCCCCCCTCTCTCTTTTTATAATTTTTAAAGAATATTAAGATCCTCTAACCTGGTCTCTGAGTTTAGATAATGAACCCAGCCTGTATTTCCCTCCGTCACTATTTCCAAGCCTTCTGCTGAGTGTTATCATGTTAGAGTCCTATACCCTGCCCTGTGCAATGTGATCATCATCATCATTATTATTTGTGGAGAGGTGGTTGGGTCATACCTAACAGTGCTCAGGGCTTACTCTTGGCTCTGTGCCCAGGGATCACTCCTGGAAGTGCTTGGGGGATTATATGGGGTGCCGAAGATCAAAGCAGGGTTCATAGTGACCAAGACAAGTGCCTTAACCCCCTGTGCTATTTTTCCAGCCCCAGCATCATCATCATTATTCGGATCTTAAAGTCGCCCTCAAGGGCAAGGGGGCTTGACTGAAACCTAGACTGTGCTTCTGGCATAGAGGAGAGGGTAAGTTATGTATGATCAGGCTGTGGGGTGGGGGTGGGTGGTAGAGATTGCAAGACATGTTTTGGCACCTTGAAGATCACTAGCATCTGGGCCTCTCTCCGCATTGGACTGGCATTTACTTGTAGAAGAAATGGGCTTTCTTTTCTCCAAAGCATCAAACTAACGCCCCTCATTCTCATAACTCACTTCTGTTGAACCTGCACGGGGTTTTCACTGGGAAAATGCTTCATTGCAGTATTAACAAATGACCAGGAAAAGGTGTTCTGTCTGCATCAACTAGTCAGCCCTGTCGTTGCCACCTTGCACCACCACTGACTTGAAGTGGTTATCAGCAGAGACCAAGAAGTGGCAAGACAAAGGAACTGTGTGGGAAGAAGAGAAACCACATTAGCTTTGCCTCCTTTATTCCCGAAGCAGAGTCTGGCTGGGCCTGTCAAGGGCTCCTCAGAGTTACCGCCTGGGACTGACCCTGTGTCAGTGGACTCCAGAGTTTACAGATGTATTAAAAGTAAAGCGGTTAGGGGGGAGAGGGGAGGGTGGGGGAGGAACTTCCATTGGCTCATCAGCTCTTGGAGGGGAAGTGTCCTCCACAGCTCTGCCTTTAGTGGGGTTATGGTGGGGCCAGTGACTTAGCAGGAGGGAGTAACCTGCAGGGGTTGGGGGGAGATGAAGATCACTGGGCACTTGGGGGACTTGGTTGCTGTCAGAATATGCTTTCACTCGTCACTAAGTCGTAAGAATTTTTCAACTGAAGCACTGGTGACTTAAACAGCTCCTTCAAGGAGTGACCCTTCTGAGCAGACACCAGGCATGTGGGGCTCTGGGAAATGTCTCTCCTTTGGGAAAAGTGATGGTATTACTAGGAGAACAACAATTAGGGACATGTGGTATGTGTATTTGGGAAGTTCCAACTGATCTTGGAAGGCAGCCAGGCCTGGGGGCCAAAATTCTGGCCTGTTCCAGTTTGGCCCCATCTCAGGCCTGGTCCTCACAGTCTCAGCCTCATGCCCTGTTGTAGCTCCTGGTCACTTTTTGCTCTGACACTGGGATGGGGTAGCTAAGTGTGCCAGGGCGGGGCCCTGCTTCCCCTAGCTTGGGGAAAGCGCACATCTGCCCTGCTGGGTTTCAGATTCGAGTCTGCATGGGAAGATCCTGTGTTCTGTGCCCTCGTTGTTTTACCCTCCCCTGTTGGACTGGAAAATCCCAGGCATCCTAGAAGGGAAGTGGCCTCAGTTGGGGCAACAATGTGGACTCCCCTGCCTGGGCAGCCACCCTTACCTCCACATCCCTTTTCCCCTGGTCTCCAGGCCTGAAAGGGAGGGCCCAGAGCTCCCTATGTTTGTGAAGAGTTTCTCTGTTCTGAGGCTGATATGGGGATGAAAAATCATTCCCCTGGCCTCGGAGCTGCCCTTCGGGTCCTGTTCCCCTGGTGCAGAGGTTCCTCGGGTTGAATTTTTATGCTGGTGGCTGCTGATTCTGCTTTACAGTGAAGAAACTCTACTCTGACAGTGAGAAATATCGAGTCGATTTATTCTCACCCATCATTGGAACCAACTTTGGCTTGCTTATTGAATGGTCTCAGCCCTCTTGCGTTTCGTGTCCTAGACAGAAACCAAGTATGCAAAAGTTAAGGGTGGTTCCTTTTACTCTTTCCCCTCAACATTAAGGTACTGAGCAAGAACCCATAAGAAAGCACCACATGTTGTGGCAAGATCAGGGGATTCTATTGGTCTGGCTGTGACATATTTTACCTTCCTTCCTTGCCCTTTAGCCTGTATCACTGTCACTGTCACTGTCATCCCATTGTTCATCGAGTTACTGGAGTGGGCGCCAGTAACATCTCCTTTTGTCACAGCCCTGAGATTTTAGCAGCCTCTCCTTACTTGTCTTTCCCAACTCTGCCATATTGGAAGCTCTTTCAGGGTCAGGGGAATGAAACCTGTTATTGTTACTGTTTTTGGCATGTCAAATACGCCACAGTAGCTTGCCAGGCTCTGCGTGCAGGCGGGATACTCTTGGTAGCTTGCCAAGCTCTCTGAGAGGCATATCTATGTATTTCCCTCTATGATTTGTTGCCTACTGTCATAAGACACTCCCTACCCATTTTCCAGAATTACCACACCATATTTGATGGGGTTCAGACAGTAGGCAACAAATCATAGATATACTATTCATAATAATATTGTTCTCATCTTAATTAGCCTGCATATTTGTTAAAAAAAAGTGTGTCTGGTCTTTCTAAATTAAACCTCATGTGTGTTCTCTTTAGCAAGCTGAATGCATGAAAGTTCCATGGAGGAGAGGGAAAAGCCTCTGTAATCAACAGAGAGAAAATGATTTCCGTGGCATGGTTTGGATATGGTGAGTGTTCTGTGATTCTGAGACTTTATTATAGCTCAGAGATGGAAAGCAAAGTATCACATAAGAAGCATGTGCTGGGGCTGGAGCATTAGTACAGTGGGTAGGGCATTTGCCTTGCACATGGCCAGTTCAGGTTTGATTGCCAGAATCCCCCAAGGGTCACCAGAAGTAATTCCTGAGTGCAAAGCCAGGAGTAACCTCTGTGAATCTCCGGGTATGACCCAAAAAGCCAAAAAAAAAAAAAAAACCATGTTAAGCATGTTCTTCAGGATGGGAGGCCATAGGACTTGGAGTTTGCGGGTCAGTCACAGGCCACAGCAGTGATCTCACAGCATGGAAGAGCACTGTAGAGGCCTGGTGGTCCAAATGACAGCAGCTCTCAGAGCTATGTCCCCAAGGCCATGGCTATCACTGCTCTCTGAGGATGTAGCTATCTACTGCATACACCCATGGCCACACATGGACACACAGAACCAACAGATCAAAGGAATTGCCTTTGCTTCGTTGACCTGCTTACCTGGACCTGGATTCTTCTGTAATACTTTGATCAATCCGAGTTGGATCGCAAAAACTCTTGGCCAAGCCTAGGATTTCCCTAAATGAGGCTTGTTATTTCTCTGTTTTGCTGAATGCTTGTTCCCTTGCATTTTTCTAGAATCACTGCTGGCAGTTTGAGCACCAAGCTGATGACTAACTGGAGGATCTGGGTCAAGATACTCTCCTGTCTCGGGGTTCCATCAGAGAGATGTTTCCTAAATTCCCTTCTAGCCAGAGCATTCTGTCATTCTGTGTATCGTCCTTAATACTGCTTCATCATCCAAAGCCCACATTCCATAGAGCTATAGGAATAGGAGACTCTAAACTGAGAATTCCTGCTTAAATGAGAAGTAGTTTTTCAAAGTCCTAAAGTCTGATGCTAGTCTTTGAGTTCATGCCTGAGACCCATTGTTGGCTGGGGTGCCACTCACTTTGACATTCCCAGAACCTTGTTGGCCTCAGGAAGACCCAGGTGAGTTGGAAGGTGTTAGAGTCCCAATATATCAATGCAAGGAGGTAGTCATTCTAGTCATTTTCCTGTGTAGATATATATGTGTAAATATAAAGCTATATAGAAGTATGGACACATAGTGTTTTCTAGCTTGCTTTTTCTTTTTATAATACTTTGTATGTATTGCATTCTGGGCAATACCGAGTAGGAGCAATGTAAATAATGGCTACCTAAAATGAGAAGGGGAAAATCAAGTGAGGTTTACAGGTGACCCTGCATATATGTGTTGCTCGCTTCACAGGCAGCAAGCTCCTGTCTCTTTGGAGTGGAGGGAAGGAGTGTCCTCAAGCAGTGCTCAGGAGTTTTGGGGACATTCTTGGCCAGCCAGGCTGTTGGTTCAATGCAGAGGCAAGGATTCACCAAGGATTCAATGCTACTTGCATTCTGTGGTGTTGGGGATATTGAGCCACCTGGTAATACTGGGACCCCCAGGACCACTAGGGTGTACCAAATGGAGTTCAGGGGACCCTCTGGGGCCAAGAATCAAATATAGATTGGGTACGTGCTAGACATGCATCCTAACTGCTGTGCTGTCTCCTAACCCCCAAAAGTTCTTTTCTTAATATGGCCAAAATGCATTCGAGACAACATCTGGCTTTCCTGGGTTCAGAGAATGCTGTAATCTCTAAATCAGTAAGTCATGCTTATTTCTTGGCATCACAAAAGTGAAACTTGCTTTTCACTTGGAAACTTGACATAATCAAACGCCTTTGAGATGAACATCATTGCTGATTACTCTTCCTTGGTGACAGGAAGCATAGGGAGTTGACATAGCCAATGATGTCATCTTCTCTTTGTCTGTGTGTCTCATTTCCTCTGGTATCTTTATATTCCTTACTGGGACCTATTCTGCACACCAAAAAGTGGGGGGTAGGGGAAGCCCATCTTGATAAGATATTTGTAATCTTGCAACATTTCTCTTTTTCTTCTCTAATTTTTGTTGTTCTCCTTCAGTCCACTTTTCACCTGTTGTGACTATTTTGTTTATGTAAAAGAAACTGAATTTACTTTTTTTGTTTTGTTTTTATTTTAAATTTTTTATAAGGTAGTTCACAATATTTGATTACATTTAATATTCAAACACCAATCCCATAACCATTATACCTTCCCATCACCATATTTTGAATGTTTCCATCTCGAACTCCAATCCCTGCCCCAAAGCAGAACTTAAATAATATATTTTGTATTTTTCTTATGAAATATCACTGAAAATTCTACAAAAGTATCCTTAGAGGAAAGAGTGTGAAATTGTTCTATTTCAACAGGGGCCATTAAGACCTTCTATAGGAGATCACTGACATGCTGTTAAAAGTTCAGTATTATGTGCTTATATATCTCTATCTATATATATATATATATGCACATAATATATAAGCACATAATATATATACCTGTATATATATGTGTGTGTATATATATATATATATATATTTCCCCCTAAGATTGGTTGCCTACTACTTTGAACCCCATCAAATGTGGTGTGGTACTCTTGGAGTATGGGTAGGGTGTATCCCACGAAGTGTCCAGGAATACATTCACTCGTAGGTGAGACTCAGCCCAAGTGTGTGGAGAGTGGCATTGAGCATGGCAGTGGTTGAGTTCTGGAGGTTTTTGGTTGTCACGGCTGGATCCCTTGGGGCAAGGAGGGCTCTCACCCACACCCCTCTGGGGCACCCCAAGTGAAACAGCCTGATGCGGGGTCCAGTGGCATAGTTATGGCGAGAAATTGCATTTCCTATGGGAACTGAAGCATGACTCGCCTCAGAGCAGATGGCCACTCTTAATGATAGTCAGAGGAAGTGTTGGGTTAGAGATAAACAGCCATGGCCTCTCTTAAGGACTATGAGATGCTAAAATGGGCTGCTAATGAGTACTTCAGAATTACCCCACATTTCACATTTCTCCCCCCGCCACATCACTGGTCTCTATAAGATACAGTCACAAGCACCTGACTTGGGGAGAGTTTGAACACATAAGGTGATGTCTTGGGAATATCCTTCACTATTGATTTCTATGGTCACAGTATAGCTTTCCTTCTGAGGCATTTTGAACAACTGATAATCGACATATAGGATACTACATCATTTATTTTTGAATGTCAAGCCTTGGGCTATACGCTTTATACATAATAATTAATTTAAATTTTATTTTTTGAAGTTACTATTAACTATTATCGCCTGGAGCGATAGCACAGCGGGTAGGGCGTTCGCCTTACAAGCGGCCAACATGGCCGACCCGAGTTCGATTCCTCCACCCCTCTCGGAGAGCCCGGCAAGCTACCGAGAGTATTCAATATGCCAGACACAGTAACAACAAGGTCTCCAATGGAGACGTTACTGGGCCCGCTCGAGCAAATCGACGATCAACGGGAGGGTGTTTACCTTTACCTTTACCTTTACCTTTACTATTAATAGCTCCAATTTTCATGAGAAAACTGAAGCTCTGAGAGGTTGAATGGTTTGCTAAAGATCATGTAGGCTTCCAGAACATCAAGTTTGTTGGTGTTTTGGACATGTAATATGTGTTGCATAGACTTGGCATAGGGCTTCAAGATAAAATTAAAGGTAAGTTTTAGATATATCATTCAAAAATATTTTTTCAGTATAAGCATATTCCAAATGTTGGATAGGAGATATTTATGCTAAAATATATTTGTTGTTCTTAGAACGTCAGAAATGATAAACTTTAGGGTGGAAAGCAATGATACAGAAAATAATAAAGCAATATAAAGGGTCAATAAAGCCAGACGTTGATTCTTTTAATGAAGAAACAAGACTGGCAAACCATTAGCTAGACTTGCAACAAAAAGAGGCAAACTCCAAATACATAGGATCAGAGATGACAGAGAAGAAATTTTAACAGACACTTCAAAAATACAAAAATTCAGAAAAGATTATTAAGAACAACCTTATACCAATAAGCTTGAGAACCTAACAGATGATTTCTTAGAATCTTTTGAACACCTAAGATTGAACCAAGAAGAAACAGAAAACCTGAACAGGCTGATCTTGAGTAAAGATATTGAAACAATAATAAAAAATCTCTCCAAGAACAGAAGACCAGTTTCACATAGACTCATTAGTAAGTTCTACCAAAACTGAGTGCCCATATTCCTCAAACTTTCCCAAATATTGAGGAAATGGGACTACTCCCTAATAGCTTCAATGAAGTCAATATTGTACCAATACCTGAAACAGGTGGACAAACTACTAAAAAAAGAAAATTACAGACCCATCTCCTGATGAATGCTGATGCAAGATTCCCAAGAAAATCCTAGAGAACTGAATCCAACAATATAGTATAAGGATTATACATCATTATCAAGTGGGGTTTGTCTCAGGGGTTCTGAATGATTCAATATGCACAAATCAAATAATGTACATGATATCAACAGAATTATAAAAATTACACGGTCATATCAAATGATGCAGAGAAGATTCTTGACAATATTCAACATCCATTCATAATAAAAAATACTTTGGGGCTGAAGCAATGGCACAGCGGGTAGGGCATTTGCCTTGCATGCAGCCAACATGGCCGACACAGGTTCAATTCCCATATGGTCCCCCGAGCACTGTCAGGAGCAATTCCTGAGTGCATGAGCCAGGAGTAGCCCCTGAGCATTGCCAGGTGTGACCCAAAAAGAAAAAAAAACCTTCAAAAAATAAGGAAGAAGGAACATAATTCAAGATGGTAATGACCATCTACAACAAACCCACAATGAATATTATACTCAGTGGTGAAAAGCTGAAAGCCTTTCCCCTGAGATCAGAAACAAGACAAGGATGTCCATTGTCACCACTCATACTCAATATAGTTTTGAAAGTCCGTGCCATAGCAATCAGACAAGAAAAAGATGTCAAAGGGATCCAGATTAGAAAAGTGAAACTATTACTATTTGGCCCACTCGAGCAAATCGATGAACAATGGGAGGGCCTTTACCTTTATTACTATTTGTAGACATGATACTATACATTGAAAATTCTAGACTCCATCAAAAGACTACTTTCAGAAATAATAAATCAGTGCAGTAAAGTATCAGGTTACAAACTTAATCTGTGGCATTTCTGTATGCAAGTAATAAACTAGAGGGAAAAGTGTCCTTTCAAAATAGTGCCCCCCCAAACATCAAAAAACCTAGGAATCAACAAGGGAGGTGAAAGACTTACATAGGGAAAACTATAAATCACTGCTAAAAGAACTATAAGAAGATATAAGGAAATGGAAAGATATTCCCTGTTCATGGGTTGGAAAAATCAACATAAAAATGACCACCCTACTTAAAGTATTATACAAATTCACGGCAATACCTGTAAAAATTGCAATGATGTTTTCAAAGACTTGGAATAGAATCTACTAAAATTTATATGGAACCATAAAATTCCCCAAATAGCCAAAGAAATCCTAAAAAGAAAAAAAAAGGCCAGGGAGGGGGGAAGATGGGGAATGGGAGGCATTGCATTTCATAACTTTAAAACTATACTACAAAGCTATGATGATCAAAGCTGTGGTATTGGGAAAAAATAAACCTATAGATCAGTGGAATAGAATTGAGAACCCTGAGTTAAACCCCCAGATTTATGGAAAGTTAATCTATGACAAAGGAACATTATTTATGAATTTGAATAAAGAAAATTTCTTTAACAACAAGTGGTTCTGGGAAAACTAGGAAACATATTTAAAAAGTGAAATTAGAACTGTACCTCACGCCATTTACAAAGTAAATTTAAAGTGGATTAAACACCTTGAAATTAGACCAGAATCCATGAAATACATTGAAGATAACATCAGCATAACTCTCCAGGAAATTGACCACAGATGTGTCTTCAACAAAAAGTCCACATAGGTAAAAAAAATAAATAAAACCAAAAACAAGCAAACAAAAAATATCAAAACCAAAAATAAACAAATGGAACTCTATAAGATTAAAAAGCTTCTTCACAGAAAAAAAGAAAATCAAGCTATAATAAATACACCCTACTAAATGGTAGAAAATAATTGCCCAGAGTATATTGGATAAGTGGCTAATATCCAAGATCTAGAAAGCACTTACAAAGTCAACAACAGAATCTCCAACAACCCATTCAAAAATGGGAAGAGGAGATGAACAGACACTTTTCCAAAGAAGACATATGGGTGGCCAATATGCATAAGAAAAAGTGCTCATCATAACTCACAGTTAGGAAAATGCAAATCAAAACAGTATTGAGATATATCACGTCAGTGGGCTGGAGCAATAGCACAGCGGGTAGGGTTTTGCCTTGCACACAGCCAACGTGGCCGACCTGAGTTCAATTCCTCCACCCCTCTCAGAGGGCCCGGCAAACTACCAAGAGTATCTCGCCCACAGGGCAAAACCTGGCAAGCTACCCGTGATGTATTCAATGTGCCAAACACAGTAACAAATCTCACAATGTTAATGGGCCCGCTAGAGCAAATCAATGAACAACGGGAGGACAGTGACGTTGATTGCACCAGTGAGAATGTCACATATCAAAAGAAGTTGGAAACAGCCAGTGTTGGTGTGGTTGTGGGAGACAGGAATACTCATCTATGTTTGGTGGGAATGTCGTTTGGTTCAGCTTCTATGGAAAGCAATATGGAGATCTCTTTAAAAAATAGGAATAGGAGTCTTATATAGCCCACTTCTTGGCATCTACACTCCCAACACAAAAACATTAATTTGAAATTATATGTATATATATGTGTATATGTAAGTTTATATAGCATTATATGCATACTACATGTAATATTATATGTAGCACTGTAGCACTGTCCTCCCATTGTTCATTGATTTGCTCTAGCGGGCACCAGTAATGTCTCCATTGTGAGACTTGTTGTTACTGTTTTTGGCATATCGAATTTGCCACGGGAAGCTTGCCATACATATAATATAATATATAATTATGTTATATATTTATTTACACAATAGTCAAGATATGGAAACAACCCAAATGCCCAACTACAGATGAATGGATCAAAAAATTGTGGTGCATATGTATATATACACACACACACACAATTGAATACTATGCAGCTTTATAAATGGACAAAGTCATGCAATTTGCTGCAACGTGAATGGAACTAAAATTTATCATGCTGAGTGATAATTATTTTTCTGAGTCAGTCAGAAGGGAAGGCAGAGATACAGAAAGATCTCTCTAATATGTCGAACTTAAAGATATACACAAGGTAGCAACAGAGGGCCAAAGATAATACAACAGGAGAACTAATCTACAGAAATGAGTTTGTTGGAGAGGGTGGAGATTTGAAAGAAGGTCCATCAGAGACTTTGGGAGGAAAGTACATTGGTTATTGGTGATGATGTTGGAATTATATGCATGTGGACAACATTATCAACAGTCTTTGTCAATCACAGTAAAAATAATCAATAAAAAACTATTTCTGTTCATCTGAAATTCAAATTTAACTCAACAGTCTATATTTTTATTCGTTAAAACTAGCAATTCTTTTCTTTTGAATTTAAATTTAATTTAATTTTAAATTTAAAAAATTGAATCACTGTAAGTTGTAAAGTATAAAGTGATTCATGATTGAGTTTCAGGTGTACATTGTCCCAACATCGGTCCTTTCACTAGTGTCCACTTCCCTCCATCAGCGTCCCCAATTACCATCTTGCCCCCCAGCCTGCCTTTATGTTAGGAAATCTATACCACTTTTCATCGCTCCGTTCTTCTCCAGAGTGGCTGCTTCCCTCCATCAATATATTGTACCCTTCTCTGACTATTGCCTTTGGGCATTTGTTATTCCTCTATGGTGTTTATATTCCATGTTCAAGAGAGATCATGTGTGTCTGTCCCTTTTCTTCTGACTAATTTTACTCAAGATGGTACTCTCTAGAGCCATCATGTAGGAGCAAATCGCAAGACTTCATCTTTTATGATCGCCAAGTAGATTCCATCGTGTATAAGTACCATAGCTTCTTTATTCAGTCATCTGTTCTTGGACACTGGGATGTTTTCAGATTTTGGCTATTGTGAATGGTGCTGCAATGAACATAGGCATGCAGAGGTCTTTTCTGTATTGTAAAACTATCAACTCTTACTTAGTCTACTCCATTATTTTGGTGGGGAAGAGGAGTAGGGAGCCAAGAGAACAGGGAACCAAGAGGAGAGTTTGAAAGGTGCAGAGAAATGCTGAAAGTGTTTCATCTGAGTAAACAGGAAGATGGGGAATGCTGGTGAGCTTGGAGCCCTCCTTGCTAGCCAGAGCAGCATAATCCAGAATGGAGCCCAAGCAATGGTGTTCTGGGAATGACCAGTCAGAGATCACCCTCTCTTCTCAACTCTGCAGTTCTGACTTCCATTGCTAGTTTAGTATTAAGCAAGGTACAAGTATATGCACTATGGAAATTGGCATATATTACAAACCTGGCCCCCCAGAATGCTAGTTATAAAGTATCATCTAGCGAACCAGTGGCCCAGGATAGAAGGCTATTTTGAAGGCAAAAACTAATGCAATCCAGGGATTAAGTATCAGCTGGGTCTTATTAGGGAGTGTAGGAGAAGCCTGTATCAAAGCAGTAAGGACTGTTTGATCCTTTCACATTTCAAAGGCAATAGACCATAAAATGTTTTAAGGAAAAAAGTTTTTTGCAAAGCATGCTGCAATTCTGTTCTAAAAGGAAGGCTGTTGTTTGTATAAACAGACATGCATAGGCTGTCTGCTGAGTTCAGAAGTGTCAGGATGTGCACTGGGCCAAATTTCTGTTGTGCAGAGTTTAGGTTCTCTAGGGTTTCACTAGCCGGGTACCGGCTCATCCCCAGTGGGCAAGAGCAAAGGCTAAACTCAGCTCTTTTGAGCTGCAGACCAATTTAGGGGAAAATGACTAGTCACAGTGAGAGAATCAGACACAACATACTAACTGATAGAGCACGGACGTAGGGATATTTGCTTTGTCATTGTCTAATCCCAACCTCCAGAGAAAATTAATCAAGAGTCTAGATTTTGGACCCTTATAAAAGAGTGAGGAGAGCTCTGAAGCATGCACAGGCTTCCCAAAGGATTGTTCCTTGAATCGTAAGTTTAGCAAACACTGTACAAGAATCAAGGAATCAGTTCTACTGTTATTCTTGGAATGGCGTCGTATTAAACTGCATCCTCTTTCTGATTCATCTCCGCCACAGATCTGTTGCATAGTTCTAGGACATTGCACTAGGAAAACAAATCATACTGTTAAAAGCAACCTCTGCCCTCTTACAACAGTGCCTACTAATGACAGGAACCTGGTTGATACTTCACTGTCATAGCCAAATATCAGAATATTGAGTAAAAGATAAAACTCCCTGACAGAAACTTGGTTCTACTACATGGCACAGCTCCCAGGCAGATCACATGGGGCTTCATGCCACATTTTTTCCCTTTCTGAGGAATGTTAAGTCTATTCCTAACAGCTTCAGCAGAGGATAGAATGACATTTTGCGGATGCCATGACGTCTCTCTGTTCTGAACTTCCATCAAACCTCAGATCATGCCTCAAACCTCCCGGATGTCCCAGTAACCTGCTTCTCGGAATAGTGTGTGTTCTGCTCAGGTTCTCCTGGGTGTCGTGAATGTACTGATCAGTTTCCAGGCAGCATCACAATGGCCCAGGTTTTAAGGCCAAACTGGAACAAATTCTTGTTCTGGAATCTACAAGTCAAGTCACTTGGGATTATTGAACTTCAAACTTTCAGTTATGAACGGTGGGTTTCTTTGATGTCTTTTGTAAATGAGGTGGAAGTTATACTTTAAGTCATGCAGTCAGAATTTACATAAAGTGTAGATTTTATGACTTTACAATTTCTAGATTTCAGTACCCTACCTGGCACATAGTAGGGATTCAAAGAAAATTGATATGGCTCTTTCTGCAATTGATTGAGTTTCTCAAGGACTCTTTCTTCCCGCCTTCCTTATCTTCCTCCTTCCTTTCTTGCCTCCCTCCCTCCCTCCCTCCCTCCCTCCCTCCCTCCCTCCCTCCCTCCCTCTCTCCCTCTCTGTAGTTTGTTTTCTTTTGGGACCACAGCCTAGAAGCCCTCAGGGCTTATTCTTGTTATAGTGCTCTGCTACTGAGAGCATTCCACCCACATGGCAGAGCCTGGCAAGCTACCCGTGACTTGATATGCCAAAAACAGTAACAATGATGGTCATCATTCCCCTGACCCTGAAAGAGCCCCCAATACCCCCATCAGGCTACATTAGCACACGGCAGGGACGAATGGGGACGTTGCTGGTGCCTGCTCGAGTAAATAGATGAACAACAGGATGACAGTGATACAGTGACACAGTGATAGTGCTCTGGGACTGATATGCAGGTGTGTGTGTGTGGGGGGGGGGTGGGTTACCAATGATTACCATGTGTAAGGCAAGAGCACTCTACCTTTCAGTGTTTATGAATAATAATAGTTTGAAGCCCCTGCTGAGAAATGAATGAAATGAAGAGGACTAATGAACAGAGTTGATGAATGAATGAAATATGGAGTCTCCTTCCAATTGATTTGCTAGAAATTATCAAGAATTTAGAAATAAAAATCCAATTTATGGACTGAAGATATAGTACAGTCAGTAAGGCACTTGACTGCATATGGCAGACAATGGGTTCAATCCCTGGCACCTCACATGGTCCCTTGAGCCTGCCGGAAGTAATCACTGAGCTCAGAGCCAGGAGTAAGCCCTAAGCATCACCAGGTGTGGCCCCAAAACAGCAACAACAACAAGTCCAATATGTAAACTTTTCTTTTTATGTACACTTTAAAAAGTCACAAAATAGCACTCTGGCTGTATTTTCAGCTAGAAAAAAATACGTTGTTCAGTCATTTAACATATATATCCATAAACTATTCCATATCTCAGGTAGAATAGTTTACTAAAAGAAGTCTGGATTTTAGAGACAGACTAGCTTTAATCCCAGCCCCAGCATTTACCGCTTGTGTGACTTTGGGGAAGAGACTTCAGTCCTTTGTGTTTGGATATGCTCATCTGTCATCTGTGGTATATAAAACTTCTCTTTTGGGAGTGGTGTGGGAATGAAGTGATATGTGTAAAGCACAGTTGGCGAATGCTGATTTTTTGGTTTTAGGACACAAGCAGGCTAAGGTAAAGGGCTACAGGGGGCGATCACAGTAGACAAAGCAAGAAAAAGAAAGACAACTTAAAATAATGGAAAGGATTGGTAAAATAAAAAGCCGTGGCTTATGGATATGTTACAGATTTATTTATTTATTTGGTTGGTTTTTTTGGGGGTCACACTCGGTGATGCACAGGGGTTGGTTACTCCTGGCTCTGCACTCAGGAATTACTCCTGGCGGTGCTTGCCCCCAAGGACCATATGGGATGCTGGGAATTGAACCCGGGTCGGCCGCATGCAAGGCAAACATCCTACCTGCTATGCTATCTCTCCAGCCCCCACAGATTTACTTTTTTTTTTTTTTATCATTTTTTTATTAGTGAAACACCATGAGGTATAGTTATAGACTTATAAATTTTTGTGCTTGGGTTTCAGTTATACAATGATCAAGTACCCATCTCTCCCCCAGTGCCCATCCTCCCCCACCACGGGTCCTAGCATCCTTCCCACCCCCCATCCCCCCCGTCCCACCCTGCCGCTGTGACAGGGCATTCCCCCTTGTTCTCGCTCTCTTCTTTTGGGTACTGTGTTTTGCAAGAGAGGCACTGAGTGGCAATCATGTTTGGTCTATAGACTACTTTTAGCATGTCTCTCCCACCCTGGGAGGATCCTCACAACACCCTTTATTTATTTGGTGCTCTCTTCTCTATCTGAGCTTCCTTTTCACCTAGCACATGTGGCTGTCCTTCAAGTCATGGAGCAAAATTCCTGGTACTAATCTCAGCCATTCCTGGGTGTTAGTCTCCCGTTTTGTTGCTTTATGTTCCCCAGATGAATGCAATCTTTCTGTGTCTATCCTGCTCTTTCTGACTCATTTCGCTTAACATGATACTTTCCATGTAGTGCCACTTGTATGTAAATTTCATAATTTCATCTTTTCTAACAGCTACATAGTACTCCATTGTGTAAATGAGATTTACTTTTGTTTTAAAAATATTTTAGTTTTTGTGTGGATGGCACGTATCCATGATACAAAATTCAAAGGATACTGAAGGGTTCTCAGTGAAAAAGAAATCACTTTCACTCTGCCTAAACCAGTTTATTGATTTTTTAAAGATCTGCTATTTTTTCCCCCTTGTGATTTCTTTCAGAAATACTCTATACATTGCTAACATTTCCCATGGCTTAAGTTTTATCTATTGTATCAGTGGTGGTTCACTAATTGTGCTTTTTTTTTTTTTACTGCGTGTGTCAATAGTTATTCCTTTTTAGGGGACATGAGTCTTGACACCTTCCTTTCTTGTATTTAATGTATTAACCAGTCCCCCATTGGTGGGATTTTAGGTTGTTTCCAATCTTCTGTTATTACAGATAAAACTACAGTGAATAATTTTGCTCATGTGTGAGTCTCTATGTGGGATAGTTTTCTAGAAAGGGAATTGCTTACTCAAAAGGCCAGGACAACTTGGGCAGCCAGTGAAAGGGAGAGGTTAAACCACTTCAACCTCCAACGAGTGTGTCAACAAATGTTTCTTATATTGGGCTGGAGTGATAGCACAGTGGGTAGGGTGTTTGCCTTGCACGCGGCCGACCCGAGTTTGATTCCCAGCATCTCATATGGTCCCCCAAGCACTGGCAGGAGTAATTCCTGAGTGCATGAGCCAGGAGTAACTCCCGTGTATCGCCGGGTATGACCCAAAAAGAAAAAAAAATGTTCCTTATAATTTTATCAGCATGGGATACGATCTGTCTTCTTGATATTTGTCTATCTACTCGGTGAGGTGTATCTACCCTGATGTCATAAAAATATTCTTTTCCCAGGGCCAGAGAGATAGTACAGCGAGGCAGGTGCTTGTCTTGCACACAACAAACCCCTGTTTGGTCCTTAGTACCACATATAGCCCCTGAGTACTTCTAGGAGTGATCTTGAACACAAAGCCAAGAGTAAGCCCTGAGCTTTGCTTCCCACCTCCAAAAAAGTAAAGTTTTCCTAGGTTTTCCTAGTATATCTTTAAAAGGTAGATTTTTTTTTTGAGTATTGAGCAAATACTGACTGTCACATGTCAAAGTAAACTATGCAGGTCACATCCTGGTGAAACTACACACATGCACACAAACACACACAGACACATGCACAAATGTAGGTTCTTTCTGCAAGAAATAAATTGTACTCCCTCCCCTTTGCACTATGTTTCTGTTTTTTAGGCTTTTTGCATTGATCAAGTATTACTTCATTACTGAAGGAAATATCAATACAATTAAAATGTACTTCTACGACCTTTTAAGATAGCCCTCAGTATGTTGGAATGCCAGTAATGCCGCTGGCTTTGATTTGGAAATAGTTTGTTGGGGTTTCCACCCAGAATAGCAGATTTCCTTGTTTCTAAACACAGTGGAAGCATTTTAGCTCTAATCTTACTTTTCTATGGCATATCTGAATCCTGACCACACCTCCCTGCTTGTCCTCTATCTTCTCCCTATGGTTCTTCCCACATCTTAGAGGTCTCTCAGTTCACTGACCTAGCCGTCCCCGGGACAGCTGACACGTGGAAGGGTACATTACAGACAGGTGCTGCAAACAAGGCAAGTGCCTTACCCACCGTAATGTCTCTCAGGCCCCCTCGGCTAGATTTTTCAGATGAGAAAATAGAGAATTGAAAAAGTTGAGTGACAAGGCCAAGAGCACTGAGCAGGAAAAGCCTGAGTCCAATCAGAAGCTGGGGACTGCTCCAAAGCACCCCTGCACAGTGTTTCTCATTGTGCACTGACTGACCCTAGACCTTCTGCCGTTAGCAGGCCAGCTTCATCCTGGTGTGACTTTATTTACCTTTCTCTTTCATGCAGTCCCAGACTACAGGATGTGGCAAATAAAGAACATGCTGGTTGCATGCAAAAAAACAAAAACAAAAACATAAACTCCCAAGCTTATAAGAAATAAACAAGTGTATGTGTGTATTCAAGTTGCTGTGTGTTCCGAGGCATTGATCTTTCTCCTGCATGCTAGATACATAGCCAGACATTTTCAGGCTCATGGAAATTTCTGCTTTGATTCTTCACAGACACTTTAAATCCACCATGTTAATATTCCTTAAGATCATGCATCTGGAAAGATGGAATTTTTCAGTGTCCCGTTAAAAAAAAAAAGGCTGACAAGTGAGAATTCTGGTTCTTTGAATTCTATATTTGGGATTAATCCTTGACTTTAATTAAGGTAGAGTCAATTAATCAGAACCTACTACAGGCCTTGCCCTAGCCCATAAAGAAGTTACAATGACTCAGTTTGATTTGCATTTCCTTGGTCTTGTAAGGCCATTAACTTCTTTTTGAAGACCCACTTGCCTTCCCACCACAGCTCAAAGTAATTTACTTATGGGAAGGCCCATTCATTTCCTAAAAGTGAGTAGGCTTCCTCTCATGGAGTAATTAGCCACAAAGGCCTGGAACAGTTGAAATCCCCTGACAGTCTGTGGTTCAGCCCATCCGAATTTAGTAATCACCCAAAACACAAGGTAGGGCGTTCTGTTTTAAAACAATTACATTCCAGTTGGAAGAGGAATCTTTGGGCAGAATGACGGGTATTTCTGCCCTTGGAGGTGACAGCAGCCGCTCCGGGAAAAGCTCACCAATGCCAGTTCTCTAGGATAGTGTTTCCTTTTTATTTCTCTATTAAGTGAAAAAAAAAAAGTTGTAAAGATAACACTTGTTGAACAAAGCTGCCAGCCCCTAGATGACTTTGTTCCCAGTTGTACCAGTGCATCACTTTCCACACCTGGTCAGAGGCCACTCCAGAGGCACCTGCATACAAACATACACTTGTGTACTCCTTTTTTCCCCCTAAAGTAGTAACAATATGCACTACGTATACTCTGCTGCCTGTTTTCCTCATTCAACTCATAGCACCCATCAGTAGCCCATCAAGTTAAGCGTAGGTTTTATTTAATAATGTGTGCTATAGCATGCCCCATGATTTCATTAGCCAATTTCCTCTTGATGAATGAGCCATTGTTTTCAGCTTTCCCTCTCTACGGGAAACCTGCAGGAGACATCTCTGCACTTATCTTCTTACACATTGAAACATTTATTTCTGAAGAGCCCTAAAAGTGAGATTGCTTAGCTACAGAGTTGGCTAGTTTCTACAACAACCTTAATATATGAGTAGATGAAGGGAAAAGGGAAGTGATGTGCTTCTGTGTGCCAGGTACTACTGTCGGTACTTTCCATAAGTTTAGTTTCATCTTTGTCTCCTGCCTCTGGTCTTGCCCTAATCCCTCTACATAACCACTGATGAGCATATGACTTCTCTGCTAGGAAGTCCTGCTTGGTTCTCGTCTTCGCCACAGGAATAACCTCTTCTAACATGGCTCCAAATCCTCCCCCCCTCCCTCCCTTTTTTCCTTTCTTCCTTCCTTCTTTCCTTTCCTTCCTCCCGACTCATTGTTCAGGGATTATTTCTGGCAGCACTCAAGGGACCCTATACTGATTGCATCTTGACAGGCCACATGCAAGTGTCTTACAGTCCTATCTTTTCTGGTCTCTTTTGTCTCTCTCTTGCCCTTCTTCTCTTAGTACATTCAAGCACACCCCAGCTATTTGCAGTTACTCCTCTTAGCAGGCCATGGCAACACTCTGGAGGTCTTTGCTCCTCTTTCTCTTTCTCATGATCTTTCTTCACCTTTTCCTTTGGGGCCTTTCTTACTCCTCAGTCATCATTCTTTCAATCTCTTGCTCTTTCTGAACACTTTGTGCAGGCTGGTTTGTGAGTTAGGAAGGCTTGATTGTGTGTTCAGGGCTTAACATCTACAAATCTCAGTGGTCTCAGATAACTCATCAGTCAAAGTCTGCTCTGGATCTTGGTTATTCTCTTGGGTAGCCCACCTCAATTATGAGCTGATGGAGTTGATAGTAGCTCCCCTATTCTATAATTATCCCTTCTGGAAGACTTGGATTCCTCAGTTGACATGGCAGAGGAGAGCACTGAGTTATACTGGCAGTTTGATGTTTTCACCCAGAAATTACCAGGTTACTCCCACCAAAGGCTAGCCCCATCACACAATCCTGCCTAACTGCAAGGGAGTATAGGAGAAAGGGGAAGGGGAAGGGAGAATTGGACATAGGTAGACACCTACATCAGGTGAAATGCCACCCTTACTATATGTCTATTGAAATTGCTTTGTAATATTTAAATGAAGGTTCACATGTCTCTCAAACTAGAGTGGGCACTTCTGCTTCATGGTGTTTGTGTATATGTATGTGTGTATGTTTTATAGGAATCACAGCCTGCATAGTTAGAGGTCACAGGACTATCCCAGGTGGTACTCAGGGGTCATGTGGCTCTGGGAATCAAATTCAAAGCCTTTCACAAGTCAGCCTTGAGCACGTGTGCCTCACCCCAGAATGGGTGCTTTTGGAGGATAGAGGACTTTGTCTGTTCATCTTCTCATTTCTAGCATCTGGCACAGTGTCTGGTAAGTAGTAAATGGTTGAGAAATATTTGATAAAGTTCATTCATCAAAAATCAATAATCAGGGGCTATAGCAATAGCACAGCGGGTAGGGCATTTGCCTTGCATGCTGCCAACCTGGGTTCGATTCCCAGCATCCCATATGGTCCCCTGAGCACCGCTAGGGGTAATTCCTGAGTGCAGAGCCAGGAGTAACCCCTGTGCATCACCAGGTGAACCCAAAAAGAAAAAATCAATAATCAACATTTATTTGGGGACTAAAGTTCAGAGAAACCAGTCAGCTCACTAAATGGTCACACAGTTAGGTGGCAGAGCTGAATTTAAACCCAAGGTATCAGATTCCAAAACTCTAATGTTTAGGAAAGGTTCTAAATGTTAAAATCTCCAGGTCTGATTTGGAGCAATCAACAATTCACCCATGGGTGACGAATTATATCTTAGAGATGCAATACTTCTAACAACTCCTAGGTGATCTAACATCTCCTAGGTGTGAACTAATTATTCTCAAAAACGAACTGGATCAACCAGTGCCAAGCCAAACTAGAGGACACTCTGGTGTCTATCAGGGCATCCCTCTGTCCTCATTGAACATACCTGAATTTAAATAAAGTCCCTATTTTATTGCTTGTGCAGCTATAGAGTGTAGCCTCTGTCAGTGGGCCTCTGTGAGCCTCTCTTTCATTATCTTTTTTTCTCTTTCCTTATCTTGTAAAATATACCTAACCATAAGATTGCTCACCATGCTCTAATCTTAGGTAAACTACAAACTGCTGACCTTGTGCTCCACTGAGTCTAGAGAGATAGCTCAAAGGGCTGAGTATTTGATTTGCTGATAGGAGAGGACTTGAGTTTGATCCCCAGCATTGCATGCTACCTTGTGCAGAAAGCCCAGAGTAACCCCCAAGCATTAACTTTATATGGCTTAAAAAGCCAAAACCGCAAAAATCAAGCAAAAGTAAAAATCCTCGAAGTTCTAATAGTCTTCTGATAAAGACCCTATAGTATTATAACAATTCAGAGAAACTGAACAAAAGGATGTGTGTGTGTGTTTGTCTGTGTGTAAATATACATATATATACACATATATATGTATATATATAATTAACATACATGCTAATCTTATCTAGAAACACCCTCATAGATATACATAGACTAGTTCATAATTAAATATCTGGGCATTCCATATACCAGTAAAGTTGACATAAAATTAACTATACCTAAATTCCCTTATACTTCTATAATTTTAATTGTTTACTCTTTTTTTTTCCTTTTTGGGTCACACCTGGCGATGCACAGAGGTTTCTCCTGGCTCTACACTCAGGAATCACTCCTAGCGGTGCTCAGGGGACCATTTGGGATGCTGGGAATCGAACCCGGGTTGGCCGCGTGCAAGGCAAATGCGCTACCCGCTGCGCTATTGCCCCAGGCCCCTGTTTGCTCAGTTTTTAAATCACATTCTCCTTATGTGGTTATTTTGTGTTGTTAAAAAGAACATTCAAAGGGGTTGGGGAGGGAGTCTCAGGGCTAGAGTTTGTGCCTCTACATGGGAGACCCAGACTGGGTTTGTGGCACCACATGATCCTCCAGTACCATTGGGAGAAGCCCTTGAGCACTGAGGAGTAGATCCTATGTACCACTGGGTGTATCTCCCTTAAAACAGACCAAATCCAACAAAAACCCGGTAAAAGATTAAGGACTGAAAGTGATATGATTGATATGATATCTTTGAAACACATTTTAAAATGGAAATGATTTGCTAAGAGTCATTACAAGAACAGAAGGGGCTGAAGAGATTGTTTAGGGGCTAAAGTGCTTGCCTTGCATGCAGCTGACTCAGGTTTTATCCACAGAACCCCATGTCTTTCCCTGAGTACTGCTGGGAGTGATTCCTGAGCACAACTGTGTCTAAACCCAAACCTCTCCCCAAATGATGAGATAAATTTCAAAAATGGATAGAATTATGATACTTGTGTAAGATTAGGAAAAAAGAAGATATATAAATGTTGCTGGGGCCATAGCACAATGGGTAAGGCGTTTGCCTTGCATGCGGCCAACATGGCCGACCCGGGTTCTATTTCTCTGCCCCTCTTGGAGAGCCCGGCAAGCTACTGAGAGTATCTTGCCCGCAAGGCAAAGCCTGGCAAGCACCCCAGCATATTCGATATGCCAAAAACAGTAACAAGTCTCACAATTTGGTGTCTGCTCAAGCAAATCGGTTAACAATGGGAAGATAGTGCTACAGTGCTACATAACAAAGTAGGTTTTGGGGAGGGGGTGGGGCACATCTGGTGGTGCTGAGCTGTAACTCCTGGCTCTTCACTCAGGGGTCACTCCTGTCAGGTTTAGGGGAACCATATGGAAAACCAGGGATTGAACCTGCATGCAAGGCAAATGCCTTATCTGCTGTGCTATCTTCCCAACCCCACTAAAGATTTTGTTGAGTTCAAAATTACTCTACTGTGAGTTGGGTAACTTTGGTTATTGTTTTTGTTGTTATTATTTCCATTTATTTTTTAATTTTTTAATTTTTTTTATTGAATCACCGTAATCTGTTTATTTTACTTGAAAAACTGGCTTTTACTGATGTACCAAGAGTAACACATAACATTTGATTGTCTTTAACAAACATGTTTGTAATCTCTTATATAAGGGTTAATAGCTCCAGGATGAAATAGGACAATCTTCACACATGTTCCTCTAAGGAAATTGTATTGGACTATTTTTAGCGGATTATTCATAACAAGCAATACAGAGTTAATTGTTTTATTTTGCTTTGGGGGACACGATTTGGGACTTGGGGTGGAAACATTCGAAATATGGTGGTGAGAAGGAGCAATGGTGGTGGGATTGATGTTTGAATATTAGATGTAATGAATTATTTTGAACAACTTTATAAAAATAAAATAAAGTTTGGGGGAAAATTGGCTTTTTTACCTCTGTTTTGGCAGGCCATACCTGACTGCTCAAGACTCACTCCTGGCTGTGTGCTGCTCAGGGATCACTTTTGGTAGGGCTGGGCTTGGGGTGGGATTGATGTTTGAATATTAAATGCAATGAATTATTTTGAACAACTTCATAAAAATAAAATAAAGTTTGGGGGAAAATTGGCTTTTTTACCTCTGTTTTGACAGGTCATACCTGACTGTGCTCGGGACTCACTCCTGGCTGTGTGCTGCTCAGGGATCACTTTTGGTAGGGCTGGGCTTGGGGTGCCAGGCATCAAACCTGGGTTGGCTGCATGCAAGGCAAGTGCCCTGCCCTCTACGCTATTTCTCCAGCCCCAAACTGACTGTGTGAAAGAGAATGTTAGGTTCACAGTGAACTCAAGTGGCAGTCACAGAGCTTCTTCCTGCTCTCTCTGTTGAACACGGAAGCTTCTTTCCTCCTCCCCATCTGCACCCAAGCGGCCTCTTTGTGACAACCAAGGAACTCACACGACACCCCAATCCACAGTTTACATCAGGGCTTTCTCTTGGTCTTGTGCATTTGATTGATTTTAACAAATGTATAGTGGCATGCCCACTGTTGTAGGGCACAGGGCAGTTTATTGTCCCCTAACTCTCCCCTGGGCCTGTTTATCCCACCCTCCCCATTTCCTGCGTCAGGCAACCATTGATCAACTCAGGCAACACTGTTTCCTCACTGTTATCTTTTCTAGATTGTCATATTCGAAATCAGCAGTTTGTCTTTTCAGATTGGCTCCTTCCATTTGGTAATAATGCCATCTATGTCTTTTCATGAGATGACAGCTCATTAATTTTCTCAATGCTCTTACCACTAACTGAACTTGTACTTTTCATTCATTTGCATGCATACTTTTTGTTCATCTTTTCTACAAGTATGGAACTTTCTTAAAGAATAGAAATTTACCAGTGGTCTAATTTATGTAAGCTTCCATTATATTTTAAGTACTCAAAAATGAATGAATGAACAATTGAATCTTTTACTATTATAAGCCAGTCAGTTAGGGATTTGTTCTTCATATACATGAGCTAAGTGTCCATCTGATATTACTGTTTCAGTGGGTTTTAAATGTAATGGACTTAAGACTTTGAGTGCCTCTTAGTTTTAATATGGAACAAGAGAATTTATAGTAATCAAAATAGAAGAAATCAGGACTAGAGAAATAGCAGTAGGTAAGGTGCTTGCCTTGCATGCAGCTGACCCAGGTTTGATCCCTGGCATCCCATAATGGTTCCCTGAGCACCACCAGAAGAGATTCCTGAATGCAGAGCCAGGAGTTACCCCTGGCATCTCTGGGTATAGCCAAAAAACAAAATATGCAAATAGAAACCTCCAAAGAAATAATTGGTTTTCAACAAAACAATTTAAAATATTTAAACAGTAATAGAATATAGATGGGAATTCATTATAGATAATGGTTTAAAATTTCTGGGGTTAGAGCAATAATACAGGGGGATAAGTTGCTTGCCTTGCATGCATCTGACCCTAGGATCCCCAAGCACCTTCAGGACTGATTCCTGAGCACATAGGTAGGAGTAAGTTCTGAGCACAACTGGGTGTGGCCCAGTTCTTCTCCCAATTTCTATTTTATTTTATTTTGGGGTTTTGGACCATGCTTGGTGATGCTCAGGGGTTACCCCTGACTCTGCACTCAGAAATTACTCCTGGCAGTGCTTGGGGGGACCATAGGGGATGTCAAGGGTGGAACAAACACCCTACCCATTGTACTATCCAGCCCCCAATTTATATTTTAAACTATAAGATTTCCTTCACTGTATGCCCACTGAACCCTAATTCCACTCCCCAAAGGTAAGCTTCTCCTGGGAATTCTGGGAGTTTTGCGAAACCTATAAATATTTTTACGTAGTAGGATACAGATTAATTCGCTCCCCATCTCTCCATGTACAGAATTTAGTCCCTTCCTTTTGCTCCAGCGGACAGGATACTTTCCTTCACAACTCAGTCTCAGTGGGCAGCAGGGAAGCCTAATTCTGCACTTTAATCCGAGGGGTGGGGGCAGGCGCCTTAGTCTTTTCTGCTTTCAAGTCTCCTCTGTTTTAAGCAGCTCCTTTGAGTAAAGGCTCTCTCTGCAGGCACCGTGGGAAGTTGACCCTGTGTCTCACCTTCACCCCATCAGCCTGCTGCTCCGTGTCTGAACGGTCCTCCTGAAGTCTGTGTGTCTGACTTGGTGCTTCGCTACACGTATACCGTATACCGCGTGTTAAACTTTGTTTCTGGTGTGTGTGTGGTAGTGGGGGTGGGGCGTGGGGCGCGGGGCGGGGGCGTGGATGGGGGGGGCGACTGGACACACACGATACTGCAGCCTTTTTGGAGAGATCAGGAAACTAAAAAAAACACCTTCACATGTGGAAACTCAGATTTGGAGATTATTTCTGTGTGTTTTTTTTTTTTAAGTCAGTTCCATTGAAATCCTTTCTTTTTTGGGAATTCTGTCCTTTTAAGGAGTTTTCTTCTCACTTGCCTGAGTGTTAGGAAAGCATCTATGACAAGCTGCTACTTTAAATTCAGTTTTCAAAGGTTCAGTGATAGTGTTGTAGTTTCTATCAAGTCAGTAGCCTAAATCTTTCTTTCTTTCTTTCTTTCTTTCTTTCTTTCTTTCTTTCTTTCTTTCTTTCTTTCTTTCTTTCTTTCTTTCTCTCTCTTTCTCCTTTCCTTCTTCCCTTCTTCCCTTCTTCCCTTCCTCCCTTCCTCCCTCCTTCCTCTCTTTCTTTCTTTCTTTCTTTCTTTCTTTCTTTCTTTCTTTCTTTCTTTCTTTCTTTCTTCCTCCCTCCCTCCCTCCCTCCCTCCCTCCCTCCCTTCCTTCCTTCCTTCCTTCCTTCCTTCCTTCCTTCCTTATTGAATCATGTGAGATACATAGTTATAAAGTTGTTCCTGATTGTGTTTCAGGCATACAGTGTTCCATCACCATTCCTTCACCTGTGCACATTTCCCACCACCAATGTCTCCAGTTTCCCTCCTGCCACCACTCCTCCCAGCCTGCCTCTATGGCATGGCCTTAATTTCTTTTTAAAAATTTTATTAGTTGAGAAAAAAAACAGCAGGGTAGAGGTGAAATAGATTTGGTTCTTCCAATGGGGTTCAAAAGGAAATTTTAGTTCCCCTTCCCCCCCAAAGGATTATTTTGCAAAAGTTCAAAGTCTATATATGTCTCTGCTTGAGGAATACTGGTGTCCTTCCTGGTGATTCACAGATGAAAGGGTTGGAATGATGCATCTTTTTTTCTTTTTTGGGTCACACCCAGCGATGCACAGGTGTTACTTCTGGCTCATGCACTCAGAAATTACTCCTGGCAGTGCTCAGGGGACCGTATGGGATGCTGGGAATTGAACCCGAGTTGGCCGCGTGCAAGGCAAATGCCCTGCCCGTTGTGCTATCTCTCCAGCCCTGGAATGATGCATCGTAACTGCAGTACTGCTGGCAGCTATGGCTCCCCCAGATCTGGTCCCTTGTGAGACTGTGGAACTGTTCCTGTCTCTTTCTGTTACTCTTCCTGTAGTGTAAAGGTGGGTTAGATCTGGATCTGAGCTTTCATTTTCCTTCTTCCAATCTGTATGACTTTGAGGAAACTTTCAATCTCTACATGTTTTTTACAGCTCAGTAGGCACAAATGTCCATAAATATTCATTTTAACAAGCTTTTCCAGAGACGGGAAGAAGAAAACTGACATCTGAAGAAGTGGTGTGACCATACAGCTAATTAGTGATATCACTTCACTTGTATCACTTATCATCCTGTTCATCGATTTGCTTGAGCGGGCACCAGTGATGTCTTCATTCATTCCTGTTGCATGCTAGTGTAGCCCAATGGCATCTGCTAGCTCCAGGAACACGAAGAGCATCAATGGTAGTAGTTAGTGGTAGAGTTCAAAGTGGTAGAGTTCAAGTGGCCCAAGTTTCCAGCACTCTGAGCCTTCTAGGGTTGAAGGGGGGCAGCAGAGAAGGGGATGTCTGTAGGGTTCATAGAGTGAGTTCCAACTCCACCTTTCAGCTCCCCAAGCCCTTTGCCTGCTGCTCCTGCCTCTCCACTCCCTGCTCCTTTTACAAGTCTCAGGTGAAAATCCGGCGCCATTGCCCATAGCTTTTCATCCTGCATCTCACACATAGTCTTCTGGACGTCTTGTCAGTCTTCCCTGATAAACGGCTCTCAGATTTATCAACCTGTATCTGTTTCCACAGCTGCCACCCCAGTCTAGGTCTTCACCTTCTTCCAGCCTGACCATACCTTCCCATCTGGTGGCAGCCCAAATTTTCCACCTGTGATTCTGCTGACGCTGCCAACTGTTCTAAGAATCATCAGTGTCTCCTAGTGTTGTCAGAATAGAAGCATGATGATGTGACCTTCTGTGTCCTTCAAGATATGGTGCTATCTTGTCCTCCTCTCCCCTTCCCTTCCCCCTTTCCTTCTTAAGTCACACCCAGCAATGGTCAAGGATCATTCCTGACAGTATTTGGGGAACCCTATTTGGGTACCACTGGTTGAGCAGGAGTTGACCATGTGCAATGCAAGCACCAACCCCTGTACTATCTCAGTGTATCCCACTACTCCATCCCTCCCCTTACTATTTTTTTTTTTTTTGGTCTGATTTCCTTCTTCTCATTCCTGAAAGTGTCAGCTCCTGCCTGCCATATGGACATCTGCTCCATTGTCTGGAATACTCCTTCCCCTTCTTTGCTGAACCAACTTCCACTCACCTAGACCTTAGCTCTAGGCTTGTTCTCTTTTTCACTCTATGACACATGGATGAGAGCAGATAGCAGATTTTAGCGCAGCGGGTAGGGTGTTTGCCTTGCATGTGGCCAACCCGGGTTCTATTCCTCTGTCCCTCTCAGAGAGCCCGGCAAGCTACTGAGAGTATCTCGCCCACACAGCAGAGCCTGGCAAACTCCCTGTGGCATATTCGATATGCCAAAAACAGTAACAAGTCTCACAATGGAGACATTACTGGTGCCTGCTAGAGCAAACCGATGAACAACAGGAGGACAGTGCTACAGTGCTATCCCAATGTCTAGTGCAGAGCATGGCATACAGCAAGTGCTTAGTAAAAATATTGATAAATGGGGCTAGAGAAATAGTACAGGGGTTAAGATGCAGCGAATCCTGGTTCCATCCCTGGTACTACATATGGTTCCCTGAACACCTTACATATGGTCTGAGCACAGAGCCAAGAGTAGGCCCTGAACACTATTAGGCATTTGCCCTCAGACCCCCTGTTGACAAACGCATAAGGCTTAGGTTCAGTTCTTCCTTATATATCCCCTTGATCTAACTCATCTGCCTCTTTCATGTTTACATCTGGCTGGGAACATGCATACACCCAAGTTTCTTTGATGTTCTCTGAACCATAAGGTGACAGCTGTGGCATACTTCAGATACATTCATTGCCACTTTCTAATCTGAGTGTCTCAGATAGGAAATTGCAGAAACCTCGTGACTGGAAGGAAGGGAAAGATTTAGTAAATTACCCGTGCTCTCTCTTTTTCAGTGAACTTATGGGGAAATCCCTTTGACCATGAAAACTAGAGACAGTGACAGGACGGAGGCCACAGATGATCATGGTTTGATTCAAGGTGTGAATCCTGGGTCACTCGGGAAAAGCAGATGGAAACCCATAGTTATAGAATACAGAATTCCTTCACGTGTGGTAACTCTAGATTTAGGGTGTGTTGCTGGATAGTGTGACTAGTTGTCTCAGAGATTTTTGTTTGTTTTTGGGAGACACCTGGCTGTATTCAGGGCTTACTCCTGGCTCTGCACTCAAAGATCAATCCTGGCAGACTCAGGGCACCATATCAACTGAAAGAATGGAATAGTGCTTGCAAGGCAAACACCCTGTCCTCTGTGCTATATCTACAGCCCATATTTTATACTATCATAAATTATTCTTGCAAATTACTTTTTCCCAATTACTTTGAGCCACACCTAGTGGTGCTCAGGATTTATCACATGGGATGCTGAGGCCCTAACCCAGGTCTGGAGCATCTAAGGCAAGAATTCTATCTGCTGAATTATCACTCCAGCCCCTTTCTCAGATTACTTAAGCTAATTTACAGCTAGAGAGGATCTAGGATTGTAAGTGGTTTAGTTTCATATTATAGGATATCTAACCAACAGTGAATGCATTCACCAGGCTGGAGCACTGTCTCACTGTCCTCCCATTGTTCATTGATTTGCTTGACCAGGCATCAGTAACATCTCCATTGTAAGACTTGTTATTACTGTTTTTGGCATATTGAATATGCCACAGGGAGCTTGCCAGACTTTTCTGTGTGGGTGGGATACTCTCTGTAGCTTGCTGGTAGCTTGTCCCTCCAAGAGGATGGAGGAATTGAACCCGGGTTGGCCGCGTGCAAGGCTACCTGCTATGCTATCACTCCAGCCCGATATATGTGCATAAATATATATTACAAATTGTGATGCATAAGGTCACTGTCACAGTTACTGTCCTCCCGTTGTTCATCGATTTTCTTGAGTGGGCCCAGTAACATTGTGAGACTTGCTACTGTGTTTGGCATATTGAATACACCACGGGTAGCTTGCCAGGCTTTGCCGTGGGGCGAGATACTCTCGGTAGCTTGCCGGGCTCTCTGAGAGGGGCAGAGGAATCGAAGTCGGGTCAGCCATGTTGGCTGAGTGCAAGGCAAATGCCCTACCCGCTATGCTATTGCTCCAGCCTGATATAGTATATGTGTGCATAAATATATATATTACAAATTGTGATGCATAAGGTACAAGGAATAAATGATTCTGACTGCTAATGTTGATGATAATCATATTACCTACTGCTGAGCTCTGACCCTTGTCAGACAGATGTCTGCTAAGCACAGATCTTCACAAGCCATGCTAGCTGCTAGCTCTCTGACCCAGGATGCTAAAGAAATTATTTGCCTGAGGGGGAGGTGGGATGAGGTACTCAGACATCTTCCCTGAGCATCCAGGAGTGTCCCCAACAATCAGACAGTTGGCATTATGAAACTAGGGACTATCCCAGATAAGCAGTGCTCTTTTTTTGTTTCTTCTATTTCTGTGGAAGGCAAGTAGGCTTTGATGCTTTGGTTGGGGGCCCGGGGAGGGTGGGGAGAAGTAGCATGTACAACTTCCCCATTTTCTGAAGCATAGACACATTGGAGTCTGTCTGCTTGCTTACTAGACATGCTAATGATATGTTATCCTTAAGAAATGGCACTTTTCAGGGGCTAGCAATAATACAAGCGGTAGGCCATTTGCCTTTCACATGGCCCGCCCTCATTTGATCCCCAGCATCCCTTATGTCCCTTGATTACTGCAGAGTCAGGAGTAACTCCTGAGCATTTGGTGTGAACCAAAACAAAAAGAAAAAAGAAAAGGAACTTTACAGACGTAATTCTAAGTAGAATAAATTATAACATAATGTATTATATAGTCTGATTCTGACTCCCCCCCCTTAAAAATTAGCTATTTTTCTGGGTTAATAATGTAATGTTAGTTGAGTACATACTTTTTTGCCTTCCAGAATGCCACTAACACTACAGAAAGGGATTTCCTTTTCTTTGGTGGGAGGTGGGGTGGGGCAGGGTAGGGGAGAGGGGGTTATCATGAGACAAATTCTGGGGGACTGGGGCTACTCCTGGTGATACTCAGCCCAGCTGTGTGTGTGATCCGGACAGAGAAAGGGATTTCCTTGTAAGAAAAAAAAAATTTTAAGTGAAAGCTGATGAAAGAGGAATAAAAACTTAGCATTTCAGAAGGAAGAAGGGCAGTGGGAGAGTGCTGCTGCTGCTGTGACTTGGCTCTGGGTGGCCCAAGGCTCAATAGGGAGCTGGAATACGGGTTTAGGGTACTGAGGACGGGGGAGGAAGGTGGAAACCGGGGTGTCTGGGTTAGGAATGCCAGGCTGTGGTGAAACCTACACTCTGTTCTGAAAAGAGGTATGGTCTTTATATGTCATCATCCCCTCACCTGCATTCTATAGCCTGTACTTATCCTCTTGGTAGGGCCTGGAAAGAGAATCTGACCCAAGGAAGCAGAAAGACGCTGGATTACCAACACTGCATTATCTGCTGACTACTGTAGAGTGACTCTCAGGGTCAGTAGTGTCCATCCTCAAGCTTAATGCTTCTAAGCAATCTTTTATACTTTTCTTTTAAACATGAGCAGGTGACCAGGAAAAAATGGGAGGAAAGCATCTACCATGAGAAAAATTTTAAAAAGACACTTGGAGGAGAAAGATTGTGTACTTATAGGACAATCCAATATTAGCACTTGTGGAAAATATTTCTCCTACTAAAGAAGAGCACAATCTATAGAATCACTGTATCACTGTCATCCTGTTGTTCATCGATTGCCTTGAGCAGGCCCCAGTAACGTCTCCTTCATCCTAGCCCTGAGATTTTAAAAAGTGCCACATTCAAGGCTCTTTCAGGATCAGGAGAATGAGACCCATCATTGTTACTGTTTTTTGGCATATTGAATACGCCACAGGGAGTTTGCCAGATTCTGCCATGTCAGCAGGATACTTTTGGTAGCCTGCCAGGTTCTCCAGAGTAAGAACTAGATAATAAGATGTTGCACGGCCGCAAATGCAGCCACGCACTTCCCGGAGCAGGGTTTTATAGTCTCTAGGTCTTGGCTGTTGATGGGATTACATGGCACTGGGGTCAGTGTAACACCTACATACTGGAAGATGGGGGATCTGGGTGGAGGAGGCCCCAGTCCCAATCCGAGCAGGCTTAGAGATCTATGCCCCAGGTCCCACTCACCTGGGTTCCTCTGCCGGTTCCTTCATGCATGAGGCTTGTCCTAACATGTGGAGAGGGGTCTTAAGCATGGCTGTGGCTGGAACCGGAGGTCTTCAGCTGCCGGGGCTCTGCTCGGGGTGGGGAGGAAAACTCAACCCATCCTCCTCCAAGAGGTCCCGGTGAGGATAGCCAGGCACGGAGGCAGGCAGGCCCCAATCTATAGAAAAAAAATAATTGAAAACAAAAAAGCCCTGGAATACAGGAAAAAGATCAGAAGAAAAGCTCAAGAGAAAGGTTGGATAAAAAAAAAATCGAGGAAATTCCCAGAAAGTGGAACAAAAAGGAGAATCAAAAATACAAAGCGGGGGGAGGAAAGTAGAGGAAAATGTGTGAGTTTAGGAGTCCCAACAATAAGAGTTCCAGAAAGGAAGAGAGAACAGAGAACACGGAGGGGAAAACACTTCTCAGAATTGGAAAACATGAATTTTGAGATTTAAAAAAAGATAAATGATTGTGCAGTACAATGAACGGAAAGATTTCTTCAACATGTATGTTTATAAAGTAACATAATGGGAGACTAATACCCAATGATAGTAGAAATAAGGACCAGAAGGATTCCTCCACGGCTTGGAAGCTGGCCTCACATGCTGGGGGAAAAGGCAGCTGATATAGAGAAGGGACCACCAAGTAAAGGATGCTTGGAGGGTCTGTTTGGAATGGAAGATCCATGCTGAAAGTAGACTCTATACTGAACACGATGCACCCAAAAGAAGAGAGAGTGTAAAAGGGAATGTGCCTGCCATAGAGGCGGTGGGGGGGGGGGGTGCCGAGGGAGGGATGGGATGAGGGTGGCGGAAGGGATACTAGGAACACTGGTGGTGGAGAATGGGCACTGGTGGAGGGATGGGTATTCAATCATTGTATGACTAAAACGTAATCATGAAAGTTTGTAAGTCTGTAACTGTACCTCATGGTGATTCATTAAAAAAATTTTTAAAAAAGATTGCTTCAACATACTTATGAAATTTTCTTACCTTTGGAATTAGGAAAATTGTTTAGGTCATCTACGAATGACCTGCCATCAGAAGAGTTTATAACTTCTCAACAGTAGCCCTGAAAACTAGAAAGCTGTGTGCAATGCTTATAAAATTATGAAGGACTTTGAGTCAAGGGAGAAGGTTAAAGAGAATGACACTCTCGGACAGGCCAATTGAAAACATTTGAAAAGGATCCTGTTCTCAGGAAGCTTTAAAGATGCACTTTGTATAGATGAGTAAGTCAAGAAAGAGGAAGGTCTGAGAAACAGCAGAGAAGGAGGGGAATCTCCTGGAGAGGCTGCGGGGAGGTTCAGGGGTGACTGAGAGTAATCAGGAAGCACTATGATCGCCTGACTCAAGACATAGCTTGAGAGCTGTCACCCTCTCTCTGTCCTCAACCATTCACCAGTGTTTAAAAAAAATTACTGTGGGAAATAAAAGCAATGGCACAGGGGTCAGAAGTACATGCTCTGCCTCTGTGAACCCCAGTTCAATACCTGGAACTTCACAGTCCCCCAAGCATAGCCAGGTTTTACTCAAGAGGCCCTCCGCACTGTAGGGAAAGATCCTGGTGGCCCTGAGCACAACTAGGGTGACCCTGGTGGTCTCCAACCCCGTAGGGCTTAAGCATCTCTGTATCCTAGGGCCCCCAAAATGACCTTCCTGCTCTGGTTGGCTGTCACTGGGAGTGGATGCCAGGCTCCCAGAGCACTGCTTGGGAAGCCCTCCTCCTTCATGAAAACGATTATGGTTTAAATAAAACACATAGTATGACATTTAGCATATTACGTTTTTATTGTGACTTAAGACATGGTTACAGTAATTTTAACTTCCATGATTTTGATATGCAAAGTTACTGTACCTTCACCACCACCAAGTGCCCAAGACCCTCTACACTGTCCTTATATCCCCTGTAGTTCGGTTCTTCTTTCTCCATCTATGTGGTAGTCTCAGTTTTGTCACCCAAGATCCAGAGTTTGACCTCATTTGATATTGTCCGTTCCCTGCTTTGTCTCCCCGTATGCCTCAGATGAATAATGCCATTGGTATTTATCCTTCTCCTTCTGACTTTATGATACTCTACTTCCATCCAAGTTGCAGCAAACTGTAAGATTTCATCTTTTTATATAGTTGCAGAGCATTCCATTATGTGTTTCTTTGTAAGTTCTGGTACACTTGGGTTGTTTCCACACCCTGACTATTGTACTAAACATTGCAATGAAGCTAGGTTTGCATGTATCTCTCTGAGTGAATGCTCCTGTGTTCTTACGATTGCTGCCCAGAAGTGACCAGCCATATGCTCAGCTGCTCCATTATTACTTATCTGAGATATCACCACACTCTTTTTCACAAAGGCTCAACCAGATTGACATTCCTACCATCTGTGAAAGAGAATGATCTTTTGCACCCCATCACTGAGAACATGGTTGTTTTCAGTCTTTTTTTTGCAGGGGGTAGCACCCAGTGGTGCTTAAGGCTTACACCTGGCTCTGTGCTCAGGAGTGACCCTAAGTGACGCTAGGGGGACCATATACAGTGCAGGGGACAATGCTGGGGGACCATGTACAGTGCCAGGGATTCCAACCAGGGCTGGCCCCACGCAAGGCAGGCACCTTAAGTCCTGCACTATTGCTCTGGTTCAGGTTTCCAGCTGTTTTGATTCATGCTGTTTTCCCTGGTGTCAGGTGCTATCTCCTTGCTATGATTTGTATTTCCCTGGTAATAAGTGATGATAACTTACTGTCTAACCATATGTTCTCCTTGGGGAAGTGTCTGTTATATCCTTTTCACATATTTTGACAGGCGTATTTGCTTTGTTGTTGTTACTGAGCTTTGTAGATTTTTAAGAATGTACTTGGATATTAACTTTTTATCTAAAGTGTGATGTGAAGAGGTACTATCTTACATATTTGTTTTCCAGTCAGTAGCATTAGTTGAGATTTTTATAAAATAGATATCCAGAACGTTTTCATCTTGCAAAACTGAAAGTCTGTACCCATAAATAACTCCCCTTTCCTCTGTGCCCCACAATTTTACTTTCTGTTTCTATGAGATAGACTGCTTCATGTACCTCTTACAGATGAAATCGAAAGTATTTGTCTCTGGTGATTGGTATGGGACATTTAGCATAATATACTCAAGGATCATCTGCGATGCAGCATCTGATAGGATGTTCTTCTTTTTTAAGGCTGAATGATATTTCATGGTAAAGATGTAGCACATTTAATTCATCCATCCATTTATTGACAAATATTTGGGTTACTTCCAGGTTCTGGCTATGATAAATAAATACTGTTGCTATGAACACTGACACATGAATATCTCTTTGAGGCCCTGCCTTTAATTCCTTTAAGTGGGATTGCTGGATCATATGGCAGTCATACTTCTATTTATTTTTGGTTTTCTATTTTTTCCATATGTTTATCTTTATACCAGTACTTTATACCAGTACTACAGAGAAAAAAATAACCTTAGAAGTTCTCATATTCTCTTTAGCCACATTTTCTACCTCTAGGCTCTTTATTTAATTATCATTTATAGATTTCTATACATCTATAGAAATTATAGATTTTGATTACTATAGCCTTGTAATAGTTTTTTAAGAAACAAGAATATTCCTAATTTGGTTTTCTTTTTTTTTTCTACTTTGTTTTGGAGTCCCTTGAGATTACACATGAATTTGGGTATGAACATTTTTGTTTCTGCCAAAACCATAGAACAAGTGTTACTGGGACATCTGAAATAATTTTTTCTTGTTGCTCTTCTTGTTCCTGTTGTTCTCCTCCTTTTCCTCCTCCTCCTCCTCCTCCTCCTCCTCCTCCTCCTCCTCCTCCTCCTCCTTCTCCTCCTCTTCCCCTCCCCTGACACTTGCCCCACCCCCAACCCAGGATCACTTTTGTTGGGGTTCAAGGGACCAAATGTGGTGCTTAGGATTGAACCTGGGTCAGCCACATGCAAGGCAAACACCTTAACCCTTGCACTATGTTTCCAGTTGTCTTTTCCTTCAACGGTATGAAACTACTTGAACACAAGCTTAACCAAATTGTGAGTCTCAAGTAAGAGACTGTAAGATTGGAGACTACTGTGAACAAGAGGTTACCTGCAGGGACTGGCTGACTTGTGGAATACGATACTGAAAGCCCCCTACGCAGTGTTCCTACACTAGGTGTAGACCTTTGTACCACTTAAAAGCCATGCTGTTTATTAAAGTAAGGAAAAGCAAAACCAAAGATGCAAGCATGATTCCTGCATATTACAGCGCTTGACTGTGATTAGCAGTTGCAAGGGCATACTGGGGCCAGAGTGATAGTACAGCAGGGAGGGTGTTTGTCCTTGCACATGGCTGACAGAGGTTTGATCCCCGACATCCCACATGGTCCCCCTAGCAACACGAGGAGTAATTCCTGAGTGCAGAACCAGGAGTAACCCCTGAGCATCATTGGATATGACCCAAAAAGCCAGGAAAATAAAAGAGTGCATATCATATAAAGACTGAGTTCATTGTGAATCAACCTGTGTGAATACCTGACCAGAAGTAAAGCGTATATGAAATTGTAAGAGAGACAGCACTGAGCCTCATTTGCCTGCTAACCTGAGTGAGTAAGGAGTCAAAAGATAATGATGCTCTTTGGTTTGTACCAGGCTACCCAGAGTGACCATCACTTACCACCTATGACTATTGGGTGTCGAGAACATGTCTGCTGCTCATTAAGAAATGTTAAGAGTGAGGCAGCACTGAAGTGTGAAGATTTAGAACAGATGAAGAAGGTATAAGGTATCACTGTATCCCTGTCATCCCATTGATCAACAAATTACTCAAGCATGTGCCAGTAACGTCTCTATTCCTCCCAGCTCTGAGATTTTAGCAGTCTTTTCTTACTTATCTTTTCCCAATGATGGGAGGCTCTTTCAGGGTCAGGGGAATGAGACCTATTGTCGTTACTGTATTTATCATATCCAATATGCCACGGGGAGCTTGCCAGACTCTGCCTGTGAGGGCGGGATACTCTTGGTAGCTTCCTGGGCTCTCTGAGGAGCATAAGTGGGTAGGAAGTGTCTTATAATGTGTCCATAAAGTGGCCTGGAGTGTGGCAGTGGTTGGGCAGTGGAGGTTGGCTGCCAGGGCTGGGTCCTTTGGGGTGGGGAGGGCTTTCACCTGCCCCACAGCCTGGCGTGGAATCTTAGTGATTCTTAGTATCACTAAGAATTTTCTGTATTGGACTGAGGGAAATGGCTCAAATGCCACACAGAGATGGCACAGCATGATTTGATTCTGACACTGAGTGGTCCCTGAGCCAGCCCCGTGGCTGTGGATGTTGCTGGGTACAGCCCTATTGGCCCCAGCACCATGGTACTGGGAGTGGTTACCTGTGAGTACCATTTGGAGGCCCTCCAAAAGAATTCTATATTGATTATGCACTCCAGTGATAAGCAATAGCTCAGCGGGTAGGGCATTTGCCTTGCAAGCAGCCGGCCTGGGTTTGATTCTTCCGTCCCTCTCGAAGTATCCCACCCGCACAGTAGAGCCTGGTAAGCTCCCCGTGGCAGATTCGATATACCAACAACAGTAACAACAAGTCTCACAATGGAGACATTATTGGTGCCTGCTCGGGCAAATCGATGAAGAATGGTGCTACAGTGCTACAGTAAAATAATGATACTAAAATTAATTCCACTTGCTTCTTTTACTTTTTTTTAAAATGTGGATTCTAAGGAATTTAAAGTTACGGTTGTGAATTGCATTGTATTTCTATTGTACAGTACTTTTTTTAAATGAAATGATCGGTGAAATGCCAGAAGAAAAATCTAAGCTAGCGGGGAGTGATTATCAATGGAGAAGTTACAGGAGGAAAAACAGGGGAAGGGTAGAATAACAGGGGAAGGGTAGAATAAAGAATCACTGCATTTTGTAAATCAATGAAATAGGTATTATTTGACTTTTAAAATAGGTGTTTCGTGACTGCTAAATGCAATTTAATTAAGAGATATGCATTGGAGTGATAGCACAGCAATTAGGGTGTTTGCCTTGCACGAGACCGACCTGGATTCAATCTCTCCATCCCTCTCGGAGAGCCCAGCAAGCTATTGAGAGTATCCTACTTACACAGCAGAGCCTGGCAAGCTCCCCATGGTGTATTTGATATGCCAAAAACAGTAACAAGTCTCACAGTGGAGACGTTACTGGTGCCTGCTCGAGCAAATCGATGAACAACAGGAGGACAGTGTTACAGTGCTACAGTGCATTTGGGCAGTTTTCCTGTTAGTCCACATGGTTTTACTTGACATTTTTGGTAGTGCATAATATTTCACTACATAAAATTGCTATGTTAGTTCCCTCCAGTTTTTTTTTTTTTTTTTGCTTTCTGGGTCACACCCAGCGATGCACAGGGGTTACTTCTGGCTCTGCACTTAGGAATTACTCCTGGCAGTGCTCAGGGGACCATATGGGATGCTGGGAAACGAACCTGGGTCGGCCACGTGCAAGGCAAATGCCCTACCCGCTGTGCTATCGCTCCAGCCCCAGTTCCTTCCATTTTTAAATGAAAAACTAAGTTGTTTACAGATTTATTTATTTTATCACTACAAATATTACTTTAAAGAATGTTTTTCAGGGTGAGAGAAATAGTACAGTGGGTAGGATGCTTGCCTTGAACAACTCTGTCTGACCTCTGACCTGGAATTTCATAAAATCCCCTGAGCACAGAGCCAGGAGTAAGCCTAGAGCACTGCCAGTGTGACCCTGAAACAACAACAATAAAGAATGTTTCTTAATGTAGACCTCTGCTATAGTCTATTTACAAGACAAATATCCGTAACTGAGGCTCTGGGGTAAACTCCAGAAACTTTGACAGACCTATCAAATTTATCTTCTGAGAAATTATACTGTTTTTTATTCCCACCAACAATACCAGCTGCTTATCACATTAATAACAGTGGACACAATTTATAGAGTCCACTTACCATTCATGAGCAATATCTTTGTCTGGCATTAGAACTAAACTGTCAGGCCCTTATCACCTGAGCATTCTTGCGGAGAGCCTAGCCTCCCAAAAGGAAAAATGGGGTAATCATATATAGCACTGTAACACTGTCCTCCCGTTGTTCATCAATTTGCTTGATCAGGCCCAGTAACATTTCCATTGTGAGACTTGTTACTGTGTTTGGCATATTGAATACATCTGCCAGGCTTTGCCGTGCGGGTGAGATATTCTCAGTAGTTTGCCAGGCTCTCCAAGAGGGGTGGAGGAATTGAACCCGGGTTGGATGGGTTGGCCGCGTGCAAGGCAAACGTCTTACCTGCTGTGCTATAGCTCCAGCCCAATCATATATATGTTTGATTATATATATATACATATATATGCATTATCATATATTATTATATATGTATGTATATAGATAATCATATATGGGGGAGAGAGAGAAAGAGAGAGAGAAATACTTCAGTTTTCTTTTGTTTGGAGTCCCCACCAGACAGGTTCAGAAGTTACTCTCGACTCAGTGAGTGCTCAGACGATCAGGTAGTGCTGAGGATTGAATCCTGGGCCTCTTGCACCAAAGCATGTACTAAACGCATTGAATTGTCTCTCTTGCACAAGCCAATACTTCTACAACATTCAGGTTGAAAACAAATTTTAAAAACAAAATGATGCGTAGAGTCAGGAAAGAGGGAGCATAGACTTATTTTTTTTAAATATTTTTTTTTATTAGTGAAACACTATGAGGTACAGTTGTAGATTTACAAATTTTTGTGCTTGGGTTTCGGTTATACAATGATCAAATACCCATCCCTCCACCAGTGCCCATTTTCCACCACCATGGATAATATCCCTCCCCCCCACCCCACCCCCCACCCTGCCTCTGTGGCAGGGCATTCCCTTTTGTTCTCTTTCTCCTTTTGGGTGTTGTGGTCTGCAAAAGAGGCATTGAGTGGCAAACATGTTCAGTCCATAGTCTACTTTCAACATGCATCTCCCCTCCTGGGAGGATCCTCCAAACACCCTTTATTTGGTGCTCCCTTCTCTATCTGAACTGCCCTTTCCCCTAGAATACCCGGCTGGCCTCTAAGCTATAGAGTAATCCTCCTGGTGTTGATCTCAGCTATTCTTGGGTATTGATATCATATTTTGTTACTTTATATCCCCCAGATGAATGCAATATTTCTATGTCTGTCCCTCTCTTTCTGACTCATTTCGCTTAGCATGATACTTTCCATATTGTACCACTTGTATGTAAATTTCATGACTTCATCTTTTCTAAGAGCTACATAGTACTCCATTGTGTAGATGTACCAAAGTTTCTTTAACCAGTCATCTGTTCTTAGGCACTCAGGTTTCTTCCAGTTTCTGGCTATTGTAAAGAGTGCTGCAATGAACAAACAAGTGCAGATGTCTCTTCGACTACACATTTTTGCCTCTCTGGGATATATTCCCAGGAGTGGTATTGCTGGGTCAAATGGGAGCTCAATTTCTAATTTTTTGAGAATCGTCCATACTGTTTTCCAGAAGGGCTGAACCAGTCGACATTCCCACCAACAGTGAAGGAGTGTCCCTTTCTCGCCACATCCATGCCAGCATCGGTTGCTTTTGTTCTTTTGAATGTGGGCCAGTCTCTGAGATGTGAGATGGTATCTCATTGTGGTTTTGATCTGCATCTCCCTGATGATTAATGATGTAGAGCATTTTCTCATGTGCTTTTTTGCCATTCGGATTTCTTCTTTTAGAAAGTTTCTGTTCATTTCATTGCCCCATTTTTTGATGGGGTTGGATGTTTTCTTCTTGTGGAGTTCAACCAGTACTTTGTATATCCTTGATATCAACCCCTTGTCAGATGTGTATTTGGCGAATATCCTTTTCCCATTCTGTAGACTGTCTTTGTATTTTGGTCACTGTTTCTTTGGAGGTGCAGAAGCTTCTTAGTTTAAGATAGTCCCATTTATCTATCTCTGTTTTCACTTGCTCGGCCAGTGGTGTGGCATCTTTGAAAATACCATTAGCCTCAATGTCATTGAGGGTTTTGCCAACTTTGTCTTCAGTGTACCTTATGGTGTCTGTTCTGATGTTGAGGTCTTTAATCCATTTTGATTTTACTTTTGTACATGGTGTTAGGCAGAGTTCTGAGCCCATTTTTTTGCATGTAGCTGGCCAGTGATGCCAGCACAATTTGTTAAAGAGGCTTTCCTTACTCCACTTCACATTTCTTGCACCTTTATCAAAGAGTAGATGATCATATGATTGAGGGGAGATGTCAGTGTATTCAACCCTGTTCCATTGGTCTGCGGTTCTGCCTTTGTTCCAGTACCATGCTGTTTTAATTATTACTGCCTTGTAGTAGAGTTTGAAGTTAGGGAGGTTGATTCCTCCCATTTTTTTTCCCCCAAGAATTGCTTTAGCTATTCGTGGGGGCTTATTGTTCCATATAAATTTCAGGAGTGTTTGTTCCATTTCTTTGAAGAATGTCATGGGTATCCTTATAGGGATTGCATTGAATTTATACAATGCTTTCGGTAGTATTGCCATTTTGACAATGTTAAGTCTCCCGACCCATGAGCAGGGGATATCTTTCCATTTCCTCATGTCCTCTTTTATTTCCTGAAGTAGCGTTTTGTAGTTTTCTTTGTACAGGTCTTTTACTTCCTTAGTTAAGCTGATTCCTAGGTACTTTATTTTCAGGGGCACAATTGTGAATGGGATTGTTTTTTTCATGTAGCTTTCCTCTCTCTCACTTTTTGCGTATAGGAAAGCCATGGACTTTTGGGTATTGATTTTATAGCCTGCAACTTTACTATACAAGTCTATTATTTCTAAGAGTTTTTTGGTGGAGGTTATTGGGTTCTCTAAGTATAGAATCATATCATCTGCGAATATTGAGAGCTTGATTTCTTCCTTTCCTACCTGAATGCCCTTAATATCTTTTTCTTGCCTAATCGCTATTGCAAGTACTTCCAGTACTATATTGAACAGCATTGGAGAAAGTGGGCATCCTTGTCTCGTCCCTGATCTTAGAGGGAAGGCTCTCAGTTTTTCCCCATTGAGGATGATGCTTGCTGTAGGCTTGTGGTAGATGGCTTTAACTATGTTGAGGAAAGTCCCCTCTATCCCCATTTTGGCTAGGGTTTTCATCATAAAGTGGTGCTGGATCTTGTCAAATGCTTTCTCTGCATCTATTGATATGATCATATGCTTTTTATCTTTTCTTTTGTTGATATTATGTATTATGTTGATTGATTTCCGAATGTTAAACCATCCTTGCATCCCTGGGATGAATCCTACTTGGTCATGGTGTATGATCTTTCTGATGAGTAGTTGGATTCTATTTGCTAGTAGTTTGTTGAGGATCTTTGCGTCTGTGTTCATCAGGGATATCGGCCTGTAATTGTCTTTCTTTGTGGTATCTCTGTCTGCTTTTGGTATCAGTGTGATATTTGCTTCGTAGAAACTGTTCAGAAGTGTTTTTGATATTTCAATTTCGTGAAAAAGCTTAAAGAGGATTGGGGGTAAGTCTTCTTTAAAGATTAGTGAATCCATCCGGGCCAGAGGGAGCATAGACTTAAAACTTGATCACTTGACATCCTATTACTCATCGATTTGCTCAAGCGGGCGCCAGTAACATCTCCATTCATCCCTGTCACGTGCTAGTGTAGCCCAATGGCGTTTGCTTGCTCCAGGAACACGAAGAGCCTCAAACCATTTGTTCAGGGTCTTGACAAAGAAATTTGACCATCTCATAGGTGGGTGGCCACGTGATCTTTTGACGTCCTGGGGAATCCAGTCGATAATGGCTTTAGTTCAGCGGTTGTCTCCAAATCGCATTACATGTCCAGCCCATCTGATTTTCGACACCTTGGCAAACGAGACAGCGTCCCTGATTCTCGATTGTTGATGGAGGTCGGAACTCCTGATTCCTTCTCTCACCTGAGTGAAGCGTGATACTCCAAGCATAGCTCTTTCGATTCTTCTTTGGGAGACCTGAATAGCATTCTCACCCTGTTTTCATAGGGCCCAGGTCGCTGAGGCCTATGTTAATGCAGGAAGAATGGTGGAGTCAAAAAGATGTGCCCAGAGCCGGAGGTTCTTCATCTTCTTTTTTTTTTTTTTTCCCCTTTATTTTATTTTATTTTTTTTTTAAAGTTGTAGATTTACAATTTTTTGTGCTTTGGTTTCAATTATGGTTCTTCATCTTCTAAGCTATTTCTTCGATGCTCTTGAAGGCATTCCATGCCACTCTCTTTCTCCTGCGTAACTCAAGTGCCAGGTCATTCGTCATGTTGAGTTCTTGACTTAGATACACATAATTGCTGCATTCAGAGATTTTCATTCTGTTGGAGTGAATGGATTGTCAGGAATGAGTCTGTTTCTCATAAACATTGTCTTCATGAGATTCAGCTGCAGTCCGACCTTTCCACACTCACGGTTGAAGCTGGCCAGCATTTGTGCTGCTTGGCTAATGTTTGTTGTTATTAGAATGATGTCATCAGCAAAGCGGAGGTGGTATAGTTGCCAACCATCTATCTTCACTCCCATTCCTTCCCATTCCAGTCGTCGCATGATGTTTTCGAGGGTGGCACTGAAGAGTTTCAGTGAAATGGTATCACCCTGCCAAACCCCTATCTTGACGTCAATGATCACTTCCTTGTAGAATGGTGAGAGCCTGGTAGCGAATCCGTAATACAGCTCAGGGAGGATCCTGATATATTGAGTTTGAACAGCCTGTTTGGCTAGGGCTTTGATGATTGCTTCAGTCTCAACAGAATCAAAGGCCTTCTTTAAATCAATGAACGTTAGACAGAGCGGCATCTTGAACTCTCAAGAAACCTGTGAGCTTGGTTACCATTTAGATATGGTCGATCATGTTGAATTCTTTTTGGAACCCGTCTTGCTCTCATGGTTGTCCTTCATCTAGTGTTCTGCCAATCCTATTCAGGATGACTCAAGTGAACAGCCTGTAGATGACAGACAACAGGTAGATCAGGCGATAGTTGCCGATGTCATGGATGTCTCCCTTCTTGTACAGCAGAATGGTCCTGCTGGTTTTCCACTGGGACAGAACCTTACATTCAGACAGGTAGTGTGTGAAGAGACAAGCCAGTTTGTTAATGAGTACTGATGGCAGATTCTTCAAGTGTTCACTTCTTACTTTGTCTGGGCCAGGTGCTGTTCAATTCTTTACCGATGAAATGGTGTGTTGATTTCCAAAGGCAGAATGTTGGGAACAATATATCCATCCTGCGGAATTTGGTATGTGGACAGGTGGACGTGGCTATCAGAGAGATCTGAGTAGAAGTCATGGATAATCTTCTCCATTGCCCTTCTGGAAGATGTGATACATCTATCAGGACATCGGAGGGCAGTCATCTTGTTCTCATAGTTGGCGAAGGACAGGTGGGCGTTGCGAATGCTTTTTCCAGGTTCTGCCTCATTGGCCAGCACTGCTGCTCTTCTCTCTTAAAACTCAAAACTCTCTTAAGACTTAAAACTAAAAACATTTTTTGTCACAAGATTATTTTCCCCCGAAACAACCTTCTGTTGCTCTAATAATGAATTGTGCTTTAGCAGGATTGGTTGCTTTTGTTTCCGATACATATATGGCTCTAGTTCTCTGGATGACTTTTTTAGGGGGGAATCACACCCAGCTAGTGCTCAGGGCTTTCTCCTGGCTCTGTGCTCAGGGATCACTTTTGGTGGTGTCAGGGATTGAATCCTGGTCAGCTGTGTGTAAGGCAAGTCCTTTATTCAACGGTTACTTTTTCTAGGGGTGCAGGTGGGGCGGGACTGGCCACACCCTGCATGCCTTGAGACTGGGGATCCTTCTTGGTCTGCTGCTTACAAGCTGCACCTTCACGCAGGATGATACTCAGGAATCACTTCTGGTGAGTGGGTGTCAGGGAACCATATGGGATGTTGCGGATTGAGCCCTTGTACCCTAGTCATATGTGTGCAAGGCATATGACTCACATGCTGTACTATTACTCTGGCCCTTCATTTTTATTTTCAGAAAGGCATTCCCTTCAGACAGCATTTAGGATCCAGGAACAAGAAATAAATAAAAATTAAAAAAATAGCCTGGCAAAAAATAAATAAATAAAATAATAATAATTTAAAAAAAAAAAGCAAAGAGGACGTGCCAGCAAGTGAGAGGTTCTGATCTCCAAGCACCAAACCCTCAGGCCCGCAGGGAGCTCAGCAGGGCGTGGCCAGGGCCCCGAGCATTGCTGGGTGTGGCCCCTAATAAAAAGCAGAGAAAGAAAAGAAACAAAACAGGATCATCCCATCAGGGTAAAACCTAAACAGAGTCTGGAGACAGCTGAGGGTCATGCCCCAGGCAATCCCAGACACATTCTGTGCTGGCCAGGTCCTGACATGTCCCGTTGGAGAAAAAACACAGACTGACCAGACTGCCCTGTCTAATCAGCCAGTCCGGGATTCCCTCCCTTCTATATTGCTCCACTCAGAGCTGGTGTGGTCACTACCAAATTTGTGTAGCCGACTGAGTGTGACAATGCCTTTTATTTGTGTCTATGATCCCCTTTCCACCCGCCAGACCAGCAGCTCCAAACTATATTCAAGAGCTTCCTTGAGGTTAGGTTTCTTGGGGCCGTATCTTTATTTAAGTTAATTTTTGGTTTTGGGGCTACACAACCAGCAGTGCTCAGGGCTTCTCGTGGCTCTGTGCTCAGGGATCATTCCTGGATGGGCTGGGGGACCATATGGGGTGCTGGGAATGGAACCCTGGTCAGTTGCTTGCAAAGCAAAAACCCTACCTGCTGTCCCGTTATTCCACTTCTGACGTGTTATTTTAAGGCATTACGAAATATTGTCAAATTGTCTTTTATAAAGGTGGCATTAGTTTGCTTTCCCACCAGCAGTAAATGGAAGTGTCCATTTATCAGAAAGTGGGAATTTCAGTTTTAAATCTTCTAAAATTTGATAGTAAATGATATGTTTAATATGAAATTTCTTTGTCTATAAGTCTGAATATATTTATATATGTGATGGTCAGATAGACATTTTTGTGTCTTATTGTTGTTGTTGAGCGGGGGGGGGGGGGGAGAATAGGTGCTCAAGGCTTTCCTGGCTCTGCACTCAGGGAGCACTCCTGGCAGTGCTCCAGGAACCATATTGAGCTCAAACAGGGGCTGAGGTGCAGAACAAGTATCTTATATCCTATTCTCTCTCTCTGACCCCTTGTAGTATTCTTCTTTAGGTTCTTGGTCTCTGTTTTGTTCTTCTCTTCTTATTTCCTTGTTCATCTCTTCTTATTTCCTTTCTATACTTCACTAACTCCTGGGCATCATGGTGAAGTCGGTATTATTAGCCTGGAGTCAGGCTGCCCTGATCCAGATTTCACTACTTTTCACTCACTGTGTGTCCTTGGATAAATTTTTCTTTTTAATTTTTATTAGTGAAACACCATGAGGTACAGTTGTAGACTTACAAATTTTTGTGCTTGGGTTTCAGTTATACAATGATCCGGTACCCATCCTTCCACCAGTGCCCATTCTCCATCATTTACATTTTTTAAAAAAAATTTTGTTAGTGAAATACCGTGAGGTACCCAAGCACAAAAATTTGTTAATCTAAACCTTGGATAACTTTTTTAACCTCTGGTTTCCTCAACTATAAGTCATGAACTAGGCATTCCTCAGTCTTGTGAGGATTAAACAAATTTGTGAAAAGCATCAAAATTGCTCTCATAAGAATTGATATTTGTTAGTTATAAATTCTTAATATACTCTGGTTTTGTTTGTTTGGGGGGCATACCTGGTGATGCTCAGAAATCCTGGATCTGCACTCAGAAATCACCACTGGTTGTGCACAGGGGACCACATTACTGTTTTCTTAATTGTATAGATAACTTTTTAAAAACGGCAAGTCACATTTACCTTTTTTTTTCCTTATTACTTCTATGATAGTCTAAATCATATAAAATAATTTCTTAATATAGGATGTAGCACTGCAGCACTTCCTCCCCATCAATTGCTCGAGCGGGCACCAGTAACATCTCACAACAAATTGTGACACGTGTTGTTACTGTTTTTGGCATATCTAATATGTCACGGGTAGCTTGCCAGACTTTGCCTTGCGGGTTAGATACTCTGGGTAGCTTGCCGGGCTTTCTGAGAGGGGCAGAGGAATCGAACCTGGGTCAGCCACGTGCAAGGCAAATGCCCTACCCACTGTGCTATCGCTCCAGCCCTAATAATAATATAGGATAACATATAAATAGTTAAAATATTTTCAGTCAGGGATTTTTTCTTTTTTATTTATTTCATTCAAAAAATCATATAGGTTTGACTAGATAGATCAGTAGGGTGAGCACATGCTTTGCATATGAGACTTTGATTTGATTCCTAGAACCACATGGTCCCCAGGGGTGAACCCTGAGCACTGAGTCAGAAGTAGCCACTATGTACCATAGGGTGTGGTGCCTAAACCAATACACACACACACACACACACACACACACACACACACACACACTTTAACTCAAATTTAATTAATTAATTATGGCAAATGGGCTGGAGCGATAGCACAGCGGTAGGGTGTTCGCCTTACAAGCGGCCAACATGACCGACCCGAGTTCGATTCCTCCGCCCCTCTCGGAGAGCCCGACAAGCTACCGAGAGTATTTGATATGCCAAACACAGTAACAGTAACAACAATTATGGCAAATAGAGTGAGGTAAGATTCCAACATGACTGCTTTTTAAAATTGCATATTATTTATTGAATGATGTCTCATCTTACTTTAAACCCCATCTCTGTTATACAATGCATATTTATGTATACTAGTCAGTTTCTATACTTTCTTTTTTAAAAAAAAATTTTACGATTGATAAAGGCAGGATTTTGTGCATAAAACATTCCAGCACCACACCCTCCACCTGGTGTGTCAGCTTCCCTGCCCTTTGTCCTTGTGTCCAACCCACCCCACCCCACCCTCCCTCTTCTGTGATACGCTTCCTACTATAGATCAACTCTCAGTTTCTGCTATCTTTGGGCATTTGTAATTTCCTTACTCTGTTTCTTTATATTCCCAGGTCTGAGAGGGCTATGTCCCTTTCCTAACTGACTTTATTCAGCATGATACTCTCTAGATTCATTAACAGAGCAGCAAATTGCATGCTTTTATCTTTGCTTATAGCCAAGTAGTATTCTGTTCTGTCTGTTTCTTTATCCATAGTTTCTTTATCCGTTCATCTGTTCTTGCACACAAGTTGCTTCCAGATTTGGGTTATTGTGAATAGTGCTGCAGTGAACACAGGAGTGCAAGTGCCTTTTTATTCCTATTCCACTTCACTGAGCTGTTTCCAATGCCACATTATGTGGATAATCATAGTTTTAACATAAATCTTATATTCTGTCAGTGAAGGTGCCTACATTGTTGTTACTCCTTTTAAATTTTTTTCTATTTTTTTAGTGTTACATCTAATTGACCTTGGATTGTTTTTTAAAAATTTTTAAAAGAAATCTTTCCTTTTTAAATTAGGGTGGCTGCCAGGTAGTGCTCAGTAGATCTAGAGTCTCAAACAATGATTCTCCAACTGTTCAATGCAAGGGTCTGAAAATGTACGGCTGCTCGGGCTCCACGCTACTGGGGGTATCTGGGCCAACCCAGGGTGCTCAAGGACCTCCAGGACTGTACCCAGCCATGCTCAGGACCAAGGGGTGGCTGGGAATTGAATCTGGATGGGTGTAAGCTCAACATGTGCCTATTGTACTATCTCCTGACTCAAGAAATCTTTTAACATTGAAATTTGAATTAACACTACAAATTATTATGAAAATATATGATGCCTACACAATGGTGACTTTCTCGTTCTCATTCAGTAAGCTACATTTTATTGATTTTCATAATAGTAAGATTTATTTTTTCAAATAAGGCTGGTTATTTTTAAGTTGTGATAAAAACCACATACTAAAGGTTTTGAGGGGACTGGAGAGGTAGGGGTTAAGGTGGTCACTTTGCATGCGGTGACCTGGGTGTGATCCCTGGCTCCATGTTTGGTCCCCCTGAGGTCTGCCAGGAGTGATCCCTGGGCTCAGGGTCAGAAGTAAACTCTGAGCATCATCACGTGTAATCTCGACTCCAATCTCACAGAAACAAACAAAAATTATTTTTTCATCACTATAAAATCCAAAGGAGTACAAAGAAATATTACCCAGTAGTTCACATTTTAATGGCCATAAGTATCACTTGGAGTGCCTTTAAAAAATACAGATTCTTGGGCCCTACTTTCAGAAACTCCCATGGGTTGGGCGAGCAGGGAGATGTAGTTTTGAAAGAGGAAGTCCTTAAGGCTCTCTTTAAGAATCATTTTAGCAGTGAAACAAAGACTCTGGTACCAATCATATCTCAGGACTACTTGGGACATAAAGAAATTCTGCCCAGAGCTAATAGAATAAGGTACTTTCTGTCAGCTGGTCTAAGTTTCTTTTCTTATAGACTAAATCCTCCTTGATGAGTCATCATGCCTCTTTATTTTAAACTGAAAAAAGAGGATATCACTGTTCTGGCAGACTTGTGTGAAAAGTAAATTTTACTGAATAAGATTGTTGACAATATCTAACACATTGAGGAAATGGTTTTAGAAAATTCTTTTTTTCAGGACCATCAATTAGTTTCAAGCAATCAAACAGTTCCTTCAATTTGTATGCCATCAGTTGCCAGGTCAACCAAGTTCATTGTGTTTTGTTTTGTTTTGGGGCCACACCAGTGGTGTTCAAGGCTTACTTTTGACTCTGTGCTCAGGGATCACTCCTGGCAGTGCTGGGGGACACATGGGGTGCCTGAAATTGAATCTAGTTTGATTGGGTGCAAGATCCTCCTGCTAAACTATTGCTCTGGTCCTCAACCAAGTTCTTAATGCAATTTTCTGTTTTGCACATGGTTTAAGCCTACAAATTTGGGTGCCTTAAAAATAATTAAGTACTTTTTCATCATTGGATTGTATTATAAAAATTAATCACTATATCTTCAGTTTAAGCAGAAATAAATGCATTTATATATAGGACACAATCTAGCGACATGGAACAGACACAAATTACATGAAAATTATTAACTGTTTGATCTTAATTGCTCTCTTAATCTGACCTGTGCTACTTTGGCCTGTAATATACATATTAGTAATGAGATCTAATAAAGATATTAGATTTATGTTTATTATATTGACCCCGCACTTTCAAGCATTAGTTCTTTTTTTCTCTTTGTTTCTTTGTTTGTTTTGGGATTAGGGCATTGCCACACCTGGCAATCCTCAGGAGTTACTCCTATCTCTTCACTTCAGGTGGTGCTTGGGAGATCATAAGGGATGCTGCGGATCAAACCTGGGTTAACCATGTGTGAGGCAAATGCCCTACCTACTGTAATATCGCTCCAGCCTGCCCCCATTTTCAAACATTAAATGGAAACTCTCACATTTCCTAACACTATGAATGGGAACTGATATTAATGATTTTGGAAAACAGGCTGAATGAGATGTGATGGCTAAAGTTTTCCACCTCAGTAGGGCATAAGAAAAGGGTGTTTTTATTAACCTCAAAGAATATCTTATTTTTAAAAGCTTTCTAACCACATGTAAGTTAGTTGACAGGAGTTGGAAAGCAAGATGGATTCAGTAGAAAAAGAAACTTGAGCCGGGTGGCCCACGTATTAATTCTAACTCACTTGGTCTGTAGTCACCGTGAGAGATGACCTTTCTTCACTAAATGGTACTCTTTTCACAGTGCCCTGAGGAGATGGTTTCATCTCTGATTCCTTGGTTTATTATTTATTACGCCTCGATAAGACCAATAGGGAAAGGAAAGGGAGGGAATGGTAAAGAAATAAAAGAGGGGAAAAGCAATAAAATATTGAGAAGGCCAGAGTGGTCTTGAATACTTTGGGGGTGGTGAGGGCAGGTGACTGTGAACACCAAGTCCATAAGTGTCAGCACCATTACCTTAATCATAATAAACTGAATTCAAAAATCTTAAAAAGACAAATAAAGAGATATATAAGCAAAGAATGAAAAGATTATTCTGGGGCCTGGTCAGCCTCTCTGAACTACCCTGTACTTTGTCTCCCTTATTTCTGTCACTTCGTGTCATTCCTAGACCAGGTGATCATTTGTATGAGGTTGTATGAAGTCCTGGAAGAAATCTGTGCGACTTGATTAAGCTTTTGTTGGCCATGTGCAAGGGAAGTACCCTACCCACTTTACTATTTCTCTGGCCCCTAGCTTCTGAAGTTAGTATTATAGTAAAGTTAATATAAATTTAGTATGATGACAATACTGCTATTTTTTCTTTATTTTGGATCTTTTTGTTTGTTTGTTTGTTTGTTTTTAAGCCACACCCAGGGTTGCTCAGGGCTTTTTCCTAGATCTGCGCTCAGGGATCCCTCTTGGTGAGCACTCCTGAATGGTCAGTCACATGCAAAACAAGCACCCTACCCTTTATTCTATTTCTTAAGGCCATCCTTTTTAAAAAAAGAAAAAAATATTCTTTTTCAGAGACAGAGAAGCACACCCAGAGGTGTTCCGCTCCCTCCAGCTAGATGCTTGGAGTTTGCTTCTGGTGATGCTGGGAGATGGTGCAGTGTTGGGGAATCAAACCTGGGCCTCCCCTATGCAAAGCATGTGCTCCAGCCCTTTGAGCCAGCTCACTGCTCTGCTTTTAAAATTACATTCCAATACAACAAAACTCAAGAATAGCCCACCCACAAAAAAATGGCATGGATTGGACAGTTGACTCCCAACCTTTTTCCTCCTGTTTTATGGTGAGGGTCCCTCACATGCTTATCTTTCAGAACTGGCTAGGAATTTATTTGATGAATTAATGGACAGGCTGACCAGTTCATTTGTCAATGCCTGTATACTGGCAGAATAAATGCATGAATGTTCAGCTTTTATGATGTTATTAAATACTATTTTCCAGTACCCTTTCAATATCAGAACTCTGCAATTTACAGCATAAAATTTGCATTTAAATGTTTTGAAATCTGGAGCTCTAAAAGATAAGGATAGTTTGTTCACACTTAAAAAATAATAATATCCTGGATGTTTTCTTTAGAATTTAGATTCTTCCCTATTTTTTCCTTGCTTTCTTCTTTCCTTTCTCGTTGTAAACATTCACTGCACACCTAACATTGTGCTAGGCACTGACCTAAGGAGCTCTTTTTTATTTTTTGGACCATCCTTAGATGTTCTCAGTGCTTACTCCTGGCTCTTCCCCCAGGGATCACCCCTGTTAGGGCTCAAAAAACACTATGGGGTGTCCTGGATCACATCCAGGTCAGATGTGTTCAAGGCAAGCACACTACCTGTTGTACAATTGCTTAGTGATCTTTGACCAATCAGGTCAGAGGTCCAATGCAAGAACACAAGGATGAATTGCTGCTCAGCCTTGCCCTGCAATGCTAAGGATGCCCAGCACCACCCCATGGGTGCTTAGGGACTTCCAAGACTGCATCCTGCAATGCTCTGGTGACCTCAAGATGCTGGGGATCATACTGGGGTAGGTCCCTAATCTCTGTAGATAGTCCTGGCCTGCCTCTGAGATTTTAAAGGTCAAACCCCACCTGTTCGAACATTCTAAGCTCCCCCACCCTGCTACTCCCTTTTACATTACATCAGTTTTTGGATCTCATGGATTTTTTTGGCTTCTTCCACTTCAAATGAATTGTTCCTCTTTTGACTTCTTTTTTTTTTCCTTCTGGGCATTAATAGACCTTATTGTCCGCTTGCATATCTCTGTGTGTTGTATGTATAATAATGTCTGCGAGGTGCTGGAGATAGAGTGTAGTTGGTAGGGTATTTATCTTGCACACAGTCAACCTGGGTTCAATCCCTGCCACCCCATTGGTCTCCTGAATGCACCAAGAGTGATTCCTGAGTGCAGAGCCTGAAATAAGGCCTGAGCACAGCCAGGTGTGGCTTCCCCACCAAAAAGAAGTATTCTAAGAATGTTTTGTTTCAGATAATGTATTTTTACAGGAATAAAATTTACATCTAGTAAAATGCACAAGTGTTAAAGATGTACATGAAAAATTCTTACATATATTTCACCTTCATAACTACTCAGATCAAGATATAGAATATTTCCGTTACCTCAGTGAATTTTGTTTGCTTCTTTCCAGTCAATAACCATCTACCGTTGTAACCACTATCATGACTTCTAATCAGCAGAGACCAGTCTTGCCCATTTTGTTGCATCTTATAAATGGAAAAGTGTATGCTTTGTAGAAATCAAGATTGAAATAAATTGTGTGGTGGGAATTGGGGGTTTTAATATGTTCCATTGGCGTTAGACATATTCACATGCTCACATATACTCACATTATGATTATAACAAAGAGAGAAAAAAAATTCCCAATTTGTTTATCCTTTTCTCAAGTCCCTGGAGTCCCTCCTATGTCATTCTTGGCATTTGTGTCATTTGGCTCATTTTTTGGTGGGTTGTTTGTTTTGGGGCCACACCTGGTAGTGTTCAGGGAATACTCCTGGCTCTGCACTCAGGAATCACTCCTGGTGGTGCTCAGAGGACCAGAACACATGGGATTCTGGGGTTCTAACCCAGGTCAGCCACATTCAAGGCAAACTGTTCTATCTCTCTGGCCCCCCTTTTATCTTCTTCTTGATGTTTGTCTCATCTCTATAATCCAGCTGCAGAAGCATGAATTAGCCCTTGTGTTTTTCTATCTTGATGCCACCCTTACAGAGAAATATAGCTATGAAGTCTTTGACTGGGAACAATAAGGTCTATTAATGCCCAGAAAGGAAAAAAAATTGAAGTCAAAAGAGGAACAATCCATTTGAAGTGGAAGAAGCCAAAAAATTCCATGAGATACAAAATCTTATTTGAGGGTAAGTCACCATATAGCAATTGGTTATACCTCATTGTACCTTGATTTCAGCAAAGAAGGATGCACAGTTTACTCTGTTTGACTGTAGACATTTTTCAAGCTCTCCAAACATACCCAAATTATTGGTGCAATTTGTTCTATGGTGCATGAGAAAGAAGATGTAGTGTCAGGATCTAAAGGAGTCAGCCACCTTAACAGTCTATCTCAGCCTGTTTGTAGTCTCCAGATGTTGTTTTTTTACGTGTTGCCAGAAATCTCCCTGGGCTGTTTTTCCCCCCTCCCCTGTCCCCTGCCTCTCTAGGGAATTTTACCGTCATCCGTTGTGACTCAGTCATTATTGCATGTACCATAAATACACTTGCTCATGGAAATCCAACCTTGGGTGAGTTCTTGACTCTACACTCTGACCTCCTTTTTAGGTATGTGTGTCTACAGGTAGGAGCATATTCACTGGCATCATCTGTGAATGGATCCCATAGGCATCCTCCAGCCAGTGGCTTACAAACTGAACTCAGACATTGCTCTCTGCAGATCTGCGTGCTCCAGTGTCTGTATCGTTAGGTGAGACTCCCATCCCCTTACCCCTAAGCTGTGCCATCAGTTTCTTCTTCATTTGTCTCTTCCTCTCCGTTGGCACTATCACTGCAAGTACACTCCTGTTGCCTGCCAGAGCTTGCCTTAATACCTCCCATTTTGTTCCCCTTTACTTGTTTTGCTCCTGCTGCCAAGGGGATCTTTCTGATGTAAGATCTGATAAAAACTGCAGTGACTTCCCCATTTCACCCTCTTCATCTGACGCGCAAGCCTTTCCTGCCCAGACCTACCATCTTGAAACCTTTCCTCCAACTTTTTCAATAACATTTAACTACCAGATCTCTAAATGTATGACTGTGGTGACTTTTTTTCCCCCTTCTTCTGTTTACTTTTCCTAAAATGTCCTCTTTCTACCTGGAAAGAGTAAGGCCACTTTAATAGGGATGCCCCTCGCCCCCAACTTTTTGTTTTGGTGCTCAGGGATTATGCCTGATTCTATGCTCAGGGATCACTTCTGGCAGGGCTCTGGGACCATATAGGGTGCCAGGGATTAAACCTAGTTGGTCACTTGCAAGGCAGGTTCACTACCTGCTATAGTATGATTCCTTTAATGTCCCAAATTGTTTTAACATAGGGTCCTCAGATATATGGACACAAGAGAATCAATTTTATTAACAACTCTAGTGAGCTTTAAAGCAGTCCCATGGAGGATCCTCCCAGGATGGGAGAAGCACGCTGAAAGTAGACTATAGACCAAACATGATTGCCACTCAATGCCTCTTTTGCAAACCACAACACCCAAAAGGAGAGAAAGAACAAAAGGGAATGCCCTGCCACAGAGGCAGGGTGGGATGGGGGAATGGGCGGTGGGAGGGATAGTGGGATCTGTGGTGGTGGGAAATCGGCACTGGTAGAGGGATGGGTATTTGATCATTGTATAATTGAAACCCAAGCACAAAAATTTGTAAGTCTACAACTGTACCTCATGGTGTTTCACTAATAAAAATTTAAAAATTATAAAAAAAACATAAAGCAGTCCCATGGAAATAGTGTTTTCCTGTATTATGTCTCATTCTCTTGTCCTACTTGTCTCTAAGTCTCAAAAAAGGAAAAGGGGTTTCTTGTACAGCCTTGCACACAGATGATACTCTGTGCTCAATGATCATTTCTGGAAGGTTTGGGGAACCACATGGGGTGCTGAGGATTGAACCTGGGTCAGTAACATGCAAGGCAAGCACCTTATCTGTATTGTCTCTTCAATCCCATCATTCGGTAAATGAACAGTGCGGTTTTGTGGTGGGTTCCTTACAGGTAACAAGACAGACAACCATTTCTGCCCCTTCTAGACCTATCTATGGAAAGAATTATGAAGATTGGAGGTAAATGACCAAGCAATAGCTATCTTAAAGTGTATATATCTTGGGCTTCTGTACAAAGGATAAAGGGCATGTAAATGAGCATGGGATTAGAGAGAGTTTGGGAAATTACTTTCTGCTTCTGATTAATCCATGGAGGTTTAAATGACCAGGGAGATTGGCTGTGGGACCTGGCTTGGGATGATAGAGAGGGAACCTGTTTAAAGAGTGGAGAAGGATTTTCCAGGCTCTGGGTGTGTTTTGGGAAGCAGGTCCTATGCATGAGTAGTTTGTTGCTCTGAAGGTAGTTGGAGCAGATTAACCTAAGCATTGGCAGGGGCAGGTGGGCGGCCCAGGTGTGAGATCAGTCGTGGGTTGGGAGGTAATTTTGGGCATGCTGATGGAGGGACAGAGTCCAGACGACTTGGGTCTAGTTCCATTCAAGTGTGTCCAGGTAATCCACCATTGGAGAGCACAAACTACCTGAGAACTATCCTTCCCCCGGAGGTTCCAGGGACTGAAATTAAGTCAGGTAAACCTCTTTCCCTCTAACAGCTCCCCTGACACAAAGCTGGGCCGCATCTGGCAGTGGTCAGGGATCAAACTCTCAAGACATTACCTCTGTGTGGGCTATCTCCATCTATCATTTTGTAATGTTAATATAGATCTTTTAGTACTCCCTGGCTATATTTCTCTATCAACAGATATTATTAGAGTGATGATAAAAAAAGTAGTTCTTACTTTTTATTCAGTGCTAACTCCAGATTTCTTTATGAGTTGTAACTCATTTCATTTTCACAGCAACACTCAGTACTACTGTTAACCCCTGTGGCACAGACACCCCAGGCATACACTATTCCTGGTGATATTTACCCTCTGATGTAGTTTTCTTCCCTATGAGCGTGGCAGGTACCTGCAACTTGTTTCTATCCAAGAGAATCTGGCAAGAGTTATGGTGGCACTCTTAAGGTAGTATCCTATAGCATACATATCATGAAAAATGTGGTCCCGTATACCTGACTAGCTTTGGAGGTTCTTTGCTGGCTTTTGAAGTAAGTAGCTATGTCAGAGGATGCTTAAGGTGCTTCTAGAAGGTGAGGCCACCCTTTGGGGGCCAGGGAATAGCTGCTGCCTAATAACCAATAAAAAAACAGGTTCTTCAGTCCGACAGATCTAAGGAAATGAATTCTGCAACCAACCTAAATGAGCTTAGAAGTAAATTCTCTTCTCATTTTATCCAGAGTAGGGGCTGGAGAGCAAGTACAGCAGGTAGGTTGCTTGCCTTGTATGTGACTGGCTGAGGTTTGATCCTCAGCATCCCATGTGGTCCCCCAAAACCCCAAACTAACAAAAAAATTTCCAGATGGAATCATAGCCCAGCTTTCATCTTGGTTTCATCATCTGGGACCTTACGTGGAGGGTTCAGCTGGGCCATGGTTAGGCTTCTGACCTTTGGAAACTGAGATTATAGATTTTCGTTGTTTTAAGACTCTGGGTTTCTGGTCATTTGTCATAGGCAAAATGAACTCATCTAAACCCAGTTTGCAAATGAGGAACCAGAAGCAGAGAGAAGCTAAATAACTTGTGTGGGGTCAGGTGGTGGCAAAGCTGGTATATGAACTCTGCAGAGTTCATGGTTTTTTGTTGCTCGTTAATTTACCTCTACTCAGGCCTATCTCAGCCTATTTACAACTGGAAGGTCTCACATCATGTGGATCAGTGACACTCTGTTTAGTCCTGTTTCCACTGAGAGACACTTAGATTGTTTTCTACTTATTTTTTTTAAAAAAGAATTTCTGAATAAACACTATGCTGTCATAAATATCTAATTTATTTGCCATTTCTATGAGTATACCTTTAAAATAATTTACCATAATAGAATTTCTGAATTAAAGATAATTTGCAACTACATGTTTGAGAATATGGCCAGTTTCTGCCCCCCTCCACCCCCCAAAGTCATATACAAATGCTTAGGAACTTTATAGCAGAATTGCCCCAGAATGTAATGGGGGAAATATGTGGGCTAAGATGAGAGATGAATAAGTTTTCTAGTTCTTTCTTCCTCTCCAAACCACTGAAGGAACAAAAAAAGTATTTTTGCTTAAAGGCACAAACCCAGAAAGATGGAAAAATACGAGATAAGGTTAAAAAAAAAGCAATTTGTATGTGGGGCCCTAGAGATATGGGTGAACAGTGTAGCATCTGCCACGTAGGCAGGAGGCCACTAGTTGGTCCCCAGGCACCACCACGCATATGGAGAGTGAGCTCAGTGGCACCGACATTTGTCACACCCTGTTGCAACAAGAAAGTACACAGTCTCTCACCCACTCAAACCAAGCATGTGCAAGCATTGCATCCATGAGCCCCATAATTGACCATGTGGGATGACTGAAAACTGATCCAAATTTAGGAATCCCTGGAAGGCTTCGGAATTGTCAACTCTAGATATCCCCAGAAAGAGTGAAGGAGGAAGCCAAAAATTAGGTGACTGATAGAAAAGCCCAGAAGTGGTTTGAATTCTGGATCCTTCCAATAGTTCAGTCATGCTAGATTATTGCTTGATTCCTCACTCTGACCCTTATCAGAGACCTGTTGGGATTTCTCCCCTGTGGAGAAGATAAAATGGTCTTTGGACTAATGACAGTTGTGCTCATGGCAATGATATGCTCCAAAAGCATCGCTGGGCTCATAGAATTGTGTCAGCTGGATCTCCCACTTCTAAGCAGAGGAGTATAGTAGAAGTGGTCTATCTGGTTAATGCAAGAAATATGTGATATTTCTGATGTTGGCGGTTCTACATCAAATAACCCAGTTGGATTACACTGCAGTGAAACCAAAATTGGTCAATCCTATTTAAAGGCAAGAACTTCCAGTCAGTCTTTTAATCTCTATTATTCACTGTTTTGGATGACACCCAGCTGTGTTCAGGGCTTACTCCTAACTCTGTGCTCAGGGGTAACTCCTGGGGATGCTTGTGGGAACATAAGTGGTGCTGGGGATTGGACTAGAGTGGGCCATGTACAAGGCAAGTGCTTTAATTCTTGTAGTAGCTCCCCAGCTACTTTTAATTCTTATTTAATATGAACAAATATGCAAGGAATATCGGAATGCAAAGAATAACTTCCAATGACCTACAAACAAACTCTCAAGTTAAAGACTAAAATGAACAACTGAAGAAAGCTAAATCAGAGAGTAAAAGGAATATATAGAGATTAAACCTTTAAGAAAAGCACCCCCTCAATTCATTCAGCTTAATCAATGGCTGAATAAATAGCAGTGCTCCTACATTATTAAAAAAAGCCCCTAATTATTAATATTTTTAAAGATTGAAAATATTTTAATGGTAAATAAAAATAGAATGCTAGAAAGTATTAATAAAATGGTATAAAATGTAATTATTTCCATGAAAGTATTAAAAGAGTACTAGTTGAGAAAACATTTTAGAAATTGAAAAAGAAAGAAAAGATACAGAAAATGGGAGAGAAAAATAAGGAAATATAATTAGAGAAACAGTCCAGGAACTGAAGTGAAAGAGGGAACCAAACAACTAAAGAAAGGAAATCATCAACAAGTGAACTCAAGTGCATTTCCCCGAACTGGAAGACATGCGTTTCCTGTCTAAAATAGCCTATGGATTGCTTAGCACAATGCAAGAAAATATATTTATACTTAAGACACACCACTGTGAAATTTGAGGGCTCTTAAGATCTTAACTTTAAGGACAACTATAATCTCTGGGGGTGGCCCGGGGGAGGCCTCGACAGCCTCCCTCTCAAACCCCCCTGACCCCCCGTGTTGGGGCCCGGGCCGCACCCCCAGCTAGGCTGGCCTAGGCCATGGGGCAGAGGAGGAAACAAGGGCCAAGCTGGTTGATTGACCAGTTGCCGTTTATTCCATTCTCCCACGTGCCTGTTCCAGTCTCTCTGAACCCCCTATTCTAGTCTCACACTGCCCCTCATTCCTGTCTCCTTTTGTCTCTCCCACTCAACTCTCCATGCTTTATCTCGCAGCTGGGGCTCTCTCTCCTCTCTCTTCTCTCTCACATACTCTTCCTTCTTAGCCCCTCATTCCTCAAACCCACCTCTCTGGATTCTTCCTCTTCCCAACTCCCAAATCTCTCCTCTCCACCCCCAGCACTCTGGGGCTAGGCTACACCCAGTCTGGTAGCAAAATTAACATAAGAAAGCCCTTCCTTTGCTCAGGGCAAAATACCTCTTAAGGTGTTTTTCTCTTTTCCATAGTCCAATAATTCAAATAACATCTTAATTAACATCTTAGTTCTACTTCTTAATATTAGTTATTTTTGTATAGACACAATAAGAGATACATTGAGGCTTGTAGGACAGCTCTCCTGGGAACATCTTGCCACAGACTCAGACTACAGTGCTTAGGCCAGATTAATCATTCCTAACCCTAGCAGGGTCCGAATCTAGTTATTACTTTTTGGATAATGACAGCATTTGTCCACGACCAAGATCTTAACTTATTGTTAAGCATTAGGCACTTTGGCCAGCCCATCTCGATGCCAGGGTAGCACATACCTAACTGCTTGCCCTGGGTTCATCCAGTCCCTCGTTGGGACCTTGCCTTTGGGAGTGGTAGGAAGTAACGGCACCTGAGGCTTAGGTCAAGAGAACAGATGCCCAGGAGGAAAATATCATTTAGAATCAAATGACCCCTAAATGTGGAAGGAGAGTCTGATAAAATCTCAAGGCTGAACTAGGCTGCCAAAACAAAGAAAGACAAAAATGACTGTACCTTCAATGCACGTATGCTGGCATCTGATGCATCCATCGAGGAACTGATGGTATAAGCGCAAAAGATCAAATATGACATCATTGGTCTGACCAAGACAAGAAGGCATCAATCACATCACGCCGTTTTTGACATTGGCGAAGAACTGTTCCTTGGAACGTGCGACAAAAGAGGCGTCGGTGGTGTTGGTGTCCTTGTCAACATGAACTTAGCCATGAGCATTGATTTCATTCAAATGCCTAACAATCTGAATCAGATGATTACACTTGAATAGATGTGGCTCACTGCCAGCAGTTTCTATCTTTGTTGTCTACGCACCAACATCCAATTATGATGAAGGAGAAATTGAGAAGTTCTACATGGAGCTGGAGAAGTTTTATAAAGAAGACCACACCTTCTACAAGATCATTGTCGGTGATTTTAATGCCAAGATAGGAACAAGAAGATCAGCCGAAGAACTCCACATCTGGACCCATAGCCTAGAATGGAACAAACAGGGTGACAGACTGTCTGAGTTCATCATGTTGACCAAGACCAACCATGGTAACTCATAGTTCCAGAAGAACGAATCTAAACGTTAACATGGGAGTCTCCTGGTGGACGGTTCCACAATGAAATAGACCACATCATATTCAATCAATGGTTTTGCCTGACTGATGTCACTGTTATCCCAAAATTCCAAACGGGATTGGACCACAGTCTCCTTTGTGCAAAATTCTACTTCAAAGAGTGGGGAGAAAGGAATGCAAGGTTTAAGAAGAGAACTCCCAGAACGACCACCAACTGGGAACTCTTTGGCTCTGTTGCGGCAACATGGGAAGATGCTGTCATTGACAACATTGATGAGGAATAAGATCGACTGGTTCAGCACCTCCATGATTGTGTGAGGAACGCCAAGAGAGAGATAACCACAAAAAAGCCTTTCTTTGAAAACTCTTGAGCTTATTTGCTAATGTGGTTTGGCGCATGCCTCAGGCAACTGCAAGGGAACATCCGAGCTTGCAAAGGAGTATAGAGAAGCGATCAAGAAAGACCTCAAAGAGAGAAGAGCAACAGTTATGGTAGATGCGGCAGAAGCTGGGAAAAGCATTCGTAACACCCACCTGTCCTTCACCAACTACAAGACCTAGATGACTGTCTTCTGACGTCCTGATGGATCTATCACATCTTTCAGAAGGGCAATGGAGAATATTATTTATGACTTCTACTCAGATCTCTTTAATAGCCACGTCTACCTGCCCACATACCAAATTCCGCAGGATGAATATGTTGTTCCCAACATTCTCCTTTCCGAAATCCGACACACCATCTTGTCGGTAAAGAAACAAAGAGCACCTGGCCCAGAGAAGGTCAGACCTGAACACCTGAAGAACCTACCGTCAGTACTCATCAATACACTGACTCGGCTCTTCACACATTACCTGTCTGAATGCAAGGTTCCATCCCAATAGAAAACCAGCAGGACTGTACTACTATACAAGAAGGGAGACATCCCCACAACACTGGTCACTATCGCCCAATCTGCCTATTGTCTGTCATCTAAAAGCTGTTCACTCGAGTCATCCTGAATAGGATTGGCAGAACATTAGATGAAGGACAACCATGCAAGCAAGCTGGGTTCCGAAAAGGATTCACCACCATCGACCATATCCACACTGTAACCAAGCTCATTGAGGTTTCTCGGGAGTTCAAGATGCCGCTCTGTCAAACGTTCATTGATTTAAAGAAGGCCTTTGATTCTGTTGAGACTGAAGTGGTCATTGAAGCTCTAGCCAATCAGGGCGTTCAAACTCAATACATCAGGATCCTCCGTGAGCTGTATTACTGATTCACTACCAGGATCTCACCATTCTACAAAGAAGTGATTATTGATGTCAAGAGAGGGGTTTGGCAGGGTGATACTACTTCACTGAAACTCTTCAGTGCCACCCGTGAGAACATCATGTGATGACTGGAATGGGAAGGAATGGGAGTGAAAATAGATGGTCGGCAACTACACCACCTCCGCTTTGCTGATGACATCGTTCTAATAACACCAAACATCAGCCAAGCAGCTCAAATGCTGACTGACTTCTACCATGAGTGTGGAAAGGTCGGATTACAGCTGAATCTCACAAAGACAATATTCACAAGAAACAGTCTTGTTTCTGACGTTTCAGTCGCTCTCAACAGAATGACCATCTCCGAAAGCAACAGTTATGAGTACCTAGGTCGAGAAGTCAACATGACGAATGACCTGGCACCTGAGTTGCTCAGGAGGAGAGAGCAGCATGGAATGTCTTCAAGAGCGTTGAAGAAATAACTAAGAGGATGAAGAAACTCCAGATCCGAGCACATCTCTTTAATTCCACTGTTCTTCCTGCATTAATATACACCTCAGAGACGTGGGCCCTACGAAAACAGGATAATAATGCTATTTGGGTCTCTCAAAGAGGAATCGAAAGAGCTATGCTTGGAGTATCACGCTTCACTCAAATGAGAGAAAGAATCTGGAGTTCCGACCTCTGTCAATGTTCAAGAATCAGGGACGCTGTCTCGTTTGCCAAGGCATCAAAAATCAGATGGGCTGGACACGTAATGAGATTTGAAGACAACCGCTGGACTAGAGCCATTACTGACTGGATACCACGGGATATCAAAAGATCTCATGACTGCCCACCTACGAGAGGGTCAGACTTCTTCAAGACCCTGAAAGATCTGTTTGAGGCTCTTTGTGTTCCTAGAATGAGCAGATGCCATTAGGCTACGCTAGCACACAATAGGGATGAATGGAGACGTTACTGGTGCCCGCTCGAGCAAATCAATGAGTAACAGGATAACAAGTGATCAAGTGACTCCCACATTACAAAAGCATAGCATTTAATACTGTCTTTCTCTGCGCATACAAAAAGGACACCGCTCTGAATAAACTATGCAAAGGGCTTAAGGAGAAGAGAAAAACAATATTTACAAGTCAACAGAGCACAAAGAAAGAAGTCACAAATAAACACAGAGGAATGGGAGTAACCCAAATAAACCTAAGCTCCCTGTGACAAGGCAGAAAAGACAAATCAGTGTTATCCTACAGACAACAAAGTGGGTCATTTAAAATAACAACTATCAGAATAATTCCAGACTTCTCAAAAGCAACACTAAAGTTAAAATGCAGAATCAAGTGAATCAAGTGTGTGGTTGAATCAAGATACACTCAGTCTAGAAAACATTAGGACATTTTACTTCCCACACAGCTTTTCTCAAGTGTCTATGGTGGGATGAGCTCCCCTAAAACAATGTGGAAAACCAATTAAGAGAGGGATAGGAGATTACAGGAAACAGGAGAAGGGTGAGGGAATCTTCAGGTGACCATAAAGGGAAAGATCCAGAAACAAGTTCCAGGCATGGAGGGTAACTCATTAACTTTAGGATCAGCCCTAAACAACTCTGAGAGAGGCTACAATACCTGACTGTCTTGAGAGAAAGTTCAGACAGATACCATACAGAAAACTGAGGATACATTAAAAATGAACAATGGCAAAAAACAAGACTTATCTAGGAAAGGAAAAGTAATCATGGTTTATATCATGACTCAACTATGAATAGTTATAATAATGTATAAACTAAATTCTGATCTAACTCAAATCACTACTATACTATAAACTGTTTTGGAATATTATGGAGCTGGAAGTGCACATATGTACATAGTCAGTGGGTAATGAAAGAATAAAATCATCGAATGTTGCAGGATATTGGGGCTGGAGCAATAGCACAGCGGGTAGGGCATTTGCTTTGCACACGGCCAACCCAAGTTCGATTCCCAGCATCCCATATGGTCCCCTGAGCACCGCCGGCGGTAATTCCTGAGTGCAGAGCCAGGAGTAACCCCAGTGCATTGCCCGATGTGACCCAAAACAAAACAAACAAAAAAATAAAGTTGCGGGAAATTAATAGTACCCAATACCCCCCAAATAATTAAAAAATTGTAATTTAAAGATGCTATTTAGAAATACAGAGGTATAATTTTACTTTTTAAAAAAGGAAAGTGCGTGCCTCACAAAAGGAAATTCTTTTTTTCTTAAAATTTGTAAAACTATTCAGTTCTTTAAATTGTGTGTATATGTGAATGACTTTTTAAAAAAAATGTGTGCTTGATTTGGGTGTTATCTCCAAAATATTTTAGACCTCATAGGAGGGCAGCATAAAGGCAACCCAAACATCTTGAAATTGTTTGAATGGAATTCCTTTAGATTTTCTTCCATTTGGAAGAGCTAATGGAGTTTGGATTTTGATGAGCTAATAGATTTTGTATTAGGCTAATTTTCTTTTTCTTTTTTTTTAAAAAAAATAAATATATATATTTTATTAGTGAAACACCATGATGTACAGTTGTTGACCTTACAAGTTTCTGTGCTTGGGTTTCAGCTATACAATGATCGAGTACCCATCCCTCCACCAGTGCCCATTCTCCACCCCTAATGATCCCAGTAACCCTCTCTCCCTTCCCATCCCCCCCCCCCCATCCCACTCTGCCTCTGTGGCAGGGCATTCCCTTTTGTTCTCTCTCTCCTTTTGGTTGCTGAGGTTTGCAAAAGAGGCATTGAGTGGCAATCATGTTTGGTCTATAGTCTACTTTCAAGCATGCATCTCCCATCCTGGTAGGATCCTCCCAACACCCTTTACTTGGTGTTCCCTTCTCTGTCTGAACTGCCCTTTCCCCTAGCATGTGCAGCTGGCCTTCAAACCCTAGAGTAAACCTCCTGGTACTTATCTCGGTCATTCTTGGATTTTAGTCTCCTATTTTGTTACTTTATATTCTCCAGATGAATGCAATCTTTCTATGTCTGTCCCTCTCTTTCTGACTCATTTCACTTAGCATGATACTTTCCATGTAGTACCACCTGTATGTAAATTTCATGACTTCATCTTTTCTAACAGCTGCATAGTACTCCACTGTATAGATGTACCAAAGTTTCTTTAACTAGTCATCTGTTCTCGGGCACTTGAGTTTTTCCCAGATTTTGGCTATTGTGAACAGTGCAGCAATGAACATAGAGGTGCAGATGTCATTTCAACTGTACTTTTTTGCCTCTCCAGGATATATTCCCAGGAGTGATATTGCTAGATCAAATGGGAGCTCAATTTTTAATTGTTTGAGAATCGTCCATACTGTTTTCCAAAAGGGCTGGACCAGTCGGCATTCCCACCAGCAGTGAAGGAGAGTCCCTTTCTTACCACATCCGCACCAACACTGGTTGCTTTTGTTCTTTTGGATGTGGGCCAGTCATTGTGGTGTGGGTGATATCTCATTGTTGTTTTGATCTGCATCTCCCTGATGACTAGTGATATAGAGCATTTTCTCATGTGCCTTTTAACCATTTGGATTTCTTCTTTGAGAAAGTTTATGTTCATTTCATTACCCCATTTTTTGATGGGATTGGATGTTTTCTTCTTGTGGAGTTCAACCAGTAGGCTAATTTTCTAGATCAATTGATTTTCTGTTGAACCATGGAAATGTTCTTTCTTAAAGCAAAATAAGCTTCAGATAATCTCTACTACTGGTTTTGGTGTTGCTACTTTGGAACACAAAGAAACATCCCAAAATCTTTTCTTAATCAACCCCCTGGAATTATTATAGACTTTTGTTGTTGACAAACCTTTCCTATTTTCCATACCCTCCTGTATAGTTTTTTGTTTTGTTTTGTTTTGTCTTCTCACATGCTATTTGTCCTCCTGTGATTATATTTCAAAGAAGAGATAGGAGGGAGGAGTGAAGAAGGCGCAGAATAAAATAGAATATTCCTTGTGGCCAGTCCACAAGGAATATGACTTGTGAAACTTAATGGTTAAGAGTAGATTATTGAGATAATCTGTCAATTTGAATTCAGATTCAGTTTTAAATTTCTTAACTGTCAGTTTCTAAGTATCTGCAACTGTCATTTCCTGAATCTTTGGAGAAGTTGGCAGTTTATAGTTGTTGCTATTGTTTTACATTTCTCTTAGTTTTTTTCATTGTTGGCACATTCTATAAGATATGCATCTACATTAGCCTTAACTACATTCAAGCTGCATTATATGTCACAGTTGTATTTCACTTTTTTTCTCCCTTTGTTGCTCCCTTCTCCATCTTTCTCTCTCTCTTTTCCCCCCTTTTCTTTGTACTTCTTGCTGGAGATAGTTCCTTCTGAATTAATGCTCTCATTATAAAAATAAATCTACCACTTATTTTTAATTGTTGAATCACCATGAGATACAGTTTCAAACTTTCATGTTTGAGTTACAATCAGACAATGGTCAAACACCCATCCCTCCACCAGTGCACATTCCCCATCACCAATCTCCCCAGTATACCTCCCCCCTGTCCCACTCTTCCCCTGCCTCCATGGCAGACAATTTCACCCATATTCTCTCTCTACTTTTGGGATTATGGTTTGCAATACATATGTTATCATGTTTGGTCCTTTATCTACTTTCAGCACACATCTCCCATCCCGACTGATCCCTCCAACCATCATTTTCTTAGTGGTTCCTTCTCTATTCCAGCTGCCATTTTTGCCTCACTCCCCTCATGAGGCAGGCTTTCAACTATGGAGCAATCATCCTGGCCCTTGTATCTACTGTCCTTATGTATCAGTCTCATATTGTGTTATTTTTATACTCCACAAATGAGTGCAGTCCTTCTATATCTGTCCCTCTCTTTCTGACTCATTTCACTTAGCATAATACTCTCCAAATTTATCCACTTATAAGCAAAGTTCATGACTTCATCTCTCCTGACAGCTGCATAGTATTCCTCCATTGTGTAGATGTACCAAAGTTTCTTTAACCAGTCATCTGTTGTAGGGCACTTGGGTTGTTTCCAGATTTTGGCTATTGTAAACAGTGCTGCAATGAACATAGAGGTACAGATGTCATTTCTACTGTGCTTTTTTGCCTCCTCGGGATATATTCCCAGAAGTGATATTGCGGGGTCATATGGAAGCTCAATTTCTAGTTTTTGAAGGACTGTCCATATTGCTTTCCAGAAAGGCTGGACTAGTGGGCATTCCCACCAACAGTGAAAGAGTGCCCCTTTTCCCCCACATCCATGCCAGTATTGGTTGCTTTTGTTCTTTTGAATGTGTGCCAGTCTCTGTAGTGTGAGATGATACCTCATTGTTGTTTTGATTTGCATCTCCCTGATGGCTAGCCATGTGGAGCATTTATTCATGTGCCTTTTGGCCATTTGTATTTCTTTTTTTGAGGCAGCTTCTGTTTATTTCTTCTCCCCATTTTTTGATGGGGTTAGAGGGTTTTTTTTTTTTTTGGCTTTTTGGGTCATACCTGGCGATGCATAGGGGTTACTCCTGGCTCTGCACTCAGGAATTACCCTGAACAAACGCCCTACCCACTGTGCTATTGCCTCAGCTCCGGGGTTAGAGGTTTTCGTCTTGTACAATTCTACTAGTGTTTTGCATATCCTGAATATAAACATATATATAAAATATAAATCCCTTATCAGATGGGTATTGGGTAAATATTCGTTCCCATTCTCTGAGCTCTCTCGGTATTTTAGTCATTGTTTCTTTTGAAGTGCCGAAGCTTCTTAGTTAGATGTAGTCCCATTTGTTTATGATTGTTTCCACTTGCTTGGTCAGTGGTCTACCACCTCTTTATACTAGAGTTTGATCCTGCCCAATGTTAGTACCTGGCATGTGTGTGTGTGTGTGTGTGTGTGTGTGTGTGTGTGTGTGATTACAAACAAGTAAACAAACACTGTCCTCCCGTTGTTCATCAATTTGCTCGAGAGGGCCCAGTAACATCTCCATTTTGAGACGTTGTTACTGTGTTTGGCATATTGAATACGTCACGGTAGCTTGCCAGGCTTTGCCGTGTGGGCGAGATACTCTTGGTAGCTTGCCGGGCCCTGACTGCGCGCAAGGCAAATGCCCTACTGCTGTGCTATCGGTCCAGCCCTGTGTAATTACATGTTACAATTATTATATTGTATTATATTATAGTATATTATTTCACAATATATTTCATTGAAATTATGTAGTGTGTGAGTCACACCTGGCAATTTACAGAGTTACTCCTGGCTCTGCACTCAGGAGGTACAGCAGGTAGGGCATTTGCCTTGCATGCAGCTGACCTGGGTTTGATCCCCAGCATTCCAGATGGTCCCCTGAGCACTGTCAGGTGTAATTCCTGAATGCAGAGCCAGGAGTAACCCCTGTGCCAAAAAAAAAAAAAAAACCCACCTGTCCACCATATCTTCTAGATTTTATCTTTTCTCTTTGTTGGCATATAGTTGTTAATAGCAATTTCTTTGGTCCTTTGTATTTCTATGTTATCTGTTATAATGTCTCTTTTTTCATTTCTGATTTTTAAAGTTAATTTTCCTTCTGCTTGTGTTTGTGAGCCTAACTAAAGGTCCGTGAGTTGTGGTTTATGCATTTGAAGAACCAACTCCTGAGTGCTTTGATCTTTTGTATTATGGTTTTTGTTTCTATTTCATTTTTTCTGCCTTTATTTTAAAAAAATATTTCATAACTTTTGATTCAACTTCTTTTTCAAGTTGCTTTATGCATAAGGTTAATTTATTTACTTAACATTTTTCTTTACTTGTATTTTAGGCAGGGGTTGGAGGAGCACACCTGAGATGCTCAGGGCGTTCTTCTGGCTCTGCACTCAGGGGTCACTCCTGCCCATGCTCAAGGAACCATACAGAGTGCCAGGGATCAAACTGAGGTCAGCAGTGTGCAAAGGAAGAACCTTAACTTTTGTACTATGTCTTGGGTCTCTCCCGTCTTAAAGTTTTCCCAATTTCTTGATGGCTGTCTGTAGTACTATTACCTTTCCTTTTGGTACCACTTCTGCTGCATCTCATAGGTTCTCATAATTTGTATCTTTCACTTTTGTTTTTTCCCAAGTGTTAAAAATTTTCTTAAAAAATTTTGTCATAGACCTAATGGTTATTGAGAAAAGTGTTGTTTAGGTTCTACATGTTTCAGGATTTTTTTCAAGTTTTTTGTGGAGGGGGCAGTGAGTAGGTGATTTCTGATTATTTTATTTTTTTCTTTTCCATTTTGGGCTGTACCTGGGCAGCACTCAGGGCTTGGTTTTGGTTTTGGCTCAGTGATCACTCCTGGCAGGGCTCGGTGGACCTTACAGGGTTCTGGGATCAAACCCAGGATGATAGCATGCAAGGAAAATATCCTACCTTTTGTACTATCTTCTCAGTTCAATTTCTAGTTTTATAGCATTGTGATCAGGGAAGGGCTGGAGCGATAGCACAGCGGGTAGGGCCTTTGCCTTCCACGCAGCCAACATGGCCGACCCGAGTTCGATTCCTCCGCCCCTTTCAGAGAGCCCAGCAAGCTACTGAGAGTATCTTGCCCACACAGCAAAGCCTGGCAAGCTACCCATGACGTATTTGATATGCCAAACACAGTAACAACAAAGTCTCAAAAAATGGAGATGTTACTGGGCCTGCTCGAGAAAATCGATGAACAACAGGAGGACAGTGACAGGACAGTGACAGTAATCAGGGGAAACGTGCCTATTATGATTTCAGTATTTATAAGTTTACTGACAATTGTTTTGTATCCTGATACTGCCAGACCTTGAGAATGTCCTGGTGCACGTGAGAAAAATGTAAGTTCTGCTATTTAGGGGTGAAAGTTCTTCAGTGTTTGGTCCATGTGGTCTGGTTGGTCATTTAAGGCAATTATTTCCTTAGTTTCTGTCTGGTTTGAGCTGTCCATGATTGTGAGTGAGATGTTAAAACCCCCTATGATCGTACAGGTTTCAGTATCACTTTTCAGTTCTGTTAACACTTGTTTCAGGCTGGAGAGATGACTTGATGAATGGAGCGTATATGTTCAGTATTGACCCCTGCATTGCTGGGTTAGGTTGATCCCTGGCACTGCATAGTCCCCTGAACACCACGAGGAATAACCCCCCAAGATCTAATTTGGGACTAGTTCCTGACAGGTGTGGTTTCCCCAAGAAAACAGGCACCCCTCCACAAAGTGCTTTATTTTCTGATATTTTTAATTTATCGAGATGACATAGGTCTATAAGAGTGTTTATATGTTTTTTTTTTCTTTTTGGGTTACACCCAGCGATGCTCAGTGGTTGCTCCTGGCTCTGTAGTCAGAAATTACTCCTGGCGGTGCTTGGGGGACCATATGGGATGCCGGGAATCGAACCCAGGTCGGCCATGTGCAAGGCAAATGCCCTACCCACTGTACTATCACTCTGGCCCCATATGTTTTATACATTTTGATACTTTAACATTTGATTCATGTGTGTTAGTATTATATATTCTTTTTGTTTGTTTTGTTTTGGGGCCACACCTGGTGGTACTCAGGGCTTACTCCTGGCTCTATGCTCATGGATCACTCCCTGGCAGGCTTGGGGAGTCATATAGTCATATAGGATGCTGGGGATAGAACCAGGGTTAGCCCATGGAAGGCAAATGCCCTACTTTTCAACTTTCTCTCCAGCTCCTAATATTATAGATTCTTGTTCTAGTAATCATCATGTAATTTCTATCACTGACTCTTCTAACTAGTTTTTAAAACTGGGAATCAATTTTAACTGGTAGAAGTATAAAGGTAGCATCCATTTTAAGGTTATCATGTGCTTGTAAATTGTCTTTTGTTAGGTGGGGGGAGAGGGGCACACCTGTGGTGGTGATCAGGGCTTAATCCTAGTAGGCTCAGGAGACCATATGGAGTGCGGGGGATCAAACCCAGGTTGGTCCTGTGCAATGCAAGCCTCACCTGCTGGATTGTCACTCAGACCCAACTTGTAAATTGCCTTTTAACTTGCCTTTGAAGCTGTATTAGTCTTTAGAGCTGAGTTTTCTATAGCTAACCAAAAAGTTGAATTCCATCTTTTGATTCATTCAGCCATTCCATATCTCTTAATTGGTGAACCTTGACTGTTAATAATTGGGGTGATTATTAAGTGTAATTACTCATGGCTTTTTTGTTTGGTGGTTTTGTCATTTGTTTTTCTTACTTTTTTATTTTGTGCTTTGATATCTTCCTCTGTGCTATAGTTGAATTCCCTTTTCAATTCCTCGTGTGTTTCTGTGATAGATACTTTGTTTTGTTTATTTTTTGTTTTGGGCTGGAGTGATAGCACAGTGGGTAAGGCATTTGCCTTGCACACGGCAGATCCTAGATCAATTCTTCCACCCCTCTCAGAGATACTGGCAAGCTACCGAGAGTATCCCGCCTGCACGGCAAAGCCTGGCAAGCTACCAGTGACGTATTTGAAATGCCAAAAAAACAATAACAACAAGTCTCACAAGTTGTTGTGAGATGTTATTGGTGCCCGCTTGAGCAAATTGATGAACAATGGGAGGACAGTGTTACAGTGCTATTTTTTGTTTTGGGACCACTCCTGGAGATGCTCTGAACTCTGGTGCTCAGGGAACCATATGGGCTGCTAGGAATCAAAACCAGGTCAGCCTTATGCAAGGCAAATGCCCTATCTGCTGTACTATCTATCTCTCTGGTTCTTTTTTTTGGTATATTTTTGTTTTAAGGTTATCATAAGATTTATGTGTAAGGTTTTATATTTTTATCCTCATTGGACATATTGTTCTTGGGTTTATTCAATTATTATTCTCCACTACCACATTAAATATTTTTGGTATCTTTTCATTCTTTAAAGGGGATTTTTTTTTTCACTTATTGTCCCTTTAGTATCTTTTGCAAGTCCAGTTTAGTGGTAATGAATAATTTTAATTTTTGTTTGTCTATACAGTTCTTTACTTCTCTTTCAGTACTGCGACAGTATAGCTGGGGAGAGTACTCTCATTTGAAAATCCTTCTCTTTAAGCATTTTAAATAAATTGTGCTATTCCCTTTTTGCTTGCAAGGTTTCACTGAGAAATTTGTAAATAATCTTATAAGGGTTTCCTTGCTTACAGTTTACTATTCTCCAGAAGCTTTTAGTATTTTCTCTTCAGTTTTTACCATTTTAATTACAGCTTGGTGTGTGACTGGGTTTATTTTGTTTGGAATGCCCGGAGTCTCCTGGATCTGGAAGTCTGATTCTTTCCTTAGATAAGGGAAATTCTTGGCTATTCTTTTTTCGAGTATGATCCCCTTTTCTTCATTTTTCTGGACCCCTACGATATGGATGTTGTTTCTCTTGATAATAACCCATAAGAGTACTTCTGTTTCCATAATTAAAAGTGGTTTTTTTTTCTGGTTTGTTAGGATGTTTTTCACCGTCTTGAGGTGTAAATCAGTGTTTCTTAACTGGGGGGTCACATGGACCCCCAGGATATTCCAACAATATTTCACAGGTGAAAATTCTGTAAATTGGCTTTACCACACAAGATCAGGGCCTAACTGGTAGGGTCAGTGTAGGGGGGTCATAGGAAGGAAGCACAGTTGCTGGGAGCCATGGTCTGAAAGCATTGCTCTAGATCACTGATTCTTTTTTCCATTAAATCTAACATTTAGATTTATTCCATTAAATCTAACATAACAGATTCTATCCTTTCCTTGTTTCCTTTTGACTCCCTCTATTACTTTTTTGAATTCTCTTTTAAAATTATTTATTATATATTTTTTTATTTTGGGGCCACACCCAGTGGTGCTCATGGCTTACTCCTGGCTCTGTACTCAGGGCTCACTCCTGGCAGACTTGGGGAACGATATGTGGAGTTTAAGCCAGGGTCAGCCATGTGCAACACAAATGTACTAATTGCTCTATTTATCTCTCTGGCCCGTGCTATTGTTTTTGATGATTCATTTAAAAAAATTTTAGGCATATATACACACATACACACACATACATACACATAAATACACACAAACACACACACATATATACACACACATACACAAACACACACATACACATACACACACACACACCATATATATATATATATATATATATATATATATATATAGTTTGTGGGTTATACCCTATGGTGCTCAGTGGCTACTCCTGCTTCTGTGCTCGAATGACCGCTGGTGGTGCTGGGGATGAATAAGGGTTGGTTGTAAGTGAGGTAAGGAGGCACCTTAACACCTGCAGGATCTATCTTTCTGGCCCAACCTTACGTTAAGATTATAGGTTGAAGGATATAATCCACTTTGTTTGTCCAGGATACTGCCCAAGAAGCTTTATAAACAGAGGCCTTTGTCCCCATTTACTCAGAAGTGGGATCTGTCACTGTCCTCCCGTTGTTCATTGATTTGTTCCAGTGGGCCCAGTAACGTCTCTTGTTACTGTGTTTGGCATATCCAATACATCACGGGTAGCTCGCCAGGCTGTCCCCATTTAGGTACCTGAATTCCTAATGTCAGCACAGGGTAGGAGCTGGGGCCCCAAGAAGTGGAGAAGTTTCCGGATACTTTCAAGAGTTCCGGTTCTCGGGCAACTGCAGGTCCCATTGTTGGGGTGCGGGGCAGGGTTGCAGCCACCTTCCCCTTAAAGCCATTTCTCCAGTCTGAGCTTACCCTGCAGCCTCAGGCTAGTGCTGGCCCCTCCCTCCACCGTGGCCCACTCGCTCTGCAGGTTCTGCAGCCCGTATTTGCCCCTGGAATGTGAGCAGGATCGCAGAGTAGCAATCTGGGCGCCTTGGGCTCCGAGTGACCCACTGCATCTCCAGTCTTGATCAGATGAGGAGCTGGTGTTTCTATTCTGCCTTCTGTGTGAGACTATTTCCCTTCCAGACCTCACTCAGTCCTCACTCTGGAAGGGATAAGAGGGGCTGGAGCCATAGTACGGCAGGTTGGGCATTTGGCTTGCACGCAGTCGACTTGGGTTCAGTCCCTGGCATCCCATGTGGTTCCCCTAGCACTGCCAGGAGTAATTCCTGAGTGCACAGCCAGGAGCAACCCCTGAGCATCGCTGGGTGTGACCCGAAAAGTAAAATAAAATTTTAAAAATAAATAAAAGGGATGAGAGGGGTCGCTAGAAGATGCTTCTTGTGACCCAAAAAGTAAAATAAATAAAAAATAAAAGGGACGAGACAGGGAATCTAGAAGATACCTCCGGGTGAGGTTCCGGAAGGGATCCGTGAGCTATGCCTGGTTCCATTCCTAGCAACTGTCAAGGACCGAGGGTTTCCCAGAGGCCAGAGTCTTTAGGAAGGACCAGGGTGCTTTCAGTTCTGTGCCAGAGAGATAGCACAGGGTAAGGCACCAGCCTTGCATGCAGCCCACCTGGTTTCCATTCCTGGTGCCGCATATGGTCCCTTGAGCCTCGCCAGGAGTGATCCTGAGCTCAGAGCCTGGAGTAAGCCCTGGGCACCACCAGCCGTGCCCCCCTCCCCCCCAAAACAAACAAACAAATAATAATAATAATACCAACAATGGGCTGGAGCGATAGCACAGCGGTAGGGCGTTTGCCTTGCACGCAGCCAACATGGCCGAGTTCGATTCCTCCACCCCTCTCGGAGAGCCCGGCAAGCTACCGAGAGTATCTCGCCCACACGGCAGAGCCTGGCAAGCTCCCCGTGAGGTATTCGATATGCCAAACACAGTAATAACAAAGTCTCCAATGGAGACGTTACTGGGCCCGCTCGAGCAAATCGATGAACAAAGGGAGGACCATGACCGTGACATAGTACCAACAATAAACTCTTCAATCACAGGAGGTGAATGTAACTGACAGGAGGTGGGTGTGGGGGCGGGAGGGGGGCGGTGCAGAACAGTTGTTTTCCATAACAGGTCTGGGAAGGAGTCTCTTATGAGAGGGTCATATCTACCCTTTTAGTTCTTAGTCTGCCCCAAAGGCCTTAAACCCCAGCTGCCCTTATATGGGTGTGTCAACTTCGGCCACCAGGCTGCCCCTCAGCCCTGTGCTTCCCTGACCACCGCTGCTAGCAGGCGGGTGGGCATTCACCCTTGGGCGCTGGCTCTTTCCTAGCAAATTGCTAGCCATATGGTATCACCTTTGGCAGCCTGCTGTCCACCAGTGCTTGGAGTCGGGTCTGCTCCCTGGTGATCCCCATTCTCTGGAGAAAGGTCCCTCTGTTTCCCGTAACTGGCTATACGCATTCCCTCATGACCATTCTGCCCTCGGATGAGGGTCCCGGAGAGACCGCAAGTTTGTTTGTCACCAAGGACTCAGCACTGCAGCGACCCCTGCCCCTCTGGGTTCGTGGCACCCTGGTGGCATTCCAAGTGGTATTCTGCCATCTTCCTTGCTCTTCCGATGGTTCTTGTTGCTTTCCTTGAGAGGAGTGCTGGGTCCGCACTGTTGGAGTCTTGTCCATGGACTACTGTTTTCTTCAATCATTATTTTGTTGTTTCTGGGGAGGAGGTGAGCCTACTGTCATTACTATTGTCCCGTCTTGCTATAACTACTCCTAATTCTCTTTTTGGCATGGGTTGGGCCTCATCCAGCTGTGTTCAGGAGCTATTCTTGGCTCCGTGCTCGGGAGTGACCCCCGGTGGTGCTTGGGTAGCATATGCAGTGCAGGGGCACAAACTGGGATTGGCAACCTTCAAGTCATCTGCTTTATCAGCAGTACTGTCTCTCTGGCCTCTCTAAAGTGTTTGTGTGTGTGTGTGTGTGTGTGTGTGTGTGTGTGTGTGTTTATAAGAACTTTTTTTTTTCTGTTTTCAATATGTCTTTCCCTAGACTTCCTAGAAGATTTACTCAGCTTTATTATTTAATCGTTTTGTTCAGCTTTTCATCTCTGTTATTATGTTTGGTGTTCTCAAGAGCTCTCTGCAAAAATAGTGTCTTGTTGCATGAATATTATACATTCTTTTATCTCCCTGAGGAAGTTAATGCTGATTTGTAACAATTTTTTCCTACTCATTATTTATTTCCCCTGATTTATTGTTTGTCCTTTTTCTCCAGAGGAAATACAATGTTAATGTCTTTACAAATTTGTTGTCATTCATTACAGTAGTTTTATGTGATTTACTTGAATTTCTTTCTTCGTTTCTTTTTTTATTCATTCTTTGTGTGTGATGGGAGTGGTATTTCATGCTCAGGGCTTACTCTTTTCTTTTTTCGTTTCTTTTTTTATTCATTCTTTTCTTTTTTCGTTTCTTTTTTTATTCATTCTTTGTGTGTGATGGGAGTGGTATTCCATGCTCAGGGCTTACTCTTGCCTCTGGTAATCTGCCTCAGGGATCACTCCTGACAGGGCTCAAAGAACCATACCCTGTGCCAGGGAATGAACCCAGGTTAGCTGTGTATAAAACAAGAGCCCTACTCTCTGTACTATCTTTGTACTGATCCACTGAATTTCTTCTCAGTTAGTTTTGGTTTGTTTCTTTCAAGGGTGTGTGTTTTTTCTTAAAAGTCTAAGTTACAGGGCAGGAAAGTGTGGGATGCTTGCCTTGCACATGGCTGACCCGGGTTCGATCTCCAGCATCCCATATGGTCCCCCAGGCACAGCCAGGAGTAACCCCTCCCTGAGCATCAACAGATGTGAACCCCCAAATAAACAAAAAAATAACATCAGAATTCCTGTTAATATGTTTCCCATATTAGAAAAAAAGTTTAATTTTAATCATAGTGAAATAGAGTTCTGTTATGGAATCACCCATGGAATGTGAGATGTGAAAAAACAGCCCTACGTGTAAGCAACTGAACAAAATGAGCTGAGATCCAGGAAAGACTAATGCAGTCCAAAGCATTAGTCACCTTTCAGAGACTTGCTGGTTGTGTGTCTGTTGCGGGACTAAAGAGGAGAACGTGAAGCAGCAAGGACCCTGCCATACAGCTTATTGAATGTATTATGTGTGCTTATTCTTCTTTGTCATGGAACTCTTTCATGGAAAGCATACACAACATAGAGAGAGGTTCACAATAAACTCAGAAACCACAGCAGAAATACACTTCCTTGACTACCCCTTGTACTCCTCTAAAAAGGTTGCCAGCTTCATATAAATGCCTTAAAAACAAAAGCAAAACACTTCCTGAACTCCTGGCACGGATATACTTCTTAAGATTTACACTGACATACTTCTTAGGATTTATATCTTTCATTCATTCTTTCTTTCTCTCTTCCTTTACTTCCTTCTTTCTTTTCTTTTTTTCTTTTCTGAAAACAGCTTTTATTTGGAAGTTCTGAGGAGGGGGAAAAAGAGAGAGGGTAATGCACTCAAAAGAGAGAATGAGGGCTTCTCCTGAGAGGAGAGGGAGCCCCAGAACCTATCCCAGCATCAGATATGAAAGTTAATGTCTCAAGAGGGGAAATGTGGGTGACACATGTGCTTGGGCATATCCCCACCCAGTACTCGGCAGCAACACATGGGCACTAGCAGCAAAAGGTCTCCGGCAGTATATGTGCCCACATTGATTTTCTCAAGATCAGAGTAGGCTAATGAGATGGGATCTGGAATTGGACCTCACTGTGCACTCTCCCAAATCAGGTATCAGTGGAGTCAGGGATAGCTGCCCCAGCAGGAGAGGCTGGGCCCAAGACCCCTGGAGAAACTATCAGATGAAGGACCTGGGTTCATGGGTTTTGGAAAATGCAAGTGGAATCTGAGAGCAGTTGTAAATTGCCTTCACAGTTGTAAACCTGAGCGCAGTTGTAAATTGCTTTCACACCCCCAAATTCCCACTTATCCTTACAATTCCTAATTCCAAAGAGCAGAGGCTGTGGCATTCCTTTCTCAGAGGAATGTCACTATTTCACTTATGCCATGGAAAACCCTAAAACCCCCTAGGGCTTCCAAAAGTAGATGAGATTAGTCAGTAGTGACATTTACAGGTTGTTTTTTTTTTTTTTCACCCCCTCCCTCTCCCTCTCCTCTTCTTAGGAATGACAAAAGTTTTTCTTCTTTCTACTTAGTAACCTTATCTCCCTTGAGGATTTTCACCAATGAAAGACAGAGTTAAATTCTATCCTGGATTTACTGGATTCTATTGTGAAGAAGAACAACAGAACTGAATGGCTATAGAGAATTTGGGGAGGTGTTTTCCTTATGCCAGCTAATGGGAAGGGTAAAAATAGAAATGATCAACTTGAAAAAAAAATAACATTGGGTGAACCATGAGGAGTTGCAGGGGCGATTCTACTCCATTACCGTGTCTGATATGTCTTGGTCCTCTTTGGCAAACAAGCAACTTCTCTACTGTGTATACAGTAGAAACCAAGGAAATGTTTATGTAAATGCTGCGAAATGCTTGTCTAACCGCAGTGGAAAGTGTCCAGGACTTACACCTGCTGCACAGACCGATGAAATGTAACCACATGTGTCTGGCAACAGCGATGTACTAATTGAGAAGGGGCTGAGTGCCAGTAACCAAGGGCAAGGCCAGGCTGCTCATTCACTGGTGTGTTTGTTCACTGGTTTATTCATCCATTCACTCTTTCATTCATCTATTTATTTTCCCTTTTTTCCTATGGGGTCCTTAACGCTCCTGGGAGAGTTCTCTATTACTCTTCAGATCTCAGCCAAGCCACAGTCTAACAGGGAAACCCCCAGTTCCCCTCCTTGTCTCTACTTCCACCTAACAGGTGGCAGGTTCCTACTGAACTTAGTGGCACAGAATAGACACTCAATAGAGAATTTGGGGAGGTGTTTTCCTTATTCTCTAGTGGCACAGAATAGACACTCAATAAATATTTGTTGAGTGAATAACTGAGCTAATCAATTCACCCATGCATTCTTTTCTTTGTCTTGTTACAAAGCAAGAATTTACTAAACAACAGCAGAGGAGAACCCTGGTGCTGATTGGCCAGGCTGAAGAACAGCAACCTTTTTATAAAATTCAAATCAGAACTCAGATAAGCCAAGACCCACCTTCTTCAATGAGATCGGACCACCCCTGAGTCTAAGCGTGGTTGCTGATGGAACTAGCCTACAGGGCAGAGATAGGAAATGGTGAAAACTGGAAAAAAAATTGGGATTGGGTGAACCATGAGGAGTTGTCAGGGGTGATTCTACTCCATTACCCTGTCTGAAATGTTATGGTTCTCTTTTACAAACAAACAATCTCATGCTATTCTTACAATCTGGCAAAGAGTCCGTGACCTAAAGAGATGAATTAATTTAGTTCCTTGAAGTGGTTAAAAGTAGCTGTTGTGCTTAGAATAGGAACTGATCCTTGAAAAATATTTATTGAATAAATGGGAGAACTTAGGATCAGATATGCTCAAATAATGCTTTTCAAAAACTGGGAATATGTTAGTATTAAAGTTCTTAAGATGAAATGTTCAACATGATGACTATAGTTTATACTGTGGTATACCCGGGATCATTCCCTATCATCCCAAATGGTCCCCTGAGCACTGCTAGGAGTGATCCATGAGTGCAGAGACAGTAGTAAGTCCTGAGCACTGCTGGGTGTGGCCCAAAAACAAAACAAAAGTTCTCATTATAAGAAAAAAAAGTTTTGAACTATGGGAAAAAACTTGGGAGATAAGTACAAAATTTTTCAAAAGAGACTAGCTCTGAAACCTGGATTAGGAACATCTTTGGCTTTGTTTTTCTTTTGTATGAAGCGAAAATATGTGCAATTCTAAAAGACGTTGTGAAAATGTTTGATGTTTGCTTTAATTTAATCTTTAAAATGTATGTCCAGAATAAAATAAAGTATGTCTTCCAGGCTGAAAAAAAAAAGTAGCTGTTGCATATATTTTGGCACCTTAGATGTGAAGGGAACCAACTACTTCTAGACAGTAAAAGGACCTGCAGTGTAGATCCCATCTGGAACATCTGGAAGAGAAAGGGACCCCTCTGAGTCTCAGTGCTTTTTCTACCATGAGATTGTGGTGGCAAGGAGGAAGGTGTCTACCGTCCACCAGGAGAACATTCTGGGAGATTATTCCTCCAGCAGTTGACTTTAAGTAGCCCATGCCAAGTTTTACCAAAAAGCACATTTAACCCCCCCCCGCCCCCCCCCCCCCCCCCCATGGCAGTCTAAAAACTTCTGGGCAGTTTCAGTTCCAGGATACACATTCTATTTAACTTGGCCATTCTATTTAAAAGACCATCAATTGTGTATTTTTGAAATAATTATGCCTAATTTGCCAGATCTAAAGCTCTTTCACAGATATCATCAAGCTTGGCCCATGACACTCTTATGAACAACAAAGGCTTTGAGACTTACTCCACAGGTGTCACCTGGCAGTGGAGGAAGGTGGGCTTGAATCCAGGCCCCTGACCCCAGCCCTGCACTGTGTCTCACGCAGGACTTACAGGAAAGAGCCTGTTTCTCCAGCAGGCTAGGGACACACCATCAAGTGTGTCTGCATTTGAGAGGCATGCAGAATCCAGTCTTTAAATATTTATTTACTTATTTACTCACTGATGCAGTCTTCCACTCACCAGCTGTGGAGTGAGCAGGGAATAGATTGGGCACCTCGGCCAGGTTTGTTTCCCCGGGAGGTCAAAATCCATTTTTAATCCTGTCTTTGCTGGGCTAGAGAGATGCTACATACATTTACCTTGCATGCAAAAGACCTGGATTTGATTCCCAGCACCCCATATGCTCCCCTGAGCCCAGCAGGAGTGATTCCTCAGCTTAGAGCTCGGAATAAGTCTATCTCTGCTGCTGTGGCCCCAAAACAAACAAACAAAATCCTGTCTCTGCTGTCTTCCTCAGAGATAGGCTTTATTAAACCTGGAGCTTTTCTTTTATCAGGCGACAGGTGAGCAAGAGCCATTAATGATCATGATTAATGATCATTAATCATTAATTTTGATTAATGTCATCATAACTAGTCATCTGTTGTTGTCTGGTATTTACTAAGTGGCAGATGCTTGATTTACACGAGTTCATGTCATCTCACAATAATTCTGTGAGAAAGGTCTATGATCATCTTTGTTTAACAGATGTAGAAACTGAGGTACACAGAGGTTGACATCAAGGTCTCATATTGGTTTTAGTCTCTGTAGTCTATCTTTTCAGTCACCACCGTTTCATTTTTTAATAGGGACCAGACCCAGTGGTACCAGAGTTATACTGCTATAGAGTCTGGGGGCCATGAAGATTGGGGATCAGATGCAGGATCTCACATATGTTAGGCATGTGCTGGCATATGGCTCTAGTCACCACATTTTAAAAAACAAACAAAAACAGTCCTGACTTTTTGCCTTTAGGATGATAAAACCATTTGGGTACAAAGGCAAGGAACAAAATATTGTGTTCCAGAAAATATTGGGAAAACTCTGGGTTTTAGAAAAAGAACTTTATTTATTTCTCTTGATTTTTGGAATAACCCAGCAGTACTGAGGGGTGCTCGGGGGAAATCATATCAGATGCTGGGGATCAAACCTGGGTTGGCTGCATGCAAGGCAAATGCCCTGCCTGCTGTACTATTGCTTCAACTCTAACTTGTTTATTTTCTAAAGTAATTTCCCAGAAGTTGCATTTCTTGAATTGACCTTCCAGAGGCACACTGCCTCCCTCACAAGTTACTAAAGAGAGCGTGACCACGTCAAACTGTCTCTCTTTATCCTGTCACCATCTCCAGAGACATCTGCCATTAATTTCTGGTCCTGAAAATGAAGAGCTGTTTTCCCATTTGTGCTAAAGCAGGAGAAAATGACAGAGTGAAGGCCCAGCAGTGGCCTTCGCTCTCTTTTCCAGTGGGATGAAGGCATTTCTGGAGTGACTTTTAGACTGGCATGACAACAGCCGAAAGCCAGAGGGTGGCTAGGAGGTGTTTAGGAGGGACGAGTGTGAAAGGGAGAAGGAGCTGGGCCACACCAGGGCTTTGAGGCTTGGTGTGGGGAGGGAGATTCTGAGGAAACAGAGGTGATTTCCTCAGCTCCTTCACAGCCACCCAGCCACTCCCGCACCACTCCTAAGACTTCTTACCCCCACCCCGGCCCCTGCCAGAGTGATTTCTGATTCCTCTGGTTTGGCAGCAACTCAAGTTGAACTCAAGCCTACGGGAGCTATTTTTTCCAGATGCTCTGGAGACAAGGAGTACTGCTGGAACCTGTCCCTCGTCCCTCCTGGCAGGTCTGCTGAGGGAGAGTGACCCAGCTGACTGAATGGCACGGACACCTCTGCATCTGAGACTGGGCAGAAGGCCCTGGGCCCCCGAGGGGCCATGTCTCCAGGGAGGTGATCAAACAGCACTTCCCAGGCTGTCTGGGCCCTGAGCCACCCTCTCCCGGGCACTCCAGAGCTTGAGAGAAGCAAGATGGTGGGCACAGCTGCCAACAGCAACAGAGATAGTGCCTGTTTCCTGCACATGGGATCATGGTGGATTTTGCTTATTTTGTTTGGTGTTTTGATTTTGGGGCCACACTTGGTGGTATTCAGGGATGACTTCTGTCTGGGAACTCTGAGGGGTGCAGGGGATTGAACCTGAGTCAGCCACCTGTAAAGCAAGTGTCCCACCCACTGTACTATCTCTCTAGGCCTGCATTCTCTTGTCTCGGCCTCTGTTTTAATTTTAGTTTTTGGTCTTTTCGCCCCTTATTTATTTATTTATTTTTATTTTTTGCGTCACGCCTGGCGATTACACAGGGGTTACTCCTGGCGCATGCACTCAGGAATTACTCCTGGCGGTGCTTGAGGAAACATATGGGATGCTGGGAATTGAACCCGGGTTGGTTGCATGCAAGGCAAATGCCTTATCTGCTATGCTATCGCTCCAGCCCCTCCCCCCTTTTAAAATTGACCTTTTCTCTTCCTTCCTTCTTCCTCTCAAATTTTTGCTTATTCTTTTTGTTTTGTTTCATTTTTTTAGGCCACACCTAGTGGTGGTCAGGGTTTACTCCAGGAATTACTCCAGGTGGTGCTCAGAGGACTGTATGGGATGCCAGGGGTCAAACCCAGATCGGCCTCATGCAAGGCAAATGCCCTGCCTGCCGTATTATCGCTCTAGACCCCTTTCCTATTCATGTTCAGACATGTTCAGATAACTCCTTCTCTGCAGTCTATCCCATCCCCAAACTGCTGCCCTACTGTAGAGCTGTCATTACTGGGCTAGTAACATAACCTGCTAATAAATCAGTCTAAGACCACGAACTTCTGCTTATCAGTTATAGTTTCAGTGCCCAAGTTTCAATAACTTATTGGAGGAAGCGTAGCATTCCTATGGGATGCTCTGAACCATGTCTGAGCTCCGTCTTCACAAAAGGTTTTCTCCATGTCTTTCTACATCCCATACATGCACTTGGCTGGGAGGCAAGTTCAGGTTAGAGCATCTTGGTTTGTGCAGAAAGAATAAGTGTTTCATTGTTTCTAAGCGACAGAGGGAAAATAAGTCTTAACTGATGTACTTTGTGCATTTAATACTTTCTGTGTCTTTAGAAGACTGTCATGCAAGTGTATCAAGTCTCTAAAGATTCTGCTTGTGTAGCTTCTATGAAGTGAACTAAATTTTTGCTTAAAGATAGCAAGTGTACATGTGTGTAAAGGAGCTAGCTGACCATTTTGCACTGCTTAAGAATGGTAATTTTCCTCTTTGGAAGGCAAGGAGATAGGGATGGGAGGAGTTGGCAAGGGAATCAATGTATAGGTCAAAAATTTGAATTTCAAGTGCCATCCTCTTAGTCATCACTTTCATTTCTGTCTTCTAGGGAAATCTGACTCAGCTAGAAAGCAATGGAAAACACTAGGTTGCATCAATTATTGAAGAGGAACTGATAATACTGTGGAGATAAAAAATGATCTCTTGAAGGAGATTTTAAAAATGCTGAACATTGCAAGGTAGAAACCCTGTGGGCGAAATGAATAAAGGGGTCCAGAGACCAGTCTGTCCCTTTTCAGTAAAGCTCACCCCATGTTCAAATGAAGATTTGTTTGCTTATTTTTCCTTTTTCTCTCAGCATGGATTTTCATGGGCGGGAGCAATAAAATATTTCACTTTTCAGAATGTTTCTCTGGAGAGGTCTCTTGAATCCCTCTGTGGAACAATATAGAAAAAGGTTTTAAATGATTACAGTTTTACCTTAACTTGGTTGAGCAAGTGACTTCCTTTATACACCTTCAACTCTGTATGAAACTTTAGCCTCAGTGTCGCTGCCGCTGGGAGTGTCCCCAGCTAGAGTGAGAAAGGAAGTAAGAGAGGTGACCTCAGCGCTGACTGGGTAGAAAAAACACGGTGATGACAACCAAAAAGCACAAGGATGCATTTCAAGTACAGCACTTGCAAATTTAAGGATCACTTCTTACCAACTGATCAACATTAGTTCTTGCCGTAAATATTTTGGGTAGGTTTATTAGCTCCATTGTATAAGAAATAGCAGAGAGACTTGGAGTAATTAAGGCACTACATGAGGATCACATTCCAGTAAACAGAATCTGGATATAGGCATACCACCTGAATCTGGATATAGGCATACTTTCCTAATTGGAAATTAGGGTCCAATATCTGTCCAAGTGTCTTGTGGAAAAGCTTTGGGAATAGTTTGGGGTAGAAGGGGTTGCTCAGGGACTGTGCAGCTGAGGAGGCTCTGGGCATCTGGATTATAGAAGGAACTGGATGAAGGAGTCATGGGGAGAAATGTGGGCAGTGCCAGGGGCAAAGAACAAGGGCAGGAATGCACTTGACATGCCGTCAGGGGAAGGAGACAGGCCTCCTGAGCAGATGAGCCAAGGCTGGGAATGAGAAGCAAGTCTAGAAGAGAGTGGGAGTGTGGGAAGTACATTAGTAGTGGGAGGGTAATACTTACAATGTCATTTCTATCCTTACTTTCCTTTTTGTTTGTTTGCTTGTTTGTTTGTTTTGGGGGGGCATTCTTTTGCACGTTTTATTTATTTATTTTTAATAAAGTTGTTCATGATGATGATCTGTTACATTCAATATTCCAGCACCAAATCCCATCACCATTACACCTTCCCACCACCGTTATTTCCAATTTGTCCAACCACTTTTTTTTTTTATTTTTTGGAAGAAGGACATATGCAGTAGTTCTCAGGCTATACTCCTGGCTCTGTATTCAGGGATCATTCCTAGCAGGTTTGGGGGACAGGGAGGGGTGGAAAAGGAATGCGGGGAATCAAACCGAGGTCAGCCACATGCAAGGCAAGTACCTACCCACTGTACTATCTCTCTGGCCCCTTTATTTCCTTTTCTGAAGTAAAGCTGGGAGAACACCAAAGAACATGTTTTGAACTGGAGCCTCGTTGGGTATAAAAGGGGGTTGCCAAAGGAGCTATATATAGATGTTATGCAAGAGAAGTTCTTATGCAAAGTTTCTAGCCACGCTCCATTGCCCCCCAGTGATGGATACACATTGCTTATGTGCAGAGGCTGATGGAAGTCTAGACATCATTAAAGAGATTGCCCAGAGTATATATAGAGAAGAACAGTGCTTCTGGGTTACCTGAAGCAGTCAATGGCCATCTATTCCTCTGTCACAATGGTGATGTTCCCCTCATCCCTCCTTCAGCAGGGAAGGGAAGGGAAGGGAAGGGAAGGGAAGGGAAGGGAAGACTGAGTGATGGAACCTTCCCCAGGGCAGTGACTGAGAGCTTGGGGGTGGGGAGGGAGGGAAAAACGTTGCAAACCTGGGTGATCTTGACAGAGACATCTTAGCACAAATCACTTATTAAGCCTCTGGATTTATAGAATCAAAATTATGATGCCTTCGGGATTCTGTTACACTGGGCTCTGTGGGTGACTTCAGATCATGTCAGGGACACTCCTCTGCTGAATAGGGAACAGGGGAGAGAGCCATGGCCTTGACTCGAGGATGTGACCCCTGGAGCCCACAGCCATCAAGTGGGAAGGTTTATGGAACCTGGAGAGGAGAGCTGGGACTCTGTCTCTCTCTGTCTCTGTCTCTCTTTCTCCCTTTCACTCTTCTCCTTCCCTATCTTCTCTCCTTCCCTATCTTCTCTCCTTCCTTCCTTCCTTCCTTCCTTCCTTCCTTCCTTCCTTCCTTCCTTCCTTCCTTCTTTCCTTCCTTCCTCTCCCCTTCCTTTCCCTTTCTTCCTCTCCCCTTCCTTTCCCTTTCTTCCTCTGGCAAGTACTCATGGCTTTTTTTTTGCTTTTTGCTTTTTGGGTCACACCCGACAATGCACAGGGGTCACTCCTGTCTCTACACTCAGGAATTACCCCTGGCGGTGCTCAGGGGATCATGTGGGATGCTGGGAATCGAACCTGGGTTGGCTGCGTGCAAGGCAAACACCCTACCCGCTGTGCTATCGCTCCAGCCCTCATGGCTTATTTTTGACTGTGTTTTTAGGGCTCATTCTTTGCAGGGTTCCGGGAACCCTATGGGGTGCCAGGGATCAAATCTGAATTGGATGCATGCAAGGCAAGCACCCTAACTGTTGTACTATCTCTCCGGCCCCTCTCCTTTCTTTTGCTCCAGTGTTCAAATTGATTCCAAGGGTACACATGTTGGAAAGACACATTCTAAAAGTAAGTACCTGACTGTGCTGAGTCTCATCCAGGGAACAGATGGCACATTTCAGCACCAAAATTAGGGGTTTGTGCTGAGTTAAGAGTATCACCCCATGGGCTGGCGAGATAGTTCAGGGGAGAAGGTACTTCCCTTGCATCACACCTGATCCTGATTTGAGTTCCCAGCACCACATGTGGTGCCCTGAGCACTGCCAAGGGTCATTCCTAAGCACAGAGTCAGGAATAACTTCTGTAGTCCTAGAACCAGGGAACTCTCAAGCTTGCCAAAGTTCTTAACTGTCAAATACAGTAGTGAAACTGATAGAGTAGTCGTGGTGAGCATCCAGTGAGATAACTCATGTGTTGCAAGATGGATTCCTTGGACCACAGATTAGGAGATGAAGATGTGCTTGAAGGACGGTGACTGGGATTAGTGACACTAGGATGAGTGACTGAGGGAGAAGGTGGGCTGCGGTGCTGTTTCAAACAGTTTGTTAATCCTGCCGGCGGGGTTGCAACTACAGCTGCCCCTCTCAGTGATCCCACATGGAAACAAAGGGATTGTTCTTGTCCCTCCAAATCAGCCAGTCATTGGATGCGAGCAGTTCCCCTGAAGAGGGTGTGATCTTGAACAAGAAACTTGAGCAGAGAGTAATGCCTTGAGAGGGATACTGCTGAAGGACTGCTGAGTTGTCTGCTGCCAACATCTTGGCAGGGGAGGGAATGAGCGTGGGAGCCCTAAATCAGGGGTCTTCAACCACCTGTCCCTGGATGATGCCGGTCCAGAGGTGTAGAAAGGTTGAAAACCACTCATTTACCGCTTTGGTTATTACTGCTGGACCAGGTTGCAGATCAGGTGCTGGCCTGCAAGCTGGTAAAGGTTGAAGAACGCTGTCCTAAAGGAGGTGATCAATCTGGCAATGCACCTCTGCAATCCACCTGCGACTCAGCTTTACTGATTTTAGGTAAGTTCTGCCAGTGGTACATTGAGAATTGGGGCAGGTTCCTTTCAGTGGGGAAACATGCAGGAAGAAGGGGAATGGAATGAGCTCGATCCTCCCCCGCAGGCTGCCGTGGCTCCCATCTCCCGCTTTACTGCTCCTTCTCAGCTCTTCTCATCCTTCTTTGGTCCCGGGTGACTTGCTTTGTGGACACAAACTAGGCTGGCGCTGCTGTACCTTCTTTCACTGAGAGAAACAAATGGCTTACCTCTATGCTCAGAGGCCAATCCTTTTGGGGCTCGGGGGACTGTACGTAGCAGGTCTGTGGCTGTGAAGGCAGCCCTGTCACTCTCTGCTTTTCAAGACCAGTTTTTCATGCCTCATAGGTGATTCTTCTTTTGCCTGCTTTTTGTCCTGGTATGAGGAATTCCAAGTTCCTGGATAGGAGCAACACTTTATCTTTCTTGTTTGTTTTTGTTTGCGGTCCACACCCAGCGGTGCTCAGGACTTACTCCTGGCTCTGCATTTAGGGAACATTCCTGGCGGGCTTCGGGGACCAATGGGCCAGGGATCGAATCCTGGTTGACCCTGTGCAAGGCAAGTGCCCTCCCCACTTGTGCTATCTCTCATGCCCCTACACCTTATCATTACTGGGAATTTGCTGTGTCTCTGGTGGAAGCAGGCAGCCAACACAGTGAGCCTCTGAATATTGGCAGTATTTTCCTCTCTCATCCCAGGAGCCTTTAGCTCACCTGTCTCTTCTTGCTTCTCAGGTACAAATCACACCCAGGTGGCACAGGTTTCTTTAGAGTCTGTTTAGATTCCAAAATTGAGGGTAGAGTTCCCACTGCCCTGGGGCAAATTTATTAGTAAATGCTGTCATCTGACCCATAGAAGAGTAACTTGTGATCGATTCCTTTCTGTTTTTTGTTTGGGTGGAGTTTTGGTTTTGGTTTTGAGCGACATTTGGTTGTGCTCAGGGATTACTCCTGGCCCTGTGCTCAGAGACCACTCTGTTGGTACTCAGAGGACCATATTTAGTGCCAGGGAAGGAAACCAGGTTGGCCATTTGCAAGGCAAGTGCCTTACCCTGATGTTCTTTCTCCACCCCTGATCTTTCTGATAGAGATGGAAAAAATGCCTTTATCTGAATCTGCAGTTGTAAACTCTGTACCTGAGGCAATGTTTATCTGCTTTAGCCTAGATACCCTTCAGCATAGCTGCTGCAACTAGGTTAAAGCTTATTTGAGTTGGTATTAGATCAGGGGCTCCAGAATCCTTCTGGCTTGGGTAGAGACCAGCTGAACATGCCTTTGCTGCACCAGCTATGAGCCCCCAAATTACACAGCTCTGTGACTGGGGAGCACCATCCTTGAGTCCTTTAGATTTTCACTTTTGCAATTTGATACTGTTTTTACTGTCTGGCTGAAGTGGTAAGGGCAGTTTCAGAGACTTCCACTTGACTTCCCATTCTATTATGTAAGGGCCTTGGCAGCATCTAGGTATGTCTGTTCTTGTTTAAATGTTCAAGTATGGCTTCATGGTAGAGTGCATATCTTGCATATGTGGGACTCTTGTTTTGGTCTCCAAAATCACAATAAAGAGACCAATTGAATAGATCAATGAGAATAGTTTTTTAAAATTAATGAATTTTTATGAGCCAAATGGAAAATGACTGCTGGATGGATCTGAGGAACAAGTGTGCCCACAGGATCCAGACGTGCACCAAGAGCCCATTTTTACTTCCACTTCCACTTTAATGGAGCAAGGGGAGCATAAATTTGCTTTGGACTCCTGGGTCTCACTGTCAATTTGTTTGTCTATGCAGTTGTCAAAGTGTTTGGGATTTCCGTTTTCCAAATATACCTGAACAAATGGCCACAGATCCCATTTGGAAAGGGGTGAGATACTCATCATTACATATGCTTAACATGGTGCTATATGGTCCTTACTACTAGGGACCTTTTCTCTGTTTCACTCTATAGGTTCCAGGTTACATAAAGACTTTAATTCAGAAATAGCATGGGGGACCATGACTTTTCATTGGGCTGCCTTGACTATCTTGATTGATTAGTACTTGATTTCTTCCACTTTGAATTGATTCCTGGAGCCATGAATGATGGCTGCCATAGAAATAGCACCATGGATTAGCAGCTGATTCAGGGCATCTATGATCTTCTGGGGTACCTTGTCCAAATTCTTCATGTATTGCTATCTAATGGGTATTATAACAGCCTTCTTGCAAGTCATCTTTTACAGGATGACAGGGAACATAGTAAGACCAGTGAGTTACATGAGTACTGTGAAGTGAGTTTCTTGATTCAAACAGTGTTATATAGAATATGATAATGATTTATGAAGTGTTCTGGAAGTCCATGGTTAGAGTTTTGCAGAAGTGTGCAGGTAGGTAAAGTAAATATCTAGACTTGTCTGTCTTAATAAGAGCAAAATGCTATCATTTCCATGATGAAAAGTTAAAAACCAGCCTGGCACAAGATAGCTGACTGATAGTGCTACATAAGGCAATCATCTACTGCTGTTTATCTACTGCTGAAGTTTTTTCTTTTTTGATTTTTGGGTCACACCCAGCGATGCACAGGAGTTACTCCTGGCTCTGTACTCAGAAATTACTCTGGGTGGTGCTCAGGGACCATATGGGATGCTAGGAATCGAACCTGGGTTGGCCACGTGCAAGGCAAATGCCCTACCCGCTGTGCTATCGTTCCAGCCCCTACTGCTGAAGTTTTGAGTCTTTGCAGTGGCCTTTCCTTTGTCTGCCCTGGTAAGTGGGAGTCCATGTTGCTGAGCTTGTGTAGAACCTTCTGCTGACATCAAGGCCACTTTGTTAATGAACCCATTGGGCAATGAGAGTAGTGACTAGGGTAAAAGTCTTACTTTTACACATAAAATGGGCCATCCTGTCAACTCAGCTATTAAAATCCTCCTCTTTGATAAGCATTGACATGATATTCAATATCTTCACAAGTCCTTCCCACCTCCTTGGAGAGTTTTGGTCACTTTCCCCCCAGATTTCTTTGTGGCCAGTTTCCTAACCATAATACTTCCAAATTGCTAAGCATAAAAACAGTTGGCCACACAGCCCATGAATTGAAATACACATCTGACCATTTCTTTCTCCCAGCAGATTGAATAAACTAGTGAAACTTCTAGGAGTCTTGCCTACTGAGATGGTTTTCTTTATCATGTTCCTCCTGGGATGTCCGGAAAGGATCAACAGTGCATACACTTCACTCAGAACTATTTGTAGACAAGGCTGGACTCTTTTCCTCCTTCATATGGTTGTAGGGAATTCCCCGCGCTGCTAGAGATGCAAGCTGGGAGAGAAGGTGATAGAGTGAGAACCCTGGGCATTCTGTACTTCTTCATATGATGTAATGTCTTAAGTGGCTGCTTGGGCTTGTGTATCCCAACTCTGTTTGATAGTGGAGTGTGTTATTTATCCCTAACTGTGCTGCGATGAGTTTCATAATCCTCAGTTCATGACAGGCAGCTCAGATGGCTTGGTAACTTGGTGATCTGTGATTAAGCATTCAGTTGTGACTAAAGGTCCACCACCTGTTTCTCAAGAGGTAAGTTGTTATCTGTTGATGATGGCAGAACTTTCCTCCAAAATCCTAAATACCTATGATGCAATTCACCTGTTGGGTCTGTCAAAAACTCCACGCAGATACTGGTCTGCTGTTAACACTTTAGGCTTCCTTACCTCTGCTGGATCCTGTGGCTTACAAAGAGCAGCTTGCAAAGCAGCTGAACGTGTTGTAGCACCTTTTCTTGCTCTGATTCCCTTTCAAAACTCACAGCTTTTTTTAAAAACCCTTTGTGCATATTGAAAAAATCTTATTTATTGTAGTTAACATGGTTAAAGTATTGTTCACATTCATGTTCACAAAATCACTGCCCCTTCATCCCATCCCTGTGCCCAGGACCTACTGCTGCCCTCGTGTCACTTCTAGTTCATCTCTTCCCCACATCCCCTGGCTTGGCAACCCCACTTTCTATATTCAGAATCCAACAGGAGAGAGGAAGTTGTCACATACTGCCTATTCCTTTGCTTTGTTTCTTCATATACCACATAGGAGTGAGACCATCTGGTATTTGCCTTCTCTCTGATTTTACTTGACATGATTCCCTTTAGCTCCTTCCAGTTTTTAGCAGAAGACAAGATTTCATCTTTTCTTTTATTAAGTGGTATTCTGTTGTGTGTAAATGCCACAACTTCTCTTTGGGAGAGGCAGTTTGAACCACATTCCCAGCTCTGCTCAGTTTACTCCTGGCTCGGTGCTTAAGGATCACTCCTGTCAGTGCTCAGGGGACATATGCAGTGTCAGGGATTGAACCGGGGTCAACCGTGTGCAAGGCAAGCACCTTAATTCCTATCTCTCCAACTTCTTTGTCCACTCATTTGTTATTGGACATTTGTGTTGATTCCATATCCTGGTTATTACCAAAAGACCTGCATTGAACATAGGTGTACACATTTCTTTTCAAATTAGTATTTTTTGTGTTCTTGGTGTAGATATTAAGGATTAGAATTTCTGGATCACATGAGCATTTTATTTTATTTTTTTGATAATTTTTCATGTCATTTTTTAATAGAGACTGAACTAGTTTGCATTCCCACAACAGTGAACAAGAGTTCCTATTTTCTCTTTATCCCACAAATACTATTTCTGAATTTTTTAAATATAGGCCATTCTAACTAGTGTGAAGTTGTATCTCATTGTTGTTTTGATATGCAGTTTCTTAATAAAAGACGCTGAGTACTTTTCCATAGGGTTATTGGCCTATGAAGATGTGTCTTTGCTGAAAGAGTCTTTCCCCATTTTTAATGGGTTGTTATTGTTTTATTAGGTGTTTTTTGTATATTGGATATAAACTTTTATCAAATGTATATTGTGCAATATATTTTTTCCCATTTTTTAAGATGTACTTTAATCTTAGTCCCATTTTTCTCATATAATACAGAAACTTTTTGGTTTTATATAGTCCCAGTTGTTTATTCTTGTCTTTGTTTTCTTTGCCAATAGAGTCAATTCATTAAGGATGCCTCTAAGGTTAATATCTTGTTTTTTTTTTTAAAGTATTCTATAGACTCTAGTGTAGTATAAAGATCTTATTTTGGATAAATATTTGTATTAGTATGGGATAGGGATCCAGCTTCATTTTTACGTGTGTACCTGGTTTTCCCCACACCATTTGTTGAAGTCAGTCTTTTCATGTACTTAGTTTCTTTGTCATTAACTGTCCACAAATCTGAAAGTATAGTCTGGGGCTTTCAGTTCTGTTCCATAGGGATGAAAGTTTGCTATTCAAGCGATAGCACAGCAGGTAGGGCATTTGCCTTGCACATGGCCGATCTGCGTTTGATTCCTCCGTCCCTCTTGGAGAGCCCGACAAACTACTGAGAGTATCTCGCCTGCATGGCAGGGCCTGGCAAGCTCCCCATGATGTATTCCATATGCCAAAAACAGTAACAAAAAGTCTCACAATGGAGATGTTACTGGTGCCCACTCGAGCAAATTGATGAACAACAGGAGGACAGTGCTACAGTGCTACAGTATATTTTGAATTTGGGGAATGTAATGTTTCCCATCTTCTTGATCTCAGAGTTGCTTTGGCTTGTGGGGTGTGTGTTTAAGGTTCTGTACAAGTAAAAAAAAAATGAGAAGGGACACATCCAGTGGTATATAGGGATTACTCTGGCAGGCTCAGGAGACTGTATGGGATGCTGGGGATTGAACCCAGGTTGTCCAAAAATAATGCAAGCGCCCTACCTGCTATATATTGCTCTGGTTCCATCTGTACAGTTTTTAGCAGAGTTTGTTCTAAGTTATTTTAGAATGCTTTAGGAATTTTGATAGAGATTGCATTGAATCTGCATAATGCTTTGGGTAAAATGGTAATTTTCATGATTTTCATAATTTTCTTACAGTCTATCAACATGGGATAGTCTTCCAATTAAGAGTTGCTTATAATTTTTAATGTACGTCTTTCAGATTCTTTGTTTAAAAAACCAAAATCTTTTTAGGTGACTCAGTAAATGGTTCCATGTAACACACCAACTGGGGAATATATTGCCACCAAATTTAAAGAGACTAAGATTGTGTTTTACTTCCTTTTTTTTTTTTTTATATTGATGGGGCTGGATGCAAATATATCTTTGCCTTAGGAGGAGTATCTTACCTCACATTACTGGGCCCCTGGAACTCACACTGAGGTAGAAGGCCCCTGAGTTTTAGTCTGACTTATTTGATACCTTCAGCATGAAACTTTCTTATGCATAAGAAAGACAGTCTAGTTGACAAAATCCAATCAGTCAACTACCATCACTGTAACAGATCCATGTGATAACTTTTGAAAGGATAAAATGGGAGGCATCTTTGTTATAAATTATTGAATATATTATAACCTAAGGCAACTTAGGGCTGTAGAGTAAGATGGTGAAGTTATGTTGTTCATCCTTTTCATTGAAAACAAACTGCCTGATTGTCCTTATGGATAAGGAATGAAAAAGACATTTCCCAGATCAATAGCTGTATACCAGATACCAGGTAATGGGTTAATTTACTCAAGTAATGAAATATCATCTGTATAACAACTGTAATTAAGTCACCACCTGTTTAAGCTTTTGATAATCCACTATCATTCTCTGCATCCTCCTCTGTACAGGTCAAGTAAGCAGTTGAATGGGGATGGGGTGAAAATTACCACCCTTGTATTGTTGGTAATGTTACTAATCTTGGGAATCCCTCTAGGAATGCAGTAATGCTTTGGATTAACTATTTTACTAATTTCATAGGAAGGGCAAATTCCACTTCCTCTTCTCCCTGACCTCCTCCTGGCCTCTCCAACTACAGTATTGCTTATTCTACTTGTCAGAGAACTGATGGGGGGTTCTGTCAGCTGATGACTATCTACTGAATATTTATTTTAAATGTGCTTTCTGGAACTAGGGGAATAATGCCAGAATGGGTTTGGGAGATCAACTCGTCAGCCCTCCATGATATATCATTTTGTGAGCTAAAATTTCTTGATCATGAGACCTCCATAAACTCCTGTTCTGGTGGGTCACAGTGATGTTTTGAGTCTCTTTGAATTAGTGTCAGTATAGAGTCAGTGTCTAACAGTCCACAGAAGATCTGCTTTATTCCTTTCTCCAGTGCAGTTAACCTGGCATAGTTTTTTTTTGTGTTAAGACTTGGAGGAAGATTAACGGTGTAAAGTTTTGGTAGTGTACCAGGTTCTTTTTCAGTGTACCTGATCTTGCCTTCATCCAGGGGGCTCTGGGTCTATAAATGGGGTCAAATATGGAAATCTCTGAAAGAACTGTGACTCTCATTTTATGATACAGATTTGATATTTGTTCACTTGACTTAGAACTTTTCTGTTTATATTGATCAAGTAAGAATTTGGTATATATTAATTTTACTGCCAGGAGCTCCTTGATCAGTGAGCTATTGGTCTGTGTGAGTCCAACTTTTCTGATGCCTTTGGGAATCTGCTGGAATTTGAGTCTACTTGTAGATCTGGACTCTGGAAGCAAAGACTTGTGGTAGAAGTAAGATTTGTCTACAGGGAAACTGCCTCAAAGCAAGTCAGTAGAGTTTTGAGGCACATGCAGGGTTAATGCCCCTCAAACAAGGGTGGAAAGGCCTAGACTGCTAGGAATAGGGATACTGTATCCAGTCAGAGTGGAGAGAACAATTCTGGGATTGGGGAGACCTTTTCAGCTAGAAAAAAGACTCATCACAACTCAGAGATTCAGTGTCTGCGGCTCACCAGGATCATTCCATATGACCATTTTCACCTATAGGGTACTATTCTTTTCCAGTCAATGCTTGTGCTTTAATAGTAGATACTTTCTGGGGCTGGGAGTTCAACCAGTTACAAGATGAGATTCCACATTTGATTCTGAGCAGTTTCGGTCCTGTGGTTATAGAAAATAGGATTTCACCTGATGTTTGAAAATATCCTGCTCAGCTGATGAAAAAAAAAGAGACTCTTCTGTACAGGGTGCAACTGCTGGTTGACATGTGTCTGTCTCTGTGTCTTTCCACTTTTTGGAGTAACTGTCCAGCTCACAAATGAATACATTTCTAGAAATCAGTCCTTCTCCTCTGTGTCGTTTGTAGACAGTCACATTTGCTGAGCTATCGTGACTGTGACTGATTAATGCAGGGATGAGCCCTGATCCAAACCAGAATAGTGTTTCTTTATCTTTGTCAAGAACATGCACGTTCGGTCTTCTTTATAGTTCCATCTAAAATGTCTAAACTTGGAGTGGCGAGGTGGTTATCTGCCCACCAAGAAAATGATTATGTGAAAAGACCAGTCTGCAGTGTCCTTGTGTCCAGTCTAGACCTTTCCTTTGAGCTTCTGGTACACAGCTCATCTTTGCCTCTCATTTAAGTTACTCTGTCCCACTTATTTTGTATTTTGTACATGCCTTTCTCTCAAGTGTATTTATTCCCCACACTTTCAGCCATGAATTAGGATTTGTTAGGACTTGGTCATATATAATCAACAATCAGTACCATCAATTGGAATGTTACAAATGCTAGTGTTCAAGCATAGAAGGATGGCCCAGAGCCAAGAGCAAAGGTGTGGGGATGCCTAGGGTTGGAGAAATATTTTCATTATAATAAAGGGGCCCTGCTGCTTTCATCCTTGCAGGTTTTGTGTTTCACCGTGTATAGGGTTTCCCACCTCTGCTTTTGTTCTGTTAGAGTCTTTGTGCTCACTTGTAGACATGTCCTTCCTCTGGAAGCTTTGCTGGTAATAGATAAGGACAGGTGAAAGCTCTTGCCATGAAACTTGGTGTTAATAATGAGGGAGCAGGGTAGGAAAGTTGGCAAACATCAGCGTATATGTTGGGTCTACTTAAATTCGCATTAGAAATGATATTTTTTCTATATCATCCAGATCAAGAAAACCTGGAAAGGCACAAAAACAATTGGGTCAGTCAAGTTACTCTGTTCCTGGAGCTTTACAATAAGAAGCTTGTAGTGGTGCTCAGTGTGTGGTTTGAACAATCAACCCTTTCAGTGGTTTTGATTCAAGCAAAGACTTTGGACAACAGTGAGAGTGGCTGGAGCGCACTGGAAGCTGACACATGCACAATGATACCAGGATGAAGGGTGCTGAGGCTTTCATTCTCATCCCAATACTGAAATCTAAAATCATATGTTGATATCAAAATAGGACATCATATACACATATGTCAGTGGTATGTAACCAAACACCTTATTTCTGAAATTTTTAAAAATAATTAAAACAAGTACCATTTTAGTTTCTTCCTGACAATGTAAGTTTTTCAATATATGTTTTCCTGAATTATACAATCTGTTAAATACATGCACTATGTATGAAGATGGTCATTTAGAGCACACTTCTCACATTTAAAATGCATTAGAATCACCTATAGATCTTATTTTAAATATTTTTTAATTATTGTGGAATATATAGTTACAAAATTATTCATGATTGAGTTTCAGCTGTACATACAATGTTCCATCACCCATCCCTTACCAGTGCACACCAGTGCACATTTCCTGACACACATGTCCCAGATTTCCCTCCCGCCTTCAGCCTACTTCTATGGCAGACATTTTTCTTCTCTCTCTCTCTCTCTCTCTCTCTCTCTCTCTCTCTCTCTCTCTCTCTCTCATTTTACTTTTAGGTGCTGTGGTTTGCAATACTGTTACTGAAAGGGTATCACGCCTATCACTTTACCTCCTTTCAGCACTCAGTTTTTGTCCAGAGTGATAATTTTCTTTTCTTTTCTTTTTTATTGAATCACCGTGAGATACAGTTACAAAACTTTCATGTTTGAGTTTCAGTCATAAAATGATCTAACACCCAACCCTCCACCAGTGTACATTTTCTACCACCAGTGTCCCCAATATTACCCCCTCCCCCTTTAACCCTCCCCTGCCTCTATGGCAGATAATTTACCCCATACTTTCTCTCTACTTTTGGGCATTATGGTTTGCAATATAGATACCAAGAGGTTATAGAGTGACAATTTTCAACTGTTAGTGTCCCTTCTTTGTCCTAACTGCACTCCTTACAGGCTAGTTTCTTACCATGGATTAGTCCTGGTTCTTGTTTCTATTGTCTTTGGGTATTATTCACATATTATGTTTGTTTGTTTGTTTTATATCCCACAAATAAGTACAGTCATTCAATGTTTGTCCCTCTCCCTCTGACTCATTTCACTCAGCCTGATTCTGTCCATGTCATCCATGTATAAGCAAATTTCATGACTTAATTTTTCCTAACAGCTGCACAGATCTTATTTTAAATGCAGCTCTCAGTAGGTCTGAATGGATCTGGGAATCTACATTTCTCACCTGTTGTTTGTGAGGCCCACACTCCTGGTCCATGGACAGTGTATTAAAAAGGAAAGTTGTAAAAGATTGGGAAGAAAGAGTTCCATACTGACCCCCCTGCTTTGTTTCCCCCCCCCCCCCCCCCCCCCCCCCCCCCGTATCTGAGTCTGTGGTAAAGTAAACTGAACAGCACATACAGTCTGAGTTCTGGAAACCTGGTCCGAGTCCCAGCTAATTAGCTCCCTAACTTTGGGCAGATGGCTTGGCCTCTTTGATCTCAATTTCCAGTCCTTTATTTTAAGTGAAGGAGTAGGGCTGAATCATGTTTTTAGCTGTCTGGAGGAATCTGGGTCTCTACAGGGATGGGAAAGAGAGATAGCACAGACGTTAACGCACTTGCATTGCATGTGGCTGGCACAGATTTGATCTCCAGCACCAGTATGGTCCCCCAAGCACTGCCAGAAGTGATTCCTGAGCACAGTGCTAGGAGTAATCCATGTGTGGCCCAAATACCCCACCCTGCCCTACACACACAATAAAACAAACATATAGACCTCTGTAGAGATGCCTCAAAGTGTGAGGAAGAGGAACAGTGAAGGCAACACATTTTTTTAAAATTTGGAAACCATTTTTCCTCTTACACATGGCTGTGCATTATAATCCGTCTTAGTGTTTTAATACCAATGTCCAATATCCACCTCCCCAAAATTCTGATTTAATTGCTACAGAGTGGGATACAGGTAGAAGTTTTGTTTTGTTGGTCTTTGTCTTTTTTTTAAAAATTTTATTGAATCACCATGAGATAGTTTTAAGCTTTCATGTTTGGGTTACAATCACACAATGATCAAACACCCATCCCTCCACCTGTGCACATTCCCCACCACCAATATCCCCGGTATAACCCCCTCCCCCGTTTCCCACCCTCCCTCTGCCTCTATGGCAGACATGATTCCCCAAAATCTCTCTCTACTTTTGGGCATTATAGTTTGCAATACAGACCCTGAGAGGTTATCATGTTTGGTCCTTTATCTACTTTCTGCACACATCTCCCATACCGATTCCTCCAGTTATCTTTTTCTTAGTGATCCCTTCTCTATTCGAGCTGTATTCTCCCCTTTGCTCATAAGGCAAGCTTCCAGCTATGGAGCAATCTATCTGTCCCATGTATCTACTGTCCTTACGTGTCAGCCTCATGTTATGTTGTTTTATACTCCACAAATGAGTGCATTCCTTCTATGTCTGTTCCTCTTTCTGACTCATTTCACTTAGCATGATACTCTCCATGTCTATCCATTTATAAGAATGGGGAAGAATATTTACCCAATACCCATCTGATAAGGGATTAATATCCAGGATATACAAGACACCAGTAGAATTGTACAAGAAAAAACCCTCCAACCCCCCAAAAAATGGGGAGAAGAAATGAACAGAAGTTTTCGCAAAAAAGAAATATAAATGGCCAAAAGGCACATGAAAAAATGCTCCACGTCGCTAGCCATCAGGGAGATGCAAATCAAAACAACAATGAGATATCATCTCACACCACAGAGACTGGCACACATTCAAAACAACAAAAGCAACCAGTGCTGGTGTGGATGTGGGGAAAAAGGGACACTCTTTCACCATTGCTGGGAATGCCCACTAGTTCATTCTTTCTGGAAAACAATATGGACAGTCCTTCAAAAACTAGAAATTGAGCTTCCATATGACCCCGCAATACCACTTCTGGGAATATATCCTGAGGATGCAAAAAAGCACAGTAGAAATGACATTGTACCTATATGTTCATTGCAGCACTGTTTACAATAGCCAAAATCTGGAAACAACCCAAGTCCTCTAGAACAGATGACTGGTTAAAGAAACTTTGGTACATCTACACAGTGGAATACTATGCAGCTGTCAGGAGAGATGAAGTTATGAACTTTGCTTATAAATGGATAGACACAGAGAGTATCATGTTAAGTGAAATGGGTCTTTGTCTTTTGGGGTCTTTTTTGTTTGTTTGTTTGTTTTAATTTTCCCAAATGATTCTATCTGGGCAGCCAGTGGTGATAAATGGATCTTACATTTGGGTTCACTATTTCCACTCCTTGTTCACAGTGTGGGTAATGGGCTGAGTCCAGAAGTGCCTGGTAAGAGGCCTAGGAAGGATATGGCTTAAAGACCATCTTTTTTTCTTTTTTCTTTTTTTTTTTTTTGAATAGGAGTGGGGTATTGATTGGGTTTGTGGTACTTAGGGTCTCTTTCTGGCTTTGTGTTCAGGAGTGCCCCTGAAGATGCCTAGGGACCATATGTGGTGCTAAAGATTCAAAATGGGGTCAGCAGAATGCAAGACAAGCACCTTAACCCCTGCACTATCTTTCTGACCCTTTAAAAGCCATCTTGGTCTAAAAAAACTGTTAAATTTCTGCTCAAACTCTGATGTGTCCCGGGTTCCAGAGGTGTTTATTCTGCAGCTACAAGTAACTGATGGGGAATTTCAAGGTAGTCCAATGGTTTTACATAGCAGAGTCTTCAAGCTGTTATCCCAGTAGTGTTTTCCCTAAGTCCTTTATATATGGTCTGTTTTCAGTTAAGCATAAAATCCCTAGATGACAAAGATTATGTTTGTCTCAATTCCCCAGACAATATATATGGATGAAATTTAGCGCCAGATCGTACAAACCTTGAGATTAGGCTTCACACTGAGATCCAAGTATTGCATATCATGACTTCATTCAACCGGTAATGTTTTCAGGGCCTGTTCCTGGCTCAGTGCTCAGGAATGACCCCTGGAGGTGCTCAGGAGAACATACACAGTGCTAGGAATTTGAACCTGGGTCATCTGAATTCAAGGCAAGTGCCTTAACCCCTGCACTATCTCTCTTCCTCTCCCCTCTCTTCATGAATTTAAGGGGGGGTTAGAATATATCACTCCCCAAACATGTTAATTTAACACAAGGATTATCATTATTATTTGGTTTGGGGGCCACATCTGACACTGCTCAGGGCTTACTCTGAGCTCTGCACTCAGGGATCACTTTTGGTGGTGCTTGAAGGACCATAGAGGCATCAAACTCAGGTCAGTCATGTGTGAGGCAACTGCCCTACCCAATGTTATTATTGCTCCGGTCCTTAACATAAAGGTTATTTTGAGCTGAAGACATTTGAAATTCATCAGATGCAGAAAAAAAGCTTTCCTGGTGTTTCCTTTTTGACTAAAAACAGAAACTTCTAAGAAAAAAAGAACTGCTCATCATCCCCTCAGCTGAGGAAGTTGTATGTATGGTCATGAAGAAGATGAAAAGTGGGCTCCAAGATGGACAGGATAACAAGTCTTGCTGAGATAATGCTTATCTTCCTTAGATTTCCCTCATACGGACTAGATGCATCACTTAATATTCATGTACTGACAGGCCACATGTACAACAGTGGACCTAATAAGCCGTGCCCTATAGCCGAAGTATGTGGTAGGAGATACCAACTAGGCTTGTGTAATTATACACTCCACAATGTTCATACAACCATGAAATGACTTAGCCACACATTTCTCAGAAATATCAGAAATATCCCATTGTTTATGAATGCCTGACTTTATTTTACTTTACCATCATTTGCAGCCCCTAGAAGCTCAGAAAACCTTCTCCTTTGTCTTGTTACATCACTAAAGATTTCAATCTTTGTTGAATTGTTGTTTATGCTTGTTTGTTTTGTTTTGGTTTGGGGGCTACTCTTGGCTCAGCACTCAGGAATTATTCCTGGTGGTAGTCAGGGGACGATATGAGATGCTGGAGATTGAACTCAAGTTGGCCACATTCAAAGCAATCACACTCTCTGCTGAACTATAGCTCCAGCCTCAAGTTAAAATGGTTTATAAGTTGTCAGGTCCTGCTGTTTTTTTGAATCTTCACTTCTTTCCTGAGAAGGCCCTCATGCCATGTAAATATTATTAACATCAAATAAACTAAGAATGCCTTTTCTCCTGTCAACTTCTCTTTTATCACATTAATCTGTACAACCCCATGAATGAACCTTCGAGGATAGGGGAAAGGTTATTTTTGTTCCCTTATAGTTTCAACTATAAGCTGTCAAGAGCTCTCAGATCTACAGATTTTGACTCATTACTGGAATGAAACCTCTACCTCGCTCTGTCTTAAGGTCATTCTACACATTCAACATTTGCAAACCTAAACTCAACTTTTTCTCCAAGTGCACCTCTTTTCTCATCATCTCTTTCTGGCTTCCCAGCAGCTCTGAATTCCCTGTCACTCAGGCTGACTAGCAGAGTCCACAGCCATTCTTCACAGTAACTATTTGTGGAGTATTTATTGAGTGTCTTCTCTGTGCCCCAAATGACATACAGTGACAAACTATGCAAGGACCTGTTCTTGTTGAGCTTGTGGTCTTCTGGGGAGAGATAATAGACATTGGAAAAACAGGACTGTCAGATAATAGTGCTTTGAAGAACCTCAGTGGGAAATAGAATGTGGGGGTGGGGTGTGTGTGGGGGAACAGAGGTTAAAGGAGCTTTCTGTAGGGGCTTGCATGACTAAAGGCCATGGAAATGATTGAGATGGTTGAGATAAAGGCAGCTGTAAGGCCTGGCCCTGAGACCGTCTGAAAAAGTTTGGAGAGAACCTGGTCTGGAGTGTAGGGGACCAAGGGGAGGAGAAAGAAGGCCATGGAGGCATGGCTCTGGAGGCATAGTCAAGATGTTAAGTTTAATTATGCTTTATTTTTCCCCTTCTCTGTAATCTCTTTAATCCTTTCCACCCCCAACCAGATTCTTTGTCAAGATCTTGTTTCTTCTGGACTATTTATCGTCTCAGTAATTCTAATTCTTCCTTCTCAGTCACCTGGGCTGCTCTTCTCTTTTACCTCCTCACCCCTTACCTCTCAACAAGACACCAAACTTCTGTTTCTTTTGGAGATATCACCTTAGACCTAGAGAATGTAATATCTGATTAGTCATCCTCCTTGGTGCTCAAATAGTGTTATAATTAGAGTTGGCAACCCCCTCACTCCAGAGATGGATTTATTTCTTTCCTATCCCATGGTCATTCCTCTCCCTACTCCTCTACTTTAATGAGGATTTAAAAAAAATTGATGGGTCCTTATGAAATATGCATTTTATTAGTATGCCTTTTAAAAATCTGTAAAGTAGTTTTTATATATTTCTTTTTCTTTCCTTTTTGTTTTTGGATCACACCTGTAGTACTCAGGGCTTGTTCCTTCTGGCTCTGCACTCACTCAGAGATCTCTCCTGGCAGGCTCCTGGTGCCATGGATCAAAACCAGGTCAGCTACATGAAAGGCAAGTGCCCTATCTGCTGTACTACCTCTTCAGCTCCTATGTATTCCATTTAATTTCTTGATTTTTCATTAAGAATTAAAATAGAGAGGGAGTATGGGGAATATTGTCTGCCATGGAGGCAGTGGGAAGGTGGGAAAGGTGGGGGTATACTGGGGATATTGGTGGTGAGGAATGTGCATTGGTGGAAGGATAGGTATTTGATCATTGCGTGATTGTAACTCAAACATGAAAGCTTATAACTATATCTCACGGTGATTCAATAAAAAAAAAGAAAAAGAATTAATGTTTAGAATCCATCCATAGGGCTCTATGCATCTCTAACCTGTTTCTCTTAAAACATAAACCTGTTTTATGTATGCACACTCAATCAAGGAAAGCTTGACTTTACAGAAAAAGCAGACAGTCCCCAAATCACTACAGTTTAATGCATACAAGCATATTCCTCATTCAACAGGAACACTGCAAGACTAGTTGCTCTTTTGGACAACTTTCTTTGAAGTTATGAAGGGGACCCAGGGACCCTCACTACTTGTATTTCAAGGAGATGCCACTGCCAACATGTGCCTCCCAGTGTTCCTGGGGCAGAGCAGCATGTGGCAAGTTCACTTTGACATTCTGCAGACTGGAAGTTCATGTCCCTGCCACTCACAGCACCCAGCCAGAACTGTTCATTGACCTGGAAATCGTGGGTGGGCACTGGGATATGGGGGAAGCTCAGAGGTTATCAGCGAGTTACAAATGTCTTAAATTCAGTGAGGATCCAACATATTTTATATACATATTGTCCTCTTGGTAGAATTTCAGCTCCCACACACCACCACCACCACCACCACCTCTACTACAAGACTGATGCGAATACATTTACCTTTGCCTTATACTTTATAAACGCAGGTGAAAATTTCCCTGGGATGTGCTAGTGGGTTGAATCTCAGCTCCAGAGAGGATATGTCCACAACCTAATTTCTAGAACTTGTGAGTAATACCTTCTTTGGGAAAATATCTCTACAATTTTGTTAAAGACCTTAAGACCTTTTTTTTTTTTAAATTTTTTTTTATTAGTGAAACACCATGAGGTACAGTTGTAGATTTACAAATTTTTGTGCTTGGGTTTGATTATACAATGATCAGATACCCATCCCTCCACCAGTGCCCATTTTCCACCACCATGGATAATATCCCCCCACCCCCATCCCCTCATCCCCCCCCCCCGCCTCTGTGGCAGGGCAATCCCCTGTGTTCTCTCTCTCCTTTTGGGTGTTGTGGTCTGCAAAAGAGGCATTGAGTGGCAAACATGTTCAGTCCATAGTCCACTTTCGACATGCATCTCCCCTCCTGGGAGGATCCTCCAAACACCCTTTATTTGGTGTTCCCTTCTCTATCTGAGCTGCCCTTTCCTCTAGAATGCCCGACTGGCCACTAAGCTGTGGAGTAATCCTCCTGGTGCTGATCTCAGCTATTCTTGGGTATTAATCTCATATTTTGTTACTTTATGTCCCCCAGATGAATGCAATCTTTCTATGTCTATCCCTCTCTTTCTGACTCATTTCGCTTAGCACGATACTTTCCATGTTGTACCACTTGTATGTAAATTTCATGACTTCATCTTTTCTAACAGCTACATAGTACTCCATTGTGTAGATGTACCAAAGTTTCTTTAACCAGTCATCTGTTCTTGGGCATTCCGGTTTCTTCCAGTTTCTGGCTATTGTAAAGAGTGCTGCAATGAACAAACAAGTGCAGATGTCACTTCGACTATACATTTTTGCCTCTCTGGGATATATTCCCAGGAGTGGTATTGCTGGGTCAAATGGGAGCTCAATTTCTAATTTTTTGAGAATCGTCCATACTGTTTTCCAGAAGGGCTGAACCAGTGGACATTCCCACCAACAGTGAAGGAGTGTCCCTTTCTCGCCACATCCACGCCAGCATCGGTTGCTTTTGTTCTTTTGAATGTGGGCCAGTCTCTGAGGTGTGAGATGGTATCTCATTGTGGTTTTGATCTGCATCTCCCTGATGATTAATGATGTAGAGCATTTTCTCATGTGCCTTTTTGCCATTCGGATTTCTTCTTTGAGAAAGTTTCTGTTCATCTCATTGCCCCATTTTTGGATGGGGTTGGATGTTTTCTTCTTGTGGAGTTTAACCAGTATTTTGTATATCCTGGATATCAACCCCTTGTGTATTCGGCGAATATCCTTTCCCATTCTGTAGACTGTCTTCGTATTTTGGTCACTGTTTCTTTTGAGGTGCAGAAGCTTCTTAGTTTAAGATAGTCCCATTTATCTATCTCTGTTTTCACTTGCTCAGACAGTGGCGTGGCATCTTTGAAGATACCATTAGCTTCAATGTCATGGAGGGTTTTGCCAACTTTGAAAGACCTTAAGACCTTTAAGGTGATCTTATCATGGATTAAACAAGTAGTACCAAAGTGACAAGTATCTTATGAGTAACAGAGAAGACACAAAGAGAAGGCTTTGAAAGATGAGACAGAGATTAGATTTTTCTTTAGCCAGAGCCAAAGAACACAAGGAAGGGAAAGAAGGAAGGGAGGAAGAGATGGACGGGAGGGGAAGAGGGAAGGGAGGGAGAGATGGAAGGCAGGCGGAAGGATTCTCTCATAAAGCTCTCAGAAGATCACAACCTTGATTTCAGACTTGTAGGCTCCAGAACTGAAATTGGAAAATATTCTATTATTTGAGCCCACTAATTTAATATTATTTTGTAGAGCAGCTTTAGGAACTTGCACAGCTGTTGGTCCCTGGAGGTGGGATGCTGCTATAAACTAGAAGTAACTGTGGAATTTGGTCATGGAAATTAGTTAAAGAGCAGAGTCTGGAAGAATTTCAAGGCACATAGTATTAAAAGTCTAGCTTCTGGTGAGAGCCCTGAATGAAGTCAGGAGCACTGCACTGTAGCACTGCACTGTCCTCCCATTGTTCATCGATTTGCTTGAGCGGGCCCAGTAATGTCTCCATTGTGAGACTTGTTGTTAATGTGTTTGGCATATTGAATACGTCTTGGGTAGCTTGCCAGGATTTGCCGTGCAGGCGAGATACTCTCGGTAGCTTGCCAGGCTCTCCGAGAGGGGCAGAGGAATCAAATCCGGCTTGGCCCAGCCGGCCGAGCGCAAGGCAAACACCCTACCACAGTGCTGTGGGTGAGAAAGTTTCTATGGTTTGGGAGAATACCTGTGTTTCCAGAAACAGAATGTTGCTGAAAACATGAAAAATAAACTTTTTTTTTCCTTTTTGGGTCACACCCAGCAATGCACATAGGTTACTCCTGAGTAACAGAGGTTCACTCAGGAATTACTCCTGGCAGTGCTTGGGGGACCATATGGGATGCTGGGAATGGAACCTGGGTTGGCTGTGTGCAAGGCAAATGCCCTACCGGCTATTGCTCCAGCCCCTGAACATATTTCTTGACAAGAGCTCAGAAGGAAATGAGGAACATGTTATTTGAAACTGGAGGAAAGATAGTTCTTGGTAAATAGTGGCAAAAATATTTTGGCTTAATTATATTTTCTCTGTTGTATGGAAAGTTTAACTTGTAAGATACTTTGCACAGTATCTACAAGTTCTGCTATATATTTTATATATAATATGTATATTTATCTATCTATATGAGCCCAGCAAGCTATCAAGAGTATTCGATATGCCAGACACAGTAACAACAAAGTCTCCAATGGAGACGTTACTGGGCCCGCACGAGCAAATCGACGATCAACGGGAGGGCCTTTACCTTTTTACCTTTATATGTGTCTATATATATATATATATATATATATATATAGAGAGAGAGAGAGAGAGAGAGAGAGAGAGAGAGAGAGAGAGAGAGAAGGGGTTGGGTCATACCCGGTGATGCTCAGGGGTTACTCCTGGCTGCACTCAGGAATTGTTTCTGGCAGTGCTCAGGGGATCATATGTAGCCAGTTCCAAGGAAATGAACCCAGTTGGACCCATGCAAGGGGCTGCTCTACTAGCTGTCCATCCCTGTGAGTTTGTATATTTAGTGCAGGAGACTAAAGGTGTTTCCTGGTTTCCGCTTGCTTATAGTGCAATAGAAGAGGAAAGATAATTAAACAAGGAGATACTGAAATGGTAGCTTGCCAGGCTCTCAGAGAGGGATGGAGGAATCGACCCGGGTCGGCATCGTGCAAGTAAACACCCTCATAGCAAAGCCTGGCAAGCTACCCGTGACACATTCAATATGTTAGAAACAGTAACAACAAATCTCGAAATTTGTTGTGAGATGTTACAGGTGCCCTCCCCAGCAAATCGATGAACAATGGGAGGACAGTGCTACAGTGATACTGAAATGGAACCAGCACTTTGGGGAGATTCTTGATCTATCCATATTACAAAGGATGCTAAAGTTCAGTTGTATAGTAACTATCTCTGAAGGACCCTTTTGTTTAATCACATATTACTGTAACATATATAGGTGGTGCACCAGAGACTTTTATAAAAATACTACCAGCTTGAACTGGAAAGGACAGAGATGGGATGAAACGAGAGAAATCTACTGGATTTTCACTATCTGCAGGCAGGAAATTGGCTGATAGAACTACTCAGTTATAAACATTTGCTATGCCTCAATAAATGGAAGAAAGAGGTGTCACTATAGACCCAAAGTATAGGGCTCCCATGGGCTCAGAAGTTGGCACTACTAGTATAGAATCAGAGTAAGATGCCATGGGCACAGAGTGTGTATGGAGACACAGAGGTTAATCTCAGAACTTGAAATATAATGAAGTTTATTCTTTTAACTCTTGGCACCAGTCACCTCTTTATTCTTTGGAAGGGAAATGTCTATCTTATAATTGTTCCATCATTGTGTCTGGAAGCAGATAGTTTAGTTTTTAGACACTAAGTCCACAGATGCTAAGATTTTTTGCCAGGTGGACTTAAGTCTCACTCATACCTGATTTAGATTCTAGATGAAACTTTTGGAATAGATGATATGTTGAACTTGGTTGACTGAGTTAAACTTAGAGTGTGTGATTGGTTGGATATATTTTGCACGTGGGAAGGTCATACATTTGGGAGGATCAGAAGGGTGACTGTAAAGGATTGTATATTTTCTCCAAATTTTATATATTTGGAATCTGTCAATATAGCTATATTTGGAAATAGAATACTTATAAATATCAGCATTGTTGTTCTGATAATATTCATTGAACTTTAAATCCAGTGATTGGCATGTTTAGAGGAGACAGAAGGAAAGAAAACAATAAGAGAAGTTTTTGAAGTGAAGACGAAATAGTCTGGTGGCTTCCAAGTGCTTACCACAGGCTTCGCGCTTTGCATCTACTGTGTAGAAAGAGGAAACACAGTAATCCCACCCCATACACACCCCGGCCTAAGCCTTTTGCTTGGTCTTTATTGTTAATGGTGAGGCTGGGGTGGGTGTGGGGTGGGGTGGGGGGGAAGAAAAGAAATGAGGACTGAAATAGTGCAGCCAATGAGAATTTAGTGCTATCAGATTCTTAAAAAGAAAAACCTTCGTCCCTAGAAACTTTGGAGGGAGCAAATCCCTGCAGACATTTTTATTTTAGACTTCCAGTCTCCAAAACTGTGAGAGAAAAGATGTGTGTTATTTTAATCCATTGAGTATCTGCTACATTGCTAAGACAGCATTAATGAGCTAGTATATGTGTTTACCCTGGAGAGGTAGTAATTATGACTATTCCTTGACTAATCATATTTCAGATTTATCTTCATACCAGTTGCATTAGCATTAGCTTCTACCACCAGTTCCCATATTTCTGACAACAGTTGGTATTATCCAGCTTTAATTTAAGTAGTCAAATAGGTATTAAAAGTGATGTTTCCTCATTCCTTTAATTGTCTATTTCCCTGATTACCACTGATATTAAATATCCCATGGCACTTGTTGTTAGCTTCGTGGATTCCGTTTTTTGGAAATTGTCTATTAATAGCTTTTGCCGGTTTTCCTATTGGTACTGCTTTCTTCTTCTTAAAGACCCTCAGAAATTCCACATATACTCTACTTCTGTATTTTTGTTTGTTTTGGGTGCCATACTGGCTATGCTCTGGAGTTACTCCCAACTCCATAATTGTGTGTTGCTCCTGGAAGTGCTCAGGGACCACAGGGATCAAACCTGGACTTCTCATGTGTAAAATATGTGCTCTAGCTCTTTTGGGAAGTTCCTTTGAACTTATACTTCTTACACCCTCATTGGTTTTAGACATCTCTTTCCCTAATTTTTTAACTGTCATTTAATCTTGCCCAGTCACTGAACAGAAACTCTTAATTTGTTTTGTATTATCTTTTCATGTGCTAAAGTAGTTTCCTAACCTTATTTACTGACTTTAATGAAGTATGATATGACAATGTCGTATTAGATAATTTGTACCCTATTCTTGTTTTTCAGCTGTTGTACATTATGTTTTTTCAGAACCCAGTTAACTATGCAGTCCTGTGTTTAGCAACTTAGGTCAGAAATGGTAGGCTTTCATCTGTAACAAAAAAACAGTGCAACTAATCAGAAACATTTGAGTTTCTTGAAATCAGTTAAGTAAGGCAGTTCACATATGGCTGTGATATATTGCTGGGTCAGAAATTAAACCTTTATTGTCTGAGTTGTTTAACTCCCAAGTATGTGAATCCTTGAATGATGTGTAAAAGATCTGCATACAAAAATCCAGATTTTTTTTTGGCGGGGGGGTGGGGTGGGGGGCGGATGGTCATACCTGGCAATGCTCAGGGGTTACTCCTGGCTCTGCACTTAAGAATTACTCCTGATGGTGCTCGAGGGACCAAATGCAATGCTCAGGGGACCATATGTGATTCTGGGAATTGAACCACACTCAGCCACGTCCAAGGCAAACGCCCTACCTGCTGTACTATAGCTCCAGCCCCCAACTCCCAACCCCAGATGTTTCTGAAGTTATTGAACACATTAAGAAGGTAGTTTGGGGGGCCAGAGAGATAGAATAGTGAGTAAGGCATTTGCCTTGCATATGGCTGGCCCAGGTTTGATCCTCAGCACTGCATATCCCCTGATCATGGTTAGAAGTGATCCCTGAGAATAGAGCCAAGAATAATCCCTGAGCACTGATGGGTGTGACCATCCCAGAGAAAAATAAGTAGTTTTGGATCTTCACTATTCTATGTTTAGGCCTCACACTGGTTTTTCACCGGCTCCTTTGTCTACATTCTTAGTCTACACTGGTTTCTTGCTGGATCTCAAAGTCCACCGCCATGCTCTTGGTCTATTGCCTTGTTGTCTGTGCCGGGGCTCGGAGGCCTGCCTCTCCAGACACATACTTACTCACCCCCAACTGCAGTTTGGCCCTTGGCTTTGTTTACTTCTCCAGCCTCGTGCACTGCATCAGTACAACTGCTGATTTTCTTTTTTGCCATCTTCTCCTCACAGGTGAGGGGTTTAAAAGGAGCTGCCATCAATAGGGATGCTAAAGTCACCATGCTAAGGACTCTTGTGTCTTTCTTTTTGCTGCTTTGGGGTCACACTCTGTGATTCTCAGGGGTCACTCTTGGCTCTGCAGTCAGGAATCACTTCTAGCAGGGCTTAGGGGACCACGTGGGACACTGGGGATTGAACCGAGAAGGTCAGCCACACGCTATGCAAGCACCCAGCTCGCTGCACTATTGCTCCAGCCTGGGGACTCCTGTGTCTTAATTATTTTCTACTCCAGCCATTTACATGATCTGTTTTTGACTGGCTACTTCTTCCGGAGATTTAAAAGAACCAATGAAATGAACTATATTGCCAGGCACCTCACTGCTGCCCTTAACTTCCATGGCAGCACCAGCGCCACCCCACGGGAACCTCAGAAATCAGCTGAGATGTGAAATGGCAAGTGGCAGACTTTGGCCAGCAGCTTTGATGAGAGTCAGTCCGTCAAATCTGATTGGGGGATTTTGAGAGGTGAGTGTTCCTTGAATCATACAATGTGAGAATTGGAAAGGACCTTGGGGATCATCCAGCTATACCCCCTTGTTTTACTGATGTAGGAACTGAGACCCAGGGAAAAAAAGGGGCTTGTCCAGGTTATGCAGAGGTCAGTGGAAGGCTGAAACTAGAGCCCAGATCTCAAGTCCCATTTTGTGTCTTCATTTTTCTGCCTTACCCAAGAATAGTTCATAAATCATTGTGGGTTTTTTTGTTCATTTGCTTCTTTTGTTTCTGGAAGGGGAGACTTCTTTGAAAAAGTTTAATTAGTTGAAGAGGATTTATTAAGAGCTGGTCCTTAATCTGGGAATTAAGATACCTCCAAAATGTGGGCTCATTCAAGCTCTGATGTATTTTGCCGTTCTAAATTAATCTCTGCCACAATCCTTCACTGTCCCAAGCCCACTATCACCTTTCTTTCTTTCTTTCTTTCTTTCTTTCTTTCTTTCTTTCTTTCTTTCTTTCTTTCTTTTTTTAATTTATTTTTGCTTTCTGGGTCACACCCGGCGATGCACAGGGGTTACTCCTGGCTCTTCACTTCTTCACTCAGAAATTACTCCTAGTGGTGCTCGGGGGACCATATGGGATGCTGGGAATTGAACCTGGGTTGGCCATGTACAAGGGAAATACCCTACCCACTGTGCTATTGCTCTAGCCCCCCCCCCCCCCGCCACTGTTATCTTTAAGCCTTCACTCATGCCATGGTTATATGTGATCTTGCCAAATAATCCAGTTTTACCCTAACTATGTCACCCTTCAGAAACTCATCCTTTGAGGGTTCAGTCTTATGACACTGATGAGCAACATTATTCTGTACCTTCTTTGGGTCAATGACATTGGTAGTCTACAAAAATACAGTATAAACTTGAATATATTCTACCTTGTTTTTCTGGGATGTTGCAATTGAACAACCAAGTTAAGTTTCATATTGCCTTTGCTCCTCCATTGATTTACTAAAAAAGAAAAAGAAGAATTGGTTAAGGCTATTGCTAAGGTACTTCTGTATCTGACATTCTGTCTCCAGAAGATTCTAAACTCCTCAAGTAAAGGGACTCTCTTACACTTCTCTCTTAATTTCTTTGTCCAGTAGTTCCCAACACTGGACAGTCTTGCTCTCCAGGGATATTTAACAGCATTTAGAGATTATGTTTAGTTGTCAAATTTTGGGAATAGGGTGCTGTTGGCATGAAATAGATGACAGTAAATCTCTTACGGTGCATACAACACCTCGCTTCAACCCAGCTCTGCAAACAGAGTATCCAGCTCAAAATTTCGGGCAACATTTTTGGCATATAATAGATACTGAATTAGCATGCTCATTATTCAGTCAAAGAGAATTGCTCTCATAAAAGAGATAATGATTCTCAGCTAAGTGCTGTCATGAAGGGGCAGGAAAAGGAAGTAACACTTATAAAAACTAGTGCCTAGAGATGAGCTCTGATTTTTCTTGATCAAGAGGAGGGCTGAGAGCAAAAATGTATTAGGTGGATGGATGAAAACTCAGAATTGAGAACTAAGAGGTGTTGATTTAAATAGTTCACCTAGACATGTTTGAAGGAATTGCTTGTGATTGTGGCAGATAGTCATAGTGATAACACTGGAACACATGATGGAAACTTCTGGGAAGTATCATTTATGTTTTCAAGAAAAATCATTTATAATATCCTCCTGATTATCTTCCTAGTAATAAAGACTGACTAATGAAAGTGGTTTAAATCAGTAGGGAAGGCAATTAATGGTTCCCTGATGCTGTACTCCCATACCTACCGCTTCCCCCGCAAAATCTCTTGTTTCTTTTGCCAGACACTGACTAAGCATTTTCTCAGGCTAAGACTAATGGGTAAATAAATCCTTTTTGATGAATCTTCTCAGTCTATGCCCTGGATTTTCTCCAGATATTTTCTCTTATCCTATCATGTCCATCTTTCTTTTTTCTATTTTTGGTTGATATATTCAGATAAGTCAAATCATTGATTCTATGTTTCTATTCTCCTTGTCTTTACCTGATAAGTATAATAGGAAATATCTCAGGCACACAAAATATAAAGTTTCTTTCAAAAGTTGGTATTGCAAGGAAGTTTCATGATATAAAAATTCTCTTGAGATGGGCATCGTTATTTTCAATCTCTTGCAGAAGATTGCTTTGTTCTCCTGGCTACTGTAGTTATTTGGCACAGTTTCTGTTTAGATTTATTGGGTGGGGAGGTGGGGAGAAATGCTTAAGTTTAATAACAAAATTCATGAGAATATTTCAGTTCCTTGTAAACTCCTCAAATCACAATTACTTCAAATGAAGTGTCATTTGAGGCTCCATATTGAGGAAAAATTCTCTTGAGTGGGGACTTCCCACAGTTCATTTCAGAACATCTCCAGTGTACGGTCCAGTGAACTATGTCAGTAATAGTCATGAACTTTTTAGGGGTGAGCTCCCTCTCTGCTGCATAGGATTATAAATTCAGTCCAAAGAAAAATGAATCCTTCTTATTTTTTTTCCAGTAAGAGAAAAACAATATAAGAAACTGAGGCACTTTTGAACTCCTTATAAACTTTCTTACATAGGATTTGGGGGAAAATATTTTGGGGGTGAGGAATGTGTACAATATAAATTTGATGAATACATGTTGTTGATGCTGCTTAAATTTTATGGTGGAGGAAAATAGCCAAAGAAGTGTCTATTGTTTCAAGAATGAATTGGAGAAAACATAGAAAGGTTATCAAGAAAAGGGAAGGTCCGTGTGAGCTTACATTTTGTCACTCAGTCACCATTCCTGTGCACCTGGGATTGTGTGAAAGTGTGTGAAAGTGTGTGGTTGTGTGAAAGTGAAAGGTTGCCTGTTTACTTGTCATATTGCTTCCCCTTTGCACCAACCAAGTGTAAGAGTCTGCAGTCTTTATTAGAGCTCCTTTGAGGTAAGTGTCTGTATCGGTGAGCCCATGTTTGAGGCATTTTCTCTGCTTTCTCCTAGTGTGATCACGTGAAAATGGAATGCCAACAATATAGTGAGAGACTTCAATATACCACTTTCATCACTGAATAAACAGGGGTCTTGAGTGAATATTGGAAGAATTGGGTCTAATAGACATCTTTAGTTGTTTAAAGTAGGTTGGAGAAGCACTAGTATTTAGAAACTAAGCACCATTCTGTTAAACTAAAAATTGGATCAAAAAGGAAATCAAAGAAGAAATAAAAAGATTTCTCAAAGGAAATGAGAATGAAGAAAAATGACAGCAAAAAGAGACTCAGGAACATTCCCACCTTTATCTTTTCTTCCTGATGTAAAAGATAAAGGGCCAGAATGAAAGTACAGTGTTCTCCAGGATACTTGCCTTGCACATGGCCAATCTGGGTTCCATCCTTGGCATCCCATTTTGTCTCCTGAGTTCTGCTGGGAATGTTCCTGAGCTGACTGTAAAGCCGGGAGTGTCCCGAGCACCACTGGTGTAATCCCAAAATCAAAAAGAAAAATAAAGCTCAAATCAATGACCAAACTTTACAGTTTGAGACACTATAAAAAGAACAACAAATGAATCCTAAAGTAAGTAGAAGGTAAGAGATAATAAAATTTTATAGCAGAAACCAAGAAAACAATACAATGAAGCTAAGAGTTTTTTTTTAATGTAGGAGTACTGCTATTTATTCAGCCACCGATTAGCTGATTGAATTGTGCATGAACTCCACCTTACTTTTTTTTCATTTTTTATAATTTTATTTATTTAATCACCATGAGAGCAGTTTCAAAGCTTTCGGGTTTAAGTCTTGGTCATACAATGAAACACCCGTACCTTCACCAGTGCCCATTCTCCACCCCCAACAAAACCAGTATACCCCCATCCCACACCCTCCTCCTACCTTTGGGGCAGATGATTTCCACATTATTCTCTCTCTACTTTGATCACATTCAATATTTTGACACCAAACCCACCATTATTATTTGAGATTTTACCCCAACACTCAGATCTGCTGAAAAGGCAACAGTAGACAATGTGTGTTCTATTGCTGGTTATGAATAACATATGATGTCGTGTGGATGCAGTAGGGCCATTTTGAAATTCTGAAATTTTAACACTTAAATCTGGAGGAATTTCTGCCAAAAGCCCCTGGATTTCGAGATTTGCTCCTGAGTCTCTGGGATCATGACCGATATGCAGCTTGATTAGGAGCCAGAGAGGGTGTTCATGGGTGATGACTTGGGGTCTTGTTGGGAGGGGAACAAGTTTCGTCACTGCAGGCCCAGACCTGACTGTCCAATGGCCTCTGGAGGATGATGGCCTCTGAGCCGCCAAGGGGGAGCAGGTGGAGCGACAACACCCTTCCCTCCCCTGGGGTAGCCTGGCGACAGTAACCTACTGCGGGGTACGGACGAATTTCTGCCAAAAGCCACTGGGTTTCAAGATTTGTTTCTGAGTCTCTGGAATCATGGCCGTTAAGCAGCTTGATCAGGAGCCAGAGAGACCGTTTGTGGGCAATGACTTGGGGTCTCGTTGGGGTGTGGGGAACAGGCACGGCTCCACCCCCATCCCGTGAGGTCCAACAAGTTTTGTCATTGTGAGCCAAATCCTGACTATCCAGTGGTCTCTGGAGGATGACGGCCACTGGGCCGCCAGGGGGAATAGGCCAAGGCACGAAACCTATTCCCACCTGGGTTGGCCCAGCACCGGTAAACTACTGCAGGAACTGATGTGTTTCTGCCAAAAGACGCTGGGTTTCGAGATTTGTTTCTGAGTCTCTGGGATCATGGCCATTAAGCAGTTCAATCAGAAACCAGAGAGGCCATGCCTCCAATTATATAGGTGAGCCGGAGGTGGTTTGTGAGTGTGTTTCCCACATACCTAACTTTTGGCCATTTACTTTCTTGGTAAACATTGCCCCAAGTTTTTGGGGTCTGGCCAAAGGCACAGCAGCAGTTTTGGGGTATCTGGATGTCTGAAGGCGCCATCAGGCTGCTGATGCATTCGCCTCACAGGTCCAGATTGACCTGCTGGCAGCACCATACCCCCAAAGAGGTTTTTTTTTGAGACAAGTATTTTATTTTATTTTTTAGGAGGTTTTTTTAAAAATTTTTTTTAAAGGATAAACTAGAATGACAAACTTTAGTTAGATTAACAGAAAGAAAAAAAGGAAAAAAAAACAAATAAACCATCGATGAAAGGAGAGAAATTATAACAGACACCTCAGAAATACAAAAGATCTTAAGCAATTACTATAAAACACCAAGCTAGAGAACCTAAAAGAAATTAAATAAAATATAATAAACTCCTAAGATCATAAGTTTCCCAAGACTAAATTAAGAGAAAGCAGAAAACCTGAGCAGACCAATCATAAGTAAGGAATAATTGAAAATCTTCCCTTAAGAAGAGCCCCATGCCAGATGGGTTCACTAGTGAGTTATGCCAAAACTTCAGAGAAGAATTAAAACCCATACTCTTGGAGTTTTTCCAAAATACCAAAGAAACAGCAATTCTTCTAGCAGTTCCTATGAAGCCAACATTACCCTACAACCAAAAGTAGACAGACACATTACCAAAAAATGAAATATAGAGCAATATCCCTGCTGAACATGGATATAAAGATCCTCAAAAAAATCTTAATGAGCCAAATTCACGAATATATCAAAAGAGTAATTTTTTAAAAAAAGTTTTATTAGTGAAACACCATGAGGTACAGTTGTAGACTTACAAAATTTTGTGCTTGGGTTTCGATTTTACAATGATCAAATACCCATCCCTCCACCAGTGCCCATTTTCCATCACCATGGATCCAAGTATCCTTCCCACCCCCATCCTCCCCATCCCACCCTGCCTCTGTGGCAGGGCATTCCCTTTTGTTCTCTCTCTCCTTTTGGGTGTTGTGGTCTCAAAAGAGTAATTCACTGTAATCAAGAGTGTTACATCCTAAGGATGTAAGAATATGCAAGTTAAGGAAAGGTAAAGATTTTACAATTATCTCCATTAATGCAGAGAAGACTTTTGACAAGATTGGAACACACATTCATTTGAAAACACACATTCATTTGAAAACTCTCCAAAAAAGAGTGGGGGTACAAAGGGAGATGGAAGGAACATACATCAAAATGATAGCAGCCATCAACAACAAACCTATAGCCAGTCTCTTACTCAGTGGTGAAAAAGGGAAACCCCTTCTCCTGAGAACAGGCACAAGGCAAGGATGCCCATTTTCTCCTCTTCTATTCACTATAGTTTTGGAAACCTCTGCAACAGTTTGGAAATTTCTTAGAGATGTGCAAATAGAGCTCCCAAACAACCCAGCAATCCCAATTCTTGGTATTTACCTCTCTCTGCCACATCCTCCCATCTCCACCCCCAAACATAGAAATGTTAATTCAAAGGGACATGTGCACACCCATGTTGATTGCAGCACTTAACAAAGTAGCCTGGATAAGGAAACAACCCAAAGGTCCAACTACAGATGGATGGATCAAGAAGTTGTAATATACATAGACAGCAGAATACTATGCAGGTGTAAGCAGGAGTAAAATAAGATGAAACCATGGAGTTTGCTTCAAAGCAAACTAAGTCAGAGGTAAAAGGACAAATACAGGATGATATCACTCACCTGTGAAATCACTGTCATCACTGTCATCCCGTTGTTTGCAGATTTACTCAAGCGGGCACCAGTAACGTCTCCATTTATTCCAGCCCTGAGATTTTAGCAGCCTCTCCTTACTCGTCTTTACCAACAATTAGAGGCTCTTTCAGGGTCAGGGGAATGGGACCTGTTATAGTTACTGTTTTTGGCATATCAAATATGCCACGAGGAGCTTGCCAGGCTCTGCCCATGTGGGCACGATACTTTCGGTAGCTTGCCTACTCTGAAATAGTCAAAATAAGAAAGTAAATAGTATTAAATAGCCATGCATATGCTGCCTGAGCCCATTTGCTGCTTGTGCCCATGTGGCCAAGCTCATGTGAACCCCAAGCACACGTATCCCTGCATCTCCCCTCTTGAGATACATACTTTCCTGTCTAATGCTGAGGTGTGTGTAGGACCTCTCTCTCCGCCCTTGGAGAAGCGTGGGTTCTCTCTTGAACATGTTACTCTCCCACTTTCTTTCCTTCTTTCCTTCCTTTTCCTAAAAACCTCCAAATAAAGTCTGTTTTACTTTAAAAAAAATAGTAATGAACAATGACAAACTGTTGGCATTGAAATTCAAACCCAATTACCGAACAGCATGGTTAGGGGCTCCATGGAAGAAGACCAGTCTAGAAGGAGCATAAAGATAGTGGTGGAGGGTGTGGGCAACTTTGTAGTGGTGGGTAGTAAGTTTGCATATCAGCACCATAAATGTTAATGCTATGGTAACTTCCTAAACCATAATAAATAAAATAAGTTTTTAAAAGTTGGGATGCCACAAGAATCTGGGCAGCTCTTTGTTCGATGTCTGGTTTTGCTTTCACAGATCTTTTATGTCTGCTTGACTGACTGCAGTCGAGACTGGTTTTACAAGAAGCTACCAACCAAGCCCAGGGTGGAAAACAATGAGGAAACTGCTTACTCTGAAGACAGGAGTAAAAAAGGAAGAGGGAATCTCCTTCGATTTTATGAGAATGCCTGATTCAGTGAGACTTTGTTCAGAAGTTCTCTTTTTCCCATACAGAATGAATGGGTCAGCTACTAGCTACATTTTTCACTACTTAGGAAAATCCTTTTACTCACTAAATGATCGCGCTATAACTTGCTGTAAAGAAATCTATTCTTTACAGGTCAAAGTGATAGTATAGAGGTTAGTACACTTACTTTACACCAGGGTTCAGTCATATGGTCCTCTGAGCACCTGCAGGAGTGATCCCTGAGCACAGAGCCAGAAGTAATTCTGGAACCCTGTGGGTATGGCCCCCAAACAAATATACAAAAAGAAAATCTGTTCTTTCCCTTAATATGTAGTATAGTTTAAATTTTAGTTTATTTATTTTTAGGAGTGCTAAGAATTGAAGCCTCATACACACATGGCCAAGTGCACTGTAACTGAGCAACATCCCTGGCCTAGCCACTGTTTTAAATACTTTGATGTAGTTTCTGGTGGGCCGAATTCTAAGATGAACCTCAAGATACTGCACTTGTTTCTTTATCCAGATAAATCACATAGTGAATACATAGAGCTCTGAATGTCATGAATTTTACTGCTACAATCAGATGGCACTTACAGGGAAATTACATACTTAGCTGACCCAAATCATAGCCTAAACATGTGAGCCTTTTACAAGAGGAGAGTTGGCTAGATAGAGTATGGGGGTTAAGGTGCTTGTCTTGCACACAGCAGATCCTAATTCAGCCCCCAACACCTCATTGGTCCCCTGAGCACTGCCAGCTGTATTCCAGCACACAGTCAGGACTAAGCCTTGAGCACTGCTGTGTGTAGTCCCCGAACCTAAAACAATTAAATCAGTTTTTGCTTGTTGGTCACAGAAAAGGACAAAAAGCAGTATATATTTGAAGCAGGAGAAGAATTTGACTTGTGTTGCTTTTTTGAGAATGAAGGGGGTCACATGGTAAGGTTCTGGCCAACAGTCCTCTACCCTACAACTGTAAAAAATGAATTCCACTGTAAAACAGAGCTTGAGGGCCAATAGGATATGCTCCAAAGACCAGAGCCCATAATTTGCATGTGAGAACCCCCTGTTCAATCCCCGGTACCACATGGTACTGCTAGGAGTGCTCCCTAGCCCCTTCAAAAAGAAGAGAGCTTGAACCTAGAATTCTTAATGAAAATGTAGCCTCACCTGCCACCTTGATTTCAGCCAAGTGACACCCTGCAAAAAAGGAATCTAGTCATACCTTAGCTAGAAGTCTGACCCATGGAAATGCTGAGATAACAAAATTGTAGTTATGAAGATAATTCAGGATCCTTGTATGCACAAAGATGAATTTTGAGTCCCAGTACTGCATGCCCCCGCTGAAGTCCCCTAAGCACTACTGGGACAGCCCAGAAGATGGTCTCCAGCACCACGTGGACAGCCCTGATGGTCCCCAGCATCATGTGGACTACCCTGGTGGTTCCCAGCACCACTGGGCTCAAGTAGCACTCCATTGCTAGACTGAACCCAGTTGACCCAGTTGGCTGAATATCTCAGGGTGTGGGCCTCGAACCCTCAATGCCAGACTTTGCAGCCCCCTTGCAAAATAAATAAATGTGTTCCTTTAAAAATGATTAGTAGATTTAATTTTTATCTATTTTTTGTTTGGGGCCAATCCTATTTAGGATGACTCGAGTGAACAACTTGTAGATGACAGACAATAGGCAGATCAGGCGATAGTTGCCAATGTCATGGATGTCTCCCTTCTTGAACAGTAGTACGGTCCTGCTGGTTTTCCATTGGGACGGAACCTTGCATTCAGACAGGTAGCGAGTGAAGAGCCGAGCCAGTGTATTGATGAGTACTGATGGCAGGTTCTTCAGGTGTTCAGGTCTGACCTTGTCTGGGCCGGGTGCAGTTTGTTTCTTTACCAACGAAATGGCGTGTCGGATTTCGGAAGGGAGAACGTTGGGAACGACATATCCATCCTGTGGAATTTGGTATGTCGGCAAGTGGACATGGCTACCGAAGAGATTTGAGTAGAAGTCATGGATAATCTTCTCCATTGCCGTTCTGGAGGATGTGATGGATCCATCAGGACATCGGAGGGCAGTCATCTTGGTCTTGTAGTTGGCGAAGGACAGGCGGGTGTAACGAATACTTTTCCCAGCTTCTGCCGCATCTACCAGTACTTCTGCTCTTCTCTCTTTGAGGTCTTCCTTTATCGCTTCTCCTCACTGCTTTGCGAGCTCGGACATTAGCTTGCGGTTGCCTGAGGCATGCGCCAAACCCACTGGCAAATTAGCTCAAGAGTCTTCGAAGACAGGCGTTTTTTTTGTGGCTATCTCTCTCTTGGCATTCCTCGCACATTCATGGAAGTGCTGAACCAGCCAATCGTATTCCTCGTCAATGTTGTCAACAATGGCATCTTCCCATGTTGCCGCAATAGTGCCAAAGAGTTCCCAGTTGGTGGTCGTTCTGGGAATTCTCTTTTTGAACTTTGCAGCCCTTTCTCCCCGCTCTGTGAAGTAGAATTTTGCACGAAGGAGATGGTGGTCCAATCCCGTTTGAAATTTTGGGACAACAGCGACATCAGTCAGGCAAAACCGTCGATTGAATATGATGTGGTCTATTTCGTTGTGGAATCGTCCTCCGGGAGACTCCCATGTCCAACGTTTAGATTCTGCCTTCTGGAACTGTGAGTTACCATGGATGGTCTTGGTCGACATGATGAACTCAGACAATCTCTCACCCTGTTCGTTCCATTCTAGGCCATGGGTCCCGATGTGAAGTTCTTCAGCTGATCTTCTCGGTCCTATCTTGGCATTAAAATCACCCACAATGATCTTGTAGAAGGTGTGGTCTTCTTTATAGAACTTCTCCAGCTCCATGTAGAACTTCTCGATTTCTCTTTCATCATAAGGAGATGTTGGTGCGTAGACAACGAAGATAGAAACTGCAGGCAGTGAGCCACATCTATTCAAATGTAAACGTCCGATTCGGGTTGTTAGGCATTTGAATGAATCAATGCTCTTGGCCAAGTTTGTGTTGACAAGGACACCGACGCCTCTGACACCTCTTTTATCGCATGTTCCAAGGAACAATTCTTCCCCAGTGTCAAAAACAGACACTAGATGAAGGACAACCATGTGAGCAAGCCGGGTTCTGCAAAGGATTCAGCACCATCGACCATATCCACACAATAACCAAACTCATTGAGGTTTCTCGGGAGTTCAAGATGCCGCTCTGTTTAACGTTCATTGATTTAAAGAAGGCCTTTGATTCTGTTGAGACGGAAGCAGTCATTGAAGCCCTAGCCAATCAGGGCATTCAAGCCCAATACATCAAGATCCTCCATGAGCTGTATTGCGGATTCACTACCAGGATCTCACCATTCTACAAAGAAGTGATCATTGATGTCAAGAGAAGGGTTCGGCAGGGTGATACCATTTCACCAAAACTCTTCAGTGCCACCCTCGAGAACATCATGTGACGACTGGAATGTGAAGGAATGGGAGTGAAGATAGATGGTCGGCAACTATACCACCTCCGCTTTGCTGATGACATTGTTTTAATAACACCAAACATCAGCCAAGCGGCACAAATGCTGGCCGACTTTGACCGTGAGTGTGGAAAGGTAGGACTACAGCTGAATCTCACAAAGACAATGTTTATGAGAAACAGCCTTGTTCCTGATGCCCCATTCGCTCTCAATGGAACGACCATCTCCGAATGCAACAGCTATGTGTACCTAGGTCGAGAAATCAACATGACAATTGACCTGGTACCCGAGCTGCGCAGGAGGAAGAGAGCGGCTTGGAATGCCTTCAAGAACGTCGAAGAAATAGTAAGAGGATGAAGAACCTCCAGCTCCGGGCACATCTCTTTGATTCCACTGTTCTTCCTGCATTAACATATGCCTCAGAGACCTAGGCCCTACGCAAACAGGATGAGAACGCTATTCAGGTCTCCCAAAGAAGAATAGAAAGAGCTATGCTTGGAATATCACGTTTCACTCAAATGAGAGAAAGAATACATCCGTCGACGATCAAGAATCAGGGACACTGTCTCGTTTGTCAAGGTGTCAAAAATCAGCTGGGCTGGCCACGTACTGAGATTTAAAGACGACCACTGGATTAGAGCTGTTACTGACTGGATTCCACGGGATGTCAAAAGACCGTGTGGCCGCCCACCTATCAGATGGTCAGACTTCTTCGTCAAGATCATGAACAATCGGTTTGAGGCTCTTCATGTTCCCAGAGCGAACAGATGCCATTGGGCTACACTAGCACGCGACAGGGACAAATGGAGACGTTACTGGCGCCCGCTCGAGCAAATCGACTAATGGGAAGTTAAGTGATTAAGTGATTGTTTGGGGGGGGGTCACACCCATGATACTCAGGGGTTATTCCTGGCTCTGAACTCATAAATTACTTCTTGCGGTGCTTGGGCGACCATATGGGATGCTGGGGATCAAACCTGGGTTGGCTGCGTGCAAGACAAACACTCTATCTGCTGTACTATCACTCTATCCTTCTTACCTAAGTCATTGTTACCTGACACTATCACTGGCAATATTTCATACATTAAAGGATATTCTACAATTTAAGTGTAATATAAACATAAATTTGTCATGTACTAGCTTAATTCAAACATGTGTTTGTGTGTGTGTGTGTGTGTGTGTGTGTGTGTTTATGTTTGTGTGTAGGGAAAAAGAAGGAACCCAGGGCTTCATTCATACAAGAATTCTTTACCACTGAGTTATATCCTTACCCCTTCGTTACATATATTTTAAAATATAAGGTACAACACTGTCTGTCTGTGTTGTCCTCCTGTTGTTCATTGATTTGCTCAAGCGGGCCCAGTAACATCTCCATTGTGAGACTTGTTACTGTGTTTGTTATATTGAATATGTCACAGGTATTCATCACCATCATCCCCTTCAAAGCTTCTCAGACTTTGCCACATGGGTGAGATACTCTCAGTAGCTTGCCGGGCTCTCCAAGAGGGGCGGAGGAATCGAACCCAGCTCGGCCGGGCAGGCTTTTCGCAAGACAAACACCCTACCACTGTGCTATCGCTCCAGCCCTATTACTACCTTATATTTTAAAATATAAGGTAATTTTATTCAAAGAACTCCATTCAAAATCACATGCTTTATTTTGTTTTCAAGACCTCCAGCTTCATATAATTCTTTAATTAGCTCTTCTCTTTTACCACCATGACATGTTTGAAGAGCACAGGCCAGTTATTTTGAAGAGTATCAGTCACATGCCTGATACTTTGTTCTTCTCTTACACACTATTATATGGTATTAATAGAAGATTTGCCTCTTTAGATTGGTTTTGTTTTTCTAAATGTTGCACCAGCAGAGAGTCCCCTTCCCCTTCCCTGGGATTTGGGAAACAGGTACAGGTCCACTTCCAGAGATGCTTGGGCACCACCAAGGCTATGCCTGGCAGTGCTCTTGGGCCACACTGTGTCACTGAGGTTGAATCCCCAATGACACAATCCAATCCAATGTTACAGAATATTTACCTGTCATGTGCTATCTACTTTACAGTTTAGAATTATTTACTCATTTTGAATTAACTTTTATATTTGGTGTGAAATAGTAGTTCTGTTTCATTCTTATGCTTGTGGGTATCCAGTCTTGCCCACCACCATTTGTTAAAGTCTCTCCTTTCTCTGTGCTCTTGACTTCTTTGCTATTTACTGCATTTACTGCATTTTTCTGAGGATTTACTTCTGTATTCTCCATTTGATCTAATTGGTGTGAGTGTCTTCTATTCCAATATTTATATTACTATAATTTTAGAATGTAGTTTGAAAAGAATGAAACCTTCCCATTTTCATACATTCAAGAAAAGAGCTTTACTGCTGAGCTATAGCCTTCACCCTTTCCATTTCCTTTTATTTCTTAGAATTCCTCTGGCTATTGGGGGAGTTTTATAATTCTACAGAAATCAATGTTTGTTCTATGTTGTTGAATGTTGCCATTCAAATTTTGGAAGGGATTGCATGGACTGTCTATAAGATTAGTTTTTGACAGGATGATCATTTTATGTTATTCCTATCTTTTAAAGACTGAAAAGCAAGACAATTTTTAATTTTTAACTGAGAATTATTTTCTTAAAAATATAGAGCTTTCAGATAGAGAAGGGAGCACCAAATAAAGGGTGTCGGGAGGATCCTCCCAGGATGGGAGAAGCATGCTGACCAAACATGATTTCCACTCAATGCCTCTTTTGCAAACCACTGGCTCCAAAAGGAGAGAGAGATAACAAAAGGGAATGCCCTGCTACAGAGGCAGGGTGGGATGGGGGGATGGGGAGTTGGGAGGGATGCTGGTGGTGGAGGATGGGCACTGGTGGAGGGATGGGTACTTGATCATTGTATAACTGAAACCCAAGCACAAAAATTTGTAAGTCTATGACTGTACCTCATGGCGTTTCACTAATAAAAAAAATAAGTGGAAAAAATATAGAGCTTTAATTACAAAGCAATATTACTTTTTTTTTTTTGCTTTTTGGGTCATACCTGGCAATGCACAGGGGTCACTCCTGGCTCTGTGCTCAGGAATTACTCCTGGCAGTGCACAGGGGACCATACGGGTTGCTGGGAATCAAATCTGGGTCAGCCGCGTGCAAGGCAAACGCCCTACCCGCTGTGCTATCGCTCCAGCCCCAATATTACATTTTTTTTTACATTTTGAGTTTTCATAGTTGGCAATACTATTGAAGTTATTATAAAGAGCTACTACACCAACCTCTCTACCAGTGTTTCAAGATTCCCTCCACCGCTTTTCCATTGTCCCTTTGTCTTTTGTCCTTAGTTCCCAGTTCTATGGAATCTTTCTCAGGAATTGTTTCCAGTGGGGATTTTTTTTTTAAACTTTCATCCCTTTGTTTTTTTATACTTCTCATGTGAACGAGAGTATACAGTATTTATCTTTTGCTTTCTGACTCATAGGCTGGTCATTTGAACCATGTTAATTCTCCTAATCCATGAATGTAGAATGTTTCTCATTTCCTGTGTCTTATACTTCTTTTTATAGTGACTTGCTGATATATAATTTTTTTTTACCTCCTCTGTTAATTTGATTCCTAGATACTTGATTCTTTTTGGTGCAAAAAGATTGTAAATAGGATTTAAAATTTTTCCTTTTGCTACTAGTTTATTGTTTGCATATAGAATGTGACAGATTTTTGTATATTGATTTTTATGTGCATAATATATAATTTATTCTTTTACTGTACTGTTTTATTATTTGTCATAGTTTTTTAGTGGAGTCTTCAGAGTTTTCTAGTTATATTGTTCATGTCATCTACATATAGTGGCAGTTTAACTTCATTTCCAATTTGGATCACTTATTCTTCTTGCCTAGTAGTTCTGGCTAGGACTTCTAATGCTATGATGAATGATGTTGTCTGTGACTGATCTTAGAGGAAATGCTTTCAGTTCACAATTGAGTGTGATGTTCACTTATTGTTACTATGCTATGGTACATTCCTTCTTCTCCCTCATTTTATTGATTATCACACTAAGGGAGCACACATTGGGGAGGAGGCTCGTGACTTGGTACACTGATATGTTCTATGAGGGAGGAGATAGATCCAACACAGGCACTCAGGATTGGGTACTTTTTGTTTGTTTTTGTTTGAAGGCCACATCCAGCTGTGCTCAGGGCTGCCTTCTGGCTATGCATTCTGGAATAATTCCTGATGCTAAGGTAAAAAAAGGTAAAGGCCCTCCCGTTGATCGTCGATTTGCTCAGGCGGGCCCAGTAACGTCTCCATTGGAGACTTTGTTGTTACTGTGTCTGGCATATCGAATACTCTCGGTAGCTTGCCAGGCTCTCCGAGAGGGGTGGAGGAATCGAACTCGGGCCAGCCATGTTGGCCGCTTGTAAGGCGAACGTCCTACCCGCTGTGCTATCGCTCCTGATGCTATTCAGGGGAATATATGTGTTGCTGGCAATCACTAGCATCATTTGTATGGAAGACAAGTAACTTAATTCCTGCCTTCTGACACTTTTTTGTTTTGTTTTGTTTGGGGGAAGGCTAATTGGAATCAGATCCAAGAGGAGGTGACCACTGTGACTGAGGACTGGGGATTGCCCTGGGAGGGGGGGGGCTGGCTTCAGGAGAGGGGAGGCATTGCCTGAGGTACAAAGTCAGGAAACAGGCCTGGATGAAGCCAGACTAGGTTGGATAATGGGGCTGCCACCCACTCCCCTTCTATGTAGAGCACAAGGTGTGTGTGTGTGTGTGTGTGTGTGTGTGTGTGTGTGTGTGTATGTGTGTGTGTCTGTTTATTGGAGGGCTGGTGGGAAGGATGGTGTCTGAACCAGCTCATTGAGACCCAGGGGGGCCCAGGCAGGGGGCTGGACCTTAGTGGTTGGATACCAGTAGTGGGCACAGGGACCCCTTGTCCACAGGGAGGATCAGAGATCCTATCCTGCCCCTCTGTGCCCAGGACTCCCAGTGCAGGGCTTCAGACAGTACAGTATAGAACCTGTAGGTTTTCTGGGACTACAGACACCGCTTCCCTCACGTCAATAGAATCTTGAGCTTGAGCCATAGTGTTGGCTGTGGCTGTTTTGTGATTCTCCCTCTATTGTGGCGTCCCCAGAGTCTCCACACCTGGCTGAAGCACAGGGTCTCATCCTGGCTACATTCCAAGGTTGAGTGTGCTGGCCTGAGGGCCTTTGAGCAGTCAGTTTAGTGGCTTACAGTTTGATGTAATCTGCTATGATTCTTAAAGTATCTGTATAACTTCTCATTAAAGTATCTGTATAACTTCTCATTTCTGATACTATTATCTCTCTCTCTCTCTTGCTCTCTCTTCTCTCTCCCTGTTTCCCTCCCTCCCTCCTTCTAAACCCTCCTCCCATGAGCCTAATGTTTGACCATTTTGTTTATTCTTTCAAATAATCAGCTCTTACTTTCTTTTATTCTTGTTTATGTCTTTATTCTGCTCTTTAGTTCTCATCTCTCTAAATATTCATAAAAGCCCCTTATGGATAACATCTACAAAGTCAAATAAGTTTGTTTTACAACGTGAAAAAAAACAGTTGTAAAGGGACTAACCATATTCCTCTCTCTCTAAAATTATAAGCTAGTAAAAAATTTATTTACTGATATATATTTATTTATTTATATGGTATCCCAATGATGAATCAAAAGAGCTATGCTTGGAGTATCACGCTTCGCTCAAATGAGAGAAAGAATCTGGAGTTCCAACCTCTGTTGACGATCGAGAATCAGGGATGCTGTCTCTTTTGCCAAGGTGTCGAAAATCAGATGGCCTGGACACGTAATGAGATTTGGAGATAACGCTGGACTAGAGCCATTATTGACTGGATTGCATGGGATGTCAAAAGATTGCATGGCTGCCCACCTACGAGATGGTCAGACTTCTTCGTCAAGACCCTGAACGATCGGTTTGAGGCTCTTCTTGTTCCTAGAACGAGCAGATGCCATTGGGCTACACTAGCACGCAACAGGGACAAATGGAGACATTACTGGCGCCCGCTCGAGCAAATTGATGAGTAATGGGATGTCAAGTGATCAAAAAATATATACATAGGAGATTACCGGCTCCCATATGGTCCCCTGAGCCCTCCAGGAGTGAATCCTGAGTGCAGAGCCAGGAGTTAGTCCTGAGCATCACCGGGTGTGCCCTCTCCACGCCTCCCCCAAAACCAACAAAACAAATGAACACATGTGTATACACACACACACACACACACACACACACACACACGAAACAGGACTCAAAATGCCAGTTTATGCCAAGAAAGTTGGACTAAAAATAGAACATGTAAATGCAAGCAGAAATATCCTCAGACCTATGCCAGCTCTTAGTTTCATTGATTATTTGTATTGTCTTTTCTATTTTATTTATGTTGCACTAATTTTTATTATCTCCTTCCTTCTATTTTGGAACTGCCGTCAGTACACATCAATACGCTGTCTTGGCTCTTCACACACTACCTGTCAGAATGCAAGTTTCCATCCCAATGGAAAACCAGCAGGACTGTACTACTGTACAAGCAGGGAGATATCCACGACATTGGCAACTATCACCTGATCTGCCTATTGTCTGTCACTACAAGCTGTTCACTCCAGTCATCCTGAAAGGACTGGCAGAACACTAGATGAAGGACAACCATGTGAGCAAGCCGGGTTCCGCAAAGGATTTAGCACCATTGACCACATCCACACGGTAACCAAGCTCTTTGAGGTTTCTTGGGAGTTCAAGATGGCACTCTGTCTAACGTTCATTGATTTAAAGAAGGCCTTTGATTCTGTTGAGACGGAAGCGGTCATGGAAGCCCTAGCCAATCAGGGCATTAAACTCAATACATCAGGATCCTCCGTGAGCTGTATTGCGGATTCACTATCAGGATCTCACCATTCTACAAAGAAGTAATCATTGATGTCAAGAGAGGGGTTCGGCAGGGTGATACCATTTCACCAAAACTCTTCAGTGCCACCCTCGAGAACATCATGCGAAGACTGGAATGGGAAGGAATGGGAGTGAAGATAGATGGTTGGCAACTCTACCACCTCCGCTTTGCTGATGACATTGTTCTTATAACACCAAACATTAGCCAAGCAGCACAAATGCTGGTCGACTTCGACCATGAGTGTGGAAAGGTTGGAAGACAGCTGAATCTTACGAAGACAGTGTTTATGAGAAACAGCCTCGTTCCTGACACTCCATTCGCTCTCAACGGAATGACCATCTCCGAATGCAACAGTTATGTGTACCTAGGTTGAGAAGTCAGCATGACAAATGACCTGGCACCTGAGCTGTGCAGGAGGAAGAGAGCGGCTTGGAATGCCTTCAAGAGCGTCGAAGAAATAGCTAAGAGGACGAAGAACCTCTGGCTTCGGGCACATCTCTTTGGTTCCACTGTTCTTCCTGCATTAACATATGCCTCAGAGACCTGGGCCCTATGCAAACAGGATGAGAATGCTATTCATGTCTCCCAAAGAGGAATTGAAAGAGCTATGCTTGGAGTATCACATTTTACTCAAATGAGAGAAAGAATCCGGAATTCCAACCTCTGTTGACGATCAAGAATCAGGGATGCTGTCTCGTTTGCCAAGGCATCAAAAATCAGGTGGGCTGGTCACGTGATGAGATTTAGAGATGACCGCTGGACTAGAGCCATTACCGACTGGATTCCACGGGATGTCAAAAGACCACGTGGCTGCTCACCTCCCAGATGGTCAGACTTCTTCATCAAGATCATGAACGATCGGTTTGAGGCTCTTCTTGTTCCTAGAACAAACAGATGCCATTGGGCTACACTAGCACGTGACAGGAACAAATGGAGATGTTACTGGCACCCGCTCGAGCAAATCGACGATTAACAGGAAGTCAAGTGATCAAGTGATCAAGTGATCAATTTTTATTATCTCCTTCCTTCTATTTTGGATTTCATTTGTTCTTTTTCTAGTTTCTTGAATGATGCAATTAGATTATTTATTTGAGCTTTAATTTATTTCCTGGAAAATGCCAGTATCCCTACAAACATCATTCTGGGTACTGCTTTTGTTATGTCCACCACGTTTTGATAGCATATGGCTCTATATTTGTTGCCAGAAATTTAAAAAAATTTCCTCATTTATCCAATTATTATTTGAATAACAATTGGATAAATTTTTATTTATCCAAGTAGAATGTTGTTTGGTCTTCAGATTTTGAGTTTTACAGCTTTCTTTTTATTGTTAATTACTTGTATTACATTATTATCAAAAAAGATAGTTGACAAGTAAAAAAAAAGATAGTTGATGTTATGTAAGTTAAGGCTATTGTTTCCTTGCTGATTTTCTGTCTGGTTGATTTGTTCAGTGGCTAAAGTAGAGTGTTAAGGCTTCCCGTTGTTGGATTGCTATTAATGTCTCTCTTGGGCATATTAGTAGTTGTTTTCTATTTTTTGCTATACCTTCATTTGCTGCATATATATTAATAGGGATTAAGAACTCTCGATTTATTGATTTCTTAAACATGTCCTTCTCTTCCTCTTACTACCTTTTTAGTTTGAAATCTGTTTTGTTTCATATAAGTACAGATGTTCGTGCCTTTGTAGACTACCACTTGCCTGTATGATTATTTCTCAACTTTTTACTTTCCGCCCATGTTTGTAGTTCAGGTGGGTTTCCAGTACACCACAGAAATTTGGATCTTGTTTTCCCTATCATCTGGCCACTGTACCTTTTTATTGGTAGGTCAAAGTCATTGATGCTTAGTAAAATTATTGAAATAAAGGAATTTATTGCATTTTTCCAATAAAATGAATTTGGGATATCTGTGAAGTTTGCATTTATTTTAGGACATAAGTTATATTTATTTATTTATTATAATAAATCTTATGATAGTTAATTATTTGTTATAATTAGTGGGGCTGGAGCAATAGCACAGCGGGTAGGGTTTGCCTTGCATGCGGCCGACCCGGGTTCAATTCCTCTGTCCCTCTTGGAGAGCCTGGCAAACTACCGAGAGTATCCTGCCCGCACAGCAAGCCTGGCAAGCTCTCTGTGGCATATTTGATATGCCATAAACAGTAAAAACACGTGTCACAGAAACTTTCTCAAAGAAGAAATCCGAATGGCAAAAAAGCACATGAGAAAATGCTCTACATCATTAATCATCAGGGAGATGCAGATCAAAACCACAATGAGATACCATCTCACACCTCAGAGACTGGCCCACATTCAAAAGAACAAAAGCAACCGATGCTGGCGTGGATGTGGCGAGAAAGGGACACTCCTTCACTGTTGGTGGGAATGTCCACTGGTTCAGCCTTTCTGGAAAACAGTATGGACGATTCTCAAAAAATTAGAAATTGAGCTCCCATTTGACCCAGCAATACCACTCCTGGGAATATATCCCAGAGAGGCAAAAATGTATAGTCGAAGTGACATCTGCACTTGTTTGTTCATTGCAGCACTCTTTACAATAGCCAGAAACTGGAAGAAACCTGAATGCCCAAGAACAGATGACTGGTTAAAGAAACTTTGGTACATCTACACAATGGAGTACTATGTAGCTGTTAGAAAAGATGAAGTCATGAAATTTACATACAAGTGGTACAATATGGAAAGTATCATGCTAAGCGAAATGAGTCAGAAAGAGAGGGATAGACATAGAAAGATTGCATTCATCTGGGGGATATAAAGTAACAAAGTATGAGATTAATACCCAAGAATAGCTGAGATCAGCACCAGGAGGATTACTCCATAACTTAGAGGCCAGCCGGGTATCCTAGAGGAAAGGGCAGTTCAGATAGAGAAGGGAGCACCAAATAAAGTATGTTTGGAGGATCCTCCCAGGAGGGGAGATGCATGTCGAAAGTAGACTATGGACTGAACATGTTTGCCACTCAATGCCTCTTTTGCAGACCACAACACCCAAAAGGAGAGAGAGAACACAGGGGATTGCCCTGCCACAGAGACAGGGGGGATGGGGGGATGGGGGTGGGAGGGATATTATCCATGGTGGTGGAAAATGGGCACTGGTGGAGGGATGGGTATCTGATCATTGTATAATTGAAACCAAAGCACAAAAAATTGTAAATCTACAACTTTAAAAAAAATAAAATAAAATAAAGGGAAAAAAAAAACACGTGTCACAATGGAGACATTACTAGTGCCCACTCAAACAAACCGATGAACAATGGGAGGACAGTGACAGAGAGTGTATAATTAGACTTTTTAAAAAGAGAGTAAGTTATAGTGTGCTTACATGGATTTTTCCAGTTTGCAGTTATGATATACAGGTTTGAACCAAAAGAACTGTAATTTATGTCTTAAAATGAACTTCATTTTGTCATTCTAAATTTTTTCTCCATGCACTTTGATATTTGCTTCTTATTTAATGGCCAGATTTCATTAGCTTCGTCTTAATTCTTCTGAGTCTTTTGCCTATTTTAAGATTGCCAGGAAGCTTACATCTAGGGTTCTAAGTCCCTGTGTTGCTTTAAATTTAAAGTAACTTATCTTGGATTCATTCTAAGAGCTGCCACTATTATTCTCCATCTTTCCCACATTTTAAAATATGTACACTGCTACTTGTAAGTTGAGTCTATTTTCCATCTATAGACAATCCTTTGGTGGTTCTTACATTGCTGATTGCTGAGGTGAATTGGAAGAGTGAGATGGGAACAGTTCAGACAGAGCCAGAAGCAGTTCTGTGGCATAGGCCTAGTGTTGCCAAACCTTGTCGTGGTTTCTAAAACAAGCCAGAAAAATGCAGTGCCACACAATAGCCTCGATTTCAAATGTAGGGTGCTAACCCAAAAACATGGTTTTAGAAACACGTAGCTACATGGAAACAATATTTATAGAATATGAATTGTCCTAAAAGACACATTATCCTGGTTTCTTTAATGAGGCATTTTTGTTGTTGTTGTTGTTTTTCCCTTTTATTACTAGGCTAGAGAACTGTCATAGATGAGAAAATTTAGGAAAGATTCTCCACCAAAAAAATATAATGTATATCTTTGGAGCCTTGAGTGAAAAAAAAGACATATTGCAAAAATGCAATAGACATTTTTCGGACCAGTAGTGGAAAGTTGAGTTTAAACTGGGCAGTAGATGATATTAGGAGTTTTTAGCTAATTTACATGGGAGTGGTAAAGGGTACTATGGTTGTCTAAGGAATCTTCTTGGCTTTTATGAAAGATGCCCACTGAGATATTTAGACAATAAATGTAACAATGTTGAATATTACTTTAAAATTCCTTTCCCTACACACACACACACACACACACACACACACACACACACATTAAGATGTTAAGAATGCCTTTGTTTATATACTCATCATAAGTGTACTTTTTGTATTATTGTATTTTTCTGTATGTTTGAAACATGTTATAAATAGTAACTTTAAAAAAACACCTCTCAGGCTAGAATGTGCTTGTGTGTTTTCCCAGTTTGCAGTTGTGATATACAACTTTGAATCAAAAAAACTGTAATTAATTTTGAGGTTAACTGGTCTTCCTTTTCCATGGTTTTATAATGGTGGTGCAACCAGTCTACCATTGTTGTGTAATTACATGGCTCTCCAGCTAGATGTAAATTCTTCTTGGGCCACAGTGGGAATTTATTTGTGTTCCTGGTGTCTGATAGCACATACATTTTTTCAATACATTCCTGCTATATAGGTAAGGAAAGCCAAGGGAGACTATAGTAACCATGATTAAAAGTAATAATAATGATAATTCAGCCCTAAGGTTAAAATATTCGAGACTAAGGACCTCAAAACAAGCTTCACTTAATCACTTAACTTCCCGTTAGTCGTCGATTTGCTTGAGCGGGCGCCAGTAACGTCTCCATTTGTCCCTGTCACGTGCTAGTGTAGCCCAATGGCATCTGTTCGCTCCAGGAACATGAAGGGCCTCAAACCGATCGTTCATGATCTTGACGAAGAAGTCTGATCACCTGGTAGGTGGGCGGCCACGCGGTCTTTTGACATCCCGTGGAATCCAATCAGTAACAGCTCTAGTCCAACGGTCGTCTTTAAATCTCATTACGTGACCAGCCCATCTGATTTTCGACACCTTGGCAAATGAGACAGCGTCCCTGATCCTTGATCGTCGACGGATGTCAGAACTCCGGATTCGTTCTCTCATTTGAGTGAAACGTGATATTCCAAGCATAGCTCTTTCTATTCTTCTTTGGGAGACCTGAATAGCATTCTCATCCTGTTTGCGTAGGGCCCAGGTCTCTGAGGCATATGTTAATGCAGGAAGAACAGTGGAATCAAAGAGATGTGCCCGGAGCCGGAGGTTCTTGTAGAAGACCACACCTTCTACAAGATCATTGTGGGTGATTTTAATGCCAAGATAGGACTGAGAAGATCAGCTGAAGAACTTCACATCGGGACCCATGGCCCAGAATGGAACAAACAGGGTGAGAGACTGTCTGAGTTCATCATGTCGACCAAGACCATTCATGGTAACTCACAGTTCCAGAAGGCAGAATCTAAACGATGGACATGGGAGTCTCCCGGTGGACGATTCCACAACGAAATAGACCACATCATATTCAATCGACGGTTTTGCCTGACTGATGTCGCTGTTGTCCCAAAATTTCGAACGGGATCGGATCACCGTCTCCTTCGTGCAAAATTCTACTTCACAGAGCGGGGAGAAAGGGCTGCAAAGTTCAAAAAGAGAACTCCCAGAATGACCACCAACTGTGAACTCTTTGGTACTATTGCGGCAACATGGGAAGATGCCATTGTTGACAACATTGACGAGGAATATGATCGACTGGTTCAGCACCTCCATGAATGTGCGAGGAACGCCAAGAGAGAGATAGCCACAAAAAATCGCCTATCTTCGAAAACTCTTGAGCTAATTCGCCAGCGTGGTTTGGCGCATGCCTCAGGCAACCGCAAGCTAATGTCCGAACTCGCAAAGCAGTGCAGAGATGCGATCAAGGAAGACTTCAAAGAGAGAAGAGCAGAAGTACTGGTAGATGCGGCAGAAGCCGGGAAAAGTATTCGTAACGCCCGCCTGTCCTTCGCCAACTATAAGACCAAGATGACTGCCCTCCGACGTCCTGATGGATCCATCACATCGTCCAGAACGGCAATGGAGAAGATTATCTATGACTTCTACTCAAATCTCTTCGGTAGCCATGTCCACTTGCCGACATACCAAATTCCACAGGATGGATATGTCGTTCCCAACGTTCTCCCTTCCGAAATCCGACACGCCATTTCGTTGGTAAAGAAACAAACAGCACCCGGCCCAGACAAGGTCAGACCTGAACACCTGAAGAACCTGCCGTCAGTACTCATCAATACACTGGCTCGGCTCTTCACTCGCTACCTGTCTGAATGCAAGGTTCCGTCCCAATGGAAAACCAGCAGGACCGTACTACTGTTCAAGAAGGGAGACATCCATGACATTGGCAACTATCGCCCGATCTGCCTATTGTCTGTCATCTACAAGTTGTTCACTCGAGTCATCCTAAATAGGATTGGCAGAACACTAGATGAAGGACAACCATGCGAGCAAGCAGGGTTCCGCAAAGGATTCAGCACCATCGACCATATCCACACGATAACCAAGCTCATTGAGGTTTCTCGGGAGTTCAAGATGCCGCTCTGTTTAACGTTCATTGATTTAAAGAAGGCCTTTGATTCTGTTGAGACAGAAGCAGTCATTGAAGCCCTAGCCAATCAGGGCATTCAAGCCCAATACATCAGGATCCTCCGTGAGCTCTATTGTGGATTCACTACCAGGATCTCACCATTCTACAAAGAAGTGATTGTTGATGTCAAGAGAGGGGTGCGGCAGGGTGATACCATTTCACCGAAACTCTTCAGTGCCACCCTCGAGAACATCATGCGACGACTGGAATGGGAAGGAATGGGAGTGAAGATAGATGGTCGGCAACTACACCACCTCCGCTTTGCTGATGACATTGTTTTAATAACACCAAACATCAGCCAAGCGGCACAAATGCTGGCCGACTTTGACCGTGAGTGTGGAAAGGTAGGACTACAGCTGAATCTCACGAAGACAATGTTTATGAGAAACAGCCTTGTTCCTGACGCCCCATTCGCTCTCAATGGAACGACCACCTCCGAATGCAACAGCTATGTGTACCTAGGTCGAGAGGTCAACATGACAAATGATCTGGCACCTGAGCTGCGCAGGAGGAAGAGAGCGGCTTGGAACGCCTTCAAGAACGTCGAAGAAAACAAGCTTATGAATTAAATTAAATTAGATGCGGGTTCAGTTTTCCTCCCCACCCTGACCAGGGCTCCGGCAGCTGAAGTCCTCCAGGACCAGCCACCACTATGCTGAAACCACTCTCCGCACACATGAAGGTACCGGTAGAGGGACAAAGCCATGCGGGTTCCGGGACTGAGATCTCCAAGCCTACTCGGATTGGGGCTGAGCATCCTCCACCCAGATCCTCCAAATTCCAGTAGGCGGGGTCACACTGGCCCCCTGGCGCCGTGTAATCCCATCAGTGGCCAAGATTTAGAGACTATAAAACCCAGCTCCTGGACGCTTATCTTATCATCTCATTCCTACTTTAGACAAACCGGTAGGCTACTGAATGTAACCTGCCCACACAGCAGAGTCTGGCAAACTCCCCGTGGCATACCCAATATGCCAAATACCAGTAACAAAGAAGGGTCTCATTCTCCTAACTCTGAAAGAGCCTTGAATATGGCACTTTAAAAAAAAAAATCTCAGGGCTAGGATGAAGAGACGTTACTGGGGCCTGCTCGAGGCAATCGACGAATAACAGGATGGTTGTGATTGTGATTGATTGTGAGATGCAGATAGAGGGTGCAGTTGGTGTCCTATTACTCATGAAAACCAAAGATGATCAGAAGACTGCATAGCAAACTTTGAGACCAAGCAGCCTGGCACCACAGGGCCTTTCCAAAATGACTTCCTTTCAATGCCTCTGAAGTGTTCTTAGCCCCTCTCCTGCCCCCCCCCACCCCACTTTTACTACATTCTCTGTGACAGAACATGGAAATTTCAGCAACAACCAGTTATCCTGGGAGAAGAGACTACACTGTTGCATCCAATATGCCCGGGCTAAGGAGCAGCATCCAAGAAGTCCACACACAGTGGAACCCGGGAGTCTGGAACTGGCCTTCCAGAGGCCTGCATGACTTCAGTGGGCAGGAAGATGAGCAAGTGGTCAAGTGGCTTTTGGTTCCTGTGCTTTGAGAAGCTTAATCAGGATAACAGTGAGTGAACCATCTTCTTTTCCTACCTCAGGTAGCTGCTATCTTGCCCTCTCCTACTGGCCCTGTCTAGGCATGGGACATCTTGTTTGCTCTCACTGATATTCAGTAACTTCCAAGGAGAAGAACTCTACTGTCTGAGGACACCCTTGGAAATCTGTAGGGGGTCATCTCACTAGGAAGTGGGAGGAAGATTAATTGTGTACATCCTAATTTCCCATATAAACACACATCCAGGTCATATTTTAAAATAATCAAGTACATTTACTGTTTTTGGCATATTGACATGTGAGTCTCCCAGTGGACGGTTCCACAATGAAATTGACCACATCATATTCAATCAATGGTTTTTTCTGACCTATGTCACTGTTGTCCCAAAATTCCAAATGGGATCGAACCACCATCACCTTCACGCAAAATTCTACTTCATAGAGTGGGGAGAAAGGGCTGCAAAGTTTAAGAAGAGAACTCCCAGAACGACCACCAACTGGGAGCCCTTTGGCACTTATTGCAACAACATGGGAAGATGCCATCATTGACAACATTGATGAAGAATACGATCCACTGGTTCAGCACGTCCATGATTTTGCGAGGAATGCTGAGAGAGAGATAACCACAAAAAGATGCCAGTCTTCAAAAACTCTTGAGCTTTCGCCAATGTGGCTTGGCAAAAGCCTCAGGCAACCACAAGTGAATGTCCGAGCTCGCAAAGCAGTGAGGAGAAGCGATAAAGGAAGACCTCAAAGAGAGAAGAGCAGCAGTGCTGGCAGATGCGACAGAAGCCCGGCAAAGCATTCACAATGCCCACCTGTCCTTCGCCAACTACAAGACCAAGATGACTGCCCTTCGATGTCCTGATGGATCTGTCACATCTTGCAGAAGGGCAATGGAGAAGATTATCCATTACTTCTACTCAGATCTCTTCGATAGCCACGTCCACCTGCCCACATACCAAATTCCACAGGATGGATATGTCATTCCCAACGTTCTCGCTTCGGAAATTCGACACACCGTTTTGTCTGTAAAGAAGCAAACAGCACCGGGCCCAGACAAGTCAGACCCGAACACCTGAAGAACCTGCATCATTATTCATCAATACACTTGCTCGGTTCTTCACACGCTACCTGTCTGAATGCAAGTTTCCATCCCAGTGGAAAACCAGCAGGACTGTACTACTATACAAGAAGGGAGATATCCATGACATTGGCAGCTATTGCCCAATCTGCCTGTTGTCTGTTTTCTACAAGCTGTTCACTCGAGACATCCTGAATATGATTAGCAGAACACTAGGTGAAGGACAACCATGCGAGCAAGCCGGGTTCTGAAAAGGATTCAGCACGATCGACCATATCCACACGATAACCAAGCTCATTGAGGTTTCTCAGGAGTTCAAGATGGCACTCTGTCTAACGTTCATTGATGTAAAGAAGACCTTTCATTCTGTTGAGACTGAAGAGGTCATTGAAGCCCTAGCCAAACAGTCTGTTCAAACTCAATACATCAGGATCTTCCGTGAGCTGTATTACAGATTCACTATCAGGATCTCACCATTCTACAAGGAAGTAATCATCCATGTCAATAGAGGGGTTTGGGAAGGTGTTATCATTTCACTGGAACTCTTCAGTGCCACCCTCGAGAACATCATGTGATGACTGGAATGGGAAGGAATGGGAGTGAAGATAGAGTGTTGGCAACTATGCCACCTCCACTTCACTGATGACATCGTTCTAATAACACTGATCATTAGCGAAGCGGCACAAATGCTGGCCAACTTCCACCGTTGAGTTTGGGAAGGTCGAACTACAGCTGAGTCTCAAGAAGACAATGTTTATGAGAAACGGTCTCATTCCTGAGGTTCCATTCGCTTTCAATGGAATGACCATTTCCGAATGCAACAGTTATGTGTACCTAGGTCGAGAAGTCAACATGACGAATGACTTGGCACCTGAGTTCCGCAGGAGGAAGAGAGTGGCTTGGAATGCCTTCAAGAGCATTGAAGAAATAGCTAAGAGGACAAAGAACCTCTGGCTCTGGGCATATCTCTTCAATTCCACTGTTCTTCCTGCATTAACATACGCCTCAGAGACCTTGGCCCTACAAAAACAGGATGAGAACGCTATTCGGGTCTCCCAAAGAAGAAATCAAAAGAGCTATGTTTGGAGTATCACGCTTCACGCAAGTGAGAGAAAGAATCTGGAGTTCCAACCTCCATCGATGGTCAAGAATCAGGGCCACTGTCTCATATGCCAATGTGTCGAAAATCAGATGGCCTGGACACGTAATGAGATTTGGAGACGACTGCTGGACTAGAGCTATTACCGACTGGAGTCCATGGGATGTCAAAAAATTGCGTGGCTGCCCACCTACGAGATGGTCAGAATTCTTTGTCAAGACCCTGAACGATCTGTTTGAGGCTCATCATGTTCTTGGAGTGAGCAGATGCCATTGGGCTACACTAGCATGTGACAGGGACGAATGGAGACGTTACTGGCGCCCACTCGAGCAAATTGATGAGTAATGGGATGTCAAGTGATCAAGTGAAGTGATGGTCAAGTACATATTTGTAGAGGCATTTGTCAGTGGGACAAATAAACTTAAAATTTTTATTGTTGGGGATGGAAAATAAATTCTAAAAATTGGTGTCAAGGACTAGAGTCTACACCAAGCCATCTGCAAGAATCATTTTTCCCATTAGGATCTTTATTGTAGGAAGAACTAATATTCCCTGGTAACCCCTATCTCCTTACATTGAGTCTCTCTACTGCCAGTAGTTTCTCTTCTTTTTAAAATTTACTTTTACTGAATCATTGTGAGACACACACTTACAAAGTTGTTCACGACTGAGTTTCAGTCATACAATGTTCTAACACCCATCTGTTCACCAGTGTACATTTTCCACCACTAGTGTCCTCAGTTTCCCCACTGCCCTCCCCTCTCCAGCCAGCCTCTATGGTAGGCACTTTTCTTCTTCCCCCTCCTTTTTCATTTTGGTACTGATATTTGCAAAACTGTTGCTGAAAGGGTATGATGAATATCACTTTACCTCATTTAAGCACCCAGTTCTTGTCCAGAGTGATCACATCAAGCTGTCATTGCCCTAGTGGCCCCTTCTTTGCTCTAACCACATTTCCCCAACTCCCCGCTTGACGGCTTCCTATCATGGATCAATCATCCTGGTCCTCATTTCTATTGTCTTTGTGTATTCTTCCTCATACTATGGTTTTTTTATGTGCCACAAATGAGTGTGGTCGTTCTGTGTCTGTCTCTCTCCCATTTCACTCAGCATGAAATTCTTCATGTCTATTCATGTATAAGCAAACTTCATGACTTTGTCTTTCCTAATGACTGCAGAGTATTCCATTGTATAGATATACAAATAGATATACCATAGTCTCTTTGTCTAGTCATCCGTTCTCAGGTACTTGGTCTATTTGCAGGTTCTGGCTATTGTGACTAGTGCTGCAGTAAACATAAGAGTGAATATTCTTTTTCTGCATTGTGATTTTGGAATCCTAAGGTATATTTCCAGGAGCAGTATTGCTGGGTCAACTCAATTCCTATTTTTTGTTTGTTTGTTTGGTAGGTTTTGAGGAATTATTTTCCAAAAAGTCCAGATCACCAGTTGACATTCCCATTGGCAGTGAATGAGAGTTCCATTCCCCCCACATTCACATCAGCACTGGTTGTTCTTGTTCTTTTGGATGTGTGCCAATCTCTGTGGTGTGAGATGATATCTTGTTTTGATTTGCATCTCTCTGATGATTAGTGATGTAGAGCATTTTTTCCATGTGCCTTTTAGCCATTTATATTTCTTCTTTGAGGAAGTTTCTCTTCATCTCCTTCCTCATATTTTGATAGGGTTGGATTTTTCTTTTAAAGCTCAACCAGTGCTTTATATAACTGCGATATTAATCCCTTATCAGATGAGTATTGCATAAATAATTTCTCCCATTCAATGGCCTGTTTTTGTATCCTGGTTATTGTTTCCTTTGAGGTGCAGAAACTTCTTAATTTAATGTAGTTATGTTTGTTTATCTTTGCTTCCACTTGCTTGATCAATGAGGTTTCATTCTTGAAGATGCCTTTAGCTTCAATATCATGGAGAGCTCTGCCTACATTTTCCTATGTACTTTATGGATTCCTGTTCCCCTCTCACGTCACCAACTGCTAGTGATGGCCAGGTATGGGCCCGACGCTCCAGCGCCATCCATTTTCAAGGCTAGTTAATTAGGTTAGTTGATCAGGGCTCGTGGATTCCCTGCATGGCAGAGCCTGACAAGCTCCCCTTGGAGTATTCAATATGCCAAAAACAATAACAACAAGTCTCACTTAATCACTTAATCACTTAACTTCCCGTTAGTCGTCGATTTGCTCGAGCGGGCGCCAGTAACGTCTCCATTTGTCCCTGTCGCGTGCTAGTGTAGCCCAATGGCATCTCTTCGCTCCGGGAACATGGAGGGCCTCAAACCGATCGTTCATGATCTTGACAAAGAAGTCTGACCATCTGGTAGGTGGGCGGCCACGCGGTCTCTTGACATCCCGTGGAATCCAATCAGTAACAGCTCTAGTCCAACGGTCGTCTTTAAATCTCATTACGTGACCAGCCCATCTGATTTTCGACACCTTGGCATATGAGACAGCGTCCCTGATCCTTGATCGTCGACGGATGTCAGAACTCCGGATTCGTTCTCTCATTTGAGTGAAACGTGTTATTCCAAGCATAGCTCTTTCTATTCTTCTTTGGGAGACCTGAATGGCGTTCTCATCTTGTTTGCGTAGGGCCCAGGTCTCTGAGGCATATGTTAATGCAGGAAGAACAGTGGAATCAAAGAGATGTGCCCGGAGCCGGAGGTTCTTCGTCCTCTTAGCTATTTCTTCGACGTTCTTGAAGGCGTTCCAAGCTGCTCTCTTCCTCCTGCGCAGCTCGGGTGCCAGGTCATTTCTCATGTTGACCTCTCGACCTAGGTACACATAGCTGTTGCATTCGGAGATGGTCGTTCCATTGAGAGCGAATGGGGCGTCAGGAACAAGGCTGTTTCTCATAAACATTGTCTTCGTAAGATTCAGCTGTAGTCCTACCTTTCCACACTCACGGTCAAAGTCGGCCAGCATTTGTGCCGCTTGGCTGATGTTTGGTGTTATTAAAACAATGTCATCAGCAAAGCGGAGGTGGTGTAGTTGCCGACCATCTATCTTCACTCCCATGTTTTCCCATTCTAGTCGTCGCATGATGTTCTCGAGGGTGGCACTGAAGAGTTTCGGTGAAATGGTATCACCCTGCCGCACCCCTCTCTTGACATCAACGATCACTTCTTTGTAGAATGGTGAGATCCTGGTAGTGAATCCGCAATACAGCTCACGGAGGATCCTGATGTATTGGGCTTGAATGCCCTGATTGGCTAGGGCTTCAATGACCGCTTCCGTCTCAACAGAATCAAAGGCCTTCTTTAAATCAATGAACGTTAAGCAGAGCGGCATCTTGAACTCCCGAGAAACCTCAATAAGCTTGGTTACCGTGTGGATATGGTCGATGGTGCTGAATCCTTTGCGGAACCCTGCTTGCTCGCATGGTTGTCCTTCATCTAGTGTTCTGCCAATCCTATTCAGGATGACTCGAGTGAACAGCTTGTAGATGACAGACAATAGGCAGATCGGGCGATAGTTGCCAATGTCATGGATGTCTCCCTTCTTGAACAGTAGTACGGTCCTGCTGGTTTTCCATTGGGACGGAACCTTGCATTCAGACAGGTAGCGAGTGAAGAGCCGAGCCAGTGTATTGATGAGTACTGACGGCAGGTTCTTCAGGTGTTCAGGTCTGACCTTGTCTGGGCCGGGTGCTGTTTGCTTCTTTACCAACGAAATGGCGTGTCGGATTTCGGAAGGGAGAACATTAGGAACGACATACCCATCCTGTGGAATTTGGTATGTTGGCAAGTGGACATGGCTATCGAAGAGATTTGAGTAGAAGTCATGGATAATCTTCTCCATTGCCGTTCTGGAGGATGTGATGGATCCATCAGGACGTCGGAGGGCAGTCATCTTGGTCTTATAGTTGGCGAAGGACAGGCGGGCGTTACGAATACTTTTCCCGGCTTCTGCCGCATCTATCAGTACTTCTGCTCTTCTCTCTTTGAGGTCTTCCTTGATCGCATCTCTGCACTGCTTTGCAAGCTCGGACGTTAGCTTGCGGTTGCCTGAGGCATGCGCCAAACCACGCTGGCGAATTAGCTCAAGAGTTTTTGAAGATAGGCGACTTTTTGTGGCTATCTCTCTCTTGGCGTTCCTCGCACATTCATGGAGGTGCTGAACCAGTCGATCGTATTCCTCGTCAATGTTGTCAACAATGGCATCTTCCCATGTTGCCGCAATAGTACCAAAGAGTTCCCAGTTGGTGGTCATTCTGGGAGTTCTCTTTTTGAACTTTGCAGCCCTTTCTCCCCGCTCTGTGAAGTAGAATTTTGCACGAAGGAGACGGTGGTCCGATCCCGTTCGAAATTTTGGGACAACAGCGACATCAGTCAGGCAAAACCGTCGATTGAATATGATGTGGTCTATTTCATTGTGGAATCGTCCACCGGGAGACTCCCATGTCCATCGTTTAGATTCTGCCTTCTGGAACTGTGAGTTACCATGAATGGTCTTGGTCGACATGATGAACTCAGACAGTCTCTCACCCTGTTCGTTCCATTCTAGGCCATGGGTCCCGATGTGAAGTTCTTCAGCTGATCTTCTCGGTCCTATCTTGGCATTAAAATCACCCACAATGATCTTGTAGAAGGTGTGGTCTTCTTTATAGAACTTCTCTAGCTCCATGTAGAACTTCTCGATTTCTCTTTCATCATAATGAGATGTTGGTGCATAGACAACGAAGATAGAAACTGCAGGCAGTGAGCCACATCTATTCAAATGTAAACGTCCTATTCGGGTTGTTAGGCATTCGAATGAATCAATGCTCTTGGCCAAGTTTGTGTTGACAAGGACACCGACGCCTCCAACACCTCTTTTATCGCATGTTCCGAGGATCAATTCTTCTCCGGTGTCGAAAACAGCATGGTGAGATTCGTGCCTTCTTGTCTCGGTCAGACCAATGATGTCGTACTTGATCATTCGCGCTTGTACCATCAGGTCCTCGATGGATGCATCTGATGCTAGCGTACGTGCATTGAAAGTACAGACGATTATTTTTGTCTTCCTTCGTTGTGGCAGCCTAGGTCGGCCTTGAGATTTTGTCGGCCTCTCCTTTCTCATCCTTCTCAGTGCTGCCATGTCGGTGAAGCCTTCAAGGTCAGGTGAATGAGACAAGTCTCACAATGAGATGTTACTGGAGCCCGTTTGAGCAAATCGATGAAGAATGGGAGGACAGTGCTACTGTGCTACCTTATGGATTCAGGTCTTTCATCACAGTCTTTAATTCATTTTCATTTAACAATTTTGAATTCATTGTTCATTTTCATTTAACAATGGCATTAGAAAAAGGTCTGAGGTATTTTTGTTGTTGTTGTTTTAGTGTAACTGACCAGTTTCCCAACTAAAGAGTATTTCCTTGTTCCACTTCATAGTTTTTGCTGCTTTATTGAAGGTTAACTAGTCATATGCCTGAGGATTTGTCTCAGGATATTCAACTCTATTCCATTGATCTGACAGTCTGCCTTTATTTCAATACCATGCTGTTTTAATGACTATTGCTCTGTAGTACCATTTGAAGTTGGAGAAAGTGATGCGTCCCATCTTCTTTTCCACAAGAATTGCTTTAGCTATTGGGGATGGGTTGTTGTTCCATATGAATTTCAGGAGTGTTTGATCTATTTATTTTCAAATATGTCATTGGTATCCTTATGGGGACTGCACTGAATCTGTACAATGCTTTGAAGAGTATTATCATTTTAATGATATTAATCCTCCCAATCCATGAGCCAGGGCTGTGTTTCCATTTCTTCATTTTCTCCTTATTTCTTGAAGTAATGGTTTTGTAGTTTTCTCTGTATAGGTCTTTCACTATTTTAGTTAATCTGATTTTGAGGTATTTGATTTTCTGAGGCACAATTGTGAATGGGATTTTTTAAATTAATTTTTAATTTTAATTTTATTTTATAAACAATAATTTATTACATTCAGTGTTCCAACACTACTCCCACCACCATTGCACCTTCCCACCAAGGGATTGTTTTTTAAATCTCTCTCTCTCTCTCTCTCTCTCTCTTCTTTTTCATTATTTGCATTGAGGAAAACCATGAATTTTTGCATATTAATGTTGTTGCCTGCCACTTTACTATACAAATCGATTGTGTCTAGGAGCTGTTTTGTAGTCTTTAGGATTTTCTAAATGTAGTATCTTGTCTTCTGCAAATAGTGAAGCTTGACTTTTTCTTTACTCTATGGATGCTTTTGGTATCTTTTTCTTGCCTCATTGCTATGACAAGTACTTACAGGACTATATTGAGTAGAAGTGGTGAAAGTCGGTAACCTTGTCTTGTGCTGATCTTAGAGAGAAGGTTTTTAGTTTTACCCCATTGAAGATAATGTTTTCTGTGGGCTTGTAAATGGCTTTCATTATATTGAGTCCCTTCAACTTTCATCTTATTGAAAGATTTTATTATGAATGGGTGCTGAATTTTATCAGATGCTTTCTCTTCATCTATTAATATAACCATATGATTTTATTTTTTATTTTATTGATATGGGGTGAATTACATTGTTTGACTAGCAAATGTTAAACTATTCTTGCATTGCTGGGATGAATCCTACTTGGTCATAGTGAATGATGTTTTTGACGAGTTGTTGGATTCTATTTGCTAGTGTTTTGTTGAGGATCTTTGCATTTGTACTTATCAGGGATATCGCCTATTATTCTCCTTTTTTGTGGTATCTATGCTTTTGGTATCAGCGTGATGTTTGTTTCATAGGAACAGTTTGGAAGTGTTTATGTTTCTTCAATTTCCTGGAAAAAACCTGAAAAGGATTTACAGTAGATCCTCTTTAAAGGTTTGGAAGAACTCACCAGTGAGTACACCTGAACCTAGGCTTTTGTTTTGTGGAAGACTTTTAACTACCATTTCAATTTCCTAAAGAGCAATAGATTTGTTCAGATATTCCAAATCATCTTGGTTTAGCCTTGGAAAGTTATAGGAGACCAATAATTTATTAATTTCTTCCAGGCTTTTTCATTTCATGGCATAAAGATTCTCAATCTTTGATGATCCTTTGAATTTCTGTGGTGCCTGTTGTGACATTTCCCCTTTTGTTCCTGATTTGGTTTATTAGGGTTTCTATCTATCTATCTATCTATCTATCTATCTATCTATCTATCTATCATCTATCTATCTCTTTATGAGTCTTGCTGACTTCTTCCTTTACTCTATGGATGCTTTTGATATCTTTTTCTTGCCTAATTGATACGACAAGTACATATAATACTATACTGAATAGAAGTGGTGAGAGTGGGTAACCTTGTCTTGTGCCTGATATTAGAGGGAAGTTTTTTAGTTTTTCACCATTGAGTATAATATTTGCTGTGGGCTTGTAAATGGCTTTGATTATATTGAAGAAAGTTCTAATAAACAAACAAGTTTATCAATTTTGTTTACTTTTCAAAGAAACAGAGCTTGGTTTTATTAATCTTTTGTATTGTTTTCTGGGATTCCAGCTCATTAATTTCTGTTCTAAGTTTTATTCTTCCCTTCCTCCTGCCTGCTTTCAGCTTCTTTTGTTGGTCATATTCCATTTTCTTAAGCTGTGCAGTCAAGTAATTTAGGTGGGCCCTTCCTTCCTGATGAACACTTTCTTAAGCTTTCTTAAGCTATAAATTTCTTCTTAACACCTTTTTTGCTGTGTCCCACAATTTCTAGTAGTTCATGTCCTTATTCTAATTTGCTTCCAGGAATCTTTTTTATTTTCTCTTTCATTTCATCTAGAACCCACTGGTTATTCAGTAGTGAACTATTTAATTTCAAGTTGTTTGATTTAATTTTTTATTTCTGCATTTGAATAACTGCTATTTTCAGTGCATCATTGTCTGAGAAGATAGTTGTTACAGTTTCTGTCTTCTTAATTTTATGACTCAAAAATATGTTTTGTGGCTCAGCATTTGGTCTATCTTGGAGAATGTACCATGTGGATTGGAGAAAAATGTGTATTTGACATTAGAGGGAGTTTCTCTTCTTTTCTTGCTACTTTTCCTCCAGTTTTACTCCAGTATACTAACCTTTGTGCATTTACCTTTCAAATTCTATTTCAAGGGACTGAAAAGAGAACACAGTGGGTAAGACACTTGCCTTCCACATGTCTGACCTAGGTTCAATCCCTGAACCTAGTCAGGGACTATGGTTCCCCAAACCCCTCCAGAATTGATCTCTGAGCACAATCCAGGAGTAAACCCTGAACACCGTAATATATGCTCCTGCATTCCCAGCCCCGAAAATAAAAGATATAATGTTTCACACAGAGAGGGAAGGTCCATATGCAGTGGTTGTTTTAAAATGAATAAAAGTGTATGTGTTTCATACTTGATTTGAAGTAGACAAATACATTAGTTCTTTACTGCAACTTTAACAAATTATCATACATTTGGTAATTTAAAATAATGCAAATTATTAGTTTATACTTGTGGAGGTCAGAAATCCAAAATCAGTTTTAATCAGCTAAAATCAAGCAACTGGCAGAATTGCTTTCCGCCTGGAAGCTCCTTAAGAAGAATCTAGTCCCTTGTCCTTTCTTTCTCCATGAGGCCAGCTGTAGTTGTGGGCTTGCAGCTCCTTCCTCTATCTTCAAAGCCAAAAGTATGGCACCTTCAATTATTTCTTTGATATTAGCTCTTGGCTTCACAGCATCATCACACTTTCTTCTCTTGGTTGGAACCTCCTGCTTCCTTTATAATTATGTTGCTTATTTCACTCAGTTGATCCAGGATATTCTCAATATCTGAGTCCTCAAGTTAATCACATATGCAAATTCCTTTTGTGGAAGTGTTATGAAGTAACAAATCAATTAGCCCCTCAATAGGCATGTCTGGCATCTTTGGGGCATGGAGCTCCTTTTCTGCCTAACATACTTTTGAAATAGTTCATTAATTATACAAAGACCTATATTCTTTTTCTTAGAATCATTTTTTGCTGGTGGAAAGTTCAGCTGATTTATAGTTGCCATCTAAATGGATAGTTCTTTACATTCATTTGAGCATAGCAACCAACGTTATACTGCCTTCTTGTATATTTCTTATTTTGCAAATTTTGTCCACAAAAATAATTAATTATGTAATAATAAAAAAGAGGTGAGGATTTTTAAAAAACTTTTTATTAGTGAAACACCATGAGGTACAGTTGTAGACTTACAAATTTTTATGCTTGGGTTTCAGTAATACAATGATCGAGTACCCATCCCTCCATCAGTGCCCATTCTCTACCACCAATAATCCCAGTATCCCTCCCATCCCCTATCTCACCAATCCCACCATGCCTCTGTGGCATGGCATTCACTTTTTTTCTCTCTCTCCTTTTTGGTGCTGTGGTTTGCAAAAGAGGCATTGAGTGGTAATCATGTTTGGTCTATAGTCTACTTTCAGCATGCATCTCCCATCCTGGGAGGATCCTCCCAACACTCTTTACTTGGTGTTTCCCTCTCTATCTGAGCTGCCTTTTCCCCTAGCATTGCGGCTGACCCCCAAGCCATGGAGTGAATCTCCTGGAACTTATCTCAGCTATTCTTGGGTGTTAGTCTCCTATTTTGTTATTTTATATTCCCCAGATGAATGCAGTCTTTCTGTGTCTGTCACTCTTTCTGACTCATTTCGCTTAGCATGATACTTTCCATGTAGTACCACTTGTATATAAATTTCATGGCTTCATATTTTCTAACAGCTGCATAGTACTCCATTGTGTGGATGTACCAAAGTTTCTTTAACCAGTAATCTGTTCTCAGGCACTCAGGTTTTTTCCAGATTTTGGCTATTGTGAACAGTGTAGCAATGAACATACGAGTGCAATGTCATTTCGGCTATAATTTTTTGCTTCTCCGGGATATATTCCCAGGAGTAGTATTGCTGGATCAAATGGGAGCTCAATTTCTAATTTTTTGAGGATTCTCCACACTGTTTTCCAAAAGGGCTGAACCAGTAGGCATTCCCACCAGCAGTGAAGGAGGCTCCCTTTCTCGCCACATCCACGCCAACACCGGTTGCTTTTGTTCTTTTGGATGTAGGCCAGTCTCTGTGGTGTGAGGTGATATCTCATTGTTGTTTTGATCTGCATCTCCCTGATGATTAATGATGTAGAGCATTTTCTCATGTGCCTTTTTGCCATTCGGATTTCTTCTTTGAGAAAGTTTCTGCTCATTTGGTCTCCCCATTTTTTTTGATGGAGTTGGATGTTTTCTTCTTGTGGAGTTCAACCAGTACTTTGTATATCCTTGATATCAACCCCTTATCGCAAGTGTATTGGGTGAATATCCTTTCCTATACTGTAGATTGTCTTTGTATTCTGGTCAATATATCTTTTGAGGTGCAGAAGCATCTTTTTTTTCTTCTTATATTTATTTATTGAATCACTGTGGGAAAAGTTACTAAGCTTTCAGGTTTAAGTCTTGATGATCAAATGATCAAACACCTCTCCCTTCACCAGTACTCATTTTTCACCTCACCAGTATTCATTTTTCACCACCAAGAACCCCAATGTACCTTCCTCCCACCCCTCCCAATGCCTGCGAGGAGATGATTTCTACGTAACTCTTCTCTACATTGATTACATTCATTATTTTGCCAAAAGGTGCACCATTATTGTTTAGAATTTACCCCCCAACAGTCAGAATTGCTGATAAGGCATTGTGAAATACTTTGTTTTCTATAGCTGGTATGAGAATCATATAATGTCATATAATGATTTTGGATTTCTGCAAAGAGCCAGATAATTACGAGATTGGTTTCTGTGCATCTGTTGTTACGGCTATGCTGTAGAACCACTTGTGGGGGGCAACTCGTGACCTCGGTAGGGAGTGAAGGATGAGCCGGTACTGCCCTCCTTCCCATGAGACTGCAGTTGCCCCATCACTGCCGGCTCATACCTGACTTTCCTATAAGCTCTGAGGTGGCGGCTACCCTGCTGCTGGGGGGAAAAAAGGCAGAAGAGAGCAACACCCTTTCCCTCCCAGAGAGGCATGGTGCCGTAGTTTAACACATGGACCATTCACTTTTCTGCCGCAAGCTGCCGGGCTCTGGACTAAGTCCTTTTGCCTCTGGAGCCATGGTCATGCCAGAGAGTCGCTTGTGGGGGGCAACTTGTGACCTCAGTAGGGCGTGAAGGATGGGCCGGTACTGTCCCCCTTCCCATGAGACTGCAGTTACCCTGTCACCGCCGGTTCATACCTGGCTTTCCAATAAGCTCTGAGGCAGCTGCCACCTTGATGCCAGCGGGCAGGTGCGGGGAAGGCGGAAGGGAGCAACACACTTTCCCTCCCGGGGAGGCATGGTGCTGTAGTTTATCACATGGACCATTCACTTTTCTGCTGCAAGCTGCTGGGCTCTGGATTAAGTCTTGTGCCTCTGGAACTATGGCCGTGCCAGAGAGCCACTTGTGGGGGACAACTTGTGACCTCAGTAGGGCGTGAAGGACGAACTGGAACCGCCCCCCTTCCCATGAGACTGCAGTTGCCCAGTCATCACTGGTTCATACCTGGCTTTCCTATAAGCTCTGAGGCGGCAGCCACCTTGTATGCGGTCCAGATGCATTTTTGCCAAAAGCTGCTGGGTTTCAAGATTTGTTTCTGAGTCTCTGGGATTATGGTCATTAATCAGCTTGATCAGGAGCCAGAGAGGCTGTTTGTAGGTGGCGACTCAGGGTCTCATTGGGATGGGGAGGAAAGGGCTGGTTCCACCCCCAACTGGTGAGGCCCCGTGTGTCTTGTCACTACAGGCCCAAACCTGACTTTCCAGTGGCCTCTGGAGGATAGCAGTCACCAGGCCGCCAGGGAGAACAGGCCAAGGCACAGAACCTATTACCACCTGGAGTGGCCCAGGGCCAGTAACCTACTGCAGGAACAGGACGCATTTATGCCAGAAGTCTTTGGGTTCTGAGATTTGTTTCTGAGTCTCTGGGATCATGGCCATTAAGCAGTTCGATCAGGAACCAGAGAGGCCATGCTTCCAATTATATAGCTGAGCCAGAGGTGGTTTGTGGATGTGTCTCCCACATACCTAACTTTTTGTTGTTTACTTTCTTGGTAAACTTTGCCCCAAGTTTTTGGGGTCTGGCCAAAGGCACAGCAGCAATTTTGGTGTATCTGAAAGTCTGACGGTGCCATCTGGCTGCTGATGCTCTCGCCTCACAGGTCCAGATTGACCTGCTGGCAGCACCATATCCCCAGGTGCAGAAGCTTCTTAATTTAAGATAGTTCCATTTTTTTTTATCTCTGCTTCCACTTGATTGGTCGGTGGAGTGTTGTCTTTGAAGATACTGTTAGCCTCAGTATCGTGGAGGGTTTTGCCGACCTTGTCTTCAATGTACCTTATAGATTTTGGCCTGATGTTGAGATCTTTAATTCATTTTGATCTGACTTTTGTACATGGTGTTAGGCCAATGTCTAAGCCCATTTTTGGGCATGTGGTTGTCCAGTGATGCCAGCACCATTTATTGAAGAGGCTTTCTTTTCTCCACTTCACATTTATTGCTTTCTTATCAAAGATTAGATGTTCACACATATGGGGTTGTGTGTATGGATATTCCACCCTGTTCCATTGGTCTGCAGCCCTGCCTTTGTTCCAATATCATGCTGTTTTAGTTATCATAGCTTTGTAGTAGAATTTGAAGTTGGGGAGGGTAATGCCTCCTGATGTCTTTTTCCCAAGAATTGCTATTCTTGGGCGTTTGTTGTTCCATATGAATTTCAGGAGTACTTGATCTATTTCTTGAAGAATTTCATGGGTATCCTTATAGGGATTGCATTGAATCTGTATAATGATTTGGGGGATATTGCCATTTTGACAATGTTAATTCTTCCTATCCATGAGCAGGGGATATGTTTCCACTTCCTCGTGCCCTCTTTTATTTCATAAATTGATGTTTTGTAGTTTTCATTGTAGACGTCCTTTACCTCTTTAGTTAGGCTGATTCCGAGGTATTTGATTTTCTGGGGCACGATTGTGAACGGGATTTTTTTTTTCATGTCACTTTCCTCTCTCTCATTATTTGCATATAGGTAGGCCATGGATTTGCCGGCATTAATTTTATAGCCTGCAACTTTACTGTACAAGTCTATTGTTTCTAGGAGTTTCTTGGTAGAGGATTTAGGGTTCTCGAGATATAGTATCATATCATTTGTGAATAGTGAGAGCTTGATTTCTTCCTTTCCTATCTGGATGCTTTTAATATCTTTGTCTTGCCTAATCGCTATTGCAAGTACTTCCAGTACTATATTGAACAGAAGTGGTGATAGTGAGCATCTTTGTCTTGTCCCTGATCTTAGAGGAAAGGCCCTTAGTTTTTCTCCGTTGAAACTAATGCTTGCCATTGGTTTGTCATAGATGGCTTTGACTATCTTAAGGAAAGTTCCTTCAAAACCCATTTTGGTGAGAGTTTTCATCATAAACATGTGCTGGATCTTGTAAAAAACCTTCTCTGTGTCTATTGATATGATCATATAGCTTTTATCTTTACTTTTGTTGATATGATGGACTATGTTGTCGATTTCCGAATGTTAAACCATCCTTGCTTCCTCGGGATAAATCCCACTTGGTTGTGGTATATGATTTTTTTGATGAGTTGTTGGATTCTATTTGCTAATATTTTGTTGAGGATCTTTGCATTCGTGTTCATCAGAGATACTGTCCTGTAATTTTCTTTGTTATTGGTGTTCTTGTTTGCTTTTGGTATTAGGGAGATATGTGCCTCATAGAAACTGTTTGGGAGAGTTTCTGTTTTTCAAATTTCCTGGAAAAGCTTGAGGAAAACTGGCAACAGATCTTCTTTAAATGTTTGGAAGAATTCTCTTGTGAATTGATCTGGGCCTGGGCTTTTGTTTCTGGGAAAACTTTTAATTACAGTTTTGATTTCCTTGATATGAATGAGTCTATTCAGGTATTCCAAGTCTTCTTGGCTCAGTGTTGGTAGATTGTAGGAATCCAGGAATTTATCCATTTCTTCTAGGTCTCTTGTTTTGTGACATACAGACTCTCAAAGTAGTCTCTGATGATCTTTTGAATTTCATTGTTTTTTGTTGTGATGTCCCCTTTTTCATTTCTAATTTGGTTTATTAGGGTTTTCTCTTTCTTTGTGAGTCTGGCTAGTGGTTTATCAATCTTGTTTATTTTCTCGAAGAACCAGCTCTTGGTTTCATTGATCTTTCGGATTTTTGGGGAGGTTTTCCATGTTGTTAATTTCTACTCTAAGTTTTATTATTTCTTTATTTATTATTTCTTTCCTTTGGCCGGGCTTGGATTCCTTTTGTTGGTATTTTGCTAAGATCTTGAGCTGTTAAGTCAGGTTCTCTATGTAGGCCCTTTCTTCCATCCCAAGGAATGTTTGCAAGGCTATCTATTTTCCTCTTAACACAGCTTTAACTGCGTCCCATAAATTCTGGTAGCTCATGTCTTCATTCTCATTTGTTTCCAGTTATCTTTTTATTTCATCCTTGACTCCCTTCCTGACCCACTCATTATTCAACATTGAGTTGTTTAATTTCCATGTGTTTGATTTGGTTCTCTGCGTTTGTGTGTGATTTGCTTCTATCTTCAGTGCATTGTGGTCTGAAAAGATAGTTGATACAATTTCTATCTTCACGATTCTATTGAGGTATGTTTTGTGACCCAACACATGGTCTATTTTAGAGAATGTTCCATGTGCACTGGAGAAGAATGTGTATTCTTTCTTTTTGGGGTGTCAATAGGTCTGTTAGCCCTCTCTCCTATTTCTTTCTTCAAAGCTAGTGTTTCCTTACTGAGTTTTGTTCTTGTTGATCTACCCAGAGGTGATAAGGCAATGTTGAAGTCTCTGACTAACATTGTATGCTGGTAATTTGTATGCATAATTCGTATGCATTGTATGCGCCTTCAAATCTGTTAGCAGTTGTTCTAAGTATTTATCTGGTCCCTCATTAGGTGCATATACATTTAAGAGTGTGATTTCTTCCTGTTGTACATACTCTTTGATAAATAGAAAATGGCCTTCGCTGCCCCTTCTAATCTTTTTCAACCTGAAATCTATGTTGTCGGATGACCACCCCAGCTTTTTTGAGGGAGTTGTTTGCTTGCAGTATTATTTGCCATCCTTTAACTTTGAGTCTGTGTTTGCTCTGACTATTCAGATGAGTTTCTTGTAGGCAGCAGAATGTTGGTTTCAGTTTCTGGATCCATTTTGCCACTCTATGTCTCTTGATTGGTGCATTTAGACCATTGACATAGAGAGAGATTATTGTCATGGGGTTTTGTGCCATCTTTCTGTAAGGGTTTGTTGTGCTTATGGGTGTTTTCCTTCTGGAAATGCAGGAGCCCTTTTAGTCCTTTTAGGTTTGGTTTTGAGTCTATGTAGTTCCTGAGTTGTTGTTTATCTATGAAATGGTGTATCATTCCATCGAGTTTGAGTGAGAGTTTAGCTGGATAACGTATTCTTGGTGAGGTGTTCATGTCACTGAGTTTTTTCACTATATCCCACCATTGTCTTTGAGCTTGGAGGGTTTCCTCTGATAGGTCTGCTCTAAATCTAAGGGGTGCTCCTTTGTATGTGATTTCCTCCTTTGACCTTGCTGCTTGCAGTATTGTGTCTCTATCCATAGCATCCATCATTCTGACTATGATATGCCTTGGAGTGTTCTTACTGGGTCTATTTTAGCTGGTACCCTTCTGGCTCCTTGGATCTGGATGTCTGCATTCTTTATCTCTGGGAACTTTTCAGCAAAGATTTCTTTGACTGTGGCTTTTTCATTGGAGTTGCCTTCCTGTCTTTCTGGTACTTCGATTATTCTAATGCTGTTCCTCTTGGAGTCATCCCCTAGTTCTCTGATTCGCCTTAGAACTATTGTGAGGTCATTTCCCATTGTTTGCTGTTGCCTGTACGATTATTGTTGCTCATCTTCAAGATCACTAATTCTGTCTTCAACTGTAGATATTCTACTGCTGAGGGCACCCACTGAGTTTTTAATTTCACCTACAGAATCCTTATTTGGGACACTTCTTTTTGTAGCTTTCTTATTTCTGCTCTCATTTCTTCCTGTATTTTCTTGACTATCCATTCCACTGTTTCCTTCATTTCTTCCTTTAATTTTCTGGATGTCTGCTCATTGATTCTTTGAGTAGTTCCTTGAATATTTTCAGCATCTCATCTTGGAATTCTTTATCAGAGAGATCGTATTTGTGGGTAACCCCTGTTGAGGGTTTGGGACTCTTTTCTTCATCTTCTCCTTATAGTGGAGATTTGTGCTGTTTCTTCATGCTGTTGTGGCTGAATGGAGGTAAAACCTTGAGGTTCACTAGCAGTGTTCCCTCTTATTATGGAAAAGATTCTGAATTAGGTCAGTCAATGGTGCTCAACCTTCTCCCCTTCTAGAATTATGTCCTTCCTCTCAGACATTAATCTGTGGCTTATGATAGGCATCTAGTATAGCATTGGCGGAGTTGCTCTTTTATGTTGAACTTGAACAGCTTCTTGCTTACTGGCCTTTTGTTGGAATTGGGATAGGCCAGTGGATTATTGTCATATTGTGTTTGAGGTGGCCAGGATTTTTTCCAAGGAATTAGGTGATACAGGTTGGGATGTGAGTCAAGAGTGCTGGGGGTGGGAAATATATCTGCGGCCGCCTCAGAGGATGCCACGCCCACTTTTGAGGATGCCACGCCCCCATCTGGTCCTGATGCTAGTTCATAGACCTGCGTCCAAGGGCCTGTGCAGAGGAAAGGCAGGGGCTGGGTGGGCACTCGCACCTGAACTCCTGGGAGTGCCCTCAGGCCACTGTCCAGATGCCAGGCGAGAGGGATGGCAGGGCTGAACGGGACTGGGGGTCGCCCTGGGGGATGCACCTGTGCACAGGAAAGGCTGGGGCTGGGTCAAGGATTTTTTTTAATGTAGCAGAACTGCTGTTTACTCAGGCATTGGTTAAGAAGATTGAGTTGGGCATGAACTCCACATTACTTTTTTAAAAATTTAATTGGACATTCATGAGATAGACCATTACAAAGCTGTTCATAATTGGGTTTCAGTCATGCAATGATCCAGCATCCATCTCTCCACCAGTGCACATCTCCCACCACCAATGTCCTGCATTTCCCCACCACCATCTTCCAACACCCCACCCCCAGCCTCCCTGTATGGGAGGCACTTTCCTCCTTGCTCTCTCTCTCCCCTTTTCCTTTTATACGTTATGGTTTGAAATACAGACAATACGAGGTAATGGTGTTTGTTCAGGACATTTGGTATTTTTATCAGGATGGTAAGGCTGGAGTAGCTTTTCAATTGGGTAGAAGCTTTGGGGTGTGGATATGACTGCTGAGGCTTCTGGAAGTACAAGGAAGGTTGGGGAAGGTAGCCCATCCTGACTCTGAGAGACCCTGGAGATTTCGGTCACAAAAGCTGCATACCAGAATTTTCAACAGATTTTATCTTGGTGAGGTTCATCCTGAGAGAGTGGAGTTGGGCCAGGAGTATGGTTGCGATTTTGGATTGTGGAAGCAGGTGGCTGTCAGGGCTCTGCTTGGGTGAGCACAGGCCAAACAACCCCCTTCCAATTTACCCCAGTCTGCTCAGCCATGTGCGGATCTGAGATTAACTGTGGCTTTTGATCTCTTTTGAGATTTAACTATTGGTCTCTGAAATAAGGCCAATAAATGAGCTTGCATAGCTGAGCCGGAGGTGATTTATGGGTATGATTCCCACATACCTAACTTTTGGCCGTTTAATTTCTTGGTTAACTTGGTCCCAGGTTGTTGGGGTCTGGCCAGAGGCACAGAGGCAATTTTGGGGTATCAGGAGGGGTATTGAAGGCAACATCAGGCTGCTGATGCACTCATTCTGCAGGTATAGATTGACCTGTTGATGGCACCATACCCCCTGAGGATTTATTTTAAATATACTCATCATTGGTGAAAGGTAAATAAGATAAATAAATAAAATATAATCTATGCACATTTGCCCTTCTGCTTTGAAAGTAACATTTTCCATCTTCTGTGAGTATAAGAACATAGGAGCTTTAATTTTTCACAATGAGGGAAAATATGATATTCCTTAAAAAGATAAAATTTTCTTTGAAGATTTAAGTTTAATGTTTAATTCTGGTACGTTCCAACAAGGTTTAGTGAAATAATTATTTATCTGGGTTTATTATAATTTATCCATGATGCTCAGGGCTTACTCCTGACTCTGAGCTCAGGGATCATTCCTGGCCGACTCAAGGGTACCATAGAGGAAACTAAGGATAGAACCCTGCTGGGAAGTGTGCAAGGTAAGTGCCCTGTTCACTGTACTATCACTCCAGCCTCAAAGAATACGCTTGGAGTGATAGCACAGCGGTAGGGCGTTTGCCTTGCACGCAGCCAACATGGCCGACCCGAGTTCGATTCCTCCACCCCTCTTGGAGAGCCCAGCAAGCTACCGAGAGTATCTCGCCCACATGCAGAGCCTGGCAAGTCACCCGTGATGTATTTGATATGCCAAACACAGTAACAACAAAATCTCCAATGGAGACGTTACTGGGCCTGCTTGAACAAATCGATGAACAATGGGAGGGCCTTTACCTTTACCCTTTACTTTTTATATAATAAAAGAAGAAAATCTGCTTGGTAAGTTAAAGGCACTCTTTGCTGCAAAATATATTCCTTTTACAGAATAGCATATCTCTATTTAGTAGTGAAATGCAGAGCCTTCATTTACAGTAAGCAGGAAGTCCATTGGGGGAGAAAAGGGAAATTCCTACGAGAGTTGTTTTTCCCAAATTGAGTACTGACATAAAATTTATCTTCAGGTTATAAGTTATCATTGACTATTTTGCTTTCAAATATTCTTTCCTTCTCAAAATTCACTGCAATGTTTTCCTTGGCATTTAAGTTAATAAAAGCTGAAATGTTTTCAGAATTTGGCAGAGATTCAGGAAATGACCCATAAGTGTTTGGGTATGTGTAAACCTGAGAGAGAGTTTTTTGGGAGTTGGTGTCAATATGAAAATATTCTGTGATTTTTTTCCAGCTCTTTTAAGTAGTAGGTAGAATCTTCAGAAATCAGAATGTGCACATTTCTTTTTTACTTGGTTTGCCTTCCTTTTGTCACTGCCATCTCCACCCCAGCCAAATTCCCTTGCCAACTCCACCACTCTATAGTCCTTCAGCCAACACAACCAAAGTGGAATGCTAATTAATTTTTCCAGAATTAAAAGCCCAAGATCACATCATTGACCTGGAATTCAGGAGAGAACTGTTCCTTAAAAAAATTGTAATACACTTGATCATTGTATAACTGAAACCCAAGCACAAAATTTGTAAGCCTATAACTGTACCTCATGGTGTTTCACTAATAAAAAAAGAAAAAAAATAAAATGATGGATCGTTTGAACATCAAAAAAAAAATTGTAAGACATTAGTCAGCACATACTTGAGAAAGGATCTCAGGTTTCTATTTTTCCAGTTAGGCATTTTTGTTAACTTGTTATTACTTGCACTTAGGGAAGACATGACAAAAATGAGTTTTGGTGGGAGTTTAACCTCTGCTGTCTCTTCTCTTATCATAGAACCAGAGCAGAGGAAAGAAATAAAAAAGCTTCTATCCAGTTTCCAGCCACATTTTTCATTCATTCATTCATTCATTCACTCATTTGGCTTGGAGAAAGGATATATAAGAACATTTTTTCAAAACAAAAACAAACAAACACTCTCCTCCCGTTGTTCATCGATTTGCTTGAGTGGGCCCAGTAACATCTCCATTTTTGAGACTTGTTGTTACTGTGTTTGGCATATTGAATACGTCACGGGTAGCTTGCCAGGCTTTGCCGCTCAGGCAAGATACTCTGGGCGAGATGCTCTCGGTAGCTTGCCAGGCTCTTCGAGAGGGGCAGAGGAATCGAACCTGGCTCAGTCAGGCTGGCTGCGCACAAGGCAAACACCCTACCGCTGTGCTATGTTAGATCTTTTATTCACCTTTTACTATCATAAATGAATTCCGGATCAATTGGAGATTTATACAAATACAACAGAACCCCAGAAGTATGAGTATCTTTTTTAATATGATGAAATCAGAAAGCCTTTATAAACAAAATCAGGATATTCTGAAAGAAAATAAAATGAATTTTTTGACTACTTGAAAAATTTTAATATTTTTATGACATAGTATGTTCTAAACAAATGAAATGTAGAAAGAAAATGTGTGACATTTAGCAGACCAAAAGCTTTATATTATAATATACAAAAAAAGAAAACTTCCAATTAATCAAGAAACATTAATAAGTAACAAACCTACTAACATGAAATGTGAATAAGAGCCCCAATTTTACCTATATGGTTATATACACACACTTTTTATGAAAAATGATATTTGATAAAATAAATAATCCAATAATAGTGAAATATCTGATGCTGGTGAGAGTGTGTGAGTACAGTCTCATTATAATTTTCACCATCCTTTTTTTTGGACACCAATATTCTTTTTTAGTCCCTCCGACACACACAGTTTATTTAAACACCACGTTTTACAAAGTTGTTCATGATGATTTGTTACAGGCATTCAAAATTCCAACACCAATTCTACTACCACTGTCACCTTCCCTTCACTACTGTCTCCATTTTTTCAAACACCTCTCAAGCCTACACCCATAGGCCCACTATTATTTATTTTATATTGCTTGTTACCACTAGATAGCTAACAGAATGATCAAAAAATATTTCCATAGAAGAAAATTTGTGAAAATTGCTGCATCACATCATGGGGACATTAAGTCCTTGTCTGCGAGTTTACTAAGATGTTGTTGCATGTTACACCTTCCATGTTAATCTTTCTGTTAGTCATGATTGGTTGGTTTCGATGTTACACCCCATCCAAACTGTTTAGGCACCGTTATATACAATACTGTTAATGACAGGGCTTTGTGCTGCACTATTCCAATACCACAGCCTCCACCACAATCTACATCCTCTTTTTGAAGAGAACTTAATAATATTGCTCAAAAATTGTAATGTTCTTTCTCTTCTCCCTAACAATTCTCCAACAGGGAAGGTGAGAACTTGCCAGTGATGATGTAGAAGAATTCTCAGAGCAGACCAGGGGCTCAGCAATGGATCACCACTGCAAAAGCAATAATCGATGTTGAGGAACAGGAGGGATGTCTGTTTTCTAGCTGTGAGACAGATCCTTCCTCCTGTTGTAGCGACATGGGTCTGCACAACAGGAACATATTTGTCGGGACACCATGAGTAAATCTGCTCAGAGGTCATGATTGTTTGTCTTCAGTTTATCAAGATTTCACATAGATATGGAGTAGACTGAAACTTGGAGTGATAAAAAACATGACCCCTTGCACTGGAACTGAGTCAATATCCCCCTATCTTTGCCAACAGGGGAAGGACTCAGGAAGATTTGCAATCCTCCAGAAAGCAATGTCATCACTCCCAAGTTGTTCCGTGAATGCCCAAGAGACTACCAAGTGTCTAACTAATGGGCCACACAGAACAGTAAATGCCATTTGAATGGGAGCCCAGGGAGAATGCGTGTGTGTTCAGAACCACTTTTAACCTTTTAATCAACAAGGCAATTAAAATTCTTATTTTATTTTGCTCTGCTCTGATGGCTGAAGAATTTTTTAAAATTCTGTGCTTATGATAGAGGTGGTCATCACATTGTAACACATAAATGTCTCAACACCAATTTAATAGGTAACTTTAACAACTAACAATGTGAGGTGATTGGTTGGTTAACAAACCTTACTATAGTACTCATTTAACAATAGCACTGTAACACTATCCTCCCATTGTTCATCTATTTGCTCAAGCAGGCACCAGTGTCTCACAAGAAATTGTGAGGCTTGCTGTTACTGTTTTTGGCATATCTAATACATCATGGGTAGCTTTCCAGGCTCTCTGAGAGGGGCGGAGGAATCGAACCCGGGTCGGCCACGTGCAAGGCAAACGCCCTACCCGCTGTGCTATCCCTCCAGCTCCATTTAACAATATATGTAAATATTGAATCCAACCCAGGTGGGAATAGGTTTCGTGCCTTGGTCTGTTAATTTGGGGCCACACCCAGCAGTGCTCAGGACTTATTCCTGGTTCTGTATTCAGGGATCACTCCTGGAGAGCCAGGGGGACCATAAATGCTGCCAGATTCAAACCCAAATTGGCTGTGTACAAGACAAATGCCTAACCCACAGTACTATCACTTTGGCCCCTGCTAGGTCTAATTTTTAAACACTTCAATATGTTACAGCAAAGTTTCTCTTTGCCCACAGAAGATTCCAGACATGTCCCCATGGGTTTAACAATGCAATCTCAGCATACCTTCCCCATTTTCATTTGTCTGGAATGTTTAACTGTTTGGTCTAGACAGAAGGGATGGTGCAGAAGCTGGCACAGAAATGTGTGTGCAGGAATGGGTTTCATGCATGTCCCCTAAGTGAATATTAAAAATGAATATACATCTTAGGAAAGGCATTCTGAACCCAGAAATGGCAACCTATCATAGTTCAGTGAGTATTTTCTAAGTTCAACTAGGCTAGGGGGGAGGGGGGAGTAACGGGGAAGGGTGAGTAAGGGGAAGAGAGAGACAGAGAGACAGACAGAGAGTGAGAATATTGCATTTAATGTCTTGAATATTTTTAGCAAAAAGGTTGTCTTCGCACATACTTCTCATTTTAGACTTTTAGAAATTGACATACCACTTCTAAATTGCAGTATTAACAGTAATGCTGTGGAAATTTAAGATGTACACACATAAATAATAAATACTTGATTGGATTTCAGTCACATAATGTTCCAACAACTGTCCCTTCACCAGTGTATATTTCCCACCACCAATGTCCACAGTTTCCCTCCCACACCCACATTCCCCCACACATACACTTTATTTTGTTTTTATCATAGGGTCTACTCCTGGAAAAGCTTGGGGTTGGTTGGGGCCGCTTCCAGCCTGGTGGTTCAATGGTTGTGCTTGGCATTGTGGTGCTGGGGTTCACCAAAGGTCAAAGTCATACTCGGGAGACCATTGTTTCTGGTGATAAAACTCATGTCTTTCCAAATGTTTGACATATGCTCTGCCACTTGATGTAGCCCCATCTTTGATTTTTGGCATTTGCCTATCAATATATGAAGATTAGGAACTTGGTCAGAAATTGTTTAAGTGTGGTATTTAAAAAATACTTGCTTATCGTTTGCTGAGCTTCTTGGATCTATAAGAGGATGCTGATCAATTTTAGGAACATCCAAACTATTATTTCTCCAAATACTGGTTTTTTGTTCCAGTTCTTTTTTTTTTTAATTCTCCAGTGAAATATGGCAGGCCATATACCTTGTTTGATGACTGCCTTGTGATGTTTTGTATTTTATATTTAATTAAAGCTTTGGTTTTTGGGTTGCATCCAGTGTTGCTTAGGGGCTGCTCCTAACAGTGCTCACGTGGTGCCTGAACTGGGTCTTGAGTCCCTGCATATGCTCCATCCCTTTGAGCCATCTTTTTGGCTCTAAATTTTGCTTTTATGTATGCTATCTCTTTGTGCTTAAATCTGTGTATTTACCACTGGCTAGTAGTAATTGTCTCTTCTTACTTGAAGTCATGGTTAAATGTATCAAATGAGTTAACCTCAGAATTTTTTTTAAAAAAAACCAAATAATGTACACAGATGTTTTTAATCAAATAACGTATACTGATTCTGTAAATAAATTTCAATTCTCTGTTGTAATTCCCTATCTTTTCATCCATTTTCTGTCATTCAATTTCCTGTAATAGATCAACATTTATTTTGAATTCCTTGTCTGCTGTTCTCAATATTTTAGTTATTTGTAGGTTTCCTTCTATTATTTATCTTTTCTCTTGATTGTGGTTATTAGCCACGTCTCCCCATTTCTCTCCCAGAGGAATGAGTTTGTATGATTTGTCAGATATTGTGTAGGAGAGCACTGTAGGTGCCTGAAGTGATGCATGTTCCCTTACCCTTTGGGCAGATAAGGAGGTGGGTATTAGCTCTGAGAAGGATGGGGTACAAGGTAGTTATAGGACTAGTAAGATTAAGTTGGCTGGTTTTTCCCTGTTCTTCAAAATTAGCTTTTCTGGAATTTTTGAGTGGCACCTCCAGGATTTCTATCTTCTCAGTCTCCAGAGACGGGGAATTTTGTGCTGTCCTTTGAACTTAACTCTTTATCCTCCCCTTCCTTGCTCCGTCACAGCCTCTAAGGCTGGGTGATGTCCTTAGCTGAGTCTGACTGTGGGTGTGAGCAGCAGAGCCCCCTTTCCTGGGGGAAATTATATTAGGGTGTTGGGTAGCCTTCAACCATACTTACTTACTGGCCTTCTTTGCATAGCCCTTAACTCAGGAGACATGCTATGGGGAAAACCAGTTTTGTGTTTAACACTTCTTAAATTTCTAGTTTCTCTCACCAGCCCCATATGACCACCAAAAACCTCTCTGGTTTTCTATTACCTCAAGAAAATTCTTTGCAAGTCAAGTTTAAGTCTCAGTCCATGCCTAAAATTGTCAAACGAGAAAGCAAATTTATGTAACCCTCTTAGCAAATTTATGTAACCCTCTTCTGGCCCTCAATTGCTTCCTGGCTTACAGAGACAACCCCCAACCCTAAATGTAACTTTTGTGATCCACATGTCCTTTTCTAAAAGTTGTTGCAATTGAATTTCTTATCTGACATTACTCACTGCATTTTACTGGAGTAGAATTCCTGTGGTCTTCGGGTTTTTCTTTTTTTTTGGTCACACCCAGTGATGCTCAAGAGTTACTCCTGGCTCTGCACTCAGGAATTACTCCTGGTGGTGCTTGGGGGACCATATGGGATGCCGGGGATCAAACCCGCGTCAGCCAATGCAAGGCAATTGCCCTACCTGCTGTACTATCACTCCAGACCCAGTCTTCAGGTTTTGAGGGTATAGAACTAGCAATATGTTTGTAGCTTCAAGAGTTGTAAAGGGCCAGCAACCCGCCTCTATTACCGGGATTCCAGAAGGTGGAGGTTTTGTTGGCGGTGTAAGACTGGAGCAAATCAGCAGCACAGCCTTCCACTTGATGTGGAAAGAAAAGATGTCAGGATGAGCAGTGGCTTTTAAATGGGCTCTGTTAGTGTGTAGCAATAGCCACAGCTAGCCACCATCAGAGTGACTGGAATGCTTTGATGCCCCCATTTTCCTGGATATAAATTCTAGGGAGATTCCTCCCTTTTTTGTGTGTGGTATTTAAAGTAGATTAAATTTGACTTCAAAATTTGTTTTCTGGTTGACAGATAGAAACATACTCCACTTTTATCTCTAGTAGTATGACCAGGAAGTAATTGCATGCAAAATTGACTCAGACCTGTGGGGCTCTGAACAAAAAGTCTTCGTATGAAAACCTTAATAATTTTATCTCGATTATCATCCAGATACACATGCATAGATGTGCTCCTATGTGTTTATAGGTGTTTTTAATTGCATACGCAAAGTAACCTTTTTTAAAAAAATTTTTGCTGTAAGCTCCTTTTCAGTCTTTATTAATAAAATATGGAGCTTTTCATTTTCTTGATTTATGATTTTCAGTCATAACTTTTCAAGGATAATATTGATATTTTAAAATAAATCTGTATTTTCTGTGCCGTGACTTTACTGGTTTGGGAACTGATTTTCTTTTTCCTGTTTTGGTCAGTTGAAGGATATTTTCAGTTGTTTCTCATGGAAGAGCTATTGGTATCTTTTAAGTACTTCCTTGCTTGACCATGTCCCCTCCTGTCTTCACAGGGGAAAAAAAACCTTGTAAGTCCTCTGGCTAATTTATTGTACACTGTCTTCTCCTGGGAGCTGTGATGACTGCTAAGACCTTTGGAATGGGACTGTTTATGGCTGTTCTGCAGAAAAGGATTTGAGAAATGGGATGAGTGGGTCCTGTCCCCCATGATTCTGACTTCATTGGTCTGAGATGTGACCTGAATATCAGGATTCAAAGTGAAACAAAACAACAGCCACAGAATAGATGTCTGGGCTCCACTTTTGATCATTTAAATCAGGGTTTCTGGGAGGGGGGCTGGGGAGTTTTCTGCTTTGTATGAGCCATTTTCAGTTGTTCACCACAGTGTCCAAGTTGTTCTTCAGTCCCATGAATGTGAATGGAAATTTTGTTTTTCACATTCCTAGATATTTTACATTTTTTCTGTCTTGTCATCTCCCTTATCTTATCCCCTAGTGTAGCTAATCTCTTCTCCTGTAGCTAATCTCTCCTTACAGCTTTCCCCTCTTTCACTATGGAGATGACTCACTATATCTTATGAAATAGTTTTCTTGAAATTTTTATTTTGCATTTTGTAAGAGACCATTTTTGATGGTTTACTTTATTTCCTATATCTCCAGAATGATGCTCCCTTTCCTAATTTCCATTTTATTTATTTATCAAATGTGCTTTTTGGGGGTGCAGCCACATCTGGTAGTGCTCAGGGCCTACTCCTGGCTCTGTACTAAGGACACATTCCTGACTGTGCTCAAAGCATTATATGTGGTAGTGGGGATTAATGCCAGGTCTGACGCATTCAAGACCTTAACTACTGTAACATCTCTCGAACCCCCAACCCCTTTTAAATCAAAGACTTATTTTTGTTGTGGTGCTGGTGGTTTTGCTCATTCATGATTACTTCTTTTCACTTATCTCAAATAAGTCAAAACTGGTCTCATCATCAGGCAGTGGGGATGGATGACAGATGAGCACATGTCTCAAGTCCCTCTCTGCGTGACAACTCTAAACATTCCCATTCCAAAAATCTTAGAAGTTTGCTGTCCACAATGTCAGGCTTTATGAGGAAAATCTTGACCTCTGTTTGCCTGATTCACTGATCCTCTGATTCGACACATTGACTTAAAAACAAAAACAAAAACAAAAACAAAAAACTTAAAAGCCAAAACCAGGGCTGGAGCAATAGTACAGCAGGAATGGTGTTTGTCTTGCATCCGGCCAACCTGGGTTCAAACTCTAGGACCCCATATGGCCCCCAGGCACCGCCAGGAATAATTCCTGAGTACAGAGCCAGGAGTAACCCCTGAGCAACTGGGTATGACTCAAAAAGCAATAAATAAATAGTTAAAAAGCCAAAACCTTTTCAGCCTCTTTGTATGCTGTCTGCTCTGTTACCCTCCCACAGTGCTTTCCTTAAGAGAACCTTTTCTCAGAAAGCTACACCCCAACAATTTCTGCCCCACTTGTGTTCAGCGACTTTTCAGATGGTGACCAGAACTGAGGAGCCACAGCTACCATAGGAAATGAGGCCAGATGCCAGGTAAAGGCAGATGCGTCTCCCTGAGAGTGTTCAGCCCGTAGCCTGTGTCTGTAAGGGGTGTCAGGGAGAAGCATCCCAGAAGCAGCACTGATAGGCCTGGCACCTGGGCACACATCGAAGGAGGACTGAGGAGTGGTTCACAACAGAGGACTCTGTTGTCCTGGGTGATCTGGGACCAGAGGGAAAAAGATGCCTACCTGGTCCTTATAGGTATGGCCTACAAAGGTTAGAAGCTAGTGAAGGTTGGTATTTTTCTATCCTGTCCCTCCCAATTACTGACTGAACAGGAAATCATCCTTCAGCTTTAGAAATGGCATCCACCAGATCAGACCAAGGTTTGTCACCGGAGGTAAACGGCCTCCCTGCCATGAAAACATATTAGGAGGGAAACTGTAGAAGGAAGGGGTGGAGGTCTGGGACACAGAGCCAAGAGAATAGGAGCTAGTGTCCGAGAGCAAGCTTGGGAGGCGTTGGTGAATTCAGCAGCCCAAGTAAGCTAAGATTGGTGTTAGGTGGGATGCCACAGCTGACAGTGCTCAGGGCTCACCCCTGGCATTGTTTAGGGGGACCATTGCTGTGACTATAGTCACATGCAAGGCAAGTGCCTTAACTCTGTGCTGTCTCTGGAGGCCCCCAATAGGATTTTTATTTTAAATGTACTGCTAATGAAATCATTTTTGAGAAAGCCAAAAACTCAGTTTCCTTTGTTTTATGCAACTGTGAATTTTTTATCTAGCTTGGAAATTCAAGAGGGGCTCAGTAATTCTCTCTGGCTAGCCTGAAGTTGTCTCATGACTGTAAATGCAGGAATTTTCAAGTGAGAAAAATCACTTGGTCAGATGTCATCACTTTCTGAGAATGAGTCGGTGATCCTGTGTGGCTCTTTTCCCGTTCCTGAGCTGCTGCTGGCTCAGTTTTGAAACAGATGTGATGTGGTCGGCATTCCCAGGACACCTGCCCCTCGTGCCTGCTTCTTCTCTTTCATTATTTCACCATAAGCCCCACTGAAAAGTAGGATAAACCAAAGACCAGGGGGGAAAAAACATGTCATCAGAAAAAATTAATTCTACTGTGCTCAAGCAGGGGACATTTACCCATTTATTTTCCCATCCTAGTTCCTGTAGTGTGATTGGTGGGTCCTGTCAGAATTACTGCAGGCGAATCCCCCCTCCACCCCTGCCCCATTTTAAAACTGACGTTTTCCCTTCTGCTTGCTTGCTTGATTTGCAACCACCACCACCCCCAGCCCCCAATTACACACACACACACACACACACACACACACACACACACACACACCTGACTTAGTCCTAAATTAGGGCTTGCACGTGACTTCAGTGCCTGCAGAACTTTTAGACCTTTGCTAGATCCCACCCTCCCACCCTCTTGCCGCCCCCAAATATCAACCCCTTTCTCTGGCCCCAGTCTTCCAGTTCTACCCCCTACTCATGCGTTTCTCTCTCATTCCTCCCACTCTTCACAATGTGGCTTTCATTCTCATCTCAGTCCCTTGCCCCTTCTCTTTCTTAGTCACACGTCCTCCCCTTATCTTTCTTTTTTGCTCTTTTGCTCTCCCTCTCTCCTGTAATGTGTCAAGTGGCACTTTCCACTGAAGTCCTTTCAATCACAACCTGCCCTGACATCGATTCTCTGTATTTGTAGTTATGGGAATTTCTTTGAGTTGCTAATAATAAAAATGATATCTAATTGGTTGCCAGAAAGGAGGGGAAATTTATTGGAAGGTTACAGAGCTGTCTGTGGAATCAGAGTTGAATAGTCATGAAAATTGTTCAGCTATAGAGCTATAGAGTCTGCTGCTAATGCGTAGTATACCAACAACAACCAGGTATTCTGAATTCCAATTCCTGTTTTAAATTCCTGGGAGAATGAATTTGATCTAACTTAGCCCTCAGCATAGGGCTATTCAGTGCAGATGAGCTACTTTGGGTCTATTGAGCTGTTTCCATGTTGATAATGTAGGCAGCCACTTAAATGCTTGTATACTAGAATATCAATCAATCCCTGGTTTTCTGAGTTTTTGTATCTACTTAGGATCATCTAGTGGTGACAACTTATCATCTCCCCTGGAATATTTATTGTTCAGTAGGATTCACTTTTACCAAGCCTCTTGCCTGATAATCTAGCCTGGCTCTCATCACTATTCCTTCATCCTTCTTACCCTATGCAGCACATCCAGTGAACAACTGTATCACTGTATCACTGTCATCCCATTGTTCATTGATATACTCGAACGGGTGCCAGCACTGTCTCCATTCGTCCCAGCCCTGAGATTTTATCAGCCTCTCCTTACTCGTCTTTCCCAATGCTGCCGTATTGAAGGCTCCTTAAGGGTCAGGGGAATGAGACCTCTTATTGTTACCATTTTTGGCATATCAAATGCACCTCGGGGAGCTTGCCAGGCCCTGCTATGTGGGCAGGATACTCTCAGTGGCTTGCTGGGCTCTCCGATAGGCATATGTATATATTATGGAAAATGGGTAGGGAGTGTCTTATGATGTGTCGCACTGTCCATGTTCCTCATATGTGTGGCTCAGCCTGAGTGTGTGAAAAATAGCCTGGAGTGTGGTGGTGGTTGGGTAGTGGAGGTCTACTGCCGGGGCTAGGTCCCTTGGGGAGAGAAGGGCTCTCACCACCCCCACCCCCCGGGGGTACCCCGAGTGAAAACAGCCTGACTTGGAGTCCAGTGGCATGGTTATGGGGGGGGGCTCATTTTATGCTCCCTTCTGGAAGAAACAGCTGTAGGATCTGGAGGGTGGCCGATGAGGAGATTATCTGGCACTGGCAGATAATCTTGGAGATGGCTTATGAGTGTGACCCCTGGGTCTCTGGAGACTGGGGGAAGATGTGGAGGGTCTCTGCTCCCAGGTCCTGTGGAGTCTAGAGCTCAAGGTCACAAAGTTCCACATTACCTGGGTTCCGTGGGACTTCACTCATACGTGAGGCTCGGCCCAAGCATGTGGAAAGTGGCCTGGAGTGTGGGAGCAATTGGATAGTGAAGGTCGGCTGCTAGGACTGGGTCCCTTGGGGTGGGGAGGGCTCTCACCCGTTCCCCCCTGGGGTGCCTCAAGGTGAAAGCAGCCTGGCACGGAATCCCACAACTATACAACCCAAATTGGTATGTAAGGGAAAAAAAGAAACCAAGCCAATCAGAAAACAAAGCTGAGGAGATAAAGCAGATGTTTCACAAAGATTTTTCAACTGGAACTGGTCACAGTAAATAGGACTACTCATTTAAATATATAAATTGCCTAATTATTTATCCATTTAAAATATTATCTTACTGCTGAATCTGTGCTAGTTTCTCCTGGGGCTTTGAGTAACAGTGAGCAAGTCCCAGGTCTTAGATTCTAATTAGGTTGATGAAAAGATTTATAGACAGTAATTTTCAACTGTTTGGAGAACACCAAACGGGGGGCACTGGGAAGACACAGAAGGAGAGTCTTATGCTGAGAAACTGGAGCTGCCCTACAATAAGAGTGTGGGTGGGGAGATACAGAGAAGATTGGGAGGGCAGTGTGAGCAGAGTGTTTACAGGTTGCAGAATGTGAGGAACTGGAAGCCAGGGTACAGCAGAGATGGACCAGGGACAAGGCAGCAACCAGGGGTAGAGTAGCAGTTATGCTCTGAAAGCACTAGTGCAAGAGAATCACATTCAAGGATTTTTTTGTTGTTCTGGCTTTTTGGCTCTTTAGGTCACACCCAGTAAGCTCAGGGGTTATTACTGACTCTGCACTCAGGAATTACTCCTGGCAGTGCTCCAGAGGAGCATATGGGATCCTGGGAATCGAGCCCGGGTTGGCTGTGTGCAAGGCAAATGCACTACTTGCTGTACTATAACTCCAGTTCCACACATTCAAGTTCTAATGAGATTGTTCTCACTGTTGTATGGAGCATGAATTAAACAGAATGAAAGATGGTAAGGGTGACACAATGGGAGAATTGATCCACAGAACTGAGTTGTGGGGAGCTGAAAGGGAGTGGCCTAAGGGATTTGAGGAAGGAGGTGGATACAGTGTTGATGGGTGTGGTATTGGAAATATGTACACATGAAACCATCGTTAACAGCATGGGAAATCACAGTACCTCAAAGCAATGAAAAATATTTTTCATAAAAAGTTGATGGGAAAATAAAGCACACATCGAGTGAAATCCAGAAGCAACTTGTGAAATGTCCGCATGTCTAAGGAACTGGCAGAAATTCCAGGCCGTCTGATACTTAGGGCTATGTGAATTTTGATCCTGCCAATCATCATAGTTTAGTGGTTGTATGAATTAAGTGGTAGTAACGTCAAGACAGAAATGTTAAACCACTAGTATTTGTCCCAGATGATGAAACAACAGTGTTGTATATGAATCAAGGATATCTAGTTTCTGGTGTGAGGTATTAGGTCAGTATTGATGTCACTCCTTATACTGTCTCTTTTATTTCTCTTTGGGATTAGGTTTTTCTCATTTGTGTTATTTCCTGAATGGTCAAGTTTTGAATTTAGCCTATTGTAGTTAATAGATTTCTTTTGCAACCCTCATTATTGGCAATGATACTCTATTTTTCTATTTGTGTGTTTTCAAAAGGTCCATAATTATTCTATTTGGGTGATTGCAAGAAATACCAAATTTAGGTACTTGAAGTCATTATGAAAGTTAATCAAAATGCTTTGGTGGTAATAAAAGTATTCTAAATTTTATTATTATTTATTTTTATGTTTTTAGGGAAATGAGATCCATTTATTACTGGATTTGGCATATCAATTTGGTCTATCTGGCATAGACCACGGATAGCTTGCCAGGCTCTGCCGTGCGGGTTGGATATTTAAGGTACCCTGAAAACTTAGAGAAAAGTAAATAAATAGTCGCGCGGCCACGAATGCGGACGCACGCTCCCGGGAGCTTGTTGTGATAATCTCTGGATCCTGGCCATTGTTGGGGTTACACGGCAGTTGGAGGGTGTAACTGTCTAGCTACTGACAGGTCCAGTCCCAAACCGTGCAGGCTTGGAGATCTCAGCCCCGGGTCCCACACACGCAACCGGGATGAATGGAGACGTTACTGGCACCCGCTCGAATAAATCAATGAATAACGGGGATTAAGTGATTAATTAATAAAAAAAATTTTATGTAGGAGTACTGCTATTTATTCAGACACTGATTAGCTGATTGAATTGTGCATGAACTCCACCTTACTATTTTTTTTTCATTTTTTATAATTTTATTTATTGAGTCACTGTGAGAGCAGTTACAAAGCTTTTGGGTCTAAGTCTCGGTCATACAATGAAAGACCCTTCACCAGTGCCCATTCTCCACCCCCAACAACCCCAGTATACCCCCATCCCACACCCTCCCCCGACCTGTGGGGCAGATGATTTCCACATTACTCTCTCTCTCTACTTTGATCACATTCAATATTTTGACACCAGACCCACCATTATTATTTGGGATTTTAGTCCCACACTCAGATCTGCTGAAAAGGCACCAGTAGACAATTTGTTTTCTATTGCTGGTTATGACTAACATATGATGTCATGCAGCCACAGTAGTGGCTGTGTGATTTGGAATTCCAAAATTTTAACACTTAAATCTGGAGGGATTTCTGCCAAAATCTGCTGGGTTTCGAGATTTGCTCCTGAGTCTCTGGGATCATGGCCGTTAACCAGCTTGATCAGGAGCCAGAAAGGCCATTCATGGGCGATGATTTGGGGTCTCATTGGGGTGGGGAGGACAGGACTGGCTCCAACCCCATCCCATGAGGCCCAAAATGTTTCATCACAGCGGGCCCAAACCTGACTGTTGAATGGCCTCTGGAGGATGACAGCCACTGAGTCGCCAGGAGGAAGCAGGCAGAGGGACAGCACCCATTCCCCCTGGGGTTGCCCGGCGACAGTAACCTACTGCATGGTCTGGACGCATTTCTGCCAAAAGCCGCTGGGTTTCGAGATTTGTTTCTGAGTCTCTGGGATCATGGCAGCTTGATCAGGAGCCTGAGAAGCCGTTCGTGGGTGATGACTTGTGGTCTCGTTGGGACGGGGAGGACAGGACTGGCTCCAGCCCCATCCCGTGAGGCCCAACAAGTTTCGTCACTGCGGGCCCAAGGCACCCTGTCCAATGGCCTCTGGAGGATGATGGCCACTAGGTCGCCAAGGTGGAGCTGGTGGAGTGACAACACCCTTTCCCCCCTGTGGTGGTCCGGCGATAGTAACCTACTGTGGGGTCCAGACGCATTTTTGCCAAAAGCCACTGGGTTTCAAGATTTGTTTCTGAGTCTCGGGATCATGGCCGTTAAGCAGCTTGATCAGAAGCCAGAGAGGCCGTTCATGGGTGATGACTTGGGGTCTCATTGCGGTGGGGAGGACAGGACCGGCTCCACCCCCATCCCATGAGGCCCTGCGTGTCTCATCACTGGGGGCCCAAACCTGACTGTCCAGTGGCCTCTGGGGGAACAGGCCAAGGCACGAAACCTATTCCCACCTGGGTTGGCCCAGCACTGGTAACCTACTGCAGGGACTGGACGCATTTCTGCCAAAAGCCGCTGGGTTTCGAGATTTGTTTCTGAGTTTCTGGAATCATGGCCGTTAAGCAGTTCAATCAGGAACCAGAGAGGCCATGCCTCCAATTATATAGCTGAGCCTGAGGTGGTTTGTGGGTGTGTTTCCCACATACCTAACTTTTGGCCATTTACTTTCTTGGTAAACTTTGCCCCAAGTCTTTGGGGTCTGGCCAAAGACACAGCAGCAATTTTGGGGTATCTGGAAGTCTGAAGGCGCTTCACAGGTACAGATTGACCTGCTGGCGGCACCATACCCCCACTAATTTTTATTGTTAGAGTGTTGATTCATACTGTAAAATTTTCAAAGTAATCTCTGATGATCCTACGAATTTCTACAGTTTCTGTTGTGATGTCCTCCTTTGCATTTCTGGTATGGTTTATTAGCTTTCACTCTCTGTTTCTTTGTGAGTCTTACTAGTGGTTTATCGATCTTATTTTCTCAAAAATCCAGTTCTTGGTTTCACTGATCTTTCAGGCTTTTTTTTGGGATTCTAAGTCATTGATTTCTGCTTTGAGTTTTGTTATTTCCTTCCTCCTGCCTGTTCTGGGGCTCCTTTTCTCAAGCTGAAGTTATTTATGAGGTTAAGTTATTTAAATGGGCCATTCTTTCCTTCCTGATGAATGCTTGCAGAGCTATAAACTTTCCTCTTAACACTGCTTTTGCTGTCCCACAACTTCTGGAAGCTCATGTCCTCATTTGTTTTCAAGAATCTTTCAATTTCCTCCTTGATTTCCTCTCTAACCCTTTGGTTATTCAGTAGTGAGCTCCTTAATTTCCCATTTAAATAGTGAGGTGTTTGATCTGATTCTCTATTTCTGGGTTTGATTCACTTTGATTTTCAGTGCATCATGATCTGAAAAATTAGTAAATAGAATTTCTATCCTTTTAATTTTATGGAGGTATGTTTTGTGGCCCAGCATGTGGTCTGTCATAAAAAATGTCCCAGGTGCACTGGAGAATAATGTGTATTCAGCTTTTGGGAAACAAAAAGTCCCGTATATATCTACTAACCCCTTCTATTCAATTTCTTCCCTTAAAATAAGCATTTCATTGCTGAGCTTTATCTGGTTCATCTACTGAGAGGTGACAAAGCAGTGTTGAAGTCACCCGTCTTTCTTCAAATGTATTAGCAGCTGTTTCAATTATTTTGCTGGTCCCTCATTAGGTGCATATACATTAGGTGTGTGAGTTCTTCCTGGTATACCAATCCTTTGATCACTAAAAAATGACCTTCACTGTCCCTTAGAACCTTCTTTAGCTTGAAGTTTATGTGATCTGACACTAGTATGGCCACTCTGCCTTTTTTTTTAAAATTTATTTATTGAATCACCATGAGAACAGTTACAAAGTTTCAGGTTTAAGTCTCAGTCATGCAATGATCAAGCACCCATCCCTTCACCAGTGCATATTTTTCACCACCAAGAACCCCAATATATTCCCCATCCCACTCCTCCCCCTGCCTGTGAGGCAGATAATTGCCACTGAACTCTCTACTTTAATTATATTCATTATTTTGACAAAAGATGCACCATTATTATTTGGGATTTCCCCCCCAACAATCAGACCTGCTGAAAAGGCATCATGAAATAATTTGTTTTCTATTGCTGGTTATGAAGAGCATATGATATCACACAGCTGCGATATTTTGGATTTCTTATATTTTACTAATGCTGTGTTTTGGGGATAAGCACTGAAGGAAATATGGTTAAGTGAGCTCTTCTTTACTTAACAAGCCCAGTACTGTCAGGCTGCATCAGCATCTCAGTAATGTCATCAATTAATGTTTTTTGTGGGTTTCTTTTCTCCTGGTTGACAGTTTGAAGCACCCTTGGATATATTATTAAGTGACTCAGGATTTAAGTAAGTTATTCATAGATTGTCATTAGCTTTTATAGACATTTGCAGGCAGAATGATTATTTTTATTCTGTGGTATCAGATAAAAGGATGATTTGATATTCTGTGTGTATATCTTCTTTCCTATTTCTATTCTTCCTAAGAAATAGAAACAGCATTTATGTGCCCAATCAATTGTGTTGATTTCCTTAGCCATTTATTTCTGTATGGCACCTTCATTTTTTGGACTCATGAAGTAATCTATTTCCTATTATTAAATGAATCAATGAGCTACTTTTTGAATTTAAAGAAAAAACCCTTTCATGTTGCCATTTAAAAAGTATGTCACAGGTCAGTTCGCAGGTAACTTAGCTGATGCTATTTCTTACCTTTTTTCTGTTTTCCTTTTACATGGAAGGCAAGATTCCCCCCTCCACCCAATTACTTGTAATAAAAGCATGACTTTTGAAAAATGAAGATATAAGGATGTCAAAGAAGAAAGTTGTTTTGAATTCGAGTAGTGATAATCCCAAAATGTTATGTGTTTCACTAGCTGTAGTTCATCAGATAATCAATTTAATTGTGTTTATTTTTAAACACTATATGTATTACTCTTGCTTGCACTGGTTCCTGCTTGCACTGAGCCTCCAGGAGGGTCCCATGAGGGCTGCGGGCCCCTGGGCCCCAAGGCCGCTGGCTCCGGCCCCCAGGAGATCTGTCCCCGCAGCGTTCGGCTCCTAGGAGAGTGGGTCCCTGTCCCCAGTGTTCTCTGTACACGTGCTCTGGGGCAGCCCCCTCAGGCCAGGGATTTTGGGTCCACATCTTATTATCTAGTTATTATTCTGGAGAACCTGGCAGGCTACCGAAAGTATCCTGTCCACACGGCAGAGTCTGCCAAACTCCCCGTGGCATAATAGAATATGCCAAAAACCAATAACAATGATGGGTTTCATTCTCCTGACCCTGAAAGAGCCTCGAATGTGGCACTTTCTAAAATCTCAGGGCTAGGACAAAGGAGACATTACTGGTGCCTGTTCGAGGAAATTGATGAACAACAGGATGACAGTGATACAGTGAAGTCTGAAGAGATTTCTGCCAAAAGCCACATAGCTCCAAGATTGATTTGTGTGCCTCTGGGGAGAGCTGCTCGTGAGGGGCAACTCGTGGTTTCGGTGGGGTGGGAAGGATGTGCCGGTTCTGCCCCCCATCCCATGAGAGCAGTTGCTCTGTCACCAGCGGCTCATACCTAGCTGTCCAATAAGCTCTGAGGTGGTGGCCACCGTGCCGCTGGAGGGGAAAAGGCAGAAGGGACAGGCAACCTTTTCCTCCGGGGAAGGGGGAGAACAGCGCCATAGCTTACTACATAGTCCATTCACATTTCTACCAAAAACTGCTGGGTTCTGAACTAGGCCTGTGTGCTTTTGGAGCCATGGCCGTGCACTCTGGCTTTTCTGAGGGACTTGTTTGCTTGGAGAATTGTTTCCCATCCTTTGACTTTGAGACTGTGTTTTCTTTGACCCTCATTCATTGCTTGTGGGAATGCCACCTGGTCCAGCCTTTTTAGAAAACAATATGGATATTCCTCAAAAAACTCAAAATTGAACTCCCATTTGACCTGGCAATACTGTTTCTGGGTATATACCCTGGGGGTCCAAAAACACACACCAGAAATATCACCTATACTTCTTTTTTTTTTCCTTCTTATATTTATTTATTGAATCACTGTAGGAAAAGTTACTAAGCTTTCAGGTTTAAGTCTCAGTCATACAATGATCAAACACCTCTCCCTTCACCAGTACTCATTTTTCACCACCAAGAACCCCAATATACCCCCCTCCCACCCCTCCCAATGCCTGTGAGACAGATGATTTCCACTTAACTCTTTTCTACATTGATTACATTTATTATTTCGACAAAAGATGCACCATTATTGTTTAGAATCCCCCCCCCCCAACAATCAGAATTGCTGAAAAGGCATTGTGAAATACTTTGTTTTCTATAGCTGGTTATGAGAATCATATAATGATTTTGGATTTCTGCAAAGAACCAGATAATTACGAGATTGGTTTCTGTGTGTCTGATGTTATGGCTGTGCCAGAGAGCCACTCGTGGGGGGCAACTCGTGACCTCAGTAGGGCGTGAAGGAAGAGCTGAAACTGCCCCCCTTCCCATGAGACTGCAGTTGCCCCATCACCGCTAGCTCATACCTGGCTTTCCTTTAAGTTCTGAGGTGGCGGCCACCTTGCTGCCAGAGGGGAAAACGGCGGAAGGGAGCAACACCCTTTCCCCACCTAGGGAGGCATGGTGATGGAGTTTTATACATGGTCCATTCACTTTTCTGCCGCAAGCTGCCGGTCTCTGGATTAAATCCTTTTGCCTCTGGAGCCATGGCCATGCCAGAGAGTTGCTTGTTGGGGGCAACTCATGACCTCAGTAGGGCGTGAAGGACGAGCCAGTACCGTCCCCCTTCCCATGAGACTGCAGTTGCCCTGTCACCGCTGGCTCATACCTGGCTTTCCAATAAGCTCTGAGGCAGCGACCACCTTGTATGCAGTCCAGATGCATTTCTGCCAAAAGCCGCTGGGTTTCAAGATTTGTTTCTGAGTCTCTGGGATCATGGCCATTAATCAGCTTGATCAGGAGCCAGAGAGGCCGTTTGTAGGCAGTGGCTCGGATCTTGCTGGGATGGTGAGGAAAGGGTCCGTTACATCCCCATCTGGTGAGGTCCTGCGTGTCTCATCACTGCAGGCCCAAACCTGACTGTCCAGTGGCCTCTCGAGTATGGCAGTCACCGGGACATCAAGGGGAACAGGCCAAGGCACGAAACCTATTCCCACCTTGAGTGGCCCAGCTCCAGTAACTTACTGCAGGAACAGGACGCATTTCTGCCAAAAGCCTTTGGGTTCTGAGATTCGTTTCTTAGTCTCTGGGATCATGGCCATTAAGCAGTTCGATCAGGAACCAGAGAGGCCATGCCTCCAATTATATAGCTGAGCCCCAGGTGGTTTGTGGGTGTGTCTCCCACATACCTAACTTTTGGCCATTTACTTTCTTGGTAAACTTTACCCCAAGGTTTTGGGGTCTGGCCAAAGACACAGCAGCAATATTGGGGTATCTGAAAGTCTGACGGTGCCATCAGGCTGCTGATGCATTCGCCTCACAGATACAGACTGACCTGCTGGTGGCACCATCCCCCCCATCTATACTTCTATGCTCATTGCAGCACTGTTCACAATAGCCAGATGCTGGAAACAACCTGAGTGCCCGAGAACAGATGACTGGATAAAGAAACTATGATACATCTTCACAATGGAATACTACACAGCTGTTAGGAAAAATGAGTTCACAAAATTTATCTATAAATGGAGAGTATCATGTTGAGTGAAATGAGTCAGAAAAAGAGGGACAGATATAGAATAATTGCATTCATTTGTGGGATATATAAAAAAATAGCATGAAACTAATATCCAAGGTCAGAGAAAATGGGCCAGAAGGATTGGTCAAAGGTTGAAGATTACCACAGGGATGTGAGGGGTGGAGGGTAGTTAAGATATAGGAAAATATGCATAAATTATATATATATCATTTACAACTAATATTGTCATATGTTATCACAATATTAATTGGAAATTATCACTCTGTACAAGAACTGACTGTTGAAAGTAGGTAAAGGGATATACATGATAAATTTTCAGCATCTGCATTGCTGAGTGAAATGAAAAAGAGGGACAGATATAGAATAATTGCATTCATTTGTAAGGTATATATAAAAATAGCATAAAACCATAATTCCTAAAATGACAGAGAGAAAGAGAGAGAGAGAAAGGTGTCTGCCATAGAGAGAAGCTGGGGTGGGGGATGTGGTGAGGAAAACTGGGGACATGGGTGCTGGGAAATACACTAATGGAGGGATGGGTGTTGGAACATTGTATGACTGAAACAATCATGAACAGCTTTGTGATGCTCTATCTCACGGTGATTCAATAAACTAAAACTCAATATTAAAAAAGAGTATTGAGTTATCTCAAAAAATTTAAGTGTTGGTTGATGCTCATGATGCTGGAGGAGTTGGCGTCAGCTGAAGTGTCCATTGCTGAAGAGTGGAATGGCAAAATGCAGTGGATGGAAACATTAGAAGGAGCAGACTCAACGGTCCCACAGCAAGAGTTCTGCTCAGTGCATAATTATTTCACTGGGCAAAAAGGGATTGAGGCCAGAATATTTCAGAATTACAGTAAAATTTAATCTCTCTCCAGATTTTTAGTAATTTTTACCTTCCTCTTTCCCTTCACTGATCTAGTTAATGGCTGTTTTTTATTTGGTTTTGATTTGGGGTCACACCTGGCAATGCTCAGGAATTACTCCTAGTAAAGAGCTCAATGAACCATGTGGTGCCAGGGATTGAATTTGGGCTTCTGACATGCAAAGCATATATTTCAGCCCACTGAGTATTATCCCTCTATGATAGCACAGCGGGAAGGGCGTTTGCCTTGCACGCAGCCAACATAGCCGACCCGAGTTCGATTCCTCCGCCCTCTCAGAGAGCCCGGCAAGCTACCGAGAGTATTCAATATGCCAGACACAGTAAAAACAAAGTCTCCAATGGAGACGTTACTGGGCCCGCTCGAGAAAATCGATGAACAATGGGAGGACCGTGACCGTGAACGTTTTTAGAATCCAAGTCAGTATGCTAAGCTCCAAGGATACTATAAAAATGGCATACCTGTTGTTTTCTCAGTGGAGTGGAGAAATGGACAATAACAAATAATCACTAACAAATCTACAGGTCCAAACTGTGATGAACTAAAGAAAAAAACACACAAAAGTTTCTAAATTATAGCGATGTTGTCTAAGGTAGACCTATGTGGTTCTAGAATAAAAGAGCAATCAAAACTGAATAAATAAACGTGAGAATAGGGTACATGAAGAGAGAAAATATATGAAAGTTATTACAATGCATGCTTTTACCAAAAGGGAATGGATGGAGGGGGCAGAAAAGAGAGCTCTGGGAGATGCCTGCAGACAGACAGGATTAGAAAAGAACCAGAAAGGACACGGAGAAGGAGAGTGCAGGAGAAAAACCCCCAGCTGTGACACCAGGGAAGTCAAGAGAATGTTTGAAAAGAATACACTTCCCAACTATGTTGAATGCTGCTAAGATGCTGCAAGATGGGCCGAGGAGAGGCCCTTTGACCCTGGCAGCAAGGAAATCCTTAATGACATTGAGAACAGTTTGGGAGATAAAGCGGGGCGGGGGTGGGGGGGGGATCATGCTGAATTACAGTAGAACTTATACTGAAGATCCAAAGGTGTGTGTGGGGGGGGGCTCAAGTGTATACATGGGAGGGTCGGAACCATAGAACAGAGGGGAAGGCATTTGCTTTGCACATGACCAATCTGGGTTCCATCCTTGGGACACCATATGGTCCCCGGGGCCTGCCAGAAGGATCCCTGAGTACAGACCTAGAAATCCTGAGCATTGCCAGTTGTGGTCTCCCCTCAAAAAAAAATATATACTAGTCTTCTGAAAAGTGTGACTGGAAGGGGACATGAGGCAGTACATTAATTTATGGAGGGAAGCAGGTATTGGCACTTTCTGTTCGTCATCTTACAACTTGGCTCCACTTTGTACCACAGACACTGACTTGGTTCCTTGGTCACTTCTGAGCAAGCCTCACCAGTTTCCCAAGGGTTTGACCTGACTGTGCCTCCCTCCAGTCTCTCCTGATCAGAATTTCTTTGTTTGATGACTGGGGATCTGGGGAGGTAGGAGGTATGGAGAGGGAGACCTTTTCAGCATTGTGACAGTGACATCCAATGATAAGTGTTGAGCAGCTGAAAATGTTTTCCCCTCTTATCCTTTGGGGAGGGGGGGGACAATTTTTTAAAAATTTTATTGAATCACTGTGAGATAGTTATAAGCTTTCATGTTTGGGTTACAATTTCACAATGGTCAAACACCCATCCCTCCACCAGTGCACATTCCCCACCACCAATATCCCCAGTATAACCCCCCTTTCCCACCCTCCCCCTGCCTCCATGGCAGACATGATTCCCCATAATCTCTCTCTACTTTTGGGCATTATGATTTGCAGTACAGACCCTGAGAGGTTATCATGTTTAGTCCTTTATCTACTTTCTGCACAAATCCTCCATCCCAACCGATTTCTCCAACCATCTTTTTCTTAGTGATCCTTTTTCTATTCCAGCTGCCTTCTCCCCTCTGCTCATGAGGCAGGCTTCCAGCTAGGGTGCAATCTATCTGTCCCGTGTATCTACTGTTCTTAGGTGTCAACCTGGAGTTGTTTTATACCCCACAAATGAGCGCAGTCTTTCTATGTCTGTGGGGGAAAGGGGGGAAATCTTGAGACATTTCATAAAATTACTCAAAAGGACAATGACTCTGTACTCAAGAATTTCTCCTGGCAATGCTTGTGGTACCATCCAGGGTGCAAGGGATTGAGTGTTGGTTGGCCGTATACAAGGCAAATACCTTAGTGACTGTACTATCTTTCTGGCCCCAAAAGCTTATGTTTTGTAACCTATGTGAGACCCATGTTCTAGCTCTGGGACCTTGCATACACACAAGAATGGAGAAAGAAATATGCACTTATGTACTGTCTTTACTATTTTTCTCTGTTTGCCTCTCCTTTTCCCAAGCAGGGATCACTTATAGATGAGCACCTACCCTGTGTGCAAGCTTTCATCTTACTCTAGCGCAAAGAATCTGGTACAAGGGTAAAAGATGACGACATAGAAGAGGGAAAGGACTCACTGCTAGAGCAAGATATTGGAGTAGGTAAGAAAAAATGGGGCCCAGATGCCCATGGAGACTTGGTCAGAAAAGGAACACAGTTTTCTATTGTCAGAAGACTGAAGAACAGGAGAGGGTTACTTTGTGGCTGGTGTGGTTGTAGTTGCAGACTTGTGTCAATGAGAAAGCTTCTCTGTGGTAATCAGGACTCAATAGGAGATGTAAATGTGGTAGGAGATTTTATAAATGGAGAGGGGGCAGGTCAGGATGTAGAGGGAGCAAGAGACTGATTTATTACAAGGAATTGGTTTGTATAACTGTGGCAGGTTCAGTGTACACTGGCAGACATGGGCTGTAGCACCATGACAGGGAAGCTCAGCTGGTTCGACTGCCTTCCAGTCAAACTAACCAGGTATATGCAAAATAACCAGGATGAGTCTTTATTTATAAATTAGGTGATCATGGATTTTTTTTATTAAACATTTTTTTTGGGGGGGGGGGCATTCCCAGTGGAGCTCAGGGCTTGCTCCTGATTCTGTGCTCAGGGACTACTCCTGGCTGTGCTCAGGGCATGGGATGGAACGGAGGTTGGACATGTGCAAGGCAAGTGCTTTAATCTTTGTGTTTTCTCTTTGACCCTGATTATGTATTATAATTGTATCTACTAAGAATCTTCACAGCAATACTTTGGTTAGTATTTTATTGGATAACTGGGAACCAAAGCTCAGCCAAACAGACACATCAGAAGATGATCACATTATCTGTTTTCACTGGAAGAACAATGTTGCAAAAAGAAAATGTTGTCGTGATGAAAATGCTTAATATCAGAATTGTCCAATAATCACTGACTGTGCGGTTATTGAACACTGTAGCTAGTTCAATTGAGGAACTGAATTTTGAACTTTTTAAAATTTCAATTAGTTTAAATAGCCATAGGTGTCCAGTGGCTGCTTTATGAGCATGCAGGTCTAGTGTATGAAGACAGGGCCAACAACTGAGGGTGTCATTGCCAAATGAATATAATAAATTGAGACTAGGGAGCAAGTACAGGGATTAAGGAGTTTACCTTACTTGTGACCAACTCTGGTTCAATCTCTAGCACCACTGGTCCAAGAGCAACATCAGGAGTGATCCCTGGTCACAGGGCCAGGAGTAAACCCTGAGCACCAGTAGGAGCGAACCCAAATTAAAAAAAAATTAATGTAATAAACGATCACTTCTTTGTAGAATGGTGAGATCCTGGTAGTGAATCCGCAATACAGCTCACGGAGGATCCTGATTTATTGGGCTTGAATGCCCTGATTGGCTAGGGCTTCAATGACCGCTTCCGTCTCAACAGAATCAAAGGCCTTCTTTAAATCAATGAATGTTAAGCAGAGCGGCATCTTGAACTCCCGAGAAACCTCAATGAGCTTGGTTATTGTGTGGATATGGTCGATGGTGCTGAATCCTTTGCGGAACCCTGCTTGCTCGCATGGTTGTCCTTCATCTAGTGTTCTGCCAATCCTATTCAAGGTGACTCGAGTGAACAACTTGTAGATGACAGACAATAGGCAGATCGGGCGATAGTTGCCAATGTCATGGATGTCTCCCTTCTTGAACAGTAGTACGGTCCTGCTGGTTTTCCATTGGGACGGAACCTTGCATTCAGACAGGTAGCGAGTGAAGAGCCGAGCCAGTGTATTGATGAGTACTGACGGCAGGTTCTTCAGGTGTTCAGGTCTGACCTTGTCTGGGCCGGGTGCTGTTTGTTTCTTTACCGACGAAATGGCGTGTCGGATTTCGGAGGGGAGAACGTTGGGAACAACATACCCATCCTGTGGAATTTGGCATGCTGGCAAGTGGACATGGCTATCGAAGAAATCTGAGTAGAAGTCATGGATAATCTTCTCCATTGCCGTTCTGGAGGATGTGATGGATCCATCAGGACGTCGGAGGGCAGTCATCTTGGTCTTATAGTTGGCGAAGGACAGGCGGGCCTTACGAATACTTTTCCCGGCTTCTGCCGCATCTACCAGTACTTCTGCTCTTCTCTCTTTGAGGTCTTCCTTGATCGCATCTCTGCACTGCTTTGCAAGCTCGGACGTTAGCTTGCGGTTGCCTGAGGCATGCGCCAAACCACGCTGGCGAATTAGCTCAAGAGTTTTCGAAGATAGGCGACTATCTTGATGTCAAGAGAGGGGTGTGGCAGGGTGATACCATTTCACCGAAACTCTTCAGTGCCACCCTCGAGAACATCATGCGACGACTGGAATGGGAAGGAATGGGAGTGAAGATAGATGGTCGGCAATTACACCCTTCCGCTTTGCTGATGATATTGTTTTAATAACACCAAACATCAGCCAAGCGGCACAAATGCTGGCCAACTTTGACCGTGAGTGTGGAAAGGTAGGACTACAGCTGAATCTTACGAAGACAATGTTTATGAGAAACAGCCTTGTTCCTGATGCCCCATTCGCTCTCAATGGAACGACCATCTCCGAATGCAACAGCTATGTCTACCTAGGTCGAGAGGTCAACATGACAAATGACCTGGCACCCGAGCTGCGCAGGAGGAAGAGAGCGGCTTGGAACGCCTTCAAGAACGTCGAAGAAATAGCTAAGAGGACGAAGAACCTCCGGCTCCGGGCACATCTCTTTGATTCCACTGTTCTTCCTGCATTAACATATGCCTCAGAGACCTGGGCCCTACGCAAACAAGATGAGAACGCCATTCAGGTCTCCCAAAGAAGAATAGAAAGAGCTATGCTTGGAATATCACGTTTCACTCAACTGAGAGAAAGAATCCGGAGTTCTGACATCCATCGACGATCAAGGATCAGGGACGCTGTCTCATTTGCCAAGGTGTCGAAAATCAGATGGGCTGGTCACGTAATGAGATTTAAAGACGACCGTTGGACTAGAGCTGTTACTGATTGGATTCCACGGGATGTCAAGAGACCGCGTGGCCGCCCACCTACCAGATGGTCAGACTTCTTCCTGAAGATCATGAACGATCAGTTTGAGGCCCTTCATGTTCCCGGAGCGAACAGATGCCATTGGGCTACACTAGCACGCGACAGGGACAAATGGAGACGTTACTGGCGCCCGCTCGAGCAAATCGACGACTAACGGGAAGTTAAGTGATTTAAGTGATTTTAATGTAATAAATTGGCAGAAATATTCTTCCTGAAAGCACAGCATACTTTCAACTGTTCTTTAAAGTCTTAAAAGACAGCTATTGTTGCTGACATGGACTACCAAGTACTCAGTTGGTATCACAATTGACAAATAGTAACAGCAAATGGGAGACGGTAATTCTGGCTGGGCAGTTCCCCACTCCAAGTAGGTGTGCATTTCCCACAGAGCAAGCGACAGTCACTTTCCCACATGCAAAGAGTTTCTCCAGGCAAGACCCCCTGGAAGAAGGAGCAGTCTGTGCTCTGCGTCCTGCTCTCCTGATGAACATGATGCACGCAATCTCAGCGGAACAGTGGAAACACATGTGCACTGAGAAATGTCCCTTCTATGACAAAGAAAACTTAGTGGTTTCTTAAAAATAGAAAGCACGAGTCACAGCCCCCAGACACAGTGCAGTAAAACTCAGACATAGCAATCACAACAGCACCGTATTTGCTTGGAAATAAAAATATCATTCCAAGTCATTGGTGGATCCGAAAGAATTCAACACTGATATTATTAAGATTTGTGTATATAGTGGGACTAGATAGTGGGACTCTTATTACTCAAACACAGTGAAGTGGCCTGAGCGACATTAAAATAGCTTTCTTAGCTTTAAAATACCCTTTTAGAAAAGAGGAAGGAAAAAACCCCCATAACTACACATTTAATTCTAAAGACTAAATGAAGAACATTAATTTAAGGAACAAAGAATAAAATAAAACTGAAATGTAGACTTTATAAATAAAAGTTAGAATTTATTCTGTTATATACATTCTATATGTTTATTTATGGGAAAACTTGACATTAAAATAAGAATAGGAAAATAATAATAAGCAATTTTAGGAATAAAGTATAAACAGAGATAATGGCAACATTTATAGAATTGTAAATAATAATAGCCAAGGTTGGTTCAGAGCTTTTTGTTTCAAATACTAGTGTTGAGATTACTTCTGGTTAGGCTATTTATGGGGCATTGTGCAACCATTAAATGGAAGCAAGTAAATCTACCCTCATGACCAGAGGAGTTGTCTATAACATACTGATGAATGACTAATGCAAGTTACAAAATTGGATGTATATATGTCATTTAAAAAAATCCATGCCTGGGTCTGGAGCAATAGTACAGTGGATAGTGTTCTTGCCTTGCATGTGGTTGATCAAGGTTCAATTCCCAGCATCCCATATGGTCCTTGAGCACCACCAAGAGTAATACTTGAGATCAGAGCCAGCAGACCCCTGAGTATCAAGGAGATCAGGTATCAGGTGATTCTCAGGTCACCCTGAGTATCAGGTGACCCCAAAACAACAACAAAAAGAATAGTAATAAAAAGTTTAAAAAATACATGTCTATCTGCGTGTATATATAAAATACATACAAATATCCATGTAAAATACAGAATAGGTTCTGGACCGATAACACAGCAGACAGGGTGCTTGCCTTACATGCAACTAACCTAAGTTCAATTCTTGGAGCCCCATGTAGTCCCCAAACCCCTCCAGGAATGATCCCTGAATGCATAGCCAGAAATAAATCCTGAGCACTGCTGGGTATGCTCCCCCCTGGCCAAAACAAAGAAAGAAAAATAAACAATATAAAATCCAGATTAGTTTAGGAATAAATTTGAATCTGGGAGGGGAATTTTTTTTTTTTTTTTTTTTTTTTTTTTTGCTTTTTGGGTCACACCTGGTGATGCACATGGGTTACTCCTGGTTCTGCACTCAGGAGTTACTCCTGGCGGTGCTCAGGGGACCATATGGGATGCTGGGAATTGAACCCAGGTTGGCCGCATGCAAGGCAAATGCCCTACCCGCTGTGCTATCTCTCCAGCCCCTGGGAGGGGAACTTTTGCGTTCTGCGTTCTGTTTTTCTGTTGTTATTTGTTTTACAATGGGTATGAACTAAGTTTTCTAAATACTTGTATGACACCTTGAGAGTCACTGACCATGTAAAACATCTATCGTATCAGTTCTTGAGAGATAGTGGGTGTCCAAAATAAGACTGTGTAACAACTTCCCTTCTACTTCGTACCTACCCTACTTTGATCACACTTTCATGAGATAGGCTTTATTGCGTTCCAGTCATATTTCCTGGTGGTATTCTTCAAGCATGGGCATGAACTAGTGAATCTTTATGATTGCACTTATTATCATGGGAATGAATACCTGTGGTGTGTATTTCAGGGTGCCTAGGAGGTAACAGTGAGATAGATATACCAGGACTGTATTAGAAAATCCTAGTTGGTGAGAATCTTCTGATGACTGCAGGAGAACTGATTTTGATTGCAAATCGGTGAACAATGGGAGGACAGTGACAGTGACAGTGATTTTGTCCAGCACAGGGCTGGGGTATATTGCAAGGTAGAATTTCTAGATCAATTAGTTAGGCTTGGCACCCAGATCTATTTTACATTATAACTTAGATGTTTGTTTTTATTTTTCTCTATGCTGGTTTCAGGTCTGATTAGATCTTGTTGCTTCTGGCCATAGTTGTTGCATTCATTAGAATCCGTTGAGAATTTCTAAAGATGTCCCGATGAGGCTTGCAATTTTTCAGAACTACTAGCAGTAACTTTTGAAAGTATTGTCAAGTTGTTTCTACATAGTTAGGAACAAATGCTTCTAATTACTTTATTGCTCATTGACTGAGTTGCATTTTTAGTCTGTCAAGTGTTGAAACAAACCACTGATATCAAGTGTTGAAACAAGCCACTGACATCATGTTGAAACAAAACTTGTGGAGATGCTATTAGGCACGAGATCTCTTTTCTCAGGACTTGCAGATAACTTCTAGGACAGTGGCACTCAAACTTCAGTGTTACTCAGAATCCCCTAGAGTGTGGCTGAATACAGTTGAGGGCTGAACACCAGAGTGTCTGTCTCTGGAATGGAGTCTGAGGGTTTGCATTTCTTAAAAGTTCTGGCTGCATAGAGGTCAGAGAGAAAGACAATTGTCTTGCATGTGGCCAATCAAGGTTTAATCCCCGACACCCCATATAATCCCCAAAACCCAGCAGGAGTAATCCCTAAATGCAGAGCCAGGAGTGAGCCCTGAGCACTGACTGACACATGTGGTCCAGACACCCCCCCCCAAAAAAAGATAATAATTCTGGTTGCTGCAGGATCTACTGCTCCTGCTACAGAAAATAGAACAGGAAACATAAGCCTAAATATAAGCCTCTTGTAGAAAGTGAAGGAAATGGATGAAATGAAATGTCTTAATTTTTTAACACTATGATTTATAAAGTTGTTCATAATACAAGGTTGTTTTAGGCATACAATGTTACAGCACTAGTTCCATTATCAGTGTGACTTTCTCTCACCAATATCCCGAATTTCCCTCCAACTCCCCTTAGCAAGCACATACCAAACTTACTTCGTATTGCTTGTCATCACAACTAAATGGCAAATGTAATAATCAGAAAATAGATCAATAAAAGTCAATTTGTGATGATTGCTATATCTCACAATGGTGTTGCTAAAGATGTCTGAGGATTTACTGAACTGATTGGTGCTGTTTGAGCCTTCTGTGATATTGTTTTCAATCATTGAGCTTGGTGGATTTTAATCGAATTTTAATTAGGAGTTATTTAACCTAAGAGAACCCAAATATTTATAGTACAGTTTAGAATTGGGGGAAGATGATTGTCCTAATCTTATCTTTTCTCAGAATTGCTTTGGCTATTTGGGGAATTTTGTATTTCATTCAAACTTCCGTAATGTTTATTTTATGCTCATGAAGAATGCCACTAAAATTTTGATAGGAATGACATTGATTCTGTCCAGTGCCTTGAGTAGAATGGGTATTTTCTGTGTCAAATTTCCCCCTATGACCATGGGAGATCTTTCCATTTCTTTTTGTCTTCTATTTCTTTTAACAGCAATTTATAGTACTTGATGTGTGAAACTTTCACTTCTATTGCTAAGTTGATTGCTAGGTACTTTATTCTTTATGATGCAGTTGTAAATGAGAGTGTTTTCCTGTTTTCTTTCATTCATTATTTGCATACAGAAATGCATAGTTTTTTAGTTTATGGGTTTGTTTGTCTGATTTTGGGCCACATCCAGAGATGCTCACGGGCTACTCTTGATTCTGTGCACAGGAATTCAATCCTGGTGGTGCTCAGTGGGCTTTATGGGATGCTGGGGTATTGAACTAGGGTTGGCTAGGTGCGTGGTAAACTCCTTACTCACTGAACCATTTCTATGACCCCAAATTTGTTGCTTTTATAGGCTGCCACTTTCCTGTATTGAGTACTATGATGTTTTTCAATAGGTCATATGTAATATTTGGTGTATTCTAACTTATAGTTTCATCTGCAAAGTTTTAACTTTGCACTTATTTAATTTATTTTGCCTAATTGCTCTGATAAGGGCCTTTAAATACTATGTTGAGTAATAGTGGTAAAAATAAACATTGCCGTCTTATGTGAATTTTAGAAAAAATCTTTTCGTTTTCTGCCAGTAAGTTTAATGTTAAATATGGGTTTGTTATATTGGCTTTTGAAATGTTGAGGTATGTGTCTTCTATCCTCATTTTGTGAGGATAGAAGACTTTTTAAAAAGTCATAATCCATAAGCAAATGGATTTATGACTTTTTAAAAGTCATAAATGTTTTGTATCATAACTAAAATTATGTCAAGCTTCTTCCTCTGCAAATATTGGCATAATAATGATTTTTATCTTTTCTTTGATTGATGTGGTATATTACAGTAATCAATTTGCATTTGTAGAATCTGGAGCCCGGCAAGCTACCGAGAGTATCTCGCTCTCATGGCAGAGCTTGGCAAGCTGCCGGTGAGGTACTCAATATGCCAAACACAGTAACAACAAGTCTCATGACGGAGACATTACTGGGCCCACTCGAGCAAATCGATGAACAACGGGAGGACCGTGATATACCATGATTTGTAGAATCATCCTTGCGATCTGGAATAAATTCCACTTGGCTTTGATAGGCTATCTTTTCTGTTTGTTTGTTTGTTTGTTTTTTTCCTTTTGGATCACACCCATCGATGCTCAGGGGTCACTCCTGGCTCTGCACTCAGGAATTACTCCTGGCGGTGCTTAGGGGACCATATGGGATGCTGGGGATCGAACCCGGGTCAGCTGCATGCAAGGCAACACCCTACCTGCTGTGCTATCACTCTGGCCTATAGGCTATCTTTCTAATATAATGTTGAATTTGGTTTACTAATATTTTATTGAGCATCTTTGTATTTATGTTCTGGGACAGACATTTGTAGTTTCCTTTTTTTTTTTTTAATTGAATCACCGTGAGATACTGTTACAAAGCTTTCATGTTTGAGATTCAGCCATATAATGATCAACACCTCCCCACCTTCCCCCTTCCCCCCATCCCAGTCATCACCCTGCCTCTATGGCAGACAATTTCCCCAGTACTGTCTCTTTACTTTTGGGCATTATGTTTTGCTTGAATTTTCTCACCACCATTCAAGTCCGCCTGCCAAGGGCAGATGCTAGATAATTTATTTTCCATTGCTCATTTTGAATATCATGAGAGCTCCAAAATTCATGCACTTTTGAAATTTTAGATCATAAATGGTTGGGTTCCAGAGACATCTCTGTAGGGCACTAATTCCTTTTGGAATTTAATTAGGAGTCTTTGGACCAGGGCTGTTGGTGCTCTAAGATGGCGCCTGGAGGCAGATTGTGGGTGTGACAGTCACTCTGATGAGCGGGTGGGGAACCAGGGAGGGACAGCCTGGATCCTCTGCCGCCATTCGGCCTGGAAACTTAGTCCTGGTACCTGCATACCTGGGCCTTGCTTGTAGAAGTTCTTGGTTGCAGGGATTCCATCTGGAGTAGGCAGGGATAACGGCATCTGCTCCATCTGGGCTGCCCCAGTGAAATTGGCTCTGTATCGGGTCCAGAGAGATATCCGGCACTGTGGTGTCTTCTAGGACTTGCTGCTGTGTCTCTAAGTTTCCTTTTTTTGAGATGTGTTTGTATGCTTTGGGTATCAAAGTAAAGTTTGTTTCATAGTAACTATGGAAGAACTTGGAATTCTTTTGAAATTTGGAAGAATTCTAAATTAGCAAGAATTCCCTTTCCTTCACTAAAGATGACAGGTGACATTTGAAAGTTTGGTGGAATTCACTAATAAACCCATCTGGACTTGAACTTTGTTTTGAGGAAGACTTTTGATTAATTTTCATTTCCCTACTTGTTTCTAATCTATGTAGTTTTCCCATTTGCTTCTAATTCAGTCTTAAAAGGTTGTGGGATTTAAAAAATTCATTATTTTCTCCATCTTAATGTAATGAAATTGTTCATACTAATCTCTTACTATTCTTTGCATTTTTTCCTTTTTTTTTTTTTTGGTTGCAGATGGGGCAGGGAAGGGGGGTACACCCAGCAGTGCTTAGAGTTTACTCCTGGTTTTGCACTTAGGAATTACTCCTGGTCATGATTAGGGAACCATATGGGATGCTATAGATCAAACCCAGGTTGGCCATGTGCAAGGAAAGTGACCTACCTGCAGTACTATCTCTCTGGTCCTACCCTTTGAATTTTTTTGATATCTTTTGCAACTTCTCCTTTTCATTTTTGAACCCTAAATTATTTGGGTTTCCTCTTTCTCTTTTTTTCCCCCCTCATATGCCTAGCTTTTGTCAATTTTGCTTATTCTTTTGAAGAACCAGTTTTTGGTTTTATTGAGTTTTTCTCTTGTCTCTTTATTTCTATTTTGTTCTCTTGCCCTAGTTTTTATTTCCTTTTACTGAGTTTCATTTATTCTTTCTTTAATTCTTTGATGTGTAAGGTTAGATTGTTTATTTGAGAGCTTGTTTTTGCTTCCTGATGGAAATCTGTATATCTATGCATGTCCCTCTTGGTACTGCTTTTGCTGTGACCCATATGTTCTAAAAGTTTGTGTGTTCATTCTCATTGGTTTCCAGGAATATCTTATTTCCTCTTTGATTGCTCATTGCCTATTTGTTACTCAACCGCCTTCTGTTTAGTCTCCAGTGTTTGAGGTTTTTCCAGCTTTCTTTTTTTGTTTCAAAGATTGATTAAAATTAAATATCTTGATGTCAAGATATTTTTTTATTTACATTCATTTAATTTTTCAGGGTACCTTAAATATCCCACCCACATGGCAGAGCCTGGCAAGCTATCCATGGTCTATTTGATATTTGATATGCCAAATCCAGTAAAAAAAAAAAAGGATCTCATTTCCCTGACCCTGAATACGGCAGAGTTGAGAAGGATGTGGAAGGAGAGGCAGATAAAATCCCAAGGCAGAAATAGGCTGCCAAAACGAAGAAAGACAAAAATGATTGTCTGTACTTTTAAAGCATGTACGCTGGCATCTGATGCATCCATCGAAGACCTGATGGCACAAGTGCGAAAGATCAAGTACGACATCATTGGTCTGACTGAAACGAGAAGACATCAATCACATCACACCGTTTTCGACACTGGAGAAGAACTGTTCCTTGGAACATGTGACAAAAGAGGCGTCAGTGGTGTCGGTATCCTTGTCAACACAAACTTAGCCATGAGCATTGATTCATTTGAATGCCTAACAACCCGAATCGGACGATTACACTTGAATAGATGTGGCTCACTGCTGGCAGTTTCTATCTTTGTTGTCTATGCACCAACATCCAATTATGGTGAAAGAGAAACTGAGAAGTTCTACATGGAGCTGGAGAAGTTCTATAAAGAAGATCACACCTTCTACAAGATCATTGTCGGTGATTTTAATGCCAAGATAGGACCAAGAAGATCAGCCGATGAACTCCACATCGGGACCCATGGCCTAGAATGGAAAGAACAGGGTGAGAGACTGAGTTCATCATGTCAACCAAGACCTTCCATGGTAACTCAGAGTTCCAAAAGGCTGAATCTAAACGTTGGACATGGGAGTCTCCTGGTGAAGGGTTCCACAATGAAATAGATCACATCATATTCAATCGGCAGTTTTGCTTAACCAATGTTGCTGTTGTCCCAAAATTCCAAACGGGATCAGACCACCTTCTTTGTCTCCTTCGTGCAAAATTCTACCTCACAGAACGAGGAGAAAAGAATGCAAAGTCTAAGAAGAGAACTCCCAGAACGACCACCAACTGGGAGCTCTTTGGCTCTGTTGCGGCAACATGGGAAGATGCCGTCATTGACAACATTTATGAGGAATACGATCGAATGATTCAGCACCTCCATGATTGTGCAAGGAATGTCAAGAGAGAGATAACCACAAAAAAGTCTTTCTTCGAACACTCTTGAACTTATTCGCCAACGTGACTTGGTACATGCCTCAGGCAACCGCAAGCGAACGTCCAAGCTAGCAAAACAATGCAGAGAAGCCATCAAGGATGACCTCAAAGACAGGAGAGCAGTGGTGCTGGTAGATGTGGCAGAAGCCAGGAAAAGCATTTGTAATGCCCGCCTGTCCTTCACCAACTACAAGACCAAGATGACTGCCCTCTGACATCCTGATGGATCTATCACATCTTCCAGAAGGGTAATGGAGAAGATTATTCATGACATCTACTCAGATCTCTTTAATAGTCACGTCCACTTGCCCACATACCACATTCCGCATGATGGATATGTTGTTCCCAATGTTCTCCCTTCTGAAATCCCACATGCCATCTCGTCAGTAAAGAAACAAAGAGCACCTGGTCCAGACAAGATCAGACCTGAACACCTGAAGAACTTACCATCCAGTACTCATCAATACACTGGCTCGGCTCTTCACACGCTACCTGTCTGAATGCAAGGTTCCATCCCAACGTAAAACCAGCAGGACTGTACTACTATACAAGAAGGGAGACATCCACGACATTGGCAACTATTGCCCAATCTGCCTATTGTCTGTCATCTACAAACTGTTCACTCAAGTCATCCTGAATAGGATTATCAGAACACTAGATGAAGGACAACCATGTGAACAAGCTGGGTTCGGAAAAGGATTCAGTACCATCGACCATATCCACATGATTACTAAGCTCATTGAAGTTTCTCAGGAGTTCAAGATGCCGCTCTGTCTAATGTTCATTGATTTAAAGAAGGCCTTTGATTCTGTTGAGATGGAAGTGGTCATAGAAGCCCTAGCCAATCAAGGCGTAAAAACTCAATACATCAGGATCCTTCATGAGCTCTATTATGGATTCACTACCAAGATCTCACCATTCTACAAAGAAGTAATCATCCATGTCAAGAGAGGGGTTCGGCAGGGTGATACCATTTTACCAAAACTCTTCAGTGCCACCCTCGAGAACATCATGCGACGACTGGAATGGGAAGGAATGGGAGTGAAGATAGATGGTCGGCAACTACACGACCTCCGCTTTGCTGATGACATCATTCTAATAACACCAAACATCAGCCAAGCAGCACAAATGCTGACCGACTTCGACCGTGAGTGTGGAAAGGTCGGACTACAGCTGAATGTTCTGAAGACAATGTTTATGAGAAACAGCCTCGTTCCTGACGCTCCATTTGCTCTCAACGGAACCACCATCTCCAAATGCAACAGTTATATATACCTAGGTTGAGAAATCAACATGATGAATGACCTGGCACCTGAGTTGCGCAGGAGGAAGAGAGCAGCTTGGAATGCCTTCAAGAGTGTTGAAGAAATAACTAAAAGGACAAAGAACCTCCAGCTATGAGCACATCTCTTCGATTCCACTGTTCTTCCTGCATTAACATATGCCTCAGAGACCTGGGCCCTATGAAAACAGGATGAGAACACTATTCGGGTCTCTCAAAGAGAAATTGAAAGAGCTATGCTTGGAATATCACAATTCACTCAAATGAGAGATAGAATCCGGAGTTCTGATCTCCATCAATGCTCAAGAATCAAGGACGCTATCTCATTTGCCAAGGCATCAAAAATCAGATGGGCTGGACATGTAATGAGGTTTACAGACAACCCCTGGACTTTAGCCATTACTGACTGGATTCCACGGGACGTCAAAGGATTGCATGGACGCCCACCTACAAGATGGTCAGACTTCTTTGTCAAGACCCTGAATGATCAGCTTGAGGCTCTGCATGTTCCTAACACGAACAGATGCCATTGGGCTACGCTAGCACGCAACAAGGATGAATGGAGATGTTACTGGCACCCGCTCGAGTAAATCGATGAATAACGGGGGATCAAGTGATTAAGTGATTAAGTGATGTTAAACCAGTTTCTATTAAATATATTAATTTGAACATTTGCAGATATCTCCAAGATCTTTAAAATTTTTTTTTATTGAATCACCGTGATAAACCCTTGCAAAGCTGTTCATGATTAGGTTTCAGTCATACAGTGTTCCAACACCCATCCCCTCTACCATTGTACATTTCCCAGCACCAGTGTCCCCAGTTCCTTCTCATCATCCCCCACCCCCCACCTCTATGGCAGGCGCTTCTCTCTCTCTCTCTCTCTCTCTCTCTCTCTCTCTCTCTCTCATTGTGGTTTGCAATACTGATACTGAAAGTTTATCAAAAATATCTCTTACCTACTTTTAACCCTGAGATCTTGTCCAAAATTGTCATTCCCATCCAGCTTTCTTTTTATGTTTGATTTCTAGTATTAATCCATTCTAATTCTGAAAAGACACGTGATCTGATTTTGATGTTCATGATATTATTGGCTCTTGTTTTATGTTCTAACCTGTATCCTAATCTTGAAAATATGCCATCTGTTCTAGAGAAGAATTTGTACTCAGTTTTTCTTGCTTTGTTTTTGGGGTCTGATGAAGAGACCAGCACAGAGTCTCCTGCCTCCACGCCTGGCTGCCCTCACTGGGGCCCCTTGGAGGAGGGTGGGTTGAATTTCCCTCCCCAACGCAAGCAGAGCCCCTGCAGCTGAAGAACTCCAGTTCCAGCCACAGCCATGCTTAAGACCACTCTTCACATGTTCAGACAAGCCTCACGCATGAAGGAATTGGCAGAGGAACCCAGGTGTGTGGGACCCAGGGCGTAGATCTCCAAGCCTGCTCGGATTGGGACTGGGTCTCCTCCACCCAGATCCCCCATCTTCCAGTATGTAGGTGTTACACCCACCAACTGCCCCCAGCGCCGTGTAATCCCATCAACGGCCAAGACCCAGAGACTATAAAACCCAACTCCCTGGCTGCGCGACATCTTATTATCTAGTTCTTACTCTGGAGAACCTGGCAGGCTACCAAAAGTATCCTGCCCACACGGCAGAGTCTGGCAAACTCCCCGTGGCGTATTCAATATGCCAAAAATCAGTAGCAATGATGGGGCTCATTCTCCTGACCCTGAAAGAGCCTCAAATGTGGCACTTTCTAAAGTCTCAGGGCTAGGACGAAGGAGATGTTACTGATGCCTGCTCTAGGCAATCAATGAATAACAGGATGACAGTGATACAATGATTGTTTTGTTTTGTAGGGTGGAGAGTTCTGTATATGTCTATTAAGCCTAGCTCATCCATCCACTGTTTCCCTGTAGATTTTGTGTCTGGTTGATCTTTCCAATGCTGAGAGTGGGGTTTTAAGTCCCTTTATAGTGTTGTGTTGCTAACAGTTCTTTGTCAGGCATGTTAATAGTTCCTTTATATTTTTTATATCCCTTCAATTAATGCATATATGTTAATGCTTGTCAAGTACACACCCATCTCATTTCCTTGTTTTTTTTTTATTTTTTTGAAAACTATGTATGGCGACACCTACATAACAACATGAAGAAACAAAACAAATCCCCGCCACAGTGAGATGATGAGGAAACAAGTCCAGAAGCCTCAGTAGGTGCTAGCCACCTTAGGGACCTCTCTGACAAAGAATTCAGATATGAAGTCATTAAGATGTTCAATGAACTCAATGAAACAGTCAGACAGATATCCACTAAATTGAAAGAGGACATGAAAGAAACAATCGATCGCATAATCGACAAAATACAGGAAGAAATGTGAACAGAAACTGGAAAGCTTTGCACAGAAATGGCACGGATCAGAGATTCCATAGATGAAATAAAAAACTCACTCTGTGCCCTCAAAAATAGAATGACCAGAGCTGAGGAAAGAATCAGTGAGCTGGAAGATCAGCTGCACCAAGCCAACACGTAAGAACAAACAGTGGTAAAGGACCTCAAAATAGCTCTACAGAGAATCAGAGTCCTAGGAGACGATTCCAAAAGAAACAACATTAGAATCATTGGACTACCAGAAGCTCAGGGAAACAATCCCAACGAAAAAACCATGGTTAAACAAATCATCGCCAAGAAATTCCCAGAGCTCTACAATACAGCCATTCAGATTCAAGAAGCCTGAAGGGTGCCAGCTAAAAGAGACCCTAACAGAAACAGTCTAAGACATATTATAGTTAGAATGATCGATGCTGCCGATAGAGACACAATACTGCAAGCAGCAAGGGCAAAAAAGGAAATCACATACAAAGGAGCACCCCTTAGATTCACAGCAGACCTATCAGAGGAAACCCTCCAAGCCCGAAGGCAGTGGCGAGATATAGTCAAAAAACTCACTGAAATGAATGCTTCACCAAGAATACTCTATCCGGCTAAACTCTCACTCAAAATTGAAGGAACGGTACACTATTTTCTAGATAAACAGCAACTCAGGAACTTCATAGACTCAAAACCAAACCTAAAACAAGGGCTAAAGGGGCTACTATAAGACAAGACAAACCCTACAACCACAACACACCCGCACAGAAAGATGAAACAAAACCCCATAACCATATTCTCTCTCAATGTTGACGGTCTAAATTCACCATTTAAGAGACACAGAGTGGCAAAATGGATACAGACACAGGATCCAACATTCTGCTGCCTACAAGAAACTCATCTCAACACTCAGAGCAAACACAGACTCAAAGTAGAAAGATGAAAAGCAATCCTGCAAGCAAACAGCTCCTGCAAAATGCTGGGGTGGCCACACTAGTATCCGACAACATTAATTTCACCTTGAAAAAGACTAGAAGGGACAGTGAAGGCTATTTTCTCTTCATCAAGGGATACGTACAACAGGAAGAAATCACACTCTTAAATGTATACACACCTAATGAGGGAAGAGCTAAATATTTAAAAACAACTGCTAACAGATTTTAAGGAGGACATTGCAAACAACACAATAGTACTTGGAGACTTTAACATCGCCCTATCACCTCTGAACAGATCAACAAGAACAAAACCCAGCAAGGAATCATTGGCTTTGAAAGAAGAAATAGAAGAGAGAGGGCTTATAGACCTATACTGGGCTTTACAACCCAAAAAGAAAGAATACACATTCTTCTCCAGTGAACACGGAACATTTTCCAAAATAGACCATGTGCTAGGACACAAAACATACCTCAACAGAATCAGGAAGATAGAAATAGTATTAGCCATCTTTTCAGACCATGATGCACTGAGGATAGAAGTGAATCACACACAGACATGGAGAACCAAATCAAACACCTGGACATTAAACAACTCAATGCTGCACAACGAGTGGGTCAGGAACAAAGTCAAGGACGAAATCAAAAGATACCTGGAAACAAATGAGAATGAAGACATGAGCTACCAGAACCTATGGGATGCAGCGAAAGCCATATTAAGGAGAAAATTTATAGCTCTGCAAGCATATCTTAGGTCTGTAGAAAGGATGCACATAAACAACTTGACCTCACAACTCAAGACCTTAGAAGAGGGTCAACAGAAAGAGCCTAAATCAGGCAGAAGGAAAGAGATCATAAAACTTAGAGCAGAAATCAATGACATGGAAACCAAAGAAACAATTCGAAAGATCAATGAAACCAAGAGCTGGTTCTTCGAGAAAATAAACAAGATAGATAAACCACTAGCAACACTCACAAAGAAACAGAGAGAGAGAACCCTAATAAACCGAATAAGAAATGAGAAGGGGGATATCACAACAGAAACCAAAGAAATCCAAAAGATCATCAGAGACTACTTTGAAAGTCTATATGCCACAAAACAAGAGAACCTAGAAGAAATGGAAAAATTCCTGGACTCCTATAATCTCCCAAAGCTGAATCAAGAAGATCTGGAGTATCTGAATAGACCTATTAACATCAACAAAATCGAAACTGTAATCAAAAGTCTACCCAAAAACAAAAGCCCAGGTTCAGATGGATTCACTAGCGAATTTTTCCAAACATTTAAAGAGGACCTACTGCCAGTCTTTCTCAAGCTTTTCCAGGAAATTGAAAAAAATGGAAACTTTCCCAAACAGTTTCTATGAAGCCCATATCTCTCTAATACCAAAAGGAAACAAAGACACCACGAGAAAAGAAAACTACAGGCTGATATCCCTGATGAACATGGATGCGAAGATTCTCAACAAAATACTAGCAAATAGAATTCAACTACTCATCAAAAAGATCATACACCGTGACCAAGTAGGATTCATCCCAGGGATGCAAGGCTGGTTTAACACTCGGAAATCAATCAACATAATCCACCATATCAACAAAAGAAAAGATAAAAATCATATGATCATATCAATAGATGCAGAGAAAGCATTTGACAAGATTCAGCACCCATTTATGATGAAAACCCTAGCCAAAATGGGGATAGAGGGGACTTTTCTTGATATAGTTAAAGCCATCTACCACAAGCCTACAGCAAGCATCATCCTCAATGTGAAAAACTGAGAGCCTTCCCTCTAAGATCAGGGACGAGACAAGGATGTCCACTCTCTCCACTGCTGTTCAATATAGTACTGGAAGTACTTGCAATAGCGATTAGGCAAGAAAAAGATATTAGGGGCATCCAGGTAGGAAAGAAAGAAATCAATCTCTCACTATTCGCAGATGATACTATACTTAGAGAATCCTAAAACCTCAACCAAGAAACTTCTAGAAACAATAGGCTTGTATAGTAAAGTTGCAGGCTATAAAATCGATACCCAAAAGTCCATGGCTTTCCTATATGCAAATAGTGAAAGAGAAGAAAGTGACATGAAGAAAACAATCCCGTTTACAATTGTGCCCCAGAAAGCCAAGTACCTAGGAATCAGCTTAACTAAGGAAGTAAAGGACCTGTACAAAGAAAACTACAAAACTCTACTTCAGGAAATAAAAGAGGATACGAGGAAATGGAAAAATATCCCCTGCTCATGGATCGGGAGAATTAACATTGTCAAAATGGCAATACTTCCCAAAGCACTGTATAAATTCAACGCAATCCCTATTAGGATACCCATGACATTCTTCAAAGAAGTGGAGCAAACACTCCTGAAATTTATATGGAACAATAAGCCCCCACGAATAGCTAAAACAATTCTTGGGGAAAAGAAAATGGGAGGAATCAACCTCCCTAACTTCAAACTCTACTACAAGGCAGTAATAATTAAAACAGCATGCTACTGGAACAAAAGCAGAGCTGTAGACCAATGGAACAGGGTTGAATATACTGATATCTCCCCCCAAGCATACGAGCATCTAATCTTCAATAAGGGGGCAAGAAAAGTGAAGTGGAGCAGGGAAAGCCTCTTTAACAAATTGTGCTAGCATCACTGGATGGCTACATGCAAAAAATGGGCTCAGATCTCTGCCTAACTCCATGTACAAAAGTAAAATCTAAGTGGATTAAAGACCTCAACATCAGACCGGAATCTATAAGGTACATTGAGGAAAAAGTTGGCAAAACCCTCCATGACATAGAAGCTAATGGTGTCTTCAAAGATGTCGCACCGCTGGCCAAGCAAGTTAAAACAGAGATAGACAAATGGGACTATCTTAAACTAAGAAGCTTCTGCACCTCAAAAGAAACAGTGACCAAAATACAAAGACAGTCTACAGAACGGGAAAGGATATTCGCCAAATACACATCCGATAAGGGGTTAATGTCAAGGATATACAAAGTACTGGTTGAACTCCACAAAAGAAAACATTCAACCCCATCAAAAAATGGGGAGATGAAATGAATAGAAACTTTCACAAAGAAGAAATCTGAATGGCTAAAAGACACATGAGAGAATGCTCCACATCATTAATCATCAGGGAGATGCAGATCAAAACCACAATAAGATATCATTTCACACCACAGAGACTGGCCCATACCCACAAGAACTAAAGCAACCGGTGCTGGCGCGGATGTGGCGAGAAAGGGACACTCCTTCACTGGTGGTGGTAATGCCGACTGGTTCAGCCCTTTTGGAAAACAGTATGGACGATTTTCAAAAAATTAGAAATTGAGCTCCTATTTGATCCAGCAATACCACTCCTGGGAATATGTCCCAGAGAGACAAAAAAGTATAGTCGAAGTGACATCTGCAATTGTCTGTTCATTGCAGTACTCTTTACAATAGCCAGAATCTGGAAAAAACCTGAGTGCCCGAGAACAGATGACTGGTTAAAGAAACTTTGGTACATCTACACAATGGAGTACTATGTAGCTGTTAGAAAAGACGAAGTCATGAAATTTACATACAAGTGGTACTACATGGAAAGTATCATGTTAAGCAAAATGATTCAGAAAGAAAGGGATCGACATAGATAGATTGCATTCATCTGGGGAACATAAAGTAACAAAATAGGAGACTAACACCCAAGAATGGCCGAAATTAGTACCAGGAATTTTATTCCATGGCTTGGAAGCCAACCAACCACACATACTAGGGGAAAAGGGAGCTCAGTTAAAGAAGGGAACACCAAATAAAGGTGTTCGGAGGATGCTCCCAGGATGGAAGAAGCATCCGGAAAGTAGACTATAGACTAAACATGATTGTCACCCATCGCCTCTTTTGCAAACCACAACACCCAATAAGAGAGAGAGAACAGAAGGGAATGCCCTGCCACAGAGGCAGGGTAGGATGGGGGGGATGGGGGGTGGGAGGGATACTGGGATCCGTGGTGGTGGGAAATGGGCACTGGTGGAGGGATGGGTGTTTGATCATTGTATAATTGAAACCCCCGCACAAAAATGTGTAAGTCTGCAACTGTACCTCATGATGTCTCACTATTAAAAAATTTTTAATTAAAAAAAACCAATTCAGTAGAAAAAAAAGAAAACTATGTATGGCTGACATTGCCTTTTTCTGATTATCATTTGCCTGTAGGATTGTGTTTTAGTTTCTTACTTTGAATCTATGTTTATCATTGAAATCCAAGTGGTTCTCCTGTGAATAGCATAAGATCTTTTATGTTTATTTTCACATCTGTCTGGCTGTTCTGTCCCTTTTGATTGGGTAAATTCAGAACATTGATATTTAAAGAAATTATTGGTATATGGAATATTTATCATCATTTTTAATTTTGATTTTTCTATGTTTTTTAATGTTCTCTTTGTTTCTTATTCCCTCTTATTTTCTTTTACATCTGTTTTTTGTATAATAATCAGATTTTATCTGCTTGTTTTATCTAAGTATTTTTGTTTTAAGGTTTCCATGAGTTTTATATCTAGGGTTCTATTCTTATATTCTTATATTCTCATATGCTGGAGCAATAGCACAGTGATAGGGCATTTGCCTTACAAGCGGCCAACATGGCCAACCCGAGTTCGACTCCTCCGCCCCTCTCGGAGAACCCAGCAAGCTACCGAGAGTATCTCACCCGCACGGCAGAGCCTGGCAAGCGACCCGTGACGTATTCAATATGCCAAACACAGTAACAAGTCTCATGATGGAGAGGTTACTGGGCCTGCTCGAGCAAATCGATGAACAACAGGAGGACCGTGACCATTATTCTTATATCTTATTTTAAATTTAAAGCAAGTAAATATTGAATTAATTCTCAGAGAAGCTAATATTATTCTCCTTTTCCACGTTGTTGTTTTTGTGTGTGTGTGTGTACGTGGCAAGGTATACTTCAGCAGTGCTCATGGCTTAGTTCTGGTTCTGTGCTCGGGGATTACTTCTGGCGATGTTCAGGGGACCATCTGGGATGGTGGGGATTGAACCTGGCTCAACCATGTGCAAGGCAAGTGCCTTCCCACTGTACTAGCTCTCTGGCCCTCACACTGTTCTTAATTTTTATTTAATTTTTAAATTTTAGGCACTGATATTTACAAAACTGTTAATATAGGGTTTCATTGTTCCATCACCACACTCCCCACCAGATTTTATAACCCTTAACCATCTACCATGGTAAGCTCAGTTCAGTAGACTAGTTCTAAGCATTTTATGTTTTTTGTTGTTGTTTCGGGTTTTGTTTTTTGTTTTGTTTTGTTTTGGGGGCGCATCTGACAATGCTCAGGGTTTACTCCTGGCTCTGCACTCAGAAATCACTCTTGACAGTGCTTGGTAGCAGGAGGGGGTTATATGAGATGCCAGAATCAAGTTAGCCATATGCAAGGGAAACGTCCTACCCGCTGTACTATTGCTCCAGCCCCCATTTTATGTACTTAAAAGTCTACTTCAGATCTTCAGATTTCTTTTCCTTTATAGAAGGTCCTTTAGTATTTTTTTGGAGTTTGCCAGTCATTACTTCCTGTAACTGAAAATTATCACTCCTTTTTTTTTTCTTTTCTTCTTTTTTTTTCTTTTTGAGTCACACCCAGCAATGCTCAGAGGTTACTCCTGGCTCTGTACTCAGGAATTACTCCTGGTGGTGCTGGGGGGATCATATGGGATGCCGGGAATCTAACTCGGGTCAGCGGTGTGTAAGGCAAACGCCCTACCCACTGTATTACTGCTCCAGCCCCTATCACTTCTTTTAATCTGAGTGATAATTAAGTTATTCTTGGTTGTAGGACTTTTCCATTCAATACTTCGAATGTATTGTGCCCTATTCGCTTCGAACCTGAGAGTTTCAGTTGAGAATTTAAAAAAAAAAATGTTATCAGTGAAACACCATGAGGTACAGCTGTAGACTTACAAATTTTTGTGCTTGGGTTTCAGTTATACAATGATCCAGTACCCATCCCTCCACCAGTGCCCATTCTCCATCATTTAAATTTTTTTTAAACTTTTTGTTAGTGAAACACCATGAGGTACAGTTGTAGATTTACAAATTTTTGTGCTTGGGTTTCCATTGTACAATGATTTATGGGACTTTTTTTTCAGTGGGGGAATTGCCAAGTGGTGCCCAGGAGGCCCAGAGTAGGAAGGCTCTTGCAGACTGTGGGCCAAGCAGAGGGCAGCTCAGTGTGGGACGCGGGTTATGGCCCTATGGGACCAGGGATAACTGAGGCAGGCTACTCCTGCTAGTGCTTAGGCTTCCCCTCACCCCACAGGACTACACCCATAATGCTCAGGAACCATGTGGTGCCAAAGGAGAAAGTCAAGATCTGCCACATGTAAGCAGGCACCCTACACCCCTGTACAATCTGACCCCAACTTATGTGATTTTTCCTTTCTCTTGCTAGTTTTAGAATCATATGTCTGTCTTCAACTTTTGCCATTTTGCTTACTTGGGGAACCACACCGGGATATGCTTGGGGCTTATTCCTGACTGTGCTCAGAGCTTACTCATGGTAGGGCTCAGGGAACCCTATGTGGTGTTGGGGATTTGAGCAGGTTGTATGTATGCAAGATGACTGCCTTAACCCCAAGACTGTCTCTCTGCCCCTTCCTTTTGCCATTTTAATTGCAGTGTGACTTAGTGTGTGTCTATTCGGTTTTATTTGCTTGGAACTCTTTCAGTTTCCTGTGTCTATCTATTTCCTGTCTCAGTTTGGGGAAGTTCTAGGCAGTTATTTCTTCAGACAATAATTTTGACCCTTTATCTTTCTTCTGAATGCCCTAGAGTTCAAATGTTCTCATTTTTGATGTTGTTTCATAAATCTCTTAGTTTGTTTTGTTTTGTGGTCCTGGGACCACAACCCATCAGTGCTACTGCAGGTTCTGTGCTCAGGGGTTTCACCCAGTGATGCTCAGGGGACCATGTCCAGTGCTGGGGATCAACTCAGGGTCAGCCACATGCAAAGCAAGCACTTAAATTTACCCCTGTACTATTTATCCCACCCACTATCTTCAGCTTTTAAAAAGACTCTTTTTCTTTTGGCTCATTTTGACCATTTCCTTCATCTTAGCCTCAATACCACTAATTTGATCTTCAGGTTTTTCTCATTCTGCTATTCAGTCCCCTTTTATATTTTTTTAGTTCGGTGACTTCTTTCCATCATTGGTTTTCCGGCCACAGTGGGCTTTGCTCAGGGGATCCTCCTGGCTCAGTGCTAGGGGTCGCTTTTGGAGAAGCTCAGAGCACCATACAGGGATTGAGCCTAGGGCTCCCACATCCAGAGCCTGAACCTCTGCCATCTGAGCCATCTCCCCAGCAGGCTACTTTTAGTATCTTGGATGTGGTCCCCTGAGCATCACTGGGAGAACCCCCTGAGCACAGAACCTGGAGTAGCACCGATGGGTGTGTCCAAGGCCCTAAAAAAAAACAAAAAATAGTTTAAAAGATTCATGGGACAACATCAAGAGTAAAAATATATATAGGGGATTCAGAAGAAAGCGAGAGGGCCAGAATTATTCTATGAAGAAACCACAGCCTAGAACTTCCCCAAACTGATAGCTGTTCAGTATCCAGGAGCCTGAGCCCGTGACTGCTCAGTGGCACTCACTGAAATTTTAGCTCCGTCATAGCTGTTGGGATTCTTTTCTCAGCTATTTCTCTGTGATATTTAACCCAGTGATGGCTGTTTGGATTCTTTTTCTCAGATATTTCTCTGTGCTATTTAACTCAGTGACTGCTGTTTAGATTGTTTTCTCACATATTTCTCTGCCCCTGTTGAAGTTTTCTTTTTTTTTTTTTTTTTACATTTTAACAAGCCTCATTAGGATTCTTGCTTTGAAGTCTTCATCGGGAAGTTTATGTAGTTGGAAACAGCTTGGGGTTCTTCCCAAGCTTTTGTATTAATCCATCAGTGCAGGTGAAATTATTCCATTTATTTTTTATGCCTGTGAATGCTTGAGGGTTGGGGTCAAGGGTGCATGATCAGACCCATTGGGGTGGGGATACAGGAGAACAGCTACGGATTCCAGGCTGTCCCTGTGGTTTCTGCATTTGTGTGCAGTGATGCACTCTCCAGTCCCCAGATGGTAATGGAGTACCAGAATCCAGTGGATATGGGAAAATGTCACAGAACCAGATTGTGGGTGTTTGGCAGGACCTGCAGCACCAAGTTGGCGTATGCCTGGGTTCCAACTAGATGATCTAAATCATGGTTGCCCTGCACTGCCTTCATCGCTATATTTGAGCAGACCTTTCAGTATCCAGGAGCTCGACACATGCTTGTCACTCAGTGGCATGTGTGCACCAAGTTTCAGAAGGCACAGGTCACAGCCAGGGCACACGCTGGCAAGTGCACAGTGGCTGCTCTGTGCCAAATTTGAACAGAGCCACTGCATGACCTGGTTACAAGATCAGAAGTGTGGGGGTTTCCTGCACACCAGAATCAGGAGTGCCCATGGCAGCCAGAGGTTAGGTCATCATTGTCACACGTGTCACTGCTGGCTTACAATGGTCATGCAGACCAGGATCTGCTAAAGGTTGACCATGCCCCAGGGCCGGCACCACTGATGTGGCAGCACCCTTGCCAATTGGCTGTGCTTATGTAGGTCTATAAGGATGCCTCTGACTGTCAGAAGGTGACTTGCTTGCTGTCTCATTCAGATGTGAGCAGAGAGGGCGAGGGTCTATTTGATCTGCTAGGCTTAGGTAATCCTGGTAAGTATCTCTCAGTCCCCAGTTAGCTCAGCTTTTAACTGGGAGTGGATGGAACTCTCCTCAGGAATTCCCCTTCCAAGCCTGTTATTGTGGAAGTAAGATCCAATATGGTGACCCCAGCCAGGCTATGAGGTCACCAAGTTGGGACCTACTAGTGACTGACCTGTTGACATCCTCCAATTTTTTGCTTCCTCTTCTAGTGTTGGATTGCAGTGTTGGGTGCCACTGTTTGAAACTTCTCCCCACAACGCTTCCCTCTCAATTCTCCATGCCTGATAGATCTCTTCATCTATATATATCTGGTCATAGGTTATTTCTCCTTTGTGGGGTTGCTTTGGCAAGGGTTCCCCACTGATTCCAATCTGCCTTAGAGCTCTCCTTATGTTCCATGATAGAAAGGCTTTTTTGGTTGGCATTTCAAGTACATTTGTTTTGTTTTATTTGGGGGCTTGGGGCCACATCTGGTGATGCTCAGGGATTACGCCTGGCTCAGAACTCAGGAATTACTCCGGGCAGTTCACGACGGACCATATGGGGTTCTGAGTATCGAACCTGGGTAGGCCATACGCAAGGCAAGTGCCCGCGCAGCTGTACTGTCTCTCCAGCCCCTTCAAGTCCATTTGGATAGCTACATATCTTAGTAGATTTTACTATGACCACATGAGATGCCAACACAAATTCTCCCAATTTTAGTCCCACCTCAGTTCCTTCTGGAAGCCAACATTTTGAAGGCAGCAGCTGGTACAGCGTGACGCCTTTAACGGAAACCAGGAAACTTCAGCAAATCTCCCCACAGGGTTCATTCAGTTTAGTTAACCAGAATTGTTTCCTCATGGGGGAATCGAACCCCAAAGACCAGCTTCATTCTCACAGTGACCCTTTTCTGATAGTTACTGGGAAATTGTGGGCTGCGAGTTTTTCATGAGACTGTCCCTCTGATAAAATGATGAGATATCCCCATTGGTAGAAAAGAAATTCTCTGATCTGGTCCTAGAAGGGACTGGTCAGATAACAATCAAAATGATTTTTTTTTTGCTTTTTGGGTCACACCCGGCGATGCACAGAGGTTATTCCTGCCTCTGCACTCAGGAGTTACCCCTGGCAGTGCTCAGGGGACCATATGGGATGCTGGGAATCGAACCCGGGTCGGCCGCATGCAAGGCAAATGCCCTACCCGCTGTGCTATCTCTCCAGCCTCAATCAAAATGATTTAAATGGTGTTTCACTAATAAAAATTTAAAAAAATATATTTTACAGGCAATAAAATTGAAACTCAAGTAAAAAAAAAATGTGCCTTAAGGCAGATTTTTCCCAGCTCTAGGCTGTGTAGGAGAGATTGCAGTTCCGGGATGCCTTCCCACACCCAGCCTGGCCTCCTTCCATCCTGTGATAGTAACCCCAGGTGGGTCTCTGTGAAATGAATCACAGATGTGACTGTGGAAGCTGCCGGTCCACATGTGTGATGCCAGCCAGCTTCAGGCTTCTCCCCATTTGGGTGACATCCTATACCACTCCTCAGTGACAGTTATGAAGTGCAGGCTTAGAGATTGGATGAGAAATGGTAGTATAAATCTTCTGCAGAGAAAAATCCATTACCCTCCTCTACATTGTTGAGCCAAGAAGGAGAAAAAGTCTCAGACCCTGTGGCAAAATGAATGGAGCAGAAAAGAATTTTCCATTGGTTTTTTCTTTTTTTATTATGTCTATGAATCATATTCTCACTATTTCATAATTATTTTGTTGTGCTTTGTGGAAGGGAGTCAGAAAAACTCATTTAAAACCATGACATTTATATTTGATAAGAAATTTACCCTTTGCTTTCCCCTAGAAGAAATCTAACACTGGACTGCTGACAAACATTCCCTTTCTGTGTCCTGACCCCTCTTTAAAGCCAAAATGAGGTGAGCAAAAATTTCTGAGTAAATATGTTATTACCCTTATTTGCATGTGCTTTGAATATCCAAGGAGGTAGGGATTTTTCTCCTTCATCTGTGGGAGAAACTCAACCACAAGACCTTCTTGGATTTAATTTTGTATCTAATTTCTTGCATAGACATCCAGTGCAAAAAGATTTTTTCCCAGACCAAATTAATAGAAGCAAATTAAAGAGCTAGATTAAATTATTATAGTCTTCCTCCTGTAAAACACCAGGAAGTCAGTTTTTTTTCTAGAATGTTCCAGAGAAATCTACAGAATGATATCTTACTATTTTGTGACAGCTTCTGAAGGATTCTGCTTCTCTCTTCTGGCTTTGCTCCGAGGATATGGTTCCTCTTTCATTCCCTAAGGCATTAACATAGCCCAAGTGGTTAGTCCATTTCCTAAAGGTGAAGTTAGCAAAAAAGAATGACAAAGTTCAAAAGAAAAATTATAAAGATCTAATATACCATTATCTTTTTTAAATTACTTTTTATTAAAAACACCATGATTAATAGTTGTTCATTATACAGTTGTATCAAGCATTTAGTGTTCCAACACCACCAGTGTGACTTCCCTCCACCAATATCCCAGTTTCCCTCCCAATCCCAACCTCCCTTCCTTAGGCACATAACAAATTTACTTTATATTGCTTATTCTAACAAAACTGTAAGAACTGGCAAATATCACTGTCACTGTCACTGTCCTCCCATTGTTCATCGATTTGCTTGAGCGGGCCCAGTAACGTCTCCATTGGAGACTTTGTTGTTACTGTGCTTGGCATATCGAATACGTCACGGGGAGCTTGCCAGGCTCTGCCGTGCGGGCGAGATACTCTTGGTAGCTTGCCGGGCTTTAGAAAATAAATACGAGCCAATTTGTAATTACTATATAATTTTGACCTATGTAAATCAGAAAATTAAAACCATTTAATACAATATAACAAAATGTCTATTCTCATTTATATACATAAGTTTTAAACTCTGGAATCTAAAGTATATTACATTAAGGCAGAATCTTCTGCCCCCAAGCCAGGCTGTCTTCACCGAGGGAACCTTGGAGGAGGGCGGGTTGAGTTTCCCTCCCCACCCCAAGCAGAGCCCCGGCAGCTGAAAACCTTCAGAATCAAGCCACAGCTATTGCTCAAGGCAATTCTCCACAATCTCAGATGAGCCTCACCCATGAAGGAACCAACAGAGGAACCCAGGTATGTGGGATCCTGTGCCTGAGATCTCCAAGCCTTCTCAGATCAGGACTGGGCCTCCTCCACCCAGGTCCCCCGTCTTCCAGTAGCTTGGCAGCCACACCCACAAACCGTCCCTGGCAGCTATGTAATCTCATCAACGGCAAAGATCCAGAGACTGTAAAATAAAGCTCACAGAAGAGAGTGATGCAGTATTTCCTGGAGCATGTGACCTTGAAGACCTCTTATACTCTAGCCCACTGATGTACCTAAAGTAGCAAACGTGTATGTGGTTTTAACATACTTGCTTGTATTCCCGAATATATGGGCTTAAATGGCCCCAGAATGAAATATAGCAACCTTCACACACTTCCCTCTTATTATGGTGGGAAGATGTTTGCTGATTGTGTGGGTGTTTGAATATTATCTGGTAATGAACTACTGTGAACTACCTTATAAAAATAAAATATATAAAAATTGTAAAATAAAATAAGTATATTACACTAAATTTTGTTTTATAAATTATAATCATATCTCACCTGTCATTAATAAAACTTTTTTTTTTGCATTTTGGGTCACACCTGGTGATGCACAGGGATTACTCCTGGCTCTGCATTCAGGAATTACTCCTGGCGGTGCTCAGGAGACCATATGGGATGCTGGGAATCGAACCCGGGTTGACCGCATGCAAGGCAAACGCCCTACTTGCTGTGCTATCTCTCCAGCCCCTAATAAAACTTTTAAAGAAATTCTAAGTTAATATATTTTGGAGTTTACATGGAATATAGGTAAGGTGTTGTTGTTGGAATAGTGAATGCTAAATAAATAGTGAATGCCCATAACATTGTGAACAACTTTGTGAACCACAGTGTTTATGTAAGTGTAGCACTGTAGCACTGTCCTCCTGTTATTCATTGATTTGCTTGAGTGGGCACAAGTAATGTCTCATAACAAATTGTGAGACTTGTTGTTACTGTTTTTGGCATATTGAATACATCAGGGGTAGCTTGTCAGGCTTTGCTGTATGGGTGAGATACTCTTGGTAGCATGCCAGGCTCTCTGAGAGGTGCAGAGAAATCAAACCCAGGTTGGTCGCGTGCAAGGCAAATGCCCTATCTGCTGTGCTATTGCAGGCCTTACCTATCACAAGTGAAAAGACAAGTGATAGGTAGGGCCTTAATATGTAAATTTCCCCCTACACTTTATATAAACACTGTGGTTTACAAAGTTGTTCATAATGTTATAGGCATTCACTATTTATTATAGCATTCACTATTCCAACACTGTTCCCACCATTATTACACCTTTCCTCCACCATTGACCATGATCTTCTTTAGAGATATCATGATTCCATTTCACAATGAGTTCTTTCTTCTACTTTTCTCCTTGATTCTAGCTAATTGCTGAAGCCACTGTTATGACTCACACATTTACTCTTCTGCCACATCTCTAGGTCTCAAACTCTGCAGAGGAAAGTAAAGTCTTTAAGTTAATGCAAACACACACACACACACACACACACACACACACACACACACACGAACTTTTCTTTCCTCACATGATTCTGCTTAGGGAAGACTCTTTTTAATTATTTATGTTGTTTATTTTGTTTTATTTTATTTTGGGACCACACCCAGTTCTGCTCAGGGCCAACTCCTGGCACTGCACCCAGGGATCACTCCTGATAATGCTCCAAGGGACCATATATATGGTGCTGGGGATCAAACCAAGTTCACCACCTGCAAGGTAAGTGCCCTGTCCAATCTACCTGTTGGACAATTTCTCTGGCTCAAGACTCATTTTTAATTTTTTAAAGTTTAGGTTCCCTCTTTCTCTAACATTTCAAATTAGACCTTACATTAGATGACCAAAACTTTCTATAAACCTTTCATATTCCAACATCAAGGAGAACTGGAGAGATAGTATAGATGCAGTATTTCCTGGAGCATGTGACCTTGAAGACCTCTTATACTCTAGCCCACTGATGTACCTATGCATAGATAGTATAGAGGTTATCTCGCACACATCTGATCACTTGATCACTTGACTTTCCGTTAATCATCGATTTGCTCGAGCAGGCACCAGTAATGTCTCCATTTGTCCCTGTCCCGTGCTAGTGTAGCCCAATGGCATCTGTTCGTTTTAGGAACACGAAGAGCCTCAAATCGATCATTCAGGGTATTGAATAAGAAGTCTGGCCATCTGGTAGGTGGGCAGCCACATGGTCTTTTGACATTCCGTGGAATCCAGTTGTAATGGCTGTAGTCCAGTGGTCGTCTCCAAATTTCATTACGGGTTCATGTCATCTGATTTTCGATGCCTTGGCAAACGAGACAGCATCCCTGGTTCTTGACCATTGACAGAGGTCGGAACTCTGGATTCTTTCTCTCATTTGAGTGAAGCATGATACTCCAAGCATAGCTCTTTCGATTCCTCTTTGGGAGATCCTAATAGTGTTCTCCTCCCGATTTCATAGGGCCCAGGTCTCTAAGGCGTATGTTAATGCAGGAAGAACAGTGGAATCAAAGAGATGTGCCTGGAGCCGGAGGTTCTTCATCCTCTTAGCTATTTCTTTGACACTCTTGAAGGCGTTCCAAGCTGCTCTCTCCTCCTGCGCAACTCAGGTGCCAGCTCATTCATTATGTTGATTTCTCGACCTAGGTACACATAACTGTTACATTCGGAGATATTTGTCCCATTGAAAGTGAATGGAACATCAGGAATGAGACCATTTCTCATAAACATTATCTTCGTGAGATTCAGCTGTAGTGCGACCTTCCACACTCATGGTCGAAGTTGGCCAGCATATTTGCCGCTTGGCTAATGTTTGGTGTTATTAGAACGAAGTCATCAGCAAAGTGGAGGTGTTGTAGTTGCGGACCATCTATCTTCACTCCCATTCCTTCCCTTTCCAGACATTGCATGATGCCCTCAAGGGTGGCACTGAAGAGTTTCGGTGAAATGGTATCACCCTGCTGATCCCCTTTCTTGACATTAATGATCACTTCTTTGTAGAATGGTGAGATCCTGGTAGTGAATCCATGATACAACTCATGAAGGATCCTGATGTATTAAGTTTGAATGCCCTGATTGGCTCAGGCTTCAATGACTACTTCTGTCTCAACAGAATCAAAGGCCTTCTTTAAATCAATGAACGTTAGACAGAGTGGCATCTTGAACTCCCGAGAAACCTCAATGAGCTTGGTTATAATGTGGATATGGTCAATCGTGCTGAATCCTTTTCGAAAACCAGCTTGCTCGCATGGTTGTCCTTCATCTAGTGTTCTGTCAATCCTATTCAGGATGACTCCAGTGAACAGCTTGTAGATGACAGACAATAGGCAGATTGGGTGATAATTGCCAAAGTTGTGGATGTCTCCCTTCTTGTACAGTAGTACAGTCCTGCTGGTTTTTCATTGGGATGGAACCTTGCATTCAGACAAGTAGCATGTGAAGAGCCAAGCCAGCGTATTGATTAGTACTGATGTCAGGTTCTTCAGGTGTTCAGGTCTCACCTTGTCTGGGCCAGGTGCTGTTCGTTTCTTTACTGACAAAATGGCATGTGGGATTTTGGAAGGGAGAACATTGGGAACGGCATATCCATCCTGCGGAATTTGGTATGTGGGCAGGTGGACATGGCTATCGAAGAGATCTGAGTAGAAGTTATGGATAATCTTCTCCATTGCTTTTCTGAAAGATGTGATAGATCCAACAGGATATCGGAGGGCAGTCATCTTGGTCTTGTAGTTGGCGAAGGACAGGCGGGCATTACAAATGCTTTTCCCAGCTTCTGCAGCATCTACCAGCACTTCTGCTCTTCTCTCTTTGAGGTCTTCCTTGATCACTTCTCTGCACTGCTTTGAAAGCTCGAACGTTCACTTGTGGTTGCCTGAGGCATGCACCACACCACGTTGGCGAATAAGCTCAAGAGTTTTCAAAGACAGGTGTTTTTATGTGGCTATTTCTCTCTTGGCATTCCTCGCACAATCATGGAGGTGCTGAACCAGTCAATCGTATTCCTTGTCAATGTTGTCAACGATGGCATCTTCCCATGTTGTCGCAATAGTGCCAGAGAGCTCCCAGTTGGTGGTAGTTGTGGGAGTTCTCTTCTTAAACGTTGCAGCCCTTTCTCCCCGCTCTGTGAAGTAGAATTTTGCACGGAGGAGACAGTGGTCCGATCCCATTTGGAAGCTAGCTTAGGTTTTTTTAGCCTATTTGTATTTTTGGAAAACTAGCTTCTATTTCATTTAGTCTACTTAAAAAATTTATATCATTAATTTATGCTGTTTTATTATTATTTACTTTCCTACTTAATTTTGGGTTTATTTGTTATTCTTTTTTTCCAGTTTCTCAAACTACAAGTCTAGGTTATTTACATGAGATACTTAATTGAATTATAGTAGACCTGGCAAGCTCCCCATGGCATATTCGATATGCCAAAAACAGTAACAATAATGGGTCTCATTCCCCTGACCCTGAAAGAGCCTCCAATACAGCACTGTTGGGAAGAACTAGTAAATATCACTGTCATCCCATTGTTCATTGATTTACTCGAGCAGGCACCAGTAATGTCTCCATTCGTCCCAGCCCTGAGATTTTAGCAGTCTCTCCTTACTTGTCCTTCCCAATGGTGTTGTATTGGAGGCTCTTTCAGGGTCAGGGGAATGAGACCCTTTATTGTTACTGTTTTTAGCATATCAAATACACCACAGGGAGCTTGCCAGGCTCTGCTGTGCAGGCAGGATACTCTCTGTAGATTGCCAGGCTCTCCGTCCCTCTTGGGGACAGTGATAGTTATTTGAGTTATTTACTTACTTATTTCCTGGTGCTTGTGCTTGTTTTCTTATTGGTGTTGTCTGGTTGATCTGTTTAATGACACGAGTAGTGGGAGAGTTTCCACTACTATTGTGTTGCTGTCAATGTATCTCCTCCAGTTAGAAGTCACTTAACAAATCTTTCTGCCTCTTTGTTTGGTACATGTTTATGGGTGAGGTATATTCTTTAGATCTATCGATCCCTTAAGCAGTGCATGGTTTCCATCCCTATCTCTTGTTACCTTTTTTGTAAAACTTGAGTGTCATTTGATCTGATATAATAAGTATGAATAAGTCCCTCTATTTTTAGTATTCCATTAGCTGGTATAATTATTTTCCAACCTTTCTCTCAAAACATTATGAAGAGTTTAAGTGTGTCTCTTTGCTCACAAGAAACTTAATATTTCGAATGGAGTGAGCAAAGCAAATTGCTATAAGACGTATGAAAATTCACCCATTCCCAGAAAAACACATGATAAGACTACTCTGCCATACTTTTTTTTACCCTTTTCGGGGAACAAACCCCCAAATGATCAATAATACACTCTGTTGACATGGCTGAGAGGAAAATAGGAACTTGTACACTTCATTTCTAATGCAAACTTGAAATTATATAACCTGTAGGAAGGTAATTTGGTAATCATTAACTATAACTTCTTTTGCATAGACAAAGTATGATTCTCAAATTGAGCCTAAGATTATCTCTGTCTATGTGGCAATGGTTATTTTCAGGAAATTTAGTAGTAGTCGTGGCGGTGGTGGTGGAGATGGTAGTGGTTGTTGGTGGTGCCAGGAATTGAATGCAACACCTCACACATGCAGAGCAAGTGCTCAACTATATCTTGTCTGAAGGAATTTTTTGTCTAGGAAGAAAAAGCTGTAAACCAATAAAAAGCTTCCCTAATTGCTTTTGCCTGAGCAAACAGTTTGCTCATCTGATTAGAGGGAAAAGAGTCTCTGTCTCTCCCTCTCTCCCTCCCTCCACCTCCCTCCTTCTTCCTATTTTCCTCATTAATTGTGCTGAGATTTAGCCAAATTGAAACTGTCATTGTATGATCAAGTTTGATAATTGAGCTTCTTGTATCTACAGGTCCCTGCCTCCTTCCTGTCCAAATCCTTGAATGGGTGACCCACCACCCTAGCGTCACCTTTCTGTGGCCTCAGCTCTTTCTTATTCTGACTCAGCACAGCTGAACCTTTACGCCCACATCTTGCTCATGCCAGTGCGTTCTTTATTGCCACATCCAAAGGTCTTTCATCAGGTTTTCTTTCGTCACCCCCCCCCCCCCCCCAGATAGGAAAACTTGAAAACTTTCTCTCATACAGACACATGACAAGTTAGTTTCCAGGGTCCTCCCCACTTCCTCTCCCTTTTCCCTTTTCTAGTTCCTCTTCCTCTTCCACTTACCAAGCTGTGAATATGTGCATCTCCTCTCACATTCCATTCAGCTCTCTCGCCCTCCCTGTGGCATTTCCTGTCATGGCCCCTGCTTCCCTCCTGGAGAGTGACTGCCGTACTAGCTCTTTAGACACAGGTTAGGTGTTGCTCCACACAGAGGCAACCCTGTACTCATTGAGCAGTTGATTGTTACGTCATATGCTTTGTGATTCAGTAAGATGAGAGGCAGCGATCTGACTGTGCTGTCACCTGCATATACCATTTGGAGGCAGGTATAAATTACTTTTCTAAGTGCCTGGCATCCCCAGGAGCCTGCAGGGGCAGGGAGCACGATGCCCAACATCACCATGATTAATGCTCTCAACATGGGTTATTGAGTGAAAATGAACAAAACATGGTTGGTGAATCTTAGCGGGGGACTCACTGGATTTAGGGGCTCAATATATTTTATTTGCTTGGAGTCCATACCTGGTAATGCTTGGGGTAACTCTGGTTCTGCTTGGTGGTCACTTTTGGCAGTCTCCAGGTCACCATGTGGTGCTAAGTCTCAGGGCCAGATCTTCTGCATGCAGAGTTTGTACACCCACCCTCAGAGCCATCTCACCAACCCCACTCTATTCCTTTCACCTCCATGCATATTTTATGTTTCTCAAAGAACCAAGTATGTTGGTAGACGTTCAGTAACTAAAAAATGGAGGGGTAGGTTTGATGAGGGACAGAAGAAGAAGGGAAGAAGAGAAAGAAGGAAAGGAAGGAGATTGTGCATCAGATTTTGCAGAGCATGCCCTTGTCATCTCAGATGCCAGTGTTCTTGTTTTGGTCTAGTTTCCAGTACCCGAGCTGAGCCCACCAGAAGCTCCAGGTTTTCAAAGGGAGAGGAAGCCTAGGCCAGCTTGTGAGGACTTCCTGTTTCAAAAAATGGTGCCATAGTCACAGAGGAGAAGCAGGAGTACGAGGAAGTGGAGGATGAAGAGGAGAAGAGGAGGAGGAGGAGGAGGAAGAAGAAGGCAAAGAGGCAGCAGGGGCAGCTGCCACATTTCTCTGGAAGCTTTGTTTTGCGGGTGTTCAAGGCTCTAGCCCCGGAAACTTTAGTGAATGGAAACACATGATTCCACCCCCGCGCACCTCCGGCTCCCAGGCCAGTCTTGACAGGCGGAGAAGAAAAGGCATTTGTTCCTCATGAAAAACGCAGGCTGTGTGGAGCACTGCCAGCCCTCCAGTGGATGGGAGGTGCGTCAGCAGGCTTCGGGGGTCCGCAGCTCTGGACAGGTGCCTGGGGAGTCACTTACAGGCAAGGAAGCTTCTCTCTCTCCTCGCCAATGTCCACTGATGGGAAGGAGGTCATGGGCAGCCAAGCCACAGAAAGGGATCCTGGAGCAAGATGTCTCAGGCAATCCGCCCAGGCCTTTGCTTCTTTAAATAAACTACATGAAAACCAATATCCCAAGAGATATTTGTTTATTGGCTGCCTGAACTTTTTTTTAATCTCTTAAAATTAATTTTCTTGGTCCTGGAAGTGGGTTAGACTGCCTGCCTTGCAAGCATATGGTCATGAGTTCGAATTCTTCACATCCCAATTGTGCAGAGCAAGATTCCCACATCCTTGCCATCCACCAAGCCCAACACCATGAGGCATTTCACCTGCAGCACAGTTAGCTCTGAGCAGCAGAAAAAGGGATTACCACCTCCAGCAGGTATGGCAACTATAAAAATGTGCAAGCATGCTGGCCTGGAAGGGGGACACTTCAGTGAGGACAAGCACCACAGACAAACCTGTGCACAAACCACTGGCTTGACACTGGCAAACACAGCTGTGCAAGAAAGGAGGACGCGGAGAGGGAATGAAATATTTTTAAATCAGCAGAGGAAAAAAAGACTTACAAAAATACATGACAAAAACATTTCAAAACAAAATAAGAACACCCTTGTCATTAAGATTTTGGAGAAGTTGAAACATCTTTTTCTGGGGCTGGGGATGTGGCTTACTGGTAAAGTATGATTTGCCAGCATGTATGAGACCTGGGTTTGGTCACTGGCATCACACACACATGCACGCACGCACGTACGCACGCACGCACGCACAAGTTCCTGGATTTCTATGCACTTGTTTCAACTTGTCTTATTCTTGTAATACTGAAGTTCTATGGTTCAGCATTCGGGAAGGAGTTGGCTCTGCATCCGGAATAAGAGTGACACAAGGGCAGAGAGCAGGTGGGCTCATTCTGGGGAAAAGACAAGCATCAGAGAAAGCAGAGGGGCTGGCCACCCACGGAGTGTCCTCTCCAGTGGCTACAGGGCAGTCAGCCAAGGGGAGGGCTGGAAAGAGCAACTATCACATGAAAACAGCCAAACAGGTGTGACCATCATCCAAAAATGCATTTACATTGAGTGTCAATTATCCATTCATGAAGCTAGGCAGTGGCTTATAGTTTTACTAGCTCTTTGTAAAGGCAAAAAGAAAGCTGGTCTGGGCTGTAGTATCTGCCAGATTTCAGGGTGTAGAAACTCCAGCAATGGCAAGTTTCCAGTCACCCGGGCTTGACCCGCTCTTACAGTTCCTGAATATTTGACAGTCTTGAGTCTCTTGAGTCAGTAGCAGCAGTTCCAGCCAACACCTGGCTAAGCACCAAACCTCTACCTGCTACTTCCAGGCCAATGTGGCCCCCTCTTCCACCCCCACATAAGTCTTCCCATGTAGGAGAAGCACTCTCATTGGCAAATGTTTAACTTTGCCCAAACTATAGTTTTCTCTTGAAAAATTAAGAGTTCAGATGACATGTCAGATAAGATTCAGAGTCAGACAAGACCACACAGCCAGTGCCTCTGAGAACCACCCCTCTCCCGCATGCTGCCTCATTTGATCAGAGATTCCCTTCCTTGCGGCTGCACCTCTCTGTCTTGTTTTTTGGTCTTCCTGTTCCATTCTCTCTCTTTTTTTTCTTCTCCTACTTTATTTAAATACCATGGTTTACATAGCTGCTTATGATGATTTGTTACAGGCATTCACATTCCAGTACCAATCCCATAGTCCAATGTCACCTTCCCTCCACCATTGTCTCCATTTTCCCAACCTCCCCTCAAGCCTGACCCCATAGCAGGCCCACAATAATTTATTTTATATTGCTTGTTACCACGAACTGAGTAATGGAATGATTACAACATATTTCCATAGAAGAAAATTTGTGAAAGTTGCTATATCTGAGCATGGGGGTGTTAAGTCCTTGGCTGGGGGGTTATTAAGCTGTTGTTGAGAGTTAAGTCTTCTGTGTTGGTGTTTTATTAGTCAAGATTGGTTGGTTCCTATGTTATATCCCATCCAATCTGGTATGCTGCTACTGGAATGTCAGTGTTGTAGATGTCACTCCAGACAATGCAGAATTCACTGGGCAGTCTGTGAGGCTCAGTCCTGAGGTGAGAGAGTCTGGCTGGACATGTGGAAAACTTCACTGCTGCTGGGGCTGTGGTAGACGGAAGCTAGCCTATCCCCTCCCAAGATAGTCCCGGAGATCTCACTTGGGAACCAGTGTCTGAGACATTTTAGTGGCTAGTTGATCTCTTTTGAGATTTATTTACGAGTCTCTGGCACAAGGCCATAGATGAGCTTACATGGCAGTGAAGGTGGTTTGGGGGCATGGCTGCCAGGGCTACTGAAAGTACAGGGAGGTGGGAGGAGGCTGCCCATCACAACACTGAGAAGGCTCAGTCCATTCTCCTTTGAAGTCTGGAAGATGCTTTTATAAAGTTCAGCCACTGAGAGGTTAAAGCAGACAGTAACCATCCCAGAGGCCTGTCTGAGCTCCAAACTCAGCTCTGTACTTCTCCAAGCATGACCTGGCTATATCCACTCCATCTGGCGACCTGTTACAAAGATCAGTTCTCTTGCCTCATCCCAGGTTACTTTAAATCAGAACGTCTAAAGATGGGGCCCAGACACTTGGCTTTCTGCAGACTTTTGCCATGATTCTGATGTGGGGTCATGCACAGGAGACTGATTGGAATGCTGCTGGCGTGAGTGTGGAGTGGGTGGTGGGGCGGGCTGTGGGAATGGCTGCAGGCAACAGAGGAGGCATGTTTTATGTCAGAAAGACATTTGCACGAGGACTGAGGATATTCTCTTTTCTGATTCATCATTCATCAAAAGATGATGCTCATAGGCAAAAAAGTTCCCTTTTCTTTCCAACAATTAACATACATTATTATTATTATTATTATTATTATTATTATTTTGCTTTTGGGGTTACACCCAGTGATTCACAGGGGTTACTCCTGGCTCTGCACTCAGGAATTACTCCTGGTGGTGCTCAGGGGACCATATGGGATGCTGGAAATCGAACCGAACCTGGGTTAGCTGCATGCAAGGCAAATGCCCTACTCACCGTGCTATCACTCCAGTCCCAACATATGTTATTTTTACAACTTGAAATTACAACAGATTCTCCCCATCCACATTCACATGCATTTTTAAAATTTTTCTTTTCAGTAAACTTAAGACTTTTGAAGAAAGTCTTTTTTATAGTAGACCAAGGCTACCTGCAAAATTAGCCTAAAATTACAGAAGAAGAAGAAAAGAAGAAGAAGAAGAGAAAGAAGAAGGAGAAGAAGGAGGAGAAGGAGGAGAAGGAGGAGAAGGAGGAGAAGGAGAAGAAGGAGAAGAAGGAATAAGAAGGAAGAGGAGGAGGAGGATGCTGAACTAGAGCAATAGCACCATGGGTTGGATGCTTGTCTTGCATGCTGCCTACCTGGTGTCAATGCTTGGCACCTTATAAAGAGCAACCACTGGAGGGTTAAAGTGTTTTACTTTTAAAACACTTGCCATATGGTCCCCTGAGTCCTGACAGAAGTGACCCCTGAGCACAGCCAGCTATGTTCTGAGCACCACTGGGTGTGGCCCTAAACAACAACCAAAACCCCTGGAAAATAAGCAGAGATTATTTCTAAATGGCAAAGGTCAAATGAAAATGCAGAGAAATCAGCTGTTGTGTGGACCTGATTGCATTGGAGAGGATTTCACAAAACTCACCATTAAACACTGAAATGACGAAGAATTTCTGGCATTAGGAAACCATGCCCTAATGATCTATTTATGTAAGGATGGTAAAAAGTGAAAGAGGAAACTTTGACTTGGCTTCATCCTGACATTGCAAAGCCATATCCACGTATTCATAGTTCTGGGCAATGTGCTAGGATAGGAATGTTCACATCAACAGGATCTAAGGCAAGCAGATTGAACTGACAGTACTCATTTGTTGACTGGTTGTTTAAATCTAGCACATGGCTATCTTATAGGCAGTTGAGAGCAGATTTCTGCTCAAGCAATAGGCTCCTTCAATGTGAGCAAATGGCTGAAATAGTGCAAGTACTTCAAGCCTGCGCTGCCTTAGGTACTAAGACACAATACCTGTGTCCAGAGTAGGGAGATTGGGGTGGAGGGAGATTCTACAGTTGAGTGATGGAATTTGTGCATAACTTGTAAGCAGATAACTAAAAGTTGGGAATCACCTTTAGTTGCTGTCTGATTCGGTGTCTATTGTTGTTTCAACCTCTGAAGCTTGTCTGCAGAGCAGACATGGTTAAGCTTCAAGAAAACACATGCTGGTTCTGTGGTCAGATGAATATTGCCAGTTACTTAACTGTTGTGTAAATTTGGAATAGTAACTAAAATGTGCTTTGTCTTCGTATTCTCTTCTATAAGATGAAGGTGAGGATCCAAAGAACTAGTCACTGTCACTGTCACTGTCCTCCCGTTGTTCATCGATTTTTCTCGAGTGGGCCCAGTAATGTCTCCATTGTGAGACTTTGTTGTTACTGTGTTTTGCATATCGAATACACCACGGGGAGCTTGCCAGGCTTTGCCGTGTGGGTGAGATACTCTCGGTAGCTTGCCGGGCTCTCTGAGAGGGGTGGAGGAATCGAACTCAGGTTGGCCATGTTGGCTGCATGCAAGGCAAACGCCCTACCCGAAAGAACTAGTATAACAGGTAAAGGCACTAGCTTTGTACACAACCCACCTTTGTTTCATCCCCAGCACCCTATATGGTCCTCTGGGCCTCTCAGAGAATGATCCCTGACCCCAGGTCAGGAGTGATCCCTGAGTACCACCAGGTATGGCTCCCTCATGTCCCAAAAAAGCAGAGGTGATAATGATAATAATAAATATTTTCCTCACCAGGTTGTGAAGTTTAAATTAGATAATTTGCATGCATAATGGACATTTAATATATGTCAACCACTGTTGACTAATAATTAGTTCCTGAGATAGTTTAGGGAAATCATTCCTGTTGAAAAACAAAATAATTAACCAGAGTGGTAGTACAGCAGTTAGGGCATTTGCCTTGTAAGTGGTTGACCCAGGTTCAATCCCTGGCATCCCATATGGTTCCCCAAGCACCACCAGGAGTAATCCCTGAGTGCAGAGCCAGGAGTAACCTCTGAGCATTGCTGGGTGTGACCCAAAAACAAACAAAAAACCCCCCAAAAATATATTAGAGTTATTTCTATTGGCTAACTCAAGGAAGAAGTATCTAACGAGCTTTAATCGTGCTTGGAAATTTCATCTACCTTCTTATGTGAGCCAGTGATTTGCATCCCTGAATTTTCACAAAAGGTAAAGGTAAAGGTAAAGGCCCTCCCGTTGATCGTCGATTTGCTCGAGCGGGCCCAGTAACGTCTCCATTGGAGACTTTGTTGTTACTGTGTCTGGCATATCGAATACTCTCGGTAGCTTGCCAGGCTCTCCGAGAGGGGCGGAGGAATCGAACTCGGGTCAGCCAAAAGATCCCACTAATTTAAAAAGTATTCTTAGGGTTCCCCCCGGCAGCAAGGAGGCCTCCACCTCAGAGCTTATTGCCGTGGTGATGGAGCAACTGCAGCCTCATGGGAAGGGGGGGGTGGCATCTGCTTGTCCTTCACACCCTACCGAGGTCACGAGTTGCCCCCCACAAGCGGCTCTTCGGCACAGCCATGGCTCCAGAGGCACAGAAACCAATCTCATAATTATCTGGCTCTTGGCAGAAATCCCTCCAGACTTAATTAGTAAAATATCAGAAATCCAAAGTCATGCGGCCACAATAGTAGCCACGCAACATCATATGGTTATCAAAACCAGCTATAGAAAACAAATTATTTCACAATGCCTTTTCATCAGTTCTAATCGTTGGGGGGAAAATCTAAACAATAATGGTGCATCTTTTGTCGAAATAATGAATGTAATCAAAGTTGAGAGAGAGTTAAGTAGAAATCATCTGCCTCACTGACATTGGGGGAGGTGGGAGGGGGGTATATTGGGGTTCTTGGTGGTGGAAAATAAGTACTGGTGTAGGGAAAGGTATTTGATAAGTGTATGACCGAGACTTAAACCTGAAAGCTTTGTAACTTTAACCACAGTGATTCAATAAATAAATATAATAACAACAAAAAAGTATTCTTAGGGGCTGGAGCGATAGTACAGCAGCTAGGGTGCGTGCCCTGCATGCAGCCAACATGGGTTTGATTCCCACACCCCACATGTTCCTCCCAGTCCTGCCAGGAGTCCTGAGCACAGAGCCAGGAATAAACCCTGAGAACTTCTGAGTGAGGCCCCCCAAACAAACAAAATCTTCTTAGGGAGTATTATGTTCCAAAGGAATTTAGGAATTCTAGAGAAAATAAATGTAGAGAAAATTTTATAGTAATTCACAATGTAAAAAAGATGTTTATTTTCTTAAAATTTTATTGAATCACCATGAGATACATTTACAAAGCTTTCATGTTTGAGATTCAGCCACACAATTATTGAACACCCATCGTCCACCAGTGCACATTTTCCACCACCAATATCCCCAGTATCCCCCCATCCCCATCCCAGTCCTCACCCTGCCTCTACGGCTGACAATTTCCTCAATACTTTCTCTCTACTTTTGAGCATTTTGTTTTGCCCGAATTTTTCCACCACGACTTAACCTTGCCTGCCGAGGGGGCAGGTGTTAGATAATTTATTTTATATTGCTTATTTTGAATAAATATCATAAGAGTTTGTGCAGCTGCTTTGCGACCATGCACTTCTGGGATCCTAAATTGTAAATGGTTGAATGCCAGAGACATCTCTGTAGGGCACTAGTCCATTTTGGGATTCAGTTGGGAGTCTCTGGACCAGGTCTGTTAGTGCACCAAGATAGCACCTGGCAGAAGCTTATGACCCTGACAGTTAGGCCTCAGAGTGGGTGGAGAGCCAGAGTGGGACCACCATGCACCTCTGCCACCATGCAGCCTGGAGATTTAGTCCTGGAACCCACATACCTGGACCTTGCTTGTGGTGGCTCTTGGGTGCTGGGATTCCATCTGGAGTAGACGGGGAAACTGCACCTTCTCCATCTGGGGTGTCCCAGTGAAATTGGCTTGGTATGGAGCCCTGGGGGATCCCCAGTGCCGTCCAGGACTGGTTGCTGTATCCAAGAGATGCTTATTTTTATAGTGCTGTTTTCTGTAACTGCTACTTGAAGGTAATAATAGGTTTAAAAAACAGTGATGAAAGTAAGGAATGGAGCTACCACTCTGTGATAGAGCATGTGCCTTATTCAATCCCTGACACTGAAGGAAAATAAGCAAGGGAGGGAAGGAGAGAGGGAGGGAAGGAGGGAAGAGAGAAGGAAGGAAGGGAATGAGGAAAAAAGGGACTGAAAGGAGGGTGAATAGAAGGAAATAGGAAGGAAGGAAGGAAGGAAGGAAGGAAGGAAGGAAGGAAGGAAGAAAGGAAGGAAGGAGGGAGGGAGGAAAAGAGGGAGGGAAGGAGGGAGGGAAGGAGGGAGGGAAGGAGGGAGGGCAGGAGGGAGGGAGGGAGGAAGGGAGGGAGGGAGGGAGGGAGGGAGGGAGGGAGGAAGTCAAACTCTCTCTAATAGTGAGGACATGTACTTATATTTAGTCATAGATCTAGCTTTTCAGAAAACCCCAATTTCTGAAAGTATCCTTGGGTGTGGTCTTGCTTTTTTCAGGCTTAAGAAATACTTAGAAGGGGCTGGAGTGATAGCACAGAGGGTAGGGTATTTGCCATGCATGCGGACGAACCGAGTTTGATTTCCAGCATCTCATACGGTCCCCCAAGCACTGCCAGGAGTAATTCCTGAGTGCATGAGTCAGGAGTAACCCCTGTACATTGCTGGGTGTGATCCGAAGAGACGAAAAAATGCTTAGAAAGGTTTGCTTGAAGCCTTTTGATTATTGATTCTGAAGCAGTTTCCAGAGTTCTAGTGATACAAGGAGTTCTAAAGATGGAATAGTCCTCATGAAACCACTGTCTGTCAAGGATCATCTCCATCAGTGCCAGTGTAAGTGGGTTTCTGCGGAAGGGGCTTGTGGGTGCCTTCCAGCATTAACCCTCTTTGTTGACTCTCAGACTTGCCATGATAAAGTGATATCTAACATTCTTTTTGGGACATGGTTTCTCTTTAAAGAGTACTCAGAGGGGCCAGAGCAATAATACAACAGATAAGGTGGGAAGGACATTTGCCTTGTATGGCTGACCTGGATTTGATTCCCAGTATCCCATATGGTCCCCTGAGCATCGCCAGGAGTGATTCCTGAGCATAGAGCCAAGAGTAAGCCTGGGCTCTGCTGGGCATGGTCCAAAAACAAACAAAAAAAATTTTAAAGAGTACTCATATATTCATAGAAAGCAATTGATACAGAAACAGATCATTTGTCAAAGGCATACATTGGTAGTTTTCCATGGCTTTACACCTTTCTAATAGGACTGTGGTTCCTCTTCTGACAAATAAGAGTTGCAACACTTGGCTTAGATATGTCAGAGATATCTATAAAAATAAAGAGAGAAGACACATGATAATATTTGACACCAAGGCATTTTATTGTCATTTTTAATAGCCATCAATCTGATGCTTAGGGGAAAGCAGGTGTTTTTGAGCCCCGCAAGTATGAGATCACTCTGTTCTACTTTCTTTTTTTTTTTGTATAATTCTCCCCTCCACCACCAAAGAAGCAATTCTATATTTTCTTTTTATTATTTGTAACTACTTCTAGATTTTTTTAAATTTTTATTGAATCACCATGAGATACACAGTTACAAAGCTGTTCATGGTCAGTTTTTAGTCATACAATATTCCAACTCCCATCCCTCCACCAGTGTACATTTCCCACCACCAATGTCCCCAGTTTCCCTCCTGTCACCCCCTTCCCCTGCCTGTCTCCATGGCAAACACTTTCTCTCTATTTCTCTGTCTCTGTCTCTTGTCTCTGTCTCTGTCTCTCTCTCTCTCTCTCTCTCTCTCTCTCTCTCTCTCTCTCTCTCTCGGTTTGCAATACAGATACTGAGAGGTTATCATGCTTGTTCCTGAACCTATTTTCAGCACGCAGTTCTCCAGGGCAATCATTTCCAACCATCATTTTCATAGTGGTCCTTTCTCTATCACAGCTGCCTTCTCCCCCAGCACTTGAGGCAGGCATCCAACCATGGATCTCCTGGCCTCTTAGAACTTTCTACTGTCTTTGGGTATTAGTCTCATATTATGTTTTTTGGCTTTTTTTAAAAAAAAATATTCCACAAATGAGTAGTCTGCTCCACTTTCACTGTGGGCTTCTTTCTTTAGATGTGACTGAGAGGAATGCCTGCATTGATTGTGTGAGTGACTGAGAATGAGATATTGCTGTTGTGTCCGTCCTGGTGCCAGGCATCGGGTTGGCCCCAATATACACAAGCCGTCATCATTCTTTGGGGCACCATCGAATGTAAGGCAGTTAGAGCGGAAGTCTGGTGTGGTCTCAGAGTGATGGGTCACAGGAGTGCATGCACTGGAACCCTGGGACAGCCACAGAGTCCTGACTGGGCAGAAGCAGGAGAGCTGAGAGTTCCATGTCACCCAGGGACTGGGCACCTAACAATGTCCTTGGCACCTTTGACCAATGGCCTCTCAGGTCCCTTCCCATTTTTTTCTTTTTCTTTTTTTTTGGGGGGGGGGTCATACCCAGCAATGCTCAGGAATTACTCCTGGCCCTGCACTCAGGAATTACTTCTGGCGGTGTTTGGGGGACCGTATGGGATGCCGGGTATTGAATCTGGGTAGGCCACGTGCAAAGCAAATGCCCTACCTGCCGTACTATTGCTCCAGCCCCACGTCCCTTCCCTTTTAGGCTTTTTTTTTTTAAATCCCAGCTCTGAGTAGACAGAGTCGAGTCTGTCTCTTTTCTTATTATCACCAAACCTTTTCAGAGTAGGGAATTTGTCAAAATGTATTAGGAAGACCAAAGTTGAACTCCTGACTTGCATGAGCATAGGATCCAGTCTGAATCTGACGTCCCAGAGGTTAGGACTACAAAGCGTCACCGATTGCTGACACCTAAGAGACAGGAGATGTGAAGTCAGGTCTCCACAGGTGTCATATCAGGATGCCACATCCTCTTCCCAGCCTCCCCACAGTCAGCAAGTCTAGAAGATCATTGGTCTTGATTTTCAGAACCGAAGGAAGTTTGGGAAATGATAACTTTAGAGGGTAGGAAAACAAGTGCAGACCAGCACTGACACGTTGAGAAATAGGTCCAGGGGATAATTTATTTATTCAATAAATAATTCTTTTTCTCCTCCCTCCCTGCCTCCCTCCCTCCCTCCCTCCCTCCCTCCCTCCCTCCTTCCCTCCCTCCCTTCCTCCCTCCCTCCCTTCCTTCTTTCCTTCTTTCCTTCCCTCCTTCCTTCCTTTCTTTTACTCTCTTTCTTTCATCACACCCAACTATGAAGGGCTTACTCCTGACTCTGTCCCCAGAGTATACTGCTGGCAGGGTTGAGAGAAACCTGTATGAAAATGGGGAATCACACCTGGGTCAGCCTCAAGCGCCCTACCTGCTATCCTATCTCTCTGGCACATCAACAATCATTTCTTGAGAGTGTTATGCACCAGGTATTATTCTAGTCACTCATGAACATCAAGTCCTTGCCTTCATGAAGCTTCCATTTCAGTAGAGCAAAACCGAGTCATAAACAAAGTGATCCCTAGCAAAGCAGTATCAGGGAATGGGGCATTGGTGAGGGGTGCTCTCTCAGTAGTCTATGAGAAGTGCCCCTAAGGGGAAGAGATTTTAACAAGTGCACAGAGAAAGGGATCCTTACAGTATCTCTAGGGAGAGTATTCTAGAGGTCTGACTGTCCAGGGCAGAGGATACCAGCCAGCCAATAGTGAGAGAGCAGGAAGATGGGAGCAGGATCCTGGGGTGTATTTGAAGTCCAGGCCAGAGGTCTGGGTTTATTCTCAGCGTGACAGGATTCGGAGCAGAGGGATGGTTCCCTTTATCAAAGGATCAGTCCAGCTGTCCTGTGGGGCAGAAACACCAGAGACAAGGGTGGTGCAGTGGTTGCAGTGAAGCAGCTCCTGCTGCACAAGATCTGGAGGGTGGTTGGTTGCTGCTACCTGTGTGAGAGTGAGGCAGGAGAAACCATAGATTCAGGAGTGAGTTAAGAAGGAGCCATCAGCAGCTCAGATAGAGAAGAGAGCACCAAATAAAGTGTGCTGGGAAGATCCACCCAGGATGGGAGGTGCATGTTGAAAGTAGACTATAGACTGAACATGATTGCCACCCAATGCCTCTTCTGCAAACCAGAAGTTCATGAGTGACTAGAATAATATCTGGTGCATAACACTCTCAAGCACCCAAAAGGAGAGAGAGAACAAAAGGGAGTGCCCTGCCACAGAGGCAGGGTGGGATGGGGGATGGGGGGTGGGAGAGATACTGGGATTGGTGGGGGTAGAGAATGGGCACTAGTGGTGGGATGGGTACTTGATCATTGTATAACTGAAACCCAAGCACAAAAACTTGTAAGTCTACAACTGTACATTATGGTGTTTCACTAATTGAAAAAAAAAATAGGAGCCATCAGGATTTGACAGACATGGCTTTTGAGGAAAAAAACAAAAAAGAAAATCAATGATGACTATCAAGATTCTTTTTTAAACCTAATCAATTGGATGTGGAGTATTTTATTCTTTCTGAAATGAATGTGCAAAGGAGGAGCAGTGTTTTAAAATTTTACTTTGTGGAGCATGAAGGATCTGGTTTAGGGTACTGTCAATGTCACCTACTACTTCCAAGAAAAATTTTCTTTTATTTTTATTGAATCACCGAGGGATACAGTTAAAAAGCTTCATGTTTGAGTTTCAGTCATACAATGATCAAACACCCATCCCTCCACAGTATACATTTTCTGCCACCAATGTCCCCAGTATCCCTCCCCCACCCCACCCCATCCCACCCCTACCCCTATGGCAGACAATTTCCCTCTTACTCTCTCTCCCTACTTTGTTTCTAAGTAAATTATCCTAAGACATAGTGACTTCAAGCTACAATTAGGGGCTGTAGTGATAGTACAGGGGTACTTCTCCACATTCCTCTCAGCTGAATAGATTCTTCTGCTGGGTTTGGGCATGCCTTCCTTAGCTGTCTTCATGTTGGCTGTTTGTTCCTCATTCTGTAATTGTGTCCAGGTGACCCTCTTTTCCATCTAACCTTCAATCTTCTGGCATACTTACTGAATCCATGAAATACCTAAGAATCAAATTTTTTGAGTATTCTTATTGATGATCTTCTTTTTTATTTTTTATTAGTGAAACACCATGAGGTACAGTTGTAGAATTACACATTTTTGTGCTTGGGTTTCAGTTATACAATGATTAAGTACCCATCCCTTTACCAGTGCCCATTTTCCACCACCATGGGTCCCAGTATCCCTCCCACCCCCCATCTCCCCCATCCCACCCTGCCTCTGTGGCAGGGCATTCCTCTTAAAGCAAGATGGGTGCATTATGGAAGTTTAGGCTACCTCCTTTTATGAAAGTACTTCAGACAAATTCATTGGGGCACTGGCAATGAACCTAAGTTCATGTTCTTATCAAGAAAAGCCAAACTACATTACAACATAACACATTGAAGTTTTGCAATCATCCTGTAAAGAAAGGTAGTGGTAGAATGGAATGGCCCAGATCATCATCTGTGAAAGTTTAAGAGAGCTAGCCAACAGTACATAGCCTGTGGATATGTTGTGAAATCTTATATTTATATTTACAAGTTAGCAATGGGAAGTAGCAAAATGAAAATATGAACATTTGTCAAAAATAAAGGGATTTTGGTAGGTTATTGTTGAACAATATATTTTTTGATCTGTATGTATATGTAGTGTTCAGTTATTTTTTTTTTAAGTAAGGGCCTAAATCATGCAAGCTAAGTGCTCTACTACCGAGCTATTTCTCCAGCCCTGAATAATATTTTCAAGTTACACTCATTTTTTTGGAATGTGTTAATTAGCTTTGATGGATACTAGACCCATTTCTCAAAGAAAGTTTTATTAAAAAAAGATAAACCATGAGAATAAATTTAAGAAGCAATTTGAAACAATAAAGCTTCAAATGATGTTCCAAGTGAGATGAACTACATCAGTGCATATTTTGCTATTAAACGAACATTGGCTGCTTAGTCAGAGCAAATAAAATCATCTACCACTCTGTTCATAATTGCCTTTTAATAATGCTGGTAACTTGGTTATATAGCTTATTTTGTACTTAATATACAAGGTTATTTGGTTTTAGATTTGAATAAGAGCTCTGCACATAGGGCATTTATACTTTATTCATAAAGTAATTAAAATTATTCCAGTAAACACTGACAATCAAAAAAAATTTTTTAAATGCTGCTTTGTTATGCATGTTTTAAAGCACTGACTTAGTGAGTAAATTCCTATAAATATATAAAACTGTTTCACCATATTCTGGAAGTAAGATCTATTATTTTTTTCTCCCAGAGATTTCCTTAGGCTTGTAAAAGTTTGGGTAAAGTTGTCATGTTATTGTTATTTTCTTTACCTTTTGCTTGTTTGCTTGTCTGTGTGGAACATATAGGAAATTTAAATGCAAATCTCTAGGTACGTTTTATGTTTTATTTTGTTTTTTGAGGAATTTACTCCTTGAGCTCCTATCACAACAATCTCTCAGTGTAAAGCAATCAAAGGCAGAGATGAAATTCCCACTTGAGTCTGTCACAAATACTCAGTTCTTCCTCTGAGTCTCATGCTTACTTTTCCCCAAGCTTGACTCAGGGGTTAAGAGAACAGTGACTGCCTCTTAAGGCCCTATTCTGTTAAACCATGTCCAGGAAAGGGCCTCAGTCAAATAAGAACTATGCAAGTTGATAATGGATTTAGTGACCAGTTTTGAAACCATGTGTTCATACCCATTCACCTCAAAATTCTGTGAGTTGAATCATATAGCATAATGTTACCATTTTTATTAATTCTAATGACATATGTACATTTCTCCCATCTTTTCATATCTCCGAAAATGAGATCTTTTTAAATTAATTTTTGAATTGAGTCACTGTGAGATACACAGTTACAACGTTGTTCATGATTGAGTTTAAGTAATAACAATGTTCCAACACCCATCCTTTCACCAGTGTACATTTCCCACCACCAGTGTCCCCAGTTTCCCTTTTCCCTTCTACCCCTTTCCCTAAAGCCTGACATCTATGATCTATGGCAGGCACTTTCCTTCTCTCTCTCTCTCTCTCTCTCTCTCTCTCTCTCTCTCTCTCTCTCTCTCTCCCCCCCCTCTCTCTCCTCCTTCCTTTTAGGCACCATGGTTTGCAATACAGATACTGAAAGGTGCATATCACTTTACCTCCTTTCATCACTCAGTTCTTGCCCAGAGTTATCATTTCCGGCTATCATTGTCATAGTAGTCCTTTTTCGGTCTAACTGCACTACCCTCATCCCTTTATGACAAGTTTTCTACCAAAGACCAGTGCCCCTGTCCCTATTTCTATTGTCTTTAGGTATTATTCTCAAACTATGTTTCTTATACCCTCCCGATGAATGCGATCATTCTGTCTGTCCCTCTCCCATTTCACTCAGCATGATACTCTCCATATCCATCCATGTATAAGCAAATTTCATGACTTCATTTTTCGCCCTACAGCTGTGTAGTATTCCAGTGTGTATATATACCATTGTTGATTTATCCACTCACTTGTTCCAGACATTAGGTTGTTTCCAGATTCTGGCTCTTGTGAATAGTGCTGCCATGAACATAGGAGTTCAGATGGCTTTTCTGCATGATGGGATGTATCTTAATTCTATCACACCCTGGCTTAACTTGGTGGCCTTGTTCATTTTAAGTGATGCACAAAACAATTTTGTCTCTTATAATTGAGGGCATTATAGTCAATAAAATAAGGTAACTCCTTTCTTTTTAGGCTATTGGCTGATATTTGTTGAGTGGAGGAACTTGGAAGCATTTTGCTACAAGTCAGTCACTGTAGGAGCTTTTCAACAACAAGCAGTCACTAGCAATTTCAGGCCATCCCGATGCTCTTCAGCTAAGGGGTGTCCTGTTTTCCAGTTGCGTGTTTGACCCTCTAATGTTCTTTGATCAATAGAACGTGGGAGACTCAACACTGTGTACCCTCCACCTGCCTCAATGAGATTAAGTAGTGGATCATAAAAGATGAGTAATGGATGCTATAAGGGCAGATGGAAGGAAGGAGAAAGTCATCTGAAGAGAAAGGGCTTCCCCAGTCATCATCAGCACTAGTGCCTTATCAATCTGACCAGACAAACTTTGGTCTCCCAGCTCTGTTGATGAGCTCTGACAATACCCTGGAAAGGAGGATTTATCAAATTCCTGACTCAAAGAACCAGGCCTAATAGCATGACTTTTGTTTGAAATCACTGAATGGTAGGTGGTTTGTTATGTGATCATAAAATTAAGATGGCATTTCAAACTTAGCCTTGAAATCCTACAAATGATTTCCCCCAGTTTCCTCAATTCAGAACAGCTTCTCCCTCTCTTGTAAAGAGATCACCTTCAATGATGTGTGCCTTTAAAAAGCAAAAATAATGTCCATGTTTCTCCCAGATCAGATTTCCCAGCACTAACAAAACAAACCACAAAGTTCTATGAGAAGTCACAGTTCAAAAGTAAATCCCGAGGGATCATCATTTCCTCCTGTTCCTTTCGTTCCCCCAATTGTTTCTGCTCAAAGAGATGGAGCCTCATTTAGAGAGTCTAGAGCTTCCAAAAGTCCTTTTCCTGCATGACCTAATGTAAAACTGCCCTGGCCAAATCGCCTCTAAAGTTATCCAGTGCTTTTAAGTAAAACAGATTCCCAGCCCATGAAAGAGAATATTCTGAAAGAGAATAAACTGGAATATATAACTGCTCTTCAGGCCTGTAAGTTGGTGATGATGTGATGATGAGCTGGGTCTGACAAACAGAACTGCTAGGGCACAAGATACACCCTCCAAAGCAACCATCATGGGGAACAGTGCAGGCCATTCTCCTGAGAATTGCTATTCAGAACAATCCATCCTCCTGAGCAAGCAGGATATCCTCTATACACAGCAATTTCTCAAGAGGAAGTATGAAAATGAGGAGCGTTGCAACAGGGAGGGCAAGGACGCTGGAAGACTAATATCCGCTGCAGAGCACTAGGGAAACTTAAGCTACATTCTTGCAGTAACAGCCACAGAGTGGAAATCATGTTGGCAGCCGAGTGTGGAGGAGAGTTAACACGAACAGAGTAAGATCAAGAGACTGTAAATCCAGGCATGTGATGGATTCATTATCCTGGTTTCCTAAGCTTGTTAGCATTTCAGGAAAAGTTTTCTTTTATTATTCTATGAAATATGAGTGTGTGTGTGTGTGTGTGTGTGTGTGTGTGCGCATACGCGCACGCATGCGCTCTAAAATAAACCACATTTTCTCCTTGGGTTCAGGGTTTTACAAGGAGGCAGGATGAACGCCATCCTTTCCCTGGCACTGCAGAAGCACAGTGCCATTTTCTCATTGTTGCAAAAGCACACACGATAGTCAGTGGCCACAACTCTCTACTGAGACCTCTCGTTGCTTTCCTTTGGACTCCAACCATAGACCGCACCTGCCTTCTGGGCTAGGCCATGCATGTCAAATCCCCCTTTGAAGCTCTTGGGCCACTATTGGTTTTACTTCATCACTCTAGAGGAAATAGTTCATTCTCTCTTGCAGTAAAGGGAGTACTTAGGGGAATTCATTCACATCCCAGACCCAAAGTTGCTGGTTCCCTCGGGCATGACCCTTCTCTCTTGACAGGAATAGCTGAGTGTAGCTTTGGGGGAGGAGTGAGAGATAGCCTCATGACCTCTCCCCAGTCCCCAACTTTCCCCCTCCTAGCACCTGAGTGTTTTCACTTCTCCTTGTGACAGTATTGAAAGACTGCTGGTCAGCCTGCTTCTACAGATGCAAATGGGCCTGGGAAAGGAGGTGAGTGATGTAGAGGCCATCTCACCTGAGTACTAAACAAAGACTGGTGACAAAGCAGAACCCTGAAAACATGTGTGGAAGGCTTGAAGGATGAAGGACACACCGTGATCTTGGTAGGACTCCCAGGGAGTCTCCAGAGAGTGGATAGTGAGACTAAGAAGGGTGTTTGAGGTGGGGAAATCATAGAGCCAAGTGATGCTGGCTGAGGGCCATGGAAGTGCATTTAGGGAGAGGGGCCTCACCTCCAGGTGGCCAAGAAAGCAAAGCTTCATGAAAGGGGACCTTCAAGGTAAGTATTGACTAGCATGGGCCTTCACTGTCAGGGAAGGACCCAGGGAATGTTTCTCCTTCATTCTATTCCTGAGATTTCTGGCTTCTATGTTCTGGTGTCTTCCAACTCAGTCACCCTTGTTAACCGTTTTATGTAGCACATGATATTGTGCAAATCACTGGCTTAGAAAAACTACTTGTAGGCTACTTTCAAAGTGAGGCTGTCTATACTACAGGTGAGATTTGTGAGGGTCAGTATCTTGTGACTATCCCCAGAGCTGTGTTAAGGTAAAGTCTCTTTGATCAGTATGGAGGGACTGACACATTACTCATCAGAACTGGGCTTGAAACAAGTGGGCAATGACCCATTTCCTGTGTCTTTCTTGCAGTGTCAGTGGCCACCATGACTCATATGACAGCATCTTGAAAGACCAAGGGAAAAAATGGATGGCTGAGCAAAATTCACGAAATGCTGCCCATGATTTGCAGATGCATATTTTCAAAGAAGTGCATAGTTGAAGAGTATTCAAGTCTTCAGAGTTCAAAACACAAAAATGTCGTGCCGATAATTATATTTGTTTCTTTAAAATTTTTCTCATTGCGAACAAACTGAAAGATGGCAATTTCTAACTCAGAGTTAGCTGCCTAAATGTGGTGGGTGGAGGAAAACTTTATACATATAAACATGACACAGCCAAAGGTTGTCAACGTTTCATATTGTAGATTAAGACATTTTGAAATTCCTTGTAACAGCATAAGAAGCAAATAATGTTCAATTAGAATATAGCAAAATAACCAGACCACTAGCCAGTTTGACTAGAGAAACTTGGGGACTGGGTTCTTTCAGGATTTCCACAAAGTCTCAGTGATTCTATGTATAAACATCCCTTGGTGTGAGGCTGCATTTTCTTAACATACTTCAGTCAAACCAACATAGCTAACAAATTGAAAGCAGGAGTGGATATGAAATTCTAGCGATTTCTCGGAGGTTGAACTTTTTTTTTTCTCTTTGGGTCACACCTGGTGATGCACAAGGGTTACTCCTGACTCATGCATTCAGGAATTACTCTTGGTAGTGCTCGGAGGACTATATGGGGTGCTGGAAATCAAACTCGGGTCAGCCGCGTGCAAGGCAAATGCCCTACCCTCTGCGCTATTGCTGCAACCTGAGGCTGAACATTTAAATTTTATAAATGTATAATATAGCCATGGTCTTCTCAATATATTTGGGAGGAGGGAAGAAATTGAGCTTATTTTCATAAAAAAAATCTTCTATGTATACTAACATGTACAGAGTTATTGTTTGAAGTAAATGAACACACATTATAAATATTTCTGTTTTAATTTCCATGTGATCAATATACAAAAAAATAGAAATAAGTCACATATGCAGAATTCTCTAAAGTCCTCAATACATGTTAAGACGAAAAGGGATCCTGATTCAAAGATGTTTAAAATTATGGCACTAATCCTGTCTTATTTCCTTAAGTTAATTCTCCAAGCCTGTAACCATGTAAACCTTTTTCTGTAGCTAAAGTTTGTGATCACCTCCACCCCAAATTTTCTCCAACATCGTTGCCATGTACAAAGGTATTATAAAAATATTTAACAACTTGGTAGGGTATGGAAACCCACCCATCAAAATCTTAGCACAAGCGGTATGCAGAGATTGTGACTGGAAGCAGTTGGGGGACTGATATGCATCGCAGCTCTCCCAGGTCTCGGCCCGTCCACTTGTAAGCTCCATCTGGCCCTCAGATGTGTGGTTCCTCTCCCACAGTACTGCTCATCTAGGAAGCTCGGGCTTCACTCAGCACTTGGTCCCTGGAGCTGCTAATGTGTGGGAGCTTCGCCTGCATTGGGACCTCAGCCCACTCTGACCTGCCTTAGCAAACCCTTCATCTCACCTGACGATGGCTTTTCAGCCAGTTCAGAGGAGCACAAGGCAAAGTTTCCTGCCATACCATAAAGAGAAAAGGTCCTACGTAGCTTGTACCACCCTCCAAACTACCCCCAAGAAACTGGGACCTCAGGCTGTTTCCTGTATGCCCTGCCTCAAATATCCCAGGGAAGATTGTTGGGGAATAAAGGAAATGTCTATGGAATCTGAGTTTCAGCCAAACTACTTTAGTCACTTTCCTTCAAACCTTGTTAGCACATTGTCTGCAGAGTGACCTTTTCGCCAGAAATGCATGGACCATGTTTAAAAGTTCACTCCTCGAGGGATGAGATGCTGAGGACAGGGAAGCAAACCTGGTGGGGGACATTTCCAGAGCTCCCAGGGGTGCCCCAGATGTATGTCTTTTTTCCCCACCTCTGAGCCGCAGTGACAGGTTGGAACCACGCAGGCCCAGGTTCAGGTATTGAAGTCCTAAGCCCCAGGACCTTTGAATGTGACTTTATGTGGAGTTGGGGGCTGGACAGAGGTAACTGATGTCAATTGAGGACATTAAGGATGGTACTATGGTGGGTGGGTGTCATCAAAGAGGAACTGGCTTCAGAGACAGGTTCTGAGGGAAGACTGTGGGCAGACGCTGCCTGTGATGTAGAAAGTGGAAGGAAGTGGAAGCCAGAGGCCTGCAGCAGACCCCAAACACAGAGCCTCAGAAGGAACCTATCTTGATTTCAGGCTTCTCTCTTCTTAAACTGTGAGAAAACTCATTTCTCCTGCCTAAGCCAGCCAGTGTGTGACAGCCTCGTCACAGCAGCCCTAAAAAACTTGCCTTTAGGTTTCCAAATCCCATGCTGATTTCTCTTCAGGGAGAGGATTTTCTCTCAGGGGAACAATCATGAGTAACTCTTTGAGTAAGCAAGGTTCAGAGGCGTCATGAGCATTTTCTGCAAGAAAGCCAGAACAATTCCCTCAGCAGCCCATGGCTGAGGAAATTAGCATCTTCTTCCACCTTCCAACTGAAAAGAACTGCATTGTGAGAGGCACTTGGCCCATCAGTGCTGGGAAGCAGGGAGTCAGGCCCAGTGTCTATGAAACCAGGCCTCTGCGGCCTCACCACGACCCTCCTGGGAGACTCTTGGCTTTTCCCCAAATGTGACTCAGTTCTATGCATCTTTGTTTTGTTCATCTGTGGTGCCTCTCATATTTGGAAAGTGAAACTATCTAGGACCTCACTTCATGAGTGTCGCTACAGACCCCAGCAGAACCCAATCCAAACTCATTCTCATCTGCTATTCTCACGCTTTCTTTTTGTCTTCGCTTTCCCAGGGTCTTCAATCTTGTTAACACTTGCTGACCAAGTGAGTCACCTTTAGCCACTCAAGAGTGTCCCTTCTGCATCTCTCCTCAACTGCCAAGTTTCATGAATTCCTCTTTCTGACTTCCCCTCACTCTGCCTGTCTGTCTATGGCCAAGGCTGCTCACTGCCTTTGGCTAGGTCACAGTGCCCCACACTGTGAATGACACTATTTGGGTACTGAGGATATTTTGAATACAAGACCATTGAGGAAAAACAGGGGAGAGGTTATGGGATAAGAGAAATAATGGATTTCAGGAGAGATGAGGAGAGCAGCCTGAGGTAAGACCAGGCAATGTTAATCGGAAGAGAGGTTCTGGAGTAATAGAAGTTGAGAAAAATTTGTAGGAGTGTGAAAATGTCAACCACCACAGACTGTTGCTGTCACAGTGTCATAGATCATTGCTGAAGCCTCGTGACTAGCGTTTCTGCTCTGATAATATACACACCACTACCATATTTAAATGGCTTTTTTGGTTAAATGCACTATTTTGTTTATTCATACAGTCAACTGGTATTTACCGAGAATACCTCTCAATATTGAGACAGGTAGAAAATAAGACTTTGGTGTTTTTTTTTCCACCTTCCTCTCCAGATAATATGTATAGGATGATCCTTAAAGAGTTAGTCAACAGGAATGAAAAGAAGGAAATAAACAAAACAAAACAAAACAAAAACAGGAGGCATTTTCAGAATTGTAGGAGTAAGCCCTCCTGTCATTCTTTTTGGAGGTATGTGTATTGTGGGGGCCACACCCAGAGCTGCTTAGGGGACTCCACCGAGCTCTGTGCTCCAAAGAAACATGTGATGCCAGGAATTGAACCCAGGTCAGCCACCGGCAAGGCAAGAACCCTTATACTATCTCTCCCGCCCACTTTCTACCATTTGATGCCTTTGTTTTCATCATTTTCTTTCAAAGTTTATGTTTCTGGGTTTTATAGTTGCCTTTGAAACAGATTTAGAGGACCACTCCCAGATCAATGGTCAGATCTGTATATTTAGAGTCTGGGCCTGCCCCATGCATTGCGTCACCAGGGCCACCCCTGGCAGTGCTGGGACATGGGGACCCACAGTGCCGGATCCCACATGTGAAGCCTGTGTTTGACCATTAGCACCCTCTCTCTGAGTCTTGGGCCTTTTAAAGTTCCTGTGATGAAAACAAACTTTGTCTTTTGGTATTTTTCTAGTCTCTTCAAGTTGCCATATGAGTAGTTTTTCATTTTGAATTTTGAATGGCGAAGAGATCCCCAAGTGGCCTCCACCCACTCCCAGGGCTCAGAGACTCCAAACACTAATGAACCAGTAGTCCGCGTCCTTCCTCGTGCCTCTTCTCTGAGCGTGAGAAAACCCTTCTCTCTGTTGTTTCCTTTCCTCAAATGACATTAACTTTTCAGAGAAGTGGACCACTATAAAATGCCATATGGAACTTTCAAACTGGTTAATCACACTGGCTTCACACAGTGCTCACCATAAACTGCTGGATAGGACCAGAGCAGTAGTAGAGCAGGTAGAGCATTACCTTGTAAACAGCTGACCCAGTTCGATCCCCAGCATCCCATGTGGTTCCCCTGAGCACCTTCAGAAGTAATTCCTGAGTGAAGAGTAAAGAATAACCCCTGAGTATTGCTAGGTGTGACCAAAAAAGCTAATAATAATAATAATAATAATTTGGAAAGGAAAGGCCCTCCCGTTGATCGTCGATTTGCTAGAGTGGGCCCAGTAACGTCTCCATTGGAGACTTTGTTGTTACTGTGTTTGGCATATCGAATACGTCACGGGGAGCTTGCCAGGCTCTGCCGTGCGGGCGAGATACTCTCGGTAGCTTGCCGGGCTCTCCGAGAGGGGCGGAGGAATCGAACTCGGGTCGGCCATGCTGGCCGCTTGTAAGGCGAACGCCCTACCCACTGTGCTATCGCTCCAGCCCCAATAATAATAATAATAATAATAATAATAAACCGCTGGATAGTTTCTGGATTTAAAGCAACCCAGACCCAAACCGAGGAGGTCTGTGTGGGGTAGGCGTGAAGCTGAACATGGTCTATAATTAAGCTCTTGCTTCCTCTCATGCTTGAGTCTGCTCAGTCCTCCACTTGCTGGGGACTTGGCTGGGGTCCAGGGGAGGAAGTTGGTGAGCAGAAACCAGTGGAACATGGCCAGCTTTTGCTCTCATGTCTCTTGAAGGGTAAGACTGGCCTGTACTTGCTTTGAAAAGTTTGGAAAAAATACCTTTCACATGACAAATGGCAAAATTCTGTATAGATGTCAAAAGAGATCTTGATTGTCTCCAGGTTCCAGGCAGGTGGGGGTATGAGAGAGAAGCTTTGGGGCAGGTGTGTAGATGTGAATGGGACCCTAGTAAGGGATGGCCCTGGAGACTTAGCTTTTATTCCAGAAAGCCACCTCTTCACTTTCCTGGAGGCCTGTTTGAGTCTCAGGTATAGGGAGACACACGATATAGAAAGCCAACTTTTGTTCAATAAACATCACAGGTTCTGGTCATAAATGTTGGATGCCCAAAAGATTCTAGGCTCTAGATGCTGAGCTTTGTAGGCCTTTTGTGATCTAGTCCTCTTAGGAAACAGGGAGTAGTCTTGGCCAATCTTGAGAAAGGAGAAGACTGAGACAGAAACTGTTTAAGTTTGTTCGGAGTCACAGGTTTGACCCAGACCTTTCCTGGTGCTTTCTCAATGCCACCACATCTCTCTCGATGTGCTCACTTGCTATTTTTCCCTGTGGTCTTCCAAGGTTTTCTGTCCCATGCCAAATATATGCAAAAAATCCCTTCTCTTATGTCATTCATTCCAAATTTGGTAAGCCTTTCCTGGTAATAATGAGATGCGAGTTTCATGCCTACTGAAGATGAAAATGCAGAGATCCAGAATAGAAATAACCCATCCTCATTCATTCACTCATTCACCTCTCCATAAAACAGTTACTAAGCATTTCCACATCTCTTGTACCATTCCAGGTGCTGGAAATAAAATAATAGGCTAGGATGTGGCTCAGGCGGGTTCATTTCTGGCCAACACATCCCACCCTCCCAGCACTGCTAGGTAAACCCAAGCCTCACCTGGAGTGGCCTGCCCTGAGTTCCACTGCTTAACCAACTGCTTAACTGAACACCGTAAATAAAATGCTGTGTTTAATGTTGCTAAGGACAATAATGCAGGGAGTAATGGCTCATAATCACTGAGCACTTTCTGTGTGACCAGCATGGTCCTAAGCACTTTGTGGCTTTTAAAGTGGCCGCTCCCTCCTCTCCTGCCCATATCCCTGTTATAATCTTCGTGTCACAGACAAGGAAACTGGCTCATACAGACAATAACAGACTTCATCTTGATAGTGTCAAGATTCAAATGCAGTTTGACCAACGTGCACTCTTGGTGCAAACACAACAAAAGGGTGTTCCCAATGTGAAGGCAGTGAAGGGAACAGGAACTGAGGTTCCTGCATTGTCGGGCCATGAACAGCCCATGAGCAAGTGTGCTTGGCTCCTGGGCTCAGGGAGGGATTCACTACATGTCTGTGGCTCTTGGCAAAGCTTGTTTGGGACAGTTGCCAGAATGTGGTGAGCTGAGTATTTGAGAGGTAGAGATGACATTGTTACCTTTTCTTTTTGTTGTTGGTTTGGTTTGGAGGCCACACCTGGCTATGCTCAGGGCTTACTCCTGATCTTACGCACGAATCATACCTGTTGGTGCTCAGGAGACCATATGGGACGGCAGGATTTGAACCCAGGATTGGCTATGAGCACATAAAGCACCCTACCTGCTGTACTAACACTCTGACCCCATCATAGCCCTTTCTTGCAGTGTCACTGCAGATACAGACTCTGGGTGACAACTAAACTCTCAGTGACACAGCTGGGCAGCTGATGCGGTTGTGTTTGGAAAAAAACACATCCTGCGTTGGTCCCTCTCATTGATATCCCAGTAAACCGTTCCTTCATTAAGACTCAAATGCTGGGTCAGAACAATAGTAAATCAGGTGGGGCCCTGGCTTTGCCTGCTGCCAATCTGGTTTGATTCCCAATACCCCAGATGGTCCCCTGGGCCCTGCCAGGAGTGATCCTTGAGTGCACAGCCAGGAGTAAGCTCTGAGTACCACCTGTGCCAAGCAACACTCATCCCTCCAAAAAAAAGAACCCCCTTCAATGTGTTGATACAGTGTTCCTTCACTCATTCCATGAAAGCTTTTTGAGCCCTTACTCTCTGCCGAGGTATTGTTCTAGGTCTTTGGTACACACAGTGAACAAAACAGAAAATGCTCAACTTAATTAGCTCTCCCACATAGCTTATGTGTCACAAGGAGACAGGCAATGACTGAAGTATTCTTTGATGATGAAGTTTATAAGAGGGTGGTCAGAGCTATGAAAATAAGATGCCGATAAGGCACTAGGAGTGTGGGCATGACATAAGTGTTGCTTGAAGACCTGAAAGAAGTGGGGTGCTAAGGTGGGAGAGGCCCTGGGTGATTCAGGAGGGCATAGCCAGAGAGGGACAGAGAGGGGAGAGAGAAGCAGATGGGAGTACCAGTTTTTATTTCTCCCTGCAGGAAGCCAGAAGGTGTTGAGTTTCTGGAAGGATTGAACACAAGAGCTGTTCTGATAGGCGGAGAGAGGCTGCTGGGGAAGGAACGACAGTTTGGATGTCTCCATGTCTGCAGCAGGAGTACCTGGGAGGTAGGGTGCTGAGAGCAGTGGATTGTGGGGAGACTGAACTTCCTGTGGATCATGGGGTGCAGAGCAGCTGTCTCAGGCAGAATCTCTTTCAGATCTATTGTGTCAAGAGGGTGTTGGTCATTGGTGGATATATTGGTTGATCATTGGAAGGGGATATAGTCATGCAGAGAGAGATCTGGATAGGGAGGATCTCCGTGCTCTGAAAGGCCACAAGGTGGGAGGAAATCACCAAGGGAGGGAGGGAGAAAAAAGGTGTGGGGGGATGGGTCCCGAGCCTGGCCTTTCCATGACAAGAGGCTAGGGGAGCCCTCGGGAGAGAGATGGACAGCCAAAGCTACTGCGGGCAAAGAGAATGTAGACCCCATGGGCAAAGTGGGCTGTAGAGGGGAATCCTACCCCATCTGCAGTCTGGTGGAGGGCTTGGGGCTCTGAGTCTGAGTGAGTCAGAGAAAAGTCTTCGGGGAGAGAAACAGCTTCTTTCTGTCACGAGGGAAGAGGCTGGCTGGGCTCATGAGCTGATGGGCTACGAGGAGCAGCATGAGTTGGTGAGGAATGGACACGGCTGTGGCGACTCAGGCAGCCGGGCTCACTTCTTCATTTACCGCCCTGATGTGGTTTCTCACCAGCCAGGAGCTTGCTTAACAAAACCATCTGGATCTCTGAAACTCAGAATCTCAAAGACTGGTTTCGAAATGGGAAGCCCCCAATCCCATCCCCCTGCCTCCTGCCCAGAGGAGACCCCTAGAAAGGTCTTTTTTCCCCCCATTTCTTTAATCAGATTGGGGAGGGATGGAACCTGGAGCCCCAGGGAAGCAATTTGAAATGAAGTCTAAGTTTCTGCTTTCCCAACATTTTCACTTTGTCAGGCCTCCAGCGGGTGTCCTGGGCCCTCCGTTGACCCTGGCACCCTGATGTCCCTTCTCTGAATTGTCTGCACTCACTCTCACACTCCATCAGTGTTCCATCACCTCCATCACCAGGTATGCCCAAGGCAAAGGGAAACAGAAGTGTGAGTTGTAGGAACTCTCTGGCAAATGGCACAAGCCCTTCTGCTGCCTTGACTCCACAGGTCGGGGGCTCCTGAGGGCAGGTCATGTGAGTCTACACTCCCACACCAGAGTCTGCTCACCCGCCCAGCTGTCCTGCGCCATTTCTTCATGAATGAACAATGTTTGTTTTACCATATGGAAGGATCCAGACATAGTCTGAGGATGACAAGCAGGTTGGGAGATGATGGATGGTTCAGGGGGCGAGAGGGAGGGACAGATCCGGGCGTTGAGTCATGTTGACCAAGTTCCAGTCCCAGCCTCAGCTCACATTCTGGCATGTTGCTTACCCTTCCTTAGGCTTGATGTTTGCTCCAAAGGGGCTGCCCTATGCCCGGAGGTCGTGGAGATGGCAGATGCCAGGCAGAGAAGAGTTAGTGCCCTGTTTTCACACGGCAAGTGCTCCAGACGGTGAGACAGTCTTCCTCCTTCTGTGGCTCCAAGCTAGCAGCTGTGTGACGGCAGCAGGGGCTGAGTATACTGTCACTTAGCACATTATTTCCAGATGCTGATGAGCAAAGCTATTCAGCAGGCGTTGAGCAGAACTGTGATATCCAAGGACATGATTTATGGTGATTATTATTAGGGATCCCTGGGGATGCAGCTGTTGTTCATTTTATTTGACCACGATACAGGCAGACTTTAATCACCACTCACTGCTCACACCGCCTGTGGGTCCGGCATTCAAGCACATAGCAAGAAGGTGGTGTTTGCTGAGAAAGGACCTCACCAACATGCTCCCCTTCAGCCCGAGAGGTGTTTCTGCTGGTTTGTGATGCATTGCTTCCCTTTTCAAGCAGATGAAGAAGGGGTTGATTCAAAGACGATCCCAGAGAATGAGAAGCAGTACAGGACTCTGCATGCCCCCACACTCAGACACATGCACACACAGACATATACACACACACACACACACATTCACATTTACATGGACACACATGCATACACACATACAGAAACACTGAAGCCTGTAGTGACAGAAGAGAGCCCCGTGCAGGAGCATATTTAGGAAGCATGTCAAGTCACTTCCTTTGCTCCTCAGTGATGACAAATGCAGGACTGGAGAGAGAGTTCAGTGGTAAGTGCACTTACCTGTCATGCAGCCAATTCAGATTTGACAACACTACAGTGGCTCCCCGAGCACCACTAGGAGTGATCCCTGAGTGCAGAGGCCTGAGATCATTTGGGTGTGACCCCAAAACCAAGGGGGAAGGGAACAAAAGGCTCAATGATGGCCAGTGGGCCTTTTCCACAGTCCATACCCTGGTTGGGGGTTAACAGCTCATTAGGCAGCACAGTTGAATACATGCTGGATCTTTCTCTGAGCTGAATGCAGCCCTTGAGGCAGGCAGTGAAAGGGGGTGTTGTTTCTGTCTTTCATCTTTGGGATGAAGCCCATGGGTTTATTGCTCACTGGAGCTCCCAGGGGACAAAAAGTCTTCACATATGTGATCTCCACCCCTTCCTGCAGGTACTGAAGGTAGATCATTAATGAGACAGAGACATTCACTGCCTGGCAGAGGAAAAACTGGGAGAGAAGAGAACCAGGTTTTTTTTTTTTTTTGGTTTCATATTCCTAATTTAGCCTGCTCCAGGGCATTTCTGCTGCCTGTTCAACAAATCGGGGAAGCTGCCCGGACTGGTAGCATATGGGAGAAAGCTGCGGTCTTTGCATGGGACAATGACTAAGCTCTACTCTGGTCCTTTGAACATGATATTTCCTGGTATGTGAGCTCTTCCTTGCAATCCTCCTCCTTCAAAAACCCAGGAAAGAAGAAAACTACCAGCAGTGCCTGCTGCCCCCTGACCCTGGATGATCTCCCACCATCCAGACATGTTGGTTCCCCAGATATCCATGTGGGGTCGTTTGAGATGTTTGCATGTGTGGGTTCATGAGAGAAAAGGTAGATTTAGAAAAGCAACAAATCTAGGAATTAACACAAATACTAGGAGATCAATTTGGCTGGACTAAACCAGCTTCTAAAACCACATTAGGAGGAGGACCCTCTAAAATGTTGGGGTGGGCTCTTTGCTTTCAACCCTGATTTGGCAAAATCATGAGGATAAAACATCAGTGAGTCAATGAAACAAGATTAGAGTTGATAAAAATTGTGGCCGATGCCTTGACTAATCATGTAAAACAGGTAATTTCCATTAAAAAAAAGAGCAGGCATTTTCCAGACACAGATAAGATAATATGAGTGAATCAGGTGACATCACTGACACTTTCAGGGTTACTTTTTCTTAGCACTGTAAATATTTTACTTTCACATAACTGGTAATGATTTACTGCTGGGAATAATAATTACCACAGGAAATAGTCTCGTACCAGGGACCCAGTTTGCCCTGACTCCTAACTCTAGACTTTCAAATGGTTCCTCACTCTGAATCCCCATGACAGTAGAGCAATAAGAACAGAGTAACTTCTGCCAGCTTCTCCCATACCCTGGGTTTTCTTGTGTTGGGAATTTTTGCTGTTGTTATTATTTTTTTTCTATTTGTTTGGGGGGGGCTCACCTGATGGTGCTCAAGGCTTACTCCTGGCTCTGGATCACATTCAGGGATCATTCCTGGTGTGGCTCGAGAAACTCTAATGGGTTGCCAGGGATAGAACCCACATGCAAGGCAAGTGCCCTCTCCACTGTACTGTCTCTCTGGCCCCTCCTGGTTGATGGGTGATTCTAATCCTAAATTCTATGTCTGTCTTGCACCCCCACAGTCAGCCACATGGTTGGCTGGTCTGAGTCCAAATGGGCCTCAAGAGTCAGAATCCTTTGGTCTGGGGCAGACCCCAAGGATATACTTTTCTGTCATGTCCTCAGAGTCTCCTGAAATTGCCTTGAGGTCCCTGTGGGGTCAGCCTGCTGCCCTTCCTTGAGGCATAGTAATATGGCAGCAATATTGCTCTCTTTCTGCTCTAACACACAAATTAGCAATAAACGCAGATTTGTTTCAGTTTCAGCCATTGATTTTTTATACCCTGCAAATGTCATGTTTTTCAAAATTTTTTTATAAAGTTGTTCACAATAATTTATTAAATTCAATATTCCAACACCAATCCCACCACCATTACATCTTCCCACCACCATTATTTTAAATTTTCCCACCACAACCCAAACCTGCCCTAAAGGCAGATCCTAAATAATGTATTTTGTATTGCTTGTTATGAATAATCCCCTAAAATGATCCAAAAAAATTTTTTAGAGAAAATATGTGAAGATTGTTGTATTTTACCCTGGAGACATTAAACACTTCTTTAAGAGATTACTAATGTGTTGTTACGGGTTGAGCCTTGTGTGCTAATTATGTGTATATATATATATATATATACATATAAGTATATGTTAATCGAGATCAGTGCCTTCTACTTTACACCCCATCGAATGTGGTGCGCTACTTCTGGTACATCAGTGGTTTAGAGAATGAGATTTATGGCCGTGCGTTCCAGGAATCCTAAAATGTTAAATAGGGTGATAAGGCTGGAGTTAAATTTTTAACTGGATAGTGACTTTGGGGTCTGGAGGCATCTCTGCAGCTTGTGGCTCTCTTCTGAGATTTATTTGTGAGTCTCTGGGTCATGGCCATTAATGAGCGTATATGGCGTCAGAGGCAGTTCATGGTTGTGAATGTCACGATTTTTAACTATTATCTAGGCCCTGTGGCTTAGCACCTCGCCAACCACCACTTCCAGTGACCACTTTGTTCCTCGGTGAAAGTTTCCTGAGTTCTAGCCAGTTCTCACCTGTTGACCATATCCAGAAACATCTGAATATCTGGAGGTGGTTTGGAGAGGGGATGTTTCAAGTGAGTGCCTTTCCTCAGGCTCAAGTAGGAAACAAAGTCAGAAAAAGCAGCTGTCGAGTGTCAGGGATGTCTCAGCCTGCAGGATGAAGGGAGCTCAGGTTAGGAGCGCAGTTGGATGCCAGGTGGCCACCTTCCTTCTGGAGCCAGGCAGAAGCCGAGCCTCTGCTTTTCATGTTTTCTCTCCATTCCTGTTCAGGCTTTTAAAGCATCTAGCAGAAGCACACTGACAGATGATTTAATTTTTCTAACAGCTGCATTAAAGGCATTTCACACCCACTCCCTGAACCCTGCCCATCCAGCACGGAGACCACATCTCCGATTAGACCAGACACATCACAGGTGCTCAGAAGCCAGCAGTGGTCAGTGACTGCCAGTGAGGGCAGTGTGGTTCCTCTCTGGGAACTCCACCAGGTCAGAACCTCAAAGCGACTACTTTGTGGAAGGCAGAAATGTACAAATATCCATGCCAAATATCGCATCTTACAAAAAATTCATGCACACTGTCTAGTGTTACTAAACTCAGAATCTATCTGAGTCTCCAAGTGTCTAGAATACCTGTAAAGAATGGGGTTGGGGGGTTGGAGTGATAGCACAGCAGATAGGGCATTTGCCTTGCACGTGCCCGACCCGGGTTTGATTCCCAGCATCCCATATGGTCCCCTGGGCACTGCAAGGAGTAATTCCTGACTGCAGAGTCAGGAGTAACCTCTGTGCATCGCTGGGTGTGACACCCCCCAAAAAAGAACGGGGGTGGGATTACTTCAATCCCCAACACTCTACTTGTTCCCCCTAGAGCCCCACCAGGAGTGACCCCTGAGCACAGAGCCAGGAGTCAGCCCTGATCATAGCCAGGTGTGGCATCAAAGCAAAACAAAAATGGAATAGAATGGCTAATGGGTCTGCTTAATTAGAATTTGGGGAGAGAGGAATCTGCAATTGTAGAATTTGGGGAGAGACAAGAATCTGCATGAGCCTCCAGGGTAATTTTGTGGATTTCCTTCCAGAACTTTCTACAAAGGGACCGTCCCTGGGGAAATGCAAAACCCCCATCCAGGGCTCCCACCTCCAACTCCCCCCTCCAGCTCCTTCTTTAGGTCTCACAAGCTACATACAATTTTGATCCTGCAAATTTCCCCAAAATTATTTTCTTTCATCACAGTGGTACTAAGCCTCTGTTGGCAGTGCCCTGGGTCGGTTGTTCTTGTTTTCACAAGCTTCTGGTGTTGAGACGTCCAGACCTGGAGCACACGCTCGGCTGCACGGCTGCATCATCAATCTGCTTACGGTCATGTGGTTCCAAGCAGGTGTCAGTACTGACTGGGCACCCAAGCATGGTGCTGGAAGGATGCCATTAGGGGTCTGGTGTCGCTGACCTTCCACACTTCAAATTCTGTTAAGCAAGCACATCAATGGTGTATCAGGATTAGGTTATCATCGGATTTCTAGCAAAGCTGTTCTATAGTGGCTTTGTTGCTTTGCTTTGCCTTTTTTTTTTTTTAAGGCAGAGCATGGGTAGAGATTTGTATGCATGAGCTGCCACCTTGTGATGGATGTGGGTGATGCATGTTGAAGGGAGTTCAGGCTTCCACAGCATCTAAATGATGGTGGGCACCCACTGCACACAGGCACAGCTGACATTCCAAAACAGGACTTCCCTAACTGTGGTCTGGGGACTGTATTTGTTGCAGGCGGAGAAGCATTCCCCAGGTTCAACAGGTGATTCTTTGGACTGTACTCTAAATCTGCTGAATTAGCAACTCTGGTGACGACATAGTGGTTTCACATGCTCTCTGGTTGAGTCTAATGCGTTTGAGAAACGGTGCTAGATGATGATCTTAGAGTCATAGACAGTTATCTCATGAGAAAATGTTACATCTCCACATACCCATCTTCTTTGATCCCTGGTGGGGTAACTTCCCTGATAAAATCATCATGAGTTGAAAATACAGTAAGTTGGACCTGCAGTGTTGGCCTCCGGGAACCCCCGAGATCCTGCTGATGGAGCTGCCCAGTACCACAGAGGTGCATCCTATGGTGCATTACTAGGCCAGGAAGAGTTCAAAAGGCAGAATTCAAAGTTGGCACCTGTTAGTCCCACACCATCCTGAAGCCAACGAAGTCAAACTAGCCTAAGTTCAGACTGTTTTTACACCCAAACTTTTGAAATCATGTAAATTCATAAACCCCCATGAAATTGGACCCCTATTCCAAATCAGGGTCAGAGATCATGATGGAGAGGAGTTTATGTAGAGGTAGACCTAATGTGACCTTCTCATATATGTTGTCAAGAAAGATACACTTGGAGCCAGATAGATAGTTCAGGAATTAAGGCATTAGCCTTGCACACAGCCAGCCCTGGTTCTGTTCCCACCACCAAATATGATCTCCCAAGCACTACCAAGAATGATCCCTGGGCACAGAGCTAAGTATAAGCTCTGAGCACCACTGAGTGTGCCCCCCAACCCCCTTCACAAAAGAAAAAGAAAGACACACTCATTTGACTTATATCCTGGTTGAATATCAGTGAGTTTTTAGAAATACAGGTAGCCCTTGTGGTCTTATCTAATTAGGAAATGGTATACTTACTCAAGTAAAGTCTTGTGGGATTTTTTTCAGATTAGTGTATTTAACTTTTTTCCTATTATAAAAATTGTTTCAGTGTTATGGAGAAATAGCACAGTGGGTAGGTACTTGCCTTGCATGTAGCCAACCCAGGTTTTATCCTTGACACCCCCATATAGTTCCCTGAGCACCACCAGGGGTGATTGCTGAGGACAGAGCCAGGAGTAAGCTCTGAATACTGCTGGGTGTGGCCACAGAACAAAATAACGCAAGTGTTTCAACAAACATTACAGTGGTCTCTTAATATTAAATCTTTTATTATTTTCATAGCAAATTTACATGTAACAACAATAGTTTATTTCTGTCTTAATGTTTTTTATGGTATTGACATTCAAAACACTGGGATATCTGCAATATTCAGTATTGAAAACATTTTTTTAACAATAAAATTCTATAGTTAATGTAGAGGGAAGAAATCTGTTTTAAAATTTAGTTTGGGATCCTGGAAGACCAGAGATTTCAATAAAAATCTTCTCTCTTCCTTTTTTTTTTGTTGTTTTGATTTTCTCTTCCCCAGGTATGCCAGACCCCAGAGTATGGAGCTGTGAAGATCCCCTGGACTCAGCACCATGACCTGCTGAAGACACTTTTCAAAGCCCTGAGGCATCTCCTGGGCTCCTCTCCCCACCCCACACCTGTCCCCAGTGTCCCATTCTTCAAAGGCAGCAGGGGAGGAGGTGAGAGGGTGGGGAAGTTGTGGGTAGCATCTGAGTTTGAACTCATGACCTTATGTTTGCCTGGCAAGTGCTAAACCATCTCCTTTTATGTCTTTTGTTTTACTTATTTATTTGTTTGTTTGCTTTTTGGGTCACATCTGGAAATGCACAGGGGTTACTCCTGGCTCTGCACTCAGGAATTACACCTGGCGGTGCTTAGGGGACCATATGGGACGCTGGGAATTGAACCCAGGCCGGCCTCGTGCAAGGCAAACGCCCTACCTGCTGTGCTATCACTCCAGCCCTGTTTGTTTTATTTTAATGGTGAAGAAGTTGGTATCAAAATCAAGAAAATTTGCAGTTTAGCTTCAGTAGCAGCTGTTTGATAAACAGAATCACTGGCATGCTTTGAAGAGTTTCTTAATTCCTTTAATGCTGTCAAGGGCATTTATGCACATTGAATTCGGCTCCTGTGAGACTTGGCTTGTATCCCTGATTTTACATCATCTCATATCAGCATGCAGTAAATAAAATTTCAAGTTGATATCTTCAGAAGTGTAATTTTGGCTCACATTCTGAAATCGTTATCAGTAAATCACCAATTGTTTTCTGGCATGCATTGCTTCCCCCCCCCCCCCCCAGCATTATCTTCCTTTGTGAAATTTTTTTAAATGAATAATCTTGAGATACAGTTACGAACTTACAAACTTTCATGATTACGTTTCAGTCATACAATAATCAAGTACCCATCCCGCCACCAGTGCCCATTCTCTACTACCAATGTTCCCAGTATCCCTCCCACCACCCCATGCCATCCCCCACCTCCTGCCTCTGTGGCGGGCACATTCCCTCTTTCTTACTCTCTCTCTCCTTTGGGGTGTTTGCAATACAAGTACTAAGCAGCCATCATGTTTGGTCCATAGTCTACTTTCAGCATGCACCTCCCATCCCGAGCAAGTCCTCCAACCATCATTTACTTAGTGGCCTCTTATCTATCCCATCTGCCTTTTCCCCCAGCATGTGAGGCAGGCTTCCAAGATGTGGTCGTTCTCCTGGTCCTTATCTCTACTATCCTTAGGTGTTAGTCTCCTGTTATGTTACTTTATATTCCACAAATGAGTGCAGTCATTCTATGTCTGTCCCTCTCTCTGATTCATTTCACCTAACATGATACTCTCCATGTTGATTCACTTACATGCAAATTTCATGATTTTATCTTTCCTACAGCTGCCTAGTATTCCATTGTGTAGATGTACCAAAGTTTCTTTAACCAGTCATCGGTTCTCAGGCACTCGGGTTTTTTCTAGATTCTGGCTATTGTAAATAGTTTTGCAATAAACATTCAAGTGCAGATGTCATTTCTACTGTATTTTTTGCATCTCTGGGATATATTCCCAGAGGCGGTATTGCTGGGTCAAATGGGAGCTCAATTTCTAGTTTTTTGAGAAATGTCCATATTGTTTTCCAAAAAGGCTGGACCAATCAGCATTCATACCAGCAGTGAAGGAGAGTTCTTTTCTCCCCACATCCATGCCAACGGTGATTGCTATTGTTCTTTTGGATGTGTACCAGTCTCTGTGGTGTGAGATGATATATCATTGTTGGTGATGATATATCTGATGTTGGTGATGAGTGGTCTGATGTTGAGGTCTTTAATCCACGTTGATCTGACTTTTGTATATGGTGGATGTAGAGGTCTGAGCACCCCCCCCCCTTTTTTTTGCACGTAGCTGTCCAAATTTGCCAGCACCATTTGATAAAGAGGCTTTCCTTGCTCCCCTTTATATTTCTTGCTCCTTATCAAAATTAGATGATCATAAATTTGAGGGTGTGTGTAAGGATATTCAACCCTATCCCATTGGTCTGCAGATCTGTCTTTATTCCAATACTTTGCTGTTTTAATTATTACCGCTTTGTTGTACAGTTAGAGGGTGGGGAAGGTGATGCCTCTCATCTTTTTTCCCCAAGAATTGTTTTAGCTATTCATCGGGGCTTGTTATTCCATATGAATTCAGGAGTATTTGATCAATTTCTTTGAAGAATGTCATGAGTATCCTTATAGGGATCACATTGAATCTGCTTTGGGAAGTATTGCCATTTCGACAATGTTAATTCTCCCAATCCATGAGTAGGGGATGTGTTTCCATTTTCTCGTGTCCTCTTTTATTTCTTGAAGTAGAATTTTGTAGTTTTCTTTCTACAGGTCCTTGACCTCCTTAATTAAACTGATTCTGAGGTACTTGATTTTCTGAGGCTTGATTGTGAATGGGATTGCTTTATTCATATCACTTTCTTCTCTCTCATTATTTGCATATAGGAAAGCCATGGACTTTTTAATATTGATTTTATAGCCTGTGACTTTACAAGTCTAGGAGTTTCTTGGTAGAGGCTTTAGGGTTCTCTAAGTGTAGTATCATGTCATCTGCATATAGTGAGAGCTTGATTTCTTCCTTTCCTATCTGGATGCCCTTAATATCTTTTTCTTGCCTAACTGCTATGGCAAGTACCTTCAGTACTATATTGAATAGTAGTGGTGAAAGTGGACATCCTTCTCTTGTCCCTGACCTTAGAGGGAAAGCTCTTAGTTTTTCCCCCATTGAGGATAATGCTTGCCATAGGCTTGTGATAGATGGCTCTGACTAGATTGAGAAAAGTTCCTTCAATTCTCAATTTTCTGAGAGTTTTCATCATAAATGGGTGCTGGATCTTGTCAAATTCTTTTTCTGCGTCTATTGATTTGATCATATGCTTTTCATCTTTTCTTTTATTGACATGATGGATTATATTGACTGATTTGTGAATGTTGAGCCATCCTTGCATCCCTAGGATGAATTCCACATGGTCGTGGTGTATGATCTTTGGGATGAGTTGTTGGATTCTATTTGCTAATATTTTCTTGAGGATCTTTGCATCTGTATTCATCAGGGATATCGACCTGTACTTTTCTTTTCTTTTTCTTTTTCTTTTTCTTTGTTTGTGGTGCTTCTGTCTTTTTTGGAAATAGGGTGATATGTGCTTCATAGAAACTGTTTGGGAATGTTTCTGTTTCTTCAGTTTCCTAGAAAATCTTGAAAAGAACTGGTAATAGTTCCTTTTAAATGTTTGGAAGAACTCACTAGTAAATACATCTAGGTCTGGATTTTTAGGGGGGATAAATTTTCATTATTGTTTCAATTTCCATGATAGTAATAGGTCTATTCAGGTATTCCAGATCTTCTTGGTTCAGCCTTGGGAGGTTATAGGAATCTAGGAATTTATTCATTTCTTCTAGATTTTTTTGTTCCATGGCATACAGACTTTCAAAGAAATCTTTGATGATCTTTTGGATTTCTTTGATTTCTGTTGTGATGTCCCCCTTTTCATTTCTGATTCAGTTTATTGGGATTTTCTCTCTCTCTTTCTTTGTGAGTCTAGCTAGTGGTTTATCAATCGTGTTTATTTTCTCAGAGAACCAGCTCTTGGTTTCATTGACCTTTTGGATTGCCTTTTAGGGTTTCCATGTTTTTAATTTCTGCTCTACGTTTTATTATTTCTTTCCTCCTGCCTGGTCTGTTCTCCTTTTGTTGGTCATTTTCTAAGATCTTAAGCTGTGATGTCAAGTTATTTATGTGGGCCCTTTCTTCCTTCCTGAGAAATGCTTGCAGAGCTATAAATTGTCCCCTTACCACTACTTTAGCTGTGTCCCACAAGTTCTGGTAGCTCCTTTCTTCATTCTCATTTGTTTCCAGGAATTTTTTGATTTCTTCCTTGATTTCCTCTCTGACCCACTCAATTGTTCTACATTGAACTGTTTAATTTCCAGGTGTTTGATTTGACTCTCCATTTCTGTGTGCGATTAACTTCTATCTTCAGTGGTCTGAAAAGATAGTTGAGGTAATTTCTATTTTCTATCTTCATGGTCTGAAAAGATAGTTGAGGTAATTTCTATTTTCCTGATTCTATTGTGGTATGTTTTGTGGTCAGCACATGGTCTATCTTGGAAAATGTTCCATGTGCACTGTAAAAGAATGTATATTCAGTTTTGGGGGAGATGAAAGTCCTGTATACATCTATTAGCCCTCTGTCTTCCATTTCTTCCTTCAAAGCCAGTACTTCCTTGATGAGTTTTAGTCTTGTTGACCTATCCAGAGGTGATAAGGTGATGTTGAAGTCTCCAACATCTATTGAGTTGCTACTAATGTCCTCCTTGAAGTCTATTAGCTGTTAGTTACCACTACAAAACAAACTATGTTTATTTTATATTCATCAGGTACTCACTGGTATTTTTTGTTTGTTTTATTTGGGGGTCATTAGAATGCTCAAGGTGGATGCTTGGAGGATAAACGTACTCATCTGTGTAATTTCTTCTTATCCTTTATTTTCTTTCTTTTTTGTTTGTTTTGTTTGTTTTGGGCCACACCTGGTGGTGCTCAGGGCTTACTCCTGGCTCTGCCCTCAGGGATCACTCCTCGCTGGGCTCAGGGACCCTATGGGGTGCATGCAGGGAATGGAACTCCACTGACCACAGGCAAGGTGAGCACCTTACCTTCTCTGCAGCCCACAGTCTCACTTTTGAACACATGATCCTTTCGGTGCTATGCCCTGCCTTGTTACCTCAGAGTCACCGATACTTTCGGCCAGTGGCTCACATATCTTCATGTTTCAAGTCTCTCATATTTTATCTTTTAAAATTTTTTCCAAACAGACTTTTCAGTGAAGACAAAAAAGACTGTTGCAAGGTTGAATAAAATAACAAGTACCTGGAGACTTTTTTTAACCACTTGGAAAAATTTGAGTGTAGTGCTTCTCAAAACTTCCCGCCGAGATTATCTCTAGAGAGTGAAAATTATCTCTAGAAAGTGAAAGTCTCTCTGAGCCAGAAGGATCCCAGTCTGCTCCCCAGCACTGACAGAAGCCAGGAGTAAGCCCTGAGCATCACAGGGTGTGGACCCAAGTCTAAAATAAAGAGAAAGAAAGTGGGGGAAAGACTTAATTCTCACAGAAAAATAATTTTCAACGAGAATTACCGTGTTTTCCTCAGATGACAAGGTCCTGGTCTGGATTAGAGGAAACAAATCAGGGTGCTGGGCTGACTTTTCTCCTTTCCTGAGGAAGTCAGGGAGGGCATCTCTGACCTCCATCGAGGCCAGAGAGCACCCACTTATTTAATCCACCACCTTCTTTTCAGAAAAAGTCATTCAGCCCCACCTGCTCTCGTCCCTGTGCCAGTCTACCTTCTTTGAAGGGGACAAACAGAAAGTGACCTTGAACCTCCAGATGGACGCTATTTCCGCTGCCAGGATCTATTCAGACCCCCAGGGGGCGCTGTTGCTCACTTTTGAAACATTCCTAGGCAGAAAGCCAAGGCCTCTGAAGTTCAATGCTTTCCCCTCTGTGGTTGCTTCTATTTTGTTCAAAATACTCAACTCTCCAAACAATTGCACTTCATTTTCTCCCTTAATAGTTCTCCATGTCACATTTTCTAACTTTTAAGTGTATTCTGACGTCAAGGAAGAAATGATGGCAATAGCTGAGGATTTTGGCATGGTCCTTACAACTCCTTAATATACCTGTTGTTAAGTGCACTGGTGAAGTTTCCTGAAAAAACTTACTCTGGCATAACGAGTGGGTCATCCTGTAATGATCTCTTGGTGAATTATTAGTGAAAAATCATTGCTGTTAGTGATTAATATCTTAGGTTTTGTGATGAAATGAAAGCACATTATGCTGAAAGCATGCAATAAAAGGGTTAGTGCTCAATTCCGACAGCACAGTGTTGTATAAGGAAAATAGCAAGGAGTGGGTGGCAGCAACTTGGAGGAATAAATTTAGCAGAGCTCTAATACCAAAGATCTTCCCCCCGTCCAAACTCCCATCTTTGAACATGCTTGCCAATCATTATTATCAGTTAGCTACTTGTGTGGAAGCACAAGTAAAATAAAGCATAAAAAATAATCCAAGGGGCTGGAGCTATAGTCCAGCAGGTCGAGAATTTACCCTGCATGCAGTCAACCTGGGTTTAATCCCTGGCACTCCATATGGTTCCCTGAGCCCTACCAGGAGTGATTACTGAGCACCCACAAGGTAAAGGTAAAGGTAAAGGCCCTCCCGTTGATCGTCGATTTGCTCGAGCGGGCCCAGTAACGTCTCCATTGGAGACTTTGTTGTTACTGTGTCTGGCATATCGAATACTCTCGGTAGCTTGCCGGGCTCTCCGAGAGGGGTGGAGGAATCGAACTCGGGTCGGCCATGTTGGCCGCGTGCAAGGCAGACGCCCTACCCACTGTGCTATCGCTCTAGCCTGCGCAAGGATGACCCACAAGGTATGGCCCAGAAACGAAAAACAAAAACAAATGAATGCAAAGTGTTAGTCTCCTTGGACAAGGGAGCTTGCGTGTAGATGAGGAATGTGGTGAAAGAGCTTGGGCAGAGTAAGAACCAGGGGGGGAAACAGCCTCTCCTCAGGGGGAGTCCACCTGACCCACATCTATCCCCTTGACCTCCACCACACACACACACACACACACACACACACACATGCACACACACGTACACATAGTGACAGGCTTTGCTGCACAGTTAACACACATACCCCAAGTCAGGACTGGGTGCCTGGTATAAGTGGACCTGAGAGTCTGGTTGAGAGGCTGCAGTTGTCCTGGGCTCATAGTGAGGGGCACAGATGCCCCCATGGGGATGACATGTAAAGCTATAGGATTTACATATTGGATCCAAGTGTGGTCACTAGTTCAGAGAGGCAGACGGACTCACCCAGTGGCTGAAAATGTCCTGACAGTTCCTCAGATCTCACCCAGGCCCTCACAGTGGGTCATATGGCATTTGGGATATGGAAAAGTTCCAGAGAAGGAATGCTTCTGGAAGCATCCCTTCCCCCCCCTCCACCTACTCCCTCCCTGCCCCCACCCCTGCCGCCCAGAGCAGCACCTTCACACCCAGCTTTCCTTGATTTCCCAGCACCCAGTACAGTCTCCAGCTTCAGGAAATGGCACAAGTACAGGAAGAGAGAGGGAGAGAGAGGGGAGGAGGGTCAGGAGGACATGGAGAGGGAAAGGGCAAGAGGGGGAGGGAACAGACAGAGGAAGGGAGGGGAAAGAGAGGGAAAGAAGGTATGAAGGAGGCAGAGAGAACACATCCACATATTTTTTTTTCTTTTTGGGCCACATCCAGCAGTGCTCAGGGTTACTCCTGGTTCTGTGCTCACGAATCATCCTGGTGGGCTCACGGGGCCATATGGGATGGTGGGTCAGAGCAAGGCAAATGCCCTCCCCAGTGTATAGTCACTCTGGTCCCATGTTCATATAAATAGGGTTTGGTACCACTCACAGTTTCCACCCTCATTCACCAGGAGTCTTGAAACATTCCCTATGGCTGTGTGTGTGCAGGGAGGATTTCTTGGGGGGGGGGGAGAGTTGGGGGGGCAGGGCTGTTCCAGCAACACGGGCCAAGAGTTGCATGCATTTATCTCCACCTCTTTTCAGGTCCAACTTGTCCTGTCATCCTCATCCTCAATCTTTTGCCATGACTAGCAACAGATCTTATTAGTATCCTGTTCACAGATGATGATCAGAAGCAGGCCAGGGTCCAGGAACCCTCATAGAAATGAGTTGGAACATCTCTGTGTTCCTTGGGGTGACCCAAGAGCTGGATCACTTCTCCTTTCATCATCTGCAACCTTCGTCCTAGGAGAGAAGGAAGTGCATTAAAGTAGAAATGCACTCCTGGACCATGAGGTCTGCAGGCTGGGCAAGTTTCCCCTAGAGCCTCTGCCTGGGGGTCAGGACTGCGGATGGGTATGCAGAAACTGTGAGGAATGGGCCATGCGAGGCTTTCTCTGTGCTCAGATGCGGATTGTAGAGAGAGGTTAGACATGCAACTTCAGGGCCTAAGCAATAGGACAGCGTGGAGGGCGTTTGCCTTGCATGCGTCCAACCCAGTTTTCATCCATGGCATTACACACACACACACACACACACACACACACACACACACACGTGTGTGCGTGTGCATGTACACACTCCCATGCAGCTTCTCATTTTCTCCAGGGGCAGGAAGGAAAGATGTGGCACTGTTATGGCAGCTGTGAATCAGGCGGGAGGCAGGGAGGGGTCAGTGGTCCAGCTGGAGAAGTCAGAGACGAGCCTTCAACACCCTCATCTTCTTGATGGTGATTTCTGAGTTCTTAGCAGCACATTTCAAGTTGCTCTTCTGAAGGACTTTAGAATGTGAGGGAAGTTGATGGTATGTATGAGCCAGGAGAGGCCAAACCACGTTGTGTTATCAATGAATGAAATCTTCCCAGTTACTCAACATAGAAAAGATCTATTTCTTATGAAACTTCCATCAAGCAGTATCAGAGGGCCCTCCTCCCATTGTGAGTTCCCTTTTTTATTGGAGGAGGGGTACGAGCCAGCAGTCTCCAGGGCTTCTTCCTGGTCCTCTGCTCAGACATCACTCCTGGCTCTGTGTTCAGAGAACCATATGCAGTAGCAGGGATGGAACCCAGGTCAGCCTCAGGCCAGGCAAGCACAGTACCCACTAGACTCTCACTCCTACCTTTTTGTTACTTTTAAATTAACAAAAAGGGGGGGGGGTGATCTAACACATTCACATGGGCAGCTGAAGCAATCTAAACAGGTATTCAAGGTAGTGATTCTCCCTTGCTCAGTGCCCAGAAGAAACTTCCCACCCAGGTCATTCCGGCCAGTTCCCTCCCAGGTCATTCCTGGGAAGGCCTGCTTAAGTCTGTTTATTACAGAAGCACACAAGACTGGGCTGTGAGCCTTTTAACAGAGCAGAGGTTCTCTGAGAGTGGTCTCAGGTCAACTGCCCCACGATCACCTGGAAACTTGATGGAAACACAATCTCAGGCCCGTTCCAGACCAGTCAGTCACAGCTGCCTTGTTGGGTCTCATTGGCGAGTCTCTCTCGGCCCCCTAAGGCTCAGGCAGGCATGCTTTGAATTGGGCTCAGATCAGGAACCTGTTGGTAGGCATCTGTTAAAGATTATTTTACTTACACAAAGCACATGAAGAGAGAAAGCCAAAATAAAGATCCAATCTTAACTCCAAGAGAAACTTCACAGTTTTCATGTGGGTTTGTTTGTTGTTACAAGACTCACGAGGTCATGGTTGGTGGTAAAGTGTCTCAGATTGATAAGCAGTTCAATGGCTTATGCAAACATGGTTTGCCAAGAGAACAAACACAGGCCTTTAAAATAAGCATTTATGCAGAGTTTTCCAACAACAAACAGGTTTCAAAGTTACAGTCCAATAGCCTTCATAACAATGAAAACACACCTCTAAATATGAGAAAAGCTTTTTTTTCCCACACAGAAATTCTGTTTTCATTCACATAAAATACAAAATAAGTATAGAAGGATATACCTATGTTAATATTACATATATTGGTTGGTAAATATTCTTTAAATTTTCATTTTTGGGGGGCACACCTGGCAGTGCTGGGGGGACCATATAAGATACTGAGGATCAAACTGGGGTCTGCTGTGTGCAAGATGAGCACCTTACTCACTTTAGTGCCTCTCCTGTCCCTCTTTACTTGTTTTGCTTTAGTTTGGAGGGCCACACCCAGTGGTGCCCAGAACTTACTCCTGGCTTTGGGCTCAGGGATCACTCCTGACAGTGCTCAAGGACGAAATGAGGTACCAGAGATCAAATCTGGGTCAGCCACATGCAAGGCAAATGCCTTACCTGCTGTAATATACTTCCTGCCCTATTCCTTTATTTGCAATCTAATACTTTATAGGGTTCTACTTATTTTAGATCTTTACCCTTCGTCCTTTCCAGCTAAGTGAGCATTGTGACAGCAGCTCACTTAGCTCTCTACATCCTGGGATCAAGAAAACAATCACAGCATGTCACTTTTACCACATCACTAAGACCACCTTGTTCCTGTGGGATCAGCAGTGCCCTGTGTGCTGACCTTGGAATCCTGTAGCTGTCCTGGACATCTGGGAGCCTAATCCCAGGTGATGCTGCCAAGTCTCTGCTGGACCACAGAACTCTGCACTCAGGGACTTCTCCATGCTCTCGTGTGTTACAGGCTGCCAAAACCACAGTTGAGTGTGGATAGATTACCTCCCCCAACCCCCGGACTGCTCGCAGTACATTGATTTCCACATTCTTCATTCTCTGAGCTTGTGTGAGGAGGTTGGGACCCTTCACTCTGACCGTGGGCAACTGTGCATGGTGGCACCTTGCAGGTGGAATTGAGTGCTCATCAGCTGAGCATTGAGCTGCACCTGGGTCATCCAGGTGGTCTCATTGTCATGGAGCAGGGCCTCACATGGAGCAGGGAGGGATCCAGAGAAGCCAACAGATGCTGTTAGGACTCAACTGGATACTGTTGGCTATGGAACATGAGAAAGCTACAAGAAACAGGGGGGCCCAATGGAAGTGTGGAGAGGCAAAAAAACATATTTTTCTCCATGAGCCTCCAAGCGGGACTGTGAGCCTGCCAGCACCTCGAGTTCCTCCTACCAAACCCATCTTGGTCACCTGGCTTCTGTAACTTAATGAGTTGCGAACAAGTCACTTTATCTCACTAACCAGGTGATGGTTTGTTCCAGAAGCAGTAGGACAAATCCGGCTACCACTGAATCCCAATTTCAACCCACATTATTACCCCAGGCTGTAGAATCAATGTACTCCATCCCGAATCCCGGATGGCACAGCCATGACCATTAAGACTTAGCCTTAGCAAAACCCTGTACCCAGTGCATGCTGGTCAATCCATGGTGGTGGTGAGGATGGGGGAGCCCTTGATGTATAGCATTGGCTAATGCTCAGGTCATGAATAGTCTCATCAGAGCCTTACTCTGCGTTGTAACACCTGAGTACTGAACTTAGGCCACTGGGAAGAGGTACAGTGGCCCAACACAGTGTGTTCAGCTAACAACAAAAACACGTGATGGCAGATTGTAGTATAAGCTAACTAGGAGTGCTGAGTTTGGAGTGGGATACCCTTTATTTTTCGTAGACCTCATCATAAGCTCTTGTGACCTAACATGTTGATGCCAGTGTACACCATGGGCGGTTCATGTTTGAATGTGACAGTTCAGCTGTGGGATCTCAGAACCAATCAGGAAGCCCTGCACTACTTCCATCACCTCCTCTGTGCCACCATCTGGAGAGCCTTCCAGATCCTGCCACATGGAGGAGTTAGAGGGGACCTGGTGTCTTATGTTTTAGCCTGGACAGCTGTGGAACCTGATTCTTGTAGGCCTAGTGACTTGTAGTATTAGTGGGAAGAGAAGTAGCAACTTCAAATTACTCCGGACATTTCACCAGGGACCATATGGGATGCCAAAGATTGAACCCAGGTCAGCTACATGCAAGGCAAGTGCCCTACCTGCTGTACTACTCTGACTCCAAGAAGTAGCCACTTCTGTGGGGCTCACTGTGTGGGTACTGCAGACTGCCTGCATCAGTCTTCTGGACATCAGTGTCTGATTCAGTGGTACCAAAAATTTTGCATTTATTTTTCTTGGCTTTGGGGAGCTTTGGGCCATACCTGGTGGTGCTCAGAGCATACTCCTGGCTCTATGTTCAGACATCAAACCTGGGTCCGCCACGTGCAAGGCAAGCGCTCTACCCGCTGTACTATTGCTCTGGCCCAATTCCCCCTCCTGTTTTTATTGATGCACCATGCTTTGCAACACTGTTAATGGCAGGGCCACCTGTGCCCATGGGACCACACCCTCCACCAGAGTGTCATCTTCCTTTCTTAATTTTTTTAGTGTTTTTATTTAATTTATCTATTTATTTTGCGTCACGCCCGGCAATTCTCAGGGGTGTTTATCCTGACTTTGCACTCAGGAATTGTTCCTGGCAGTGCTTGGGGGCGGGGGGGGGGGAAACATATGGGATGCTGAGGATTGAACCCAGGTTGACTGTGTGCAACGCAAATGCCCTACCCACTGTACTATTGCTCTGGCACCCAGAGTGTCTTCTTCTGTCCACCAATGTCCCAAGGATCCCTAAGAAATAAAATAGACTCTTGATGGGAGAAGCCAAATGTAACATTATAGATCATGGATTTTCAATTGCTATTTTCCCAGTTATCCAAGATGGGCTCTGGGCACATGACTTCTGGCTGTTTTCCTGTACTTTACACAAGGTCCTGTGGGCCACCCAGCCAGTCAGGGATCCGAGTCCCATCTTGTTCTGTTTCCCGCTACAAAAGAACCTGCCCTGGCATCCTCCAGTCGCTGCGGCAGAAGAGCCTTCTGACAAGGCATCTGAGACAGTTTCCTAGGTCCCACTTTCTACACTCAGGAGCAGAGTCGGGGCTAAGGGTGGTGGGGAGTGGGGGGAGTCTTCAAATTCAGTACTTTCAGGGACATTTTCTGAAGGGGAGTGGTTATTTCCCAAGCTGTGAACACAATGAAAGCAACTCAGGCACATTGCATGCAGCAACCTGGAGTTAGCCTTGCTGGAAGCTAATATATTCTAAGCCTGAAGAAACTAAGGAAGGCAGAAATTTCTAGATTCCTCAGAGGGTTGCCGTAGAAGGATTATTGTCTGGCAGTACGCTTTTTTCTGAAGTCTTCTTCCTATTCCCACTGCCATCCTGAATTTTTTTTGACCTTTATTTTGTCCACAAGTTGCTGGAACCAAAAATCATGAAGCATCCTGCATTTCTTTACACCTCAGAAGGCAGGCAGTCTAGCGTAGCTGACACAGCCAGGAAGATCTGGACCTCTCTCTTCTGTGGTCTATTCTCAGCTCTTGACTCTCTGGAGGCAAGCCCAGAGGAGGCAAGAGAGAAATAGCAACAGTTGGGGCAGGCAGAGAGCAAGGCAGAGGTGACTTCACAGGCATGATGGCCTTATTCTTTCTTGAATTTTTATTCAGTCCTTGGAACTTCATGACCCCAAAATCCACCATCTTCATGGAAGACTCAGGCAAAGAGATTCAGTGAGAACTTCGGGTCTTTTAATATGGCAGGATTCAGAATAATTTTAAAACAGAAGTTGGTCATGGAGATATCTTTGTGTAAAGATGGATCATCAAAATTCCTTACACATAAGTGTTCTTTAGAACAAATGTCTTTGTAAATTAATTAAACATGGCCTCTCGGTGCATTGGTAAAGGTCAGGGTTCTGTCTTTTACTGTAACTTTAATGGTTGAAAATGACCCTACTTGTGATCCTCTTTTATGAATGATCCTTCTACATTCCCATCATTTAATGTCAGATGTATTTTCTATTTGTAAGTTTATATTTATGACATAAAAGTGTGATCGTACATTATGTAAGCTATTTTCTGGTGTGGGCAGAGGGGTATACCCAGCTGCTCTCAGGGATTGCTCCTGGCAGGGCTTGGGGGGACTGTATGGGGTGGAGATGGGGGAATAAAAGCCAGGCAGGCTGTGTGCAAGGCAGACACTATAGCCCCTGTACTATCACTCTAGCCCCAGTATGTAACCTTTGGAGACTGCCTTCCCTCACAGCACTCCCCCCTGAGTATTTAAAGCACCACAATGTTTGGACACCCCACACTCCACCACAGTGCCCTTCCAGAATTTTCTCAGGGTTCTCTCCCTTCTATCCCATGCCTTTGGTAAACTCAGTTCTAAAGGCCAGTTCTTAGGTTCTATTATTTTGGCTATTTGGCTATTTGTTGTACCCTTATCTTGCTTATCTTACCATGCTTTTTTATATTTCACACATGAGAGAGATCATTCCGGATCTCTCTCTCCTTCCCCCTCAGCACAATACTCTCTAGATCTATCCTTTGTCCTGGTGAAATACATGGTCTCACCTTTTGCTTTTAATAGCTGAGTGCTATTTCATTGTGCATATATAACATATATTCTTTATCTAGTCATCTGTTCTTAGATACTTGGCTTATTTCCAGATCTTGGGAATTATGAATAGTGCTACAATGAATATAGGAGTGCAAATATCTTTTTGGATAGTTTTTAGACCTTTGGGGTAGATGCCATAAAGTGGAATTGCTGGGTTACATGAAAGTTCAAGTCTTAATATTTGGAGAAGTCGCCATATCGTTTTTCACAGGGACTGACCCAGCACTGAATGATGAGGGGTCCTTTGTCCCCACACCCATACAGGCACTGCTCGTCTCTGTTCTTTGTGATGTGTGCCAGTCTCACTGGTGTGAAGTGATATCTCATTGTTGTTTTGATTTGCAGCTTCCAGACGATCAGTGGCAAGGCTCACTTTTTCATATGCCTATGGGTCACCTTTATGTCTCTTGACTTAAAAAAAATTCACTCCAATTCCCTGAGATTTTTAATGACATTTTCAATGACATTTAGAACAGCTTATGCTTGGGTCAGATGAAGGGAAAGTCGTGTTTCTTGGGGTAACAGTGTATCATTGTCACCATTTGTGAAATACAGGCTTCTCTGGAAGGCTGCTGAGCAACCTTGTGCAGGTTGGGGGTTCCGTCCTGCAGACAGGGCCACTGGGAAAGTGTACTGTGGGGAGTCTTTGAGCTTTAAAGTCAGGCAACTGATCCGCGGTTATAACCCATACAAGTGTGTTGGCTCTATCACAGATGTCTGTTCTGTTGAGACTGTAGTGTAAATGAGCCCACAAAATTATAATCCATGTTCATAGCAAATCAATGAACAATGGGAGGACAGTGCAGTGCAGTTCATATCTGTTTTCTAGGACTGTTAACACAGTTCTACAAACTACATGGCTCAGAGGCACAGAGAGTTCTAACTCATGGTTCTGGGAACAGAAATCTGACATCCAGGTAGCAGGACGCTTGGCTCCTGAAAAAGGGTCTAGGGCTGAAGATGTGGCTCTGTGATAGAGCATCTGCCTTGTATGTGGAAGACATAGATTCATGGAGGTGGGGGCAGGGAATAACATGGTTTCATCTTATGGAGTATCTGGAATGTCTGTCTTTGGGTCAAGATTTCCCCCCTTTTTTCTTTAAGGATCCTATTGGATCACCCACCTGAAGGACTGCCTCAGGACCTCAAAACAGCTTGGTCCCCTACTTTCCATTAAGGTCATATCACAGGAACTGGAACTTCACATCTCTTTGGCAGACACAATCCAAGCCCCACCAGCCGTGGCAGCTGTCTTCAGTGATGGGTCCACACCATTCTAATGCTCAGGCGAATCAATGGCTCGTGTTTGCGTCTGGTACTTTTTGGCTGAGTTAGGTGTTCTGAAAATGTCTCGGAATGTTGGCAAAACTCGATTCCACTTCATGCTGTGTACAATAGAATGAGAGCTTCCCTGGTTGTAAATGGGAAATGAACAGAAAACTAGTGAAAGGGAAAACCTCAGACACCCCGAACAGAAAGATAGCCACGGGCCCTGGATATCTGTTCCTTTTGTGGAATCCAGGATATCCAGGATAGGTGATTGGGTGATGCCATCTATCTCTCCCCCCTCCCCCACCGCCTTCCCTTCCCCCTCCCCCTCCCCGTGTTCCTCTGCATCCTGGTTTCTCTCGCGCTGTTGGAAGCTGTTCTGAACGGCAGATGTCGCTGTGGCCTGCGATCGCACCCTTTGACAACCAGTCTGGGGTGAAGCTGCCACAGCAGGGGTTTTGAATGGGGAGAATAAAGTATCCCAGGCTTCTCCTGCTGCTGCCTGAGCAACTGCTCAGCCAGTTTCTGCTTCGCTGCCCCTCTCAGGCATGCCTTGGGGGAACTTTCCATGGGTCAAGTCGCGAACTTTCCTGGTTGGCCGAGAACTTTGCCAGTGCTGCCTCAAGGGACACTAGAATGAAGACCACATAACCAGGGAGCCTCAGCTGCAAGGGACAAGGCCTGCGTGGCCACGGTCCCCTAGCCATGGGTTCTGGTGTCCTTAGCTGGTGGCGTTGCCATGTGTGAGCAGCTCCTGGAGTCAGGGCAGATTCGATGGTGCATTAACTTCCTGTCTGCTAGTAGAGCCAAGGAGTCTATTTAAAAACCCCTCTGGCTCCTTCATTTCCAGACTAATTAAATTCTACTAATATGCGCATATATATATATATATATATATATATATATCCCCTTTGGGGTGGGGGGTCAATGTCACAGTGCTAAGGATTTACCCCTGCCTCTGTGCTCAGGGATCACTCCTGGAGGGCCCCAGGGACCATGTGAGGTGCCAGGGATTGAGCCCAGGTGGGTCGCTTGCAAAGTAAATGCCCCCCTGCCCCTGCGCTATCTCTCAGCGCCACCCACACCCCTCACCCCAGTTGAATAGTCTGAATGAAGGTGGCACTCTGCATTGCAGGGTGTGCTGGGGCCCCCGCTCTCCCAGCTCCACAGCCCTGATGCCCACTGCCCACAGACCCTGAGTCCCTCCCATCCCTGACCAGGACCACAGATGGCAGGGAGGGGCGGGCGCGGCGGAAGGTGTGACTCGGATCATAAAGCTCTTCCTTTCTCTTCCTCCCCTCACACACAGATTTTAAAAAGCGGATCCGACAGGAAATCTGGGGTACGACTTGTGCAGGGGCAGGATAGGTGGGGCCGGGAAGAAGAGGAAATGCCCTCGGCTGGGGCAAGCTCAGTGTGGCGGCCGAGGGGGTTTCGGCTGAGCCCGGAAAGGGAAGGGAGGGCAGGAGTGGAATGGTCTCTTGGCAATGACTTAGGACAACTGTGAATATTCACGTGGGGGCAGGTAAGGGACACATCATAATCCTGATTTCTCAGATATCTAAGCTGTTTTCTCTTCCCCTGTCTCCTCTTCCTCCTCGTCCTCTTCCTTCTCCTTCTCCTTCCTGTTCCCCCCCCACCCCCCTTGTGCTCTGGAATTAGCTCTGGCTCTGGCTCTGCTCAGCGACGGATCATATGTGGAGCAGGGGATTCGAACGGAACCCAGGTCTGCAGGAAACAAGGCAAGCACATGAACCCCAGTACTCTCTTTCCAGCCCTTGTTTGCTCACATTTCTATTTCTTGCATATCTTTCTCCTTTTGGACAGCAATACGGCAAAGGTAGGACAAAAGTTTGCTTCCATTTTCTATCTATTGTTTGGATTTCCCAGCAATGATAGAACCAAAAGAAACCAAAACCAAAAGTTGAATAACCACTAGGTCAGGATGCTGTTTGAAGAAGCTCCCCAATCAATCAGATGGGGCTCTCTGGAACAGAGATCACGTTTTCTGGTTTGTATCTGCATGTCTGGGAGGCACATGAGAGGTGCTTTGCTTGGTAAGCAGCGAGTCTTGTTCTCAGTGAGGATTTTCTTCCGCTCATGGACGGGGAGAGGAGAACAGAACATTCATTAGGGTGACTCCAGGTTCATGGTACCAGCCTTTGTCTAACGCAGTCCTTAGCGAGGCCAGCTCAACTTCAGGGAAGAGTCTATGGTATGAAAATAGCTAGTCCTCAATATCAGACATGAATCCATAAGGTACACAGAGGAAAATGTAGGCAGAACTCTCCACGACATTGAAGCTAAAAACATCTTTAAGGATGAAACAGCACTGACCATGCAAGTGGAAGCAAACATAAACAAATGGGCCTACATCAAACTAAGAAGCTTCTGCACTTCAAAAGAAACAGTGACCAAAATACAGAAAGAACCTACCGAATGAGAAAGAACATTTACCCAATACCCATCTGATAAGGGATTAATTTCCAGGATATACAAGACACTAGTAGAATTGTATAAGAAAAAAACCTCCAACCCCATAAAAAAAATGGGGAGAAGAAATGAACAGAAGTTTCCTCAAAAAATAAATACAAATGGCCAAAAGGCACATGAAAAATGCTCCACATTGCTAGTGATCAGGGAGATGCATATCAAAACAACAATGAGAGATCATCTCACACCACAGAGACTGGCACACATTCAAAGGAACAAAAGCAACCAGTGCTGGCATGGATGTGGGGAAAAAGGGGCACTCTTTCACTGTTGGTGGGAATGCCCACTAGTCCAGCCTTTCTGGAAAACAATATGGACAGTACTTCAAAGACTAGTAATTAAGCTTCCATATGACCCCGCAATATCACTTCTGGAAATATATCCCAAGGATGCAAAAAGGCACAGTAGAAATGGCATCTGTACCTATATGTTCATTGTAGCACTGTTTACAATAGCCAAAATCTGGAAACAACCCAAGTGCTCTACAACAGATGTCTGGTTAAAGAAACTTTGGTACATCTACACAATGGAATACTATGCAGCTGTCAGGAGAGATGAAGTCATGAACTTTGCTTATAAATGGATAGACATGGAGAGTATCACGCTAAGTGAAATGAGTCAGAAAGAGAGGGACAGACATTTGAGGACTGCACTCATTTGTGGAGTATAAAACAACATAACATGAGGCTGACACCTATGGTCAGTAGATACCTGGGACACATAAATTGCTCCATGGCTGGAAGCCTGCCTCATGAGCAAAGAGGAGAGGGCAGCTGGAATAGAGAGGGGATCACTAGAAAAAAGATGGCTCAAGGAATCGGTCAGGATGGGAGATGTGTGCAGAAAGTAGATAAAGGACCAAACATGATGACCTCTCAGTGTCTGTATTGCAAGCCATAATGCCCAAAAGTAGAGAGAGAGAGTATGGGGAATATAGTCTGCCATGGAGGCAGAGGGAGGCTGGGAAAGGGGGGTTATGCCAGGGATATTGGTGGTGGGGAATGTGCACCGGTGGAGGGATAGGTGTTTGATCATTGTGTGATTGTAACCCAAACATGAAAGCTTATAACTATCTTATGTGATTCAATAAAATTAATTTAAAAAAAAGAAAAAAAGACAATAGCTTTTCCCTGGGCAGCCTTGGCCTGGCTATGAGAAGCAGGTGCCAGTCTCCAGGGCCAGTCTGACAGAGGCTACCATCATTTGCCCAATAACCGTTACCACCGCATAAGTGTCATACCCTGTTTTTATTTCTTTTTTAAAAATTTATTTATTTATTAAATCACCATGAGAACAGTCACAAAGCCTTTCAGTTCAAGTCTCAGTCGGTCATACAATGATCAAACCCCCATCCCTTCACCAGTGCATATTTTCCACCACCAAGAACCCCAGAATACCCCCCTCTCACCCACCCCCCGCCTGTGTGGCAGAGTTCCACTTTACTCTCTCTCTACATTGATCACATTCAGTATTACGACAAAAGACCCAACATTGTTATTTGGAATTTTCCCCAACATTCAGACCTGCCACAAAGACATCATTGGAAAATATGTTTTTTATTGCTGATTATGAAGAGCATATAATGTCATGTGACCACAATTGTGGCCACGCGAATTTGAATTTCTGATATTTTAGTAATAAACCTAGAGGGATTACTGCCAGAAGGCCCTGGGTTCCGAGATTGGCATGTGTGCCTCTGGGATCATGGTCGGTCAGAAGCTGGAGGAGGCGTTTGAGGATGGCAACCTGGAGCATTGTCATGGTGGGGAGCAGGACCGATTCCACCCCCATCCCATGAAGCCCCACGTGCCTCGTCAATGCAGTCTCATACCTGGCTGTTCATTAGGCTCTAAAAGATGCAGGCCACCATGTCGCCGCCGCAAAGGGGGACAGGCGGAGGGACAGACACCCTTCCCCTTCCAGGGAGGCATAGTACCATAGTTAAATACACAGTCCAGATGTATTTCGGTTGGGCATTATCTTTTGCTCAGATTTTCCCACCACCACTCAAGTCTGATTTTCAGGAACAAATGCTACATCATTTACTTTCTATTGATCACTTTGCATATCAGGAAATGTCGGAAAAAAGTCCTGATACCCACATGCCAAAGCCCTGCTTGTAGAAGCTCATGGTCACTGGGATTCCATCTGGAGAAGGCAGGGAGACAGCACCTACCCCATCTGAGATCTCTCGGTGATATGGGCTCTGGATAGGGCCCGGAGAATTCTCCGGGAGCTGTGGGGCCCTCCAGCCGGTTTTTATCCTTCTCTGCTGTGTGTTCCCTGTTTTTATTTCTATTCATGTATTTGTTTTTTGGTTTTGGGGCCACTCTTGGCTGTGCTTAGGGCTTATTCCTGGCTCTGTGCTCAGGGTCACTCCTGGTGGTGCTCAGGGGACCACTATTGTTGCTAGGGATCAAATCCAGGCCAGCTGTGGGCATGCAAACACTCTACCTACTGTACTATCTTTCTGCCCCCACCATGTCCTGTTCTTAAATAAAATTAGTACAATGAGTTTTGAAGCATTGCACATCCACTTTGGGGAGCCTCCAAAGCAGTGCTCAGGAGCCCTGTCCATCAATTCTCAGCAAAGCAAATTTTTAGTCAGTTTAGTGCAAGGGCTTGAAAATGAGTGGCTGCTCCAGCCCCACAGTGCGGGGAATACTTCTGAGGTGTTTAAGGATGCAGGTAGCGGTGCTCAGGGGACTGTGTGGTGGCAGGAATCAAGCCACAAGTGGTCAGGTGCAAGCCACTCTTGCACCCTTGCATGGTACTATCTCCTGGCTGCATACCCTAACCCTTTTTTTTGAAAACCAAACCAGACTGAACAAAATGTGGCCTAAAATCTGGGAGGATGAAGCCCTGAGATGTGGAAGAACAACGGTCTGTAGGAGATGGACTGAGAGTGATGGACGCACATTGCAGTGGTGAGGCGAGGGTCAGCAGGGGAAGAGGAAAGGAGCAAGCAAATGCCCAGCCCAAGCAGGAGGTACAATGGGCATGGGCAGGAGCACGAGAATCTTCAAGAGCTGACCAGGGCCTGTGTTTTCCAGGGGCTCCTCTGAGGAAGATGAGTCAGCTTGTACACGCAACAGGGAAGTAGCAGGGGAAGGTGCCCATGGAGGTGTAAGTTCACGGCTGTCAGAGGCGGCACCTCCCTGCATCCCCTGAACCCCCAGCTGTAGTGTTTGATGGGTACTTCCAGGTACCGGCTCACCAGCTCACAGAAACCCTGGCATTGTGCAAACTAGTACATCTGCCAACGTTGGACCTTCTCTATGCAAGACTTCTCAGATCCTTTCCAATACAAGGGGACATTGTTCGTTCCAAAGAAATATAGCTTCTTGGAGCTTCTGACCATAGAACCTCACATCCATGGAATTCTGTCTCCCAGACTCCCGGGAGGCTGGTCTGCCTGTCAGCAACAAGGAATGAGTGAATAGAGAGGTGGTAAGGAAGAGGAAGACCTCAGAATTTGGCACTATGGTTTCCATGACTCCTGGCTAAGGACATGGGAAATTAAGTCTCTCCTTTCTTCTGACTAGCCTGAATTTGTTTGTTGGGGGCCAGTGTGACCGCACTCAGGACTTACTCCTGGCTCTGCCCTCAGCAATCATTCTTGGGTGAAACTCTGGTGACCATAGCACTGTCCTCCCATTGTTTATCGATTTGTTCGAGCGGGCCCAGTAATGTCTCCATTGTGAGACATGTTGTTACTGTGTTTGGCATATTGAATACGACATGGGTAGCTTGCCAGGCTTTGTCGTGCAACTGGAATACTCTTGGTAGTTTGCTGGGCTCTCCGAGAGGGGCAGAGGAATTGAACACGAGTCGGCCGGGCCAGCCACGTGCAAGGCAAACGCCCTACCGCTGTGCTATTGTTCCAGCCCATATGCAGTGCTGGGGATTAGGCTAGGGCCAGCTTCATGCAAGGCAACTGTCTTATTACCCCCTGGACTGTCTCTCTCACCAACTAGCCTGAGTTTTTACAGATCTGACACAAGTACTTTTGCTCAGCTCTTGTTTCCTACTGGGCTTTAAATGTGCAAGTGCTTCTTCAATATAGGACCAACTGGAAGTTCTCTGACTGCTCCTTTACACATCCTTAATTCCTTGTCCATAAGCCATTGTGCCATTAATTCATTCCTCAAGTGACCCGGGCTGACCACTGTGAAGTCTGTGTTTCTTCGAAGGCAGGAACATGGACAGGAAACTTCTCTCCCTCGCTACCCACCCATACTGGGAAAACGAGGTCTCAAACTCAGAAATGCCCACTCCTGGACATGCCAGAGTGATCTAAGTGTCCACAATGATGAAGGGCCTGGCAAGTCAGTGACAGAGCATACAGCCTTCCTGATTCTGACAACCCCTCAGGGAAGCCTTCCCAAAGACACAAGAGCACCAATGGAGTGAGAAAGCCAGAAGCTTCCACATTTAAAACCATCAGGACCGGAGAAGACAAGGTAGGAGGCGGGGCACTTGTCTTGCATGCACTTTCCAGGTTCAAAGCTCTATACCCCCAGAGGGTCCCGTGAACACCAGAAAGAGTGATCCTTAAGCCAGGAGTATGGCTTCAGCACTGTTGGTTGTGGACTCCTTAAAATAAGAAAATGAAACCATCAGTGGGTGTTGCCAACTCCTCCAGGGTCAGAAAGTGGCTGGCAGGGGTAGGACTGTGAAGCCTCAGGAGGCTGCCATTGCAGGGAGCTCCCAGCTCCCAGGCTCTGAGAACTTGTGTCTGCCTGACTGGGATTCACTTCATTCCCCTAAGCTATGAGCAGCCCCTTGCCTTTCCTATGGCCCAGTGCAGACCATGGCCATTTTCCAAAAGGCAGGAAAACATAAGCTCCCTGTTCCTCTAGGCTGCTTGGCTACCCTGGAGTTCCTGTGGGCTCAACCCCAAGCCTTATGGGCCCCTTCAATTCCTTCCCTCTCACCCCTCCCATACTGCTCCTCTTAGACCCAGCAAATAGCTGCGATGCTCAGTTCTACTTAAAGTTCCAGTAATCAATAAAGAACTTTGTATCCCTTGAGAGTACCCTAGGAAATAGTTGGGGCATAGGTCCACTCATGATTTGATTTTCTGAAATTCCCTTCAATTGGGCATCCTGGGTTTTATCTGTCAACTCTAGCAAGCCCTGACAATTAATTGTTTGGACTCAAGTCTTTTTTTTTTTTTGACTTTTTTTTTATTGAATCACTGTGAGATAGACTTTACAAAGCTGTTCATGATTAGGCTTCAGTCATACAGTGTTCCAGCACCCATCCCTCCACCAGTGTACATTTCCCAGCACCAGTCTCCCCAGTTTCTCTCCCATCAGCCCCCAGCCTGCCTCTATGGCAAAGGAGCTTCTCTATCTCTGTCTCTGTCTCTGTCTCTGTCCCTGTCTGTCTCTCTCTGTTTCTCTCTCTCTCTCTCTCTCTCTCTCTCTCTCTCTCGCTGACTCAAGTCTTCATCTCCAGCTTAGCTTTGTGGGGACCCTTCTAGGAAAGTGGGGAACAGGTTGGTGGGAAGACACTAGGCAGTTTCGATCCTGTGGGCCCCTTCCTTGGAAGCTCCCTGGTGAGTGGCCTTTAAGCCTGTAAGCAGATCTTGTATCTGGGGGCAGCAGACCCTGTCTAGCTGTTTCCCCTCACCTGAGCGGTGAGTGGGGAGCCATGGATGTCTGGAAAGGACATAGCTGCTTGGTCTCCCCAGACCAGCATCTGGCTTTCCTGCCTTTTACCTAACTAGGCAGAGAACTCGCTGAGAAGGGGTGCCAGCAGCTTGCATGGAGCTTACCCACCGCTTCCTGCCCATCTGCCTGAATTACAAGAACTGTGCTAGAAGCCTTACCTCACCCACTGCCTGAGTCCTGGCAGCAGCCACTGAACATCGTTTCCTCCTCGTCAGCACAATAATCCTTTTTTTTTTTTTTTACAGGGCTGGATTCAACAGAGGAGCACAGGGGCCCGAACACTTGTGAAGGCTCACTGGCTCTGTGATATGTGCCTGGCCTCATACACAAAATAGATCAGGGCATCCTTTGCATCTTCCAAAATCTTGGCCATACCCCATTTCCTTTTGTATCAGGTCATTGCAAACTCAAATGTGCCAATAATCCAGGAACCTTTTTCAAATGCAGGAGATTTGGTGGGTGGGGTTGGGGGTACGTGGTGGAGGCCAGGAGGAAACCTCATCTGGCTATACTCAGAGTTTACTCCTAGCTCTGTGCTCAGGGATCACCCCAGGCGGTGCTCAGGGGACCATATGCAGTGCTGGGGATCAAACTAGAGTCAGTCTCATGCAAGGGAAATGCCTTAATACCCTAAATGTCACCGGGACTTGCTTCCTTTCCAGTTGGGTGCCGTTGTGATGAGGGCCACTTGGCGTTGCTCAGCTCTGAGGTTCTTGGGGGAAAGCCTCAGCATGGGCATGCACATTCCTCGAACATGAGACATCTGTCCCCGTGCCAGCCAGGCAGTGTGGTGTGAAGGCCCCTGCCACCATCACAGAACCAGGCCTAGACCCAGCAGCCATTTGTGTCCTCCCTGTCCAGCTTCCATTGCTCCAGCCTCGTGAAAGCAGATCCTGCCCGAAGCGTGTGATGACATGCCCCAACAGGCACCAACTGAAAATAAGGACTAAAGTCTCTGAGTAGCTCCCCGGCTCCGATATTCCCAGGGGTGAGCCATGAAACACCAGCAGTTTGACCCATCTCAGCAGTGGGACCTCAGCTCTCTCTGCGCTGAGCTGGGGTCCCTGTGATCTCATCGCCCACGTGGAATAACTGAGTCTTGGTGCACACAGAACGCTGCCAAACACAGTGGCAAGGGTACAGGGACAACATAAGGTACGGGGAAGCAAAACATGCAGTTTCCAAAAGCAAGAAGGTGCTGACTGGGGAGATATGCCTTCAGTTGTGGCCCCGAGTGGCCCCTCCATTAAGATTCAAGATCTCAACTTTCCAGGCTTTGGGGAAGTTGCGGTTCTCACTCTTCAAATGTCACATAACTTATTACTCATAATAAGGAAGCAATCATGTAAATAACTTTTCTAGGGGCTGAAGAGGGAGTCCTAGGTTTAAGGTTCTTGCCTTGTATCCTGCTGACCCAGGTTCGAATACCCGTCACCACATATGGTATATTATTAGGGATTACTCCCGAGCACAGGGCCAGGAATAGCCCCGAGTACTGGTGGGTGTGGCCCACCCCACCCCCAACACAAAAGCAAGAACACTTTTTTTTAGAGCTGGGGAGATTGGTTAAGTGATAGAGCACATGCCTAGTATGTGTAACGCCCTAAGTTCAATCCCCAGCACATCTTGAAAGGCCCCTCCATGCACCACCCAATGTGACTTCCAGCCCCTAACTGTCAAATCTGCACCCATGAGCTGAGCATTGCTAGGACCACTAGATGGGGAGCCTATAAAAATATAAACTAAAAGAACCCTGTTCAGATGTGCATTCAATGATCCTTTGCAAGCTGGCCTGCCTGCTGAAATGCATGGTCTCTCTACAGCTCATTCTGTGTTGGTTCTATCCCATCGGAGGAGTGACTTGCAGGAGTGACTGCTTGAGGGATAGAATCTTTTATTTTCCTTTTTGGGTCACACCCAGCAGTGCACAGGGGTCACTCCTGGCTCTGAACTTAGAAATTTCTCCTAGTGGTGCTCAGGAGACCATATGGGATGCTGGGAATCGAACCTGGGTTGGCCGTATGCAAGGCAAACGCCCTACCGCTGTGCTATCGCTCTAGCCCCTCAGCACTCACTTCTTACAGGAAGAAAGTTTGAATTCAGCAGATACTGACAATGGTATTGAGAACAGAGGTGGCCAGGGGAGGTAGGAAGGGAGAGAGGAGGTGGTGGCAGGATGACAGTGGAGGGATATTGCCACATTGGTGGTGTGCAGGGTCCAGTGGCATTGTAAGTATAAAACAATAGCGATGCTATTGTAAACCATGAGACCTCATGGGGGAACAAAGCTGCTCAAGAAATGTGCAGAATATCTCGTGAGAACACTGCGATTAGAACTCGCGAGGTGGGGTTGAATCACTGAAGGAATGGCTGCTTATCTGTGAGAGGGAGGCTGCTGTCTGCAGGCACGGTGCCTCCTTAGCTCCCAGATGCAGCTGGGGCTCTTCATCTCCCCTATCCTTAGATAGCGCCTAGTTTTCTTAAACAACAGGGTGATTGTTAGCCACTCTGCTTCCAAGAGCAGAGTCAGCTCTAGCAGAGGGAAGCCCAATTCAACCAGATTCCTGTTTGGAGCTAGAACAGGGGCCTGCCTGGGCCAGAGTCTTGGCCCCTGCACCCCCTCAGCCCCCCAACCCAGCTTTATTTCCAGCTATTTCTGGCCCCACCCCTCCTCCCCCAAGGGGAGCAGGACAGAGGGGTCATTGTTTTACCCTCTGCTTGTTTGGGATGGCACACAGAGGTGAGTTCCTTGCTTCTCACACTTAAGGCTGATGCTGGGAGCCACGGGTCTAAATCAGAAACCTGCTGAGGGAAAGTGGCCCCGAACAAAGGAAGCCAGAGAAGAGGAGAAAAAGATTTTTCTTAATGTTTCCCCCCAATACTGAAAGCATTTTCAAAGACTGAACTCTTATTAATGTGTCACAAAACTACATAAACAAAACCTAGCAAGATGTGGGGTTTTCTAAGGACCCATGTAAGCAAGTATCTATTTTGTTAGAAGCAAAAAACCCCATGAATTAGGGAGAATTCTTCTCTTTCCCTTTTTTTCTTCCCTTGTCAACTGCTTTTGGTTTTGTTTGTTTTATTTTTTGCACCATACTTCAGTGCTCAAAGGTTACTTGAGCTCTGCACTCAGAAATTACTCCTGGTGGCACCCTGGGAACCATATAGAACGCTGGGGATTAAACCCTGGTCAGTTTGCATGCAAGGCAAGCACCCTAACTGCTGTACTATTGTTCCAGCCCCTTTTACCCACACTTCTCTTCTTCTCTTTCCTCCTGCCTTCCTTCCTTCCTTCCTTCCTTCCTTCCTTCCTCCCTTCCTCCCTCTCTCCTTCCCTCCCTCCCCTTCCTTCCTTCCTTCCTTCCTTCCTTCCTTCCTTCCTTCCTTCCTCCCTCTTCCCTCCCTCTTTCTTTCTTTCTTTCTTTCTTTCTTTCTTTCTTTCTTTCTTTCTTTTTTTCTTTCTTTCCCCAGGAATGGGATCCAGGACTCACATATGCACAGCAAGTGTTCTGTTGCTGAACTACCTCCCAGACTATAAGTGGAATCCTAAATAAATTTTTGCATGTGCTCTTCAGTTTTTGAAGCATCTGTCCAATGCATTGCTTCATTGTCAATCCTGGTAGATGGTTGGGATTATTAACTTTACCACATGAGCCAAGAAGACAAGAAGACTGATTTTAGCATGAAACAGCCCAAGGTTCATAATATTCCTTCTCCCAGAAGCTGCATGACCCTGGCTAAGACATGGCCTTCCTCAGAATCTCTTTATGTAGAAATTAGATGTACCCATCCATTGAGATTGATTGCTACCAACAGGTTCTACTCCATCAAGAGTATCTGGGTGGGAGGAGTAAAGGAGAGTTAGTGGTAAATGGTCAGGGGTGGGTAGAGAGAATTTGGGCTCAGTTCAGTTATGGTAAAATCAAGGAGGAGGACTGGAGAGATAGGACTTAAGAAGTTGAGCTCAGTCAAAGCAAAACTAAAGCAAAAAACATCCAAAAGGATGTCTAATCCTGGAGGGCAAGTCAAACTCAGTAAGTGGCTGAAAGTGATAGATATCCCTAAAGTGACCCCAGTGAGTGGCATACCCTTGGACAGTTCTGTCTTCTACTACGGCTGGGACCTGTATTTTAACTGTGACCCACTGAAGTGGCTTGGCTATCTGTAGTGGTCTCAGATGAACCCAGAGATCTACTGTATTTCCCACCCTCGGGTCCCTCCTTATTATATCACCTCTAACCATAGGACAACTGTGTAGACTGTGCTGAAACACAAACTATTTTTGCATCTCATTCAATTATGCTGCTCTCTCTTCTGGGCCAAACCCCTCATTCTACTTTGCTGTCCTCTCAATTTCTTCTTTCAGGGCTACTGCTTTAGCCATAATGACCTCAAGGCACATTTTCTTGGAGAATCAGTCAGTAATTAGGAGCCTCAAATGTCCGTCACACTGGAGTTATGTGATGGTGAGCCATTTTTACATCAGGGTTTTGTTGTTTGATAAAGAATGCAACAGAAGCATGTACAGCATGCTTGGGTTATTATGTACCTGTTCAATGCATATTTTGTATCTAATTTTGATGTATTTCCTTATTGAAACAAACCTTAAGAGTTCTGCTAAAGTGTGCCAGTATTCTTTTTTTTTTCCTTTTTTTTTTGGGGGGGGGGTTTTTTTTTTCTGTTTTTTGTTTTTGGGCCATACCTGGCAGTGCTCTGGCTTACTCCTGACTCTGCACTCAGGAATTATTCCTGGCAGTGTTCAGGGGACCATATGGGATGTCAGGGAAGCATCCTACCTGTTGTACTATCACACCAGCCCAGGTATGTCAGGATTCTTTGCCATAAGCTGAATTCTTTCCTCTTATAAACACTAAGCTTTGCACACCTCTCGTGGAGACAGACTATTCAAGGAGGGCGTTTCTCCTTCAGTCCTTGTCCCCTGGCCTTCACATCCTTCAATATATTTCACTTTCAGCAGTGATAGTTGTGTTGGTGGAACGGTGTGTCCAACAGCCCCTTTTCCTCTACATTTATTCCTTGGGGTTCTGTAAAAAAATAGATGTCAGGCCCAGGCCCGGGGGCGGCTCAGTGGTGGGGCACAGGTCTTGCATGGTGCAGGCCTGGAGTTCAATGTTCATCATGGGGGGTGGAGGGGGGTCAGCATGGCTGCGGTGGCCCCAGAGCACCACCACCAAAAATCTGTTCATCCTCCCTGTTTGTTCATTCACTGACTTAGATTGGCCTTATCTTACTATTTGTATTCGAATGCAATTCTGTTCTGGCATTGGTCACTCAAGAAGCTCCAACTTGGGGGGCCGGAGTGATAGTCCAGCGGGTAGGGAGTTTTCCTTGCACATGACTGACCTGGGTTCGATCCCTGGCAACTCATATGTTCCCCCAAACACTGCCACTAATAGTTCCTGAATGAAGAGCCAGGAGTAGCCCCTGAGCATTGCTGGGTGTGACACCATGCCCCTCCAAAAAAAAAAAAAAAGGAAAATAAAAAAAGGAGTTCCAAACTTGAATCTCCAAGAGCTACTTCTTATGGCTCCTTTAGCCTCTTATTATGTCCCATCTTTTCTTTTCTCTTCCCTTCTCTTCTTGTGTTTCCTTCATTTCTAGCACAAAAAGCTGTTCTCAGCTTATCTTGTACTTATTCTATAGTAACCCAGAAATCAAGCAGTTCTCTTAAGCGTTGGTTCTATTTACTGGAGAAGGGTATTTAAAACCAAGATCTGGGCAGTGAATCAGCAAGATCTCATTGTTTCTGGGGTGCGGTTGTTTCTAGACTGCCTCTGTGGGTTGTTTTTTGTGCTACCTCATGCTTCTTACATCTGTCTCTATCTCTGTGTCTGCCACTGCTCTGTGTACCTTTTAGGGTACAAGTCACTATTGATAAATCTGATTCCAGTTCAACACCTGAGGGTTCACCTCTTCATTTGGAGTTTCTTTTTCCAATGGTAAGAAACTGGCTCTGGGTGTCTGCAGTTTATTTACTTATTTGTTCCTCTCTACTATATAAATTTCAGAATTTCTAATCTATGTCCTTCTGATGAACAGATTTGTTCCTTAGAGTGCAGTCTATATGTGCAATTATTTTAATGTGGTGGGGTGCTCCCAAATAGTGCTCAGTAGGACTGGGAGTCACACAAGTGATATTTGACCTGATGATTCAGTGTTCAGACCCCGCAATGCTGGAGATGGTCAGGTTCACACTCAATTGTGCTTATGAGAAGGGGTGGTGGTGCAGGAATGGTCTGGGGTACTTCCTGCCAGGCTTACATGTCTAGCCCATTGACCCTGTCTCCAGTCCAAGTTATTTTTTCATTTTGACTTTATAGTATGAGTCACTGTTTTTCCAAAATATTTTGGTAGGTGATATTTTAAGCAGATTATGTGGCAGGTATAAAGTATTTAAGAAACTGCCAAATGAGGAGCCAGGTAGTACAGTGGGCAGGACATTTTCCTTGCACATGGCCAGTTGGATTCAATCCCCAGAACTCCACATAGTTTTTCCAAGCCCCACAAGGAACCCCTGAGAACAAATCTAGGAGAAAGCCCTGAGCACTGCTGGGTATGACCCCAAAACAAATAAAAAGAAACTGTCAAATCATTTTCCAAGTGATTGAGGCATGTTGCATATTCCTACCAGAAATGTCTGTGAATGCTGATCACTGCCTTGCTGATAGCAGTGGATTTTATCTGATTTTTCAGGCCAACAACTTAACCTTCCGTCACTCCTAGCTTCCAACATCTATAAAAATGAAATAAGAATAGTACCTTCTTCATTCTATTGGATAAGAGTTAAGTGATTTTTTGCACAAATGGAGGTCTTATGTAAAACCCTCAGACAAGGATTCTCAGGTAAAACGCAGGACAAGCAGTAAAATTTGAATATCAAGATGAAAAACTTTTAGTATGCAGTCCACGTAATACTTGAGGACTACTAATGATACTAAAAATCATTACATGGGATTTGAAATCTAGCAAATAAAAATGCAGAGCACCCAATTAAACTTCAATTTTCCACAATACTATTTTTAGAACAAATGCAACTCAAATGTTCCACGAGATATATGCATCCAAAAAATTATCTGATGTTTTAGGCATTACCTAACCTTCACCAGCTTTCGCTTCTAGAGGAGTTTCTCTTCAAAGGAGTTTTCAAATATCCATGAAGAAGATGAAGGAGAGAGTCAAAGGTTCTTCGGTGAGCTTGAACTATAACAGCTCCTGGGAGGGTATTTCAGGTAACATATGTCAGGAAGTTGACTCTATAGCCAAAACTGTGAACAAAATAGGTGCCCAGCTGTGTCCCTTTTCACAAGGAAACACCTGCATGACTGAGAACCAGCTCAGGCCTTGCATTCTCCTGACAAACACAGGGTCTCCTGACATAACATTGGGGCCTCCTGAGGTAGCGGGGGGGGGGGGGGGCGTCCTAACTTAGTGCATTGGGCTAGCTGGGGGCTGACCGATTTGTAGGCTGATTTTGGGCAGTGATGTTTTTCCTGAAGGGGATTACCTGGGAATTTCCTCAGACATTTCCTCTCAAAGTGACTTCCTAGGGCCTTGTACTTGAAAGTGGGTCGTTATCTTTTTGAATAAAATTGTCAAAGGCAGACAAGTCTGAGCTAAGCAAAGGGATTTTATAAGTGGGGAAGGGTTGGGGGGCGGGAATCCTGGCAGGTGCTTAATTGATTGGCAGGCCTGGTAATTATATTTCCTCCCTAGTCTTTTTCAAAGATCCAAACCAGCGAATTCTTCCATCACATCAAACATGTGCCAAATGTCTGAAGGCTGTCACATTTATTAATTTACCAAAGCCTTATAACAACCCTGTACGGCAGGAGGGATCTCCCCCCTCCCCCATTTTTCAGATGCGGAAATTAAGGCACAGAGAAGAAAAGGAGGTTTCCAGTCTCAGGGGCCAACAAAGAGCCGGCATGGACTCTTGTAATAACAAGCACTGAACAACCTCCTAGCTCTGAAAGGAGGTGGCCACCTTCTCCTAACTCAGTCCTCGAAGGTAAGAACTAGAGATCTCAAATAACTGTTTTATTCTCCTGTAGTACACCTTGCACTGGGTACTTTATTTTCCTTAGGCCTTATTTTTGTGATTTTATTTTTATTTACTTCACTGTGATTTACAATAGTGTTCATAGTAATGTTGCAGAAATACACTGTTGCTCCAGCACACTGCCATCAAACTGTGCATGTCCCTCCACCAGTGTCTCTGGGTCCCCTCTCATCCCCTTCACCCCACTTGGCAAACTCAGTTCTATGGCTGATGCTTCAGTCTAAGTGTTACCATTCACCGTTGTTGATGCCTTCTATTTCTTTATAGCCACATAAGAGAAAGCTGACTTGATGTTTGTAATTCTCCCTTTGACTCAGTTTGCTCAGCCTAATGCCCCCTGGCTCCACCCACACAAAAATGAACTGCAGGATTTTATCTTTTCATGTATCTGAGTAGTATTCCATTGTATAGAAATCACTGTTTCCTCATCCACTCAATCTGTAGTTAAGTACTTGGGTTGTTTCCTTTTCTTGGCTGTGGTGAATAGTGCTGCAGTGAACAACAAATATCTTTTCCTATTAATATCTCTGTGTTCTTGAGAAGAGAGGTCATAAGGGGAACATCTGGGTCACACGGGAGCTTAATACTAAATTTTTAGAGACACCTCAGACTCTTTTTAAATAGAGGGTGAATCCAACAATGACCCCGCCCCAACAGTGAGCCTAGGTTCCTTTCCCCCCAGATCCCTGCCACCACTGGTTGTTTCAGTTCATTTTGATGTGAGCCCATCTCACTGATGTGGGGTGAGATTTCATTGTCATTTTGATTTGCATTTCCCTGATGATGAGTGATGAGGAGCACTTTTCAGATACCTGCTGGCCATCACTCAGCCTCCTTGAGGGAAAGTGTTCAGCTTCTCACCCCAGTTTTTGATGGGCTTAGTATCTGGAGTTCTACTATTTTTAACAGTTGGTCAAACAAGTGTGTTTTGCTTCTTTGTGTATTAATTGGCCTCCTACTTGGCGTCTGAGCTGCTGGTATGAAGAGCAGCTAGGCCAATGCAGATGTAGATGTCTGAGGGGCAGAGTGAGCAGAACAAAACCTGGACCACCCCACACCCAGCTGTCAGACGGCAAGGTGCTGGGTAATGAGCTGAGCCAGAGGTCCCCCAACTTCTCGGAAAGAGGGCTGGAGCTAATGGAGCACTGATTTCTCATTGCGGGTGATAAATCTTCCTAATGGCATTTCAAACACATTGTTCTAAATTTAAATATTTTAATATTAATTTATTCTAATATTACCTCAAGTGGATAATGAGCACTGCCATCCACGGAGTAGAAAGAGAAAAGAAAAATCACTGGCAAATCCTTGTAAATTCCCCATTTTGGGGAGGAGTACATCCAGAGGAGAGAGAACAAAAAATAACCTTCCATCAAAAAGTGAAAACAAGGAGTGCTTGAGTTTATAATGGTGGTATTCCAAATCATGATCAGTGGGAGCCATTGTGAAGTCTTTAGCAGAATGATGGAAGCGGTGACCTTGCCAGCTGCTTAGCTGAGACTCCAACTTTTTGCCACCAACAAAGCACAGCAACAATTATTGAGTATTCACTGTGCTTCATAGACTCTCTGTGCTTGATGCCGAGGAGTGTAGCTCATGCGCCGCTGCTGGGAACTGCCAGCTGATGCTCTGCACCTCCATCCTACTAATGGGAAAACTGAGGTTTCGGTGGTATCTGCACAAGTAACCCTCAGAGGTCAGCTGCATCAGATTCTGGCAGCCGGGTGATATCCGGGATCTCTCATGACTGGAGCTGGTGCACCTCATGAGGAAAGTGAAGCCACCAGCTGAGCCTTGTTCTGTTTTGTTTTGTTTGTTCACTTGCTCCTTCTAAAGAGGTAGCACGTGGTGTCACTTAGTGGTAGGGGAGCTGGGGAACCATCAGCCTCCCAGGACAAAGGGCTGGGAGGGGAGTTGCAGAGGACAGTCTTCAGTAAGCAATGAGTGTCCAGGAGCATACCTTAGTGGCTGTCGGAATGAATGAGAGGGCAGAGCCTGGTCCCTGGGCTACAGCAGATGCCCAGCTGATCCACTTGAGGATTGCAGCTTAGCCGAGAGCCTTCAGCTGACACCTGGTGTGCACGGAAGGCTCAGTGCAGTGAAGACATAAGGAATCCATTGTGTATCTTTCACAGCTTCTTGATCCGCTGTCTGTAGCTGGGTGTTCCCATATCTTGGCAATTGTACTGAGTACGGTGTGCATATATCCTTTCGAATGAATGTTTTTGTGTTTGAGGAAGGGGTATTGCTGTATTGTAAGGTAGTTCTTTTCCGATATTTTGGATGGCATATTGCTTTCCATAAAGGCTGACCCAGACATAGATAGAACTAGAGGATATCATGCTGAGTGAAGTCAGAAGGACAGGGATAGAGACAGAATAATCTCTCTCATATGTGGGACTTAAAGATACACAACAAGATAGCAACAAAAGTCCAAAGGCAATTAATTCAACAATTGAATTGGGGGGAGGTCTTAAGAGAGAGGGGCCTTGGGGGTCCTTGGGAAATGGATGGGGTACACTGGTGATGGGCATGGTTTTGGAATTATGTGTATAGAAAACCATTATTAATAGCATTATAAAATAGAAAATCTCAATTAAATTTTTTTAAAAAATAATTATTTGGCTTTTTGGGTCATACAAGGTGATGCTCAGGGGTTACTTCTGGCTCTGCACTCAGGAATTGCTTCTGGCGATGCTCAGGGAACCATATGGGATGCTGGGGATCCAACCCAGGTTGGCCTTGTGCAAAGCAAGCACCTCCCCTCCTGTTGTGCCATGGCTCCGACCCTTTTTCTTTATTAAAAGAAATCCAGCACAACTATTCAGTGCTATGGGCTAAAGCAGCCCACTGTCATAATGTTTGACCTCCTGTGTGTCAGGGAGCATCTCTTTAACACCCTGCTGCAAATATGCACTGAAATGTGTTCTGCAGTCAATAATGGGATTCCCTCGAGTAACTCTTCATTATTTTGTTTGGGATCACATCTGACTAAGCTCAGGAATCATTCCTGATCAGGTATTCAGGGAACCAGATGGAGTTCTGGGGATCAAACTGAGCTGAGCAGTATGCAAGGCAAAGCCTTATCTGCTGAATTCTAAGTCCCCCAAAATACTGCTCCTTCAAAGGGAGCAATAAGTCAAGTAAAATTGGGTTCACATCAACATATAGACACATCAACAATGGTTGCATATATGTGCAGACATAGTTTGTGGTGGAGGGTGACCTACAGAGGCCCCATAGGAGGAGGAAGCTTGTGTGTACATTCCAGAAGGAATAGGGGGGTACTGGTGAGGATACCTGGTGTACTTGTCCCCACCTTGGGCACAGACAAGTGGGAGCAGGATTCTGTGCAGCCTCTGATGATGTGGCTAATAAAAGCCAGAGACCCTTAAACCCTCAACCCTTTTCCTCTCAAGAGCTCTTGCCACCACCAGGGCCAACACTCTCTGTGTATTAAATCCTGGTGGCCAGCAACACAGCCTGTACACCAGAGGGGGACCTGCCCTTCATCCAGCACCCCAGCATATGTTCTTGCTGTATGGGGGCTGCCTGCCTTCTCTGCCTATCACACCATCATGCAAACCCTTCCTTGGTGTGCTTCCTCAGCCCTGGCCTACAGAGTCTCCCTAAGAGTCTCCATAAGAGGAACTCCCAAAGAGCTTCTTTTCCCATGGTTAATGATCCTTCATGCCCAGTGCCTCTGGATGGCTACCTTCTGTCTTCTGTTCAGCTCTGAACTGGACAGCACCCCTGGGCCACCCTCTGAAGCCCACTGCACTCTCTGGCCAAGTATGAGTGCCCAGATGGAGTCTTGGATTTCTTTCGTGCTGTTCTCCTTGTCTTCACTTTTTCTTCTCTATTTTGGCTTTAAGATCCAGGAAACACCAGACCCCTTTGCACAGACACAGAAGCAAAGTCAGATTTTGTGAGTTGGGGATAATATCCTGAGCCCTGAGAACCAATGCAGGGCTGGCATTTAGCTTCTCACCAGAACTATCCATTAGAACCTGCAAAGGAAACTGAGGGTGGCTTAGGGAGCACATTCCTTTCACTCTGATATTGATCCAGATCATTACTTACTTTTGAGGGGAGACTTTAAAGACCATGAATGAGATGCATATAGAGGGGAATTATTAGTAAACCACACCCTGACGGGAAACTAGTTTACTAACTTATCCTCTATAGGACAGCATGGAAACTCCTTTAGTATGGCACAAAGCACCCCCACAACTCCCTAAAATCTAGCACCACTTTCTGTTTTATCTCTTGCCACCACTGTGCATTTTATATAATCAAGAAAAATCCAAACCTTGTAGTCCTGTGCTCAGCTTTTTATCTGGTCTCCATTCCTTTTCCTGTGACATGCGTTTTGCCTGAAATGCTCCTTCTTCCTTCTTGGCAATATCCTACCCTTTGTCAATACCTAATAATGGAACTTCTGGGAGGAAAGAGCTTGTTGAACAAACCCTACAGGGCTGGAGAAATGATACAGGGATAAGGCACTCAACTTGCATGCAGCTGATCCCAGTTTGATCCCATGCACTACAAATGGGTCTCCCGGCCCCCTGCAGCACTGCCAGGAATGAATGATCTCTATGTACAGAACCCTGAAGACAGCTGAATGTGACCCCAAACAAAGCAAACAAAAAATCCTATAGTTTGGTGATTTTTTGAGTCTTCCGGTGAATACCATTGCTGACTTCATATTCCAATCTGGTCACGGAATTATGGAATGCAGAATTGGGAAATGACCATATTTGGTCGCTGGGTTTTTTTGTTTGTTTGTTTGTTTTTGCAACCCAGTTGTGAATGGGTATTGTCCACCCTTGACTCTACAGATCCACTCTGAGAAAACTTCCCCAGGAAGCCTTCTGGATTACAACCTGCTGGGGGCCCTAGCGACTTTGTGTGCATTTCTCTGACATTGTACTCCAGTGCACTGACTGCATCTTGTCTACCTCTTCCTCTGTCTGCCTCACAGTCAGCCTACCTCCCACAACCCCTACCCCCAGTTTTTGGCTCCTGACCCAGTGTCAGGTTCACACATGTCACCAGAAATGTACTTATTGAGTGAATGAGTGTGACCCTTTCCGGCCTTGCCAAAGCTGTGTCCTTTTTCTCTTCTGCTGTTGAGTTCTATTATGTTTTTGATAGTAAAACCACTGAAACCACCTATTTGTTCACTCCTCTGGGTTTGTTAGACGTGAGCTGGGAAGGTGTGGCTGGGGGAGAGTTGGTCAGGCTGGGACATGGCCAGAGACCCCAAATTTCAGTGTAAAATTGAGCAGTCCCAGTCATTAAAGTGATTTGATCCTGGCCTTTCTTTTCTTTCTTTCTCATACCCTGTCATTAGGTAGGAGGTGGAGATCTTGCAGTTGACTTCGCACTTTCTTTCAAAACCGCAGATTTATGAGGCTTAACACTTTCCCCAGGCGTGTGCTAGTCAGATGGATGGGAAGAAAGCTTGAACTCAAAAATAGCTACTGCATTTCACTGCGCCACAGATTTTATGCCAAAGGGGGAAGATAGGTATTTAAAACGGGGTGCAAGTTGGGAGCTAGTACTCTGGTGAGAGTGTATACTTAGCATGTGCCTGATCTGAGATCAGTTCTCAGCACCACAAGATTCCCCAAGCATCACTGGGTACAGCCCTCAGCATTGCCAGAGTGAACTGGATATGCCGGGAGCATCCTTAGGACCTTGCATTGAACCACAGACCTAGTTGGCTGACAGTTTCCCGGGAGAGCTCCCCCTCTCTCCACCAAGAAAATGGGGAGATGTGACCATTAGGTGAAGCTGTTTTGTTTTTGCTTTTGTTTTAAGTTGTGCAGCATTCCTTAAAGACAGGGTGAGAAATTTATGTGGTAAAATTTGGTAGTACTTAATTCTCATTTTTCCAATAATATAGATCATAAAGTTAGTAGATTTGGGGATTAAGAGGGATGCACTAGTGAAATAGCCTGCCCTGAGAACCATTTCGCCCATCTGCAGAGTTATGTCTGGTGGTGGTCGTCCACCTTCGGTCACCCTGCAAGGCCCACCAAGCTCGGTCTCCATCCTCTAAGTACTAAAATGACTGGCCCACAGTATATAACGTGATCAAGCACAAAATGGATCCCATTGGCTGGTTTGATATAGCATTTGTTGCTCCCAGTTGAGTGGGCGCCTTGTGGCTTTGGTGTGGGGTGGTCATTTATTCATTTCTTGAACTCACCTTCTGCTTACTGGCCCCGGCTCAGAGTCAGAAGTCCCTTCTATTGCTGTTCTCTCAATAACAGCAATAGAATCTTCAGTATAGAAAGCCCAAGTCTAGATTGACTTTACCTCTTATCTAGGTTGAATCTCTTCTCTTTGCCCAGATCTCTAATGGGTGGTCTTCTGGATTCTTTCAAGGAAATTTATATGAAAGAGACTTTTCTTTCATTTTTTGATCTTGGGGCCACTCCAAGCAGCCCCGAGGCACCACCCCAGGGTATTGTCCAGGTTTCACTCTTGAGGTACTCAAGGGACTCTGGGTTGTTGGGGATGGACCCTACCTGCAGAGCCTGACCTTTGCGTGCTCTCCGCAGCACACTCTTTCCCCTTCCTGCCTCTTCCTGCTCTCTTTTCACCCCCAGTCCCCCGCTTTGAAATCATTCTGGATGGTTCTTTCCTTTCCTTTTTTTTTTTTTTTTCACAAATAGATGCTTGTCCCACTCCTATTCTGAACCAACCACCCTGCAGGGGGGCCTGGGCACTCACAGGGTTTCAGCTTTCTTGGGGAGTTGATATTGATAGGCCATGGGCAGGCTCTGTTCTGGGGTCCACACCCCCACCTTTGCTCTGTGGCCTCTTCTAGCTGTGCCTCACCATATTTCTCTCCAGAATCTTCTTTGTCTAAATCAGTCTGCAGGTTCCTTCTCTTCTAAGTCCCTGTCTCTAAAAGACTGATCTGGAGCCTCCAATGGCCCCAAATTTTTCTTGACTCTGGGGTTCAGGATTTTATTCCATGTTCCCCTCTTCTTAGACCTCATGGAGTAACAGCGAGCAGGAGAAGGAAAGAGCCAGCACAGTCGCCACTGGAGCAGGTTGTTACTGTGAGTCAAGTCGAGACAAAGAACGTTCCTTGAGTACATACCAGAGCAGAAGTTTCTGGACTAGCCGCAGACTTATAGAGATGAATAAGGCTTGGATCCTGCTTTCAAGGAACTTACTGTTGAGAAGGAAAGCAGGTAGCCAAGCACATAATTACAAGGGACTTTATTCACTGCTTCTTTTTAACAGGGAGGATGCGAACCTGGTTCTCTTTCACAGACGCTTCCCATAATAAATTCTGACCCTGACTCTTTTGCCAGGCGTCAAAAATCTGGCTTCAGTCACTGAACTGGCAGAGGGGAAGGAGAATAATTATTTTAAGTAGATTAGGTTGATTCTTAAAATATATGTTTGTCTTCTTAGGCAAGTGCACAGACCAATTCCAGAAGATTAACGTACTTATTCCAATTGAATAAGCATGGAACCAGAGCTCTTCAGTTCTAGCTGTTGATCCTCATAGAGCATATTGGAAGATAGAGCATTACGATTTTTTTCCTATTAACATACATAACACAAGGTAGGAGATGTGACTTGCCATCTATATGTCTAATAAAGGACTCATCTCTGGCATATACAAAATATTCCTGAAAATTAATAGAATCATATAATGTGGGTAACAGACCTGAGCCGGATCTTCAGGAGGGCCTCTCAACCTCCAAGAAGCTTGTGAAAAGAATTTTTGTGCCTTCATTCCATTTCCACGCGAAACAAAACATTAAAATCTTGATGAGATACTACTTCACATGCCCCAGAAGGTCTGAAATTAGAGAGATCGGCAATGCAAAGCCTGGATCAGCCTGGAAGCAAGTGCTGTGCTTGAATATTGCTGGTAAAATTGAAGGAATGGTGTTACCCATTGGAACAGTGTTGGAGGAGATCACAAAGAAAGGCTAAGTCAAGAGGAACTCTGTGACGCCACAATTCCACCCCGGGGATCACTTTGCCAGATCATGAGCACTTTCAGATCAAGCATTTCCCCCATTTCCCAGCTGATACCAGAGCACGGTCAGCAGAGGCTGCTGGTGAGACGCTGCAGAATGAAGAGTTGTGTTTTCTGCTTCAGCTGCGCGGCTCCTGCACCCAAGACCCCGCAGCTCCTCACAGCACCTGTGACATTTGGAGTGGACCCGTGACACAGGCCTCTCTGGTTCCTGGTTCCACGGGCTTCCCTGGGGCTGGTTCGCTGCGTGTGTGTCCAGGTCAGCAGCAGTCCTGCAGGTAGATTTTCCTGAACTCACTGAAGATGAATTTCTAACAAATTACAGAGGACAGAGATTTCTGGATGTTGCCATCAGGACAGACATGATTTCTTGCTCTTCAGTGAGCCAAGGCTATGCCCTGTCCAGGGAGCTAACTTCTTCTTATATCTCATTTTCTGTATTATTTATGTTCCTCTTTATGTCTTGCTAGCCAATCCTTTGATAGTCCTCTTACTGCTGCTCTTCACCTTACATTTTTAAAATTCAGACTATGTGATTATACCCATCTAATTTCCTTTATAATAAAGTACCTAAGAAAAAAATTCACTTATGTGCACTTGTTCTGAAAGATACAGAACAGGAACATTCATTGACTGTTGACTTAAAATAGCTATTAACTAGAAACCCCCAACAGTCCATCAATAGCAGCACTGTCTGTAGCACTGTCCTCCCATTGCTCATCGATTTGCTTGAGCAGGCCCAGTAACTTCTTCATTGTAAGACTTGTTGTTACTGTGTTTGGGATATCAAATACATCACAGGTAGCTTGCCAGGCTTTGCCGTGTGGGTGGAATACTCTCGGTAGCTTGCCAGGCTCTCCAAGAGGGGCAGAGGAATCGACCCCGGCTGATGTAGTTACACATGTACATCTGCTTACCAAGAAAGAGAAGAGGGCTACCTGTGGATGGATCTCATACAGTGCCAAGTAAAAGGAGTCAGATGCAAAAAAAAGTGCTTAGTGCAAAGTGCAACATTTCTTTTGTTGAAAGTTCTAACCAAGACAAGTGAAATCTGTAGAGACAATGTCAGAATTGTAATGAATATTCATAGGGGCAAGAGGAGATAATGACTTAGATAAGATACAAGGTTATTTGGGGAATTGGAAATGGATCTTAATGAGAAGTTGTTTTCTTCCTTTTTTTTTTTCTATTTCCTTTTTTCTTTTAACATTTTTCTTTTGGTTTGGGTCACACCCAGTGTTACTGAGGCTTATTCCTAGTTCTGTGCTTAGGGATCACTCCTGGTGAGGATTGGGGAGCCGTACTGGTGCCAGGGATTAATTCAAGGCCAGCCTCATGTATGGCAAGCATTCTACCTGCTAAATTATCTCTCTGGTCCCATAAGTATTTTCTAACCCTCCTACTAACTAGGGACTATAAATATGGTTCTGAACTCAGCAGCATTTGGAGCTGGGGGGTAGGGAGGGGTGGTTGGGAAGAAGCCAAGGGAGGTGATTGTGGTAATTGAGTGATTTTATCACACAAGCAGTTCTTCAGTGGTAGAAATAGGCACCTCAGCCCAATTCCCTGCCTGCACACCCCCTCCCCACCTTTCAGAAGGCTGCCCTTCTAAAGATGTTTGAGATGAGTAATGGGGTGTTTTATAGAACATGGCAGAGTTTCATACAAGTAAGCCAAGAGGGAATGATTTTAAAATAAAACTCTGTCACAGTTGGTTGGCACTGACATGAATTTTATATATATGTGTGTTATGTATAGTCTTCCTGGCTGCAGTGATAGAGCACGCAGGAGAGCTGGTAAAAAGGACTCGATGCCAACTTGGTGACTGTATAGAAATGGTCTCACTTCAAAGCAGAAATAGGAGACATGGAAGTAGATGATGCCCCATTCCCCGCCTTTTTTACTCTTCTTGAACAGGCGTCAAAGGCGGAGCCCGTTTACTCAACAGTAAATGCCATTTCCAGGTGTCAGGATGAGCAACAGCCAGACACTGAAATGGCTCAGTCCTCTGCAATCCTGGCTGTGCTTCCTGAGCTCCAGGGAACACCAGGCCCCTCTGCAAAAACACAGGAGCAAAGTCATACTTTGTGAGTTTTGGAAGGGAGTGACCTATGCTCTGTGCTCATTAGTGACCCCCCCCCCCACCCCCAGCAGTGCTCAGCCCTGGGAACCAATGCAGGACTAACGTTTAGCTTCTCACCAGAACTGTCCATCAGAACCTGCAAAGAGAATTATGCTCCCCTTCGCAGGATTGTGCTCCCATTTGCGATCAGTCTAGAGATTTGGGGAAAGGGGATATGCGAGCCATTCTCTTTTCTCTGCTCTCATGTCATCCTTTAGCTGTAAAATTCCCTCAAGGTTTGCGCCAGTTGTTGACTTGCTGTCTTTCTGCTCCAAGTCCAACTGTTTCTGTCATCACCGTGTGATCCTGGAGCCAGACTCTCGCTTGCCGCCTCTCTGGGCTAGCGCGATGCTGCGTTCTACAGGTAGAGGGCGCTGCTGGGAGCCTGCGAAGGGGAAAGGGCGCTGCCCTGGGCTATTTTCCAGGCAGAGGGTCCTCACTCGTGTAGTCCTGGGCGGGAGGGAGCGTGGAGGGTGGTTCTCTGCGTTGTACACTCTCCAGCGCCGTGTCACTGTCTTGTCGCAGCATCTCTACCTCTGCATTTCCAAGTTTCCTTCCTCCTCCCCCCTCAGTCAGCGGTATAGTTGCTACCATCTGATCTCTAGTCTATCTTATCCCTTGTAGTGATCATCTTTTGCTTAATTAACAATTCTCCCCCCTACCCGGGGGGTCGGGAAGGGAGTGACCTATACTCTGTGCTCATTAGCGACCCCCCCCCCCATCCCCAGCAGTGCTCAAGGGACCCTATGTAGTCCAGGATTCAAACCAGGATCCTAAGGCAAGGCCAGTGAGTGCCTCACCTGCTTGAACTCTCCAGCCCCTAATTCTTAATACTAAATGTCCACGGTTCAAATTAATAATAGGTTAAGGGGTCGGGGATCAGAGAGAGAGAGAGAGAGAGAGAGAGAGAGAGAGAGAGAGAGAGAGAGAGAGAGAGAGAGAGAACTCAGTAGGCTAAGTGCATGCTTCACATGTAGTGAGGCTTGGATTCAATCCTGGTCATCACATTATCCCCTTTGACCTTCCCCCAGAGTGCCTCCACTCAAAACAAAACACAAAGAAAGCAATTACTCATGGGTGCTTATCACTTTTCTCCTCCCTAACTATACATGCCACACATCTGACTTGTTCTGGGGTTGCTGGTAGCTGTACAGGCACCTTCTACACAGCCTCTGGGTGTTTGGCAGCTAGGGGTGAAGCCTTCCAGCTGCAGTGTGTTAAATGGCTGTATTTCAGGGGATTAACTTTCTTTCTTAATAAGATTGACTTGAGAATATGCCTGCAGGGGAGGTCCCGTGGGAAAGGTTCTCTCCCAGCTCCCCTCCTACTTTCCAAAGAATATAGAAGTGGTACCTCTCCTTTCTCTCATTTTATGGCTCATTGTCTAAAATTGTAATATACTTGGCCTGCGTTGATTAATTTTGTTCTAATTATTTTAGCAATAACTCAATCCAGAAGGAAAACGTTTAATACCTTAAGGTTATAAAAATGTTTTTTAAAAGCATTTTGATGTATATTATTGTTGCATAGAATTAGATTCTGATAATTAACGAGAGTTTCAAGCATGAGATACATAACCACAGGGTAAAATTGGGAATTGAATGGAAATGTGAATTCAAGGAAGAAAAGGAAAGTTCTTAATATTAAAAGATTTCTCTTGGACTGGAGAGATGGTAAAGGGATTTAGGTGCTTACCTTGTATATAACTTATACTGGTTCGACACCCAACACCACATATAGCTCAAACCTCACCCCCCATAAAACATGGTTGTTCTTGTGTTTTTAATTTTTGACTGATGACAATTTTCTGCACTCTATAGTCTTTTGAACATTTAGGAAAAATTAATTACTTTAGTTTGAAATTTTTAATATTGACCACATGCCAGAATTATATTCTTTGCAAATATTTAGATAGAAGAAGAAAAGCTTTAGATTTAATATGTGAAAGTTCAAGAAGATTATTCTATTTTCCAGTTACTTAGGAGGCCACAGGAGGCAACCGATTTAGCACCCTTCCAATAAATCAGGAAGGAATGATGACTAGATGAATAAATAAGCTAATGGCTAAGTAAATAGCTATTTAAAGCAAGAAATTCCTCCTAGAACAAATGAGAGCAGTCTTCCCTGCTCAAGTTCAGTTTCCAAGTTCCTCTTCTTGGGGGAAAGTGCATATGGGAAATGATAGGGACTACCTCAACACTGATATTGGGGCATAGGGTAGATCTGCCCCAAGTCTCTCCTTCCTGTTGATTCTAGTCAATCTCTGGCTGAATACATGACTGATGTCTTGTCTTCATTTCATCTTCTATAACATGAATTTAGCAATTCCACGTCAGTGACAATTGGAGTTTACCTCCTCGAGAAAGAACTGCAGTGTCATAGAACAACATTCTCTTGGAGACAGACGACCTGGGTTTCTATTCTGGTTTTAAGTGCAAATGGTTGTATGGAATTTCTCAGTTGTCTCTAGACCGACTTTATCTTCTTCTCTGTGAAATGTGGATGGTGGCGACTGTTGTGAGTCTTAGATGGACTTGTAATTATTTGTAATTAGATGGACTTATAAACCCTAGGTGCGTGTAAATAACAAGGGAGGCATTTGGTAGTGAAGTTGAAGCTCAAGTGCTAGTTGGCAATGAACTTTGAATTTGTTATTTTGCCTGCCCCTCAGTGCCTCCTCTGTCGTAAGTCTTGATCCCAGTAGGGATTTTCCACCCTAATGCAAGTCTGGGAAGCAGTTGCTCTGTGCCTGTGGATAGGTTGCCACTTCCCTGGCACAAATGTGGGCCTTGTTTCAGCTACAAATAGCCTGTGCTTTGGTCATTGCTGCAGAAGAGAACAACAGTTATGCACGTCATGTTTAGAATCTACTGGGCATCATTGTATTTATTTAGGGTCAAGAAAGACATTATGGCAATATAGAAAATATGAAACGCAAGCGGGGCTGGAATGATAGTATAACAGGTAGGGCCATATGCCTTGCATGCGGCCAACCTGGGTTCAATCTCTAGCATCCAATATGGTTCCCTGAGCACGACTAGGAATAATGAATAATTCCTGAGTGCAAAGCCAGGAGTAACCGTAAAGATTGCCAGGAATGGCCCAAAACAAACCAAAATACACACACACACACACACACACACACACACAAACAACATGATCATTAATTAAATTTGCTCTTTTGTAAGTGTCTGGTTTTGGTTGATTCTCCAAGAAACTGAACCACAAGCTGCCCAACACACACACACATACACACACACAAGCACACACAGTGTTTGCTGTACATTAATTGATGATATCTGTTACCAAAAGGGTATTATTTCACTGGGTATTTTATACCCAGTGAAGACTGCTGAGAAAGTGGAATACTGGTGCAAAGTACCTAAAAATAAAATGATACCACTGTGCCTGTGAGTGGAACATTTATGAATGAAAGAAAAAGTGACTGCCAAGTGGAACTCGGGGACCCAGTGTGAGGGCTGCTTCTGTGCTCCCTCATTCTCCCATCCCACTCCTCCCCCCCCCCCCCACCTTTAAATTCAGAATTATTCCCTGAGATCTTCACTCCTTTACGCTAATAAGAGAGGTACATTTTTAAATGAGGTTTTTGACACTCTCTGGAGAGTAAGCCCTCAAGTCCTATTTCTATAAAGATTAAGAATCTCATTCCAGACCCCAATTAAGCTAAGCGAACTGATGGTTGCAAGAGATGCGGAGCAAAGGCTAGTCCCTATTCCATCTCCTGGCTGCTCCCTGTGCCCTTCTTCAGGGCCCCAATTTGGGCTAAGTGAGCCCTGGCCTCCTTTGAGCTCAGGGAGAGTGCTATGGTTCTGAGAGACGAAGTTGAATGTGTATCAGAAACTTAGCCCACATCCTTTGCCCTTTATCTCAGCCACTCACATCCTAGCTCTCAGGAAAATAATGGGTATGGATGGGATATTTAGTATTTCTATCTCAGTGGACTCTAAAGGAGTTCTCAGTCTTGGTTCTGAGTCATGTCACAACCTCCCTATTTTGTTTCTTTGCTTAATACTTTTTTAAAAACCATGTGTTTTACTCTGGGCTCACAAATAAATCTCTCAGTCAGTGTTTCTGAATACTGGGGTGCGTGTTGATCCAGCCTGCTGGGGGCCAGGGTCATGGCTTGAGAGGTGGGGCACATGTCCAGCATGGGTGAGACCCTGAGTTCATCCCCAAGGCCACACACTCCCTCTTATCTCCCCTTCTGTCCAGCACTGCTCAGTATATCCCCAGTCGCACCCAAAATCCACAGAGTCAAGGCCCTATGATGAAGAGAAATCTCTGCCCCTCTCCCAACACCACTGAATGTGGCCTCCTATTTAAAATATAAAATATTCTTTTTTTAAAAAATGGCACCATGATTTACAGTGCTGTTATTAATAAAGTTTCTGGCATATAATATTCCAGATTCACATTCACCACCGATGTCACCATCTTTACACCAATGACCCAGGATTCTGTCCCAGTCACATCACCTCTTTCAGTCCCTTTGAAAAACAATATGGCAATTTCTTTAAAAACTAAAGATAGAACTCTCATTTGACTCATCTATTCCATTTCTTGGCATTTACTCCCCAAACACAAAAATACAAATCAGAAAAGGTATATGCACACCCTCACTTGTTGTTGCACTTGGTACAATAGCCAAGATATGGAAACAACCCACGTGTCTGATGACAGATGAGTAGATAAAGAAACTGGCATATATACACAATGGACTACTATGCAGCCAATATGAAGGATGAAATCATGCAATTCCCTGCAACTTGGAAAACACTGAAAGGCCTTGTGTGGAGCAAAGTCAGAGGGAGGAGGACAAATAGAGAATGTTCTCACATCTGTGGTATGCAGGGAAACAAGACAAGGGAATGAGCAGTATTGATGCGGGTGAGCCATTGGGTCTCATTATAGAAATAAGAATATTAATAATTCTTTTTTTTTTATTTTGCTAGGGCTGGAGCAATAGCACAACTGGTAGGGTGTTCGCCTTGCATGCAGCCAACATGGCTGACCGAAGTTCGATTCCTCTCCCCTTCTTGAAGAGCCCGGCAAACTACCGAGAGTATCTCGCCTGCACAGCAAAGCCTGGCAAGCTACCCGTGATGTATTTGATATGACAAACACAGTAACAAGTCTCACAATGTTACTGGGAATGCTCGAGCAAATCGATGAACAACGGGAGGACAATGACAGTATTTTGCTAAGCTTATTTATTTATTTGTTATATTTATTGAATCACTGTGGGAAAAGTTACAAAGCTTTCAGGTTTAAGTCTCAGTCATACAATGATCAAACACCTTTCCCTTCACCAGTACTTATTTTTCACCACTTAATCACTTCATCACTTAACTTCCCATTAGTCGTCGATTTGCTCGAGCGGGCACCAGTAACGTCTCCATTTGTCCTTGTTGTGTGCTAGTGTAGCCCAATGGCATCTGTTCGCTCCGGGAACATGAAGGGCCTCAAACCGATCGTTCATGATCTTGACAAAGAAGTCTGACCATCTGGTAGGTGGACAGTCATGCGGTCTTTTGACATCCTGTGGAATCCAGTCGGTAACAGCTCTAGTCCAGCGGTCGTCTTTAAATCTCATTATGTGACCAGCCCATCTGATTTTCGACACCTTGGCAAATGAGACAGCGTCCCTGATTCTTGATCGTTGACGGATGTCAGAACTCCGGATTCTTTCTCTCATTTGAGTGAAACGTGATATTCCAAGCATAGCTCTTTCTATTCTTCTTTGGGAGACCTGAATAGCATTCTCATCTTGTTTGCGTAGGGCCCAGGTCTCTGAGGCATATGTCAATGCAGGAAGAACAGTGGAATCAAAGAGATGTGCCCGGAGCCGGAGGTTCTTCATCCTCTTAGCTATTTCTTCGATGTTCTTGAAGGCGTTCCAAGCCGCTCTCTTCCTCCTGCGCAGCTTGGGTGCCTGGTCATTTGTCATGTTGACCTCTCGACCTAGGTACACATAGCTGTTGCATTCGGAGATGGTCATTCCGTTGAGAGCGAATGGGGCGTCAGGAACGAGGCTGTTTCTCATAAACATTGTCTTCGGAAGATTCAGCTGTAGTCCTACCTTTCCACACTCACGGTCAAAGTCGGCCAGTATTTGTGTCGCTTGGCTGATGTTTGGTGTTATTAAAACAATGTCATCAGCAAAGCGGAGGTGGTGTAGTTGCCGACCATCTATCTTCACTCCCATTCCTTCCCATTCCAGTCGTCGCATGATGTTCTCGAGGGTGGCACTGAAGAGTTTCGGTGAAATGGTATCACCCTGCCGCACCCCTCTCTTGACATCAACAATCACTTCTTTGTAGAATGGTGAGATCCTGGTAGTGAATCCGCAATACAGCTCATGGAGGATCCTGATGTATTGGGCTTGAATGCCCTGATTGGCTAGGGCTTCAATGACCGCTTCCGTCTCAACAGAATCAAAGGCCTTCTTTAAATCAATGAACATTAAACAGAGCAGCATCTTGAACTCCCAAGAAACCTCAATGAGCTTGGTTATTGTGTGGATATGGTCTATGGTGCTGAATCCTTTGCGGAACCTGGCTTGCTCGCATGGTTGTCCTTCATCTAGTGTTCTGCCAATCCTATTTAGGATGACTCGAGTGAACAACTTGTAGATGACAGACTATAGGCAGATCGGGCGATAGTTGCCAATGTCATGGATGTCTCCCTTCTTGAACAGTAGTACGGTCCTGCTGGTTTTCCATTGGGACGGAACCTTGCATTCAGACAGGTAGCGAGTGAAGAGCCGAGCCAGTGTATTGATGAGTACTGACGGCAGGTTCTTCAGGTGTTCAGGTCTGACCTTGTCTGGGCCGGGTGCTATTTGTTTCTTTACCGACGAAATGGCGTGTCGGATTTCGGAAGGGAGAACGTTGGGAACGACATATCTATCCTGTGGAATTTGGTATGTCGGCAAGTGGACATGGCTGTCAAAGAGATTTGAGTAGAAGTCATGGATAATCTTCTCCATTGCCATTCTGGAAGATGTGATGGATCCATCAGGACATCGGAGGGCAGTCATCTTGGTCTTGTAGTTGGCGAAGGACAGGCAGGCGTTACGAATACTTTTACCGGCTTCTGCCGCATCTACCAGTACTTCTGCTCTTCTCTCTTTGAGGTCTTCCTTGATCGCATCTCTGCACTGCTTTGTGAGCTCGGATGTTAGCTTGCGGTTGCCTGAGGCATGCGCCAAACCAGGCTGGCGAATTAGCTCAAGAGTTTTCGAAGATAGGCGATTTTTTGTGGCTATCTCTCTCTTGGCGTTCACCACTAATAACCCCAATATATCCACCTCCCACCACTCCCAATGCCTGTGAGGCAGATTATTTCTACTTAACTCTCTCTCTACTTGATTACGTTTATTATTTTGACAAAAGATGCAGCATTATTGTTTAGAATTTTCCAATAATCAGAACTGCTGAAAAGACATAAAATAATTTGTTTTTTTATAGCTGGTTTTGAGAACCATATGATAGTGGCCACGTGATTTTGTATTTCTGATATTTTGCTGATATTTCACTAAATAAGTCTGCAGGGATTTCTGCCAAGACCCAGATAATTACGAGATTGGTTTCTGTGCGTCTGGTGCTATGGCTGTGCCAGAGAGCCGCTAGTGGGGGGCAACTCGTGGCCTCAGTAGGGCGTGAAGGACAAGCCAATACTGCCCCCTTCCTAGGAGGCTGAAGTTGCTCCGTCACCGCCGACTCATACCTGGCTTTCTGGGGGTGAGGGGAAGGCAGAAGGGAGAGACACCCTATCCCTCCCAGGGAGGCATGGAGCTGTAGTTTAACACATAGTCCCTTCACTTTTCTGCCACAAGCTGCCGGGCTCTGGATTAAGTCCTTGTGCCTCTACAGCCATAGCTGTGCCAGAGAGCAGCTCATGGGGGGCAACTCAAAGCCTTGGTAGGGCATGAAAGACCAGCCGGTACTGCCCCCCTTCCCATGAGGCTGCAGTTGCCCTGCGACCGCTGGCTCATACCTGGCTTTCCAATAAGCTCTGAGGCAGCGGCCACCTTGCTGCTGGGGGGAGTGGGGGAAGGCGGAAGGGAGAGACACCTTTTCCCTCCCAGGGAGGCATGCATGGTGCTGTAGTTTAACACATAGTCCATTCACTTTTCTGCCGCAAGCTGCTGGGTTCTGGATTAAGTCCTTTTGCCTCTGGAGCCATGGCTGTGCTGGAGAGCCACTCGTGGGGGCAACTCGTGGCCTCAGTAGGGCGTGAAGCAAGAATACTAATAATTCTTAATGAAAGTGGGAAGGCAGACTGGTGGTAACATAGGGATATTGACATGGACCCTTTGGAGATGAAGAGAAGTACTACGAATCTCAAAACTGTAAGCATGTGTCACAAACTGTTAACGCTTTTTTGATTATTATTATTATTATTATTTGCATCACACCCAGCAATGCACAGGGGTTACTCCTAGATCATGCTCTCTGGAATTACTCCTCGTGGTGCTCAGGGAACCATATGGGATGCTGGGAATCAAATCAAGATTGGCCGCAAGCAAGGCAAATGACCTACCCACTGTGCTATCGCTCCAGCCTACTTTTTTGATTCTTAATCGGTTTTGATTCTATTGTCTGAGGTTGACCTGGGAATCTGCATTTATAACCAGTTTCCTGGTGCTGCTGCTGGCCAGGGCTTCCCCCTATGAACAACGGGCTTAGTCTCAGGGTTGGGCACCAGAGATGTATCTTCTATACAAATGTTCCTAGCAATGTTTCTGTCCATATGTGAGAATAGTTGTCCAGTGGGTTATTATTATTATTATTATTATTATTATTATTATTTAGTGTTTGGATCATACCCAGTGGTGCTCAGGACTTACTTCTAGCTCTGAACTCAGAGTTCACTCCTGGCAAGCTCTGGGAACCATATGGAGTGCTGGGAATAAAACCTAGGTCAGCCGTGCAAGGCAAGTGCTCTACCCACTGTACTGTCTCTCCAGCCCCTGTCCAGTGGTTTTTAAACACTTGCTCCTCACTTGTACCACTTGGCATTTAAATTCAGTGTCAATCTGAGAGTCAGTCTCACAGCAGAGCCACATTGTCAAATGACCCTACACACAGTTGGGTTGACTTGCTTCTGTTTATTTTAAGTGCCTGTGAAGAATCTCTTAGTCTGTGCTATTTTTAAAAAAGACCAAAAGGAAATAATTACCTTCTGATTAAAAGAAAGAAAGAAAGAAAGAAAGAAAGAAAGAAAGAAAGAGGAAAGAAAGAACCTTAACCAGAAGGAGTGATCAGGGATGGGGAAGAGAAGAGAGAGGTATAGTTTGGTGCTCAGACACACCATAGGCCTGAGAAAAGCCTCCTTTCCTTCTCATCCCATTTTAGCCCATTCCTCATTTTTGTCAGCTTCTGAAAATTGAGCTCAGACTGTGAGTGTAGTTGTTGGCCTTGAGCTTTCAGCCCTGACACGGCCCTGAGCTTTCAGCGGGGAAGCCGAGTCCCCACCTGGCTTCCTCAGTGCCAGAAAATATCCAGGGGAAAGTGCCCTTCAAAGTCTGGGGGCCAGGAAGCCAGCACAGCAGCGGATGTGCCCCGAAGAGACGCAGGTGCTTCCCGCACCCCCTGCCCGCAGCTGGGCTGGCCTCCCGCCCCCTGAGTGCAGCCAGCCGCCAGGCAGAGTATTTATAGTTGCCTTTGCCAGTTGGTTCCCGCCTGGTTCTTGATTAATGGCCCGCAGACTGGGGTTCCACTGACAGGACGAGGGGAGCTCTGAAGGGGCTGAGGTGGGCCACCCCCCAGCTGTCCTCCCAGAGCAGTTGCCTAAATTAGTCCCCCTTCCCTGGGTTACATGTTCAGTAGGATTTCAAATGAGGGTGCGAAGAAGGTGGCAGGAAGAAGATGCTCCCCATTGTTCCTCTGTGTTTTCAAAATAAGCTGTTTTCCTGAGAAGCCCACCCGAGGGAGGTCCGCGCTGCCATGGCAGAGCTGGGTTGTAATCAGGGTGCTGGGGGCCCAGGCCTGCTCCCAGCCCAGCCGCCACTGCCTCCAGGGTCCCAGGAAGGTAGTCATTCTCCAGGCTCTCTCTCGACACAGACACAAGTTTTCTGTTGGCACAAACAATGACCCGTTTTCCCTTTAGCCTCCTTTTATTTGGGCCTTTGGAGCCTGAGACCACAGCCCGCTGGGCACGGCTGCCTCCTGCCAGGTGCTCAGCCCAGAGGTGGCTCAGGGGCCAGAGAAGGCATGCTGGGATGGGGGCGTCCACCTGTCCATGCTGGGAAGAGCCCACAGGCCCCCCCGCGCCCCCCCCCCCCCACAGAAGCATGTTAGGGAGTTAGTGATCTCGCTGGTCGTTTTTTATGGGGGGTCTATGCTAGGCAGAACAATGACCACTGAATGGTCTCAGGTAAAATCGTTAGATAAAGCAAACCGACAACATATGAGTGTTCCGGAAAGGGTTTCACTTCCCACCTGGCCATGAGCCTGAGGTGAAAACCTGTTACTCAGAGCCACAGGTGAAATTCCTCTAGAGACACAATCCAGGCTATTGTTCCCGGGCCCTTGCTTCATCCAGGTCTTGGCCAAAGCAAAGGACACCTCAAACTCCAACCCCTACAAATTTGCTCTTTGTGGCAGAAGGAGGACAGCAGAAGTAAGGTGCTACCTCCCTGGGCACCAACCCCCCCTAAAACACACACACACACACACACACACACACACACAGAGCTAAGTCAGATGTTCAAGGGCCTTTTTTCTCAGTGAACCTTCCTAGTAAGTCTATAAAGTGAGGCCTCAGAATGGGAATAATTTTGGAAAACCCTTTCTGAAGGTGCATTTAGTCTTATTTGGGGGGTGATGGCGATTTGGGGCTACACTAGTGATTCTGAAGGGCTATTCCTGGTCTGTGCTCAGGAGTGACCCTTGGCGGTGCTCAGTGGGTACTAGGGATTTGAACCAGATTTCTCTGCTGAGAGCCTTAGGCAAGGCAAGCACCTCACCTCCAGTGGTCTCTCTCTCCAGCCCCTTAGTCTTATTATTATTATTATTATATTATTTTGCTTTTTGGGTCATGATGATGCACAGGGGTTACTCCTGGTTCATGCATTCAGGAATTACTCCTGGCCGTGCTCAGGGGACTGTATGGGATGCTGAGAATTGAACCTGGGTCGGGCCGCGTGCAAGGCAAACGCCCTACCCACTGTGCTATCACTCCAGCACCTCCAGCCCCTTAGTCTTGATCAACTGCGCAAGTGCGTGTGAGCAGAGTCACTCACAGAGGCTGTGGGAACCATGCAGAGAGGAATGGCCTGCCCGCCCGCCCCCTCCTGTGGCAGCCATGGCGTTGAGCACCTTCCCTGCTTCATGGCACTGCTGTCCACAGTGGCTCGTGGCGTTGTGTGCAGTGGGTGCTCCAGCCCCTAGCAAGGGAAACAGAGGCCAGGCCAGGGGGAGGACAGCAGAGGTGGGGTGCTACCTCCCCGGGCACCCCACCCCCCCAGCATCCTTAGAGACAGGAATCTGGGTCCGAGAGCTCTTCCCTGGCTTCCTTGCATCCTGCAGATTGGTGGCGGGTTGAGGGGCCGGGGGTGGAGGGTGGGGGCTCAATCCGTGCCTCTTGGAGAGTCTGTTTCCAGGAAAACACCTGTGGGGTGATTGACGCACTCAACCAAACTGATGGTCTCTGCTACGTGGAAGTGATTTGCTCTGCTGCGGTGCAGGAGCTGAAATCAGGAGGCCAGTGGGTGCACGGCAACCCCTAGACCCTAACCTTCCAGGGCACCTGTCTTAGACGTGGGACCATTGGTGAAGCATCCCCTCCTAGTGACTGCTGGTGACTGTGGCGAGCGTGTGTGGCCCGGGGAAGGGGCAGATAGCACCAGATATTACTGGGAACTGAATTATTTCAAGCCGCTGGGACAATTGTTTGTATTTTTTTCATTCGGTGGGACAAATGGTGGTAACGATTTCAGCCACACATACAGGGAGTGTTTCCTCTCCAGGAGTCTCTTAGCCTGCCATTTCCCAAGTTGCCTGGACAGATTGTCTCTGTCTCCCTGGTCTGTGACTCTGTCCCCAGGAGCCTGACATATGGCAGCTGCTTAATTAATACCCATGGGAGCAATTGGTTCAGTGGATGCTGAACAGATTAAATGTATTCATGAGCTCTGGATGGTGAGCTCCGGGGTTTTCCCCAAGGGGCACGTTCCTTGCATGCATGAGGTCCCAGTTCCATCTCTGGCACCGCAAGTCCCCCAGCCCCCCGTATGCTGGCCCAAGCAGCCCTGAGTCACTGTGCCTCACCCCAAAGCTGGCCTGTGTGCCAGAGTATCTCTGAGAAGGCCCCCACAACCCCCCGCCACCCTTCGCCAGATACAGTTTTTTGAAAGGAAAGTTATTTTCAAAGATATGAGGAACTTGCCAATTCCTGACCCTCAAGAATCGGACCACATGAAGAGCAGGTTGAGGGAAACGTCGGGTTCGGGACTGGGGAGGGGGTGTGAGACCCTGCTGCAGATCAGACAGTGCTGAAGGAGAGGGAGGAGGGGCAGGACTGTGGGGGAGTTGCTGGGGGCCGGCCAGCTGCTGAGCTCCCTTCAGCCAAAGAGAAAATTCGTAAGGGGGGATATGGGCATCCCCCACCCCCACCCCAGGCTGTCATGGGCAGGGGGTAGAGATAGTCCAGGGGTGGCAGCTGTTAGGGTGTTTTTCCTCCACCAGCATGTCTTCCACACTGTCGCCCACACCTGCTCACACCATCATCATCCCCTTTTATCTGTTGGCCAGGAAGGGAAGGAGTTGGGCCCACCCAGTCAGTTGTGCTCAGGGATCACTCCTGGCAGGCTCAGGGGGCAAACATATGGGGTGCTGGGGACTGAACCTGGGTCAGTCCAATGCAAGGCCTTACCCCCATACTATGGTTCTCTCTTTCTCCCTCCCTCCTCCTTCCTTCCATCCCTCTGTCTCTTCTCTCTCTGTCTCTCTGTCTCTTCTCTGTCTCTCTGTTTCTCTCTTTGTCTCTCTCTGTCTCTCTGTCTCTGTATCTGTCTCTCTATCTCTGTCTCTCTTTCTCTCCCTCCCCTTTGCAGTTAGTTCCAAATTCAACCACCCAAACGTTGCTTAGAGGATCGCTCCCCGTGAGGACTTTCGTTCCAGAATTTAAGGCTTTATAAGGGCACCATCAGAGCTCTGGGTAGAGGTGGGGGGTTGTCTTCCCCTCAGAGCCTCTCCTGAGGCCTCAGCCTGGCTGTCACTCATCTCTCCCTGGTCCAGATAGGAGTGCCCCCACAGGCACCTGCAGTGGGCGAGGCCCCAACTGAAATTCAGGACCTTGTGGGGACTGGCTACCCACCCCCCAACCCCATACACACACATCCTTGTTTTAGCCCAGAAAGTCTTTGGTTATCAGCTCCTGAGTCAACACAAAGGGAGACAGCTCTGTTATCAGCAGGGGGAAAGCAGGCTTGTTTTCTTGCCTCCTCGCATCCTGGCAGTTGGCGCCCTGGGTAAACAATCCTGTTTATTTAAGGTGAGTCTCTTTCCCTGGAAAAGTTCTGCTTTTCACTGCAGATCTTCCCGTCCTGTGGATATAGAGTAGCTTGCTGGGCATGTTTCTTCACAGAGACCCTTTATTATTTTTTTTCACCCCTCAGCATCATGCCTGTGGCTTTTTTGTCCTTTCCTTTATCATTCCTTTGACTTCCATTCATCCCACGTTACTGAGAGCCTGTGATGCAGGATTCAGGCCAAGATACTACAGGCAGACAGACTGCCCAGGTTCATAGCTCAGTTCTCTCCCAGCAGGGATACAGAACTCTGCCCAAGTATGTCCCTTTTTTTCCCCAGTCTCAGACTTCTCATCTGTAAATGGGGCTGATTGGAATGCCCTTCTCATGGGCTGATGGGGAGTAAGATAATTAAGCAGGATCAAGGGGGTGACTCAAGGGCTAGAGCACATGTCTCACCTATGTGAGGCTCTGACTTTTCTTCCGGGCACAAATGATCACCACCCCCCTCCCCATCCTCTCCTCCCAGTCAGCACCACTAGGGGTGACTCAGGTGACCTCCAGCACTGGGAGTCTGGTAATAAAAATAATGTAGCACTGTAGCAGTCTCCTTCCATTGTTCATCAATTTGCTCGAGCGGACACCATTAACGTCTCTATTGTGAGACTTGTTGTTACTGTTTTTTGGCATATCGAATATGCCACAGGGAGCTTGCCAGGCTTTGCACTGCGGGTGGGATACTCTCGGTAGCTTGCTGGGCTCTCTGAGAGGGATGAAGGAATCGAACCCGGGTCAGCCTCATGAAAGGCAAATGCCCTACCCGCTGTGCTATCGCTCCAGCCTGATAAAAATAGCACTGTAGCACTGTCCTCCCGTTGTTCATTGATTTTGCTCGAGCAGGCCCAGTAACGTCTCCATCATGAGGCTTGTTGTTGCTGTGTTTGGCATATTGAATACGTCATGGGGAGCTTGCCAGGCTTTACTGTGTGGGCGAGATACTCTCGGTAGCTTGTGGGGCTCTCTGAGAGGGGCGGAAGAATCTAAACTGGGTCAAACACCCTACCGCTGTGCGATAAAAATAATAAAAATAAAAAATTAGTTTTAACAGTGCCTGACACCTGGTAGTGCTTCAGATTTAAAGAACCTTGAATACTGAGTCAGTACCATCAAATTCTTATTTTCTAGGAAGTTCTGGTGAAGAGGGGCAGAATGAGTGCAGACTAGTGATATCACAGTTAATGTGAGTGTAACTTAGAAGCCTGACGGGGGAATATAGGGATGCCTCCAAGGGCTGGAGCATATGCTATGCATGTGGGAACCCTGAGATTGATCCCTAAGAGCAACCTCCAAGCACCGCCAAATACAGCCTCCAAACCAACCAACCAGTTAAAAAGAGGATGTATGTAACCCGGGCACTTTTGAAAGAGGAGTTGCTGAAATAGTAAACTCTGCATTGCTTTTAAAATTGTTTATTGACTAACAAATTCATTTCAGCACAGTAGTGCAGCTATTAATCTTTATCTTCAAATAAATTGTCCTCCCGTTGTTCATCGATTTGCTCGAGCGGACCCAGTAACGTCTCCATTGGAAATTTTGTTGTTACTGTGTTTGGCATATCGAATACATCACAGGTAGCTTGCAAGGCTCTGCCGTGCGGGCGAGATACTCTCGTAGCTTACCAGGCTCTCCAAGAGGGGCAGAGGAATCGAACTCGGGTCGGCCATGTTGGCTGCATGCAAGGCAAACGCCCTACCGCTGTGCTATTGCTCCAGCCCATGGGCCTAGGATATAGCTCAGGGGAAAAGCACATAGTGGTAAGTGCAGCTGAGAAGCAAAATTCATTCATGCATGAGGCTTGATTCTAGCACCACAAAACACTACAAAAAGCAAGGAGTCCCTGGTCAGTTTCCCTCTGACTCCCTACCCTAGTCCATTTTAAACAATAGAAAGTAATACTCTTCATAAAATAAAAGTCTTAAACAACTTTGTATTAAGACAGACAGGAGAGATAATAAAGGGGATGAAATGCTTGCCTTGCATGCAGCATCCAATTTGATGCCTAGCAATGAATATGGTCCCCAAATCCCACTAGGAGTGACCTTTGATCATAGAGCTAGGAGCAAGCACTGAGAATTTCTGTGTGTGGCCCCAAACCCATCCCCCCATCTAAAGAAAGAAATAATAATCAGAATCTTTATTGATTCATTTTTACACTCTTGAATGAGTTTGTTCGTTACATCTGACACTGTTGAAGTCTAACCATCACAATTTGAAGATTGTATTGTTCTCAATGGTTTTTCACTTAAAAATTTTTTCACTTTTATTTATTATTTGATTTATTTTGCATTGTTGAAGATCAAACGCTGGGCTGGCCACATATGAGACACAGACTGGTCCTCTGAGCCACAACCCTGGCCTTTTCAATTTTCAAAATAAAATTGACTACCATATCATTTACAGTTGCATTTGATGATTAATAAACTTAAATTTGAGTATTCCCTGTGGGTTGAAATATTTTAATTGAAAAATACTCTCTCTAGAGGTGCTAAGTGAATTGGTGAGTTCAGAGCAATGCAGCTAAATGGAAACTATTTACTGTAGTGTTGTTTTGTATTGGCCTGTTAATATTTCAGGTCAAGTAACTTAGCAAGGTCTGTCTTTTCTTTCATTCAGAGAATCTTTATTCAACAAACAGTTTTACAATTCACGAACCATCAAATAATTTCTTGCTAATATTTATGCTTCTCCTGAATGTTTCACAAGAGTTAGATGTTGAACAATTACAGACCTTTTTCAATTATATTCTATTTCAGTACAGAATATAAATTGGCCTAATTAAAGATAGGAATTTCATCAAAGGATTCTTCCCACAAGTCAAGGTGTTGAATACCTCTGAGCTCTCACAGATTAATTTGTTCATTTCCTCTTTTGCTTTGGTGGAGACAATTCCTGTGTAATCTTGTTTTTGATAATTAAAACTTATAAAGAGTCCTACACACTGCATTGCCACTGCTCCATGTATTGGATGATTTATTCAAATATTCTAATTGGTTTTGGTGAACCCAGAGTCAGAACTTAAGGAATTATTTCAAAAGAATTCAATGGTATTCCAGGACACATAGGTCAAGTTACAAAATTGTTCTTTAAAAGTTTAATATTTCTAAAATCAGATCACTGATAGGCAAGAGAAATGACAAAACAGCGCCCCACAAAGCTCAAATTTTTGTTAATGTTGATATGTGGGTTCAGTGGGTTGGTTTTAAAAGGGAATGGTTCTATATTTACCATAAGATCAATCAAAAGAATTTTATACTTTAGTTACTTTGTTTATAGTTTGTGATTTTTTTTTTTAAAGAACAGGCCGTTTCCAACTATCACAGTTGTTTGGACACAATCATGAATTATGTGCTCACAACAATTTCCAAGTACATTCCGCTCTGTCGTTTTCTTAATTTAGTAAGAACATTATTTTTTCCATGAACCTATGATCCCCCATTTGCATTTCTATTATTACTATAAAAACACATCTTATCCTCAGTGTTGAACTCTTGAACTGACTTTTTAACAGCTTTCCCAACAATCTTAGATATTTTTACCTGAGAATAAACATCCAGCAGTTTGACAATGATTTATGAACCATGTGAAAATAAAAACACGCCCTCTTTTGAATTCACCATTTCTCTATTTGAGGTATCCCAGGATTAATTAAAAAGCCTTTATGCAACTGCCTAAGCTTTCTTCAGGCTGATGCCACCAACACAATTACAGCTATCAGTTTAGTTATTGTATGTACAGATTTAGAATAAAAGTGTGCAGTGGCTGGGAAGATAGTATAGGGGTTAAAAAATTTGTCTTGCATATTCCTGTCCCCTGATTTGTTGCAGGCACTACATATGGTCCATCAAGAACTGCCAGGGGTCACTACTGAGCACGCAGTCAGGAGTAACCCTTGAGCACTGCTGAGTGAGACCCCCTAAAGAAACCGAACCAAAACTCAAAATGTGAAAAATTAGTTATGAACAGTAGTCATTTTAGTTAAACAAAAAGGTTTGCTTTACAAGCTGGTTCGTAAATATTCCATCTGCAGCTGACTACACAGGGAGAATGTCACTTAAGAAAAAAACCTTCTTAAACATTCTAGGTTTGAAGGTAGAGCCTGGGAAGTCCATAGAATATTTGTTTTTTATGTGGTCAGTGAAGTAGATAGGGCCCATTGGTGGATGGTAAATGTCATCATTTTGTACAAATTATATATCATCAGCTTCCCTGGTACAAGGAAATTCAGGAGTCAGTGTTTCATTTCACCTTCATATTTAATTTAATTTAATTTAATTATTTATTTTTTTGTTTTTGTTTTTGGGCCATACCCAGCTATGCTCACACCATATCTGGCTCTCTGCTCAGAGATTACTCCTGACAGAGCTTGGGGGACCATATAGGATGCTGGGGATTGAATCTGGGGTCCACTGTGTGCCATGCACACACGCTACTCACTGTATTATCATTTCAGCCTAGCTTTCATATTTTAAAGTCTTTGGGAAATCATGTTTTCAAATGGTTTTTGTCAGTTTTTGGTTTGGAGGCTATACCCAGAAATGCTCAAGGATAAGTCCTGATTCTGCACTCAGGAACTACTTCTTGAAGGGCTTGAGGGGGACCATATGGGATGCCAAGACCAGTCCAGCCACTTGTAAGAAAAATGCTCTACCTGCCAGACTATCTCTCCAGTCCCTTGGATGTATTTATTCAATTGTTACTGACAAATTCATAAAACCGTGTTATTGGGACTGGAGCAATAGCACAGCGGGTAGGGCGTTTGCCTTGCACGCAGCCAACCCGGGTTCGATTCCCAGCATCCCATATGGTCCCCTGAGCACCGCCAGGGGTAATTCCTGAGCACAGAGCCAGGAGGAACCCTTGTGCATTGCCAGGTATGACCCAAAAAGCAAAAAACAAAACAAAACGAAAAACAAAAACAAACCCATGTTATCAAGAAGTAAAATGCATCGTGGGACTTTTTTTGTTTTTGTTTTTGTTTGTGGGGGTGGACGGGTCACACCTGGCGATACTCAGAGGTTATTTCTGCCTCTGCACTCAGGAATCACTACTGGTGGTTCTCAGGGTACCATATGAGATGCTGGGAATCGAACCCTGGGTCAGCTGCAAGGCCCTACCTGCTGACTATTGCTCCAACCCTTTACACACCATATTATTAATGAACAATCTTGAGAGCACAAGTGTTCAGATGACATCACACACTTCACTGTGGGCCTACTCTGCCCCTTATTCCTTAGATCTTCCATAGGTACCTAAAACCTTTGTCATGTCCCCATGTCACTGACTGTACTAACAGGAGGCAGGGGCTGTCCCCTGGCCCAGACACATGTGGCAGTCATACTAAAAGGCCAACAAGCACAGTAGCACTGAATGATAAGCCTTGCTCCCTCCAGAGGCAGGGGAGCTGATGCAGAGATGTCATTTTATTAGCCGCAGGGACCCTCTGGCTGCCCTTGAAAGAGAAATGTTCCTTCTCACCTCTTACCTGGTCTCACCTCAGAAAGTTCAGAAAGAAGAGAGAGGTTATTGCTAGTTCTCTTTTACATTTAAGCATGCCTTAGAGTTAGGACCCTCTTCAACTGCCCACATCTTATAATTTCAGACTAGACCCTGACAGACACTAAAAGTACAAAGGACATCATTACACATACCCCAACTTTTTCGAAATTATTATTATTAGTTGTGGGCAACCCAGAGGTGCTCAGGACTCACTCCTGGTTCTGTGCTCAGGGGTTACTGCTGGTGGTGCTTAGGGGACCATATGTGGTGCTATTACACATACCCCAACTTTTTCGAAATTATTATTATTAGTTTTGGGCAACCCAGTGGTGCTCAGGACTCACTCCTGGTTCTGTGCTCAGGGGTTACTGCTGGTGGTGCTTAGGGGACCATATGTGGTGCCAGAGATTGAATCCATGAAGTGGCTGTATGCACGGAAAGCGTCTTACCTCCTATACTATCTCTCCACAACCTTCCCCATCCCCTTGCTATTTTAATATAGTCATAACTAACAGTATTTAGAAGGATAAATAACTGAAGCCCATGCTAAAAACTGCCAGAGCACTGAGGCTTGGCTGGGAGAACCCCTAGGAACTGGTGCATATCATCCCAACTCCGAGGGAACCTTGGGAAGGGCACCACACAGCAATGGGCGATGAGGGCAAGTTTCCCTCAACAGTGAATGTTCGGACAGAACTTGCAAAGGGAGGTTGAAAACTGTCAGACAAAGCATAAGAGCCAGTTAAAAGTGGTAACAATAACTCTGGGTGATCCTTTTATTGGTCGTAGGTGATTATCCACAAACATAGTGGTGAATTATTTACTATAATTTCACATACAAGGTAACCAAGACTTAGGCTCAAGGATTTCTGGGCAGTCCCTTACTTTGGGCCTGATGGGACTGGGGAGTGAGCCACAGGCCTGTGCCTCCTGCATTGGCACCTAGGGCAGGGTCTGTGGGTCCATTTATATAGTGGCTCTGTCCACACCAGCATCCATATGAGACATGGCATGCAAACTGGAAACTGACAAGCCATTTTGGCAAAACTAGAAATGGGGTAGGTCTGATGAAGGATGCTACAGGAGGAGTGTGGGGTGTCAGAATTGAGTCCTGAGAGTTTCAGAGTCCTGTTCAAGTTCCTTACCCCCTTCTGGTTTGGGGGTAACATCTATCAGTGCCCCCAGGGATGTAAACTACACTCACCCCCATACCCCCGGACCCGCTCATTTCCTGGTGCCTACTGTTTACAGGTAAGTCTTAGCTTCGACGAGAGAAACACAGTCCACTGTGTTACTAAATACAGGATCATCTCGTTTTCTCACTCTCACATAAGAGTTCGACTTCTAGCTGTGGTCGTTTTGGCTTCTGGGGTCACAGCAGGTGGTGCTCAAGGGTTACTCCTGGCCCTGTGCTTGAGGATCACTCCTGGTAGAGCTTAGGGATCATGCAGTGCTGAGAATCAAATCTGAGGCCTCTGCATGTAAAGCTTATGCTCAGCCCCTTGTTCTTTCATCTTGGCCTCAGGGTTCAGTTTCTTTGGAGCAGAAGTAGATATTATTTGTTACTCTAGGTTTCTCTCACTAACTACACCTTCTTTGTGCTGAGAACAGTGGGAAGATGGAAGCATTCAAACAGCTATTGATAAAAGGAGAGGTGAGAATAATGGTTCGGGCATTTGGTTTGGGGGTTGTATTCAACAGATTTCTTTTTTTGGGGGGGTCATACTCGCTGATGCACAGGGTTACTCCTGGCTCTGCACCCATTCTAAATTACTCCTAGCGGTGCTCAGGGGACCATATGGGATGTTAGGAATTGAATCCTGGTCGGTTGCATGCAAGGCAAACCCCTACCTGCTGTGCTATAACTCCAGCCCCAATTCTATGGATTTCTTTACTCTCTCAATTACTTCAAAATTAGAGTTGAACTAGAAGTTGCTTCAGTTCTGATTTTTTTTTACCTTGGCAAACTTCTCCCTAACACACACACACACACACACACACACACACACACACACACACACACACATACACACACACACGAAAATATCTATTATAAAAATAATGTGTGTTTCATGATAAGGATAGAAAAATAACACGGGACAATGAAGAAAGTTCTGGAGCTGTCTCTGAGGAATGGACGAAAGGCATTCATTCATTCTGTAGCATCATCTTGAGGCTGTGTGTATACAGGTATGGTAAAGCATATGTGAGGAGTGCATGATTCAGATCTGCTGGAAGTACCAGGAGCTCATTTGGTCCACAGAGATGCTCTAGCTGTGATGATCAAAGAGGAGAGCTTGAGGTCAGCAAGGACTTTGTTCCTGGGAAGGGTGAGGTTGGGAACAGTTTGTCCCTCCCTATACTAGAGGGCAAAAGAGTCTTTTATGATGGTATTGGTTGAGAAGCTGATGCCCAGGGGCCTGATGCTGGTTTGCTGCCCAAATGTCTGTGCTGAGAAAAGATATTGCATGATCTCCCATTTCTCATTGGTGTGGCTAAAGATCTGAAGAATCTGTGAGCTCATGAGAGTTTCGGGCAGAAATTTTTGTCCTTTAAGTCCTGCCCATGCTGGAGAAGGTGGCCAGGATGAGCATCCCCTGCAGCAGCTCTGACCACAGAGCAAGCTACCATCAGGATGGTTTCCAGGCGAAGCACGTAGTGTTGTGTCCAAGTTTCAGATCCCCAATCGCAGAGAGACCCAGTTCCACACATGATAATGCAAAAGCAAAGGAATTTTATTACTAGCCCGAGCCAGCGCTAGTTTGAGCTAGGGTCCAAGTCTTATCCAATACAGTGGAGTCTTGACAAGGACCCTGACTCCAAATCAAAAGCAGTTTGTATAGGGTTCAGAATTAAGAGGCAATTTATATTCTGGTCTATTTTTAGCATTGACCCTATTACAGTGGTGGTCAGCTATTAAGCAATAGTTAGTAACAGTTTCTAAGGAAGGTGCAGTAACCCTTGGTGACCAGCCAGACCCAACTGCTCAATTCCTTATCTTGGTAAATTACTCAACTGGGAGTTTATCAGAAACTGTCCTGCTTCGGGGAAACAGAAACTGAGGCCTACTTGAGACTTAATGTTAGCTGCAGCTTGTCATGGCATCAGTTTCGCCCTCACAGTAGGTTTATAGCAGCAGGTCTTAGGAGGTCATCACAGCAGGTGGGAAGGTCAAGGCCACACTAACGCAGAGGTTTCCCTTGGAACCTGTTAGGCCCATAGAATCACCTCCAGATTTCCGCTTTCCCTGGCCTCTGAGGAAAGGTGGGTGGGATATGAAGGACAAAACACAGTTGAATCACGTCAGTCCCATGATATAAAGGGAGCCTCGCCACATCCAATCCAATATTGACTCTTGAGTTTTATAGTAGTAGACTCTGTGCAGATATTTGAAGACTTTTCCAGTAGGAAATGGGCAACTTAATACCACCGGTTAAGAGAGAATGGGATTTCTGGGGGGGGAGGCAGCGGGGGCTGAGCAGGAATGGAGGATAATCACTTACCTCCAGATGGTGCCATCTTCCAGATCCGCCCAACTTTTTTTTTAATTAATTTATTATTATTATTTTTTAATAGTGAGACATCATGAGGTACAGCTGTAGACCCACACATCCCTGTGCTTGGGCTTCAATCACACAATGATCAAACACCCATCCCTCCACCAGTGCGCACCTCCCACCACCACGGATCCCAGCATCCCTTCCCCCCCCAGCCCCCATCTCACCCTGCCTCTGCGGCAGGGCATTTCCCTCTCTCTCCTCTTGAGTGCCGTGGTCTGCAAAAGAGGCATTGAGTGGCAATCATGTTTGGTCGATAGTCCACCCTCAGTTTGCTCTCCCATCGTGGGCAATGATCCACCCAACTTTTCAACCAACAGTCCCCACTCTGAATCTGGTTGCTTTGTGCCTTTTGTGCATCCACTGAAGTGTTGAACTTCCTCCCTCCCCCAACTCCCACCCCCATCCCCGCTCCTTTCTGGTCCCCTCTTGGTGACAGGCTTGGTTTTTTCCTGACTTTCAGGGTTGAGTAAGTCCGGGTGGGCAGGCAGTTGACTCATTAATGGGATTATCTGATTTTAATCTCAATGGATATGCTTTTACTAGTTTTGGTAAACCTGAGTCAGATCTGTTTAGGGGACTCAAACTCTGGTACCATGTAAAGCAACATGGAAGCCACAAACCACATGTGAAAAAAGGAATTCAAGTTCTAGAAGATTTAAAATTTAGTTCCTCAGTCACAGGAGTCATATTTCAGGCACTCCATAGTTATATGTGGCTAATGGGCCTTCTATTAGCACACATTTAGAACTCTCCATCATTGTAGAGAGTTCTGTTGAAACAAGGCAATTGACTCACAGTAAGAATATGAAATGAATGAACAAATTCTGAGGTCAAAACTGAGCAATAGCAGACAAGGTTTTCATCAATGATTCTTATTCTGGCATATTTCTTATTTAATATAGGACAAGTTGAATTCCAAGGGATAAAATTAATTTGAAGCATTTATAGGAAGAATTTAAATATCCATGTCTTCTAACAAAGCTGTAAGCTCTTTCAGAAAAGGGAAACCTGTTTTTCGTTTTTCTTTTTTCTTTTCTTTTCTTTTCTTTTATTTATTTATTTATTTATTTATTTTTGCTTTTTTGGGCTGGAGCGATAGCACAGCGGGTAGGGTGTTTGCCTTACAAGCGGCCAACATGGCCGACCCGAGTTCGATTCCTCCGCCCCTCTCGGAGAGCCCGGCAAGCTACCAAGAGTATTCGATATGCCAGACACAGTAACAACAAAGTCTCCAATGGAGACGTTACTGGGCCCGCTCGAGCAAATCGACGATCAACGGGAGGGGCTTTTTGCTTTTTAGATGACATCCTGTGATGCACAGAGCTTACTCCTGGCTCATGCACACAGGAATTACCCCTGGCAGTGCTCAGGGGACCATATGGGATGCTGGGGATTAAACCCGGGTCTGTTGCATACAAGGCAAACGCCTTACCTGCTGTGCTATCGCTCCAACCCTGGGAAACCTGTTTTATCTTTCTGTCCTCCAAAACTGAATTTGTATCTGGCAAGGAAAGAGCTCACAAACTGTTTGGAGAATAAACAAATGCCTGCTTAGAAGCACTATTTAATATTCTCTATTGTTAATTGTACCTTACGATTTATATTCTGGGATGTACCAATTTTCTTTACCTATTTTTGGATACTTTTTATCCTGAATACTCTGTGAATATGAAAGGAAAGTGCATTCAGAATGCATCCACATTCGTTTGCATGAAGCCATGAGAAATCTTTTGTTGTCCACAGAAGACTAACTTCCCTGAGGACCCGCAAGGTGCCAGTCGAGGCCCTCCCTAGAGAAGAATTAGCTGTTTTTCAGGGAGAATCAGCAGGAGCCAGTCTAGGGCATCCTGACTTTTGATGCCACACAAGCCCCATCTCTTGCCCAAGCAAGGAGGCACAGACTATGAAAAGTGAGCTTCCTGTTCATTTTCTGTCCCTGGAGGGGCCCTCTGCCAGAGCTCTGTGATGCTTATCTGGGCTCTGCAGATCTTTGGAGTGAAGTCATGGAGGAAGTTGAATCCTTTTGATACAATTATCTCTACATCCTCGGCCCTTTGTTCTCATGGAGAATGGCCGGTGACCTCTTAGGCTTCTTACGTGGTTGGAACAGCTGCTATAAGGCGGGAAAAAGGAGGCCAGGTGCAGGCCCCTGTGTGGCTGGCTGTGTCCTTCCCCAGCTGTCAGGAAGTAGGGCAATGGATGCATCCCCCAGGAAATCACAGTTGCCCAGCACAGAGGAAAGGGAAGGAGAAAAAAGGAGAATGCTGTAGATTCCCTCGCACAGCCAGTCTAGTGTGCCTCACACACACTCATCATGATAAAGTCTGGTAGTTTTTTTTCTTGTTCAATTCATCATAGTTGACAACCTGTTCAACCAGTTCGAAGAGCTCATTCTTTCCTGAAGAGGTAGGAGTGTGTGGTTTGGGGGGATGGGCTTTCTCCAAATCCTGTAGAATTTTCCTTCTTACATGTGGACATTTATAAGATGTTTTCTACCTTACAGAAATCATCCTATGTAGCAGCATCCCAGGTCTTTGACTGTGTCCCATTTCCTATCAACACCCCCCTTTCTGTACTCTGTTTGATCCTGTCCTTGTGTTACTGTGAGCTCAAATTCACTTCTTCCTGGGATTGCAAAAAGTTAATTTGGGGTGTAGGGTTGGCAATAAAGACGAGAATCCCAGGGGTCATCGCTAAAGTCTAGTCAAGTGCCAGCCCTGTGCAAAGTGCATTTCTATTGGAATAACTCACTCAGGTTCCATTCCGTTCTAAAAGTCCAATATGCCTCAGCTTTCACCTTTTGTTTTAATATGCTCTGAGCAACCAGGCAGCACTTCTTGGCAGAAACAAGAGGTCAGGGATATTTTTTTCTGTTTCGTTTTCTACCTGATATCAAGCCAGTGGAACAGCTTTGCTCTCTGAGAATGAGAACAGGGAATTTCTCTAGAAAGAAACAAGTCTCCTATTGTGTGTAAGGTTTTTTTTTAATACTTTTCATATGATCATGCAATTTGCTGCAACATGTGGAACTAGAAGTTATCATGTTGAGTGAAGTAAGCCAGAAGAAGAGAGACAAACACTGGATGGTCTCACTTATCTGTGGAATATAGAATACTGAATGAGGAAATATACTATAGTAAAAGAGGGGTGCTTAGATCATCCTCAACCCCAGCACTAGAGAGGAGACAGAGAAGAAATCAAGCATAGGGGGTGGGTAGAGGAGAACAAGAAGTAATGGGTTAACAGGCATCAGGGCTTCAGTTATACCCATAATATGAGTGAGAGTATAGCCACAATACAGATTCAATAGAACTGAAAGCATGAGATGTATGTGGCAACCACTGAAACTTTGCAATGTGCCTGTCATGTTGACAGGTGGGGATGGAGTGGGGGTTGGGATGGGGGAGAGAATTTGGGAATGATGTCTGTGGGCCCCACAGGTGGCTTATGTGAGATGGGGAGGAGAAAGGCGGTCACTTTTTCCTCATCTAGCTCTGCCACTCTGGGATCCAGGGTTAATGGGTTCTTGTTTCACCTCACAGAAAAGAATTTCAGGAGTAGACAAGCAGTAAAGTAAAACAGACTTCATTTGAAGAAAGGGATAGACATAGAAAGATTGTATTCATCTGGGAAACATAAAGTAACAAAATAGGAGACTAACACCCAAGACTGGCCGAGATTACTACCAGGAATTTTACTCCATGGCTTGGAGGCCAACCACACATATTAGGGGAAAAGGGAGCTCAGATAGAGAAGGGAACACCAAATAAAGGTGTTGGGAGGATCCTCCCAGGATGGGAGAAGCATGTGGAAAGTAGACTATAGACTAAACATGATTGTCACCCATTGCCTCTTTTGCAAACCACAACACCCAATAAGAGAGAGAGAACACAAAAGGGAATGCCCTGACACAGAGGCAGGGTGGGATGAGGGGATGGGGGGTGGGAGGGATACTGGGATCTGTGGTGGTGGGAAATGGGCACTGGTGGAGGGATGGGTATTTGATCATTGTATAATTGAAACCCAAGCACAAAAATGTGTAAGTCTGCAACTGTACCTCATGATGTCTCACTATTAAAAAATTTAAAAAAAAACAAACTTCATTTGGAGGTTTTTGAAGGGGAGGAGGGAGAGAAGGTGGGTGAAAGTCAAATACTCAAGAGAGAACCTGGGCTTCTCCAAGGACCGAGAGGGTCCCTACACACACCCCAGCATTAGATAGGAAAATACCTATCTCAAGAGTGGAGATGTGGGCAACACACATGCCTGGGCACCACATGTGCTAGGCCAGGTGAGCACAAACAGCACAGGGGCTCAGACAGCATAAAGGCACCCTTCCTTTGTTCAAGGTGGCTTTTTTCAAACCGCCTCCTCCACCCCCCCACAGTGGGACTTCTACCTAGGTTAAAGTCCGTTGCTAAGGAGGTTGCCAAGGGGGGTAGGGTTGCAGTGGTGATGATCTTCTTCGAAATTCCCTTCCTGGACTTTTGTTCCTTCTGGAACTTCTGTTGGAGGGGGGTCCAGTCTTCTCTGGGTGTGTTGTGGGCCAAGTAAAAATCTTACCAGGTTTTCATTCTTATTTTCTGCAAAGTTGGCTTTTTGCAACTTCAGGGCTTCTAATATTATTATTTCCCAGGAAATTTACTGCCTTTGAGGGAGGGGCCCTTTCCTATCTGCCTGCCTATATCAGGAACACTGGTGGAGGGATTGGTGTTGAATTGTTGTATGCCTAAAACACAACTATCACTAACTTTGTAAGTCATGGCTCTTTAATAAAAATAAATTAATTAATTAAAAAATACTTTTCATATATCAAACAATCTGTGGTAGAAAAACAAGCTAGAAGAGTCCGCTTGTCTATGGGAAACCTATAAAAGCCAGATTCCTTTGATGTGTCTCATTGGTGTGAGAGCAAGGGCAGAGGTCTGACTTGGGGTTAACTGTTGGGCATTGGCTGTTCTGAGCAGCCTCATGTCCATTCTCCCCCCTTGGTAACCCTATTTCAGTCTCCATCAGACATGCTAGTTAGTTGGCAGAGTCTCAAGGAGCCAGATGGCTCCACCTCAGGGTTTAATGAAGGGGCTGGGGGTGGCTACAAAGGATGGAGTTGCACTTAAGGAACTGGCAGCAGCTGGGAGCCTTGGGCGTGAGTGGATGGGAGAGGGGACTGAGGGACAGAGCCTGTTCAGAGCTGGGCCATGAGGGTTGGGGCAACCCAACTTCTGGGCCCTCTAGAAATGCAGCAAGCAGGAGCAAACTGGGGAAATGAATATTCCACTCTCAGAGCGTCTGCTGGTGTCCCCATGTTCACATCGGGCTGGAAGCCAGAACCCCTGGCAGCTAGTAGTATGTTCTAAAGACTTGGTCTTGGAGCACAGGAAACAGAGAAGAAAATGTAGTTGAGGGGGCCTGTCAAGCAGGGCAGGATAAGAGGCCTCCTCCCTGGCCCTGAGCCAGAGAGACAGTACAGGGGCAGAATGCTTACTTAGCATACCTCCAACTTGGGTTGAATCCCCAGCACCAGATGTGATCCTCCAAGCTCAGTCAGGAGTAGTCCCTGAGTGCAGAGCCAGAAGTAAGTCTTTAGCGCCTCTGGTTGTGACACCAGCAAAACAAGAACAGAGTCTTGGGTGTTGATGAGCTAATCCCAGTCCCTGGATCTCATCCCCAGGTTCAAAACACACCATCTAGCTCAAGTCATTGACCCAAAGGGAAGAAAACACTAGAGACTTTTGAGAAGGAGATGCTTCACTGACAAGAGAGGTGACGGGATTAGTGTTCAGTTCTTGCTAACCCTAAACAAGGAAACAGGCTCTTCCCCAGTCTGGTCAGGTACCCATGGACAGGTTATAAATATGCAGGCACCAGCTACCAGATGGACCAGGTACCCCAAGGAGATGACAGGAAGCTGTCTGTGTCATCACTGGAACTTTGCACTGACACTCACCCTGTTCCTCTTGGGTTTAATGACAGAGAAATAATTGTCTTTATATCCTTTATATCAAGCTGGGTTGGAATTGTTTGTTTGTTTGTTTTTTGCTTTGCTTTTTGGGTCACACCTGGCGATGCACAGAGGTTACTTCTGGCTCTGCACTCAGGAATTACTCCTGGCGGTGTTCAGGGCACCATATGGGATGCTGGGAAGTGAACCCGGGTCAGCCATGTGCAAGGCAAATGCTCTATCCGCTGTGCTGTCACTTCAGACCCTTGGGTTGGAGTTTTTGCTACTTGCAAACCCCCCCCAAATTTAAAAACAAACAAAAACATTTTTTAAAAAAACTCACCCTTTCAAAGCTGTCAAAATTGGGCTCAGATCCCAAGAACATTTTCCTTACAAGTGCCTTGCAGATGATGGAGCCTGATGGGTCAAGAAAAACTCGAATTAAACAGGACTACCTGTGAGGTAGCTGATATGGGACAAGATGGGGCCCAGAATGCCCGGTGGGGGGGAGGGGAGGCTGAAATTCTGGGGCCAAGCACTCCATGTCCAGTATAGGCAAGACAGGGAGGAATGCAGTCTAAAGCAAGTGAGGCAGACCACATCACGGTGGTGTGTCTGTCTGGCGGGCTGAAAGGGCCCGAGGCAGGTTGGGCAGACAGTTTTGAGTGAGCTCATCCCATTCTGCAGGCGCAGAACAGCTTTCTTCCTTGAGCGTATTCGCAGGCCCAGGCGATGGCGGTGCTGCTGTGTTCCCAGCATTACCCAGCAGGGCTCTGAGACTAAGTCTGTGGACTCAGCCCAGGCTTCACTCAGAACCAAGCCAGCCAGGGGCAGGGCGGGTGCTCCAGATGCTGCCTGGCAGGCACTCAGGCACCTTTCCTGCCAGCATTTTGAATAATACTGACAGCTCAGAGGAGAGAGCTCAGACCTCACATACTTTGACAGCATCTTCTTTGTTTAGGGATTTCAGTGATTTATCTCCTGAACTGTGAGGTTCAAGATATTCTCAGGCAGGAACGACAGGAAAGGAGTTAAGGTGCCTTTTTCTTTGCATGGCAGCTGACCCAGTTCAATCCTCGTTACCACAGAGGGGCCCCTGAGGACACAACCATGGGTGGCCCCAACCAGAGTAAAGCAAAGATGAGAACTATTCTCCTGGTAGTGCTGATGATAATCAGTGGGGCTGAGAGTACTGGTTCTAGCTTTGGAGTGCTCACCATATGCCTGGCACTGATCTAGTTCACAATTATTTTTTCCCAGTAGGCAAGTGAGGGAAATAAAATGTCACACAGGTTGAAGTTTCAGCAATAGGGAGGGTTTTAGTCATTTGGTTCACATTTTTTTTATTTTAAAAACCTTGAAATATTGTATGTGCATAGAATAAATTTGTGTACAAATTATAGGTATATATTACAAGGAATACGATGGTACATAACAAATATCCTATGTGCATACTTTAAGATATAGTACTTGGAGGGGTTATGAGAAGGCACATCCAGCAGTGCTCAGGGGCCACACCGGATGGCACTCAGGAGGCCATAGGTGGTGCTGGGATTTGACCCATTCTTGTGGCTTTGTGGCTGCAGCTGTATGCCAGCCAAGTGCCTTTATCTCTGAGCCATCTGTGGCCCAAGGGATGATACTTTTGAGGATACTCATGTATGAGTTTCCTAACACAGTTTCCTCATACCTTCTGTCATACCTTCTGTCCTTGAGGTGAACCATTGACTGAATTTTGTTCTTGTCACTTCTTTGTTTTTCTACATTAATATCTACCCACTCAGTATCAGGCCATTTAAGTCTTTCAGACACACTTATAATTTTAAATAATGCAGTGTTTCAGTTGACAAGATTTCACACTCTACAGGAATGGCGCCATTCTGTTTGTATTCTCAAATGTTTGACATGGTGTGAGCTTCTTCCATGTTGGTGCAGGTTGCTCCATTTACTCATCTGTCACTCAATCAGGTTGTGAATAAACCACACTTTATTTTTGCCATTGTGTTGTCAGACAAAAGGGCAAAAGGCTTTTGCTGTTCAATCTTTGCCACTATGATGTTCGCATTTTTGTCTCTGGTGCCCTGGAGCAAGAGTTTCTTCAGGGTATAAACTAGTAGTGGATGTGGGTTATGGACAGAGGTAGCAGTGGGTGTGTTGGAACTGGTTGGGGTTGTTACTGAGTGGTCATGTCCATGTACACTCCCACACCAGTATATTAGAGTTCCTAAGTCTTGCTTACCCTTTTTTTTTTTCGCTAACTTTATTTAAACACTGTATTTGCAAAGTTGTTCATAATACAGTTGTTTCAGGCATTCAATATTCCAGTACTAGTCCCACAGTATAACTTTCCCTCTATTTTTGACCCAAGTTCCCCTCTCCCCTCCTCCAGCCTGTCCCCTTAGCAGGACAAAAATATTACTTTTATATTGCTTGTTACAAAAAACTTGTAAATAAAATTATTTTAAAAAATACCTTGTGGTACCACAGGGTCTTCCAAGCACTGTCAAGACTGACCCCTGAGTCCAGGGATTGAAGTAGCTCGTGAGTGCCCTTGGTGTGGGCCCTCTGCAAATCTTTTTTCTGGGTATATCAGAAAGTTTCACTTTATTTGTTTTTAAATAAGAACCAACATTGGTTTCACACACATAGATCCTTTGAACATAAGAGAAAAACACACACTTGGTTGGTAGAACACTGACATTTCTTTTGTTACAGGGACTGCTTCTCCATCTTGTTTGCTTTTATTTATTTGTTTGTTTGTTTGGGGGCCATATCTAGAGATGCTTAGGGGTTTTCTCACCTCTATACTTGGGAACCACTTCCAGCGGTGCTCAGGTGACCACATAACACCAGAAATTAAATTATCAGTATGCTAAAGAAACTTTGGTACATCTACACAATGGAATACTATGCAGCAGTTAGGAGAGATGAAGTCATGAACTTTGCTAATAAGTGGATAGACATGGAGAGTATCATGCTAAGTGAAATGAGTCAGAAAGAGAGGGACAGACATAGAAGGACTGCACTCATTTGTGGAGTATAGAATAACATAAAAAGAGGCTGACATCCAAGGACAATAGATACAAAAGTCAGGAGGATTGCCCCAGAGCTGGAAGCCTTCCTCATGAGCGGAGGGCAGAAGGCAGATGGAATAGAGAAGGGATCACTAAAAAAATGATGGCTGGAGGAATCAGTCGGGATGGGAGATATGTGCCGAAAGTAGATAATGGACCAAATATGATGACCTCTCAGTGTCTGTATTGCAAACCATAATGCCCAAAACTAGAGAGAGTGTTTGAGGAATATTGTCTGCCATGGAGGCAGAGAAAAGGTGGGGAGGGGGCATACTGGGGAGATTGGTGGTGGGGAATGTGCACCGATGGAGGGATGGGTGTTTGGTCATTGTGTAATTGTAACCCAAACATGAAAGCTTGTAACTTTCGCACGGTGATTCAATAAAATTTTTAAAAACTTATCAGTGTATGCAAAGCATGTACTCAGCCCTTTGAGTTATCTCTCTGCCCCACTAATTTTGGTCCTTACAGTTTCTTTGTTGAAGAAACCAGGTCATTTTTTCTGTATACTTTCCCACAGGCTGGATTTTGTTGATTGCATTCCAAAGTGTCCATCAACGTGCTCCATTGTTCCCTCTATTTCCTGTAAATTGTTAATAAGATCTAGAGACTTAATCAGATTTTAACTTTAATTTTTGTACAAGAACACTTCAGTTAATGGAAAAGTTTCTGCCTTTCTCTGGAATCCTTCTTCGGGAGACCTTCCCATAATCTGGGAGCTTTCCTGCCTTCTTTCCCATTCCTTTCCCTTCCCTTAAATGCAGTCTTTTCTGAATTCAAAAAAGAAAAAGAAAAGAAAAGAAAGTGTTCTTCCATAGAAAGATTGCATTCATCTGGGGGATATAAAGTAACAAAATAGGAGATTAATACCCAAGAATAGCCGAGATCAGTACCAGGAGGATTATTCCATAGTTTTGAGGCCAGCCGGCCATTCTAGGGGAAAGGGCAGCTCAGATAGAGAAGAGAGCACCAAATAAAGGGTGTTTGGAGGATCCTCCCAGGAGGGGAGATGCATGTTGAAAGTAGACTATGGAATGAACATGATTGCCACTCAATGCCTCTTTTGCAGACCACAACACCCAAAAGGAGAGAGAGAACAAAAGGGAATGCCCTGCCACAGAGGCAGGGTGGGATGGGCGGGATGGGTTTGGGAGGGATACTGGGATCCATGGTGGTGGAAAATGGGCACTGGTGGAGGGATGGGTATTTGATCATTATATAATTGAAACCCAAGCACAAAAATTTGTAAATCTGCAACTGTACCTCCTGGTGTTTCACTAATAAAAATTAAAAATAAATAAATAAATAAATGTGCCCTGTTATAGGGAAAAAAAAGTGTTCTTCAGTTCCTCCACGAAAAAGTGCATAATATCCTGTTAATTGTTTTATAAAGAATGGTAACAATAGTCATGAATAAATATTGCCTCTACTCATTATTTAATTGTGGCATTAAAATTACTAAGTCTATCACTTCTACTTTATTAACTGGGATATTTTATTTTGATTTTTATTGTAGTTTCAGTAACATAGTTGTAATAGTTTTAATGTTTATGGCTTTGATGTACAAAGTTACTGCTCCTTCATCACCAGCAAAGTGCCCCAGACCTTCCACCATTGACCTCCTGTTACTTCCATTCCATCTCTCCCTTGACACCCACTCCCTCCCCTCTACTGCTTGGTAATCTCAGTTTTGTAATCCAAGGCCAAGGATTTGTCATCACTCGATTCTATTATTTGTTTTATTTCTCTCTACATGTGAGATGATCCAGAACCTGTCCTTCTATTTTTTTCTTTTTGGGTCACATCCGGCAATGCACAGGGGTTACTCCTGGTTCTGCACTCAGGAATCACTAGGTCAGCCCCATGCAAGGCAACACCCTACCCGCTGTGCTATCGCTCCAGCCCCGGACCTGTCCTTTTTCTTATTTTCTTTACATCATGCCTTCCAGTTCCATCCAACTTGCGGCAAACTACAAATTTTCATCTTTTGTTAAAGCTCTGTGCTATTCCATTACAACTTGATACCACAATTTCTTTATATATTTGTAAGTCATTAGATATTTGGGTTGCTTCTATATCCTGGCTATTATATTGTGTGCTGCAGTGAATATAGATGTGCATATATCTTTTCAAATTAATATTTTTATATTTGGAAGGATAGACATCAAGAATTGGAACTGTAGGGGCTGGAGCAATAGCACAGCGGGTAGGGCGTTTGCCTTTCACACAGCCCACCCAGGTTCGATTCCCAGCATCCCATATTATCCCCTGAGCACCGCCAGGAGTAATTCCTGAGTGCAGTGCCAGGAGGAACCCCTGTGCATCACCGGATGTGACCCAAAAAGGAAAAAGAAAGAATTGAAACTGCTGGGTATATCGAAACTTTATTCTTACTTTTGGGATAAGTTTCCATACTGTTTTCCATCGAGGCTAAGCCAGTTGACTAATAGTGGAAAAGAGTGTCTTTTATACTTCATTCCCACCAGCACTGTTTGTTTTCAGCTTTTTTGATTATATAACATTCTTACTGATATGAAGAAATAGATCATTGTTATTTTGATGTATTCGTGAATAAATTTTCTTGCGTAATAGATGAAATTTCTTCTTGTGTATAATTGTTCTGTATGATTCTGATAGTAAATAACAATGCAAACTTTCTCATAGCCTATTGGCTGTCTGGATGTCCTCTTCATAAAAGTATCTCTTCATCTCCTCTCCCCATTTTATTGATGAGGTTGTTATATATTTTTTGTTACTGGGTTTTGTGAGTGTTATATATATTTTGAATGTTAATCCTTCATCTGATATATTGAGTACAAATATTTTCTCCCATTTGGAAAGCTATCTTTTTATTTTCATCCAAATTTCTCTTGCCATTCAAAAACTTACCAATATGCTGACATTCCATTATTTTTGTTTTCTTTGCCTTTGGAGTCAAATTATTGAAGCTGTCTCTAAAATCCATCTCCTTAGAGAGTTCTGCCAGTGTTTTCTTCAGTGTATTTTTGGATTCTGATCTAACCTTTAGGTCTTTAGTTGACTTCAAATCAACTTTTGAGTATGGCGTTAGATTAAGATTCTACCTGGGACATTCTATAAAGTAATATCTCTTCATCAGCTATTTTTATAGCCTAAGATAGTTTATATACAGATTCAGTTTGCTTGATTTCTCCCCTCCCCCCATGCTTTATTTACTAGTTCTCAAAATAACAAATTATTCCCCAGTATTCTCTAGAAATGGCCAATGATATTTTTGGCATTATCTACCACATGTAAAACATATTTTATGATCCTATCCATACCCTCTATTAAACTTATGAGTTCAGTTGTTCCAGTGTTGACCAGTGGGAGTCCCTTTGAATTGGTTTTGTCCCCCCTTGTCATATCACTGTGCTCTTCAGTAGCTATCTGATGTTCAGGTATAACAGTAGGTATCTTGATCATCTTATACATCTTATGTCATAACCCTAGACTCAGCCATTCCTTCAGTATTCCAGGAAATTATGCTAAAAATAAGAATCAGGGCACCAGGGGTAGTTATTTTTTATTTTTGCCAAAGGTTAAGTATTGCTAGTGGATTGTTCATACCTTGCTCTTGGTGTAATCAGTTCTTTAAATGAAAATGGGGGAGGGAAGATCAATCTGGAGAGAAGATCAATCTGATCTTCTCTGATTTACTAGATATTTCTCTGATTTACTAATGAATTTAGATATTTTGGATCCTTTGTGGTTAAAGATCAATTCATATATTTTTTAAAATTTTTATTAGTGAGACATCATGAGGTACAGTTGTAGACTTACACATTTTTGTGCTTGGGTTTCAATTATACAATGATCAAATACCCATCCCTCCACCAGTGCCCATTTCCCACCACCATGGATCCCAGTATTCCTCCCACCTCCCATCCCCCCCATCCCATCCTGCCTCTGTGGCATTCCCTTTTGTTCCCTCTCTTTTATTGGGTATTGTGGTTTGCAAAAGAGGCAATGGGTGACAATCATGTTTGGTCCATAGTCTACTTTCAGCATGCTTCTCCTATCCTGGGAGGATCCTCCCAACACCCTTTAAATTACATCATAAGATTTCTAGCATTATGCTAACTGGCTATATATATTTTATTTTTATGCATTTGTAGATTTGGTTTACCAGTATTTTATTCAGAGTTGTTTCATTTATGCTCATGAATAAATTTTCTTACATAATGGGTGAAATTTCTTATTCTCTATAATTGTTCTGCATAATTCCTACCTCATTAGCTATATTAGATTTATGAAGCTGATTGGAATGTCCCATCTTTTCTCTTGCCCTCCCCTCATTTCTATCTACCCTTCCTCTCTATCTCCCTCTTCCTCCACTTTCTGTACTTTCTAAATTCTTTTAACTCTTAAGAGCTCATTTTGAGAGACAGTGAAGTGATCAAGACCTTGTGTGTGACAACCCCAGTTCAATTCCCAGCCTCATATACCACATAGTCCCTGAAGCATCACCAGGTGTGCTTCTGGAGGCTCACGAGCACTGCCAGGGTGGCCCAGCTAACCCGAGCTCAGGGCCTAAGCAGCACATCATCTTCCAGTCCCCACATTAAATTATTACCTGATAATCACTGAGGGATCCACAGGCCTCCTGAGCACGTCTTGGGAGCCCCTGTTTCCCCTTCTCAGAAAAAAACAAAAACAAAAAAAGCTTGTATAGTAAGAATGAGAATTATCTGGGACCCAAATGTTTGTTAGACTTTACTAATACTTTCTCTTTAGAAAAGTAAAACTTGACTGACAAGTGATTTAGTGTATATTTTAGTTGTAAGAATATCAGATTCTCTGTTTTTGAGTCATTTTTGGAAAATCAAACTTTTTGGGAACTTTTTTTTTTTTGGTCAAATTCATTGGTCCAGCATTCTTACTGTTTGATGTAATGACCATCTTAAACTCTCTTTCTCTCTGTACCCAGGGATAGGAGCAACCTTTCCTGGGGGTGTTGGGAGTATGGGTGGATGACAGCTCAGTTAACGCCTTTCTGGGCAGTTTCCAGGGTAAATAGTGCTGCTAACCAGTATCTGTCCACATCCCAGGGTTGATGGTGCCCAGTGATTGCGCCAACGCATGAGTATAAGACCCAGCCTCTTGGTTCAATATGGACAATTTCAGAGGATTGACACAGTCTCAGTCAGTATTGACCGAGACCATTGTTGGGGCTGTGTCATGTTCAGTCTTTCCAGATTGAAAATCCAAAAATTTCTAATTCCTCTGTGGCCATATCTGCAACAACATGTGTGCTTTCTTTTGAAGGTCATTTGTTGGGATCAGAGTAATAGTACAGGAGATAAGGCACTTGCCTTGTAAGTGATGACCCGGTTTAATTCCCAGTACCACATGAAATAAAGCTGATGGATTATTAAGTTATTTATTTGTATAGTGAAGTAACTTGTTGGTCCAGGAGGAGGTAGGTCAATAAAGACAATGTGGGCCATGGTCCAAGAAATAATGGTTGGTAGATTCCGCTGGTCTTAAGAAACAAACAGGAGGCAGAGTCCCATGCTGTGAGGTACTAAATGTTCTAGGAGGTTCTGATCATTAATTCTCACCATGAAACCCCATGCAGTTTAAGTACATAAAAAAATTGCACATAAGACCACCCTGTCCAGGTCTGCAGAAAGAATACAGTGGGTTGGGCACTTGCCTTGCATTTGCTGACCCCAAATGAATCCTTAGCTCTGCATATAGTCCCTTGAGCACCACTAGGAGTGATCTCTGAACATCACCCAAAATCATCCCTGAGCAAAGCCATGAGCTGCCCACTGCCCCCTCCCTCACACACCTTTTAAAACTTACTTATTCTTTTTTCTTTATTTCTTATATTCCTGTATTTGTGTCTTTTTGTTGTTTTTGTTATCTGAGTAATTTTTCTAGAATTACTCCCCCCCAACTTAATTTAAACACCATCATTTGTAAAGTTGCTGAAGATGATTTGTTACAGACATTCAACATTCCAACACCAATTCCACCACCACTGTCACTTTCCCTCCACCACTATCTCCATTTTTCCAACCACCCCTCATGGCTATAGGTTTGTTAATTTTACCTTTTATTATTTTTTCAAAGATACAGTATTATCTTAGTTGATCCTCTGGATGGTATTTTTTTTGTTATTCTCTTTATTCTTTATTATTCTCTTTAAAGAGACTACTCTGCCCTCTACTTATTGCCATTCATTATCTTCTGTTTTTCTCATCTCAAATTGAATTTTCCATGCTTTAGTTTTGAGCCTTTCTTCTAATGCAAGTCTTGGAGACTTTACTTTTTCTTTTAACTACATCTATATCTATAAGGCCTAATATGTGAAATTGAATATATCCACACCTAAACCTGTGATCCCCATTAATGCCTTAATCCATGCTTTCTTCAACCTTTCTCCATTTCTAAAAAGCCAAGTCTGCTCTACCAACTAAATCAGTCCACAAGTCCTTAAGTGACATTCCAGTCTCTGTTTCTCCCATTTCCAATAGCTCCCAAGGACATATTTGTCTCTCCAGACTCTGATAATTGCTGCTATCTCCTTCACAGCAAATGTCTTATTCTGCTGAGGCTGCTGGAACATTCTCTCATGAGGGTGGCTGATAAGCAATATGATATTATTTCTCACTGTTCTACAGGCTGCAAATCCAAGATCAGGTTGGCAGCACGAGGGATACTAGAGCGATGCTTCTGGTGGTATCTTCCCTCAGTAAGAGGGGTGGGGGAGTCCTGAGGGGCCTCCGCGTTGTTGGATTATAGTTATAAACATTTTAGTTTTAACATTAGTTTATCCTTTCTCCCCACCACAGGGAGCATAGGTTTATTGAGTTACTCCCACCACAGTGCTCCCAAGGCACACCCAGTTCCATCAGGCACTCCCAATCCTCTGTGTTTATCTTAAACCTCTCCTTTGTGCTCTTCTTCCCACATCTGTTAATCAATTTTATCCCCAAATCAGACCCTGTGACTTTATAAAGTCCAATTCTCCTGAGGGCTCTGGATTTTGTATATGTAAGTGGTATATTGCTTTTCTCTTTCCTTTATGCCTTTATGTCCTTTGCATAGTTTATTTTAGTGCAATGTCCTTTTTGTTTAGACACAGGAAGACAGTTAATACTATGCTTTTGTAACATGGGAGTTGATTGGTTCTAAATAATATTTATCCCTTGGCCTCTGTCATATTTACTTGACTTAAGCCTCAGTTGCCCTTAGTTCCTAACACCCCAAAAAAGGGGTCCTCCAAGGGACAAGGATGGACACAGGGCAAGTTGTAAGCTATCCTAGCATCCGAAAGGAATGGGCTAAGTGCTGTAAAAACTGTAATTAGTTAAGAGCACAGTCATGGAACAAACCCTGTCATGACCCAAAAAGAAGTAACTGAATAAGGACCCTGCTGGAGTTAGAAAGACTAACCTGACTTGAAGACTGAGCATACACAGGTTTACTGAGCCACCCTTTAAGTTTAATATATCTCTTACTGTGTCCAGACAAAATCACTAGAAATATTATTAAGAACTAAATTTAAGTTGATTGTTTAAATGGATTCTGGCTAAGGAAATACACCCTTAAATGGAATTCTGCCCTTTGGCAAATCTCCTAGCAGGAATCTAGAGTGCTGAGAACACTTAGATTTTGTCTTTGAGTATCTCCTAGAAGTTAAACTTTCTATTAAGGAAGGACTTTACATCTGGTCATCATTTATGATAATTTTCAACCATGCCTATGTGTAATTGCTACCCCCAACCCTTCACAGTTTCTCTATAACTAATGCTGTGAGACTTGAATAAACAGCCACTGACTACCAACCAGCCTGGTGGCCCCCTGTTCCCTCCTTTGTTTGTCCATCGCTGTCAGCCAGCTGGGGTGGGGGGATGGTGCTTGGCCCTGAATGCACCCTGGGGACCCTCAAGTCACTGCAGATAGGCTAATGACCACCCACCCACACAGGAACAGTGACAATGCATGTCCTACATTCATGATCTAAACCCCTTCCAAAGACCTCACTTCTAATACCAACATCATTGGGGGTAGGGTATTGCCACATACAAATGTGGGGACACAAACATTCAGACATCAGCACTGACTGAGGATGTCACACCATTCTTGGCCTAGTGTAGTAAAGGGCTCTGACTTCCACTTCTGAGGTCTGTTCTCCACATGGCACTGAGTGAAGCTTCACTCTCCGGCTGTGTCTTTCCAGCTCTGTGTAATTGTGGCCACAGGAGCTCCATGGCCTGAAGTGCTCCTGTTTCTCATTTGTTTCCTCTGCTCCACACCCACAGAAGGGACTGCTGGAGGGGCGCTTCCATGCATGGCTCCCTGAGCGTGGCAAGCATTCTCCTTTCATCTCTGCACGAATCACTTGCTCAGTGCCCTCGGCCCTCATTAGGTATTATATATCAGAGTCCCTCCTTCAGCAGCTGTATAAAATTCCACCACTATCCAGTGACTTCTGATTAATTTTCCCCCTGGAATTCACTATTGCTTGATTTATGCATCAGTTTGTTTTCTCCCTTCCACTGCTAAAATAGCCCCTTCAAGACAAGACTTGTCTGTTTTTCTGCTCATTCCTGTATCTGTAGGTGCATCCCAAGTGTTTAGTAACTATCTGATGAATGAGCAAATGATTGATCAAATCAATGAAGGATACAGTTTGACTTGAAAGAAATATTCTCTAGGGAAACTAAGTCCCTTTTACCAAAAGCTGCTTTAGTTTTGCCAACATTATTGTTTTCTCTTCTTTTTTCTTTTTCTTTTTTCTTTTTGGGTCACAACCGGTGATGCACAGGGTTTACTTCTGGCTCATGCATTTAGCAATTACTCTTGGCAGTGCTCAGAGTAATTCCAGTATATGGGATGCTAGGAATCGAACTTGGGTTGGCCGCGTGCAAGGCAAAGGCCCTGTGCTATCGCTCCAGCCCCTACACTATTGTTTTCATTCTTACAATGCAACTTTTTCCTAAGGTTATTGATAACCTTTGGGAAGATAATTTAATTCAAGGAGTTGGGATGGTAGACAGGAGAGGCTTTAGACAGCTGCCTCTCAAGTTGCTGCATCCTCATCTTCTGTCTTCCTGAGGAGTGACTATGACTCACCAACGACCTCTCTTGTCACCATCACCCACTATCCTGAAATCTTGACTTTGCCACTTTCAAAATTTATTCAGTTGTGGCTCTCGGCAATTTTGTGCTGGTTCATTCCCCACCCTCTCTTAGGTGCTCAGCTATACATTCTGACCAGTCATTTATTTTATTTTACATTTTTAGGAAAGTATTTGAGATTACCAGTTTTCCATATTATTGGCAACCTTCAGGCTTTCTATTTTTGCATGCCGAGCACACACGCCCAGGGCCTTGCAGGAAATACCAGCTCTGAGACCAGAGCCTGGGATTCCTCATCTCCAGGGACTTATTCTCCTTCCATCCTAAGCTGGTACTCTGCCCTCTTACTTCAGAGCGAGCTCAGTTGCTGGAGCAGAAATTTGTGACTGAATGAGCTACATCCATAGGCAGAGAGGGCAAAAAAGAAGGAAAGGGTAATAATAGCACAGCAAGGTCCAGCTCCAAGGAAATGCTTTGAGCCGTTGAGAGCTCTAATAGCCCTTTGTTAATATGTAACATGTAACGGGAAGTTGTCCTGGGGAGTGTGCCTGATTTGGGGGGTGGGGATGGGGGCCGAGGTGGAGTGTGGGGAGAGACTACTTATATCAGAAGCTGTTCCTCTTCTTTTACCTCAGAAGTCAGCTCCAGCAGACCCAGTCCTTGAGATTTTCTGCTCTGGCATAGAACTGGTGCCTGCACTTCATGTAGACCGTGCCTTGGGTGGCTGTCAATTGGAATGGAAACATTGGTAACGGCATAATTATAGCAGGTTTTTGAAAATTATTATTGGTTCTAGTGAGATTGTGTAGCTGGAAACAGGCTGTGCTTTAAACAGAATGACTGCAGTTTGGAGTGCTCAGAATACTATACAAATCAGTGAAAAGCTGAGAAGTTTAGTCAATCAATTTTGCTTCATATGATGCCAACTGACATTTAAAAAAAAAAGAACCCTCGTGTCTCATTAAATTGATGGACTTTGGGTCTGAATTGACTTAATTGTATGGTGGCTTTTGATCTGTGCATGACAGTGATTGCTCTGTTGAGCCAGAGCAAATTCAACACACAGGCCAGGCTTGATGGACAGCCACAGTGGGTAGTTGACTGGTTAATATTTTTCCTCGCACCAGAGCTTACTGCTCCCACCCAGACATCCATTTGTTTAAAGAGTCTGTAGAAAAAAGAGGGTGCAGCACTGAGCCCCATGAGTTAGGTTTCAGCGTCTCACACAAATCACAGGGGCACCCTTAAGACGAAGATGACCTGCAAAATGTCACCAGTGGGGTGACTGGGGAACCACAGTGTGGGCAGGTGCCCACCATCAAGAGTGCTCCCACAACCTTATCAGGGGAGATGAGGACAGAGAAAAGCCCCCATAAGTGCTTGCATGCACAGATGTTGTGCCGGAACCTTATACTTCAGGCTGTTGTCAAGCTGCACTTGAGACCTGAACTGTTGGCGTGCCGTGGGGCTCAAATGGGGATACGGCCGTGCTCTGCAGAAAAATAACAAGTCCCAGCTACTGCCTAGGTTTTCAAGGTTGTGTCTATTCTCACGGAAAATAGAAATTTTCTACTTTTTCAACTGTTTTTTTCTTTTTTTGACCACACCCGGTGATGCACAGGTGTTACTCCTGGCTCTGCACTCAGGAATTACTCCTGGCAGTGCTTGGGGGACCATATGTGATGCTGGGAATCGAACCTGGGTCGGCCACATGCAAGGCAAACGCCCTACCCTCTGTGCTATCGCTCCAGCCCCTACTTTTTGAATAAGATACTCCAAAGGCCTATTAAAACTCTCAATAGCTTTCTCCATGAATGAAGTTTATTTAGAAAGCGAGAGAACTTTTAGACCGGAGAATAGAATACTTCAGGTGCTTGCCTTGCATGCAGCAGAGCCATGTTCCATCCCTGATGCCACAATGACCCTTAAAACTGAACCCCCTCCCAAGGAGGAAGCACTTTACCCACACAAATAGGGAGGAGGGTAACCCCCCAGATTTGGAGTGCCTGCCTCTTGCTTTTGCAAAGTTGGTGAGTCTGTAGATCCTCTGCCAAGATGCCCTGGCATATCTCTTTCTCTGCAGACTAGAGCTTCCTTGTTAAGGAAGAGCCTCAGTCTTCTACATTCTGAGGATGGGGCTTTGTTCCTTCTGGAAGCTGCTCTCTGGGTGGGCCTTGAGTATGAGCAGTGACCTTGGTCTGCAGCTGAGGGCAGGAATACCTTTTCAGGTGACATGATATCTTGATTTCATGATTTCCCAAACTCTCAGACTCCTTGTCAAGGGCCCCTTTGGTACTTTGCTTTGGCAGTTTTCTCTTTGCAGGCAACCTTAAATGATGCTTCCTAACTAGGAAAGTATTTTTTCAAAGCATCTTCTAAAAGCTCACCTACCTACTGTGGGAAGCCACAGATTTGCTTCCTCCGCCACACACACGCACACACACACACACACACACACACACACACACACACATCCCTCCACACACCTCCAGCAATCTTAGCTACTAGAGCTGGGAACAGCTACTTTACTTTAGTACTTCCCCTTTCTTTCTTTCTGTATGTTTTGCTATGTTTACTATGTGTTTTTCTAGGTCTTACTTTCTACATTGTTTTCCTAACTCAGATGGCAGAGTATCTTGATGTGCCTTTCCCCCTGTCCTTCTGCTTATTCTTATTGCCGTGTTTCGGAGTTGTATATCCTTGTGATGCTTCCCAGCAGTGGGGCAATGTGGCAGTGGTGCTCAGACACAGTCTGGTTGGGTGTTTTTGTGGGTGGCACACTTCCTGTAGTACTTGAGCCCACCGTGAGATTCAAAGGGCAGGAGGTTGCACACATGGTTGCGTCTCTGGGGATCACAGTCAGCAGAGATGCTGGGGTTTCTCTTGGCCTTTCAGGCGGTGCCGGGAATAGCACTTGAGGCCTCAGCTGCCTCCTGCTCACTAGGCAGGTGCTGTAATGCTGAGCCATCCCTGGCTCCCTGTGAGATTTTTTTTTAACTTAAATTTCTTCTTTTTTAAAAAATGATTTTTTTCTCCACTGAACTTGACAACTCAATCCTATCCCTGTGTTATTATCAACTCTTCGTATTATTATTGTTGTTATTGGTTTTGGGGTCACACCAGGCTGTGTTCAGAACTTACTCCTGCCTCTGTACTCAGAGATCAGTCCTGGAGCTGCTCAGGGGCCCATATGGAGTCCACACAAGCATCACTGGCATGGCGAAGTATTCCTGGCACTACATGACACTACACAACCCCTAGTCCTGATATTGAGCCATCAAGCCAGTTGTCTGAGAATATCCAGGGAGACCACTGGACCTTCTAAACAGTGCTTGGAAGATTGTGCTTCACCCCCAAAGAAAACTATGCTATAGTGAATACAGTGGGATAACTACCATTAAAAATAGTATGAAGATGGACCTGGAACAATAGTACAGTGGGTAAGGTGCTTTTCTGGCTTGTGGCAGACCTGGGTTTGATCCCCAGCATCCATATGGCCTCCAGGGTCACACCAAAGGATGCTCTAGGGAAGAACATGCAGTGCCAGGGTTTGAACCAGGTCCGGAGCATGGTGGGCAATTACCTTAACCCTTGTATTATCTCCTGGCCCAGTTCACTTACATATTCTTTTTTCAGTTAGGCTATTTCTTTGATATAGATGCTGCTTATTACCCATTTATTGGGGGTGGGGTGGGGTGGAGGGGCAGGATCACACCTGGCTGTGTTCAGGGCTTACTCTTGGTTCTATATTCGGTCAGGAATTACTCCTGGCAGGGGCAAGGGCCCTGCCTTAAATGTGGCTGACTTGGATTTGATCTCCAGTACCCCCTAAAGTCCCTGAACCCCTGCCAAGAATAATTCTGGCCCTGAAATTATTTTCTTGAGCTAGCATTCTATAATTAGAAGAGAATTATTTAGTTGAAAGATAATTCTTTAAGTTTCTGAGAGTGCCCAGTTATTTTCCTAAATAGTTGTCCTTGTTTATATTTAACCAACCGGACACAAAAGGATTTGTCTCACCATTCTTTGGTCAGTATGAAATAATACATTTAAAAGAACTGGAGCTGAATTTTTGAAAAAAAAATTTTTTTTTTTGGTTTGCGGACAACACCCTGCAATTCAGGAGCTATTCCCGGGGTGTGGGGCAGTGAGGGAACCATATGTTACAAGAGACAGAACCCTAGACACCTACATGCAAACTCTATGCTCTGGCCCTTTGATCCATCTCCCCAGCTTACGTTTAAGTTGTTGTGTGGACATAGTCTCACCTCTTTTGTGTAAATAACTTGAGATCGAGTGGCTGGATTTTATGGTAAATTTATGATACACTTTTTAGGAAGCAATCATTTATTTTTCAAAGTGACTTTGCCAGTTTACATCTTCATCAGCAAGTTTGTTCACATCCTCACTAACTTGTCAATGTAGCTTTTTGACATGGTGCTTCTTCACATGTCTCTAGGATGTAATGTAGGTGTTTAAAATAAGATCCCCTTATCCTGATTACTTGTCATGGTCTTTTAATTACATTTAATTCACATTTAAATTAAACCTTTAATGTGTTTTTTCTTTCCCTAAGCCTCTTTTATACTCCCTTCAACATAAAACTTAATTTTTTCTTTCTCATTCAAACAAACCTAAGCATTTCTCAGAAATTTGATCAGATGAGGGATTAGAATAAACTAGCATGACAATTTCAATAACCTCTTCCAACCTTTTTGAAAGTAGTAGGATAAGGAGATTGTCTGTTTGTTTGCTTGTTTATTTTATTTTTGTTTTATGGATCATCTCTGACAGTGGTCAGAGATCAGATCTGCACTCAGAGATCACAACCATTCCTGATGGTTGTGGAGGCAGAGAGAAGAAGGAGGGTAGGGATATGTAAGATGCTGGGGATCTAATCCAGGTCACTGTGTGTAAGGCAAGCACCCTACTCACTCTACTGTTGCTCTGGCTAATAAGGAAGCTTAAAAAATAAATCACACATTATGTCTGCTCAGGTTCACTCACTGGCACCACATACAGTCCTCTGAGCACAGAGCCAGGAAGGAGTAAGCCCTAGTACCCCCAGGTGTGGCTCCAAAACAAAAAAAAATTTTATAAAATAGAGAAATGAGAGAGAGAGGGAGAGAGGGAGAGAAAGAGAGAGAAAAGTAAGAAAAATTCTTACAGATGTGTATGTTTCTCCTCCAATCACGAGTATTCTAATAAAGTCATCTCCAAAGTCATTTGGGGTCTGTTCCCCATAATAGTCTTTGCAGGGCCTGTGGCACATTATTTTGCTTTCCTTATAATACTAATTTTGTTTGTGGTAGTCAACACATTTTTAGAAAGAACATAAGGTTATTTGGAATAGGCAAATGAGGAATTGAATTAACCCAGAAATATGGTTGCTTACACACACACACACACACACACACACACACACACACACACACACTGGAATCCTGGGTAGCGTTTTTCTGAATGTTTCTAGACTAAACAGAAAACAACTCTAAAAATAGAGCCATCAACATTTTAAGTGGCAACATTATTAGTTATACAAGAGACTAACCTTCTGTAGTAAACTCTTTAAAGATAAAAGCATTCAGAAAAAGATTAATTCTAGCATATTAATTTAAAATTTTATCCTCTATTTGAGAGAGATATTCATTTCAAAGTTTACTTTGATAATATCAAGTTCAAAGCTTTATTCATACTGAAAATGTTCCCATTGTGGGTTCTAATTACAAAATTGAGTAGATAGCAGAAGAAGAGGTTCTTACTTTGGATTTAAGCTTCCTACTGAGTTGGAAATGAGTTTCTGGTCTCATTGGCTCAGAGTATTGATCTCCCTGAGTATCAAGCACATTGACGCTTGTGGTAAGCTTCTTTGGAATGCAAATGATTCATGTTTCATACCAAAACAATGCTTGGAAAATATATTTTTTCTCTTTATCACTATCTCTTCACTTTATTTGTGGGCTGGAGTGATAGCACAGTGGATAGGGCATTTGCCTTGCATGCAGCCAACATGGCCGACCCGAGTTCGATTTCTCCGCCCCTCTCGGAGAGCCTGGCAAGCTACTGAGAGTATCTCACCGGCACGGCAAAGCCTGGCAAGCTCCCTGTGACATATTCAATATGCCAAACACAGTAACAGCAAGTCTCACAATTTGCTGTGAGATGTTACTGGTGCCCGCTCGAGAAAATCGATGAACAACGGGAGGACAGTGTTCAGTGTCCTTCGCTTTATTTGTATTTTAAAATATTGGATTGACAATACCAAAGTTCTCCTAATGACAAAAAAAAAACCCTCTCAGAATTGGTTTGGGAAGTAGAAGTGCCTTGCAGTGAGCTGAAGGGGATATGGAGAAGCCCCCAAGATTTCCCTCACCTGGTATTATGAATGAACTAAGTGAGGGGACAGCAGCCTCAATTATTATCTCCTTGATGTGCTGGGGAGCTTCAGATTGGTCCCAGAGACTTGGTTTTCTTAAATGTTCCATGAGCAATGTGAAAAATATCTGTCTCCCAAGATGTGGTGAAGTTGGCACCTTTCTTGTGGATGGTGCCAGAGACCAAACCCATGGCTTCACACCTGGGTGCCATGCACTCTGCTGCTGAGTCACATTCTTGGCTTCTATAGTAGGTCTTCATGTTGTCATCATTATCATCATCAGTCACTGTCATCTTTGTGGTTGCTCATCACCCATCAGAGTATCTGTTTAGGGGCTGGAGAGATAGTACAGTGGGTAGGGTGCTTGCCTTCCATGCAGCTGATCTTAGTTTGACCCTGGGCATCCCATATGGTCCCCTGAGCCCACCTGCAGTTATCCCTGAGTGCAGACCCAAGTGTAAACCCTGAGAACCACTGAGTTTGGCCCCAAAACCAGCACCAACAAAACACAACACAAATTCTTCTTTTTAGTACCATTATCCTTAGATCCTTTTTATAACTTGGTATGAAACCTGGTGGTATCAAAAAATGAATTTTTAATGAGTGGAAAAGTTCACTTTAACAGTGTGGTAGCAGACATAATCCACATTGGATATTCAAAAAATGGTGTCTAACACCATTTTTAAAGGAATAAAAATCTTCTCATTTTCCTATTATGTGCTCTGAGAGAGAAGTAATAGAGTCTGGTTGTTATAAGTGCAGAAGCTAATGCTGAGCCATTTGGGTTCAAATCCTGGTTGTGCCTCTTATTTGCTGTGTGATCTAGAACCAGTTGCTTGCTTTCTCTATGTCTCAGTTTCTCCATTAGTGAAATAAAAGTCTCTATTTCAGGGATCCTCATATACATAGCCAGCAAGTAAAAGCGGGTAGGAGAGGCCTGGTATATGAGAGAAACTAAGATTTAGAAACCAGGATGTTGGGCATGCCAACCAGCTCATTCTTGGGGAGGAAGTCCTGATTTATAGATTTTCAATTTCCCTGCTCTAAATTTTCCTTCCACGGCCAATTTCCAGGTACACAGTTGCATTGCCAAATGTGGAGCTAGAAAGAGATATAGACAGTTGGCTCTTGGATTGTTGAAATGAGTGGATGCCAGGGCAATGTTGGGTAAAAATGTCAAGATTCCAGAGGATGCTACATATTGATGATATGGATCCAGTGCTTCAAAATCCCATTGGTTGGACAATCTACATCCTTCTGTGAACAAGATAGTTGGCAAGAGAATAAAATCCACTCTCTTTTATACTACCTACTGCTTTTGAAAACAGTCACCTACAATTTTCCAGGAAGTCCATTTCTTTGCCATCTTGTTCTTGACCTGAAGATTGCCAATGAGTAGGATAATTCAGATCACTCACGGTTGTTGAGTTTGAAAGAGAGAGAAAAGGGATTGGTCTCAGTTCCTTGAATTTTTAATTTTTTTTAATCTTAATTCTAAGTCTTGTTTTACCCTGACTCCCAGGGTGATTTGAAAATAAACGCAGTTACTCTGACCATTTCTCACGTTTGCCATAATAAAATGGGTGTAGAATAATATAGTGGTGTCATTACTTCTACATAGCAACTTTTGCCTGTTCCCTGCCTATTTGGGTAGTTGGCAGGATCAGCTTGTAGAACCTCGTGGAGGAATTGTAAGGAGGAATCCCCATATTACCTCGAGCACAATCCTGACCTGTGGGAATAAAGCACAACAGAGCCAGAGAAGCAGCCATGTTCCAGACGATGACAGCCTAGTTAAGGTGACTTATGGAGAGAAGCAAGATTGGTGTAGATTTTTCAGCTGATTCATTAGAGAACAAACAAGAAATACAGATTAATTGTTTCAGTCCCTTGAGATTGTGGGGGTTCATGCTAAAGCCGCCACGTAGCCTATCCTGATACAAGGCTCAAATGCAGTTATGAAAGTTGGCTAGAAACGTGTTGAAGCCATTAAAGTGCTCTAGCTAAGGAAGGAATTAGCATCTCTAAGTTTGCAAGTGGGTGGAACAATTCGAGAAAACTCGTTCTTGGAAAATTATATGTAATTATTTCTTTGAAATAGAACTTGAACTCTGAGTAGCTACATCTGTTATCAGGCCTTTACTGTGGATCAAATTGTTGTTCGTTTTCTTGGTCCTTAACTGGGCAGGCATAAGCCTTTGGGGTTAAAGTTTTCAGGAGTCTGCGGTGAGAGAAATAGGTCAATCCCTAACACTGCATATGGTCCCTTGAGCACTGCTAAAAGGGAATCCTGAGCACCACAGATATCATGCCCCCAACCCCTCCAAAACAAAATAAAACAAAACAAAGCAAGGTTCCAGGAGTTTTAGGGAAGAGGGAAAATTGTTTTAGGAGCAGGAACAGTGACTATGTATAATAGCACCGCTTCACAAGAACAAATGGCCATCTTTCAAGGGGCTGATTGACAGAACCTCACACGGAGTGAAACAGTGGCCAACCATTTGCGAGAAAGCAAAAATTGGGAGCTGCATTGCAAACCAGGTCTGCAAGAGAGGCTGCCTGGGAGATCTGACGGAAGGCTTGTGATCTGTTGTGCATGGGAATCCAGAAGTCAGAAAGGTGGTTGATCAAAGGGCATTATTAAATCAACTGCTCTAATGGCAGCAGTTTATTTTATTATTATTATTTTTCTTTTTGGGTCATACCCGGAGATGCTCAGGGGTTACTCCTGGCTTTGCACTCAGGAATCACTCCTGGTGGTGCTCGGGGGACCATATGGGAAGCTCGGAATCGAACCCGGGTCAGCCGTGTGCAAGGCAAATGCCCTACCTGCTGTGCTATTGCTCCATCCCCTAATGACAGCAGTTTAATCCCAAACAGTCCAAGCACATACGGGGACACACACACACACACACACACACACACACACACACACACACACACTCACCTTATACATCTTGAATTTGTAAACTGGGAAAACGCAGGTATTTGTACACCAGCATCTCAGGGTCATTGTCTTATGATGGACTGATGCTGGGGCAGAGCAGTCTGCTGCAGTTCGGAGAGCGAAGACCTCAGTCAGAGATTAGACCTGGTAATGGGTAATCTACTCTGGGTGCAGGCGGGTCCAAGGCCATTCATGGAAATAGGATGAGCAATGCACCTACTTTCTCAGCTTGAATCTTGCCTGCTCCTTCACTATTAGTTCTTTCAGTCTCAAAGTCATAGTAGATTCCCAGGAACATCCTCCTTCTCCAACCCACCCCAGTACCTGCCAGGGTCCCTCTAAGGTCTGGGGGACACTCCTGCTGTTCCCAGAAACTATATCTTAAAGTCTGTACGTGCCTAGCACACAGATGAGAAAGAGTTTGAATGATGGAGTCACTTTAATGGAGATAACAGTACCTACCAACAGGGTGGTTGTGAGAATTCAGTGAGCTCCATTCTTCAAAAAACTGCTTGTCTGATGAAGAGGAAGCAGACGATCATTGTTAGCTTCACTACGAAGACAGCAGATTGGCAGGAGAGGATGGAAGGAAGAAACAGCAGGAAGGGAAGTCAGAGAGATAGATGAAGAATTTAAGAACAGAAAGTTTAAAAACTCTTGTCATGATGTATCACTCAAGCAGCTGTTGGCATCAACAAACTGTTGTTCTCTTTCCTTTTCTCAAGGTGTCAAGGGTCAATCTGCTTCCTTATCAACCACCACAGTCAGAGAATGCTTCCTGCAGCATCTCCAGTTTTCATTCTGCTCAAGGTTATGCCTTTGACCGCCCACTGCTGAAAAGACAAACAAACCCAGGCTGAAAATCTGTGCTTCAGAGCTGCCTTGACTGGGACGGGCTTTATATACTATGGTGCAATCGTCCAAAATTTAACATTTACTTAAGGGATAATGCCAGCTTAGAATGTCCTGGAAATATGGGTATTTGTGAATGTGCATGTTCACGTATGTACGGGCACATGTTTGACTAACAGGATGTATATAATTTTAGATATTTTGGAAAATAATTGCTCTTGATTAGGAAAAAGGCAGTCACCATTTCCTTTTTTTCTCTGTAAGTTGGAAGAGAAAAGCAATGACTTAAATCACAGCACAGGTGTTTCAGATTAGCTAGACGAGATCATTTCTTTTTAGATGGATTTCATAAATCCTGGGATGGATTGTCACAGAAAATTTGAAAGCTTCTTTCTCTGAAAGCATCTTAAGACTAGGAGAGCTGCTCTGTGTCGGAGCTGCTTGAAGGGAGGTCCTGTTTGCAGATGGCATCATGGTTTGGGTCTGTTAGGTACAGAAAGAAAAACCTTCCCACTGAGGCCCACTGAGAAAACATTTCACCCCATTTTTCAAAGCATTTCAGCATTACTGACTTCCTCAAATTAAAAAAGTCACAAATATTCATTCAGCTAAAATGCAGAGAATAAACCAATATAGAAAAAATAAAGTTCAAACAAATCTTATATTCCAAAGGTCACAAAATGATGTTATTTCATTACACATATGTTTATATACATTTTTCTATACTTAGAAATAATCTCTAAACAAATAATCTCTAAAACCCTGTATCTTTTGCTGCATTCTTTTTTAATTTTTTTTCCAGAGAAATTCAGAATTTTATTTCGATCACTTTTTCATCTGCATTCTTCTTCATTTTTTAAAAATTTTTATTAGTGAAACACCATGAGGTACAGTTGTAGAATTACAATTTTTTGTGCTTGGGTTTCAATTATACAATGATCAAATACCCATCCCTCCACCAGTGCCCATTTTCCACCACCATGGATAATATCCCTCCCACCCCCATTCCCCCCATCCCACCCTGCCTCTGTGGCAGGGCATTCCCTTTTGTTCTCTCTCTCCTTTTGGGTGTTGTGGTCTGCAAAAGAGGCATTGAGTGGCAAACATGTTCAGTCCATAGTCTACTTTCAACATGCATCTCCCCTCCTGGGAGGATCCTCCAAACACCCTTTATTTGGTGCTCCCTTCTCTATATGAGCTGCCCTTTCCCCTAGAATGCCCGGCTGGCCTCTAAGCTATGGAGTAATCCTCCTGGTGCTGATCTCAGCTATGCTTGGGTATTAATCTCATATTTTGTTACTTTATGTCCCCCAGATGAATGCAATCTTTCTATATCTATCCCTCTCTTTCTGACTCATTGCGCTTAGCATGATACTTTCCATGTTGTACCACTTGTATGTAAATTTCATGACTTCATCTTTTCTAACAGCTACATAGTACTCCATTGTGTAGATGTACCAAAGTTTCTTTAACCAGTCATCTGTTCTTGGGCACTCAGGTTTTTTCCAGTTTCTTGCTATTGTAAAGAGTGCTGCAATGAACAAACAAGTGCAGAAGTCACTTCGACTATACATTTTTGCCTCTCTGGGATATATTCCCAGGAGTGATATTGCTGGGTCAAATGGGAGCTCAACTTCTAATTTTTTGAGAATCGTCCATACTGTTTTCCAGAAGGGCTGAACCAGTCGGCATTCCCACCAACAATGAAGAAGTGTCCCTTTCTTGCCACATCCATGCCAGCATTGGTTGCTTTTGTTCTTTTGAATGTGGGCCAGTCTCTGAGGTGTGAGATGGTATCTCATTGTGGTTTTGATCTGCATCTCCCTGATGATTAATGATGTAGAGCATTTTCTCATGTGCTTTTTTGCCATTCGAATTTCTTCTTTGAGAAAGTTTCTGTTCATTTCATTGCCCCATTTTTTGATGGGGTTGGATGTTTTCTTCTTGTGGAGTTCAACCAGTACTTTGTATGTCCTTGATATCAACCCCTTGTCAGATGTGTATTCGGCGAATATCTTTTCCCATTCTGTAGACTGTCTTTGTATTTTGGTCACTGTTTCTTTTGAGGTGCAGAAGCTTCTTAGTTTAAGATAGTCCCATTTATCTATCTCTGTTTTCACTTGCTCGGCCAGTGGCGTGGCATCTTTGAAGATACCATTAGCTTCAATGTCATGGAGGGTTTTGCCAACTTTGTCTTCATTGTACCTTGTGGTTTCTGGTCTGATGTTAAGGTCTTTAATCCATTTTGATCTTACTTTTGTACATGGTGTTAGGCAGAGTTCTGAGCCCATTTTTTTGCATGTAGCCGTCCAGTGATGCCAGCACAATTTGTTAAAGAGGCTTTCCTTACTCCACTTCACATTTCTTGCACCTTTATCAAAGATTAGATGATCAAATGATTGAGAGGAGATGTCAGTGTATTCAACCCTGTTCCATTGGTCTGCAGTTCTGCCTTTGTTCCAGTACCATGCTGTTTTAATTATTACTGCTTTGTAGTACAGTTTGAAGTTAGGGAGGTTGATTCCTCCCATTTCTTTTTTAATTTTTTAAAAATTTTATAAGTTAGTTCACAATATTTGATTACATTAATATTCAAACACCCATCCCATGACCATTACACCTTCCCACCACCAAATTTGGAATATTTTCATCTGAAGCCCCAATCCCTATCCCAAACACAACCAAAATAATATATTTCATATTGTCTGTTATGAAGAACTGCTGAACATGCGTACAAAAAAGTGTTCATATAGAAAACAGTGAGAAAATTGTTCTATTTTGGCAGGAGCTATTAAGTTATCCTATAGGATATCACTAACATGTATGCTGCATTCTTTTGTAATGTAGTTTTTATGCTTAGTATATCATGAATTCCTTTTTCATGTTATTAAATGCTGCTTTATGTAATTTTTTCAGCTAAAAACTATTTAATGGTCTACATGTTGCACAATTTATTTAACCAATTTTCTACTGTGGTAGCTTAGGTAGTTTATTCCTGGAATTTTTGAACCTTATGTCCTTAGGACTTGTCCACTTATCCCTTAAGAATCCCTGAGAGTCACGTCTCAGTGCTAAGGGCCAGCCTGTTGAGAATTTCCTCCTTCTAGATTCCCCTCTAGAAAGGTCACCCGCATTTACATTCCTGTGCTGGAGAGCGGCTGTTTCTCCACAATCTGAGCCTTGTTGGCTCCTGTCCGTACCCACGGGTTCCTCTCAATATTTTCATCTACATTTCTTTTAGTCCCAAAAGGGTAGAGATGGTCAATCACTTATACTTAGTGTTGTTGATTTGAATTTTATGTCTTCTCTCCATTTTTTTTCTATTGGAGACTTAGATCAATAGCTCAGTTGGAGGGGAAGTTTGTGGGGGGTGGTTAACTGTATTTGTATCAGACATTTTCCCAAGGGTTTTGGAACCTATTTTTGTTTTCATTTGGTGAGAAACGTGTGTGTGTGTGTGTGTGTGTGTGTGTGTGTGTGTGTGTGTACAAAATTTTCATTATTTTGCTTTGGAAATTCCTCAATTTTCAAAAAATAAGTGTTGATCCCCCTCCATCCCCCGCTGTTATAGGAGCCATACCCAGAGGTGCTGGTCCAGGGCTATGGAGTGCCCAGATCCACCTCAGGGCCTCATCCATGCAGGGTAGATGTCCTGCCACTTGAGTTGTACCCTCAGCCCCACAACTATCTACTGTCTTTTAACATCGCTAATTACACTTATGGGCTGGAGTGATAACACAGTGGGTAGGGCGTTTGCCTTGCACGCAGCCAACATGGCCGACCCGAGTTCGATTCCTCCACCCCTCTCGGAGAGCCCAGCAAGCTTCCAAGAGTATCTTGCCCGCATGGCAAAGCCTGGCAAGCTACCCCTGACGTATTCGATATGCCAAACACAGTAACAACAAGTCTCACGATGAAGACATTACTGGGCCCGCTCAAGCAAATTGATGAACAACGGGAGGACAGTGACAGTGACAATTATACTTATGCTATACAGAGGCTCACACACAGATTACTCTTTGGGCTGTATTAATTGTAACAAGACCATCAGGACCTTCTAGAATCTTAACTATAACAAGGTTCTGAGCTTTTGGGGTCAGATGAAGCTTCAGGGTCAAGTCACTGGGCCTTCCAGGAATAAGTGAACCTACCAAGTCCGACACTTACCAGGGCCAGTGTGTATCATATAAAATCAGGAGAGAACCTCCTGTCAGTGAATGAAATCACAGTCTCTCGGCATGACACAACAGACCTAATCCCAGCCTTCAGCACCTGAAACTTGTGGTGAGTGGGAAGGACAGAGATGAGGGTCGGAGGAAGGTGGGTGAGATCCTCCGTCAAGAAAACTTAGCTCCCCTCTAGCGAAGAACAGCAGCCCCAGGGCCAGGCTGAAGGCACAGCTCAAGTGGCAGAGCCCATGTCTGGCATGTGTGAGTTCCTGACTTCCATCCCCAGCAACTTATTCTCTGAGCACTGTTACGTGAGGCCCCCAGGTCCCCCCAGCACCACATTGCCTCGTTACACACTGTCAGGCATTAACTACAGTGGTGAGCATTGCCAGGATCTATGACTCCAAGCACCCTGAGCTCCCCTGGGTGTGCCTCACACCCAAAATAATCAAATAAATCAGTTATAAAAACTGCCTTTTCCCCTTCCTCTGGCTTCATCTTCCCACAAAGTATATATATATTAGATGCTCCACTAAACTAGAGCATTTTGGTTTTCTCCTTGGCCTACCAGTGGGCCAGGAAAAACAGGGACTTTTCCCACTGAAGTTTCATGTATGGTCACTTTGGGCAGGGAGACAGGGAGGGTGAGGCCGTGCCTCTCCCAGGGATGGGCTGCTTCTGTGGAGAAGGTCTCAGACGCAGGCAGAGGGAACCTTGTCATCTGGCTTTGCCAGAATGTACACTTTGGTATTTGGCATCTGGTTTTGCCATTAGTACTGAGTCACAGTCTGGTCCTCCCAAGGTTCTTTTTGTTTGTTTGTTTGTTTTGTTTTGTTTTGTTGTTTTCTGTTTTACTTTGAGGCAACACTCAGAGGTGTTCAGGGCTTATTCCTGGTTCTGTGCTCAGGGATCACTCTTGACAGGGATCAGGAACCTTATGGAGTACCAGGGTTTGAACCCAGCTCAGCTGTATACAAAGCAAGTACCCTACCCGCGGTACTATCTCTCTGTTACCCCAGCCTGGTTCTTCTGACTTGAAGCTTTGCTCATTTCTTGTTACCTTGACTGGGTAGTGTTGCACATTTGTGAGATTTGGAGAAGTGTGATCTTGTTTATTTCTGTCCATGTAAAGCCTAATTTCCTTCCCTACCCATGAGGCCATATGCAGTGTCACCTTGCTGCCTCCTGTCTTAGCCCATTTGTTAGATCATTAGATTTCACTGGTGCCAAGTGTGCTATTCTTGCCCCAGGGTCTGGCCTTCACTGTAATCTTTCCTGGAAAGGCCTTTTCCCCTCCATTTGTGGGGACTCCTTCCTCCAGAGTCCCGTGCTAGTGTCAGCTTATCTGAGGGCTTGCAAAAGGCCTAGCCGGCAGCAGTGCCCAGAAAGTCTGCCCAGGAGTAGGGCAGGGGGCATCTTGAGATGCAGCCCAGACATAGAGCAGGGCTGGCATAACAGCTTGGAGATAACCCCAGACTTCAACAGAGTCTGGGGCCAAGCAGCTCCCCAGGGCAGGGAGCAGAAAGCCCTCGGGGAAGTTCACAAACTGGAGTTGAAACCCCTTTGCTTCTGCAGTCCCACCTGTTCACACTGGACACGGTCACCCATGGCAGCTTCTTCTGTTGATTCCCAGCATCTATTTAAGTCCCGGCTTAGAGACTCACAGCGCTAGATCCCCTGCTGCCCTGGCCTCAATCCTCCAGGTAATCTGCTCACTCTTTCCTGAGATCCTTTTCATTATTTTATACTAGTCACCATGATTAACAAAACTGCCAGTGATATGCGTTCAACTTTCCAACTCCATGCCTTTCACCAGACTGTCTGCTCCCCTCCATCACTGTCTCAGGGTCCTCACTCAAACCCTACTCCCACCATTTCCCATCTACCTTGCCCCACCCCCTGCCCTTGGGAAGTTCAATTCTGTAGGCCAGTTCTCAGGTTCTGCTGCATTTGACCATTTGTTATTCCCCAAATATACTGCTTTATTTCCTGCATATGAGAGAGATCATTCTGTGTCTGTCCCTCTCCTGACAAACTTCTCTCCATATGATACTCCCCAGATCCACTCATGTACTGGTAAATGGCATGGTTTGTCTTTTCTGGAATGCATACACATGTATTTCATTGTGTGTCTGTACCAGTTTCTTTATCTACTTGTCAGTTCTCAGATTCTTGGGTGGTTTCCAGCGTTGGGCTCTTGTGAATAGTTATTGCTGCAATGGCCATAGGAGCGCAGATGTCTTTTCTGAATAGTTTTTGGGCCCGTGGGGCTGGTGCCCAGAAGTGAAACTGCTGGGTCCTATGGAAGGCTAAATCTTAGTCTTTTGAGAAGTATCCATAATGTTTTCCAAAAGGGTTGAACCAGGCAACATTCCCACCAGCAGCAAATGAGGGTCCCTTCCCCCAGACCCATGCCAACACTGGCTGTTTTTGTTCTCTGTGATGTATGCCAGTCTCACAGGTGTGAGATGGTATCTCCTTGCTCCCTGGGATTCTCGTCCTTTCCTTTCCCATTCTAGAAAATATCCCTTCCCCTCAAGATGTCTTGTGAACTAGGAAACAGAGGGACTCATCTAAGCCCAGCACATTCACTGGGCTCTGGGAGTGGCAGGCAGGAACACTATGTGGAAACTGGGCTCAGAGAGAAGCCCAGAAGCTAGTTACTTGGGCTGAATGGCCAGAACAGGGCCTGACTGCAAGCTATGGTGAGCCAAGACTAAGTTCTCTACAACAGGACAAAGTACAGCCTCAGGGATGGGACAGTCACGCACAGGGAACAGGATGGTGCAGAGCTGTCCTTGGTTGGACAAGGTGGCTTCAAGTCTGGGTGAGGGGACAAGGTGGGCAGAAAAGGCTTGGTGTGTCTCCTTGATGTGCTGGACCATGAAAAGGGTTGGGGGTGAACAGAAATAACCTCTGAGCCCTGCCAGGTGTTATTCCAAACACCAAACTAAAATGAAATAAAAGAGTTTAAGAAGCCTGAAGGTGGTAGGATGAACTAATATCTGAACATGTACGTGAGTTAATAGCCCAGGAAGGTCTGGGTGCACATGGTTAGAAAAGCCAAGCCCTGTAGTCACTGTCCACAGGACATGGCCTGCTGAGGGAAGGCCTGGTGTGACCTCTGAGCCTCCCTTCCTGACCAGTCTCAGAGGATGCCTATGGCTTGTCCACCCCCAGGCCCAGGACTGCCTGCAGAAGCACTGGGCAGCTGCCTCTCTCCAGTGGCTGAGCAGCTACAGACACATCCAGCACCATCAGCTGTTAGAGAAGTTTCCCCAGGTTCTCAGTTTTCAGAGCCTGATTTGGCCAAATCCTAGACACAATATGACAGCTCCCTGGAGAGTCCAATGATCTGAGAGCAGCAGTTCCCAAATATTGGAGCTCCCAGGATGTTTAGAAGCTAAGGTTAGAAGGGGACGGTTAGCGGGGAAGTCGATGGATAATCCCATCTACCAGGCCAATAGAGGGGCCTTCCCCTCCCCTATTGAAGAGAACGAGGATGATAGAAAAAGGTTGGTTCATTCATCCACAGGACTGAAGGTTAGTGCCTGGACCCCCTTTCTGAGGTTTCTGTTCCTTTAGGTTAGTGTGGGGCCCAAGGATCTTTTCAGAGATTGCAGGTAACTCCAGTTTCACTTCACTTACTACTCAGCTGCCTGTGGCTTGTCAAGCATTGTGATGGGCGTGTGGATGAATCTGTCAGTCCCAGAGCTCCAACACCAGCAGCCGTCACAGCCCTTTCCAGGGGATATCAAGATAATTGCTTAAACAGGGGAAATCCACTCAGTCAAACAGTTGTCTACATAATGTTGGGCAATCAGATTGATCTGCTTTTCCTAAACTGACACAATGAAATTCACATCATTTTTGTACCTTGTAGAGACAGGCCAGCACATTATCTCCTCAAGAGGAATCAGTTCCCACCTGTTTTGAGCAAGTTATTTCAATAGAGGTTCCTGGGTCTCCACCCCTCACTCCTGCAACAGAAGCTCCAAGCCCCTAGTTTTCCTTCCACAGGGGTTCTCTGCCTTAGTTGAATAACTAGAGGAGCTTTAGTTTGTTTGTTTTATGGCCATACCCAGTGGTGCTTGGTGGCTACTTCTGGGTTGGTGCTTGGGGGTCACTCTTGGCAGTGCTTGGGGGACCTGATGGATTAAACTCATGTCTCCTACATGCAAAGCCTATGCTCAGTCTTTTGAGCTATCTCTCTAGTCCTAACTGGGAGGAATTTTAAATAACCCTGGCTGCACCCAGACCAAATAAATTAGAATTGCTAAGTGGAAGGGCCAGAGGGCAGAATCCTGGAGTTGCTATTTTATTATTATTTTTTAGGTGTATGTGTGTGTGGGGGGTGCTGATATGCAACCAAGAATTGCAAGGCTGAGCCAGAGAGATAGTACAGGGCTTCCAGCACTTGCCTGGCATCTGGCCTCTGCCACATATTGTCCCCTACGCATGCTAGGAGTGATTCCTGAGTACAGAGCCAGGAAAAAGCCTTGTGCACTGCTAGGTATGTTCCAACCCTCCCCATCCACTACTGCCAATAAATAAATGAATTAATAAATGTAAGTCCCAAGCACCACCAAGTGTGGCCTGAATTCCATGCCCCTAAATCAAACCCAAACAACAAAGAATCACAGAGTTGAGCTGTATGGGAAGTGTGCATCAGGATCTTTTACAAGCTTCCTGAGAGATTCCATGTGTAGAAATTACAAAGCCATCTTGGAGCAGATGTTTCCCATAGGAAGAGCTCATGAGCACTGTTAGGAGCTCCCGGAGCTGTTAGCAGCAGAAAGGTTTCTTAGGGCGGTTTCTCACAGCTATGAACTGCTCAGTGGAAGTTTGCACTATGGTGTCCAGTTATGTTCCTAACAGAGTATCAGAAGACTCGCCGCCCCAGATTTGCGGGTCCTGACTTGCTTCTGCTTTCCTTCCAGGCCACTCCGTGGGGTACACCACCCTCCTGTGTGCTCTCCATTTGCTCTCGAAGGTCTCTGAAGGCACCTGAACCCCAGCTTTTACCTGCCTGACTGTGTGGGAACCTGCAGTCCTTACTCCTGTTGACCAAAGGAAGCTCGAACTCCCTTCCCCAGAAAACACAGGTGTTGGAGAGAGAATCCCTCTGACCAAATAAGGCAAAAAAAGATGCCTCTGAGCCAGGTCTTGGTCTAGAAACCTTTCTATGACACTATAGGCAGCCACTAAAAATACATCCGAGTCATGTGGGAGTTAAAACCTTCCTGTCACCCTGCCTAGAACAAAGCAGACTCTCTCCCAGCGGATCCCATTCACGTGGCAAGTGTGAAGGGAAGACAGTTTGGGGATAGCGGGGCTTTAACATGCAAGTGTCAGACGGTGCTGCCCCCACTGCTATCAGAAAGGAAAGTTGAAAGCAACTTTCATGTGCTTATTTTGGGCCCTGAGAAATAGGGGTTAAAGCACTTGTCTTGCGTGAGGCTGCTTCGACTCTTGCCATTGTTAGATCCTTAGGACAAATGGTCCCTGCACACAGAGGCAGAAATAACCATGGAGCATCACCGGGTGTGGTCCCCAAACCAAAAATTAAAATAAAGAACCAGCTTATGAGGCACAATCAACTGAACTGTGATCTGGGATGCAAGGGGTCATAGGTGAGTAAACGGGATCATAATAAAGATGGAGGGATCCTGGCCCTTTGGTCGTTTAAATATAAATATAAAATATTTGTACGTAAGCATGTACAAAAACTCTCCAAAAATGAAAGAGTACAGTCTAGCTATGACAAGACTGAAGATCATAAAACTACTCTTTATCTCCCCCTTTCCCCATCCCACTCACATCCCACCCCCGAGCCCCCCACCCCCCAAGCAATTCCCTCTTTTATGAGTTTAGCTCATGAGTTGGGCTCTGGAAGGAAATAGTTTTTTGTAGCACTTCCAAGTCAAAAAGAATCTCAAAAGTTTTTCCTTTATTGCCTGATTTTGGGGGGCTGATGGTTGGACCATGCCCAACTACACTCAAGGCTTACGCCTGGCTCTGTGCTCAAGGGTCACTCCTGGCAGGGCTCAGCGGATCCTATGTGGTGCCTGGGATTGAACCATGGTTGGTCACCTGCAAGGCAAATGCCTTATCTCTGGTATTATCTCTCCCACCCACTTTTTAAAAAATTACTATTATTGTAATTCTCTTTGAGTCAGACTAATAGATTAGCTTCTTTTTAGCTTTGTGATTTCAACATTTTTGATCATGAATCACCGAGAGTTGGGTTAAGTTTCTAGCCTGGCCCCCTATAGAAGTTATCAAAGTTTATACTGAGTGTCAAAACTCCACAGCCCTCTAAACATACCCACAGACCTAATCAGCCAGGTGAGAAAATAGCTCACAGAAGAAAAGCAAAGATTTTCATTAATCTATACTCCAAGTGATTTTATTTGCTTCCTTATTGTTCAGATAGGAACTGAATGTATGTGTACTCCTCCAAATTTGTATGTTGGTGCCTTAAATTCCAATGTAATAATGTTTTTTTTCAGCATCCATGAATCTTATTTTTAGATTGCACATGACAGTGAGTCATATGGTACTCATTTCACTCTGATTAATTTTACTTAGCATAATACCCTCAAGATTCATGTTCTTGCAAGTGGCTAAGATTTCGTTCTTTGCTGTGATTATTACTTTATTAATATTAATAATATATCACACATGTGTATATATACATAATGTCACATATCTTTAGCTATTTATCCACAACTTGTTTTTGTATCTTGACTATTATAAGTATTGTTTTATTGAGCATGGAGGTTCAGATAAATATTTTAATTACTGTTTTATCTTCTTGGATAAATATCCAGAAGTAGAATTGTTAAATCATATGGCACTTGTATTTTACTTTTTCTTTTTAAATTATGTATTTTACTTTTTTAAAAAAATTGTGGTAGGAACCATAATTTACAAAACTATTGAGGACAGAGTTCTGTCCATGTTTTAACTCTCAGCTCACCACAGTGTCTACCAGTGACCCAGGGATTCTTCCTGCTTCCTTGGCAAATAAAATTTTTGTCTTATTTATTATAGCATGGGTCACCTGCTCACAACACTGTTGACACTAGTGGTATTAAATGTACATAATAGCCTCACCTCAAAGCCACTGAAATGTCCAAGACCTTTGACCATCTACTATTGCTAGCCTGCTTCCTCATTCCTGCCCCCCATCCATGACATTCTCATTTCTGTAATCCAAGGCCAAGATTTTGCCATCATTTGCATCATTTGATGGCTTCCATTTTCTTGTCTCATAACTCTCCGTAGCAGAGGTAAGTGAAACCCTGATTGATTCAATCTCCAGCACCACATATAGCTCCTTGAGCACTGCCAAAGGGGATTCCTGAGCACAGGGCCAGGAATAGCACCCAAGCACCACCGAGGTGTGGTCCAAAAAAAAAATTAAAGAAGCAGTTTTCCCACAATCACTTCTACTAAACAACATTAGAGCAGCCTATTGAGTGAACAGGTGCTCAAAGACCTGTTTGGGAATCTAACACGCTAGTGATGAATCTGGTGGAGGTAGAATCCGAACATTTAGAGCATCTATCTAAGGAAGACTTCCTTTTGAGAGGCTGGATTTCAGAAACAGAGTTCTTAATCTCAGTGGAAGCATCCTGAATGCTTTCCCTCATCTGCCTAGAAACTTCTCTCTGTTCCTTGCTTTGTCTTGTCTAGGGCCTCCACCATTTCTCTCGCCCCCACCATCCATTATCATGTATCATTACTAAGTGGAACCAGAAGGCATATGATGAACCATCAGGGCAAGCTGATCTTTGCAACCCACTGCCCGTGTAATTGTATTTGGATTGTTTACCTGGTTCTTAAAATACCCAGGCAGTGTGGTGGTTGTGCTCCCAGAGAACAACACTCTTCCAGTTCCCTACAAGCATGTGCAGTCAGTCTGCATCTGAGTTTCTCTATTTCACTGACCTCCCAGGAAGAAGCTAGAGTTGACAGCTTTTTTTCTGTTTCAACTGCTTCCCAGGCTACCTGATCTTCGGGGAGGAAGCAGAAGGAAAGTTGGGGACCAGGGATCTTTGTGCACAATTGGCCTTGCTGTTGGCAGCATCATACTTTCTAGGTCTTATTCTTACAGGGGATTTTCAAGGTTTCCCTGCAACACCCTCTGCATTGCCCTGCAGCTTCTTCCCTGGTAGTAATCTTTTTTCACTTCCTTCTGGAACCCCACCTTCTTGGACACTTTCCACTCCGATCACAATCACGATCATGATTGCCTCAAGCAGGCACCAGTAACATCTCCTTCGTCCTAGCCCTGAGATTTTAAAGTGCCATATTCAAGACTCTTTCAGGCCTAGAAGAATGAGATCCATTATTGTTACTGGTATTTGGCATATTGGGTATGCCACGGGGAGTTTGCCAGACTCTGCCGTGTGGGCAGGTTACATTCAGTAGCCTGCCAGGTTGTCCAAAAGTAAGAATGAGATCCAGATCCGGAAGCTGGGTTTTGTAGTCTCTGGGTCTTGGCCGTTGATGGGATTACACGGCGCCAGGGGGTTAGTTTGTGGGCGTGACCCCTGCCTGCTGGAAGATGAAGGATCTGGGTGGAGGATGCTCAGCCCCAATCCGAGCAGGCTTGGAGATCTCAGCCCCGGGACCCGCATGCCTTTGTTTCTCTGCCGGTACCTTCATGCGTGTGGAGAGTGGTCTCAGCATGGTTGTGGCTGAAGACCTCCAGAACTATCCACTCTGATGTTCCTCCAAAAGCACCACACCCCACCCTTTTAACATGCTGAGGGGATGCTGTTTTCTAGAATATTCTGTCAACTCTGCTGCTTCAGGAGCTCTCAGGTTCTCATCCTCTACACCCCAGAAGGAATTATTATTACAGCTTCTTGATTCACACTTTCTGAGTAGAACTTGCATTTGCAGGGGATGGGAGGAAGGGTTGGTGCAGAGAGGCTGTTTCTTCCTCATTAATGGTCTTCAGAAATCCTTTCTTAGTGGTGGATGAGGTACTACGGGGTGAGGCACGTGCCTTGCACTCAGTTGCCCTTTGATCCTTGGCACAGCCAGGAGTAACTCCTGGGCATGGAACCAGGAGTAGCCCCTGAGTACCAGGGGGTATGGCCCAAAAATCAAACAGAAAAGAAAAACAGTAAAACTCCTCTCTTGATAGGGGGAGGGGTATGGCTCAAAGGGCTGAGGGTCCACCTGGGCTGTGCTAAAGTCTGGGTTTGCTCCCCAGTACTGCAAGACCTTGCAGGCACCCCTGAACACTGATGCTCGCTATCAGGCTGAGAATTACCCAGTGTGGCCACCAGAACCTCGAGCTCCACTGGGAAAAACCCATATATGTAGTCATATATAGAATCTCTTCAGTCTTTGTGATCCTGGGGGAGGAAGAGCTGATTCTCCATACCTGTTTGCTATCTCTGCGTGGCAGCCCAGCTCACCACACTGATTGCCTCTAACATCCAGAGACTTATGTTGGCGTCTCAAGAGAAACTTCTCCCTTGGCACTTGGTTCCAAGCTCTGGCTCTATTTCTTCACCCCCCACCCCCCCGCCAGGAACCTCACCCTTGTTTCAGAGGAGGTAAACAGCAGTGCACACCTGTCTCAAGCTCTCCCAACAGACAACGGACCAGTGGCAAACAGCCCACAATGTGTGCATGCCAGTGCAATCAATATGCAGAAATGGTCATTTTTTAAAAATTTTATTTATTAAATCCTTGTGAGAACAGTTACAAAGATTTCAGGTTTAAGTCTCGGTTATACAATGATCAAACACCCATCCCTTCACCAGTGCATATTTTCCACCACCAAAAACCCCAATATACCCTCCCATGCCACCCCTCCCCGTGCCTGTGAGGCAGATGATTTCCACTTAACTCTCTCTCTACTTTGATTACATTATTTCGACAAAAGATGCACCATTATTATTTGGTATTTCCCCCACCCCCACCCCCCCAACAATAAAACCTGCTGAAAAGTCATCATGAAATAATTTGTTTTCTATTGCTGGTTATGAAGACCATATGATGTTGAGCGGCTGCTAATGCGGCAGCACAATTTTGGATTTCTGATATTTTACTAATTAAGTCCAGAGGAATTTCTGCCAAAAGCTGAATAGTTCCGAAATTGGTTGGGGCCATGTCCGTGCCAGAGAGTCGCTCATGGGGGTCAACTCGTGGTCTCGGCAGGGCAAGAAGGATGTGCTGGTTCCACCCACCTTCCCATGAGGCCACAGTTGCCCCATCACCGCCAGTTCATACCTGGCTTTCCAATAAGCTCTGAGGCAGTGACCACCATGCCCCCATGAGGGAGGGAGTGGAAATGGTGGAAGAGACAGACATTCTTTCCCTCCGGGGCAGGGGTGGGGTGGCATGGCTCAGTAGCTTAAGGTACAGTCCATTCACATTTCTGCCAGAGTCTGCTGGGTTCCGAATTAGGTCCATGTGCCTCTGGGGCCATGGCCTTGCTGGAGAGCTACTCGTGTGGGGCAACTTGTGGTCTCGGCAGGGCAAGAAGCAGAAATGGTCATTTTTGAGTGAGCACATTTGAGGCTTCTGATCTGTGATAGGAATTCAAGCCAGGGACTCATCATGCAGACAGAGGTCTAGCAACCATGTTGGAAGAAGCAGTGATGAGGAGGAAACAGTGGAATTCAGCTGGAAGAGTCACTGAAGATTCAAAGGAGGAGAGATGAGGCAGGATATGTGTTAAGCAGGAGGAGGATTTTTCGCTTGCTGACTGTCCAGGGGTAGTCACTGGTGGTTCAGCTGAACTGGGCTTCTGGCCATCTGTGTCCATGATATTGCCTCTTGCATCTTTCCCTCCCACTTTCTTTTCTTGGGCCAGCACGTGTAAACTTGTTCTTACAGCCCACACTGCTAAACAATCTTGGAAGCAATTGCCTTCTGGGTGTCTTGGGTCACAAAATTCTGAGCTTTATTCTCTTCAGCTGCTTCTCCCTTGAGATGTGCTAACTGCCAGGGCCAATAGACTATGCTTGAGTGAAAAAGAAAACAAAGAGTCAGACTGCCAAGTAAGTATAAGGCGAGTTTGGCTTTTGTCTCAGTAGTTTGAATGCCCAAGGATATGGCTCACAGGAAATCCCACACTGCCTGATTGGGACTGACCACGTTGAGAAACATTGACGATATCCTGCAGACAGCAGCGATTTGTTGCCAAGTGGTCCAGTGGGTTCCGTGCCCGATGCACACAATAGACACACATGAAAGGAGGTTTCAAACTCTCAGCGCTGCCTGCACTTGGACCAATTAAATCCAAAATTCTGGGTGCATCCAAGATTGAGTAATCTCTACCCAAGCTCTTTTCATGCACATCAAGGATGAGAATCACTGATGCAGGGGAGAGTGGGAAGGAGGTCAATTGAAAAATGAATCTTTCCTGCCTATCTGCCGTGTTCTAGCTTGAAGTTGTTGCTATTTATTGAGACGTTCCATGTAAGGCACTCCATGTGAAAAAGAAGAGTTCTATTTGTTTGGGGGCCATAACCTGGGATGCTCAGGGATCACATCTGGAGTGGCTTTGAGGTCTATATGTCTACATGTGGTGCTGGAATTGAATCTGGGCCGTGTACTACACTGTGTTATCTATCTGGCACCCTACAATGTTAATGAAAGACCTTTATTGGCCTACCCAGTCCCTGGGAGCAGGGAGGAAATAAATGGATCGACCCTATAAGGACTTTCTTTTCGCTGCCGGAAGTCGCCCTCCACAGACCTGCAAACTGAACTCCACGACTGTGTTGGCGAGGTCTAGTCACATGATCCTGCCTTACTGCCAGATGGGTGAGAAAAGTATAGTGTAGTAAAATACTTGTAACTGTTCACTCCTGTACCACCTTTCATGAGGTTGGCATTCTTCATGGTTCATGACGCAGTCTCAGAAGGTTAAGAAACATGCCCCAAGAGACCCAAAATGTGGCATTGGGGTCTCAAACTCAGAAGACTTCTTGTGCCCTTTCTACCAGTCAGCGACTGACTTTAAGAGCCTGGAGGACTTTTCTCTACACCACCCGGCCTCTGTTTATCCTAAGGGCATCTAGTAAATACTAAGCCCTACCACCAAACATAAGCTCACAACAGAAATTTCTCGATCGTAAATATAGAGAGTTGTGCCGCTTTTCAAAGGTGTGCTCATTAAATCACCAGGTGACATATTTAATTCCATCCTGAGAATAGAAAGGATCATGTTCAGTGCCAAAAATAAAAAATGGCTTCACTGCAGGTTCTAATAGATGTAGCTTTAGGAAAAGCAGCCACCAAGTAGCACGATTTTCTGTACAAGCAAAAGAATCCATTTACCTTGCTAACAGCAGGTGCTGGGTTGTTGTTGTTGTTGTTTTGCTTTTTTGCAGTTTTTGGAGCTTTACCACCCTAAATTGCTGCAGGTCCAGAGTTGATAGGTTGGAGACTAGTTTCCCCACCCCCCCTCTCTGCCTGTGTCTGTCTGTCTCTGTCTCTGTCTCTCTCTTTCTTATCAGCCGGGGGTGGGAGGGGTGTGGGGGTGCCCTGGCTGTTTATTAGCTCCTATTAACAGAAGTAAGGAAGAAATTCACTAAACTGAAAAACATTCATTGTAATCTGAAACGTAGCAAGTGGTGAAACATCTCACCTTGTCCAATTGCTTGGGGACTATTTTTCTGATAATTTACATCTTAAAATATTGGTCATTTTCAGCATGCATCTCCCTTCCTGGGCGGATCCTCCCAACATCCTTTATTTGGTGCTCCCTGCAAACCACAGCACCCAAAAGGAGAGAGAGAACAAAAGGGAATGCCCTGCCACAGAGGCAGGGTGGGATTGGGGGATGGGGGGTGGGAGGGATACTGGGATTAGTGGTGGTGGAGAATGGGCAATGGTGGAGGGAGGGGTACTTGATCACTGTATAACTGAAAACCAAGCGCAAAGATTTGTAACTTTACATCTGTACCTCATGGTGTTTCAGTAATAAAAATTAAAAATTAAATAAAATAAAATAAAATAAAATTGTGAAGTTATCCTAATGGAAAAAAAATATTGATCATTTTTCAAAATGGCCAGCCATATGTGATGGGAAAGGAGAGCATGTTGTGGGGTGGATAGTATTTGCTTAGGGTTGTCTTTGCATGGAGTCATTTACCTCTGATCTCCAGCAGGAGATGCCTTGCTGCAGGCCAGTAGCCACACATATTTCCTGTAACTCTGAAGAAAATGCTTCTAACACCTAATGCAGTGTTGCTGCTGTATCTGCATCAGTATCTACAAACCTTTCTACCACACCTGATACCTCTCTCTGCCCCAGGGAAACTGCTGCTTTAAGAAGGAAGACCAATCCAGGGGGCTATAGAATTCCCCCCACACCGCACTCCCCTCAAATTAATCAGTGATAAAAGTAGCTGTTTACATCCCAGACACTTCTCCAAATAATCTATAATTCATTTAATGTTCCCAACAACTCTTCTGAAGTACCGTATTTCACAATATATTCTTAACAGACTTCATGACAAATTGTGAGGTTTTGTTTTGACAGAAATGTGGGGTTGCAACCATTATGTGATGCTTTCTTAAAAGACTATAATCCAGAATATGATCATCTAATCTTCAATAAGGGGGCAAGAAAAGTGAAACGGAGCAAGGAAAGCCTCTTTAACAAATTGTGCTGGCAAAACTGGATGGCAACATGCAAAAAAGTGGGCTCAGATCTCTGCCTAACACCATGTACAAAAGTAAGATCAAAATGGATTAAAAACCCCAACATCAGACCAGAATCCATAAGGTACATTGAAGACAAAGTTGGCAAAACCCTCCATCATATTGAAGCTAATGGTATCTTCAAAGATGTCATGCCACTGGCCAAGCAAATGAAAACAGAGATAGATAAATGGGACTAACTTAAACTAAGAAGCTTCTGCACTTCAAAAAAACAGTGACCAAAATACAAAGACAGTCTACAGAATGGGAAAGGATATTCGCTGAATACACATCTGACAAAGGGTTGATATCAATGATATACTAAGTACTGGTTGAACTCCACAAGAAGAAAACATCCAACCCCAACAAAAAATGGGGCGACGAAATGAACAGAAACTTTCTCAAAGAAGAAATTCGAATGGCAAAAAAACACATGAGAAAATGGTCTACATCATTAATCATCAGGGAGATGCAGATCAAAACAACAATGAGATATCATTTCACACCACAGAGACTGGCCCACATCCAAAAGAACAAAAGCAACCTGTGTTGGCGCGAATGTGGCGAGAAAGGGACCCTCCTTTACTGCTGGTGGGAATGCCGACTGGTTCAGCCCTTTAAAAAAACAGTATGGACAATTCTCAAAAAATTAGAAATTGAGCTCCCATTTGACCCAGCAATACCACTCCTGGGAATATTTTCTAGAGATGCAAAAAAGTATAGTCGAAGTGACATCTGCACTTGTTTGTTCATTGCAGCACTCTTTATAATAGCCAGAATCTGGAAAAAACCTGAGTGTCCGAGAACAGATGACTGGTTAAAGAAACTTTGGTACATCTATACAATGGAGTACTATGTAGCTGTTAGAAAAGATGAAGTCATGAAATTTACATACAAGTGGTACAATATGGAAAGTATCATGCTAAGCGAAATAAGTCAGAAAGATTGCATTCATCTGGGGAACATAAAGTAACAAAATAGGAGACTAACACCCAAGAGTGCTGGGATTAGTGCCAGGAGGTTTGCTCCATGGCTTGGAGGCCAGCCACACATGCTAGGGGAAAAGGGAGCTCAGATAGAGAAGAGAACACCAAATAAAGGGTGTTGGGAGGATCCTCCCAGGATGAGAGAAGCATGCTGAAAGTAGACTATAGACTGAACATGATTGCCACTCAATGCCTCTTTCGAAAAGGAGAGAGAGAACAAAAGGGAATGCCCTGCCACAGAGGCAGGGTGGGATGGGCGGGGGATAGGGGGTGAGAGGGATGCAGGGACCCGTGGTGGTGGAAAATGGGCACTGGTGGAAGGATGGGTATTTGATCATTGTATAATTGAAATCCAAGCACAAAAATTTGTAAGTCTACAACTGTACCTCATGGTTTTTCACTAATAAAAAATTTTAAAAAAGATTATAATCCATTTGGGGGCTGATAAAACAGGATTCAACAATTATGGGACTGCAGGATTATGTGGTGAAATACAGTAGGTATTACCGTTATCTATAGATAAGGGCATGGGGGTTCAGAGAAGTTAAGAAATTTGCCTAGAAGTTAGCAATGAAAGAAGCAATTAAGCAGAATGCTTTTATAGTTTGAGATCTTAACCAATCAAGGAAGAAGTGGCCAGAGTGATAGTATAGCAGATGGAGTGCTTACCTTGCATGTGGCTGACCCGGGTTCAATCTTTGGCATCCTGTGTACCACCAGGAGCAAACTCTGACCACAGGACCAGGAGTAACCCTTGAGAAACACTGGATGTGGACCCAAAACCTAAAGAAAAAAAAAGAAAGGGAAAACATGACTGATTAGAGGTACCCTATGAATCCTTTTGCGTTGTGCTGACTTCTATAAGGTCTGGTGTGTGTGTGTGGGGGGGGGGGGGCGGGGAAGGTCAGGGTGGGGAATCTTCCCTGCATTCAGATGAGGTTGCACAGGGTCTGGGCCCTCACCTGAGCTCATCAGTGATGCCACCTGAAGTATTTACAAATGTGAACAGTCCCAAGCTACAAGACCAGCCTTAGCCCCCAGAAACAATATTGTACATGAAACTTCCCCTGGCCTTTTTATTTGAGGGTGGCAGGGAATAAAGGGGGAGGATTATTGGGGCCACACCCAGCAATGCTTAGCAGTTACTCCTGACTCTATACTCAGGAATTACTCCTGGCAGTGTTCAGGGAGACCATATGGAATGCCAGGGATCAAACCCAGGTTGGTAACATAAAAGGCAAATGCCTACCCACTGTGCTATCTTTCTGACCCCTCCTCTGGCCTTTCTAAAGGCCAGGTGTGTTCTGGCCTCCCTATAGAACAGAACTCAACATTTCCAAGCATAGGGCTGGGCCAAATCAGTCCTGGGACCAAGACAGACACCTCTTCTCCCCTCCCCCCATACACACATCCCCACACTCCCTTTTATGTGCAGGAAAGTTAAAGAAAGTGCCAAGATTGGTTCCATGGGAAAGAGGGACCAGGATCAACATTCAGAATGTGTGGCTGGAAGGTTTACTCCTCAGCTGGCCCCAAGTATTTATGTTGCCTTGAAGATGGAACAAAACCTTTCACATACAGATTTTGTAATTTCTTCTTTATTGGTCACGGTCCTCCCATTGTTCATCGATTTGCTTGAGCGGGCCCAGTAACATCTCCATTGGAGACTTTGTTGTTACTGTGTTTGGCATATCGAATACATCACGGGTAGCTTGCCAAGCTCTGTCGTGCGGGCAAGATACTCTCGGTAGCTTGCCGGGCTCTCCGAGAGGGATGGAGAAATCGAACTCGGGTCAGCCATGTTGGCTGCGTGCAAGGCAAATGCCCTAACCACTGTGCTATCGCTCCAGACCTTCTTCTTTATATTTTCCGTAATATGAATGATGGCATAAAGTACACATTGGTCAAAGAAAAAAAATTAAAGTGGTGGCACCTCCCTGCTCTCACTGGGGTATACAGACATTTCTGACTAAGCTTTAAGCAAGTGGATGACCCACCATTTTGCCAGCTGCCTACCTGTGGTCTTATCAAGGGAGACATCAGCAGGCACCTCACTTCTTCAATAGTAAGGGGGTTCCTGAAATTTGAAGTTCAGCCCCAGCCTTCCAAAAATGCTGAGATGAGGCAATAAGATGTGTAGAATTCAAGAAAGTTGGTTCAGTGGGTTTGCATTGGTGGAACTGGTCCACAAGTGGCCACAATTATCAGTACTACATCAGCAGCCCCTCAAATACCAGTTTTGAGCCACAATACCAAGTTGGGAGGAACCTAATTTAAGAAAAGAGAAGGAGAATAGATGGGTGGGGAATAGTATAGTGGGTAGGATATTTGTTTGTCTTGCATTTGGCCAACCTAGATTTATTCTCCCGGCATCATATATGTTGTCCTGAGCACCAGGACTAAACACTGAATACAGCTGGGTGTAGCTCAAAAACCAGAACCAAACATGTTACCAGAGCACAAGAAAGTGAATGTTAAGACCATCTTGCTCCCTTCACTTCCCGATTGCTCTGTAGTAAGTCTGAACCGTATCTGGGATCTGACAATGAAATCAGACAATTTTTAAGACACACAACTGTCACTGCAATCTCTTGGTCAAAGTATGTCGGAAGGCCAGTCCCTATCCAAGAGCCAGGGAAATAGATTCCATATGTTAATGGAAGGCATGCAAAGTAGTATTGCAAAGGGTACTACTCCAGGAGGCAAGTAATATTGGGCCACTCTTGCTATCAGTCTTACAGACTTTCTAAAGGATTGTCTCTGAGAGATAGGTGGGAAATTCTATTGACCACATTATTCACATGAATGAGCTGGAAACAAAGCCAGCAGCACTGACATGTATTTTTTCATGTTGAATTCTACCTGATTTCTTGGACAGGTCTGAGGCTATATTTCTGTCTACCTCTCAGGCCTGTCAGATATATGTTTTTCCTAGTGTGTGCACATGGGCATCCTGGATAGGAGCAATCTGTCAAAGAAGAAATTAGGCTCTGATGTTTTGATTTATAAATATCCTTTTCATTTTTTTAACAGAAGGTTTTATATTATTATATTCCTTTCACTTGTGAGCTCTCTATTTACCATGAAAATTACTTCATTAGAACTTGATAAGGAAGTTTTCTGGGCATGCCTATCACATAAAGCATGACACATACAACTTTCTCGGGGGGGGGGGGTCAGCCCACATATGAAGTGAAGCTTTCAGTTTTGTTTTGCACCATGTTTGGATACAGAAAATCTGTTGTTAACTTTTTTTTAAGAGAGTCATTCATATTGGAGCTGGGAAGAGTTGGCCCAAATTTGAGCAGATGTGAGCTTTAGCTTCAATTTAGTGAGATGTCACAGGTTATTAGAATGACAGCTTTGAAGAACAAAGATTTGTCTGGGTCTGTATCTAATATGAAAATATTTTATATTTTCTTCATCTTCTCTTCCTCCTCCTTTTCATTCTTCTTCTCAGTTATGGGGACTTAACCCAGAGCCTCACAGATGTGGAGCATGCACTCTCCACAGAGCCGTAAAACATGTTTTTTGTTAGAGTATATATTTAACTCATCTTGGCTTCCATTCAGAAGGGTGGAAACCACTGATGTCTATCACAGTAGATTTTTATTTGTTGACTGTGGCTTCTCTGCACCCCCACTGTCCTTATTTGTAAATTAGGACTGACTAACTTACCTTATCAACATCACTGAGTGGCAAATCAGATATGAGTTTTCAATCAAGCTAGTTCCTAAAGAATAACTTTAGTGTACCTCATTTGCATGTTTTTTTCTAAATAAACATTCTTTTATTTTGAAATTTTCATTCATAATTTTGATCCTGTATTTTGAGAGGGCATAGCAGCAGTACTTAGAGGACCATGTGGTACCAGGATTGAACCTCAGGCTCCCACATAAAAGGCATGTGCTCCAGCCCTCCCAACTCTTCCCTGGTCCATATTAGTTTCTTTGGTGGTGGGGGGTAGTGGTGATGGTGGTTGTTCTATACTCACTGGTTCTCAGTACTCCTTTCTCTGCTCTCAGGAATCATTCCTGGCAGTGCTCAGAGGACCATTTGCAGTGCCAGGAATGAAATTCAGATTGGCCACACCTTATCCCTTGTGCTATAGCTCTGGCTCCATCTCCTATTAGTTTCTTAAGGAAGGTCCTTAAGAAATAGAAAAGAAGGGCCAGAGAGATATCTCAGTGGGTAGGACATTTGCCTTGCACACAGTCACCCTGGATTTTATTCCCTGTTCCCCATATGGATCCCTGTGACTGCCAGGAGTGACGCCTGAGCGCAGAGCCAGGATTAAGCCCTGAGCACCACCAGGTGTGGTCCCCAAATAAAACAAAACAGAAATAGAAAAGTATAAAGAGGTTCCTTAATAGTAAATCAAATAGTAAATATACATAACAAGATATAGTTGTACATATTAGCTTATAAGTAAATCTAAATAGTAATAAAAAGAATAAGTTGTTTTCCTTTTTGGGTTTGTTTTGGCATTTTTTGGCTTTTTGATTACGCTTAGCTATACTCAGGGAATACTCCTGGCTCTGTACTCAGGAATCATTTCTGGCAGTGCTCCAGGGACCATATAGGATGCCAGGGGTTGAACTCGGGTCAGCCAGGTGCAAGGGAAGCATCTTACCTGCTGTACTGTTTCTCCAGCCCCATAAAATGTGTTCTGAAGGATTTTAAAATCTAAATTTGCCTCCAGGTCGATAGTCCATTCTTGTTTGACCTCACAGATAGGTTCTTAGAAACTGACTTCAGCTGAAACATAACAAGACCAGGTTGTCAAACAACCTCTTGGAAAACAATATTTCATTCAACAACAAAAGCAGAATTTTTTTTCTTATCAACACTAGAGTCAAATGGCAATATCTTTATTCAAGGAATTGCTTTATATAAAGAAGTATTTTACTAGGGCTTTCTAGCTGAGAATTGGGACTGTAGCTCTTTTGTTTAAGGTTTTCACCTCTAATTATATGCAAATATTGCTGGGAAGGCAACACACAAAGGTTCATCTATTATACTTTAGAGTGTGTGAGTTGGAGCATTTCCTGGGAGCAGGCTTTAACAGAGAGAAAGAAGAGAACACGGCAAGTGAGAAACCATAATGCAGGGGAGAGAACCTAGAAGGGAAAAGTGGGGCGCTATTTAAGGTCAGGCATACGCATGTTCAAATCGAGCTACCACTAGTTAAAGTCCTGAGCAGGGCTTGAGCATGTTTAATTTGTAGCTCCTTGGTGATTTCTGAAGATAGTAGGGAAATACACCAAATGTCATCAAAGCATTTCTTTTTGAGTAGTGTGAATATTTTTATTTGCTTTTTTTAAAAAAATTATTTATTTAATTTTACCTCTCCCCAGTATAAAAACAGACATGAATTTTTTAACATGAGATTTTTTTTAAAAACACACTTTTTTTTAACATCTGGAGAAAACTATATTTGCAAGAGTAGAGAGAACCTATTTCAACCTATTAATCAATGCTAGAATGAATAACTAAGGACTTGGATAATGTTTTCAGGTGAAGGCTCTGTCAACTGGATATTTCTGTGTGTTTCAAGACAAACCTATTTGAAAGAAGCATTTCCTTCCATAAAACTGAGTCCAGCTACATTTTTTTTAAAAAAGTGTAAAGCTATTTAAAATTGAGTCTAGTTTTCTTATTAATGCTATTAAGAAACCATTAGAGTAGAAATCTTTACTGGGGCTGATTCCATTTAATTCAATTTGATTCCCTTGCCATTATTCATTGAGTGGCAGTCTAAGGGAGGAAGCAAGACGAGGAGGACTTGATCCCTGCCCTCAAGATGCTTAAAGCAAAGTGGAGGAGACAGGTGCAAAGACAAGAACCTTCAAACTATCAGTGCCGTGTGCTGTAGCCTTATTAACTCTTGCCACCCTCATCTCTCCAGCTTGACCCCGGAGACATAGAATTGTGCAGGGTACTCCCAATGTCGGGCAACTTCTTTCTCTAGCTATTCTTTAAGCTATTCATTGGCTGTTCATTAAACTATTCATCACTGCCAATCTGAACACAGATCAAATTGCACCACTTGTTCCCTACCTGAGACGGAGCCCTGCTTCAAACCCACCAGCCTCTTAGCAGGAGTGAAATTCAAAAAGCTTCTATGCAATCAACCGTCTCCCTTCATTACTCCAAGCATCTGCTGCATGCCCCTCCTTTGCCCTCCTTTTATTAGGTCCCTTAAAATAGAGGCACAGAGTGCAGAAGGAGGGGAGGAAAAGATGGATTCCCATGCAGAATAGCGTAGGGGCAATCTGAGAAAACTTCCTGGAGGAGAGGTCTTTGAAAATGAGTTTGGACAGATAGGTGGGTGTGGTTTCAGAAGATGTTGCTTCCCAAGAAGGGGCTCTCCATAAGGGGAAAATCAGAAGCCATGGAGAGAAGGTAAGAGGGATGGAGGGGGAGTCAGTTTTGGAGTCGTAAGTCAGGGCACACTTAGGAGAGGTAGCTCCAAGAATAAAAGGCAGAAAGATGGGTTGTGGCTTGAATGCCAGTCTGAGGAGTTTCAAATTTATTCTTCATGCAAAGGCGATCCCCCAAGCTGTGGTTGAGGCTGGGTGGGGGGAACATCTCTGGAGTCAGGAGTGTGGCAGGCCAGCAAACTTTCATTCCTGCAAACCTGTCCACACAGCCTAGCTTTTCAAACCCACTTCATAAACCCACTCCCATCCCCAAACTTCCCAATCAGTCCAGAGAGGCCTACGGAAGTAAAGGTTCTCAGAGCGGAAAGTTATTTCCTCCTTTTCTGCTCTACAAAGAAATATTTATTGAGGCTTGGCAGGATTCACAGGAGTGTACGGTTAAGCCTGTAGGCAGTGAAACGCATGAGAAATCACGCCGTGTCCATTTGAAATGCATGCACGGAAGCGGTGGCGCCGAGTGCAGGGGACACGTTGAGAAAAGGAGATTTTATTATTTTGTTGTGAAAAAAATACCAGGTAATCACTCTTGCCAAGCTCTATCATGGGGATGAAGGAAGTTCGATTCATCTCCGAAGGAGGCAAACAGGTCCTGGGGAAGAAACATATTAGAGAAATAATCCCTTCAGTGCTGTTTGGGAAATTGCCTTTTGCTGATCTATGCTGGGAAAAACAAAGTGCGTTTGCTGGATTCGGCCAAAGAAATCCTGGAAAATTCTCTGAGTTTAAAAGAATTTCAGAGCAGAGCTTAAAAGCTTTGACTGGTTCTTTTGAGTGGGGAAAGAACAAGTGCACACACGCTCTCTCTTCTCTCTCTCTCTCTCTCTCTCTCTCTCTCTCTCTCTCTCTCTCTCAATGATAATCTGTATCTTTATGCTGGGTTGTTTTTTTTTGTCAGCGGCTGCCGCTGCCCTGGAGTGCTATCATTTATTGCTCATTTCCTACACAGAGAGGGAAGGTATGACTTTAACAATGATCCCCAGGAGTGAAAAATCATATGGACTTTGTCCCTGGGAGGAATCTAGGTCCCTGCATTTGTTATTGTTTGCTGAAGACATCGAAGCATTTCAGTTTGTGGGTGGGAGATAGTGTTGAATTTTTACGGCTGTGTGTTTTTTGCACAGAAGGAAAGACTTCAGGAAGAAGTTTTGCAGAAGCATGTATGTTTAAGGGAATAAGAGGTCTTCCTGCTTTGTCTCTCTGCCATGCTCTCTGTTCTCAGAAGAGGTCCAAGCAGGAAGAACACACTGCAAAGACCTGCACACTCCCAAATAGAGTTTTGATTCAGGAAGTCCCGGAACTTCCTCTTGTCACACCTGCCGGGTGAGATACAGATCTTGTGCCCCGTGGCCCAGCTCAGCACATCCAGAGATGGTGGAAGCTCAGGCGTCTATTTCCAGGAATGAGACGCTGAGAGGACAGCTGACCTGCTCTTGACCTTCTGGAACCGGTCTCAGACATGGCTGCTCAACAGTGGCCAGAGGTCTTGGTTTGACCCAGCACAAAGCCTAAGCTGTTTCTAATGGCTGATTATAAAGACTCGTACTCGGGCCAGATTATAAAACAACCTCGGGCAATATAGAACTGTTAGGGATGCATCTCTTAATTGGTGTGTTTGGGGACACAGTTGAGCACCTATGCAGGGACTGTAACTCAGAGTATAGCACTATAGCACTGTCCTCCCGTTGTTCATCGATTTGCTTGAGCGGGCACCAGTAACATCTCCATTATGAGACATGTTGTTACTGTTTTTGGCATATCGAATACATCAAATTATACAGAGAGAAAATTCTCTCTCTCTCTCTCTCTCTCTCTCTCTCTCTGTGTGTGTGTGTGTGTGTGTGTGTGTTTCTATGAAACCAACTCAGGGTCTCACATATGCAAGAAGTATTTTGGGGGTGAATTTTAATTCAATTTTTATTTAGACACCATGATTTATAAAGTTGTTCATAATAGAGTTTCAGGCACGCAATGTTTTCCACCTCCAATCACACCACCCAGTGACACAATCCTGCCACCAATGATCCCAGGTTCCCTCCCATTACCTAACCTGCATACTTAGGAATTACACATTTTGAAACATAATTATTGTATATCAGGCCCCATGCTTTCAGTAATATTGTGTCTAATGGTTAGAGATATGCACAGTCCTCACCTGAGGAATGCCTTTCAAAAGCCATTCTTAATGACCTCTTGTTATGGCAGTGGGTCACTACTATGCTGCATCTCTGTTCAATGTTACAGAAGCTTGTTCAGCCCAGAAAGTCTAGCACATTGTTCCAGAACGTGGCTTCTCACTGGATTTTAATTGAACATTCACTCAGTGCTAGACCCTGTGAGCACATCAAAGGAGACCAGCACACAGCCTGCTTTTCAGACCCTCACAGAACAGGGGTTTCCTTGTGTGTCATGTGGACTCATTGAGGAGCGTGGGGCCCCAAGACACTCAATCTCTTCTCCTTGAGTGGGACTCAATTCGTTCATGAGCTTGCCAACATGTCACCTTCTAAAAGACACCCCCCCCCAAGTGTCCTATTTTTACATTGTCATGCCTCTGAACCTTGGGGTTGCACTCTCTCTCGCCAGCCCCAAGGTTCTACTTCTGATTCACACTAGATGCTGGCTCTATTCCCAAGAGTCAACCTCCAGGAAAGCTTTATCATTGCTTTGGATATACAGCAACTTCTACAATGTGAAAGACCAACAGTAGATGTTTCAAACAACCATTTTCCTTATTTCCTAGGTCTTTTTGTGCAGAGAGCTAATGATACTTCTTGGTAGCATTATTTGTGGGCAAGACACCTTCCTTCTCATTCTAGAGGCATTCTCTAGCCCAGACTAGGACTAAAAGGGGTATCTCACACTACTTAGTCCCTAATCTATTGGTGTCCCTACTACACCTTATCATCTCTATTCACGCACCTGCTAGTATTTTCGTTAATTCAGCATGTCGTGTGACAGTGTGAGGTTTCATCCACTATCAAGAAGATAAACTTCACCAGGCCGTGCGTTGGCAAATTTAGTTTGTGTATGTAGTACAAGCCCCTCCTTGAAATGAACTGAAGCATAAGAGCTGCCTGGACATAGTGGGTCCCAGGAAGGGGCCTCAGGGAGGCTGGGATGGGCTCTCTCTGGTGTAAGCTTTGAGGTTGGACCTGAGCCACTGCTATTCTTCATTGCTTGATCGCTTGCTAAGAACAAATGCAGGGACCTGGGCTAGAGCTGAGGTAGTTCTGATCTTGGACTGCAAACAGTCTGTCTCTCATATCTGTCTTATCTTGTTCACAGGGTTGCGATCTCCCAGGTATAGCAAGAATGTTTACTGAAATGAAACTCCAGTGACCATGAAGTGAATGGCGTCCCTCCTTTCCCAAACATGGGAAGAACTTTATTGCACACAGTTGTCACTGGAATTTGACTCTGTGTCTCCAGACATGGCTAGGTGGAGTGAAAGCCGGTTTGGTGGGGATTTGGGGCATACTTTTGTTGTTGTTCCCCAGCACCCATTTACACCAATTTCTCCTTCTGTTGTTCCTCAAATTCCTCCCTAATAAGTTGCCCAAGTCCTTTGCCAATACCTGCCGTCCTGGTTGTCCTTGTCTGTCATCTCTGAGTCAGCCTGGATTTCATCATGCTTCCCTGCCATTTGGGTCTGTGATCTCTACTACTTACTCTACTATCAGAAAAATATTTACATATTTACATCTCCTGGCTCTTTCCTGGGACACCCATGATAAGGAAGGTGGAAGTGAAGATAGGGCAGCAGGGCCAAAAGATGCCTAAACAAGTTCAGATGGGTTGGCTGGATCTACTGGTGTGTGTGTGTGTGTGTGTGTGTGTGTGTGTGTGTGTGTGTGTGTGTTTGAGTCTCACCCAGAGGTGCTCAAGGCTTACTCCTGGCTCTCTGCTCAGGAATCTCTCTTGGTGGAGCTCAGGGGACCAGAGGGGATGCCAGGGATTGAATGTGAGGTGGCCGCATGCAAGGCAGGTGCCCACCCACAGTACTATCTCTCCAGTCCCAAGGTTCCACTTCTGATTGAAGCTAGATTCTGGTTCTTTTCCCAAGACTCAGCAGCCAGCCTCCAGGGAAGCTGATATTCAGCAACTTGTACAATATGAAAGCCCAACTGCAGATGTTTCTAACTACCATTTCCCTTATTTCCTGAGTTTTTTTTGTGCAGAGAGCTAGTGATACTTCGTGGGCAAGACACCCTCCTCCTCATGCTAGATGCATTCTCTGGCCCAAACTGGGCTACTCAGTCTCTAATCCTTTGGTGTAACCAAGAGAGAAAGAACAAAATCCTGCAAAGGAGCACTATTTCTTTTTCCTGCTACTTTTCTGGCTAAGTGTCTTCATGGTTAGCAGCAGATTCAAGGGGTTGAGCCAATATACTAGGGCAAAGGAGTGCTGCTCCCTCTCAGAAATAGAGAAGGTCCTTGGTTTTAGAATTTCTTTAATTCAAGACTCTGAGAACTATGACTGTTTCTGGCCTTTTGAAAAGAGGCCATTTTGGGAATTCAGATCCTTTATTGGCTCATCATGAGAATGTTATGTTCTCTGAGAAAAGGCAGCTGGTTCTTGGTTCAAAAGGTGTATTCTCAATCTTTTTTCCTTCAAGTTTACTACCTTGCCAGGGCACTTTTCATTCCTCTGCTTTGTAAATTCCCTCCACTTCCACTTACCATTCTGTCTCTCTACATAGACTGCTTCTAACTCCAGAAACATGGGTAGATCAGAGAGATAGTGCAAGGGTTAAGGCATTTGTACTTGCACATGGCCAACCTAGGTTCAGCTCCCAGCAGCATATACAGTTGCCTGAGACCTGCCAAGAGTAACCCCTGAGTACCAAGCCAGGAATAAGCACTATTGGGTATGGCCCACCTCCTACCCGATAAACCCCCCAAAACATATAGAACCATGGAAGAGGTCATAAATTCCAGCTTATGAGTTAGTGAGGCTGTTACTACAATCAGATTAAGAATCATTGTAGAGTGTTTGCCTTGCATGAGGCTAATCCAAATTTGATCTCTGGCACCCTATATCATCCCTGGGTACCAGCACTAGTGATCTCTGAGCTGCCAAGCCAGGAGTAAGCCCTGAGCACAGCTGGGTATGGCCCCCAAAGCAAACAAAACAAAAAAATAAGCCAGCACCTCCCACTCCATGAAGCAGGCCCAAGAGCTGCTTCTTGTGGCAGGGAGGCCGCCAGCAACTGGAGCTGGATTCTTTGGAGAATTCCACCCAGTGGGGCAATTCTACGGGTGTCTCATGCTCCTCAGGGGAGTCAGGATGGTTGGGATGGTAGGTGGATGTGGCTTGTTTCATCCTTGCCCAGTCCAGGGCTCAGTTTAGTAGGGCCCTTGTAAAATCCAGTGTTTGCTCACCAAAAACAAAAGAGAAGCTTTCAAACAATTTGGAGAGGAAACTCCAAATAAGGAAATAAATCTTGGCCATTTCTAGTGATGGTTGGCTTTCCATTTGAAATGGAACAGAGATATGGAACCCTGGGTCATATACTAGATAGAAGATTCAATTGAGTTCAAATTAATTTTTTTTAAATATCTGTAGCACAGCACTAACAGCCATTCCCACTTTTGACATAATTATGTTAGAAATCTTGAAGAAAGACAATCACAGGATTATCTCACTTATCTGTGGTATATAGAATACTGGATGAGGAAATGGACCACAGTGAAAGGGAATGCCTAGATCATTCTTGATCCGAGTATTTAAAGAGGAGATAGACATAGAAGGAAAGATATGTAGGGGAAGAAGAGAATGGTAAATAATGAGTAAACAGGCATCAGAGCTTCAGTTATCCTGGTGATATATGTGAGACCACTGATGCCCTGATTCATATATCCAAAACATAGACTCAACAACACAGACAACATGAGATCTAAGCTGCAACCACTGCAACTTTGTAATGTGCCCGTCACGTTGACAGGTGGGGATAGGACAGTGGGGAGGGAATTTAGGAACACTGATGGAAAGAAGTTGACACTGAGTTTTATGTTGAAATATTATATGCCTAAAATGCAACTATAGATAACTCTGTAAATCATAGTTTAACTAAAAAAATTTAAAAAGGAAGTCCCTGCTTTGTCTGGGAAGTCACTCATAGCACAACCAGGCGTGGCTGCCTGCTCACAGTGTTGCTTCTCTACGCATCAAAATCATTTCTAAATATTTGTCCTGACTCCTATGAATCATATAAGGAGCTCACAAAAGATAGGTATCACAGTTATATAAATGCCTCCTTATGGTTTCCCTGAACTGATCTTAATTTTTTGCCAAAGGGCGTGTTTTTCTGCTGTTCTACTAGATCTTTCTAAAAGAACCGGCTTCTTGGCAAGCAGCATTTGGCAGTATCATCAGTCTAGAAATACATGCTCACATGATCACTCACTTCAGATAGAGAATATTTGTCACAACAAACACACTTATGTGACTAGTGTAGTTATAATATAGTGTGTGTGTGTGTGTGTGTGTGTGTGTGTGTGTGTGTATGTTTGAAAATGCCTGAGTCAACTGACCAATATTGATTTATAGTATCTTTTCTGAAAATGGTCAGCTATATACCAGGGGATTTTTTGTGTAGTTTGAGAAGTACTGGGGAGAATAAGTCATATTTCATTTGTTTTTTTCTCTCCTTTGATGGATGCCCCATGACATTATGATCCTTTGGACTGCGGCCTCAGAGAAGAAATATCGAAGGATGAATGAAATGCCAGTTAATTCCATTATCTCATTAACTGACACACTGGCTAGGCTAGTCGGTCCCTGAAGACTCTTTGGAGAAGCACATTTGATGGGAATTATAGATTTGTGGCCATAAGCCCACAGAAGGTCATCGTAAGCCCTAGTCTTGGCAATAGCAGTTAAGACAACAGACCAGGACAGATTCTTATTCTCATTCAATGTGTAGTATTCTGGGAGTTTGGGGAAACTCGTCAAATTGGGTGAGTGTTCTCTAATTGGAGCATTTATTCACCTTCTGAAAATTATGCTGGATAGAAAAACCAGATAAAAATTGATAGACCCTGATTCTATCCATTTGTAGTTCTCTATAGCTTTCAGTCTCCACTTTGTAAGGTGATCATAACCACAGTCCACCTAAGTGCATGAGGAGCACATTCAAACACAAGCCATCTTTATCACTATTATATGTCCCACTTTGCCTCCTTTCTCCCTTAAAATAGTGAAACAAGATCCCACGACATGTCTCAGTGGCTGAAACTGCCTACCTAGCAAGTGAGAGGCCATGAGTCCCAGCCCTGATGCCATCCATATGCACCTAGCAGGGTTCCAGCAACTCTGCCCTTTGGCACACCTGGAGGATTCTATCTCCAGGGCATGGTCCATGTATGCAAATGGTGCCACTAAAGATGTGGTAGTACAATGGTCAGGAGCGTGGACCCCAGCAAGCACATGTGTGAGCACCTCAGCTCAATATAATCTCTGCTAGGGATCACCACAACTAAACTGTTCAGCCTTCAATGAACACTAGTGTGTGAACACCATAAGCAGGTTTGTGCAACTCCCACTCAGTGCAACAGCAGCAACAGCCAAAGGGAAGAAGGTGGAGATTGAGAAGACTGTATGAAGCAGGATCTAATGATTTCCTGAGTTGTTTACAGGCCACCCTTTGGAGATGGGTCTTCTGACAAGGCCACCTTCCTCAGCCCTCTCTCTGAGATAAAATAAATAAATAAATATATAAATAAAACAAAACAAAACAAAAAGCAAGGTAGTGACTGATCTTGCTAGTAAGATATGAAGGATCTTCCAAATGTCAGAATCTAAGCTTTTCAGCTGCCTAAGATACAACCCTCCTCCCCACAAAAGGGGGAGGCTAGAGCTATAGCACAGCAGGTAGGGCGTTTGCCTTGCACGAAGCTGATCCGGGTTCGATTCCCAGCATCCCATATGGTCCCCTGAATACTGCCAGGAGTAATTCCTGAGTGCAGAGCAGGTATGACCCAAAAAGCCAAAAATAAAAAAAGATACAACCCCCCACCCCTAGCCCACCACCAACGTGAAGCCCAGCAGGCTTCATGAAGATGAAACTATCAAGAACACCATTTATTGAGTTTCTAGAACTAGATAGGATTTAGATAGCTTTCAAAACATCTTGCCTAAGGATGACCTCCATGACAAAAATGATGGAGACATTTGTGCTTCCTCATTATTATTGCACACCTTGTAACCATTGCATTCTAGCTGGAATGTTGGCACACTTATGAAATCCTGGCTTCCTTACTTCATCGTGTTCGATTTGATAAGTGATAAAAAGTTTCACCTGTCTCTGCCCTAAGACCCATAGGTGGTAGCTAATGTGAGTCATGACCTTGACTTGCAAGGACTGGACAGCCAGAGGAAGCACAGGCTGCAAGAGCACGGGAGTCTTGGTTATCACAGATCTCTAGGTGATTTTTAAGACAGCATCAAGCACATGCAGTTCCAGCTAGAATAAGCCAGAACTCGGAGTCCAGATTAAGAGCTGGAAGGCAAATTAAAATAAATCTAATCTCAAAAGTATGGTCTGAGGACCAGCTGCAGCAGCATCCAAGGACCAGGACCAGCAGAAGAGCTGAATTCTTATTTTAATCCAATTCTGCATTTATGAAGGTCTTAAGCAGGGTGTTGGATGGTATGTGAAGGTTTTAGAGGCACTGGTCACACCCATTTCTCTTATTTTATAGAACAGACTGAGTTCCAGCAAGTGCCAGTGAGCTTATAGCAGGTGACAGGCAGAACAGGAGCTGTCCCTCCTCACCATCTGGTTCTCCCATCTGTGAATTTGCAAGCCATGAGAATGGCCTGGTCACCAAATCCAGGGTGAATTCCCCTAGGCCAAGGTGCCCTAGTGATACCAAGCTGGATTGATTCAAGGAGTCAGTTTCTATTTGCCTAAATGGTTTAGTTCTCACCAGGGTACCATAACTCTCCCGGTGGCAATGATGATTACAGATTGAGTGCTCACATGCCTTGAAAATAAAAAATTAGCACAGAAGCAAAGAGGGATGTAGCTTTGTGTATATTATATGTAATAACGTGATAATAATGCAGCAGCTCTCTGAGCTAGGTTCCACTTGAGGGCCTCTGCTCTTGCAGCTCTGCTGTTTCCCCTCCAAGTTTTCACCTGGAAACTCCATCTGCTCATCCAAGTTTTTCCTTAGTGAAGTTTTCTCTTGGTCAGTCCTTTTAAAGCCAGTGACCACCATCTTCATCGCATTCCCCCAGAGTAACTCTCTATCCTAATGATCTTATTGGGGGCAGGAGGGTTGGGTCACACCCAGCTGTACTCAGGGTTTACTGCTGGGTCTGTTCTCAGGCACCATTTATGCTGGTGCTTAGGGAACCAGATGTGGTACCAGGGAACAGATCGGGGTTGGCCATGTGTAAGGCAAGTATCTTAGCTTCTGTACAATCTCTCAGGTCCCATGCTAGCACTGTAGCACTGTAGCACTGTCCTCCCATTGTTCATAGATTTGCTCGAGCAGGCACCAGTAACATCTCACAACAAATTGTGAGATTTTTTACTGTTTTGGGCATATCAAATACGTCATAGGTAGCTTTTAAAATTTTGTACGCAACAATTATTAAATTAAATCTTTTATTTTCTCAATATATTGTGTCTTCTGTCATAAAGTAGGTTCATGAAGACAATGAAAACCTATCCTTGCTAAGATATTGCTATCTCCCTATAGCAATGCTTGATACATAGTAGGTGCTCAGTGATTGTTGAACGAATGAACAAGTAGTTTGGAGCAAAGTTTTCTCTGTTCACAATTAGAACAGTCCTCAACATGAGATAATATTGATCAACTTTAGCAATATGCTTGATCACTTGATCGCTTGACTTCCCGTTAATCGTCGATTTGCTCGAGCGGGTGCCAGTAATGTCTCCATTTGTCCCTGTCGCGTGCTAGTGTAGACCAATGGCGTCTGTTCACTCTAGGAACACGAAGAGCCTCAAACCGATCATTCATGATCTTGATGAAGAAGTCTGACCATCTGGTAGGTGGGGAGCCACACGGTCTTTTGACATCCCGTGGAATCCAGTCGGTAACAGCTCTAGTCCAGCGGTCGTCTTTAAATCTCATTACGTGCCCAGCCCATTTGATTTTTGACACCTTGGCAAACGAGACAGCGTCCCTGATTCTTGATCGTCGAGGGAGGTCAAAACTCTGGATTCTTTCTCTCATTTTAGTGAAACATGATATTCCAAGCATCACTTAATCACTTAATCCCCGTTATTCATCGATTTATTCGAGTGGGTGCCAGTAACGTCTCCATTCATCCCGGTTGCGTGCTAGCGTAGCCCAATGGTATCTGTTCGTTCTAGGAACATGCAGAGCCTCAAACCGATCATTTAGGGTCTTGACGAAGAAGTCTGACCATCTTATAGGTGGGCGTCCACGTGATCTTTTGATGTCCTGTGGAATCCAATCAGTAATGGCTCTAGTCCAGCAGTTGTCTGTAAACCTCATTATGTGTCCAGCCCATCTGATTTTTGATGTCTTGGCAAATGAGACAGCGTCCCTGATTCTTGAGCGTTGACGAAGATCAGAACTCCGGATTCTATCTCTCATTTGAGTGAATCGTGATATTCCAAGCATAGCTCTTTCGATTCCTCTTTGGGAGACCCGAATAGCGTTCTCATCCTGTTTTCGTAGGGTCCAGGTCTCTGAGGCATATGTTAATGCAGGAAGAACAGTGGAATCAAAGAGATGTGCTCGTAGCTGGAGGTTCTTTGTCCTTTTCGTTATTTCTTCAATGCTCTTGAAGGCATTCCAAGCCACTCTCTTCCTCCTGCGCAACTCAGGTGCCAGGTCATTCATCATGTTGATTTCTCGACCTAGGTATATATAACTGTTGCATTCGGAGATGGTGGTTCCGTTGAGAGCGAATGGAGCATCAGGAACAAGGCTGTTTCTCATAAACATTGTCTTCGTAAGATTCAGCTGTAGTCCGACCTTTCCACATTCACGGTCAAAGTCGTTCAGCATTTGTGCTGCTTGGCTGATGTTTGGTGTTATTAGAACGATGTCATCAGCAAAGCGGAGGTGGTGTAGTTGCCGACCATCTATCTCACTCCCATGTTTTCCCATTCCAGTCGTCGCATGATGTTCTCAAGGGTGGCACTGAAGAGTTTTGGTGAAATGGTATCACCCTGCCGAACCCCTCTCTTGATATGGATGATTACTTCTTTGTAGAATGGTGAGATCTTGGTAGTGAATCCGCAATAGAGCTCACGAAGGATCCTGATGTATTGAGTTTGTACGCCCTGATTGGCTAGGGCTTCCATGACCGCTTCCGTCTCAACAGAATCAAAGGCCTTCTTTAAATCAATGAACGTTAGACAGAGCGGCATCTTGAACTCCCGAGATACCTCAATGAGCTTGGTTATTGTGTGGATATGGTCGATGGTACTGAATCCTTTTCAGAATCCAGCTTGTTCACATGGTTGTCCTTCATCTAGTGTTCTGATAATCCTATTCAGGATGACTCGAGTGAATAGTTTGTAGATGACAGACAATAGGCAGATTGGGCGATAGTTGCCAATGTCGTGGATGTCTCCTTTTTTGTATAGTAGTACAGTCCTGCTGGTTTTCCATTGGGATGGAACCTTGCATTCAGACAGGTAGCATGTGAAGAGTCGAGCCAATGTATTGATGAGTACTGATGGTAAGTTCTTCAGGTGTTCAGGTCTGATCTTGTCTGGGCCAGGTGCTCTTTGTTTCTTTACCGACGAGATGGCATGTTGGATTTCGGAAGGGAGAACATTGGGAACGACATATCCATCATGTGGTATGTGGTATGTGGGCAAGTGGATGTGGCTATTAAAGAGATCTGAGTAGAAGTCATGAATAATCTTCTCCATTGCCCTTCTGGAAGATGTGATAGATCCATCATGATGTCGGAGGGCAGTCATCTTGGTTTTGTAGTTGGTGAAGGACAGGCGGGCATTACAAATGTTTTTCCCAGCTTCTGCTGCATCTACCAGTACTGCTGCTCTCCTGTTTTTGAGGTCATCCTTGATGGCTTCTCTGCACTGTTTTGCCAGTTCGGATGTTCGCTTGTGGTTGCCTGAGGCATGTGCCAAGCCACGTTGGTGAATAAGTTCAAGAGTGTTCAAGTTCCAAGCATAGCTCTTTCAATTCCTCTTTGGGAGACCCAAATAGCGTTCTCATCCTGTTTGCATAGGGCCCAGGTCTCTGAGGAGTATGTTAGTGCAGGAAGAACAGTGGAATCAAAGAGATGTGCCCGGAGCCAGAGGTTCTTCGTCCTCTTAACTATTTCTTTGACGCTCTTGAAGGTGTTCCAAGCCGCTCTCTTCCTCCTGCGTGGCTTGGGTGCCAAGTCATTTGTCATGTTGACTTCTCAACCTAGGCACACATAGCTGTTGCATTTGGAGATGGTCGTTCCGTTGAGAGCGAATGGGGCGTCAATGCACATATGCTAGCAATATGCTTGGCATATTTAATTTTGCATTACTAATATTTCAAAAGGAGCACTTGTGTTGATGACTTGGAAGTTGTAGCACAATATATCTCTTTCTAAATTCATAGTTAGTGATCCAAACCTAGACAAAACATGAGGATACATCCCTAAAAGAAAATAAAGAATGACTGTGCTGGAAAATAGCACACACTAGTGGAGGATCTCAAGGATCCAGGCTGAGCTGGTTGGACTAGAGAGATCACTACACTGCATTCTGTTTCTTGATTTCCCTTGCCATGTTTTCTTTGAGCAAGAATAGGCACGGCCAGACTTAGAATGATGTTTCCTGACACATTTTTCAAAGTAATACCATGTCTGCAGATCCTCACACTGAGACACCTGCTAATTGATTGAGAATTGCTGAGAGGACATCCTGCCCCTCCTCCACCACACACACACACTCCAGGACCCCTAAGAATGCCTTGTAAGGTCTTCCCCGAAAAAAGACTAAAAATAAAATAAATGAAAGTTACTAAAGGGCTTATTCCTCATTCCACTTTCCATCTCAGCCAACATCACCTCCACATCTTCATATTAAGGAGTTGCCAGTGGGACTGATTCCATCACTGACCCGGAAGTTGGTCAGAAAGACATTTCTATAATAAGAAGCAGGAAGATAGAGGGGGAGAGAAAAACCAAGTTGAATAAATGCATTTCATTCCAGAGAAGAGCTTTTAAAAGCTGTTTAACATTTAAAGTTCTATTATTATTTTTGGCAGCATGTCGAGTCCATGTCTCTTTTTTGGCTACTTTTCTAGTACTTTATGTATCTGGAAGTAAATTTTGCAAAGGATTTCAGTAGCACTGGGAGAAAATTTTCAGTGTAATTACAGGAGGTATTTAAATGCTATCTAAATGTGATTAGTATACTCATCAAATAAGAAGTATATAGCTTAAAATAGCTATATAAAGCGACCTATTATATCATTTATATTTATATATCACAGATATAGAAAATGCCTTAAGCACTGGTGATTGCAGAATCAATTTTTGTCTAAAATAAACAAATATAACAATAATTATTCATACATTACAAATTAATTGCTTAATGCAAAGCCACATAGGAGTAGAAGACCATGGTGAACCATTCCTTTAGAGGGTCAGTGGTGGAAACCTGTTTTCTTTATTTTAATAAAGTTTTATTAGGATAAATTTCAATCAAATCCTAAAGTGGAGAGACTGCACCCATCACCCTGCTTCTGCAGTGATCTTAGAGTTGACCTGGTCATTGAAGGGGGAAAGCAGAGGATATTGTGTACATCTGGGACAGCTGGCAAAGAGAAACAATGGTTCCTCATGCAGGAGTGGGTCTTAAGCCATTTTTTTCATAGTAGCTATACTAAATTGTGGGTAAAATAGTTCACAAACTTAATCCCAACACCTTCTCTGAGACCTCAAACAAAAGAGATATTTTTTAGCTTCGCAAGCATTTGATATTTCCCATGAGCCCACATTGTGCTCGATCTTATAATGGATATGAATTAGTTGTTAATATATTGGAATGGCAGGAAGAGAGTTCAAAGGGCTGGAGCATATGCCCAGGATACATGAGACCCAAGAGGCACTGCTTGGTCCTCCAAGCACTGATGGATGTAAACCCTGGTGGTCCCAGCCCTGCTAGGGACCCCTCCCCCAAAAAAGTACTAGAGTGTTGATAGCTTCCATTTACCTTTCCACATATAGTCTTGCCATTACTCTCCTCCTGGGAGACTGATCTGAAAATCTCATGTTCCATTATCCTCTGCCTATACTAGGGTGATAGGGAGAGGGACAGCAGACTGCTGGAGAAAGGAAAGCAATGTGGATAGAACACAAGTGCATATAGGAAGCTAGGTGATAGTACAGGCCCTTGACTTTTAATTGGCTCAAAAAAGCACTAATATGCTGAACATCACTTGTTATTATGGAAATAAAAAATTAAATCACAACTAAGTACCAAATAATCTTTATCTGGGTAAAAAGACAAACAAAAACTTGTATTATTATTATTATTATTATTATTATTATTAAGAAGCAAAAAAATCCCCAAATGTTGGTGAGGAGGTGAGAAATTTGGAGTGCTGTGCATTGCTACAGACTACCATGAAGAACAGTGTGTCAATTTCAAAAAAAAATGGCAGATATAGAATCACCATGCAATCCAGTAAACCCGCTCCAAGGTATCTATTAATAATCACTGAAAGTGCAGAGCTGAACAGATGTTTGCACACCCATGTTCATAACAGGCTTATTCACAATAGTAAAAATAGTAGAGACAACCTGTCCACCTGTGGGGAAATGGATATACAAAATCTGGTAGATACACAAAATGAAATATTTCTCAGTCACTACAAGTATTATAACATTGGTATACCTTTAAGAAAATATTCTATGTGAATAAACCAGTCACAGTATTGTAAGCTGTTTATGATTTCTATTATAGAAGGGAAATTTATGAAGAAAGTAAGTCAATTATTGGTCACCAGGAACTGCCTGGAAGAAGGATGGAGAGTCTTTATTACTGAATAGAGTTTTAGCATAGGAAGGTGAAAAAGCTGTGGGGCTGGCTGGTGGTGATGGTTGTAGGACAGTGTGAATGTACTTAGTGTATATTTTAACATTTGAAGAGGAGTTTAGCAGCGGTATCGTCTTTCCTCAGTTGACTACTTAACTTCTTAAGAAAAAGTCATCTAAAAATTAGACCATTAGTGTATGCAGACTAATTCTAAGGAGAAGGTGAGAACCAGGAGGCAGTATCTGGAAACCTTTAGTGCACAAAGCTCTCAAAGAGAGGCCACAAGGGCGAGCAAAGGGATGAGATAAGTGTCACAATAGCCTTGGTTTTGAGGGCAGTGTGGCCACCAAGCAGAAATCAGGGAACCAAAAGCCACTCCTAGAGATACTCAAGCTGGGGGCCTGAAGGCACCAAGTGGTGCTGCTGGGGTCCAGCAGTGCTGATGCCTCCAGTGCTACCCTGGTAGTGCTGGGGAACCATGCAGGGCCGGAGAGAGGATTCATGACCCAGTCCATGCAAGGCAAGTGCTGTGGTCCCCTGAACTCTCTCCCCAGCACATCTTTTGAAGGAGAGGTCTGGTCCTCTTCATGCTGAAAACCTAGACATTGAAAGACCTAGACACTGAATCAGTAGCAGCCTTAGCCCCTTACCGGTTAAAATCTGGCCCTTCAGGCTGGCGTGCATGCTGGCCGTTAGAAGAATCATCTGCAAGGTGAAGGAGGTCTGACGACCAAGTGCACAAAGAATTATCTGAGTAGTTTTCCCAATCATGACTTGTTTCAAAGGTGAGGCCGTAAGGCCGATACTTGAATCAGACATGTGCTGCTGGATGTGACTAAATATTACAGTCATGTCCAATATACACAGGCTCACCTAAGAGCAAGACTGGCTCTGGGGTACAGAGACGGGAACTCTCTGAAACGAAAGCACCTGAATTTGAAGCTCCTATCAGTAGTCGGTATCTCTTGCCATTATTACTGTTACAAACCCCAGGCACACTGCTCACATTTATTCTTTCTAGTAGCTCTGTTCATTATTCGCAAGTTACAGATAAGGAAATTGGAGCTGGGCATGATTAACTAACTTGAGGAATAGCTACTACTAATCAACATCCTGATACTGAACCAAATCTTCTTTCTCTAACACCAGAGCTGCCAAGGGCAGGTTTGATAAAAGCATGGATTTTTCTAGAAGACATGACTGGAATGTTTTACTTTTGAGTTGTTTATAAGGCAGGAATGAGAGATAAGTATTTTACCAATACATATATCGAATCACTCTGAATTTTTTAGTTTGTATTACTTTATACTTTTTAAGGGTACTCATATATAACCATTTAGATTTTATGGTCCTCAGACCGTGTGGCTGCCCACCTACCAGATGGTCATACTTCTTCATGAAGACCATGAACGATCGGTTTGAGGCTCTTCGTGTTCCTAGAATGAACAGATGCCATTGGGCTACACTAGCATGTGACAGGGACAAATGGAGACGTTACTGGCGCCCACTCGAGCAACTCGACGATTAACGGGAAGTCAAGTGATGGTCCTCAGAGAACCCTGGGAAGTGGGTGGAATGACAGAGTTAAGCTAATTTTATAGATGATAGAATGGTGCTAAAGAGGATACTGAGTTTCAAAGATCACAGTTTGCTCTGGACTGAATGGACCAACTCAGAACAGTCCTCTCAGGGCTATCGATTGGCAGGGCAGTGGAGAAGCAGTTCTGAAAGTTCTCAGTGTGTCCAGGTGGTAAACCCAACTATTACCCAACCTCAGCTGAGCACCATGAAAAAGCAGCTCTGAAAATTGGTGAAAGACCATTTTGAGTAGAGTTTCAAAATTAGAAAGTTCAGACTTACAGATCTAAATGTTACTGTTTTTGCTGCTATAATGTTGCCTTTGCTACCCAGTATTTTGTGAGGCAATGCATTGAAAATCTTACCCTTCCGAAAAACAAATGTTCTCAAGAAATCAGGACCTACAAGGAATCAAAATACTACCTTTGTACAGTTGATGTTAACTGCCTTATTATTCGCACGTCCCAAACTCAGACCTCTAGTATACCCAACTATACTTTTCTTCTCACTTCATTTATTCAATTACCAAATATTTATTGAACATGAAATATGGGCACACTCTGTTCTGGTTCCTGGGTATAGGTTTGTCACTTAATAGATACAAATACCTGTTCTTTAGAAATTTTTATTTGTGCACGCTTTAAAGTAGGTTGGAGCAATAGCACAGCGGGTCGGGTGTTTGCCTTGCATGCAGCCAACCTGGGTTCAATTCCTCCATCCCTCTTGGATAGCCCAGCAAGCTACAGAGAGAATCCCATCCTCGCGGTAGAACCTGCAAGCTCCCCATGGAATATTCGATATGCCAAAAACAGTAACAGCAAGTCTCACAATGGAGACGTTACTGGTGCCCACTTGAGCAAGTCGATGAACAAGGGGAGTACAGTGCTACGCTTAAAGGTAATTTTTCCCCTGCTATTAATGCATTCAAATTCATTACAGTGTCTGAGGTAGAGCTCCTTCCAAACTCAGTCTTTACATGACTTTATCTTCTGGCAATTATCTGAGTCAATAATGGTAAAAATAAATATTGTTATAGATCCAATTATGCCATTTTTGTTTTCTTTCTTATACACACATATGTCACTGTATCACTGTCATCCTGTTGTTCATTGATTTGCTCAAGCGGGTGCCAGTAATGTTTCCATTCATCCCAGCCCTGAAATTTTAGCAGCCTCTCCTTACTCATCCTTCCCACCGGTGCCATATTAAAGGCTCTTTCAGGGTCAGGGGAATGAGACCCGTGTGTATGTGTGTGTGTGTGTGTGTGTGTGTGTGTGTGTGTGCGTGTGTGTGTGTGTGTGTGTTTTGTACTGTGATTTACAATACTGTTGCTGATAGGGTTTCACACATAACACTTTACCAGCACACCTCCTCCTCCCAGTTGAATGCTTCCCTCAACCATAGTTGTCCCTTTCCTGTCCTACTCACCACTCCCCCCACCCACAACCTCCTTAAGTGGTATAAGTGGTATGTTTCCTATTGAATACCAGTTCTCATTTTCTTTGTTTCCATTGTCTTTCAATATTTGTTATTCCACCAATATGTTTTTTTTATATCCTGCATATAAAGAGATCACTCTGAGTCTTACTTTAACTGCACAATACTAGGCAACTTCCTCTATGTATCCGCGAATTGCATGACTTTATCTTTTCTTATGACCCAGTAATATTTCATTCTATACTTCTACCACGGATTTTTTTTATCCAGTTATCTATTCTTAGATACTTGGTCTGTTTGCAGATTTTGGCTATTGTGACTAGCTCTGCAAGGAACATAGGAGTGCAAATATTCCCTTCTGCTTTGTGTCCTTAAGGTACATTTCAAGAAGTAGAGTTACTGGGTCAAGTGGAAGCTCAATTCCTAGATTTTTAAGGAATGTCCACATTATTTTCCAGAAAGACTGGACCAGTCAACATTCCTACAAGCAGTGAATGAGAGTCCCTTTCTTCCTGACATGCATTCTGAGTTCTCAACCCAACATGCATTCTAAATTCTCAACCCCTGAACCATCTCCCTGACCCCTATATCTAAAATTCTTAAGCACTGAAAGGCTAATATAATGCTTAGAGTGCAGTGAGGGAGAAAAACGTTCTCTAGCATGGACTCCTGTGACAATAGCACTTCTCTGACTCTGACTAACCTTTTTTCCCTTAAGGAATACTAACTAGCCAGTGATATTAATCAGACTTCCAACTTTCTCACCTGAGCCCGGATCTAAACATCAGAGATCACTGCCAAGAGCGATTCCTGAACAGAGAGCCAGAAATAATCCTTGAGCACCTCTGAGCGTGGCCACAACCCGCTGTGCCCCAAAGATAAAATAATTTCAGGAGTCAGAGAGCTATTACAACAGATAAGGCACTTGCCTTCCACATGACCAACTGGGCTTTGACCCCCAGCAATACACATAATTCGCTGAGCATGTGAGGAGTGATCCCTGAACACAGAGCCGGGAATAAACAGGGTATGGCTCCAAAACAAACATATAAAAAATTTTAGACATAATTTCATTTTTCTGCACAAATCTCAATAATTATAGATAAATATTGCTCTGGGTGGAAACAGAGAAAAAGATGGAAATATTTCATGGGCTCTTACATCTATTCCAATCTTTTTGTAGCAAAATATAGTCTTGAAAATTTCAAGACACCGTAATTCAAGGCAACGCAAAACCTGAAAGTGCAAGGAAAGTGGTGTGGCTTCTTATGTCCTTTAGAAAATGTGTTAAAGGGAAGATGGAAATCTTTCGTGGGCTCTTACATCGCATTCCAATCTTTTTGAAGCAAAATATAGTCTTGAAAATTTCAAGACACTGCAATTCAAGGGAACCCAAAACCTGAAAGTGCAAGGGAAGTGGTGTGGCTTCTTATGTCCTTTAGAAAATGTGTTAAAGGGCAGATATAAATGAATTCAGTAAGCACATTTTAAAAAGCAAATGTGAAAATGTGTAGAGCTCATATATTTATAGCTTTAGCCTCATGAAGGTTCTGACTCACAAGAAAAGGCTTTATAATTGTTTTTTTTTAAATAAAATTGTTATCTTGAGAGAAAGAGTCTATGTATTTTTTAACTTAAATTTCAGCTTCTTCTGTATGTGTTTTGTTCATAGAGGAAAATGCTATTTGGCATTTTCCCCTATTGGCATTCTCTAAAAGCCAGTTATCTAAATTTTTAAAATGTGCTATTCTTTAGGCTCAGCTAGGTTATGATTTTCTTGGTTTTCTAGGAAAAATATGATACCTGACATTTTATGACTTTTGAAAATGGTTGGGAAGATGACAAAGATCAGTGGGTACAAACGTAGAAGTTGTTTAAATTTGGGAACTGGAGGTTGGGGGTGGAAGCAGGATTTCGGAATTGTGTTGCAGATAGAAGCAGGAAATTCTACATGTGTGGGATGAAGGTGGGGGTGGGGAAGGCGGGAATCCTTAGTAGGGATCTTCTTAAAGCACTGAGATCTTTAGCTCATTGCCATACACATTAAATGCACTTGGGCTCTACCATGAAATTCAAGCACTCTCTTACTTAAGGTTTAAACAAGACGCCTCAGGCCAGAGAGATAATACAGGGGTTAAGGCACTTGTCTGGCATGTGGCTGACCCTGGTTTGATCCCTGATATTGCACCTGAGAAGTGGCCCCTGGGCACTGCCAGGTGTGCCACCTTCCCCCGCCAAACTTGATTAATAATATAGTTTAAATATTCATTATTTTTATATCTGACCTTAAAAATATTTGAAGAGGTTGAAGCAGCAGTGCAGCCAGAAGGGCATTTGCTTGCAGACAGCTGACCTGGATTTGACCTCCGGCACCTCCTATGGTCCCTTAAGCCCTGCCAGGAGTGATCTCTGACGGCAGAGATAAGTTCTGAACACAGATGGATGTAGACCCAAAGCAAAAAACAAAAACAAACCCCCAAATTTGGAGAGAGCATTCAGGCAGTGATCAGGGGGTGGGGGCTACTCCCTGAGATACTGTGATGCTGATCCTCTGGGCCACCATGGTAGTACTCAAGGGCCACTAGGGCCGAACCCAGTGATTCTCAGAGGGTCATGCAGTGCATTGGATTGGACTCAGGCCTCTGCATGCAAGGCACACACTCTAGTTATCTGAACTATCTCCTGGCCTTTAAAATATTTTGGGGCCTGGGAAAGTGGTTCAATAATAGAGCACATGCTTTGCATGTACAAATTCCTAGATCTGATCCCCAAAACACAAGAGAACATTTTTCTTCTCTTTTAAATTTTATTGAGATCCTGCAGTTCACAATGCTGTTAATGATGAATTTTTTATGAACACAATTACAACCACACCCATTTAATAAAAATATTTTAAAATAAATTTTGTTACGTTTCACACACTCCTTGTTGACACATTCTAGATTTCTTTAATCCTTATCAGAATATAAATTCTATTAGTATACAATTAGTATACAATAGCAATTAGTATACAATATCTTTAGCTTTAAACTAGAGAAGTGTAGTGTTTCTTATACTAAATTTCAGAGAGGTTTTCTTAAACATTGCTAATTGCACATTAGAAATACTACTGGTCTATTTGCTAGGCTGAGATATTTGTAGCAGGGGTCAGATTCATAGAGAGAAGAAAGGCAGAGCATTGACTTGATGGCTTGAGTTATTATGTTCTCAGAAGCGTAATTGTGTGTGTGTGTGTGTGTGTGTGTGTGTGTGTGTACTTTTGATGGGGTAATATTGTCCTAATAAAAATGAGCCTTGAGATGAACTACAGATCCTTAATTTTATTTACAAGTTTAGGAAATTGAGTTGAAGGAGATTTTTATTGGCTTCAAAGACAGTGAGTGAGCATCAACAGTCCTTTTTTAATTAGCAGCAATGCTCTATGACTTGGTCTGAACCCAAAAGGGACAATTTAGGGGGAAATTATCCACATTGATTCCCATCCTCTGCAGCCCCAGGGACAGTAAAAAGGTCATTCCATCATATCCTTCAGCAACATAGCTCCCAACTCTTTTTGGTTTACTACTGACCCCTCTCAAGATACTATTCTTTGGGGGTGCTGCAGGGGGAACACATCAGGCAGCACTCAGGGGTTATTCCTGGCTCTGCACTCAGAAATTACTCTAGGCATGCTCAGGAGGGAGCATATAGGATGCTGGGAATTGAATCCATGTGCAAGGCAAGAATACCACCCACTGTACTATCCCTCTAGCCCGCCAGTTACTATTCTAAATAGAAATTAGGAATGCCCTAAAATTGGCAGTGGGGGAAGTAGAGTATTTGAATGATATATTAGGTGCTCCATAAAAGCTCTTTAGATATTTTTAGCACTTTTTTACTGAATCACTGTGAGATAAGCCCTTACAAAGATGCTTGTGATTGTATTTCAGTCATACAATGTTCCAACACCCCTCCTTCCACCAGTGTACATTTCCCAGTACGAGTGTCCAGGTTCCCTCCCATCACCCCCAACCTCCTGCCCCCTGCCAGCCTCTATGGAGGCACTTTTCTTCTCTCTCTCTCTCTCTTTCTCTCTCTCTCTCTCTCTCTCTCTCTCTCTATCTATCTATCTCTGTCTCCCTCTCCTTCTGGACATTGTGGTTTGCAGTATTGATACTGAAAGGTTATCAAGAATATCCCTTTACCTACTTTAACACTCAGTTTTTGTCCAGCATAATCAGCTTTTTAGATCTTAGATCTTTTAGGAGCCTGATAACGTTAACATCATTGTAATTCAAAGATTACCACAAAAAATACATACCAATCTCTAGTTGTAGTCTACCATTCATTCCCTACTTTCATATTGGCAAAATATCAAATGTCAATGATATAAGTTCTTTTATTTTTTTAACAGCATGAAAAGGCAACATGAAAAACATGAGTTCTTATGCTAGTTGAGTTTGAAAGCATTGGCCAGGGAAAAGTAGTATCTTGTGATTGAAGATTGGTTAAATGTTTGGTTCAAGTTAAGTTCTCTTCCTTTGAATACAGTGAAACTAAATAGAATAAATGACATTTACCTGCAAATTGCTGAGGTTCTTCCTTACTCATCTTGCCCCAACTCTGAAAAGCTGAGATGCCTTATTTACCAAACATACGCCTGATAAGCACATTTCTTGGGGATAAAGAGGGAAAATGGCCTTGTCAGAATCTTTATTTGGGAGGTTGGGTCTGGGTCACACCTGTTGTGCTCTTTGGCCCTTGTCAAAATTTTTTAACAGTTGGATGTAGTAAAGCTGAGCCAGAAGCTACTGGGAAAGTAATACCTCAAACATAATATTCTCAAACATACTTTGGCTATATTAAATACTCAGTATTCAATCAATGTAGTCAAAGTAATTTAATTTATTTTTGTTTATTGAGTATTCAATATAGCCAAAGTATATTTGAGAATAGTTGATTGGGTGTTCCAGAGAGTGTGCTGAAGGCTTATCAGAAACATTACCTCGTAACTAAATTTGAAATCAGAGTCTATGAAGAATTCAGAGATTCTGAATTAATTGATTATTTACTAATATCAATTGTAGAGTATTTCATGGGTGTCAAATTCTTTGGAAAGAACTGTATCTGTTCTGGGAGCTGCCATGTTCTGGTTGACAAAATGCTCATACTTTAAAGGTTTGCTACCTTTTGAGAGAAGAATCTACTGTGCTTTCCCGGGAAAGCATTGAGGGCTTAGTTAGAAACAATGAGTTTTTATACAGGAAATTTTTATATAGATAAATATTTAAAACATGGTATTTAATCAAAATAACTTTCAATGAAAAAGAATGAAATAAGAGACTGGGGGTGGGGGTGTGGTTCAAAGTGTCAGAGGCCTTGCTGTGCCAGGCCCCTGGTCCCATCCCTGACACCACATACACCCCGAGTACCACCTGGAGTATGAGCAACACGAGGTGTAGCCTCCACAGCAATTCTTCAAAAAAGGAAAAAATAAACACAAGATGGAATTTACAGCATGGTGTCATTTATGTAAATAAAGACACCCACAGTCAATAACATTGCAAATAGTGTAGTCTAAGAGATGGGGGTAGGGAGAAAAGATCAGAGCTGAAGGGATTAAATGGAAGAAAGCAAAATAAGCATGTAAGGAGCTAGCACACACCAAGGTGGTTAGACTATGGATGGAAGAGTATGCTTTGCTCACTACTGTTAAACCCAAGGGTCAAGGAAGAGAGAGAGAGAAATAAAGAGAGAGAGACAGAGACAGACAGACAGAGACAGAGACAGACAGACAGAGATAGAGAGACGGAGACAGGATATCCTTACAGACGGAGCTAGGAGACAGGGAAGAAGGAAAGTCCCTGAGCTCAGAAAGGAATGAGGGAATCCCCATTTGTCATGCTTCTGCCTCCATTCTGTCCTCTGACAGACATGGCAGTGAGGACAGGGAAGGAGCAGGGGACAGGGCAGGGGACAGTAAGCCCTGATGGAATATATTCTAGGCCACATAGACCACATGGTCTGTGTTGAGATCTCCCACTTCTGTGACAAGAGCATGTGAGCAGCCGTAGACCATCCATAAGAAATGGGCATGGCCATGTACTAGAATACACTGTGCTATAGTAAAACTGTATTTACCAAATAAGCAGTAGGCAGGGGGGAGGTCCCAGGGGGTGGACTCAGGGAGCTGGGCCTCATCAATTGGCGTGACCTCGCTTCTTCGGAGGACCCCAGAAAGAGCTGCTGAGATGACTCTGTCATTCAGAAGTATGACCTCTGAGGACAACGCAAAGGCACCAGGCTTATTTAAATTCAGAGAAAAAGAGCCCGCAGTCCACAGGGGCATCCGTGATAATAGAATCTCCGACACTCAGAGCATTCCCGGCTGGGATAAATAACCGTGGGCAGGGTTCACATCATTTTTCATTCCATCAAGTGGAGAGCAGGTTTCATAAGCCAATGCAAATGTTCCCAGGTTTCCACCACCTCCCCAGAGGGCTGTGGAGAGGGGCTCCCTTTCCTTTTCCAGACATCCTGGCTTAGGGCCTAGCTAGGGCTGTTCCCACCAAGAAGCCCCCCTCCCTGCACAGGACATGATGAGGGCCACCGCTGAACGCCCCCCTCCACTCTCCCACCCCCACCCCTGCCGCCGCAGCAGTTCTTAATCAGGGAGTATGGGGCAAAAGCCCAAAGTCCTCCAAACGGGCCTTTCAAGATGAATAGGCCAATCAAGCACTGTGGATTCCAGCGCCATCACGTTATCATCATCAGGGGCTGATTGTCAAAGATCAGCAGGAAAAGGCATTCGATGCCAGGACTGCCTTCCCGCCGCCCCGTCCAGTCGCTCCGAGGGGCTAATTACCGTCTCTCGAGGCACCTGGCCGCCTTGAGGTCCAGCCAACGTCTCGGGCTCTCTCATTACCGAGTTGGGGGACTGCTTCCCCGCAGAGACGCTGCCTCCCGCACCAGGACAGCCCGTACCCCGATGTGGCTGACATCTTAATTCAGTGCTGCAACAGCGCGCCGATCCACGCAGATCCATTTGTTCCAAGTGAGATTTCCCCAGGCGCCCGTCCTCTGCATTTTACTCAATTCTGTATTTTCGTGCTACCGCTCGGCAGCGTGCGCCTCTCAAGGAGCGGCTGTAAGGCAGAAAAGGGCCCTTTGTCAGCCTGTATACATTAGTGTCAGTCATAAAATTCACCCACCGAATTGCCCGGGCGTCTGTGGGTCGAGAAAGGTGAGAGCATCATTAGCTAAGCTGGCTCATCCGCCCCCGTCCATCAGGATTTCCCCTCCAGGGTCTGTGCCATCTCCACGGTGGCGGGGAAGAAATTCTCAAAGCTGGCTTAGAAGGAAAGAAATTAATAGTTAAAGTCTCCAGGGGCCTATTATTCCCCTGTCTGCTTATAAGTCCCAAATATTGAAGTGCTGGAACTTGTTCATGAACTTCATGAAGTACACTTCGGTTTATTCCTGAGGACTGGGGAATCGCCCTAAACCCGATGAGAAAGTTTGTTGGGACAGGCATGTAGAATTGCTACTCTTGCTGGGTACTTCCCTCTCAACGAGTGTGACCTCCATGATTAAGAACATTGGAGTTTGGTTTTATGGTTTGGGTTTTTTTTGGGGGGGGGGGGGTTGGGGCTTTTTTTTTAGTAACATAAAATAAATTTAATTTAGAGTAATTTATTTAGAGGAATATGCAGTGGGGGAGAGAGATACCAGATACTAGATTTCTCTAGGGGGGAAAAAGTACATTGCTTCGGTTGAGATGCAGGCAAATGTCCAAGAGAGAGAATCCACTATAAAGTAAAAGAAAAGAATCACACATTTCTGGTTAAGATTCAGGAACATCTTCTAAGAGGAGAATTCCAAAAGCAATGAAGTTGACTTTTTTCCCTGGTTTATGTTTTGGTTTGGGGCCACACTCAATGTTGGGGTCTGAGATCAGCTCCACTGGGATAGTATGCAAGGCAAGTAAGTACCTTAACCTCTGATTATGAAGGGTTTGGGTTTGTTTGCTTAATTTTAAACCAACTCTGATATTACAAGGGATCACTCCTGGGTACTCAGAGGACCATAGGTGGTGCCCTGGAACGAACCTTGTTTATTGTATGCAAGGTACCTTCTTTACTGTATTATCTATCTGGCCCCTTAATGATATTCTAAATGGTACTTTCACACAAGAAGTCTTGGGTGTTCAGAAAGAACAACATCTACATTTTCTGTGTTTGGTTGGGCTAAAAGGTAAGGCTGTATGACAGATCTGACCTCTGTCTTGCCCTCCGCCTGGATTAAGTGTCACTGTTGCGTTTTCCATCAGGCACCTCTGTCTTTTTGTGTGTGGTTTTTCTGGAGCAGGTACAACCACCTCCATAGTCTCTGCACTTTCCCCAGAGAGGGGATGGCTAGTGTACGTTTGACTTCCTAGGGCTAAGGGGCCGTGAACTTGAGAGAAAAACAGAAAGACACAGAAGTCTTCATTTTTGAAGAACAGTTCTGCTTATTTTGTTAGAAGGGGTGACAGATTGACTTCGATCCATAATCACCGAGATGACTAACATAAATGGGTGTTTGCTGCATGTCCAGCACTGACCTAAGCACTTGTATATATTGTGGAGAAATAGTACAACTAATAGTTTGCCTTGCACATGGCCAATGCAGGTTCAGTCTCCAGGACTACGTATGGTCCTGTGAGCCCTGCCAGAAGTAATCATGAATCTCTGATCACAGAGCCAGGAAGAAGCCCTGAGTACAGCCAGGTATGGAACCAAAGCAAAATAAACAAATGAAAAGAGATATTAATTGAAGACCTGACCTCATTGGGACACTCAGATTACTATGGATAGGGGATACACTCAGGACACAATAGTTTACAGCCAGGAAAGATTGGAAACCAGGCAGCCTGCCCCTTACTTCAGCCTCTCCACAATGGTAAGGAAAGGGCTAGAGGAGGCATCATCCTGAGTCTGGCCACGTTGCTATTCTACAGAGCCTAGCAGAGACCAGGCTCCCTCGTGCCACAGAAGCCTTACTCGGTGCAAACTCACAATGCCTTCCAGATTATTCTGGCAGCTTATACCAACCCCCCTCATCTTCCGAACATGCAATCAGTCCCCGTCTCTTTGGAAAATAGAAAGTCAGGTTGTTATTATTAGCTGAGGAATAATCATGAATATATATAATTCATTTATGTAAATTTTAGAAGTATTTATTCTTTTTCCTGTATTTAATCATGTCTATGTGTTATCATAGAGGGAAATGCTGATGCCTACAGCCTTTCTCCTTTTGATAAGAATGCTCAGGATTTACCAATCAAGTATTTCTCTAGGCTGTTTTTTCTGGAGAGTTTTGGAAAGAGTGACACATAGATGAAAGGATGGGTTGGGTGTAGGGGTACCAAATTGCTTTGGAACTACACAAAACTAACTGGCCTGCATGTGTTCCAAACAGGAGACATTCTTGGCTCCACTAGCATTTTTCTCTAATGGAGGTAATTATCCAAAGACAAACTCACACAACTGACAAAGCCCTGGAACCACAGCAACAATAATAAAAGCTGACCTCTATTTAGAGTTTTCTGTGAGTCAGATGCCGTGCCGAGCAAATCACACATATTAAGGGCTTGCTGGAGATTCGAGGGCACTATTAAACTAAATTAACAGATGAGGAAACTGAGGTCCGGAGAGGCAAATCACACAGCTCCCGAAATAGTCGAGCCAAGAATGAAACACAGATCTTGGGGATGCTTTCAGTCCTGTGAATCATTGTGAAACTTAGCCAAATGACACAATCACAGCTGTTACGGGTCATGGCAGGCCGCTTAAGGGAGTGAGGTCAGCAGTACAAGACAAGAGAAGTAGTAGAGCTATCACAGCTGGGTGGCAAGAGGTCGCTGCCCAACCCGGCAAGCGTCAGTCAATGAAGGTGTTCTGCATGTCAGTGGCACCTAGCTGCTGCTCAAGCTGAGCCCATATGGTGCCATTTTCCAGCTTGACCACACCGTCCCCACCCAACTACACAGTGACTTGATTGCACTATCCCTGCTCTCAAAACTTGGCCTTCTAAATGGAATGGGTTCTCATTTTCTCATTTTCTGGCTCAACTTTCTGAGCTCATACTAGTAAAGATTGGAGAGTAAGTGAACCTACACATTTCAATGCCCCATGCTGCAGTTTACTCAGATGGATGGGCAGCTTTGCCCCTGGCTCTAAGCTGCCCTGTGCCTACCCGGCCTGCGAAAGCTTGAGCTTCGTGCTTCGGCTGGTTGTGTCTATCTCCTTAGTGCCTCAAAGGTTTCTACTCCCACACTGTTTCCGTCAGTGTCTTGGGAGAGACCCAAGTCTTACTAATTATCCCACTCTTCACACATTCCTCCTCACCTGAGCTCAGCGCTTAAGAGGTTTGTCTTTGAAGTATTTATTGAACGAAGCTAAAAATTATAGCATTGGTGAAACCCTTCTTTGTATTTTTACAACTTAGGAAGACAGGATTTTTTTCTTTTAAAATTTTACATTTTAAAATGCAATTCCTTTGCCTCTTTAAGCCTGTGTTATCGTTTGTTATATAAATTACTAGGTATAAATTCTTTAGAACAGTGCCTGTTGTTTAAGAGGCACTTGAAAGAGGTCAGTTCTTGTTGTTGTAGTAACATTGTCAAATTCCACATGGGGTTTGAAATAGTGAAGCCAAGGTTCTCCAAACTCCATTGCTTCCCACTGCAAGTGGTGCTCATTGTACAGAGGGAGGGGGAAAAAGAGATCATAAAAGATCTTTTCCTTTGGAAAGGAAAATAGCACACAAAGGGCTCACATGAATGCTAGAGGCCTGGGTTCAGTCCATACCCTGTGTGGTTCCTACAGAATGATCCCCAGCACTGTCTCAAGTAAACCTTGAGCACCTCCAGGTGTGCTACTCCCCTCCCCATAAAGGTTTTTTTCTTAAGACAACAAAGTTCCACACGCACATTTATTGTCAACAAAAATAGCTTATATGACCTTAGTTTAGCACTATTTTCTTTCTTCAGAGAAATATCTACAGAGGCTATAGAGGCTGTAGAGATAGCTCAGTGGGTGGAGACTTGCCTTGCACACGGCCTATTGACTTCTATCCCTGTCACCCTATATTGGTACCATGAGCCACACCAGGAGAGATTGCTGGATGCAGAGGCGGGAATAAGCCCTGAGCACTATGAAGTATGCCCCCAAACAAAAAAAAAGTGCAAATATTTACAAAGCTAAATAATGAATGAACTAATAACTCTTCTAACTGAGCTAAAATTTCACCTCTATGCCCAATTTAAATTCACATATAATTCTTCTGAATACCTACCACCCAAATCTTTAAGAACGCAATTATGTTTGGAGACAGAGCCTTGGAAAAGGCAATTGCATTTAAATAAGATCACTTGGGTGAGTCCTTATGAGAAGAGAAAATCGAGACGTAGAGAAACACAGAGACGTGGGTACACAGAGAACTGGGCAACTGAAGACAAAGGGAGAAGACAGCCTTCTAAGGCGAAGGAGAGAAGCTTTAGAAATTCCACCTCTATTAAGAAAATGATGGCTGGAGGAATTGGTCGGGATGGGAGATGTGTGCAGAAAGTAGATAAAGGACCGAACATGATAACCTCTCAGTGTCTGTATTACAAACTATAATGCCCCAAAGTAGAGAGAGATTATGGGGAATCATGTCTGCCATGGAGACAGGGGGAGGGTGGGAAAGGGGGGGTATACCAGGGATATTGGTGGTGGGGAATGTGCACTGGTGAAGGGATGGGTGTTTGATCATTGCGTGATTGTAACCCAAACATGAAAGCTTGTAACTATCTTGTGGTGATTCAATAAAATTTTTAAAACAGAAAAGAAATTCCACCTCTATCGTGGATTTTCAGTCTCCAGAGCTGTCAGAAATTACTGTCATAGTAGTGTATGCTACTCCCTATTATTGGGTTATTGCACCCTTAGCAAACGAATGCACCTTCTTTCTTTGAAACTGTTGCTTTTCAATCATGGCGACTTTTGAAAATAGGAAGTAGGCATTGGCTTAGAAAAATTAGATAAAACCTGTTTATTGGAAAGAAGAGCATGTTTGCCTAAAAGTGTCTCTGAGAATAATTTGTAGGGGATTTGTTGTGAAAAAAAATTTGTCTCACAGACCCTGCATGCTGGCCCCCTGGCTCCTCACAATGTCCCCTTAGACCAAATTCCTATAACATATGCCAACTGGATTCTTAATTACCAGCTCTTAATGCACCTGTGTCTAGAAGATTTTGGGGGGATAGGGGAGGGGAGGGGGTCTGTGAAGGGTCACAGCTGGTGGTCCTCAGGGACCATGCCTGGTGGTGCTCAGAGGAATCATATGTGGAGCCAGAGATTGGAAGCAGACTCATGACTGCAACTCCATGCAAAGCAGGAAAGAGCCTTAACCTCCATATGATTCATCTGGCCTGAGAGGTCTTTTGCTGGCCTCTGAAACACAGCCCAGGGCAACTGGAGATTGCCCAGGGAATTGGTCAATGGTGGATGAGAGCTGGAGTATTCAATATTCACCCTCAAACAGAGTAATAGTAATAAATCTCCATTGGCTTCCAGAGTTCTCCAGCTGAACTAAATGCCTTTTCTTTCTTGATTAATTCTCCTTTTATTGACTTCATTCCTATTCCCACTGAAGTTCTTCAACTGCTGTTGGTGAGAGCAGCTCCCAAAAAAACTGCTTGCTCTAGAATTCTGATTTTAGGGTGTATTCTGGGAGAACCAGAATTCAACAATCTGCTTTCTGGTTATTTGTGTGTGCATATGAGATTTCCATGCTCAAAAGTGCCTGCAGTGGTTTTTCATTTATAAGCTGACACACTGGATCATGATCCATCCAGGGTAATTAGACTTTCTACTGGAGAAGTCTGTAGAAATCTCCCTTTGCGGGGAGTTCTCTTTGCCTTCTATAACTGCCTGTGTCTCAAACCACCACCTTACATTTTCTTTCCATACACACAAAAGCCCAGTCCTTTCCATGTTTATTGGCTTTTATTAGCTTGTGCTCTTGTGTCATCTGTGTGTGTTGGATAGGCGTGTTTGCATCAGTGTTGTGTGATTTTAATAGGTTTTCATGTAGCTGAGTCAACTATTTCCTTATGGGCCTGCTGTAATAACTGCTGTGAAATTTGGCTTGTCCAGCAGTAGAGGGTGGGGATGGTGATTGATTTTCCACAGGAGTCCAAGAGACAGTGACAGCTCCAAACTTCTTAGGAGGAATCCAGCCTTGCTGCCTTCTATGTGCAGTTAAGCGTCAGCCGTGGACCACTGGCCTGATGCCAATTTTTCACTTAGAGGTTGACAGAAGGGATGGCACAAGGTCAGGTTTTTCAGCAGCCACTCAGCATGAGGCTAAGAACTCTCCACATTAAGTAACTTTCAGCAGTCTGGGCTCCCTGAGTCCTCTGCAAAGGATTGACACCCGGGACTCCGTTGTTCTGGAATGAGGATTGCTCAGAGATGAGGCTCCAGGACCGGCATTAGTCAGGCTCGCCAGACTTGCATTTAACCTCTGCAGGGTTTTGAGGTGACATCAGTTATCTTTGTCTATTTGAGGGAAGGATTTTGTCACAAAATCTCTCTCTTTGTTGCTTCTTTTGAGAAACTTTATTATTAGTACGTAAATCCTAGGAAGTATTACTGGCTTAAGGGATTTATATAAAATGTCCAGGGGTTCACCATCTCAGTGCTGAATCAGTGGTCTGTGTGATGTAGCCTTCAGCACAGGGCCAAAGGCCAGGGCCCCACAGTTAAAGGCCAGTGGCCACCTCACTCCACCCTCTCAGACAGTCTATTGACCTCATTCACAGGTAAAAGGGAAGTAATAAATGTGCATGAAACTCTATTATTTTCCATCTAACTTTTTAGAGAAGGCTCCTTTCTGAATTGATTATAGTATTATACAGAGGGAAGATTTCAAATAGGCTCTGCGTAAACTACTAACTCGTGCAAATCCACCCATTACATTTAAATGGACTTCCTTTGAAGTAGGTCATTCTGTAAAATAACGAGTGCCTTAATCCTGCCTTTGCTTTAGACATGTTTTGTAAGATAATTTCTCCTAGCAACCTGTTGGGGTATTAGTTTGGCCCTGATGCAATAGGAATTAGCAGCTAACTGCGAAGCACAAAATCTCCTGCTTGATTTCCTGAAATGTGTTTCCTAGTTAAAGGAAAAAAAAAAAGACACAAGACTTTTTTTTTTCTTTTTGGGTCACACCTGGCGATGCTCAAAGGTTACTCCTGGCTTTGCACTCAGGAATCACTCCTGGCAGTGCTTGGGGGACCATATGGGATGGTGGGAATCAAACCCAGGTCGGCCGTGTGCAAGGTAAACATCTTATCTGCTGTGCTATCACTCCAGTCCCAACACAAGACATTTTTGTTTGTTTGTATTTTAATAATGACAAGTACATTTATTCACCTGACAATCTAACATTGTCATCTGCCAGCAAGCATCCCTGCCAAACCCTCTCTTCACTCCTGCCATCTCTCAGCTAATCTTCTTGATGAATTTTTCTTCTACCGGATCTTTTCCTTTCCTCTCCATTGGGAATTAGACTCTGGTAGCCTAAATTGCTACTGCTTCACCCGGTATCACTGTGATTTCTCCAGGCTGGCCTCCTTGATCTAACCTCTACATATTCCGGACAACTCTGCCTCCTGTGTCATGGCAAAGCATCTCTGAAATGTGCTTCTACCTGTGCCCCATCTGAACTCAATGCTCCGTCAGGCTTACCATCTCTCTTCCAATGCCCTCAGCCTGACTTCAAGGCCCTCCATTCTTTAGCCTGTCCCACGAGTTCCAGCACGCCCTCCCTGTTTGCTATTCAACATGTTTTGCTTTTTCTACTTACCATGAAAAGCCATCATCATTTCCTGGGTTCCATGGGTGTGGCAATACAGGTTGCGTACGTTCCAATGCCAAAGACCATTGTTTACAGGGCTGAAGTGATGTACAGTGGGTAGGATGCTTGCCTTGCTGATCTGGGTTCAATCCCCCAGCATCACATATAGTTCCCTGAGTCCCACCAGGAGTGATCCCTGAGCAGGAAGCCAGGAGTAAATCCTGAGTGCTGCAAGGAAAAGAGCATTGCATTCATAGATTACTACCTAGACTAGTGTTCTTCAAACTGTTTATACCAATGGACTGGCAGCTGCCCTGCATACCAATCTATGGACCAGCAGTTATAACCCAGGCAGTAGATGGGTGGGTTCCAACCTCTCTCCCACTGCAGACCAGTACCAGTGTGTGAACTGGTGGTTGAAGACCACCAGTGGTGACCTTGCCTAGTGCTTCACACAATGCTGATCATTTCTATTTCCATTACTTTCTTCCCTTCCATCTTTGTCTATTTAAATCTTCCTTATCCTTTATAGTGCAGCACAGCTACTACAGCTTTAAACTCTGCCAACTCGTATCTGTCTCCTTCTCTTTTGAAGTTCTAGAAATTCTATATACTCTGACCCTTAGAACAATCCCTAATAAGAACATCCCTTCTATAAAGGGAACTTGATGAAGTGCCCTTTCTTATTCATCTTTTCATCTCCTCAGTGAAACACAGAGAGGCTTAATGACTTTTAGTCATTGTCTTGTTTTTTTATTATTGTTTTATTAATAATTTTATTAATACATTAGCAGTATTCTGCTATGTAGCTACCACTGGATGAGATAGATAAATGACCATTGGCATATGTATTTTGATCATTTGTAAGATATGATATTTTCATAACATTATTTTCTTTCGTCTTTATAGTCTCCCTGAAGATTGGGTTTTACTATCTCTGTTTTATTAATGAAGGCTCAGAATGTTAGCTGTGTATGGCTAAGGTCAGAGAGGTGATAAGTGTGTGACATGACCTATAGTGTAGCCCAATGGCATCTGTTCGTTACTGGCGCCCGCTCGAGCAAATCGACGACTAACGGGAAGTTAAGTGATTAAGTGATTAAGTGATTAAGTGACCTATAGAATTTTTTTTAACTCTGTTTAATATTTTCTTATAGCACTCCTCAACTATACTCAGAGTATAAAAGATAAGAAAGCTATCTGATAATGGCTGGTGTTAGAGAAGGTCCTTCAGGGGAGCAGAGATAGTAAGGCATGTAAGACTCTTGACTTGCATGCAGCTGACCTGGGTTCAACTCCTGGCACCTCATATGGTCCCCAAAGCACCATTAGGAGTGATCTTTAAACATAGAGCCAGGAGTAATACCTGAATACCACTGGTTGTGGCCCAAAGACCAAAAAAAAAGAACACAATCAATTATACTTTTTTTAAAAACTGTGATGGTTTACCCTCTGTTTATGAGGTCTTTGAGGGACAAAGATGCTGCCCATCCACATATGTAGCCAGTGCAGTGCTGAGTCCATGATTGGTGGTCTGTCAATACAATGGTCTGATTCCTGGGTATGAGCTATAATTTTTGGTTTGGTTTAGTGGTTTGCGGTCAACCCACTTGTGCTGATCAGGGCTTACTCCTGGCTCTTAGGGATCATCCTCGCAATGCTTGGGGGACCATATTTAGTATCAGGAATCAAACCTAGATTGGCCACATGCAAGACAATTAAACGTTTAAACCAAAAAGAAGGGCTCAACATTTAAACCAGAAACACATCAAATATTGACATATTTCTTAGGGAAAAACTCAGTATTCTCTCAGAATTGATTCCAGAGATCATGAAGGGGAAGCAAAGGTGTGGCCTTTAGACAGTAAGTCCTATTTTGGGAACTTTTCAAATTGTCCAGAGAGAAGAAGAATCATTCCCTCCGACTCCAAACCCCAACTATAATATAATAGATTTCAGGCAAGATAACTTCAATTCTTTAGAACACTGAGTAGCTAATTCAAGGCTATTAATCCACAAAGTGAAAGGCAGAAAAGCTCGAAAAACAACATCTCTGCCCTCTTGTTAGAGACTGAAATTCTTTGAGGATTACCTGTTGTCATGGCAGGAAATTATTCTAAAGACATATCTAACAATAACTCTGAGGAGTCATGAATTCTTGAGTAAATGCTCCAGGAAACACAGCCATACAATCTTGCCATCCCATCTGTCTTTGTCTTCTCATGGTGGATCTGTGCTGCCTTAGAAAGACAAACACAAAATTGAGATAGCAAATAAAATCTCCCCGCCCGCTGTAAATGCCTTTTTTAAATTTATTTTTTAAAAAGTTTTTCTCCTCAAGAATTTTACCTCTCCTACCTCATCCTGTGATGACAGACACTTTTGTTTCAGGTTGTTTTTAGGATACAGAGCATCAACAAAATTGTTGGATTTCCAACACTTTCATTTGGTTTTTGCCTCTAATCTGTCCTCAAGTCTTTGCCAGCTGATACTGGTCTGCATCATTCACCCCAATGTGGAAAGTGAATGTTGGTTCACTTTCACATCTACACCTTGTAGAGGGCTGGTGTCCATTTGTATTAGCATTCATCTGTGTGTTCTACCTTCCCTGTAGGTGAATTCACAGAAAACACCTGAGAGCTAAAGAGAAGCTTCCATCTCTCTCACTTTTGATCTGGCTATACTTTTTCCCACTTACAAAGCTGAGCTTTGTCCTTAAATGCCATAGATCTTAGAAGTTTCCATTCTTAGATTCTTCCTTGAAAATCTGATGAAGCCAGTGTCTCTTTCATGAGAAAAGTACACATGCATATTTTATATATCTTTAGGAGAGTATAAACCTTTCTAAAGCCTGTAGACCCTAGCTTAAAAAGAATAATAACGCATTGTACCTATGATGCCTGTCTGTATCAGCACCATGATCTGTACTTTGCACATAATGCCCCACTTATCCCCCACCTTATTCTAATGAGGCAGTTCCCAGAATTATTCTTACTTTACAGACAAAGGGGACTGAAGTCAAAGAATCATTTTGGTCAACTTCTCCAAAGGAGAAATGAAGAGAGGGAACAGTCTCAGCCCAGACTGAGGACTTTACAGTCTTAGTGGGGCTTGCATATGACCATAAAGAAAGATGATCAGAAGTAAATTGTTATGAGAGATTGCCCAATAACCCCCAGAATTTCCTGTAATTTCATGGACTCAAAACTTCATCTTCTCTTCTAATTTCTACACCATCAACAGAGACCTCAACATTATCTTGATGATGAATATGAAATTTTGTTATTATCATTAGGAAATCATGTTTCAAATTCACATATTTAAATAATGGGAAGCTTTTCCATTTTGATCTGGAATCACACAATTAAAGTTACATGCTTTAGCCACCCTACAGAGAACCGTGCTCTAAACAAGTGGGAATTTACACAACTTTTAAAAGAAGTGACATCAGTCCCCGGAAGTTCATGGTCAAAACCCAGTCAAGGCTAATAAACTTGGAGGTGAGTGGACTGTGACCAAAACTGGCTCTTCCTGAATCAACTAGACAACTGAGGCGGATCTCTGAGCCTTGACAAGAAAGGTTTTGAGATTTCCTCAGGAATAAACAGAAACTTTATGACAAAGAGCTTTTCCCACTTCTAAGTCAGTATACCTAAGAGTGCACCTAGAGATAAAGAATTTAGTGAGAGCTCTATTAATAGTAGCTGAAGTTATTACACCTTCAAGTAGCTTTTCCTCTAGCCCTTCCCTCAAACCCAAGGTACTGGGTCCTGGGGCGAGAATCAGATGTGTTCCATTGCACATTTTTTTTAAAAAGTTGAAAAAATTTTCACTGCTGCTCTTAGCAAAAAGTGACATGTTTTAGTGTTTCTTTTTGTCTTTGTTTGATATAAGACATTAGAATCAGAAAATAAAGTTTGGGGATTGCCCAAAACACATTCATAAAACAATGAACAGTTCATCTTGGCTTCAAATAAATACATGTGTGAATGGAGAAAATTTTTATTAAATATTCATTTTTGAGCATAGCCAGTTTGAAGATATATTCATTGAGATGTATTTTTAAAAAATTTAAAATAGCATTGTTTTAAACATTAGGTAGGTTGCAGGTATACAGACATAGATGTCAGTTTCAGTCTATACTACATTTCTTATTCTCTTGGAGTCACACTAAGTGCTGGTTTTTTTTTTATATTTATTTATTGAATCACCGTGGGAAAGGTTACAAAGCTTTCAGGTTTAGGTCTCAGTCATGCAAATATCAAACACATTTCCCTTTACCAATACTTATTTTTTACCATGAAGAACCCCAATAAAACCCCACCCCCCACCCCTCCCAGTCCCTGTGGGGCAGATGAATTCTAGTTAACACTCTATCTGCTTTGATTAGATTCATTGTTTCAATAAAAGATTCACCACTATTATTTAGAGTTTACCCCCCCCAAATCAGACATGTTGAAAAAGCATTGTGAAGTGATTTGCTTTCTACAGCTGGGTTCAAGAATTAAATGTTGGTTTTGGATTTCTGCTATTTTACTTATTGACCCTGGAAGTATTTCTACTGAAAGTCAGATAGTTAAGAAATTGGTTTCTGTGCTCAGAAGTCGTGGCCGTGCTGGAGAGCCGCTAGTGGGGGGCAACTGCTGGCCTCAGTAGGGCGTGAAGGGCGGACCGAAACGCCCCCCTTCCCATGAGGTTTTAGTCGCCCCCACTCCCCCGGCTCATACCTACTGTCCACAAGGCTCCCATGCGGCCGCCATCTTTCTTTCCAGAGAGGAGAAGGCGACTGGGGCAACACCCTTTCCCCTCCGGACAGACCTGATGGCCTGGATTAACGCATAGTCTGTTCACTTTTCTGCTCCAAGCTGCCGGGTTCTGCATTAAGTCCTTGTGCTTCTGGGGCCGTGGCCGTGCTGGAGAGCCGCTTGTGGGGGGCAACTGGTGACCTTGGTAGGGCGTGAAGGACGGACCGGAACGCCCCCCTTCCCATGAGGTTTTAGTCGCCCCCACACCCCTGGCTCATACCTGCTGTCCACAAGGCTCCCATGTGGCCGCCATCTTTCTTTCCAGAGGGAGGAGGGCGGAAGGGACCAACACCCTTTCCCCTCCGGGCAGACATGATGGCCTGGATTAACGCATAGTCCTTTCACTTTTCTGCTCCAAGCTGCTGGGTTCTGCATTAAGTCCTTGTGCTTCTGGGGCTGTGGCTGTGCTGGAGAGCCGCTCATGGGGGGCAACTGGTGACCTCGGTAGGGCGTGAAGGATGGACTGGAACGCCCCCCTTCCCATGAGGTTTTAGTCGCCCCCAACACTAAGTGCTGTTTGGGGGCTATTTCTGAGTGGTCAAGGAGGGGACAGGATGATAGTACAGTGGGTAGGATATTTGACTTGCATATAGTCCATCTGGTTTGATCCCTACCATCCCAGTTGGTCCCCTGAGCCCTGCCAGGAGTGATTCTTAGGCATAGAGTCAGGATTAAGCCCTACGCACCACTAGGTGTGACCCAAAATCAAAAAAAACAAAAACTAAAAGAATAAAACAGGGGCTGGAGTAATAGCACAGCAGGTAGGGCGTTTGCCTTGCATGCGGCCAACCCGGGTTTGATTCTCAACATCCTATATGGTCCCCTAAGCACCGCCAGGGGTAATTCCTGAGTACAGAGCCAGGAGTAATCCCTGTGCATCACCGGGTGTGACCCCCTCCAAAAAAGAACAAAACAAAAAACCGTAGGTCTCTAAGCAGTCAAGGAGTCATGCTGTACCAGGGATTGAACTTGGAGCCCCTGAATGCATATGTTCTAATTCTTTAAGCACTTTCATAATTCCCAGTCCTGCTCATAACTGATAGTTTAAATCATTTTTTTCATGTTACCAAACAATCACTTCTTTTATCTGAATTTACCACTCTGCTTCCACCATCCCTACTAGTAATTACTAAGTTGTTCTTGCTGTCTTACTGCTATGTTATTGCTCCAGCTATAGCACAGTGGAAGGGCGTTTGCCTTGTGTGCAGCCAGCCCGGCTGATCCAGATTCAATTCCTCCACCCCTCTCAGAGAGCCCAGCAAGCTACCGAGAGTATCTCACCAGCACGGCAAAGCCTGGCAAGCTACCCGTGACGTATTCTATATGCCAAAAACAGTAACAACAAGTCTCACAATGGAGACATTACTGGGCCAACTCGAGCAAATCGATGAACAACGGGAGGACAGTGTTTGCTTGTTTATTTGTTCTTGCTGTCTAAGCAGTTGTTTTGTTGATTAATTTCTTTATCTACCATATGCGAGTAAAACATGTATGGTATTGTTCTTTCTCCACTTGACTGATTTCACTAAGCAAAGTACCAAAGTCCTTCCATGTTGCTGCAGATGGCAGGATTTCAATTCTTTTTTTTAAATGTAACTGAGCAGCTGACCTGTGTTCGATTCCTCCGCCCCTCTTGGAAAGCCAAGCAAGCTACTGAGAGTATCTTGCCCACACGGCAGAGCCTGGAAAGCTACCCATGACATACTTACTATGCCAAAACCAGTAACAAGGAGTCTCACAATTTTTTTGATATGTTACTAGTGCCCACTCGAGCAAATCGATGAACTACGGGAGGAGAGTGCTACAGTGCAGTGCTAATGTAACTGAGCAGTATTCTGCTGTGTAGCTACCACTAGATGAGGTAGATAAATGACCGTTGGCACATATATTTTGATAGTTTGTAAGATATTTTCATAACATTATTTTCTTTCATCTTTATAGTCTCCCTGCAGATTGGGTTTTATTATCTCTGTTTTATTAATGAAGGCTCAGAATGTTAGCTGTGTATGGCTAAGGTCAGAGAGGTGATAAATGTGTGACATGACCTATAGGATTTTTTCACTCTGTTTAATATTTTCTTATAGCACTCCTCAATTTTATTCAGAGTATAAAAGATAAGAAAGCTATTTGGTAATTGTTGGTGTTAGAGAAGGTCCTTCAGGGGAGCAGAGATAGTATAGCATGTAAGACACTTGATTTGAGTGTAGTTGACCTGGGTTCAATTCCTGCCACCTCATATGGTCCCCAGAGCACCCTCAGGAGTGATCCTTAAACACAGAGCCAGGAGTAAGACCTGAATACCACTAGTTGTGGCCCAAGAAGCAAAAAAAGCAAAACAAAACAAAAGAACAAAACCAAACCAAAATAAGGAGAACCTTCAGGAATAACCTAAGTATTTAGAGATTGTCTGAGTGAAGGATTGTTGATAAAACCAGAGAATACCTATGACAGGTCTTATTTGTCTGGGTTATGATGCTTTCCTGAGAATTGATTAATAGCACACACCTTATGGAAAGGTTAGAAATCTAGAGTTATTTCAGTGGGTGAGAAGCTTCCCACATCCTCATGCAATCATCTCAACAACCTGATACTATGACTATTGGTATGACAGAACCTTGAGACTCAATGAGACCAAGTAATATAAGGTCATATAACTCAGTAATGGAAAAATTTGAACCAAGGTCTATCCAATACCAGAGCATAGTTCTTTCTATTCCACCACTGAGAACTCCTAAAGTAACCACTTTTTGGGAAATCACTGGATCTGTATGAAGTTCATTTTTATATTTTTGTTTTGTGTTTTGGAACACACCCAGAAATTCTCAGGATTTACTCTTGCCTCTGCACTCAAAATCAACTCCTGGTAGTTCGCAGGGGAACCTATGGGATGCCAGAGATTGAATCTGGACTGGTCATGTGCAAGGAAAACACCCTACCCACTATATTATCCCTGTGGCCCAGGGTAAAGGTAATTTTAACCCAATGAACATCATTGGCAAATTTACAAGGTAGAAGAAAGCTTTTAATTCTTTTTATATCTTTCTTCTTGTTATCCAGTGATGTATCTTTTTCAGTGATGCTGTATATTAGTCATTTTCAAGTTGGTAAGATTCAGAACTCCTTTACATTCATGAATTATGGAGGAGCCCCCCAAAACTATGGGTACTTGCTATCACTTGATCACTTGACATCCCTTTACTCATTGATTTGCTAGAGCGGGCGCCAGTAACATCTCCATTTGTACCTGTTGCATGCCAGCATAGTGGGCTATGGCATCTGCTCGTTCTGGGAATATGAACAGCCTCAAACCGATCGTTCAGTATCTTGACAAAGAAGTCTGACCATTTCATAAGTGGGCAGTCACACAATCTTTTGATGTCCCATGGAACCCAGTCAGTAATGGCTCTAGTCCAGTGGTTGTCTCCAAATCTCATTATGTGTCCAGTCCATCTGATTTTCGATGCCTTGGCAAACGAGACAGTGTCCCTGATTCTTGTAGACAGAGGTCGGAACTCCGAATTCTTTCTCAAATTTGAGTGAAGCATGATACTCCAAGCATAGTTCTTTTGATTCCTCTTTGGGAGACCTGAATAGCAATCTCATACTGCTTTCGTAGGGCCCCAGTCTCTGAGGCATATGTTAATGCAGGAAGAACAGTGGAATCGAAAAGATGTGCCCAGAGCCAGAGGTTCTTCGTCCTCTTAGCTATTTCTTTGATGCTCTTGAAGGTGTTCCAAGATGCTCTCTTCCTCCTACACAACTCAGGTGCCAGGTCATTCATCATGTTGACTTAACGACCTAGGTACACATAACTGTTGCATTCGGAGATGTTCATCCCATTGAGAGTGAATGGAACGTCAGGAATGTTTCCTCATAAACATTGTCTTCATGAGATTTAGCTGTAGTTTGACCTTTCCACACTCATGGTCAAAGTCAGCCAGCATTTGTGCTGCTTGGCTTATGTTTGGTGTTATTAGAACAATGTCATCAGCGAAACGGAGGTGGTATAGTTGCCGACCGTCTATCTTCACTCCCATTCCTTCCCATTCCAGTCGTCGCATGATGTTTTTCAGGGTTGCACTGAAGAGTTTTGGTGAAATGGTATCACCCTGCTGAACCCCTCTCTTGACATCAATGATAACCTCCCTGTCCTTCGCCAACTACAAGACCAAGATGACTGCCTTCCGACGTCCTGATGGATCCATCACATCTTCCAGAGGGCAATGGAGAAGATTATCCATGACTTCTACTAGGATATCTTCAATAGCCATGTCCACCTGCACACATACCAAATTCCGCAGGATGGATATATCATTCCCAATGTTCTCCCTTCTGAAATTTGACACGCCATTTCATTGGTAAAGAAGCGAACAGCATCTGGCCCAGACAAGGTCAGACCCGAACACCTGAAGAAACTGTGTCAGTACTCATGAATACACTGGCTTGGCTCTTCATATGCTACCTGTCTGAATTCAAGGTTCCATCCCAATGGAAAACCAGCAGGACTTTACTACTGTACAAGAAGGGAGACATCCATGACATTGGGAACTATCGCCCTATCTTCCTGTTGTCTGTGGTCTACAAGCTGTTCACTTGAGTCATTGTGAATAGGATTGGCAGAACACTAGATGAAGGACAACCATGAGAGCAAGCTGGGTTCCGCAAAGGATTCAGCACCATCAACCATATGCATACGATAACCAAGCTCATTGAGGTTTCTCGGGAGTTCAAGATGCCGCTCTGTCTAACGTTCATTGATTTAAAGAAGGTCTTTGATTCTGATGAGACTGAAGCAGTCATCGAAGCCCTAACCAAACAGGGCGCTCAAACTCAATACATCAGGATCCTTTGTGTGAGCTGTATTACAAATTCACTACCAGGATCTCTCCATTGTCAATGTTGTCAATGACAGTATCTTCCCATGTTGCTGCAATAGTGCCAAAGAGCTCCCAGTTGGTGGTCGTTCTGGGAGTTCTCTTCTTAAACTTTGCAGCCCTTTCTCCCCGCTCTGTGAAGTAGAATTTTGATGAAGGAGATGGTGGTCCAATCCCATTTGGAATTTTGGGACAACAGTGACATGGGTCAAGCTAAACCATTGATTGAATATGATGTGGTCAATTTTGTTGTGGAACCATCCACCGAAGATTCCCATGTCCAACGTTTAGACTCAGCGTTCTGGAATTGTGAGTTACCATGGATGGTCTTGGTCGACATGATGAACTCAGACAATCTCTCACTCTGTTCATTCCATTCTAGGCCATGGGTCCGAATGTGGACTTGCTATATCTAATTTTTAATATTTATTAGTTTGTTTAATAATAAGCTGTAGCACTGTAGCACTGTCCTCCCATTGTTCATCGATTTGCTCGAGGGGGCCCAGTAACGTCTCCATTGTGAGACTTGTTGTTACTGTGTTTGGCATATCAAATATGTTATGGGGAGCTTGCCAGGTGCTGAAGAGTACAAGGGTTAAGGCCCTTACTCTGCACACAAGCAGACCCTGGTTTAATCCCCTGCATCCTAGATGGTCCCAAGTATCATGATACCACAAGGAATGATCTCAGAACACAGAGCCAGGTGTAATCTCAGTGTACTGCAGAATATGGGCCCAAAAGAAAAACAAAATAAAATTAGTGAAGAGTGGCTTTGTTCTTGGTTTTTATGAACTTGACTTTTGTTGTTGTTGTTTTGGACCTACATCCAGCTATACTCAGGGCTTACTTCTGGCTCTGTGCTCAGGGATCACTTTTGGCAGGACTTGGGGACCATATAGGGTACTTGGAATTGAACCTGCATTGCTCATGTGCAAGGTAAATCCCCTACCCTCTGTACTATCGCTCTAGCTCCATTGTCTTACATTTTTGTTATTTGATTTAATCTGCTCCTGCATTCAGTTGTAATATTCTCTATCTGTAGACTCTGCAAAACAAAAGTGGATTCATTGGAGACTGAGAACAAGGGGACAAGTAACATTTTATCATCATTTTAAAAATATCTCTGTCCTTAGAGAACACAAGGGATTGCCCTGCCACAGAGGCAGGGTGAGATGGGAGGGATGGGGGTGGGAGGGATATTATCCATGGTGGTGGAAAATGGGCACTGGTGAAGGGATGGGTATTTGATCATTGTATAATCGAATCCCAAGCACAAAAAATTGTAAATCTACAACTGTACCTCATGGTGTTTCACTAAAAATAAAAAATAAATAAATAAAAAAACTCTGTCCTTGTAGAACTCCTTAAAGGACCTTGAGACTTGACTGGAAGTTTCCATACCACACTTTGAGGACTGCTGTCTGCTTCAGTGGGATAACAGAAGCTCTGGATAGATGGAGACTTATAGGTCACTGTGTCCAATTATCCACCTAATGAAACAAACCCCCATGAAGTCTGCTGTAAGTTCCCCATTTTGCATAGATCAGGACTATTCTAGGTTCAAAAGGATTTTCTTTTTTTTAAAACATTTAATTAATTAATTTATTTATTTTTATTTTTTATTTTATTTTTATTATTATTATTTGCTTTTTGGGTCACACCTGGCAATGCACAAAGGCTACTCCTGGCTCTGAACTCAGGAATTAATTACTCCTGCTGGTGCTCAGGGGACCATATGGGATGCTGGGAATCAAACCCAGGTTGGCCGCAAGAAAGGCAAATGCCCTCACTGTACTATTGCTCCAGCCCTCTCAAAAGGATTTTCAATAGATAGAATAGCCTTAATTATGGGGAGAAGAAAGCTTATGTGTCCTCTGCCTTAACTCTTCAGTCTTGTCTGTTCAAAATAAATCCAATTCCTTTTTGACATATTTAAAATATCGAAAATGTCTACCTTATTGCCTCTTGAATGCTGTCATTTTCTCTAAGTTGAAGAGTTTTAAACAATTAAGAACTTAGGAGACTGTCTGACCTGATGTTCCAAGATCTTCTAAAGTCTACTGGTGATAATAAAATGTTGCCAGCACCTTTTACTTTGTCAAATTTTCTCCTGGCTTGTTTCCATACGTGGTCAAGGCTTAATGTTCACAAACAGGAAATTACATATTTGGGGGTGGGCAGTGGGATTCTCTCCAGCAATGCTCGGGCCATGAGGGCCATTCCCAGTGCTTCATAACCAGCTGGGGCAGTGGTTCAATGTGAGGCCTAAGGATTTGCAGCTTCTCAGGGCCCGTGACAGCAGTGAGGGCCAGTACTACTCAGGCAGTGCTTGGGGGTAGCCAGGCTGTACCTCAGCACAGTGATGCTTGATGCAAAGGAGGGTAGAGATCAAACCTGGATTGGGTACATGTAAAACAAGTACCTTAACCCCTTTGTTGTCTCCTGGCCCCCAGGACACAGAGATGTCTTCTGATTGACCACAATCTTTTTTTTTTTTTGCCCTGGCATTGCACAGGGGTTACTCCTGGCTCATTCACTCAGGAATTACTCCTGGAAGTGCTCGGGGGACCATATGGGATGTTGGCAATTGAACCCGGGTTGGCCACATGTAAGGAAAATGCCCTATCTGCTATTATCACTCCAGCCCCAAGATCACAATCTTTTTTTTTAATTAATTAATTTTTTTTAATAGTGAGACATCATGAGGTACAGTTGCAGACTTACACATTTTTGTGCTTGGGTTTCAATTATACAATGATCAAACACCCATCCCTCCACCAGTGCGCATTTCCCACCACCACGGATCCCAGTATCCCTCCCACCCCCCAGCCCCCATCCCACCCTGCCTCTGTGGCAGGGCATTTCCCTCTCTCTCCTTTTGAGTGCTGTGGTTTGCAAAAGAGGCATTGAGTGGCTATCATGTTTGGTCGATAGTCTACTTTCAGCATGTTTCTCCCATCCTGGGCAAATCCTCCCAACACCCTTTATTTGGTGTTCCCTTCTCTTTCTGGGCTCCCTTTTCCCCTAACATGTGTGGTTGTCCTCCGGGTCATTGAGTAAAATTCCTGGTACTAATCTCTGCCATTCTTGGGTGTTAGTTTCCTATTTTGTTACTTTATGTTCCCCAGATGAATGCAATCTTTCTATGTCTATCCCTTTCTTTCTGAGTCATTTCGCTTAACATGATACTTTCCACGTAGTACCACTTGTATGTAAATTTTATGACTTCGTCTTTTCTAACAGCTACATAGTACTCCATTGTGTAAATGTACCAAAGTTTCTTTAACCAGTCATCTGTTCTCAGGCACTCAGGTTTTTTCCAGATTCTGGCTATTGTAAAGAGTGCTGCAATAAACAGACAATTGCAGATGTCACTTCGGCTATACTTTTTTGACTCTCTGGGATATATTCCCAGGAGTGGTATTGCTGGGTCAAATGGGAGCTCAATTTCTAGTTTTTTGAGAATCATCCATACTGTTTTCCAAAAGGGCTGAACCAGTCAGCATTCCCACCGACAGTGAAGGAGTGTCCCTTTCTCACCACATCCGCGCCAGCACCGGTTGCTTTTGTTCTTGAATCACAATCTTTTGATACCTTTCCTGTATAGCTCTCTTCTGTTTTCCCAGTTTATGATCTCCTTTTCCTCTCTCTTTCCATCTGCTCCATTTACTCCTGTAGAAAGTGCTCTATGTGCAGTACTTTCAAGTTTGCAAACAGCTTTACAAACATCCACTCATGTAATTAGCACAGAAGCCGTGCACAGAATTCAGGGATACAAATTGTATAGAGAAAGCACAGACCAACTCTCCATTGACCTGATTTTGTGGATTACCATTTTAATACTCCATGCCTGGGTTTCTGTAACCTGCTTTGCTAGCTTCCCAGCTTACAGACTCATCTGATTCTAAAGCATTCTACACATTGGTGCTAAAATCATCTTTCTTCTCTGGTGATCTGAACATGCTACCATCTGGAGTCCATTTATAGCCTCCCATCACCCTTGGGATAAAGTATTTTTCTGAAGCCTACAAGAATTGTCATCTGGTAAGACCTCTTGCCTTGCTTTCCTCAGCTTTATGGTTTCAGTGTTTTGATAGTCCCAATTGTGTTCACTCATTTGTTCACCCATCCAGCATTCATTCATGCTTACATTTGTTATTAGCTCAGCATATACTACGCCAGACATTCCTAAAGTTATTGATCTACTGTCCACTTTTTGGGGGAACAAACTACTCAGAGTCCCCCTGGAACTCCATCTTCTTTAAGAAAACAAGCAGTATCTTCCCCACCTTTGTACCTGAAGCTACTACTGCTCTCTCTGAATCAATTCATCAGTTTAGTGTCCCTTCCTGTAAGGACAATACCACCCACATAGGTTTTACATGCAAACATTTCATTTAAATGCAAGGCAGACTATGATATGAAAAAAGTAGATTTCTATTTGTAGGTAAAGCCTGAGATTTACTTGGGGAGGATTAACCCCACAGGGGAAGAACAGTGGTAGTTTGATAAGTATAAGTCTGCTTAGATGAATTAGATTTCCATAAGCAGAGCAGGTGGACAGTAGAAGACTGCCTTCGCTTTCTTGCTCTCTGTCAATCCAGTTGGTTTACGTATCACACTTTCTATTTTCTTGGACTTTCTAACCACACACATTTTTGTTTTCCTTAGAAAGCATCTTAAATACCCTGATAAACTTGCATACCTGACTTTTAAAAAATCTAGGATAATAGCAGATAATAGTGTATAGGGAGATGTGAATAGACTCATTTTGTCTGAAGAATATAAGTATAATAAAGAGAGATGAGATTAATTCACAGGGAATGGCACCCATCTTTATTAGCCAGGCTCTGGTGGAGCTACCAAAGCAAATATGCAAGGAAAATGTATCATCCCTGAGGGGAATATTTGCATGACACATAACGCCTGCTACACTCCAAAAATAATAGCCCGGTATCATACAGGTTTGTCATGAGTAGGCTGAAATGGCAGAGGGTTCTATTTATGAGTCTCCAAAATGAAACTAAAATCAGTAAGGCTTAATATTTTCAGGTTTTATATAGGTTCCATCACTTTGTTATGTTTTTCTCAATTGCATGCTCATCCCATAAGAAAATATTAAAGTAGTGTAAGTCGTATTAGGTATACACAGCTGCTAGCTCTGGCATTCTCGGGAGGGGCAGAGCAGACAGTACTGAGCTTCTTGCACCACCTTTGACCTCTCACTGTTCCCTCTGAGTCCTGGGGAATGTCAACGTCTAATCCACTTTTGATTACATACTCCAATTGGCAGGTTTGAATAGAGAGACAACATTATCTTTCATTTTTCTTTTTCTGAGAGCTGATAAAGTAATGCAAAAACACCTTCAATAGTGGTGTCATGGGCAGATTAAAAACAGGAGGTGATGGGAGAGAGGGACTGCAAGGGTATCTATCAAAATATCTCTGAGTTGTGGTGCTATTGGACTCATTAACGTGATGGAATTTGGCACAATTAGCAGAACGAAACAAAAGCGGGTACACGGGGATAGAGAAATATGATGGAAAGTCCAGCCAGTAAGTTTCCAATGTTATTTTTATTTATTTATTTTATGTAGGAGTGTTGCTATTTATTCAGCCATTGATTATGCTGATTGAATTGTGAATGAACTCCACCTTACTCCCCCTCCCCTTTTTATAATTTTATTTATTAAAACACCGTGAGAGCAGTTACAAAGCTTTCGGGTTTAAGTCTCATTCATACAATGAAACACCTCTTCCTTCACCAGTGCCCATTTTCCACCACCAAAAACCCCAGTATATCCTCTGTCCCACACCCTCCCCTTACCTGTGGGGCAGATTATTTCCACATTAATCTCTCTCTACTTTAATTACATTCAATATTTTGACACCAGACCCACAATTATCATTTGGATATTATTATTATTATTATTTTAACCCAACACTTAGATCTGCCAAAAAGGCAACCGTAGACAATTTGTTTTCTATTGCTGATTATGAATAACACATGATGTTGCGCGGCTGCAGTAGTGGCCGCACGATTTTGGAATTCCAAAATTTTAACAATTAAATCTGGAGGGATTTCTGCCCAAATCTGCTGAGTTCCGAGATTTGTACCTGCGTGTCTTGGATCATGGTCATTAAGCAGCTTGATCAGGAGCCAAATAGGCCATTTGTGGGTGACGACTCGGGGTCTCTTCTTTGGGGCAGGGAGGAAAGGACTGGTTCCACCCCGACTCCATGAGGTCCCACATATCTTGTCCTTGAGGTCCCAAATCTCACTGTCCAATGGCCTCTGGAGGATGGTGGCCACCTAGCCACCAAGGGGAAGCAGGCAGAGGGACAGCACCCTTTCCCCCCTGGGGTGGTCTGATGACTGTAGCCTACTGCAGGGTCTGGATGCATGTCTGCTAAAAGCCGCTGGGTTTTGAGATTTGTTTCTGAGTCTCTGGGATCATGGTCATTAAGCAGCTTGATCAGGATCCAGAGAGGCTGTTTGTGGACAGTGATTCGGGGTCTTGTTGGGGTGAGGAGGAAAGGGCCAGCTCCAACCCCATCCCATGAGGCCTCATGTGTTTCGTCACTGTGGGCCCAAATCTGACCATCTAATGGCCTCTGGAGGATGGTGGCCACCGAGCCGCCAGGAGGAACAGGCCAAGGAACGAAACCTATTCCCACCTGGGGTGGCCTGGCACCAAACCTACTCAGGGAACCGGATGCATTTCTGCCAAAAGCTGCTGGGTTCCAAGATTTGTTTCTGAGTCTCCCAGATCATGGTCATTAATCAGGTTGATCAGGAGCCAGAGAGGCCATTCATGGACAGCGACTCGGGGTCTTGTTGGGGTGGGAAGGAAAGGGCCGGCTCCATCCCCATCCCATGAGGCCTCGTGTGTCTCGTCACTGTAGGCCCAAATCTGACCATCTAATGGCCTCTGGAGGGTGGCAGCCACCAAGCTGCCAAGATGGAGAAGGCGGAGGTGGGGTGGTCTGGGGCCGGTAGCCCATTGCGAGGACTAGACGCATTTCTGCCAAAAGCCGCTGGGTTCCAAGATTTGTCTCTGAGTCTCTGGGATCATGGCCAGTAAGCAGTTTGATCAGGAACCAGAGAGGCCTTGCCTCCAATTTTATAGCTGAGCCAGAGGTGGTTTGTGGTGGTGTCTCCCACATAGTTAACATTTGGCCGTTTACTTTCTTGGTAAACTTTGCCCCGAGTTGTTGGGGTCTGGCCAAAGGCACAGCAGCAATTTTGGGGTATCTGGAAGTCTGAAAGCTCCATCAGGCTGCTGATGCACTCACCTCTTAGGTACAGATTGACCTGCAGCCAGCACCATACCCCGTGTTATTTTCATTTTTGAAGGGCCATACCTGGCTGTGTTCAGGGCTTATTCCAGGACTGCACTCAGGTGTTACTCCTGACAGTGATACCATATGTGGCTTACGGACCATGTGTGATGCTGGGGATCAAACCTGGGTTGGCCACTAACAAGACAAGCGACCTACCAACTGTCCTATTGTTCTGGCCCTAGCCAGTAATGTTTTCCTTGATGTTCTTGGAAATCATATGAGGGTCACAAATACTAGAGGAAAAGCTATGAGTCTAGTACTCTAAAACAGCCCAGTTTAGAAGGAGGATGCTGGCTTTGCTCTCTGTCTCCTGAGCATCTAAGTCTAATTCACTCTTTGCTATGCAAGTTTTAGACTCCATCATTCTCTTGGGCTCTAGTTCACCTTCTGTTTCTGTTGGTTCAGTTTTCCTGGAGCAGCCTCTAATTTGGTCAGCTTAACTGCTAAGTGATGCTAAAACCCAAGCCAGAGAGTTAACTCAGCAGGCTGCAGTGCATGCTTTGCATGCAGCAAAGATTTTTTTTTTTTAGTTTTTATTTTTAGAAAGAGAGTTAAAACGCTCCATATTAGCTCTCATCTTCCTTGACTCCTCTAACTCTGGAGCCATTTTCGAAATGTAATGTTTAAAAATAGAGCATATATTCAGATGCTTTAAAAAGACAAAAGTCTATATTAAAAGTTACAAATGTGGAGGGGGGAAGTGAAGAGATAGTACAGTAGATAGGGGACTTTTCTTGTACATAGCTGATGCAAGTTCAATTTCTGGCACCCCATATGGTCCCTGGAGCCCCACCAGGAGTGATCCTTGAGGACAGGGCCAGGAGTAAGCCTAGAGCATTTCTGAGTAAGGCTCGAAAACAACAAGTTACAAATGAAAGCACATCCTTTCTCTTCTTTCCCAGCATATCTAATTCCAATGACTTGCAAAAAAATTTTAGGGTTTTCATTATATCAAAAAATGAATAGAAATTTCTTTCCTTTTTATTTATAAGAGAATCTGTTCTTCACATTTCTTTGGTTTGCTTTGGTTTGGGGGCCACACCCCACCAAGGCTAACTCCTGGGCCTGTGCTCAGGAAATATTCCTAGTGGTTCTTGGGTGGGGGCCCTAAGGAAATCTGGGGATTGAACCCAGGTCAACCACATGCGACGCAAATGCCCTACCTGCTGACCTATGGCTCCAGTCCCTCTTCACACTATTTTGAATCATGTGTTCTGGGTTCTTCTATGGCTGGCTAACAAATACCTCAAAATCCAATAGCTTTACATAACTGATTATATCTCATAGTTGAATTGGTTGGACGCAATCCTGCCAATTGACTTGGATAGTTCTTGTTTCACCTCCTCACCTACGGTAGCGATTAAACGTGGACTCACACAGGGTCACAAAAAGGCTCAGTGTCCAGTGTTGTTTACAAATGACTGATATTGATGCTGGTTGTTGAAAGGGAGCTCAGCTGACAGAGCGTCACTGCATATGCTGCCTTGATGCTGTAGGCGTCTCACAGAAGGACCCCAGATGGGATGGTGAGCATCTGAGGAGTGAGCCTGTTAAGAGTGCAGGAAGTGGAAGCTACCACGGACTCCTTACAGAATTGACCCTGACGATGGAGCTGTCTTCTATTGGCCAAAAGGGGCACAGAGTCCACCCACACTCAGATGGAAAAATAAACCTGTCTCTTTAGGGGGGAGAACGCAAGATCATATCACAGAAGATCTCAGGGATTGGACTCCTGTGTGTTGATCTTTGTAAAATACAGCTTGAACATCCACCTGCAGCATTTGTCTGTTCCTGCTAATGTGAGTGCAAGACCTGAGGAGCTTTTGTTTGTAAAGTCTAACACCCAACTTCTCTCTTTGTCCATTGACCTCCCAAACTCAAACTTTTATAACTTTGGAGCTAGTTAAATGTCAGAGTTGATGTCTGGTCTCCAATTTCCCGCTTTGCAAATAACCGATGAAACTATGGCCTTCTTATAGGAGAGAGAGAGAAAAAAAGGGAATGCCCTGCCACAGAGGCAGGGTGGGAGGGGAGGATGGGGGGTGGGAGGGATACTGGGATCCGTGGTGGTGGGAAATGGGCACTGGTGGAGGGATGGGTATTTGATCATTGTATAATTGAAACCCAAGCACAAAAATTTGTAAGTCTACAACTGTACCTCATGGTGTCTCACTAATAAAAAAAAACAAAAAAACTATGGCCTTCTTTAAAAGAAAGAAAGAAAAAAGAAAGGAAGAAAGGAAGGAAAGATAGAAAGAAGAAAGAAAGAAAGAAAGAAAGAAAGAGAGAGGGGAAGGAAGGAAGGAAGGAAGGAAGGAAGGAAGGAAGGAAGGAAGGAAGGAAGAAAAAGAAAGAAACAAAGAAAAACTTTAGCATTAATGATGTCATTCTTCTAAGTAAAAACTGGCCCTGAATTTCTCATAGTTTCATTTGCCCTTTGTTTACATTAGCATAGATGGGATTTACATTTTCTTTTACATTCTTAACATTGCAAACTCTAGGAATTTTATGCAAAAAAAAATCCAGACTTAGTGTCTTTGGAAGATCTAAATTTCAACTATGAGAAAATGTAGTCATTTACATTTTTCAAAGAAATAAACCAAACACTCCTGAAACTCATATGGAACAATAAACCCCCATGAATAGCTAAAGAAATATTTGGGATAAAGAAGATGGGGGGGCATCACCTTCCCCAACTTCAAACTGTACTACAAAATAGTAATAATTAAAACAACATAGTATTGAGCTAGAACAGACATGCACACCAATGGAACAGAGTTGAATATTCTGTCACAGATTCTCAAGTATATGGTCACTTAATCTTTAACAAAGGAGCAAGAAATGTGAAGTGGAAAAAGGAAAGCTTCTTCAACAAGTGGTGCTGGGAAAACTAGATAGCTACCTGTAAAAACAAATGAACTCTGACCTCTGTCTAATGCCAGGCACAAAAGTCAGATCAAAGTGGATTAAAAACCTCATTTTTGACCTAAATACATAAGGTACATGAAGGAAAATGTAGGCAGAACCCTCCATGACATTGAAGCTAAAAGCATCTTTATGGATGACCAAGCAAGTGGAAATAAACAAATGGGACTACATCAAACTAAGAAGCTTCTGCACCTCAAAATAAACAGTGACCAAAATACAAAGAGAGCCCACAGAATGGGAAAGAATATTTACCCAATACCCATCTGATAAGGGATTAATGCCCAAGATATACAAGACACTAGTAGAATTGTGCAAGGAAAAAACCTCCAACCCCATCAAAAAATGGGGAGAAGAAATGAACAGAAGCTTCCTCAAAAAATAAAAATGGCCAAAAGGCACATGAAAAAATGCTCTACATCACTAATCATCAGGCAGATGCAAATCAAAACAACAATGAGATATCATCTCACACAACACAGAGACTGGCACACATTCAAAAGAACAAAAGCAACCAGTGCTAGTGTGGATGTGGGGGAAAAAGGGATGCTCTTTCACTGTTGGTGGGAATGCCGACTGGTCCAGTCTTTATGGAAAACAATATGGACATTCCTTCAAAAACTAGAAATTGAGTTTTCGTATGACCCCGCAATACTGCTTCTGGGAATATATCTCAAGGGTGCAAAAAAGCACAGTAGAAATGACATCTGCACCTATGTGTTCATTGCAGCACTGTTCACAATAGCCAGAATCTGGAAACAATACGAGTGCTAGAGAACAGAAGACTGATTAAAGAAACTTTGGTACATCTACAAAATGGAATATTATGCAGCTGTTAGGAGAGATGAAGTCATGAAATTTGATTATAAGTGGATAAACATGGAGAGTATCATGCTAAGTGAAATGAATCAGAAAGAGAGGGACAGACATAGAACTGCACTCATTTGTGGAATATAAAATAACAATATGAGATTGACACCCAAGGACAATAGAGACAAGCGCCAGAAATATTGCCCCAAAGTTGGAAGCCTGTGTCATGAGCTGGGGGAGAAGGCAGTTGGAGTAGAGAAGGGATCACTAAGACAATAATGATTGGAAGAATCGTTTGGGATGGGAAATGTGTGCTGAAAGTAGATAAAGGACCAAACATGATAACCTCTCAGTATCTGTATTGCAAACCATGATGTTCAAAAGTGGAGAGAGTATGGGTGAAATTGTCTGCCATGGAGGCAAGGGGAGGACAAGAAAGAAGGGGGGTATACTGGGGACATTGGTGGTGGGGAATATGCACTGGTCAGAGAGATGGGTGTTTGATCATTGTGTGATTGTAACTCAAACATGAAAGCTTGTAACTCTATCTTACAGTAAATAAGTAAAAAAAAAATTATAAAAAAGTAGTCATTTAATGCCTATGTTCCAGGATACTGAATATTAGGGGGAAAATAGATTCAGGCCCTTGTGAAACAAATATTCTAATTATATTGTGGAAAAATAGAATATTGGATGACAATAAGCAATGTTAAGGTCCAGGAAGGATGTAGAAAAAGAGTGGACAGGAAAGGCAACCATTTTTGTTTGATTTTTTAAAGCACACTCAGTGATGCCCAGGGTCTACTACCAGCTTGGTGCTCAGGGGACTATTTGGTGCTGGGGATTGAACCCGGGCCTCCTGCATGCAAAGCATGTGTTCAGATGTCTCTCTGTCCCTGAAAGTTTACAATTTTTAATTAATTCATTTAATATTTTTGGCAATGTTTTTTATTATCGTTACACACACAAGTCATTGTGGTTTTAGCATAGTTAGCACGGTTCAGTGGCAATTCCATTAGCCCTTGTCCTTTCCAGCTTGGCAGTATGAGCCACTGACTTTGGACCCAGGATTTGCCTCCTCAGAAAGGGAAGTTCTCACTGTATGTGTCACTGTAATTAGTTCTGATAGCCTCCTCCACTGTCTTCCGAGTTACCTTCGTGAAAGCAACCCTGGTGCAAATCTTTCCGTGGTCAAGATGCCCCAGACATGTGAGCCAGAGGATAGTACAGCATGTAGGGCACTTGCCTTGCATGCAGCTGACTAGATTTCAATCCCTGGCACTCCATATGGTCTCCGGAACCCCACTAGAAGTGATTCCTAAGTATGGGACTAGGAATAAGCACTGAGCACCACCAGGTGTGGTTCCTAAACAAAAAAAAAATCAGATGCATCAGCCTGAATTTCCTCTTGAAGATGCTTTAGGGAGCCCCCATCTTCCTCAAAGGGCAGGTAGGAAGGCAGCCAGCCCAATGAGGTCCACATATTGGTCAACCCCTACCAGTAGAGACCTCTTATTTTCTATCAGGAAGGTGATAGGTGACTGCTTGCTGGGACATCACCACTGCCGGTTGTTTTCTTCTCAGCCTCGCCTAACAGCCCCTGATTCCTCTCTTGCATTGTCTCTGATCTATACTTGGGGGTGAGTTTGAGTAGGTGAGTAGCTGTTTGGTAGTCCAGGACCCAGGGAGAACTGTCTGAAGAGGCACCTCTTGCAGAACATGCCCCTTTGCCTCTGCAGCTCAACCTAGTATGGCCATTGGACAAAGCAGGTGAGGTGTTTTGGGCTGCATGTCCTGTCCAATTGCAGCCATGCTTGGGCCTCTTCTCAAGGAAGGAGTTCACCATCTTCTTTCAAGTGCTTAATAACTAAATGAGGTTCATGTCACAAAACTGACACAGAGCATTCCTCTCTCACACTAAAGCGAGTCCTATCATATAGCCTTGCAGAAGAAGAGAATAATAGGCAAAAGTTACAGCGAGTTTAAAGGTCCTGAGGTGTACATAGCTTGATGTGAGTTAAGTAATGGCACAGCTCTTCTCTTTCCATAGTCTCACTATTGCTCATTCTTTCCTGACTGAATGGCAATTATCGTATACCACCTTAACTGGAGCTAACTTTCCAAAGATCTTCATTGATCCTGAGCTATAGACGTTTGCTCTATGTCATAGAATCTGTGGAATAAGGTTCAAACTTCCTGGCCGTATGCTGTGAAGCTGTGTGAGAGTCACAACTAAGCCCAGGAGACAAAGCATATATGCTCTGTTTTGGAGTAGAGGAGGTTTAGGGATGTCACTTGGGATGTGAAGGCAAAAGCACCACTAGTTTAGGGAAATGGTTACATAAGTCTCTTGGAAACCTGCTGAACCAGGAGTAAAGGTCTGCTGGAGAAAGTCTGGGAAATGGGGCCCAAGAAAATGGCCTATTCTTAACTGAAACCCAAGTATTTCAACATTACATGAGCTGTGATTCATACACAGCACATACAAGTGGGATTTCAGCCTTGAGTAAACCATAGGCATTTGGAAATCTGTGATGGACAAGAGCATTCACTGCAGTGCCTTCTCCAGTGAGCATGCCCACCAGAAGGAGGCAGGTTCAGCATCACCAGCCCCCATGCTTCTCTGCCTCACCCTTCTTTCTCACCACTACGCCACAGTCTCAGCGCCCAGGAGGTGCTGTGCAATACCACATTGGCATTTTCCTCACGTTTCCCCTATGTACTTGAAGGACTCTCACCCTCCTTTCCATGTGGTTGAGTCTTCCACGCTTAAGGCACAGCTCACCCTTCTGTACACAGACTTCTCTCTGCCGGCGCCAAGACCAGCAGCGGTGCTTGCTCCCATGGCTGGGAATGCACATTATCCACGCTCACTTGGCAATTACCAAGTGCAGGAGGCAGTAGCTTCGCTTTTCTGTATGTTTATCGACTCCTGGATCAAATTTTTCATTCCTGAATGTAGATGTCCTGTGTCGTTTTTCCTTTACCTCTTATGTGTCTACAGTACCCCCCCTCCCCCCACACACAGACACACACATGGGTGCCAAGTGAGGGGCACAAGTGAGGGGCTGAGAGTATGATGGAAACTGGATGGAAACCTCTAGCAATTCTCCTCCCCCCCTCTCCCCCCCTCCCTACATATACTGTTTTGGCTTTGAAGCCACGCCCAGCAGTGCTTAGGGCTTACTCTTGGCTCTGTGCTCAGGGATCACTCCTGGAAGTGCTGAAGGGACCGTCTATGGGGATTGAACCTGGTTTGTGTGCATGCAAAGCAAGTGCCTTATTCAGTGTACTATCTCTCTCTGGTCACTCCTCTCTTGCAATTCTTATTTGTCCAATTTGTCTGAACAAGAGTAAGTCTATGTACTCTTAGGCACAGACTGGGACGCCATCGTTGGACTGGGGACTTAAAGCTCTAAAAGGCCCTCGGAGAGTGTGAAGATTCACAGCCACCTGGAGTTGAAGGCTGGGTGCAGTGGTTTTATTCCCGTACTCCACTATTCCCTGGGCCTGGAATGGTGTAAACAATGATTCACAGCTCGAAGGCCTTTACAGTTCAGCAAGCACATTCATCCGAAGGTCAGGTTCCAACACGCTCACCGACGTTTGCCTCCAGATCCCCAGACTTGCACCTATTTTGCTCAGCACCTCCCATCACAGTTTTCCTCCCTCACCCTTTCACGGTGGTGTGCCAGAGGGGACAGCGTGGGGACGTGTCTGTCCAAAGGGTGTTTGACTTAGGGCGTTAGAAAAGCCTATTTTTCAAAGCCGTTTCGAGGGATTAAGACTGTGGTCTGGGACGGACTTCGGCAAAAAATAAACCCAGATAGGGGTCGAGGGGTTGGAGGGTGGGTTAAGGGTGGGTGGGTAGAGGAGCAGTGGGTGTTCCAGACTTTCCTGACTGTTAGGAAAAGGGAGTGAGTGGGGACGAAGGGGAATGGGAGCGGGCGGGTGGTCTCAGAGTGGGCTGGGTGACCGGTTCCCGGAAGCCCGCACCTGTAGAGACGCGGCTGCCCGGGGTGTCCCGCCCGGTGCCCTCGGGTCCCGGAGGGGGTGCGAGGCGGGCAGGCGCGGCGGCGGGGCGGGGCCAGCGCACCTGGGCGGGCAGGGGGCGGTGCGCGGGGCCGAGCCTGGCGGGGGCCGCGGCGCGCGCCAATGGGCAGCGGCTGGCAGCGCGCCCCGCGCCCGAGCCGCAGTCGCGCCCTGTCGCTGCCTGGCGAAGGCGCCGGAGAGCAGCCCGGGCGCCGCTGCGCCTGCAGGGCATGAGGATGGCCGTGGGCTCCGTGAAGATGCAGCCGCCCTGCGAGAGCCCGGCCCTGCTGGCGGCGGCGGGCAGCCCCAGCGCCCGCGACTCGGAGCGCGAGCAACCGGCGGCCCCGCCGCGCCCGCGGCTCCGGGACCTGCCGGCGCTGCTGCGGAGCGGGCTGACGCTGCGGAGGAAGCGGAGCGCCGCGGGGGCCCGGGTGAGCGCACGTGGACCCGCGCCCACCCTGCGGGCGGTGGGGCGGGGGCATCGGGAAGTTGGGGAGGGGGGGGGCCGGGGCCGGAATGCGCAGAGGAGGAGCCAGGGTCGGGGGCTGCCCCCTCTGGTCAGCGACGCTTCCTCCTCTCGCCCCAGATGAACCTGGTGGTTTAACTCGAGGGTACCCGGGCTCGGGACCGTGGGCATCGCCGGACGAAGCGCCGTTTGCCACTGTCCAGAGGGGCAGCGGGCAGGTGTGGGGGCCAGGTGTTGGCAAACCTCGGCACGTCTGACATCCCCCACTCCATCCCCCCCACCACCATCGTCCTCCAGGCGGGACCTCCCTGTTTGCAGGAAGGAGGCGGGCAGCGTGCGCTCCTGTTGGGGATGCGAGCTGGCAGCTCCGGGCACCATGCGGGCCCCGGCTGCTGCTGCCCGCGGGAGATCCTGGAGTTGGAAGTTGTCCGGCGAGCTCCTGGCTCCCGTGTATTCGGTGACTCCTTGAGCAGGAGGGTGCCCGTCCCCCAAAGCTTAAATACTGACTTCCCGATGGTGCTTTCAGATGGAGTTTCCCAGGGCAGGAGGGGACCTCGTGTGGTTCCAGGTGCGCAGAATGGCTGGAGCTGGTCGGGCATGAGCCGTGTGTCGGGAGAATCAGGCCAGCCCGTGGGCTCGTGGGCTCGTGGGACCATTTTACGGCCCTCAGCCCCACCCCCGGAGCCGCCTTCCTCGGGATCCCCCGCCCTGCATCGTTCTGGGAAGCCTTCGGTGGGCTTTGCTCAGTTTTGAAAAATTAATCTTTCAGTAGGCGTTACCGAGGTGGTGAGACCCTGTCGAGTGGCGAGGCGGTAGCTTGAGGAGTGAGGTCTTGTCAGCCTTTAGAATGAGACGGGGAGGGGTGCTCTTGCAAAGAGAGGAAGCAACGTTTATGAAAACGTGAGATTTGGGGTGAAACACTTGATTTAGTGTGTGGGGGGGTCTCCTGAGTTGGTGAAGGGCGTCTCCTCTTTTCTGGATGCTCTTCCTTGGCTAGGCATTCCCCTGCCCTGCAGGATGGTTCTCCAGATCTCCCTCCCCATCGTCTTCTGCCGATTAGCTGGACCAGGATTAGCTGGATTAGGACTTTTTTTTAAGGCGACGACCAGGCCTGTTTAGAATTTGCCCACCAGTAACCTACAGGGCTGCCTGCAGGGAACTCGAGATCCTGTGTCCCAAAGATGTGAGTGTTCAGTGAGTGCTAGAGCCTGTGTTAGAGACTTTGCAGGAATCTGGGGAAAAGTAGGTCAAGTTGTGTTCCTATTATCCTTGACAGTTACTTTTTCATGGCGCAGAATACTGAAGACATGAGGGCAGCCAGGCAATCTGTGAGGAGAATGGCTGAGGGTTTCTGTATAAATAGATCTGTGGTGTTCATCTGCATACAGGCTTGTGTGACCGGCTGCCTGGGATGATAGTGTGTGTCTTGCCAATAAACATATTTACACATATCTCTTCAAATCTTCTAAATGGTATTACTTTGAAGAACATGCACTTTCTTTTCTTGGGGGGATAAAGGGAAACACCTGGTGGTGCTCAGGGGTTACTCCTGGCTCTGCATTCAGGGATCATTCCTGGCCGTGCTGGGGGATCCATATGGGATGCCAGGGATCGAACCAAAGTCAGCCTCATGCAAGGCAAGTACCCTACATGCTCTGAGACCTCTTTAACCCAGACGTGCACTTTCTTAACAACTTCTTTGCTCCTAAGACTGTATCACATCTCTCTGAAACATTCCAAACATATTGCAGGAGTGCATGACCACACTTTTCCCTTGAGGGTCAATTGTCAAAGTTTCTAATGTTGGAGACCCATAATTTTCAGCTTGTTTTCCCTTTTGACTCTGGAATCTTCTTCCTTGAAGGGATATGAAGAAGTCTGAAAGAAACTGGGGGGCTGGAGCGAGAGTGCAGCAGGTAGGGTGTTCACCTTGCATCAGCTGACCCTGGTTTGATTCCCACCATTCCATATGGTCCCCTACACACTGCCAGGATTAATTCCTGAGTGCAGAGCCAGGAGTAAACCGTGCGCATCACCGGGTATGACTCAAAAAGCAGGCAAGCAAGAAAGAAAGAGGTGAAAATGTATCTATATTTGTCTTTTTCAGCTGCCTGAACAAAATATTATAGACTGGTGTCTTAAACCAGTATTTCTGAACCTTTTCCCCACCATGGCCCCCTTCTAACTTTGGTTCCTTCCCATGACTCACCTCTGTGTTGCCATATGCACCCCCCGATACACACATTTATGTGATAATTTTACTTATGTCCACCCTGGTTCTTACAAGGGGCAGAAGGTCCCTGGTTGAGAAACGCCAGCTGAAACAGCAGAAAGGAACGTTCTTACAGTTCTGAAGACTGGGGGACCAGATGCAGGTGCCAGCTGAAGGGCTCTGTGGGAAGGACTCTTCCTTCCGACTTTCAGACAGCTGCTTTCTCTGTGTTCTTACAAAGCCACTCTTCTACACACATGGATGGAGATAGCACTCCCTTTTCTACTACATCACTTCATCATGTCCCCGCTCATGACTTAGTCTTCCCTGCACTTTGCCTCACTCCAAATCCTATTATGCTGGGGGTTAGGGCGGCTTACACATAGGTTCTAAAGAAAGTGGTGGGAGATAAATATTCTGTCTATGTCAGAATTGAAAGGAATAGAAAAATAGTTAAAAATATACCCCAGACCAGTTGATGAATTGAGAGCACTTAGAATCTTCTGGTTGACCACTGGGTTAGGGTAGTGGTTCAGATACAAGCCAAGTATGACTTAAAACATTCTGTGGACCTTTAGTTTTGTATTTTCCAGTAAAGTAACTCCAGATTACAGCTGAATGATAGAAGGGAAAGTTTACACAAATTCATTATCTCTTGGATTTTGGGGAAGAGCAAAACTAAACAGTAAAGCTCTTTGCATTACACAAGTAGGTAAGAAAGTAAGAAAGCGTGCAACTTCTCCATTAACCAAGATCTGATTCAGGAATACTTATGGCTCTTGTCCATGCTCCCTCGGGTGTCCAGAAATCTGGAGAATCTGACATTGGATGTCATCAAAGAAGCTCTTTGGTAACTGGTGTTGTTCAACTTAGGTGCCTTGCAGGTTCTCTCTTTCTGGGAAAAATTAAGCTGAACTTTTGTTGGTAATAGAACTCAGAGACCTTGGTTTAGTTGCTTCTAATATTGGTTTCAAAGTCAGACTAAGACTCAGTTAAGATAGGAGTGGCAAAATTTGCTTTGTGAGTCCAGTTTTCTTCCTAAAAATCATTGAAACAATAAAGGAGAAATTATAATTCTTTCATTGTTTAAAAGGATCTGCCTTGCAGAGATTATGAGTATAGTAAGCACCTCTCAACACTTGTTAACATATTGCCTGTCTTCACATTTTTTCCCATCTCTACTTTCTTTGTGGGGATGAGATTTTAAACCATAAACCCTAAATGTGTCATATCATTTATAAATGTTGCATTTTATATCTTTAATAGGGACTTTCTTCTTTAGAAAAATAACTTCTGTGCCTTTTTCACACCTAATTTTGTACTATAATTCCCATGCTTAAATTTTCTGAAGCATGTCTTTTACTTGAATTGTTGGAACCAGAAACTAAACAGAGTTGACACATTGCAATTCTAGGACTTCTAAGTCCTAGAATCTTACTGTAAAAGACTTATTTTATCACAGGCCCCCCTATTCCTGTTCATTTTTCATGCAGTTGATTTGATGGAGAGCCAGTGTCATCTGTTCAGTGAATGTCCCACTTACAAGGCTGATTTCTTAATCTGGTGCCATTTTACTTTATCTTCTCTGCCCTCCATGATTCTATAATCCAGTAGTTGGATGTAGAGGCTTGATTAGATTCAGAATCAAAGGCAAGCAGCTCTGTAGTGGCATGTAAAATCTTTTTCAAAACATCCCAAGATACATGATGCCTGGATGACTCTCATTTTAAAATATTAAGATTAAGTGGGTTCAGGTTGAATCAAGTTACATTTCAGCCATTATATCCTTGATCCACTTTCAGGTTTGCAAAAGAGCAATGATCTTCATCTAGCCTTTCTCTTGCATTTATTAAATGGAATTCTGTAGAGCAGGGAATTAAACCTAGGGCCTCATCCACGAAAGGCAAGTAAGTGTTCTACTACTGAGCTGCATTCCTGGCTCTTACCTGGACTTCTGTCTCTAAGCAACTTACCTTTATGAACTATTTGGGTTTCCTGAGATTCACATTGTGTAATAAAGACCAAGGAAAAGCTTGTTTCTTTTCACCATTTGTTGTTGTTGTTGTTGTTGTTATTGCTTCCCTAACAATCTCCCATGGTAATCTATGGGATTTTCCTAACTTCTGTGAGAAAAAATTATGGATGAGAATGCCTTTGTTTCAGTTGATCAGTTCATTGCAGTCAATATTCTTGTTGATGCTCAGCTTGTCCTTAGATCATATATACTCTTTACAAGTCCCCAAGAGTACTTGATACTTTTCTTGCTTTTTTATTCAAGATCTGTCACTGTCCTCCTGTTGTTCATCGATTTGCTCGAGCGGGCCCAGTAACATCTCAATTGTGACACTTGTTACTGTGTTTGGCTTATCGAATACATCACGGGTAGCTTGCCAGGCTTTGCCATGTGGGCATAATACTCTCGGTAGCTTGCCGGGCTCTTCAAGAGGGGAGGAGGAATCAAACTCGGGTTGGCCATATTGCCTGTGTGCAAGGCAAACACCCTACCCGCTGTGCTATCGCTCCTGCCCTGATTCAAAATATTTTAGTTTATCTTGTCTATTCCCTGTTCCAGACTGCAAATAAGCAACTCCCCCCCCCCCAAAAGAATGTTTTTTTTTTAGCCCCAAACTATTGGTACTCTACCCTCCACCCCTTCCATGTCTGTTTGTCTTTGTGGTCATGTTATTTTCTGCCTTGGTCTTAACTTCCATCCCGTTTCTGTTATTTTGAAAATTCTTCTTATCAGGCTTGTTCTAAGACTGTCATTATTTCCTTATCGTGAGATAGCGGGTAACTACCATTCTTCACCTATATACTTTGTCAGGTGCTGAGCTGAACAGACTTTGGGCTATAACTGCTATGATTTCTCCGGTTTGACCCCTTCTTCCTCTCCTGGAGATCTTTCATTTATAACAGCTGGAATTATTCGCTGTATGTGCCATTGTGACTGTTCCATAAGGTCACCCCTGGTTGATCAGACATCTGCAGGGTGATACCTCTACCCTACCCCTCTGGCCTGCTTTTCTCTCAGGCCCACTCCCCATAGAAGGACTTGACAAATCCAAGAAGCTTCAGGAGTAGCTGGTGACTCTCTGCTTGCTGTTCTCCCTTCTCCATTTACAGTTTCCCCCAGACCATTCCCTCTCAGAGAGAAAATGGATCTTTCCTTGATTCAACCAGAGTGGCTTAAGGCTTGAGAAAGACTTGGTGAATTGAGAAACACCCATTTCTGTAGCTTACACACACATGGTCAATTTGTAGCCATTACATACAGGCAAAGCCTGTTACTTGTTCCTTATATTTGAATTAAAAGTGGTAGCCCACCCTTCCTAGAACCTTCTTATGTGCCCCACATGTTCTGATAAAAATCATTTCATCCTCACACCAAGTGTGCAAGATGCTATTATATGGATTCTATTGATGAGGAAACTGAAACACAGATGGTGACTTGGCCAAAATCAGAGAGAGTGAGGGGGAGGAACTTTGAATCCTGTTGTTCTGGTTCCATAGTCTGTGCTCTCAATTGACATTCTGTCTTTCTCAAGTGCTTTAAGGGCAAAGGGTCTATTTCTCCAGAGCTACCAGAATGGTATAGAACTGCTGGTACTGCCTCACCAACTCTCACAGTGGCTACTTCACGCTGTGGAGAAAAACAGACAGGAACATTTCTCCTATCAGAGCACACAGAAGTTTGAATTTACTGGTGTGTGCCAAGGAGGTGTGTCATAGGAGAACTGGGTTTTCAGTGAATGCTGACTAGTATTTTCTAAAGTGAAAAGCAGCATTCAGGTGCCTGGACTGTGGCTCAGTGGTGGAACACTCTTTGGACGAATGTTGTAGTGCGATTCCTGGTACTGCAAGTGCTCTCTCTCTCTCTCTCTCTCTCTCTCTCTCTCTCTCTCTCTCTCTCATTCATTGTGTCATTAAACAAATCACTTAGGACTCACCCTCCCTATGATCATGCCAATCCAAAGAGCTTGCAAATTCAGCTCACTTCCCTAATTCTCATCTGCTGTGGTCACTGCCAGAGGCTAGCTAGAGGCCATGAGAGAGATTTCTCAAGATTAGGTGAGGCTGGTGAGCTAAGAGGGACCCACGATGATCATAATGGAGAAAGAGCAACTGCTTGCCAGCTTGAACCTTAATATTCTAAACAATAACACGGACAGGAGACCTCCCCAAATCCTTATTTGAGAAGAGGGAAATAATGACTCATTTCTCCTGTTTTAATTGCACCCATGAATGCTAACAGAGAAACTCAATGGGTACTTCATACAGTGTTCCATTTTGTTCTTTCTCTCCCATCCTTCCCCCTCATACAGGCTGTAGATTCATCATTAGATCCGCAGGAAGGTGTATGAACGGTGGCTTTAGAAACTAAGTCTGCATCACAGTGCCCACACTCTGTCCTTTCTTTGCTTGTTTTCTCATCTGAGCTCTCTAAGCCGTAGGTTCTTCTGAAATGAGATCCACTACAGGTCAGATTTTCTGACAACAGAGACAGTACATGGAAAGTGATTGGCATTTTAGAGCTCCCATTTTTCCTTCCCCAGCTGAATGCTTCTTGTGGGCAAGTGGACTTTCATGGGAAGATTTATGGAAATCTGGACACAAATATTTTTGCTTTTGTATGCAGTGTCAGATTCCATTTAAAAAGTTACATCCTGGGGCTGGAGCAATAGCACAGTGGGTAGGGCGTTTGCCTTGTACGCAGCCAACTTGGGTTCGAGTCCCAGCATCCATATGGTCCCCTGAGCACTGTCAGGGGTTATTCCTGAGTGCAGAGCCAGGAGCCAGGAGTAACCCCTGTGCATTGCCAGGTGTGACCCAAAAAAGCCAAAAAAAATAAGTTACTTCCCAACAGACAGTGACTATTTGAGGTGTTGTCTAGATCTAACACCATACAAAATGTCTTGAGTTTCCTGCTTGTATTCTCAAATTGACTTGGCAGTCATTGGTAACTTGGATAGTTAAAAATAAATGAAAAGGTGGGAGAGAAGTTAATGCTGGTGATTTTGCATACCTATTGGATATTTATTTGTTTTTGTATCAGTACTGCATAACAGCTCATGTTAGGACTGCAGATAATTTCAATGTTGCCTATGACCTGTTCTAGGAGTTGTCTATGAGAATTAAATATGTAGCTCATATATGCATAAGATCTTGTCTATATGCAAAATAGTTAAAAGTCAATGACTTACTGGGACAGTGGTGGAGAGAAGCAGACACTCTGGTGGTGTGTGTGGTGCTGGAATGTTTTATGCATGGAACCTGCCATTAACATTAACCATCAACCATGGTGCCTAAAGTAAAACAAAATTTTTAATCAATGACTTTATTTATTTATTTATTTTTGGTGTGTGTGATAAATTCTGGTCATAAATGGCTGTTGAAAGGGAAAGTTTAGCAGCCTGAGAGCTAGTATAATGAGTAAGGTGTTTGCCTTAAATGCAGCCAACCCAGGTTCATTCCCTGGCACCCCAGGTAATGTCTCATCTTGTCTCCCCCTTCTCCATCTCACCCACCACCTCCCACTCCCCATCCTCAAGCCCACTGAATGATCCCTAAGTGCCAAGCCAGGAGTAAGTTCTGAGCATAGCCATGTTAGTGACATGTGTCTCACACCCCCTCCCCCCCAAAAAAAAGAAAAAAAAGGAAAAGTTTACACAAATGCCATTTGGGATTTGGGGATACTGGCATGTCTTTATCAGATAGAAACTTTAAAAGTGCCCCAAAGGGTTTTCACCTATGTGAAAAGTATAGACTGGAGAAATTGAGTCACCACACAGCTAGGAAGGAGTTGAGGTAGATTGGAGCCCAGGCTTTCTAACTCCGAAGCCTGATTCCCATAGGCCACATTGTCCAAGATGTTGACACGTAGAGTGTCGTGAACATCATGGATCTAGGAGCCCTTCCAAGTCTCAGCGTCAAACACGGCTCATTGCCCTGCTAATATCTTCAGTAAAGGTTGCCAGGAGGGCTCTCATTGCTCACACCCTCACATGCTTCCGCATCAGCTTGAGCAGCAGCTGTCCATCACCTCAGCAGCGGCAACAACTGTGGGGTAAGACATGGGAAGGCTCAGGATGACTCATGCCGGAAGCTATTGTTTTCTCAGGAGGTTTGGAAGCCGACTTGTTTCACATTGCAGATGTACTTGGAAACTTATAAAGCACTCAGGTTCTTTCTGGGGCCTGCGTGGAACACTGGAAGAAGGGGACAAGGAGTTTTGTATAATCAAGGATTTACAGTTCGTTTTTATATGTTTGGTTTTGGGTTATACCCAGCTGTGCTCAGGGCTTCCTCTTGTCTCTGAACTCAGGGATCCCTCCTGGTAGGGGTCAGGGTGCAGTATGGGGTGCCGGGGATCAAACCCAGGTTGGCCTAGCAAGTGCTTTGTCTGCTGTACTGGCTCTTCAGCTTCAAGGATTTACATTTCTGATGGTGACTTCCTTGATATTTAAGAGACTTCAGATCAGGCAGGGGGAAATGCACATTCTCATCAAAACAATTGAACCTGTTTACAATTTAATACAGTCATTGAGAAAATATAAATATCCTTTAATAAAATTAAACTTTGATGTACTAATCTTTGGATGTAACATAATTACCTGATTTGATGGATTTTAACTTTCTTTTTTTCTGCTCCTTACCATCTTTCTTTCTTATCCTTTCTCTCTTCTTCCCCCCCCCCCCACCTTTTTTCCTTTTAACCACACCTTTTTAAGAACCATTGGCTAGTAATCTGGGGAAGTACATGCAGATACTGTTTATCTCAGTCATTAGTCTGCGTCAGTTGTGAAATCAGGGTTAGAAAGCGTTCTTATTCTGCCTTCGAATTGTAGAAACAACCTGGTTCTAAAATCTATCATAGTTATCAGGAACTCACTTGTCAGTAACTATTTCCTTGAGTTGAAGTATTTGGGTGGTTTGTGCATTGGGTTGTCTGTGATGCAGCAGATGCTTCCAGGAGCTCTAGAAATGGCAGGTGGTTGTGGCAGTGAGAAGGATACACTATCATTATTCAGCAAATCCTTATGTCACATTTATAATGTTAGGACAATTTGAAGTACTTCAGAAACATGAATTCATTTAATCCTCACAATACTATGTGTGGCAGATGTTCTCATTGTTGTCTTTTTTTTTTTTCAAAAAAGAAATATGACACAGAGAGGTTAAGTAAGTTGACTGAGATTACCCAGTAACTGGAGCAGCTGGTACATCTCACTTGAACCTGGTACATCTCACTCCATGTTAAAAGGTTTACATAGTCTGCTGTACCTGCTCTCTAAATAAAATTATATATTTTCTTCGTTTAAGGTTCAGCCGTAGGGCGTTTGCCTTGCACGCAGCCAACATGGCCGACCCGAGTTCGATTCCTCCGCCCCTCTCGGAGAGCCCAGCAAGCTATCGAGAGTATCTCGCCCGCACGGCAGAGCCTGGCAAGCTCCCCGTGACGTATTCGATATGCCAGACACAGTAACAACAAAGTCTCCAATGGAGACGTTACTGGACCCGCTCGAGCAAATCGATGATCAATGGGAGGGTCTTTATTTATATTATTTATAAGGTTTTCTTAGTTTTAGCCTCTGAAAATCAGGATGAGTGTTGCCAGTGATGTTATATTATTTTTTTCCTTGTAAAAATTTTAATAATTTTGTAGTATATCTTGAGCTGGAGCAATAGCACAGCGGTAGGGCGTTTGCCTTGCATGCAGCCAACATGGCCGACCCGAGTTCGATTCTTCCGCCCCTCTCGGAGAGCCCGGCAAGCTACCGAGAGTATCTCGCCCGCACGGCAGAGCCTGGTAAGCTCCCCGTGACGTATTGGATATGCCAAACACAGTAACAACAAAGTCTCCAGTGGAGACGTTACTGGGCCCGTTACTGGGCCCGCTGGAGCAAATCGATGAACAATGGGAGGACAGTGATGGACAGTAGTATATCTTACAATTTTGGTGACTTAGGGTAAAGAGTCATAGTAAGAATTTGGGGGAGTTGTTTTGAGGGGATTTCTGCAGGGGGAGTCACATTTGTCAGTGCTTCCAGCTTATTTGCTCTGTGCTCCGGGATCATTCCTGCCATGCTCAGGAGACTGGGAAACAAACCCAAGCTGGTCACATGGTATGTCAGGCATCCTACTAGCTGAATTATCTCTCTGACCCCATGATCCGTTTTTAAGTTATAGCCTTTCTGTTTGATAGTTTATCTTTCTTTTATTTCTTTTTGGGGGGGGAGGGGCACATGCAGTGGTGCTCAGGGCGTATTCATGGCTCTGTGCTCAGAGATCACTTCTGGCAAGGCTCTGAGGACCATATGCAGTATACCAGGGATTGAACTAGGGTCAACAGCATGCTAGGCAATCACCCAACCTATTTACTATCTCTCTGGCCCATATTTTTAAAAAGCAAAGTAAATCATAACTTTAAAATCACATGTGTGAACTCTACACATATCTATGAAGTGTGAAAACGGAATTAAGATCGTATTATCAATTTCTGTGAACAGATAATTGCTTAGGTAGTGCTTTTTCCTTTACAATGCTTGAGTAGCCTCAGATGTAGCCTCAAATGCTGAAGGTGGAAGAAACAGAAATTCTTTTAAGGGAAACAAAAATAATTTTATGAGAAAGTACCTGTGCTTCTATATGCTTTATTAATGAAAAGGGGTCATTTTTTATTTTAATTTTTTTATTTTATAAAGTAGTTCACAACATTTGATTACATTTAATATTCAAACATCAATCCCACCACCATTACACCTTCCTTCCGCCATATTTCGGGTGTTTTTCCATCCCAAATCCCAATCCCTTCCACAAAGCAGAACCGAAATAATATAATATTTCCCTCTAAGGTTGTTTGCCTCCTACTTTGAATCCCATCAAATGTGGTGTGGTAGGGTAGGGTGTCTTATATGAAGTGTTGTGCAGCTGCAGATGTGGCCGCATGGTCCAGGAAAAGGCTCACTTTGGGTGAGGCTCAGCCTGAGCATGTGGAGAGCAGCCATGAGCATGGCGGCGGTTGAGTTCTGGAAGTTTTTGGCTGCCAGTGCTGGGTCCCTTGTCGCGGGGAGGGGTGCCTGCCCCCTCTGGGGTGTCCTGAATGAAACAGCCAGGTGTGGGGTCTGGCAGCATGGTTATGGCGAGTATCATGTTATGCTCCCTTTTGGGAGAGAAGGACATGTGGTCTGGCTGGTGGCCAATGATGTGATTATCTGGAGCCAAAAAAGAATCATTTTAAAAGTGAGAATTTTTTAATTTTGTAAAACAAAGAAACACGAATATACCCAAATGACCATATAATTGAGCCTGACTCTGAGTCAGTATACATTATGATGAATTGTCAGATCTTCAATGACTAGTTAATCTTTTCATATTTTATCTGCTCTGTTCATTAAGTTTTGTTTCTCCTGTGTCAATATTTTTATTTTTCTTATGTGTTATTTATGCTAGCTGTCAAAAAAAATCAGAATTTCTAATAAGACAAAACAAACTTTACTTAAGTTTGAATCTGGAAAACCCAAGACGTCTTGCAGTTTTGCTCATTGTCTTCTGTATTTTCCCCCCTAACTGGTCTAACAACTTAAACTTCAGCCCCATTGGTGGTTTTGCTGTACAGCTGAATTTGACCTTGTCAAATAATTTACCTGCAGCTGTGGTGAGATGTATATGCAAATACTTGTGATTGCCCAATATTTCTCCTTTGGTGCTGACTGTAAATTTGTTTTACTCTTGCCTGTTTCTATTGAGGGAAGTGAGCTGCTTATCTCTTCTGCTTGGTATAACACTCTAAATGTTGAATATAATACAAATGGTTCTATACATGGTCCTATAAATTGTTTACTTCATCATGGTGTGCCCTGAATTTATAGATAGGTATAAAATCTTTTGTAGAAAAGATAGGGAGAGTTGAAAAGATGCAATCTTCACTTAATACAACAGGCTAGATATGAAAACAACCCAAATGCCCAACTACAGATGAATGGATCAAGAAGTTGGATATATATATATATATATGTATATATATGAATACTATGCATGTCTAAGAAAGAAAAGTGATGTAATTTGCCACGATATGAATGGACTTGAGGATATCATGTTAAGTGAAGTCAGTAAGAGAGACGCAGCAGTGAATCCCAGAAGACAGCAGCTCGCTGAAGATCTCTCTGGACTCCTTACCAAGCCAATTCCACCAGGGCACTTTAGATGGAGTAAGTGTTCCTTCTCTGTCCAATCCAGATGAAACTCAGGAAGCCACAAGCATCCAGAAGCAAACCCAGGTATGCAGTTTCAAGGACTAAGACTCCAGGCAACATAGCAGCAGCGGAGACGGCCGTCCCTTCCTGACCGTGGTGCCCACGATTTACCTCGGGGGGGCCATTTCAGCGCGTCTATGACCTTGATCTAGAGACTCCCAGATGAATCTCAAAATGCATTAGCTCCCTACATAGATGTCTCTGAACCCCAACCATTTACAATTTTAGAATTCCAGAAGCATGCAACCTCTCATGATATTCATAATAAACAATAGAAAATAAATTATCTGGCAGGCAGGCTTGAAAGGTGGCGGGAAAATTCTAAATAATGGTGGTGGAGAGGTGGGATTGGTGTTGAAATATTGAATGTAATCAATTAATGTGAACAACCTTATGAAATAAAATTTTTTAAAAAATTTTTTCAAAAAGAAAAGATGCAGTCTTTTAAAGATTAGAAGGAATGTGATGCCTATTTTAACCTGGCTATGATGCCATAGAACTACCTTTATTGATATGCTTATTACTTAAAGAGTATACGATTTGAGGTAAATCAAACAGCCTTTCTTCTAGCCTTTCTTCTGTCTCTAAATAAAATATCTCTAGTTGATCACCAACTTGATTATGGGAGAAGGAGCATTTCCAGTCCTTGTTCCTTGTCTTACCAAAACGATTCTCAACTGAGATGGCAACTCAGCCCCAAGAACACCCCAGTAGTATATCACAGACAAATGGAAAGATGAATCTTCAATACTCACCAGGTTTCTTCAGTTGGGGAGGGAGAAGATATTGGAATGGATGATATAACACTTGAAGATGCAAGTCGAACCAGTTTAAGTCAAGAATCTCAAATCAAGGTCATATCTATAAATCTGTCTCTAAAAAATCAAATTGTTTGCTTGACTATAAATAGAATTCTAGAAGGAAGTATTGGAAGACAACTTGCTATAGTAATCCTTTGTGCATGGTGAGATCTTTTTCTTTGCTTAATTGAGGTTTTCATATAATTTTTTTTTTTTTGCTTTTTGGGTCACATCCAGTGATACTCAGGGGTTACTTCTGGCTCTGCACTCAGGAATTACTCCTGGCAATGCTTGGGAGACTATATGGGATGCTGGGAATCAAACCTGGGTTGGCCACATGCAAGGCAAAGGCCCTACCTGCTGTGCTATCACTCCACCCTCTCTGTATAATTGTTTTATAAGGGCAGTGCTAGCTCACCCCCCCCCCCATTGTCGTAGCCACCACTGTCCCAGTGCCTCCCCACTTTGCAGTCTCAGTCCACTGTTGCTTAGCAGTATCTCAGGGCTTGTCTTCACTGAGGACTGTCCAATCCTTTGCTTTGTTTCTTGATACTCCACATATAAGTGGAATCATTTGGTAATTGTCTTTTCTCTGCTGACTCACTTCACTTAGTATGATGCCCTTCGATTCCATCCGTCCCATGTGGAACCTAACTGCAAGATTTCATCTTTTATCATAGTTGAATAGTATCCTGTTGCATATATATACCACAACTTCTTTATTCACTCCTTGGTTGCAGGATTGCAATAGATAGCAGTTCCAGCAACAGTGAAAGAGGGCTTCCATTTTTTACCACAGCCCTGCCAACACTGGTTGTTTTCTGTTCTTTGAGATGTGTGCCAGTCTCATGGGTATAAGATGATATCTCATTGTCATTTTGATTTGCCTCATACTCAGTGATGATTAACATTTTTTCATATACCTGTTGTCCATTTGTATATCTTTTTTAAGGAAGTTCAGCTCCTTTTCCCATTTTTTGCTGGGATGAAATTATTTGTTATTTGGGTTTTTTGTTTGTTTGTTATTGAGCTTTGGAAGTGCTTTATACATCTAGGAGATTAGTCTTTTGCCCAGCACATGATGGGTGGATATATCACCCCTTTCAGAAGTCTTTGTGCAGTGAACGTTACATTATTCACAGTAGCCATGGTCTGGGGATAACCAAAGTGTCTAGAAAGATCTTAACAGATGATTTTATCTTATTGTAGGTAGGTTGTTGATTTTTTCACGGTCACGGTCCTCCCATTGTTCATTGATTTGCTTGAGTGGACCCAGTAACGTCTCCATCATGAGACTCGTTGTTACTGTGTTTGGCATATCGAATACATCACGGGGAGCTTGCCAGGCTTTGCCATGCGGGCGAGATACTCTCGGTAGCTTGCTGGGCTCTCCGAGAGGGGCGGAGGAATCGAACTCGGGTCAGCCATGTTGGCTGCGTGAAAGGCAAACGCCCTACTGCTGTGCTATTAAATTTTCTTTATTTGGGACCACAGTGGTGCTTACATCTTCATGCTGTATGAGTGAATCAACATGGAAAGTATCATGTTAAGTAAAATGAGTCAGAAAGAGAGGGGCAGACATAGAAAGATTGCACTCATCTGTGGAATATAAAGTAACAGAATGGGAGACTAACACCCAAGAATAGTAGAGATAAGGACAAGGAAGTTTGCCCCAGGGCTTGGAAGCCAGCCTCACATGCTGAGGGAAAAGGCAGCTCAGATAGAGAAGAAAACACCAAGTAAAGGATTTTGGGATGACCCGCCTGGGTTGGGAGATGTGTGTCAAAATTAGACTATAGACTGAACATGATGGCCACTCAATACCTCTGTTGCAAACCACAACACACAAAAGGAGAGAGAGAAAAAAAAAGAGAATGCCCTGCCACAGAGGCGGGGTGGGTGGGAGGGATACTGGGATCATTGGTGGTGGAGAATGGGCACTGGTGGAGGGATGGGTACTCGATCATTGTACAACTGAAATGCAAACACAAAAGTTTTTAAGTATATAACTATACCTCACAGTGATTCACTAATTTAAAAAAATCCTTCATGCTGGGGACCACCAGAGCCAGGGATGGAACTCAGGACCTCACACCACCAGGCATGTGCTCTGCTGTACCTGAGCAATGGCCATGGTTCCTGCTATTTCTTGTCCTTGGCGCACACAGTTTGCTAACCTTGAAACCACCTCACTAGCTATTTTTCTCCATTTGTCACATTTATCACAATTTTTCATATAGAATCTGTTGAGTGGTTTTTAAATTTCCCACTCCTCTTGGCTCACTATGCTTTAACATGTTTTTTTTAAAAGTCTTCCAGTCATATGTTAATCTAACTTAAATATCTCATGAGGTTAGAGCTTATAAAATCTCAGCAAATCCAGTTCATCAGTTATTGCCTGTTATTTATATTAAGCTTACTATTGATTCATTCATATAATAAATTGCTGTTTATTACCATATATATGTTTATATCACTATAAGCCATTTGTAATTGATAAAGTCTACTACTGTTTATATGAAGCTTTACGCTTACCAAGTACTCCGACATATGTTCTCTTTAATTTCCCTGTTTTGATGTCTCTGAAACAATGTAGTTCTCTCTTGTCTATAATCTAAGGGAAGTTACCGAGTTTTTCCTACTTGCTGAAAACTTAGAGCCTTCGAAGCAAAGACACTGCCTACTCCATGGGGCAATGGACACTGAGGACATCCCTGGCACAGGGCTCTTTAGACAGAGCAAGGGGGGGAGCAAAGGCTTTGTGTCCCCTGCTGCCATTGTTACTCTCCTCCTCATTACTGAAATGACAGATCCAAAGAATATCTCAGTCATGCCCTCTTAGGTGCTGAAGGAGGTCCAGCGGATAAGATGCTGGTGGAAAGTAAGAAAACTGAAACTCAAGAGTGGGCATTTTGCTGACAGGCTTGGAAAGGAGGCACAGGATGAGGCCTTCCGGGCTCTCTGCTGTGTTATGGTTGATTTCTCTGTGTGAAATATCAAGGAAGGAGTCTGAGGGGCTTTGCAAAGTTTTGCCTGCTGAAGACTCTTCAGAGAGCTCGGGAAAGCTGACCTACCATGGCCCCAGTCTTCCAGATGTTTGCCAGGTCACCCATGGGTGCAGGGGCAGGATCTGCTTTCCTGTTAAGTTTCCAGTGACAGTGCTGCCTGTGGGCCCATAAACCATGAAGGAGCATGGCCTTAATGGGGGTCTCAAACGTTCAGTGGCCTGCCTCATCAGAACACTGTCAAGGCCATTGGTCTCACCAGTTTTCTGTTGGCCACATAAACGGGAGGCCAACACCGGCCACGCTGCAGGAACATGACTCCGAGAGCTTTATTGGATGAATAATATTGAAAATTGCTCCTTACTGGTTTCAACAGAGTGCCCAGTCCCACAGAAAGGAGCGTTGAGCATTTTGCACATGAAGGCCTATGCCTCTGTGCAGGCTGTTCCCTGCATGCCCACCAATGTCCTGTTCTAGCCCCTTTCTACTCAGATCTGTTCCGAGGGTGCACCCTGCTCCCCCCTGGCGTTCTGGCTGTGGTTTGGTTTCAGCCAGTAGAAAGCTCAGGAGAGAGAGGGCAGGTGTGGGTTTCTCTTCCTGCTCCTCCTCCTCTTTTTCACATGTCAGACAGTGACTGTGACCATTTGACTGCACTAGGCCACACCATCTCAGGCATGTCTGTCCTTCCCAGCCTGGCAAAGCTGTGACTTCCTTTCAGCCCTCCTGCCACAGACTGGAAGGGCCCTGTCACTGCCAACTGTGAGCCTCACCCAACCCTCCCACATCACTCTGCTGGGCCCTCCCAGGAGGGCAAGATGGACCAATGCCAGTGTGTAAGGACGAGCCGTGCTGAGCAAAGCTCCAGATGGTGTGGCCCTGGCCACAAGAGTCTCGTAGAGGGCTTGGGCCTTGGCAGTGAAGGCCCTGGCTGGAAGTTGGAGAGTGAGGAGTACTGGGAAGGATCCTGCCTGCAGGGGTCCTGCACTGCCAAAGGGCCTATGAATTCCCCGGATCTCTGGTTAACGTGCGAGATTGTCATCCCGACACCAGTCCCATGTCATTGATCTGCCCCCACCGTGTGGCTCCAGTTCAGAGTCAGAGAAGCTGTTTCATTATTGTTGTTGTTGCTTTGTTCAGTCTGGGGACTTCTCCCAGAGGTGCTTAGAGGCCATTCCTGCCCCTGTGCTCATCAGTGGCCCTTGGCACTACCAGGGATTTGAGGCACTGCCAGAGATTAAATTTAAACAGTAGTCAGCAGGGTACAAGGCACGTACCTAACTCCTATACTTTCTCTCTGTCTCTGTCCGTCTCTTTGTGGCCTCAGAGAAATTCATATGAGGAATTTGCGACCTGCCTCTACTATTGCCTGACCATTTCTTTTTGTCTGCCCTACCTTTTTTCCTCCCAGATGCCCTTAGCATTGTAGCTCTGTGCAAGGGAGTTATAAAACCCTTATGTGCTGCTTTGATCTGACTTGGTTTGGTCACAGTGTATTGAACTTGTTCTAAATTGCCTGCCAAAACTACATTCACAAAATACAAATAGTTGAATAAATTAATTACACTTTCAGGTCCCTGCCCATGGGTTGTAGGGACGGGTGTGTCAATAAGATGAAAAACGCTTTTTATTTCCTCCATGGTTTTATTGCTCAGCCAAATTCTGTTTTACAAGAACCTCAGCATGAAGCAGCACCACCACACATACATCCCAATTCTGTGTTTATCTGTTCTTTTATTATAAAATATTAGATCCAGGTAGAAATGATTATCTGTAGACAATGGAAACCCCGGATTTCATTGATAATTTTGGGGGTGGTAATAGAGGTTGCTGACAACATCTAAGTACCTTGTCTTTATTTTTTTGTTGTTTTTTTTTTGGTGGAGAGGTCACACCCAGCAATGCTCAGGGGTTATTACTGGCTCTGCACTCAGGAATTACTCCTGGCAGTGCTCAGGGGACCATATGGGATGCCATACCTGCTGTACTATTGCTCCAGCCCTGCACCTTGTAAAATGCAAGAGGAGCCAGAGAAGTGACCCAGCACTTGAGCACTCACCTTGCATGTGTGAGGCCTCAGGTTCCATCCCTGACACCACATAGTTCCCCAGACACTACTGGGAATGACCCCTCAGCCAGGAGTAACTCCCAACCAAGCACTGCTGGGTATGACCTTTCCCCCAAATGTAAAGAACACTCCCCCCCCCCCCCCATAAAATTTCCTATTATAACTTTTTAGGAAGAAGGGAAGTTTTCTGTGAGGGAACAGGGAACAATAACTCTGGAATTTTCTTTTAAAGAATTTCATTAACTCTTTTTTTTTTTTTTTGGCTTTTTGGGTCACACCTGGCGATGCACAGGGGTTACTTCTGGTTCTGCACTCAGGAATTACTCCAGGGACCACATGGGATGCTGGGAATTGAACCCGGGTCGGCCGCATGCAAGGCTAACGCCCTACCCGTTGTGCTATCGCTCCAGCCCCTCTTTTCTATGCCTTTGAATGTGCATGTGTGGGAGCCTGGCTGTGGAGGGAGTCAGGCTGCAGCCCCGTAGTCGGTGCAGGTCATAGTGGATCACCTCACATTTCACTCCAGGTGGCACAGTAAGGCCCGAGGCCTCCTGCGTCTTTCTCCCTTGTACCTATTTTCTGGTCTCATATTCAGTGAGACTAGGTGGCTGGGCTTCTCACACAGGACAAGCCACTGGAAGCCTGGGGCAGAGGCGCCTCGTCAGTGGGGATGGGCAGGGACCTTCCTGAGTGAGGGCTGTGCAGAAGGGGGTGACATGTGGACTCCACATGTTACCCTCCCCCAGCCCCCCAAGCTTCTTCTCCAGCCTCCAGTAGTGGGGTGAGGCTGGTTCTTGCTGCTCTCGCCTTGTTCCCACCTCCCCTCTGGAGTGGAAGTTCCCCCTTACCTCTCTGTGGGGCTGAGGTGTTTCACTCCTGGGAATCTTCTCTGGTTTGTTCATGTGATATCTCCGGTTCTCCTTTCTCCGGGGTGTTTGAAGACTCTTTTCTCTTCCTTTGGAATGAAGCGTCCTTCTCATTTAGGGCCTGGTTCCCATTGTCTGTCATATTATTCTTCCCGATGGTTTGGGTGGGCTGCCTGCCTGGCACACCTGTCTTCTCTGAATCAGCTCTTTCAATAGTTTGCTCGTCTCACTTCCCTGAGCAGCCCCGTTTCTTCATTCTTCTTCTGTTTACCTGGAAGCCTGGGGCCTTCTGTCTTTGGAATAGGATGCCCTTTTTGAGGTGTTTGGGTGATTTGGTTCTGCTCTTCTATGTTAATCATTATGCTCAGGGTTTCAAGGAGTCTAAGACCCTTATTCAAGTTTCCTTAATGTTCTTTGACTATTTAAGCTCTTACTATCTGTCCACCTCCCTCACATACACATGCTCAGGAGAAAAACCTTTGGCAGGGAATTTATTAGCTACTGTCTAACTTACCTAAGGATGGGAATTCACCAATGCTTTGACTGCTGATAACCATGACATTTTCAAACCTACCTCCTTCTAGTTCTTTTTCCCTTTTTTTCTTTTTGGGTCACATCTGCAGATACTCAGGGGTTACTCCTGGCTCTGCACTCAGGAATTACTTACTCCTGGTGGTGCTTGGGGGCCCATAAGGGATGCTGGAGATCAAACCCAGGTTGGCTGCATGCAAGGCAAATGCCCTACCTGCTGTACTATCACTCCGGCTCCCCTATCTCCTTTTAAAGTTGACTTCCGTCTTAGTCAGATGTTGTTTGAACAAAGATTTTCCTCTTATGAGAAGATTATGAAATTAAAAGTCAGTTTCTTTAATGACTGTTGTGTAGGTAGCAGTTTCCGTTAAAGCAATTAGCTCTGGGAGGACAAAGCTAACAGCAAAGTCAAGTCAATACAGGAGTGTGTTCCTTGTTCTTCCCTGCCAGCAGCTTCCTGTAACATGCACCTATTCCTCTCATCGAAGACTGGCCTCCTTTGCAGTTTCCCCATCATTTGCATTATGCGATAAATGCCTTTTCCTTCTTCCTCCTTTATGTACTTGCTGTTGTCCGTTACGCACCTACTGTTTGCCAGTCGGAATAGTCTAGGTTTGCTGCAATAAAAAAGAACACCTTAGCACAACCAATGCCCCTTTTCTGCTCTCAAAGATGGAGGGAGTGGGGCGGAGGTTAGGACAGAGAAGGGCCCTGTATGGCAATGATAGTTGGAAATGATCACTCTAGACAAGAATTAAATGCTGAAAGGAGGTAAAGGGATAGGCATCATACCCTTTCAGTAACAGTGTTGGAAACCCCATTGCCTAAAAAGGAATGAGAGAGAGAGAGACAGAGACAGAGACAGAGACAGAGAGAAGCCATAGTGGCAGGAGGCTGGGGATAGGAGGGAAACTGGGGACACTGGTGGTGGTAAATGTACACTGGTGAAGGGTCGAGTGTTGGAAGATTGTATGACTGATGCCAACCATGAACAACTTTGTAACTGTGTCTCTCATGGTGATGCAGTTAAAAAAATTTAAAAGTGAACAAAATAAAAAAAAATTTAATAAAATTGTTTTGTATTTGGGTGCTCCCCAGGATAGCTGGCCTTCATGGCTAGGTTTCTGTGCTTGACATTTCCCTGTCAACATCTCCCACATGTATGAGTAAAGAATGTAAAAGTTAATCCGGGGTGTGTATGTGCTTCTGCCTGAAGTGACTTCTACTTGCATCTCATTGGCTAAAGCAAGTCACATGACCTGGGAAAGGATTCTGTTCCCAGAAGTTCTGAGGGAAAAAATGAGCACAGATATTACTAACATCTCCCTTTAAGGCATCAGAAGCTGAGAACAGAGACGTGAGTAAAAGCATGAAAGTCCTATAATTGGAAATCCAGAGAGGAAGACCAACAGATTAGTACCATTGACCAACTATACAGTACAATACAGTGACTCCTGTAGTGGGTCAGAAAGTGCTGTGGGAACACCCTGGGGCGGGGAGTGGGAACTCCACTGCCTTGAGCCTGGGGACCAAGGGGAGGACTCTGAGACATGGGGTCACATAGGTGGGGCTCACCTGTTTGCCGGGGTTCTATCTATATTACCTTGCTACAGGTGGATCTGATTGTATTTCATGTGTTGTGTAACATCTAAAGTAATCATTTGGGCTGCAGTTCAAAGAAGTCAACTTATCTGCCCGTTTAAACCTCAAGAAAGAAATGAATTCATCCAGTTTGTCAGCCATAGAACCCATCTGCTAGTTCATTTGAAATGTAATGCGCAAGTATCCCTTTAGTGAAGATAAAAACTACTTGCCAAAAGGACTTTGAGTAATTATGCTACTGACAGCTCTTTGATCTCGAAAATTAACTTGCTGTTATGGTATGAAAAGAACAAAGAGGAGCATAAGTAACAATCAGGGTTACTTATTAGGCAACAAAGGTTGCAAATGTAGTACTTTGATTTTCCCAGAGATTCTGACATACGTTCCAGTAGAGATAAATGTGAGTTGTGTCTACTGTTTTGCCCGTGTCGTGAACTTTATGTAACACTCTTCCACACTGCCTGACCTGTCTCGGGGCTCTCAGTTCCATCCTCTGAATTGTGGGGTTCACATACTTCATCATCTCAGACTTAGGTTAAGTGCTTGGTCAATAAATTGTGGGTCATTTTCCGAACATGATTGCCACTCAATTCATCTTTTGCAAACCACAGCACCCAAAAGGAGAGAGAGAGCAAAAGGAAATGCCCTGCCACAGAGGTAGGGTGGGATGGCGGGGGGGAGTGGAAGGGATACTGGGATTAGTGGTGGTAGAGAATGGGCACTGGTGGAGGGATGGGTAATCGATCATTGTATAACTGAAACCCAAGCACAAAAATTTGTAAGTCTACAACTGTACCTCATGATGTTTCACTAATAAAAATTAAAAAAATAAAAATAAAAAATAAATTGTGGGTCATTTGTTTTATTAAAACCCAACAGAGGCTGGAGAGATAGTAAAGCAGATAGGGCATTTGCCTAGCATGTAGTTGACTCTGGTTCAATCCTCGGCATCCCATATGATCCCTGAGCACTGCCAGAAGTAATTCCTGAGTGTACCAGGAGTAAGCCCTGAACATAGCAGGGTGTGGCACAAAACCTACATAAAACCTCAGACTGGGGCCATCAAGACAGTACAAAAGCTAAGGCTTTGCATGGAACCAATTCTGGCACTACTAATGGTCTCCACAAGCACCTTTGGGAGTGATTCGTGAGCACAGAACGAGGAGTAAGCCCTGAGTACAGCTGGATGTGGCCAACCCTTCTCCCATCCCTGAAAAAAAGATCCCCAGCAAACCGAAGCCCACCTTTCCCACTCAGAAAATTGTAATAATGTTGCAGCAAGCCAATCTGCTTTGATTAGCACATAATTTACTTATAAACCTCAGTGCTTCTCTGATTATAAAGCTCTCTTGGCATAAAACAATGAAGTGTGTAAAGGGGGCCATTTCAGAAAAAGAGATTCAGATGAAAAAAGATTGAACTAGAGTAGTAAAGTTTAAGAGAACTAACTGGGCAGAGGTAGAATTTGAGAGCAAAATGTAGTTGGTAAGACTATCATTGATTGAGGAAACAGCTGTGTGACAGGGACATTGAGGGACAAGCCTGACTCACGGCAGGTAAAGGGGTTAGAGCTGTACTTGGAGGAAAGTGGCAGATGATTTTGAATTTGTATGTATGTCATTATTGTTGTCAGCAATGGAAAATGCCAGTAAAAACCCCATATAGTACAGAGGTCGCCAGACACGAATTTAATAACCTGGATTGAAAAAAAAGTGTTTGAATAGGAGCTAACACATGACCTTATTGCTCCTTTATTTTATCAAATAAACCTTGAAAATCAATCCAGTGGTGGCTCATACATTCCATAAGAGAATGATTTAGCACAAAAGCAAAAAGGACACAACCTCTTAATAACGGGCTGCACCTCATAATTAAATATATTTTATATTTTATTTATTTTGGGAGGAGACCACACCCAGCAGTGCTCAGGGCTTACTCTTAGTTCAGCACTTAGGAATCACTCCTGGTGGGGTTAGGGGACCATATGGGATGTAGGGGTCAAACCCTGGTCAGTCACAGGCAAAACAAGCACCCTACCTGCTATTCTGCCTCTCCCAATTTTATTTTAAAGTTATTATTCTTTGTGCCTGGTGTGCTTCATTTGGGAGCACTCCATTTAATACCCTTAGGTTTGGAGAACAGGATACATTTGAGAAGCCATGTGGGCCTGTGTGGTGGATAAAAGCTTCTTTTTAGAAAGACTCGCCAGAGTGGTGGGAATAGGAGGAGAAAGGAGAGGACAGAGATACAGAAATCACCCAGAGGGGCAGAGGGATAGTATAGTGGGTAAGGTGCTTGCCTTGCATGTGAACCAAGCTGGGTTCAATCCTTGGGATCCCATATGGTCCCCCTGAATACCACCAGGAGTGTGATTCCTTCACACAGAGCCAGGAGTAATCCCTGAGCATTGCTGGGTGTTCTCTACCCTTCCCCCACTCCGAAAGAAAGAAAGAAAGAAAGAAAGAAAGAAAGAAAGAAAGAAAGAAAGAAAGAAAGAAAATCCCTGAGAGGCATGTGTGCAGGTGACCAGGACTGGTATAAGAGGAGGCATTGGGATAGTCTGAGAGCTTAGCTAAGCTTAGTGATTACCTTTCTGCCTTCACAGGCAGCTGAGAATCATCAAGAATTCCAAAGAAGTTCTGATGTTGAGAGGAATGAGACTGTCAGATATTTGACCACATGTTGCCTGTTCCATAAATCTTTGATATCTGAGATTCTAATTTAGGAAATGGGGAGAAAAAGCATTATATGCTTGTGTATATTTCAATAAAATGTCTTTCTGTGCATAAGTCCATGGATCTGAGAGGAAAAGATGAAGGGGAGCTGTTTTTTAAATTTATTTTACATATAGTTTTAAGTTAAAACAGATTTTACTTGGAAGGTTTGAAAATTAGAGAGAAAGGGAGAGAGAGAAAGAGAGAGAGAGAAAATATGGCATTCAAGAGAGAATGAGGGCTTCTCCAGAGTGGAGAGGGCGCACACATTTCAGCATTAGCTGTGAAAGTATGGAAGTCCACATCTCCACAGGGGAGGTGGAGGTGACACATGTGCTCAGGCAGCAGATGGACACTGGAGTTGTCACTAGGACACTTGGGTGGGGCCACACCCAGGGCTACACAGGGATGATTTCTGACTCATGTTCAAGAGTCCTGTCCTGACTGTTTGGGCAGGAGCATCTGTGGTGCGCAGGATGGAGTAGGAGTCGACTCTATGCGAGGCAAGTGCTTTATTCCCTGTACTCTCACCTTAGGGCACTATTTGGAAGTTGCTGCTTTTGGTGCAGAGAGGGAATGGCAGTCTGATCACACCCTCTGTGCCTCCTGTCCCAGGCTTCCTGGGAGAGCGGAAATGGGAGCCTGCCCCTCCCTCCCTCCCTCCCTCCCTCCCTCCCTCCCTCCCTCCCTCCCTCCCTCCCTCCCAGCACCTTGTCCCCAGGCTGCGTCTGCCTGTGCCAGGTCTCCACCTTCAGTTTCTGATAAGCTCTTTCCCAACTGCCCTCAAACCCAACCTTGGGTGAAGCAGAGGAAGATAAGGTCCGAGATAGCTGCTGTGGGAAGAGAGGCAGCTGTCTGGATGAAAAGGAGAGTTGATTTCCTTCCATCACTCCTAACTTTTTCCAGTTCCTCAGTTTCTCTGTGAAGCCCAGGGAACTGAGGCCAAAAATATCCAGAACCCGGTAGAAACTTGTGAACATCTGTCGCTGATCACTTGAAATCTCCCTTGCTTCCCACTTGAAATGCAGAGGAATGAATTCCACATTTTTTTTCCCATATAAATTCTGGGATAGCTGTTGCTTCCCACCTTGTAAGATGAGGAGTTGGCCCTTGGACATGGCAAATCTGCCTACTCTCCCTCCCCTCCCCCTACACATACCCCAAATCCCTTCTTATTCCCAGTGCTCCTCAGGTGATTGTCTTATTTTGGGGCCAGGGTACAGAGCAGGCTTTGTGTTCGAATAAGTACCTCCCTATAATCAGATTTCAGTCAGGGTCTTGATTGCAAACAAAGAAAATTGACTCTGAAATTGCTTGGTGGAGGTTGGGGCACAAATTGGCTCACAGGATTTTTGGAAGACGGGGAAGGTAGGCTTCAAAAGTGGTAAAACTCAGGACATTCTCCAGATAAGATGTCGCTAATGTTAGGAATGAAAGCATGCAAGATCCCATGGGCCAGAGTAATAGTACAGCAGATAGGATGCTTGCCTGGAACACTTCCCTGGTACCACATATGGTCCTCTGAGCACGGAGCCAGGAGTGATTCCTCAACACTGCTGGCTGTGGCCTCTGAACAGAAAAATAATAAGCATGAGCTCAGACCAGTTGGTCAGCATGTCCTTGCTATCCACCAAGACAGTGACCATGGCTGAGTCATTTAAGGTCTGTGGCTCAAAGGACAATAAGGAGTAATATATTAATTTGTATAAAGAGCATATACAATTGAATGAAAACTACTCAGTATCATATCAGTGTCTGGTGAATATAGTTCAAATTCAGAGATTGCATATTTATAAATATGTATATATGAATATAGAACATATTAAAATATATAAGTTTACATATATCATTTACTGTTATAAGATTTACTACATAGTATGTTTAACATGGTCACGGTCCTCCCATTGCATCGATTTGCTCTAGCGGGCCTAGTAACATCTCCATCGTGAGACTTGTTACTGTGTTTGGCATATTGAATACGTCACGGGTAGATTGCCAGGCTTTGCCGTGAGGGCGAGATACTCTCGATAGTTTCCCGGGCTCTCTGAGAGGGGCGGAGGAATCAAACTCTGGTTGGCCATGTTGGCTGCTTGCAAGGCAAACGCCCTACCGCTGTGCTATTGCTCTAGCCCATGTTTAACATAGTAACAAATATATCTAATGAATAAGTTTATTTTATGTTAAAAACTGTATCCTCTATAAATGCATATATATACATATATATATATATATATATATATAGTAGGGAGCTCTGTATTACATAATACATGTATATCATAAGCGTTTAGATAAATAGGCGCTTGGTTGCTACATTCAGCCACGTTCCTGGTCATGTAGGCCAGCATTTCTCCAGTGGGGACCACTAAAATATTCCAAAGAGGCCACAGGTGAAAGTCACATAAATGGAAAGCATGACATAAAATCATAGGAGTATCTGATTAGACAGAGAGCCACAGAAGTAAACAAGGTTGGAAGGAGACCATGGCTAGAAAGTGATGGAGAATCACTGCCCCGGGTACAAATTTTCCTTTCAAGCCCATGATTTCCTCTTCACTCGCTCTGGCTTTGCTTCAGAAAAAAATCACCAGACTTTGGTCAAGGGCTGTTGAAGTTCTTCATGACTTCCTTAAAAATAGCCATTCTGTTCACTGCAACACCATTCACTATAGCCCAAATCTAGAAACAACCCAAAGGTCCCAGAGCAGATGAGTGGAAAAAGGAACTATGGTACTTATACACAATGGAATACAATTCAGCTCTAAGAAAAGACAAATCGTGAATGGATTTGGAGAGCATCATGCTGGCAGGAGAGGCGCAGACACAGAATGACCTCTCTCATATGTGAAATATATCAACAACACTGAAAGCAAGAGATCCAGGCCACAGCAACCAAACTTAAAAAAATGTGCCTATCAAGGTAGCAGGCTGGGAGTAGGGGTGAGGGGTGGAATGGGAACCTAGGGACACTGGTGAAGGGAAGTGAATGCTGGTGGTGGAACTGGTGCTGGAACATAATATGCCTAAAACCAACTATAAATAACTTTGTAAATCATCACTGTTACTGTCCTCCCATTGTTCATCGATTTTCTTCAGCGGGCCCAGTAACGTCTCCATTGTGAGACTTTATTGTTACTGTGTATCGAATACGTCACCGGGAGCTTGCCAGGCTTTGCCATGTGGGCGAGATACTCTCAGTAGCTTGCCTGGCTCTCTGAGAGGGGTGGAGGAATCGAACTCGGGTTGGCCATGTTGGCTGCGTGCAAGGCAAACGCCCTACCCGCTGTGCTATTGCTCCAGCCCTTGTAAATCATAGTGTCTAAATTTAAAAAATTAAAAGTATTTAATATCACTATAAATTTTAAAAATATAAATGAATGGAGGGCTGGTTTCAGGACACAGATCTTGGTGTATAAATGAAAGACCTTTCTGGAGGCAAAAAAAGATAAATAAAAAATGACAGCAAGAGTGACAGAGTAGGGGTGGAAACAAATGCCCAAAGGCAACAGAAGCTGAGAATTGGTCTCAAATAGGAAGCTTATCACAAGGGGAATGGAGGAGATAGGATAGGACAGGGGCACTGAGAAGTGATGAAGGGAAGTGGACTGTCTGGTGGAGGTGTGGTGCTGACCCAAGTTTGACCCCTGGAATCCCACATGATTCCCTGAATCCCACCAGGAGTGATCTCTGAGCTCAGAGCCAGATGTAAGTCCTGACCACCACTCTGTATGATTTCCCCATCCCTGCCAAAAACAACAAAAACAACAACAACAAAAAACAAATACTATATCTTCACTATCATTGACATGTCATTTTCTCTTTCCTCTTATTTTGTAAAAGGAAAATCAGTTGAAATGGAAAGTCCTGTGGTAGATAAGCCATCTTAAAAGGTTTTAGTATTTTGTTTTGGGGGTTGCTCCCAGCAGTGCTCAAGGGCCTAAGAGAGAACTCCTGATGATGCTCCTGGCGATGGTCCTGACGGTGCTCAGCAGCCAGGTTCAGTCCTGTAGTTTGTGACTGCAGAGCTGCTCAGGTCCGGCTGTCCCAGGACTCGTGGCCATGCAGGAGGGCCTACTCAGCAGTGCTCAGGGGTGTGTGTGATGCTTGGGTTCAAATTCAATCCTGACCCACGCAGGTCAGATCCTGACACATATGCATTCTTGACCATTCTGTCACTTTGACTTCCTCTCCTTCCTTCCTTCCTTCCTTCCTTCCTTCCTTCCTTCCTTCCTTCCTTCCTTCTGTCCTCCCTCCCTCCCTCCTTCCCTCCCTCCTTCCCTCCCTCCTTCCCTCCCTCCTTCCCTTCCTCCTTCCCTTCCTCCTTCCCTTCCTCCTTCCCTTCCTCCTTCTCTCCCTCCCTCCCTTCCTCCCTCCCTCCCTTTCCTTGGGGATCAAGCACAGGGTTTAACACATGCAAGGCAGCTGCTCTACCACTGAACTATATTCCCAGCCCCCATCCTCAGTAAAAAATTTTCGAGGGATTAAGATATGGCTTACCTGAGCATCATCAGGAATAATGTTTGAGCACAGACAGAGCCAGGAATAAACCCTGAGTGTGGCTGGGTGTGGCCTAGTTCTCACCACCCTGGTAACTAAGTAAATAAATAGAGCTGAAGGAACTATGTATCAAAACCATAAGAGTCCACACTAGTGTAAACTTATGATCCACATTTTAATAAATAAATTAAAATTTAAAAAGCATTTGCTATGGAAGCAGGGGGGGAGAGGGTGAAAAGCTTGAGACACTGACATTGGTAGTGATTTGGAGTTGGCACATTGCCTGAAACTCTGTTATTGACAGTTTTGTAAATCACAGTGAATAAACAATCAAAAATTTTTAAAAAAAGGAATATGGCTTAGTGGCAGAGCACAAGTATTGCATGTGAAGCCCTGGGTTTGATCTCAGGTGACAAAAGAAAGAAAGGAAAATTCTTGAGGAATTTTCTCTTTTTAAAAAACAGCACTGGTATATTTTTAATAAAAAAAAGAGGTTTCTGTAAAAGATATTCTTTGCTGTGGAGGGTCACAACAGGTTATGTTCAGGAGTTACCCCTGGCTCTGAACTCAGGAATCACTCCTGACAGTGCTCCACATGCCATATGGGATGCCAGGAATCAAAACCGGATCGACCTTATGCAAGGCAAATTCTTTACCTGTCATACTATCTTTCTGGTCCCAATATTCCTTTTAATTTTGTTAAAAGAAAATTGTATCTGTCTTTTCTTTGACTGAGATAGTCATTTCATGAAGTTTAATTGTCAAAAGTGTTGATTATTCTAGCACTGTTTATTTATAGAGACCATTTACTTAATAAATGACTAAGTAAATTCCATACATTGTATATGGTGTTATGCTTTTTTGGATTCTAAGATGAATTGTTTCTCTAGACACACACACACACACATACACACACAAACACACAGAGATCTGGGTCACAGTCATGTAATTCAGCTTTGTTTTGAATATGTCAATAAGTACTTATATATTTATTAACTATTGCGAAGTGACTGAAACAAGTGGTTATTGACAATGTAACATGAAAATTCTAGAATCATAGTAACATTTTAGCATTCAGTGTGAATCTGTGTTTGATATATCAACATACCATAACTGAATTGGCTCATAATTAACCTCCTCTGGCATGCAGAGGGGCAGTGGAAGAGGATGAATGTTATTTCTTGCAGATATTTGTATATGTACTTGTGAGACCTGGGTCACCATCTACAAGGCTCTCCTTACTATGCACTGCTGTGCATGAAATGTAGTGTTTTAGTAGATACACGGGACAGATAGATTGGTCCATAACTGGAAGCCTGCCTCATGAGCAAAGGAAAGAAGGCAGCTTGAATAGAGAAGGGATCACTAAGAAAAAGATGGCTGGAGGAATCGGTCAGGATGGGAGATGTGTGCAGAAAGTAGATAAAGGACCAAACATGACAACTTCTCAGGGTCTGTATTGCAAACCATAATGCCTAAAAGTTGAGATAGATTATGGGGAATCATGTCTGCCATGGAGGCAGAGGAAGGGTGGGAAAGTGGGGGGAGGGTTATACAGAGGATATTGGTGGTGGCGGATGTGCACTGGTGGAGGAATGGGTGTTTGATCAATGTGTGATTATAACCCAAACATGAAAGCTTGTAACTATCTCACGGTGATTCAATAAAATTTAGAAAAAAGAAAAAAAGGAACAGATGAAGCCCCTTCCTGCTGTTTGTGTGTTTGCCTAGGAGCAGGGCCCTCTCTTGGACTTGGAGGAGCAAGAAAGAGAAATTAGTTACCAAGCACCCCATATGGTTCACTGAGCACCTGATCACAGGACAGAGGCAAGAGCAAAGCCCTGAGCACAGCTGTGTATGGCCCCAAACAAAACACACAAACCAAAACAGAGAGACGGTGGGTCAGGATTTCATACCATGCCTGGCAGTTAATGGACCTAAGATGATGCTGGCTTGCCATCCAGCCTGTGGTACGAAGACTACGGTGAGAGTTTGGGCGAAGGGCTTGCCTGCCACATATGAGTCATGCAATGAGTTTAGAATCGGAAAGCTTTCACCCACCAGTTTCCCTACCTGTGTCAAACAGTGCCAGTAATAGAAATGGGGATTGACTTATGAAAACCTTTTGTTAGCCTTGAGTCTTGACACCAGGAGAGCAGGCGAGACAAAATGCTATTTCGCTGCAGGTGAAGCAGCGATCAACCTCTTTATGGCTTTATTTATAGCCAGGACTTTTGTGCCACGCTGAAATCCATTTATGAGAGGAAAAACATGGGTGCACAATTGGGTTAATTAACTCCCGGAGCTTCCTCCATGCATGATTACATTCCTAAGGTCCCACTGACAACCTCACTGCAGCGAAGAAGTGGGTGTGATGAGGCTTTAAATCTCTACCTGGCTGGCAGGAGGCACAAGTGACTCACAGCAGAACCTGGAAGGGCACTTTCAGTGGGGCTACCTGGCTCACGTTCCACATGGGGTGTCCTAGGTTTGAAGGTTGTCATTCCAAAGCAACTTTGGAGTGTCAGAATCGACCGGTTCTGATTTCAAGTTAAAATTTAATTGTAGTAAAATGCATCCCCATGGAATGTGCTATCAGAACCACTGAAGGAAAGTATATATATAGCTCATATCCACTTGGTTGTCCAACCGGTCCCCACGGTCAGATAGGGATTAAGAGCCTTATGATAGTAATGATAAGTGCTTTCATTTGGGATTTTTGTTTGGGAACCACACCCGGAGATGTTCAAGGGTGACTCCTGACTCTGTGCTCAGGAGTAATCCCTGGGGAATCTTGGGGAGAATCATATGTGGTGCCAGGGATTTGAACTGGGGTTACTGCTTATGAGACAAGCACTTTAACCTGTATACTGTCTTTCTGCCCCATTATCTAGGATTTTTAACAGCATTACAGGATTTTAAGTGTTTCCATTATTCAACAAGTATTTCCTAACCCATGAGTTTTGAAATATGTATTTGAAGTAGAAGGAAAGCCTGGGATATGCTCAGTGCTCCCTTTCCCAACTTATTCCTTTCTTTAAAGTTCTTGGTCAACTCATTTCCTCTTGGAAATGCAGCTGACCCACCAGGGTTACTGATATCAATCCTGCACAGGAAATTTGACTCGCCTCCAAACTTAGCTATAGTTTTCCCTCAGTATTTGGAGGTATTACTTTTATAATCAGCATCTTCCCCCCACCCCCACCCCCATCCCATCTCCTTTGCTGTTCAAGTCCCTTGGAGTTGGTCCTCTGCATCCCCTATTTAACTCACACAGTTAACCCAAACTATACCCATGGTTGAATCTGTGAATATGGAGGGTGAGGATAGACATTGGCATATAGGTAGACCCACTATCAAGGGTCAGATGTGTTTTCAGAGGATGATTGGGCTTTAGTCAAAGGGATACATATACTATCAAATCTAAATCAGTGTGAATATCAGCTTCATACCTCAGAACAGGAGGAAATTTTTTAGGAAATAATGAAAAAGTTTCAATCTTGTCATCCTGTCAAAGACATTGATCCAGTTCTGTTTATATGATCCATCTATGAGTTTTTGTTTGTTTGGGGGCCACACCTGGAAGTGCTCAGGACTTACTCCTGGCTCTGTGCTCAGAAATCACTCCTGACAAGGCTTGGGGACCATAGGAGTGCTAGGGATTTCCAAGTAAGGAAGGTTGGGCTAGAGCCCGAGAATCTGCATTTTCCAGGAAGAGCTGCATTGCTTTGCAGGCACACTTGGAGGAAGATGTAGGTGACTATTGATTAGTAGTATCTGATTAGCAGAGTTGGAACCAAAGGCAGAGATACTTGACAGCTGGTTGTATTAGCTTTCCAGCAGCTTCTGATGGAGGTCCCTGGTGAGAGGGCGAACTGACTGGCAGTTGACTGATACCTGCCATGGTGCAAGGAAAACTTCCAGAGGGAAAGCAGAGAATTAGAGATCTGGTATTTCACAGGTCTGAATGCCATGACCTGCTGAGTATCTGCCCTGTTTCTCATCCTGGTTGAAGGATCATTGATGATGCTTATGGGAGCTATGCTGGTCTTTGTGACTAGAGTAGAAAGAGGAGGTGAGGGTGGGGTGGGAAAGAGAAGAAACATTTGAAGAAACATTATTATGACTTATTAGATAAAAAAAAGGGTATCCAGATGGGGCAGAAGAATTTGGGGTCAAGAGATGGTATAGAGGTGAAGGCACTTGCCTTGTACATGGCTGACATTGTTTAGATCCCCAGCACTGTATATGGCCCCCAAGCAGTTCCAGGAGTGATCTCTGAGCACAGAGCCAGGAGTAAGCCTTGAGAACCACCAGGTGTCACCCCCCCAAAAGAACAAATCATTGGGTAGGAAGACTATGAAGAAGACAGAAGAAGGAAATCCACATCAAGGTCAAGGATGGAAAGTGCAACATATAGTCAGAGCAGGAAAGCTCACAGCCCCATGCTGCGCATGCTGACCAGGCGCTGCCCACTCTAGATAGGCAGCTTGGGGAGAAGGGAACCCTGTTTGAACTCTGCCCTTTGGAAAATCTGATTTTTCCAAATGAAGAGACGTGATAGTTAGGATGTCATAACTGGAAACATTAAAAGGAAATACAGTACAAGATGTGAGTGAAATTCTGGTTCTATAGTGATGCTGTTAGGAGGTATTAGAAAAATTGAAGGGAGTTAAGGAAATTGATGTGGCTCTAAATTGAGTTTTCAATGGACCTCAGATGCAGTATTCTCCAGAGAAGGAGGACACGTGATACAGGATAAATCAGGTTGCAGAGGCCTGCAAGATTCAGCTGTGGGCTAGGGAGGTTAAGTGTTGGCCATCAAAGCTAACAATTCTGTGTGTCATCAGAGCAAGAAAAGGAGGCTGTCACAGCATAGTCCTGGTAGTAAATGGTGAATTTTGACCCATGAAATGATGCTCTTCTCATCTCCATCAAGGGAATGATGGAATTGCACAAGATAGGGAGTAATAGAGATCCCAGCTGCTTCAGATGACTTCAGGGGAACCAGACAAATAATTTCTGTGGTACTGAAAGTCTGTCCTGGGGATTACAGCACTACCATTAGCAATTCTGTGCAAAGTTGTGGAGGATTAGCTCCATGATCCCAGGTCTGCAAGTCACAGGGGTTTCCTAAGTTTTGAGTGTGCAGGTTGAGACTACTAAGGTTAGTATGGATCCTCCTAAGTTCTAAAATTAATTTGTAGCTAAAAGGTTTAGGAGAAAAATAATATCTGAAAGGCTCTGTCAATTTGGAACTGGTTACAAGATTTCTACTGGGTAGCGTCCAGAAAAACCATATAAATACAAATATTTGCTCTCTCCCAAGGGTTGTTTGTCTGTTTTTAATTTGTTTGGTTGGTTTTGGTTTTGGTTTTGGGGCACACTCAGTTGTGCTCAGGGCTTACTCCTGGCTCTGTGCTCAGGAAACACTTCTAGTGGTGGTCAGAGAACCACATGGGATGTCAGGATTGAATCTGGGTTGGTCACATGCGTTGTAAGCACCCTTCCCCGCCTCCTCCCCCTTTCAAGTTTTAAAAATTGTTGGTGGTCAGTTGTTACTGTCCACAGAAAACCATTTGGGAAAGACCTGTCATTACCAGGAAGCTTATGAAACCGGGATTGATTCTGAGTTACTTATTCCAGACTCCCAAGTATGGCCTGAGTAAGTACATGGCATAGCCCATGGCCAAAAGATATAGTCCCTAGGGATGATACTGGAGAAGACTTTGCTTTTCCACAAATTCTGTTTTCCCTCCCAACCAGGCACAGAATTGTTGGAGCTCTGACTTTGCTTTGTCACAACACCCTGCCCTGGAGATATAAATGAAGAGAATATAATTCTGTCTCTTGAAAAGCTGGCACAGTAGTAAGAGAGACCCACAGTCACAGGCATGATAATTGTAAAGTTTGCTGAATGCTCAACAAGAGTTGACAGCCACTGAATGCTTACTCAAAGCTCTTTATGTATTTGTGGGGGCAGGGACGAAGGGGGTGTAGGGAGGGTAAATCTGGTGGTACTCAGGTCTCATCCCTGGTACTCAGGTCAGAGGACTATATTTGGATCAAACCAGAGTTGGTCAAATGCAAGGAAAGTTCCTAACCTCTATATTATATCTCTCTAGCCCCAAGCTCTTTTCAGATTTTAAGTTGTTATTCTCATAGTGTAGGCTTAGGACCAGCATGTAGTGAGTAATTCACTAGATGTAGGATTCAACACAATTGCATATATAGCTTCCAAAGGCTATGTATTGCACATGGTTATTGCATGCCTGGCCACACTGACCATATCGCTCAATTCACAATTAAGAGTTCACGTAAGATATATCATTCTGATTCTAATTCAGATTAGCTTCCAGGATCAGCACATAGCACTTAGTATAATAGTTCGAGTTATCCAAAGTCCAGGTCAGGGGCGTGGGCCATGAGACACACTTCTGGCAGCTCAGATTATTTTAGGCCAGTTGGCTCCTATGACTTCAGTTGCTGTTGGATCTAGAGAGGATCAGGATGCCTACTGGAATGATCCCTTGATGTCAGCTTTTGGCAGAAATCATCTTTGCCAATGATCTGTCTGTCTGAATCCTCCTGCTTTTACACAACATTTTGGTAGACACTTGACTTTGACTGGGAGACCCAGAACTGTTCTCTGTTCGTCTTGATGCCTCATTAGTGCCAGAGTATTTCTCTCATCCACCCCTTTCTCTCACCTGCTGAAAGAGCCAGAGCAGCTCCTTCCCTCCCTTTGGTTGTCAAGCAGATGATGGTCTATGTTAGCATGAGTCCCTCCATCTTGTTTTACATTTCATATATGCTCTCATCCCAGCAGCAACAATATCCTCTGGAAACATGTTAGAATTGCATATTCATAGGTCAGGCCCTAGACCTACTGAACCTCAGATCTCTAAGGACATAGTCCAGCAATCTGATTTAATGAGCCCCCTAGGTGGTTCTGATGCAGGCTGAAGTATGTGAAACACTTTTGTAAGTCACTGAATCCTGAGAAGTAGATTTTATTTCATCCATTTAAAGGAAAGGAAACAGACAGACTGATGTCACGTAATTTGTTCAAGGACATGTGACTTCTCTAAGGGACAGACAGACTTTGAGTCTAAGCAGTGAAATCCAGAGCTCCAATTTAACTAACAGTTGTGAAAGGCTGTCCTTCAGAAGAAGGCGAGAGGTAGAGAGGAAGGAACAGTAAATGCTGGGAAGTGAAGAGTTCAGTACACACGGAAAGACCAGGGTTATCTGGAAATGATTCCTGAGCACAGAGCTAGGAGGAAGCCCTGAGCACAGCTAATTATGGTACAACCCTCCCCCACAAAAACAACATCAATAAAAGAACAGGGTTTACTTTCCCCCTTTTAATGAGAAGTAACTGTATGCAATGAATCATGTTGGATACCATGGACGTTTATAAATATGATAACAAGATTGATCCTGCCTTCTTCAAATGGATAAAAGAAAACAGACTTGGAAATAAGTACTTATTTATTAAAGTCAATTAAGTGTTTCTGGGAGCACATAAAAGAAACTTCAAATGGGGGGTGTTGGGGCATACGAATATATTTTAGCATAAGCTATATGAAAATGTAAATGGATGATGAGCAAGGCATTCCAGTCAGAGAGAATGCTGTATGTGTGGTTCGGATGTTTGAAATAGCATCTTCCTGGATTTAGTAGAAATTTATTATATCACTCTTGGCATTCATTTTGTGTAGTCTAGACTTGTCAGTGTTATAGTACAAATTGAAAGTTCCTAATTTAAAAGGAGTTGGTAAAACTAATTGCTCTCTGTTTATTTGTTCTAATCTGGGGAGCCAAAAATTGCTTTGGTCTGTTTCCTACTTTTATGTAATATGTAAGTGCAAATAGCAAAGTGTCTTAAATAGTTTTGGAGGAAATTATCTTCAAATGCGTAGGACATTATTTGGTTCAATATAATATTTATAAAAGTTTTATCAATAATTGACTAAATACTGAAATAACTCCTTCTCCTCTGTGGAATTTGATGATTTGACCAGGCTTGCTTAATTTTTCTACTCATGGTGCCTCTTGGCTCAAAAAATGGAGCTTAAGACGTGGGCAGTGCTGGAAGCACCTCAGATTTATGACACCTTTGATTTTGAATTAAGAGTTTGGTCATGTGCATTTAGAAACCTTTTACCACAGCTAGATTTTTTGGGCCACCCACCATCTAAAAAGCTAGCATCTAAACCAGAATGGGCACTTTTTCTCCAAAGGGCAAAAGAGTAAATATTTCTGGCAGGAGAGCTTTCAGAGGTGTGTGTACACAAGCGGTGTCTCAGGGAACTTGAAGGAGGGTGCTGCTGGGCTTGGCTGGTAGGTGGGACTTTGTGACCCTGATCTAAACCTGATTCTCCTTACTCAGGTCAAGGCTGTGAAATGGACAGGTGACCTCAGAATATCCTCCTGATATTGTGTGGCTGAGGTTCTTTAAGTAATGGGACAAGGTTTTGTAGTGTTTCTCAGCCCTTTGCAATGGTGGGCTCCCCACTCAATCTTGTTTACTTCCTATAGTCCCCATCTACTGTCTGGCCACTAGTCTGTTCTGGATAGATAGCACAGGGGTTAAAGTGCTTGCCTTGCACACACTGACCTGGGTTTGATGGCCAGTACCAGGTCTGCTCCCCTGAGCATGGCCAGGAGTGATCCCCGATTGTGGAGCAAGAAGTGAGCTCTGAGCATAGCTGAGTGTGGTCCACAAAATAAAGCATATAAAATAGCCTTACATTTTTAAAAAGCAACCCTTTTAGAACAAGGTGATATATGGCACATGGTTTGTGGTGTTTCTGTTTCTTTTTAAAAATAACTTGATTAAGTCATTAGTTTAGCTACAGACATTCAGTATTCTAACACAAGTCTTACCACCATTGCACCTTCCCACCACCATTATTTCCAATTTTCCCAACTACTCGTTGAGCCTGCTCCCGTAGGTGGCCCTTGATAATTTATTTACATTGCTTGTGATAAATAATTTGCTAAAAGAATGATCAAAAAATATTTCCTTGGGGGCTGGAGAGATAGCACAGCGGGTAGGGCATTTGCCTTGCATGCAGCCAACCCAGATTCAATTCCCAGCATCCCAATTACTTCGAGCACCGCTAGGAGTAATTCCTGAGTGCAGAGTTAGGAGTAACCCCTGTGCATCTCCAGGTCTTACTCAAAAGGCAAAAAATGAACAAACAAAAATGTTTTCTTAGAAGAAAGTTAGTGAAGATTGCCATATCTCACCATGGAGCCTTGTATAAGAGATTGCTAAGATGTTGTTACAGGTTAAGTCTTTTGTGTTTGTATTTTGTTAATTGAGAATGTTTGCCTTCTACTTTACATCCCATCCAATCTGGTGTGCTACTCTTGGTTTATCAGTGTCACAGAGTTTGAAATGTCTTGCATCTGAAATCACATCTGCACGCTCCAGGGTTTTTTTTTTTTCCCCCTTTATTTTATTTTATTTTTTTTAAAGTTGTAGATTTACAATTTTTTGTGCTTTGGTTTCAATTATACAATGATCAGATACCCATCCCTCCACCAGTGCCCATTTTCCACCACCATGGATAATATCCCTCCCACCCCCATCCCCCCATCCCCCCGTCTCTGTGGCAGGGCAATCCCCTGTGTTCTCTCTCTCCTTTTGGGTGTTGTGGTCTGCAAAAGAGGCATTGAGTGGCAAACATGTTCAGTCCATAGTCTACTTTCGACATGCATCTCCCCTCCTGGGAGGATCCTCCAAACATCCTTTATTTGGTGCTCCCTTCTCTATCTGAATAACCCTTTCCTCTAGGAGCTCCAGGGTTTTTAATGGGGGGCTGGAGCAATAGCGCAGTGGTAGGGCGTTTGCCTTGCATGTGGCCGGCCCAAGTTCGATTCCTCTGCCTTTGATTCCTCTGCCTCTCTCGGAGAGCTGGGCACGTTACCGAGAGTATCTCGCCCGCACAGCAAAGCCTGGCAAGCTATCCATTACGTATTTGATATGCCAAACACAGTAACAACAAGTCTCACGATGTTACTGGGCCCACTCGAGCAAATCGATGAACAATGGGAGGACAGTGACAGTGACAGATGCAGCTGGAGTTAAATTCTTAATTGACTGGCAGCTTTCGAGTGTGTGCATGATTCCTGGGCTTCTGGAAGTACAGAGAGATGGGGGGGAGGTGGCACATTTCTTTCTCAACCCTGTGAAAGCTGGAGATTTCAGTCACAAAATTCGCATACCTGAGTTTTTCAACAAATTAATTTCTGGATGAGGCTTGTCTGAAGAGTGGGGTTTGGTGGGAAGCATGGCGGCAACTACAAAGTATGGACGGTTTTGGCTGCTGGGGCTCTGTTTGGGCGGTTGCAGGGGCTCACTTGTCCCCTACTTGTTTCAGCCTTGTGTGGGACCCAAAAGAAATTCTGCCATTTGTTGATCTCTTTTGAGATTTATTTCTGAATCTCTGGATCATGACCAGTGAAAGAGTTTACATGGCACCGGAGGTAGATCATGAGTGTGATTACTGGTCTTCCAGGGAGATGGGGGGAGGTAGTCCATCCCCAACCCTGTGAATGCTGGCGATTTGTTACAAACCCACATACCTGAGTTTTTTAACAAACTGATTTCTGGATGAATCTTGTCTGAGCAATGGGGTCTGGCTACAAATGTGGCAGAGATTTTCTGTTTCTGTGTTTCTTACCCCCCTTTCAAACCTGGCCCCCCTTCCAACCTCAACCTTGTTTTCTTCCCATGACTCTCATTCCACATTTTGCTCCCCTAGTCTGTTTTGTGATTTTTTTTCACATATGATTTTTTTTTGGATTATCCTGGCATCCCACAGGGAACCATGTGGTTTCCAATGGAGAAATTCTAGTTTTGAGGGATGATTTGGTTGGTGTGAAGGGCTGAAGGAGAGCTTCCAAAACTTAGTTGGCCTATCCCCCTTTGCAGAAACAGTTATGCAGTGTTCTCTGGGAATCTACTATCTTTTTTGTTTTTGGGGGGGTTTTTTTGCTTGTGTTTGTTTTTGTTTTTGTTTTGCAGGGGGATGGGGGAGCATACCTGATGGTAGTGCTCGGGGTTTACTCCTGGCTCTGCACTCAGGAATCACCATATGTGATGCTGGAGATTGAACCTGAGTAGGCTGCATGTAAGGCAAGTGCCTTATCCACCATACTATCACTCCAACCCCAAATTTATGGCCTTTAAGCAAATGGAAAACCTATCCCAGTTGTATCCAAAGCTATTCCTGTTCCCTAAATGACTCCAACTTTCTTCCAAGGGAGTCTCACCCACTTTGAGAAAACCTGATATGGGTCTCAAGTGGGCATGTACACACCATCTCACATGGCCTGAGACCAGGTGATGTTCTTCGTGAGGCAGTGCAGCTTTTAACTATACAATCCACATTGTGTTTTACAAACTGTGTTTGAATGTGACTTTACTAATGGGGTGGAAGGAGCCCATTACTTTGAAACACTTATTTTTGGAAATAAATGTTCAGGCTAAGAAATTATATAAGTAGCACACAGGAGAGTTCTCTTATCACTATCTCCACTTCCCTGCCATGTCACCATGGTCCATGCAGCCCTATGGACTTCCCCTGTCTGTTGTCCTACTAAGGTCCTTTATTCTAGTCAGAGTCCTCCATTGCCTTGTCCATTTCATTTGGGCCTGCAAAGCCTATTGTAATCCTTTGAAAACTCTCCATAACCCTGTTAGGTAACCATCTATCTCACTCAGTCAAGGTGGTGTCTTCTAGCTCTCTGCTGAAGAGTGATAACTTTCCGTTTTGTTTACTCTGGTCTTGCAGGGAATCCTTTTTTTTTTTAATTGAAGCACGGTGAGATACACAGTTACAAAGTTGTTCATGATTAGATTTCAGTCATAGGATGTTCCAATACCTGTTCCTTCACTAGTGTACATTTCCCACTGCCAATGTCCTCAGTTTCCCTCCAGACTTCCCACCCTCACCTGTTTCTATGGCAAGCACTTTTCCTCTCCTCTCCTCTCCTCTCCTCTCCTCTCCTCTCCTCTCCTCTCCTCTCCTCTCCTCTCCTCTCCTCTCCTCTCCTCTCCTCTCCTCTCCTCTCCTCTCCTCTCTCCTTTTGGGCATTATGGTTTGCAATACAAATACTAAAAGGTTATCAGAAGTTTACCTACTTTCAACACTCAGTTTTTGTCCAGAGTGATCATTTCTAATTATTTATTGTCATACTAGTCCCTTCTCTATCCTAACTGCTCTTTGCCCCACACACAATTGTGGCAAGCTTCCAACCATTGACCAGTCCTCCTGGCCCCTGCTTTTCCTGACTTTGGATATTAGTCTCATACTATTTTTTTTATAATATCTCCCATATGACTGCAGTCATTCTATATCTGTCTCTCTCCTTCTGGCTCATTTAGCTCTGCATGATACTCTCCATGTCCATCCATTTATAAGCAAGTTTCATGATTTCATTTTCCCTAACAGCTCCATAGGGAACCACTTTAACCCTGGGTAAATACCCTCACCCTCATCATACTCTTGTTTGCTATTTGCAACATTTATTAGTGTGTTGCTTGCCTGGTGGTGGTTTTTATTTTCTTTTTTTAAAAAATTATATTTAGGGACTTGAGTGATAGCACAGCGGGTAAGGCATTTGCCTTGCATGCGGCCAACCTGGGTATGATTCCTAGCATCCCATATGGTCCCCTGAGCACTGCCAGGGGTGATTTCTGAGTGCAGAGCCAGGAGTAACTCCTGTGCATTGCCAGGTGTGACTCAAAAGGAAAAAAGGATGATATTTAGTAATTAGAATAATTCTATCAGGAAGAACTATCTGCCTTCCACCTCCCACTACTGTTTATTCAATTACTTATATCCTTATGAATTCAGGGATATTTTTCCTATGGGTTACAGTGCAGTACTTTCATTCTTTTGCTGCTCAGATCATCCCAGATTTGACTGGCGGCAACTTTCCATATTGGCTGCTATGGAAAGGGCTGGTCTTGGAATCCAGATGTAACTGGGCAGGTTGATGTAGTTTTAAGTAGGGAATTCAGTGACAGATGGAGGAAACCAGCTTGCTCACTTAACTGTTGTTCCAGAATCTTGAATTGCTTCATTCCTAACTGCAAAGGTCTTCCTGTGCTTGCCATGAAGCCCATCCTGGGTGACCTATAAAACAAGCAGACTTATTCTCTTGTGTTTACACTACTACCACAATGAGAAAGATGCTTTCCCACAAGTAAAATTAAAATGATGGTGCTTTGTGAATGGTTTCTGAAATAATCTGGCAAAAGTCCCTTTAAAAGATTGCTTTGGGGGCGGAGGGCTGGAGTGATAGCACAGTGGGTAGGGTGTTTGCCTTGCACGCGGCCAACCCGGGTTTGATTCCCAGCATCCCATATGGTCCTCCGGGCACTGCCAGGGGTAATTCCTGAGTGCATGAGCCAGGAGTAACCCCTGTGCATTGCTGGTGTGACCCAAAAAGCCAAATTAAAAAAAATACTGCCTTGGGGTTGGAGAGATTATCAACCTGCAAGCTGAGTAGTGGCTTGCCTTGGTTCCCTCCTCTACATGCAGACCCAGCACTGCCGAGAGTAATCCCTGAGGAATGAGCCCTGAGCAGCATTGGGGCTTAAAAACTGACAAACAGATAAACAAAACCTACCTCATGTCCCCATTTCAAAGGTCTGAGAGGCTGAGACCTTTCCTGCTTATGTCCCAACCCTGCCCAAGAGATTCTAGAGATCACTCTGGGGCTCAGCTGTAATATTCTGTTCTTGGAATTGGCTACAGCATCCTGCTCATCCACCGCCCAGCATTAACTCATTGACCAAAAGCAGAAACTTTCCGTCGAAGCAGCCCAGAGACACCCAATAAAGACTCCCCAGGACTGTGCTAAGGCTGATGTCTCTCTGGAGGCCTCCCCCCGTGTCTATCTGCCTGACAAGTGCTCCCTTTCAATAAACTGACTTCACCTAAACAATCTTGCTCCCCTGGTAAATTCTCCTCCTGGATTCCAGGGTCACCTGCTCCTGCTTCCATTTCTGCTGTCTTCCTAGAACCTGTGAGTTCTTGCTGCTTTATCTTCTAGGCAACATGGTAGTGAAACTTAATCACTTCACTTAACTTCCCGTTAGTCGTCGATTTGCTCGAGCGGGCGCCAGTAACGTCTCCATTTGTCCCTGTCGCGTGCTAGTGTAGCCCAATGGCATCTGTTCTACTAGATCTGTATTACTAGATCTTTCATTTTCTACTTGAGCATCTTGGGGGGTCGGGGGAGGGTTGGTGGCAATGTTTCTACTAGGAGAGGGCCTTTCATGGGAAGAAAAACTTCAGTGGTTGGCCCAAGAGGCCCCTGAAAGGGGATGCTACTTGCAAAGGCTTGGGGGTACCGTGCTGAGCTGCAGACATGAGGACATCTGGCTTGGGGTGATTCTGAAGTGGAGTCTAGAGAAACACACTGCCCCCTTACTCCCACCCCCCGTCCCCCGAGAAGGTGCAAGGTAGGATTTACCACTTGGCCGAACAGTGGATCCTGGTGCTGTAGGTGCAGCTGCTTACAGATCTTCGTGGGGTTCGGAACCCAGTCAGGTGCGTGGAGGAGGCAGCATTCAGAGTCTCCGAGTCTCATGACTCTTGTGATTAACCAGAGACTCCCAGGCCCAACAGCTGCTCTTGATTCATACAGCCTTCCTTCCTTACATTTGGCTGCTCACTGGAATGCCCCACAGAGCTTTGAGGAAACTGCCCCATTCCTGCTCCTAGAGATTCTTCTTTTATCTTCCTTGGGTGAGAGACTTGAGCACCTGTTTGATTTATTCATTTATTTATTTGACTTTTGGGTCGCACACCTGGCAGTGCTCAGGACTTATTCCTCATCTGTGCTCAAGGATCACTCCTGGTGGGTGCATATGTGATACCGGGAATCAAACTGGGTTGGCTGTGTGCAAGGCAAACATCCTCCCCACTGTGCTCTATCTCTCTATATTGTTTGATTCCCCCCACTTTGTTTCTCAAATATAATTTACATCCAGGTTTGAGAATCACTATATCTAGCAGGTTTTGCTTGTGATTCAGAATTCAATGGGATGCGTTTGTTGGCTATGCCACTCTTCAATGATCAGATGCTGTGTTCTAAGATGCATGTAGGGGGGAATGACTAAGCATAGTTATTCCCCACTACTAAGAGTGACTTGGGTAAATTTCAACAAACTCAGGAAAAGTTCTCTACCCTTTGAGTCTAGCTTTGTCATCTGTGTAATATTGTTACTAATTTAAATGTACATGTAGAGTGTTTAGTATAAACATTAGCATGTGGTGGAAGCAAGATCATCAATTTTTTTAGCCTGTAGCCTGTTAGAGTTGTGGTGTTTAGATTAATCAAAACTTTGTTTCAGTTCTGTATCTGTGACTTCCCAATTCAGGGAATTTAAATAATAAATTTTTTTGAAGTTGTTGTGGGGCTACCCCAGGCACTTCTGGGGAGACTGGCACAGCGACCTGCTCCCATGCAAGCTATATCTATGGTCCTCAACTTCCTTCCTTCCTTCCTTCCTTCCTTCCTTCCTTCCTTCCTTCCTTCCTTCCTTCCTTCCTTGCTTTTTGGGTCACATCCAGCAATGCTCCTGGCTCTGTGCTCAGTAATTGCTCCTGGCAGTGCTCAGGGGACCCTGTGATATGCTGGGGGTTAAACCCTAGGCTGGCTGTGTGCAAAGCAAGCTCCTTACCCACTGTACTATCACTCTAGCCCCCCTTTATGAATTTATGATTCTCATATCTCTTGTCTGTAAACTTCAGAATCAGTGGGTTCAATTCCCAACATGGGGAAGTGGTTACAACAAAGAAGGTGCTCAAGAAACATTTCTTCTCACTTTGCCTGTCATTTCCTTTGCACTTTTTAGAGAAGTAGGAAGATATAATTTTGAAAACATTGCTAACTCAGGTTGTCATGCTACCCTGAGGAAATATTACAAATAACCTTTGTAGTGGTGACTTTTACTATTGGGAACTCATCTTTTGGCACCCAAAGGAAACAACTGTGGGCCTCAGTTGTTACCAGGACTTGCAGAGTCAGAGAGGATGATGATGATGATGATGATGATGATGATGGTGATGGTGATGATGGTCATGATGATGGTGAGGCCTGCCCCATCCTCTGTTTTATCAATTTACTCCTGTCCCCAGTTTACATTACATTTGACTTGTAATGACCTTGTAAATCCTTAAGCCAACAAAATGACTGGGATTCTTCCCTTTTAACTAAGCCAACCTTTGATATATGTTTCATGGGATGTATTTTATAAGATCCACTGTCTTACAACTTTGTTGGACAGTGTTCTAGAGCACAGCCCTTATTGTTTAAGTCTAGCATCTCTTAACACACCCATCCTCGAGTAACTTAAGCTTTCTGGCTAAGATTGTAAAAACATCCAAGTGTACTTCTTCTACTTAATGATCTTTATATTTTACTTTATCATCAATAATGAGAAGAGGGGTGGTGATCACCTAACGTGGAAAAGGGAGAGCTGGTTAAAAGGCACGAAAGTTGTGTCATGAGCTGGATTCTCAAGTTATCATTCATTTGGAAGTTCCTTGGTTGCTGGTTTTTATAGAACAGGTTATGCTTTTGTGGTATTAGAAGGGGTTCAGTCTCCTTTCATTTTCCTCTCTCCCTTTAGTAGCTTACATACCTTAATTCAACCTAATGAGAATATGAAGGCATGTCCTTTTAGAGCTGATAAAAAATGTCCTTTAGATACATTAGCCAGTGCAGGAAAGATATTTTCAGTGTCTCTGGAGTGAGATACTTGTTTGTTGCAGACCCAACCTATAGGCTTTTAGATTTAGTAGACACCACCTTAAACAGAGACCAGATAAGTATAGATATACTTCTTACCCAATGATCTTTTTGAATTATGGCATTACTTGCCCCCCCATAAGTTCATTTGTGAATATGTAAAGGATTATAATTCTATCATGCATGTTTGAATATGAAGTTTGCCTGGAATCATTTAGGGACCCATTTCTTCCCTCCACTATCCATTAAAAGGAAAAGGGGGAGAAATAAATCTGAATTAAATTCTAATTTTATTTGTGTCATTACAAGTCGTCCCCCTGTGGTATATATTTATCTTTCATGAAAGAATCATTGCATCTAGCTTAATTGTCTCTAGGAAAGGAACTAAAAGGGGAAGGAATCATCCTTTCATCTCAGCATTTCATTTATAAGAGTCAAAATCAATATAGGACGGGGCTTGCATCTGTTGGACTGGCCACCCAAAGTTCTAAACTCAAAGGGAGTCAGGATCAAAAAAGAATCGTGGATCTAACACATCCTTTAGCTCTTCTGTGTCTTCTGATAAGCAGATTTCTAAGTGTGGGGTGGTATCTTCCATGTTTCTGAATGCTCCACGCATGCCTTATAAGGTGCTCAGATGAAGCTTCATAAATGTGAAATGAGTGCAATTTTGTTGCCACAAGAGCGATTAGATGAAACCCTGGAGTTCTGGAAGGAGGAATAAACCCAAGAGACTCAAAGATGTGATGAAAACAGCTGTGCAATTATTACAGATTGGGTGTAGAATTGAAAGGGAGAGGTTGCAGAGTATGTTCTTGGGAGTTTTTTCCAGGTAGATGCTTGGCAAGCAGTTCTGGAGCTGGCTTTGAGCAGTGCTTCTCAAATTCCTGTCAACTGGCCCAGGATGTCCCCCCCCCCCCCTTATAAAATTGGTTAATCTTTTCCCAGTGACTGTTAAGAATGAGGTGATGGATGGACTGGTCCTCCAAGTTCTTTGCTCCTGCCGTCTCTGACATTTGCTGGTTTTGATCAATACCCCAAAATAACAAACAGCAGTCTTAAAAAGGTAGACTTGCAGTCATTCTTTGAGTGAATCGGTATTTTATAGAGACTCCGAGGCTTCCCTCAGCTCAGCAGAGTTTGAGAACTGCTGAAGTAGAGCGCTAATGAAAAACAGTTCCCCTGGGGCCAGGCCGGAGCAGGCTTCACCAGCTTTTCTGACTACAGATCTGGGTATTGTGTCCTGGAAAAGGCTGTTCTTGTTCCCTTACTCCTGTCTCTTATCTAAGGCTGTTATCTAGTCAGCGGGATGAATCCCGTGGCTTTATTTACTTACCTTACAGGTCTTTTGAAACAAGCCATCAGGGGGATTTTTCTGTGAGGTGGAATTGTGAGTGTAACACTAGTGTCCAGACAGCCAGATTTAGGTTGGTCATAGAGAGAAAGGAAGTGTTTGGCTTTCTTTTGTGAAAGTGCCTCTACCTTTAGAGTTTGTTTCTACCCACAAGCTTTCTTTCTGGTGACGTCACATGAAATATTTGCTTTTCTGTTAGTAAAGATTGTCAGTTCTGGTCGGCAGGAATAATTTTTTAGTCTTTGTTTAGGGGAAGGAGGTGTGTGTGGAATCACTTATGATTCATTATGATTCATCTTCAAATTAGAAATCTGGTGTGTGGCACATTTTAAATTAGCACAGCCTTCCTGCGCCTCAGCATCAGGAGGGATTGGTTCCTCAACCCCCGCGCATACCAAAATCCAAGATAGTATTTGCTTATAGCCCACCCACTTCCTGCAGAATACTTAACATCATCTACAATCACTTATATAATATAAAGTAAATGCTATGTAAAGCAAATGGTTATCATGGTACATTGTTTAGGAAATGGCCAGAAATTGTCTGTACATATGCGCCTAGACTCAACTCCATAATATGTAATTGGGGGGGGGGGGGGAGGGCACAGAGCTTACTCCTGGCTCTTTATTCAGGGATTACTTCCGGTAGACTCCCAAGGATCGAACTTGGGTCAGACATGTGCAAGGTATGTTGCCTACCCACTGTACCATTGCTCCAGCTCTATATAGTATGTAGTTTTGAGTGAAGGTTGGCCGAATCCAGGGATGTGCAGGGCTGAATGATTCCAATAAGCATATCTACAACCCGGGCTGGAGCAATAGCACAGTGGTAGGGCGTTTGCCTTGCATGCAGCCAACATGGTCGACCCGAGTTTGATTTCTCCACCCCTCTCGGAGAGCCCGGCAAGCTACCGAGAGTATCTCGCCCACACAGCAGAGCCTGGCAAGCTACCCATGATGTATTCAATATGCCAAACACAGTAACAACAAAGTCTCCAATGGAGACGTTACTGGGCCCGCTTGAGCAAATCGATGAACAACGAGAGGACAGTGACTATTTCACTATATCTAGAACCTGCACAGGGACAACAGAAGTCCTAGGAAAGGTGCCTTGGGAGAGTAAATAGAGCAGAAAGGCTGAGTGGGTGTTTTAATTCATGGGCATTACAAATGGTCTATGCTATAAATTTAATTTTCTATGTGGCTGTTGCAGATCTTTAGCAGCGTATGCCAACTGGCATTTTTAAACAGAGAGCCCATCCATTTATTTCCGTTCAATGCAAAGCTAAGCAGCATCGGAACCATGTTGTGAGGGGAATGAGCAGACTGGCTCTCCTTAAAGTTTGGGAAAAGGTGCAGATGCTGGAAAGACATGACTGGCAGGGTATGTTTCATAAATTTAGCAAATTATTCTAAGATGTGGAGGCGGCAGACTAAAAATTATGGTATCTCAAAAGTCAGCAAGCTTTGGAGTCGAAGGGTAAAGAGCTTTTAAACATAGGTTGGAAGCTCAGTAAATGTTAGTTTCTCTGTACTTCCCCCCCCCCACCCTGTACTGCAATGGGAAATGATAATGGTTTTCTATTGTGCTTTAAGCATCTGTGGGTGATGGCACTGCTGACTGGATGCTTTGGTGGGAAAATTAGCTCCTACAGTTCAAACCATTCAACAGATAATAAGTTGATGGAGCTATAAATATCTAGAAATAAATGAATAGAAAAATAACTTTTAAAAACAAGGCTGAGTGCTAGATGCTGTAGATAGGAAGTGCAATGCTTAGCATGGGTTCTCTTTCAAGAAGCTTTGAGATTTATTGAGACAAAGGCTCGCCAAACATTGCCAACTCCCCAGGAGCTGCCAAAGAGGGTGAGACACTATTGGACAGAAGGAAGGGTGGGGCTTTCCTGTCAGGGGCAAGCACCAACCTGGACCTTGGAGTCCAGCGGGATTCTGGGCAGGGCTAGAGAAGATGGGCTTCCTAGCTCAGAGAAGGGTGTGAACAGAGGTAAGATGGCTGTCGCAGATTCTCCTGCTGGTGTAGATCTTGTTAAACCAAAGAAACCATGTTGGGGGATGGAAACAGGACACTAGAAAATTAATTTAGAGGCAGAATGAGTTGGGGGGGGGCATGGTGGGATGTCTTGAAGAGGAGACAGGGGATTTGGGTTGATATTTTTCTAAGTAGCTATCCCTAATGTGGAACCATAATTTATGGGGGGTCTTTGCTTCTTTGTTTGATCACAGTAAGAATAAGTCCGATCAGGGAGCAGTTTGAGGACTTCATTTAGTCTCTGTTCATTGGTGGGCTGGTTTGAAGGGGCGGGACTAGAGGGCGGAGCACTCACTTTGAAGTTGAAGTGGCCCTTCAGGTGTGGCATGAGAAAAGGCTGAGTGTGACCAGACAAGGACAGAGAGGAAGAAAGGAATTATATTAACAATAAAGCAGAGGTGGATGGAGAGATCACACAGCAGCTAGGATCCTTGCCTTGCATGCGGCCGAACTAGTTCAATACCCAGTATCCCATATGCTCCCCTAGCCCCACCAGTAGTAATTCCTGAGCTCAGAGCCAGCAGTGAACTCTGAGCATCGTGGATGTGGCCCCAAAACCAAAACCCAATAAAGCAACAAGCACAGAAACATCTTTGTCTTACTCTTATTTGCACTCTCCAGGACGGGTTCTTTGGGGATGGAGTATCATGTCCCACATGCCTGAAAACTAACCAGACTCTAAGAACAAGGATGTTAATCTCACTTGGCCTGTGAGTGGAGATTTAAACCCATTTAGGGGGTCATGGACAACTATGGGTCATGCATATACAGCATGTGCAATGATGGTGCAAAGATTTCTGTTTGATTTTAATTTTCTTCTTCCTTCCTTTCTTTCAAAATAGACTCTATCAAGAAGAATTTCCAATCCATACCTTGAGCACACTCCTTCCCAGGTATGATTTTTTTCCTCTCTCTTGGCTGTATTCTCTGAAACAAACAACTTAGTCCTGGTGTCGAATTCTCTAGTTAGAGGTATCGCCTTTGCTGTTGATCGCACTCTCTCTTTCACTGGGAATGACACCACGGAAGGTGTCTGAGATGTTCTGTTAATTGTGTCCTGGTTCAAGATACTCACTAGACAGTGGGGAAAATATTACATCTTTTACATCTTCCCTGCCCTTTACATAAATGCATTATCAGTACAGAAGAGATACCAAATAATATATGTATTTTTCAATTTGCTCTATTGATAGGCACCCTGTATTTCAAAAGTAGTGGATATTGTAGCATTGTACTACACTGTCCTTGCATTGTTCATTTGCTCGAGTGGCCACCAGTAATGTCTCCATTGTGAGACTTGTTACTGTTTTTGGCATATTGAATATGCCACGGGGAGCTTGCCGGCTCTGCCATGTCGGCAGAATGCTCTTGGTAGCTTGCTGGGCTCTCCGAGAGGGATGGAAGAATCAAACCTGGGTCGGCCATGTGCAAGGCAGGTGCCCTTTTGCTGTGCTATCGCTCTAGCCATGGATATTGTATACCAAAGAATTGCCATCAAAGGGATTACTTATGGTTATGTCATAACAGATTATGTCTGTATGCCTACTGATAAGAAAAGATGAAGATTTTATGTTGTAGCAAAGAATCACTCAGCAAAGAGTTGCATGTTTTCCAATAGCAGAAGCCCAAGCTTTGTGAGAGTTCGGATCTTTAGGATCTTGTTCTCTGCAGTATGCCCAGTAACTCAAATGGAGCCTAATAGCTGTTTACTCAATTTGGGGGTGCCCTCAAAGCAGTGCTAGGAGGTGTGCATGTCATTTCTGGTGAAGTTGGCCCAGTTACTTAGGCTCTAAGGTGCTTAAGTCAGCAGAGCCACTTTTGATGATACCTGTGGATCAAAGTTTGGGGCTTCAAGCAAGCCAGACAAGTGCTCCAGCCCTTTGATCTATCTCTCCATCTCTGCTTTTTTTTAAACCTAACTCTAATCTTAACTTTATGTCCCTGCCTTTTAAAAAAAATATAATTTTTTAATTAATGAATATTGGTACCATGTTAGAACTAGTACATGTCAGCTGGGCTGTACTTCTGTCATCTGACTTTTTTCCAGTTTTTTTAAAAATAATTTTAGCATGTTAAAAATAAGTCATTTTATACACATCTTACTTTCCCTTTAGGTTGGTTTAGGAGAGAATAATGGGAAAATTAGAGAATGGTGAGGGATGAGGCAGGATGGGGAGGAAGTCTTCTCTGTCAGGTCATGCTCAGTATATTGTGGAGCTGTTCTGCGAGAGATAAAAAATAATTTGTAGGTATAAAAAGAATTCACCTAGAAGCAAGTAAGTGGAGATGAGCCTGTACCTCCAATAGATTTAAATTTTCATGAGTCTTGCTGATGAATAGCGTTCATTTTCATTTAGTTTTCTTTGTTTGAAGCAGCATTGCACTGAGTGTGGAAGAACCCATTAGAGAAAGAAGGGAGGACCAAAAGTAGGACATGGACTTCTCTAGATCTAAAGAAAATACTCTCCTTTTATCCTCCAAGAATCAGAGACTCATGTGGATGAATTAGAAGATTAAAAAAAGAAGTTAAATGAAATTTTTATCTGCTAGATGAAATTGCCAAGTAGATAAAACCAGGATGCCTGGAATTAACTCTGAACTTTGCCTTTGAGTGAAGCTTAAAAGCAACGCAGACAGCAATCTCCTATCAAATTGTCATGGTGCAAGATGTTCACTGGATAGGGGGAAAAATCTTTCCCATCTTTCAATACCTTTACATGAATGTATTATCAATATTGCAAAGTCAAAATATGTGTACATTTCAGTATGCTATATTTTGGTAGAAATAGTATCTTTTTTAAGGTGGTTATGTGATGCTGAAAGCTATGGAAAAATATTATTTCACTGAAAGCAGTTTGTCATTTGGAAAATAGTCAATATAGCTTAATGGCAATGGACCAAGAGCAAAGAGAAAATAGATACTTAGTCTGTGACTATGTAGGCTAAAATACAAGCATTTTAAATCTAAGGATTTGATCATGATTTTTGATGTACAATATTTTATTGACAGTTCACAGAATGTCACATTATTGTTTTAAATTAACAGTGACTATCTTTCCCATTTAGATTTATGGAGAGAATTCTTCCTGTGCAGGAAGAGCATTAAGGAATATTATTGTTGTCCAGGCAGCTGACCTGATAAAAGACAGAGTGAACCTCAAGGGATTTTACAGGTAACACAGTTTTCTAACACCTTTGGCAAAAATTCTCCTTGTGGAGAAAAAAATAAAAAAATGTGTTAAAATAGTAACCTTGATTGCAGAGAGATGAGTTCCATCAGTCCCGGGAGGGGTCCGTTTGCTTGTTCTGCAGCTTTGGGTGGGTAGCCAATGGAGACTTCCCTTGATCTTAACCCAGTATGGGTGGACAGTCGGATGCCAGGTGCTTAAGTGAAGGCGTGGACTACCCAGCCGTAAGTGGACTTTCTGAGACAGGCTCTACTTTCAGAGCAGTGTTACTGTACAACATTTTTGTACAGCGTTTTGGGACTGTGCTGGGCTGGGGACTCTTAGAAAATATAAGTTCTCCTCTTCTAGAACCTTCTCCCAGCTCCTTGGGGACTTCAGAGCTATCTATAGGAGATATTCTCATTCTCCAGGTAGGAGAGACCTGCCCTCCATGGGGCAGTGCCAAGGTCCATGGGCATGGGAATGGCCTTTCTCTGCCATGGATAGTGAACCCTGGTGGAGGAGTTAGAGTGAATGGCAAGTTAATAATAAGTTTTTAAATATTGCTGGCCCTAGGCTGACTTACAGTTGGAGCATATCTTCCATGGGATACTTTTTTTAAAAATCCACATTTTCACCTTTTGAATTTTCTAAGTAAGGATATGGGATCACATAAAGCAAAAGAAACTATAAAAAGAGAAAGAGAAAACAAGCCAATGCCATTTGTTATCATTCTTTTTTTTCTAATAGGAATAAGATTGTTAAACCACCATAAAGAACAGGAAAAGTCAATGACAACAAAAAAGAGTCTCCAAACTGAAAGCATTTTCCTTAATTCAGCTAAAATCAATGAGTTTTCTATAATAGTTAATTTATTGGAAACTTAGTATCGTAGTCTTATTTTTCCTACTTGCTATAGAAGGGGGAAAATGTCATCATGGCCTGGATTGGCCATAGCTAATTGTCATTATGGGTTGGTCATAGTCACAAACCTATTAATGATTTGTGACCTCTTCCCCTTTCCATGCCAGTGACTGTCCTATGGTCCAGGTTCCTTCTAATAAGGCACCTTGGCAAGAGTTTGTATTCGATAGCACAGCGGGTAGGGCGTTCGCCTTACAAGCGGCCAACATGGCCGACCTGAGTTCGATTCCTCCGCCCCTCTCGGAGAGCCCGGCAAGCTACCGAGAGTATTCGATATGCCAGACACAGTAACAACAAAGTCTCCAATGGAGACATTACTGGGCCCGCTCGAGCAAATCGACGATCAACGGGAGGACCTTTACCTTTACCTTTACCTTAATTATAATAAAATCACAGTGAGATACAGTTACAAAGTTGTTCATGATTGGGTTTCAGTCATATAACCTGTCATATAACCAACACCTGTTTCTTCATCAGTGTACATTTCCCACCACCAGTGTCCCCAGTTTCTGTCCTGCCCTCTACCCCCCTACCCCACTTCTTATAAATTAAGAAGTAGGTGATGGTATGAAGTTTAAACATACCCACCTTTGAGGTGTGTGCTGAAAATAGATAAAGGGCCAAACATGATAGCCTCTCAGTATCTGTACTGCTAACCGTAATGCCCATAAGAGAAAGAGAGAAATTGTCGGCCATAGAGGCATTTGGGGGAGGGAGTATGATGGGGACATGGGGGCAGGGGAGATTTGGGCGAGGGATACTGGGAATATTGGTGGTGGAAAATGTACACTGGTGGAGGGATGGGTGTTCGATCATTGTATGACTGAAACTCAAACATGAAAGCTTTGTAATTGTATTTCACAGTGATTCAATAAAAATAAAATAAAATAAGCATACTCACCTTCTCCCCTCACCAAACATAACATGCAACTTTTAAAATTAAAACAGAGTATACATGTGTGCATGTATATGTGTGTATATATATATGTGTGTCTCTGTGTATACACTTGATCACTTGACATCCTGTTACTCATCGACTTGCTTGAGCGGGTGCCAGTAACATCTCTATTCATCCCTGTTGCATGCTAGTATAGCCCAATGGCGTCTCCTTGCCCCAGGAACACAAAAAGTCTCAAACCGATCATTGATGAAGAAATTTGACCATTTCGTAGGTGGGCAGCCATGCGATCTTTTGACGTCCCATGGAATCCAGTTGGTAACGGCTCTAGTCCAGCAGTCATCTCCAAATTGCATTATGTTTCCCACCCGTCTGGTTTTTGATGCCTTGGTGAACGAGACAGCGTCCCTGATTCTTGATCGTCGACGGAGCTCGGAACTCCGGATTCTTTCTCTCACTTGAGTGAAGCGTGATACTCTAAGCATAGCTCTTTCGATTCCTCTTTGGAAGACCCATATAGTGTTCTCATGCTGTTTTCATGGGGCTCAGGTCTCTGAGGTGTATGTTAATGCAAGAAGAACAGTGGAATCGAAGAGATGTGCCCAGAGCCAGATATTCTTCATCCTTTCAGCTATTTTTCGACGCTCTTGAAGGTGTTCCAAGCCACTCTCTTCCTCCTGCGCAACTCACGTGCCAGGTCATTCGTCATATTGACTTCTCGACCTAGGTACATATAACTGTTGCATCCACAGATGTTCGTTCCATTGAGTCAATGGAACATCAGGAATGAGACTGTTTCTCATAAACATTGTCTTCTTGATATTCAGCTGTAGTCCTACCTTTCCACACTCACAGATGGAGTCGGTCAGCATTTGTGCTGCTTGGCTGATGTTTGGTGTTATTAGAACAATATTATCAGTGAAGCGGAGGTGATGTACTTGCCGATCATCTATCTTCACTCCCATTCATTTCCATTCCAGTCATCACCATCACATGACTTTCTCCAGGGTGGCACTGAAGAATTTCAGTGAAGTGGTATCACCCTGCTGAACCCCTCTCTTGACATGGATGATCACTTCTTTGTAGAATGGTGAGATCCTGCTATAGTGGGTCTGTCATACAGCTCATGGAGAATCCTGATGTATTGAGTTTGAATGGCCTGTTTGGCTAGGGCTTTGATGACCACTTCAGTCTCAACAGAATCAAAGGCCTTTTTTAAATCAGTGAATGTTAGACAGAGCGGCATCTTGGACTCCCGAGAAACCTCAATGAGCTTGGTTATTGTGCATAACCATGTGGTCGATCGTATTGGATCTTTTTCAGAACCTTGCTTGCTCGCATGGTTGTTTCTTCATCTAGTGTTCTGCCATTCCTATTCAGGATAACTTGAGTGAACAACTTGTAGAAGACAGACAGTAGGCAGATAGGGTGATAGTTGTGGATATCTCCCTTCTTGTATAGTAGTACAGTCCTGCTGGTTTTCCACTGGGATGGAACCTTGCATTCAGACAGGTAGCATATGAAGAGCCAAGCCAGTGTATCAATGAGTGCTGACGGAAGGTTCTTCAGATGTTCGGGTCTGACCTTTTCTGGGCTGGGTGCTGTTCGCTTCTTTACCAGTGAAATGGCATGTCAGATTTCCGAAGGGAGAACGTTGGGAAGGACATATCCATCCTGCGGAATTTGGTATTTGGGTAGGTGGACATGACTATCGAAGAGATCTGAGTAGAAGCCATGGATAATCTTCTCCATTGCCCTTCTGGAAGATGTGATAGATCCATCAGGACGTCGGAGGGCAGTCATCTTGGTCTTGTAGTTGGCGAAGGTCAGGTGGGCATTGCTACTGCTTTTCCCAGCTTCTGCTGTATCTGCCAGCACTGCTGCTCTTCTCTCTTTGAGGTTTTCCTTGATCACTTCTCTGCACTGCTTTGCTTGTGGTTGTCTTAGGCTTGCACCAAGCCACGTTGGCGAATAAACTCGAGAGTTTTCAAAGACAGGCATATCACTATCACTATCACATAAAACATATCACTATCACTATCACCCCGTTGATTGTTCATCGATTTCCTCGAGCAGGAACCAGTAACGTCTCCTGTCATGTGCTAGTGTAGCTGATGGCATATTGGGGACTCTCTCAGGGTCAGGGGAATGAGGACCATCATTGTTACTGTTTTTGGCATATCGAGTATGCACGGGTAGCTTGCCAGGCTCTGCTGTGCAGGCGGGATACTCTCAGTAGCTTGCTGGGCTCTCCGAGAGGGATGAAGGCTTTTGGGGCAGCCTCTAATCACCTTTACAGGTATTCCCAGTCAGACATATATGCGGGCAAGATACTCTCGGTAGCCTACTGGGTTCTCTGAGAGCGAGAACTAGACAATAAGAGGTTGCTTCCGGGAGCTTGGTTTTACAGTCGCTGGATCTTGGCCATTGATGGGGTTACATGGCAGTTGGTGGGTGTAACTGTCTAGCCTCTGGAAGATGGGGAATATGGGTGGAGGAGGCCCAGTCCCAATCTGAGCAGGCTTGGAGATCTCAGCCCCAGGTACCACACACCTGGGTTCCTCTGCCGGTTTCTTCATGCGTGAGGCTCGTCCTAGCATGTGGAGAGTGGTCTCAGCATGGCTGTGGCTGGGTCCCAGAGGTCTTCAGGCCTTTATGTATGTATGTATATATATATATATATATATATATATAATATATACACACATATATAAAATCTTTGGGGTTTTGATGTGAGCAAACACTTGGTGTTTCTTTTTTTTTTTCTTTTTGGGTCACACCCGGCAATGCACAGGGGTTACTCCTGGCTCTGCACTTAGGAGTTACTCCTGGCGGTGCTCAGGGGACCATATGGGATGCTAGGAATCAAACCCGGGTCGGCCACGTGCAAGGCAAACACCCTACCTTCTGTGCTATCACTCCAGCCCCAAACACTTAGTATTTCTTTCAGCCACCACCTAAGGTCATGTGTAACATCTGTCATTATTGTCATTATTCTCAATTTTATTTATGTGTTTTATTTGATTGCAAATTTAAAAGAAGATATGGGAACTAGATGTGTAGTAATCCTGGAAAAGAATTTTTTATTTATTTTTTTTACAGACTTAAAAACTTTCATGATTATGTTTCAGTCATACAATGTTCAAATACCCATCCCTACACCAGTGCCCATTCTTCACCACCAATGTTCCCAGTATCCCTCCCGCCACGCCCATCCCTTCCCACCCCCTGCCTCTGTGGCAGGCACGTTCTCTCTCTCTCTCTCTCTCTCTCTCTCTCTCTCTCTCTCTCTCTCTCTCTGTCTCTCTGTCTCTCTCCTTTTGGGTGTTATAATTTGCAATACAGGTACTAAGCAGCCATCATGTTACAAAGGATTTGGTAGATGAAATTAAAAGCTCAGTGGGTGCCCTCAACAGTAGAATGACAACAGACAAAGAATCTTTTATCCAGGTTAGAACTTGCTTAGAATGTAGTGTGATAGAAAGAAGCCAGGGTGTATTTTGCTATCTCATACACCCCAGGTCCAGGTCAGAATCTTCTTTCTTTTTCTTTTTTCCTTTTTAGGTGAGAGAGAGCAAACCCAAGAATGTTCAGGGGTCACTCTTGGCTTTGCTCTCAGGGATCACTCTTAGCGGAGCTTGGGTGGCTATATGTGGTGCCAGGGATGAACTTGGGTCAGCCACATACAAGGAAAGTGCCTTACCCACTGTACTATCTCTCCAGCCCCTCTTATTTTTAAAAAATAAGAGTCAAGTTTGGAGAGTTAGAACAGGAGGAGTTAAGGCACTTGCCTCACATGGAACCAACCCAGATTCACTTTCTGGCACTACGTGTGGTCTCCCGAATCCTACCAGAAGTCATCCCTGAGCACAGAGCTAGAAGTAAGCCCTGAGCACAGCCAGCTGTGGCTTCAGACCAAGATAATTAATTAAAATAATGAGGATCAATTAATGTTCTGGATTCTAAGACAAACTGCTGATATGATTGTCCCCCAAGCACTGCCAGGAGTAAGACCTGAGCATTGCTTTGTATGGCCCAAACCCCCCAAAGCAAGCAAACTAAAGCTAAAAAAACCAACAAAGTATTGATCTGGTTGACTGGTGGTGGCTTATTTCCATTTGGTAGCAAATGGATGTCAGGTATTTCTCTTATCTAACAAAAGAACTAGAAAGAACTAGTTGAAAAACTTTGAAATGTTTACTTTGCCTATGGCACAATCACTGTATCACTGTCATCCCATTGTTCATTGATTTCCTCAAGCAGGCACCAGTAACGTCTCCATTCGTCCTAGCCCTGAGATTTTAGCAAGAGCCACATTGGAGGCTCTTTTAGGATTAGGGTAATGAGACCCATAGTTGTTACTGGGTTTTGGCATATTGAATACACCACAGGGAGCTTGCTAGACTTTGCTGTGTGGGACAGATACTCTCAGTAGCCTTCTGGGTTCTCTTGAGAGCGAGAACTAGACAATAAGAGGTTGCTCTTCCGGAAGCTTGGTTTTATAGTCTCTGGGTCTTAGCCGTTGATGGGATTACACAGGCGGGGGAGGGGGGCGGGAGGGCGTAGTTGGTGGGTGTAACACCTAGCTACTGGAATATGGGGGATCTGGGTGGAGGAGGCCCAGTCCTGATCCGAGCAGGCTTGGAGATCTCAGCCCCAGGTCCCACACACCTGGGTTCCTCTGCCTCTGCCGGTTCCTTCATGTGTGAGGCTTGTCTGAGTGTGTGGAGAGTGGTCTTAAGTGTGGCTGTGGCTGAGTTGCAGAGGTCTTCAGCTGACAGGGCTCTGCTCGGGCCGGCGAGGGAAACTCAACCCGCCCCCCTCTGAGGGGCCCTGGTGGGGGCAGCCAGGCGCTGGGGCAGGAAGAGTCTGTGTGGTTCTCTTCCGGGAGCTTGGTTTTATAGTTTCTGGGTCTTGACCATTGATGGGATTACACAGTGCCAGGGGCAGTTGGTGGGTGTAATGCCTAGGTACAGGGTTCCTCTACTGGTTCCTTCATGCATGAGGCTTATCTGAGGATGTGGAGAATGGTCTTAAGCATGGCTGTGTCTGGGTTTCAGAGGTCTTCAGCTGTCGGGGCTCTGCTTGGGGCGGGGAGGGAAACTCACCCGAGGGCTGGAGTAATATCACAGCAGGTAGGGCGTTTGCCTTGCATGCGGCCAACCCAGGTTCGATTCCCAGAATCCCATATGGTCCCCCAAGCTGAGGGTAATTCCTGAATTCTAAGCCATGAGTAACCTCTGTGCATTGCTGGGTGTGACCCAAAAAGAAAAAAAAAAAGCACAATAGAAAGAAAAAACTCATACTAGTTTCTGAGACTTCAAATAAGTACATAAACACCACCACCCTATTTTTATCTGATAGCTGGGTTCTTTCTGCACTCCCACAAATTAATTTCTAAAAATCTCACTGGAGACAAGTGGAGCCAAGAGAAACAAATTTTGAGCTCCAGACATTGTTCAAATTAATGTATTATTATCACAAACACTATGGACGTGTACCCAATCACCTTCATATCACAATGTTCCTACCCAGTTCTGTATCTGTCAGTAGAGCTACATGTACTTGGAACAGTTTCTGGCTTCAGTGAAAGACTGAAAATTCACTGGGGGTAAGAACTGCTGTCAGTATCCACATTGTTCCCCTCCCACCATCTTTTCCTCACTGTTCTCGCCTAAACCCTGGGGATTTAAACATCTTAACTGGATTGGTGTAGACCTGGTCAGCAAGTTGGGGACTGGGTGTGAAATGCAGAGGCAGTTCACCTCGGTGTGTTTGCCTTGGTGCTGTTGGTGACCAGCACCAAGGCTTTGTTGTAAAGCCTCTAATGATGGTTTCCCCTGCTGCAGACAGATTGTTGAAATGAATTTGAAACTGATCTTGATGACGTTGGGGGTCCGGATCCAGCACTTCAGAAAGAGTAGCTTATTTCTGAAGCAGGGCGGCTTCCTTATGAACTCAATTTGCTACTGTAATACAGAAGCAAATTGAGCAAATGACTTCACCCCCTTCCCACACTCCTCATACCCCCTCCAACCTGAGCAAATCCTTCTCTGTGAGAAAGTCGAGGTGGGATACTGGGAATATGTGATCACCAGCATTGCCAGGGAGCCAGTGAGGAATGATACTCACCCAGCCATGATAGATCAGACACTGTCTTCACCAGATTCCCACACCCTCCCCATGATGCCTCAGCGCAGATCTGCGAAGCTCTGGCAAGAGAGACTTCTTCCTCCTCACCTGCAAACACACAGACGGGTTCATCCTTCTAGCGATTGGATTTGTTTGCCATTTGACACTTTTATTTGTTTAGTAAATGTTTGGTTTTGCCCTGTTATAGGTGGCGTCAAACACAGAAATGAGGCTGAGAAGCTGTATTGTTCTGAGAATAAGGATTAAGATGATACAGTGTTCAATCTGTGCTTTATAAATGCCTTATGAGCCCAAGGATGCTGGCTAATTGACAGAGGTGTTGAAGAATTAATTAACACTTTGAGCCTTTAACATGAAAGGTGTCCTATAGAATTAGAAGTTAATATTGACTGTTGACTCTAATTGCCTGTTTTGTTGTGATGTGTTTTCTCATTTTGTTTCAAAAACTATCCATTTATTTGACTGTTAATCTTTCTAATGTTCTTCTGCCAACCTGCCCCTGAGCATGTTTGGTATTGGCTTAACTGTCAGCATCTCTTCAAATAGTGACACTTTACCAAAACACATAAATAAAAGGGGCACCTTTTTCAAAGGCTAGAATATTTGATTAAAATATCTCGGCATAACAGTTTGCTACCTTATTTTTTCCTGAACTCTAGAAAATGTAATTTCTCATAGCATTTATTCCTACTCTTAGCTGTGATGGGGCTAATCACAAAAGATAGCAAGTGAGCGATATTTTTCTATTTTGGATATGCATATATATTGAGCATCTTTTGATCCCAGAGTACCAAATGTGGAATAAAGAGAACCACTTCTGGGCTCAGTGGACTACAATGGAGGGGTAGAAGAGATTAGGCAAAGAGACAAGATCAAAAATCTGTGAATGGCTGAAGCAGATTTTATGTTCGAGCCACCATCAATTTGAGATACTTAGCACCTTATCAAAGTAGAGGCATTATCTTTGCATAAAAGACTGATAAGTTTATTCCTTCATTTATTCAGATATTACTTTGCAAATGCACTGAACAGCATGAACTGTTCTAATTGTTTAAAGTCCTTGATCTTCTAGATTATTTTCAAGTGAGAAAGCTAGACGTTATTCATCTGTAGAGATGTTTAATTATTAAACATGAGGTGATTTGAAGAGCAAATATAAAAGAATTTGGCTAAGTTTCTGCAAGGAAGTGATATTTGAGCTAAAATCTGAAAAATAGTAAATGCTATTATTCTTGAGTCTCTTACAAAGCACGCATGTGAAAGAGGTGGTATAAAATTTATTTTCTTTCGGCAAATGAGGACCAATACTGACTGTGAACGGTTTGACCTTTGTCCAGGAGAAGCTGTGTTGGGTGTGAACTGGTGGACTGGCTTCTAGAACACTGTCCCTTTGTCCAGTGCAGATCTATGGCCATTGGGGTGTGGCAGCTCCTTCTGGATATGGGAATTATGTCATCAGGTGAGTGCTGTATACTTGAAGGCACAGATTCATTATTTTATCCAGCTAACAGACCACATGCACTTGCTTTTTTAAAGGATATTATCATCTGGGTGGAAATAAGTTTTTCAGGTAAACATCTGCATTCTCTCTTATTTTATAAATAAGTGACAATGTCACTGTCACTGTCACTGTCACTGTCCTCCCGTTGTTCATCGATTTGCTCGAGAGGGCCCAGTAACGTCTCCATTTTTTTTGAGACTTGTTGTTACTGTGTTTGGCATATTGAATATGTCATGGGTAGCTTGCCAAGCTTTGCCGTGCAGGTGAGATACTTTCGGTAGCTTGCCAGGCTCTCTGAGAGGGGCAGAGGAATAGAACCCAGCTCGGCTGGGCTGGCTGCGTGTAAGGCAAACGCCCTACTGCTGTGCTATCGCTCTAGCCCAGTGACAACATATCTTTTGGTATTTCTCTCCCACATTTTAGAAAAATCAATAAGGTACTTGCTAACTCTTAATCTGGTACCCATAAGAGTCATTCCCTTATCCCCTCCCTTCTTTACTCAAAATACTGCTCAAAATTAAGAAAAAAGGTTTTTTTCATTTATTCGAGGTGGGAGGTGTGTCCAAGTAGTGCTGAAGGGGGCTGGGACCACTTCCTGTGATTTTTGGCCTTCTGTCTGGTCCAGTGGTTTGGTTCACAGGCCCAAGAATGTGTTGTTGCCCAGGAGACATCCAACGACACACCTGGTGGTGCTTGGGGGACCTTGTGGTGCTAGGACAGAACCTGGGTGGGTGTACACCTGGTTCTGCCAAATCTCTGTACTATCTCCCCAGCCCCATACATTTTTTTTAAAGCGCAAGCATCTTTAGTTGCTCTAAATAAATGATTTATTGCGCAGTACTTGGAATAATCAGAAGCTGATTTTATGAGTAGAATGTGTATGCCATTTTAATTGGCTAAGTAATCATGGACAGTTAGAGACATGACCTGTGAAAATGAGCTGTTTAAGCAGAACAGAAAATAGATGTTAACTAGAAACTAAAATAGATGGTGGATGGCTCTGTTTTTTAGCTGAGAGAGGGAATTGGAAGGATTAGAAGTTAAGCCACACTATCTGTATTTTATTTTGTTGGATCACTCAGGTGCTGGTGGGTTATCATAAAGGTCTCTTTTCTTTTCTTTTTGTCTTGTGGGGTGGGGGGCGGGCGGAGCAGCAGAGGGTGGAGACGAGACTTCCCAAGCGAGACTCAAGCAAGGGGGGAATTCCCAGTGATGCTTGATCTGTTGGGCCAGCTGGTTAAATGCTCAGGCCCAAGGATGCTGTCCACCAGGGTCACCCCAGCAGTGCTGGTGGGGGTGTGTGGTTTCCTCCTGCACCTCACCCTGACAATGCTCAGAGGGTCAGGTTGTTCCAGAAGTTGAACTGGGGTTGTTCTGGCCCATGAAGAGCATGTGCTCCTGAATGCAGGAGTGCTCCCCTACCCCCGGAAGGCCTTCTTTTCTATATTTCATAAATATTGAGGGCCAGAGAGGATAGTAAGGTGCAGAAGCTCAGACTCCAAGTGTGAGAGTTGTACTGATGGGTTGTGGGTATGAACTTAGAGAGTCAATGAAACCTTGCACCTGATACTCTTAATTTAGCAAGTTTTCTAACTACCCTTGAATAATGTTATTTATTCGCTTGTCTGACAGGTTCTGGATTTTCATTAGCAAACTGTTTTGTCTTAATGTCTCCAGTTCTTGATTTCTTTAGGACAGTATTCCCTATTGGCAGTATTGATATTTGTGGCTGGGTGATTCATTTTTAGATCTATACTGTATTCTATACACTTTTTTCCAGCATCCCATCCACTCCCCAAATGCCAGTAGTACACCATAGTTGTTATTACCAGAAATGTCTACAGACATTGGCAAATGTGCCCCCCAGGGGCAGGGAGTGGGGGGAAGAATTGCTTCTAGTTGAAAACTACTGACATAAAACCACTTGACATCATATATCTGTGCATGCACCACAAAATTAATGAGATGTATTATCTTGCTTCAGACCACTACATTTTTTTTCTTCCATTTTCTTTGAACGGCTATTGATTTCATCTATCCCCAATGCAGACAAATTATAAAATAAATGTGAATATGCCGGTAAAAGCTTCAAGTAATAAAAACAGATTGGTCAGTAAATCCTTTTTAATTCAATGGGAATGTGAGCATGAATGGGCTGAGAGTGTATCATTATAGCCTACCCTTGGCTTCTTCATAATAATTGATGAGATTTTCAACTTACTATTCGGTTTTTGATTTTCTAAATAATAGAGTTTCAAAACCTGACTCCCATCTCTTTTGTTTCCCTCAGTGGACCAGCACTTATACTTTCAAGACACCTATGTTTTCTATCAGTTTTCATCTGATGAATGTAGCTATTTGTACTGTGAATTTGAGCGAGAAGAGGAATGGCAGAATGGTGTCAAACTCTTACTGCAACTTGTGCCTCTCATCCCTGCTAGACCTGGCATATGTGAACTGTAAGTAGTTGATCTTTTGTTTCATTGCTTGATTATCCTCACTTGGAGAATATTTACTGCAACTCAGGACTGTCGTCTGCTCTTTATGATCACCTTCTCCCACAAAAGGCAGTTGCGCTATTCCCATTTCTCAGATTCAAGTTCAGAAAGACAAAAACCAATTGTTGAAAATTAAATCCCACTAATAAATGGACACATTAAAATGCAGATCTCAGAAGTCTGTGTCTCACCAGCTGCTTCTAATTTAATTCTGCTCTATAAGTAGAGGGTGTAAATTTGGAGTAGACTTGGTTGGGCTGAAATTGGATAAAATCATAACTCATATCGTATCCACCATCCAAGTCGTGACTCCCCTAAGAAAGAGCTCAAGAGAAATTTCTGAAAATAATCTAGAAGCAACATTTGGCAAATTAAAATACGTGAATCATTATCACATGAAGATACTGAATCACCATATGATTAAAATGAATTAAAATTAATTCATCAGAACGTCTGAAAACAGAACTTGAGTCATGCTATGGCAATTCCGACATGCCTTTGTTAATCCATAGCATTAAGGAAAGGTTTATTTCAGCACAAGGAATTGCAGATTCAGATTTCAGTTGTTAATTTTTACACATTCAGTTGTCAGAATATGTTCCCATACTGTGACTGAGTTCTGTAAGATTCCCAGGACTAATGTAGCTAAGTAGTAAGAAATAAGGCTCCCGGTGAAGTACTTACAAACATAATGAAGATAAGTTACTCTGTTTTGCTTTAAAATCACAGTAGACACTGGCTATTAGAAGGGTTCAGCGAGCTAGTACAGAGGATAAGGCACTTGCCTTGCATGCAGTAGACCTGGGTTCACTCTCTGGTACCCCAGATGGTCTCCTGAGCCCACCAGGAGTGATTCTTGAGTGTAGCCCCAGCAGTAGGCCTGAGCACTGCCAGAGCTTACCCCCCAAACAAACAAAAAAAAACACCTGACTACTTGAAAAGAAATATCAGAATATTAGTGAAGTGTTATATTAATATATTGGTTGTTGAAGACACATTGTATATCAGGAACTATGCTAAATGCTCTTCTGTCTATTGTTTCATCTTCAGATGAGTTCTTTAATAGTTATTAATATTATCCTTATTTTCGAAGCGAGGAAACTGAGGCAGAGGAGAGGTAACCTGTGCAAGGGCACAGCAATGAGTGGGGTGTCAGAGTATGAATCTGTATCTGTCTCTACAACCCATGCTTTTAATACCTGCTAGGTATTCCTGGGAGTTCTGGGGGTCAATGGAGCTTCCCCCTCTAAGATGCAATTAGCAGAAACTACTTGAAAAATAATTATTACACTGGGCTGGAGATATCTTTCAACAGGCTGACATGCCTTCCTTGCACGTGGGTGGGCTGGGTTTGATCCTTGAAACTGTATGGTTCCCCAAGCACCCGTGGATATGTGCAAACACAAACACAGAAAGGATTCTCCCTGAAAAGGCTATGCATTCATTACCGCAACCATTGTTTATGGAAGTCTTCACAATGACAAAGCAAAAATTCTAATGTAATTCATCTCTCAACCAACCTAAGTTAAAAACACTTTCTTGTAGTGGATAGTGCTTTTAATGTAAATCAGAAGTTTCCAGAGAAAAGTCATGGGGCAGTTCGATGAATTTGAGCAAGAGTTCTTTCTCTCTCTCTCTTTTTAAATTAGTTTAAAAAAACTATTAAAGCACTGTAATGTATAAGTCATTCATATTTGGACTTTAGGCAGCATCAGTCCCCCACCAGTCTCTTCTTCCTTCCACAAGAGCAACCAGGCCCCCTCCTCCCAGCTCCTAGCCCACCCCCAAGCTGCCTCCTTGACAGGTACCTGCCACCCTAACAGGTACCAACAACCAAATTTGTAAAGTCTCTTGTTTTCAGTTATCTGGAATCTGATTTGGATATTTAGCCACACCATTCCTTTACTAGCACAGCAGTAGGGCGTTTGCCTTGCATGCAGCCAGCCTGGCTGAGTCGGGTTTGATTCCTCCACCCCTCTCGGAGAGCCTGACAAGCTACCGAGAATATTCAATATGCCAAACACAGTAACAAGAAATCTCACAATGGAGACGTTACTGGGCCCACTCGAGCAAATCGATGAACAATGGGAGGACAGTGTTTGTTTGTTTCACGATCATGATCACGATCATTCTGTTGTTCGTCGATTGCCTCGAGCAGGCACCAGTAACGTCTCCTTTGTCCTAGCCCTGAGATTTCAAAAAGTGCCATATTCATGGCTCTTTCAGGGTTAGGAGAATGAGACCCATCATTGTTACTGGTATTTGACATATTGGGTACACCACGGGGAGTTTGCCAGACTCTTCCGTGTGGGCAGGTTATATTCAGTAGCCTGCCAGGTTGTCCAAAGTAAGAATGAGGTAATGAGATGTGACTTCCGGGATCTGGGTTTTATAGTCTCCCAGAAGATAATAATATATTTGTTTGTTTATTCTTTTACACCACCCTTGACCTCTGCTCATCACCATTGCTTCCGCCTAGCGCTTCTTCCTTGATTTCTTTCCTTCTCTGCCTTTCTCCTCCTATACTCTGGGGCCAGGAGCAATCAAGGCACCCCCCCCCCCTTTGAACTCTTGCAGTCCCTCATTACCTCGAGGAAGCTTTCTAAAGAGGAGTGATGGGCATTCTAAGCTAGAGGTACCTGCTTTGAGTCTGTGAGACTGGCATTATCTTCTTACCATTGCTTTTCCTGAATGCCAGCTGGACATGGATACACCTTACCATGGACAAACCCAAATCAAACAGAATGTCCTGGTATGTCAGTGAATGGGATGATTGTTATAAAGTAACCTGGTTCTATTTTGAAGAATTAAAAAATATTTTAAAACTGCATTCCGGGTTACACTTAATTTTTTTTGTTGTTGTTATACTACTCCCTGAACGCTCATGTCATACTTTGGGCATTGTGACCCACAGTGTGCCTTGTAAATTGTCAGTTTTGTCCCTGTCTATATGAACAAGTACAGTAGGGTGTGGTGGTGACTCTGAGAGAGCTGGAAAGTTCATTTTGCTAGTTAGGGATCTGCCTCACAGGTACCAAATATAGGTCTATGGGTGTGGCTCAGGATAGAGTACATGTTTTTCCTAATTCAGTCCCCAATGCTACATGTATATGTGTGCACACATGCACACACACACATACATACAGAGAGAGAGAGAGAGAGAGAAAGAAAGAGAGAGAGAGAGAGAGAGAGAGAGAATTGCTCAACTACTATAAGCCTCCTACTTTCAGGTCTGAACACAGAGATGAGGACGAAACCTGTTCTTTTCTTTTCTTGTTTTTCTTGTTTTTATTTTTCTTCCTTCTTGCTCAGGGGTTACTTTAGGCTCTGTACTCAGGAATTACTCCTAGTGGTGCTCGGGGTACCATATGGGATGCCAGAGATTGAACCCGGGTCAACCGAGTGCAAGGCAAATATCCTTCCTGCTGTACTGTTGATTCAGTCCCTATAAGCCTCTTCTGTAGAGAGTGCTTTGGCCAAGTGTTAGAAAACCAAACTTTTGAATACCAGGGAAACAGGACAGGAGGTAAAGCTCTAACCTTCCCTATAGCTTAATTGTTCATGAATGACCCTGGTTTTCAAATCCCCAGCTCTCTGTATGTTCCCCCAACCAACCCCAAGAGTCACTTCTAAGCCAGAGCCGGGAACATTGTTTCTGAACGCTATCTAATATAACCTCAATTATCCCCAATCGCCTCAAAAGAGAAAAATAAGTTTAGGCTTTTTAGATTTGAAATAAGTTATTTAGTCAGGAATATGTGGAACTATACCATCTTCTTTCTATTGTGCCATCAGCCCTGCCCGGGGTTTGACACCTGTGATCCCACGGTAGCTTCTCTGACCTGGGGACTCTGTTCATTCTGCTCTGTTCCACAGTTTATTCTTCTCTCGTGCCAGTGTGTTCTGAGCTTTTCTCTGCCTCTTTTCTGTCTAGTCAATTGTACCCACCCCTCAAGGGGGAGCCCAAGTCCTGTTTGAGGCTGAAAAACTTCCCCAGTGGCACAGTCCATATTAGTCTTGCATTTCTCCTTGTTTATAAAACAACATTTCCATCCTTCTGTGCCCATCTTCCTTCATCCTAGGTTAATCCCTCATTCTTATTCATTCCATAAAATAAAGATTTCTTACGTCATAGCAGCTTATATGTTCCTAGCAGAAAACCCAGTTCTGTGGCCCTTTGAGAAAAACTTCGTATTTGAAAGCTATTAAAATCTAGTTCACCAGACAAAAGGCCATATGGCTCTCCATTTGGCCCTTTTCATTTGCTGTCCTTTTACTAAATCACTTTAAGATAACTAGAGTAGGCTACTTAATATCTCAACGAAAACACAACTCCATTCTCCCAGATGCATTTTTAAAAAGAACAAAGGAAAGCAGATTTCTTATTTCATCTAAAGAAAGGAGTAAACAGGAAGCATTAGCTGGAGCCACTGCAGATTTCTAGGTTGATCTGAAGCAACAAAACTTTTGTTCTGTACCAGGCACCAGGTAACTGATTTTTTCAAAATTGAATAGAACATTGTAAAGATTGTCAGGGCAATCTCAGAGCAGTGGGTTGGGGATGAGGGGACACGAACAGTCAATGTACCTCATTTCAAACTGAAAACCAAAAACCAAAGCATGTCATCCAGATGGATCTTTCTGTACCTTCTTCTCTTTTTTTTTTTTTTTTTTTTTTTTTTTGCTTTTTGGGTCACACCCAGCAATGCACAGAGGTTACTCCTGGCTCATGCACTCAGGAATTACTCCTGGCTGTGCTCAGGGGACCATATGGGATGCTGGGAATCGAACCCAGATTGGCTGAGTGCAGGGCAAACTCCCTATCCACTGTGCTATTGCTCCAGCCCCTTCTTTAAGGGTTGGAGGCTGCAGCAATTAGGAAAGTTGAAAAAGCAATGGAGGGGGAAAGGCAGGCTAGTCATTCCCTCTGGGTAGTGAGACCCCCTTCTGCCTCTACCTCTGAGTAACACAGGCTGTGAGAAAGCTTCGCGCCTTCCCTTTACCGCAATTTGGCAACTGCCAGTGTGCTACTGTGGGATTGGGCAGGCTCTGGAGAGGCTGCATCTGGGTGTCAAGTGCTCAGCTCCTCCTTTCTGGGCAGTTAACTGGGCCACGGTTAATCCCAGTTGTGGGGAGGATGATCAAAGTCAAATCCATGCTGTCTATACTCAGACACATAGAGAAGATGGAAGCTTCTGTGTTTTTCTCTAAGTGACCTATTGTGTGTATGCTTGTTTTTCTGGAAAGTGGATGGGTGGGCTGAATGAGTTTGGGAACCTCGCTATAGATAGAGAAGGAGATGGGCCCTTGAGGTAGGTGGCACAATTCTGCAAGGGAAATTAGACGATGCATGGCATGTCGAGGCAACGGAAGGCAACTTGAAGTAGCTGCAGCAGTAGGCACAGCCAGTGGAACTCAGACATTATGAGGTGGGGTGTCAAGGCTCACATGGGCACCAGGGCATCTGCCAAGGCATAGCAGCCAAGGCATAACATTATCTTCAAATGGAATAAAGAGAGTAGCCTACCTGAACACAGAAGCTACTGATATAAATTAAATGTTATTTACTGACATAAATCAATTCCAGTTTTTTTTTTAACTTGCGTTTGTAACAAATTTTTGTCCTGCTTTTGCTCAGTCATGTGCAGTGTTTATGGGTTCATGATCTGTTCTGTGCTAAAACAGTCCCCATACTTGAGAAAGTGTAGAACGACGGGCTTGGACACTTTACCCAAGTTTCCTTGGTAGTGACAACAATAATCCAAAGAGTAATAGCAACACTTGCTTACCACATACAAGGCACTGTTCAGAGCATTCGACACAAAATGACAGTATAATCTGTACATTTGCAGGAATCCAACTCTCTCTTGCCACGTTCCCCTCAAGTCTGCCAACTTCCCCCCAAGTTTGGGATTGGATTTTCTGTTACCTTTGAAAAGGTAGCCTCAAAAAGTTGAAATCATCTGGAACTTGTAGGAATAACATGATATTTAGCTTGAATCTCTGATTACACCATTAAAAGGCGCACTAAATTCTGAATGTAGCTGTGCAGAAAAATAGCTTAAAAGCAAGCAATTATTTAGTATTCATTTATGCTTGACATTCCCGTCCAAGACTACTCTTGTTGTCACCGGCACTAACATACTTGCAGTCCAGCAGAGCTGACAGAATCGGTTTGATTCCGGGTTTTAGGGTCTGAGTGTGTCCAGAATCTATTTGGCTGGGGTTGCCCACTTTTGCGGAGAGGCAGGCACCAGGGTCCCTCTGATACTTGGCTGCTCTGGTATAGAATGTGTAATGATGGTCTATATACTCATCATTCTGGTTTTCACAGTTGAGGGAATGGAGACACGACAGGTTGTTATATAATTTGTGTTCTGTGGCAGTTTTGTAATGAAGGCAGAAAGCTTGGCCTAAGAATCTGATTCAGTTATTGGGGTGGAGAGCTGAAAGGGGAATATTAGATTTTGTGTGTGTGTGTGTGTGTGTGTGAAGTACTAGAGGTGATGCTCAGACATATTAAGATGAGGTCGACTATTCTAGAAAGTGAACCAGGCCAGAGACAGAGAGATAGTCCAGCAGGTAAGATGCTTACACTGCAAATGGTTGACCCCGCTTTGATCCCTATCACCCCATATGGATTCCTTAAGCACCGCCAGGAGTAATCCCTTGTACCAAGCCAGAAACAAGCCCTGAACATATTGCGTGTGGTCCGAAAACCAATAAATTAGTAAATTAATAAAGACAACTTTTCAGAAAGAACTCTGTTAAGTGACAGGAAATGAGGAAATGTGAAGATTAATTAAATCAGACCCTTAAAATATTAGTAGTGAAACAGGATTAATATTAAATCAGTTTTAAAATATTGTCCAGCAAAATCAGGCTAAGAACAAAGCCAGATTAATATTATCCCTAAAGAGTTTACTGGGGATGTTGTTCATTGTCACTTAACTGGTACTTCAAATTCCATAAATTTAGCCTCATGATTATTTTAATCAGAAAGTAATTTCTTTGGTAATTGGATTTACTCCTCCTCCCAATCATTAGGTAAGGGAAAAGGGCAAGGAGCAGAGGATCAGGAAAAGACAACCACTTGAAACCAACACTCTACTAAAATAATTACTCACTAGGCATTTACTGGCCATCAGGTTTGTTTAAAGAACTCTGTTTGGCCCTGTGATCTTCTTCAAGAGCTCTCATCAGGCAAGCATTATCATGACAAAGTTCAGATAAAGAAATAAATACACATGCAATAAAAATAACAAATATGAGTCATGGAATGCAGCAGTATAGTAAAATATCATCATGTGTTTAACAAGAGGTGGGTATAATTCATTGTTTTTGTTTTGAAAAGCAATAACTCCATAGATGCAGGAAAGCATTTATAAAAATTTGTTAGCCATTCATAATTAAAAAACAATCTGAAAACTAGGAATAACAAAGGAAATTCCTTAATTTGATAAAACTTAACATAAAGCCTAAAATTTTCGTCATAATTATGAAGGACTGCTTTCTTGCTAAGATGGGGATAAAGCTATTTTTTTTTCCCTTTATTTTATTTTATTTTTTTTAAAGTTGTAGATTTACAATTTTTTGTGCTTTGGTTTCAATTATACAATGATCAGATACCCATCCCTCCACCAGTGCCCATTTTCCACCACCATGGATAATATCCCTCCCACCCCCATCCCCCCATCCCCCCTGTCTCTGTGGCAGGGCAATCCCCTGTGTTCTCTCTCTCCTTTTGGGTGTTGTGGTCTGCCAAAGAGGCATTGAGTGGCAAACATGTTCAGTCCATAGTCTACTTTCGACATGCATCTCCCCTCCTGGGAGGATCCTCCAAACATCCTTTATTTGGTGCTCCCTTCTCTATCTGAACTGCCCTTTCCTCTAGGATACCTGGCTGGCCTCTAAGTTATGGAGTAATCCTCCTGGTGCTGATCTCAGCTATTCTTGGGTATTAATCTCATACTTTGTTACTTGGATAAAGCTATTTTTATCTTTATCACTTTTTCTCAACATTACCAGTATAAGTTAAGAAAAATAGATATGTGTCTATGTAAATACACATGGAAAGCATATCTCTTTATAGATTACATATGCTTAGACAATCAGAAAAGTATACCCCCATAAAATCCTTCTAGAAATAATAAGTGAATTTATTGACGTTATAGAATATAAAGTCAATGTATAAAATTTAATTTTTGGTGAACTAACACCAAAAAAGGAAAAAAGAAACTAAACTCTATGAAATTTGTAAATATAAATCTAAGAAATTGTGGGTGAAGTTATATGTTAAAACATATATTTGTTATTCAAAAGGGAATGACCTGCCACAGAGGAAGGGTGGGATGGGGGGATGGGGGGGAGGGATACTGGGATCCATGGTGGTGGAAAATGGGCACTGGTGGAGGGATGGATATTTGATCATTGTATAATCGAAACCCAAGCACAAAAATTTGTAAGTCTACAACTGTATCTCATGGTGTTTCACTAATAAAAATTTTTTAAAAATCATATATTTGTTCTTAGTTTTTGGCCACACCCAGCAAAGCTCATGGGTTACTCCTAGCTCTGTACTCAGGAGTTACTCCTGGTGGTGCTCAAAGGACCATGTAGGATGCCGGCAATTGAACCCAGGTGGGCTGTTTGCAAGACAAAATGTCCTACATTCTGTACTATTGCTCCAGCCCCCATGAAAAACTTTTAAAAGTATAGTTTTGCCAAAGTTAAGGGGCCAGGAGATACTCAAGTGGGTAGGGCCCATGCATTCACCCAGGTTTGATTCCTGGCACCACAAAGTCCCCTGAGCATCTCTGGGTGCAGCCCTAGAGGCCTCCAGCACAGCCAGGTGGTCGCAGTATCCGCAGCACCACAGGACCTGAGCAGCATTGAACTAACCTCCAGCCCAACAGGCTGAGTTCCAACAGTGCTCCCCTCCTCACCTCTCACCCCCACCCCCCGACCTCACTTTCCCCTCTAAAGTGAAACCATGCAAATGGAAAATCTATCCATGATCGTAGATTGTTACGATGTCATATTTCCCAGCTGACCTATCTTCATTGAAACCTACCTTGGGAAACATTAATCAAGGGGCTGTTCCAGAGCTTCGGCCTCAGATTTCTGTTCTTTCCAGCTCTCTGGATGTGGTCTCATGCAGGCATGGATTGAATATCGACTTCACAGTGAGAACTCAGGGTCTTATCTCTCCTCTGCACACTATAATAAATAGTACCATCACCACCTACTGCTGTGCCCTTTATTCTCCTCCTGCTTGGCTTTTCTCTTCCTTCCAGGCATATATAAGCAACCTGAGAACTTCACTGGGCCTTGCTTTCTGGAAAAGTGCTGGGTTTACACCTTCTAACTGGGGACATCAGCCCCAGTTACCCTCCCGATGTACCATCACTGTCCTTTGTACTCCAGACACTTCCTAATTAGATTCTCATGGTATGACCTTTGGAGGTCATACTGAGTAAACAAATCTTTCTTATTAAAGCTTGCATGATGAAACAGAGCCTAAGTTTTGTATTATGATCTTAGGCAAAAAAAATTTTCCATTTATCATAATAATATGATAAAATGCTACGAAGTCACTTGATCTTAGGGTTTGTTATTACTTATCTCCCTCTCTCTCAAGGAAGCACTGTGTCCTCTGAAATTTCCATTGTTTACTGACTAGGCTTATTCCAGTTGTGGGCACAGTGCTTGTCTTTACTAGAGCACATCAAAATATAAGATTGGCATAGGAATTTTAACAAAATTTGAACTTTAAGGCCTAGTTGAACTATCATTTAGAATCTAGCTATTTAAATATTAAGTCATTCTCAAATGTTCCACATAAAATATAAGAAAAATGTTGGAGTAACTAATTTTATTCCATTTTAAAAGAATAAATTGTTCCGTATTTTTAACAAAACCCATCACAGTCACAATTTATTATTGTTTGGAACATTTCCTTAATAACAGAAGTGAAAGTCTGAAGCTATAAAAAAAATTGCATTCCCTTAGGAAAAGCATGAACATGAATAGGTGTTTGTATTTTATGATATCAGAGATTAAAGGAAAAATCCAATTCTTTCTTCACTCATTCCATTTCTTTTTCACCGTAGAGATTTGCTTTGCTAAGCAAAATAAACTTATGTATGTTTATACAACTTGTAAATGCAGAATATATTTGTTATGGGAGGATATAGATGGAACAATAATTAAGTGTTACCTGTGATACACTTTTAAAAACAAACAAATTGCCCCCTTTTTGGTTAAGTCAATTTTGGATGTGGTAAAAATTGAGCCCATGCTCCTTGAGGAACATTCTCTTTTGTGTTGTCTAGAACTTGGCTGCTAATGATTACTTCCGGTGGGGGGTAAGATCTAGGCTAGAAAAAAGACATTCTCTGGAGAGCTTTTCTTGTTTGACAGTCATCAGGTAAGGGAATGACATTGGATGACCCACACAGGGTAATCAGAGCATTGTCTGTGGACCTGATTCATTCATTCCTTCTCAGCTAGGTGGAGGAATAACCCCAATAATCCTTTCTTCTGCTCAAGACTCATTCTTTCTGGGCTGTGAGTCCTGCCTCTCCTAAGAGTTTCTTCTCCTGTATTCTGGGTCTCTCACTCTCCATTGACTTCTTTCAGCAAACAGACAGTTATTTCAATCATCATAGGAATTATATTTTCTTCTAGGTATCTCTTCATCAGTTTTTGTTTACACCCAAAGGTCAATACCCTCAGCACAAAACCAAAACACTTTTTTGGGTGGTGGGAAGCCGGAAGGGGTTGATGGTTGAGCCACTCCTGGCAGGGCTTGGGGGACCATTGTGTGGTGCTGAAGATTGAACTGGGGTCTTCTCGGTGCAAGAGAAGAGCTTTACCTGCTATGCTAGCTCACTGACCTCATAACCAACACACTCTTAACACTAGCAGGTAGTGTGAAAATTGCTTTGGCCTTGGCTTTATCTCTAGCTCTTTCTCTTTGCAATCCACCACTTCCTAGGTTTTTGTAATGCTGCTTATCCATCAGAACCACATTTTGGATATCACTTCTCCCAGGATACCTCTGACAATCACAGATCAGCCTAAGTGACTCTCATTTATGTTGACAGAGATTCTTAAAGATAGATTTTGTTAATCCTGCGGGGTGTTGGGATTTTTCTCTATTTCATGTTTGTCACAGGACCATGTTTGGAAGATTCCTGTAGAGTTTGTTTGGTTTCTGGTTTATTCCATGCCCTAGAATTACATCTGCCTCTAGAAGGTACCCTCTGAAGTTCATCCTAAAAAAATGTGTTTCCTCAAGCCTTCCAAACTAAACAATCCAGATCTGGTCAACATCAGCTTGGCTGTGTAAATGTGGGGGTATGTATATGTAAGGGGTAACAGCAGAAGGTGGTGGGATAAGTTTAATATCCCCCCAAGAACATGTCTTTCTTTTACAAGTTCTGATGTGAAAAACTCCGTGTTCTCCACCTTGGGTGGAGTTTCAATCCTTTCAATCTGAAGGATGTATTGAAGGTGGAGGTTGATGTGCTGTGTGATTGAAAGAAATATACAAAGGCTCTAGATTAAATAATAGGTGGTTGTGAACACATTTCCTATTTGCTCTGTCCATAACATTTGTATGGCTGTTCACGGTGTGGCGCCTGCCCATATGTGCCTGGAAGGTCATGAATGATCTTTTCTGACTGGAATGTGTCACTTAGGATAATATCCACCACTTAAATATCTTGATTTCCAAGACATCTTGATGCATTTCTCACACTCTCCTCTGAAAACGGCATGGTTGTGACTTGCAGCCTAGTTATACTATTCAGTATTGAGACATAGATAGAATGCGTGAGTTCTGAAAGCATTATCAGTATGCACATGTAAAATGATATTACGTGAATACAATTTCGGAGGAGAAAAATGCTTCTAGTCTTTTACCATGGAAAACTAGGCAACCTCTTCTACTGGAAAGGAAGTAGAGTGTTTTCTGACTTCAAAATGGTATTGGTTGTTCTTGGCTCTTGAGGCCAAATGTTTTCTTCCTACCCTGATTTAGAGTGTAGATGATCTCACTTAGTGAGATTTATTTAAGAAAAAAAAAAAAAAAAGAATAATCTCAGACCCATTCTACCGGTTCTTTTGAAGGAATTCTAACTGAATGCTGAGAACCCCTGCAGGGATACCCGTTAAATTCAAGTTGCTAGAGATTATGCTAGACCTGACTGGCAAAAGAGTTTCCATTGCTCAGATCATGGTTCCAGAGTTCTGTGTCTGAAGGCTTGTTATTGAAATTAAACACCACATGACTGTTCCACCTTCTCTGAGCTGAGTTTGCTGGGAGAGTGCCTTGGGTGGGGAACTTCCTGCGCCTTTTTCTTTATGTTGCATGATGAATTGTGCAAGTGATGATTGTCAAACAACCATCTCAGTTGGAAACTCTCACCAAGTCTGAGCTAATTATTAGGGAAAATGAAGAGTGTGTGTATGTGTGTGGGGAGGGGGCGGTGATCATTGTGTTTCAGTTGCTTAAGATCTTTTTCAAATTGCCAGCTCTTTGATAATCTTTGTAAGAAAGTTATTCTTGTTGGATTTCAGTGGCAAAAGACCATTGAAAGGAAGAAGCTGCAGGAAGCTAGAAGAGTGAGGAAGCAGCTAAAACAGCAAAAGGGAATGGTTCTTGAGCATTGGCAAAGATCTTCTGTTGAAAGACTAATATTGCGTGTGTGTGTGTGTGTGTGTGTGTGTGTGTGTGTGTGTGTAGGTAGGTAGTGAGGGGCATCCTGGGATATTGGTTCATGGTAGAAATTTTATTGAAGTTCAAGATGCTTCATCAATTTCTTAACAGATATTTCTGAATATATCTTAGGGTCTAGCATGTGTTTTAATTATTGGGAATATAACAAAGGCAAAATAAGACAGAAATCTTTACTCCTACACAGCTTGTAATCTCCATTTGTTTCTCTCTTTTGATAGAGAAAGACAGTTTAATAAGGAGATTTATAGTGGTTAAAGGTGGAAAACTTTATGAAGAAAAACAAAATGGGAAATGAGGTATGTGGGTCAGGAAAGAACCTCTCCAAGAAGTTGGCAGAGAAATGAAGGATGGGAAGTGGGGAAAGTAGCATGGAACAGTTCTGAGGAAGTGTCCTCTATGGAGGGAACAGTGCAGGCCAGGGCAGACACATTAAGGCAACAGGAGAATGTTTGCCTGGAGCAGAGTGAAGAGAAGGGACGAAAAAGCTGCCTGTAGGGTCAAGGGCTCTGTAGACTTTGGCTTCATACTGAGGGTGACAGGGTGGCATTTGGGGATTTTGAGCGGAGGAGACTCATGTACTAACCTATATGTTGACAGGACCTCTCTGACTCCTGGTCCTGGTAAGAGAGTCTATGTCAGGGACTATAGTGCTGGCTGTGGAGGTATTGAGAAGTGGTTACATAGCAGCTAGAATTGGAAGGTGGATGGTCAGATTTCAGGATGGTGCAATGGAAGGAATGTGGGTGGAAGGGGGTTTTCAGGATGAGCTCCTGGCTCTGTCCTTAGTGATCACTCCTCAGAGGGCTCAGGGGACTGTAATGCAGTGCTAGAAAGTGAACCAGGGTCAGCCCCATGCGAGGCAAGTGCCCTACCTCTATGTGCTGTACAACAACCCCCTAGAGCAAGGTGTTTGCTTGTTGGTTTGATTTGGTATGGGGGTTTGGTGGAATGAGGATGTGTCTAGTTAGGACCAAGGCTTTTGTAATTCCTCACAAGGGCAGCCATCACTTGGATTATGCAGAAGTATCAAACCCAGAGACACCTGCCATAGCACTAGGAATGGGCACTTTCTCTGGGAAAGTTTCTGGATCAGACGTAGGATCTCAGGAAGCAGAAGCCTGGAGAATTGGGTGTGTGAGCCATGGAGCTGGCACTCCTGCAGACCCTCTGTTACAGATATTCTTCCTGGATTCATTCCCTTGCTCTGTTCTTTCACATGTCACATGTTGCTGCTGGTACCTGCTGATTCTGACCCTGGGCTGCCTCCTTCTGGGGCCTAACAAAGGCACTGTGACCTGCTTTCATCCTTTCATTCTCTGAGTCCCCTCTGTGACTTCCAGGCAAGCGTGCAAGCATCCATAGTTGAGCCTCCTCTTTATGCTCCTGCTTCATCTGTTTCTCTTTTGATAGGATGCATGAGAGTTTTGTTGTCACTGGGTTTTGCTGAAGTGTTTACATAAAATAAACACAAAATCAATTGAGTTCACTTTGCAAAAACACATTTTCCAGGAAGGATACCCTAACTGTTCTGGGTCTCCAAGCAGAGAGCTCAGGAGGATGTTTCAGTGAAGGGTGGCAGCAGTGGTGAAGGAAGAAAAGTGAATATGGACAGTCTCACTTCCTTCGCTTTTCAAGGTTTTTGCCTGTCCCTGTGCTGGCCTCAAGTCCTATTTTTATACAAGGTGAGATACCAGTTCATGCTGGGTCCCATAAGCAGGAAAGGAAAAGCATTTCTGAGAATTTGGAGCAGGCAGTGGGGAGCAGGTCACAAGCATTGTTCTGGGGTCCCTGAGGACCACTCCTAGGGAGACTTGGCTGGCAAGGCTGATGGTTTAATGCAAAATCCTGAAGATACAGAGCTGCTTGGGCTCTGTGGGGCTGGGGACCACCAAAACCACTCTACAGTGCCCCGGGGCGTTCTGGACACCCCCTGGCAGTGATTCTAGGGCCACGTGCTGCCTGGGATTGAACCCAGATCTGTGCCCTACCCTCTATACTATCTCCTAGTCCACACTTCAGAATTTAGATCTCTCTGCGGGCAGTGGGGTAATCCCTAAAGACTTAAAGTCTGGAAAATTTCAGGACCAGATCTAGATTTAACAAGGATGATGGGGGTATCTAGAAGACTGGGCACAAGAGGAGAACCTGGAACAAGGCAGCTAAACTTATCTGTTCAGGTAAGGCCCTGGGCAGTTAGCAAGACTTGCCCAGAGGGGACCCAAAGAAAGCAGAACTTGTGGAGTGCAATGGTGGGGATCTGGTGTCTGATGGAGGAGAGACACACGGGGGGAGGGATACAGAATGGCCTCAAGATGAGTGGAGACACACACTAGAGAAGCAATGATGGAAGGAGGAAGAGGAGGTGGTCCATGTAAGATCCTCATAAGGGCAAAAATCACATCTTTGAAGTTGCCACTTAGAGCTACTTGAAATCAGATGGAAAAAATAATGTTAGCTCAGCGGAGATTCTAGGGCTGGAGAGATTTTAGGCTGTCCTGGGTGTAAATTATAATAATTGAGGCAATAAAAGCAGGAGACGGGCTGTGGGATCGATGCTGAGCCATGGGAGCTCCATCTCCCTTACACATATTGCCTTGGGAAACGCCCTGGCCATGGCGTGTTTTGTTCTGGAAGAATGATGAAAGATAGTTTTGCTTCTGAACACGGACCAAATTATTCGTCACAAAACCAGCCACAGCTCAGCCATGACTCATGAAATAGCTATCATCAGTCGCATGCACCAGAGTTTCCCTTGGAATTTTGAGCTCCTTTCAGCAGGGGATGGAAAACATGTCTGCGGTGGCACCATGCATGCTGGTGCGCAATGCCTCGCGTCTGTGAACTGATCTTTTAGATGTCTGCTGGGATCTGGGGTGGGGGCATGAAGCAGCACCTCTCCAGAGGAGGCCCAGCCTCATCAGCTGCTCTTTCAGAAACTGTCTTTGGCTCTTAATTTCCTGTCAGGTTGGTTCTGCCTCTTCAACTTCATTAGACACCTCTCATGTGCTGGCTTAGGCTCTAAAGGCTCATAAATCTCTCCTCAGAATAGCTTCATGGCTCTGGAAACCTTGTCAGTAGATTCATTCAATACAGATTTTATTGTTTACAATATTTATTCTCAAGGCAATTTGCTTGGGAGGAACAGGGTAACTTATTTCTGCTGTTTATCAGGCAGATTACAAACTAACATTGGGAACTTGGAGCTCCTTGCTGTCCTCGGAGTTATTTGGCCACATGGGCTTTATTTCATAGCCATATCATGCAGTTCTAGCAAAGGCAACAGTTTGTAATTCATCGCTCCAATTGACAGGGTGAGACTTTTTCTTTCTTTTTTTTTCTGTAAAAATGTTTAATAACGTTTCCAGAAGCAGGGAGCTGATGCTCAAATTGATCAGACCAGATTTTCTCTTCTTAAAGAGCTGCTTCTTAGCTCTTGTACCCCCCACAAGGCTAGCACTCCATCTGGCCCTCTGCAGTTACTGAGATTGAAATCAATCATGGGACTGCCAAGCTGATAACTCTGCTCTGCAGGTCAATTACCGTCCATCCCTCCAAGTCCACAGAAGGGATTGAAAGGAATTGCTTGTGGAAATAGATCTGGAAGACAATTACATATATTCAGTTCACATCATCCAGTTTCTTTTTCCTTTGTCCGAGGCAGGTGAAAAATGTGGTATGTAAGATATAGCTTAAGAACTAGATACTTTTACATGTTAGTGTACGTACTTGTCTGAATTTTTTCGGGAATTGCATTATGAAGGTGGTTTTCCTAAAGAAACAAATGAACCTTATACTACATGGTGTGCTAGATGTCTTTTTAGTTATTCAACAAATGCATAATTTTCCTGACTCCTCTGCTAATCATTGTTATTACTTGATGATAAGTGAACTGATTCTTCTCTTGCTGTATTCCAAATATTTGCTATCACAGAACTCACTCAGAGAACTTAGAGTACACCTTGCCACCTTGCACGTGTTTCGTCATGAGTTCAAATCCCCATTGTCCCTTATATTTGATCCTGGAAGCTCTGCTATTTGAACCCAGCATCCCTGCTATCTGTGGCACCACAAAACAAAAAATATGTATACATGAATATTATTTTTTGAATAATCATTTCTAAGACTGGAGCAATGTACCAGTGTTATAGCACCTGCCCTGTGTGTAGCTAACCCCAGTATAGTCTGTGACACATGTTGGTTCCCTAGGAATCCCTGGACAGAGCCCTGGAGGCCACGAGCATTGTCAGATGGCTTGAGTAATCTCTGCCACTCTAGAGCCTGAGCTGCACTTACTCAGGCCCTTTATTGAATCACCAGCCCAATTGGCTAGCAATAGCCAGGAGAGACCCCTGGCTTTGTGAACAACAGCTTGGAAGACTCTTCCCAAACCCCCATTTTTTCTTTTTTTTTTTGCACTCTTTGTATTAGACCAACAATAGACCACTTCATAGCAGATCAATTTTGGCTGGAACTCAGATCCATAGGGAAATTTCTTTTTGATATTTTCAATTTTTTTTTTATCTCATTTAGACTTAGAGGGAGGTTCAGTATTTAATCACCTTTGTTCGCATCTACTTACACTGTGGGCATGCCCATATTTGGAAATCTAGTATGTCAGGGTTATTCTGGGACTCTGTATGGAGAACAATATTTGATCCTCAGGATTGAATTGGTACAAAGAGGTTCTTGCTAATTGATTTTGAAGGAACAGTGGGCTTCGAAATAATTTTGTTTCTCTGGCGTGATTGACTCCAAGTTGTTAGTGTGGTAGAATTTCACTTATGTACAAATCTCAGTGTCATTATTTGTCCTGTGTTCCACATAATTTGGTAGAAAATTTTGAACAGCCAAAGTTGAAGCATGATTTGTTCTGTTTTCCAAAGGTCTAATCAAAAAATGGAAGACCCAGAAGAAAGCAGTGATGAAATTCTTGCTCGTCTAACATCTGCGGTAAGATCCATGCAATTTCCCTATTGGGGGTGCAGAAGTAATGAGACTGGGATCATGAGAGCGAAGCAGTTTGGTTGGTGGCTCAGAGACTCCCAGCCTGTGACTGCTCAGTTCTGTGGGTGGCCCCAGTCAAGGCAAAGGAGACAAAGGTATTGACGTACTAGACTAGATGCAGGCTCTCCTGAAAGATCATAGATACTCCTGTTGGAAAGTTCCTGGAATCTCAGCAGAGGCATACTATCTGATTTTCAAAATAGAGTATGACTTAACCTAGGGAAAAATTATGATCTACTACACAAAGAAAGACTGTTTCATTCTAAAAGGGGAGGGAGGAAGTGCCATTTAACCAACAAATAGCTAGTTCATGGGTTTTTAATGTACTCGATGCAACATTTTCATGGTGTTCTTTTAAAGTCACTGATCAGAGTTGGTAATGGTCTAGTTCAAAAGCCATCCGTGGTCACTGGTCATTGAGTTCCAGCTGTAGGCAGGCTCCAGCCATTTTATCTTACAAAATCTTTATTTATTGGCTTGACTTTCTGGAATCTTATCTAGCCTTCCCAAAGAATATTGAGCTGTACTTTGGCTGAATTATTAAAATGGTAATTGCTAGTAGTCATTCTAGATTATGTCTGTGGAATAAAATTGCTCTCACTCAGAGTTTTATATGCCAAATCATGGCATCAGGGCACAACTTGGAAGTTAAAACTTACCTCTTTTATTCTATAATTTAGCCTAAAAATTTTATTTTTTTTTACTCGGTGTAGAGATTGTTGGTTTGAAACATGCCATGAAATGTTAAACTTTGCAGTAGTTTTAGAAAACACAGTGATATTTAGGCCAGAGCAATAATACAGTGCAGAGGGCATTTGCTTTGCATCCCACCAACCTGAGTTTGATCCTCAGCATCCCATATATTCTTTTGAGCTCACCAGGTGTAATTCCTGAGCACAGATTCAAGAGTAATCCATGAGCATTGCAGGGTGTAAACCAAAATCCTAATATATATAGATTATTTTTAAATGGTGCTATCACTTCTTTTACAGATATGACCATTTTTTGAGGTTTAGTTATTTGCCTAAGTATAGCTAGCTAGAAAGGAGCAAAGCCAGAATCAAAACTCAGTATTTTTTACTTTCTAAACATGTTCTTATAACTGTTGTGAGTCAGTTTTCAAAATAAAGCTTTTGGAATCACAGGGTATAGGCACTTGCCTAGGATGTGGCTATCCCCAATCAATCACTGGCATTGCATATCCCCAATCAATCACTGGTCCCCTGAGCACTCCCAGAAGTAATCCCTAAGTACAGAACTGGGAATAAACCATGAATACTTCTGGGTATGGCCTCCAAACAAAACAAAATAATAATAAGGCTTTGGAGGTAGTCTCAGAAGCATGAAAAACATGTAAGATGTGGTCCTACAGCCATGCCAGGAAAGTTTAGAGAGTTAGCATATGAAGTGATAGGTAACTGAGCACCAAGAATAATGGCTTATAGATAGCAGCTAGCAGAAAAGTTCCTTGGGGAGATTTAATTTGAACCACCACCAAAGGCAGTCAGAATTTTAATGATAGAGATTAGGAGGACATGTACACTAGCTCTATGTTTTACTGTGCACAGTTCTAGGATTGAAAAAAATACACTTAGAAAATGCCATGTAGATGCACCTAACGAGAGAACAAAGCTCTTATTAAAATGGATAAGAAAAGCGAGAAATCTTTTTGAATAGATTAACATAATGAAGTAGATATTTAAAAATTAACTGGAGCCAGGGAGACTGGTTGAAAAGCTGATGAAAATCTAGTTTATGGTAGTTTAGTGGGAAGCAAAACGAAAATACATGTAAAAGAAGTACAAAGTATATATTTTCATCATTTGGATCAGATAAAGGTAAAGGAATCATTAGAGGATCTGTTTTGAGCATGAATGAGAAAGGGATGATACTCTTAGGAACTTGGGTAAAATATATGTGGATAAAGATAACATTTTAGACCTACGAGATAGGAGCATAAAAAGCATTTGGGAACTCTAAGAGATATGAGTGTAGATCATAACCAGTGCTACAGTTATGGAAACTCGTCACAGATTATTCATTGATTGAAGAGCAGAGTGGGTGGTGGAATCTTGGGATGTGCCTAAAGAAAAGGCAGAGAGGAAAGGAGAGAACACTGAGAAGGAGTGAAAAGAACTGGACAGTTTATACTATAAGAGACAAATACAGGAGAACCTCTAAAAAGGAGAGTATGAACAGCAAAGACTTTCACTGTGTATTCAATTGAGATCTTGCTGCAAAAGCCTACAAGCCAAAAGACTTATTGACTAAAGTGAGAGCAGCTGCTGAAATGATTTCTAGGACTGAAAATGAATAAAATTTCATCTTATGATTGATTGATGGTTGATGGGCCTGGAAAAGAGGAAATATCACTGTACTGAGATTGAGAACCTTGATTCATCTAACAGCGTGACATTGGCCATGGTAGACTAGATTAATATATGTTCATTCATTCAATAGTAAAACTCTGTAAGAAGCTTTCATTTTAAACGTGTTGATGTTGGTGCATACCGCCAGTGGCTCATACTTGAATGTGGGTTAATTAACACAGATTGCAGCGCTGGCATCAGTCTGAAGGGAAAAGGACTTGGCATTATCGGGAATAGGTGAGAGACTATTCATGTAAAACATATGGTGGTCTCTGACTTGCTTTCCTCCTAACTTCCAAACTTCCAAATAATGATGACTTGAATATCTAGTCCCTCTTTTTTCCTTGTATGTCTTTACTAAAGTGTGTTAGTCTGATGAAGATGCAGGCTAAGTTCTGAGAGTTATTTATTCCACTTTGTTTTTAAACATTAAATCTTCCAGTGTCCATGACAAAAAGTATGTTCGGGACTAATGATGCAGAATTATATATTTGTATTGCAATCCATGGTAAACTAAACATTGGAAGTAATATACAGTGAGTTGAGCATTACTACAAAACCATAGATTTTTGGGATGTAAGCTAAACCTGAAGTTATTTTAAAAACCTGGGGAGTATTTGGAGACATTGAAAGAAAGAAAGAAAGAAAGAAAGAAAGAAAGAAAGAAAGAAAGAAAGGAAGAAAGAAAGAAAGAAAGAGGGGAGGGAGGGAACTGTATGTCCTTAATAGGAGGTTAAAACTGATTCTCAACTGCCATCCTTTGCTTACTTAAAATCAACATCCAAAAAAAAGACCTATTGGGCAATTTCTGTTTCTTGGGCTCAATTTTTCACAATGGAAATTGTAATGGTAAGAAAACAAACATCTTCCCGAAGCTTGAGTGAAAACTCCTGACTTTATCTTGCACAGTCTAATTGTCAAGCCACTGAGGTAATCTGTGTGCAACTAACTTGTGGACTTTATATATATAGAATACCTGTTTGGCGACTAGTTATATCAGTGACATGATACAACAAGAAGGGGGTCACTCAAAATTCTTCACAGCTGATTTTTCTGATGAAACCCTCAGGGCCCGAAAACAGTGGTGGGACATAGTGAAAAAACTCAATGAAATAAATGCTTCTCCAAAAATACTTTACCCAGCGAGACTCTCATTCATAATAGAAGGAACAACACACAGTTTCACAGACAAACAACAGCTCAGGAACTTCATAGACTCAAAACCATGGTTACAAGTACAACTAAATGGGCTACTTTAAGGCAAGACAGGCCCCTCAAATACACCAAATTTCAACAGAACAATGGGACAAAATCCCATAACAATAATCTCTCTCAATGTCAATGGGCTAAACTCACCAATTAAAAGACATAGAGTGGCAGGATGGATCAGAAAACTGAACCCAACATTCTGCTGCCTGCAAGAAACACATCTCAATAGTCAAAGCAAACACAGACTCAGAGTCAAAGGCTGGAAAACAATCCTACAGGCAAACAGCTCCCAGAAAAAAGCTGGGGTAGCTATCCTAATATCAGACCACATTGACTTCAGAGTGAAGAAGGTCATAAGAGACAGTGAAGGCCATTTCCTATTGACCAAAGGATCTGTACAACAGGAAGAACTTACAATAATAAACGTATATGCACCTAATGAGAGACCAGCAAAATACTTAAAACAATTACTCATAGATTTGGAAAAAGACATCGATAGCAACACAATACTAGTGGGAGACTTAAACACCGCTTTGTCACCTCTTGATAGATCAACCAGACTCAAGCTTAGCAAGGACATACTTCATCTGAGGGAAACAATGGAAGAAAGGGACTTAGTAGATATATACAGGACACTTCATCCACAAAAAGCTGAATACACATTCTTCTCAAGCGTACATGGAACGTTCTCCAAGATAGACCACATGCTGAGCCACAAAACATGCCTCCATAAAATTAAGAAGATAGAGATTATATCAACAATCTTCTCAGACCACAATGCGCTGAAATTAGAAGTAAATCACACACAAAAACAGAAAACTAAATCAAACACCTGGAAATTAAACAGTGCGCTATTAAACAATGAGTGGCTTAGACGGGAAATTAAAGAGGAAATCAAAAGATTCCTAGAAATGAATGAAAATGAAGACACGAGTTACCAAAACTTATGGGACACAGCAAAGGCTGTGTTAAGAGGAAAGTTTATAGCTCTACAAGCATTCCTCAGAAAGGAGGAGCGAGCCCACATAAATAAACTAACCTCACAGCTTAAGAACTTGGAGAAGGAACAACAAAAGGAGCACAACCCTTACAGGAGGAAGGAAATAATAAAACTCAGAGCAGAGATTAATGAGATGGAAACCCAGAAAACAATCCGAAAGATCAATGAAACCAAGAGCTGGTTCTTTGAGAAAATTAACAAAATCGATAAGCCCCTAGCAAAACTCACAAAGAAAGGGAGAGAGAAAACCCTAATAAGCCGAATCAGAAATGAAAAGGGGGTCATTACAACAGAAACTACAGAAATTCAAAGGATCCTCAGGGAGTACTTTGAAAAGCTTTATGCCACGGAACATCAAAACCTCGAGGAAATGGATAAATTCCTAGACTCCTACAGACTCCCAAGGCTGAACCAAGAAGACCTGGAATACCTGAACAGACCTATCACCATCAAGGAAATTGAAATGGTAATAAAAAGTCTCCCCAAGCACAAAAGCCCGGGCCCGGATGGATTCACCAGTGAATTCTTCCAAATCTTTAAAGAAGACTTACTCCCAATCCTCTTTAAGCTTTTCCATGAAATTGAAATATCAAATACACTTCCGAACAGTTTCTATGAAGCAAATATCACACTGATACCAAAAGCAGACAGAGATAACACAAAGAAAGAGAACTACAGGCCGATATCCCTGATGAACACAGATGCAAAGATCCTCAACAAACTACTAGCAAATAGAATCCAAGTACTCATCAAAAAGATTATACACCATGACCAAGTAGGATTCATCCCAGGGATGCAAGGATGGTTTAACATTCGGAAATCAATCAACATAATCCATCATATCAACAAAAGAAAAGATAAAAAGCATATGATTATATCAATAGATGCAGAGAAAGCATTTGACAAGATCCAGCACCCCTTTATGATGAAAACCCTAGCCAAAATGGGTATAGAGGGGACCTTCCTCAACATAATTAAAGCCATCTACCACAAGCCTACAGCAAGCATCATCCTCAATGGGGAAAAACTGAGAGCCTTCCCTCTAAGATCAGGGACGAGACAAGGATGCCCACTCTCTCCACTGCTGTTCAATATAGTACTGGAAGTACTAGCAAGAGCAATTAGGCAAGAAAAAGATATTAAGGGCATTCAGGTAGGAAAGGAAGAAATCAAGCTCTCACTATTCGCAGATGATATGATACTCTACTTAGAGAACCCAATAACCTCCACCAAAAAACTCCTAGAAACAATAGACTTGTATAGTAAAGTTGCAGGCTATAAAATCAATACCCAAAAGTCCATGGCTTTCCTATACGCAAACAGTGAGAGAGAGGAAAGTTATATGAAAAAATCAATCCCGTTCACAATTGTGCCCCAGAAAATCAAGTACCTAGGAATCAGCTTAACTAAGGAAGTAAAGGACCTGTACAAAGAAAACTACAAAACGCTACTTCAGGAAATAAAAGAAGACATGAGGAAATGGAAAGACATCCCCTGCTCATGGGTCGGGAGACTTAACATTGTCAAAATGGCAATACTACCGAAAGCACTGTACAAATTCAATGCAATTCCTATAAGGATACCCATGACATTCTTCAAAGAAATGGAGCAAACACTCCTGAAATTTATATGGAACAATAAACCCCCACGAATAGCTAAAGCAATTCTTGGGAAAAAGAAAATGGGAGGAATCAACCTCCCTAACTTCAAACTTTACTACAAAGCGGTAATAATCAAAACAGCATGGTACTGGAACAAAGGCAGAACTGCAGACCAATGGAACAGAGTTGAATACACTGACATCTCCCCTCAATCATATAATCATCTAATCTTTGATAAAGGTGCAAGAAATGTGAAGTGGAGTAAGGAAAGCCTCTTTAACAAACTGTGCTGGCATCACTGGATGGCTACATGCAAAAAAATGGGCTCAGAACTCTGCCTAACACCATGTACAAAGGTAAGATCAAAATGGATTAAAGACCTCAACATCAGACCAGAAACCATAAGATACATTGAAGACAAAGTTGGTAAAACCCTCCATGACATTGAGGCTAATGGTATGTTCAAAGATGACACGCCACTGGCTGAGCAAGTGAAAACAGAGATAGATAAATGGGACTATCTTAAACTAAGAAGCTTCTGTACCTCCAAAGAAACTGTGACCAAAATACAAAGACAGTCTACAGAATGGGAAAGAATATTCGCCGAATACACATCTGACAAGGGGTTGATATCAAGGATATACAAAATACTGGTTGAGCTCCACAAGAAGAAAACATCCAACCCCATCAAAAAATGGGGCAATGAAATGAACAGAAACTTTCTCAAAGAAGAAATCCGAATGGCAAAAAAGCACATGAGAAAATGCTCTACATCATTAATCATCAGGGAGATGCAGATCAAAACCACAATGAGATACCATCTCACACCTCAGAGACTGGCCCACATTCAAAAAAACAAAAGCAACCGTTGCTGGCGCGGATGTGGTGAGAAAGGGACACTCCTTCACTGTTGGTGGGAATGTCCACTGGTTCAGCCCTTTTGGAAAACAGTATGGACGTTCCTCAAAAAATTAGAAATTGAGCTCCCATTTGACCCAGCGATACCACTCCTGGGAATTTATCCCAGAGAGGCAAAAATGTGTAGCCGAAGTGACATCTGCACTTGTTTGTTCATTGCAGCACTCTTTACAGTAGCCAGAAACTGGAAGAGACCTGAGTGCCCAAGAACAGATGACTGGTTAAAGAAACTTTGGTACATCTACACAATGGAGTACTATGTAGCTCTTAGAAAAGATGAAGTCATGAACTTTACATACAAGTGGTACAATATGGAAAGTATCATGCTAAGTGAAATGAGCCAGAAAGAGAGGGAAAGACATAGAAAGATTGCATTCATCTGGGGGATATAAAGTAACAAAATATGAGATTAATACCCAAGAATAGCTGAGATCAGCACCAGGAGAATTACTCCATAACTTAGAGGCCAGCCGGGTATTCTAGGGGAAAGGACAATTCAGATAGAAAGGGCAACACCAAGTGGAGGGTGTTTGGAGGATCCTCCCAGGAGGGGAGATGCAGGTTGAAAGTAGACTGGACTGAACATGTTCACCACTCAATGCCTCTTCTGCTGATCACAGCACCCAGAAGGAGAGAGAGAACAAGGGGGAGTGCCCTGCCACAGTGGCAGGGGGGGATGGGGGGATGGGGGGGGGAGGGATGTTGTCCTGGTGGTGGAAAGTGGACACTGGTGGAGGGATGGGTATTTGATCGTGCTATGACCGAGATCCAAGCACAAAAATTTGTAAATCTACAACTGTACCTCATGGTGTTTCACTAATAAAAAAAAAAAAAAAAAGAAGGGGGTCACTTACTATGTGACTCTAGGCTATTTGGTCCAGAGAACCCAGCCATCACTTGGATAGTAAAAGAACCCTTGATAAGTGTCTGTTATAAACACTGGTGAGGAGAGCGATGAAGTTTGTGAGATAAATAAGTTGCAGATCTGATATTCAGAATTTAGGGAGAGGGTTGGAGCAATAGCACGACAGGTAGGGCATTTGACTTGCACGTGGCCTACCCAAGTTCTATTCCCTACATCCCATATGGTCCCTAAGCACCACCAGGAGAAACCCCTGTGCATCACTGGATATGACCCAAAAAGTCGCCCCCCCCCAAAAAAAAAGAATTTAGGGAGAGTGGGCAGAAGATAGTAAAGTGGGTAGGTACTTGTTTTCCACACAGTCAACCCATATTTGACCCTTGGCACCACATATGGTTCCCAAGCGCCATTAGGAATGATCCCTGAGTCCAGAGCCAGGAGTAAGCCCTGAGCACAGCTGGGTAGGGCCTGATCTCCTACCCCACCACCTCCACTCCTGCCTTCAAAAAAGAAAGACTTTTAGGGAGAGCGATCAGTAGGGTTGACTGATCTAGTAGGATAAAGGTAAAGGTAAAGGCCCTCCCGTTGTTCATCGATTTGCTCAAGCGGGCCCAGTAACGTCTAGTAGGATAAATTCTCTAGAAATATTTAGCTAGATACTCTTACACCCTATATTCTCAGCTGATTTAGTCTGTACTTTACATCAGTTTAAACTTCTCTGTGCTTCTGCTCTATTCCCTCCAGTTCCTCCAACTTTAATGAAGAAAGTCTGCTTTTGAACCTTTTACTGGTGTTTTTTAAATTCTTTCTCATAGGCTCTTTAGGTACTTTTATCACTTATCTGAGAAAAACAACTCCTGAACAATTGAGGCCCCAAGAACCAAGCAACAGCTAGGATCTATCACTTTTGGTGAACGTGTGAGAGAAATCTGCTATAGAATTTTTTTCTCCGCTTCTCTAGGGGGTGGGAAAAGATGTGGTTATAATCAAGGGCAATACACTGTCACATTCACAAAAACCTCATCCCCTGCTCAGTGTCCAGAAACTGTGACATGATTCTGTCAGCTTTCACATTGACTATGCACTTGCCTTCTCATGCTGTTTTCTGACATTCTTTCTAGTAAATGTTTTGTTTCTCCCCTTGGGAAACCTTTGCTACAGGTAAAACAGTTCTCATTTCACTCCTGTTAATTAAGGTTTTCATTTAACTCAAGCCTCAATCTATTTTTCTCCCATGCTGTCTCAACCTTAGCAGACCCCTGCTGGGTTATCCGTGCTACAGAGGCACAGGGTCTGAATGAACAGCCCTGGGTATGTCTCAGCTCAAAGCTTGCTGCGGTGAACCTGACAGACCCAGACTTTTCACCATTCTCTGTTTTGTCAGCTGATTGTTCCTCTAGAACTGCCGCTCTAGTGATTTTACTTTTACTCACTTAAAACTCCTCTTCTAAGTCGGGTGTAATGTTTCACCTGAAATGAGTAAAATTCCATTTTGAGTCATATCTTTCACACAGTTGATACGCCATTTCTGTGTTCAGTTTGTATACAATGTGACACTGGTTCATTGCTTTTGGTGAACATGTGAGAGAAATGTTTTTACTTAGCCTTTCTGATTCTTCCTTCATTTGGGAGGTGGTTCGGGAGTACCTCTTGTAGTTCTCAGTGCCTATTCCTGGCTCTGTGCTTAGGAGTCATCCCTGGCTCAGGGGACCATAAATAGAGCTGGAGATTTGAACCAGGTCAGTGGGATGCAAAGCAAGCTCCTTACCCTTGTACTATCTCTCCCAAGCCCAACTTGGCCCTTCTTGATAAATCTATAAACTGGGTTTATGACTTTGGAAAATCTTATTTTCAAACAATAGTATCTTGAGAAAATAGTGACAACTTTAAAAAAAGTTGTATTGCAACTTTGAAGTTGTTGGCACTATAGGAAACAGAAGTAGAATGGGTTTGATTTATCATTTTCCTGGGTGGAGGGGGTGGTTGGGCTATACCTGGTGATGCTTAGAGATTACTCCTGGCTCTACACTGGCAGTGCTTGGGAAATCATATGGAATGCCAGGGATCGAACCTGGGTTGACTGTGTGCCAGGCAAGCACCCTATCCACTATACTATAATATCTGATCATTGATTAATCTTTTTTAAAGTAGAATTTATTAGAGACTGCCAAACTAGTGTGGTCTGGAAATTTGGGGGCTAGCAAGAGTAAGAAAAATCTGCTATTTTGGGTCTATAGGATGAATGCAATTCAGTGGTGATTGCTTCACATTCAAAATGGTTGTTTGTTTGTTTTAGCTTTTTGCTTTTGGGATCACACCTGGCGATGCACAGGGGTTGCTTCTGGCTCATGCACTCAGGAATTACTCCTGGCGGTGCACAAGGGACCATATGGGATGCTGGGAATCAAACCCAGGTCAGCCATGTGCAAGGCAAATGCCCTACTTCTGTGCTATCCTCCAGCCCCTCAAAATGTTTTTTATAACATTAAAATATGAGTTTCTGTACCTAACTTGTCCTGGTTGTCTGCCTTTTCCTGCCTTGGGAATGGAAAAATGGCATACAGCTCATCTTCCTTTGCTTAGTATATGGCCGACCTGAGCAGGCATGTTCGTTCAGAAAATAAAAGTAAGTTACTCCCCCAGAGAATGACTAACCTTCTGTCTAGCTGCCACAGGATTGTGAACATCTTGCTACCTTATATTTCTTATCTGTAGGGAACATAAAATTCCTGCCTGGAATCTACAGCCTGGCTCCCGCCCTTCCTGAAGCTTAGGAGGTACTTAAGAGATCTGGGGAAGGGCCAGGTAGAATGGGTTTGAGAGAAAATATCAGATGAAGCCTTAGAAGACTGGTCAGATTTCAAGTTTTGACAAAGCTCTGACAAAATTGCTGCACAGCTCTGGTCTATATTCTTTCTTTATTGTTTGTAACAAATCCTGGGACCTGTGAAAACTTACCCTCATTCTGCTTTTAGCTTTCTTGGTCAAGTGCGTATCCAAGGGCCTGAGTTATGGACTGTAGATCTCAAGGACCACTTAGGGAGCTGATTAAAGCCCTTTCCATTTCTCTCTGCTAGGATCTCACTGACAACACTTTACAAACTCAGATCTCTCAGTAACTAAATGGTATGTTGCTGCTCTTTATTATCCCAAAATGCTGATGTGCATGGTTTATTGCACCTCCAAATGATTTTCTTCATATGAAGATAGATTCCGAAATACCAGAGGACACAGATGTACACACAACTTTTTACAGCTAATTACTGAGTTACTGTTTCTACTTCCAAGGAAACCATCTGAATCCACCAGATTATGCGATTCTCTAACTTAACTCCAGCTTTGAGATTTCAGTTTGACGAGCAGTACAGTAAATGCTGTTTTGCCTACTGAACCAAGCCCAGTGGAGGGGCGCTTATTTAAAAGCATCTGCTCAGAAAGATATGAATGTCTAGGCCTCATTAAAGAAAAAAAAGGTCAAAACAAATCCCTTGTGAATAAAGAAAGGTGTAGGAATGTATTTGAGTGTGTGTGTATACAAATGTGTATTATATTTGTATATAAGTATCTATTCACAAGATGAAAAAAATAAGTTTTTTGTGCAATACACATAGAAGTAGATACTTTTTAATTGATAGGAAATATAGGTCTACCATTCAATTATCAACTTATATAATTACAATCTTTGGTTTGTGAAGGACTACTGCAATCTTATCTGAGGGAAGTTAAGGAGCTTGATAATGATACTTAATGAACATTTCATATCAGGATACTTTGTGCTTTTATTTAAAATATAACCTCTTTATTATTGAAAAGTCAAATAAAAATGTATAAAAGATTCAATGACAGACCTGAATTCATAGCTGATATTGAGGAAAACATAGGTAGAATACTTCGTGACATCGAAGCTAGAGGTATCTTCAAGATCCAGTGCCACTAGCTAATCAAATGAAAACAAAACTAACAAATATAACAATATCAGACTAGGAATCTATTCACTGCAAAATGACCAAGAATAAATAGGCACCCACAGACTGAGAGGGAATATTTGCCCGCCATTTATCTGATGAAGTATTTATATCCAAGGTATATAAAACACTGGTAGAACTTTACAAGAATAAAAACATCAATCCCTATCAAAAACTGGAGGGAAGAATTGAACAGAAACTTCCTCAAAGAAGATATACAGATGATCCAAAGGTATATAATTTTAAAATCCTCTGCATCAGTTGTTATCAGGGAAACACAAATCAAAACAACAGTGAAATATTATCTCTCACAGTGAGACTGGCGCACATCATATAGAATAAAAACAAGCAGTATTGGAAGTAGATATAGAGAAAAAGGAATTCTCATTTATTCTTGGTGGGAATGTTGACTGGTCCAGCATTTCTGGAAAACCATATGGACTCTTCTCAAAAAATAAGAACTGAGTTTTCATATTATATGACAATTCCACTTCTAGGCATCTACCCCAAGGGCTCAAAAACTCTATTCAGAAAAGGCAGTTGCATTCCTATGTTCACTGCAGCACTATTCACACTAACCAAAATCTGTAAACAACCCATGTCCAATGACTGGATAAAGACACTTACACAATGTAATACATATACACAGTTATATAATTTGTGGCTACATGGGTGGATCTGGAGATTATCATGTTGAGTGAAACCAGTCAGAAGGAGAGGGACAGACACAGAATGATATCTGTCATATAAATAAACATAGTAGGGAAATAACAAATGCCCAAAGGCACCAGAAATTGAGAACTGGTTTTCAGTAGGAAGCCAACCACGGGAGGGATGGTGGGGGGAACCGGGACAGTGGTGGAAAGAAGTAAACACTTTGTTGGAGACTGTGGTGCTGGAATACACTTTATGTATGAAGCTCTATTGGTAACAGTTACATAAAACACAGTGTCAAATAAACACATGAATAAATTAAATAAAATAGGATCTCTTTGAGCTCCTTCAATGCAAAGTGATTTTGCACACTCAACTCTTTGCTAGCGCTTTATTTGCTCAGCCCACACATGCGGAAGTCCTGCACAAATACAAAATTTAAAGTTTAAAAGTGTGATGTTTGTCACCCATTGCCTCTTTTGCAAACCACAACACCCAATAAGAGAGAGAGAACAAAAGGGAATGCCCTGCCACAGAGGCAGGGTGGGATGGGGGGATGGGGGGGTGGGAGGGATCCGTGGTGGTGGGAAATGGGCATGGGTGGAAGGATGGGTATTTGATCATTGTATGATTGAAACCAAAGCACAAAAATGTGTAAGTCTGCAACTGTACCTCATGGTGTCTCACTATTAAAAAATTTTTTAATAAAAAAAGATAAAAATTTCATAACTTCATCTTTTCTAACAGCTACATAGTACTCCATTGTGTAAATGTACCAAAGTTTCTTTAACCAGGCATCTGTTCTCAGGCACTCAGGTTTTTTCCAGATTCTGGCTATTGTAAAGAATGCTGCATGAACAAACAATTGCAGATGACTTGAAGGCCAGCCACATGTGTAGGTGAAAAGGAAGCTCAGATAGAGAAGAGAGCACCAAATAAAGGGTGTTGTGAAGACCCTCCCAGGGTGGGAGAGACATGCTAAAAGTAGTCTATAGACCAAACATGATTGCCACTCAATGCCTCTCTTGCAAAACACAGTACCCAAAAGAAGAGAGAGAGAACAAGGGGGAATGCCCTGCCACAGCGGCAGGGTGGGACGGGGATTGGGGGGTGGGAGGGATGCTGGGACCCGTGGTGGGGGAGGATGGGCACTGGTGGAGGGATGGGTACTTGATCATTGTATAACTGAAACCCAAGCACAAAAATTTATAAGTCTATAACTGTACCTCATGGTGTTTCACTAATTAAAAAAATGATTAAATAAATAAATAAATAACTGTACATACTTATGTAAAAAAAAGTAAAAAAAAATATAAAAATTTTAAAAAATTAAAAAATTTAAAAAAAACTAATAGATAGCAGTGGTAGGAAGGTGTAATGGTGGAGGAATTAATATTTGAATATTAAATGTAATCAAATATTGTGGACTACTTTTTAAAGTAAAAATAAAAAAAAAGTATGATGTTTTCTGTGAATGCTGAAGAGAAATCACATGAGTTCTGTCCCCGTATTTGTTAGTGCCAAAGTGATGGGCAACCTTCTAGTGAGTCATCATCACTATATGCCAAGTCTTGTTTTCTCTTTCCTCGCCCCTTTCCTCTTCTCCCCTTCCCTTCCTTTCCTTTCCCCAACCCCTGCTATTGTAGTGCTAGGAATCATGTACTGACTTCACATATAAAAGGCATGTGTTCTAATACTGAGCCACATTCCCAGCCCAGTTTTCTTTCTTTCTGCTTTATTGATACTTGAATTTGGTGGGAGGGAACTGGGAGTGGGGGTAGGGGTGGCATAACCAGAGTTGCGTCCACAAAAGAAAAAAACACAAGCAAAACACCAGAGGTGCCTAGGAATCCTACCCATTGTATGGTCTCTCCAGCCCTGATACTTGGATTTTTTGTTTATACTTGGATTTATAATTTATATTTATATATATTTTAAATTTGTACTTGGATTTTTTTTAAATTTTTATTAGTGAAACACCATGAGGTACAGTTGTAGACTTACACATTTTTGTGCTTGGGTTTCAGTTATACAATGATCAAACACCCATCCCTCCGCCCGTTTTCTACCACCACTAATCCCAGTATCCCTCCCATCCCCTATCCCACCCCATCCCACCCTGCCTCTGTGGCAGGGCATTCCCTTTTGTTCTCTCTCTCCTTTTGGGTGTTGTGGTTTGCAAAAGAGTCATTGAGTGGCAGTCATGTTTGGTCTATATTCTACTTTCAGCATGCTTTCCTGGGAAGATCCTCCCAACACCCTTTATTTGGTGCTCCCTTCTCTATCTGAGCTCCCTTTTCCCCTAGCATGTGTGGTTGGCCTCCAAGCCATGGAGCAAAATTCCTGTTACTAATCCCGGCCACTCTTGGGTGTTAATCTCCGATTTTGTTACTTTATGTTCCCCAGATGAATGCAATCTTTCTATATCTATCCCTCTCTTTCTGACTCATTTCTCTTAACATGGTACTTTCCATGTAGTACCACTTGTATGTAAATTTCATGACTTCATCTTTTCTAACCACTACATAGTACTCCATTGTGTAAATGTACCAATGTACTTGGATTTTTTAAAACTTAAAAAAAATAACAAAGTTTTAACAAAGTTTAACAAAAATAACAATGACATTTAATAAAATTATTGCCAAAAGAAACCAATAAGGGGGAAATGTCTGTAACAAAACTATTCAGAAATAATTTATTACTAATTAACACTTGACCTTTTATTCTCTAGTTTATTGTTGTTGTTATGGATGTGTGTGTGAGCGTTTTAAATAACCCATCTATTTTCTGGTCTGTACTTTCACTCAATTTGCTTTCAGTGTTATGCATACCTTCTTAAAATATTTATAGGGCTTTCATTGTGTCTTATTCATGGATTTATCATTCTTGTTCCCTATTTTGAACATTATGGCTATTTCCCACTTTTTAAATTTTTAATATGTTTGTTAAGGCATTGTGATTTGCACAGATATTCATAGTTAAGTCTCAGGTATACAGTGTTCCATCGCCAATCCCACAAGCAAGGTCAAGTTACTTCCACCAGTGTCCCCAGCTTTCCTCTGTACTACCGCCCAACTCCCCTCCCCCTCTCCCATATCCCACGCCTGCCTTCTGGGCAGGCACATTTTAAGTTTGGTTGCTGTAGTTTAGCTCTTCTGCTGTCAATGTTGTTGACTCTGTGGTTTGGATATAGAGCTATACCACTCCTCTCCTTGCCCCCTCTTCTTGCCGTACACCTCAATTTCTTTCCCGCTTTGTCCTTGCTATACTCTGGAGTTAAGACTGATGAAATTATTCCCCTTTTTATACCTTGCCTTCTCTTGTCTGTGTTTTTTTGAAGAGTTAGTTCTGTAGCTTCTCACCTTCCCCTTTGCTTTATTTACATTGTGCATATTAGTGAAATCATCCAGTAATTGTCTTCTACTTTTTAAAGTTAGCATCACCTTAATTTCACATTTTGTCTTAAATGGCTCAGTGTTATCTAATAGTATTTCATTGAATACACACACATATATCACAATTGTGGCTATTTTCAATCTTTCATTATTATAAGTAACACTATATATATATACATACACATTTACATATATATCACAGTTATGACTATTTTCAGTCTTTCATTATTATAAGTAACACCGATTAACTTCTGTGTGGGGAAATAACTGAAGAAGCTTGCTTGCAGATGTTAATTTGTTAGCCTGTTTTTCAGCTGGAGCGATAGCACAGCGGGTAGGGCGTTTGCCTTGCATGCAGCCAACGTGGCCGACCCGAGTTTGATTCCTCTGCCCCTCTCGGAGAGCCCGGCAAGCTACTGAGAGTATCTTGCCCACATGGCAAAGCCTGGCAAGCTACCCGTGACGTATTAGATATGCCAAACACAGTAACAACAAAGTCTCACAATGGAGACGTTACTGGGCCTGCTCGAGCAAATGAATGAACAACGGGAAAACAGTTACAGTTTTTCAGTTAAGAGGAAGTGAGAAATGGTTAAAAGACTAAGAAATTCTGATACTTGCTGAGTTTGTATTATACAGGCCTAATGCAAATGATTTTAGTATACTATGATATTTCCATCTCACATATAGGATGTATTATACATATTGGAGAAATGTATCTTTTCCTTTTTTGGCTTTTTGGGTCATACCTGGTGATGCTTAGGGTTACTCCTGGATCTGCACTCAGGAATTACTCCTGGAAGTATTCAGGGGACCATATGGGATGCCAGGGATCTAACCTGAGTAGGCCACTTGCAAGGCCAGTGCCCTACCCCTTGTGCTATTTATCTGCGCCCACATTTTAGGTATAAAATGTTAATTAAAAGTCCAAACTAATTCCAAATAATGACAGGGTTCAAGAAGCAATTTCCCACATTATATTCACTTGAAACACTTTATATTAACTGTAAATTGTTCTCAATATGTTGGGTTTTGATTATAGAATCACCTTTTCTCCTTTGAAAAATTATATGAAGTGAGGCATGGTGCTATATTAAATAGAATTTTAATTTTTAATCCCTTTGGAATTATTAAATGCTGGTAAAGGTTGAGAAATTCTCGAGAATTCTCTGAGAATTGGTATTTCCCATTCTATGGGAAGAGGACTTTCCTCCAAATATTAATACCCTTCTAGTACCTATGAATATCTGTCACTGTGTGACAAAAGGTACTTTGTAGATATAATTGAAGCTCTTGGTCTATATTGTCTGTATGGAACCAGCCTAATCTGAGCCCATAAAATCAAAGATGTGGGGCTGGAGTGATAGCACAGCGGGTAGGGCGTTTGCCTTGCATGTGGCCGACCCAGGTCCAATTCCCAGAATCCCATATGGTCCCCCGAGCACCACCAGGAGGAATTCCTGAATGCATTAGCCAGGAGTAACCCCTGTGCATCACCGGGTGTGACCCCAAAATAAAGGCAAAAAATAAAAAGAAAAGACATTGCTATGGTCCAAATCAAAGAGAAATCACAGAAAAACAGGTCAGAAAATATTCTGAACATGGCACTGCTGACTCTGAGAAGGAGGTGCCCACATGCAAGGACTAAAGAGAAGCCTCTCAGAGTAGATAGAGATAAGGTGACAACCATTGGAGAAACACATCTTCTTCCTACAGATCAAGAGCTAGATTCTGCCATCACCCTGAATGAACTTGGAACCATAACCTACCCCTTGCCCCTCCCCAGCCTCAAGGAAGGGATGCAGCCCTGTTCATACCTCAGTTTGGACCACATGAATCTCTGCTCCAACAACCTGATTCAGACATGCAGTGTCTGGACTTCTGATCTGCAGAAATGTGAGATGATAAATGGCTGCCATTTTAAGCACTAAATGGGGTGGTAATTTGCTGTGGCAGAACTACAAAGTTAATACACATTTCCCGTTAAATACGTACCTGCAGTTCCTTGACTCATGAAATAGCAGTTATCTCTCAAATGTCAAAAGCTGCTGGGCCACAGCTAATAAGACTGATTGATGCCTCTGAAGTTCCAAATGGAATTTCTAAAACTACCCTTACCTCGATGTATTTATAAAAGTTTAAAATTCTGTGGAAATCTCAAACTTTAATTTTAAGGCTTCTGACCATACAAGCATTTTAAAATGCTCTTTCCTTTTTAGTGAAACTTACCAGTTCATTTTGTCCTGGTTGTAATGGGTGACTGGACAGGCAGACCTCATTAAACAGAGTTAGTTAGATTTTATCATGTAGGTGGGAAGAAGGGACTTAAACATATGAACTATTATAGTTAAGAACTAATATTTCTTTCTATCATATTTTAAGCTCACCAGTATAATTAATAAGACAATGATAGCTAGTATTAAAATAATATTTTGTTTGAGCTTATGACTTACACTGTAAGTAACTATTCTAGATGCTCTGTAGATATGAGCTCAGTTCTCCTGAGGTAGATGGCTGTGTCTCTGGCCCATCAGCCAGAATTTTAGGACTTCTTTTAAGGTTTGGGCTGGAGCGATAGCACAGCGGTAGGGCATTTGCTTTGCGCGCAGCCAGCCTGACCGAGCCGGGTTCTGTTCCTTCACCCCTCTCGGAGAGCCTGGCAAGCTACCAAGAGTATCTCACCCGCATGGCAAAGCCTGGCAAGGCTACAAGCTACCTGTGATGTATTCAGTATGCCAAACACAGTAACAACAAGTCTCAAAATGGAGATGTTACTGGGCCCGCTCGAGCAAATTGATGAACAACAGGAGGACAGTGTTTGTTTGTTTGATAGCTTGTTTTAAGGTTGGAGTTTTAAAATAAGACATTTGCTATTCTGGTGTTAGGCTTTTGGATACTGAACTCTAAATTTGGTTCTTTTAGGAAGTTCTCCCATGTTTAGTTTTTCTAGACTTCCTAGTTGGAAAGCATCTTAATTGATCTGAATGTATCCCAACACAATTTTTTCTAATGTAGTATTCCTGCAGGATCCTACAGGAATCTTTCTTTGCCACAGAGAACTCCTAAAATGCCTGGGTCCTGGCTGATATTATCATTACACTAATGAATATAGTATACCATTGCTGTAGCATATGCTATAGTATAACAGTATCTCCAGCAAGCATAAAGATCGATAAAAAGATATTTTACATTTAAAGAATAACTTCTAAAATGGAATAAAAGGTATGCCATAACATGAGTTTGTAAATTATATTGTCCTTAAAACTACCTTTGTTAATTAAACTGTAGCAACAGACTCCATTGAAGATGAATTAAATGAGGTATAGACCAAAAATAGTCTGGACATACCCAAAAATGGTAGAAAAAATAACTGAGACATCAAAAATTGAATTTCCAATGATATAAACAAAACTAATTTTATATTTCATTAGAGTAAGACTCATAGTGTCCTATATACTTACTTCTTTAAACACTTTATATTTGTGAAATTTTTCTTTGCTGACAAATTCACGTTATCAGCAGTGAGGACTCAAGGGAAGTCATTTATCAGAAGTTGTAACAGGAGCTTTTTGAAGAACCAGATATCCCTGCTCTTTTGAAAAAATGTCAGTGCCATTAATTTACTCTTTTCAGATTTTTTTTCAACTAGGAACAACATGTTGTGAGATTTCTACAACAAAAAATGGCCCCCAACAGTTTTTGTCTGTTTAAGATTTCACGACCTCTGTGTATGTGGTGTGTATTCAATAGTTCTAACATCAACGCTACAACTGATAGATATCACCGCCACCAAGAGGTTTGTGTCTGTTCTCCTTTGATAGTGGATGTTTGGAAAGAAGACATTCATAAAACAAATCTTTAGAACAAACCTTTGATCTGGGTGCATCTGATAGTTACCTTCCTATCTAAAGCTTCTTCTGCTGAACCTAATATAGTAGACTATTCTACTGTGGGCACCTCTGATTATTTGAAAGTGCTTGTAGCAGGCCTTGTTTTATGCCTTCTCATCTTTGGTCTCAGCGTTATCCTTAATCATTCAAATATTTAAAGTTAATGACGATGTTCCTCCTGAGTCTTCTCAGCAGCTACTACAAACATTTCTCTTTTGTTGGTTAAATTATTTTAAATAACAAACTTATACACCAGAAATGGTATCAGGGACAAAAGTTAGAATGATAGAGGAATCTATTTTAGTGGTTTTTAATCTGCTAGTGGAAAGCCCCTTGTTTAGAGGATATTTACTAGCATGTGATAACTTTAGCACCAAGGTACTTGTAAAATGTTCTCAGGGTACACATATGGAGAATTTCTTTCCAGTGGGATAGTTAGGTGGAACTCTAGGAAGATGTTAGTAACCAAGTTGGGACTCAAAACTATACCAGGTGGGATAGTAAAGAGGCATTCCAGAGAGAAGAGCATATGGAAAGGCCCAGAGCAAAGAAAGACCTTAACCCAGTCAGAAAAGTGGCATGCATTTTTATATAAGTAAAGCTGAAGCATAGACTGAATGCTATATATGTAATATTAGACAGTGGACTCTGATCGGATGTGTTGGGAAGTCTTTGAAGACTTTGTTATTGTTTCTTTTTTTTTCCTGCTTTTTGGGTCACACCTAGTGATGCACAGGGGTTACTCCAGGCTCGTGCACTCAGGAATTACTCCTGGTGGTGCTTGGGGACCATATGGGATGCTGGGAATCGAACCCAGGTCAGCTGTGTGCAAGGCAAATGCCCTCCCTGCTGTGCTATCACTCCAGCCCTTTGTTCATGTTTTTTAGTAAGAAATATAAAATTATATATAAGGACAATAAGTCTGGTTCTAGGGTAAAGAATAATATGATAGGAAGAGAGGTAAAGTTGAGTCAGAAGTCTAAGTGGGAAAGGGTTTTGCTGAGAAAAATAATTAAGGTTACTTTACTTCTGACTCGACACCCTGGGTGCATAGCAATGCCATTCACCAGCCAACTCTGTGGAACATTCATTGGAGTTATGAGGGAGAAAGAAAGTGACTTCTTTGGTAAGAAAAGTTACTTCACATTTTCAGAGGTTAGTTTGAGCTGTAAGCAGAGTGCTGAGGTCCACAAGGTGGATGAATAGGAGGCTCTAGCACTCTGGAGAAGCAGTTGTCATTGAAGCATCGGGTGTAAAGGAGATGGCCTAGGGTGAATGGAAAGAAAAGAGAAGATCAAAGAGCTTAGGATGGGTCGCTACAGATGATTAAAATTTAAAGATTGAGGAATAGCAGAGCTCAGAGAAAAAAAGAAGTAGCAACCAGAGAGGAATGAGAAAATCCTCCATCAGTATTCCTCAGCCTTTTTCTGATCATGATCCTTTCTGACCTTATTTCCTTCCTGTGACTCCCCTGTCCAACTGGTTGTCCCCTGTTCATGCTGTAGCTTCCCCAATTATGTGATTTTCATCTGTGACCCCTTGGAATATCCCATATGGCCTCAATTGAGAAATGCTGGTTTGTACCATATAGTATCATGGAATCCTAATGGTAAAAAAGAAAATAATGAATTTTAACAAGTGAAAAATAGCTAACCCCATCAAAAAAAGTGGGAATAAGAGATAAACAGAAATTTCCTCAAAGAAGACATACGTATAACCAGTAGATATATAGAAAAAAAAATCCCCTGCATCAATAATCACCAGAAAAATGCAAGTCAAAATAATGAGTTATCAACCTCTTACCAGTGAGACTGGCATACATCAAAAAAGAATGCAAATTATCAGTGTTGGAACAGATATGAGGGGAAAAATACCCTCATTCATTGCTGGTGGGAGTGTCAACTGGTTCAACCATTTTAGAAAACAATATTAACATTTCTCAAAATCTAGGAATTGAAATTTTGTCTGACCTGGCAATTCCACTTCTGAGCATCTGCCCCAAGGGCTCAAAAATCCTATTCAGATGAGACATTTGCACTCCTTTGTTTACTGCAGCACTATTTACAATAGCAAAATCTGGAAATAGCCTAAGTGTCCAAAAGCAAATAACTGGATAAAGAAATTACGATAAATATACACAATGGAATACTATTTGGGCATAAGAAAGGATGAAACCTTTTTTTATCTTAAGATGCAGTTTACTGGGGCTGGAGCCATAGCACAGCAGGTAGGTTGTTTGCCTTGCACACGGCCAACCCGGGGTTGATTCCCAGCATCTCATATGGTCCCCGAGCATCACCAGGAGTAATTCCTGAGTGCCTGAGCCAGGAGTAACCCCTGTGCATTGCTGGGTGTGACCCAAAAAGCAAAAAAATTAAAAAAGATGCAATTTACTGCTATGTAGATGGAACTCAAGAGTATCAAGCTGAGTGAAATAAGCCAGTGGAGAGGGACAGATACAGAGTGATCTCTCCCATATGTGGGACAGAGTAAGAGTAACAAATGTCAAAAGCAACAGAATCTAAGAACTGGTCAACTGAATGGAGGTTACCGTGGTTGAGAGACTGGGGGTGTGGTGGGGGTTGAGGGAAACTATTCTGGAACAATTGTGATGGGTATGGTGTTAGTGGGACAGTGGAGGGTATGGTGTTGGACTGCTGTATGCATGAGACAATATTATAAAAACTGTAAAGCCATGGTGATTAAAAATATATTTTTGTAAAGAAGGAGAAAAGACTGGCAAACACTGTCAAATCCTGTATAGTAGATAAGTTAAACAAAAACTGCTGCATTGACCTTTAGCTACCTAGAAGTGGCTATCTCCATGTTGTATATGGATACTATCTGCCCTTGAGCCTAAACATGAAAGTGATGTTTTGGAAAGGAGACATTCACAAAATAATAAACTATTTATGTATTCACTATCTCATTAATTCCTGAGTACTCCAAACCAAATACAATCCAGATGGTAATCTTTTCAGAATTCCACACTTTTTGTAATATTCCTACAAGTATTGTTTTACATTCTAAGTGATCTTATTTCTATTGTAAACTTATACCATACTCATGAACATACCCGAATGATCAGATCTGTTGAATACCAAAGTAGATGTATGCACTTGTAGCAGATTTAAATGAAAGAATTAAAAAAAAAACAACCTAAGTGTACCTCTTTATTCCAGTTCATTTTGCCCATTTCAAGCCACTTATAATATAGTTAGTCTTTGGTCAGTCATTATCTAAATTACACTAAAATTAATATGTATATTTGGATTTTTAAATAATTTAATTGACTCACAGTGAGACACACAATTACAAAGTTGTTCATGATTGGGTTTCAGTCACACAATGACTAAAATTTCTGGATTTAAAAAAAAATCATCTTTGTGTGACTTTGAAAATATATCTAATTGCCTTGACATGGGTGAGTGAGCCAAAGCATATTTTATTATCTCAGCATGCTGACAAACCCATGTTTGATTTGATGATAGCAGTTAATGGGGAAATAACTATAAACTACTAGTGAAGAGCATATATGTCCAGACAGTAACTTTTTTTTCTTTTTTCTTTTTTTTCTTTCATTTTTTAAAAAATTTTAGTGAAACACCATGAGGTACAGTTGTAGATTTACAATTTTTTGTGCTTGGGTTTCGATTATACAATGATCAAATACCCATCCCTCCACCAGTGCCCATTTTCCACCACCATGGATAATATCCCTTCCACCCCCATCCCTCCCATCTCACCCTGCCTCTGTGGTAGGGCAATCCCTTGTGTTCTCTCTCTCCTTTTGAGCGTTGTGGTCTGCAAAAGAGGCTTTGAGTGGCAAATGTGTTCATTCCATAGTCTACTTTCAACATGCATCTCCCCTCCTGGGAGGATCCTCCAAACACCCTTTATTTGGTGCTCCCTTCTCTATCTGAGCTGCCCTTTCCCCTAGAATGCCCGGCTGGCCTCTAAGCTATGGAGTAATCCTCCTGGTGTTGATCAGACAATAACTTTTTAATTTACTAATTATTACTTGACACTGACAGGTAATCACAAGATTACCCATTTTGTTGCAGTATTAATTATGACAATATTAGCTCTTTGGAACAAACGAATAAAACTGGAAATAGAAAAACAGACCTTTGAGGAACAAAAAAAATGTGTTACTTCACCAACGAATAGTTCTTTATAGGACCAAGTTTTAGCCACACTCAGTGCTTTATCTCTGTCATCTAAAATAAATACACTGATTACTTTAAGAAGCACATTTTTGTTTTGTTTTGTTTTCTAGAATTCTAAAGTCCTTTACCAGTTAAAGATTTTATGGTGGTTTAAAAGTACATTTGGGAATAAATAGGAAAGAACATTGGATTGGTTTCTTTTTCAGTGTAAGACATTAAGAAAATGGATCTTGTATTTTAAAAACATTCTATCATAGTATCAAACTTTAAATGTTGCTAAGATCTCCAGATTTATTCAGAAACTTTCAGAAATGTGTGAAGTGGTAAATCTCTTCCAAATGAGTTTCTAAAGACAGCTGTTGGGTTAACTAAGACCTTTGCCTATCCTAAGCTATTTTCCAAAAATGAGCCTCACTAACTTTGTGTCCAACTTTTCATTGGGTTTATAAGGACCTATTCCTCCAGGAAGTCCTTGTGTCTACTCAGTTCCTGTGTCCATAAAGAGGCTCTTGACACTGAGACTTTGCATTTAATGCTTTCTGTTGCCTTTTGAGTCTTGGCATGGTTGCAGAAACCCCTTTGTGAGCATTTGGAATTCGAGCCTGCAAGCACTATTGAAGTGCCAGAGAGAAAAGAAGACTAAATGCTGAAAATAAGCCTGGCTCTGATTTTTGTTGAATGTCAAGGCTATTTGTGAACAGTCCTGCTGGTTATTGAAAATTAAAAAAAGACAAAACATTTCAACATATTTCTGATGGATAACTAGGGGAGAGGAGGAAAAATTTGAGCTCTGTCTTATCAGTCCCTTATTCATCCTCTATATAGATACTCAAAGAACAAATATACCGTAGCTGCTAATGCATTACGAATTATATGGTTCTTTTTATATTGAGAAGACTGTATTTTAAATTAAAATTTAAACTTCTCCAAAGGCTTCCTTGCATTTTTCTTTGTTTTTGGGTAGACTGTATCTGTCCAACTGTCATTAGGTACAGTGGGAAGGGCATTTGCCTTGCAAGCTGCCACCCTGGGTTCAATCTTTGGCATCCTCGATGATCCCCTGAGCACTACCAGGACTAATTCCTGAGTCCAGAGCCAAGAGTAACCCCTGAGCATCACCAGGTGTGACCCAATAAGCCAAAAAAAAAAAAGAGAGAGAGAAAGAAAAAAAGAAAGAAAGAAAGAAAGAAAGAAAGAAAGAAAGAAAGAAAGAAAGAAAGAGAAAAGAAAGTAAAACAAAAACCTATCATTGTCATAATGGGATCTTCTCTGTGACTGGGTTGTAGCAGCAATTTAAACCCAAAACAGTGAAGTTTGCATTCCTCTGTGAAGGAACATTAAATGAGAGAACAAAATAAAGACTAGTTATCAGTTGAAATGATTATAAGATCATGAGGATGACTCTTGGAGGCCAGAAAGATAGTACAGTCCATAAGCTGCTGGTCCTGCTCTGTGCTCAGGGTTCGCTCCTGGAGGGGTTCCTGGGACTGTATGCCATACCAGGGATTGATCCCAGGTCAGCTGTATTCAAGACAATCCCTGAGCACAACAGGGCATGCCCTGCTCCTGCCACTGTCCCCAAAAGGATCACACTTGGGGAAACAGATACTCTATTAAAGGAGGAATGCTTTTCAACCTACTCAGTCAGGAACTTTGGCTTTTTTTTTTTGCAAGAGCAAAACCATGACCTGGACCTCTCCCTGCATCCATCAGTTCTAATGTAGTAGCCTGAAGGTCTTTGGGTTCTTAAAACTCCAGGTGACGTAACTGTGTAGTTAGGTTTGGGAACTGCTGGAAAAAGATTAAAACGCAAGTTAGTTAAAAAAAGCATTTCTCAGGAGACAAAAAGTAGTGCTTGCATAGCCATTTGACATGAGAAAACAGGAGAGGGAATGGAGGGAGAGACACTTGGAGTGGAAAATTAGTAGAGGTTGTTAATCTATTATTCACAGCTGGGAATGTTAAGAGCCCTGAGAAAGAAAAAGTTGTCATGGCTTAATGTGGTGACAAAAGCTAATCCACACTGAACATATTTAATGGAAAATCCCGAGGCATTTTCTAGCCTTCTTGAATCCCATGTGGTACAATTCATTTTACATTTCATTGTAGAAGTGCTCAAGTGCTTGGTTGCAAGTGGTTGCCCACATCTTGCTGTGAATATACTAAGGAGAGGGTCTCTTCTGGGAATGTTGGAAATGTTGGACTCTGAAGCACATCCAGCCTCATGTGCCACATTCCAATAGGGAAGCATTGTGCTAGGGGAGGTCTGGGTAATGCACCGCTTATCAGATTCAGAGCTGTGTCTTTCTTCTCATCACTGGGGCCCTGGTTCAGCACTCACGTTACAGAGATCAGTCCCAGTATGTGACTCTCTGCTCGAACTCAGTACGTTTATTTGTGCCTCTTCCATGAAACTGGTTACATTTCAGAAAAGAGAAACCAATATGTGCCAATAACATAAGTAGATGGGAAATAATCATTGTCTGTGGACTCTTCCACTTTATAACTACCCCACATGTAATGACTTGAAGTGAGGCTGGAGAGATAGTACAAAGCCACTTGCTTTGTACACAGCTGACCCAGGTTCCATCTGTGGTATCACATATGGTCTCCCAAGCCCCACCAGAAATGATCCCTGAGAACAGAACCAGGAAGGAGTAAGCCCTGAGCACAGACAGATGTGGCCCAGAAATAAACAAAAACAAAACAAAACATCACACAGTTCCCCTCTGTTAGGAATTCAAGATCATCTTAGCCAGGTGGCTCTGTTAAGGTCTCTTGGGAAATTATTGTCACAGCTGACCGGGCCAAGACCTCATTCAACTGAAGTATGATTTGTGTCAGAGTACAGCACTTTTTCTTTTGTTGTGTGGGGTTTTTTTAGTTTGGGAAAACAAAGTTTGGGAACACACCTGGCATTATTCAAGGTACCACATGGTGTCAGAAATTGAACCTTGGGCCTTTATCCATTCATCAGTTGTTGGACATTTGGGCTATTTCCATTTCTTGACTGTTGTACTAAGAGCTGCAATGAGCATATATGTCTTTCCAAGTCAATGTTTTTGTATTTCAAGGGTAGATGCCAAGAAGTGGAATTCCTCCACTGAGGCAGACACATGGAAACTAATCTATTCCACATCCTGCCTGCATAAAAAGCTTTTGCATCCTTCCTAAACTACAGATGTTCAGGGAGTGTAGTGTAGTAATCTTACTGACTTTATGTAAAAATCAAACCAACTGTCCCCCACCTCCAAATTTAAGCTTCTTCTAAATTAAACTATGAAGACTTTTTGTTTGCTTCCTTTTGGAAGCAAAAGGAAGGCCACACCCAACAGTGCTCAGGGTTCTTTCTGGCTCTGCAATCAGGTATGACTCCTGGTGGGGCTTGGGGGATCCTATGCAGTGCCAGGGATTGAACCTTGGCCAGCCGCATGCAAGGCAAGTGCTTTAACACTCGTATTATCTCTCAGGCCCTAAACTATGAAGTTTATCTTGGCTTTCTCATCTCTCACTCATCATCTTCTTGGCTTTCCAGTGAAAAAATGCTGGTGCTTGGTTACCTAACCCTCCTGTCTGTCCCCCAAGAATCCTGAAAAGACGGAGTTTTTAATCCAATATTTTCCTTCTCTGGGATATTTCTATTTTGAACCATAATTCTAATTAGAGAAGGCAACCCTGAAACTCTTCCAAAGAGCATTTCAGAAAGCTGAAGGAGGGATGTGCAAGTGGGTTTTGCATGCGTCATTTCCCGCCTCATTTTCTTCCTGCCTCTGAGATACCTCAGGCCTTCCCATGTTTCTCTTGAATGGGGACACCATTGATAAGGGGCCTGAGACCATTTTCTTTTTAAGTGAAAAGACATGTTTTACTGCATTCAATAAATACCTGTGACAGCATGAAAAGGGAAGTCCTGAATGGAGTGGTACTACCTTATGCAAAATGTTTAAGATAATCTACCTTATGCAAAATGTTTAAGAAGAGTATAAAATTTTATGTAATGTGGCCCATTGTTATTCAATTGATGTTATTGACTCTCTGTACAATTATTTATCACAGGTTTGCTCACTCATCACTTCTATTTTTTCCCAGTTCTCTTTTTTTCGCTATATAATCTTCAGTGGCACCATTTCCTACAATGGGCATTTTCAGAGCACAAACTCCCAAGGGTAGAGAGGGCATGATTGTCTTGTCATTATTCTATAATATTCCTAGGTGTCTTTAGGTCTCATAGAATCAGTTCAACCCTTCCAGAGAATCTCCCTTTGATGGGCATTTGGGAAAAATCCCAGTCCTAAAGCTGCCTGGGAAAAACTGCCCTCTCCATAAGGAATGAAGTCCCAGCATCTAGCACATAGCTACTCTGGCCTTCCCACAAATGAATATAAATTAGATTCATTTTGATAGCAAATATTTTTTAACCTTGAATTCCCATGTGTCCCCATTTCAAATGTCACTGGCAGACCAGAGAGATCACATAGAGAGTAAGGTGCTTGCCTTGCAGGCTGACCCTGGTTTAATACCATCCCTCAAGCGTTGCTAGATACAGCCCTGGAGGCCATTAAGCACTGCTGGAGTGACCCAGGTAATCCCTGGCACTGGCAGCCCAAGTCGCACTGCAGCATAGAGCTGTGCATTGAACCGCCCTCCCTAAAGACTGAGAATTGCCAGGAGGGACCACAGGGCCTCCTGAGCACTACTTAGGAGACAATAAATAAATGAAAAAACATGTAAATAAAGAAAACGTTAGTGTGCCAGGGAGGCAGCTCAAAGGTCTGGGATGCGTGCTTTATATGCCAGAGCCCCAAGTTTAGACCCTAGCATCAGATGGCCCCCAGATCACTCCTGGGAAAGGGTCCAGACCATTGTTGATTGTGGCCCCCAAAATCAATGAAACACACACATGTAAACACACACACACACACACTCATTCACTCACACTATTCAAAATTTAAACAGATGTGTCCTACAGCAGAATATTCTTATATTGAAATTTTTACCAAACACACACATGTATTCTCTCTCTCTCTCTCTCTCTCTCTCTCTCTCTCTCTCTCTCTCTCTCTCTCTCTCTCCCTCTCCTTTTTCTGTCCCTGTTTTTGAAGGGAATATTTACACAAAGTGTGGGAGCAAGGAGAGTAAGTCAAGTAAAAATCTAGACAAATGAGCACTCGTCTGCATCCCACTTAACACACAAGACAAAAAGTCAACTTACTTTTATCTGGTGCTTTATCCTGAACAGTTGCTATGTGCTTGTCAGGCTTCGAGGGAACACTGGTTGTATTTGAGCAGAGTTCCAATTATAATAGGAATACCGATTTCAGCTTTCTAATATAAGCCATAATCTTTGAGGGATAATGTTTACTGTCTTTTCCATGATGTAATAATTAATAATTTATTATGTAGCTTTTCCAAGTGTCATATATTTGTGGGAGATGTCTCAGGGGTCAAACTCAGGGCCTGAGTGGTCCAGAGCGGGTCTAGAGGGTAGGGACTAGCCTTGTGATACACCCGTGTTTCTTCTATCCCTGACACTGTGGTTCCTCTGAACACCACCAGGGTTCACTCGTGAGCACAACAGGGCACAGCCTCACCCCATCCCCCCAGAAAGACCCAATTATAGTTATATTTTTAAGATCCACCCCTATTTCATAAGTACTAGAGTATTTACAGTGTAGACACTCTGGTAATTCTCTTAATTTCTTTTTGTCTTGTTGCCATACCCAGTGGTGCTCAGGGTTTACTCCTGGTTCTGCACTCAGGAATCACTGCTGGAGGATTTGGGGGGCCATATGGGGTGCTGGGATCCAAGTTAGGTAGGCCATGTATAAGCAAGCACACTACCTGCTGTACAATTGCTACAGCCCTTTTAATTTCTTTTTAAAATCAGTGTTTGTCATGTAATTTTGACCTGAAATTCCTATGCAGAGATTTTTCCATGTTATTAAAATCAAACAAAAAGCAAGAGCGACGGTAAAGTTAGCTGTAATTGCAACATCTCTTAATTTGGTTTCATATCTAAAAAACAAAGCATTTTCTTTTAATAGCTACATTTTTCTCCCTCTAATTTGATGTTTTTCCCCTATTTTATTAGATGCAGAGAGAGCTAGCAGCTGTTATTGCTCTGAAAGCAAGGAAGTCTGGTAAGTAGTCTTTTTCATGGGTCTGGAAGAAAGTTCTAATTCTTTGTGGATATTTCTTTGACAAGCTAGTGGATCTATCTCAGGAATCTTTGGTATTGAATGAAGAAAAATATCAGGTTGGTTTTAAAATCATTTATTCTATCATTGAAATGCCGCAGGGCATTTTATCTAGTTCTTTATAATACCACTGCCTTGGTGGCTTTTGATTTAAAAAAAAAAAAGGTGAAAATAAAAATTTTCAATGTAGACCAGGTAACGTAAAAAAAAAAAAAGACAGTGTAAAGTAAACAAGAGAAAGCAGATCCTTTTCTATTTAATAGGCTAATGATACCAGAGTAAGTAATACAAGGGTTATCTTTTGTTTTTTAAGTATATATCTATCTTTTATCTTGACATAGATACATCTAAATCTAATTTGTCTACTGACATTTAAAAGCAAGCATTTTTCACAGCACGATCTAGTGGACCTGATTTCTAACACCTGTAGGAAATGATCTGTGCTACTGATAGGTGGAAAGGAAAGGGGAGCTTTCAAATACATTTGCAAGAGAGAAAGCCATACTCATTTGAAATCCAATATGAAATAGAGACTCACTGAAGTAGAAAAATACTTGATTAGAAATGAGGTGTGGCAGAGACATCCTGCATGGTTGCAGAGGAGGAAGTTGGTACTGAATGGAATCAGATGGGAGATACCTCCTGGATGTTGCTGAACTATACAATAAGACTTTTTAGGTGAAAACACTGTAAAAAGATTTAGAGCTGACAAAATATGAAGAAATAAATGGAAATGCTTTGAGAACACAAACTGTACATGCTTAAGATCTTGGTTTTCTCTCCATTGCGTTCTGAAGCAAATATAAGTTAGCACAGATGAATTTGTTGTTGCTATTATTAATTTAATGCAGAGGATACATAAACCATATGCGAAAAGGGTGATGGAGAGGATGATGCAAAGAAAAGTGATTTGGGCCCACAGGGAATTGAGAGGCTGCTGTGAATAGACCTCTGTAGAGAACTGCATCAGTGAATTATTTGCAGAGATGGAGACCAAGATGGAAAACTGATCTCAACATAAAACTTCTAGAATGGGGGATCGGAGTGGGAATGCTGATCTTTAGTCTTGTAATTATATGGAGGCAAAATTTAGTGGGAATGCTGATCTTCAAGTCTTTTATATGGAGGCAAAATTTAGTCTGCACAAGTTGGAACTTACAGAAAGGATTTTGCCCAAGGAAATAGTAATCGTGTCATTGCTGGGGGGAACAAAAAGCAATTAAGTACAGACAGACTGGAAAGAGGGTTGGGTCTACAGAGACCTGGGAAAGCCTCTGAGCAAACACCTGAGGCCACTGAGGGTCAGCTCTCAACGGGAATTCAGGCAGGAGCACTCCAGGGATGGGCTGAATGCATGACAAGGGGAAAGGAGGTGGCATGTCAGGCTAACCTGTTTAAACCTTTCAGGAGGTGAAAGGAAATGGAGAGGACTAAGGAAGACATACATATGCGCGCGCGCGCGCGCGCGCGCACACATACACACACACACACACACACACACACACACACACACACACACACACACCTCTCACTGTAGACTGCAAAGCAAACTCCTTGGTGTGATTTCTAAAATCAGCATGTCGGTTTCATTATTTATTTCATCTGTAAAGTTTGAATGGGAATGGAACTTCTGCCACTTCTCTAGGACAGGGTAAAATGGTCTCATATACAGACATTAATGATGGAGATATAAATTCATAGTTTTTCAGGAAAGTCATTTTTCAAAGCCTTTTCAGTATCCCTACCCTATAATCCAGGCACTCTGTGACAGTGAGTCCAGCTGTCATGTATGTGAAATGCAGAGAGAAATCTATCAGTTGCATTGATTTGTAACAATAAGAGATTCTTTCAGTCTTTATAATAAAGAAATGGCAAGATGGCTAGTTTAATATAATGGAATGTGTTAAAGCGTTTAAAATATATTAAAGAATTAATGTAATAAAATGTTCAACGATAAAATGATATGCAATGAGCATGTATTGCTTCTGATTTTTATAATGGAAATGGCTTCATTTATTTTTTCTTACTATTACAACATGCTCACTAAAAAAAATAAACTTTTGTAATTTATGCATGTGCAGACAAAAAATTGAAAAGCTACCCATTGTCTCACCAACAGAGACAACCACTAATACTATTTTCTTGTGTATATTTCTAGACATTTCTCTTAATGTGTAGGTATTATATAATTTAATAATTGGTGGATTTTATAAAGTAGAATCATTTTTATGTGTTTTTTTGGTTTTTTTTTTTTTTTTTGCTTTTTGGGTCATACCTGGCGATGCACATGGGTTACTCCTGGCTCTACACTCAGAAATTACTCCTGGCCGTGCTCAGGGGACCATATGGGATGCTGGGAATCAAACCCAGGTCGGCAGCGTGCAAGGCAAACGCCCTACCCACTATGCTATCTCTCCAGCCCCCTTTATGTGGTCTTTTAATTTTAAATAGTTTGTTTACATGTAGTTATAAGAAATTACACAGAGATCCCATAATCTATTTACTCTGTTCTGACCAATAGTATCATAATCAGGTTACATGTAATCCCAATTATAATACAGTATCATAATCAGGTTATTGACATTGATTGAGAAAGTGCTTCCATCACCATAAAAGAGCCCTCGTGTTTTTCCTTCATGGATATAACAACTTTCCTCCTACCATCACTCATATCTTCTCTTTGATTCATTTCTTTTTCCTTAAAAACAAGGTATCAATGGAACCATGTAATGTGGAGCCTTTCACTAGCTATATACTCAAGATTCACTACTCAGGTTATGAGTACATCAAAATTTTTTCCTTTTAATTGCCAAATAATATTCTGTCATATGAAAACACAGGGCTGGAGCGATAGCACAGCTGTAGGGCGTTTGCCTTGTGCACAGCCACCCTGGCCGAGCTGGGTTCGATTCCTCCGCCCCTCATGGAGAGCATGGCAAGCTACCAAGAGTATGTCCCCCGCACAGCAAAGCCTGGAAAGCTACAAGCTACCCGTGATGTATTCAATATGCCAAACACAGTAACAACAAGTCTTAGAATGGAGATGTTACTGGGCCCGCTCAAGCAAATTGATGAACAATGGGAAGACAGTGCTACTAAGTCAATGAAAACACAACAGTATCTATTATCATCCAATCACTGAAGAACATTTGGATTATTTCCAGTTTGGGGCTAGCACTGTATTCTCAATATTCAAAATTCATGAGAAGGTTTTTGTGTGAACATAAGTCTTAATTTATATGGAATAAATGCTTAGAAATACAATATTGGGATTGTTTGGTATCTCAGTTCCTTTTTCTTTTTCTTTTCTTTTCTTTTTTTTTTTTTGCTTTTTGGGTCACACCCGGCGATGCACAGGGGTTACTCCTGGCTCTGCACTCAAGAATTACTCCTGGCAGTGCTCAGGGGACCATATGGGATGCTGGGATTGAAACCCGGGTCAGCCATATGCAAGGCAAACATCCTACCTACTGTGCTATCGCTCCAGCTTCATCATTGCTTAATTTTTTAAGAAGCTTTTCCATAATGACAGTACCATTTTCATACTCACTAGCCACTTTTCAAGAATAAATTGTTTATTTAAGCTTTATTATTGAGGCAGAAAAAAATTTTATTGGAGTAAAATAAAATAGTATTATTCAGATAATGGTTTATAGTAATATTAATATTTATGCTTTAGGTATATAGTATTACTGCTACACCTACCCCCAAAGTGCAAATAATGATTTATACACATGAGTTTCTGAGATATGAGCCATTGGGTGATTTCATCATTGTACAATTATCAAATTATAATAACAGACCTAGGACCTCATTCGTATTGCCTACAACACACCCCAGTTATATGATAGGGCCTCTTGGGATCATTATTGTATGTTGGTTCTTTGTTGACTGAAACATTGTTAAGCATCACATGACAATATAAGTGACCAGGGTTCTCTGTGTTCTTGTCAACATTTGATATTGTCACTATTTTCAGTTTTAAAAAATTAATTTTAGCTATTCTAATAGATTCTCACCTATGTTTAACTGGGGGCGGGGGAGCTTGGGCCACAGGTGCTTAGGACTTTCTCCTGGCTCTGTGCTTAGGAATTATTCCTGGGAGTACTTAGGGGACCATGTGGTATGCCAGGCGTCTAACCCTGGTCAGACATGTGCAAGGCAAACAGCCTAACAGCTGTAGTATCTCTCTGACCCAGTGTATATTCTTGATCAAAGCCTTTTGAATATTCAGTGGAAATGTTCTCCTAGTCTATAGCTTGTCTTTTAAATTTTCTCTTTTTAAAGTCTCCACCAGTCTTAAATTTTAGTAAAGTCCATGTAATTTTTACTGTGTCATGCCTCTGGCTAGCCTTGGATCTCAAAGATTTTCTATCAGGATCATTTGTTGAAAAGTTCATCTTGTTCTAGATGACTGGTTAAAGAAACTTTGGTACATCTACACAATGGAGTACTATGTAGCTGTTAGAAAGTATGAAGTCATGAAATTTACATACAAGTGGCACTACATGGAAAGTATCATGCTAAGCGAAATGCGTCAGAAAGAGAGGGACAGACATAGAAAGATTGCATTCATCTGGGGAACATAAAGTAACAAAATAGGAGACTAACACCCAAGAATAGCCGAGATAAATACCAGGAGGTTTACTCCAGGGCTTGGAGACCAGCTGCACACTCTAGGGGTAAAGGCAGTTCAGATAGAGAAGGGAGCACTAAATAAAGGGTACTGGGAAGATCCGCCCCGGATGGGAGTATGCATGCTGAAAGTAGACTATAGACTGAACATGATTGCCAGTCAATTCCTCTTCTGCAAACAACAGCACCCAAAAGGAGAGAGAGAACAAAAGAGAGTGCCCTGCCACAGAGGCAGGGTGGGAAGGGGGGATGGAGGGTGGGAGGGATACTGGGATTAGTGGTGGTGGAGAATGGGCACTAGCGGAGGGATGGGTGCTCGAACATTGTATAACTGAAACCCAAGCGCAAAAATTTGTAAGTCTACAACTGTACCGCATGGTGTTTCACTAATAATAACCAAAAAAAAGTTCATCTTGTTTCCATCTTGCTTGAATTGCCTTGACACCTTTGGTCAGAAATGAGTTTGGTGTCCCCGTCTGGGCGTGGTTCTGGATTCCAGACAATTCAACAGATTCCGTTGTTACCACTAATACCACCACCATGACTGCTGTAGTATGCAAGATTCACTCTTCATGGATTTAGTTTTATGCTAACAATCACTGTCACTGTCACTGTCCTCCCATTGTTCATCGATTTGCTTGAGCGGGCCCAGTAACGTCTCCATTGTGAGACTTCTTGTTACTGTGTCTGGCATATCGAATATGTCACGGGTAGCTTGCCAGGCTTTGCTGTGCGGGTGAGATACTCTCGGTAGCTTGCCAGGCTTTCCGAGAGGGGCGGAGGAATCGAACTCAGGTCGGCCATGTTGGCTGCTTGCAAGGCAAACACCTTACCCACTGTACTATTGCTCCAGCCCATGCTAACAATATAAACTAGTATTTTTTTCTATTAGCTATGGAGTCTCCATACATACGTTTTATACTGGGACACCTGTCTGTTTCACCCTAAACTCTCACCTAGTCTAGAATTGGCATTGAGAGTGGATGGAAAATAACAGTGCTGTGTACTTGAGAACCCAGGTCAGAAGCATCTGTGAATTCATTACTCATTGCATTTATTCGAGCCTTTATCAAATTCTTTCTGTTGTTTTGGGCCCCATCTAGCATTGTTTAAGACTTACTCCTGGCTCTGTGCTCAGGGATCACTCCTGGTGGGGCTTGGAGGACCATATGGGCTGCCCGGAATCGAACCTGGGACAGCTGCATGCAAGGCAAGTGACCTGCCCATTGTGCTACCATTTCAGCCTGTCTCTATCAAATTCTAACCGTCCACCTACCTACTCTATGCCAGGTTCAGTGTAAAGATGTGTGGTGTGCAAGTACAGATGGAGCTGGTCTGTTTTTAAATCACATGTTTCATAAATGCTTTTAATTAATAAAATGATCACAATGTAGTTTGGAAAAAGACAGCACTATTATTACAGCCATAACTAGAGTTCCAATTGCAGAATGGTCCTTTCTGTGCATGCTTGTTGCTATTACATTTAAAAATAAAAACTATTTTGAGAGTGGAGTGATAGTGTAAAAAGGGCAGGAGAACATGCTTTGCATGTAGGAGCCCCAGGTTTTATCTCCAACACTGCCTGGTCCTCAGAGCACCAGATCAGGAATAACACCTAAGCACTGTTAAATGTGACTCTCAAACAAAAAACAACTATTTGGGGTGTTTTTGTTAGGGGGTCACAGCTGCTGTGCTCAGGGATTACTCCTGGTAGGGTTCAAGAAACTACGAGTGTTTCGGGGATCAAACTCAGGTTGGTTGCATACTGAGCAAGGGTCTGACCTACTATATCTGCCCTGACCTGGCTGTTTCTGAGGTTTTTTAAAGAAAGAAGAAGAAGAAGAAGAAGCTAGAAGCTATATCTAATAAAAAACAGTATTAAAATGATAGTTGGTACATCTGGGTCTAGAGACAAGGAATCGATTACTCTGATATCTATGACTTGCAGTAAAACTGTTAATTAGGGCTCAGGTGGCCTTGCTAGATTTATGTCTCATAGTGAAGGGTTATTAAAACAAGAATTCATATTAAAAAAAGTTTTGGGTTACAAGCAGAAATAAAAGTTTCTGCCAATCAATAGATTATATAAACGATTAAAGGTCCTAGCTTACTTTTTAAAAAATCCATTTGGTTGTAATTTTCTAAGAGGCCATTAGAATGTGCCTTCAAATGATTTTCTCCTCTAAATGCTAATCTTAGTGAAGGTGAATAGCATTTCAGGACTTCACATGATTTACAAAAATTAGTGAAGATTGTTCATTCCTTTGTGGTGAGCTGCTTTTTCTGCCACTAATGTCAGCCAATAAAAGTCTCAGGAAAGAAATTTCTTTCCTTTTCTAGGGTCTCCACAATCAAAGCATTTCCAGGCTTCATTTTCTTCACACCCAGAAGGGGCTTTTCTCTCTGGAAAGCCAGAAATCTCTTATTGGCCAATCTTTTTATATTTCATTCTCTCTTCTTCACCCAGAGCTAGTTAAGTACTCCAAACTAAGCATCCAGGCTACTAAAGCTGAAAAAAAGAAAGGATTCTGTTTATGCTTTGTTTATGCCATCAAGCACTTAGCAGAGTGATTCCCAGTCTGGGGGTAGAATGTGGGGGTCTTCCAGAGCCCTTCCAGCTCTCATGTTTCATTAGAGCAGTGAATATTTTCAGTTAATGACCCTCACAATCCTAAGTAGAGCCAGACAGCTTGGGAATATTCTATTCAGCACTTGTGTATGCAACCATCTGAAAACAAACTGCAAGCCCCAAAGACAATGCATTGACTCAGAAGATCTATGCAGTTCATTGATCTCAACACAGAGAAAGAGCCACCCCTCTCCCCCCCCCCCCCACCAGTCTTTCCCAGGAGGCTTACCAAAAGCCTGGGAGGGGGAATTATGGGGAAGAAGCATGCCCACCTCTGGAGCAGGAGGGAAGGACTGGGTGAGGGTGAGAGGTAGCCCCTCAAAACACATGGGCCCTCAACAAAGCCAGCAGCAGGAGATTGGCTACTGGGTAGGATGCCTGTGTTGGCCACAGGTGGCATTTTTGAACTGTCCCAATTTGGGGGTTGTAAGAGGAAGTGCGTGCCTGACACAGAATGCTGAGGCCCCGATGCAGAGCTGCATTGCTGAACCCAGCCTCTGGCCTCTCTGACCGCCTCTGCACCAACCAGCTAATGGTCTGGGTTATGAGGGTAAAGAAGAGGGCAAAGAAGAGAAGCTTGCCTTGCAGACTGCTGACTTGGGTTCCATCTCTGGGACCACACATGATCCCCTGAGTCCCACCAGGAGTCATCCCTGAGCACAGAGCCAAGAATAAGTCCTGCGTACTGCTGGGTACACCGTCCCACCCCTCCCTCTTGCAAACCAACAAAGCTTGTTGGAGAAAGCATTGCCGTGTTTCACTTTTGTTTCTGGAAATAAGAAGGAGGGTGAACACTCAGGAACTTAAGTACCGATGTCCCCCACCCCACCCCTTGCTTCCCTGCACCATCCCCTCCACTGCTCCAGGATGGTTCAACTCACAGTATTTGGTCTACCCGTGGTTGGAAGCAAATCATATGGGGCAGAAGCTCTGAGAGGAGAATCCCTCATGGTACTGGACAGCAGCAGAAGGCCCAGGTCTCCCTTCAGCATTTCACCTTCTGGGATTTTCACTTTCCAGTGGGTTTACCAGGCTGTAACCCCATCACAGTCTAGGGAGATCTGTCATGGATATCAGTATGGGTGTCAGTCTTGGCTTTCTCTAACAAAACTCAACGTAGGGGCTGGAGTGATAGCACAGTGGGTAGAGTGTTTGCCTTGCATGTTGCCGACCCAGGTTCAATTCCCAGCATCCCATATGGTCCCCCAAGCACCACCAGGAGTAATTCCTGAGTGCAGAGCTAGGAGTAACCCCTGTGCAAGGCTGGGTGTGACCCCTCCCCCCCAAAAAAGAAAAGAAAACTCAACCTGAAACAAGATGTCCACCTTCATCGGACCCCCAGCTCTGCTTATAGACTCCCAGCACCACAAGATGCTGAGTCTGTGACCTTGAGCACAGACCCAGGAGTAAGCCCTGAGCACTGCTGGGTGTGACCCCAACTCCACCCATCCCTTAAGGATTCCTATCTGTGTGCCAAGGTATTTCTGTGTAGCTTAAAGTGGTCCAGCCTGTTGTGTTGAGTCTTAGCTTCTTTTTTTTTTCTTTTTGGGTCACACTCGGCGATGCTCAGGGGTTACTCCTGACTCATGAACTTAGGAATTACTCCTGGCAGTGTTCGGGGGACCATATGGGATTCTGGGAATCAAACCCGGGTTGGCCACATGCAAGGCAAACACCCTACCCGCTGTGCCATTGCTCCAGCCCAGAGTCTTAGTTTCTTATAAACTTATTTCGGGAGGAATCTGCCAAGCCATCCCCAGGGATCATTCCAGGTGATGTCAACCAAACAATACCGTGCTTGGGCTTGAGGACGAGGGGCCGCTCAGGTGACAACACCGAGACCACAGCGGCCATCTGTTGGTGCTCAGGGCTTAAAGGGCCACACTGAGCAGTGATGGGGACTGAGGTGCCAGACTTTGAGCTCCGGCCCAGACCCTGCTTGGCTAAGCTCTCCCCAGCACTGAACACTTTTTATAGCTGCCACACAGGAGAGAGAAGCCGGTGCCAAAATGATCAATAAATTGGTGGGCTGCTTCCCTGAGGTACTCAGTCTTTTCGAGAAAACTAGACAAAAGTTTCTGAGTCAGGATTTCACTTGAGGAGAGGACAAGAGAGTGATACCGATGGGGGCCCTGGGTGACTTGTGTGAAGTGCGGAGGAGAGAGGCGGCTGAGAGAGAAAGGAATCTGCCGTTTTCTCTCTGTCCACCTCTGCCACCTGGGAATGGAGGGGGAAATCTAGGACTGAGCACCTTGTTCCTTGCCGGAAAGGAAAATCAGTACTAGACCTCCCCTAGGCCTGTTGGGTCCCTACATTTTCCTCACAGAAAGAGTTTTGGAGGAGAGAAGCAGTGAAGTGTGTTTGGAAGTTTTGAGGAAGGAGAGAAAGAGGGAGAGAGAGACAGAGAGAAAGACAGAGACAGGGAGAGACAGAGCGATAGAGAAAGGGGAGAGAGAATGAGAGAGAGAGGAGAGAGAGAACGTGCTTGAGAGAGTGTGGGCTTCTCCAGAGCAGAGAGAGAGCCCTAATAGGCATCTCAGCATTAGATATGAAAGTATGAAACTACAGGTACCAACAGGGAGATGCGGATGACACCTGTGCTCTGGCAGCACATGGGCTCCGGCAGCACATGCATGCGTGCTTCGTTTGTTCAAGTTGTCTTTTCTGGGGTTTCTCCCAAGCTGCCCGCCCCACATGGGGTTTTCTACCTAGATAAGAGTCCATTGCTAGGATGGTTCCCACAGGGATAGAGTTGGGAGTAGTTGAGGGTCTTCTTTGATATTCCTTCCTGGTTTTAGTTCCTGCTGAAGCTTCTCTCCATGGGGGTCCAGCCTTCTCTGGGTCTGTGCTGACACCAGGTCTTAGAGGCTTTAGCACCTCTGTCCACTGGTAAGTTTTTGCAGCCTTGGGGTTATTGATTTTATTCCTTCCTAAGAATTGTTGCCATGCTGGTTGGGGGAGGGGGTGCTGGGGTCCTTCCCTACTTGCCTCCCGGCTTCAATAGGAACAACAGCCTCTGCCTGCCCTGATAAGGTTTGGTTTTAATGGCTTTTGTTCATTTGCTTTTTAATTTTGAATTCAGCCCTTTTCTGGTTTCAGTAATTGCTAATAAATAAAAAACCAGCAAAGACAGTCTCCCGTGCTAGTCCGGTTAATACTGTCTCAGTGTCCTTCTATTTTTCTGGTTCTCCACTCTTATTTTTTATGAAGAAGATTTAAATGTTCAGAAAACTAAAAGCTGTAATAACATTCTTGTGAATGGCTTCCCCTGCTCTGAACACTCTCGTGATGGCTATTAGTGCTAAAAGATGCTTGCAAATAATGATGGGGTCTGCCGGCTGTATTTTAGGCAATCAAGATGTTCTGTGTAAGTTTAGTACTATTTTTCACCACTTCAAATTTCCCAAGTCTTTCACAGCTGATCCTCTAAGAACTTACCTTGTCCTCTCAGAATAGTCATCGCCAAGGGATTGCTTTTGTCTTCTCATTTGCTTCCTCCTGGCGGCTGCACTGGTGAGTTGCCCTAGCGCGCTTTGTGGCCTGCATTAGTCCACGCTGCTCGGTGAAGCCCACCAAAAGAGTCTTTTAGCCCTTGTCAACCAAGAGGAAAGAAGTAGTGTGTGTTCACCCCTAAAATAATCAACACAGCTTTCAGGTCTTCTTGATTGATCGATGACCTGGGGTGTTTTCCCCAGGAGAGAGAGCGTTGCCTAATACTAAGCCAACTGTGAACGCTTGTACACCCTCCCCTCCTCTGATACAATAAAAACGCCTTGTTCTAACATTCCCAGGGATTGTTCTTCTGTGCCTCCTTGCCGACAGATTTTGTGCATTCACATTCTATCTCTACCAGTGCATGTTCTTATTGAACAGTGATCAATTCAGGGGGTGACAGCTTGTATCTTACTTTGCTGTTTAATGGCATCAAACCACGATAAGAGTTTTTTAAAACAGTCTGTCTCTACTCAGGATAAAGTTAAAGGATGATCGAAAGTATGGAATTCTTATAATCAAGAAGAGAAATGGCAAAATTTAGGAGCAATTGAAAATGCAGGCAGCAGCAGATGCTTTGTAAATTTTTCCTGACTCGCCCCAAGGGGGATACAAAGAAAATTGCTTTTGGGGGGAAAAGGGGAAAGAAAGAAAGAAAAATCCCCTGAGGCACTGTCTTTTGTAATTAGAGCTATTAGGTTAAAATGATAAATAACCACTCAATGCCATACTATAAAGAAATCGCCCTTTGCCCTGATTGTTCCTGAATTGCTGTGAGATCTGAGAGTTAAGGGTTGGACTCTGACCTAGAGGATTGTTTTGAAGTTAGGGAACTTAAAAGCAAGCCAACAAGATTTACCTTTTCATTCTTCAACAAAGTCGTGTCCATTAAGATAGTAAATGAAGCGAATTTGCCTGAGAGGCAAAGAAAAAAAGAAAAAGTTTTAGCCAGAGCGGAGTAAACTGGTGGATGCAAGTGTTTGGATGCTTTTGTGAAAACTCTGCAGGATGCTCTTTGGGGGCCTGTGATGCTCAGAAGGCCCCCCAGGCAAAAGCGATTCTTTCTCTTACTGGGATCTGGTCCCCCTTGCAGAGAATCAGATCCTGGCAAGGAGCCCTGATGTGTCTGAATACCCACTGAATGGTGCGGCTCAGGTGCCTCTCTCTGTTTGTGTGGTCTGGGACAATGACCACACAATTTGTCATTCAGGTGTCTACTGTTGTTGCCAATGTTTTGTTAACAGTGTCCAGCCTGGAGGAAACAAGTTTTCCTGATATTTGGAGCAGGGTGATGGGACTCAGAGAGAGAGGTGCTAAAAAGGGAGAATTTGGGTTTTTATGCTGAAATAGGGCTTCGAGCATTGCTGCTCCTGGGACTGTATTTTTCTCTAAGGAAACTTGATGAGCATAGTGAAGGGACCAGGTGCATAAATTCAATATTAATTCAACACCCAAGGTCAAATAAAAGTTAATGACCATTTGCACACCAGAGATCTGAAATTCACATTTTATTTCTTTCTCATAATGACAAAAAAGAAGAGCAATTTATATTTAAATTGATTTAAATTTTAGAGCATAAACAGAGGTCTCTCTGCTACCCTTCTCCCCCCCCCCTTTTTTTGTCTCTTGTCACTGAAACTTCCAGATAGAGTTTGACTTTCATAAAAAATTAAGTCCCATCCCATTCCAGCCCTCCAGTGTAGAAAGTTTTGTGGAATTACACTATTCCCAGCCTGCTGGGTTAAGTGACAGCATATTAGAAGTCAGTAATGCAATCAGAAAGCCTATTTTTATTTTATTTTATTTTTGGTGGAGCGATAGCACAGCGGGTAGGGCGTTCGCCTTACAAGCGGCCAACATGGCCGACCCGAGTTCGATTCCTCCGCCCCTCTCGGAGAGCCCGGCAAGCTACCGAGAGTATTCGATATGCCAGACACAGTAACAACAAAGTCTCCAATGGAGACGTTACTGGGCCCGCTCGAGCAAATCGACGATCAACGGGAGGGCCTTTGGTTTGGGACCACTCCTGGCAGTGGACTCGAGGAACATAAAGTGTACCAGAGATCAAACCCTGGGCATGGACGTGCAAGTCAACACCTTGTCGGCTGCACTAGGTTCCAGCCCCAACCCTTATTTTTAATAATGAAGTTTTGCATTTGTGGCTCTCATTAGCAGAGGGAGGCACTTTAGGTTGTGTTTAATGCACTGTTGACTAGACTGTGTCTCCCAAAGCCTGCGAGTTCCTTTGTTCTTGGTCTTCGGGTGAGTGAGGGCTGCTTCTCAGGTGGATCCATGTATAGTCTGTGCTACCCAGCGCCAGAGCTTATCCTGCAGAACTAGGATGCCCATCATACTGCCCCAATAGGATAAGTATCCACAGCAAATCCTGTCTCTGACTCATTTTGTGCATTTGCATACAGGTTCACATTTGCAGGGGAATGTATGGGTGATTGTCCACCAGGATGATTGGTCTGCCACTCATTTTTACAGTTTATAATGCCATGATGGCTTTTCTATGTCTGGCTAAGATAACAGTTAAAGCCAAATGTGGATGTTTAAAAATATTACCTTGTTTAAGGAAATAGTAAACAATGATGCCCTGATAATTTAATGGAAAGTGATATAAAGCTATAAAAGTGGGGCCAGAGAAATAGTACATTGGGTAGATTGTCTACTTGCACGTGACACAACAGGGTTCAGTTCTCCTGCATCCCATATGGCCCCCTGAGCATCTCCGGGTGTGACCACCTCCCCCCAACCCCACCCCCCTGCTGCTGCCAAAAAACAAAACCCAAAAAACTAAGTAAATAATAAGTTAAAATTATCTCTCTGTGGGTAGAAAATACTCCTTTAGCATATGCTATTTCAGGAAGTCAGGAAGTTGTGCCACTGAATAAACAGAAACTCGGACCCAATGCAGCCATTCTAGGTCTGAGGTCAGGCCTTAACTTTCCAGTGGCCTGAGTTTGCAAGGCTGAATCACTCTCAGCCTCAGTTTCCTTTTGTCATAAAAGGATGAGTTCAGACTGTGATGATTCAAGGGTCTCATGAAGTCTTCAGGTCAAATTCTAAGTCCCTCGTAACAGAAAGCTTCATTTCTCTGAGTCATGCGTTGCCCTCTATTCATCAAGAATGTGGACCCCACAGTTGCTGAGAATTTCATTCACTTTCTGAACTTTTTCCCTTTCTTCTTCTCTTTTCTTTGTGAAAAGCTACCTAAGGCTTCCCCTGCCCCCAACCCCAGGGACCATTTTCTGCTGTCATTTGTTTTGACAAGTAAGAGCTATCAGGGGACATCTTTGTCTTCTCCATATGACCCAGCTATTGTCCATCATTCATCACATTAAAAGTCTAATTGTATAAACAGCCGTGAAAATGGAGCAGTTCTCACTCAAACTGGAAACGACAAGAGCAGAATGTGTGCGACTGTGAGTGAAGAATGCAAAGGGCATGATGGGATTCGGCTGAATTCTAGCCGAGTGATGATGCTGTGATGATAAGAAGTGGAATTTACTTCAAATATTGTTCTTTCCATTTATGCAACACAGAAGCATTGGCGAGTTTCTAAATCAGATGTCTCTCTCAATACACAAACTGGCTCTAGCTGTTTGCATTTTTATTTTCAGAGAGGCTCTGAAAGTCCTGTAGTTTAATACTGCATGTGGGGAGTCAGACGTGTTTTCCAAACCTGAAATCTGTGAGAGATGCTTTGTCCTAGGAGTCGATGGGGGCAGTCATACATTACAGGTTTTGAGTTTCAGCAATACATTTTGACTTAAGTATTTTTATTTGGAGATGAGGACATGGAGCTGGGTAGATTGTCTTGTATAAACATTCCTGGGCCTCCTGGGTAGCTCAGTGGCAAATAGCACCTGCCTTGCAAGTCTGAGGCATGGTGCCACGTGCTCTAAGCCAGGTGCTGGTCATTCTTGCTGCCTCAAACCCTTGGTAGCTACAGTGTCTAGCTGCTTGGGTCCAAGCAGCCAGAAGTGTGTACATTCCACAGACTAGAATTAGAGCACCCCAGTGCATCCCTGAAAGCAACACCACCAAGGGAGTCCCAACTCTTCATGGTTATGTGCCTGAACACATTCAAGTGTGTGTTCAGCCCCATAGTCCCTGCAGCAAGAATGCAAAGAAGACACGCCAGTATAGGTATATATGCAAGCAAGTAAATAGCCCCAAATTTCTCTCTGAACAGCTGCATCAAAAATCATCCTTGGAGCGAGAGCAGGGTTGCATGCATGCTTTGCTTGCAGGAGGTGCCAGTTTAATTCCCAGTGCCACATGAACCTCTGGGCACAGAGCCAAGAGTAGCCCTTTCTCATCACCAGATATGCTGCCCTTCCCCCAAAATTTCCCCTTGACAAAGTGTTTTGTGTTTTGTTTTCCAGCACTGTGATCCTCACTTTTAATTTGCAGAGCAGTTACCTGGAAGTGCTCAGTTCTAGCCTTTACCCCCTTGTCCCCCTTGCAGTTCCATTTCTATGTTGATAGAGGTTTAGGCAGCTGAAGGCTTCACCAGCCTCATTCCTCAGAGGATGGTGGCCCTGAAAGATGTACTCTGAAGTCCATGTGATCTTCATTCCCAGGGGAGTGGGTTGGAATTTTATGACGATCTGACAAACCAAACATGGAAGTAAGAAAAGGGCATCTCTACATTTGTTCTTCACTCACTCAGTGGAGGCTTGCCTGACTTTTTAACAGTTTTTCTATGTGAATGGAGACTTTTCTCACGGGAATACTAACAGATTTACAAAGCTCTTATGGCATTGGCAGTAAAAGCTTTCTAAATGAAGAGAATTATTATACCAGGTTTTATTTGGTAAGCAGAGGCAGGAATGAACAAACATTCTAAGTGAAAGTTGGTGTCCAGAGTTAGCAGGAACACGTATTTGGAGAGTGGATTGCTGGGACTGAAGGAGAAAGTGAGTTTAATCTTAGCCCCAGTTAAATGCCACTGAACCCAAACCATATCCTTGAAAATTACAGGCCGATTTCGAGTCAACAAAACTAAAAAGGTCTGTCTGATTCCCCTTCTTGCCCAAATGGTAGTGACTGACTAATCTTCCATCCATTGACAATGCAAACATTTAATTAAGTGAATCTTTCATGGGAGATCTAAAATATCAACAGAGGAAGTTTACACTTTATCATGTTACTGCTTTCTGCCACCAGCATGACTCCCTAAGACCTGAGGTTGAGGGTATATTTATACCCTTCACAAGAAATAGTTTTGAGAATCATCACCTTTTTCCTCCCTTCTGACTGCAACAGAGGAGAATACCTGGTGGGGCTCATTGACGCCTCCACTTCCTTTATGCTTATTTTCATCACTTTGATTTTCAGTTGTGCCTTTCTGGGTTTTAAAGACCCATTTCGAGATCCTACTTCTAAAGATGGAGCGGAGTACACAATCTTTTTTTTTTTCCTTTTTGGGTCACACCTGGCGATGTTCAGGGGTTACTCCTGACTTTGCACTCAGAAATTACTCCTGGCGGTGCTCAGGGTACCATATGGGATGCTGGGAATTGAACCCTGGTTGGCCGCATGCAAGGAAAATGCCCTACCCGCTGTGCTATCTCTCTAGCCCCCCAGAGTAAACAGTCTTTGCTTCTGTCCAAAGAAGGGCGATTACAGCAAACACAGAACATTGTGATGAGTAAGGAAGCAAACTTGGCGGTGGCCAAGAGCCCCTTCTGCTGACATTAGGGTTTGGGGGTGCCAGGCCAGGATCCTGTGCTCCCTGGAGAAGTGTGTCCACCTGGTCTGAGAAAACAGTCGCAGCTTCTGCCATCAGCTTGGACCCCAGGCACTTGAGTCCCCTCAGGCCTGGGGTACATCTGCAGCCAATTCGGGTAAAATCTGGGCTTAGTTAGCACTTTTACCTGTGTCCTAGTTGGTGGTATTGCCTCATTTTGTCGTGATTCTAGGCCTACATGAGTCAGCTCATCCTAGAATTAGTCTTATAACCAAGTGGGACAACTCATCAAAAATCCAGTTCCTTCGCAGTCCTGAGGCGAGGACTATCTTCTTCACCCAGCACTGCTGGGGATGGCTACTATAAAAAATGATTTATGGCAACATGGGTTTGAACCATGACTTTTGACCACCTACTTTATCTGTCCAGACTTGGAGACACCATCACTCTGTGTGCTCAGGGCTTACTCCTGGCTCTGTGCTCAGGGATCAGTCCTTACAGGCTCACGAAACCCTGTGGGGGTACTGGGGGATTGAACTTTTGTCAGCTGTGTGCAAGGCAGGCATCTTACCCACTATACTACCTCTCAACCCTCATAAAAATGATGTTAAATAAATTTCTTTAAATGCTACACTAGAATCCTCGGATGCTGCTACCTACTTTTTTGTGTGTGGTAACTGGTCTCTTCTGGGTGTTGCTTCTTTGCTTAGATCCCTCCTGGCATGTGAGGGTCCATAGGACCCACAGTATCCCCTGGCCCCTCTGCTCTGGGCTGCAATGCCCATGCTGGTTGCCCTGTGCTCTGGGATAGCAGGGGTGGTCAGGGGTTGGTCCACTTGTCTGAGTCAAGCTCTCTAGGCCCTCTGTGTTTCACCTCTATTGCCCCTGGCTGGGTCTGTTACTCATGACTTCTCTGCCATTGTTCCACGCTTCCAGGTGCCGACTCTTTGCAAGGACAGACTCTGTGGCAGGCTTGTGTTCTCAGGACATGCAGAAACTTCGAGTCCTTGCATGCTTCCCTTTCCGGGAAGACCAGCTCAAGGAAAGTTCTGCACCACACAGCCCCCTCCTGCTCCATGGCAGGGGTGCAGAACCCCCTCTCTCCACCTCCATGCAGCCAGGCGCGGACTTGAGACACCATCACTCTGTGAGCCAGGGTTGATTCTGTGTGTAACCAGCATCTTTGTGTTCCCCAACCATTAGCCTGATCGTTCCCTCTGAGAGTCTAGAACCAGCCAGGAAGAGCCACCAATGGATCTCTCCTTCTGTCCCTGTTGCTTTCACTTCTTCCCTCACTCTACTTGCAGTCGGCCCAAAGAGCCGTGAGCATTCCCAGCCCATGACTTTCGATTTCCTTGTCAGCTGTCCAGAACCCATTCATGATCTACCAAGAAAGGCTCCATTTCTCAACAGATTTTACTTTGTCAAGCTAGTTGCTAGTTGTCTTGCTGCCAATTTCTTCCTCTTGGATAGTGGAATATAAATATTAGTGACAGGCTAGGGAATGTAGCTTTGTGGTAAAGTGTCTGCTTTCACTGAAGAGGCCAAAGGTTCAATCCCCAGGGGAATCTCTGGTACCTCAACGAGCACAGTCCTGGCACCCCACAGCAAAGTGCATTCAGGCACTGCCTATGAATGAACTGGCTCTGATGCTGTAGCAGTGACTAACCGAGAGGGAAGAGAAGGGAAAACACACAAGCAGAAACAACTTCACTGTGTTTTTTTAGTGTGTAGTAGGACCCTTGATGGATATATTCCCAGAAGTTATGAACCCATACACAACCATCCTTCGGGGCGGTAGATATCATCACTCTCCCTTTGTAAACAAGTAACTTGGAAGTTGTTGAGATGATGGCACCTGACAGAGGTCATGTACTAGGCATTTTGTCGGCATGATGCCCTAGTTTTACTTGATCATGTGGGGGGAAAAAAGGAAATGCCTTTAAGCTTGCATGGGACAGCTTAGTATTTAGTGTTTTGTGTGGTAACTGGTGCGGTAACTCATTAGAATGCCTAAGGAAAATTTCACCATCCTTTTACCCACCTCTCCACTGCCATTCATTGATTGGCCGGTTTGATCTTTTGGTTTTGGTCTTTGCTTATATTTGTAAACTTAAGTTTTCTTAGGGAATTCTTTTTTTTTTTTTGAGGGGGGTGTCATACCCAGTGCTACTCAGGATGTAGTCCTAGTTCTCTGTGCTCAGGGATCACTCCTGGTGGGGCTCCAGGACCTCATGGGATGCTGGTGATTAACCCAGGTCAACCAAGTGTAAGGCAAGTGTCCTGCCCACATCTCTATGACCTGTCCTGGGGAATGTTTGGGAGTTCCTCTGTTTATTTGAAAATGCTACTGCCATCAAGCTGAGCAAAGTCACCCAGAAGAGGGACAGACACAGAACGATATCTCCCATGTGTGGGATAGAAAAAACATAGTAAGGGAATAACCAATGGCCAAAGGCGAAGATCTGGTCTGTAGAATTGAGCTTACATTGGGGTAGGGGGCGAGGTGGGGGAAAGAAACAGCACACTGGGACAGTGGGAGAGGGAAGCTGGCACTGGTGTGGGGCTGGAATGTTATAAACATGAAACCCTGTTCTGGACAGTATTGTGGATCATGTTGCCTCAAGTAGAATTTAAAATTAACCAAAAAATGAGTAAGAGAATGAATAATTGTAAATAAACATAAGCAAAGTTCATGACTTCATCTCTCCTAACAGCTGCATAGTATTCCATTGTGTAGATGTACCAAAGTTTCTTTAATCAGTCGTCTGTTCTAGGGCACTTGGGTTGTTTCCAGATTTTGGCTATTGTGAACAGTGCTGCAGTGAACATATAGGTACAGATGTCATTTCTGCTATGCTTTTTTGCATCCTCAGGATATATTCCCAGAAATTTTATTGCATGGTCATATGGAAGCTCAATTTCTAGTTTTTGAAGGACTGTCCATATTGTTTTCCAGAAGTCATGAACTTTGCTTATAAATGGATAGACATGGAGAGTATCATGCTAAGTGAAAGGAGTCAGAAAGAGAGGGACAGACATAGAAGGACTGCACTCATTTGTGGAGTATAAAACATATAACATGAGGCTGACACCTAAGGACAGTAGATACACGGGACAGATAGATTGCTCCATAGCTGGAAGCCTGTCTCATGAACAAAGGGGAGAGGGCAGCTGGAATAGAGAAAGGATCACAGAGAAAAAGATGGCTGGAGGAATCGGTCAGGATGGGAGATGTGTGCAGAAAGTAGATAAAGGACCAAACATGATGACCTCTCAGGGTCTGTATTGCAAACCATAATGCCCAAAAGTAGAGAGAGATTATGGGGAATCCTGTCTGTCATGGAGGCAGAGGGAGGGTGGGATGGTGGGGAATGTGCACTGGTGGAGGGATGGGTGTTTGATCATTGTGTGATTGTAACCCAAACATGAAAGCTTGTAACTATCTCACGGTGATTCTATAAAATTAAACAAACAAACAAAAAAAAGTAAGACATGCATTTGGAAAAAAATTTCAATATGCCAAAAAAAAAAAGAAACATAAAAAGAAAACACTTTCACATCAATGAGAAGATTTAGCCATAGAATTAAAGGTGATTCAAGAAGGAAAAGTAAGATCTGCTCATCACACACATGGCAGAAGTTGTAATAGTGATGCTTTTAACGTGTGGTTTGCAGTTCCGTATTAAAACCCCTGCAAACAAGGATATCAGAATAGATCTGACCTATTGCATTTTGGGTTCATAATCCTGGAGAGAAAATCATGTAGCTGTGCAGAGACCCTCCAGAGACTTGAGCTGCTGGAACTGGCCATGCTGCCTACCATGAGCTGGGGCTCCCAGGGGACTGCTCTCTCGTTTTCTGTGAAATGGAGGTCCAGGCACAAGGGTTAGGGCTCGTGGGAATGATGGGGGTTCAGGGGGTGCATAAAGATGTTGCACCATATTGGTGCATAGTTAAGCTCTGGAATCACTTTTCTTGTGCTCCCTGAGATCAATATTTTGACATTTAAGTTCCTGAGAACACTCCGTGGAGAAGAGCAGGGACGTGCTCCTGCATCTTTTTAAATGAAGGAGCTTCTTGCTGTGTCCAAGCACTGCCTTGGCTCAGATCTTTCACTGAGATTCCAGCACACTGGTGAAAACATCTTCCCCCAGAAAATGTCTTTGCAAGACCAAAAGGAGCAGTTTCCGGTTTCATAAGCAAAATGTTGCAGAAAAATTGTAGCTCCAATTTTTCTCCAAAAAGGAACAGTTTCCTGCCTTATAAGCTATATTTTGCAGAAAAATTGTAGCTAAGGTGAACCCAACTTTTTTTTTCATTCACATTTTATTTCACTTCTGTCACATCTTAAAGAGAAGCCCCAACTCCCACCCCCACCCCAGTTAGTACATTTTCTCCTAAAAAGGGTAATGGACAAGGTTGCTGGAATCAAATACTGATTTGCTCTTTATGACCCTGGCATGCCTCTGGGGTAAATATTTATGCTCTCGTTAAAGGATTTGATCTAGGATACGCTTTGGGGATGCTCTTTTTCTCCATGAATAACTTTTTCATTGACTGGACGTGTATGTGATGTTACTCGAGAGAAGACACTTTTTAAAACAAGGCTAAAGTGAAGGAAAAGAGGGTTGAATCTCCTGGTTATAAAACAAAGGCAGAAGAATTGAAATGGAATCCTCACAGCCTTAAGGCAGGGATCAATCACAGTCGCTGACTGATGCAGCTCTGAGCTGAACCCCAGCTTTCAGTGGCTTGAGTACCTTTCTGCCAAATGTGGGGAAAGTAGGGAGAGTGCAGCCTCTAATGGGGTGATGTGGGAGGCAGTTTTGAGCCACGTCAAATTTTACCCTCCTCATTGCATTGGGCTGGAGTGACAGCGGGTAGGGTGTTTGCCTTGCATGAGGCGTCCAGTTCCTCATCCTTCTCCAAAAGCCCAGCAAGCTACCGCCCACATGGCAGAGCCTGGCAAGCTCCCCATGGTGTATTCGATATGCCAAAAACAGTAACAAGTCTCACAATGGAATCATTACTGATACCCACTTGAACAAATCAATGAACAAGGTGGGGGGCGGGAAGTGCTACAGTGCTACAGTGCACATTGGTTGTGTTGTCTGCACACTGTGGAGTTCCAGAATCTCAGCACACTAATGTTCAGATATCAGTGGAAGGATTCCATTTCTTTTAGGCAGCAAACATGCTATTTTCTTCTCTCTCTGGATCATGGGAAGTGCAGAGATGGGGCCGTGTGTTAGGGCACTTAAAAGTGAGTCGGTCTTTATATGCAGTGCCAGAAATCAAACCGGGGCTGTCTGTGTGCAAGGCCAGCGCCTTAAGTTTACCCTCCTCTGAATCCCCAGCCCTATCTCTTTATTATTAGTCTCTCTCCCATTCACTTCATTTTTAGATTATGTACATCTTCACAGCTTGTTAGAGGAGATGAAGCCTAAAATCTATTTCGCTTTTTTTTTTTTCTGCACTGATGGGGCCAGGACGATATCTCACCTTGTGTAATGTATGTGAAGTCTGTATTTGATCCCCGCCCCCACTTCCCAACCTGTAGCACCACTGGGTTTGATCCTGATGGTCCCTGTGTTTTTTTGTTTTGGGGGGGGGTTTCTGTTTTTTTGAGGCTTTTTTGGGGGGAGTGTCATACCGATACTCAGGGGTCACTCCTGGCACTGCACTCAGGAATCACTCCTGGCCGTGCTTGGGGGATCATATGGGATGCTGGGAATCAAACCCGGGTTGAGTGCATGCAAGGCAAATGCCCTACCCGCTGTGCTATCGTTCCAGCCATCCCCCCCACCCACCGTGTATTTATTAAAAGCACTGATGTATATGCTCAGGCAGTCAACAGAGATACTGCTTAAAGGCACTGGGTAGCCCCATAAGCTCTAGACTCATCAACTTTTCCTTAACGATCAGTGATAATTCTGGAACTGAATCACGCATGAGGTGCCGCTGGATCTGGGTGAAGGATTTTACCTCCAGACACAACTACTTCTCTCCTTAGTGTGTTAGGAAAAAAATTGTAAGTGTGGGGAGAATGAAGAATCAAGACCATCAGAAAAATCACCAAATTAAATTATTCAAAAGCAATTCACTGCTTAATTCTAAGAAACGGCATTCATTTTTTATCAACAGAAACTGGTTCTCATTAGCTCTAATAAAAATCACCAAATAGACATTTAACAAATGTTGGCAGTGTTGAATTATTGATCAGCCCGCAGTAGCACATACATCAGATTTGCCAGAACCCCTATCAGAGAGGGGGTAAGGCAGGGTGTGTGGGATTGATCCTCCGTCTTAGAGTGTGAGGCCTTGGCAGGATCCCGGGCTGGTCTGATTTGACTTAGCGATGGCAGTGTTTGCTTTGCTCACAGCTCCTCACTTGCTTCCGAATGGCATCCCACTTCCTCGGCCCAACCTCTGAATTCATCTACCCTCTATTTGGGCTTCTAGTGTTTTCTAGCACTGCTGTATTCACCCATGGATCCTGTGCTTTTCTCCTCTTTATCCTTGGTCATGCCACTTCTCCACCTAACATTCCTCTTCTTCTCGCCCCATCAGAATCTGTTTGATCCTTGAATCCCTTTCCCCTCAACCACACTGTTTATGTGTGTGTGTGTGTGCCTGATAATTGTTGCTTTCTGAATTGATTCCCTTTTTTCCATTAATAGGAACCCATTCCTTTGCAGCACTATGTACTAGCGGGGAAAGAATTGTAAAATATTCTCTCTTGTCTTGAGGGATTCCTGGCTGACTTCCTCCTGCTGCCTGGAACCCTGGGCCCAAGGTGCTGAGGACCCCAAAGAGTCTCACCAGAAATCTGATGTTTTAACTGGAGAGTCATCAGATGAGAAAATCACCCGATGAAGGGGGGAACCAGGCTTCCTAGGCTGGAAGCAGACACTTGCGGGGCTGTACCAGGAGGAAGGATCTAAGGGCCTCTGTCTTATGGCCTGGTCTTCAGGACCAAATTGAGGCATCTTTCTGCTTGAGTATTTAATCAAGTGAGGATCCAAACCCTGAACCCACACATCCATAGGCTAAACTGTGCTGCAGCAGATCTCCAGGATGGGGCCAGAAACTAAAGGACTACTGAACTTCTGAATGGATTATGTGGGAGTAGGAGAATCAAATATCCTAACTAGTTCTTGGCCAGTTCTGTGTAGCAAGAAAGCTTGATTGGAAGGTCTCAGCAAGTGGCCCAGGGTGGTAGGTCATTAGTTCTGACAGAATCAATGAGGAAGAATGATGGAAGCATTTCAGGGCAGAAATGTCGGGGGTTTAGTGAGAGTGGGGAGAAGCTCAAATACCTGGGGTTGATCCAAATGAAAGCTTGGGCCCCCAGAAAGGAAGATGTCTTGTGGAATGCAGCCTGGGATAAGGCATGAGATTCAGAACGTTTGTGTTCTGAAACAAAGACTTTTTTTTTCCCATTTTGGGTCACACCCAGGGATTCACAGGGTTACTCCTGGCTTTGTACTCAGGAATTACTCCTGGCAGTGCTCAGAGGGGACCATATGTGATGCTGGGAATCAAACCTGGGTCGGCTGCGTACAAGGCGAACGCCCTACCCGCTGTGCTATCCCTCCAGCCCCAGCAAAGACTCTTAAGAAAGGCTTTGTGCCACTGCCTTTTCCTAGCGGCTTGGCCCAGGATGCAAGAACAGACCTGTGATAGTTATACAATAAAATGATTCCCCGTGTGACTGGACCTGGGACCAGGCCTGGCAGGCCGAGATGGAGCCAGAGATTTGGGACCAGCCCCTAAAACAGTGGAAGTTGAAACTCCAGGAACTGATAAGATCCAGAAAGAGAAAAGGGCCTGCAGGGAAACACGTTTTTCTCAAGCATTCAAGGATGCCAGGGAGCTGGAGACAGCAGTTTAAAAACAATAGTCTCAAATTCAGCCGCTGGGCAGAAAAGATTGTGACTGGGAAACAACAAAACTGTTGGGATAGAGAGAGGAGGAGAGAAGAGAGTGGTTCAAAGGGCTCTGGATCTTGCTGTGTCCTGGGAATGTGAGCAATCTTTGTTCCAATGCTAACACTGGAGAAAACACCGGAATAAGGTAAAGGTGGCTAGCGCACTCTCCCCCTTTTCTTCTGGAAGACCAGAGATATTTGAACAGTTGGAGGTGTGTGTGAGATCATTGAGCAGCAAAGGTGCCCCCTCAGCACCTGTGATTGCCACTGCACACTCATGTCTTCCCCAGGGATGAGCCCCTGGTTGAATGCAGATGGAGTGTTTTGAGGGGCTTCCTGAAATATTTTGTCTCCTCTGCAGGAATGGTGCAGAAAATAGCTAGGTGGCGAAGTCACAAGTACCCAGCTCGGCCTCCTGTGGCCTGGAAGCACCTTCACCCACAACCCAGGGAACACACAGGAGCCCGCCAAGGTGCACCACGCCTCCATGGGGGAGGCAGGTGTGACTTGGCTCATTGTGGTGCTTTTTGATCTTCGAAATATTTCCCCCTTCTCTGCCAGTGGCTCTTGTAGTCCCTTCCTGTCACTCTGTCACTGCTGCTATGAATTTGGTTACAGGAGCTCAGAGAGGTAGCACTTTTGCACCTGGAAACACTTTGGCCATAGCTTGGGGGAGCAAATTTAGCAAGGTGGGGTGGTGTCAGGAATTCAGCTAGAGGCGTTGTGCGTCTGTAAGGAGATTTACCTTGTGCCCTTCATCTTTACAAGTTTTCCCTTCCTTTCTCATGCTGCCTATCCTGTTCTGTACTGTTTTTTTCAAAAGGAAATGAGGGGGGGTTGGAGTGGTAGCACAGCAGGGAGGGCATTTGCCTTGCACTCATATGACCTGGGTTCAATTCCCAGCATCCCATATGGTCACCTGAGCACCTCCAGGAGTAATTCCTGAGTGCAGAGCCAGGAGTAACCCCTGAGCATCTCAGGGTGTGACCCAAAAAGAAAAGAAAAAAAAGGAAACGAGAAGCCAGAGATAATACAGCAGGTAAAGCTAACACATGACTGACCACCCGCCCCCATTGGGTCCCCAACACTTCATAGGGTCCCCCTCCCAGCACTGCTAGGACTAGCCCTGGGTTTAGGTAGGCATGCCCATTCACCCCCTCCCCCAAAGGAATAAATGAAAACAAGTACTGGTCAAGATCCCCATGAGTAGATTTTTTTTTTCAATAGCATCACCGTGAGATGATGCTGGAGCAATAGCACAGCGGTAGGGCGTTTGCCTTGCACGCAGCCAACATGGCCGACCCGAGTTCAATTCCTCTACCCCTCTCGGAGAGCCCAGCAAGCTACCGAGAGTATCTCACCCGTACAGCAGAGCCTGGCAAGCTACCCGTGATGTATTCGATATGCCAAACACAGTAACAACAAAGTCTCCAATGGAGACGTTACTGGGCCCGCTCGAGCAAATCGATGATCAACGGGAGGACAGTGACAGTGACACCGTGAGATAGAGCATTACAAAGCTATTCATGATTGGGTTTCAGTCATATAGTGTTCCAACACCCATCCCTCCACCAGTGTAATTTCCCAGCATCAGTGGCCCCAGTTTCCCTCCCACCTGACTCCCCATCCCCAAACCACCTTCCCGATTTGTATTGTTTTGTATTGTTCATTCGGAACTTCCCAGAGAAATACATTGTGTATGGGATCATTTGGACAGTTGCTAAAGAATTATCTATAGCATAGAAGTCCTTTCACTCTTTAAGTTACGTGAACATTAGATGAAACCATCATGAAAGAACTTCCTCATTGCAAAAATGGTGCCTGGGTCAAAGATTAGATGATGGCCAAAACGTTTGTTCTTGGCAGAGTTCCTTAGTGAGTTGGGCTGAACAAAATTTTCTGTTCTCTTACATTGAGACTCAATATATATGTCTCTATCTGTAATTTAATCTTGGGTTGGGTTGAGGGGGCTGGAGAAATAGGGCATTTGTCTTGCATGTAGCCAACCAGGTTCCACCCCTAGCATCCCATGTGGTCTCCTGAGCACAGCCAGAAGTGATTCCTGAGTGCAGAGTCAGAAGTAATCCCTCAGCATCGCTGCATTTACCACCACCACCCTCCCAGTTTAAAAAAGAATAATAATCTTGGGTTAGTCTGCAAGTTAAAAAAACAAGTTGAGCTGACATTTAAAAACTGAGCTGCCGCCTCCTCATGTGTTCCAATCATGGCATGTGGGGTGCTTCGTAGCTGCACCTCATCAGCACAGAACTCATCAGCACATGGTGAGCTAATATCATCATGAAATGCCCCCATTTGCTATGTTAATCATAACCCGGGGAGAGTTAAAAGGAGATTTTTCTTAGCAGTGGTCCTAGTAAATTATTGGGAACCTATTGTCCATAAAGCACCCAGAAGGAAACTGGCCCTCATCCCTGGAGATCATCAACAGTCGCTCATTTTGAATAGCTCCTGGCTAATTCACAGTGAGAGCATTTCAACTCAGGGCTCTGTCAGTAATCGATGCACTTAGATCCTTCTCCTGTAGACTCTCATATTCATTCTTCAGAATACATGCCTTAGAGCTTGTGCTTGTGACTATTGTTGTGGTAAGTTCTTTTCAAAGGCCTTTTCTTGATCTCAGAACTTTGTGTGTTGAATGATAAGGGGATGGTTTGTGTTGGCAAAGAGTGAGCCTCTCGCCCTCCCCTTGGTCCCAGAAGCTGTCATTCCTGTGTACGTGTTCCCCTGGAGGGAACCATCCCAGAATCAATATTTGTATAGGATACTTTCCCTGGTCTTGCCTTTACTCTGATCAGATAAAAGGAAAATGAGCCTGAAAAATCTAAATAATGGCTTCTTCCTCTTCCCAGCACTGGAGCTGCATAGCTAGGAGGCATGATTAGAGAAACAAACTCCTTATTTATTCCTTGACATTAATCTTCCTGTCAAAGGACTTGCAGAGTGCTACCTTCTATGACTCTGTATTTGATACATGTCATCTGAGGAGGGGATTTAAAAAATCCTTGGAAATTTAGGATAACTCTTATTTTCATGTAATTTATATGAACCAAGTGGAGAAAATGCATTATTGGAATCATAGTTTTTCAGAATTTCCAAGAAAATGTTATTTATGTGTTGGAGGAAGTCAGACATTTTTTTCATTGCTGCTAAGATTGAGTCTCCTCACCCCCATTCCCAGAATTTAGATGATCTTAATTATGAAGATTAAGAAAGATTGTCAAATCTTAATTTGATGATTTTCCTACCTCTCCTTTTGTTAACCAAGGTAATGACAAGCAATAGATTTGATATTTAAAGATAGTATCAATAATTACAGCAGTTTTGAGGAAACTTAAGACTATATTGTCCCCAAGTTGGTTTTTATGCTAATTTGTTCTTTTTATTTTTTTTTTTTTGCTTGTTGGGTTACACCTGGCTCATGCACTCAGGAATTACTCCTGGCTCATGCACTCAGAAATTACTTCTGGCGTTACTCCTGGCTCATGCACTCAGGAATTACTTCTGGCGGTGCTCAGGGGACCATATGGGATGCTGGGAATCGAACCCGGGTCAGCCGCATGCAAGGCAAACACCCTACCTGCTGTGCTATCACTCCAGTGTCAAAAAATTAGTGTAACTCTCAATCTCAAAAACTGTTGTTCATTGTCCTATACCTTCTATGTCATAGGCAGGAAAAGTAAATACTTATATTCCAGAACATTGTTGCTTGGGAAACAAAAACATTAATTTAGTCAGTAAAATACTCTAAAATTAGAAGCCAGAGAGATAGTATAGCAGGTAAGGTGCTTGTTTTGCAAGTAGCTGGCCTATGTTTGATCCCCAGCACTGCATATGGTTCCCAGATGCCCTTCCAGGAATGATTCCTGAACACTCAGAGCTAGGAGTACGCCCTGAGCACTGCCAGATATGACCCAAATCAAACAGTGCTCAGAAATTTAATTGTTGATGAGGTTAAAGCTTGCTTGCTTGCTTTATTTATTTATTTATTTATTTATTTATTGCTTTTTGGGTCACACCTGGCCATGCACAGGGGTTACTCTTGGCTCAGCCCTCAGGAATTAGTCCTGGCAGTGCTCAAGGGACCTTATGGGATGCTGGGAATCAAACCCGGGTCAGTTGCGTGCAAGGCAAATGCCCTACCCACTGTACTATCTATTGCTCCAGCCCCACGATTAAAGCTTTAAAGAGCAAAAATCTAAACAAAGCGTAAATTGGTTGTCAAGACATGCATGGAACGTCACGTGAAAAAAGTTATCCTGCACTGACAGGATAATCAGCTTGCCCTGCAAGAAAATTGCTCCTCATTATAGAATGAGCAAAGACTTATTATTCCAGTTCTTTGAATGGTGTTTCTTGCTTCTACAGCCCATTCCATTTTTAAGTAGAATTTTGGATGTTATTTGATATTTGATTTCTCCCTTTGCATTTTTGCCTCTGGTTTTTCAGAGAGAACATGAGTGTTTTTCTTTGTTCTTAAGTTTCCTCCTAATCAGGCAACAGTAGCAACAGGGGACCCCCTTTGAACAAGTATGAATGGTGCTTTTTTGCTGAAATAGAAGGAGAGACTGGACCTTTTTGCCTTTCTTACTTTTCCCGTTAGACCTAAACTGGTAGGTAGAGCTGGTCCACAGAGTTTAACAGAAGAATTTCCTCCCCTTTTTTATTCTTAGCCATGAAAGTCTTAAGACTTCCGTAAGTGGGTGTAGTCAAGTGGTGCCTTTTTGGTCACCTGGAGAGAAATTATTCATCATTCCCCATTGGTTTTTATAGCACAGGGCTGTGGGCTGGCCCCATGGTAAAAACCATAGAAAAGCGAAACGTCTCTGGAATGGATGTTTAATAAAAACGGACCCTAAAGCAAAGTCTTTCAAAGCACACAACACAGTGCACACTGAGCCCAACATACCATGGGTAAAGTCACTATCCAAGGGACTGGGGTTCAGTTCCTCCCGCTGTGTCAAGGTCATTGGCACATTCCATCCATGCTATCAAAAGTCTCAGCTCAGATTCATACTCTCCAGTCCGTTGGCACCTCCCCAGTTGGAGCCATTGCCACCTCTGGGGAAGACGATAGTCGCAGTGGCCTGACTGGGCTCCTTGCATCTCTTTTTTGTTTCTTTGAAGTCTGTTCTCCACAAAAGATGCCAGAAAGAACTTCTATGAACATGCATCAAACCCTGGAACCCCCAGTTTGAAAACCCCTTGTACTTGCATTTTCAGCGAAGCTCTGAATGCACAGTGACCTATGATTGCACATGGTTCTCCTCTGCCATGGGTGATTAGGCCCAGCCTTCAGGCCTCAGCCCAAGTAGTGCTTCTTCAGAGATGCACCCTCTGTGCTTGCTCTCCAAAATGATCTAGTGAGTTTTTTGTCATTCCGACTCATTAAAAAAAATTGTACTATGGTTCATAGTAATAGTTATTGGTTCTCTTCTCTATTAATATGTCTCCTCCACAAATCCAGGACCTTATCTGTCTTGTTCAGAGGAACAATCCCAAGTGCCAGGTTCATAGTATGTGCTCAGTAAATGCTAAAGGCACAAGCTCTAGACAATGAAAAAGTCACCAAATCATTGCAACATAACCTGACAGAACTGAGCTTATCAGGGGCATGGGAGGAAAATATATGTGTGGATGGGAGGGGATCATGAAACAATCATGAAGGGAAGTGGGCTCTCAGGTGGAAGGGTGTAAGCATGAACCCCTGTCATGAACAGTATTGTTGATCGCAATGCTTCACCTTAAAAAAATTGCATGAAGTGATCCAACTGCAAAGTATTTTGCTTCCTTTATTATGTAACACTAAACCATCAGCCAAAGTAACAGGTTTTAGAAAACTATGATGTCCTCCTGTGGACCTGACATAAGTCTTTGTTGCCCCTCTCCAGCCCCTGCCATGCACAACTCTGACCTGGTTCTATTTGGATTGGCTTAGGGGAGAGGAGAATTGAGGTCTGAGTTTTCCACAGCCACTGATTTAATCAATTAGAATATTATACATGAAAATGGACCCAGAACCAGGAAACTTTACTCCCTAGCAAATGATGATGCTTACATTTTGTGACTCTACCTAAAATAATTTTTCTTCCTGCCAAATAGCTGTTGGAAAGGAAAATATCTGAAACCACCTTCTCCTGCTGCTCCTTTTGTTTGATGTCTTTCTTATTCTTTTTTTTTTTTTAAGCGCTTGAACAAGATGAGGAAAACAGTGAGAAGCACGTTCCTGGCACAGAAGGAGAAGGTGTTCTGGATTCTCGGGTAAGAAGGATCCCGGGACCTGCCCTCATCATGCCCTCCTGTGTGCAGGTTTGCCTGTTTGGGTTCTGCAGCAATATCATTGGGGGGAAAGTGGACAGACCTGCAGTAAGCGTTTTGCAAGGACACTTACATGACCAACCTTATTTGCAATTTGATTCCTGGGGCAATGGCAGGGAGGATAGTACATGGAGAGCCCAGAGAAGGCAGAAGAAAGCATACTCGGCACTCAAACACTCCCAGCTGGTATGGCACTGGGGACTGGGTCTGGGCCATGGCTCTGATGCCCAGAGAGACAGGGTGCTAACCCCAGGATCTAAGTCCTGGCATAGACATGCTGTGGTAGTGACTTCCCTCTCTGCCATTGTGCTGAGGTTGTAGCTTTTGTACATGAGGCTCTGGGTTGGCTCCCGACCCTGCTAGCCTCCACCCCCAGCACTGCTGAGTCTAGGCCCTTTGACCACATCAACAAGAAGAAGACTGTTGTGCGGGGCTTAAGAGAGAATATGGCATGCAGGGCACTTGCCTTGCAGACAGCAAACCTATATTTAATCCCTGGCACCCCATATGGTTGCCTGAATACCACCGAAGTGATCCCTGAGCACAGAGCCCTGAATGCAGAGCCAGAGCACCCCTGGGTATGGTCACAAAACAGAACAAAACAAAATGTTACACGGTAACTAGTTCAGGCCCCTTAATGAAGCCCCCTGTTCACTACAGAAAAGCCAGTGATTAAAGAGCTCCATTTGGCTGACTTATTGTACTTCCCTGTCAGAGCATGACTTCTTGAGGCTAGGAGATAGAACAGTGATTGGAGTGCAGGCCTCTAGCATGTGCCCGAGCTGGATTGGGCAGAATTACATGGTCTCTAAAGCATCCCTGGGTGTAGCTCCAGAGGCCTTAGGCACCACCGGGGAGGTGGTAGAGTCACAGGACCCAAGCAAGGTCGTGTCCTCAGGCTCCTGCATTGAATTGCTGGCCAAGAATTTCTTATGGCGGGGCTGGAGTGATAGCACAGCAGGTAGGGTGTTTGCATTGCACATGCCCAACCCGGTTCGATTCCCAGCATCCCATATGGATATAGTCCCCCAAGCACCACCAGGAGTAATTCCTGAGTGCAGGAATAACCTCTGTGCATGTGTATCACCAGGTATGGCCCAAAAAGGAAAAAAAAAGAATCGCTTGTGGGGCCCCCAGTTCTCCTGGGCACTGCTTAGGCATACCCCCCCACGCAAACACAATTAATAAATCAGTCAAAAAGTAAAGTTACATTTTGATTCTGGCCAGAATAATCATATTCATTCTTTCAGCCAAGATTATGCAGGTTGCCACGTTTTCATAATTTCATGCAAGGAATTGTGTTTTGCTATGATGGTTTGCAATATTCTGCCATCCACAAATTCATGGTAAAGTTCTACTCCTGAACACTGAGCTCACCTGACATGGACTCCACCAAGTTCTTGCCGTTGACACCGTCCCAGAGATTCATTGTTAAATTATTCGTGAGGACAGATGTTTCTCAGCCCAGATTCTTTTCTTTTTCTCTATTTGTTTTGAACTCGTTCTGTAGGCAAAAAAAAAGAAAGAAAGAAAGAAAGAAAGAAAGAAAGAAAGAAAGAAAGAAATCTGCCAAGTGCAGTCTTATTTCTCTGTGTAACTCAAAAGAATGCCCAGACCTTGTTCTTTGGGGATTTTGTGGTTTTTCTTCTATAGCACTGACAGAAACACGTATCAACAGAACGAACAGCAGAATGAAATCATGAAAGCAGTGGGCTGATAATTAGAGCAGGAACAGATTCTGTGTGAGTGTGAAAGTCAGGAGTTAAGTGCACTAGGAGGCATCATTATGAGTGTCGCAGGCCTGGGCTGTGTGGGAAGGCAGACAGCTGTCATTTCCTCTGATGTGTCTGAGAAAGCTTGATCTGTTGCCTCAGACACAGCACCGGCTTCGTTGGTTTGATCCTGCAGTTCCGTCTCTACCCATACCCGGGAGACTCATCAGTTGCTCACATCAGCTGAGCTAGAAGAAAGTGTTCAGAATTTCTCCCTCATACACTGTGGCAAGAATTAGACAGGAATGTCTGTATGTGCCCATGGGTGTACTCGTGTGTGAATGGTGCACAGAAATTTCATTCAGTGTTTGATATAGAATGCAGCTCTATCATTGAACACCTAGAAGCCAAACTCTTAAGGGATTTTGGGGGCTAGGGGGCATCTTTGCAGTCTTCACTCCAAAAAAAATTTTTTTAAAGCTAAGTGGAAATCATTTTTGCATTTCTTCCTTACATGTAATGAAATATATCAAGATGAGGAAGATGCCTTGTGGCTGTCAAAAACTTGGGGTTTACAAAGGCTTATGGCCTTCACTGATACCAGAGAGATATTGCCTTGCACCAGGTTTCCCTCCTACCAGGAAACTGTAGTTCTTTGCTCTTCATACATTGACACCTTCTTCCTAAAACTGCACGCTTCAATGCAGTGACATGTGGGCAGAGGGAGGAAAAGGTGTAGACTTGAGTTTGCATCCCAGCCCTTCTTCCTTAGAACTGGCTTCTTGGAGTATGCATCAGTCTGTGCATTGTTGTAGTGCATTGTCAGGACCTTGGTCACCAGTGTTCCCACTGTGACAGGATGTGACCTCCACTTTTCCCTTTCATTGCTCTGAAGTGGTGAGGTTGGTGTGAGGCTGTCATGAAGTGCAGAAAATACCTGCTGTCCCGACACAGGAGTGTGTCTGGAAACACCAGGCAGCTCACGCAAGGCTTGAGAGTGGCATCCCCTTAAAATTCGCATGGAAACTCACTCATTTCCTGGCAGAAGTTGTCTTTGTAATGTCTTGCTTTAGTTCAGGTAGCCATCGACTACCTGGCTCTTCTCCAGGCTCTGTCTCAGCAGAGCTGGGAAACTAAAGCTTGCCTATTGGACTGCATTTCTTCTCAGAAACATACTGAACATTAACACTGATGCAGTGCTTCTGGTGCATTCCATACTCACACACACCCACTGAGTTAGATAAGATATTTACCACCTCTTTACAGATGAGCTAGTGAAACCGGACATTGAATCAGGGAAGCCTGGCTCTGATATACTCAGTTTTATTTTTGTTTGTTTTATTTGGGAGGCACACCGGGCAGTGTTCAGGGCTCACTCCTGACCCTATGCTCATGGGTTCCTCCTGGTGGTGCTCACGGGACCATGTGCAATATGGAGGCTCAACCTGGGATTGTCTTTATGCAAGGCAAGTGCCTTAACCCCTGGGCCATCTCCCGGACTCTATATTTGTTTTTAATCACTTTGTAAATTGCCTATCTAATATCTAGCGATATCTGTTGGGTTCTTTTGAAGATAAAATGAGGCAAGTAGAACAGTGCCTGGCACATAATAAGTGTTCAAAAAAAAAGGTTAACCTTAGTGACTTAGTGTGAGCATCTTGATCAACTGGCACTTTTTGCTTTTCAGTTTGACTAAGGTAGCTAATGTGAGTGTACGGCGACAGTAATATGTCAGTAATACAATACCAATGGTATCATCACATACATAAAACATTCTGGAGCATTCACCATCACTCTTTATACAGAACTAAGGGTTCAAGGATCTTTATCCAAATGTATTCAGTTTTTACCAGGGTCTAGCTTATGGGTTCTATAATGAGGTTTTTAATGAGTAATTTTTCAATTTTTGTAGGGCGTTTGCCTTGCACGCAGCCAACATTGGCCGACCCGAGTTCGATTCCTCCGCCCCTCTTGGAGAGCCCAGCAAGCTACCGAGAGTATTCGATATGCCAGACACAGTAACAACAAAATCTCCAATGGAGACGTTACTGGGCCCACTCGAGCAAATCGACGAACAACGGGAGGGCCTTTACCTTTACCTTTACCTTATTTTTTTAATCGAATCATTGTGAGATACAAAGTTGTTCATGACTGAGTTTCATGATTGAGATTCAAGCTTCCAACACCCATCTCTTTGCCAGTGTACATTTCTTGCCACCAACGTCCCCACCCCATCCCCTGCCTCTATGGTAGACACTTTTCTTCTCTTCCTCTGCCCCTCTCTCTTTTCCTTTTAGGCACTGTGGTTTGCAGTCCTGTTACCAAAAGGTTATCATGTATATCACTTTACCTCCTTTCAGCACCCAGTTTTTGTCCAGAGAGATCATTTCCAACTGTCATTGTCATAGTGGTCACTTCTCTGTCCTAACTGCCCCCTCCCTCAACCTCCCACACCGTAACAAACTTCCTATCCTGGACCAGTTCTCCTGGCTCTTGTTTCTATTTGGGTATTATTATTTTTTTAAATGAATGAATTTTTATTATTTATTTTTAAGATTGTATTATTGAATCACTGTGATAGAGCTTTACAAAACAAACACTGTCCTCCTATTGTTCATCGATTTTGCTCGAGCGGGCCCAGTAATGTCTCCATTTTGAGACTTGTTGTTACTGTGTTTGGCATATCGAATACATCACGGGTAGCTTGCCAGGCTTTGCCGTGCGGGTGAGATACTCTTGGTAGCTTGCCGGGCTTTCCAAGAGGGGTGGAGGAATCGAACCCAGTTCAGCCAGGCAGGCTGCGCACAAGGCAAATGCCCTACCGCTGTGTTATCTCTCCAGCCCAGATCTTTACAAAGCTGTTCATAAATTGGTTTCAGTCATACAGTGTTCCAACACCCATCCCTCCACCACTGTAGTACATTTCCCAGCACCAGTGTGGTTTGCAGTATAGATACCGACAGGTCATTCGGTATATCCCTTTATCTACTTTTAACACTCAGTACTCCAGTGTGATTATTTCCAACTATTATTATCTTCCTGGTGCCTTTTCTATCTTACCTACCTTCTGCGCCCCCCCCCCCACTTGTGGTTCATTCCAACCATTAACCTGTCCCCCTAGACCCTATTTTTCCTGACCCTGGATATGACTTCTAAATATATATATATATATATATATATATATATATAACAAAGAAACAAATGAATGTAGTCATTCTATATCTGTCCCTTTCTTTCTGACTCATTTCACTAAGTACACCCATTTATAGGCAAATTTCATGACTTCGTTTTTCCTAACAACTGAGAAGTGTTCCATGCACAAAAATCAGATCAAAATGGATTAAAGACTTCAACATCAGACCCAAATCTATAAAGTACATGGAAGAAATGGTAAGCAAAACCCTCCATGATATTGAAGCTAAAGATATCTTCAAAGATGAAATGCCACTGACCAAGCAAGTGGAAGCAAAGTTAAACAAATGGGACTACATTGTGCTAAGAAGCTTCTACACCTCAAAAGAAACAGTGAGGTTTCAGGTTACAAAGACAGTATACAAAGACAGCCTTCAGAATGGGAAAGGATATTCACCCAAAACCTTCTGATAAGGGGTTAGTATCAAAGGTATACAAGGCACTGGTTAACTTTATAAGAAAAAAAAAATCCAACCCCATCAAAAAGTGGGGAGAAGAAATAAACAGAAATGTTCTCAAAGAAAAGATTCAAATAGCAAAAAGGCACATGATGAAATGCTCCCCATCACTAATCATCAAGGAGATGCAAATCAAAGCAACAATGAGATATCACCTTACACCACAGAGACTGACACACGTCCAAAAGAATAAGAACAACCAGTGCTGGCTCGGATGAGGGGAGAAAGGGACTCGCCTTCATCATTGGTGAGAATGCCAACCATTTTGGAAAACAATATGGACGTTCCTCAAAAAATTAGAAATTGAGCTCCCATTTGACCCAGCAATACCACTTCTGAGAATATACCCTGTGGGCCCAAAAACACATAGTAGAAACATCATCTGCATCCCTATGTTCATTGCAGCACTATTCACCATAGCCAGAATCTGGGAATAATCTGAGTGCCCAATAACAGACGAATAGGTAAAGAAACTTGGGTATTATTCTTGATGAGAAATTTTTTAATGTGGCTTGAAATTCTTCCTTTGACTCAAGTGGTCAAAGGAACTGGATTTGGAGGCTGGCAAGAGAGCTCAGTAATCAGGGATGCAAGAGTCCAGTTCTAGCCCCAGCTCTGTGTTGCCTTTGAACACTGCTGGATGTATCCCTGGAGCCTTCCAGCATTGCCAGAGTGACCTGGGCAGTCCCCACAGGCCTGAGCACATCTGCATACCCTCAGGTGTTCATATTGAACTTGACCCTGCTAGCTGCCTACCACTGGGATTGGCCGAGGACTCCTGAGCACTGCTGGGGAGGCTGCTCCCATTATAAAAAACAAAATTTTAAAAAAAACTCTTATTCCAGGCTGTAATTGCTGTCACAGGAAACCGATGATCCCCTTAAATCCTGAATGTTTGGATGTATTAGAACTTGTTCTGTGTTCTCTCTCTCTCTCTTTCTCTGTCTCTCTCTCTCTTCTCTCTCTCTCTCTCTTATTTGTCAACTTTGCTGCCCTACTCAGCAGAATAGCTTGCTAATGTATTAAGACTATAAATTATTACTGCAGAATGTCTCTCAGTTCAAAGCACTATTTAATACTAGTGACCCACCCTGCTTGAACTTGCAAATTCAAGGAACAGATATATGTGGAAATGAGGGAGCCCCTTTATCAATTATGTAGAAGTATAACGCTGTCTCTTTAGTTTCATGGGAAGAGGTAATTACATGGTATAATATACTAAGAAAGTATTTGAGGGAAATAGCAGTTATAAATTCTATGTAATTATGGTTTCAGCTTCCATCTCTTCTCCCAGCATGCTCTTTTAAGATACAGTGTGACAGTCAATTTTTATCAGGTGTTTCTGTCCAAACACTGTTGTACTTTCACACAAGGGATTCCCCAAGGAAGGATGACCAGAGGAATGGTTTCCGGAAGCTGGCGTTGTGTTGTCGGTGATGGACTAGGAGCCCTTGGATGATTTCTAAGGCTCGTGTTGCCCCAGCATGGGGGCTCAGGACTGTAAATCTGTCATTATATCACACTTTCTCTCCTCAGCACTTTTCACTGTGGGTGCTTCTTGCTGCTTTCTCCAATTATTAAAGGATATATTTTTCTCTCTCAGTCAGGAAGAAGAATTTCTTTTAATCATTTATTTCTGTCTGAAGAAATATGAGAAAATGAATACTTGCTACAATAAGATTACTATTTTTTTAAAATTTGACTTGTCTTCTGAATTTTGCAGGAAAGAATTCTTAATATTTTCTGTTTAGAAGCTAGGGATATATGCTTTTAATTCTTATATCTATTATCTCAGTCCCTCAGCGTTCTGTTTTGTGATTTGGGTTTGGGGATTAGAATAGATTCAAATTTTAGAGAGAGGACTCTGTGATGTAGCAATCAGTAAGAGTTTATCTGAATACCTTGCATTTGTATTGAATAGCATTCTATACTTGCAAATGTTCATTCACCGAAGGTGGATACATTCTCATTCTTTGCATTTCCTTGGCAGCAATTTTTGTGAATTCTTTTTAGGTCATAGAAAATGTGGCTTTAAAATTAGAATAGTAAAGAAATGTTTTCATGTAAAACTGTGGTGCTTCTCCTTTGTCATAAAAAGTGTTAATTTGTCATCCCTGTCATCCCTGTAGGAATTCTGTTCAAGTTCACTAAAAGAATAGACCAGACATTTTTATGACTCCATTTTTAAAGGAAATGGACTTTTCATTTACATTTGTAACATTTCTCTGAAACTGAAAATCATACGAATAGCTTCAATTATACATTACCGAGTCCTTTCCCTCCAAAAAAAGAAACTTTGAAAGATTTTAAATCTTTTAAATTACTCTCCTGACAGTTACACACAAATCTTTTCTTTTAAACCAGTCCTAGCAAGTTAGGTAAACTGTTCATAATTAGTTGCACATAGAGACATTAAGTAGTCCAAGAACAAAAAACAGGTCTCAATCATGGGTTAGTCATCCTGCTCTCCTGCTTTAACAAACCTCTGAAGTTATTCATCAATTCGTGGGATATTTTGAGTCACTCAGTTATGGAGCTGTGAAAGGAACGTCCTGGAGAGCATCTGAGTCCCAGGAAACTTCAGCCTTGGAACCAGTCCCGGGTGTGTGGGCATCTCTCTGGGCTCAAAGTTAGTTCTTCAGGGAATGAAGAACTTGCATTCAAAATTTGGGGGTAGCTATTATGTAAGGAAAGTGTTGGAATGACTGTCTTGTGAAAATGCATTTAGAAATTGGACAGAAACCAAGAGACATCAAGACGACAATATTCCTTTTTTAAATTATAAGACAGTTTGATTATAAATGCAAGAAAATTAAGTAGACACAAAGCCTATTTCATTTTCCATTGAAATATGACATTATACCATCATTTACGTTTAAAGTACGCACCAGTGAAAAGCAGCATGTCAGTGGCCTTTTCTGTTGTAATATGCCCTTTTCAAAACACACACACACACACACACACACACACACACACACACACACACCCCTCAACACTGCACACCCCTGCCTTTCTTTTTATATTCTGGTAACCCCTAACTGGTCTTTATTCCAAAAGGTTGCTTTGGGGGGGAGGCCAACATCCAATGGTGCTCAGGGCTTACTCCAAGCTCTGTTCCCCAAATCAGCTCCTGCTAGGGGCTTATGGGACCATATGTGGTGTTAGGGATTCAAACTAGGGTTCACAAGATGTAAGGAGAGCACTGGAACCTGGTACATCTCAGTGTGTTCCCCCACCTCCACACCAAAGCCTATTTTTAATGTTTATAATTAGATGTTTAATTAATTTAATGTTTTTAATCTTTCCCTGTCAACGTTTTTAATCAGTGACTTAGAGAGTTGCACCATTTTTACTTGTCCAGCAGGTGGTGCTATATTTGACAAAATTTAATTTTATTTGGTATCTTTTTTTTTTTTTTAATCTTTTACTTTTGCTAGCTTCCAAGCTGTAGCACTGTCCTCCTGTTGTTCACCGATTTGCTCGAGCGGGCACCAATAACGTCTCCATTGTGAGACTGGTTGTTACTGTTTTTGGCACATTGAATATGAGGAGCGGAAGAATCCATCCCGGGTCAGCCACGTGCAAAGCAAATGCCCTACCCACTGTGCTATCGCTCCAGCCCCTACATTCCGTAGGAACTGAAATTTTGTAGCTACAAAAGTCGTGGCAGCAGGTTCAGGGAGGGGTCATGGAGAGGTCTAGTGGCTCTTGTGATTCTAAAGCTGTTTCCATTCCAGCCATCCTCCCCACCCCCCACCCCCCTCTACCCTCCATCCCTCCCACCTCCATGTACAAGACTTACACTTAGCTTTCTGCTCAGGGATCTTCCTGGTGAAGCTTGGGGTGCGAGGGATCAAACACTGTAGTATCACCCAACTTCTTTTGACCCCTTTTCGCCCAAGAAATGCAACAGGCGTGTGCTTGCCAGCTACTTGGCAAGGTTGACGTTTCCTTAAATTTTTCATTATTGTGCATTCAGAGATCTTTCACCGTGGTCTCTGACGTGACGCCCACTTTCACTTACATGGCCATACTGTCACGGTTCACAGTTTAATAGGCTGAAGGCTAGTGGGTTTCTCTGTGTCCTGCGTTCATGGTCTCGTGTCCAGTCTGTGCCAAGCACCCCAGCTTTTTCTGTTGGCCTCACCTGAACAATGGAGGTATAATCTGTGCTGGCTCCTTTGCCCTGTCTCCCAGGTCCCTGCTTCTGTGGAGGGATGGTGACTCTCCCCATCACTAGGACCCTTGTGGGACTCTGACTGCAGGATGTCCTGTGGTGTCCATGGCCTCCCTGTCGGTTGGTGTGCCTATGGGGAAGGAAGGAAGTGGGGAACCTCCTGTCACTGTCTCATTCCTGGACTTGTGCTTAAAATGCTGATTTGTGGGCTCAAGGGCTAGTGCTGGGGTTAAAATACTTGTCATGTGCACCCCATATGGTTCCCAGCCCTTCCCAGAGTGACCTCTGAGTACACCACAGCTCCGAGTGTGACCCCCACACACAAACAATAAAATTAATACAATAACAAAATACATAATGCATATGTTCAATCACTGTCACTGTCACCATCCCTGTCCTCCCGTTGTTCATCAATTTGCTTGAGTGGGCCCAGTAACATTGTGAGACTTATTGATAAAGAGTTTGGCATATCGAATACATCACAGGTAGCTTGCCAGGCTTTGCCGTGTGGGTGAGATACTGTCGGTAGCTTGCCAGGCTCTCCAAGAGGGGCAGAGGAATCAAACTCTGGATGGCCAGGTCGGCCGCCTGCAAGGCAAATGCCCTACCTGCTGTGCTATCGCTCCAGCCTTATTAAAAATATATTTCCTCATGAAGCAAAGGTATATACAGATATACCTTTATATACCTTAACAGGGGCCAGAGCGATAATATAGCAGGGAAGGCATTTACCTTGCACACAGCCGACTGATCTTAACATGATATCAAGGATGTTTAGAGTGACTTAAAAATCTACATAGAAGCAAACAAAATGGTCCCAGTTTCTAATATTTCCTCTACTTTTATTACGGGTTGTTTTTTATGTAAGCTTTGTCTTAACCTTTTTTTATTATTATTGAATCACAGTGAGATACAGTTACAAACTTTCATGATTGCGTTTCAGTCATACAATGATCGAACACCCATCCCTCCACCAATGCACATTTTCCACCACCAATGTTCCCAATGTTCCTGCCACCCCCACCCCAACCCACCCCCTGCCTTTGTGGCAGGCACCTTCCTTCTTACTCTCTCTCTCTCTCTCTCTCTCTCTCTCTCTCTCTCTCTATTTTTGAGCATCATGGTTTGCAATACGGATACTGAGAGGCTGTCATGTTTGATCCTTAGTCTACTTTCAGCACACATCTCCCATCTCGAGAGATCTTTCTAACCATCATTGAGTTAGTGATCCCTTCTCCATCCCAAGTGCCTTTTCTGCCAGCACATGAGGCCGGCTTCCAAATAGTGGAGCCATCCTCCTGGCCCTTATCTCTACTATCCTTAGAAGTTAGTCTTATGTTATTAATTTGTTTTTAACTGAGGTAATGCTGATTTACACAAGTGTAAACATGCCATGCCACCACCAAAGTTCCAGTACCCTTTCAGAGTCTATTTAAAAAACAAGTCTGCTGTTTTGTAAAAATTTACATGGAGGGAGAGGAGAGGCCATAGTATAGCCCAAGACCTTGAGCCTGACCCCCAGCCCTACATGTCCCCGAGATCACCATATCACCAACCACTGAATCTTTGGGCCTGAACCACCTCTTCCTAGAGCATAATCAAGCGAAGCCCTACCTAGGGCCCCCCACTTAAAAATCTTTGTCAGGGTCAGGGTGATAGAACAGTGGATAGGTTGTTTGCCTTTCACGAGGCCAACTCAGATTTGATCCCCAGCACCCCGTAGAGTCCCCTGAGCCTGCCAGGAGTGTTCCCTGAACACAGAGTCAGAGGTTGAGCCATGAGCACCAATGGGCATGGTCCAAAAACGCAAAATGAAAATTCAAAATCTGGATGGACCCCATAGATGGAGGGAAAGACTCAACTTCCTGAGCCCAGGAGTAAGGAAGCTTCATTACTGAGAAATGTAACAGACTCAGTCCACATGCTCATCAGTTCCCTGATGCCTCAGTCAACTGTCCCACTGTCGAAGGTACCTCCATCCAAAAGTGCTCCCTGGGAAGTAGGGGACCATAAGGAGTGCACAGAGGCCAGCAGATCCTGAGGTTTCAGCGCCTCTCTCCAGCAGAGGAAGCACTTCCTATAAGGACAGAAGGCTGGAGAGACATCCTCGAAGCCCACAAAAACAAATGCTCTTAGATAATAGAAACTTGTTCTTATAAGTGTCTGAACATTTAAAGGACATTAGCCACTTGCATGTAGAAGTTCTCCAAAGAGTTTCCCTGTTCTCTTCATTTAAACTACTTAAAGGATACAGTTCATCTTGTTTTGCATTTTTCTACTATTGTTTTAAAGAGTCTTTATGTTCAACCATCTAAGTAGAAATATTTGACTTTATGGCTTCACTGGAATCCTGACCCACAGTTTGCTCCAGAAAGAGGCCAATTAAATTACATCACACACAATTAAATCACAGGGGCCCTTGGTATTGCCTGAAAATAGTATTGTACTTCCGTGTCAACTGTCCCATTCTCTGGGTCATGGAGTTGACAAACCACAGTAGAGGAGATGTTTCTATGAGTACTGTTATTGTCACATAGTTTACTCACTGATATATCATTTCTTGCCACCTTTCTGCACAAAATCATAACACAGGGGAGTCACTTAGATCCCAGGGGCCACTGGATAGTAGGAGCCCCCCAGATAACATTTCATTCATTGTCATTACAGTGTCGGTAAGGTAAAGGTAAGGTAAAGCCCTCCCGTTGATCGTCGATTTGCTCGAGCGGGCCCAGTAACGTCTCCATTGGAGACTTTGTTGTTACTGTGTCTGGCATATCCAATACTCTCGGTAGTAGGGGGGAAAAAACCCAAAGAATGTTGAGTGAAACAATATTCTTCAAGAACATGACTTTAATATGTCATTTCTCTTAAAGTTGATATTTCTAAGAACCCATCAATGATGTTAAATGAGGACTTACTGTATTTACATGCTGGTGCTTTACAAAAATATTGCCAGCACATGCAACTTCAAATACTACTACATGTTCTTTCTCCCTCTCCCTCTCTCTCTCTCTTTCTCTCTGTCTCTCTTTCTCACTCTGCCCCTCCCTCCTTATTTCTCTCTGTCTCTGTCTCTCTCTCTCATACCTCCAGCATCATCTTCTGAAAGTGCTTACTCTCTGCTACTAAATTCACATTTTTCTGTGAAGCTTTCCAGAAAGATTTTCCACATGCACCTCCCCTCCCCGACCCTCCACGCCAGGATATGCACTTTCCTGCATATTCCCCTCTCTTCTTTATCTTCCCTCCTGACATTAACATGTGAATTCACATTTCTGTTTGAGATAGGTCTTTAGAAATTTCTTTATTAGATCAAGTCGCTATATGTCACTATGAGTCGTTTTTTGAAGAATTTGATCAAAAGCAACGCACAATTCGTGTTGTACAATGCACAATTTGTGTTGTACAGTCTTTCCAATTAAAGTCCTAGACATTCCTCCTTAATATTACTATTATGATGTATTTGGATATAAAATATATTTTATATAAAATATAATTTATTATGTAATTATATGTTTATAAATATATAAAATATACATTTTATATAATATATAAATAGATAGGTAGATTTATATATGATGCTTTTCAGATTGTTTGCAAACTCTAATTAATAAAATTTTATGCTTCTTCCAGTCTACTTAATAAACTTTTCCACCATATTTCATGCAGTATTGGAGGTCTTTTGCTAATAATACCCCATAGTAATTTTCCAGTTGTCAAAAAAATTATCTTAAGATCTTCTTAGCTGTGTATTTGTACATGGAATGATCTGGTGGAGCAAAAGAATTAGGTTGTGTCCTGTTATTTTTAGTACACTCCATATCACTTCCCTCTTACTGCCAGGGTGGTTCCTGGCTAACTTTCCCATGAGTTTTTAACCTCTTGCTACGCTTATGTAACAGGAAACAGGCTGTCAGGAACAAATTGTGGCATATCAGGAGCACACGTTAGTGGCAAATATTTTAGTTCGCTGTGCCCTTCGTGCTCTTCAAGTAGACTGATAAACTGTCTTAACGTTTGTCTCAGAGCACAGCTGAATTTAATCTGTTCCTAGATTTCAAAAACAGATTTTTTTCAGTCTGGGGAAAGCAAAGCCTTTTGCCAGGACCACCATCTAATCCACAGGAGAAAAAATGAACTTATCATAAAGTGAACTTTGCAGTGGTGTCATGTCCTGGGACTGCGGATTTAAGTATATCTTCACTTTTTCTCCAACTTTTAAGGCAGGGGTGATGTGCAAACTTCAGGAGAGAGATGATATCGGACGGATTGAACTGGTCCAGAAGCTGGCAAGAGAAAACTGTCAGTTTCTGCAGACGGAGAAAAAAGAACAGGAGAAATCTGAACACGTAAGCTCTTTTACTTTTGGGGGCGTAAGGTTGAAAGGGTGGAAGATGTCTCTGCCTGGCTGTATGTTGAAAGGAAAGAATGTATTCAGTTGTTTATATTTTGGTTTTTTTGTGTGTGTGTCTCCTCCTAGGCTGCTTATAGCTCTAAGTCAGTGGTTTATCACACTAGATTTATAAGGAACTCTTCTGAGAAATGAATCATATAGAAACTACAGAAAAAGAAAATGTGTCTATTTATGATTCCTGTTTCATGGCTTTTAAGAATGCCTGAAGGGGTGTGGCCCCATCAGATAGCATTATCGAACGTGAATTTTGCAAGAACTTTTCCATGGACTTGTGTGTATGTGTGATATCGGTGGAGTTGAGCTGACCAAACAAAAACATATCCATGAAAAGAAGAGAAAAACATGTTACTGATGTTCTCTCCAAGTGGGAGAGTCAGAGGGGAGTTTTCCCTGTATCTTCTGAATGTTTGTATTCCAACAAGAGTTATATTGTTTGGATGTAGTTAAACCAGAGGAAAGGGACGTTCAGCTCGGCCTTCCTGAAAGCAGTTATTCAGATGGCCTTAGAGCTGAGACCACTACTCTCGGGGGAGACAATGGGGTAGCTTTCTTCAACTAGACATTGTTGTCCAGGGACTGTGGCTTGTTGTTTTTAAGCCGGCACTCTCTTGGTGCCCGCCGAACCCTCCAGGATCATTCGTGCAAGAGGAAAATTCCTCAGTGCTTATAAACATGTTTTTCTCTGACTTTTTTTTTTTGCCTCCCCCTTGGAATTTTATTTTCAATACTTTCCAAGAAGGAAAAAATTGCTCCGTTCTCTTTCTGCTCCAGGACCATCTATGCAGAAGTCAGTGTGTGGTGGGCAGAAGAGGTGAGCTGTTGGAGGCAGGCAGCTGTTTAAGAGTCTAGCACAGCCCTAACTGCAATATCCAGCTGTGGCGGTTGGCGTCTAGAGGGGAAGAATAATGGAGCATTTCCAGAGTTTTGTCAATGAAATATTTTAGGAATGGCGGTTGACTCTAAGTTTGAATGGAAGGTTCCAGAGTCTTCACCTTGCTGGGTCCCCTCCAAAAGCTTCAGAACTTTGTCAAATGGATTGAAAGTGCCTTGGATAGTCACAGGATCTGTCTGCCTCCTAACCTCTCTCCTCCTTAGAATATTTGGATAGCGTTGTGTGTGCTTTGAATTTCTCAAAACAATGTCCCTTCAGATGCATTTTAATCTGAAGAGCAAGTTTCTTAAGGCTGTGTTGTACTTATTTTAAGGTGTATCTTGCCCCCCACATTTTGGCAGCTGAGAAAGTTGGATGATTCTGTACAGTTGCTCGTATGACAACATGTCTCATTTAAATTGTGAGCATATTTCCCCCTTAAAATGAGTGATGTCTTTTGTAATGGATTGAATATTTAATTTAATGAAATAGAGACAGCCTGAGAGCAAGCCATAATCTTTTAAACTGAAACCGTTGTTTCACTTCGCCAAGATTGCTCTAGGCCACAACTTTCTACAGCTTTATAGAAAAAATACTTGAGTTTCCTTTGTCTTATATTAGTTCAATCCAGAATGTTCTAGGTACAGTAAATGAAAGTATGATTATACTTAAAATTTATAACAATAAAAATCTGAATTTGATGCTGATAATTGAAAAGCTTCAACACGGGACAGAATTTAGTGGGAGAAGATGTATCCCTTTGCTCTGGTTATTTACTTATGTTATTTGTAAACATTTTAGAGTGTAAATGAAAACAGTAGACTATTTTTTTGTTTGGTTGGTTTTTGTTTGGGGGCCATACCCGATGGTGCTCATGGCTTACTCCTGACTCTGACTCAGAAATCACTCCTGGTGGGGTTTGGAGAACCATACGTGGTATTTGGGATCAAGCCTAGGTGGGGTGTGTGCAAGGCATGTGCTCTACCTGCTTTACTATCTCCCCACCCTCAATAGTGAGGGTTTTGTTTTCATGGATGTCTTAATATGAATGCACTAACATCCATGGTCTTGAATGTTTATGCTTCTCAAGCGAAAGTAGCCCATTGATATGCATTGGAATTATGGCTCTTTCTAGGTAGACTTCTCCTATAAACTTCTCTTTTCTGTGGCATTATCCCTAAGTCTTCATACCAGGTAAACGAATCAGCTTTCAAAATTGACATTTCTATAGAAACCCTACCAAATGTATTACTTGATACTAGATGTTTGCACTTTTTATACTAATTTATTAGGAATCCAAACCATCTGTTAGGTTCTCTGATTAGCCTGTCAGAGAATCTAACATTTGATGCACGTAAGCCTTTATTTATATGCATCAGGTTCACAGCATTCAGGTGACAGGAGCAGTGCTTCCATTCCCCTGCCCTTGCTTCCCTTCCAATAGTGGCCCCCTGCCCGTCATGTGAAATCTCAGCTGCAGCACTCAGCATGTACAGAGGAAACCGCAGTTTACTTAGTGTAAACCTCAATCTGCAGTTTCCTTTGCTTGTTTTAACAGCAACAATAAGGACCAAACCCTGGCATTCCATGCAGATTTCCTTTCTTTTATGTATGTAAAGCACTTTATCTGCTTCACCTACAACTCCTGGGTTAAGTGGGCCGTGGTCAAATTTTAGTTAACATCCAAATAGTCTATGAAATCGTTCTATTTTCCTGAACTGCTCTGCTCCTCCAGTTCCATCATACCACATCCCATTTTATATCAGTGCACCCAAATGAAAAAGCAACTTTGAATAACCATAGCATATGAGATACTCGACTATATAAAATAAAACTTGCTGCTGGTACATGTTGTTATAAATTGACTTACTGCTTTCAGAGTAGACATAACTAATATTTCCTTAAATTGGTAACAAACATGATTATAAAGGCATGCAATTAGGAAACCCTTCATTCTGTGCTTTTTGTCCAAGTGATTTTGCACTTTTAAATAAAAGCTAAATGCTCAATTATCACTCTCAAAGTACTTGTTTTTCCTATCTTCTACTCACTGGCTTTGGCAAAATTAGCCAACTCTTATTGCTAAGTGTTGAAAATTATTTCATGAGTCCTTGAAAAATGAGACAGAAATTTGCTCTTTCTCCTAAACATCTGATTTTAGCACTTGAAAGAAATTACCTCTTATGAAAGCGTCACAGTTCCTAGTCTTTATGATTATATCAGGGGAAGAAATTTGTCCTTTGAGCTTGACCTTAAAGCATGACTAATGTCACAGAAGGGAAGGGCAGGGAGAATGTTTCTGGCAGAGGAACTGGCTGGAAGACGCATAACTTGAGCCCAGATGCTTCGAAAAGCACGGAGGAGGGTGGGCTGACGGAGGCTGGAATTCAATTGTGAAAGACTCTAAACCACCCTAGAAAGTTTGGACTTGCCTTTCTGGCAATGACAAGCCACAAGGAAGGGAACTGGCATTATCAGATATGGTCTTGCTAAGATCTCTTTGGCATTGATTTCAAGGGGGAAAAATGAGTGATGCATCGGAAAGCTTTGGAGAAGACCTTTAGAAAGTTGTCAGGAGTTAGACGAAAGCTATAGAAGGGCTTTAACAATGGGCAATGACAAGTCATAGATGTTGGGAGTCATTTTGATGGTAAGTTGCATGTGACTGACCCAGGTACCACATATGGTCCCACGAGGAACCACCAGAAGTGATCGCAGACCACAGAATACAGAGCCAAAAGTAAGCTCTGACCATCGACCCCCACCCTCAAAAAAAAAAACAAGTTGAGGAAAATTATTCTTAGTGGAAGAATACTATTAAGCTATACACATCTCTAAACCTTAAGGTAAATGTCTTACAGAGCTTTCTGCAAAGGTGACCAACCATTTTGGTGCTAAAAAAAAAGTACATTTTTCTCCCCAAAAATCAAATCATTCCATGTTACTAGAGTATACCAAGAGTTGAGGAGGGGAAAAAAAATGGCAACAAAGAGGCAGAGGAAGGAAGGCAGAGGAAGTGGGAAGCAAGATTGGGACCAAACTACGGAAAATTCTGAGGGCTGAGAAATTTCACTTCATTCTAAATATAATTGACGGCTTGGTGTTGTGAGTTTTCTATGAAAAATGACGTGTGAGTGGAGGGATAGAACAGGGGTCGTCATGGCACTTTTCCTGCATGCAGCTGGACCTGGTTTAGTCCCTGGCATCATGTACAGTCCCTTGAGCACCATCAGGCGTGATCCCTGAGAACTGCCAAGTGTGGCCCCAAAAACCAAACAAACAGAAAAGGATTAGGAGGCTTCAGTTTGGTCAATGACATCATTCCAGTTTGACAGAGTAGAAACTGAGAAGTTACAGAGCAGAGTTGGACCATGAGTACAAGCTCTGGTCGGATCATCTCTGGAGCACTCTCTAAGGAGATTGTCATTCTTTGGCCAGTCCTCCTGAGAGGACAGTGAGCAAGATGGCAGGAAAACAAGGAGATGGCAGGAAGGACAGTGTTCTGAGGAGGAAGGGATGAGTTAGAGGCAGCCCTGGGGGCAGGAGATTGAGGGACATGTGCAAAGGGACTGTAGCAGAGGAGATGGGAAAGGGGCAATGGGAAGAGAACTTTGGGTACACTGAGCTTAGATTTATAAAGCATTGGCACTGTTCACTCTCCAGATCAGTGAGATGGTCATGCTGCACGTTCTATCTATAGAACCTGCTTCCTGCAATCCACTGGGCAGTTCATCAAAAAATTTAAAAAATTTAAAAAAAAAACGGAAATGTGGCTTTCAGAATAGAAATACCAGCCACTAGCTGAAACACCGGCAGCCTAAATCTCAAAATTCTGGCAGTGAGGGTCTGTAGGTATCTGTGAAAGCTATGCTCAGCAAATCCTTCCCAAGAGACCCAGTCTCTGCCACACACACCCGCTCCCGCTTTTCTTCAGTTCCTTTGTTAAGTCTGGGGACCCACCCTACTTCCTTCCCCTTTTCTAATTCACTCATAAAGCCTGGGTGGGAAGGGGATTTCTGCATGTTCCGAAACTGAATCTTTGCTGAGTCTGCTGCCAGGGGCAGGGTCTGTATCACTCAGTCTCAGCCGGAATTTCCTTTCCCTGTTTCCTGGAACCTCATCCTGGATTTCTGCCTGCATCAATCAGCTCCTGGTTTACAAGAGGGCCGGGGGATGGGAGAGAGGGGATGTGGCCTGGAGTATTCTTGATACTATCACTTCTAGCTCCCATGTTAAACATTAGTCTCTGCAGTTTCCCAACTTCCATTTGGTTGGCTACACAATTTATTAAATCATAAATATAAAATAAAGGTCCTTTCCCCCCCGCCCCCACTCTAATTGAAATTAATAAAAGAAGCATTATTTTATCATTCCATGTTCAAACTTGTGCTCTACATCAAGGCAGATAAAGTTAAAGACAATGTGGCCATTACCGGTAATTTATTTGAAACCAGAAAACTACTTAGAGACAAATAGAGTGTTATCACATTACTGCTATAACCAAAAGTAATTCTGATGCAATTATATATAATAATTATAAAAAGATAGTAAGTCAGTGCCACCAGGAAAGTGAAAAATGGTCATGTTAAAAAAATGTTTTTCTTCGTAACGAAGACCTGAGTGTGTGGTTTTGGTATAGAAGCAGTTTTTATAGACAATAGGGTTTCTTGGTTGAATTGTTTTGGTTCATTTTTCATCAGAAGTATTATGGCCACAGAGTTACACAAAGCAGTAGAAGATAGTTTCGACCTCTAAGACTTTACAAGCTAGCTTGGGGAAAATTATATAGAAAAAACGGAACCATTCAAGACAGTGTTTAATGATGTGTTTCTGTTCTCAGACATCCAGAGAAAGGGAACTACCTCTAGTAAATATTTTCCACAATTATGGCAATCCATGCTCTGCTTTATTCCACCACAGAATTCACACCTTGAGCTCATTTCTTGCGCTCTTTAAATTCTGGTTTATTGAAGACTGTTTTCCCCCAGGAAAGTGGCAGCTCCACTGAGGACGGAGGCCGGCGCTGTGATCATGCTGTCTGGTCCAGCCATCTGCTCATCAGCTGCATTTTTAGGTTCCTGCAAGAAGCCCATTGCAAGTGCCGGCATTTTTAAAAAGTACTTTCAGCAATTTTCAAGAGAGGGGAATTTGTCATTATGCTGTTTGTTTATTTCTGAAGGTACTCAAATTTCTTCTAAAAGGCCCAATTAAAAAAAAATTGATAACTAGAGTTATCAAACTTTCATTCTCAAAGGAGCCTGTGTTCTCCTTATCATAGATACTGCATCCTGGGTTTATCCATATTTTGTTTTCATAACATTTAAGTAGTTGTATTATCTCTTATGTAAAATTTTTCCCTTTGGGTTTTTTGCCTCTTGGGGGTAACTCTCACCCACACCCCAGTGACCTTCTGTTCTTTTCTCCCTGATCCTCAAGGACTGGTCTACATAGATATAACAGAAGAAAACTTTTAGGTCAGAGAGGCAGTATAGTGGGTAGGGCACTTGCCTTTCTTGCAGGTTATGCTAATTCAGTTCCCAGCACCCCATATGGTTCCCTGAGCCTCTTTGGGAGTGATCCCTGAGCACAGAGCCAGGAGTAAACCCTGTGTACCAGCAGGTGTGACTCCCAAATAAAAAATACGCAAAAGTAATTCTTTATAGAGTGATCAAATCTATAGAGGTATGATCAGTAACCGTGAAAATCTTGAATAATTTGGGACTGAAGAAATAGTACAGGGGTAGGGCATTTGCCTTGCACATGGTCAACCCCAGTTCAATCTCCCGCATCCCATATGGTTCCCCAGCACTGCCAGGAGTAATTCCTCAGTGCAGAGCCAGGTGTAACCCCTGAGCATTTCTGGGTGTGACCCAAAAAAGCCAAAACAAATAAAGGAAAGGAATGGAGAGAGGGAAGGAGAGAGGGAGGGAGGGAGGGAGGGAGGGAGGGAGGGAGGGAGGGAGGGAGGAAATCTTGAGTAATTTGCTTTTATTTGGCCATAGAAGGGAGGCGTTCAGACAAAATGAGAGAGAAAAGATGTAGAGTACTATGGTAATTGTGTACTTCTGAGGTGTGAAGAAATAAAATCCTGAAGAGAGAGAGAGTAATCAAGGAGCAGAGAGACAGCAGCCTGGGAGGAGTGAACACTCTGTGAGAGGCTGAGTGTGTCGGGTCCTGTGAAGTGCGTGCTATGTGCGTGCTATGGAAGCTTGTCACAGGGAACCCCCACTCACACAGTGAGACCGAACATTTGTTCCTGAGGAAAAGGCAGAGTGCAGGGCAAGGAAGAATGCATGCCTGGCATGCACAAAGCCCTGAAGTTTGATCCCAGCACCTTATCATCCCTTAAGCATCACTGGGTGTAGCCCTGGTGACCTCCGCAAGGACCACTTGGCAGCGCCTCCCCTCTATTAAACAGTTCAGGATCTAAAGGGTCAGAAGAGTTCTTCTAAGGGAAATGAGATGGCCAGGCACTCTGGGCCAAGCAAGACACACATATGGTGCCATGACAATGCAGAGAGAGGACGCTGTGACTCTCGAAGCAGATTTGCGTCGCCAGAACTGAAGGGGCCCTAGCTGGGGGCTGTGCACAGAAGCATCAGGGCTGAGCAGGGAGGCACAGGAGGCGCAGGCCTTACAGGAGTAACCAGAAGTCCTGGGTTCAGAGTAAAAGTGGGTTCTTGAGAACAATCGAAGCAAGACAGGAGTGAGCATGAGATTGCAGTGCTTGAAATCCCGCTGCTGCAGCGTGGAGATGGTTTGGATAGTGGAAGAATGGGTCCCACCTATGCCTTTCCAAGCTTCCTGACTCTCCTTCCCTGTCCTCGTCACTGGATTCCCATGAAGCTGCAGTAACTAGCATGAGCACTAGGGTTTGCTCAGAGGAGCTCAAGTCTAAGGTCATGAGCTGAGGTCTCTGTGACACTAGACTATCCATGTAGCACTGTCCTTCCGTTGTTCACTAATTTGCTCGAGCAGGCACCAGTAACGTCTCCATTGTGAGACTTGTTGTTACTGTTTTTGGCAGATTGAATACACCACAGGGAGCTTGCCAGGCTCTGCTGTGAGGGCGAGATACTCTCAGTAGCTTGCTGAGGGAAACAGAGGAATCGAACCCGGGTCTGCCATGTGTAAGGCAAAAGCCCTACATGCTGTGCTATTGCTCCAGCCCCACACTAGACTATAGAAGTACTAATTCATTCTTTCCCCTGCACAGGCCACTACCCTCCCGTCACTTTTCTTCCCAAAGCAAACTTCGACTCAAACCTGTTTTTGTGGATATCAATGTTGAACCTACTTGTTTGATTACCACCATATAGTCATATATGTTCACTTTCTTTTGTTTTCTGGTAGTCACACCTGGCAGTGTTTGGAGCTTACATCTGACTCTGCATTCAGGAATCATTGCTTGCAGGGCTTGGGGAACCATATGTGGTACTGAGGATCAAACCCAGGATAGCAGTGTGCAAGGCAATACTGCTTGTACTATCTCTCTGGTTCCTGTATGTTTACTTTAAATCCATTTTCTCTTTGATATTTATCTTATGTAAATTTGAAGTTTTGTCATTCCTGCTTTATTCAGATACTTGAACTGATTAAAAATGAAGAAAAGGAGTTTATCAAAACTTTCCATATAGGATACAAAGAACTCACTTTTCTTTTTGCAATGGAAAGTGGGTGGAAAGGAAAAATTTTCCATCTGGCATATAGCAGTCCTAAATGTTGTTTTAAGATAGCAAAAATAGAAGATTGCTGAAAATAACAGAACATAACAGACTGTGGGCAAATGTACAATACAGATTTTTTCTAATAAATCATGTTAAATACCCATATTTTACTTAAAACAGGACCACCTTCTTGTTTGTCATTACATAAGAACTGAAAATGTTTTTTAAAGCTTCACTTCATTACCAAAGCATACAGGACTCATTTGTGTCTCTAGACCAACAATGTAGCTCTCAGAGGGACCTGAAATAGGTTTTCCTGTTCTGAGATTTTGTCCTTTTCTGATATTTTTCTCCTTAAAGACATGGAGAAGTTAAGAGGTAGCCTGTCTGTTCGTTTAGCAAACATTTGTATGCAGTGGCATGATCCAGGCTCAATTATTTTGACAAGCCCTTGTAAGTATCCTCTTTGTTCAGGCTCCAGGAATGGTTGGGCATGATTGAGAGGTGCTGAGTCAGGAAAAAGGATTAGGGGCTCTTCAAGATCTGAAAAACACCTAGAGGGGAGAATAATGCTATAGAAAGATAATTAAGATGGCAGGAAGTAGTAGCTTGGGGTAGGGATTTGTAGGGAGGCTTAGGAAAACTTAATGAATCACTGGAATATACCTTGGTGCTCTTGAAGATAGGGGCTGGAGAGAATGTACAAGGTAAAATTTTGGCCCCATAAAATTTGGACCTGTGAAAAGAGCAGTAAGAATGGCACTTTAGATGATTTTTGAAACCTTTCATGATCTTGCTTTGGCTAGGATTTATAGAGGTTAAAAGCAGCTCTATATCAATACCCTTGTGAGTAAAGAATCCTAACAGCCCCCAAATGGTGCAATGCATAATAAAATCCCAAACTGAATTTTATGGTTGACGGATGCTATCTCCCTGTTCAGTGAATTCATTGTTATCACAAGCTGGGGAATTGGGATGATGAGTTATTTTTTACAATCCATCTGAGTACTCTGGCTTTTCCTCTGAGAGTCATGAGCATTAGAAAGAACTTTAGATATCTTGCGCCTTGACTGTTAGGGTATGAAAAATTTTACTTAAAACCTAACGCCTGCCTAACAAAGAATCTTTTTCAACATGAGCAATAAAAACTATTATGAATTTCTTCAATTCTTCAATAAATACTATTATGAATTTCTTATGTTCATTAATTCTCTTCAAAATCCAGTCATCAGAAGGAAACGTTGAACTATTTCATGGACCAGAGAGATAGCTCAAGAGGCTTAAGTGCAAACTTCGCACGCAGGAGGTCTGGGTTGGACCCCCAGTACTGCATGGTGCCCCGAGCACCACTGGAAGTGATGAGAATGCCGTGGGTAGCCTCTGAGCACCACCGAGTGTAGCCCAAAAGCTAACCAAAAACAAAACAAAAAAACTCGATAGGAATATTATAATAAAAGAGGTACATTTTAGCTTTCTGAACAAAAGCCAAAATAGAACTTTCAAAATTAGTATTTACCAAAGTTCTTTCACATTCATTAGAAAAGTTGTGAGTTAGGTTCAGAAAGATAGTCCAGGGGTTAAGGCATTTGCTTGGCAGACAGTTGGGCCTGGTTCTGTTACCAGCACCACATGGTTCTCTGGATGCCCCGAGGTGGAGCCCTGAAGGTCCCAGAGCACCCCCAGGCCAGGGTTGCCTCATCCCCACTGGGTGCTGCAGCCTCAGGCGCTTGCCTGGAACCTCCAACCTCATTGGTGGAGAATCACTTATAGGCCCCCAGAGCACAGCTTGGAAGGTCGGGGTGGGGGTGGGGAGAATAAAAAAGGAAAGTTTTAATTTAGTGCTGTAGTTTTATCTCTGTGTTCCTGAAATTGTATTTTATGGGGCCCTAAAAGTAAGACTAGCCTGATTGTAATGACCCTTGCCCCAGATCTGCCTACTTATTATTAGTTACCCCCCTCAGAAAATTAGCACAGCCACTCCTGAAAGCGGGTCAAATAATTCTGTCATGAAAAAAATTAAATTAATGAGATTAGCCAATGCTTCTCACTCAGCGCCCATAAGAAAGCATCTAAAAAATCAGCTCAGTATTCAAACCTTCCTGAGCTGGAGCTCTAAGAACATGGAAACCAAGACAGCAATTGAAGCCATGGAGATGATACTGTCTCCTCTCATAATTGATATTACTGGAACTTTTAAAAAGACGTGAGGCCTTGAGCAATAGCACAGTGGGTAGGGCATTTGCCTTGCACGCGGCCGAGCTGGGTTCAATTTCTAGCATCCCATATGGTCTCCCAACCACCGCCAGGAATAATTCCTGAGTGCATCAGCCAGGAGTAACCTCTGTGCATCGCCAGGTGTGACCCAAAAAGGAAAAAAAAAATACATGAGTGACTCTCTAGAACATATTATGGCAGAGACAGGAATACATATGATGCAAGTTGGTGAAGATTTATCATGAGAAGTTTGAGATGGAAGTTTAAACTGTGGAGTAAAGGTGGCAAGGGGAAGATTTTTAATGGATCGAGCAGAATTCTAATCCTTAAAATGGAAGAGGATAATCCTTGGGAGAAAGCAGAGAGCCAGTTTTTATATCTGATTGTCTCACAAGGACTTGACTTGAATGCCAGGTGCTTGTGGACAGAAACCTTTCGTGACTTGTCAAGCTATTAAATACCATTTCCATCGTAATTTAGGAGTCAAATCTGAGCTTTAATCTCAAATTTAAGTAGATCCCATTTCCCATCCAAGTCAGTAAATCTCAAGTTCCTGTCCTTTCATATTATTCACGATCTTGGCATATCAAGGAGTTCTGCACAGACCTGAGGAAACAGGCACCACGCCCTGGAAAAATTCTTGTTAATAAAAATCAGAGCAGCCCGGAAACATTCTGAATTTGCAGGTACTTATTTTCATGCCTAATCATCTGTTTATAGAACCCTCCTCTCCCCGCTCTTCCCCTACATCTAGCTATTCCAGAATCTCTGTGTACACATGCAGTAAAGAGAGTTTTTATAATCGGAGTGAGTGATAGTACCATGGATAAGGGCTTGCACATAGCCCAACCAGGTTCAATTCCCGGCACCCCCTGTGGTCCCCTGGGCCCTCCAGGAGCACACCCTGAGTACAGAGTCAGGAGTAAACCCTGAGCACTGCTGGGTGTAGCCCAGAAACTGAAGAGAGAAAGAATTTTGTGAGTGTCATTTTAGCCTGAACCTAACTTTCAAGATGGCTTTAATCCAGAACAGAAAGACTGGGAATATTGTCTTTTCCTTCTGGGAGCCTGGGGGACCCCAGGAAGAAAAGAAGGGTGAGATCACACCCTTCTCCATTGTAGATAATTTAGAAATAATAGAAAGTTACTGGGAAGAAAAGAAAGATTCACTATTCCCTCACCACTTTCCCCAGGCTATACCTTATCTGTTACTTTCCTGTTTTCATAATGAATCTTAGCCATTCACCCGTGTGTTTGTGTGTGTGTGTGTGTGTGTGTGTGTGTGTGTGTGTGTGTGTGTGTAAAACCTGTCTTGAGCCAGTTGGTATTAGGGTTCAATAGACAGCATAACTGGTAGGTTACATGCAGCAGACCCAGGTTAGATCCCCAGCTGCCTGTGTGGTCCCTCAAGGTCTGCCTGGAGTGATCCCTGGGAGCAGAGCCAGGAGTCAGCCCTGGGCACAGCTGTGTAGCCCCTAAAACAAAAACACAAAACCACACACACATACATACACACACAAAAGAAACCCATGATGTTGCCTCAGCCCTGCCAGGAGTAATTCCTGTGCTCAGAGCTAGAAGTCCTAAGTACAGCTGGGTGTGGCCCCCAAACAACAAACAAAGCATTTTACTTCTGTTATCTCAGTGCTTCTCCTGGAAGGGAGCATAAAATGAGGCCCTCATAACCATGTCACCAGACTCCGCACCAGGCTGTTTTCACTCAGGGTGCCCCAGAAGGGGTGGTTGAGAGCCCTCCCTGCCCCAGGGGACCCAGCCCCAGCAGCTGACCTCCACTACCCAACCACTGCCATGCTCCAGGCTACTTTCCACACTGAGCCTCACATATGAGTGAAAATATTCCTGGACTGTGCGACACATCATAAGACACTCCCTATCTATTTTCCATAATTACCACACCATATTTGATGGGGTTCAGACAGTAGGCAACAAATCATAGCCAGCTCGAGTAAATCGATGAACAACGGGATGACAGTGATACAGTGAGTGATACAGTGATGTCGCTGATATAAGTGACTCTGAGGTACATATCTCTACAAGAGTCTCTGGTTTTCTATTTCACTCTGGGGGCTGGAGGGCTCCATGCAGGATCCCCAGGGTCACACCCAGTGGTTCTTAGCCAAATGGACTGCAGGGTGCAGTGCTCATCCCTAGGGTGCTGGAAACCATACTGGAAACCATGCAGTGTGCTTAGTGGCCTTGTGGGGCCAGGGACAGGGTTTGGGTCCTATGCCAGCAACTTGTCCATCCCCAGCTTGTCTCTTGAACTCTCTCCCTGGCCAGTGGTTTGTATTTCTTAAGAAGTTTCTCGCTGAGTAATTAATTACTGCTTACAGGTATGCACTGTGTTCATCTCAATTACGCTTTTGAGTTTCCACTCAGTTACTTTTCATAAATCTTGCACCAGTTTTCACTTACATCAGCAATGCCTGGAGGTACTTGTTCTCTAAGCAGTTCACCTCTGCCTCACCTTTACTTTTACGGAATCTTAGGAAGAACTAAGTATTTTTATAGGGTTCATGGGGGTGGGGATGGCTTTTTTATGCAAACTGACATTCCCAGCAATAATATGCAAATGCTTACTATTTATGTTCATTTATGTTCAGTAAGCAATCCAGTCATCTTCTTTACCCATATTTTCCATGAGTATCTCTGTTATCAGGGAATTCATTTCAAGTCAGGTCATTAAATTTTGGGGATTGTTTTGAGTTCAGAATGTCCTGAGGAGAGCTGAGATATGGCACTCCTAAATACTGGCATACAAAACCCAAAACAAAATATGTATCTTTCTCTTTGATTTGAGAAAACTCTTTACATATTAAGGACCCAAGTATTTGTCATGTCTATGATACGGCATTTTCCCTAGTTCCTTATTTTATCATATCTAAAAAAAAAATCTTGCTTCATGTTTTTGTTAATTTTGAAAGTTGCTTTTGAAATGAAAAAGTTCTTTCTTCATCTGTGGCCAGATACTTAATTTTATTTTCTTCTGAAGTTCCCTTTTCACTCACATCTTTAAAATAGCTGAGATTTATTTTTGTAATGTAGCTGTGATTTCTTGATTAGCTGGAACATGCATAATTTTCTTTAGTTTGTTTGCTGTTTTGTTACCAGCAGAAAATACTGTTGACACTGAAATTCTGCTAATGGACTTCCTATAGGTTAAAGATGCTGAGGACTGGTCAGAGCAATAGCACAGTGGGTAGGGAATTTACCTTGCATGTAGCCTACCTGGATTCAATCTTCAGCAATCCGTATGATTCCCCCAAGCACCGCTAGTAGTAATTACTGAGTGCAGAGCCAGGAGCAACCCCTGAGCATCACTGGGTGTGACACCCCTACCAAAAGAGAGAAAAAGAAATATGCTGAGAGCAAATTTAATAACTTGCCATCCTTCTCTGAGATTTTGTCTTCTCTTCCATCAAGTTAGAAAATTACAGATCTTATATTTCTTCTAGCTCTAAAACTACCATCTCAAAGCTAACCCCTCCAAAAGTAGCAAGATCCATTCTTTTGAGTGTTGAATACTTTTTTAAAAAAAGAAAAAGCTATCTTTTCAGTGGATACCGGTTAATGACCCAGCAAGCTTTGAATAACTTTAAAATACATATATACACATATACTCTTATTCTCTAGTTCTCGCTCTCAGAGAACCTGGCAGGCTACTGAAAGTATCATGCCCGAATATATGCCTGACTGGGAACACCTGTAAAGGTGATTAGTCTGCCCCAAAAGCCTCCATCCCTCTCGGAGAGCCAGGCAAACTACTGAGAGTATCCCGCCCACACAGCAGAGCCTGGCAAGCTACCTGTGGCATACTCGATATGCCAAAAACAGTAACAATGATGATCCTCATTCCCCGGACCCTGAAAGAGCCCCCAATTTGTCATCAGGCTACACTAGCACGTGACAGGGAGAACTGGAGACATTACTGGTGCCCACTCGAGCAAATCGATGAACAGGATGATAGTGATATATATATATACATACACATAAATATATTTTATTGGGAGCGATAGCACAGCGGTAGGGCGTTTGCCTTGCATGCAGCCAACATGGCCGACCTAAGTTCGATTCCTCTGCCCCTCTCGGAGAGCCCGGCAAGCTACCGAGAGTATCTCGCCCAAACGGCAGGGCCTGGCAAGCTCCCCGTGACATATTCGATATGCCAGACACAGTAACAACAAAGTCTCCAATGGAGACCTTACTGGGCTCGCTCAAGCAAATCGATGATCAACGGGAGGGCCTTTACTTACTTTTACTGCCTGTCAATGCTGAAAATCATTCCTGGATGTCCTAAAAATACTCTTGTAAATAGATCTAAAGTTTTTCTTGTTGTGAAATGGTGTTGATAGGGACAGATGACTTCTCCAGCTTTGGAGTATCTCTGTTATCAGGGTATTCATTTCGAGTCAAGTCATTAAATATTTGGGATTGTTTTCAGAGTTCAGAATGTCCTGAGGCGGGCTGAGATATGGGACTCCTAAATCCTGGGAAACTTAAAAACAAAAACAAAAACACTGACTCTTATGAACTGACAAGAAAGTCGCCTGATTTTTTTATATTTAGTTCATTAACTAATCACTACCTCCAACTTATCTCCAAACAATTGCTTTTTCAAAAACACAAGTTTATGTTTTCCAGATTGCTTTGTGTCATAAAGGACTTAACCTCTGAGGGCAACCCCCATTGTTTACTGGAACTTTTGTCTCCAGAGTTTAGTGCAAGGCTGTGCTTTTGTTGTGGCTGTGAAGGGTGGTCTAATTTATCAAATGCATTTATGGTTGTTTTGAAAGCGTGTCCAAATTTAAGCTCTCAAGTCAAGTCTGTACAATTTTGAAGTTATACCAGCTCCAGGATTCCAGTTCATTGAAACTTCAAAGTTTGGTACTGACCAGAGAAATCATACAGCAGGCAGAGAACTTGTCTTTCACAAGCCCACCTGAGTTTGATCCCCAGCATCACATATGGTCCCCCTGTCCCGCCGGGAGTGATCCCTGAGTTCAGGCAAGGAATATGCCCTGAACACTACCAATTGTGCCCCCAAAACAAAAATAAGAGCTTGACACTATAGGGAATTAACCTGGAAATGACAAGCAAAGAGAAGATGGGAAGGACCCTCTGACAATTTTAACTACAGGAAACTTTTGGAAGAATGCATATTTGATAAAGAGTAGAGTCAAACAGACTTAAGTGTGCCACATCTGGACAGACTTGTTAGTTAGAATTTCGATCCTCTTTGAAACTCCAAATATTCATTGTTATTTATACAAAGAGAACATATTTTAATCTCTATTACCACTTTAGCACAGCGGGTAGGGCGTCTGCCTTGCACGCAGCCAACATGGCCGACCCGAGTTCGATTCCTCCACCCCTCTCGGAGAGCCCGGCAAGCTACCGAGAGTATTCGATATGCCAGACACAGTAACAACAAAGTCTCCAATGGAGACGTTACTGGGCCCGCTCGAGCAAATTGACGATCAACGGGAGGGCCTTTACCTTTACCTTATTACCACTTTAATGTTTTAATTTTTTATTTTATCTTCCCTCCCCCCTCAAATAGGAGAGGCTCGCAACTATATAGGAAAATTATTTTTATTATTATTATTTTTGCTTTGTTTTGTTTAGGGGCCACACCAGGCAGTGCTCAGGGCTGTGCTCATGGGTCACTCCTCCTGGTGCTCAAAAGACGGTATCGGGTGTTGGGGATCAAACTTGGGTCTGTCAATGCAAGGCAAATGCCTTACCCCACCGTACTATATTTCTCTAGCCCCTATTTTTTCCTATGTTTTGACTTTTTCTTCTCAATTTCTAGTTCTATGTGCTTGCTTGCCTCTCAAATAGTTTTATCAATATTTCATAGTGCTTTGAGTTTTCTTTGCCTATCATAATGTCCATTTTCTATGGCTCTGCAGTAAGCTCAGTGACATGGTCTCACCTTTCTTCCAGCTTGTGTCAGACTGTGGGAGGAGGTTTTTGAGATGTTTCCTGCAGAGACCAAAGGCGTGCCTCTCTGCAAACACCAAGGAATGTACAAAGCATGAAGACACAAGAGTGTTTTCTTAAGATGCTTTGTATCTCCTGGCTCCTGTGCCATGTGATCTCGCAGTTGCTACGGTAACTTGAGTTTTTTCCATTCCATAACTTGCAGAAGTACTGAGGCTGCCCTTTTTATTACTGCTCTGCCCTCTCTGAAGTTCCATTGCAAGGATACACACACACACACACACACACACAAGCACAGAGTTTATCCTTGTGCTGCAGGCACCGAGGTAGATGCAACTTTACATTCACCCCAAAAACAATTTGAAATGAGTGATCAAGTTCTCAACTTGAAGGCTTCCCATTTTTTATGTGCATTTCTCCAGAATTTTTTTAATTTTATTTTTTCACTTTTCCCCAGCTTCATTGAGATATAGTTGACAAAAAAATCACATATATTTTGAGGTGTGCAATGTGTTGTGTTAAATTATATATCATACACATTGTCAAAGGATGGCCATAATCAAACACATCTCATGTGGTTATCATTTGTGCTCTTGTTGAGAACATTTCAGATCTGCTGTCTCAGTGGATTTCACTCATGCAGCACTTTTTTAGTGAGGTGCTGATTCATAACTGTCTCTAAGTTTCAAGTCTGTTAGTTTCTGTATCAAAGTTTCAGCTATGCAGTATCTGTAAATGATATAGTGCAGTCATCACTAACAGTTTAGTTTTTATCTTTCACCATAAAGACCTCTTTTACCCTTTTCAGTACTTGGTCTTGGTGCTTTTGTAAATGGGAAGAGGCTAGAGTGATGGTGCAGAGGGTAGGGCACTTGCCTTGCATGGGCCCGATTCAGGTTCAATCCCAGCACCTCATATGGTTCCCAGAACTTGTCAGGAGTGACCCCCTCTGGAAGTAAGAGCCAGGCATAAACCCTGAGCACTGCTGGATGTGGGTCAAAAAACAATACATAATTTTTTTAAAATTAAAATTGGAAGAATATTTGGGTTTGTTTAGAGTTAAGAGCTAGGATTTTTGTTTTGTTTTTGTTTTCCATTTCAATTTATAAATGATGTCTTTACATAATCAGGAGATCTGGAGTGATAGCACAGAGGCTAGGGCATTTGCCTTGCACACGGCCAACTAGGGTTCGATTCCTCCGCCCCTCTCCGAGAGCCCGGCAAGCTACAGAGAGCATTCTGCCCGCACGGCAGAGCCTGGCAAGTTCCCCATGACGTATTTGATGTGCCAAAAACAGTAACAACAAGTCTCACAATGGAGAAGTTACTGGTGCCTGCTCGAGCAAATTGATGAACAACGGGAGGACAGTGCTACTGTGCTATGTAATTAAAAGCAGTTCTGAATACAAGCAAATTTCCCATAAGCGGAAGCTCGGAGAAGAAGCCAGAACCTCAGGCAGCCGTGACTAGCTCTAAACATTCATAGTTGTTTCAGTTTGCACAATTTCTGTGTGGCTGCCAGCCACGGGCCACTGTGTGTAGCACTCAAGCCCCAAGTGGCAAGTATATCTGCACTAGAATGCAGAAACTCTCTTGGTCACAGTTTGGGCCTTTGAGCTACTTAGAAAATGTGTTAATATTGATATTTCCCTTTAGGATTATTTGCATCTCCCTCCTCCTTCCCCTGCGCCCCACCTCAGTCTCTCTGTCTGTGTCTCTGTCTCTGTCTTGTCTGTCTCTGTTTCTGTCTCTGTCTCTCTCTCTCTCTGTGTCTCTCTCTCTCTCTCTGTCTCTCTCTCTCTCTCTCACACACACACACACACACACACACACACACACACACGAAACACTCTGACAGTCCTTAGAAACTATATTAGATGCCATTTCTATGTAACATGTAATGCTTATTTCTGTAAAACCTCTCAGGAAACAAACTTTGAGGTATTATACTTCTGTTAAACCTCAGATGAAATAGGACTTGTATGTGAGTGCCACCAGGCAGCGTGCCAGTGAGGGCTAAGCTAAGTGCTCTTCTTAGCTCCATCTCAGTATAGCAAACCCCAGCTGACATCATACTGTCCTTGCAGGTGCCAGAGACTGACAGGGCTGACACATTCAGGATCAGCAGGATTCTGGTGCTTGTACAGGGAACCCGGCTGATAATTGTTCCCCCACCCCACCCCATTCCCCCACTCCCATCCTTCCTCCACAGTGAGAAAGATTGAGGGATCTCCAGTGGAATGTTCAGGAATTCTCACTTCTTCAGTGTCAAGTCACTTGGCTATATCCTCTGTTGCCCTGTGACCAAGGTTTCTCACTTCGGGAGAAGCTAATGGGTAAGGTTGTTGCTTCTTCTAGCTGAGCTGAACCTTTGCTTGTTCCCTGGGGCATAGAACCAAGACAAGTATATGTTAGTTTGTTGTGGTGGTTTGTTTGTTTGTTTGTTTGATTTTTGGTTTTGGGGGGGTCATACCCAGTGATGCTCAGGAATTACTCCTGGTAAACCTCAAATGAAATAGGACTTGTATGTGAGTGCCACCGGGCAGCGTGCCAGTAAGGGACCATATGGGATGCTGGGGATTGAACCCTGGTGAGCCGTGTGCAAGGTATACCCCCTACCTGCTGTACTGTCACTCAAGCCCCATATGTTAGGCCTGAGGTTTGGCAGAGCAATGTCCCTCCTGCTAGCAGATGCGTTCAGAAGCAGCATGACCTAGGGGGCCTCTCTCTGACCGTGTATGACATCATACCTTGTTTTTCTCTCCTGGTTGTTTCATTCCATTTATATTTCAGTCTTTTCTGACTACTCCCTTAATGATTATCAGGAACTCCACCCAAAGACTAGGGATGCATAGGGCATTAAGTAACCAAAATTTTTCTTTGGTGGGGGGAGAGGGGATGGTGGAGATTTAGACAGGGAATGTAACTCAGTGATAACTTACTTGCTTTAAAAGTCTGTATGAGGTGTCCTGCATTCAATTCCTTGCACCAAAATATATATCTATCTCTCTATATTTGTATGTAGCACTGTAACACTGTCCTCCCATTGTTCATTGATTTGCCATTGTTACCAGTAACATCTCTATTGTGAGACTTGTTACTGTTTTTGGCATATTCAGCATGTCATGGGTCGCTTTCCAGGCTTTGCAGTGCGGGTGGAATACTCTCGGTAGCTTGCCGGGCTCTCCAAGAGGGGTAGAGGAATTGAACACAGGTCGGCCGCATGCAAGGCAAATGCCCTACCAGCTATGCTATCGCTCCGGTCCATATATTTGTATAGTATGTATATTATATGCATTTCATGTATACATATGAAAAATAAAAAGAAAGATTCCGAAAGAACTGAACTTTTGGTTGTGGAACTCCAGAAGAATCTCTACGGTTTTTTAGTGATGAGACTTAAAAGTGGGGGATATTGAGGTGAGTCCCAAAGAGAAACACCCGAGCTTCTGTGAAAATGAGACAGTTCATGATTCTGCCTTCCCTAGAAGGTCTCTGAGCTTTGCTTCCTTGGGTTCAGTGAGCTCTGTAATTAACTTCTGTGCAGGCTCTAGCTCTTAATGTTGTTTACAACACCATAGGGAGCAGTTTTTAAAGCAACTGGGGAAAAAAATGAAGAGACAATATTTGTGTGTTTCTGGAGTTCTGGATCACATTCACCACGCCACTGCATGAACAAGATTATAGTTGAGGCCCTGACACAAACCAGTTTTGTTGTGGCTTGGTATTAACATTCCAATGTCATGTAGTTGCAATATTGTTTCTTTTCTCTCTGCATTCTTTTACTGGGGGCTTTCTCTGGATCTGACTCTCACAATCCTGCTTGTGATGTTAGAAGGTAGGTATTATTCCATTGTGCAGGCAAGAACTCTGATGCTCAGAGATTGAACAATTTGTCAAGAGTATTAAGTCTAAGCTTCAGACTAAGGCAGATCCATCCTTACTGAGTGGTATCCGTTTCACTTGATTCTGGTTGTAGTTTCTTTAAAGCACTGCCATCCCCTGAGTTGGATTTGAGGACTGATTAAGAAGTGGTTCACTTGATCACTTGATATCCCGTTACTCATCGATTTGCTCGAGTGGGCTCCAGTAGCATCTCTATTCATCCCTGTTGTGTGCTAGCGTAGCCCAATGGCATCTGTTCACTCTAGGAACACGAAGTGGTTATTACACATGAAATAGAGGAATGGATCAATGCTAGTATGAGATCTGGTGAAAGGGAGTTTGTTGTGGCATATGGATTGCTAAATTAGAATCACCTGGTGAGTACCAGGTAGCTGGAGCAGGACCATGGGTAGATCTTCCATGATACTACGGTTTTGGATGCCTATATATCTTCTTCTTCTTTTGTTAAAGGGAGGGGGGGGGTAACACCTGGTGATGTTCGGGGTTTACTCCTGGCTCTACACTCAGGAATTACTCCTGGTGGTGCTCAAGGGGACCCTATGGGATGCCAGAGATTGAACGTGGGTTGGTCTCATGCAAGGCAAACACCCTCCCCACTATAGTATGGCTCCAATTGGATGCTTATACATCGTCTGAGTGTGTATAAAAGCCTCATATTTCAGATGATATTTTGGAATTTGGGGTTACACTCTTCCTAAATGCTTGCCAGGATTTTTCTCTAGACTAGGCAAGCCTGCATGGCCCTGTCCTCTCGATAAGGTTGGTAGCCCTCTCTGCAGATGAAACCAGCCTTCCTATGCAAATGGAGCTGTCCCAGTCACATTCCAGCTCTGCATCTGCCACAGGTGAGCGGGGGCCTATGGAACCAACTTCAGAGCTGCAGCTCCCAGTAGCTCTTGTTTCACTCTTTATTGTTCTGCAGGCTTTATGCCTGGCTTTCTCCTCTTGGGCCTTGAGTGCTCTCTGGATTGAGTCCTCCTGTACTGAACCCATGTTCCCTGCCTCAGCCGATCTCTCTGCCTGTGTCCTTTGGCCATACTGACCCTGAGTGCCTGTGTGCATGCCCATTGCTCGCCAAGCCATTCACTCCATTAGGAGGGCTTCTCTGCATGGTAGCACAGGACAGAGAGTGGGAGAGACCAAGCCTCTCTTCTCAAGCGGCAATACCAGGATGAAACTTGTCTGCCTTCCATGCACATCATTGCAAATCTGTTTATAAACCAAGAACTGCTCATTTTTCCTTTTCTTCTCTTTATTTGGGGTGATGGGGTGTCAGAGGGGGTATATCCCACTATGATCAGGGTTTACTCCTGGCTCCATGCTCTGGGATCACTCCTGGAGGGGCACAGGGGACCAGGGTTGTCTGCATGCATGACAGGCCCTAAGAACTATTCTAATTAGTGTTGGAGATCATGCAGCCAAAGAGTTAATAAAATTGAAGAGGGTTTTTTCCTTTAAAAAAAGAATGTGGAACAATTAATGAATTTGCCCAGGGGTTAGGCTAATTGTCTCTTTATTTCAATTTTGAAATATGTATTGCCAAAATGAGCACAAAACTTAAGCTTTCATGATGAAAATGTTAACAGCTATGAGGTTTCATCTCACTCAAGGGTCACCTGGGATATATGGAGTATGAAAAAATTGGTGAATCAGAAATGCAACAAAATGATGTGGTGATTAGACAAGAAAGAGTGTTTAGGACTATAAAGCCTGAAGGAATTGAAGTAAGTTATCAAGGAGTCTCTGGCATTGCGTATGTTTGAAGCATCTTGATGTATTTTTTAACACAAATATTCTATTTTTACCCAAATATTTTACTTTAGGGTTTTTTGGGGGGTTGAGGGAGTGATGGGAACACCGAGCAGTGTGAGGACTTGCTCCTGGTGTGTGTTCAGGATCAATGCTGCTGGTTCTTGGGGACCATATACCGTGCTGGAGACTGAAGCCGAGTTGACCCCATAAAGGGCAAGCGCCTTCTGTGCCTTCTGCTATACTGTCTCTCCGGCCCCAGAACCACTTCAGTTTTTTAGTTACTCTCCTCACAGTCTGTGATTCTCATGCTAAGTGGACACAAAGCATCTTAGGAAGCCCACGGGCAGGTGTGTGACTTGTCTCCCTTGAGGGGCCTCCTCCATCCCTGCTTCCTCTTTGTGCTGGTGATCAGTGCCCTCTCATGACCAGATGACCTGGTGATTGGGGACCTGGAAGGGAACATCATGCAAAACAGTGCAGGAGATAAGCCTGTCAGTGATTGAGGGACTTGAGCTGTTCCTTCCTGCCTCACTTGGCATACAACTGCACAGAGCTGGTGCAGGATGGGGGCGGGGGAGGGGGGGGATGAGATTAGCATCCCCTCAGGCCTCCCAGGACTCACTCCCCAGTGCTTTAGTGTTTCTTTGGACCATCCCACATTTTCAGTCCCTTATGCTTTTATTTGTTTGTTTGTTTGGGGCCATAGCCTGTAGCGCTCAGGGTTTACTCTTGGCTCTGTGTTTAGGGATTAGTCTTGATGAAGCTCCAGGGACCAATTGGGGTGCCAGGGAGCGAACCCAACTCAGCTGTGTGCAAGGCAAGAACCTTGCCCACTGTACTGTTACCTTAGCCCCACTTCCACTTCCAGTCTGTTAAACACTCTCAGCAACCTAGCCAAGGGCATCTCACTTTCCTGCCACTAGCCAGCACCAATCTTCAAACTAATACTGCCAATCGAAATATACTCAGGATAAAGAGTCATTGATTTTGTGTTATAAAATATCAAAGGGCTGTAGAGTGGGTAGGGCACTTGCCAACTGGCCTGGGTTTCATCCCCAGCACTGTATAGGCTCTCTTGAGCACCATCAGGAGTGATCCGTGAGCACAGAATCAGGAGTAAGTCCTGAGCACTGCTGGGTGTTGCATAAAAGCCAAACGAAGTAAGACTGTAAATACATATGTTATATATACCTATCCCTTTCTGCACTCTGCTGAGCAGTTATTGACCAGGTAAACTTGGCCTCAGGGGTCACGTTTCTGGGCTTGCTGTCACTGAGAGAAGGGCTGGTGACCCTTAGACAACTTGTCTCACGTGAGAATGGACCAAGTTTATAACATTCTGTTTTTTCTCTATTCTAGCAGCCCAAAGCTTTCTGACCAGTCACACGCACTGATTTTCTCTGGGAGTTTGGTCAAGTTCTTATAATAGCTTTGTATTTGCCATGAAAGTTAGCTACCAAGATTTTATCCTTTTGCGGTTGATGAGTCCTACAGTCCTGTCTGGACTTTCATTGAGTTGCTGATCTTGTAAGTAAGTGACTTGTGATGTAGGACGGGATGCTCCCAAACAGGGTCTGGCCCAGGGGCCATGCCTGGCCGTACTTGACCCAGCTCTCTGGGCCGAATGGATCCATGTTATAGCCCGGAGATGCAGTGCTGCTCAGGCCTCATGATGCGGGGCTGTGTGAATTATTAAAACAGAACCTGCTAACACTATCTAAATGCTCTCTATCTGCCAGAGTAGCCGGTACAGAGGGTGTTTTCAGGCTAACACTTGGCAGTCTGGTCAATCTAAACTGTGACTCACCTTGACACTCACTGGCTTGCTTTGTCTCTGAGAGCGCACACCTAATCAGGTCTTTCTTGCTGGCCATATTCTTTTGACCTTCAGAAAGTATGCTTTCTGTTTTTCCATGAGGGGGAAAAACCGGATCATGAGTTAGATTGTCAGCACATTCTGTCAAGGTTATTCTCAGACAAAATTGTTTTGGTCCAGAAGAGATTATTTTTTCAGATAAGTATTCCAAATCTGCAGTACCCACATTCACAGCCCAAGATTAGATGAGGACACCGGGACTTGCTGGTGGGGCTGTGTGAGGCTGCAGTATTTGATGAGCAAAGAGATACCTAACTGATCCATCAGGCACGTTTTTTCCCTTTGGTGACAGAAGTGAAATCAAGCCAAATGCATTTTGTTTGTTCTGGCTTTGGTTTGGGGACCAGACCTGGCTGTGCTCAGGGCTTTCTCCTGGCTCTGTGCTCGGGATCACTCCTGGCCAGGCTTGGGAGTTCATAGGTGGTGCTAGGACTCAAACCCAGGTCAGATGCAGTGCAAAGCAAACACCTTACCCTTTACTACCTCTCTGTCAGGAGCCAAATACCGTTTGTAGAACTGAGTATATTTAGATATGTTTGTAGAACCAGATGCTATGGTCATCTTCCCTACCCTGCTCTCCTGGAGCTTATGAGAGAGCTCATTTTACCTCTGTCTTTAGTGCTTTCTTAAACTAAACCCCCGTGGGCCTCCTTGGTTTAGCACCCATGCGCGAAGGTCCCCTTTCCTTAACTAGTCGTGAGTAAACCCTTTGCCCCCAAGTTCAGCCCAACCCAGGGTGTGTGTGTGTGTGTGTGTGTGTGTGTGTGTGTGTGTGTGTGTGTGTAAAATCCACCAAGCATAAAATCTGCGCTTAAAAGCTGCTGTTTGATGCCTACAGCTCCACGATAGCTGAGCACTGCAAGGCCCAAATGACTAGCCTTAATCTGACCATTTCTCTTCCCAAATCCTGAGGCCGCAGATACCATCAGACTTCTCTAATCACTGTTTTGGTTCTTTTTCTCTTTGTAAAAAGTTTTTTTTTGGGGGGGGTGGGGTAGGATGGAGGGAAGGCAGGTACAGTGCTCAGGGGACCATGTGGTGCTGGTGATTAAATCCTGAGTTCCCACATATGAAACAGAGGTTCCAGCCCTTTGCACCATCTCCCTGGCTCCGGGCTGCTGAGGCTTGAACTCTGCTCTGACCTCAGTTGGTTTCACTGTGGTCCCAGTCTCATGCTCAGTCTTGTCAACCTCCTTCCCTTGGAATTCAGTTCTCTGCCAGCTTCCATAAACAGGCGCTTCTGGACCCAAAACTCAGCAGCCTGCGTAGTTCTCAGCCTGACTCACGGATATTTAACGGCTATTGTCAGGCCTATCAAACTGATTGGCCTGCTGGGCATTGAGGCAAATCACAGTCCCTCAAGAGCTGTAGACTGTCACGTGTGTCAGCTGGGCTGGAACCATTTCTGGCCATCTTTGGCCTAGCTGGTTCTGACTCGGCTTGGGTTCAGGCCCAGCCCCAGTGAGTGCTTGCTCTGTGATGTGTCTAGGCCAAGTTATTCTTTTAAATGTATATTTTAATAAAATTTAATGGTGGAATTACTGTAATGATTAAAGAAGGCGACAGACCTTAAGCTTTTAGCTTTGCATGCTCTGTGAGAAACATTCATAAAGGGTATTAGAGATTTATCTGCTACTCAAAGCCTGATCTCTCCTTCACCGCCCGTTCCTGTTATTTGGCACAGGGCCCTGCTTGCCCCTTAGTTTCTGGAGCTGGGTTTGCCTCTGCCACTGAGGGATTACTCGGTGTTATATTAAGTGCCTTTTAATGACCCACTGACAATTTCGTAATGTCTTATGCTTCACAAAATAATATGCACTCTCTTAAATATTGCCCTGGGGTTGCCTCGTGGCCCAGGGCAATACATCAGCCCCTCTCAGGTCAAGATGCTGAGCAGGTCATTTTGGTGTGATGTGTAATCCCTTGCCCTGTCCCTAACATTGTCCCCATTAACCTTGTCCAGTTTGACAGCATGCCAGCTATTTTTTTTTCTCGACAGTATAGCCATATATGTCTGTCTTCTACGGCCAAGACTTGGAGCAAGGCAGCCCGCATTGGGGAGCATAGTTCAATCACAGGACAAGCACTCTCGAACTGAGACCAAGTAGAGTGATGAGGGAGCCTTGCTGTGGTGACCTGTAAACCACAGTGAGGAAGAATTCTGCCTTTGAAAAGTAATCCTCTCTCTTCTCTCTCCTCTCTCTTTCTCCTCTGCCTTTGAAAATATTCTCTCTCTCTCTCTCTCTCTCTCTCTCTCTCTCTCGTGCGCGCTCTCTCTCTCTCTCCTCTCTCTCTCTCTCTCTCCCCCTCCCTCCCTCCGCCCGAAATTTGCATGGTTGTTGAACCTTTATAAGGGACATACCCTGCCTAGGGAGGAATTGAAATAGAATTCACCTCACTGCAGTGGGGGGATGTTTGTGCCTGGTGTCTGAAGAAGTCCTTTTGCCACTCCTCTGGGCAGGTTATTGGGGCCAGGGTCTGACCAAAGAAAGCTTCTTGGATGAACATGAATCCCATCAGATAGAGCGGTTGATACATTTGAGTGAGTCAGATTTAAGTCTAAGTGAGATTTAAAACTCTTGAAAATGGCCTGCACATAAACATTTCAAACAAATGTTTCAGGCCTTGCTGAGTCTTTAAATCCCGCCATGACTACCCCAAGCCCAAGTTAAGCTCCCTTGTCAGTGTTCATGCCACCACAGTGCATCAGAGATTCAGGCCCAAGAGAATACCTGCTTTATGGGAGCACTTGAGAGTGGAGTACCCAGATTAGGGGAACACAGGCTTTTGCCAGTTCTGGCAGGGGCGTGAGCAATCCCCGAGTTGACATTTGCTCTCTAGTGTAGGTTCTCAAATAACCCAAAACTGAGCTGGGGGCGGTGCCAGCCTAGACCTGGACTCTAAGCATCAGTGCTCCACCTTACCTTTAAAATAAACTCTATATTTCGATGACTCTTTAGGCATTTTCCTCTTAAATGCAAATATGTCTTTCATGTGAAAATGAGAGGAAAAGGTAGGCCTGTGAAAGGTGATCCTGGAAATTTATCTGCAGCCAAAGGTCGTGGTTCCATTATCCATTCAGAGTCCAGGCAGGGTTGCAGCGTGGCTATTAAAAATAAATAAATCAGAGTCACTCGCCCACAAACTGAAACAAATGCAAGGCGCAGGGAGACCCCAGGCTCTTTCCTCTGTGCGCAAGGGGCCTGGGCATGTGGTTCCCACGCACAGATGGCCCTCAGGCCGCTGGACCTCTGCTGCTCCCCAGCCTGAGCTCCTCTTTATCTGGGTGCTTCCTCTCCTCCCCCACGTCCCCTGCGCATCCCCAATGTCATCCCACTGGCAAAACAGTGGGAAAATCCATCTGGCCATTGTTGCAGTTTCTTTTTCTCGTCCTCTCGTGCCAGGAGAGTTGGAAAATGCTGAGTTTGGATAGAGCAGAGGGCAGAAGCGCATGTTGGGGAAGGGAGGGGTATAGTGTCACTGCTCATGGACAGACCAGGGCTGTGAGCAAAGGTGGAGAAGCGACAGACCTGTCCCCATGTAGTTGCCGATGGTCCCTCCAGATCACGGCTAGCCTACAGGATCTCCCTGGCCTGGTCCTCTTTCCTCCACTCTAGAGGGCCTCAAACTTTCCACTTGATTTTTTTTTTAATTTTTATTAGTGAAACACCATGAGGTACAGTTGTAGACTTACAACTTTTCGTGTTTGCGCTTCAGTCATACGATGATCGAGTACCCATCTCTCTACCAGCGCCCATTTTCCACCACCAATGATCCCAGTTCCCTCCCCCTACCCCCCACCCCCCCCACCCCACCCTGTCTCTGTGGCAGGGCACTCCCTCCTGCTCTCTCTCTCCTTTTGGTTTGCAATAGAGGTATTGAGTGTCGGCTGCTTGACTATTGAGTGAGTTGTGACTCACCATCCTCTGAGCCCCATTTTTATGTTTTAGCCCCATTTTTATATCCCCTACGCTCATTTTTAGGAACATTCCTGCTTGGGCAAAGAAATTGCCTTTTCTTCTTCATCTGCCCTTTCTCTCCCCATCTCCACAATACTCTATACCCATCCTCCCTCCCTTTCATCCTCTGGCCAGAACACAGGCAGAACATTCCAAGAAATGAACACATTGTGTTTCCTGCTTGTGCTGCAACAGGGATCCCAGACCTTGGGCATCACGAGGCAGCTCAGCATGAAAGGGTGTTGGTGTAAAAGTTTGTGGTGGATACCAGGCCAGTTTCACCAGGGCACCCCGGATGGTGCAGGTGCAGTCTCCCCGCCTACTCCAGATGGAATCCTGATGACCAAGAGCTTCCACAAGCAAGGCCCAGATACGCACGTTTGAGGACTGAATCTCCAGGCCGCATGGCAGCAGAGGACCTGGGCTGTCCCTCCCTGGGTTCCACCTCCCCCACTCCCCCAGCAGACTGACTGTCATGCCCACAATTTGCCTCTGGGCTCCATCTTAGTGCACCAACAGCCCTGGACCAGAGACTCTCAATTGAATCCCAACATGTATTAGTGCCCTACAGAGATGTCTCTGGAACCCAGTCATTTACAATCTAGAAATTTACATTTTAAATCGCGGCCGTGCGAGCTCTCATGATACTCAAAATGAGCAATGGAAAATAACATATCTAGCATCTGCACCTGGCAGGTAGGCTTGAATGGCGGTGGGAAATTTTGAGCAAAACATAATGCCCAAAATTAGAGAGAGAGTATTGGGGGAATTGTCTGCCATAGAGGCAGGGTGAGGACTGGGATGTGGGTGGTGGAAAATATGCACTGGTGGAGGGATGGGTGATCCATCATTGTATGGCTGAATCTCAAACATCAATGCTTTGTAGCTCTATTCAGTCAGCTTAATCAATGGCTGAACAAATAGCAGTACTCCTACATTATTTAAAACAACAACAACAACAAAAAAGTCTGTGGTGGAGTTGAAAGAAGCCAGGCTTTGCTCTGGATTAGGTGCTCTCAGGAGACCTGGAGCAGGTCTGTGACTGAAAATCCAGAAGAGAGATGGCCAGGTAGAGCAGAGTGATGCTTGTGACTGGGAACGAAGCCGTCACCTGGGCTTCCTGGCATGTTCTGGCTCCATCAGCGCTCCTTCTTTGTCTGTGCTCAAATACGGTCATCAAGTGGCTGTATTCTGATCTTGGTCCCTTGTGTCCTGGTGTCCTGGTCACGTGTTGATTTTCTGTGAAATCATAGCTCTTCAGCAGGAGAATGTGAGGCCCAACTGTGAGTGCCAGGGCATCTCCCAAACTCTTCCTCACACCAAACGGTCAAAACCCCGTTCCCCAGGTATTTGCCTCCTCTATAGTTCGTGGCTCCTGTGGACCAGGGCGGTATTTCCCTCATCGTCTCCGTGTTTTCCCCCAGAGTATCCACTCCTCATTTGACTCACTCTTTCCCTAATCAGACAGACACCGTATGGTAATGAGGAGGTGCTGTTTTCCTGGTGTGTTGACTGTCACTCAGAGTTCCATCCCCCTCACCTCCTGTTGCTGTCTCCTGTGCCAGCCCCTCTCCTAAGACTGCATGAGTTCTGTCAGTCACTGTTCACCTTGAAGGCTTCTGGGCACTTCACTGGAAAGGCATAAAACAACAACTGTCTACTTCCTACCATCAGCAGTCAACAAAGCAGCCAACCAATTATTTTGTTGGTAGCTTATTTATCCCCTGATGGAACCCCCTCAAAAATAAACTTTTCCAATTATAGTCTCTTTAAGCCACCTTCACCCAGAATCCCCTTCTGCCAGAACAGGGTCTCAATTTCCACTTTACTCTGGGCACCATATTCAATGCAACCACTGCTTCCTTATGTTCTGTCACCAAGTTGTTGGTTCTAACTCCTGGCCCATGTTCTTTCCTTCAGTTCTCTCTGAAGAACTCTATTGAGTTATTTTTCTAGCCTAACTCCACCGTCTGTGTGCCAGATCCCATCACCTCTTCTCAACACCTTGTCTACCTGGCGCCTCCCCTTCTCGTTGAAATGCCTCAGAGATGCTGTTTCCTGTTCGCTTCCTCCCATGTCTCACTCAGTGCTCTCCTACCTCTGAACCCAAACTAGCACCTCTTCCTTGCTTTCTGTAGACATACCATCTGATCACTGTGTCCCTGCAGATACACTTTCTCCTTGGACACCCTGACAAGAGGTCTTCCAGTTCTCCTGGCTCTTCTGAGGTTTTACTTCTTTATAGCTCTGTGAGGACCAGGATTCTTCCAATGACTCTGATCCTCTTAGTCAGTCTCTTTATTCCTCCCTCTACTCTGATTTTCTTCCTTAATCCCCATCTCTGTAGTTTCCTTTCTCCTCTGATGCCCTCACCCCACCTTCACAACCTCGCTCACTCCCAAAACTTTCTCAAGTGTGTCTCTCTCCATGTCTCGTCTTACTCACATATATCCCTTGAAGTAACTAACTGTCCAAAATTTATCAGCCTCTCCAGAGCCAGTTTCCCAGTACTTTTTTTTTTGTCTCGCCTCATGCCTTCTCATGTTCTCAACCATCCACCCGTAGTCATCTCTGACCAGCAAACCCCCTGGATTCTACCTTGTTTTAGGGTGCTCACCAAGTTACACCTTACCCCTGAGTTCTGATGCAGTCTCCTGGTGTATCCTCTGAGGGCCAGGCCTTCCCCCATTTTCTCCCCTTGCCACTTCATGTCCGGTACAGAACCTTACCCAGAAGAGACCCCTCGCTGTCAATTGAATGAATGACTGTAAATGAGGCAGATAATGTTTAACATGCATTTCATGAGCTCTTTAACATCAGGGAGATTTCCGATCATTAGTCCTCTGAATATTTTTCTCCTTAACCAAGCAGCCACCAGAATAAACTTTCATGCCCAGAACCTCAGCCTTGGTACTCCTGCCCTTTTTCAGGAAGAACTCCAGAGAAAGGCACCTGGGTCCTTATCGAGAGCCAGGGGTAACATGTTGGGTTATTCCACTGTCATGGCAATTTTAGATAACTTTCATCTCTTTTTCTGTGATAATCAGCTTTTCGCTTCATTATTTTTGCCCTCTTCTTTTTTGTAATGCGTTTTTGAAATGGGAGCTATCACTGAGCAATAAGGTGCTATTGATAGTACGTCAATATGATGCAGCTCTCCCTCTGCCCAACAGAGTGTGGCTGCGCTCTGCACATCCCTGCGATACATATTAGCCACACAGATGTCGGTAAAGCCTTCCCATCCATATGTATGCGCGCGGCCCATGGAAGTTAATAATGCCATATATCACGTGCACAAAGGATGTGAGATGTACTTCAACCTGACAGCGGGCTCATATCAAATGAGAACTAGCTCATAAGGAGAGCAAAACCAGGGAAAGTGGTTGTTCTTCCAGATCTGTTGTTTGCTAATTATCTGTTACTGAATTTGTTATTGAATGGAGATCTCAGGCCCCCACCTCCATTCTGCCTTTTTTTTTCCCTAGTGGTGGTGGGTTCAATTTATTCCCCTCTCCCTAGTTACCAAGATGTACCCCTCCCTTCAATCACATGGATAACAAAAGAACCCCCTTTGGAGCAAGGAGAGATGGCAATTATACATTGGTATTCATGTTACAGGAGTGACACCACCATCCTCCGGGAGTTTAACAATGAATATCCAGCATTAATTGTCACAGTAACTGCGTGACCTTGCTGAGATGTAATACATCAGCTTTACATAGAAAAATTATTTACCACTGAAAGATTAGGAAAAGAATGATCGTGAAATTGTGCTGCTGTTTGGAATGACTAATCTTTTTTTTGTTTGTTTTTAAGTGGATCCTAGACGTCTCAAATGACTCAGTCTCTGATTCTTAGGAATCAGGACAGTGGGTACTGAGACCATATTTGAATCTCTGATTTGGCTGGGAATTATAACCAGATTAGCACCTTCCCGTTCTTAGGAGAAGTTCTTAGGAGAATTCAGAGGACTGGAGCATGCTGGCTGCTGGCCTCCAAGGCTTAATCCTCCACACCACAGGTGTGGCCCCAAAACAAAAACAATGAAGGAGGGAGGAAGGGAGGAAGGGAGGGAGGAAAGCAGGGAAGGAGGGAAGGAGGGAAGGAAGGAAGGAAGGAAGGAAGGAAGGAAGGAAGGAAGGAAGGAAGGGAGGGAGGGAGGGAGGGAGGGAGGGAGGGAGGGAGGAAGGGAGGGAGGGAGGGGAAGGGAGGGAGGGAGGGGAAGGAAAGGATGGAGGGAGAGAGGGAGGGAGGGAGGGAGGGAGGGAGGGAGGGAGAGGTTGATTACCACGTCAGACAGACCTAGCACAATGGACCTAGTTCATAGTATCTATTGGGGGAAGAATCTTACATTGATACCTAGGTAGGGTTTTCTGCCTCTAGCAGCAGCAACTGTATGTTAGGAACCCTAAGATATCCCCCTTCACAATTGAAGCTCACTTGCAAGCAACTTCAGTTGCTTTCTCTTTTTTTTTTTGCCAGTTCTCAGAAAGACTGCCACCAGGTCTCCTTGCCTGCTTCCTTCCAGGGCTGCCTCCTGCTCACCACGGGGCAGGGGGCAGGCTGGAGGCACACACCCCAGGGAGGGTTGCACGCTAAGCATTGCTGGATCAGCAGGGAGCCCGACTCCCCTGCCCTCCCTCTGCAGGCCGCCAGAGCTGTGTGTGCAGAAATGAGTGATGGCTCAGCCTGCTCTGCTCTTACAAAGGGGTGGAGGTGAAGAAAGCCAGGGCCTAGATTCGAATTGCAGGGTCTTTGAGGAAATTTGGTTTGCTTTTGTGTTTGGGTGTTTTCTGGCAAAGCAAGAGCATCAGGGACCAGAAGGCTTCAGGTGTGGGAAGGAAATGAACAGAAGGACAGGACGGAGTGGGTCATTCTTTGCCTGCCCTTTAGAGCTGGGCTATGAAGTGAGGGGCAGGACCTGATGCTGATCTAGGGCTTGGTCATTAGTTTGCTCCTCATTTGCTTTGAAGTTGCCAATGACTTTCCAAGTTTAGTACCGTGAATGTTTAATTAACCAAGGAAAACAAAATATTGGATATAGTCAATCAGTAGGTTGCCTTTTGTGTTGGTGGGGGGACTTGGGAGTGCCTAAATTCAGATTTTAAAAAAGCAAATTCTCTAAATCCCCTTTTTCTAATTCCCATTAATCTGCTGTTTTCTTTAAAGCCTTTCCATCTCTAATGCTTCATAAACGTAGCAGCGTCTGAGGGAGATTCCTGACCAGATTCCCCGAATTTAACTAACCATTTTTTTTAAATGAGGGTGAAAAGGGAAAACAAATAATAAAGGTTTGGTTAGGTTTTTTCTTTTTTCTTTTTAATTTTCTTTCTCTCTCTCTCTCTCTCTTGCCTCCCCCCACCCATCACTGCAGGACGAGGAGGCGCCCAGGGTGCAGGTTAGAGAGCAAGAGGAGAACGTGCTGGTGCTGAAGAAAGTGCAGGGCAGCGGCCCGGCCCCCCCTGCGGGCGGCGAGGAGAGCGATTGGAGGTGAGTTCGCACCGGGCTGGCTGGCGCTGCTGCTCGCCTGCGCCCGCGCGCGCTCCCTGTCTCTCTCTCTCTCTCTCTCTCTCTACCTCCTCTCCCCTCCCTCCCGCTCTTCTCTCCGCCTCTCGAGCTTTCTAGCTGACTGCAGAGCTCGGAGCAGCCAGATGGACTCGGTTCCCCGTGGAAGGACAGCGATGGCAAGCTCCCGGGGCCTGTAGGGGAATGCCTTTGTTAGTCGCGGCGCGCCATGGGCAGCTCCCGGCTCAGGGTCTCCGACCCTCATCTGGAGCGGAAGGAGGCGGCGGCGCTCTTGGAGCGCGAGCTGCCCCCGCCGACCTTCGATGTGCCTTATTTCAAATACATTGACGAGGAGGACGAGGACGACGAGTGGAGCAGCCGCTCGCAGTCGTCCACCGAGGATGACTCCGTGGACTCTCTGCTCTCTGACAGATACGTGGTGGTGTCCGGGACCCCGGAGAAGATTTTGGAGCATCTTTTGAATGACTTGCACCTGGAAGAAGTCCAGGACAAAGAAACAGGTAAGACAAGGGGTGGGGGGGTGGGGGGTGTTCCGGGCGTCCCTCATCCGTGGCCTTGGGGCAAGGCTTCCCCCCCCCCACCCCCGCCCCCGTGGCTGAAGCCAGGGTGGGCTTGAAAGAGCATATGCTTTGCGAGTCTTCTCTTTGGCCTCTTGCTGTTTTGTTTCAATCCAGTAAATGGACACATGGAGATGCGAGCAGCTGTTTGGGTCGGAGCTGTACAAAGAAAATGAGACTAAGGCAGATGTTCTTGTTTGCTAGGGAATTTTTGTACCAAATTGCACCTAAAGGCAGTTGGCAAGAGGCCAGTGTTCTACAGCCAGCGTTCAGCAGGAAGGCTTGGAGCGGGGGAGGTGGGTAGCCTTCCCCTGGCCTGTAGGAACCCCTGAACTTGGAGGAGTAGCCTCCCCAGCAAAGATGAACAGTCAGAGCAACTATTCAGCAACTGAGTTCTGCAGCAACTTCTGCTTTTTTTTTTTTCCCAAGTGGCTTCCAAACTGCTCAGAGCAAGCCCTGCTGTGTTGAATATGGTTCACGTAGCTTTTCTGAGCAGAGATTACAATTCGCTGGTCTGGGGCCATCAGACTTCTGGCCCTTTCTATTTAATTTGGAGACCAGTGAGCTGTTTTACCTTTGTGCTCCTGGAAATACAACTATTGCATCCACTAAAAGACCAGCTTACTTCCTTGATCAAGGAAAGGTTAGCACTTGCATCTCCCAGCAAGAATCTGTCATTTGTTCCAGCCTAGAGATATTATTTTTAACGAACGCACCCCTGGCTGCAGCCTGAATTCTATAACTTGATCCCTTGACTGAAATATTCTTTATGCTGTGATGCCCACATTTTGTAATATATTGATTGCTTCAGTCAGCTGTGGTATTAGTGCTGGCAAATCCGTAGTTAGGTGTCTCTCCAGCGAAAAGGATTGTGAAATGATAAGTGTAGGTGGAGCGGAGTTTCCTTGCATGTCAGTAATTTTGTCTGAACATAATTGATGCCTGGCTCTATATTACTCTATAAAGGACATTTTTGAAGAAACAAAAATGTGTATGTGGGTTTAAAAAAATCAGTAACCCAGTTGAATATGTTGTAGTAACATTACTGTTTGGTCTCAAAATTCAAATAAACATTTTATTTTCCTTGTGTTTTGGTGGGGAGGGATCAATAGTTGCTAGTTTTAGGCAAACAAGATCAGAGAAAAGTATATTCTTACAACATTTTGCTGGGGTGCTTTTATATCTACAGTCATATTTTGTGCATTTGAACCCGATCCCCATGTTATGCTTCAGCAGATACAATTATCATGGAAGTGGGCATCATTTTTCGTGGACTAGACCCCAGGTTGCTGTACTCAGGTAGTTCGGACTGGATTTTAGACAAATAATGGGCCATTGAAGGACCTCTTTAAGCATAGGTTTGAGAGGTTGAATGCTTTCTTTTTTAATAGCACCTCAGTTCTGTTCTATAGTACAATAGGTCATATTCATAAGGGTTCAAAGTACTTGGACCATACCTGATTTTCTTTTTATCTTTCTATCATTTATTTTGGGAGAAGAATGGTCTGGGTGTCCCCCCACCCTTCTCCAGTTTACAGTTTAACACAGAGAATGAGATGACAGTAACTGAGTAAGTACCCTGTTGGGAGATGGCGCTGTGCACAGGGTCTAGTGACTATTATTCCTGCTCTCTACTCAATTACAGCAGCCCTGAGACCAAATGTGTCACTTGGGTCATGCACTCAGCAGAGCTCGGAGGACCGAGCTCAATGGAACAACCTTAGCCTGTAGGAGGAGGCTGGCCAATCTGGCCTCACCTCATTCTTCTCATTTCCTTTGCATTTGCTGAAGCAAGCATTAAACTTCAGACTTTCTACACTATCACTTGAGGGGGAAACACAGTAGCAAGTTTTCCTCTGGTCAAAAGAAAGTTTTATGGGGATCAGAGTGACAGTATGGTGGGGGTAGGTCACTTGCCTTGTACACAGCCAACCAGGATTCAACTCCCAGCACCCCCTATGCTCCCCCAAGTCCAACCTCGAGTGATCCCTAAACACAAAGCCAGGAGGAAGCCTTGAACACTGCCAGGTATGGCCCCAAAACAAAAGACAGAGACTTTTAGGGGCTGGAGCAATAGCACAGCAAGTAGGGCATTTGCCTTGCAGGCGGCCAACCCAGGTTTGATTCCCAGCATCCCATATGGTCCCCCAAGCACTACCAGGAGTGATTCCTGAGTGCAAAGCCAGGAGAAGCCCCTGTGCATTGCCAGGTGTGACCCAAAAGGCCAGGAAAAAAAAAAGACAGAGACTTTTATGAAAATATCAAATTTAGAAAGTGGTGGATATGTACCTAGTGTGCATGCCAAAGCAAAAGTCACATATTGTTCTTCAAAACTTCACGTGCAGCAAGCACATAAAGAAAAAGTAACAGGAGCCAGGCAGGTTTTGGTCAATAGCATTTAAAGAAATATAAGACCAAATAAATGTTTTATGCCTAGTAAAGATGCGTAGTTTTAAGCATGTTTTTGGTTTGAATCCGAAAGGAATCACATATTTAAAGTCAGCAAGGCCCCCTTTCGTGGCCAGAGGTGAATTTTACCTCTTCTTCCCGGGCCGGCTGGCATTCCTCCTCATAAAGGGCCTGTGTGTGCAAGAGTCTAATAGAGTTGCACAAACATATGGAAGACAGATGGAGGAAAATGAGAAGGGGCTGCAATAAAAGTATACAGCAGCATTTTTATGTTCTTGAGCTCCCCTTTTAGGGAGATGGAGCCATCTGGGGCCAAGTGCAACCATATGGCCGCCATCCACATGGCCCGATGGCAATGGGGAGGAAAGGGTTCTTGGGAGGAAATAGCATGGTCCTGGAGTCTGGTACGTCTGTTCTGCATCTTCTATTCCTGTACTCACCAGAGGCTAGGGAAGCTAACTGAGCAGGAGATAGGAGTACATTCCCATCTCTTTCCCACCCAGTCACTTCATTGTGAAAATGCAGGTGAAAGTTTCGATAGAGCAGGCCTTCTCTGATGCTCACAAAGGACAAACTGAAGTGATTTCTCATTGATAGAACCTATGCAGGTGGATGAAAGTCTACTTTATTGCATGGAATAGGAAATAAAATGCCCGGGCTGTAAGAATCATTTATTTCTATTGGGTCTCAAGTTAAGAATAGAATAACTGGGGGCTGGAGCAATAGTACAGTGGGTAGGGTGTTTGCCTTGCATGCAGCCAAGCCAGTTTTGATCCCTGCATCCCATATGGTTCTCCGAGCACTGCCAGGAGTAATTTCTGAGTGCAGAACCAGGAGTAATCCCTGAGCATTGCTGAATGTGACCCAAAACGCCAAACAAACAAACAGAAAAATACAGTAACTGTCTTGAAGGGCTAGAGAACAGGCTTTGTATGTAGGAGTCCCAGGATCCAGCCTCTGCTCGAATCAAGAATGGTTCTTGAACCAAAAATGGCCCTCCTCTTCCCCCATCAACCCCCACCCCTCACCTCCGACCCTCTACCCCCACATACACTATGGCCACATAGGGAGCAGCCCCCAAGCACTCATGGGTGTGGCCCCAAACAAAGACTACATATAGAAAAATACTCAACATAGAAAATGCTTGATGCCATATTCCATCTCTAAACCAAAGTGAGTTTTAGAAGCAAACATTGCAGAGATGATTAGAAGCCGCCTACTACTGATATTCCCAGCAGTGCTTTGATCCACACAACATTTACCATACTTTTATCATCTCCTACATCTGTACCTTTTTCTTGATGGTAGTGGTGAGCATGAGAAGTCATTCATCACTGGGAAAGGAAAGAATAGAAGGAGTAAGGGAGGGAGGAGGGAGGGAGAGGTAGAGGGAGGGAGGGAGAGGTAGAGGGAGGGAGGGGAAAGAGGGAGGGAGGGAGGGAGGGAGGGAGGGAGGGAGGGAGGGAGGGAGGGAAGGGCTTAATTCTTTAATTTCTTTAAAATGGATAAGCCATTTGAGTCTGGTAACTGGACAGGGAATTGTGGAGGTGGAAAATGACTAAGGCTGTTTTCAAAGATTTTTCATTTTTTTCAAGGTTCAGATTTTGACTTGAAACATTTGGACTGTTAGAGCAATGTCAAGCAGCAATGCCTTTCATCTCTCATCTGCCCAGAAGTAGGGCAGCCATCACTGGGCACTGCTGCGCCAGGAGAATTAACAAGGAAGCAAGAAGGAAAGAAACCAGAAGTGATAGCAGAGCTGGCCAGGGCAGCTGGGACTAACCAGCCCTGAGTTGGCAGGGGGTCCTCCTCCTAGTTAACCCTTTCCCTTCCTTAGAAAAGAGAAATTGCATTTTGTTTAGAGATTATTCATAGGGAATGATGATTTCTGTTTCAAAGCAAAGGGGAAACTTTGTATTCAATGGGTTATGCAGAGAAAAATCTTTGATTTTTTTTTATTCTAAATCTGCACTATGACATGGTGTTAGGGAGACCAGCAGAGAAAAATACAAATGTTAATTGTGCCTTTCCCCTTCCCCTTCTTTTACCTTATTCTTTTCCATCTTCATGAAGTACATGTACTTCTGATTATAGGTTTCCAAGTAAAACAAGGAAATAGAAAATAGGATGGTAGGGCCAGGTAAAGCCTATCCACTGATTCTTACTAAGGCTAACCTGCTTTCTTAGAATTTGGCTGACTTGCACACGTCCTGGGCCCCTGGGTGCTAGATGGCAGCTGCTGTCACTGGCATGTGGGAGGTTGAGCAGCACATCTTCTACTGTGGTGATTGGGCAGCGACCTCTGGCAGTGCCCTGGGCACATGACAGGAGGGGCTGGCTCCAGCTGTCGTGTTCAGAGTCAATCTCCATTGCTACCTTATGGATTTCTGTCAAGCTTTGCACTCATGGAACACTGATAAAACTGGGAAAGGAACCTGATTTTTTTTTCAATGTCCTCATCTTCTTGCCTGCCAGCAACAAGTCCAGTAAATGCATAACTCTGGTGAACCAAACTTAAGAATGTTTCTCTGGTCCCCAGAAAGATCAAAGACAATTTAAGGGAGCTTCCTTGATTTCCTCACCTTTTAGAACTTCTGGAGAGAGGTTTGTCCCTCTGTTCTAGGTTGCTTGCAGGTCACAAGACTGTAATAATCTAGTAGCAACATGGTTTCTGCAGGACAAAAGCTTTTTAAGGATAGACATTTTTAGATAATGCAAGTCTCACTGTGACTTTGTATGATTAATATGCGGAGGATTATCTTGTACTTTTTGTTTGTTTTCTTTTTGTGCCCCACCTGGCAGTGCTCAGGGTCTACTCCTGGCTCTGTGCTCAGAGATGACCCCTGGCAAGCTAGGGGATCATATGGCATGTCAGGGATCAATCTCGGGTTGGCTGCTTGCAAGGCAAGTACCCTACCCACTCTTATTAGTTCCTCAGCCCCTGTACTTTTCTATTTTATTTTCGTAGGGTCAGGTAACAAAGATACCAGTGGATTTTATCCTTGGCTGCCAATGAGCAATACACAAAGCACTTTTTTAAAATATCAAAATATGGGAAATTGGTGTGATAGTATAGCAAGTAGGGCACTTGCCCTGCACATAGCCCACCTGGGTTTGATGTCCAGCACCACATATGGTCCCTTAAGCCTACCAGGAGTGATCCCTGAGTGCAGAGTCAGAAGTAAGCCCTGAACATGGGCTCCGAAACAAAAAACAAAAACCACATCAATATACAAATTCCGAGGACTCCCCTTTCCCCTTCTAGAGAGATTTTCTGTTCTGTTGACCTGAGTTAGGGCCAAGGCCTTATAGACTTTAACAGCTCCCCAAGTGGTGTTAGCATGCAGCAAGGTATAAGTGCCATGGAAACAGAGTATTAGCTCTGCCTTACTTTCTTATCTTTATAGATGTGGGCCACGTTCCTAAGAAGCTGAACTTACGTCTTTCCCTATGACTGTTAGGGGTCTCTTTCCCTCTTCCCTCTCCACCTGCCTCCCCTCTCCCCCCAGCCTCATATACATGAATCGCGGCCTTAGAGCCTCTGCAGCCTCGGAGATTCTCAATTCACAATCTGCACTGTAGGTCCTTCCGGTGAAGTGCTTTTGAAAGGAGACACTCAGAGGCAGCAGAGGTATAAGACATACAGCTGTTGGATTTCTCAACTTTTGGAATGAGGAGGTGATGGCAGTATGGACAAAACTCTTTGTCTCACGACAAACATCTCTGGGTGATGGGTGATCCTCCAGACTCCAAATGGCTCCAAATGCTGTTTCTCTAAGAAACATTTTCAAGAAATTTAAAAAAAAAATGTTTTATTTCAAGAAATAAAAAAATCCTGCTGAGGATGCTAAAACCCTGAGTCCCAGATCGGGGTCTCATTAATAAACCAGCCTAGAGCCTTGAATATGCCATACAGCACATGATTGCTCCAGTTCTCAGATCATAAGGCTCTATAGCACCCTTGGTTCGTTCCAAATAGGTCCCAGAACTTTAGCATCCTAGACATGAAGTGTTTAAAATCCATACTGACAACTTCCAGCACTTTGTGGTCATTTTATGTGGAAGCCATCATCCCAGAGTCATTGCACAAGGACTCAGCCTCATTGGTCTAATCTCATGTTGCTTGATATGGCTGCATTCCGTCAGCCTCCCAGAGCCTTTAAAATGTTGATGAGGTATAAAACTTGGAACCCAAGCTCAGTGACCATACCTGATGATGATTTAGCTGTGTATATAACCTTGCCAACGGGAAACTTTTTAAAGTGCCTTTGTGAAATTGCACTATGACATTTCCAGAGAATAGTTTTGATTTATCATCTGCTGGTGAAATTCATTTGCCGAGTTATATTACCAGGCCATTTGGAGACATTCAAAAACAGTCTGTGGCAGAAAAAAAACAGCAGTTTCCCCTGCTAATGAATCTATTCACCCCACCCTTATACCAGCTTACTCGTTCTGATTTCTTCCCTTTCAGCTTTACCTGCTGCATCTGTAATAAAATATAACTGTGCCTTTTCCAGTTTCATTTTCCCCCCACCATTCTTTTTCTTAATTGATATTTTACTGTAGTAGTATTTGTTTGCATGTAAATGTTTTTGTGTTACAAGGGTACATTGTTTGCATTGTCTTCACCAGTGTCTAAGGGCTTGCTCTCATTGGCTGCTGTCTCTTCTCTTATTCATCACATACCATCTAGGAGTGAGACCATGTGGTATCTGTCTCCTTCTAACTTATTTTGCTTAGCCTGACACCCTGTGGTCTAGCCATCTTGTAGCAGAAGGCAAAATTTCATCTAACAGTTCATTTTTAATTGCTCAATATCTTCATTGCCTAAGTGAATAGCTTAGAAATTTTTTTTCATTCCACAAATATCTTTTGACTTTTTTTTAAAAAAAATGTGGACAGTGTTCTAGATGTGGAGATGTAACCATAAACAAAATGTACTCCTTATCTTCATGGGGTTTATATTCTAGTAGTGAGAGTCAAAGAGCCATTAGGGTAATGGGGTTTATTATATCACTGGCACTGGTCTAGGATAACTGTACCCACGTATCTTATAAAATAGAGAGGGGCCAGAGCAATAGTACAGTGGGCAGGGTGCTTGCCTTGCACACAGCTGACTGGCATCCCATATGGTGCCTGAGCCCACCAGGAGTAAGTCAGAAGCATAGAACCAGGAGTGAGTAAGCTCTGCACACAGCTGGGTATGTCCTGAAACACACAAACACACAGAGAGAGAGAGAGAGAGAGAGAGAGAGAGAGAAATACAGGATATTTTCATGTATTTACAATAATTTAAAACATTAGTATGGACCTTACATTCTTGTTCAACAAAGCCCAGAAGTAACAGAAATAAATATAAATGAGGGGTGAAGGGGAATGCAAAAAGCTAGACAAAATCTTAGGTAGAAAGAAATGTCCTGCAGATAGACAAGCTACAGCTAGAAATAGTTGTCTATGCATCCATGGAACTGTTTAGGAGCCAGAGAAATAATACAAAGGTAAGGCATTTGCCTTGCAAACAGCCTTTCTGTGTTCCATCCCTGGCATCCCATGTGGTCCCCTGAGCTCCACCAGGAGTCATTCCTGAGTACAGAACTAAGAGTAACCCCTGAGAACCTCTGGGTGTGCCTCCCCACACACTCCACCCCCCCCAAATGTTGAATAGCAACCTTTTGTCATCTTAAATTCTGAATAGTTTCCTTGAAGACAAATTACGGGACTCTGTGGTCACTTGAGGGGCCACTTATTTGAAAAAGTCTTATAAAACTGCTACTTTTAAACATTGGGTTAATTTCATTACTACATGCTTATAGCAACCTCAAGGAAAGACTAAATACACTCATTGGTGCCACCACCAACGGTCCTGGGTGCCACGGAGAGTCAGGCAAGTGCTTCACTGTTCTTTGAGGGTTCACTTCCAGCTAGACGGGAGAATTGGATCAGCTCTCTGCGGAGACAGTGAAAACCCCCAAAGCGACCTTCAGACTGAACAAGGAGGAAAGGTGCTAAATTAGAACATGGCTTCACTTCTGCCATGTGGTCTACGTGCTAACATTCTGTTTAGTCTGTTTTGATTTTTGTGGCAGTTCTCTCTGCTCCTCTCCTGATGACTAAAAGGGAGAATGAAATCTGTTTGAGAACTGTGATTGAAACAAGGGGAGAATTTATCAACCAATATTGACCAAGGAAAGAGATCATTAGATTTGCGTAGAAATTTTCTTCACAGTTCCTCGAGAATGAAAGAAAAAGACTTAGACCAAAAGCCACTGGAACTCCTTCAAGATCTGAACATTTAAAGATTGCTCAACACCCCGGTGCCTTTCACCTCCTTCCCCTCCATTGTCTGGATGCTCCTGTGGGATAATTAGCCCATTCTAATGGACACAGACCATACACTGAGGGAGACGTTAATTAAACTGCTCCAGAGTTAGAGGGATCATTTGAAGCTGGAAATGAACACAGCTATATTCCGAGCTTTATCCCAGAGATCATTTTTGTCTAGTGGCGGGAATCATGGATGAAAGGCATAATTGAAGTAAAAACCTACCAGTCAGCTGCAGCTGTAAACCCCAGTCAGGTGCTTGGCTGGCCACTTAAGTGCCATCTAATCTCCCACACAAAGACCTGCTTCTTGGTTTCCAGCTGTGAGCAGAATGGCCGCTAGGTGAACTAATCACTTCAAGAAGGTTACAAAAGCAAGGGGGGTGAGGTGGAGGAAGAGGTCCCAGTTCCAGCTGAAGCATATCAGCCACACATGAGAAGTGATTAAAAAAAATCAGATTTTGACTGTGAGTTTCATTGGAGGTGCTCATCTTCTGGACTTATCTATTCACACCACCTTTGAACATGCAATATTATGTATGATAACAAGGGAATTGGTGCTTTTACACTGCCAGTAGATTGTGGGTTAATTAATACTCTTGTTGGTAATGAAGCAAGGTGAAATGAAGTGAGACTGTGCTGAAGCATAAGGTCATTAGCATGCGCTGATTAATAGTGAAAATGTGCAAGTCTGCGTTCCACATAACCAATAGGCAAAGGAAGACGTGTGGTGGATAAGAATGTAAGTAGGAGGTAGGCGCTTTTCAGGAAAGCATTCTTAGAAGGAAAAGAATCATTGAAAAGCATTTACAAGTTATTTTGTATAGTTTTGGGGAGTGTTTGGGCCCACTACTTGCGATCTTCAGGAATTGCTCCCAGTAGTGCTAGCAGCCCAGGGTCTCCCACACATAAAGGACACCATCTAGAGCCATTTCCCAGGCCTTTGGTGGGGGGCTGACAGGGGTGGCGGGAAAAGACGCATTCTGTTGTCACTCCTGGCAGTGTTCCCAGACCATACGCAGTGCTGGGGATTGAACTGGTGTCTGCTGCATGCAAGACAGGTGCGCCAGCTCACTGTCCTATCTCTTACATATCCCCGTTTGCACAGGGTTTGCATCACGGGCTCCCCAGCGTTCACAGCCATTTGGTGGTGGTTCTACACACCTCATCATGGTCTGGTCAGAGGTCACTTGCTGCCTGGGGATGGTAGAAGCAGTACTGCAGGTCACATTCAGGGCCTGTGGAAATGGGAAATTGAACTTTCCTGAGTACTTGCAGGGCAGGTGCCCTAAAGCAGTGTTTCTCACTTACCTCATTCCCACTTGTTTTGTCCTGTGACCTCCCCACCCTGATCCCACTGGTTGGCCCCTGAGCTTTGTGCCATGTTAGCCACATGTATACAATTTTCCCCTGGGGGCCCCTTGGATATCCAGGTGGCCTCCTCTAGTTGAGGAATGCTTCTTTAAGCACTGACTAGATTGGTCTTCCAGGCCCTAGGTTGGATTTTAAAATTTATTTTTTGTTTATTTTGACTTTTTGTTTTGTTTGAACCACACCTGGCAGTGCTCAGGTCTTCCACCTAGTTCTGTGCTCAAGGATCACTGCTGGCAGGTCTTGGGTAATTCTATGTGGTAGTTGCAATTGAACCTGGATCAGGTGCATGCAAAGCAGATGCCTTCCCACTGTGTTCTCTCTTTCTCGGACCTTGGATTGCATCTTTAAACTGGCTCTTGTGGGGTTGGAGTGATTGTACTGCAGGTAGATTGTACTTGCCTTGCACACTGGCCAACCTGGATTCTATCCTCAGCATCCCATATGGTCCCTTGAGCACTACCAGGAGTAATTCCTGAGTGCAGAGCCTAGAGTAACCCCTAAGCATCACTGGGTGTGACCTAACCCCTTACCCCCAAACAAGGGGAGGGGTTCTTCTCATGTTTACTCCACATGGTGTCTTCTAATGCTTTGGGTGCCAGCATAAGCCTTTAGCAAGAGAAATATTATAGGGATATGGGAGGTTCATTTTAAGAAGATCTGCAGATGAGGAATGGAAAACAGAATACACAAGAAGCAAAAATTTAGAAATTAGACCCTAAGCCTCCTGCCCATATGAATTTTGAAAAAAACACTTGGGCATTTGATCAGGACTTCATAGGCTTCCATCTTTTTGCTTTTATTTTGGGACCACAGCTGACAGTGAGTAGTCACTGGACTGTGGGGCTATGCCCAGGAGACCATATGTGTGCCAGGAATTGAACTGGGATCAGCTGTGTGCAAGGCAAGCACCTTAACCTCTGTATTATCTCTCTAGGCCCTATATATTTCCAATTTTTAAAATAAATATACTTATTTAATGTATTTAAATATGTCAGATAGAACGTTACAAAGCTATTCATGATTGGGTTTCACTCATACAATGTTCCAGCACCCATCCCTCCACCAGTATTTCCCAGCACCAATGTCCCACATTTCCCTCCCATCCCCACCTATTCCCACCCCCACCCCAGCCTGCCTCTATCTCTATGGCAGACACCTCTCTCTCTCTCTCTCTCTCTCTCTCTCTCCGCCCTCTCCCTCTCCCTCTCTCCTCTTTTTCTTCTCTCTCTCTCTCTCCTCTCTCTCCCTTTCTCCCTCTCTCTTTATTCTCTCTCTCTCTCTTATTTTGGGCATTATGATTTGCAATACAGATGCTGAAAAAATTGTCATGTACAACCTTTACCTACTCAGTTCTCTTCCAGAGCAATCATTTCCATCTATTGTCATTCTGGACCCTCCTCTATCTTATATCTTATTTGCCCCCCACAACCCCCACACGTTTGTGATAATTCCCAACCATTGACCAGTCCTCCTGGCCCCTGTTTACCCTGGCCTTTGATATTAGTCTTATAGTTTTTTTTTCATATCCCACAAATTAGTGCAGTCTATATCTGTCCCTCTCCTACTGACTCATTTCACTCAGCATGATATTCTCCATGTCCTTCCATTTATAGGCAAATTTCATGACTTCATTTTTCCTAACATAAGTGTAATGTTCCATTGTGTACATGTACCATAGTTTCTTTATCCAGTCGGATGTTCCCAGGTACTCAGGTTGTTTCCAGATTCTGGCTATTGTGATAATTGGGCCATACCCTGCAGTACCCAGGGCTTACTCCTAGCTCTGCACTCAGGGAGTGCAAGGCAAGTGCCTTATTGTTTCTCAGCTCTCTCTTTAAATACCTGTTTTGGAGGGAGTGAGTTTACACTCAGCAGTACTCAGGGCTAACTCCTGGCTCTGTTCTCTTGGCAGTTCTCAGGGGACCATATGGGGTGCTGGGGATCAAACCCTGGCCAGCAATATGCAAGATAAGCACCGTACCCGCAGTACTATCATTTCAGCCTCAAATACTTTTGAGGAGAGTGGGGGTAAATACCACACCCAGAGGTGCTCAGGGGTTATACCTGGCTCTGCACTCAGGAATTACCTCTGGTGTGCTCAGGGTACTATATGGGATGCCGGAGATCTAAGCTGGGTCTGCCACATGCGAGGCAAACATGCTACCTACTGTGCTATCATTCCAGCCCCTGTAAAGTTAATCTTGAGCCCCAGCCTGCATGGAAGACTTAAAAACTATTGTGCTTTCTCATTACTCACATTTTATTTGTTTTTTTTGGGGGGAGGGGGTTGGGATCACCCCTAGCAGCGTTTGGAGAATCACACGGTGCCCACCTGGCATTGAACTCCATGCTTTATTTCTCTTATTCACATTTTATTACTTTACCTCAAATGCATTCCCTACATATCAAATGCCCAATTTGATATGTATTTCATAGATAGATGAGTGAGAAATCATAGGTATTTCTTTCTTTTCTTTTTTCTTTTTTTTTTTTTTTTTTTTTTTTGCTTTTTGGGTCACACCCGGTGATGCTCAGGGGTTACTCCTGGCTTTTGCACTCAAGAATCACTCCTGGCGGTGCACAGGGGACCATATGAGATGCTGGGAATTGAACCCGGGTCGGCTGCACGCAAGGCAAATGCCCTACCCACTGTGCTATTGCTCCAGCCCCACTTAGGTATTTCTTTCTGCTTAAGTTTCTAATTTTCTGTAATGGCTGGAGGATAAATGGTCACAAATAATAAAATATTCTGGTATATGAATATTTTAAGCTTGGCCATAGATTACCAATTTCAAAAATTCAGAAAATATAAAATTGCCATCTGTTTTAATACAAAACATAAAGCCTAGTCAGATGTAAGTTAAAAGATACTGTTTTATCATTTGGGTGTTGGAGGTGGGCCCACACCCATCTGTCTCAGGTGTTACTGCTGGCTCTGCCTTCAAGGATCAGTCCTCACAATGTTCAGGGGACCCTAGGGGATGCTGGGGATTGAACCCAGGTCCACTATGCACAAATCAAGTGCCCTGCCCACTGTACTATTGCTCTGGGCCCCTGTTTTATTATTGAGTAAGATAATTGACTTGTATATATGTTGTTTCTGATTTAAAATGAAAGTTCCTTTGAAATCTTTGCTATAATATGTGTTTTCCTAAAAACTAAGTGAAAGAGAAAGAGGGAGGGAGGGAGGGAGGGAGGGGAGAAAAGGGAGGGAGAGGACACTTTGCTTTGCAGCTTTCCCATGTCCCCAGTGCAAACTTGGGTTTTATATTGTTTTGACAAGCATCATCCTCATCAGAGAAAAAAAATTGTATTTGAGGTAATAGAAAGAGACAAAGCTTTTGGCAATTCTGTACATCCGCTTGGGAGGGAAAAAATAATGCATTTGGACTTTGAGATCCCTTACCTGAGGCAGGAAGCATTCTAGGTGTGGGGAAATGCAAATCAGGGGACTCAAAGTCCTGGCTGACTGCTGGGGATATCCCACCATTCTCATCCTGTCTTTGCAGTCAGTCAGTCAGACTGCAGTGCCTGCAATGAAGGAGGCTGGACCGTAGATTTTTAGCCCACAAATCTCCATAGCACAGTTTCCTAGTTTGGTGCTAGCTGATTTTGTCTTTGTAAAGACATTATATTTCTATTCTTATAAAAAGGAGAATAAATTTTGATTCTCTTTTAAGGAAACTGCTCCCAAACATTAAAGTGTGCCTGTGTCAAGATGGCAGGGGGCAGGCTGGGTGGGGAGGGTGGGAGGGAGCCTGGGAACATTGCTTAGCACTAGTGGTGGAATTGATACTGGTGGAGGGAAGTTGACACTGGTGGTGGAATCAGTGCTGGAACACTGTAGGCCTAAAACTCAACTATGAGTAACTTTGTAAATCCTGGTGCTTTAATAAAATAAAAATTTTGAAATATATGATAGATGGAGATATTCAAAATACATCTGGTACCAGAAGTCAATATTAATCTGCTGATAAACCAGCTTTGATCATATTCTTAGATTTATCATTTTACTTCAAGAATCCCTAAGAGATCACATTTTCAAAATGCATACTTTAAAATCTAAGCAATGATTTCAAAATGATTAAAAAATAAAATGAGAATGCTGTTTCTTAAACTTTTAAAGACCCAATGAGTGTTGGTTCTGTGGGCATCAATATTGTACCATATTGTACCAGGTAGAAACATCCGTGATAGTCACAGTGTTCAGGTGTATTTCCAGAATCCTGTTTAAATATTTGATCTAAGTCAGACTTTTTTTTTTTTGCTGTAGATTGGAAGGAGAAATGGATTCTGAATTGTTGAAGACAAGATACTGTGTCAGAGGTCCAGAAAGATAGTATAGTAGATAGGGATCTTGCCTTGCACACAAACAAGTGTGCTGACCCAAGTTTGATCCCAAGTATCCCAGACCATTCTGGGATGGTCTCCAGACCATTTCCAGAATTGGTCTGCCAGAGCAATTCCTGATTGTAGAGCAGGAGTAACCACTGAGCATCCTAGAGTGTGTCCAAAAAAATTAACAAACAAAAAATTATATTGTATCAATAGTAAGTTTGAGGGCTGGATCAATAATACAGTGGGTAGGATGTTTGCCTTGTACATGGCCAACCCAAGTTCAATCCCTGGAATCCCATATGGTCCCCCAAGCACCACCAGGAGTGATTCCTGAGGGCAGAGCCAGGAGTAACCCCAGAGCATCTCTGGGTGTGACCCCCCCCCCAAAAAAGAAAAAGAACAGTAAGTTTGAAAATCTAGAAATTGCAGCAGTATATTTACATCATATATTTTACATCAGCAAATGAAATTACTTGAAACTATTTAAGATCATGTTAGGAAAAAAGAAGGAAAAACACCACTTACAGCCTCCCACCCCATCGCTTAGATTTTACATGTCTTCTCTCCAGAGTTAATGGATTTCAAGTGAGATCATCATCTGGTCTGTACTTTTAAATGATATGGTATCTTCCAGCAAAATATGGCATCCTATCAAAAGTAGGAGAGAGTGATGTTTTCCTGTGTGAGAGCATGCACTTAAGATCTCTAATAAGTTGAGAAAGGAATGTTAGTAAGTGGCAATTTGTTGATTATAATCACTTCTTGTTAATCTCTCAACACATGTTTCAATCAAATTACTGCTTCATTTAAAGGGTGCAGTGCTACAGAATTGCTGTAATTGACAAACGTATGTCTATAAGGGATGTTTAAGTGGGAGAATTTTTGCTTTTAACATACCAATAATTGAGCTTTTCCTCATTTCCCCTTGCAGTCTTTCTCATTATAACAGTCCTCACCCATTTCCCATTATCCTCATTTTCTGCCCTTGGGGCTTTCTTGCTCAACAAAAGAAACCTTTCTTCTCATTCTGATGGTTGCTTGCCTTGTGTATCAGGCCGCTCCTTGGGCAGCAGATCTCTCCCAGTCTCAGAAATAAATATAAAATTGAGCAGAATTGTTAAATATGGGTGAACAGAAAGTATAGAAGACTCAATTATCATGTTGTAATCTAGAGTATCAAGAAATTTATTTTCAGAGCAATTATGTACTCTTTTCTGCTACTCTTGTTTATTCTCAGCACGTTGATACTCAGTTAATCTTCTTCCTTTTAATCTTTTAATCCTATAAATGAGCTTCATTTAGTGTGAAAATGAAAAGTGCAGGTTAAAGATACCCATTGTACACTGGCTACACTTATCTACTGGAATTCTTCATCTGAGAGGAGCACAGTTCGTGCCAGAGAGTACAGGGGTTCAGGTGCTTGCTTTGCACATGCCTTACCTGGATTTGGTCCCTGGCACTCCTTACAGTTTTCCAAACTCTGCCAGGAGTGATCCCTGAGTGCAGACCCAGGTATAAGCCTTGTAGAGCACAGCCTGATGTGTCCCCAAAACAATTAACCAAACAACAACCATTTTAGCTGAATGAGTGTACAAGACCCATAATTGTAGTTCTAATATAAAAATATCTAAAATGATTCTTCCTTTCAATGTGCTGTAAAATATGGATGCCCTAGAGAGGGTTACAGTACTCAGAGTAAGTGAGGGTTTTTTCCTTCTATCCTGTTTTCTTCCTATCTTGTTTGATGTCTCATATTTTGTTGTGGGGTAATAGGCTTACTAATATCATAAATATAGTATGATGTCATATGTTAACAGGCACAAAACAGCTTTTCATCTCAATTTTGCATCTGGTATAATTTCAATTGAACATAATCTGGATTTGCAGACATTGCAAGATATTTCATTTACTGTTGCTAACTTCTGGAGATGAACTTGAGGGAGCTTGCATTCTGTTAGTGCCAACTGAAATCACATGAGTGCCCATCTCAGAAATATCTTGACAAGGGGCCGGAGCGATAGCACAGTGGGTAGGGTCTTTGCCTTGCATGCGGCCGACCCAGGTTCAATTCCCAGCCTCCCATATGGCCCACTGAGCACTGCCAGGAGTAATTCCTGAATGCATGAGCCAGGAGTAACCCCAGTGCATTGCCAGGTGTGACCCAAAAAGGAAAAAAAAAAAAGAAACATCTTGACAATTTACTGTGGCCATCTCCTGAGGGAGGGTGATTGTGCTTTCAAAAATAAATAAAAAACCGTACAGGGCAAACGTGTCTTCTTTAGCACATTCTAAAAACCACAGACTTGAGATAGGGAAAAATGCAAAGACCTCTGCTTAAAGGTATTTTTTCAACTTTTGATAATTGAACAGCTTAATGCTGTGTTGCTGATCAAATTCTTTGAGTTTCTAAAAATTTTGAGTATAAGGCACTCTTTGGGATATGACTGCAGACAAAAGAAAAAAATGTCTACCACAGAGACAAGCTATCTTCTCTCTCACTAGAAAATGAAGCAGAGAAATAAATGCAATTCGGATGCTCACAGGCTATTCTACAAGGAGTAGGAGGAAGCTGATTCCAGGGGTGAATGAAGCTCCTGTCCAGGCCTGGGCTAATAGCTTCAGTCAGGATTCACCGTCCATCACACACAGCTCGGCTTCTGTGCTCATCTCTTGAGCCAGAATCTTGGTCTCAAGGCCTTAGCCACACCTAGCCGCTAATGAATCTGGTAAACTGGTTGGTTATTCGTTTGGGTTTTAAAACATCCTGGGAGCAATACTCCTAAGAGGCATCAAAGTGAAATTTATAAAGAAAAGGAAAACAGTAGAGGTAGTCTTCTGAACAGAAGTTCATGTTATTTGCTTTGAGAATTTAAGTCTCAGAATGTAATTCTCTATTTGTTTGTTCAAAGAAATATAGACACTTTGTGATTTAAAACGCTGTTTATTTTTCAAACCCTTAAAGGGGCTTAGATCAGCTCACATCTTCCCAGCAGGTAAATATTTAGAATAATCTCATGTATTATTACTATGCACATTTACTTAACTGTCAGAATCTTTCTTGTATCTGATTTGAGCCCACTGAGTTCATGTTTAAGATTTTTATATCTTTGGCTCAAATTTTCCCTGGAGTTGATGAAACATTTTTTACAAAACAAATCACACAGTTGCTAAGACATACAAAATGACTTTTGAGTATTCTTTTTTAGTAACATCCCAAATTTTATTTGTTCTTATTAACCAACTTCTATATATGGCTGTATGGAATTATTATATAAAATTTCTTATTTCATGAAATTCATAGGCAGGCACTTGGGAATCCTGTGTGTATCCCTCAGAGGTATTGTGTGTGGTAATCATACAAGGTCTAACAACACAGAAGACAGATTACGTTAGGCTAACTGAATCCTGAGCCAGATATTAATTTTTGTTCATTGATGCTGTCAGATTGGAATTCAAGGCTTATGCCCATGCCCATCTCCACATTCTAATCTATACTGTTAAATAAAACAATACTAAGTTGAATATGAAGGATTTTTTTTCCTCCTGACTTCTGTGTGCTGTGTCTAATTAATGAATTATATACTTACAGGAGTTTTAAGGGGAAAGAATGTGCTAGATGATGATAGAGCTGATTATCAGAAAACCCTTATTTAGTTCACTCTCACTGGAGTCCGTCCCTACTTTCTTTCTTTCTTTCTTTTTTTTTTTTTTTTTTGCTTTTTGGGTCAAGCCTGGCGATGCACAGGGGTTATTCCTGGCTCTGCACTCAGGAATTACCCTGGCGGTGCTCAGGGGGCCACATGGGATGCTGGGAATCGAACTCAGGTCGGCCACGTGTAAGGCAAATGCCCTACCTGCTGTGCTATCGCTCCAACCCCCGTCCCTACTTTCTGCTGAAGGACATCTCTCTTTAAAGCAATCAGATTAGGGACCATCCACACACCAAACCTGAGGCCTTTAAATGTCAATTTGATGAATGTCCTTCCAGCAACTTTTGACATTTATAATCTCTTTCCAATCCTTTTTTTATTCACTTCTATTACTTTCCCCCAATCTAACCAGCTACTCCTTTGCTTTTTCATTCCTTAACTCATCCCTCATTCCTTCCATGCCTCCAGTGTGACCGTCAATCCCAATACAGGCCACAGGCCACTGCTTCTTTATTTCTCCTACTGTATCTAAGAATTCATGTTGTTCTCAGCCTTTATGCTCATATGGTTGCACCCATAATCATAACTCTGCCTTCTTTAAGGAGCAGTGGTCTTGGGTACTGGAGCGATAGCACAGCGGGTAGGGCATTTGCCTTGCACACAGCCTACCTGGGTTCAATTCCCAGCAAATCATATGTCCCCTGAGCACTGCCAGGGGTAATTCCTGAGTGCAGAGCCAGGAGTGACCCCTGTGCATCCCAGGTGTGACCCAAAAAGCAAAAAAAAAAAAAAAAAAAAGCAGTGGTCTTTGATACTTTGCCAAATAGTTTCACTGAACAAGGAAATTTAAGGTCTTTATGTCTTTACAGTGAACTCATCCTTCTTCCCCTTATTTTCCCTTGTCCAGTCTGATATTCCTGGTACAGCCAAGCTTCATTTATGGCTTTTACTACTTCTCACCTTGAAAATCATGGTTTACTCTCTTTTTGCTGTGAAATCAACTTAATCTGTCATGGAATAATGCCTAAAACTAGACTTTTATTCAGAAGCACTCCAGAAATTAGCTTCCTCCTACTCCTGTTCTTCAGTTTTACTTTATACCATATAACCACTTACATTACGTTTTACGACTATTGCAAAGATAGGGCTTATGGAGTCACGTGCCTACAGCAAACATGAATCTGTACGTGGGGGCTGGAGCGATAGCACAGCAGGTAGGGCATTAGCCTTGCACTTGGCTGACCCAGGTTTGATTCCCAACATCCCATTTGGTCCCCCAAGCACCACCAGGAGGCATTCCTAAGTGCATGAGCCAGGAGTAACCCCTTTACATTGCCAGGTGTGACCCAAAAACAAAACAAAATAAAATCTGTACGTGAAGGCAACCCAGGCAGGACAGTAATGCTCTATGCCAGGGTTCCCATAGGAGAGCTAGGCCAGCTGCTGCCAATTCTGACTTTCAAATTCTGCCATTCAACCACAAAAGCAACTCAAAGGACTAAACAAGGCCTGAAAGCCATGGTTTTGTGGTCCAGCCACGCTGACACCCACTTCTTTGCTTCCATTTATTCCTTATTCCGTTCTTGACTCCTGAAGTTCCAGTTCTTGGAACTTCAGAGTCCTCTCACATCCCATGTACTTGGGGAAACCTTCCCTGGAATTTTATTGTTTCATCTTCTCCTCTAGCCTCTGTGACGTGTATGTGGCTACTCCCCAGCTGAAAAAAATGTTGCCTTATTTAGAATATTTGTGGGAATGCGCGTCTCAACTCTGTAACTCGCCCTGAGATGGAATCCATGGGCCACTCTAGGCTTCTCTGTCTCTCTAACTTCAAACCCTTAAATAAAATACCTTCTATATCATCACATATTTGTTTTCTGGATCGGTGGCACTTGGAGAACTGGGGACATAAATTGGGATGGGGTGTAAATAATTTTTAGGGAACTAAAGGACAGGCATTATTTATTGAGTGCCAGATGCATGGCAGAAGTCTGCTAGATACTTTATTTACATTTCTCATTTTAACCCTGATTACAACTCTGCTGGGTGTCAGTGGCATGTTCTTTCTATTTTTTTTAATTTATTTTTATTTATTTATTTATTTATTTTTTGCTTTTTGGGTCACACCTGGCGATGCGCAGGGGTTACTCCTGGCTCTGCACTCAGGAATTACCCCTGGCAGTGCTCAGGGGACCATATGGGATTCTAGGAATCGAACCCGGACCGGCCGTGTGCAAGGCAAGCGCCCTACCTGCTGTGCTGTCACTCCAGCCCCGGCATGTTCTTTCTAGAGGTGATCTGAATAAAGCCCAGGGTGGTTCAGAACTGTGCCTAAGGTTGCTCAGGTTTTCACCCAGTTTTGATTACCTTTCCATTTCTCACATTGTTTGGAGTTTTGCTTTATTATGTTTTTTTTATTTTGTTTTGCTTTTTTATGTTTATGGTTGGTGTTTTATTTTGTGGCCACACCACACAGTTCTCAGGGGCTACTCCTGACTCTGTGCTCAAAATAGATCTGTAATGGTACTCTGGACTATATTGTACCAGGGAATCAAACCAGAGTTGTGGCCGTAGCAGCCACTGCAAGGCAAGTGCCTGAACTCCGATTCTATCTCTCCAGCCACCTCTTCACATTGTTCTGAGTCCCCAGATGGCATGGCCAAAATACACTGGAGCCAAGGAGAGGCAATGTATATAACTATGCTTCAACTGAGAGCAGTGGTTAAGATTGCTAGAATAGTAGGAGCTCCTGGGGCCTATCATTTCTCTAAACTTAGAGTGAGTGACCTGCAAGCATGACCCTTTGTGTAGAGGAAGTCAGAAATCACTGGGCTTATCACTCCATACACCCTCTATGTATCATGCATTCAAGGACTATATAGGAAAGAATATACTATCTGTTGAATCCATCAAGAAAATGTGATGGAGGGGCCAGAGCGATAGTATGGTGGGTAGAGTGTTTGCCTTGCACACAGTTGACCCCTGTTCAATCCCTGACACCCTATAGGGTCCTCCAGACCCTGCCAAGAGTGAGCCCTGAGTGAAGATCCAGGTGTGAGCCCTGAGCACTGCTGGATATGACCTAAAAACCAAATAAGAGAAATGTGATAGAATTTTTAAAGCAATTTTTATAAGTCACAAAAATAAAAATGGATTTTACTATTTGAAAAGTAAATCAAGTCCTGTCTATAGCAAGATCCTGTCACTAGATGGGTAAATTGGATTGGGGGGAGAGGGGACTCTCCCAAGCAATGCTACATGGGCCCAGGGCCACTCCTGGTCACAGCTATATATGCAGCTCATAAGTAGTTGGTGCCTCCGGCTGTCTTCAGCTCAAAGCATGCACTGCTGCTCAGGCCTGGAGGTCAGCACCAGGGCTCATCTGGGCTCATCCACTGAACGAGCTCAAGTAACCATGTGGTGATGGGGATCAGGCTAGCCAGGCACATGCCTTACCTTAGAGGAGTAACTTTTAAAGTTTGCTGGAAAAACAGCATTAAATAAATATTTTTTGTGTGCAGTCAATCAATAACCCCAAAAAAGCAGCTTTTTAAGTTAATTGATCATTTGAGAATGGCACAGCATTACTCTGGGGAAATGGTAAAAATATGCGGAAACTAAGTGAATTTTAAAGCTCTGGTAAAAAGTAGCACTTGAGATCATTAATAATGGTTTCAGAAATGTAACATACACTGAAAAAGAAGCACCCCTTTTAAGTGGCAGAGCACTTTAGCCTATGATTCATGCATGAACACTGCAATTTTTTAAAGTTTGTACTTCATCAAATTGCATGGTATATTTTAGCACCACTTCATAAAAAAAAAAAAGTGGCGGGTGGTAAGTTGTAACATTCCAGGGCCTCAAGTGGACCTTTCAAATATAAAGCTTTTCTTGTCTCCGTGAAATAAAGGTTGAATAGAACAATATTTTAGAGTGCTGTAAATTCCATTCTTTCTGAAGCAGAAATACAGGAGAAATGAAACTACTCTCAATACTTTAGGGAATATGAGTTACTACCAAAGTGTTGAATATTCTCATTACCATACTTAGACTAAATGGCCACCCCAGATAGTCATCTGTTAAAACGCTCCTTTTGCTTTCTTGGCAATTCACTTTAACAGATGAGTGGCTTCATTATTGCAGTGTCTTTGCTTATCAGTGTTGAAAAATAACTGAAGTAAATTTCTATTATGGTACCTGAGTAACTCCTATGACCTCTAGGCTTCGAACATTTTTTCTTTTCTTTCATGGAAAAAAAGAAATGTTAAGTTTAGTTAGACTTCTTTAAAACATTTAGATCATCAATTACTCTAATTGGATTACATTTACATAACAGAATCTTAGAAAAAGAATCTGTAACCAGTTACTGTCCACCTTGACACAACTCTGGAGTATTCTAGAAACATTTGTTTTTTGCTGAAATAACTTGGAGGTTTTTAGTGCTTGGCATTCTTAAAATAAGATTGAGAAAATCTTTTAATTAATATATTAAAGAAAAATACTTTCAAATAAATTCCAGTTAAAACATCATTTTCCTATGCCTTAAAAAGTAAAATAGTAGCAGATGATAAGAGAACATCTTAACATTATTTTTGCTATTTATAGAAATGAATTTTAGAGTTATTTCTATCAGGACTAAATTTTGGCAGCACATGGGTGTATTTTATTTCAAGTTACTTAGTACTTAAAACTGGAACAGTAGTTGTCTTTCAGTTTTGTTTTCAGCATATGTTATGCTGCAGGAGTACTTTCTATATTCTGAAAGGTCACTGCAAAAATTTTCTCTTATGTTTAGGAAGGAGGTAAGTATTACCAAAAGGATGACTGAATACTTTTGTCCATGATAAGCCAAAAATTTGGGATTAGATTCCATGATTGGTTTTAAGGAGTCAAATTTTGATGAAAGGGATTTTTTGTATACTAATATCTAGGTATTCAGATTAGAAATCAAAATGAATATATCTTTTTATTCACAGCGTCAGTGCCTACACAGCTATGAATGTTTAAATAAAAGACATTTTTATTCACAAAGATGCTTTCCTGCTTAGAGTCTTAAATTACTATTAATTAAGCACTATGTAAAATAATAGATAATTATAGTGCTTTAATGTGGATGCCAGTGGATTTGCTAGTCTTTCTAAATGACTATTGTTGGCTAATAGTCTTCAGGGGATCATTTATATAGCCATTGTGGTTCTAAGAATATCTCTGAATACCAATGGGATAGTCTTTTTTTTTAAGCATAGCTATTATAAATCCATTTTTATTTCAAGTATGTTGTTTTGATTTTATCACTCAGTTACTTTCCTGTGCAGCAAAAATTATACCAATGTTGAAAGTGAGAAGAAAGGAAAGTTCTCTACATATAGAAAATCTCAGGATAGGAGTTAGAGTTAGAGTTGAGATATGGCCATGAGCAATTTGTTCTATTCTTTAGGATATTTTTTAGCTCTTCTGTTCATTAGAATTTTAACCAGAGATGCTTTCTGTAGTCCCATTGTTTTTATTTTAATTAATATTTTTATGACAGAGAGATAATTAGGTGAATGCTATTTAATATTAAATATAATGACTTAGGCAAAAATAAGCATTTCTGGGTCAAAACCCGTAGCCAAATATTGTCATCTCCAAGCTGATAAATTCAATCGAATGCCATTGTCCCTTCAGACCCTCCTAGACACTCAGTAGTCATTCATTACCAAAGGCTGTTCCAGAATGAAATGTCTGATTATGTCAAAGTTAATGGTGCACTTTTTAATCTGTTACTAATGCAGTCAATCTTGATGTGAGAATAATTCCAACCTCATTAAGCTAACAGCTACAAGGAAGAAGGTTCCAACAGTGTGAGGCTGACTGTCACCCTAAAGGCTGATGTGTGAGGTCCTCAGTGCTGTTACCTGCAAATTGTTGTCCCTGATCCATAAGGGTCTATAGAAAACTCCCAGTAAAGGCCCCCCTGATCCCTGCTTCCTATATGCAACACTGATATAGAACAGACTCAATGTCTAATCAAACTGGAGAAGTTCATGAGCCTGATTTGTAGCATTTCTAGAGAAATGCTAGACTTGGTGACCATTCCAGACCTATAGTGTCTCAGTAAGAATGTTCTAAGTTGTTTTCCAAAATATCATAGAGGTTCAAGCACAATGCCTTTGTGTGATTTAAATTGTCACTATTTCAAAAACTTGTCATGCATGACACAGAGTTGAGATATGGCCATGAGCAATTTGTTCTATTCTTTAGGATATTTTTTTAGCTCTTCTGTTCATTAGAATTTTAACCATAGATGCTTTCTGTAGTCTCATTGTTTTTATTTTAATTAGTATTTTTATGACAGAGAGATAATTAGTAGCTTTGTGTTCAAAATATAGCCTGTTTAATCTACAACATGTAAGGTAAAAGTTGCTGACTTTTACTGCTAAAAATTTTTAGTCTTTAATCTAGACGAACTAACTTCACTTTGTTTTTATATTAGTGAGGTGGGTACACCAGGATGTGCTCAGGGTTTTCTCCTGCCTCTCCACTCAGGGATCACTCCTGGCCATTCTCGGGGGGACCATGTGGGGATTGAACTCGGGTCAGCCATGTGCAAAGCAAGTGCCTTACTGTTGCTCCAGCCATAACTTTACAATGTTGATGTACATGTTCTTTGTGCGTTTAATGTAGCATAGGCTCTGGTATCAAGCAATTGTTTCTACCTCTATATTTATAGAGGTGGATCTTGGAGAATATAAATGCCATGAGTATACAAACTCATTTTTTTGTACATTATATCTTTCTACTGAAAAACTAAAGTCAAATTTCAAAAGATAAATTTAAATCATATTGTGAAATAAGAGTTAAAGATTAGAGAAAGATGATTATGATAAGATTTTGACTTTGCATTATATGTTAGAGTTTACCTATAATATGTGTGATCATTTTGAAATTTCATTGGAGACTAAAGTTGGCAGTTGCATGTTGCATGCAAACCAGATTTTTGCAAGCACACTCAGGCAAGAGGCAACTATTTTTGTTGCTTGAAGCAGAAAAGGAGTTAGAAAACAGCGTGCTGTAGAACATTGTGACTTCTTTTCCTTTTTAACTTAACTACATTCATTGATTTAATTATTTTTGGTTTGGAACCACATTCGCTGATACTGGGAGTTACTTCCAGCTCTATTTTGAGACTGCTTCAGCAAACCATGATGCTAAGGATCAGCCTATTGAGTTCCCTTCAGCTCCTGCTTTCCCTTCTCTCACCCGCCCCCCCCCCTTTTTTTTTTGGTTTGTCTTTGGTATTTTAGTTTTATGGACCATGTCCAATGGTGCTCAGAATTTACACCTGCCTCTGTGCTCAGGGGTCACCCTGGTAGTGTCTGGGGGTGCCATATACAGTGCTGGGGATTTGAACCAGCATCTGCGGAATACAAGGCAAGCACCAGGACTAACTTGCCTCAGCTCCTCTACTCTTGCACAAAAGCGGGAAAATCACTCATCACTTACCCCACTTCTTACAGATACATTTGAGAGATAAAAGTGAATGGCCTTGGAAGCTGATAGGTGTCCTCAGGGTTTTATTATCCCTTATGCTTGCCCTAGACTTAGGTAAAGGGCTTTAGAAAACCTTTAATTTATTAGAACCTGCAGCCTTCGTTCCCCCGTAGGGCTGGATGGCAGCCTCAGACATCTTGTCCAATTTATTTTTAAGAGCACATTATTTATGCATTGGTTTTTCCATATCATCCTCACCGACAAAAATAAATGATGTTTTAGGCAAGGGGAGGGAGAGGAGGATGATAAAAGGTATTGCTTAGAGAGTCTTGTAACAACAACAAAAACACCTCATTGTTTGAGGCATCCTAAGATTTTTTTTAAATCTTGAGTTTAATAAATAATGCACTGTTAATTTAATGATATGGTTAAAATTCTCCTGTTCTCCACTCCCCCCCCCCTTTTCCTGCTCCCTGGCCGCTGCTTTGCTCACCTGTGTTTGTTTTGCTTTCCTTGCAGAGACCCTCCTTGATGACTTCCTGCTCACGTACACCGTCTTCATGACAACTGACGACTTGTGCCAAGCACTGCTGAGGCAATATCCTTCATTACCTTCAGGATGCGGCATCGGCTTCCCTGAGACAGATGTCTCACGTTAGGAATTAACTGCCTCTCCTAATTTACTCAACCCTGTGGTAGAGCGTGGATAGGTTAAATATTAATGCATTGACATCCAAGGGGGGAAATGAAATAAGACAAAGACTAGAATGGACGGTTGAGGAGTGGGGAGTGTGTGGGGGAGGTGAACATGACTGACTGGAAATGACATGCTCTTGTACTCACATTTTCTATTTGGGGGTGGGTGGGAGGTGAATTGTTTTGTTTTCTTCAATCCGGTACCTTCAGACTTTTGAAATCTGGAGGTAAATTCAACCTAGGGTAAAACTAGGGTTGGGGGCCAGAGAGAGAATAAATACAGAGGTTAAGGTATTGTCTTGCAGGCAGTCGATCCCAGTTTGATTCCTAATTCCAATACTGCATGTGGCATCCCCGGCACTTATAGGATATACCTAAAGCAATCTGACCTCTGGTCACCCCTGAGCAAATAGCCAGAAGTAAACCCTGATCATTGCTGGGTGTGGCCCCCAAACCAAACAAAAAAGCTGGAGTTAAGAAATTGAATACAATGGCAATAGTGAACTTTTAAAATTGTGTTCATGAGTGCCAGGCCATTTATGTAGGAAATAAACATATGAGTGTGATTCTGTTTCTGGGCAAGTGTCCTGGTGGAGCAAGCTGTTCCCCCACGGAGGAGTTCTGAACTCCAGTTCTTCAACCTGTGGTCCAGGGACCAGTTCCGGGCTGCCAAAAATTTCCCACCAATCATAGAGCAGCTGTCTGCAGTGCATGTAGCAGCTAAGCAGCAAGAAATGTCACACTGGCTAAAACTTCGTAGTTTTTTAACATTGATTTAATAAATAAAATACCACCCATGTTGGTTTTTGGTTCTGACTACCCATCAGCCAGTCTGCAAAGTATTTCTCCTCTTTTCCCCATTCTCTGGTGTAAAAAGGTCAAAGAGCATTGGTTAGAGCCTTGTCACATACTCTCCTTCCAAAGATAGATATGATTAGGTTAATAATCAGCTGAGCAAGCGTTTTGATTTATCCTCTAAGAGATGTGACATAGAAGCCTTGAAAAAACAAAAATCTAAGTAAATTTATATTCTTGCCTCATAGTGCCTAAGAAAACTGCTTCAAAAATTGCCTGCTAACCATGATTTTATGCCACCACACTAAAGATTCTGTTTAGCACACGTGAAAACTTTTAGGAAGGTGGACTTCTACTTTATATACCTAAGTTTTATTCAGCCTTAATAATAATGGCCTAGGTTATACCCTTTTCCCATTAAGTAATTATTACTTTTCTTCCCCCACTTAATAGCATGTTTCCTGCTTAAATGAATACTTTAAAATTCCATAGTTGGCATAATTAAACATGAAACAAGAAATAATGAATTACCTTTAGTACTTTACTATGCTTTATGGACAAACAAAGCTACAGAGATTTGAAAATCTTTTAGAAACACTTTGTAAACATTATTAGTTAATTTTGGATCTGGAAAATTTCCAGAATGTTTCTTCCATGGTTTCCAAGTTGTATTGTTATGAAGAAATTTAGCAATAATTACAAGGCTTTTAGTTTCTCTTTTTAAAATATGTCTTCTTTTTTGAGCTAATTTCTTATACATTTTAATGCCAGCATATTTCTGAAAGGATTATCCATTTTAAAAAATGTATTTTAATAGCAAATTAGGTGCCTTCACACTGTTGTTTTTTAAATGATCCTAATGTTAGTTGTGGTTATCATTGAATAATGCTTTCTTCATAGGATTTGATTTAAAAAATGTTTGAAACAGGGATACTCCTGTTTTATGCGAAAGCATGACTCCTGGCAGTGTTCAGGGAACCCTATGTGGTGCTGGGGGATTTAAGCAGAATGCAAGACAAGCACCGTAAGTCCTGTACTGTCCCTCTGGTCCTGAGTATATTGCCTTTTATGTTATTTTCCTATGATTTTAATAGCAGTTAATACTTAATCATTGTATACTAATTGGGAGATGACTTTAAGTATAATAAAAATAATTTGTGCACCCTAAATCTCATTACCTTGAGACACCATTAAGACTTAGTGTATTTATTTCCAGATAATGAAAGCATTAGTGTAAGTAAACATTGTTGATAGAAATGGATTGTTCTAATGTTGTTGTGTTTTTGGTTTTTTTTTACTCGCTTTTCTATTCATACTCAGTATTGTGCGTGTTCTGTCAGTAAATCTACTATTGACCACCCCCATTCTTGTGGTTACCCACTAAATGTATATGTATATGTAATAGTCTGGATAACCACTCTCTATGGTTAAAGAAATTTAGTTTGTTCCTATTTTTTTTATTGCAGTAACAATGAAAATTAACTGTCTTTTGTGTTTGCACATTTTACTAATTCTCTTTTCAAACAAATTCTTAGGGCCGAGTATTGAATCGTACCACAAATTATGCTCCAGAAATCCATCTATTCTTGTTTGAGGCTACTTTTTGTTTGGTTTGATTTGGTTTGGGGGCCAGACCCAGTGGTGCTCAGAAGAGAAAACTTCTGTCCCTAAGCGTAGGGGTCAGTGTTTGGGAGTCCTTTTACAGTGCTAGAGATTGAATCTGGGATCCTGGTGTGCAAAGTATATGCTCGGACCTTTGAGGTATCACTCAGACGCCATCATTTGATGAGCCACTTTAGAAGCAACTGGTTTTACATGAGTGTTAAGTATTCTGAGGATCAAAGAGTATCTGCCTTAGTTCTGATTTAACTTCAGTGGAAACAGTGTTCACTTCTGTAATGAAGCCAAATGGAACCATCCTTGAAAATTGTGGGCCAGCTGGTATTTCTCTGAGGCGTCATTAACCTGTGCTGCTTACAGAACTATGTCCACAGCCCTCAGTAACGCTAGTCGAACCTTCATCTTCATGACTTGCAGCCAAGTGTGTGCAGGTTGTTATCTGGGTCTACTTCTGCTCTTTTGAGTAACTATCTTTTGGTTTCCCTACACTTATTTTTTGGTTCCTACATCCTTAAATAATTGTAAATTCTTTGGAAACTTTGCTTTGGCATATTTTGTGGATACGAGTCAATGTATCTCTTCCTATTTTTAAATTTTTAAGTACGGTATTTTTTTTTCTTAACCTTTCTTACTTATTCTGCTAAGAAGTATCAAGGCAAAGAAGAAAACTCAGATGTCCCTTGTCGGAAACGCAAGGTCTTACATCTCGTTTCCCAGTGGATTGCTCTGTATAAGGACTGGTTACATGAAGATGAGCATTCAAAAATGTTTTTAAAGGTAATATAATACTTACATTTTCAATCCCAGTGATTGCATCTTTGTTCCATTATGAATTTGAAACACTCATTTGTAGTTTGCAATCATTCAGCCTTTCTGTAATACTTGAGTTGTGATTCAAACTATAAATTTATTTTTATTTCTGAGACCTGATTATCCATACATAAATTTTTTTATTTTAAGTGATTTTCTACTAAAACTGAAAATCACAATCACTAATTTAAAGTTGATTTACATTTTGATTGCAAATAAAATCAATTTAAAATGAAATATATTGTGGAACTTGGCTGTTATTTAATATGTTGAGATTATATGTTTTAGCTAGTTTTATAGACGCAATTTTTATAACAAAAGTTACAGCGTCTATATGTACATTGTGAAACTTTTTCTTAGAGAAATTTAAAATTACTTTGAGAATTTTAATCCATAATAATTTGTAAAATAGATACTAACTTAGATTTAATTTGAAATAGATAAACTGATGTATTCTTTCTAATTATTGTCTTAACCCAGAAGATTCTCTGGAAATAACTTGTAGGTAGATGAATTTCTTTAGTCATCAAAGCCATCTTAGCAGTACAGATTAACACAGAAAAAGGATAGAATGTAATTCAAGAAAGGAAGAGCTTCTATTTCAGAAAAGGCAATTGTCTAAACTAATTCTGCCTTTGATGAAGGAAACCACTTTGAATTCAAAATTAAGATGTCATTTAGATATCCAATTAAAAGCTGGTTTAAACAGCACTTTGGGTAAACTAATGTTATTTTTAATACAACTGGGTAATTTAATTGATTTTTATCCTCCCAAATGCTTATATGAGTCTTATGTTCTTAAATAGAGAATCGGCTCAGATATCTCAAATAGCCAAATAGGGATCCCCTGAGTTACCTACTAGCTCTTTCTCCCCCAAATGCTGTAAGAAAGCCAGTTCCTGTTTAGTTGAACCCCAAAGCGGAACCCCACTCAGGATCTCTCATTCATATCTGGGTGCCTCTCAATTTTCCTGGTAGGATGACCATTGTAGGTATTATCTTTAAGAAAAAGTGGGCATTACCCCAACTCAGCTGCCATTTTCCTTTTATCCTCAGACGATATACAGGAATGTACTGGATGATGTATACGAATATCCAATACTTGAAAAAGAATTAAAAGAGTTTCAAAAGATACTTGGAATGCATCGTCGTCAGTAAGTGTTAATTTTTATTTTTTGTATTACAGTTAATGAAAGAAACAAGAAAGAAGACAAAATTTGGGGTATCTTACAAATAGTTTATTTTGGACATTTTGAATGCAAATATTCAAATTGGAAACTCATAGCTATCTCTGGGAAACTCATAGCAATTTCTGAGGGAATAGCAAAGAAATTTTTACAAGTAGGTCCCAGTAAGTCATGGAACATTTCTAAAGCTTGGTTTTATGGATTTCCTGAGGTTTATCAACTTAAAAAGATTAAAGAAAACCATTTGCTCAATGACTTTTGGCATCTCTAAGTTTCCCTCAGGCATCTATCATTCGTTTTTCTAGTTGCCAATACTTTGCGACTTAGTGATTTACACTGACTCTCCTTTGGTAAATGAAAACATCAAGTCATTACTCAGATATAACTGCAAAGTTAGTCTTAAGGGAAAAATTGTTCCTTGATTTACAGTGTGGTTTCAACTTAGTAAACATGAAATACGTCTGTTGTCAAGTTGTAGAAAACTTCCACCATGGTTTCAGCAGTCACCAATGCACTTCTCATAGACAGTGTTAATTCAGGTCTTTCAAATTAGTAAAGAAAGATCTATGACAAATTCAATGTCCCTATATATTCATTTTAGGGAGCAAACAAATCATGTATAAGCCTTAGTCCTCAGTCCTGGAAATCACACATTTAGAAATTCAGCACTTAGTGCCTTGAGAGATGGCCCAGTGAACTGAAGCTCATGCTTTGCATGTAGGTGGCCTGGGATTGTGATCCCCAGCACTTCATGGTTCCCCTAGGTACCTCCAAAAGTGGCAGCCCCTCCCCAACTCCCACCCTCCAAAAGAAAGTAAGTTGCAAGTAAGAACATAAGGTGTGTTAGACATGAGTGCTGTGGATTTGGGACGTTTACTTTTTTTTTTTTTAATTTTTATTAGTGAGACACCATGAGGTACAGTTGTAGACTTACAAATTTTTGTGTTTGGGTTTCAATTATACAATGATCAAATACCCATCCCTCCACCAGTGCCCATTTCCCACCACTACGGATCCCAGTATCCCTCCCACCCCCCATTCCCCCATTCCACCCTGCCTCTGTGGCAGGGCATTCCCTTTTGTTCTCTCTCTCCTTTTGGGTGTTGTGGTTTGCAAAAGAGGCGTTGAGTGGCAATCATGTTTGGTCTATAGTGTACTTTCAGCATGCTTCTCCCATCCTGGGAGGATGGGGAGGTTTACTTTATTTAACAGAATTTGCACTATAGTAAGTTTCCATAACCTAAAATTACAATGAAAATATGAACAAATGAATGAAACTAAAAAGAAAAAGGGCAACATTTTTTTGTTTTGATTATTTTTGTATCAATATAATCCTCCACATAGAAGTGGCTGTCAGCCATAAGACAGGTCTGTTGGAATTGAGGAATATAAACTCATGGTTTAAACCATCAATATACATTTGATACAGAAGCTCCCCTAAAATGGTAAATAAAATATTAAATATAAATGTTAAAATGGGCTGGAGCGATAGCACAGCAGTAGGGCATTTGCCTTACAAGCGGCCAACACAGCTGACCCGAGTTCGATTCCTCCGCCCCTCTTGGAAAGCCCGGCAAGCTACCGAGAGTATCTCACCCGCACGGCAGAGCCTGGCAAACTCCCCATGACGTATTCGATATGCCAAACACAGTAACAACAAGTCTCATGATGGAGACATTACTGGGCCCGCTCGAACAAATCGATGAACAATGGGAGGACCGTGACCGTGACCGTATTAAAATATTTAATATTAAAATAAGACTGATGTAGAGGTGTGATTCCTGATTCTGACATAAAATTATGACATCTCTTTAGACATGAGCCCAGGAATTGAGTTAGTGCCATGCATTTTTCTCTAGCTGCAGTGTGCTGATGAAGGACAATGTGTTTTTTATCTGAGAACCTGACTGAGAACTTTGACTTCAAGTTTTGCCTAACACACGTGAAGCTGGCCACCGTGCTGGACCACGTTTCACCCAGATGCACTTGGCAACAGGAGTCTAGAGCATAAGCAGAGATGAGTCCCAGTGTCCCCTTCACCATCCCCTGTAGTAGCACTGTAGCACTGTCCTCCCGTTGTTCATCGATTTGCTCAAGCGGGCTCAGTAGCGTCTCCATCGTGAGACTTTGTTGTTTCTGTGTTTGGCATATTGAATACGTCACGGGGAGCTTGCCAGGCTTTGCCGTGCGGGCAAGATACTCTCGGTAGCTTGCCGGGCTCTTTGAGAGGGGCAGAGGAATAGAACTCGAGTCAGCCGTGTTGGCTGCATGTAAGGTAAACGCACTACCGCTGTGCTATCGCTCCAGCCCATCCGCTGTAGTAACATCCTGAAAAAGATGCCCCTGAAAAAGATGGCTGATTTTGTAGCTATCAGAATAACAATAGCTCATCCATAATCTCTCTCAATAGAATGAGAAGACTTGTGAGCTTCTGTTTTATCACTTGTGAGAAAAATAGGAGTTATCTGGACTGAAAAACTGAAGTTCTTTCCTTGCTGCTCACTTTCCTTTAGGGGGAAAGGCTAGACACGCCTGTAGAAGAGCAGCTGTTTTGCTGGGTCTCTTGAAACTTAGAGCCCAATGTCAAGGCTGCCATACAGAGTAAATGAATGAACACTGTGTTTGTCCTATTGAAAAGCACAAACCTCCGCCCGGTGCCTGAAAATTAGTTACAGTGACAGTAACTGCATTATTCTGGGCTGGTGATAAAGACTAACTTCTTGCCCTTTTCCTTTCAGCACCGTAGATGAATATTCACCACAGAAAAAGGTAAGGCATGACTGTTCTGTGTCTGAAATGGGCTGATCCAGTTTGGAGACCTTGTCTTGCCACTCGTGGCATTACTTCAGCATTAAAACAAATACCACCTCCAGCCCCAACGGCTGGGCCAATCTAGGATGCTCAGGGGGGAGGGGGGGTGCAGTTGGTCTGCCCCTGCCTACTCACTGCAACCTCCCTGAACTCGTGCAAAACCAACTCCAGGCTGTGCCCCTGACTATGTCATTCTACATGTGTTTGCAGCACATTTTGGAATCTCAGACTTTCCTTCATCTCCTCAGAGCAATGTTAATTTGAATTTCAAAACATTGATGCAAAAAAAAAAAAAGAAAAGAGAGAGGACATCTAGGCAAGAAATCTTTACTGAAAGAATTAAGCAAGTTTTAATGATTTTTTTTTTTGCTCCCCAGTGGTTAGGTGGGTCTTTAAAAAAAATGTAGAGAATAGGCATAGAAATCTCAAGTAGCCAGTGAGGGATCTCTTAAGTGTGCAACATGCAGAAACGGATGATCGCGTATGTTCAAAAGAATGAATGTGTTTTTATTCAACTAGAGGGAAGAAATGCCAAATTAGATATCAGGCACAAATGTCAATGAATGCCGATATATCAGATGGGTAATCATAATGAAAAAGTCCGGCAAGCCACCGAGAGTATCTTGCCCACACGGCAAAGCCTGGCAAGATACTCGTGATATATTCTGTATGCCAAACACAGTAATAACAAGTTGAAGGAGACATTACTGGGCCCGCTCAAGCAAATCAATGAACGACAGGAGGACAAGAGCTACAGTGCTTTCCTTCTGCATGTCATTCTAGGTGTACAGAGAAGAGATTGCTTGGGCAATGGAGCACATATGCAAAGCCCAGAGTTCCATCCCTTGTACTATGCACCCTCATCCCAGCCACTGCTGGGAGTAGTAGACCCTACTGAAAAAAATTTTTTCCTTTGAAAAATATAAATGAGGGGGCTGGAGCATTAGCACAGCACGCACTGACCTGGGTTCGGTTCTCAGCATCCCATATGACCCCCTGAGTACTTCCAGGATTAATTCCTGAGTTCCTGTATGCAGATCCAGGAGTAACCCCTGTGCATTGCTGGGTGTGACCTAAAAAAAGCAATTATATATATATATATATATAATTATATATATATATATATAATTATATATATATAATTCGGGCTGGAGTGATAGTACAGTGGGTAGGGCGTTTGCTTTGCATGTGGCCAACCCGAGTTTGATCCCTGGCATCCCACGTGGTCCCCTGAGCCACCACCAGGAATGATTTCTGAATATAGAGCCAGGAGTAAGCCCTGAGTATCATGGTGTATGGCTTCAATACAAAAACAAATAAGAATATCATTCAGCTACAGCAGAAGTATGAAACTATCTCAAGGTTACTTTCTCCCAAAGCAAGCTTGAAATTTAAGCTGGGGAAATGATGTCTTTCTCAGAAGAGTCTATGGCGGCATGGCATAGCCAGAGATTAAAACTCATGCAGTATTCTCCAGTGTATTTGGGAAACACTATAGAGGAGCTTTTTTGCTTACTACTGGCCTTGGCACAAATATGTCCTATTGTTCAGACTCCCTCCCCCACCATCACATGCACTAACTGAGGCAACTCCCAGTTTATTCCTCTAAGATTAGATGGGTGGGTTTCGAATGAAAAGTTGGCTAGCTCCTTTGGAACATGTTGTAAACAGCGGCAGCGTTTCCAAAGGGCAGAAGTATATTCATTCATTGTTCTCCCTCTCCCTTCTCACAGAATAAAGCCCTTTTCCACCAATTCAGTCTTAAGGAGAACTGGCTCCAGCTTCGCGGAACTGTGACTGAGACGGAGGAAAGTGAGTATGCAGGAGGTTGGGGGTGGGTGGAGGAGCAGTTAATGCCCCCCTTCTCCCAGTAACACATTACCCACCTTTAACCAATTCCAGCTGTTGTCGCCACCCTTCTCACATCAAATAGGATGGTTTTCCTTTTGCTTGCTTTCAACTTGGTAGTTTTCTTGCTGATCTCATAATGTCCAAGGGACGAAGGACATTTTTACTTGGGGACAAAAGGGAAGACTCTCCCAAACCTTCCCTTCTCCCTCATCTAGTCCTTCTCCTCCCTTGCTTGACAGTCTCTGGCTGTTGACAGTCTAGAAGGGGCTGTTTCTAAAAGGGGCCAAAGAGAAAGCTCAATGGATTGGTGTGTGCTGGAGGCCTGGCTTCAATCCCGGTACTGTATGGTCCCCAAGCACTGCCAAGTGTGACCCCCAAAACAGAAAAGAAATAAAGTAAAAGGAGAGAGAAATAAAGAAAGAGAAAGAAGGGAAGGAAGGAAGAAAGGCCACTGACGCCAACATGCAGGCGTGCAGAGGTTTGGATGAGTCTCCCAGAGATATCTGTAGCACTGTTCCCATTGTTCTTCGATTTTCTTGAGCGGGCACCAGTAATGTCTCCATTGTGAGGCTTGTTGTTACTGTGTTTTGCATATCAAATATGTCACGAAGAGCTTGCCAGGCTTTGCTGTGCAGGCAAGATATTCTCGGTAGCTTGACGGGCTCTTCAAGAGGGATGGAGGAATCGAACCCAGGTCTGCCACGTGCAAGACAAACACCCTACCCTCTGTGCTATGGCTCCAGCCCAAGATACAGAACAGGAAATCTTGGGAAGAATAACAACAGGAAGGACACGCAGCAAGTTTCTCCCAGACAAGGCTGTTCTGGGCAGAGCCACATGACTCCTTGTACTCAAGCCATGCTCCAGTGAGAAAGAGGCCAAGTCACACCCTGAAGATGACTGCCCAGTCGGTACAAGGGGAAACACCTTACTAGCATCCAGAAGGCAGTGACGTCCTATTCTACGTCAATACTTTATAACGGGACAAAGTAGTTTCCAACGGTTTGCCTGAAGGTTGAGTCAAATGCAGGGGCAGGAAGCAGGGGGTAGGCATTAATGGGAGCATGCTGCTGAGACGTGCCTCCCACTAGCTTTTCTCTAGGTCCTGGAATTCTAAGTGTGAGCCTTCACTATTTGCTCAACCTGTTGGACACTTAAAGAGCTTGTCACTGGTTGCTGCTTCTCCACTGTATTTGCATATAATATGGCTTTGCAGTGGCTCTCCGTGGCATATGTATAGTTGTACCAAATGAAAAAGCCAATAAAATTCTCTTACGTCCTAATTCCTCAGTTGCTGACCTTCCCTATCCATTTGTTTTAGAATTTAATTATATTCTTTTTCCAGGCTGAGTTTCAAAGAGTCTTAACTATTTCAGGACCTCTACCCTCTTTTCGGTTTGTGAGTTTTTTAATCTGTAAACTTTCCTCACATTTATTTGCTTGTAGAACAGATCTTTGCGTCTCTTTTTAAAAAATCACATTTTTTTCTGGGGCTGGAGAGATAGTGCATAGGGTAAGGCATTTACCCACCTGCACAAAGGAAAACCAGGTCCCCGGAACCACATATGGTCCCCAGACCCCCAACAGGAGTGATCGCTGAGCTCAGAGCCAGGATCACCTGAGCATCACCCCATGTGGCTGAAAAAGAAAAAAAAAATTTTTATCCTATGGCAGAGGGGTAAAAGTATTTTTTTCTCTTTTAAATCTGTTACTAACATATAAAACAACTATTTGTTAAATGCTATGGCTTTTGTGACACCCAAAACAACATTTGCTTTGAAATTTCTATATGTATACTCATAGTTTGTCTTTTTCCTATGAAAAAATTCTTGGTTTTGTTTTTGTGGTGTTTTCAGATATATAAAATCTCTCTAATTGCTCCATTCCCTCCTTTTTCTGCAACACAGAAAAGTATCTATATAAATTACTATCCTTGTGCCTTTTCTAAAGAAGCTAACCTTACATATCTTCTGAATAGCTGATAAAAGAAGCAGTTATATGCCCATTATCTCCATTGCTATTAAAGCCACTCTGCTATTAAATAAAAGAGAAAATTTTCTCCTGGACAATTCATGCTGATAGTGATAATGCCACAGTTATAATTATTAGTTCCTCCAACAATAGAAATGCAACAAGTCTCACAGTGGGGATGTTCTGGGCCCGCTCGAGCAAAAAAAAAAAAATAGAAATGTGAAATTTGGAAACCAAATATCATTTTGATCAGGGAATCATTCTTAAATGAGCAAGAAGACTGAGCACAAAAAATCAGGGCAAATGACAAATATTTTGACAAACTTACTAGAAAATTTTCACCACAAAATACAGAATTCTTGACTGGATCACAGTGATGGTCCAGAAGAGGAGTATAAAATAAACATTCATGACTTTCATGTTTTAATATAGTATTTTGGAAGATGATGATGTACCTTTAAGAAGGGGCTCAGAATTACAGTTCCTGACCACAGATCCATGATCTTCTGTTCTGATCATCAGAACCTGAACCAGTGGGGCCTGACTGATAGTATACCGGGTAGGGCACTTGCCTTGCATGAGGCTGATGTGAATTTAGACCTTGCCATCCCATATGTTACTTTGAGCACCACCAGGAGTGATCCCTGAGTGCATAGCCAGGAGAAATCTGAGCACTGTCAGGTGTGGCCTCCTGCCTATTCGCCCTCCCCCCCCCACCTCCCTCCAACCCACGCCAAAAAATAGAATCATTAACCAGAGACCCAAGTGCTTTTTATGTGCAATTACCAGCTTTACGATGTCTGTCTCATATGTGTACAAGTACACAGCGATATGCCTCATCCTTAGGTACCAAGCACACATAAACCTGACTGTGTTTTATACTTAAGAGAGCACAAAGATGATCTCATTGATTTCAACATCCCTCAACCTTGTACCTGCAGCTCTGTTGACTAGCCATCATTTTTGCTTTGTACAGTTTTTTGCCACGTGTATATAACGGAGCACTCCTATGTCAGTGTGAAGGCAAAAGTTTCCAGCACAGCCCAAGAGATCCTGAAAATTGTAGCAGAAAAGATTCAGCATGCGGAAGAGGATGTGGCTCTGGTGGCCGTCACTTTTTCTGGGGGTAAGTTCTTGTCTGTCCTTGACTGCTAACCTCACTGGATCTTCTCTAGAGGAAGAGAGTTAATGTTTTCACTGCTCACCCCTCCTGGCCCAAAATTGGGTGACTAGAGGCACAATAAGATGCTGCCTACCAGAGGTGTTTCCATGGCAACTCTTGGGTACTGCTGGGTACTGAATTTTCTCCCCAAGAACTGAATCGAGGGGCATGCCAGTGTTTCGAAATAAAGTGTTAAGAGCTTCATATTTTGTACTCTAGATAAGCCTTCTATTTTCATATTGAAATTAACTTGAGAAATTGCTAAAGGATGAAATTACTTTGGGGAATGGAAAAGAAAGAGAGCCTCAAACTAGTCACAGCGCTTGGATTTAACACCGGGCGCCTGCCTGTCGCTAGAAAATGCTAACTGCAAAGAAAGCCAAAAGCTTGTGGGCAGTTTCTTCTTCAGGTGGACAGGGAAGAGGGCCCACCCTGGTTAGAGCTTCTCCTTTGGTGGGTCTTCCTTATCCTCCGAGAAGGGTTTATTGTCTGCGCTGAATCAGATCACGGAGATTACACGATGACACTATTGATCCCCGTGACCTAAGCCAACCCCGTCCTCATCGCTGGAGCCTATGGGATCTCAGTGTCCCTGGCCTCCTTTTTTGGCTTACAGTCTTTATTTAATATCTCATTAACCCTGGGGAAGAAAAAAAATACAAAGAAAGCAACTTAGCGTCAGCAGTTGAAAAATGGGAGTAGTGTGTGCGCTAATGGGGCGGAGAGGGGGAGGGGAGCAGAGGAGAGCACTGCATTACCCTTTGTTGTCAGGCTGGAGAATGTCAGTGTATGGCGAAGGGTTAGTAACCTGGGGCAGGATAATGCTTCTATTGCTTTGTTGCACAGGCAGGCAGCATGGCTCTCCAGCGAGCTGATTACCTCTGCATTCGAGCTGCCCAGTGAACAAAGGGCAAAAACTTAAGCAGTCTGTGGACTGTGCCTATTTTAATAGGGGAGTAGTGGAATGTGGCATGGTGCAGGGAATCCAGATGGATGCCATGTATTAACCACAGTTAATAGTGGACAACAGTCTTAAGTGACTTGCAACAAGGTTAAACTTTATTTAGTTTTTGTTTAGGGAGCACGCCCAGTAGTTTTCAAGGTTTCCTCCTGACTTTGGGCTCAGGGATCACTTCTGAAAAGCTCAGGGATCACTCTTGGAGGTGCTTAGCGGACTATATGGGGTTCCATGGACTGAACCCAGATCAGCCCTACCCACTGTAGAGTATCAAAGACAGCTGCCGTGGTAAGAGGGAGTCTGGAATTCCCCAGGGAAGGCTCTGGAGAAGGAGGCTTTACACTGACCTAGGTTACACAGTGAGACTCACTCCTCTGGGTATTCAGCCCAGGGCCACATGTACCGCTTCAAATTAACACGGAGCTCCTTCACTGTGCGTGTCTCTGTCATGGCTGGGAAATACCATTTCTGCACTCTGTGATATGACATTCATTGGGTCAGCAATGCCATTCTCATACATACAGACTTGTTGCTGATTGTCAGCGGGAATATCAGCTTATCTCTTCAGTCATCACAGAGATTCAGAAATGGTATTACATCTTCCATCAAGTAGTGGTTTTGCTAGAACCTTTCTGGAGTCAAAGAGATAGTACAGGGGTTAAGACACATGACTTGTATGCAGCCAACCCCAGCTTTTATCCTTGGCACCACATGGTCCACTGAGCACCAGAGAGAGCCACCCTGGAGTACAGAGCTGGGAATAGACCCAAACTCTGCCAAGTGTAGCCCAAACCACACCCACCAACCACTTTCTGCCTATAACCTAATACCCTGTCCCAACAAAAGTCATTCTATGAAGGAGAGAGCTAGCGTCTAATGCATTCCTGTTCTAGTTATAGTTTTCAATCACTGATGTTTTAAATACTGTCTCCGGATGAAAAGACCATGAGCTCTACTGTTCTTTTCGTTTTTTTTTTTCTCAGAAAAAGTTTCCAAGACGTTAGTGTAGATTTTCTGGATTGTTTTTAATGGAACGGTACTGACATTCTTTTACATTTCAGTAGATTTCTAAGTGTTTTTGATTCCAGGTAGGCTTGTGTATGTGGCAATAGCAACTCACCCAGTTATTCGAGCTTAAAATTCTGTCAGCTCTGATCTTTTGCAGAATAGTGACACGTGAAAAGAAAAATGTTTCTTAGCAAATGAAAAAAATAAATGAATGTCATGACATTTTGTTCTGTATTAGATGTGTGTAACGGCTGGCATAAATTCGGGTCGAAGGCATCTACAGGCACAGGGCGGGTTGCCAGAAATCATAGCTAAACAAAGAGGAAAAAGCAGAAGAACATTTCAGCCTGGTGTGGGGGGCCATTTAGCATGAGCCTGACATGACAGAACTATTGATCTTTCTAATGCTGGGTTGTAAGGAATATATTAGATTATCATTTGTGTTTTCTGTATTGAGTAGAAATGTTCAAAACAAAATTTAGCGTTTGAATTGATTAAGTTATCTAGGAAAGGCTATATGGAATATTGCATTTCCCAGTAATGCAAGATTAGGAAGGGCCGCCCTAGGAGGAGCTTATTATGTTGCAATGTAATAAACCTGAGTGTTGCTTTGCTTGATTCCCCTTTGATTCTGAGGTTAGCAAGAGGACATCTTCCTGTGAAGAAAGCTATTGTATAAAAGTGCCTCATCTCCGTAGGGAAGTGGTTGAAGGGTGAGGATAGGTAGTGAAGGAAAAGAAGAATATTTGGAAAAACATAAAGCTTTACTAGCAGTCAGGAAATATAAAATAAACAGAATCTATTTTTGGTTTGAGTAGAATAGCAAAGTTACCAAAGTAATGACCAATGTGTACATTTTGTTCTTTTTTTTTTTTTTTAGGAATTTATAAATTTATTTTCTAAAAAAAAAACACCAAAATTGGGAACAATTTAGCATTTTATATAAAAAAACTTTTTAAGATATACCCTTTGACCTGTTAACTCCACTACTGGAAAGCTGTGTTAGAAAAGTCATCTAAAAGCAGTGAAAGATTAATGCACAAGGATGTTGACTGCAACAATAGATATTCTAGCTGCTGTAATAATAGACCCCATTTATCAAGCCCCTATTACGTGCCAGGCCCTGTGCTAGTGCTTAGTATATATCTTGCCATCTAATTGATATGACAAAAAAAAATTGGAAAGCATTAAATGTAAAATAGAGGAAAGAGTAAATGATGGTGTAATGGACTGTTATATAACCAATTAAATGACACATATAAATAATTTTGACAAGTGGGTCAGTGTTTATACTAATAAACCCAATATAAAACTGCACATAGAATAATTGCAGGTATATGTAATCATTATACTTATAAATGTATATGTATAAGTGATGATTACAATGATATGTATTTGTGTGTGGATACACAGATTTACATCAAGATCAGGATAAATATATATATGTATATATATATACCCAAATATTGCAAATCCTACTCTTGCTGGTGGAGGACATGGATTTTATGAAATGGGCAGGAGAGAGGTGGCAGCCTTGAGAAGGGCATCTACTGCTTCCCTCCCTACTCGCCCATCACCCAGGAAAGTGCCTTGGGAAACCCAAGACTGATGAGCGTCAGTTCTGAGCGCGCTACACATAGACTTTAGGTCTGATGAGCCCCATGAAGCAGATGTCAAACCTCACTTGGGTTCCATTTGTTCTGCCTGTTGTGGGAAATACTTTCTCAGGGACCTGAGGAACCCAGGCTGAAACTGCTCTTTGCAGAAAAAGAAAGTCAGTCTTAAATCTTACCTAGGCTTTCCAGATCTGTTGCCTTCACTCACAGAATCGCATCTCAGGAGGACATGAATAGTGAAGCACAAGAAGTTTATTTTGGGAAATGAGAGAGAGAGAGAGAGAGGGAGAGGGAGAGGGAGAGGGAGGAAGAGAAAGAGAGGGAAGGAGGAAGAGAAACAGAGAGAGACAGAGACAGAGAGAGCTTCTCCAGAGTGGAAAGAGCGAAGTGCACATCTCAAGCAGGGATGTGCAGGCCTTTTCCCCAGAATGGAGAAAAGTAAGGAAGTCTTCATCTCAGACAGATGTGAGCCAAAGGAACCGTAGGGTGAAATAAGGAAATACACTTCTCAGGGAGAGATATATATATATGCAAATGCACACCTTGCTCTCTGCTAAGTTAGTTCATATACAGTTTTCCCACCCTGCCCCCACAGTCCTTTGCTGGTGTGATTGCCAAGGGGAGATGGAGCATGGTCTCTTGGGGTTTTCTTAGGTGACCTTTGTTCCATTGATGGGACCTCTCTTCCCAGAACATAAAATCTTTAGGTTTCCTGGTCTTAGATGGATCCTGTGTCTCAAAGGCATAGGATCAAATGCCTTTGGGCTGGTTTAGGTTCCAGACAGTGTTTTTTCTAATACTCTTTACTAGGCCCCCTATCTCTACCAACAACTGTGATCATTGTGGTTCTTGGTAAATGTGAAACTCACACATTTCTTTCTGAGTTCAGAAAGAAAATTAAATGATATATATATATATATATATAATTAAATGACATATATAAATAATTTTGGAAGAAACTGAACACTGTTCAGTTTTTTCTAAACTGTGTTCTGTTTCTTCTAAACCATTCTGTGTTCTAAGGGTGAGTTAATATTATAAAACATAGTCCCAAGACAACCCTAGTTTGTGGAAAATGATGAGTGATACTTGATGTCATTATATGCAGTCACATAGAGCAGAGCGGAATTAAATCTTGTTTATGTTCAATTTATTTTTAAATATTTTTGTTTGGTAAGTTTCACTCTTAACAGTAAGAATCTTCTGCTATGCTTGTTTTTCTAATTGCTTTTTTTGTTATTCTTGTTAAATAAAGAAAAGCATGAACTTCAGCCAAATGACTTGGCCATCTCCAAATCTCTTGAAGGATCTGCACGGATATATCTCTATCGGAAAGACTTGGCTGACACTTTGGTAAGGACCATTAACCTTGGACTGAAAAACACACACACACACACACACACACACACACACACAAGCACACACACACACACTGTAGCACTGTCCTGTCCTCCCATTGTTCATTGATTTGCTCGAGCGGGCCCAGTAATGTCTCCATTGTGAGACTTGTTCTTACTGTGTTTGGCATATAGAATACATCACAGGTGGCTTGCGGGCGAGATACTCTTGGTAGCTTGCCAGGCTCTCTGAGAGGGGCAGAGAAATCGAACCCGGGTCGGCCGGGTTGACCATGTGCAAGGTAAACACCCTACCCACTGGGCTCTCGCTCCAGCCCACTGACACTGACACTGACACTTATATGCATAAATAAATGCATATAAGGCAAAGCATATATTTGAATGTCTGTAATGTATGTTAGAAAAAATATATTGAACTCTGCCCTCCTCTAGCCAACAGCAGACACCTGTCAAACAAAACTGCTTTTGCAATTCAACTAAGAGAGGCCCCACTTGAGGAAGAATAAACCTTCCGAAGTCAAATTCTCCTTTCTTTTTTTTTCTTTTTGGGTCACACCCAGCAATACACAGGGGTTACTCCTGGCTCTGCACTCAAGAATTACTCCTAGAGGTGCTCAGGGGACCATATGGGATGCTGGGAATCAAACCCGTGTTGGCCGCGTGCAAGGCAAATGCCCTACTCGCTGTGCTATTGCTTCGACCCCTCTCCTTCTTTCTGAGCTCTGAAATAAGGGCTTGAAACTAAGTGACCCCTCTCCATGCAGCCCTCTATGTTTTTGGGTTTTTTTTTTTTTAATGTGTGAGTCTGTGGAGTTCAGGCTGCGCATGCCCCAGCTGGAGTGAGAGGAAGCTTTGTGTTAGGCCAGTGGGTCCTCTTGGAGTGCACCCCCCTTCCCCTGCTCATGCACTTCTCTCGTGTCCACCCAGCAACTGAGGGAAGGCAGACCCCCAGCAGTGTCCTGATACTATGAATACTATAGATACTATGAATCTTGTTTCCAGTGCCAGTGGCCTGTGAAGTTTTCACCCCTGTTTGACATACCACCTAAAATGTCCCTGCTGGGGGTCGCTGAGACAGTGTAGTAGGCAGAGCACTTGCCTTGCATGTGTGATCCCTGGCACTACTTAGAGTTCCCGTAGCACCTCCAGGAGTGATCTTTGAGCACAAAGCCAGGAACAAGCCCAGAGCACAGCTTGGTGTAGACCCAAAACAACAAAACTTCCCTCCTTGGAATCATACCTTTAGATGTTTTCCCTCTGAAAGATTCCAGCTGCGGGGCTGGAGCAATAGCACAGCAGGTAGGGTGTTTGCCTTGCACGCAGCCAACCCAGGTTCTATTCCCAGCATCCCATATGGTCCCCCAAGCACCGCCAGGAGTGATTCCTGAGTGCAGAGCCAGGAGTAACCCCTGAGCATTGGCTGGGTGTGACCCAAAAAGCAAAAAAAAAAAAAAAAAAAAAAGGAAGATTCCAGCTGAGTAGAGCTCCTGCCCCTCATGAAAGCCTAGGGTCCATCCCCAGCACTGTAATGAAAGGCAAAAGGGAGAAGACGCTTACCTCAGCTGGAATGGGATATTGTAGGGAAAGACTGACACGTGAAGCTGGTCGTGCCACTGTCTGTGCAGGAGATTAGTCTGTCTTCTTGAATAGGAACTAAGAATTGGGCAGAGAAGTCTGTAGTACTCATTGGAGGTGAAAGAGTGCAGGCGTAAATAATCCGAGGCCCGTGTCAAGGGGAGCCATTCTATTTAAGAAGAAAGTAAGAAGAGTAAAGAACCAAGTAAAAAAGAAAACTTGATGCTGCAGAGAGAGTACAGTGGGGAGGATGCTGATCTTGTTTGAGACTGACCCAGGATATATCCCTGGTGCTCCCGATGGTCCCCTGGGCCCCACCGATAGTGATCCCTGAGCACAGAGCCAGGAGGAAGCCCTGAACACTCCTCCCCCCAGAAATAACTTGTCTTCAATTGAAAGGCTTTAATCATCCATAATCACCATTATGCTATATCTATGTAAGAAAAAACCCTATTGAACATGCTTTAAGAGGTGTAATTGTGTTCTTAATTTATCAAGGATATGTGACTTTATATTTTCAAAAACTAATAAGGGGTCACGGAGATGATTCAAATGGTAAATTGATACCTAGCACATGTAAGGTGCTGCATTTAGTGCTCCTGGCCCTCGGAGAACCCCCATCTTAAAGCAGCACTGTGTGGCCCCCCCAAAACCCTTGTGCTTCCAGCGTCAAGCAAGGGACTGACCCATCAGGCCTGGACTGAGAGCTTCTTGTTGGTTTTGGTTTGGTTTGGGGCCACAGCCAGTGTTGCTTAGGGGATACCCCGGCTTGCTGTTAGGGGGCGGGGGTGGCTTCTGGAAGTGCCAGAGGTCTAGGGGAATATCTGAGGCTTGAATCCAGGCCTCCAGTGGCCAACAAGCACTCGGCCTGTTGAGTTATATCCTCCAGCTCCTCCCAGGATAATTATTGCAGGCTTTTCCACCCCCCACCCCCACTGCCAGAGGTGGTCCCGATTAAAGAACAACTAATCAGAAGGATGGAAAAACATAAGTTTTGTTTTTTGCTTTTTTTTTCTTTTTGGGTCACACCCAGCGTTGCTCAGGGGTTACTCCTGGCTCTGCACTCAGGAATCACTCCTGGCGGTGCTTGGGTGACCATACGGGATGCCAGTGATTGATCCCAGGTCAGCTGCATGCAAGGCAAATGCCCTATCCACTGTGCTATCACTCCAGCCCCAGGAAAAGCATAAGTTTTAATAGAACCCTCTTGCAGATTCTGGAATCACTGCGGAACACATCTCAAAATACCTTGGGTTTCTCAGACCCTTTGGACAGGAGCAGCTCCTGCTCTCAGCCCCATGTGAGCAGGGTCGTGGAGCGCCTTCGCCAAACTCTATTAACCTTCAGAGAAAGGATCTCATCCGTCATACTGCAGCTTTTTTCTTCCAGGCTTTCTGTACTAGTTTTGTTTTTACTAGAAAGCCCATTAGTAAATGTAAATAAAACTTCCGGAATGCAAGTAACTTATTTCACAGTTTGAATACTGAGAATAATACGTGGAATCTGAAACGTTCCCTTCATCCTTGCACGTCATTTATTTTCACAAAGTCTCATTCTCGCCTCCACCCCTCTCCCAAGCCATTCTACTATCTTAAAACATCAAAAACTGTTCAAGTCCAACTGCTCAACTGGAGGGTTTATGTTTATTTTCATTAGAAAATATCATCTCTTTTGGAAAGATGCCAAATACTTATTTGCTTTTTGTGCTCAGGGAACTACTCCCAGCTTGGAGCTCGGGGGCCATTTCCCACAGTATTCTGGGGCCCATGTGATATGGGGAGATTGAACCTGGGCTCACTCATGAAAAGCATGTGCTCTAGCTCTTTGAACTAACTTCCTGGCCCTTGTTGATGATTTTTTTTTTATGATTTTAGTAGTGACAATAGACTTAAAAGTCACGGTGGCATTTAATAATCTCATGCTAGATTTTTCAGGCAGTATCATTACCAAATGGATACTTAGTTGTGGGAAAAGTGATTGAAATATAAAATAGCCATTGAGAAGGTGATATAAATGGAGTGATTTTTCTGAAAATTTATTGCCTTTTTTTTTTGCTTTCATGGCATTTTAATAAAAGTTGTAAATGTGTGTGTGGGATGAGACCGGATAAGCATATTCCCTGTAAAAGCCATGTCTGTCTTTATTGAAGCGCACCATGACATTTCTTTTGTTTGTTTTTACACTAACCCCGCTGGCACATTAATTCTTACCAGAAGCCAAAGTGATTTCAGGGCTTTTGCTTTCATTATGCTGTCTGTTGGGGCAGTGTTTTATAATTAGATTTGAGTGTGTGTGTGTGTGTGTGTGTGTGTGTGTGTGTGTGTGTGTGTAGGGGAAGGCAGGCTAACTCAGTGAAGTGTCATTGATCACAGTCTACTGTTTCCAAGACTGTTTCCTAAATTGGCTGCAACTCACTGAAGGTGAACAGACCAGGGAAAATATTAAGTGCACTCAGACAAGATTACTTGTCTGATCCGAGCTTTCGCTGCCTTCCTCTGCCAGCCAGAAATTGGGGAAATTTCTGAAGATCCTTTTGCTTCTGTCGCTTTAGAACCCGTTTGCAGAAAATGAGGAATCACAGCAAAGGTCAATGAGGATTTTGGGGATGAACACTTGGGATCTTGCTCTGGAATTAATGAATTTTGATTGGAGTCTTTTCAATTCAATTCACGAGGTAAGTACAGAGTGAAAAGATAAATGCTACTATTGTTTAGCTGTGGATTCTTGTTCAGTAATATTTATGTGTATGGCTGGAGTTTTAAAAGACCTATCATCTGTTAATATATGTATCTCTAAAACCAAATATTTATTATATATGTGTATATATATATATACACACACATATTTAGGATACTATGTTTCAGTATATTAAAAGATTGACCCAAACCTAGAAAAATCAGACTCTTTGTACTCTGCCTACAACCATATATGGTGTAATTCAGCATAAATATGCTATATTTTTGTATGTGTAAATACCTATGAATATGAAGATACATTATGACTATCATGAAGTTTTACTGATGAGTCATTTTGTATATGAAACCTTTGATAATATTGCCACTCTTTCCATAAAGTTATATTAATTACCCAAGAAACATTTGTGTTTGTATATACACATGCATATTATTTCACTAATTTTAGGCTATGCAGCAAAACTTGAAGTACCTTCTAGAAATGTTTGAGATCTATTTCAAAATGTCTGCATCCATCATATTCTTCCCTAAGAATAATTCAGAGCATTTATAAAACAATAAATTGGGTGGGTGGGGGGGAGTGCTACCAACAATTTATAAATTTAGCTATTGGGAAGACTTCCAGGAATCAGGAGGTGAAAAATGTGACAGTTCTGTGCGACCATATGTCACATTTGCTTTTTCATGCAGTGACACTTTTCATTATGGAGCTGCCTTTCCTTCTGAAGATGAAACTCATGCCCATTTAGGACTCTAGTGCTTTACTTTCACCTGGGGATTGTCTTTTAAATGTGTTCATATTTTCTTGTAAAACAAACAAACAAAAAAGTCCCAACATTATGATCTAAATTTGAGCACATAGTGAAACTCACTCAAACTAAGTGACTTGTGACTTTGGAAATGTGACAGAGCGATGCGTTTCCCTGCCTCTGTGGTTGAGGAATGTGGATTGCATCTGTATTGCCCAAGCATGCACAAATGCAAGCCCCTCCCTCCCTTTAAAACCCTGCTCTTCCTTGCATTGTGTGCACTTGGCCCAGATTGGCACTAACTAGTCTTACTTGGACAAATAAATTGTGACCTTCTTCTTCCTGCTCTTTCTCTATGATTTGTCAGTCCCTTCTCAGTTCTTAAAGAGTTCCCAAGATCCACAGCAGCAGCAACATCTGGGAGGGGGGGGGGTTAGAAAATTCTGTTTTTCCCCTCCTCGCCACAGACCCCCTACGTCAGAAACTCTAGGACTAGGTCCCAGGAAAATGTTCTTCTGGAAGTTCTTGGAACCCTGGTCTAGGGTCTGGCTCTTCAGACTGTGGGTCACAATCCTATATAGGGTCAGGTAACTTTTAAAAAATGTATTTTAAAATACAGTTCTTCATGATTTGTCAGTAAATGTTTGATTGGTAGTGCTATTTTATATACCTATATATCTTTATGCTCAGGGTTGTTTTAAAGATTTCTTAGATGAGGGACTGGAGAGATGGCACAGTAGATAGGAAGTTTGCCATGCATGCAGCCAACCCAGATTTAATCCCTGAGAGCAGAGACAGGAGGAATCCCTGAGCATCACCAGGTATGGTGTCAAAACAAAACAAAAATTTCGTGGGTGGAAAAGTGGCTAGTGAAAAAAGTGGTACGAAGCCCTAGTTGAGAGAAATAACCTATGAGAGTCAAATGCGCATACTTAGAGATCCTAGGGATTACCACTTGATACTCCAGTGGAACAAATTAGGGGAGATTTGGATCTGAATCGAGCTGTGATTTTAATTTAGAATGTCCTGATCTTTAGTTTCCAAGTTTACTCTTTTATAAGGATGCTAAGTAAGTGCTCTTTACTCAGGCATCTCTAGAACCAAATTGTTTTGAACGGGGAAGATTGACATTCTGTGCCTGTAACCTACTCTGTCCTGATAGCGGCTGCCTGAGAGAAAAGTTCATTTTAAAAATGAACTGCATCATTTTGTGTCCACTTAATTTTGGGTATGCTGAGAATAACCAGTCGTCTGTATCCGTTTTCTTTCAGCAAGAGTTGATCTACTTCACCTTCAGCAGGCAGGGAAGTGGGCAGCACACGGTGAACCTCAGCCTTCTGCTCCAGCGCTGCAATGAAGTGCAGCTCTGGGTGGCCACCGAGATTCTCCTCTGTGGCCAGCTGGGCAAGCGGGTGCAGCTGGTGAAGAAATTCATCAAAATCGCAGCTCAGTAAGTGCCTGGAATCCCCTTGTTGCTCCTCAAGAGGAAATGTTTTCTGCCTCAGGTGGGGATGAAAACACTAATGCTTAGTTCAGTGAACGAACGGTTGGAAAGGTCTGTGGTCTTAGCCGGAGACAGAGTACAGGCTTTGAGTGTCTGAGGCCCTGGGTTTGAGCCCAGGGAACCTCAAAAGGGAAATAAGAAAAAGAAAGGAAAGATTTCATCTTGAATATATATGTCTTTGGACTTGAAGTGTTTCTATTATAAAGTAAATGTCAAAATGCCAGCGCAAAATGTTCTACTCTGTGCTGTACCTTGAGTACACAGGCAAGGCAGCTGAGCTCTAGCATGGCCAGGGAAGGGGGCAGAGGGGAGGATTATTGCAAATCGATGCTGGTCCCTTGAGGCTCATGGTATAAATTTGCAGACTCACGACCTCACCCCCCCCCACTCCACCCCCCCCACCCCATTCCATTTTGCAGTCACTCCAAAGAATTCTCTTTCCCATTCCCCCCATCCTCCATGGCTGAACAAGTTCTTCTGGCTTGGCCTAGAGCTATCACTTTCACCCAGCAAAGTGCTGTCCTTCTTCAAGATACCATTTATTACTTCCCCCTTCCTGAAACCATGCTGACTTACAAATTCACCCCCACACCCCCCCCAACACCTTCTTTGTCTCTTTCTTGCTCTTACTCTCATTACACACATATAATGCATTGTTTACTGTTTTGTAAACCCCCCCCCCTTTTTTTGCATTTATTAAACTTAGATATTTAGAGGCTGGAGAGATAGTGGGTGAGGCATTTGCCCTGCATGCAGCTGACTCCTGTTTGGTCCACAGTACCACAGTTAGTCCCCAGAACCCCAGCAGGAATGATCCCTAAGCACAAAGCCATGAATGAGTAAGCCCTGCACAATACTGGGAGTGACCAGAAAATAAACCAAAAAGCAAAACATATTTGTATAGGGTTCCTTCACTGGTCTGTATTGGAATCCAGAGATTGGTACCATTTTTACTGGGTGTTGGTTTTTGGGGGCCACACCCAGTGGTGCTCAGGGCTTACCCTGGTCTGTGCTCAGGAATAATTCCTGCCAGTGCCCAGGGGACCATATGGGATGCTGGGGATGAAATCTGGATCAACCACATTCGAAGCAAATGTACCATCTCTGCAGTGCCATCACTCCAGCCCTTCCCTGCCATGCCACTGTCGCCAGTTCATTCCCCAGCACCCCATATGGGGTGAGCTCAGGGGGCTGAGCCCTGCCAGAGGTAATCAATGAGCACTGCTGCATGAGTTAATAAACTCCCCAAACAAGACTAATTAATATATTGATTTCATTACTTGGGAATGACACAAGTAGCCTTGAGGGTCAAATGATACCTTACAACACAGTTCCCAGTTTAAGATTCTCAGTCCTCAGGAAAGTGGATTTAGAGATGCATCAGCTCCACATAGCTCAGCACTCTTGCTTTGTTTCCTTGTATCCTTCTCTGTTCCATACAGTTAAATTCCTTATCATCACAGTGGTGGGAATAACCAAGGGAAAAGGTAATTTCCATGATCAGCAAGTGTGTGCCGAGCCTCAGGCATTCATTTGCATATTCATTTCCTTTTCCCCTCCCCTCCCCCACCCCTGTGGATCCAGTGGATTTTATTTCCTTGCTCAGACAAAGGAGTCCTTGCTGAACTGGAACGTTTCGTGTCCAATGACTGAGTGTCAGTCTTTCCCTGGAATGAATGATCCTTGGCCACAACCGAGTCGAGACCAGAACAGTGGCTAATATTTGTATTGAATCCATTTGTCTTTTGGAGAACGTGTGTCTATATAAAGTTCCTTTTTCTTGTTTGAATTCAGATGTTATAGATAAACCAGGAAAATGGTGTAGTGGGAACTTAAACATAAAAAGATGAAATTATATGGAAGATGCCCAGATTTCAAATGATCAGAAAAATAATACCGAATAAATAGAAGAAACCTGTTATATTGATTGCTAAAAACCATGTCCCCCTCCATCCTTTTTTTTTTTTGGAGAGGCAGGGGGAGGATGAGCCATACCAGCTTTGTTCAGGGCTTACTCTTAGCTCTGTGCTTGGGCATCACTCCTGGCAGGGTTCTGGGAACCATATGCAGTTTAAAACTGAGTTAGCCCTGAGCCAGGCAAGCATCTTACCCACTATACTATCTCTCTGGCCCTGCTGGAGTGTTATAAAGCTTTGGGTGAGGATGGGGAGAGACTCCACAATCTACAGGGAAACTGAAACTGAAAAACTCGAGATACAGAGCTGCAGGGGTGCTGTACCAAACTGGACATTGGTAGAGAGGCCAGGAGCCTGGTGATGCTCGGGAAGGAAGCTGCATGAGCCCATGTTGTGTATTAGTTCGCCCACTACGCCCACTATTCAGTCCTTTCATGTTTAATTACCAAGTTAACGTCGCTTCATTCAAAGTGCTGTCACATTAGAAGTTGTTTTCTAATGTGCTGCAGAAAAGGGGGTGTCTGGGGTTCCCAGGCTGTTCTGTCTGACCCAGAAGCCCAAGCTCCTCACTGCACCCCACAGCTGACTTTGATCATTGGTGGAATTTTGACCTGTGAAGTGGAAGGGTGTGATGGGGGTTAGACAACATTAGTCTTCCGGAGTATTAATCTTCCGGAGTGTGTGGAACTGAATATGATGTGTGGAACTGAACGTGCTCTTACTTTGCATTTGATTTTCTTTTATCTTTAAATGAAAATGCCTGACAGGAAACTGTATGCCCTATTTTAGTATGGACAAAGGACAGTAAGTATTTCCTGCTATAGCTGGGAAAGTGTGTCTAAATTAACCAGAAGCAGCGACTTAGTTCTGAGAAGTGAGGAAGGTTTGTCTGTCTAAAAGCTAAGTCTTGATTCAGTGACTTCTTAACCCACTGAGTCAGAGGCTGCAGGGCTCTGAGGAGAGAGTGGTGTATGCCACACAGAACAGAAAATCCCCTGAACTGACTTGGTAAATGCAGATAGAAGAGATTAAAGAGGAGGTGTCTTTGAAATGTGCAGGGGGCGGGGAGCACAGATCTTTTCCTAAAGGTGAGGAGGAGATGAAGCCTTTGGAGTCGTGTTCCTGCTTAGGAACACAGGAGGGCAGACCCTAGGGGTGGTCTGGGGCTGAACTCTGTGGCCTGGGAGTGTCTTTTCAGCTTCATCTTTTGTGAATCATCTCTTGAAAGGACGACGCCTTCTGCTCTCTTTTATCCCTCAGCTGCAAAGCCCAGCGGAACCTGAATTCCTTCTTTGCTATTGTGATGGGTCTCAATACTGCTTCTGTCAGCCGACTGTCACAGACCTGGGAGGTGAGCCTGGGGGTTCCCCAGAGAGGGGAGGGGGCGGCTGGGGGGGGAGAATGAAAATCAAAGAGCAACATTCCAGCAAATGTTCTTTATTTAAGATATCTGCGTTTAAATGGTGTCAATGAGCTAAGTACTGGGGGGAATGAATGAGGGGAATATGTAAAACTTCATTCTGTCAAGTTAGCAGAGACTGTTTTGATCAAATGGTCTTAAATGCTTCTGGAACTTGGATAAAAGAAATACAAGCTGTGGGGCTGGAGAGACAGTACAGTGGGTGTGTGTGGTGCTTGTTTCACATTTGGCTGATCTGGGTTCAATCCCCAGGCCCCACCCCCACCATGGTTTCTTCAGTCCCCACCAAGAATGATCCCAGAGCTCAGAACAAGGACTAAGCCCTGTGCATAGCTAGGGGTGAGTAAACACCCCCCCACCCCCAAAAAATGTGCTTCCTTGCCAGCAACTCTGAAGGAATGCCTGATGGTTACCTGAGGGTCAGAGTCAAAATCCTCTGAAAAGGCAATTCCAGTTCCAAAGAAAGGACATGAAAAGCCACTCCCCACCCCGTGTACAAAAAACAAGCATCTTTGCACCCACTTTCAAAGATGAAAAAAGATGGCCAATAAAATGCTGGCACTGATCAGGGTAGGAGGAAAACAAATTGGCTGGGGGAGAGTGGAATGTGAGTCAAAACTGGAAAGAAGCTTTGATTTGGAAAACCACAAAACACTGAGGGGGTGGGAGCTGCTGCTGTAGGAGCCTGCAGAGAGAGCGGCCCTTCAGGAAGAGCAGATTGAGGACTCCACCAAGTGTGCTCAGCATAGGAGCAAGTGAAGGGACACATTCTGCCTTGGGGTCATTGAGACGAGGCCCAAGAGAAGCCCAGAGCAGCATAACCTTGGAAGTTAGGTGTGAAGTCACTTAGTGTTGAGGATGTGGGGGCCAGGGTGGGCATCCCAGCCGGGCAAGGTGCTCACAGGCCCTCTGGACCCCTGAGGGGCAATATAGAAAGAGAAGATTTGAGGAACTAGAACAAAGGCCAGCAAACCTTTTGGGTAAAGAGTCCCATGATATCTCTTTTCAGGTCATTAAAGTTCAGTGGTCTCTGTTCAAGTGACAACTCTGGCACTGTAAAGCAAGATCAGCATATATATATATATATTTTATATGTGTATATATATATATATATAGACACGTTAGTGTTTCAATAAAACTATATTTACAAAAGCAAGCACTAGGCCACATTTGGCCCACTGCCAACACTATAGGGATATAGCAGTTTGGTTTTACATGTTCGCATTTAAATTTGAGGTGATTTGTATGGACTGTCCAACACACCGAGATACATAGCACAGAACAATTGGAGTCAGTTGCAGATGTGACATTTTATCTTTTTTAATTCACGTTTCCCAGTACCTGTGTATCTGTGTGACAGTATTGTTTTTTATTTTTTATTTTAATTTTTTTATTGAATCACAATGGGATAGAGCATTACAAAATTGTTCGTGATCGCATTTCGGTCATATAGTGCTCCAACACCCATCCCTCCACCAGTGTAATTTCCCAGCACCAGTGTGTCCCCAGTTTCCCTCCCACCCCTCAGTATTATTTTTTAAAACAGATTATACTGATTATTTGCTCTGAGAAACGGGGTCCAGATTCAAAATGATCAATCAAAAACATTAATCTCTAAAAATAATTTAATTATTATAGGGGTTGCCTCCTTATTTTCATTTGCTTTGGGTGGGGGAGGAGGGAAATCCCCCAGTTTCTTCTAGAACTTTGCCATTAGTATTCATAGATGTAATTTGTGAAGCACCAGCCATGAACTGTGTCATTTCATAAATTCTCTACTAATGGACAAGAGTTGTGACAGGGACTCTCTGTGTCCGACCACAGTTCCCAGGTTTTTCAGTAATTTCAAGATTGGAAATAAGCAATAAGGATGTTCAGATGCATAGTTAGCAAAGTTTATTGGAAAATAGAAGACAAAGAAACTTCCCAGCTGGGGAGGACCTTAGCATAGGACTAAATTGAGTTTTTATTTTGAGTTCACTTTGTGGTATTTTTTGTTTTTAATTTTTTTGTTGTTTTTTAAGACCCAGAAAACCTGAGTCTTAGTGTTGTCAAGTGACAAGAATGTTACACAGAATGTGAGGATTTGACATAGCAATCTGGCTAGTTTAAGGTTTTTTCGGTTATCTATTTAATGTTTGCCTAGGTACTGCCCATTGTCTCTTCATTTCCTGTGAGCCTAAGGTCTGGGGTAGAATCTATGATCCTAGGAAATTCTTCACTTCTCATTCTCAAAAAACCCAGGAACTGGAATAAATGTTAAAAGTGTGCAGCTAAAATGGAGCTGCTCGCAGCAGCTGTCACAGGGAAACTGAGGTTCCTCTTTCACTGAGCCTCAGAGAGGTTTGATGGGTCATACCCAGCCAATCAGATGGAAGAGGCCAGACCCATAATTCAGATTTCCATCACTGCTTATAGTGTCACCATGGAAGGCATCCGTTTTTCTTCACATGACCACGTTAAAGGCAGACTGGAAAAATGCCAAGCCCTTCTTCCTGAGACCTGAACTTTTATCTGGGGGATGACACGTGTGTCTGTCCTCCCTCATCACCCATGGCGCCTTATGGCAGGGGTTGATCTTGGTTCTTCAGCAATGTTTACGCATTCAGGCGCAGCATCACCACTTAGCATGTTTCAGGGGCTCTCTCTCTCTCTCATTAGCCCTCTGCTGTGAAACATAATCATATCATTTCCACAAAATCACATGTCAGCGGACATTATTTCTCACTCAGCAAGACTGTTTACAAAGGTGGGAGCATTCATCAAAGGTAGGCTCTGGAACTGAAACCCAAGCATTTATGAAGTTATCCTCACCAGGGTGTGGCCTGTCTAATCAGATACATTCCTAAACCATGTGTCGATTATTGATTTTAAGCTGTTTTCAGCAACATTCCCAAGGAAGGTGCCTTAATGAAGAGATGATGAAAGTTGTGTGATGTGAAGCAATCAAGGCAGAACCCGATGACAGAAAGATTTATTTTTTGAAATATGACTCATGTGTGACCACCAGTCAGTGGAGACTCATCTTGGTGCCCCTCAGAGTCACTGAGCATTTCCATTTTGTCTTCTGTTTGCTTTTAGAAAATCCCTGGGAAGTTTAAGAAACTTTTCTCTGAACTTGAAAGTCTAACGGTAAGTAGCTGATGTCACAGGGGACTCAGCAATTGCATTGCTGGCGTTGAATTTCTCTCTCTCTGTGCTCTGTTCACTTGCATGTGAAAGTAGTTTTGCTTCCCAGTTGGGGAAGGAAGTTGACAGTTATTGCGTCTTCCTCTCCCCAGGAAAAGTTTGTGAGAATGATCCTTTTAGTGTGATTTTCAGAAGGCAGATTTTTAAGAGTACTCTATTTCACTGCCTGTGAAATGTTCATTCATTCACTGCATAAATGAATGTATAAGGGGTATCAACTGCATTAGTCTTTCTCCTTTTCCTTCCTTTTTTACTCTTTCTTTATTTTAGATGCAGAACACATCCTTTCTTTTCAGTGCACAATTAAATGGTGTTCTCTTGTTTCCTCTGTATTGTCTGTGCATTATGAGGGTAATGTTCTGGGCTTTGTGTCTAACAAAAGGCTTTGGGGTTACCTCCTGATAGAAATTATGCAGAGAAAACTGTATTAAAGTGCCTATTTGAGGGAAATAATAGCATAATCAAAAGGTGTCTCTCTCTTTTGCAGTCATTTCCCTTTATCGTAAACCAATAACTTGACTTTCATTCATTGCCTCCATTTCCTGCCCTAATTTAGGGAGTTTATTCTCCTAGGAAACCTTTATCTACTTTGTTCTGAACAAGAACCTCTATCTATCTAAATCATGTTCAAATTGTATAGCAAAAGTGGATTTAGAATTGTTTCTGTGGCACATTGATTTTTCTTTCTCTCTGTGTATTGTAATCTGCTTGGTTCCTTCTGCAGGACCCTTCCCTGAATCACAAAGCCTACAGAGATGCATTCAAAAAGATGAAGCCACCAAAAATCCCTTTCATGCCCTTATTGCTGAAAGGTAATTATTTTCTATCTTTTGTGATATGTAATTCCATTTTCCAGAAATATATCAACTCAAACGATGGAGGGACTAAAGAAAGGACTCTCCATACACTTCCTGAAAGTGGTCTTTGACATACCGATCTAACGATATTTGCCTACAATTGCTTTTAGAAAATCTAAATAGTTTGGGGGACCTCAAAAATGCTTCATTGTCTTTGAGTACCCACCAGAGCATGGTTCTGTGGCTTCCGAAATGTGGCCTTAGAAACCCCTGGGTATCTGTCTCACTCTGCTTCTAAGCAGAGACTTACTTTCTTTGTGTCATATCCTCTTAGTTCCACCAAGAATAAGACTGGCACCAAGAAACTAAATGTGACTGGTTTGGAATGTACTTCTTTCCAGGAGGGGGATCCAGCTGGGATAGTATTTTCAGCTACCCTGGCAGTTGGCCCACTGACCTCTCTCCTGTGGAGCACCAAGTAATTGCTTCTGCAGCATGTTTGTGAGATGATCAGGGAGATGTCAGTGGTCTCTTTAAATGGAATGGGGTTCATGAAAAGGAAGTTCTCTTTAATCAGTCAAGAGTCCCGAGACTCAGTCCCAACCACATGCTTCCAGGGAAAAGGAATTTGGGCATGTGTCTTGGCCAAATTTTAATTTCTTTCAAGGGTTCTTGCAGGAATACACATTCATCCTTCCTGACTCATCAGTGAGATACTAAAAACAAGTTGCCCAAGAATTGTTCTGTGGGCTATGGATTGGCCTGGCTCTACTGGATTGACTATGAATTGGCTTGACTATGGATCTCCCCTCCTCCCTCAAGGCCCCCATTGCCAGCTTCCCCTCACAATAGCAATAAAACTGACATTCTATCTGCCATTTTCCTTAAGAGCAAACAGTTTGGAGAATTATGAGTTGCTGTACCTCTCTGCAACTGTTTGTTTAGCTTATATCTACAGTATACTCAGAATCTCTGTGAAACCAGAGTCTATCAGGACTACTGAAAGACACACAGAATGTTTCATTCAGGCAGAAAAGGAGTTGCCAAAATGTAAATGGATACAATGAGAGGTTATAATGCCAAAATAGAGATTTAAATGTTCACTTGATCCTTCATATTTAATTACCTCTAAGGTAAGTTTATTTGGGAATATGACTTTAGTTTGCAAAATAAAACATCTTCAACTAGAGAGAATAGCAGGTGGGAAGTAATTCTTAGAATAATTTAAACACAAGTAGGAAAATTAGGAAATGTGGACAGATTTGGGGAAATAATTGATTTTAGGGAGAAAAAAAATGGGAGACACTTTTTTAAAGTAAAGAAAACTTTGTTGGCAATGTTTTTTTAACTGAGTTTGTTATGAGCAGAACTTTATTAGTGTTTTTCCCCAAAATATATTTCATGCAGTCAAGTGTCTCACACTTACATTTTAACTTGGATGCAATTTTCTGCTCTACTGAGTTTATCTAGACCTCCTTGTTGGCAGCAAAACAAATTTCCTTTTTTTCTTCTGAAAGTACATTTACTCATTTGCTCTAGTTAATTAAACCATTTTTCTTTCTTTTTTTTTCATTAAAAGCCTTCTTGAGTTTAAGCACTTAATATTTCCTTGTTTTAATTTTTGTCAGTATAAAAATAAATATCATTTGTACTCTACCACATTTAAAGTTAGCATTTTTGTCTGGACTAGTTTGCAAAGAAAAATAGGATAAAAAATTTTTTAACCTGTCATTGCCCAAGATAAGACATTATGGAAACATTTCCTTCTTAGATTTTTGGGGTTTTTTTAATAACTGCAAAATTATCTTAAAAGTTGTAATTAACTAAAGTAAGTGACTTTTGAATGAAAACTGGTTTCACTTCTTTCTTGCCCCTCCTACTGTGAGTAGCTTTTCAGTTGAGAAATGAGACCCAGTTGAATGTGGGTATTAGAGTGGATGTGGCCTCCCAAGTCTGACTCTTGAAAAGCTACTTGGTTCCTAGTCAACATGCAGAGGATCAAGTCAGCACATAACCTGGGGCTCCTTCAGCCTCTGTTTCCTAGCTGAGTTTCTTAATGCTTTGTTTTGGGGGACAGGGGGTCACAACAGGCTTACTTCTGGCTTTGTATTCAGACATCACACCTGTCATGCTTCAGGGGACCATATACAGTGCTCGGGATCAAACCTCAGCTCGCCACTTGCAGGATTGGTGCTTTCCCCACTGTACTATTGCTCCAGCCCCAAGTTTTATGCTTGCTATACCCCTCTTTATACGTGCACCCCAGTTCAGAAGGGCATGAGTGGAAATCCTAAAGGAGTGTTGGAAGGGTACTGAGCAGAGAGAAAATGTCAAAAGCCACTGAATAGCCTGTCTTATGGGTCTTTTGGAAAAACTTGCCCCTCCCAAGAGAGCAAATAATCAAGAGGCCCTGGATGATAGGTAAACTGAGTCCTCGTGGTCGGTTGTATGTCTAAGAGTGGAGCCTTTAGCTGCAGAATTTCAGGCGGCATTTTTAAAAGGGGGGACTTGAGGTACCCCTTCCTTCCCTTTCACTTTTTGTGTCTTAAACACAGCCCTGCCCTCTGCAACCCCGCAGCAGGGGGTGTTTGGGGTATGTTCAGGTTCCTCCACTGAGCCGCATCTGTCAGGTGCACCCCACACACATAGGACCCGCTGGATGGATGCTGTGAATCTGCCTCACGAGCCCAAACATAAATCCCAGGTCCCAGATTTTTTTAGATTTTTTTCTTTCTTCGCTTCTGGCTATGTGCTCAGGATTCACTCTCAGTGGTACTGGGGATTGAACCCAGGTTGACTGCATGTAAGGCAAGTGCCCTGCCTTCTGAACCATTAGATCCCAGGTTTTGTGCCCATGCCAGTTCCTCGTCTCTCTCACAGTCCTTCATATTCACATGCTGAGCAGCCAACCACACCATACCCACAGTGTCCTAGCCCCTTCTCCAGAGCCTGGATGGCACCTTACAGCCTCCCTTTCTGCCTTTCCCAGGCCACGTGCACCTTCTCCACCTATGCCCCCATTTGCCAGATTAGAGGAGTATCTCCCTTGTGCTGGCCTGACTGTGTCCTGCGGGCTGAGGTCTGGAAACCATGTCAGGGCCAAGGTGACAGGGCTGGGGAGCCACCGAGGAGACACTTGCCCCAGTGTGATCCCATCCCCCAGCAGTGCAAAATAAAACCGAAGTTACAGGGGCCCAGATAGGCTCAGATCAGCAAGTCACTGACTCTAAGGAGCGAGGGGGGGGGCATAGCCTAACTGCCACAGGAGCAGAGGACCACCAGGGTGAGAGGGAAACTGGCTCCTGGGTTTGAATCTTGACTATGAGCCCGTGTGGGTCAGCACTGCTTCCACTGTGAATTGCAGCATCTTCACAACCTTCCCTCCTGGGTTGACCTCAGTACTCTGTGAGGGTTTCAAGGAGTTCATGGCGTGTATGTGGTCACTATTGTCGGCTGCCTCATCCTTGGGAACCAAGAGAGAGGCTGAGCAACCTTGTTGACCAACCCAGGGACATGGACTAAGTGCCCAAGAGAATTTTGGGATTCGAATTCTCAGAGAGTTTGGAGGCACGGAAATTTTTAGATGATGTTTGGTGTAGCCCAGTAACTGGGCCTGCTCGAGCAAATCGATGAACAACGGGAGGACAGTGACAGTGACAGTTTTGTGTAGATGCTGCTTTGTTTGCTGTCCAGAAAGAAGGTCAAAGTGAATTGGGTTAATGACTCTCTAAAAGTCCTGTCACAGAACGAGAGCTTGCAGTTGTCTTCTGAAAGCAGAAACACGAAAGATCGTGAAACAATCAGTTTGTCAGACAATGGTGCAGTTAACTGTGCATTGTTTCCAGCTGGGACCTCAGGGGGATAGCTTTACAAGTCGTGTAGGAAGCTGTGCAGAAGGGCTGCCTCGGGGCAGGCGGGGAGGGACGCTCGCGCCCCCTAGTGAACAGTCCAAGTCCATGCAGCCCCGTGTTAATGGGCAATTCCTGAAATTCCTCGCTCATTATTTTTCTATAGGGACCAGCAAAATCAACATCTTGATTAAATGCAAATGTTTTCCCCTTCTATTTATAGCAGTCTTAAGCTTTTCTTTTCCCTCTTTCTGATCATGTTATTTTAATAAGATATTCCAACTGTGTGTGTGTGTGTGTGTGTGTGTGTGTGTGTGTGTGTGTGCGCGCTCCAGGCTCTATGCAAAACATGTTTTGTTTGCATGCTGTTAAAACTGAGGTGCATTTCATTAGATTCTCCTCAGCCAGGGTTTCCTGGTGCTGCAAACTGTCTGCTCTGAATTATTATCAGTCACCACTCAGAACTACAACTGCTCTTGGCTGTGACTAACTCCCAGATCCCTGGTTTGAAGAAGCACTCTAGTTTATTGCAGCCAGAAGGAGATTTTTTTTTAAAGTGGAATATCTTCAGCCACTTTATTTTGAGAGTTTTAGGGAGCCACCAGTACCACTCCCAACAGTACATGACCTTGCTGGGCCAGCCTGACAATTCAGCAGTCAGGTCCAGTGAACCTGTGAACCTTTGGGGCTACTCCTATGGTGCTGGGGAAGAGTAGGGAGGGACAGGATTGTATTTGGTGCCTCATGCATGCACAGCATGCTCACCACTTCCCTTGTGTCACTTGAAGTGCCAGAAGGCTTGCACAAAGTGTAACTTGTAACTTTCCCTTTCTCTGAAAATGCACCTGCATCTTATTTACTTCATGCCATATTTCACCAGTCATGCATGCTTTCTCACCACGACCCAAAATCTTGCGATTTTCAAGCCTGCTGTTTCCTTGCCCGCTTGGGAGTGCAGGGGTGGGGGTGTGAGGCTATGGGATGGGCTACTTCCGGCTGTCCTCAGGGCTTCTGGCTCTGCACTCAAGAACCCAGGACTGGGCTGGAGCAATAGCACAGCATGTAGGGCATTTGCCTTGCACGTGGCCGACCCGGGTTCGATTCCCAGCATCCCATATGGTCCCCCGAGCACCGTCAGGGGTAATTCCTGAGTGCAGAGCCAGGAGTATCCCCTGTGCATTGCTGGGTGTGACCCATAAAGGAAAAAAAAACGGGACCATATGTGGTGCCAGGGATCGAACCTGTGTCTGCTGCATGCAAAGCAAGTGCCCTATCTGCTGTGCCATCTGAACTTCGATCCTTTACTCATTTTTGTTACCTTGTTAGGATTTGGCCTTGAGAACAAAAATCTAATTTTCAGCATTGAAATCTTAGCATTTTAAACAAACTCTTTGCCAGGGATGATTGAAAAGCAAACATATAAATATTAAAATTCAGTTTTTGCTGGGTATTCAGTGTTTTTTTTTCTTCCTGCTCAGTGTTGTGGCCTAAAAATATAACAGACCAATTAAGTTCTAGAATGGAGTTAGCTGATATCACTGAATATGTGATGAGACGCTGCAGTGCTAATATAGAATGTATACTTGTGTGGATACTGTAATGCCTTCTCCCACAGAATGGGGAGCATGCCCATCTGTTATTGCCATATAGACCCAGACTCAAGTTGCTTTGTGAAATACATGACACAATCCATAATGTTGCAGAAGACTTCCTAAGTTTGAGTTGATCCAGGCCTCTCCAGACCTACCTCATGATCCACCCCTAAAGCTAAGTCCACGTTTTTTTCCTTTTCAGATGTCACGTTTATTCATGAAGGAAATAAAACATTTTTGGATAACCTTGTCAATTTCGAAAAGCTGGTACGTAAACTTTTATCATTTCTCCTTTTCCCACCGGTTAGAAAATCCAAGTTTTTGCTTTTTTCCTGTTCCTGCTCCAGAGAGCAGATGGCTGTCCATTGAATTTCCCAGTTGCTTCCTTGCAGTGGGTAGGGCGTTCGCCTTACAAGCGGCCAACATGGCCGACCCGAGTTCGATTCCTCCGCCCCTCTCGGAGAGCCCGGCAAGCTACCGAGAGTATTCGATATGCCAGACACAGTAACAACAAAGTCTCCAATGGAGACGTTACTGGGCCCGCTCGAGCAAATCGACGATCAACGGGAGGGCCTTTACCTTTTACCTTTACCTTCCTTGCTGTGTGTTGTGGGTGGCCAACGAAACATAGTCCAGGTGAAAATAAGTGTGCCAACACAGTTTGGAAGACCATATAACCATAAGCATTTTTCCCCTTTCCAGTGGAACTTTATTAGACTAACATTACTGAATAATGTCAAAATAGTTCTATTTCTGTTTTGTGTGTGTTTTGGGTTTTGTTAGCTTGTTTTTGGTCACACAGATGATACCTGAGTATCATTACTCCTGGCTCTACACTCAGGAATCACTCCTGGCAGTGCTCGGCAGCCCATATGGGATGCCAGGTATCAACCCGGTTTGGCTGTGTGCAAGGCAAGCTTCCTCCCTGCTAAACTTTCACTCTAGACCCTCTTTTTCTTTTTTATTGGACCAGTAAGAGAACAGCCATGTTCCTATCAGGAGGAGTCACACAGGTGAGGCTCCATGTTAGCACCTCACCCTCTTTCCAAGCACAGGGAAAAGTGCTCCTTCAGGTTTGACCGATTATGCCCCAGCTTGGATGGATGCTGTTCTGTGTGTGGGGTCTTAGGTGAGGAGAAAGACCAACCTGCTGAAAAATGGTTCAGCTTCTGAGCACTGTGGAGAGAGATGCTCCCAGCTCTCATGGGACCACTCAGTGGTCCTCTCTTACAAGTTCTGGAAATGCCTCCTCTGGGATTACTTATGCATTTCCTGGGAGCTTTGTCTGCAATGGGGCTCAGGAGGTTTGGGTACCTCCTGGCAGTTCTCGGCCAACTGAGATGTCTCTTCAGTGCCATGGCCTGAGGCAGCAGTGCTGTGTAATCCCTGCCATGCCAGGGTACCCGAGCCACCCCATAGCACTGGTGCCTTCAGAACTGTCCCTGAGGGTGCTAGAGGCCTGTGGTGCCAGGGTTGAGCCCAGATGGTTGCACCCCAGGCATGCGCCCTAACACTATGTTGCTTTGTTTGGGGCCACATCCAGTAGTGTTCAGGGGCTGCTCTGGGTTCTAGGCTTGGGGGTTGCTTCTGGTGTGATTCGGGGAAATCAGGTAGTGCCTCCTGCATACAGAGCATGTGCCAGCAGGTTGAGCCCTCTACAGCCCTCCTCCAGGCTCCTTCCTAGCTGTGCCTGAAAGATCTGAGGAATAAAATCGCATGTTCTGAAGAGACCCAATGACCTACGCAACCAATAAAACCTCAGAAAAAGGGGCCTGTGAGATAGCACCAAAGACTGGAATGTTTGTTTAGCATTCAGACACCCTGGGTTTCACACCTGACACAGCATGGTACCCTTCATATGGAGACAGGAGTAGCCCCTGAGTTACTGCCACATGTGGCCCCAAAACCAGAAGGAAAACAGAGAGAGGCCCATTGATGACAAAAAAGGATGATTTGGCTGACAGGTGAACTTAATGTCATCGAGCAGACTGTCCTTTGTGGGTAAAGATAACGCCAGTGACCCCTGTCCATAAAACCTGACCTTTCAGTGACCTTTTCAGTCAGGGTCATGGATTTGTGTGAACTCTCGAAAATAGACCTCTTTTCCCTGTGAGACGGAGAGAAGGTTTCTTGAGGCAGGGACCGTTACCAGAGAACAATACAAAGCGATGAGTCCAAATGAGACTCAGCCTCTGGCTTTTGCCAGAATGCCTCCTCATTCTGTCACTTTGTGACTGGGTTGCTACTGTTACAGTCTCCAGGCAGGTTAATGGTTGGGATTCACAGAATGCCTGTAAGAATAGGAGCCTTGGACCTGTATTTTACTTCACCCCTTGGCCAACACTTTTGGTTAAGGAAACCAAGCCAGGCCTAGAGAGATAGGATAGGAGTGAGGCGCTTACCTGAAGTGCAGCTTACCCCAGTTAGAGCCCTGCCACCGCATATGATCTCCTCAGCACTTCAAGGAGTGATCCCTGAACACAGCTAAGCACAGGGAAAAGAAGGACAAGAGGGAAGGGGAAAGAGAGGAAGGGAGAAGTAAGCTCTGGAGAACGCAGGTGCAGACCTGGAGTGAGGTGTGTTGTGCCAAATGAAGTGTCCTCAGCAGACCCCTCGTCTCACGCGATTGGAGCTGGGAAACAGTTGTCCCCTTGCTGGGCTCACCATTGGCTGCCTGTTGTTAGGGGCAAGTGGGTGGTCACCCTCTCTCTCTACTGAAATTGGTTAAGTACATTGTCATTTCCTCTCAGCTAGCTGAAGAAACACATGAATTGAGCGAGAACACAGGCACAGATGGGAGGCAGCCCTGGAGTAGCCCCTCCACCTTTCTCTCACTCCCAACCATGTCTCTGGACTTCCGCTTTTCCCACCCAGCCAACAGACACCTTTCAGTGCAGCTAACCCAGGCCAAGGCTTCATGTAAACCACAGAGACATAAACACAGAGTGTCTAAATTATAGTCCTTTTAGGTAAAAAAAAAAAAACAACTATATGCACCTTAAGCTTTTAGGAAGTTTTAAAAAAATAGCCTGCTTTATATAATAATGTATGTAAATGTATAAATTTCTAAATAAAACATTTTTTTATTTTTAACTTAAATTTTTATTAAATTTTTCACTTAAAAGACAGCCAGAGTCAGAAAGATAGTACAGATATAGTTAAGGTGCAAGATAGTTAAGGCACTTTCCATGCACATGGCCGATACAGGTAAATCCCTGGTGACACATATGGTCCCCCAAACAGTGCCAGGAATTATCCCTGAAGTGCAGAGCCAGGAATAAGTCTGGTGTACAGACAGATGTGGCCTAAAACCAAAAAGATGGCCAGAAGCACACTTATACACACACACACACACACACACACACACACACACACACCCCAGCACTTACTAGTACATCACCTCTAAAGACAGCAGATTTGTGGCATTAGTAAGTCCCTGATCCTTTAGCAGAGACAGTCATGACCCAGCCTTCCTCCTGCTGCCCCTTCTCACATGGACAAGACAGAGTCAAGTTAGATTCCCCCCCCCCCCCCCCTCCGGGAGATCAAAAATCCGTTTAACATCTCACGCAACCATCTGTGATTCTTGGATGCCAAAGAAGGAACCAAACTTCCAAGTAGAGTCAATATCTTCAAGGCTTGTTTCTTAGCAAAGGACGTGGTTTCACTTCGACTAAAGCAGGGTCATCTCTCACAATAATGAGCCAATAGAACCTAAATGAATTAACTTGTGAGAAGCCAATTTCTCGTGATGGATATTAGCCTAAGCCAGCTAGCAGATAATTCAGTGTATTATCTTTATCTAGTGGATACAGACAAACACATTAAGTCAGACGTGGCAGACCCAGAAATGCTTCTCACTGGGGCTGAGAAGAGAATCACTGGTGCTCCATCTATGAAATAATAGAGAAACACATGCTCTCCCCTTTTCCTCTTCTCCCTCAATATTAAGAGCATCACCTTCACCATATATTCCATAGTCCCCCTTCAGAACACCTAAAGAGAAGCAGACCTCCCATTTCACTGCCACACTGAGTCCCAAGCTGCAAAATGGCATGATATAAATCAGTCATATGGGGGCGGGAGCGATAGCACAGCAGGTAGGGCATTTGCCTTGCACAGGGCCAACCCAGGTTCAATTTCCAGCATCCCATATGGTCCCCCTGAGCACTGCTAGGAGTAATTCCTGAGTACAGAGCCAGGAGTAACCCCTGTGCACCACCGGGGGTGACCCAAAAAAGCAAAAAAATAAAGAAATCAGTGAGACACCATGATTTAAAACAGCCAAGGGGCTGGGAACTGGGGTGAATTTGGAGGAAGGAAATTCAAGAGTCCATTCACAGACATGAGTCAGACCTCATTTCCTCCATAAAGGCCACGTGAGCTACCATGCTAATCACTGTCCTCTTTAATTTTCCATAACTGAGTGGAAATACAATAAGAACACAGCTGTATGAACACTTTAATAAGTAGGTCACATTCAAATAGCATCTTCACTGTTCTGCTGGATTGGAGGTAAAATTCTTTTTAACACGAGCAGTGTTCCTTTAGCCATATTTTAGTGAAAGTTTGTAATCTGTGGATGATTCTGGGATGGGGTATGCAGAGCACAAGAGATGATGACCCACTGGGGCAATTTGGAGGAAGTGAGAAAAAAGAATGTTGGGGGACCGGAGAGATAGCACAGAAAGTAAAGCAATTTGCTTTGCTTGTGGGTGACACAACTTCAATCCTCTGTACCATATATAGTCCCTCGATTTCTGCCAGGAGTGATCCCAGAGTGCAGGGCCAGGTGTGGCTCCAAAACAAATAATAAGAAAGTTGATTCTTTAATTTATTTTTTTCTGCTTTTTGGGTCATACCCGGTGATACACAGGGGTTACTCCTGGCTCATGCACTCAGGAATTACTGCTGGCAGTGCTCAGGGGACCATATGGGATGCTGGGAATTGAACCCAGGTCAGCCCCGTGCAAGGCAAATGCCCTACCTGCTGTGCTATTGCTCCAGCCCCAGAAAGTTGATTCTTAAGGTAGGATTCTGTTGCAAGGAACTTGATAAAAAACAGAGTAGTGTATTTATAGAGTCTCTGGAGGCCTAACATGGCAAGAAAATTGCTTGGAGATTATTCTAGGAATCGTATTTGAGGGGCCACAGTAGAGCACTGTCTCGTCCTAAACACCCTTTTTGTGTCATCCTAAACACCCTTAAAAACTCAACATGGTAGAGGCAGGAGACTTGCAGGGATGCCAGCTTTAGGTGCTGGGATTGGCTAACTTTAGAGCATTGCACATTTAGCAAGACTCTTGACTGGAGACCAGAGAGGATGTTCAAGAGAAAGTCTAAGTAGAAGATGGAAGTGCAGGAGAGATTTTATTATAAACAGAAAATGGTCTCTCTGATGATAGCAATGTTTTATTTTGATTGTTTGCTTTGCTTTGTTTGGGGGAGCCACACCCAGTGGTGCTCAGAATTTACTCTTGGCTCTGTACTCAGAGGTCTCGCCTGGAGTGCTCAGGGGTGACCAGAAGGAGTGCCAAGGATCAAATCCAGGTTCGCCAGGGGCAAGGCAAACACCCTACCTGCTGTATTCCCAAGAGAGCGATGTTGTGGAGAGTGTGTCTTTCGTGAATATCATGTTTTCAGTCATCATATTATGATACTTGGGTCTTTGAGTCCACCAGACATCGCGTCCAACAAATACATGGGAGCCTGTGCATGAATTCTGGTGGATGCTGGGCTCACACGGAGTCTCAGGGGTGCTTGATCTGGGGGAGAAGAAAAGATCCACAGCAGTTATGAAGCAAAGTTAGTGACTCATGTGCAAGCAGCAGGTGGGTGGAGCCTCCCTAGTGCAGAAAGCGGCTCAGAAGGGATAGTCTTCCTCCCGAGAGTGATACGTGCCCTGAAGTGAAAGCCAAAAGCCAGCAGGAGCAGGGAGGAGTGGTGCAGGCAGTGGAGTGGGACAGTTAGACACAACACACCTGTGTCCAGGGCCACTGTTCACTGTTTCTGCAGTCAAGAAATAAATAGTTTTGTGATGTGAAATCTCAGTATGATTATTTTTATTTTATTAATTTTTTTACAAAGCTGTTAATGAATGGATTTCAGTGATACAGTATTCCAACACCCATCTCTCCACCAGTGTACATTTCCCAGCACCAGTGTCCACAGGTTCCCTCCCATCACCCTCCACCTCCACCCCTTGTCTGTCTGTCTGTCTCTCTCTATCTCCCTCTGTGTCTCTCTGTCTCTCTCTTTCTCTGTCTCTCTCTCTCTCCTTTTGGGCACTGCGGTTTGCAATAATGATACTGAAAGGTTATCAAGAATATCCCTTTACCTACTTTTAACCCTCAGATCTTATCCAGAGAGGTCATTTCCAGCTACTATTGTCACAGCAGTCCCTTCTCTATCTTACCTACCCTCAACCCCACACACACTTGTGGTTAGTTCCACGCATTGACCAGTCTTCCTAACCAGTTTTCCCTGGATATTCTTCTTCTTCTGTGTGTGTGTGTGTGTGTGTGTGTGTATGTTTCCTATATGATCATTTAAAAATGGGTCTAGAGCCAAGTAGGTTTCTGTTTCCCCCAGCCGTGATCTGCTGGGGGGGGTTTCTGTTTTCCCCAGCCGTGATCTGCTGGGGGGGGCAGGCATCTCCTGAATTAGCCCTGGCTGATGTGTTGTTTCCTGTTCTGCCTTCCAGCATATGATTGCAGACACCGTCCGAACCCTGAGACACTGCCGGACCAATCAGTTTGGTGAGTCACTGAAGTTGGGTATGGAATGAAGTGCATTGTCTGTTGGAAAAGACTGTGGTCAAAGCACAGCAATGTTTGCTGGTAATAAATGAAATGTGGTGCACAGTGGGATGAGACACTTGTGGGTTGTCGACCCTGCAGCCTCCCTCATAACTGCACGTTTGGGATGCAGTAAAATATAAGATAAAGCAAGCTTTTAACCCTCGCGTGGCAGCACGGTACACTGAGATCTTGATTTAGGGCATGGGAGCTTGGACCACTCCTGGCAGTGTTCGGGGTTTACTCCTAGCTCTGTGCTCAGGGATCACTGCTGGCAGTGCTCAGGGAATCATATGTGCTGCTGGGGATCAAACCCAAGTCTCCACATAAAAGACAAGCACCTTATCCCCTGGTGTTTTTTTGTGGGTTTTTTTTTTTTTGCATTTTGGGTCACACCCAGCGATGCACAGGAGTTACTCCTGGTTCATGCACTCTGGAATTACTCCTGGCGGTGCCCAGGTCCCCTGTTCTATTCTCTGACCAGAACCGGACTTTTTCTTTTTTCTTTTTTTTTTTTAATCAGTGAACTCTATCAGTGAGATAATGTTTTTTTGGTTTGGCGTATTTGAATTTTGGGGTTTTTTGGGGGGAGGGGATCACACCTGGAAATGCTCAGGGGTTACTCCTGGCTCTGCACTCAGGAAGTGCTCCTGGTGGTGCTTGTGGAGACCATATGGGATGCCAAGGATTGAATCCTGATCAGCTACATGCAAGACAAACACCCTACCTGCTGTCCAATCCCTCCAGCCCTGATAGTGTGTGTGTGTGTGTGTGTGTGTGTGTGTGTGTGTGTGTTAATGTTTTTCTTTTAAAAGTGGCAAACAAAAAAGTTTGGAGAGTAGTATAGAAACTTTCCATGCATCTCACATTCAGTTTCCCCCAATTCTTGGTCTCTTGTTACAATGATTCAACCAATACTGTGAACTCATAACTCTAGAAAAGTTATTCTCAATTGTGGCTCAAATTCCTTTTCCCCATTTCTGCCTTTTAATCTCTGACCCAGTATGCTCTGTATTGCCTATGGGGTTTTATAGCTTGTTGTGGATGAATTGTTTATTTGAAGGGGGGTTGTTTTAGTCTCCCTGAAGTGCCCAGGATCTACTCCTGTCTCAGTCCTCAGGGGATCCATGTATTACTGGGGATCAAGCTTGCAAAGCATGCACCCCTATACCACCACCCACACCCACACCCCGGCCTTCCCTGAGGCTGTTATCAAAGGTGGTCCTCTCCTTCCCATGCTTATGTGGTGTCTTCCTGGAAGAGAAACCTCTGCTGTGAAGGCACGCTAAGATAATCTTCCTCTTCTCCAACAACTTCCTGCCTACAGCCGCCTTTCACTGGACGGATTTTTGTGTCCACTTTTCCAAACTCCCCATGGAAACTACTGTGTGTAGGAATATCCTCCCCAAATCTCAGGTATTCTTGACACCACTTTCAGTGGCTCAGACCCTGGGGCAGAGAGCTTCATAGCCAGGGTTTCTAGTCCTGCTCAGCCTCTTATTTGCTGCTGTTTCCCTTCTGTAAATGGGGCAATGACGTATTTGCTAAATTCAGTACAATGTTAGGTAGTATTAGGTAATTCAGTGTAAGTGCCTGTAAACTAAATAACCTAATCAGGTTAATTGCCTATCCTGAAGAAATCTAGGGAATTCGTGTTCACATCAACAGAATATGTATATACCTATGTTCATTGCAGCACTTAGTACAGTAGCCAGGATATGGAAACAACCCAGATGCCCAACTACAGATGAATGGATCAATAAGTTATGGTATATTTATACAATGGAATACTACGCAGCTCTAAGAAAGAAATGATTGGTTTCTGCATATTGCAACTATGTCGATGAAACTAGAGGGGATCATGCCGAGTGAAGTCAGAAGGAAAGAACAGATAGAGAATGATCTCTCTGTCTCTGTCTTCTGTCTCTCTCTTTCCGTATAAAAACATATAGGAAGGGAGCAACCAACGGCCAAAGGCCACTGAACTGGAGAGTTGCTCCACAGAGCGGAGTTCCTGCGGAAGGGACAGTTGGAACTTAAGTGGAAAGAAGTGGCCAGTTGGGTGGATGTGCTCTTAAAAAATGTATTAAGAAACTGTCATGAACAGATAAATCATTGCACCTTAAAAAGGGCATAAGTAAGATTTAATAACCCAAGTTTAATAAAATAAATCTACTTTGAATATTAAATGAAAAAATCTCAGGTTCGCTGCCAGGATAACAATACTTCCTCTGGATTTGTAATGAGCATCTACCTGGTAAATTTACTCCATGCCCACAGGTTCCCAGATTTATTTGACTTACTGCCCTCTTTTCAGGGGAAAAAAAGGACAGTACTACACCCTTTCACCTTTCCCAAAAATCTACCTCCTCTTATTTTCTTCTTTGTTTGATTTCTGAGCCACATCTGACAATGCTTAGGGTTTCCCCTGTCTCTGTGCTCAGGGATCACTCCTGATAGTACTTGGAGGAACCATATGGGTTGTCAGGTGTTGAACCTGGTCGACCAGGCTCAAGGCAAATGCCCTACCCGCTGTACTATCTCTGGCCCTACCTTCTTTAAAAACAAACAGAAAGAACCCCCCCATGCCCAATTATACCCTAAGCTACTCCCTGGCCCCCATCATCCCTGCCCTCCCTCTAGAGAGCGCACCCCCAGAAATGCTGCCCCACCTTCACAGGGGGATTACCTGGTCTTTGGAAAATTTATCAGTCTCCAGGTGGGAGCGATTGTTAAGGTGGTTAGGCGTCATCGTTTGACTTGCATGCAGCCAGCCCAAGTTCAATTCCAAGAATAACCCCTGAGAATCGCTGAGTGTGGCCCAAAAATTAAAAAAAAATTTTAATTAAAAAAACAAATAAAATTTTACCACTCATGAAACTAACTTCCCTTCCTTCCCCCCGCCCCAAACACAGGAGGTGACGTATCCCCGAAGGAGCACCATGAGTTGAAATCCTACGTGCATCACCTGTACGTGATCGACAGCCAGCAGACCCTGTTTGAGCTCTCGCACCGGATCGAACCCCGTGCATGAGCCGCCGCCGCTGCCCCGCGCCGCCCCCGCCCTCACACTGCAGCACTTTGAGCGCCGGGAATGTTCTAGACCCACAGCACGGGGCCCTCCTGCGGGCAGAAGTTGCTGAGTTTTATCAGCGGATCACCAGGCTCCCAGGCAGGGCAGCCACCAGCGCGTACCTGCAAGCAGCGTGCAGCGAGGGTCGCCCCTCATTGTCCTGGGGACCCGGAGGTGCCGCAGCTTCCCCGAAGCGGAGATGCCCCAGTTTCTCAGGGTCCCGTGCAATCCCGTTTCCAGTGTCCAAGCCGAGAGCACGCCTTGTCACACACATTCCAGGCGTTTCCTTGCACCTGTGCACCAAACGGGGAGTTTTCCGGGGCCTGGCGCCAGACTCTGCGGGCTTAGGCCGCTTACGCGCCCACAGCCGGCCAGCGCCGAAGATCTGCAGGGTCAAGGCGAGGTCTCTTGACATAAACTGGCAATAGCCGGGGGCCCTTTGCTCCCGTTTTCCAGAAGACAAACACCCAGGCCTGCACCCCTTTGCACCCACAGTCGTGTCTCCGTATTTGCTTGCAGGTGAAACTGTCTGCGCACAACCAATTTGTAGCTATCAGCCAGCTCTACTTAAGTTGCTTCTTCTTCGCTAACAGGGAAAAATTAGTCAACTGGAAGAAATGACTCAGTGCTGAATGAACCTCCACAGCATTTTCTTGACCTGTGCCAGCAGGTCAAGCTAGGGACACCGCGGGAAAGCCCAGTGCTGGACATGATGGAAGCACTTGGCCACTGTTCGCGGAGATGACGGTCACCAATGTCCACATCCTTGGGACAGGTGGCCACGGATGTTCCGTGGGTTGCAGCGGGCTCCTCGTCCACGGGACAGCGTGGTCCCCTCAGCTCAGGGAGGTTCTATGGGATCTGATGCAGGGAGCACGTCCTCCACAAGGCCAGAGTATTCAGACAGGGGCCCTAGCTTGTCCTTCAGAAATGAAAAGAACCCGCACATAGCCAAGTGTCTGGTTTATGCCGCACGCTTTGAAGTCCAGTATCTCCTTCCCAACCAAGACAGGGAACCTTTCATAATTTATCTTTTTTGTTCCCCCTCTGCCCACTCCCATCCTCGTTTTAAAATCAAACAGGTCATTTTATAGGTTGAGGAGCCTAGAGTTGAGATCACTTGCTATTCCCAAGGATTAATTAGCAGATGCCTCTCCATTCACACGAACAGGGAAGCATTTGAGTTGGGCTGCATTCTCGGAATCTGGCCTATCTATTGGAAAGTGGACTCACTACTAAAATGTCAGGGCCCTCCACACACACGAGCTCCCTTCCCCCTTCGTTTCTGGAGACTTCAGGACGTGGTACCCTGCCATCATGCCCACCTTTGCATCTCTGAGAAACCCATCCGGAACCATCCACACCCATTACTGAGCTGGGTGATGGCTCTCTGGCCTCTCTAGTTGGGCTGGTCCCTGGGGTCACGCAGCTTGAGGTGGATAGAATTGGGGGGTGAGCCTCCCCAGTCTGACCCAACATTATAAAAAAATCAGTCCCGAAATTTGAACAGGGTTTTGTAAAAAGACTCCATCTGGTCCACTCAGAGGATGCACCGGGGCTGGGGGGACCCATGGGGGACAGGCGTGGGGACTAGAGAGTCTGTGCTCCACCGATGAGCCCCCACACCACCAGCCCATGCTTTTCTCCTTGCCCCACGCTTCCGGGCAGCATCTGGCCAGCATAAGCATGGAAAGCCCTTTTGACTCTGTCTCTGGCTATTGACATGTTCATTCTCATCAAACACTGTGTTGCTCCTAGCGTGGGGGAGTTTCTGCAGGACACCTGCCACTAAGGCTTCTGTTGAGACCCACCTCCAGCCAAATGGATGCACAGACTGGCACAGTGTAGGCCATAGTGTGGACAGAGCTCCTCTTGCCCGGGCTAGACAGCCCTGAGGCCTTTGTCAATTATGTATCGGCCCTTCCAGCCCTGCCTCTGGAGGTCAGAATCCCCACATCCTTCTGAAAGGCAACCAGTCTCCAGAGAGTTTCCAGGCAGCTGCTCTTAGGAATTTCCGAAGCTTGGAGAAGTTGACGATTTGGAAGGGAAACAAGTGGAGGCAGGCGGGCAGCTTAATGGGCTGGAACACGGGCTTTGCAGACCGGAGGGCCAGGTTCAAGCCCTAGCACCACCTGGTCCCCGGAGCGCGGCCTGCCATGATCTTCCAGGGCCACGCAAGACAAATTTTCGGGTGATCTCAGCAGAGCTGCAGGATCTCAAGAGGAGGGAGGGAGGCCTAGTAAATATCTGAGCTCCTTTCTGGCTCTTCTCATTTCTAGGTGCAAAGGAAATCTCTGCATAGCCCCCCGCCTTATCAGGGCACCAACCTTTGTTCCCCTTCTCCCAGCTGCTTTATGTTGACTAGCGCTGAGCAGTCCTCATCTGGTGAGTGTCCAGCATATCTTGCAGCTCAGGGCTGGGCCCTGAAGCAGCAACCCGCTTCCGCAGCGCTTCAGCACCAGGCTCCCAAGATTTCCACACTTTGCTCTCTGATCTCATCGTGACACTTGCCCCGTGAGGGTCATGGTGCAGATTATCAGCTGCATCCCCATGATTCCTGGTTTGACTCATGAAGTTTAGTATCAGTTTTTTCTCAACTCCCACCATGCATAAGTCAGTCAGGGGGGCACTGAGGTTGGAGTCCAGAGTGTGGGGGGATGGGAGGAGTCCCCCTCCCCCCCGCGGGCACATGGAGAGAAGACTTAAGCAGAGTGTGGACTCGTTTCCAGAAGATGGAGGTCCTGGCACTTGTTAGAGGTGTAACACCTCCACCGTAAGTTCCAAGCCCAGTGGTTCCCAAGCCTACGGGGCACTGTTAATCCACACAGCTTGGCTCCAGGCAAACCCATTAAAATGGGGGTCTTCGGGCCCCCCACAGTTGATGGGCCCAAAGTTTTGCCTAAATGCTTCACAGATACGTCCTTACCTTTTCAGCCTGCTTGCAAGGAGTGGGCCTTTTGTGCTTATGGAGGGCTTGAAGGGAGAACGTTTTTTTAAAATTGCCAAAAAGTTAGGGGAAAGTGTACTACTGTATAAAAGCAAAGCTGTATATACTAAACGTTTTTTTAGCAGAGTGATATTTATTTGCATAGCCTATTTATTGTACTCATATTACACTGTTCTTACAGACCAGGATGAAATGTACGGCCCGAAGCAAGAACCTCTTGCCTTTTATTGCTTCTTTAGAACCCCCTTGTGTGCTGACCATTAGCCGCTAGCTGCCCCCCCCCCCCGGGGGGCACCCACCTTCCTTCTCAGGGACCACACTCCATAGTTTTCCACCGAGATCTGAGCTGGTAAATATGAAACGTTTGTTGAATTACCAGGATCGCCATTAACAGTGTTTTTTCCTTTTCCTCTCATATTTCACGCTTTCTGCCTCTGTATATAATAAAACAGTGCTGTGTATTTATCAAAGCTAGTAAGCAATAATTTATATGTAAAAAAAAATGCCCAAGCAATATAAGGTGAGAACTTCTATAAGTCACTGTTACCTTGTATTTTCAAGTGTTTTTTTTTAAAAAATGGCTTTTCCATTTTTCAAATATATGATTATGTTACAGATACCACGCGTGCGTCCTTGCTTCTTCCGGGGCTGTGACGGGGCTGCCTCACCGGTGCTTGGCAGTGAATGAGGCAGAGCTATTCCGAACTCAGCTCTTGGCAAGACCTTCTCCTTTAAGGGGCTGCTGGAGCGATAGCACAGAGGGTAGGGCGTTTGCCTTGCACGTGGCCGACCCGGGTTCGATTCCCAGCATCTCATATGGTCCCCCAAGCTCCGCCAGGAGTAATTCCTGAGTGCAGAGCCAGGAGTAACCCCTGTAACCCCTAAGCATTGCCACGTGTGACTCAAAAAGAAAAAAAAAACTTCTCCTCTAGAAATCTTCCATCTGTGCCTCCTCAGGGAATTGTGAACTCTCCTATTTGGGGATCCAGCAGCGCCCCTTGATCCTCTCACCCTTTCAGGCAGCAGCAGGAACTGCCCCTTCTGTATGAGCCCAGAGACTGGAGGGCTCTTAGCCCTGGTAGTGAGGCCCCAGGCCCTGCAGACAAAAGGCTGAGAGCAGTGCCCCTGAGAGCTGGGCGTACTGGGCATGCACATGCCCCTGCACCTTGTCCTACTTCAGTCTTCTCCACCCCTCTGAGGGGAGGCTTCTCCAAACCCCACCTTGGCCTTGGGCGTATTCTCATGCTCCCTGTGAGGAGATTTCCATCTCAGCACTTGCGACTTGGGAGCGGCCAGCCCCTTGCTTGGTTCTGTGTTTTCTGTAGGAGACCAGCTATGTGGCCCATAAAGCTGAGATGCCCAGGGCTGTCCCATCTCCTCCGTCCCAGGTCCCTGTGGCTGCCGGCCTCACTCTCCAGCTTGGGAAGGATGAGTAAGAGTAGTGTGAGTGCAAACCGAACACCATCAGCAGCAGCCTTGGCAAATACGTGGCAAATACGCTCTCGATAAACCACCCTCGCCTGAGCCCCAGTGTGGATGATGGGTGGTTCATGATGGATGGATGGATGGATGATGGGTGTGTCTCCCCACTGCACCACCCCCTGCTGCCCCACCCCCCCAAAATTTTCAGGACCGAAGAGATTTGGGGGATTAAGGAGCTTGTGGTTGATTCCTAGCCCCACATCCGGTCCCCTTAAGCACCTCTAGGGGTTACTCCCAAACAGAAGTAGCCCCTGAACACCACTGGGTGTGGCCCAAACTTCTCTCCACCCTCCAAATGAAAGAGAATTTTCTCCCCAAACAAACTTAACCATGTTTCCCTTACTCAAAAATCCTTTAATGGGGCTCAGAGGCTCAGAGGGCTGACATGCAAGATGGGACGCAGGAGACTCAGGTATTCGCTGGTACCACACAGTTCTCCAGTACTGCCAGGGCACCCCCAACCCCAAACAATCCTTCACCAGCACTTCCCAGGCTTAAAGAATTAAACCTCAATTGCATACATGCTCTTCAGATTCTGGCTTCTAGTCAACTGCCCAGGACCAAAGAGATGGGACAAGTGCCCCCAAGTGCAAAATAATAATTGGATTATAATAATAATAATAATAATCACTGTCACTGTCACTGTCCTCCTGTTGTTCATCGATTTGCTCAAGCGGACCCATTAACATTGTGAGATTTGTTACTGTGTTTGGCATATCGAATACGTCACTGGTAGCTTGCCAGGCTTTGCCGTGCGGGCGAGATACTCTCGGTAGCTTGCCAGGCTCTCTGAGAGGGGCGGAGGAATGGAACTCAGGTCAGCCGTGTTGGCCACGTGCAAGGCAAACGCCCTACCTGCTGTGCTATCGCTCCAGCCCATAATAATATTAATAATAATTGGATCCCTCTTCAATCAGTATTCTGCATCGAAAAAGGAATTGTCTGCTGCAAATGAAAGTGCTCTTTAAAATTGTGTGCACAATACTTCCAACTAATGAAAGTGTCTTCAAATGTCTCAGAGCCCGGGAACTGGCTCAGAGATCTGCATGTGGGAGCCCCGAGTTCGGAGACCCAGAACCTCATGGACCCCCTACGCCCACCCCATCTCCCAGCGCTGCTGCATGTGGCCCCAAACTTAAATTAAATCCTTAAGTTAGACTAACTAGGAGGCAGTGAGGGCGGGAGCACGGTTTCATGAGCCTGGGCCAGCTTCATTGCGTTAATTAAGGATCAGGAGCTGCATGAACCCTGCCCACCTGGGACTTGCCTCACTTCGGCCTCCTGAGCTCCCCTCCCCCTCTACCCCCTCGAACCCCGTCACAGTAGCTCCGTGAGCAGGTGCATGCCGGAGATTCCAGCTCAGGACTCGGGGCTTTGGAGAAGGAAGGAAGCCCCTTGGAGTTAAGAAGGCTCCTGCGCCTTTGTGTTCTGCTCAGGCACTGGAAGGGAAGGGCGCGGCGACCGCGACCGGAAGGGAGCGCCTCACCCCTTCCCCTCCGGTGCCCACTGCCCACTGCTGACGCCATCCAGCCCTGCTGGGGGGGAACCCGCCACAACAGCCCCACAAAGCATCGGGGGCCAACGGATAAGAGGGCAGAGCGTTCTTCTGCTGTCACCACCAGGCTCCTGTCTGGCGGGGAGGGGGGAAGGGGAGTTGCATAAGACAAGGCTCCGCCCCCCAACCCTCCTGGGAGCCCCGCCCCACACTGAGCCCTTTCCCACACCCCGTTTGAATTTCTACCCATGTGCTCCTCCTATCTGGGGGGCTCCCTGGAGGGCAGAAGGGCCAACAGTGTCCTTGAGGGTCAGCTTTGAATCAGGCTCAGCTACACCAGAGTGGGGGCCTGGCGGAGGTGACATCAGACTAAGTGACGTCTTGGGTACCCAAAGGGGGTGGTCAGGCCCAGAAGAGGCCTCTAGGAGGGCCAGTGTCGGACACAACAAGGGGACCACCTTTGGGGCCCAAGCACCACTTCCGGGGGCCAGAAGGAAGGTGCCTGTAAAATCAGGGTGACAGATGTGGCCTCATTGTCACTATTAACAAGGACGGGCTAATCAGTTTCTCCTTAGGCCTCTTCACACCTTCTTGGGGGTCCCAATGTCTTCAAGACCTCATGAGGCTCCCAGGAGACCTAGCTTGTCTCCCCCTTTCTCTGTCCCACCCTCCCCATTACATGTCCCTACTCCCCCCTTGCCCGGTTCACACGCCCCCCACCCCTTCCTGGTCAGAAGCTTCCCCTGTGGGCCTGGGCACGTCCTCATTTCCGACCCAGACAAAGGTGCAAAGGCCACGGTTCTTTAGTGGAATCATCTGTGGTTGGTGGGGGTGGGGAGAGGGTTTCTTTGGTTTCACTTAGGAGTCAGTGGATGAAAGCACACCCACACTGTGAGGAAGTTTCCTTCCTCAGCTGGAGAAGCCAAGAGGAGACAGGACAATTCACCCTGAGCTGTAGGATACACTGTGGAATAAAATGAACCAGTAACATCCGCCCCCTTAGTACATTAATTGCTTGTTTCTATGCAACAAACCTCAGCTTGGCAGAGTGTGTCTTTCTCCATAGCTACATGATATACCAGGCACAGTGCTTTTTTTTTTTCTTAAATTTCGGGCAGTGGGGGTGTGATATGGTGAGTGCCTGGCAGTGTTCAGGGCTGACTCCTGGCTCTGAGCTCAGGGCTGGCGAGACCTTATGTGGATTAAACTCAATTTAGCTGCATCTAAGGCAACCTCCTGACCCCCCACACCCCTACCTGCCATACTAGTGCATACTAGTTCTCTGGCTTCAGGCACTGTTCTGATGATTGAGAAACAGCCAGGAACAAAACAAAGATCCCTTCCCACATGGCACTTGGGTCCAGTTGGGTCATAAACGAGACATGTCAAATATGTACTGGTACATTCACTGATAAGAAGTTTCTAAAGAGGGAGGGAGGGAAGACCGAAGCCCGGGAAAGGGCTTGGAGAGTTCCTGGAAGGCAGGGGAAATTTTCTTTGGAATTGCACTGGGCATCCCCTCCGAGTTTCCGTGTTGACATAATAAGGTCACCTTGTTTGGAGATGGGCTCCTGACGGCTTATCGGTTTCCAGTGAAGTCACTACCGTCTGGCTTATCTTGTCACCCAGGATGTCCTCAGAACAGAAAATCAGGAACCAAACAGGAAGAACAGCATGTGAACCCAGGGACAGCCACCTCCCAGCTAAGGGACGAACCCTCCCACCTCCCCCCTCTCCTCTCTCCCTCCTCCTCCCAGCACCCACCCCCCCCCACCCCCCACCCCCCCCCCGCATGGACTCCACCCACCCAATCAGGTATAGGTTCCTGGCCTCCAGAACCCTGAGACCAACTGCCTGGGAGGAGTGCCTTCCTAAGGTCACTGCCCAGACCAACACTAGAGGAAGGAGGTTGGGAACAGTGCAGGTGTGTTGTCCATGGGGGCTCAGGATTCCTGGTTTGGCTGGGGCCTAGCACAGGGAGCCCCTATGACTACAAAAGAAAGTTTAGGTTTTGAGTGAGCCCTCAAGTTTTGTATGCAACATGAATAAACAGGGACCGGAGTGATAGTACAGTGGGTAGGGTGTTTGCCTTGCATTTGGCCAACCTGCACTCGATCTCAGCATCCCATATGGTACCCCTGAGCCCTGAGCCATGAGTAAGCATTAAGTACTGCCAGATGTGTCCCCCAAACAAACAAACATTGACAAACTAAGTGGGGAGAGAGAGTACAGTAAAACAGGTACTTGCTATGAATTCTGTCCATTAGGGTTCCATCCCTAACACCACAAAGCCTCATCAGGAGTAATCCCTGAGGACAGCCAGATGTGGTCCAAAATCAACAGCAGCAATTAGCATACACAGTCTTGAAGTGATGGTTTTTAACAGCTCTGAGAAGGTAGTTTTGGCTCCTTGATGTTCACGCTCCCACATACATCATCATGGGCCCAAGCTGGTCTCTCAGGTTCTGTCTCTCAAAACCCACCATTGGTATCCTGTCACTGCAGCTCAGGTGCCTTTCTCTCAGGGCATTTTGTCCCTTTGCTTTGTTCTCAGGCCATATGGGTGAGAATTGCTGCTTTAAGTCTTCTGCTGACACAGGCCGAAGAGGAAGTTACCTTCCCTGTGTCCCCTTTAATAAGTTCCCAGTCTTATGTGGATGATCCTTGGTTTCTCCCGATTCTCTAATTTGCAGAGGCATCGAGGGAAGGGCTCGGAGGGAGAAAAGATGTAATCTGATTTGTGTTTCATCAAGATGACTGGCTGGTTTTGAGAGGATGAAAGAGGAGTGAGGACAGGCGAGAAGCCTTTGAGGAAGATAGGAGTAAGCCTCACACAGTTGTGAATGCAGGATGGTCAGCTATGGGATAATTCTAACAAGTCTGGGAGGCAGAACTGACAGTGGGTGCTGGGGTTTGGATGTAGAGAAAGATGTGTTTAAGTGAACCTCAAAGATGGCAGCCTGAGAAACTGGAGTAGTGCCTTTGCTACTAATTGGGGTGAGAAAGACCTTAAAGGGAGCAAGTTGTTTTTTGGGGGGTTTTTTATTTGCTTGGATTCCAAACCTGGCGGTACTTAGTGCTTACTCCTGGCTCTGCATCAGGAATCACTCCTGGCAGTGCTTGGGGGACCATACGGGATTGAGTTCAGGCTGACCATGTGCAAAGCAAGCACTCTACTCACTAAACTGTCCTTCAGGCGTGGGATGGAGTAGATTGAAAGGAAAATGCTCACAGCTCCGTTTGGGGTGAATTTGGTTTGAAATGTCCGTGAGATTGAAATGTCCTTGTGGCATGAGCTAGAGCCACAGACTTTTTTTTTTCTTTTCGAGTCACACCTGGCGATGCTCAGGGGTTACTCCTGGCGTTGCACTCAGGAATCACTCCTGGCAGTGCTCAGGGGACCATATGGGATGTTGGGAATTGAACTCGGGTCAGCCACGTGCAAGGCACATGCCCTACCCTGTATGCTACCACTCCAGCCCCCAGACTTTTCTTTATACTACCTCTGGTTGCTGTGTGAATCACAGAACCTAAGGACCTTGAGCAACTTTCCTTAAGTCCCACTGGGGCAATCATTCCTTCAAACAAGTTTTTACCTACTAAGAGCTAGGTCCAGCACCAGAGGACCTTCAGCTGAGGGCAGAGCCCTTGGGAGGAGAGGGGATGGGGTGTGTGTGGGAGGGGGACGTACCATAGGGCAGAGCCTTAGGGCAGTGTCCTAGGGGCGGAGCCTTTTGGAGAAAAGCCACCAGCAGGGGCCGGGCCTTGGGGGCGGAACTTTAGGGGCGTGGCCTGACCCCAGAAAGTCTCTGCAGCCGCCACTGGTGCAGCATCTTTGCAGTCTGGTGGGGCTTAGCCAGCTCCTGTGAGCATCTTCCCCGCAGGTACAAAGTGTGGGGTTCAGTCACTCACGGGACACAATGGAGCCATGCCCAGAACTAGCAGCATAGGGAGAGGCGATGACTTTGCTGCCCTGCCTTAGCAGGTCACAGTCGAGTGGGTTTTCTGTGTTGATAATACAATGCAAAGTCTTTTTTTAAATTACAGTGCGGTGGCCTGGTGATCCTGTGTGTCCCTCAGGAGGGTCAGCGCAGGGACCTCTGAGATAGAAGGAGTCCGAGGGGTCCTGATTCCTTGTCCCTGCCACCTCCCTGCGTTCCCCAGGGCAGAGTGAGAAACCCCCAGCCCGGGTTTCCTCGCACCTTCCTCTCTCGGCCCTGCTTCTTGCTGCACTGTCTCCCCTGGGTTCTCTTCCCTGCCCGAACCCCAAAGATGCTGTCCCTGAACCCCACTCCCAGACCCCTCGTCTGTGAGGGCAGGGAGGGCCACACCCGGGGGTGCCCGTGCAGTGTGGGGGTTGGGACAGGTGTCACTGCCAGCGCCCTCCCGTGCACTGCGCCCTCAGCCCTCCCGCGGCCCAAGGACCGGGCCTGGCCAACCCGTCCTAAGCATCTGGAACATTCCTTAACAGGCGTGCTTGGCCAGCCTGCAGAACTTGCTTCTTCCTGGCTCCAGAAAGGACTGTCATCTGCTGTCCTGTCACCTGTCCTGGCCAGGGTGTTGACCCCTGGGCTCCTTTTGTTCTTCCACAGGGTGGGGCCACACTCGGGAAAGGTGGACACCGCCAGGCCTTGGCCCCGGGGGCAGCCCAGTTTCCCGGGGAGGACGTCCAAGTTCCTGCTTGCCTGCAGCTGCGCTTCCCCTCAGAACCAACCCGGCTGGGCTATTTCGGGGCGGGGGGGGGGGGGGGGGGGATGGGGGTTGTAGGGGGGGGGCGAGGGGGAGAATTGATATGGGAAAAGCTGTTTCTAATGACAAATGTGGTGCTGCCCATGCTTCTGCTCCCCGCGAAGCCCGCCTCGCACTGCTTGCCAGGGTTATTTTTTTCTTTTAAGAAAATTAGTTTAATGGGGTCAGAGCAATAGCACAGAGGGTACAGCATTTGCCTTGCACGCAGCTGACCTGGGTTCAAGCCCTGGCATCCAGTATGGTTCTCTGAGCACTACCAGGAGTGATTCCGAGTGCAGAGCCAGGAGTAACCCCTGAGCATTGTCGGGTGTGACCCCAAAAGCATTAAAAAATAAGGAAAGGAAAGGAAGTGAATTTAGGGGCTGGGAAGACAGTACAGCAGTTAGGGTGTTTGCCTTGCACGTGGCTGACCCAGGTTCAATCCTCAGCATCCCACATGGTCCCCTGAGATGATCCCTGAGTGCAGAGCCAGGAATAAACCCTGAACACCAAGAGGTGTGGCCTAAAGTTTAATAAAAAGAAAAGTTCAGGGGCCAGAGAGATAGTATAGTGGGTAGAGCACTTGCCTTGCACATGGTTGACCCGGGTTGGATCCTTGGCACCCTATATGGTTCCCCTGACAGGAGTGATTCCTGAGTGCAGAGCCAGGAGTAACCCTTGAGCACTGCCCTGTGTGGCCGCCCCCCGCCATGACCCCCCAAATGAGTTCACAGTCATTTTGTTGGATGGGTTTATTTAATTTGTTTGTTCTTCATTTTATTTTGTTTTTTTTTTTTGTTTTGTTTTGTTTCTACCACACCCAGGGGTGCTCAAGGCTTACTCCTGGCTCTGTGCTCAGAGATCCTCCTTGTGGGGCTCAGGGACTGTGATGGAGCCAGGGGCCAAACTGGTTAGTCTGTGTCCAAGGCAAGCAAAGGAAGCCTGTGCTAGATCTCTAGTCCTGTTTTATTTTTATTTTTTTAGGGTACAAATTCTGTAAATTCAGAACTACAAAGCGCCTTCAGCAAGATGTTACAAAAATAACTGCCTTCTCTCAGGATTTCCTCTGTACTTTGGCTATTCCACTCCTCGTTCTGGCAGAACTAGCCCTAGACAGGGGTCAAGAGAGACTGTGTTCAAGTAAAGGATGCTTAGAGGACCCACTCGGGATGGGAGATGCATGCTGAAAGTAGACTATAGACTGAACATGATGGCCATTTAATACCTGCATTGCAGAACACAACACCTTAAGGAGAGAGAGAGTAAAAAGGGGGGTGGGGGGTGGGGATGGGGGATAGATAGATATGGATATGGGAGCATTGGTGGTGGAGAACCAGCACTGGTGGAGGGATGGGTACTCCATCATTGTATGACTGAAACGTAAGCCCGAAAGTTTCTAAGTCTGTAACTATCTCACAGTGATTCATTAAAAAAAATTTTAAATAATATTTTTTTAAAAAAGAGAGCCTATGTTTGGTCCCTGAGTCACCTCCTTCCACAAGTGTGACTTTGGATGGGTATTTCATCCTCTCTGGACCCAATCTGTCTGATATCCCATGACATTGCAAAACTATAGGTGCTTGGGTGGTCACTTGTCACCCACAATTTTGATTCTGCTATAGAGTCCAACCACACACACTTCCATCACACACTTGCATCAGTAGGTGCCACAGCAGTCAGGAAAATACATCATTGAATGAAGTGCCCGTGGTCAGGACCATGCTGCCATGGGCAAGGACTGATTTGCAGGAAAACACACTCAGATCCCAGCATAATTTGCTTTGTGAACTCAGTCAAGTTTTTCTGACTTTTTTTTCTTTTTAAATTTATTATAGTTTAGGTCAAACACTTATGATAGTGTTGACATTTATGATCTTTTATGTACACAGTTACTATACCTTGACCTCACCCAAGAGCCCAAGACCCTCCACCATTGTCCCTATGGTACTTCTAATCCACCTCTTTCTGTTTTCCTCCCCACTGCCCCCACTGCTCTATAATCTCAGTTTTCTAATACAGGGCCAAGGGTTTGTGTTGGTTCTGTAGTGTCTATTCCCTTGTTTTGCTTAGATAACATAGATGAATGAGATCATCTAGTATTTGTTCTCCCTCTGACTTATTTTGCTTAATATAATGCCTTCATTTCCTGCCACGTCACAGCAAATGTAAGATTTTATTCTTGAGACTGGAGTGATAGCACAGCGGGTAGGGCATTTGCCTTGCATGTGGTTGACCTGGGTTCGATTCCCAGCATCCCATATGGTCCCCCAAGCACCTCCAGGAGTAATTCCTGAGTGCATGATCCAGGAATAACCCCTGTGCAATGCTGGGTGTGACCCAAAAAGAAAAAAAAAGATTTTGTTCTTTCTTACAACTGAATAGTATTCCATCATATATATGTATGTATGTATGTATGTATGTATATCTCAAAACTTCTTGATCTACTTCTTGGGCATTCAGGTTGTTTCTTTATCTTTTTATCTTGGCTTTTCAACTAAGTGCTGCAATAAACTCAAGTGTGCATACATCTTTTAAATTTTTTTTTGTGTTTGGGGGGCAGATGCCAATAAGTGGGATTGCTAGGTCATCTGGGATCTCTAGTCCTACTTTGCAGGGGTGGGGGGTGTAGTGGGGACTCCAAAGTAGTGCTCAGGAGGTCTGGAAGACCACTGGCAATTCCTGGACAACAGAGTTGACAGTTCAGTGCAACGATGCGATACTGTTTGAACCCTTTCATTCCAGGGATTCTGTACCACCCTCTGGTACTGGGGGCGGGGGTGTCTATTTATACTTTCTTGAGAAATCTCTAAACTGTTTGCCATCAAAGTGGAAGCAGGCAACATTTATTTTTCTCAGTCTCATTTCTCAAGAAGTCACCAACCATTCCTATTTGCCTGAGAACTGGGATCCAGGATTTTCAAAGCTGCAAGCTAGAAAGTTCTGGGCAAAATAGAATGATTGGTATCTGAGATATGAATTAAAATGGTACTTAGAAAGGATCTTTGAACAGTGTTCTGCTTCTACCAACTAGTCTACAAAAACACGTCTCATGTACACACAAACCTCCTAACTAAAGAGAAAAAAATAGAAACAAATAAATCTGGTAGAGTCTGGGAACTCTTGGGAAAGCAGGGTCCTGGGAGACACTGGAAGCAGTAACTGGAACCTGAAGAAAGGCAGGGAGGAAAGTTTTATAGAATGACAAGGGAGCTATATCCCAGGCATAAAGGATTTGAAATGCATTTGTGCTGCACAGCTTAGAATTTTTAGTGGGTGCTTCTTGCTGCTAGAACTAAGCAAATCTGATCCCAGAAGATGTGAAGAAAGCTTTGATCTCTGAAAGGCTTATGTGCTCTTCTAAACAAGCTTAGACATCATTTTTAAAAGTCTCTAAACACTTCCAATGGTGCATCCTTTTGTGAATAAAAGCTGAATAAACCAGAACCTGAGAGAGAGAGAGAGAGAGAGAGAGAGAGAGAGAGAGAGAGAGAGAACAGCAGATGCTGAGATTGCTTAATATGTGGCTTACCCAGGAACTATCCCTGGTACTTTATATGATCCTCTGAGCCTCTGTGCACCACCAGGAGTAATTCCTGAGTGCAGATTCAGGAATAACCCCCAAGCATCGCTGGGCATGCTTCCTCATTCCCTCTCCACCAAACAACTATAAACAAAACCCCAGAAGTTTGGATTTCCACGCACCAGTGAATTTTCCTACCTGATTTGGGCATGGGGGGTAGAGGAGCAAGCAGCTTTAGGTAAAGGAGAATCATGAGTATTTTAGATTAAAGTGTTAATGTGAAAATTGACATGACAGGATTTGACCAAGGCTTTTTGACTCTAGAGAGGATGGGAAGCAGAGAGGCCAGGAGAAGGCTGTGGCTCAAACTGACGTGGCAGGGTAAGCACACAGCCGTGACGGACTTGAATGGTATTTTGAAGGTAAAAATCAAAAGAGCATGTGACTGAGAATAAATGGTGAGTTAAATAAATTAGTGATAAACCTATGCTGAAAACATTACATTTCAGTGATTTTCTTTTTTCTTTTTCTATTTATTTATTTATTTTCTTTTTGGATCACACCCGGCGATACATAGAAGTTACAGGGGTTACTCCTGGCTTGCACTCAGAAATTACTCCTGGCAATGTTCGGGGAATTATATGGGATGCTGGGAATCGAACATGGGTTGGCTGCGTGCAAGGCAAACATCCTACCAGCTGTGTTAGCGCTCCAGCCCTTTCAATGATATTTTTGATTTACAGCCCAAATGTGACACAGAGAAATAGTCAGGGCTGTAGTATGACTTTCATGAGTCCCAGACATTTTCCTTTATAGGATCTTTCGTCGTGTGTGTGTGTGTGTGTGTGTGTGTGTGTGTGTGTGTGTGTGTGTAGCGCTGTAACACTGTCCTCCTGTTGTTCATCAATTTGCTCCATTAGACACCAGTAACGTCTCCATTGCAAGACTTGTTACTGTTTTTGGCCTACTGAATACACCACCTGGAGCTTGCCAGGCTCTGCCATGCAGGCAGGATACTCTCAGTAGCTTGCCGGGCTCTCCAAGAGGAACAGAGGAATTCAACCCGGGACAGCAAGGCAAACGCCCTACCCGTTGTGCTATCACTCCAGCCCATAGAGGAAGAGAGAGAGAGAGAGAGAGAGAGAGAGAGAGAGAGAGAGAGAGAGAGAGAGAGATTTATCGTCCTTTTTCCTTATAATCTTAAAAGACAAATATTTAAATTTTATAAAATCCTAAAAGTTTCGTGAGGCCAGGAGACACTGGCTGCGCTGCCTTAGGTCAGGGACAAAAAAAAACCCCGCGCAGGTTGGGCTGACGTTGGAGAGATTCAATATGAGCCGGGCGCGCCATCTAGTGGTTCATGTGCTCGCCAGCAGGTCGGTTCTGTCTAGCTGCGCAAAACACTAATAGCTAAAGTGTCACTCACCGTTTTGGACCCAGACCAAACCCAATTCCTTCAATGACTGATTGATTCAGACCCAGACTACCCCTGAGCACTGGGTTTGAAACTCTGATTATCAGGCAATCCAAGGATGTCTCAAGAGCACAAGAGTGACCAATAGAGATCTCAGATCAAAAAGCCAAGGATTCAATCCTTTAGTCATGCAACTTGTTTAGTGCTGTTGCTTTCAACTTTTTTTTTTGGCCTCTGTAACCAACACTGACCCTTTTTTAAAAATTTTTTATTAGTGAAACACCAGAGGTACAGTTGTAGACTTACAAATTTTTGTGCTTGGGTTTCAGTTATACAATGATCCAGTACCAATCCCTCCACCAGTGCCCATTCTCCATCATTTACATTTTTTAAAAATTTTTGTTAGTGAAACACCGTGAGATACAGTTGTATATTTACAAATTTTTGTGCTTGGGTTTCAATTGTACAATTATCAAACACCCATCCATCCACCAGTGCCCATTTTCCACCACCACGGGTCCCAGTATCCCCTCCCCCACCCTCCATCCCCCTGTCCCACCCTGCCTCTGTGGCAGGGTATTCCCTTTTGTTTTCTCTCTCCTTTGGGGTGTTGTGGTTTGCAAAAGAGGCGTTGAGTGGCAATCATGTTTGGTCTGTAGTCTACTTTCAGCATGCTTCTTCCATCCTGGGAGGATCCTCCCAACACCCTTTATTTGGTGCTCCTTTCTCTATCTGAGCACCCTTTTCCCCTAGAGTGTGCGGCTGGCCTCTAAGCCATGGAGCAAAACTCCTGGTACTAATCTCAGCCACTCTTGGGTTTTAGTCTCCTATTTTGTTACTTTATGTTCCCCAGATGAATGCAATCTTTCTATGTCTATCCCTCTCTTTCTGACTCATTTCGCTTAACACGATCCTTTCCATGTAGTACCACTTGTATGTAAATTTCATGACTTCATCTTTTCTAACAGCTACATAGTCTCCATTGTGTAAATGTACCAAAGTTTCTTTAACCAGTCATCTGTTCTCGGCACTCAGGTTTTTTCCAGATTCTGGCTGTTGTAGAGTGCTGCAATGAACAAACAAGTGCAGACAACCCTGACCCTTTTTGATGCAAAAAGCCTGTTCTCTCCACATGGTTACTCACACCAGAACTCCCACTTATTCCATTTCCTGAAGATGAGGTGAGAATTCGGCTAGTCATATGGTCATACACTGAAAGGATCCACAGTTGTTTTTCGTTGTTGTTGTTTTTAAAATGTATAGTTCTTTAGTCTTTTTATTTTTTTGCCACTTAAAATAGTTAAATCTCCATGAAATAAACAGTTACAGAGTTGTACATGATTAGTCCTTCAATGTTCCAACACCCAGTCCCTTCATCAGTGTACACTTCCCATCACCAATGTCCCCAGTTTTCCTCCTTTTCATCTCCTCCTTTCCCCAGTATACCTCTATGGCAGACGTCTCTCTCTCTCTCTCTCTCTCTCTCTCTCTCACACACACACACACACACACACAAACACACACACACATGCACACACAACCCTCTCTGTCTCTGTCTCTGTCTCTTTCTCTGTCTCTGTCTCTGTCTGTCTCCTCTCTCTCTCTCTCTCTCTCTGTATCTCCCTCCCCCTCCCCTTTTGGTCATTATGGTTTGTGAGACAGGTTATAATGTTTGTTCCCTTCCCTCCTTTCAGCTCTCGATTCTTGCCCGGACTGATCATTTCCAACTGTCATTGTCATAATGGTCCCTTCTTTGTCCTAACTGCCCTCTTCCACTTCCCCTCATTTGTGACTGTTTTCAACAATTTTTGAATGTTTGCAGTAACATGTGGAAGGGTGTATGGTTGGACAAAGTCTAGAAAGGAAAATTTTTAAATACCAAGAATAAATCAGTTTTGCGTGAGTTTCTTGGTTTTTATTCTCTGAGATTCCCTCTCTATGGAGGAGACAAAGGTATGCAAAGATGTTTTGCATTGGTAAGCGGCAGGTCTTTCTTAGTAATGAAAACCTCAGACTGGCTGTACACTGTTGCCTTTTATTCTGTTTTCCCAACGCTACCTCTGCTGAGCATTTTGCTTGGTACATTGTCATAGAAACTGAAGATTCTTCTGTGCATCCCTGTGGGACCAGATAGTGGCATGCTTCTATCCAAAGTTAGGGATCAGGAGCTTTCCTTGGGAAAGTTGTGTTTCTGTAAAAATGTGTTCAGCAGCGTGAGTTCTTAAAGTGTGGGAATACAGGACGCATGTGTTCTGTGGCTGAGAACTGCCTCCCCAGACCTCCCCTAGGACGACAAAGAGAAAGGGGACTGCAGTTTGCTGATAAAAAATGGACCATTTAATGCAGAGCTGCTAGCATACTTATAGAACATCTGAAGGGTTTGAGGTATAGGACTACACATAGGTGTGATTGATCATTTGTAGAGGTAAAAAAAAAGGATCATCAAAACACTGATAATTTTACAAAATTACTGATAATTTTTGCTTTCCAATATTAATTCACTCTATTTTTCTTGTTGCTAGGACTTCCAGTACTGTGTTATACTACTTATTTTTCTTCTTGTAGCTGAAACTTCCAATACTATGTTTCATAAAAATTGTGAGACTAGATATCCCTGTCATCTTTCTTAGAAGAAAAGCTTTTCACTTTTCTTCATTGGGTATGATATAATCTATGAATTTGTCACATATGTTGTTATATTGAAGAGCAACACTTCTTTTTTGGACAATGGGGGCACACCCAATGATGCTCAGGGTTATTCCTAGCTCTGCAAAAAGGAATTATTCCTAACAGTGTTTGGGGACCATATGGGATCCAGGGATCAAACCCAGCTCAGTTGCACGCAAGGCAAGCACCCTACCTGCTGAACTATCACTTTGGCCCTGAATATCATGTCTTTATCTAATATGTTGAGAATTTTTATCATAAAAGTTTTTGATCTTGTGAAATGCTTTTCCTGTATCTGTTGAGGTAAGTTTATTGTTTTTAATATTTTTATATGGCATATCCCAGTGTTTAACATTATAACAACAAACAGAGGTAAAGCCACTCCTTCAGGAGATTAACTCAAGGACAAAATCTCATTTGAGCAGATTACTCCAGATTACTAGGAGATCCGCTCAAGGGTGGGATTCCATCCAAGGTGTATTGCTTTTTCCTTTCTTTGCTAGTAATCCATTTAAACAATCATAGTAAATTACCTCTTACAATATTTCTAGTCATTTTGTATGAACACAGTAAGAGAGATATTGAGCTTAAAGATTGGCTCTTCCTGGGGACATCTCACTATATATTCCAGACCATAGTCCTCAGGCCAGGTTAGTCTTTCTTAACCCCAGTAGGGTTCTTATTCAGTTACTTTTTAGGTCATGAGAGACTTGTCCATGACCGTGCTCTTAACTTATAGTTAAGTATTATGGTGCTTGGTCTGGCCCATTTCGATGCCAGGGTAGCTCACAGCTTGCCCTGGTTCCATCCAGTCCCTCGTCCAGACCCTGCTTTTGGGGTGCTAAAAACTAAGGGCAACTGAGGCTTATATAAAAGTGAAATAAATATGCATGCCAGGAGTGATATTATTTTGGAGTCAATTAACTCCCATATTACAAAGCATAGCATGAACCGTCTTCCTGTGTCTATACAAAAAGGACACAGTCACGGTCACAGTCCTCCCGTTATTCATCGATTTGCTTGAGCGGGCCCAGTAACATCTCCATCGCGAGACTCGTTACTGTGTTTGGTATATTGAATACGTCACGGGGAGCTTGCCAGGCTTTGCCATTGTTAAATAAACCATGCAAATGACATAAAGGAAAGAGAAAAGCTATATAGGATTATTAGTGCTTGATGGAATTGGGTGTGCCTCAGGGGAACTGTTGTGGGAGTAGCTCAATAAACCTTAAGCTCCCTGCGGTAGGAGCAAGGACAACCCAGTGTTATCCAACACCCAGGGGAGACATGGCCTGATCTTCCATGGCTTCCTTTCCCACGCGGCCTTGGCCCCTGCTTGCTTCTCCTAGCAACAGATGGCAACCTGTAGTGTTACTAACCAGAGGAATGCACCCAAACTTTGTTGTCCTAGATGTTCACTGGGAATAGGTTCTGTAGGCATGACTTCCCACATGCATGCTAAACTTTATTATATTTGGGGGTGGAGGAACACCCATACCCAGGGATTACTCCTGGTAGGATACTGAGGACCATATGCTATGCTGGGATCCAACACCTGCAAAGCAGAAACCTTATCCGCTGTGCTCTCCAGCCCTGCCTGCCTTATTGGTGCCTGCCTGTACCAATCCTGAGAAGTCTAGCTGACACTACTTGTCAAAACCCCCAGGCCTTCCTAGTCCCACAGGGTCATAGATTCTCTGGGCTGACTCCGGGCAGCCTGGTGAGCAGAGGCTCTTTTCAAACAAGACATTCCAAGGGCTCACTGATTACCTTGCAGCATCTTAGCAAGGGCCAGCCCATCCTTTGGACAGGGTTAATTCTTTGCTACTCTAGACCTCTTATAGGGTGACAGCCCACAGCAGGGGCTGGCCACCCTCGTCAGTCTGATCTGTCATCTACATAGATTCCACAGGACACTAGGACTGCTGGGAAGGCCTGGGGGATATGGGGAGTTGTTTCTTTTAAGAGTTCTGTATCTATTGTTGCCACAGCTCCACTGAGCAACTTTGAAGTCAGGAAAGGCTCTCCATCAATATTTCTTACATCCTGTTCCTATAGCAACACACACAAGATTAAATTCAAGACAGCCCTGCTTATATAAATAAATAATAATCCTTGGACATTTCCCCAGAATGCTGATACCAGTTTCCCACTTAGTCTCTCTAGGGTCTCCCTCTAGGGAACAAAATAAAATTCTTCCTATTTCTTCTCTTTTCTTATTCCTAGCCCCAAACTGCCAAACCCTGAATATCAAAATCCACCTTGAAATGTAGCAAAATAAAAGGGCCTTTTATTACTCCAGGATGCAACCTCAAAAAAGATACTTGTGGCACTGGAGAGATGTGGGTAGGGTAATGGCATTGCACCGAGGTTCAATCCCGGGTAGGCCAGGAATAATCCCTGAGCACAGAGCAGGAATAATTTCTAAAGATAGTCCAGAGTGGACCAAAAACATGAACAAAGATACTTGTGATGACAGGTAGCCATTTATTTTCTTGGTAACAATAACTTTTGCATTATTGGCTATCCTCTGTCCTTTTCCCCCCTTAATACTCTGCCACTTCCAGCACATCATGTACCTTTTAGTTGGTAAGTAGATTCTGGTGGGTCTTGGGAACACCCAGGATGACAACTGTGTTGAGGTTTTGCTGAATAATGTTTTGATTGACATGAGACTCTGTGGGTGATGCTGAGGTCAGTCCTCACTTGCAATAAAATGCTATTGCCTTTGCTTTGCTAATTGCTGAACATGGGTTGCCTTACTGAATAGCTTTGATTTGCTTTATGTAAATACATTAAAAGAATGTCAGATTGTCTCGCTTCAACAGCTCACACAAAGGATCTCATGAACTGAGTTTCCTCTGAAAAATAACCATGCACATCATTGCATCATTGCCTTGTGGGGTGAAGAGCAGTAAGCGTGTCCCAAGAAGGGACACTGTTTCCTGTATTCAATTTCTTGAGCACAGGCACAGAAAGCACAGTCAGTGACAAGCACCTAGGGTCCCTCAGAGAGCAGTGTTGAAGGACCAGAGAGATAGTACAGCAGGTAGGGTGCTTGCCTGGCACATGGCTGACCTGGGTTAGATCCCCAGCATTCCATATTCCTGAGCATCCCAAGATTCCTGAGTGCAGAGCCAGAAGTAACCCCTGAGCATTGTGGGATATGAGCCAAAAACCCAACCCCTTCCCTCCCCTCAAAAGTAGGGTCAAGGTGGTCCCAGGAGCCTTAATATAATTTTTGTTTGTTTGGGGCCATACCTGGTGATGCGCAAGGGCTAGTTCGATTTCTGTGCTTAGGGTTTGCACCTAGTAGTGCTCAGAGGACCATGATGTGCCAGGAATCAAATTCAGGCCTCCTACATGCAAAGCATGTACTCAGCCATTTGAGTTCTCCTTCTGGCCCAGGAACACTATGCTTGAAAAGTAACAGTTAGTGAAGACAGACCACTCAAAACTTGGTACCTGGCATTGGAGAGGTAGTACAGGGGATTAAGTGTTTGTCTTGTATTTCACCAACTGGGGTTCAATCTCCAGCATCATGTATGGTCCCTTGAGCACTGCCAGGAATGATCCCTGAGCACAGTAGGTATGGCTCAAAACCCAAAATTAAACAAACTCCAAAAACTGTTATTTCCCAAACTTAGCTCCTGGGCAAGATATGAGAAGAATTCAGCAACCACACAAGTTCCAGTTGGGTAACCTTGCATGTATCAGTGCACCCAGGGGTCTTCTGGTGGTTTTTCTGTTTGGTTTGATTTGCTTTTTGGGTCATACTCGATGTTGCACAGGGGTTACTCCTGGATCATGCACTCAGGAATTACTCCTGGCGGTGTTCAGGGAACCAATTAGGATGCTGGGAATCGAACCCAGGATGGCCATGTGCAAGGCAAACACCCTACCCACGATGCTATCGCTCCAGCACCTGTTCGGTTTGATTTAGTAGGGGCCTCCCCTGGCAGTGATTGGGGGTCATGTAGCGTACTGGATCAAACTCAGAGGTTTCCTCATGCCAGGCAGATACTCTGACCCTGAGGCCCTCTGACCTTCAGTTGTGAATGGTAGGGTGGTCTGTGACACATAATGGAATACTAGAGCTTGCACCAAGAGATTGGAAGCTCTTCAAATGCTGACTTTTGTCTTCTATCTCTTTACTATGTTTTGTGGTAAGCTTTTACGTATCCTGGTGAGAGGAATGGGGGGGGGGGGATTGTTAGTCGTGAAAGTTGTTGTTCATATGAAATGGTCAGCTGGGCTTGTGTGGATGGAGACACAGTAGTTCAAGGCTAGACTTGCTTGTGTTTTTTTGTTTTTGTCGCTTCTGTTGTCCTCGACTTCCTGAAATTTCTCAAACATCTTGTGAAGGCACAGTGCTCTCAGTGATACCCTGGAGGAGCCCTCATGCCATGGAAGTTCCAGTGGACGAGGAGCGGTTTCCTGTTCTGCTACCATAAATTAGATCCCTGTGTTTTGTTTGTTTTTAATTTTATTGAATCACCGTGAGATAGTTACAAGCTTTAATATTTGTGTTACAATCACACAATGATCAAACACCCTTCCCTCTACCAGTGCACATTCCCTACCACCAATATCCCCGGTATACGCCCCCCTTCACCACCCTCCCCCTGGCTCCATAGCAGACAATATTCCCCATAATCTCTCTCTACTTTTTGGGCATTATGGTTTGCAATACAGACACTGAGAGGTTATCATGTTTGGTCCTTTATCTACTTCCTGCACACATCTCCCATCCTGACCGATTCCACCAGCCATCATTTTCTTAGTGATCCCTTCTCTATTCCAGCTGCCTTCTCCCCTTTGCTCATGAGACAGGCTTCCAGCTATGGAGCAATCTACCTGTCCCGTGTATCTACTATCCTTAGGTGTCAGCCTCATGTTATGTTATTTTATACTCCACAAATGAGTGCAGTCCTTCTATATCTGTCCCTCTCTTTCTGACTTATTTCGCTTAGCATGATACTCTCCATGTCTATTAGATCCCTGTGTTTGGAGAGCTGGTGGCCTGGGCTCAAGAGCATCTCGCTTTTGTTCAGTGGAGGTCTCCTTCAGGGGGACGGGGGCAGCTAGAGATGACTGTGTTGGCAGTCATCCATTCCCAGGGTTGCTGGCATGCTTTCAGACCTTAGCAGGTTGCTCCCCCGAAGGCGGGCTTGTTAATGAGAGGATTCCTGGGGTGTGTTGGAGCAAGCCTGGTTTTCCACCTTTGTTGGAACAGTCCCAGAGATTCCAGGTATCACATGAAAGCAGTACCCACACCCAGGTAAAGGGAAAGGAGAGGCATGAGCCTGGCACCCCTGCTTGGTAGTGAGAGGGTCACACAAACCGGTGGTCTCTGTGCCCTCGGGCTGTCACGTGGCAAGTTATTGACCACACCCTCCCAGGGGCCCAGGCCTCCCAGTGGCCACGCCCTCCACTGGCCATACCCTCCCGTTGGCCACGCTCCTGTTGGCCACGCCCCTCCAGTTGGCCACGCCCTCCAACTGGTCACACCTTCCCACTGGCTCCGCCCCTCCCACAATCTCCACCTTCTGTTGAGGCTTTCCAATATTAGTTCAGTGCCCAGTCCCCAGCGCAGTGGAGGCCAGCTCCTGGGAGCAGCTCTGGGCCACAGACATTCTCAGGGAAGGCGGGGAGAATCCTCGACTTGGACGGCCCAGCTAGCTGCCCACTGGTCAGCATAGACTTCCCCCTCTGCCTGGCACCACGTACTCTCCTCCTTTGACCCGCAGGAGAGGAATTTTCTGCCAGCATCACTGGAAGCATCCAGCAGCCTCCTGAGGGTCGCAGAGAAGAGTGGGGGACCACCCTGGGCTTTTCACTCTCAAACTTGCGGTCCTCCAGCAACGACTCCTCGCTCCGGGACACTCCATGACGGGTGGACGTGCCCCTGCCGAAGCTTGCGTCCAGGTAAACGGCGATGCTTCCTATCTTCCTGGCTCTCTGGTTTTGAGGGTGCAAAGATTGATCCTTTTGACCTCAATCTGAGGGGAGCTGACGCTATTTTAAATGTTCAGCTTGTGTGTGTGACCAGGAGGCCACTTTGAAGCTTCCCGCCATGCAGATCTGGAACCTGGCAGTCTGCTGATTCCGTCCTAGACATCTTCCTGCAGGTTTAATTCTCTGGGAGGCAGGTGGGAAAGAGCATGGACGGTGGAGACCACTGGGGCTATTCGGGCCGACCACTTATAGCTGCCTCCTTGCAGAAAACCAACACATTGGGTGCCCCCAGCCCCTGACTCTACACCAGAATCCAGATTTTAATAAGACCTTGGGAATCCCTGTGCCTGAGAAAAAATGTGTCAAGTTCTGACTTATAGTCACTTCTCAGCGCTCTGAAGAATGGTAATTGTCTGTTTTCAAACTTTCCATGGTGACACCCCAGGCAGGGTCCAGCTGCTACGGGAGAGTTTACATTTTCAAGGGAAACATAGAAATATCTGTCCAGTGCTGTGTGAGTTGGAGCTTGGGTGGGCTGGTTTCAACACCAAGCTGCTATATTTATTTGGATGATATTAGGGGAGAAGCTAAGGGTCCACCTGTGATAAGATAGTGATGCCAGGCATTAGTCAGCCAGCAACTGTGTGAAGAGGGGATACCCTCTCTGACCCTCAAGTCTGAGGGTGGTGCAGGTCAGCAGGTATGATCCAGAAAATCCAAGGCAGGACATCACTTGAACTTGTCTGTGAAATCAGTGGAACTGTAGGCATTGCTTGACTCGAGATGTTGACCAACAAAGCTCCCTGAGAACTGAGACCATTGGGGATATGGTGGTTTAGGTTCAGAATATTGCAAGGGGAGCAGGAGAGCTCAGAGAGACCAAAATCTTGGCTGCTGGGGGGCCAGAGAGTTAGTACAATAGGTAGGGCACTTTCCTGGCATGTGGCTTACCCAGGTTTGATCCCCAGCATACCATATGTCCTCAAACACTGCCAGGAGTGATTCCTGAGAGAGCTATGGGTAACCCCTGAGCATCTCCTGGTATGCTGAAACATAAAATTAAAAAAAATAATCTTTGGCTACTGAGTAATATGCTCACTATGCCCTTGGTCAGTCTGAGACTTTTCTTGCCAAACCTCATTTGCATCTTTTACACACATATATCACAGGAAGGCTAAACACCACCTCCACCTCTTCCAGATTCCTAGATTGTTACTGTGAGAGTGCCAAGGAGCTATGAAATCCAGTCTCTGGAGAGAATATAGGGCAGAAGCACTTGTCTTATGTGCAGCCAAGTCCTGTTTGATTCCCAGCACCACATATGGTCGCCTGAGCATCACCAGGAGTAAGCCCTCAGCATAGCTGGGTAGTACCCAATTCTGCCTACCCACACAAAATAACTTCCAGATTCAGAGAGGTTATATAATTATACCAGTGCATACCAAAGAGTCTTTTCTCCTAGGACCAATAACTTTATTTCCCTCACTGCCTGGAGGGGAAGAAAGTTTTGAGAAGGAGGAGGGCATGTATAAGAAATGTTCATTGGGGCTGGAGCGCCTTGCACATGGCTGACCGGGTTCGATTCCCAGCATCCCATATGGTCCCCTGAGCACCGCCAGGAGTAACTCCTGAATGCAAAGCCAGGAGTAAGCCCTGTGCATTGCCAGGTGTAACCCAAAAGCCAAAAAAAAAAAAAAATAATAAGACAGAAAGAAAGAAAGAAAGAAAGAAAGAAAGAAAGAAAGAAAGAAAGAAATGTTCATTTACTATGTTGACACCAGTATTGTAGTTTGGGTTCATCAGTCCACATTCAGGTGTGAGCCACTGGTGGTTCGCACCTTCATTAACATGTAGCTGGTGTGGCAGCTTCCTACAGGTGGAGAGAAGACAGAGAAAACAGTGGCACCATAATCACCAGGGTCAGAGCACAACTGGCTGTGAGGACACACTTGTGGTGCCTGCTTTGATGGGAGCCCAGTTAGCTCCCTTGCATGCCATGACATTGCACAGGCCATGGCACCAGCAGTGGATGCCAGCCTGCCTGCTGGCATGACCTGTATGGCACTGCCTGGTGAAGGCCTATCTCTCAGATGAGCTGCCTCTGGGGCCTGGAAGAAATCAAGGCTTTACACCAGAGGCGAGTCTTGGAGACACCTGTTACCCCGCCCCTGCAACAAACCCGCATGAGGCTGGGGAAGCAGCACACTGGGGCGGCTGCTTACCTTGCATGTGGCTGACCCAGGTTCTATCCCTGGCACCCCATGTGACTCCCTGAGTCCCACCCCGAGTGAACCCTGAGCACAGAGCCAGAAATAAACCCTGAACACTTCTGGATCTTACTGAGGGGTTAAAAAAAAAGAAGAAGAAAAGATAAAGATAAGATAAACCTGCTTATCAGCCACCCCGGGACAGGCTGGCAGGCTGGCGGCCTGGACAATGCCATGCCCCCTCACTGACAGGGCTGGTGAGAAGCAGCTCAGATAGAAGCCCAGAAGGAAGTTTCAGAGCATCAGTGGACACAGAAGAGAAAGAAGCCATGGGACCCTTCTCCACAGGGCACTCCATAACGAAGAGCCAGACCAAGCTGTGGGATCTGGAGAGACAAGACAGCTCCTGCCTTGTTGGTTTTCACTTCTGGTGATTCAGTGAATGAAACTGCTATACATTCACACTCACATACACATGCATGCACACATGAAAACACGCAGGCAGTTTGGGAGGGTCTGAGTGGATTGGGGGATTGGCAGTGGCTCTGTGATAAAGACACTAAGGACCAGGAAGAGCCAGGACAATTCATAGAAGGCTTCCATAGAGAGCCCCAGAGATGCAGAGCACCACTGCAGAACTGAGCAGGCACTGCCTCAGGATCCCTCAGTTGACTTTTGGCCACACCAGGGGTGCCCACTATCGATGGATATCTGGCCACTGTTGCTGAGCCTTAGGCCAGGCCTAAGAAGATTGGGCAGTACCACCTTCTCACCTACCTTCTCAATGCCCCAGGGGAAGGTCCTGTTCCACTCCTCTCTTCTTTCTCAGGTTTGTTCCCTATTTGAGGCCACCATCTTTAAAAATGCCCTTTTTAAGTGTCATGGTCTAAGCCCTGTTAAGCAATTACTGTAGATGTGTGTGTCTTATTAGTCCCAGTCAATGTTAACTTTTCTTTTCTTGCTTTATGGCCTCATTGAGTGCTTCAGTATGATGGGCTGATTAGCTCTTGAGGAACAAGCAATGCATGGAAATCAAAACAGAAGTCTCCCCACAACTCAAAACCTAAAAAGCTAATAACATCTGTCACTGTCACTGTCACTGTCCTCCCGTTGTTCATCAATTTGCTCGAGCGGGCCCAGTAACATATCCACTGTGACAGTTGTTACTGTTTTTGACATATCGAATACATCACGGATAGCTTGCCAGGCTTTGCCATGCGGGAGAGATACTCTCGGAAGCTTGCCGGGCTCTCCGAGAGAGGTGGAGGAATCGAACTCGGGTTGGCCATGTTGACCGCTTGCAAGGCAAACACCCTACCAGCTGTGCTATTGCTCCATATTTCAGAATCATACCTATACCTGATAAACATGGAAATAAGAGACTCTATATTTCAGTTGAAGTCTTTTGTAATTGCAGAATTTTACATTTGCTGGGAAATTTAAAATGAGTATGTTGGCAGCCTAGGCGCCATGTAGCTATAGATGTGATATTTTAAACTTTTATCCTGGAACACCTACAGAGGAATACCACCAGAATTACTGAAAGGACACCTAAAGACTGAAGTAAAAAAAGTGATGACAAAGTTAGAGTTTAAAAATAGGAATGCTGATACCTATAACATTTTTGTGACACATCAGTACTCCCTCGGAGAGCCCGGCAAGCTACCGAGAGTATTCGATATGCCAGACACAGTAACAACAAAGTCTCCAATGGAGACGTTACTGGGCCCGCTCGAGCAAATCGACGATCAACGGGAGGGCCTTTACCTTTTTACCTTTATTACTACAAAAATTCTTAAATGTCATCTTAAAATTAAAATAGGGATTTTGAGAGAGAGAGAGAAAGAAAGAAAGAAAGAAAGAAAGAAAGAAAGAAAGAAAGAAAGAAAGGGTGACCAGCATGTACTTGGTCTTTCTGGAGGCTCTGAGAAAGTTCTATTCACTGTCTCCATATCTATCTATATTTTCCCATTTATTTGTTTTGGGGCCATACCTGGTAGTGCTCAGGGGGCTATGGGGGGTACTCTGTTGGGTCACTACACTCTTTTCCAAAGGCACCCATCTTATTGTATTAGGGGCCCACCCTGCTCCAGGCTCACCCCATCATAAACGGCATCAATAGAGAATGTCCTGCTTTGAGGCACTGGGAGTGAAGACTTCAACAAATAAATCTGGATGGGAGGGGGCACAATTCAGCCAATAATAAACCATCCCCACTCCACCCCCCACTAACAAATGAAAAAGGCTGAAGCATAAAAGAGTTCCCTTTCCCCAAAGCTATGGGTCCGGGTGCCAACGAAGCTGGCATGTAAACCACAGACTTATACACCAAAGCAATAGTCTTCAAACTCTGGGGAGCCCTATATTCCCCTGAAGAGTCCCTCAAACACAGACTCCCAGACCCCACTCACAAAGTTCTGGTGCAGGGATGGAAGGGCAATATATTTACATTTCTCACCCGTTCATTGACCTGTTGCTGGTCCAGGACCAGATTTTAAAAACCCCTGTTGGGGGCTGGAGCGATAGCACAGTGGGTAGGGCATTTGCCTTGCATGCGGCCGACCCAGGTTCGATTCTCAGCATCCCACATGGTCTCCTGAGCATAGCCAGGAGTAATTTCTGAGTGCATGAGCCAGTAGTGACCCTTATGCATTGCCGGGTGTGACCCAAAAAGCAAAATTAATAAATTAAAATTAATAAAAATAAAAACCACTGTCCTTGGAGAGCAGATGGTTCAGAGAAGAGGGAGCTCATGCTGGCGAGCAAGCTCCTTCCAAGATGAACATCACTTCCAGCACGTACTAAGCAGGACAAAGTTCTGAGCCCTCAGGCAGCATTGTGGAGCCCTCCCATTTCTGGACCCCAAAATTTCTGAACTGTACCCCAGCCACCACCTCCCTAGTTCTGAGGAAGAGATCTGTGTTTGTGCCTCAAGAATGGATGTACTTTCTGCGTCCTCCTCGTTGACCTCTGAGGTTCCCAGCTTGGACTGCAGGTTGGAATTCCAGGAGCACCTTGCAGGAGGTGGGAATAAGGACTGAGTTCTTCTGGGTGACTCATGCACTCAGTGTGGTATGTGCCTGAGCTGCTATGGTGGTGCTTAGTGATTTTTTTTTTTTAATCAGAAAAGATTCCCTTCAGCCAAACCCTGCGTATCCAAATCTACTTTGAAACTTACAAGACCTTTCATTACCCTAGAATCCAACTTCTAATTTAATTTTATTTTTTTGCTTTTTGGGTCACACCCAGCGATGCTCAGGACTTACTCCTGGCTCTGCACTTAGGAATTACTCCTGGCAGTACTTGGGATGATTGGGATTGAACCTAGGGCAGCCTCATGCAAGGCAAACGCCCTACCCACTGTACTACTCTCTGGCCCCCAGAATCCAACTTCTAAATGACACTTGTGGGGCCAAGAAGAGTACAACGGGGAAGTCACTTGCTTCACTCACAGCCCGTTATGGTCCCTCGAACACTGTCACAAGTGATCCTTGAACACTGCCCAGTGTGCCCCCAAAGAAATTTTAAGATAAAATAAAAATCTACTGCAGATGGTTCTAATATAGAAGTACTGTCACAGCCTCAAGCATGGTAAAAAGTTGCTGCTAAGTAATACTGTGGCTCTGTCCTAAGCAAATGTCTCTCCAGCCTTATCAGACAAAGCCCAGGAGCTTCTGTTCTTCCCCATCACTAATCTTCCTCTTTACTAAATCCAGCTGTAAATAACAGAGGTTCCCAAACAAATGGATATTCTTCCCTTAAGGTGAAGAATGGTTCTCATCAGGGGCTAGCTCTCCTGAGGCAGCTTCCGTGCTGGCAGAGGAACCCTTTTTGCAAATCCAGAATAAGACTGGATTCCCCTTGCACCTGAAAAGCCAATCGTTTTGCCAAGAACCACAGTAGTTCTCTTTCACTCATTCGCTCCCAAGAGGCCATGTAGTCACCTAAACTGGGATCACCAGTCTAGAGCAGCCTAGTTGCCTGGGTGTGACCCTGTAATCTCCCACCCTTCCCGCTTTGTAAGGTTCTCCTGCAAAGGTGGAGTGGGACGGGGAAGAGTTGAGGTACAGCGATACAGGTAAATAAGAAGAGAGTGGGAGGCAGGAGCTGGGACGTGGCTGGCTGGGATTGAAGATTTTGGTTTTTAACTCCTACAGAAAATCCCATGTTACTGTCCCCTGTCTGCATGGCTCCTTTTTATTCCAAGGGAAACACTAACCACCCTGGACCACTGGGGTTGGGGGGTGGGGCGCTATTCCTTTGCGATAACAAACCAAGACACGGGTCCCTGAACAAGGGCTATCAGATCCGTTTGGACCAGTGGGGCATCCCTCGAAAGTTCCTCACCACCAGATTCCTTCAGACCCCTCTTAGGCAGCGGTGGTGGGTGATGATCAGCCGTCCACCCTTGCTGCAGCTGCTGGGGGTGGGAGGTGGGAGAGAGGAGGGAGGAAAGGGGGCGCGTTTCTAGGTGGTGGTGGTGGTGGGGGGGCACGTTGCACTACCGCATTTTCCCGGCAGGTGTCACTGTGGTCGGGAAAGTGAGAGCCTGCAGCCCGCACCGCCCACCTGGGGGAGGGGCTGCGAAATCCAGCTGTAAATAACAGAGGTTCCCAAACAAATGGATATTCTTCCCTTAAGGTGAAGAATGGTTCTCATCAGGGGCTAGCTCTCCTGAGGCAGCTTCCGTGCGGGCAGCGGAACCCTTTTTGCAAATCCAGAATAAGACTGGATTGCCCTCAAGTTTTCCAAAGGCCTGTTGACTCGGTGAGGAGTTTGAAACACAGACCCCCTAGAGTTTCTCATACAGAACTCGGGGACCCTCCCCAGGCATCCGCCTTTTGGTGGGCGTGCTCGGTGCACAGGGTAGAGCCCTTTGACGCTGGTGGACCACGCAACGTCCCCAGGGCCTCCAGCTGGCAAATGCCCCCGAGCCCTTGGCGCTATCTCACTGACCAGAATCTGCGTCGCCTACAAGTCGTGGTGGGGTCCCCCTGGTGAAGTCGCCGCTCCAAAAACCACCAAATACAGAGCATCAGATCAAATCCGTTTCCTGAAAACGGAAATGGCCCAGGAAAATATCTGGGCACTATTTTTAAAAGTGTTTTTCTCCGGGCAACTAGAAAATTGCACAAGAAATTTTCCCCCAAGGACATCAAGTGGCCAATTTCACTACATATTGGGATCCGATTACTGCGCACACCCACGTCTCTGTTAACCTTTTGCTTTCCTAACTGTCTCATTAGTTCATGCCGCAGGGAAAAGAGATTAACTAAGGCTAACTAAGAAGCTTGTCCAGAGCAGCTCTGCCCATTCTCAACAGAGTGCCGGGTGACCGCACCCTGCCCCGGAAACTGGGTCCCTTCCATGCAGGTAGTATAAACAGATAAGGAAAGCCTGGCTTTTTTTGTTTGGGGGCCACCCCCGCAGTGCTCAGGGATCACTCCTGGCAGGGTTTGGGGAGACCTTTTGTGGTGCCCGGGATGGAACTCCAGTTGGCTACGTGCAAGGCAAGCGCCCTACCCTCTGTACTAGGACTCCAGCCCCGCCCCCTCCCCCTTTTTTGGGTTTGGTTTTTGAGCTACACCCTGGGGTGCTCTGGCTTTTCCTGGCTCTGTTCTCAGGAGTGATCCATGGTGATGCTCAAAGTCCATGTGGTGCCAGCGATGAAACCAGCATTGACTAGAAGCAGCTGTTTGCCCTCTGTGGGGGTTGGCGGTGCTCAGGAGACCCTCTGATACCAGCTATGCAACAGAGTCTGCGCAGATAAGGTTGTACCTTAACCCCTGTGCTGTATCTCTCTGGCCCTCGCATTCTTTTTCTTTCCCATTTTTATTGCTATGCCATGATTTACAGTATTGTCAGTGACAGTTTTATGCATGTACATCATTCTAACACCACATCCACCAGCAGCGTTGTGGATGCTTCTCTCCACCAGTGTTCCCTTGTACCTCTCCTACCCACCCTACTGTCCACCCCACGACCCTCTTGCCTCCCTTTCCCCTCAAGTAAGCTGTTTTACAGACCAGCTTTTCCTTTCTTTTTTTTTTCTTTTTTATTTTCTTTTTGGGTCAAAAGGGCTTACTTCTGGCTCTGCATTCAGGTTTACTCCTAGCGATGCTTGAAGGACCATATGGGATGCCGGAGATCAAACCCAGGGCCACCGCATGCAAGGCAAACGCCCTACTCGTTGTACCATCACTCTGGCCCCAGACCAGCTTTTCAATTCTGATGCCTATGGCCACTTGTTGTTCCCTTACTGTGTTCTTTATATCTCACCAATGAGAGATCATTTTGTAGCTGACCCTTTCCTTCTGCCTGACTCCACTCAGCATGATACCTTCTAGTTCCATGTACATAGCAGCAAATTGTGTGCATACCATTCCCTTGTGTACATATACCACAATTTCTCTTTTTTTGCTTTTTGGGTCACACCCAGCAATGCACAGGGGTTACTCCTGGCTCTGCACTCAGGAATTACTCCTGGAGGTTCTCAGGGACCATACAGGATGCTGGGAATTGAACCCGGGTTGGCCTCATGCAAGGCAAACACCCTACCTGCTGAGCTATCGCTCCAGCCCCTACCACAAATTGTTGATTCATTCTTCTGGTTTTAGACATTCGGGTTGTTTTTATATCTTGACTGTTGTACTGAGCACTGCAATAGACAAAAAGGTATATGCATCCTTTTTAATAAAATGTTTTTTTTTTGTTTAGGGGAGTCATACCAAGAAGTGGAATTGCTGGGTTGTATGGGAATTCTAGTCTTTCTCTGTTGAGAAATCTCCATTGCCTTCCACAGAGGTTGAACCGGGCAACGTTGATGATGAATGATGGTTCCTTTCTCACATCCCTGGTAACACTGATTGTTTCCTGTCCTTTTGATATAGGCGGTGCTCACAGGTGTGAGATGAGCTCTCATTATCGTTTTGATTTGTAAGGTAAAAGGTAAAGGCCCTCCCGTTGATCGTCGATTTGCTTGAGCGGGCCCAGTAACGTCTCCATTGGAGACTTTGTTGTTACTGTGTTTGGCATATCAAATACTCTCGGTAGCTTGCTGGGCTCTCCGAGAGGGGCGGAGGAATCGAACTCGCGTCGGCCATGTTGGTCGCTTGTAAGGCGAACGCCCTACCGCTGTGCTATCGCTCCAGCGATAAGGTTCTCCTGCAAAGGTGGAGTGGGACGGGGAAGAGTTGAGGTACAGCGATACAGGTAAATAAGAAGGGAGTGGGAGGCAGGAGCTGGGACGTGGCTGGCTGGGATTGAAGATTTTGGTTTTTAACTCCTACAGAAAGTCCCATGTTTTGAGTTGTGGGTGGTTAAATTTAAATATCTAGCAACAAACCTTACCATTCATACTGATTAGTACAAAGTAGGGATAAGGCTTCAAATGCAGGGTGGTGGGGCTCCCCCAGTGATGCTCAGCTGGGCAGTGTGGAACTGGTGGTTCATTCTTTGGCTGGCCACGAGGTGCTGTCTAAACTTAGTAATTCTTGGGAACTGCCAGGGTCATAAGCGTAGTTTGCTGAGGGTGGGGGCATGGCATGGATCAGGAATCAAACTCAGAACCTCATGCATGCAAGCTGTGTGCTCTGCGCCTTTGAGCTCTCTCCCTGGGCCCCTGGGAGTTGTTCTTTTTTATTCTTGGATGTTGTTTCATTAGTGAAGTTAAAGTAGGTAGGAAATAACAGCGGGAGGGAAATGTTCAGCAATGATATATTTCACTTCCACATCTTGACCCAAACTTTATGACAATATATTTTAAATGATTTTATAGAAAACCAATATAGGAGCTAGAGAGATAGTACAGTAGGTACTATCTCACTTGCTTTTTTGTTACAGCCGACCTGGGTTTGATCCCCAGCAACACATAGGGCCCCCCAAGCCTGCCAGGAGTGATCCCTGAATGTAGAGCCAAAAGTAAACCCTGAGCACAGCCAGTTGTGGCCCCCCAAAACAAAACAAAATGAAGCCCAGTAAATACAGAGCCTTCCATATATGTTAAAGGTGAAATATCCCTTGTTAAAAATACATAATGGGAGACAACCAGAGTGATAGTACAGCATATTGAAGGGAGTTTACCTTGCATATGGCTGACTCAGGTCCCATCCCTGGCACGCCATATGGTCCCCTGAGCACCACCAGGAGTAATTCCTGAGTGCAGAGCCAAGAGTAAGCCCTGAGCATCACCAATGTGACTCAGAAACCAAAAGAAGAAAAAAAAAGAGGAAAAAAAGGAAAGTTAATGGTGAACATGCGTCAGCACAAGACCTGGACAGACATTTCTAATCAGAGTTTGCAATCTCACAGGCTTCTCAGCTTGTTTTTTTATTTTATTTCCTCATTTCCGAGAAATAAATGATTGCAGTTGAGTCCTGTGTTAGACCGAGGCTTCTAAAAGTTTTTTCCCTTTTCACCTAAGAAATTTTTACATGACCTCCATATATGTTTAAACAAGAGGTAAATAAATCAAATTTTTACTGAGAATAAATCATAAAGCATTTTAAAACATATTTTTTAAGTTTTTCCCGTTCTCTGACCCACACTTCAAGAAGCTCAATGCTAGACCCTTGCTATTTTAGGGTTTTTTTCTTACCACTTTTAGAGAAATTTTACCTTTTATTAGTATTTTACATATTATTATTATTAATTTACAACAAAATTTAAATATCTAGTAACTAATGCTACCATTCATGCAGATTAATGCAAAGTAGGAATAAAGCTACAAATGGAGTAAAATTTCTTTTCATATAGTTGTGAGAGCTTTCTTTGCATATAATTAAGAGTTACTTATTTCTTTTTTGGGCCAGAGATAGTTACTGTGGGTAGGGCACTTGCCTTGCACTCAGCTGAGCTGGGTTCAATCCCTGGCACAACATAAGATCCTCTGAGCACTAGCAGGAGTGATCCCCAAGCATTGGGTGTGATCTCCAAACAAAACAAAACAAACAGAAGATAGTAGTATTACCCTCATGTAGATTTGCTAGAATAGCATTTGCATTGTGAATCACTCTTTAAATAATTATCTGTGCACTAGAGCTGTTTGGTTCACTGTGATTCATATATATTAAGATAAACCTTCAAGAAAGTTGACTTGAGGGCTGGAGAGATAGTATGGGAGAAAGACACTTGCCTTGCGGGTGTTGTGACAAGAGTGACCCTGGTTTGATCCCCTGCACCACATATTGTCCTGAGTACTACCAGGGGCCTTTTCTGAACACAGAGCCAGAAAGAGCTTCTTGAACATCATAAGGTATGGGCTCAAACACTACCACCCTACCCATATAATTTTTAATTAATATATTTTTACTGTCATCAGTTAAAACTATCCTTTTCCTGCTTACCCACTAATGGCTTTTGGCAACAGTCTTTTGGGGAACCTCAATAAAGGATGCTTGAATTGCAGATACATGGCTTTAAATTTTACATTTATTCTCAGTTATTTTGTGTAAAAAATTAGTCATGCTAAGTTATTGTCCCAGTGTGGGCAAGGCATTATAGACACACCTATGGCCTGCTACTGCCTATCCGAAAGGGAAGGAGGAAACGATCACTAGAGGGGAAAAACTGGAGACAGAGAAGGGAGAAGTACAGACACTCACGCTGAGTAGGTGAAAGTGGGCAAGAAACAAGATGAAGCCCCAGTAATAGCTGCTAACTAGAAAGAGACACATCCAGGAAAATATTAGGGAAATTCAGAGTAAAACAGACTAAACATTTTAGAGGGTGTTTCTAACTCTCTGCCAGGCCTTTCCCAGATGGTAACGGAATCGTTCGTTGAAATTAAGTCTTGCTTAAATTATAAGGAGCTGAGCTAATTCTCAACGTCAAGAATTCTTGGAACAGAGCCATGGGCGGTGGGAGCATTCACAATGCTATAGGGTGGGGAACACTCACCAGCTGAGGGTTTCTGGGGGCCTTCTGCAATTTAAACAATAGTCACGTACCCCTACCCCCCTCAAAGGTGGCCACCTCATCAGGATTGCAGAGTGTAAACCCAGTCATGTGATATATTCATCATCTTCAGTGAAGAATGTCTTTAAAATTTCCCAAAATGAATATCAGAGGTGGGAGGAAGAAAAGTCAGACAATCACAAGGTAGGGGTACTCCCTCCACCCCATTTATTTTATTTTGATTGTTTGGGTCACTATTTGGCAGTGCTCAGAGATTACTACTGGTACTGTGCTCAGGGATCACACCTGGCAGTGCTCTGGAGAACATACAAAGTGCTAGAGATCCAACCTGGATTGGCTACAGATGCAAGGCAAACCCCTTACCCCCATACTATCTTTGCAGACCTTCTTATTGATGTTTTAATGTTCAGTTTTTATCCAGAGGTAAATGTAATGTAGGTGTTGGAAACAGCTGGGACTTCACTGTTCTAATACTATCACTCTGTGACTGACTACAAGTAATTGCTTGAAAGCTGCTACATCAGATAACAGTGAGGTCAGAACCCCTATGGAGTTGGCACACCTTGAAAGGGCCTGCTAGTCTGCTTCAATGATCTGTGCAAAAACCTCAGTGCCTTGCATCAGGAAAATTTGGATCAGAGCTACCTGAACAGCTTCTCCATTGGCTTTTCTGGGCTAAAGGGATGAGGATTTTCACTGTGGAAGGTGAATAATGATGATGTATAACAGTCAATGACTTGCACATGTACATTTTAAATTGGGTCTGGAGGCGGACCCTTCACCTGGTACCACTGACTCTTAGAGAATCTGGTCACTAGCTGTCATTCCTGTGGCTTTCCATTCAGCGTATTGAAAGAAAATCCTAGCCAGCCTGCAACGTTTCTGTCAGCACACCATACCAGCCCTTTCTGTTTACTCCTTAATAATGACAAAGTTGATAGTAAGAAGCAACTCTAACCTAATGAAGTACTGTCATTTCCAACTCGGTGGACAGATTTTCCTGGGTTGCTTCGGTACTCCTATTAGCTTATTATCAAATCCAATTATAGTTTTCTGTGACCTTAAACTTGCTCAGTTGACAAACTTTCCAAGCAAAAGAACTTTTTATCACCTCTTGACAGTTGGATTTTCAATATTGGGGAAAAAAAGTCCTCTTGGCATGAAAAATGAAAGTAGTTGCCAGCCCTAGGGAACAGACCTCAAAGCTTTCAGATGTGAAAAACTTGTTTAAGAAAATAAAATGAGGTGCTAGAGAGATTGCATGGCGTGTAAGTCACTTAGCTTGCATGTGGTCAACCTGGGTTAAATCCCTGCATCCCGTAAGTCCTCTGAGTACTGCCAAGAGTTGTCCCTGGGCACTGACGGGTGTGGCCAAAAGCAACAACAGAAAAATACAATTGACCTTGTTTGGGTTTTTACTTTTCAAATTATAAAATACATTTGGGCAGGGATTTGACTTGGAAATAGAGTACATGGCTCTCAACATGAATTAAATCCCTGACATTGTAAAAATTATAAATGTACATGTAATATATTTATGTATAATATACAGAATTCAAATATATAGGTACACATATGTATATATGCGTGGTATATATGTATATGTATATACACAAAATATATGTGTATGTGTATATATATGTATATATATATATAAGAGGCTGGGGTCAGAAAGACAGGTCATGCCACAGAGGCAGGGTGGGATGGGGGGATGAGGGGGTGGGAGGGATACTGGGATCCGTGGTGGTGGGAAATGGGCACTGGTGGAAGGATGGGTATTTGATCATTGTATAATTGAAACCCAAGCACAAAAATTTGTAAGTCTACAATTGTACCCCATGATGTCTCACTAATAAAAATAAAAAAAAGAAAGAAAGACAGGTCAGCAGACTGATTTCATGCTTCATATGCAGGAGGCCCAGATTCAACTGAAGCACCTGAGTGTGGTCTACAAAGTAATATGGGCCTATTGTAGAACATTTGTTCTGCCTCCATTAAAAAATTAACAGAAAAAAAATGCTACAAGCATATGATCACCTTCCTTTCAGAATTTTCTCTCCAATACTCATTTATAGTTCAAACAATTTAACAAACAATTTTTCTGGCACCCCTAAATCAGGTGCCATAATGGGTATGCACCTTCTTGGAAAATGTTGACGAACCAGAGATTTCAATCAAGTTTTGTGTCTGCTCTGTTCATTTGTCATAAGCTTTTGTTAATGATTGAACCTAATTTTATGTTCAACCCCACATGAATCATTAACAATCACATCATTCTCTAAATTACATGACATTCTCTTTCCATGTGTTACTTTAATACAAAAATAATTATCCCAAGGAGATGAATAAGACCCATGAGTTCTGGCAATTATCACTGCATTGGTCTATCCCATTTGAATGAATTTATCAGGGAGTGGGCTCTCAAGCAGTGCTCTAGGGACTCAAGGGCCACTCCTGGCTATTCTTAGCCAACTGTCCTGGATGGTTGGATGCTAGAACCAGAGGGCATGGTGCTGCTCCGGGCCTGCATTGCTGAGGACCTGAACACAAGGGGGGCAAGAGGCATAAGCTAGCTTGACCTTGCGACTGAGGAACTATTAGGACTTTTTTTTTTTTTTTTTGCTTTTTGGGTCATACCCGCTGATGCCCAGGGGTTACTCCTGGATGCTTTGCACTCAGGAATCACTCCTGGTGGTGCTTGGGGACCATATGGGATGCTGGGAATCCTTACCCGCTGTGCTATTGCTCCAGCCCCACTTCTAGGACTTTTACTGCTATTTTCACTCTTATTCAGCTCCTCTTTCCAACACAAACTTTTCAGAGCCTTTTTCAAAACCTAGTTACCACTGATATTCATACTACAGAAGTCAATATAATTTTTTGGAAATATTTGTTGATTCTGTTACGCCTTTGAGCTCAGGATGGAATTTTTTTGGTGGGGGGGGCTCACTCAGCAGTGCTCAAGGTCCACTCCTGGCTGGAGAGGTTCAGAAATCACTCCTGGTGGGGATTAGGTGACTATATAGGGTGCCAGAGATTGAACTGGGATCAGCTGCGTGCAAGGCATACACTATCATTTTGTCCCCAAACACCTTTATTAAATATGATCCTATTTTTTTCAAGTGAAGTCACACTCTATTTTGTTTTCTAAAATAATAGTGACAGTAGCTACTAGTTTTTTATATTGCAAGCACTGTGCGAGGCATGTCCTCTATATCACAATGAATTAAATGCATATTTGTTGTGAACATGTTACTGCATTGACTTTGAGACCATCAAACCCAATTTATATGGAGTATATTTATTTTTAAACTAGGTACTATATCTTATAAAGCATTTATTAAAAGCAGCTATTATATGATTACCTGGGTTTCATTGGTGAAATGTGCAAAGTAGAGTTGTATCAACTGAAAAGCTCTCATGTAGTTAGGGAATAATATTGAAATGACAGAATGTTAAAATATGAGAGTATAGTTTTGATCTGTAGTCTAGTGGATGAACAAATGATCTAACCGTTGTTTTTTTCCTTTTTGATTTGATTTGGTTTCAGGCCATACCTGGCTATGCTCAGGGCTTACTCCTTGACTCTGTACTTAGGGATCTTTCCTGGCAATGTTCAGGGAACTATATGCAGTGCTTGGATCAAATCTGGGTTAACAGAATGCAAGGCGTGTGCCTTACCTGCTATACTATTTCTCCAGGCCCTTCTAGACTATCTTTTTAGGTATAATTTATTAATTTTATGATGCTGAATGATCTGTGCCTAGAAATACACACACACATAGATAGATAGGTAGATAGATAGATAGATAGATAGATAGATGATAGATAGATAGATAGATAGATGATAGATAGACAGATAGATAGATAGATAGATGATAGATAGATAGATAGATGATAGACAGATAGATAGATAGATAGATAGATAGATAGATAGATAGATAGTTAGTTTGGGGTCATGCCTGACAATGCTCAAGGGTTACTCCTGGCTATGCACTCAAGAATTAATCTGGTGGTGCTCAGATACCATATGGGATGCTAGGGATAAAACTTCGGTTAGTCAAGTTCAGGGCAAGCACCCTACCCTTTGTATTATTTCTCCATCCCCAACAGTTAATATATATTTTGTTGTTCCTTGAGGTAATTCTGCATCTCTATTAATTGCTCTTGTTAGATAGCCTACTTTTAAAATACAGAAAAAAATAGTTATATGTAAATCTTAAATATAAAACGAATTGCAGAGACTGACTTCAGGAAATGATCCTTGTCCTTTCTGAAGGGAGACCACTTTTTCAGAGGTTGCATTGCTTGGACGTGGAAGTATTATTAAAATGCTTCCATCCATGCTTCCACTCTCTCAGTTGCATTGCCAGAACTATGTGATGTTTAGGCCTAGGACATCCCTTCTACCCCCCCACCGCCAGCAGCCCTATTGCGACCTCAAAGCATTTGAGAATAAAGGGAAAGTGTTGCCCTACCCCAGTTTGCCTGTAAACCCTAATATTAGTGGATGAGTTATTTTTAGATGGTTTAGAAGGCTTTGGTTTCAAGAATGTTTGATATTAGCAACCTTTCAGCATGAACATGTGGATTTCTAGTCTGGTTGTCACAATTCTATACATCTCCCACCGGTAGTCTGATTCAGTTTGAGTCCAGCTGCTTATGAAAAAATGTGGCTCAAAATGTCGAATGCACAGATCTCAGGTGGTTTCTCTAATTAAAAAAAAAACCTGATCTGTTTAATATAAAAGTTTCAAAAGTTCCCCACAGACACAGCTACAGTTAAATTTTAGGCTTGAAGAGAACGAAACAATCTTTTTCTCAATCCAGATAGCACACATCATGCCCCCAACTTTTCTAATAAAATATGAAAGGTCTCTTAGGCATTGGTTAACCATTCATTCAATAGTATTGAGTGTCTGTTTGGTCCCAGCATCTGTTTTACGCATTTGGGATCAAAGAACAAAGATTCTTCGTCATGTTGAGCTTTTAGTAAAGTAAAGTAAAGGCCCTCCCGTTATTCATCGATTTGCTCGAGCGGGCCCAGTAACGTCTCCATGGAGATTTTGTTGTTACTGTGTTTGGCATATTGAATACATCACGGGTGGCTTGCCAGGCTCTGCTGTGAGGGCAAGATACTCTCGGTAGCTTGCCGGGCTCTCCAAGAGGGGTGGAAGAATCAAACTTGGGTCGGCCATGTTGGCTGCGTGCAAGGCAAACGCCCTACCGCTGTGCTATCGCTCCAGCCCCGTTGAGCTTTTATTCTATTGAATTTGCAACTGCGCTAAGTTATCTGGGAAGCATAAATGGTGTGTAGCTATTCCATTGATCTTTAAATTGCAAACTGGTGACCAAAGACTCTTTTCTGCTGAGAGATGATTTCTCTGACCAACCAACTTGGTTTTAAAAGTTCACTGGTGTGCTTAGAAAGAGCCACACACAACTTAGAAGACACAGCAGGCATCCTTTCTTGCTGTTCTCACTTTCACCTTCATATACACACTTACCTGCTTGGTCTCTGCAGGTATTTGAGTGTGGGGTCCCTGTTATTTGGTTATCCGTGTTTGTCATTAGTTCTTCATGTCCACCTGGAATTGGCAAGGTAAACTCTCTCCTCACCCCCAAGAGTTCAGATGATATGAATGTGCTAGAACCCAGCCTATTTGTAGAGAGGTAAGTTCACTTTCTGAGGCCTACGTAATAGACTCACCTTTACATTTTTTTGTCTTTTTGGAAATGCACATCCAGCAATGCACAGGGTTACTCCTGGCTTTGCACTCAGGAATTACTCCTGGCAGTGCTCAGGGGACTATATGGGATGCTGGGAATCGAACCCAGGTCGGCCGCCTGTAGAGTAAACGCCCTACCCGCTATAGTATTGCTCCAGTCCCTCACCTTTAAATTTCTATCTTTTAATATTCGTTTTTATTTTAAATTGTGGACACATTAGTAGTAATTTTTACACAAATATTTTGATTCTCCCTATATATCTGCATGGATGGGGCTGGAGAGATAACACAGCAGGTAGGACGTTTGCCTTCCACGCAGCTGACTGGATTCAGGTTCGATTCCTTCGTCCCTCTCCGAGAGCCCGGCAAGCTACCAAGAGTATCCCACCCGCATGGCAGAGCCTGGCAAGCTCCCAGTGGCGTATTCAATATGCCAAACACAGTAACAAAAAGTCTTACTTCGTGTTCCCGGAGCGAGCAGACAGGGGTGAATGGGAACGTTACTGGTGTCCGCTCTAGCAAATTGATGAACAACAGTGCTACAGCATCGCCCAAGTTCTTTTTGGTCAGTGAGAAAGGTGCTCCACCCTTGGAAAGCACTTGATAACATTGTAGAATTTCGGATGGGGCGAATTATTTTCACTGGAAGTGGAAGGGGGCTGGAACTACAGGGACTCTGAGGTTTCAGTCTCCAGGGAAAGGACTTTTAGATATCATTAAAGAAATTGAAAGTCTAAAGAAGTTGAAAGGGGAAGGGGATGTATTTCTTTAATCTCAAGATCAAGAAAGTTTCGCTTAACTTTCTTGGAAAGTTTCACTCTCTTAGTCTTTCAAAGCAGGAGGACAGATGTTTAAATAGACTTTCTAGAGTTTCCAATCCTATCAGAGGACACACCAAAATATTTCTGACCCTGAGTCTTTTAAAATAGATGCAGAAACTCACATGCAATACACATGCACTGAGTCCCCTATATTTATGCCTATATGTATAGCTCTTCTCTATACAAATAGATGCACACAAACACCTTTTATCTTGATAAAGAAAGCATGTTCTATTCATAGGAAAATAGTTGGGTCAGGCTTTCTGGCTTTTTGTTTGTGAGCCACGGGGGGCCTAATAGCGCTGCAGGGGCTGGCATTGGATGTCACGCCAGCCACCTACAGCAGGAACGGTGCCAGAGGCAGAGATGAGAGCGCTAATTAGAGGGTGTCAGGAGACCGGGAGAGAAGGAAGGGGACCAAAAAAAAAAAACCCATAAAAACTTTCCGTGAAAATGGAAAGTATAGGAGGGTGGGTTTCTTTTCTTTTTCTTTTTGGTGGGAATTCTCTGCTTTTTTGGACTTGTTTTAGACTTGACATAAGTCCAAAAGAGTACTATCCCCCATTCTGTAGTTTATGGCAAGGCACTGAATTCATGGTAGTAGCCTGATTATCTTTTGGATATTGCCTGCAGGCTTCTAAGAAACTCATTTCACTCCGCTTGCATTCACTTTTAGACACAATAATTCTCTGAGCGCTGGACTAGCCGCTGGTGGTAATGATCATGTTCAAGAGTCTTCAGAATGCTTCCCAGATTTCTAAAATTAATTTTACACAGTGCCTGCTCCTTAGCTACCTAAGGGGACTTTCAAGCTTTCTTCTCAACCCCATATATTTTAAGTGGGTCCACATCCTATTCCCACCCTTCTTCCCTACCTCTCCCAATCCCTTAACTAATAAATACCAGTGATTTCCCATAAGTAAAGGTTTGATGGTTTCAGGCATACCCTTGGCATTTTCTGGATTTGATGCCACCTTTTCATTCTGTTGATTGCTGTCACCTTTCTTAGATAACACAGCCTAGGACAAAGAAAACCACTAGACCTGATGTCAGAGATTCCCTTCAGATAAGTGAAATGAGGACTGACCTGGAGAGGGAACATCCCGGCATCTAGTTCTTTAATGTTTCGCTAGTTGATTCTCGGACCCAAATGGGCTTGTGAAACACTGACCGTGTCTTATTGTGGGAGACCAGGGCTCCCAGAGTATGTACTGTGAACATCTCTGTGAGACCTGCCCTGTCTCTGCTCCCTTGAACAAAATGCCTCCTGTTGCTTAATAAGCCTCTTTATGATTCTCAATCAAAGCACTGGGACAGGACTATGGAGATTTGCATTTGGTATCCAGAGCCCCAGATCCAAGGAACCCGCTGCCTCAGTGGCCCTAGAGTCTCTCTTGCCTCACCTTCTTCCTGCAAATCAGTTCACCTTGTAGTTAATTATCCTTTTTTCCCCTTTCTCTCTCTTTTTCAAACACTTGATTGTCCTTAAATGAAACAACTTGCTCTTTGGGTTTTTAATCTCCCCTTGGCTCCATCTGAACCTCTCTGCTGTCCACTATCTCACTTGGCATCCCTTTCAGCATGTATCATCCTAAAGAAACAAGAAACCGGGGCTGGAGTGATACCAAAGTGGGTAGGGCGTTTGCCTTGCATGCAGCCGACCCGGGTTCGATTCCCAGCATCCCATATGATCCCCTTAGCACCACCAGGAGTAATTACTGAGTGCAGAGCCAGGAATAACACCTGTGCATTGCTGGGTGTGACCCAAAAAGCAAAAAAAGAAAAAAGAAACGAGAGACCTTTCTAAACTGCCTTTAGGCCAGTGCCAAGCATAATTTAAAACATTGTTTTCTTTCCTTTAGAGGTACTAGTTTAAAACATTTTAAATAAAAAAAAACATTTGATTTAAAATGTTTAAATCAAAACATTTTATCCTGAGTAATTTGCCTTTCCATTTTCTGAATACAAATTACTTTTCAAAAGGCCAAATTCCAAGATTCTTGTCCTATTTCTGGAAAAAGGCCATTAGGAACTTCCAAGATTTGTACTGTATATAATACATTCATACTTCAAGGACACAACTTTCCGGATGTGAAGTTGTTTTGTTTTCATGATATACTACAGATGGTAATTACAGACCCTAGATATTAGAATAGATGCCAGTTTTCTTATCTTAAGATCTTCTAATTATTTGCTGCAAGCCCCTCTGCTAGGAGGTTCTGTGCTTACCTCAAAACATTGTATCTGAAACTCACCTCTGTACTCTGCCCTCCAGATTTCCTCTTCTGAAACTTCACCCCTCTCATTTTCTATCTCGGTGTCTTGCACTGCCTCCATTCTCACTGCCTCAGACCAGAACACCAGAAACCATCTGCACCTCCCATTTACCTGTCCCTTCAACCAATCCAATTCTATGATTTTCCTGTTCTACCCTCTAAGCTGTTCCTTATCTCCATGCCAATGCTAATTATTTCCAAATCTACCAGCTTCTCAAGACCTCTTTATTTTAGCAAACATTACCTTTTCACTCAGAGTTCTTCCAAGTGTTGTCAGACCAATGCAACCCTCCTAGCCTAGCTCTACTCCCAGGGGGAAATCTTCATGCCCTCCAGAAAGTGAGTCCCCAGTCCGAGTCCCTTATAGCCTCTGGAGGATCCTCTCTCCCTGTAGCTTTTATCTTAACTGCTATAGTGATCTAGAGCAATAGCACAGCGGGTAGGGCGTTTGCCTTGCCCGCGGCCAACCAGGCTGACCTGAGTTTGATTCCTCCGCCCCACTTGGGGAGCCCAGCAAGCTACCAAGTATATCTTGCCAGCACGGCAATGCCTGGCAAGCTACCCACGATGTATTTGATATGCCAAACACAGTAACAACAAGTCTCCGTTGTGAGACTTTACTGGACCCGCTCAAGCAAATAGATGAACAAGGGGAGCACAGTGCTACAGTGATACAGTGCTATAGAGATCAAACTATTTCCAAGACTCCATGCAACTCTGAATTCCTTGGAGGTAAGAGCTACTTTCTATCTATCTCTGTAACCTCACTCTTTAACCCAGTTAAGAACACCTAACAGATTTCCAAGGAAGGTTGTTTATTGAGAGAATAGAATAGCACAGTGACAGTAAAGAGTAAGAACTTTGGCTTCGAACGAGCTGAAATCCAGTGATTCAGTACCACAGTCTTGCAGGTTATGTGAATCCAAACAAATTTCTTGAATTCACTCTGCTAGTGTCTTTGCCCGCCTGCTTCCTGGATTTATTGAGAAGAGCAAATGAGCTAATAACTTTGCAACACCTTTAAAATCTGAAACTAAAATTCTGTGACACAGCTTCCTCTTGCACATGGCAAGCTCATAAATGAACTCAGAAACTGTATGTAGTTTCTTGAAACACCTATAGCACATTACTTTGTGTAGTGGGCAAGAAAACCTTTTTTATGGGATGACTGTAATAGTTAATATATTAAGACATGTAAGTAACTTAGAAAAGTGCCTGAGTGTTCAAGAAATATTAACTGACCTTATTATTTATTACTGTTATTGCAATATCCTTCACTTATTTTTTTTAACTAAGTCAGGTTAACAATGGAGACCTGTTTAAGGAATAAGTGAAGGAAATGGCAATAATGGCTCTGCACTCAGGAATCACTCCTGGCAGTGCTCGGGGAAGCATATGGGAGGCTGGGAATCAAATCATGGTCAGCTGCATGCAAGGCAAACACCCTACCCACTGTGCTATATGTTACTGGGCCCGCTCGAGCAAATCGATGAACAACGGGAGGACAGTGACAGTGACAGTGACTTGCATCTCATTTATAACCAATATTTGCTACCTTCACCAATACTGATCCTTGAACCAGCAGTCTTTGCCAATCTCATGACTTTTTTCACTTTGTAGAAGACTCTACTCACCTTTAAAGGCCCATCTCAAAGGGTGATATCTTTAAAAAAAAATTTTTTTTTCTGTTGGGCCATACCTGGTTTTGCTCAGGGCTTACTCCTGGTTCTGTGCTCAAGAATTACTCCTGACAGTGCTCAGGAGACCATACCTGGTGCTGGGATTAAAACTAAGATAGGCTGTATATAAGGCAAATCTCTGCCCATTGTATGATTTCTCCCACCCCCAAACACTTTCCCCCTGGATTATCTGATAACATATGAGCACTCTTCTTCTGAATATTCCATGAACTTTCTTTGATACTGCACTGCAGCACGGTCCTACCATCAATTTGTGGGCCCAGTAACATCGTGAGACTTGTTATTGTGTTTGGCATATCAAATATGTCATGGGTAGCTTGCCAGGCTCTGCCATGCGGGCAGGATACTCTTGATACCTTTCCCAGCTCTCTGAGAGGGGCGGAGGAATCAAACTTGGGTTGGCCGTGTGCAAGACAAACGCCCTACTCACTGTGCTATCACTCCAGCCATTCTTTGATACTATTTTCCTTTTTTATTTATCACTACCACTAACATTTATTGGGAATTCACGATGTGCTAGGAAGATGCTAATCATGAAACACTCTGTCTTTTCACAGTAGGAGGAAGGGAGTTCAGGGAGTAAAGGTTCCATGGGCCAGTGAGAGGATTTAGCGCTGAGGCTGTGACAGTGGCTGTCTCCATGAGCACTTGGCTTCCACAGTTCAAAGGAACCCAGATTTACTGCCCTAGTCAGCAGAATAAATTTGTTTCTCTTGTCCCAAGGATGGGAGTCATGCTTACTAATTCAGCTCACTAATTTCTCTAGTATGGAAATAAGATATTTTGCAGCTGGTCTACATTTATTTTTTCAAATTCACATTCCAACACATTAATGTAAATTTTACTCTGTCTTAACATTAGGGAAACTTTAATGTACTGTCTGATGATTCAGATATCTCCTCTGATAATAGGAAGTACCACTATCAATTCTCTACAAGGCAGAAATAGAGATACCTCTTTTGGATATCAAAAATCAGCTATCATTAGTGAGACTTTTTTTTTGGTTTGTTTTAGGGCCACACCCAGGACTCACTTTTGGCTCTGCTCAGGGATCACTCCTGACAGGCTTTGGGGACTATGTGGAGTGCTGGGAAATCAAGCCCAGGTTGGCCATGTATAAGGCAAGTGCCTTGCCCACTGTACTATTTCTCTGGTCCCTATTATAGACATTTGAAAAAATATGCTCCTCCTGCCAATGAAAAACTGTTGACTTCTCCTCCACTTAATAATCCATATTTATTTTCTCAAAGCGTAATCTTGAGTTGGCTGATTGTTAGACCCCACTAACAAATGCTTGGGAGTCAGAGTGTGGATGGGAATGTGACTACCGCAGATCTAAACAAAGAACACACTCTCCTTGCAATGGCCTGAACCATACAGGGGTCAGCATGAACTGTTGAGCACAGAGACACACCTAAGTGTCATCCAGACCTTTTCTAAGAGGCTGTGTTGGATAGCAGCTACTCTACTTCACGTTCCTCTGTGCTCTGGAAGTTGGACCTGGTAAGCCAATTTATTCACCTTCTACTTGGGTTTGTGCATGGGATATGCTGAGAATAAAAAGAAGTGAGGAGTGAGGGAGAGGATCCCCTTCTTGGCCTCTTCTCTGCCACAGAACCTTTGCCCTGGCTTCTATGCTACTGGGGACACTCCCTCCCCATTGCTTGTTGAGACCTGGGGTAGTCACAGCTGGGAAGTCACTAGTCTCCTTCACCCTAGTCACATCTCTAGGCAGTCCTGTCATCAACCTTCCTCAGATTCCCACACTTATGCATGCCACTTGTTTTCTGGAAACTGACCAATAATCCATTGTTCGTACGTGGATATCTCTTAAAGTAATTTGAAGTTCAATAAAGCAATCAAATGACATCCAGGTGTAGCAAGAGATTGTTTAAAATCTAGAGAAAATGCTAATCTGAGATCCTATAGAAGCTCTTTAAGAAAGACCTTGAATGAGAAAGGAATTTCCCTAGGGTCCCCTCCATTTTTCAGCGTTGACTCCAGAGTACCACTGAATTCTGGGAATGATGTATCAACTCAAATCCATATTTACTCAAGATGCTGTAAATTTGCTGCAGCAAGTTCTGAACAGAAAATATTTGTTTAAAGTGAAGACTTGGAAGCCAGCAATGTATGATTAGAAAACAGAAAGTTTCCTTTCTTTGATGGGGGAGGATGGATGCAAGTGGAAGATTCCATTCTGTCCTTAATTATGTGGCTAGGTCTTCCTGGACTCTTAGTCTAATCTACATAGATACAAAAATTACACAGCAATCTGGAAGCTGTAACCAAAAAAAAAAAAAAAAGTAAAGAAAAGAAAAAAAGAAAAGAAAAATGGCAGTAATTAAACGACAAAAAAAAACTATATTCAAATAAAATTAAGGGTTTGACTTAAAGCCATAGGGGGTCTCTCCTTTTGTTTCTCCCTATGTAGTATTTAAAGGAGAATGAAACAAAGAGAGTTTCTGGAAGTGTCTGAGCACTGATGTGTAACTCCAGCCAAGGAGAGGGGTTGCTGGTCAGATGGACTCCGTTGTGTCCAGTGAGTTTATTTTACATCTTTTGATTCCATTTGCTCAGGAACTGGAAAGAAAGAAGAAACGAATTTAGGTGTCAGATTTTTCCATTATATCAAGAGGTTAAAATAGCCATTTAATTTGGGGAGAGGGTGTTTCTGGGAATGGAATCCAGAGTCGCACATGTGAGGCAAGAGCTCTATTACTGAGGCACATTCCAACCCAAAAGAGCCACTGTTCACGAATACGAAGTGATGATGATGATGATGATGATGATGATGATGATGATGATAGAGAAAGAGAACTTTTTTTATACATTCAAAAGTATTCCTACTATGTAAATACGTTGCTTTTTTGTTTTGTTTGGAGGGCACAGCCATCTGTGTTCAGGGCTTACTCCTGGCTCTGGGTTCAGGGATCACTCCTAGTTGGGGTCATATTTACCAGGGATCAAACCCAGGTTGGCTGCAGGCAAAAAAGTGCCTTCCCCACTGTACTCCATCTCTTTTTGCCAACTTCTTTTTTTCTTTCATTTGTTTCATTTTAAAAGTAATCAACCCTGGGTTGGATTCTCAGCATCCCATATGGTTCCCCGAGCACCACCAGGAGTAGTCCCTGTGCCTTTCTGGGTGTGATTCACAAAGCAAAAAATTAAAAAATAAAAGTAATAGAATCTTTTGGTGCTAGTCAGGCCTCCATTGCAGCTGACCACTCTCTACCACATTCTGATGCTGAAGCTTTCCCCTGTCCTATCTCTGTTTCAAAGCCACAGCACCATAGGCTTGTATTCGCAAATAATACACACAGTCAAAATATTTTTATTTGTTTGGGGGTCACAGCCAGACATGCTCGGCACTTATTCCTTCCTCTGTGCTCAGGGATAAATCCTGGCAGTGCTTAGGGATCATATGTGGTGCCAGAGACAGAACCCAGGTCAGCCACATGCAAAGCCAATGCCCTACATGCTGGCCCCACAGACATAATATTTTGTGTCCTTTCAAACTCCTAATAACTGTATTATTGTCCATTGTATTTTAATGAATTATCTATATAATGACTGTGTTCTTCCACTTACGTGGCAATGTACCATATGTTATTTTTCTATTTCCTATTGATGAATATTTAGAATGTTTCCATTTCTTTCTGCCATTACTGAAACTTTTTTTTGATAAGCTTCCTTATAAACAATTTTTGGGCAAATCTACAAGAAGAGAATCTCTAGGCTGTATACTTCAGGGGAAAACATCAAATTCCATCAGGTACAACCCCCATTCCCCTATCCAATGCCATATGCCCTCTGGAGCAGAGCACTGTAGCATTGTCCTCCCATTGTTCATAGATTTGCTCGAGCAGGTACCAGTAACATCTCCATTGTGAGACTTGTTGTTACTGTTTTTGGCATATAGAATACACCACAGGGAGCTTGCCAGACTCTGCCGTGCGGGCAGGATAGCTTGCCAGGCTCTCTGAGAGGGACGGAGGAATCAAACCCGGGTCAGATGCGTGCAAGGCAAACACCCTACCTGCTGTGCTATGGCTCCAGCCCAGTATTCAATAACCAGAGCAGAGAAACAATCAATATTTTTACCAGCAATTCCTGAGTCATATTTATTTCCTCATCTTGTGTACCTTCTCAATGTTTTATTTGCTCAGATTCATGCTTGTACTAATCTAATGGTTGTTGGTTTTCATTTTCTGGATTACAGTCAGGTTGTGTTTCTGCTCTTAGACTTGGGACTTTTCAAGATTTCTCCTTCCTTTCCAATGATCCTTTCATCCCCCCTGCCCACCTTTTCCTTTGGCTGATATATATCAGCTTTCTGGTCACACCCGGCGATGCTCAAGGTTTCCTTTTAGCTCTGCACTCAGGAATTATTCTTGGCGGTGCTCAGGTTACTATATGGGATCCTGGGGATCGAACCCAGGTCTGCCATGTACAAGGCAAGCACCCTCCACAGTGCATTATCTCTCTGGCCCCCAACTGGTTTATGTTTTGTTGGTTTCTTTTTTCTGTCCTTTGGACCAAGTCACATGTACCAAGTAGTTGTCTTAGGGGAATTTCCAGGTGTTGTACAAAACTGTGAGCTTCTCAGGGAGCTACTGCAATGATTTTCTCGCAGGGCTGTCAAGGTTTTGTGAAGGGGAAGAGACAACACTACTGGGAGCTTTGTCAAGGAGAACACTTGAGAGGTGCGGGCCAGTCCTCTGTGGGTTGAGGGCCTGAGTAGTTGGGCAAGAAAACTCCTGGAAACATGCCCACGTCACGGGGAATAAATCCACTGTGATTGGGTCAGAGCTCATGCAGCTGCGAGAAGCATGAACATGCACAAACGGGCAGAAGGTGGCAGGAGGGTTCCAAGAAAACAAAGGAAGTGATGGCAGCAGTGTAGGCTCTGGGAGGCAGGGCAGACTCCTTGTCGACCTCTCCTGGCTTCCAGAACCCCATGTCACCATAAGCCAAGGTGCTCAGGCAACAAGGAGAGAAACTCAAAGGGACTGAAGAAGGGATGCTGACAGGCAGCTGCTGTGCATCACTCTTAGTGTCTGAGGACCTGGCATGGCCCAGCCAGGGAGAGCACCAGCACCCACGTCTGACTTTTTGTTCCTTCCCACCTTGCAGTGTGCTGACTGGAATGGTCTGATCCCAAACAGCAACTTGACTTCCGACAATCAAGCTTTCATTTTGTGAACGGAGCAAAGAGCAAAATAGAAAGTGTTACCGTCTGTCTTCCTGACTTCCCTTGCTACCCAGCTGGTCGAATGAGTTTGTCCAGAAGAAGTTTGTTTGAGTGACAAATGCCCCTCACCTTGGTGAGGGCAGGAAAAGGAAATTCTTTGCTTAAACGGCTGGCTGCTGAGTGGCTGGCTGCTGAGTGACGTGCTAATGACACCACACTGCAACACTCACCCATCTTCTGGTGCTCTCATCTCAGATGTTTTGCAGTGTCAGACTGCAAAGCGATTAAACACTGAATTCCCCCAAATCAAACATTTTTTTAGTTTCTGACTACGTCAGGTCCAAGTAAATAAACTGCTGTTTTCACTCACGTTGTAAAACACTGTCTCATAAATCAACCAAGATATGGAGCTGATTAGCTCCATGAGTAGTTTCTTTAGAAAAGGACTTGAGAAAGGACTAGAGCAAAAGTACAGTGAGTAGAGCTCTTGCAAGTGGCCAACCTGGATGTGATCATTGGGATCCCATATAGTCCTCCAGGCCCTGCCAGGAGTGATCCCTGTGTGCAAGGTGCAAAGATCCCCGAGTAAGCTCTGAGCACTACTGGGTGTGGCCCTCAAACAAAAAAAAAATTCAAAAACCAAGAAAAATAAAAGGAATTGAGGGCCTGAGGAATTGGGGGCCTTAGTGATAGCTCAGTGGGCTAAGCACAGGCTTTGCATGCAGGAGGCTTAAATTCTAGCCCCCAGTATCACAAGATCCCCTAAGCACAGAGGTAGAAAGAAGTAGCCTCCACTACCATTGCTGTAGCCCCCAAACAACACCAAACAAAAGTCTTTGAAAAGGAATTAAAAAAGCACTCTTACCCTTATTACTTAAGCTAAATGCAGTCTTTTCTTATGAAGCCAGACTTCAGTCTGTTGTTACTATTGTTCGTCTTTTTGCTAATGCATCTGAGAGAGCTGCCCAGCAGTGAGACAGAGTAGAAAGCAAAGTTGGTAAAGGCTTGCTGTAAGCATGGAAGTAAGTAGGCCAACATAAATAAGCAAATGCAGTGTGGAGTAATGCCTGGCTTCCTTTTGTTCTTTTTCATTCACCACCGTTTATATTCTCTGACTTCTCCTTCATGACCCACCAGAACCAATGCTTCTTGTCTTCAAAGCAGATTTGGAAAGCCAATAAAGGCAGATCAGAACATTTCCGGATTTCTTTTTGGCACTATCAAGTGCTTGTTCTCCTCAAGCCAAGCAAGGCTGCCAGAAACTATTGAAAATACTCAAATCAGAATGAGGGAAACCAGCCCAGTGCCACAGATTGCCAGGGAGTGAATTAGCCTGTCAGAGGCTGTCTCCTGCCTTTTGCAGCACTTAGAAATAACAGACAGACAAAATCTTGGGTGAACATGAAGTTTCAAGCAAAGTAAACACCTGATATTCATCCTTATGATTCTGTTTTCTGGCTTGAGGAAATGATTTGGCATCCCGGAATGAATTGGAAAATCCACACTCTGTAAATTTCTTCTGTAAGGCCATCACTTACAGTCTGAAATTTCTCCTTCCTTGTGACTTTAAGTAACATTTACGTTTGCATGTGGAAATTCTGCAAATTATAGCATTGTCTTAAGCAACTGTTCATAGTAAATTCTCTATAACCATTTTGTAGGGGACCAAACTTTCTCCTACGTTTATTTCTTACGTTTGGAATTTAAAAAAATGGGTGTGAGTGAGAACCAGAGTGATGTACAAGGTTTAATACATTTGCCCTGCATGATACCATCCAGGCACAATATATGGTACCCTGAGCTCTGCTAGGGTTCACTCCTGTTCACAGAGCCAGGAGTAGCCCCTGAGTATAGCCAAAGTGCCTCTGAACACAGAAAAAGTGTTTTAAATTAGATTTATCCCTGAATCCCCAAATCTTATGCCAAATAATGTCTTGATCACCTAGTTAGATCTCTCCCTAGAAGAGTAATCTTGCCACTCCCATCAGATTCCCATAAGGAAGTTTCTCCCTCAGCAAAGTGTAGTCCAGCTCAAATGTTTTCTCACTATTGTGGGGGGAGAAAATGTGGCTCCCGGGATTCCACACAGGACACACAGGCTCACCTTGCTGACTGGTTGTCCTGGGTGCATGCACTATTTAATCACCTAGGACCCGGAAAGTGAAGAGTGCTCTGGTCCAACAAGTGAATACTCATGTCACCCTGTCAAAGTGAAGCTTCGGGACTGTAGCACAGACAGAAACACTCACTGAGCGTGGGACCCAGCTGTCCACTTTATCTGCATCTTCCAGGGGCTTCTGATCACGTGTGAGTTTGAGGGGAAAAGCCCTGCAACCATCTTTTTTGTTGTTGTCTGTTTTGGTTTGGGGACCACACCTCGCAGTGTGATCAATGACTACTCCTGGCTCTGTACTCAAGATCACTGACAGTGCTCAGGTGACCAGATGCCATGCTAAGTATCGAATCAAAGTCAGCAGGATGCAAGGCAAATACCTTCACCCCTGTATTCTCTCTGGCCCTAGTTGATCTTTTTCAACTTCCCCACTTTTATTTATTTTTATTAAATCACCGTGAAAAGCTTTCATGTTCATATTTCAGTCACAGAATGTTCCAACACACTTTCTCCCACCAGTGTATATTACCCACCACTCATGTCCTCAATATTCCTCCTTCCACCCCTACCCTTGACACCCAGCCTGCCTCTATGGCATGCTCTCTCTCTGTGTCTCTCTGTCTCTGTCTCTCTCTTTCACCCCCCTTCCTCCCTTCCTTTGGAAATTATAGTTTACAGTTCAGATACCAAGAGGCCATCATGTTTGGTCCTTTACCCACTTGCAGCACATATCTCCCATCCAGAGCAATTCCTTCCAACCATCATTGTTGTCATAATTGTCCCTTTTCTATCCCAATTGCCCTCTCCCCCAGTCCTTGAGGAAGGCTTCCAACTGTAGACTAATCCTCCTGGCCCTTGTTTCTACACTCCTTGAGTGTTAGTCTCACACTATTTTTTTGTATCCCACAAATGAGTGAAGTCATTCTATGTCTGCCCCTTTCCTTCTGACTCATTTCACTCAGCATGATACTTTCCATGTCCATCCATTTATCAGTGTATTTCATGACTTCATTTTTTCTAACAGCTGCATAGTATTTCACTGAGTAGATGTACCATAGTTTCTTTAACCAATCGTATGTTCTCAGGCACTTGGCTTGTTTCCAGATTCTATTGAGAACAGTGCTTCAATGAACAAATAAGTGAAGATGTCATTTCTGCTGTGTGTTTTTGCATCCCCAGGGTATATTTCCAAAAGTGGTATTGCTGGGTCTTAGGGAAGCTCAATTTCTAGTTTTTGAGGAATGCGCATATTGTTTTCCCAAAAGGTTGGACTATTCGGCATTCTTACCAACAATGAATGAGAATCCTTTTCTCCCTGCATCTGCACCAGCACTAGCTGTTCTTTTTAATGTGTGCTGGTCTCTGTGGTATAAGATGATATATCATTGTTCTGATTTGCATTTCCCTGGTGATTACAATGTAGAGCATTTTTTCATGTGTCATTTGTATTTCTTTTTTGAAGAAGTTTCTGTTCATTTATTCTTGCCATTTTTTGATTAAGTTGGGGTTTTTTCCTTATAAAGTTCTAATAGTGCCTTATATATCTTGGATACTAACCCCATACCTGATGGGTATTGGATAATAATTTTTAACAATTTTTCCTATTCCGTGGTCTGTTTCTGTATTTTGGTCATCATTTCTTTTGAAGAAGAGTCCCATTTATTTGGGCAGTGGTGTTTCATCTTTAAAGATGCCTTTTGCTTCACTGTCATGGAGAGTTCTGCCTACATTTTCCTCCAATACCTTATAAATTTAGGTCTGATAATGATGACTTTAATCCATTTTGATCTGAATTTTTTGCCTACCTTTAGAGGCACAAAGGTCTGAGTTCATTTTCTTGCATGTAGCTGTCCTGTTTTCCCACAAGCTAAAGAGGATTTTTTTGCTCCACTTCACATTTCTTGCTCCTTTATCAAAGATTAAGTAATCATATATTTGGAGGGTCATGTCAGGATATCCAACTCTATTCCATTGGTCTTCAGGTCTGCCTCTTATCCAGTACCATGGTGTTTTAGTTAAGACTGCTTTGTAGTACAGCTTGAAGTTGGGAAAGTTGATGCCTCTCAACTTCTTTTTCCCAAGGATTGCTTTAGCTATTCTTGGGGGTTTATTGTTCCAAATGGATTTCAGGAGTGTTTTGTCTATTTCTTTGAAAAATGTCATGGGCATCCTTAAAGGGACCACATTGAATCTGTATAATGCTTTGGGAAGTATTTACCATTTTGGCCATATTAATTTTCATAAGCAGGGTATGCATCTCCATTCCCTCATGTCTTCTTGTGTTTCTTGAAGTAGTGGTTTGTAGTTTTCTTTGTACAGGTCCTTTACCTCTTTAGTTAGGCTTATTCCAAGGTATTCTATTTTCTGTGGCACAATTGTGAACAAGATTGTTTTTTAAATATCTCTTTATTCTCTTTCATTATTTGTATATAGGAAAGTCATGGACTTTTGGCTGTTGATTTTGTAACCTGCAATTTTACTATACAAAATTATTGTGTCTAGGATATTTTTTGGTAGAATTTTCTTAGTATCATGTCATCTGCAAATAGTGATAGCTTGACTTCTTCCTTTTCTATCTGCATGCCCTTGATATCTTTTTCTTGCCTAACTGCTATGGCTAGCACTTTCAGTACTATATTGAACAGAAATGGTGAGAGTGGGAAATTTTGGCTTGTCCCCAATCTTAGAGCGAAAGTTTTCAGTTTTTCTCCATTGAGAATAATGTTTGCTGTGGGCTTGTGGTAGATGTCTTTGACTGTACTGAGAAAACTTTACCAGTAGTTTGGCAGTCACACCCACAAACTGCCCCAAGCACCATATAATCTCATCAGTGACCATGATCCAGAGATTCAGAAATAAAGCTCCTGGAAGAGAGCAACATAGAACGTCCAGACCCCGCAGCGGGCTGTTTTTTACCAGGACAGCTCAGAGGAGGATGGGTTGAGTTTCACTCCCTGTCCCAATATAGCCTGGTAGCCAAAAACCTCCAGAACTCAATTGTTGCCATGCCACAGCTGCTCTCCACAGGCTCAGTGAGCCTCACACGTGAGTGAATCTTAATTGAATTTTTTTACTATATCCCAGCACCACCCAGAGGGTTTTGTCAGATAAGTCTGCTGTAGATATTAAGGATGCATCGTTATAAGCATTTTCCATCTTTGGTTTTGTTGTTTTCAGTATAATTCTACCTCTTTCTATAGTTTTTGTCATTCTGATTAGGATGTGTCTTGAAGTATTTTTATTTGGATTTCTTTTAGTACTCTTCTGACCTCTTGGATTTGGGTGCATGCACTCTTCAGCCTTGGGAACTTCTCAGCAATGATGTCTTTGACAGTTGCTTCTTCATCAGGGTTTTCTTCCTGCCCCTCTGGTACCCCAATGATTCTTATGTTGTTCTTGAATTTGTCCAAATGTTCTCTTCTCATTTGTTGGTTTATTTTGAGACTCTTTTCTATCTTCTGCTATTGTCTGGAGGTTCTCTGCGCCTTGTCTTGGAGCTCACTGTTTCTGTTCTCTGCTGCTGAGGACTTCCAGTGAGTTTTTCATTTCACCTACCTGTTTTTTCAGGTCTGTTATTTATGTTTGTATTTTAGTTTGTGTTTTCCTCATTTCTGCTCTGATATTTTATTGGCAGTGCATTGCATTGTTTCTTGGGCTCCTTTTGCATCCTAAAATCCACCCATTCTAAAATCCTTATCAGAGAGGTTATAAACTCATTATTACTGGTTGGGTCATCTGGGCTAGCTTCTTCACTCAGTAAATCTGGTGGATTTCTGTGTTGCTTTACCATTGTGACCTTTTCAGTTTGGATTATTACACTCACTGTTGCTTTTGTGGTTTTGGTGTAATGTTAATTGGAGTAGGGGCTAATGGACTATTAGTGGTTGGGGTGGTCAGGCTGCCCAAGTGAAAGTTTTGTATGAGGCTAATTTGTGGTTCTTATGGAACATGGTGTGGGAGATTAACTTGGGGCTGCATTAGGGAAGCTACATCTACTGGTCCTCTGACCTATGATTTCAGCTAACAGGTCCTTGCAGCTTTGACCCTAGTTTAGAGCCACCTCCAGTTTGGGGCTCACTGTTTTCACACCATTCTTTCAGTCCCAGCCCCCCTACCCGGCTGATCGTTTTTAAATAATGACTCTGTGTGCCACTAGGCTTGAGAATCTTTAGTTCTCTCCTCCCCGTTGGTTTGCTTCTGTTTGATTTCACTTAAGACCAACTACCTAAGTTGTTTCCAGTTCTTTAAAAAGTCATGACTGAGAGTTCTGGCTTTCATTATGATCACTTTTAGAAGTGCCCCCTCAAAGGTACCTAGGAGCTTTTTTTTTTTTTGGCTTTTTGGGTTTTGGGTCCACCTGGCAATGCTCATGGCTTACTCCTGGCTTTACACTTAGGAATTACTCCTGGCAGTGCTCAGGGGACCATATAGGATGCTGGGGATCGAACCCAGGTGATTTGCGTGCAAGGCCAACTCCCTCTCTACTGTACTATCACTCCAGCCCCTACCTAGGAGCTTCTGTTTTTTCTTTTTTTTTTTTTAACTGAAATAAAGCCTGGCTCCATAAGAAGTACTACAAGGTCCTTAAAGAAAAGGAGAAACACATTATTTAGTCACTACAATCTTAACTGGGACTTTTTTTCTCCTTGCATTGACAATGCTCAAAATCTCAATCTCCTCTTTGATTCAGTGTTTTGCAAGGGGTGTGAGTGACTTTGTAACAGCTGTGCCCTTAGTGAAATCTCAGGCCAGCATCAGAGTCTGAAGGAAGAGATTGTGCAGGTGATCTTGAAGCATTTCCTCTTCTCAGCTCTTGTTTTTCACCATTCCTGCCCTCTCCTTTTCCTTTCCATTCATGCACAAATGTTTGCTCCTGTACAGACCACTAGTAACTCTTATCAGGGCCACAATCACTTTCTGAAATCCTTAGGATCAATGGGTTTAAAATTCATTCTGTTCTCAATTGTAAGAGAACAATACTGTGTGTCTCCCTGTTTATATAAAAGCAGGAGTTATATATCCTTCAAACTAATTACGAGAGAGACGCTGAATAACTGCATGGTGGTTAAGGTTAGGTTTTTGCTATAAAGTAAACTGAGAAGAAAACAGGTTTTCAGAGCTGTTTGCATTTCAACAAGCTGAACTTGAAATTGTAGACAGGGTCTTGTTCTTGAACTGAGGGCAAGCCAAGTACCAGGGAGATAACAGAATAAGCACCGAGCATGTGTCAAGCCCTTGGTTTGATCCTCAGCAATGTCATGTGTTAACCCTTGTGGTCCCCCTAATACTAAGACAGTTTGAGCATCAAACTGTCCACACTGTCCAGCTGATGTAGCCCTGATTGAAAAAAAAAAGCAAGTAAGTCCCCAGAATGTTCAGAATCTCTAAACAAACCTAGTTCATATTGATTATATGAAGTTTAGATTCTTAGTATTCAAAGATGGGATTTGCTTGTGTATGTAGTTCTGAGAGTGATTAGAGCAGTCAAAACTCACTTCTGGGCTTCTCCCCACTCTGGAGAAGTCCTCTAAATTTCTTTCAGTGAAAACTGTTTTCATTCTTTCCCATGCATGTGCACACGCGTGTGCGCACGCGCGCGCACACACACACACACACACACACACACACACACACACACACACCAACACAGTACCCTGTGGGGTGTGATGCTAAAAGACAGTAGCTTTCTGTATAAAAATGAAGTGAACTTGGACCTCTCTTGCTTTTCAACTAACCTGCAAAGCACCATTTTAAAAAAGAATCTAGGGGGCTGGAGCAATAGCACAGCTGGTAGAGAGTTTGCCTTCACACAGCCGACCCGGGTTCTATTCCCAGCATCCAATATGGTCCCCCGAGCACTTCCAGGAATAATTCCTGAGTGCATGAGCCAGGAGTAACCCCTCTGTGTATTGCTGGGTGTGACACAAAAAGCAAAAAAAAAAAAAAAAAGAATCCTGGGACCAGAGTCTTCCATGGGTAAGGTGCTTTCCTTGCACACTACTGACCCAAGATGGATCCCCAGCATGCTACCAGGAATGATTGTCGGGAATAGATCCAGTAGTGAGGTCAGCACTATGGGGTATGACCCAAAATTTAAAAATAATCATTTAAAAGGAATATAGGGGGCTGAAGAGAGAGTACAACATGTAAGGCACTTGCCTTGTATGCAACCAACCCTGGTTCCATCCATAGCACCACATGTGGTTCCCCCAGGCACTGCCAGGAGGAATCCCTGAGCACAGAGCAGAGCCTGGAGTAAATTATGAGCACTGCTGGATATGGCATCGAAACAAAAAATAGAAGAAAGAAAGAAAGAAAGAAAGAAAGAAAGAAAGAGGAATAAAGGAAGAAAAGAGAAAGAAAGAGAGAGAGAGGGAGGGAGGGAAAGGAAGAAAGGAAGAAAGAAAAGAAAGAAAGAGAGAGAGAGAGAAAGAAAGAAAGAAAGAAAGAAAGAAAGAAAGAAAGAAAAGAAAAGAAAAGATCTGGGGGCAGAGAGACAGTACAGGGTTTAAGGCATATGCATTACATGTGATCAATCAAAGTTTGATTCCCAGAACCACCTGGTCTCCCAAACACTGCCAGGAGGAGCCCTGGACACTGAACCTGGAGCAATCCTGAGCCCTACTGGGTGTGGCCCAGAAACAAAACAAAAGCTGTAGCACTGTAGCACTGTCCTCTGGTTGGTCATCGATTTGCTTGAGCGGGCACCAGTAACGTCTCCATTGTGAGCCTTGTTGTTACTGTTTTTGGCATATCGAATACACCAATGGGGAGCTTGCCAGCCTCTGCCATGCAGGCATGATACTCTCGGTAGCTTGCTGGGCTCTCCGAGAGGGACAGAAGAATCGAACCAGTCAGCTGCATTCAAAGCAAATGCCCTACCCACTGTGCTATGGCTCCAGTCAAAAAAAAAAAAAAAAGCTAGCCAGCAGAATTCTGAAAAATAAATGAGTGAATATTTTTGTATTACTAAAATGGAGAGGACTGTTCAAACATGAAAATCACAAAGTCAGGAGATAGGAGTCAATATATTTGCATAATAGTAAACACTTCTTGTGATGCATACTTGAGACTTACAATGTAATTTCAGTAAAGGCTTATTTTAAAACTTTTCTCTAGGGAAAAAAAATCACCTTACAAGCCCAAAGTGTCAATGTAACAATGTAGAAGCATGCATTTTGAAAATGTTTTTAAAAATCAATAAGGAGAAGAGTAGCAACCAAACCAAAATGAGCAAATAAGCATCTACAAAAATTAGAATCACAAATGTCTTTGAAAATGAAACAACTCTCAACCTCATACTTAGTTAAATAAGATGATTTGTGGAGAACAGTCAATTGACAGGTTAACAAGGCTATCCTGTTTGGTGCCTACATTTGGGGGTATTTACCCTATAATTATCTCACAAAATGCATAAAGATACATGTACAACTATTTTTACCGCAATGTTATTTTCAGTAGATTGAGAATTAGAAAGAGTATAATAATCCTTAAGTAGAAGTTTGATTAAATAAATTTTAACGTATCCCCAGGAACCAGGGAGATAGTTCATGGGTACCTCTCTTCTGTGCACAAGGATCTATCTACAGCGACTCATGCCCCTGATCCTCCACCAGCATCAAGCCCCTTTGGGTATGTTCCTTATAGCCCCCTAGCTCTGCTGACCTGAGCAGCATCACACCCCAGGACTGATGTAGCTGTTCAGTATCACTGGGAGTGGCTCTACCGCAGGCCTTCTGCACACTGCTTGAGTAGACATAGATGGAAGGAAGGAAGGAAGGAAGGAAGGAAGGAAGGAAGGAAGGAAGGAAGGAAGGAAGGAAGGAGAAAGAAAGTCATCCTTGTAGCTGGAGGGATAGTACAGTGGAGAGGGAATTTGCTTTGCTTGCGGCTGACCCAGGTTCGATCCTTAGTACCCCATATAGTCCCCCGAGCCTCATCAGGAATGATCCTTGAGCACATAGCCAAGAGTAAGCCCTGAACATCACCAAGTATGAGCCCCAGACCAAAAAGAGATACATCTAGACGCCATAGAGTTCTGTAAATGTTAATATGAATGAGATAAACCAACAAACATGTGCTGACATGGAAAAGTGTTTACTACCATGTGTGAACCACTGAAAACAGTCTGTTGGGTGTGATTCTGTCCATTGCATGTTGGTACAAGCACAGGAAAATGTCTGGGATTTAGGAAACACACTGCAGGAAAGTGACTACTCTTGGGGAAAGAAGCAATATGGAGGGAGCAAAGGAGAGTTCTATACAGTTTTCTGTACTGTTTGATTTATCTCCAATTCAGCATGTATTAATTCAATGATATGCAACCAAGAATTTTGAAAATCTTTGCTCCTTTCTTACAGGTCAAAGTTAGCTCTGTGTGAGTCTTACTGGGGAGAACCAGAGGTGGGCATGGAGAAGGTGGGGTGTGGGGGGTCACTGTTTTCCAGAATGTCTTATGTTGAATGGATACCCCATCATTTATTTGCAATATTGCCTTAATACCATCTTTTTAAAAATATGAAAAAGTTTTCTTCCTTCCTTCCTTCTTGAGATTTAATTTCATTTGGGTGGTTGGGAGGGGATCACCCACAATGCTTGGATGTTTGACTTGGTAGTGTGGAGGGTCAGTTTGGTGCCAAGGTTCAGCATCGGAGCTAGTGCTGGGGGGGTCACAGGATTTAGCCAGTGGTGTTTGGGGGAGCCTGGGGTTGAAATTGTGGCCTCACACATGTAAGGCATGCAATCCAGCACTTTGCACCATCTCACCAGCCCTCTTATCATCTTTTTTTTATTCCTTTTTGGGTCACACCCGGTGATGCTCAGGGATTACTCCTGGCTCATGCACTCAGGAATTACTCCTAGTGGTGCTCGGGGGACCATATGGGGTGCTGGGAATCGAACCCAGGTTGGTCACATGCAAGACAAATGCTCTACCCTGCTGTACTATTGCTCCAGCCTCCTTCTCATCATCTTATTTGCAAGAAATTAAGCATATCCGAGTCCATTCATAGAGTGTCCAGATTTAAAACAGTGGCCTCACTAAAAGGATCTTCCTGATATTCAAATTTTCCTAACTGGGCTGGAAAGATAGTACAAAGGTTAAAGTGCTAGCCTTTTACGCAGCTGTTCTTCGTTCATTCCCCGGATTGCATATGGCCCCCTGATCCCCACCAGGAGTGATCCCAGAGCACCAACAGATAGATGTGCCTCCCAAAAATGGAAGCAAAACAAACAAAAACAAATTTTCTCGACTGAGGAAGGTTCTTTCATTGCTGATAACACATTCAATATTATCCAGTGTATCAGGGAACCAGGGGGAGGCCATAAATACTAAACATTGCAATTGCTGGAAGACAAGCTGAATCCTGGGGCTGCTAGGCCTCGTGTGTGTGTGTGTGTGCGCGCGCGCACGCACGCGCGTGCGTGTGTGTGTATGTCCCCAGATCTCACTTATCCCTGCCTCCCCTAACATCTTGACTCACACCTAACCTGTGTTTCCAGGAAGGCCAGAATGCTGGGGGTGGGGGGGGGGGTGGGGGGGGAGGGAGGGAACGACTCTTGTAAAGAAGTTTTGCCAGAATGTCCCATGATGAGTAAGCTTGAAAGCAAATTTGGGTTTGCCAGGGCAAGGATAAATAGGTGGCAGCCACGAGACACTGCCAGTTTCATTTCTGATGGCGTGGGAAGAACCTAACGTGGCACTCCTCGTTCCAGGCTGTCCACCCACCTCCCAGCATCTTCACTACAACAGACTCCATGCACTTCAGACCAAAACGCTCTTAGTTTCCCTATCAGTCAAGAACTGGGGCCGAGAGAGCCTGTGGGTGGACTCTAGGAGTGAAACCTTCCAGCCTAGGAAGAAAGCAGCCCTTTGCTATAGTGCCCAGCTGCAGTGGCCCCAGGGTCCAGCAGCTGGAGGTCTGACGTGCAGAATTTGAGACTAAAACCTTCCCTGTTGTCCTCTTTGATTTTCCACCCCCTCACCCCGCCAACTGTCATCCACTTTGAGTTTTAGTATGCAAGTCAGGTTTCTATTAGCAGCCAGTTGTACAGTTCACAAAGAACTGGTAGATCCAAAGAGGATCTACTGTAAAAATAAAAACTCGAAGCTTTGGATCACTGTGATTTGCATCTCTTGCTTCCTAGCCATCCGGCCGATTTTCCAGTGACGTCTTCGTGGCTCCAGATTTAGCATGTTTATCTGGGAACTTTGCTTCGGTCTCTTAACACCCCCTCGCCCCCCCACCCCCCCACTGCGACAGGCAACAGGCGCAGAAGTGTTTGGGGTCTGCTAATCCAACACTCATTTCTGAGATCCATACAAATGAAAAACATACCAATAAGACAGGAAACCCTCAATTATTCTAATGTATGGAGCGGGGCTCTCCAAGTCCCCTTCCTTGCTGGCTGCCTCTGCTCACCCCGTCCCAACACCCCCCCATCCCCCACCCCCCACCCCAACCTTACTTAACTCCTCTGGGCTCCATCCAGGAACTGAATATGTTGTGAGATCTATGCCCCCAGCCCATGGCAGCTCGCTTAAACGGCTGCAGGAAATTTGTTTTACAAGGCTGGTTTTAACCGAACTACCTGCTGTGCGGCACAGTGCTGCTGTTTGTGAAGTGAATGATGGGAAAAGGCAAGTCTGTGATTTCATTTGTTCAGACCGATTACTCACACGTTGCACACGGTATCATTTGCTTGTCACTTAATGACTGACCAGCCTGCCTGAATCATTAGCGCGGCAGCGCAGTGAAAGGAAGACCTCGGCATAATGAGTTGCTGAAGGAAGTGGAGTGCTGTTTTACCTAAAAGAAATGGTGCGCAGAAATCCAGCCCAGCTGCAGGTGTTCCGATGACAATGTGGGAAGCAGTTAGCTTCCAATTTAGCAGAAAATTAAGAGCGAAAAAACTGTTATTTGTGAGAGAAGATACTCATGGCAGGCAATCATCCTCGCTCTGTATCCACAAGATGAGCATTCAGCTGTCTTTGTCGTGACTTAAAACAATTGGTATCTTGGGCTGCATTCAACACCAGATTGGTGCTTATTATCTGCAGTTTATTCTTTCTTGGGATATTTTGTTTTTTTTTCACCCCCCCCCCCCTATTTTATGGTTAATTTGCTAGCTTGAATGTAAAGCCATTTAAGCTGAAAAAATCTGGATAGTGGCTGATTGTCGTGCCAGGGCTCTCTGAGCTGTATGATACAAGATAATTGGCAATTTTCAAATTCATAATCCATTTTGTGGCTCTTGCCTCTCCCCACTCCCCACAGCCAGCCATTGTCCCTTCTGCTAGCTTCTCAGCCCTGTCTTTATGCCTGATGTGTGGGACCCCAAACAGCAGATCTGGAGTGGGGAGGGGCCAGAGCTGGGATTCCTCCAGTCGAGACTCCTGAGACCTGACCCTCACTTTGGGAAAAATGAGGGCACCAGACCCCCCCGGTTCAGCCCTCCACGCTACACACCAGAGTTTGTGGAGCTGGTTTCCATAGAGTAATTTCATTCTCTTTGCACCCGGCCATCCCAATCCTATTGGCAGGGTCATCAAACAAGCGTTGCCTCACTTGAAGGTTTGCCGTTGGAGGCCGGCAAGAAATCGCTGACAATCTGAGAGCCGCTGACACTTGCCCACTTGGCAATGGTCTGTGGCATAGATCTCACAACATATTCATTCCCCAATGCCCCTCACCCGTCGCTTTCTCCATCAATGTGGCTCTCGAGATGCCCCTCTCTCTGACCACTGATCTGCTCCTCCACTTTAAGCAAGTGTTAGTGCCTGGGGTTTGCTCCAAGTGGCACCTTCCCTCCTGTTTTCATTGGTTTCTAATAGAACAGTGCCATCAGATTTCAAGTTTCTGTCAACATTTTTCCTCAGCAGTCAAGTTTCTCACAGGCCATGAGGTGATGTGTCCTGTTTCTCTACCAGCCTGAAATCAGGTTGCTACTGAACAGTGACCCTGTATGGCTTCTCAGTGGGCTTTGAGTGGATGACAACAGCACCGTGTTAACTAGACTGTACATAATGTTTCACAGCTGCCAATAACGGCGCTGCTGCCTCAGCTGGTGGCGTTTCCTGCCCCTTTAAAGTATGTCCTTTCCTACCAGATATTTCTATTGTGGTGGCCACAAACAGTAGTGCTGAGAGGGAGACTTTGGCCCTGGGGATCAAGCCCAGGGTCTTGAACATAAAAGATCCGAGCTCTACCTCTTAAACTTCATCCCAAGCTCCTCACAGACTTTTTTTTTTACTTTTTGGGTCACACTCGACGATGCTCAGGGGTTGCTCCTGGCTCACGCACTCAGGAATTACTCCTGGCAGTGCTTGGGGACCATATGGGATTCTGGGAATCAAACCCAGGTTAACTGCGTGCAAGAAAAATGCTACCCCCTGTGCTGTCGCTCCAATTCTCCTACTCACAGACTTTTAAAAATATTTTGGTTTTTCTTTCGTGGTGTGGGGGCACCTGTCTGTGTTCAGGGCTTCCTCCGGACTCTCTGTCCAGGAGGTACTCCAGGTTGTGCTGGGAAGGGACCATATGGAGTGCCAAGAATTGAACCAGGGTCAGCTGTGTGCAAGGCAAGCACCCTACCCACTGTACTATCTCTCTGATCTTCAAAGGCATTTTTACTCCTTTCAAGTACAAGTGACCAAACCTGTTTTTCCTTAGGAGCAGCACCTAGCTACTTTTCTCCTACTTGTTAATGATACTGTGTTTATTGATTCTTTCTTTTTTAAATTTTATTTTATAAGGTGGTTCACAATATTTGATTACATTTAATATTCAAACACCAATACCACCACCATTACACCTTCCCACCACCAAATTCCGGGATGTTTCCATCTCAAGCCCCAAGTCCTGTTCCAAAACACAACCGAAAGAGTGTATTTTGTATTGTCTGTTAAAAAAAACTGCTAAACATGCTTACAAAAGAGTGTTCATATACCAAACAGTGTGAAGATTGTTCTATTTTGGCAGGAGCCATTAAGACATTCTATAGGCTATCACTAACATGTTGTTAAAGTTTGGGTGATGTGAGCTTTGGTATATATAGCTGAAAATACATATATGTGCATATATATATGTATGTTTCCCTCTATAATTTATTGCCTACTGTCTGAACCCCATCAGACAGTCTGGTAATTATGGAGAATGGGAAGGAAGTGTCTTAGAATATGTCGTGCAGCCGCAAAAGTGGCCATGTGCTCCAGAAATATTGGTTCTTTCTGTCCCTTTGACATTTCTATCAGAATTACCTTCCAATCAGATCCCTTCAAACTATAAAACGTGATGCCTACCCATTCCGCAATATTTTGGGGGCAGAATTGTGATGTCATTCTTTACACACATCTGCGTGCCACAGGAGGTAAAAAAATGTGACTAGAAAACACAGGATGAGCCATCATAAACCTGACAAGCAACAAATTAGTAGACAGAGGTACAGTGCAGTGGGGAGGAATAAGGGGAGGGGAGGAGAGGTTTGCTGCTTTCAGATTCTAGGTGGCTTTTATCTTTCATTTCCCTCTCTTGTTGCTTTCAGCTTCCCAGACCCAGCCTCTTACACGTCACCTCTCACCAACATGCCCTTTATCTCCCCACATAGTTGCAGGCCTGAAGTGACAATTTATGTGCTGCGTTCTGCGGGCTAACGGATTTCCAACACTCGCACCAGGCCTGGATTCTCATTTGACCACTTCCCGGTGCAGACACTGCAGTTGCCAGCTGGCCCGAGAGCCCACTCAGCCATGCTCTGTGTCTGTGTCCACGAAGGGTTCTGTGGGCTTCTGTTCTGCTGTTGGGTGCATCACAGTCTCAGTTGACTCTCACTCATTTTCAATCCTCCATCAGCTCTCAGCATTCCCTCCATCACGCTTCTCCTCTGGCTTCTCAACAATCAGAAATGATGGCCCCTTGTGTGCGGCCAACGGGGAGAATTGATCTTGTTTTCCCACCATCCTGTGGACCTGCCAAAGCAGGAGGATTTACTGCATGTCACACAGACAGCCTGGAGATGCGTGTGTCCCCATTTGTCACCCGGCTTCCATGGCTCACCAAGCACATGGGCTTGTAACCGCATTTTGGAAAATGGGAAAGGATTATCCTCATCCATAAAATGCAAAATGTGCCTAACTGCCTTCAAAGATTTAAGGCAGCTCCACTTGTTTTTCCGAAAGAAGCTTATTTGAATTACAAAGTCAGACGTTTGTGGTGGGGAGGGCAAGAGGGGTGGACGGGTGCCCACCAGCCAGTCAGTCACCCTTTGGGGGAAGCCAGGCAAGGAAAAAAGTCTGTGGAGCATGAAGGCAGCTATAATGTTGCCTCCCGTGCTGGTTCCCTCTGCAAAACAAAGTGGAGAAAGGCATCTGCTTTTTTTTTAATTTAAGGATTCTTTATCCAATCTGCCTCACTTCCCAAAGTACAGTGCACAGGGCATTTGAAAAGAATGAACTCCAGTGGCTATTTCACTTTATTAAGTCCCTAAGGAATGATAGTGTCTAAATTGACGGCAAAAAGACCCGCTAGCAAGGACTGACTCTCCATAACCAGTCAGTTCAGCGCCAAGTTCATGAATATGCATGTTGAAGCTTTCTTGTCTGGTCTACTGAATTCTGCAGTAACTTCTTTCTCAACCCCAACCAGACAGGAACCCATCCCTCCAGACAAAATTGCATGTGACATTTATAACAGACTTCAGCTCTTTGCTGCTTTTGTGAAACTATCAACCAAATGAGAAAGCACTCCGTCCCTTATTAAACCCACATCCTTCAAAGAGCAGGAAGATGTTCTTGGACAAAGAAGAGAAGAAACACTGGTCAGAGAGAGCTGCTCCCTCTCCAGTTGTCCAGTTGATGATTCTAGAAAGGCTCATTCACCTTTACACCTGTAAGTTCCAAGGCAACGCTGAATCTGTCCAATGGGAATTTGAACCCCAGCATTTATACTGGTAACTGTGCTACTGCAAACATGGATTTTCCTGAGTTGGTGGGTTCTTGAGAATTGTATGAAAGATCTGCACAAAAAACCTTAAGATGTCTCTTCTTAACTCAGATGTTAAGGAGTTAAGAGGTTCTTCATTAAGAAGTTAAGTTTATTGTACAGTTTAAGAGATGGGTCTGGTCCTTCCCCGAATGTCCAGGTTTCTCCTTTTATTTGTGTAGGACATCAGTCAGTTGACCTATCCCTCACTGTCTGCCTGTCTCCAGTGTACAATGGCCTGGTCTTGTCCCTATACTGTTCTCTATCTGTTGTGCACTTTCCTAGTCAGAAATCCAGCCTGTGGCCTGTCTGAGCATGAGATTCCTCCCTGTCTGTCTAGGAAGAGGGAGACAGGGAAAGAAGAGGAGGAGAAGGTTGGTGGGAGGTGGGGCAGATAGAGAATAAGAGAGGAGAGGAGAGGGAGGGAGAAGAGAAAGAGGAAGAGGGGGGGTGGGGGAGGGAAAGGAAGAGGGAGAGAGAAGAGAAAAACAACAGGCCTGATGGGGGATTCCTTTTATCTGCTGCCATCTCCCACCCCCAACCATACCATTACCCATTTTGATTGAATACCTGTTCAATGGGGGAGATTTTAACTGACCAACTAATGGAACTAGTTTGCCTGACACCCCCCACCCTTCTACTCTGCTATAACAACTGGTGCATAATAGATGTGTTAGGTCATAAGGGAACATTCATCCATCCCTCTGGTTTCATCTTGGATTGCATAAGGAAAGACATTAATATAACACAAATTAATAGAAAAGCATTTACGAACCTATAGAGAATTTATAGGGCTGTAAGTTCTAAAGTACGTTGAAATACATTAGGTGGTTTATGTTTTGAGCAAAGAAATGGGCTAGGGGTGGGATGCATCAGGGAGAGGAGTGGGTCTCACCTGAAGAGTAGGGGATGACTTTATAGAAAAGAACCTTGTTTCTAAATATTTGCCACACTTTCAGATAGACTTTCTCTGGGCCAGAAAGATAGTACACAGGAAAGGTGCTGCCTTGCACATGGCTGGTGTGGGTTTGAACTTCAGCACTAAGAACCAGAAGTGATTCCTGAGTCAGGAGTCAGCCTTGAACAGTCATGTGTGACCTCCCCCCACCCCATCTCCACAGGAAAAAAAATGATTTCTCTAACAAGGCTTTGTGGAACTGTTCCTAAATTTGAGTTATATGTCCAGTAATTTATTTTCTTGGGATGGGGGGATTTGGGACCGTACCAAGCGTATCATTTGGTGATACCACTCTGAGCACTAATAATGACTAATAATGATGTCAATGGGGTTCCTGGGTGATTTATGTGAAATGGGGAGGAGAGAGGTAGCAGCCTTGAGAAGAAAATCTATCACTTTCTATCCATCTCTGCCGCCCTGGGAATGGAGGGGAAAATCTAGGATTGATAAGAGTTTGCAGTGAGACTTGCTCTTTGCAGGAAAGGAAAGTCCTAGACCTTACGCAGGTTTTTTGGGCCCATCACCTTTCCTTCTCAAAAAGGAATTTCAGGATATGAACAGTGAAGTCAAAACAGGTTTTATTTATAAGTTCTTAGGAGGGAGGGAGACAGACAGACAGACGTGCTCAGGAGTGCATACAGGCTTCTCCAAAGTGGGTAGAGAACCCCAGTATACATCCCAGCATGAAAAGTATAAAGGTGTGGTACCACTTGTATGTAAATTTCATGATTTCATCTTTTCTAACAGCTACATAGTACTCCATTGTGTAGATGTACCAAAGTTTCTTTAACCAGTCATCTGTTCTCGGGCACTCAGGTTTTTTCCAGATTCTGGCTATTGTAAAGAGTGCTGCAATGAACAAACAAGTGCAGATGTCACTTTGACTATACTTTTTTGCCTCTCTGGGATATATTCCCAGGGGTGGTATTGCTGGGTCAAATGGGAGCTCAATTTCTAATTTTTTGAGAATCGTCCATACTGTTTTCCAAAAGGGCTGAACCAGTCGGCATTCCTACCAACAGTGAAGGAGTGTCCCTTTCTCGCCACATCCGCGCCAGCACCGGTTGCTTTTGTTCTTTTGGATGTGGACCAGTCTCTGTGGTGTGAGATGATATCTCATTGTTGTTTTGATCTGCATCTCCCTGATGATTAATGATGATGCATTTTCTCATGTGCCTTTTAGCCATTCGGATTTCTTCTTTGTGAAAGTTTCTATTCATTTCATCTCCCCATTTTTTGATGGCATTGGATGTTTTCTTTTTGTGGAGTTCAACTAGTACTTTGTATATCCTTGATATCAACCCTTTGTCGGATGCGCATTTGGCGAATATCCTTTCCCATTCTGTAGACTGACTTTGTATTTTGGTCACCGTTTCTTTGGAGGTGCAGAAGCTTCTTAGTTTAAGATAGTTCCATTTGCCTATCTCTGTTTTCACTTGCTTGGCCAGTGGCGTGACATCTTTGAAGATACCATTAGCTTCGATGTCATGGAGGGTTTTGCCAACTTTTTCCTCAGTATACCTTATGGATACTGGTCTGATGTTGAGGTCTTTAATCCACTTTGATCTTACTTTTGTAAATGGAGTTAGGCAAAGATCTGAGCCCACTTTTTTGCACATAGCCGTCCAGTTTTGCCAGCACAATTTGTTAAAGAGGCTTTCCCTGCTCCACTTCACTTTTCTTGCCCCCTTATCGAAGATTAGATGCTCGTATGCTTGGGGGGAGATGTCAGTATATTCAACCCTGTTCCATTGGTCTACAGCTCTGCCTTTGTTCCAGTACCATGCTGTTTTAATTATTACTGCTTTGTAGTAGAGCTTGAAGTTAGGCAGGTTGATTCCTCCCATTTTCTTTTTCCCAAGAATTGCTTTAGATATTTGTGGGGGCTTATTGTTCCATGGATGACCCAGGTTTGATTCCTGGGTCCATTCCATCCATTGCACATGGATGACCCAGGTTTGATTCCTGATCACCCCTTATGGTCCCCTACTGGATTCTTAATATTGTCATGAGATAACCCAGAACACAGCGGCCTCTGCACTCTTATGGACTAAATAATGAGGCACTGTAAACAGAAGTGATTGACTTCTCTGAGGGATGTTGGAAGTATGGAATCTAAGGCAATCCAAGTAGGCAGAGGTTGGTAACATTCCAGGGAGAACAAGCAACTCTCTGGCACAGCCATAACACCAGACCCACAGAAACCAATCTCGTAATTATCTGGGTCTTTGCAGAGATCCAAAATCGCAGCCATTGCGGCCATATAATGATCAAATTTATAAATTTCAGGAGTGTTTACTCCATTATATGACTCAGGAAAAAAAGGGATAGACATAGAAATATTGCATTCCTCTGGGGAACATAAAATAACAAAATAGGAGACTAACACTCAAGAATGGCTAAGATTAGTACCAGGAATTTTACTCCATGGCTTGGAGGCCAACCACACATGCTAGGGGAAAAGGGAGCTCAGAGAGAGAAGGGAACACTAAATAAAGGTGTTGGGAGGATCCTCCCAGGATGGGAGAAGCATGCTGAAAGTAGACTATAGACCAAACATTATTGTCACCCATTGCCTCTTTTGCAAACCACAACACCCAATAAGAGAGAACAAAAGGAAATGCCCTGCCACAGAGGCAGGGTGGGATGGGGGGATGGGGGGTGGGAGGGTTACTGGGATCCATGGTAGTGGGAAATGGGCACTGGTGGAGGGATGAGCATTTGATCATTGTATAATTGAAACCCAAGCACAAAAATTTGTAAGTCTACAACTGTACCTGATATGTCTCACTAATAAAAAAAAATTTTTTTAAACGTATAAAGGTGTGAAAGTTCACATTAAACAGGAAGCAATTGGGCTCATTTCCTTTGTTTGAGTTGGCTTGGGGTTTCTCAAGCTGCCTCACGTGGGGTTTCTACAGGGAAGAGTCCGTTGTTTTTGGGTGCTTGCCAAGGGGTATAGCCTTAGGAGTAGTTGATGGTCGCCTTTGATATTCCTTTCCTGGCCTTTGTTCCTGCTGGATCTTCTCTCAGAGTGGGGGTCCAGACTTCTCTGGGTCATTGTTGGTGCCAGGTAAAGGTCTTATCAGCCCTTAGTTCCTGTGTCCACAAAGTGGGTCCTGGCAGGGCTACTGGTTTTATTACTTTCCAAGAACTATTGAAAGTGGGTCCTGGCAGGGCTGTTGGTTTTATTACTTTCCAAGAACTATTGGATTTTGTTGTTCTTGTTTTAACTGAATCACCGTGATATACAGTCACAAAGCTTTCATGATTGAATTTCAGTCATACAATGATCAAATACCCATCCCTCAATCAGTATGCATTTTCCATCAACAATGTCCCCAGTATCCCTCCTGCCACCCCGACCCCGTCCCACCCCCTGCCTCTGTGGAACTACTGGTTTTATCACTTCCCAAGAACTCATTGCCACAGAAAATGGGGAGTTCCCTAATCTGCCTGCCTGTTTCATTTTCTTTAACAATTCTTTTTTTTCATAATTTTATTTATTTATTTTTCTTCTTATATTCATTTATTGAATCACTGTGGGAAAAGTTACTAAGCTTTCAGGTTTAAGTCTCAGTCATACAATGATCAAACACCTTTCCCTTCACCAGTACTCATTTTTCACCACCAAGAACCCCAATATATTCCCCTCCCACCCCTCCCAATGCCTGTGAGGCAGGTGATTTCTACTTAACTCTTCTCTACATTGATTACATTCATTATTTCGACAAAAGATGCACCATTATTGTTTAGAATTCCACCCCCCCCCCCAACAATCAGAATTGCTGGAAAGGCATTGTGAAATACTTTGTTTTCTATAGCTGGTTATGAGAATCATATAATGTCACATGGCCGCAATTTTGGATCTCTGCAAAGACCCAGATAATTACGAGATTGGTTTCTGTGGGTCTGGTGTTATGGCTGTGCCAGAGAGTTGCTTGTTCTCCCTGGAATGTTACCAACCTCTGCCTACTTGGATTGCCTTAGATTCCATACTTCCAACGTCCCTCAGAGAAGTCAATCACTTCTGTTTACAGTGCCTCATTATTTAGTCCATAAGAGTGCAGAGGCCGCTGTGTTCTGGGTTATCTCATGACAATATTAAGAATCCAGTTACTGTGGAGTTCTTAAATTTAATTTCCTAATTGACATAGATTATGTCATTCCTGAGAGGTCATTAAGCGTTAAGGTTGAGATAGTGCTTTGTGTATTCTTTAAAAGCATTCCGCATTAAAGTGGAAATGTAGACCTTGCATCTCTTTTAGGATAAGATATCTATATATGCACTTTATATTGAGGTGATTTTATAATTAAAACTTGCTGTGTCCTGTGTCCTTTAGTTTTTAAAACAAAACTAAATTTGTTTTAAAAGACGAGGCTACTCCTGACTCTGCTCACTCATGAGCTGCCAGGGATTGAACCATGGTTAGCCACTTGCAGGGCAAATGCATAACCCCTGTATAATCTTTTAATCTCTCAGTGCCCCAATCGTTCTTAGAAATTCTGTCAGATGTGGCAACAACAGTTTCTTCTAGACTATGATCTTAGTGCCACCTGCCAGGGTCACAGATAGCACTGGGGATAAGGCACTGGCATTGCACATGGATGACCCAGGTTTGATTCCCGATCACCCCATATGGTCCCCTAATCCCTGCCAGGAATGATATTTAAGCACAAAGCCAGGAGTAAGGCCTGAGCACAGCCAGGTAGGGCCCAAAACTAAAACCCAAAAATTATTAAACAGCACTTCCCCAAAAAAAACAACTTGCTCTGGGATTTGGTGCAACATTTACCTGAGCATTTGAAGCCATGAGTGGTTCCATAAGTACTCAAACAGTGCATGTCTGAGTAAATGAGTGAGGTATTTTCATTTATCTATGATGCATTCTTTCTTCATTCTTGGATAACCTCCATCAGGTAAGTTTATTCATACATTCGTACATGTCATAAAGAGAGTTCTAGTGAGGAGTGACTTTTGTCAAGGGAGTAGGAAAATGTGGAGGTGAATGAGTAATCAAAGTGGCTTTTAAAGATCATTTTCAAGTGTAGTCTCATGCTAAGGAGGACATAAGATCCCAGGAAAGATGGAAGGAGTAGGGCATTGAAACCATGGCACAGCCAAAGGTCAGACCTATAGCAGAAGGGAGGAGAAGGAAACTGCTCTCAGCACCTGGAAATGAATATCACCACACATCTTCCCCCAAGCTCCTCCAAGAAGGATCCCTGTGTGCAGAGCCAGAAGCAGTCCCTGTCTAGTGTGGCCCCAAGGCCCTCCAAATAAAATCATTCAGTTAAAATGTATTGTTTCTACTAGATACACTTACTTACCCGTAGGCCCCTGTGGAAGTCTGTGGAGAGGTGACTGTGTTATGAGAAAGGCAGGACAGCAGAAAGGAAGCCCACCCCGGAGGGAGGACAGACAAAGCAGTGTGAATCAAGAAAAGGAGCAGGGCACTGCAAATTGCTCCATGTAACATAGCCAAGCACCTGCTTCTAAGCCTCATTGAACCGTGTTTGAAAATTGGATGTTCTTTTGTTCTGGTTTTTGGTCAGTCAGTCGTGCTCAGAAGTCACTCCTAGTGATGCTCAGGGGACTATAAGTGGTACCCAGGACTCAAAACAGAGTCAAGGACACTGCGGTTCATGCAAATTAAGAGTCTCACCTTCTGTATGATTTCTCAGATCCAAGAATATTTTTTTTCTTTAGCTTTCATATTATAGTACTTCATTTTTTAGAAATCCTCTTCCCTTTTATTGTCTTTAGTCTCATTGGAGGGTTTTTCTCCAAACAGCCCCAAGCTTCACTTAGAGATAGTGCAGGGGTCTGGTGCTCCATGCTTTACTTATTTGGAGTGATTTAAGAGTGCTTAAGTAATTACTCCATATTAGTAACTAGTTTGCTACCATTAAAAATAGCGTATATAAGGAATTTTAAGTAGTATGGAGAAAGGATAATACCAAACCAACTAAATAGAAAAAAAAATCAGGAATGCAATTTGTTTTATATCTAATTTACGATTGAGAGCACTTAGCACAACTTAATATCTATCCAAAGATCTGTAAATGCATTTGTTCTCCAGAAATCCATCCCACAGACGCACTGGCTTAATGTCAAATGCATTTATGTAAGGTAGACAGTCCATCTTGCTTGTGATAGCAGGAGTTAGGCAACAACTTAAATGTTGACTAAAAGGGGACGGCATAAAAGAAATGTGACACAGGTACCAGGGGCAGGAGTTAAGATGCAGGAGTTGTAAGCTCCCAGCTTGAGCCTTATCCCTGGCACCACATGCCCTAGACCCCAGCAGCACCAAGCTCTGGAGGCCTGTGAGCACCTCAGAGCCTAAACACTGAAACCACCCATGACTGAGAATTACTCAGAGTGGCTTCAAGTCTCTGAGCATTGCTTGGGAGAGTCTGCCACCACCACAAAAGAAAGAAAGAAAGAAAGAAAGAAAGAAAGAAAGAAAGAAAGAAAGAAAGAAAAGTTACATCCTGGCAATGATTCAAATGCACCAAAGTAGCTCTGTGTGATTAAGTGTGATGTGATCTCATAGATGCTGCATCTTCATTTTTTTTAAAAGATAAAAGCACACCACATAATTCCTTATAGTCATAGGATAGCTCCTAAGGTTACTCAAGAAACTACTAAAAGTCATTGACTTTGGGGAAGGAAATAAATGAAAGAAGAATTTGAAAGGTTTTTTTTTTTAATGTTTTTAATATATTGGTAAGGGCAGACACTGCTTTTTAAAATAAAATAGTGCTAAAACTAAATAATGTTTTGATTTAAATGAAAAGAACATATTAAGTATATAAGTAAAAGTTGACAGCTATGTGTTGCCCTCTTAAACAAATCTCTCAGTCTCCCTCAAATATTCAGATGAAGCTTTCACATGAGAGCCTTCTCTTTTTGTTTGTTTGTTTTTAGGCCAGTGGTGTGAGACTTGGGGAGGGGAGTCACTCCTGATGAAACTTGAGGGACCAAATGTATAGGGATCCAACCAGGGTCAGCTGCATACCAGGCAAATGCTGTACCAGCTATACTATCTCTCTAGACTCTGCAAGGACATTCTTGTAGTGGATTTTGTTTTTGTTTTTAGGCAATCAAGAAATGAAGTTGAATTTCAAATCTGGCTAAAAACAGGAAGACAATGATAGCAATTTCAAGAGAACAAAAACATTCTCTGAAAGAGCTGAAATTTGATTAGAAAAGATTCAGTGAGGGGCTGGAGAAATAGCACAGCAAGCAGGACACTTACCTTGCACACAGCTCTGATTCAATCCGTGACCCCGTGTGGCCCCCCGAGCCTGCCAAGAATGGTTCCTAAGCATAGAGCCAGGAGTAGGCAGGCCTTGAGCACTGCCCAGTGTGGCCTGAAAACCAGTAATACATATCTGTGTAAAAAGCATTAATATCTTTATTGATTTGATGTTGGATTCAATCCCCAGCATTCTATATAGTCCCCTGAGTACTGCTGAGTGATTTCTGAGTATAGAGCTGGGTATAAGTCATGAACACCACTGGGTATAGCCCACAGACAAAAAAATAAACAAAAATTAGTTTTCTTAAGAGTACAGGCAGTATTTGAGATTAACCCATTGAATATTTGAGATTAATCCATTGAATTCTTCAATGGAGTTTTAGCAGACAAGAAAATTCCTTTCCTACATAGATTGTTGGCTCATATTAATGTACAAATCTGACAGAAATTCAAAAAAGTCATTAATTTATTACATTCTTAACTAAAATATTTACATCTGTTCTTCGGTGCTTTTTAGTTTGGGGGCCACAGTTAGTAATGCTCAGGACATATTCCTGAGATTTCTGCTCAGAGATCACTCCTAGGGGACCATATGCAGTGCCAGGGATTGAACAGGGGCCAGCAGCATGCAAGAAAGTCACCTTAGCCTCTGTAAGATCTCTCCAACCCTGTAGAGAGATCAGATCAGCTGTTTGTCTGTCTGTTTTGTTTGTTTTGGACCACACCTGGTAGTGCTTAGGGTTTACTCCTGGCTTTGTGCTCAGGAATCACTCCTGGTGGACTCAGGGTCCATACAGGGTGCCAGGGATCAAATTCAGATTGGCCATGTGCAAGGCAAGCACCTCCACCCACTGTCCTATACAACCCTGTATTATTTTTAAAATAAGTTTGAATACACAACCAAACCAAGATTTGGCATGCACAGACTCTTGGAAGATGCTGAAAGAAATTTTAATGCACCACACTAATTTTGACTGATCTTTGATAGATAATTTGCTATTCATAGTAAACACCAATAGCAAACAGACTAATTAATTGCTCACAAGATCAATTACTTTTAAAAGGTATGATTTCAATTTTAAAAAATGCAAATAAAAAATACTTTGAATTTCCATCAGGGAGACATCTGGCCTTTCTACCAGTCTTCTTGCTTTCCATTGCAACTACTAACAGCTGTAAAAGTTCCATGACATTACTGTTCCCTATGTCATTCTGTACATCCAAGTTGTGCTGGTATGAGTACATTTGTAGGTGGTGTTAGATCGTCACTACTCTCAGAAATCAACAATGCTCTGTGTTGTGTGTAAGATTTTGAACTGTCAGCAGCTCTTATATTTGATACAACTGCAGAGAGAAGATGAAAAGCCCTGTTGTTTCCATTATAAGAAATCATAGCATGTCAGGAACATGGGGTTTAGCTTGGGACTGGCAAAAAAATAAAAGTTCACTTGCAGTTCAGTTATGTTTGAACTGATTAACAGTAAGTATAATTTGTGATCTATTACTGTTTCCCACCCCTGGCAGGTTTTATGATTTTCCACAATTATCTAAAGCATATTTTACAAAGTTTTGACAGCAATAAAAATATAAAAGACTACAATTTAGGTGGGTAAAGACAAGCTCTGTAGTAAAACAATTTGACAAGTTTCCTTGCCAACACAGAGAAGGGATTTACAACAGAGCCGCTGGAAAATGCACAGAGATTTTAGATCCATGGAGATTGTGTCATAGTTTCCCTTTACTTGAAAGTTAAGCCTCTTCTTAAATGGAGATTTAATATTTCTTTGGGGGTTGGGGGCTGTACCCAGTGGTGCTGTAGGGGTAACTCCTAGTGCTGCTTGGGGCACCATTATGGTGCATGGATCAAGCCCAGGCCCTCTGTGTGCAAAGCATATGCTCATCCCTTTGAGCTACTTCTCTGGCCCTTATATTTCTGATATTCCTTTTAAAAGAGGGGATTTATATTATTTTAGTACACTGTCCAATATATTATTAAAGTTTAAATATTTTTTATTGCTTACAAATCTCAGGTTATAAAATTAATAACTCATATCTTGTAGCAATGATCACCATACCTATGGTATCCCTAATTATGAAAATATGCAGTTTGGGAAATCACTGAGAGTAAATGTAGCCTCTGCTATATTTTGATCAGAGAAAAGTAATACAAAATGATCTTTTTATCTCAGAGAAGCTGATTGCCTAGAACAATTCTACCATAATCAGAGTCAGAAAGATGACTGGATTGCCTTAAATGTTATCTTTTGATTCATTGCATTCCCTAAGTATTACTGCCTAATTCATTGCATTCCCTAAGTATTACTGCCTAATAAGAACCCCCAAACTTAGTATCCTAACACAACGGCTTATTTCCATGATTACATAATTTGGCTGGGATATTATTCAGCTGATTCATCTGAACTCAGGCTTGCCACTGCATTCAGCGGGCCCTCTCAGGCATGAGGAGAGGGCACATTCCCTTTAACAACTGTCTGAAGATACCAGTGAAGATACCTCCACTCTCCTACACATGGCCTCACGCCCGCCCTCCAGGAGGTTGGACTAGGTTTCATTATGAGGAAAGGCAATATGCTCCATGGCAATAGGCAAAGACTATTGAAATCACTGCTCCTGAACCTGGACACACTTCAACCACATTCTAGGAGTGGAACCAAGTCACAAGCTGACCCAGATTCAAGACAGGGACAGATCGACGCCCATCTCTCCAGTGGAATAGCTACAAAGTATTCTGGCCATTCTTATCAATCTACTTCCTGTTAGCAATGCGCTTGATAAAAAATGTACTTTGGTATACTACCGTTTTCTAGAAAAATGTAATAACACCATAGACCCATGAGAACATCTAATAGAGATGATGTCTCCCAATCACAGGGAAGCAGATATTTATAATGAAAATTGGTTTTATGCCCATTTTCATGTTGGTAGGCCCTGTATTAAAGGAAAAGGGGCTAGACTTTAATTAGATATCTGGAAATTAAGAATAAAATTAAAAGGGGGTTAAAAACTAGAAATTGCAGTTTGAGTATGCTAGACGAAGATAGGTAACAATGATCACAAATGCAAGATAGCAGTCAGACAGTCTGGAATAAAATCCTGACTCCATTTGTTCATAAGCTGTGCTATCTTAGACAAAATGCTTCCTGCCTTAGTTTTCTCATCTATAAAATGTGGATAATAATAATACTCCCATATCAGCTTGTGGTAAAAATTCATCAAAGGGGTTGGAGATGTTAAGCCACTTGACTTCCATGCAGCAGACCCTGTTTCAATCTTTGGCAGTGTATATGGTCCCCCAGAGGTTGGTCAGTGATCAGTCACTTCTGAACAAAGAACCATAACAGCTCCTAATCGTTGGGTGTGGTCCAAAGCATCCAATCCTCATCCCCCAAAGCAACTGATTCATGCAAAAGCACTGAGAAAGTTATGTTTGTTTTGTTTTATTGGTGCCATCACTGTCAGCAGCAGCAAGTGGCAGGGTAATGGGGAGAGCAGTCCTTCTGATTGGGCACACAGTGGAAAAGCAGAAATTTTTTTGAAAACCAAAATAATCATGGGTCCAGAGCAATAGTACAGCAGGAAGGAGGCATTTGCCATGCACCTGGCCAACCTGGATTTGATCCCCAGCACCCAAATGATCCCCTGAGCCCCATCAAAAGTGATCTCTGAGCATAGAGCCAGGAGTAAGCTCTGAGCACCTCTGGATGTGGTCCAGAAAAATAAAACTAAAAAATGGAACCAAAATAATCATGTCCCTTTTTCAAGATGCCATCTTCCTCCTCATACTAAGTGTTTGGGATAGATAGAGGAAAATCGACTTTGAAAATTTCTGAAATGACAATCGTTAAAAATCAAAGCATTTGAACTAAGGAAGCTTCAAAATTTGGAGAACAAGTTCTTTTCCTCGAATAATTCGGAATGAAGGGCATAATGCTAATAAGGACTGAAAACTGAAAAGCCGACTGAGACTGAGTTGTCAGATATCTTTGGTTGTTTTGTTTATTAAAGTAACTGAGGCTTGTAGAAGCCTCTGGGCAATCTTTTAGAAATCAAGGATTCATAGGGAATATCAATCAGTGAGTTTCCATAGAAATAATGGAAACATATTTGCATATTCCACAGAACTAACCTTCCTGGTCCCCTCCCTCAGAGTTCTGTCATGTGAGTGAGGGTGTGTGTACACGTGTTTCTGCATTCTGAGTCTGGAGGTCAATAAGCAACTCAGAGAATTCTCTTGACTCATCCTGCAGAGGGACTCTGATCTCCCACTGCACCATGGGCTGGGGGTAGCTGAGCACCTATTAACACCATCACAGGCCACACCCCCAATCCCTGGAATCAGAATCTGGCTTTCAACATGATCACCATTTGCTTCCCATAAATATTAAAGTTTAAATAACCAGATAATAACTTTTAGTCACATTGCTTTATTGTTATTCAAACAACTCTCCAACCTTATAAAGTTGGACATTTAAATCACTAGCAATGTTAGTTTCACATAAAATCCATTATTTCAAGCAACTGTTGCACAAAAGATAAATCAAGGCTTCCATGGCCTGCTTCTGGCTCTGTACTCAGGAATCATTCTCAGCAGAGCTGCAGGGACCATATATGGCACAGGTCAACCTGGGTTAGCTGTGTGCTAAGCAAGTGCCTTATTCACTGTACTATCTCTCTGACCCCTTGAATGACAACTTTAGCAATTTACATTTTCACAAAATTAGACATGAATATTCTGAGTCAGATGCAAACGTTTTGAATTGGTGAAGATTCTATGTATATACATATAAACAAAAATGATGCATCAAGTATGTATAATTCTGTATATTTACATCTATCTATATTGAATCTTCTTTACCAATTCAAAGGGATAATAATAAAAATCCTCACCACAGCAACAGCTACCATTTGACAGTCTTTGACATTAGACTCTACCATGTGTTCTGTGGTACACATTTTATTTTACAAAATTCTCTAACTGCCCATAATAAAATCACAACAATATTGAATCATTTTATGGTAGTAATGTCGATGCTCTTGCTTAGTGTACAAGTAAAAATCTTCTATAACTATGCTTTATTTATTTCTTTGTTGACTATTTTAAGGAATGAAAAACATCCATACTTTCAGATGAATTCCCCTCTAAGTTGTTCAGTTGTCTTTTACTTGACCAATAAATAGAGTATTCTAGTAGGCAAGGCACAGTCCATTCTCTCTTTAGGATTTTCCCCCATTCATTCATCGATTGATTCATGTAGCAAATTATTATTGAGCACAACATGTTTAAGGCTTTATACTCATACAAGAGATTCAGAGGAGAACAAAATATAATCCATGTCTTTGAGGAAGATCAATCTAATAGAGAAGTCAGACAAGAACATCAGCGATTCATGACTAGGTTCAACAATTAGTTTAATCATATTTTAAGGGTGCAGAAGGGGCTTCTGTGTACTTGCTGGCTGTGTACTTGCAGAAACACAAAGGATGAACTGACCCACCAGCTGAATCCTCATGGACAGAGTCAGCCAACGGACATGTTGCAAGAAGGAAGAAGCTCCAGAGAGAGACAGGAAAACAAGCAAAGCTGTGAAATTGCCTGATGTGTTCAGGAAAGCCGATCAGTTCGGCTGGAGTCAAATATGTGCATTTGTTTAGACATGCATTTGAAAATGTTGGCAGAGGCCCAATTGTGAATGCCAGGCTAAAGTTTGAAAAGTATCCTGATGGCCTGGCAAGCCGTGGAAGGATTGATGGAGAGAGTTAGATAATCACAAGTTTGGGAAGGGATATTCTGGTTTGTATTTTTGTGGTTTGTGGGCCACACCTAGCTCTGCTCAGAGGCTATGCCCAGCCCTGTGCTCAGAGAAATGTTCGGAAAAGATCCTTCCAAAATGTGTAGGGTGGAACTGAGAGAGGATTGAGTCAGAAATCTCAGTTGAAACAGCGGTCATAGAGAAGACAAATCAGAAGTACAAAAGGCAAAATGAATATGGCTTCATAGAATTATAAGGGACGCAGAGAAGTATTGTGCCCCCAGGAGGATTTTTGAGGGCTGTAGAGATAGCACAGAGGGTAAGATATTTGCCTTGCAGATGCCTGATCCAGGTTCAGTTCATAACACCTCATATGGTCCTGAGCTCCACCAGGAATGATCAGTAAGTATGGAGTCAGTAGCAAGCCCTGAGCACCACCAGATGTGGTGCAAAGACCTGCATGACAGCCCCAGTTACAGTTGTGAGTCCAATGAATTAGAGACACCTGTGCATTTTCCATTGAAAGCATGTGAGATGTATGTCAAGTTACAGTGCAGAGAGACTCCAGCTCACTTATGGAATATCCATGATGTGTGTGTGGCTGACCATTAATGGAATTAAGCAAAATTCTTTCTTCTGTTCTGCAAATCACGAACAATGACTTCACTGCATATCCCACCTGGTAGATTTCTCTCAAGTACAATCTCCCATGTTCTCTCCCATCAGTGAAGAGTAAGTGGTGTTTGCTCCCAAGCCCATGTGTACCCATTGTATTTGCAAATGTACCCATTGTGGTCGCATATTATCACCGTATCACTGTCATCCTGTTGTTCATCGATTTGCTCAAGCAGGCACCAGTAAAGTCTCTATTCGTCCAGGCCCTGAGATTTTAGCAGCCTCTCTTTACTCGTTCTTCCCAATGGTGCCACATTGAAGGCTTTTACAGGGTCAGTGGAATGAAACCCATCATTGTTACTGGGTTTTGGCATATCAAATACGCCATGAGGCGCTGGTCAGGCTCTAGCGTGCGGGCAGGATACTCTTGGTAGCCTGCCGGGTTCTCTGAGAGTGAGAACTAGACAATGAGACTATTCCAATTTGCAGCCCCGTGCTTACCAGAGCTTGGTTTTATAGTCTCTGGATCTTAGCCATTGATGGGATTACACGACACCAGGGGCAGTTGGTGAGTGTAACTGCCTAGTTACTGGAAGATGGGGGACCTGGGTGGAGGAGGCTCATTCCTGATCCGAGCAAGCTTAGAGATCTTAGCCCCAGGTCCGTGCACACCTGGGTTCCTCTGCCAGTTCCTTCATGCATGAGGCTTGTCTTGAGCCTGGTTGCATATTATAATCATGTAATTCATTAAATGGCACATAAAGCAATAGAACATTAATGTGAAAATAAAGAATATTGTGGTCTTTATGAAAATAAGAACTATCCCCCTATCTGCCTATTGTCTGTCATCTATAAGTTGTTCACTCAAGTCATCCTGAATAGGATTGGCAGAGCACTAGATGAAGGACAACCATGCGAGCAAGCCGGGTTCCACAAAGGATTCAGCACCATCGACCATATCCACACGATAACAAAGCTCATTGAGGTTTCTCGGGAGTTCAAGATGCCGTTCTGCTTAACGTTCATTGATTTAAAGAAGGCCTTTGATTCTGTTGAGACGGAAGCGGTCATTGAAGCCCTAGCCAATCAGGGCATTCAAGCCCAATACATCAGGATCCTCCGTGAGCTGTATTGCGGATTCACTACCAAGATCTCACCATTCTACAAAGAAGTAATCATTGATGTCAAGAGAGGGGTTCGGCAGGGTGATACCATTTCACAGAAACTCTTCAGTGCCACCCTCGAGAACATCATGCGACGACTGGAATGGGAAGGAATGGGAGTGAAGATAGATGGTCGGCAACTACACCACCTCCACTTTGCTGATGACATTGTTTTAATAACACCAAACATTAGCCAAGCGACACAAATACTGGCCAACTTCAACCATGAGTGTGGAAAGGTCGGACTACAGCTGAATCTTATGAAGACAATGTTTATAAGAAACAGCCTCGTTCCTGATACCCCATTCACTCTAAACGGAACGACCATCTCTGAATGCAACAGCTATGTGTACCTAAGTCGAAAAGTCAACATGACAAATGACTTGGCACTCGAGCTGCACAAGAGGAAGAGAGCGGCTTGGAATGCCTTCAAGAGCATCGAAAAAACAGCTAAGAGGATGAAGAACCTCCGGCTCCAGGTACATCTCTTTGATTCCACTGTTCTTCCTGCATTAACATACGCCTCAGAGACCAGGGCCCTATGCAAACAGGATGAGAACGCTATTCGGGTCTCCCAAAGAGGAATTGAAAGAGCTATGCTTGGAATATCACGTTTCACTCAAATGAGAGAAAGAATCCGGAGTTCCAACCTCTGTCGAGGAACAAGAATCAGGGACGCCGTCTCGTTTGCCAAGGTGTCAAAAATCAGATGGGCTGGTTACATAATGAGATTTAAAGACGACCGCTGGATTAGAGCTGTTACCGACTGGATTCCATGGGATGTCAAAAGACCGCGTGGCCGCCCACCTACCAGATGGTCAGACTTCTTCATCAAGATCATGAACAATCGGTTTGAGGTTCTTCGTGTTCCTAGAGTGAACAGATGCCATTGGGCTACACTAGCATGCGACAGGGACAAATGGAGACGTTACTGGCACCTGCTCGGGCAAATCGACGATTAACAGGAAGTCAAGTGATCAAGTGATGAAAATAAAAACTCAAACTTAAGAAAGCTTGTTTTTGGCATATCAAATACACCACGAGTAGCTTGCCAGGCTCTGCCTGATATGCCAAAAACAGTAACAAGTCTCACAGTTTGTTGTGAGACGTTACTGGTGCCTGCTCGAGCAAATTGATGAAATACGGGAGGACAGTGCTACAGTGCTAAGAAAGCTTAATAAAAGAATTTATACTTAAAATTGCTGTCAAATTAGTGATGAGACAAGAATGATAGATTAGGGGAAATAATCACAGTCTGTGAGGACTCAGGTATTCAGGTTGCTTGGCCTGTGTATTAATACTTTACTCCTTTTTGAGAAAAGCAAACTGGAACCAGTGCATGAAGGATTGTGGGTATAATTAGTGCAAGATAGAGACTGAATGATTCTAATCATAGGGTCCCTTTTCAAAGACAAGGTCTTGCTTCACCTGTCATCAAAAAATGAACTGGCAAGCTAATGCTCACTTACAATTCCACATAAAAATGCAAAAACTATCAATTGTTTTATTGGGGGGAGAAAGTAAAGTCCAACTGTACTCAGGGCTTGCTATCAGCTCTATGCTCAGGATGACACGTGGCAGTGCTCAGGAGACCATGCCAGTGACAAATTCTGTGTTGGCATTGTGCAAGGCAAATGTCTTACCCCCTGTACTATCTTTCTGGCTTCTATATTAGCTTCTTAATGTTTTCCCAATTTAATGGGCTTTTATTAAGTAACCAACAGTGCTCCTGATTCCTTGATGGGAGTTGTTCATATGTAGGAAATCTGAGCCAGATGCATCTATATCTTGAGTTTTTTGGCATTTGGCAGGGAGTGGGGCAGGGGCCATGCTCAGCAGTGCTCCGGAGTTACTTCCAGGGGGCGTTCCTGTGCTCAGGTTGCTCCTGTCAGTGCTCAGGGACAATGGAGTATCAGGGTAGAGGATTGAACCCAGGCCTCCCACAAGCAAAGGATGCATTCAGCCCATGGAGCTCTCTCTTCAACTTGGGGTGTGTGTGTGTGTGTGTGTGTGTGTGTGTGTGTGTGTGTGTGTGGAGAGGGAAAAGGGGTGCTGTACACCCAGTGGTGCTCAGGGCTTATCTTTGACTCTGTGCTCGGGGATCACTCTTGATGGGACTCGAGAAATCATACGCAGCTCCAGGAGTCAAACTGAGGTCAACCATGTGCAAAGCAAGAGCCTTAACCCCTGTGCTATCTCCCTGGCCCTGTACCTTGAGTTCTTAAAGAAACAGAGTGGCCACGAAGACTCTAACCTTATATCCTTACGAATAGGAGACAGAACTCTCTGGTTACTTTTCATATTAAGTTTGTACTCAACTTTTTTTCATTCTCTATTCTCAGTTCTCTATTATTTCTCCTGAAAAATTCTTATTTTAATGCAAAATTACATTCTTTTCAAAGAGATTGTTGTGCCAGACTCTGAAGATTTTTCTTTAACAAAGCAAGATAACAAATTTTACAATCTCTTGCTCCAACCAGACTGACTGCAAGAGATGTCATTATTCAGTATCACATGTATGTGTATATCTGTGTACATATGTATATGGTCACTGTGCAAACCTCAGGGTGTATAATTACACAAATCAAGTAGGCTCTTTAGTATGGGAAACCTAAAGCCCTACATGCAAACTCACAGTTTCTGTTTTTATTTTGGTTTGGGAGCCACGCCTGGCGGTGTTGGGGGTTACTCATAATTTGGTACTCAGGGGTTGTTCCTGGTGTTGCACAGGGGACTATTCAGTGCTGCTGCTGGGCATCAAACCTGGGCCTCCCACATACAAAGCTATGCTCAGGCCATTTGAACTATCTCCTTACAGACTGGCATTACACAAAAGAACACTAAGCAATTCATGGCTGTCTATACATATATACAAATACACTAAACAAATGCCTACAGCTATTTGTTCAAGTGAAAGTAACTGCGGCAAGCGGCAAGCGCTTAACATTTCCTGAATTTCATGCATCACACCACATTATACCTGTCTAAAATGAGAGACTAATGGGGCTTAAGTGACACCCCAGTGGTTAATCCATTGGCTAAGTTAGGGAATTTTTGCAACTGAATCTATTTGCAATTCAAGCATCTCTAGAAGGTTATTAAGGAAACCAAATCTTTATTTTTCAGGGGTGGGGAAGGGCGCACAGCGGGTCCAGGATATTCTCCTGAATATGCCCAGCCAACCAGTTCAGCCAACCAGAGGGCCAGAGACCGCTGGCTGCTCCAGACCACTGTCAGTTTAGCAGATGAATTGCGCCCTAAGAGCTCGGTCTTTTTAAATCTTTTGTTTTTTCTTTGTTTGCTTGTTTTGGGGGGTCACAACCGGGCGGCGCTGCGGCTTTACTCCTAACTCTGCGCTCATGCATCTGGGGTGGGAATAGGGGGAACACCATATGTGGTGCTGGGGTTCCAAGCCAAGCCAGGGTGTGTGTGTGAGGGGGGTCCTCTCGCTGGGACCCAAAGACCTGGATGCACTATCCTAGGCAGGTGTGGAGTACCGAAAACAAGAGGACCTGGGACGGGATTCCGGGTAGGGATTTCTCTCTCTGCCAGGGCGGCGGGAGCAGCGCGCGCCACGCGCAGAGGCCGGAGGCGCAGGGCGGAGCGGCGGGCGGGCGGGCGGCAGCTGCTGCCGGGACCCGCCTGCCCCCCTCTCTCCCGCGTGTTGACAGGCTTCCCGCACCGCCTCGGGCCGGCGTAAACAGTGTTGTTGTCTTGCAAGGCGTGTGTTGACACCAGCTACCTAGCTGTGACTGTCAACACGGCGCAGACAGCCAGCCGCGGGCGCAGACGGGGCCGCAGGTAGCGGGCGCGTCCCTGGGGCAGATGTTTAACCTTGACGGGAGCCGTAATTAAGTGCAACCCCGGGCAACCAGTGGCCTCCCCGGGAGCCAATTAATAAACGGACGCGGAGGGGAGGGGAGTGTTAAATGCAAATAGTCCCCTTCCCCCAAACCACGTGCCACCCCGCGCCCGGTGGACCCGGCGTTTGCAACAAAGCCACCGGGTGAGGCTGTGAGCAAATCGCAATTAGGTCAATTAAACCAAGCTTCCTGCGAACGTCGGTTCCTTTCTGGGCCTGGGATGCGCCTGTGCTCCCGGTGTCTCGCAAAGGCTTGTTTTGACAACACTTCCCCACCTCTCCCCACCACTCCTCATCCTCCCCACATCCTTTGGCCCCCACGGAATTCTCCTCCGGGTCCTGCCTCTCGGCTCATTGACTTCTTTTGAACACGGATGGAGCCACCTTCTGAGCAGCCTTGGGACTCTGGCAGGGAAAGGGCATGAGGCTGCTGCAGCCGCGTTTAGGAACCGTTATCTGGCGTGGATTGTTCCTTCCGGGCACAACAGTGATCACATCCATTTCCTCTCCCACTGAGACAAAGAAAATAAAATAAAGCTTGTGTGAAAGACTGGCAGGCACAAGTTGGTGACTTCCCTACCGAGTAAATTGTTTGGGGGAAGGCACATGATTCAACGTAATTGTCCCGAGCGAGGTGCTCCTACTGCGGGTTTTGTGGGGCTGAGTCATCCCACAAAGCTGAAAGCCACACAGGAAATGGAGTTAAATAACCGGCCTCTCGCTTGCTGCTGCTTACAGAGATTGTGCACTGGGACCCCCAACCCCCTCCATGTGGTGGTCGAGTTCCTGCAGAGCTGCCTAAATTTGCACGCTAACATTTTATGGAAGGAAAGGAAATACCAAAATAATTTCATTCGCTATATAGACCTCAACAGGAAAAGGGTAAATAAAAGTCGGCCTCCACTATAATTTAGTCCTAACGGTCCCTTCTTCTCTGACGGAAGGTCCCCGATGCTAAGCTTCATTCATCTTCCATGATTTCATTTTCTGTAGAAATGACGACCCCGTTGCCCCACTATTTTCCATCCCCTTTCACATTAGAAAACCAACCAAGATGAACTGTTGCTTCTGTATCCCGAGTTCTTTGAAGTAGATGGTTGTCTACGGACATCCTGATCTCCCCAAACTTAGCAAAAATACTCAAGTTCACATTGGGGGCTAAAACCTAGCTGGGGAGAGGCAGAGAAAATAGTCCAGTAGAGAGGGTGCTTTCCTTGCACAGGTTCATTCCCTAGCATCCCATATGGTCCAGCGAATCCACCAAGAATGATTCTCCAGTGCAGAGCCAGGAGGAACCCCTGAGCACTGTTGGGTGTGACCCCCAAACAAAAACATAAATAAAACCAAAAGAGCTGAGGCTAGAGAGACAGTACAGTGTAGATGGTACAGGAAAGCATTTGCATTGTTCACAGCAAAACTTTATTTTTGGTTGTGATCATAGAATCACATAGAATGTGTTTATGGTACCAGGGACCGAACTCAAGGCCCCACACCTGAAAGCAGGTGTTCTCCTGCCGAGCTCCATCCCAGGCCCTGTCCATAAACCCTCCGTGGTGACCATCAGTGGTGAATATGTGGAAGTCCTGTCTGCCCACCTACCATTGCCTTGTGTGAAGCCACTTTGTCCAACTCTGTAGACTAGCCATCTCCCCCAGGTGAGCTCCCCAACTTCAGTTCTTCAAAGCTCAGGTAGTTCCTCTACCTGTCTTCCTGCACCTCCCTGGCTTGGTGCAGCTGAGCATAAAACAAAGGCTCTGGGGCAAGAGGGTTAGTACAGCAGGTAGAGTATTTGCCTTGCTCACAGCCGACCTGGGTGTCCCCAACCCTTTTTCACTTTTTCTAAACAACCGGATTCTGTCTTGATGGTAGCCCTTTCCTTCCTGTTCGCTCTTTTTTTTTCTTTTTGGGTCACACCCGGCAATGCACAGGGGTTACTCCTGGCTCTGCACTCAGGAATTATTCCTGGTGGTGCTCAGGGGACCATATGGGATGCTGGAGATTGAATCTGAGTTGGCTGCGTGCAAGGCAAATGCCCTACCCGCTCTACTATTGCTACAGCTCCTGATCTTTATTCTTGTCATATAAATTGACCAATGTCTCTCTTCAAGTCTCAAGCTCACGTTTTCTAGGAGTCAGGGAGATGGCATAGGGCTGGATCAGGCCGCATACTCCCCTGAACACTCCCCTGAGCACTGGGCACGGCGGGGGGAGGGGGGGTGGTACAGCTAGCAATCAGATCCCTCCCCCATTCAGCTGTTTAGTTGGACCTCCCCAACTCCAACACCCTACCCTCTCCTAGATGTCTCCACTGAATCACCAAGGAGAGGGAGTAGGTCCTTCTGTGTCACTATTAGCACCCCTCCTCTGCCTCTGTAATCCTCACCCCCTTTTGCATTTGATGATTGGGAACGGATGGAGCTGTCCTAGGCACTGTGTTCTCCCAGAGTACCTTACCTTGTGGGTATATTAGTTGATCTGTGCACTGGCAGGGCAGACAGATGACTGTGGAGTGAAAGGTGAATGATGAGAGGGTGACTGGATAGCTGGGTCATAGGGGGATGGATGGATCCTGATGATGATGATGACGGTGACAATGTGCAGGAACTGGAGACTCAGGGCTCTCTAGAAATGAGCAGCGGTGAGGCCTGGTCAGGGGTGGCCATCCTCTGCAGCTGATGAGTCAGAGGGTGGGACCAAAGGTGTGGAGGCAAAATGGAAAACCAGAGGACAGCAGGGAAATGCGTCTTGTGCTTAAGGGTTTGGATGGGGGGGGTATAGGGGGTGGGGGAAGAGTTGTCTTGAGCAGAGGTGCAGGGAATATATTCAGTATGAGTCCTATTAACTCCAGATTGCTTGGCAGCTTCTGATGATAAGAACATTGCAAAAGGAGCTATTGAACACGCTGAGCTGTTTACACAACATTGGAGGGGGAGGGGAAAGTGAACATTTAAAGTATCTCCCCCCAGAAGTCAAACACAGGATGAGTTTACAGCTTACATTGTGTCACATTTTAGATTTCATCCCATCAGTGGCCCAGGGGACAGAAGGATGATACAGTGGGTAGGGCATTTCCCTTGCACACAGCTGACCAGGTTTAGTTTCCGGTATCCATATGGTTCTCCGAGCCCACTAGGAATGATCCATGAGAGCAGAGCCAGAAGTAAGCCCTAAAAACTGCTGAGTGAGGCCCCAAAACAAAACAAAACAAAACAACAAAATAAAAACAGTGGCCCAATGGCAGATTTAGAAGTACTCAGTTTCTCATGCCCTGGTCTCAAACCTGGCTGGAGATTGGATCACAAGAGAGCTTTTTGGAATCAACATGTGGCCTGATCCAAAAACATCACTTGAAAGGGCAGGAGAAATGACTTCCCTTTCACAGGGCCTGCCCATATTCTGTCCCTGGCACCACATAAGGTAATGTGAGCACTGACAAGACTGATCCCTGAGCACAAAGCTAGGAGTAAGCCCTGAACACTGCCCGTTGTGGTCCCCAAACAAAAACAAGACTTATGGCCTAGGTTCTACCCATAGATACCTTAATATTTCACATTCAAAATCATCCCCAGTGATTCTAGTGTCTGTCCAGGGTTGAATGGTCACAAGAATGTGATAATTGGGTTGGAGAGATAGTAACATACATTAGGGTGTTTGGCTTGCACTCAGCTGACCTGAGTGCACTGTAAGCACTGCTGGGTGAGGCCCCAAACCCCCGCAAAATGTGATGATCGTTTGCGCCAAGTGTGGTCAGTGAAGCAGCAGCAGCAGCAGTGGCAGCACTCAGGATTGTAAAATGCAGAATCTCCGTGTGCGTACATGCCCGAGCTACTGAGAGTCTATCTTAGGGTGGTGTGGGGGCTCACGTCTTCTCCAGGAAGGGACAGCTCTCGCCTGCAGCAGTGGTGGAAGCAAAAACAAAGATGCCCAGATGAGAGCAGCGATCAACCAAAAGTTGATAGAAACTGGAGATGGAGTATGCCTCCAAGCCTTGCTGAGAGCTAACTTAAAATTGCATGTGGTTGAGTGGATCAATGGAAGGTACACTAATAGTCACAAAGAAAAGGATTAGAACTCATGACTTGGTGGCTGAAGTCACACCACAGGCAGATCCCTGAGATTGACAGTGGAAAGAAGGAGCTCCTTCCACAAAGAATAAGAACAGCGGGCGCATTGTGACAGCAAAGTGGGGTGAGCATTTGCCTTGCACATGGCTGACCTGGGTTTGATTCCAGCATCCCAAATGATCCTCCAAGCACCATCAGGAGTGATCCCTGAGTGCAGAGCCAGGAGTAACCCCTGATAATTGCCAGGTGTGATGCAAAAACTAAAAAATAAATTAAATTAAACAGGGAATGGTGTGATGTACAGCAGGGAAGGTATTTGCCTTGCACACAGCTGACTTGGGTTCAATTCCCAGCACCACATATGGTCCCCTTCATCCTCATCACGCTCTGAGCCCTGAGAAGAGTCAGGTGTGACTTAACCACCTCTCTATGATGATGATGATAATAATAATAATAGTAATAATAATAATAATAATAATAAAAGCGCAGTCATTGGGACTTGGAGTGTGGCACAAGTAGAGCACGTGCCTAGTAAGTGTGAGGTCCTGCTTTAAGTCATACACTACATGAGCCCAGCACGCTACCACTATGGTCCTCAGAAAAAAAAAAAAGAATAATGGTTACTAAAATAAGCTAGGACTTTTCTCTCTTTGAGTTCTTTTTAAATTGTGGTTGAATTTCAGAAGTGTAGCTTTATATTGTTATATGTGTATAAGATTTTACACATCAGCCACCAAAGTCCTGTGCCACCCACCACCAAAAGATCCATCTCTTCATTGCTCCTATCTCCCTCCCTTCCTGCTGGTAGCCACCATTATTTTCACTGGGTCTAGCTAGGAGTTTGTTTCCTTGGTTTGGGGTTTTGCCAGTTTGTTTACTTTTTTATATTCCACATATGAGTTAAACCATCTGATTTTCTTATTCACTTGTTTTGCTTAACCATTATCATCTCAGGTCCTATTCATTTTGTTAAAAATGGACAGTCCCTTTGTGGCAGAGTTGTGTTCCATGGAGTGTATGCACCTCAGTTTCTTTAGCTAGCCTCTGCCAATGGCATTTAGGATGCTTCCACACTGTGGCTATTGTGAATAATGCTCTGTGATCATAAAGACGCAAATATCCTTTCAAATTAGTATTGTCACATCTTTTAGATATTGCTAAAAAAGTGGTATTTCTAGATCATTTGGCATTTCCATTTGTTTGTTTTTTGGGGGTCTCTGTACCCAGTGATGCACAGGGGCTACTTCTGGCTCTGTGCTTGGGGGTAACTAAATCAAGTCCTGGAAATGCTTAGGGGACCATGTGCCATGCAGTGCTAGAGATGGAGCTGAGGGCTCCTATATGTGAATCACATGCACAGCCCACTTAACTATCTCTCTAGCCTCTATTTTGATCTCTTTTAAGGAATTACCATAATATATTCCATAAAGACTGCATCAATTCATCTTTCTACAGTTGTGCTAGTTTTATGCATTTTTTGTGGGGTTGTGCCCGGCTGTGCTTAGAAATTACTCCTCTTGGTTGTACTTGGGAGATCATATGTGGTGCTGAGGATCAAACCAGGGTCAACTGTGTGCAAGGCAAACACCTCCCTTACTGTACTACTTCTCTGGCCCAATTAACTTTTTTTTAATAGAAGGTAGGGAAAGATAGAAGTTAAGTGCTGAGAATATTCCCAGAGCACTACCAAACTAAACAAAAAGTCCTAAAAAAAATTAAACACAAAGAAATCAAACTCGTTCACCATTTTATAAATGGTTGCCCCCTAAATTCAACACCCTGTTTCCTTCTGGACTGTCCTGCCGCTGTGGATGGACCAGGTCTTGTGTGGCAATGCTCCTGCTGCCCAATCCTGCACCTTCACCAGCCCCACAGTGAATGGTGGACTGGGGCCACATGGTGAGGAGAGCGAGACACTTTTCCAGTACACCCTCTTACAATGGCTATGGCCCCTTCGGCCCCACCAAGAAAGATGAGGTCACAGAGGACATAGATTCAAAGGTCTATTGGGCAGACCAGAATAAATTGGGCACCATGGCATGACTGCTGATTTTTTTTCCCTCCCTGAGCACTTTGCATTATGATTTCATTTGCTTTTGAGGCACATGGGTGGGTATTTAGGACATAGTCTTGGCTTTGTGCTTGGGGGTCACTCCTGATGGTGCTGGGAATTGAGAATGGATTGGCTCCTTGCAAGGTAAATGCCTTAGCCCTGTACTATCAATCCAGCCTCCCTTGACACTAAGACTGCAGAGCATGTTGACTGCATCCTTCACCAGATTTCTTCTCTATTTTTTTGTTTTTTTTTTTACACCCAGCGATGCTCAGGGGTTACTCCTGGTTCTGCACTCAGGAATTACTCCTGGTGGTGCTTGGGGGACCATATGGGATGCCAGGGATCAAACCCAGTTTGACTGTGTGCAAGGCAAACGCCTTCCCCTCTGTGCTATCTCTCCGACCCTGAGTTTTCTTCTCTATACTGATATTCAGCAGCAAGACAGAAAGATAAGGATCAGGACAGACTGGAAGAAGGGAGAAAAATCTGAGATAAACTCCTATCTCCTATCTGAGATAAACTCCTATCACATTTTCACCTGTGGCCTTCTTTCCTATCATATAGTTTGAGATGGGAGTCGGGGTTGTCTCCATTCGTAATTTTTTTGAATTGTGTAGAAGTACTTTCACATTCTGTCTTTCAGAGGAACTCTTGTTTAACATGTATTTCTCTGCTATGTAGAACCTAATTAAAATTCTTAATGTTAGTTAATGTATCTTAACATACATTTCTATAATGTGTAGGACTCCTTAATTTAGCATAATTATCAAGATGAACCACATCTCACATTACAAGAAAATTGCAACCTGTCATAAAATAAAAGGGCCATATTATAGCAGAGTCCTTACCCTCTGAGATACCCTGTTAGAAAAGCCAAATAATGCAAATAAATCGTCACTCCCCAATTTGATGCTGCTTTGGTGATTTGATTAATTATTGTGAAGTGAAACGGCTAACAAAGAAAGATAAATAAAAATAACTTCTTGCATCCAAAAAAGGGTGTAAATTTTAACTCCGATGCATGACAGCAAATGTAAGCAAGAATTATAAACAAAGGGACCGGCTGAATGAATTAATATGCATCAGCCTTCATTGCTAGAAATAGGACCCTGTATTGTACTGGTACACTGCGGTTTCACTCAACTGCAAATTTGGCTTTTCTTTTCCACTTCTCCCGGGAAGTTGGAAACTGTGTTCCTCACAAGAATAAGGAAACCCCACAGCTAAGAGGAGACTGCAAGGGTGCGGGGTCCCTCTGGGTGCTTTGCCCTTTTCCTAGACCCTGCTATTTTTAGAAACCATTTTTGATTTCCTTTCATTTTCATTTTCATTTTTTTTCTCTTCATTTCTTAGTTCAGACTTGCTAACTCTGCAGCAGACCCTGAGGCTTTTCCTCCAGTTGCTACTGGCCAGTTTTCATTCATTGATCAGCCTGCAGGTTCTGCTTCCTTGGGAGTCACCCAACCCTCCCCACAAGCCCTCCACCCCACTCCCCAATGTTGTTCTAAATAGTTCACACCTCTGTGACCTGGAGCAGGTAGGGCACCTTCTTTGCACTAATTTGACATGATCTCTTCTCAGCCTTTTGGCTAAGATTAAGTGTAGTCTGACTGGATCCCCAACACAACATATGGTCCCCTGAGCCCTGCCTGGAGTGATCCCAGAGCACAGTGTCAGTAGTTATCCCTGAGCAAAGCCAAGTGTGGCCCAATAATAACAAAAAATGCCCACCTCTCTTTAATGCCACAAGGCAGGATGACCGCTCAGCACATTAGGTGCAGAAGACAGTGTCAGACACAGACTCAGCACCCACAGGCACTCACTAGATAATAGCATCTAGCTGCTGTGTATCTGCATATGCCCAGTTGCATCCCTTCCCAGTTTCTAGGTTCCTTTTTTGTTTCTGTTTTGTTTTTTTTTTTTTTGCTTTAGAGGAGTTTGGGGGCCAAATTTGGCCATGCTCATGGTTTGCTCCTGGTGTTTAAGGAACCATATGAGGTGCTGGGGATCGAACCAGTATCAGGTATCTGTTCTACCCCTCTGGCCCTTTTCTTGGATTCTTGCCAGCAATTCCTATTTGCCCAGGATTCTTCAGTTCCTCAACTGAGTGCTAAGGAAGGAGAACAGGGGAGAGGGGCAGAAGGGGTGTTCACCTGATCTGATTGCCCCTTCCACTGGCCACTCTATTTTTCCTTATCTCCTGATTTTATAAATAAAGAAAGAAACTAAATGGTATATAAATATAGCTTGCATTTCATTATTAGCCAGGACTGATTGTGGTCCCAATTTCCCTTCTCCCTCCCTTCCTGTCTGGGGTCACATCTAATATATGTCAACTTCTGCAGCCTCTACCCCACCCTCCACCCCAGGGCCCAGTCAGATCTACACACACACACACACACACACACACACTACACCCTACCCATCCTTTTCTAATGTGCTGTCCTCAAAGGCATTCCCTCTTCCTCACTAGATTAACACTCCCATTGCCCACGAGTTAAGAATGACTCTTCTCCCCTCCCCTTCAGAACTTCCATTCCCACTTTCTTGGCACAGAAACGACAGGGCTGCAGAGAAACGTTTCACATTTAATAGCTCTGCCCGTCCTGCTCGGTTCACGGCTGATGGACTGTGACTTCACCGAGACTCTGACCAGCTTGTCGCAGAATGATCAAATCGAGCCACCTCAGATCCAAAACAACAAGGTGCCAACCTTTTTCTTTGGCATTCTGTTGGGTGGGCATCTGGCCTTAGGATTGCTAAGTACCCAATTTCACCAAACCAGTCATGCATCCTCAAATCATGCACTTAAGCCAAAAGTGGGCAGCCACACAAAATGCTCTCTCTCTCTCTCTCTCTCTCTCACACACACACACACACGCACACACACACATGCACACGCGCACACATGCACACACACATGCACACACGCACACATGCACACACGCACACACACAAACACACACAACACACAGAGTAACTGGGAATCCTCACATTGGAAATCTTATTGCATTATGGAAAAAAATTCAAGGTCTATTACAGTTCTTTATAACACATGATATATTGCTGCAAAACAGAAGAACATTAATATCTATATTTGAATTCACTGCTCATGCTGTGTCATTAGCTCCCCATTAACATTCTACTTCTGGTACCACTCTTACTTTCCGAAGGGAGATTTTGACATTATGTGGTCGGCTGCCATAATGACCCCTTTTCCAAAGGAGAGTTTTGTGATGAGCATCACTATAATATGGAACGTTACAAGGGACACTTTAAAAATGTGGATACCAGGGCTGGAGAGATAGTATAGCGGGTAGGGCACTTGCCTTGCACGTGGCAGACCCAGGTTCAATCCCTGGTACCCCATATACTCCCTAGAGCACTTCCAGGAGTGTTCTCAGACCATAGAGCCAGGAGAAAGCCCTGAGCACCACCAGGTGCAGCTCAAAAACTAATAAAATAAAATAATTTTTAAAAATTGGATACTGGGATTGGAAAATAGTACAGCTAGTGATCGAGGACTGATTCCCGGCACCACATGGTCCCATGAGTATCACTGGTAAAGTTCTGAAGGCCTACACGCACTGGCAGGTTTGGTTTCCAAGCACCACTGGGGTGTCCTGATGGGCCCTGGAACTGCCATGTCTGAGCAGCATCTCATTCTCAAGCCCTTTTGCATTTTCTACTAGCCCAGTTGAATTTCTGGTGGAGCCCCAGAATCTCCTGAGCACTGCTTGGGAGGCCTCCCCGGCAAAAACACTCAGATACCAAGGGTATGAGGTATTGTCTCCCTAAAAATCTATAGAAAAATGCCTGCACACAAAATGATAACCAAAACCTCAAAGTGTTTTGGGAGTGGAGTGAGAGATGCCATAGAATGACAGATGAGCCACACAGCAGAGCACACAGAGTGAGCAAAAGGACCTAGGGCTGGATATGAAGAGATGAAGCCTGCTGGGTTAATATGGCTAGTGAAATAAGCCATTAAGCTGTTGGTCCAGGAGGACGTAGGTCAACAAAGAGGATGTGGGCCATGGTCTGAGAAACATGGCTATCAAAGTTTATTGGTCTGAGGAAATGAACAGGAAGTAAAGTCCGATACTGAGATGCATTAAATGTTCTAGGAGGTTCTGATGGTAAATTTGCTTCCATCCCACCTCATACAGTTTAAATACACAAAACAATTGTGCTTAAGACACCTTTACAGGGCTGCAGAGAGAGTACAAGGGTTTGGGTACTTGCCTTGTACATGGCCAATCCCTGATCTACCCCCAGTACTACATATGATGCCCCAAGAATCACCAGGAGAGATTCCTGAGCACAGATCCAGGAGTAAATCTTGAGCACAGACAGGTGTAGTCCCCATAAAACAGACAAAAAAGACAACTTTTCTATCCAATCTTATGTAAATGTGTATACACACACACACACACGTATCACTGTCACTGTCATCCCATTGTTCATTGATTTACTCAAGCAGGCGCCAGTAACATCTCTATTTGTCCCAACCCTGAGATTTTAGCAGCTTCCCCTTACTCATCTTTCTCAACCATTGAAGGCTCTTTCAGTGTCAGGGGAATGAGACCTGTTATAGTTACTGGTTTGGGCATATCAAACATGCCACAGGGAGCTTGCCAGTCTCTGCTTGTTCAGGCGGGATACTCTCAGTAGCTTGCCAGGCTCTCCAGATATATATATATATATATATATATATATATATATAATCTATTATTTGTTGCCTACTGTCTGAACTCAATCAAACATGATGTGGTAATTACAGAAAATGGTTAGGAAGTGTTTTATGATGTATTGTGCGGCTGCAAAGTGGCTGCCCGGTCCAGAAAGCAGCCTGGAGCATGGCGGCGGTTGGGTAGTGGAGGTTGGCTACTAGTGCTGGGTCCCTTAGGGCAGGGAGGGCTCTCACCCACCCCCCTTTCAGGCGCCCTGAGTGAAAACAGCCTGGTGAGGAGTCTGGTGGTATGATTATGGGGACCTCATTTTATACTCCCATCTGGGAGGAGCAGCCATGAGTTTTGCAGGCAGGGTGTGGCTTATGGCAGGGTCACTGGAAACTGGGGAAAGCAAGCAGAGGATCTCTGCTCCCGGTCCCGTTGAGTCCAGAGTCCAAGGTCACAAAGTTCTACATTACCTGGTTTCCATGGGACTTCACTCCTATGTGAGGCTCGGCCTGAGCGTTTGGAAAGTATATATATATATATATATATATATATATATATATATATATGTGTGTGTGTGTATAAAATTAAAAATAGTCAACTTTCAAAGAAGAATCTACAAGTCTTCATGACCTTGGTAGCTTGTAGAAAATATATAATGCCTCATTTTAGAACTAGCTTTATACATCCTTCTGTTTATCTGTACTAAATATTTAAGTGAGATTTTTATTAATGATTTTCTTAAAAGCTCATTAGGAAAAAAGAGTCAATGTAGTGAAATCAACATGACATAGAACATAGCTTCAAAATGAAACTTGAAATGCAGGAACTTTTCAAAGCAGTCAGATGTGTTGCTTCCAAGTTACCAAAGAGGGTTAGCAACAGAATACTAAAGATCAGGGGTCATATTTGAAGAGCAGCTTTGGTAAAGTCTTTTGACCTTCTTTACAAAACCTCTAATTTAAAAAGTTATATGCACCTCTATGTTCATTGCAGCACTGTTTACAATAGTCAAGATCTGGAAACCACCCAAGTGCTCAAAGACAGATGAGTGAATAAAGGATTTGTAGTAGAGGCCAGAGAGATGGCACAGTGGTTAAAGCACTTGCCTTGCATGCAACTGACCCGGATTTGGTTCCCAACATCACATATGTTCCCCCAAGCACTGCCAGTGATCTCTGAGCACAGAGCCAGTAGTTAGTCCTGAGCAAAGCCGAATGTAGCACCAAAGCACCAACCCCCCCCCAAAAAAAAATTAAAGGAGTTATAATATAATACACAGTGGGATACTACTCAGCAATAAGAAAAGAGAAATATTGCCTTTGCTACAATATGGATGGATCTGCTAAGCAAAATAAGTCAAAGAAAGAAAGAAAAAAAACATTGTGATCTTGCTGATGTGTGTCTATAGAGAAAGGAATCAAAGGAGTAGACATTGTACAATAAAAACCAGCCTTAGAACTCTGGCGACAGACTTGGCATCACCAGGTGTGGGGGAAGAGTGGAAGGGAAAAGTTCAATGCAAAGTGGTGGAGGGGGTTGGCGGTAGGTGGGGTGCTAAGTGGGTAAACTAACATTGTACCCCCCAAACATACAGGCATTTACACTCTTTCAAACCTACGTTACCTCAGTGAAATAGATTTGTAATTTTGATGTTTTAGTCATTTCTCAGACAACATGAAGTCCAGTAGTTTTTGACAAGTTCTGGGAATGTTAGTGGAAGAAAGAAGGAATGATATGGCCCAAATTGAACAATAACCTGTGGAATTTCAAAATTTTTCAAAGAAAAGTTCTGATTTTTCAATGCACTGCATTGGATTTCTGTTTTTGTTACCAGAAAAGACAATAACCTCATCTCTGTGGCTGTACTTAAAAAAATGTACTAAACTAATTGTGGTTAGTGAACTACGATTTTTTTTCTACATGTTTTATATAAACCAATGTGATCCATGAGCCCCCGACCTGTTACTGTGTTTTGACATGCTATGGAAAAATCTCAGAGGAGACACATAGTCATTTTAAACTGATATATGAAAATCGCTGAAGAATGGCTCAAGAATCAGTGATCCATTTAAACAGTAAACAGTTATCTAGCCATTAAATAAGTTATTTTCAGCAACTTGAACTTGTGAAAATTCTGGCAGTATAAAGAGAATAGAGAGAATAGAAAAGGCACTGTCCCAACTCTGTCAAGAGAACAAACCTTCACAAAGGTGACTTCTCCATGGGATTTTGAGTCATTCTTATTTTGCATTTGACTTTCTCTGTTTTCCAGATCTCCTTCATGAACCCGAGCCTATTCCTTCCCTCCCTTTCTGTCTCTGCCTCATCTTCCTCCTCCCTCTCATCCTCCTCCCCCTCCCCTTCCTCCTCCTCCTCCTCCTCCTCCTCCTCCTCCCCTCCTCCTCCCATTTCCCGCCTTTCTCTTTTCTTCCCTCCTTCCCTCTTTTTATTAATTACCTCCTAAGTGCCAGGCAATCTGCCAGATTCAGAGAATGAGCAGATACAAATAATAGAATGGTGGGGAGGGGTGGGGAAGGCAGATTATCCACACAAGCCTTAAATCTGCTGGGAATGTAGGAGAGAAGGAAAGGAACCTTTTCCCAGATTGTCGTTCTGAACCAGAGAGTAAGCATCCTGTTAAAACCGCTCTGCAGATTCTGAGTGGACTTGTAGACATGGGTCATTCTGCTGCACAGGACAGGCAACTTTGGACAAATACTTCCTTCAGGACTGAAGCACGTGTCCTCCTGAGATGAGTTTTGGGAAGTACAGGCCTTTGGGGTCTTCTCCCAGGGAGTGCCTTTGTGAAGGCGGAGCCTGGCCCAGTGCCACACTCCCACTCCAGCTCACACGTGGACTTGTGTGGCCACAGTTCAGGAGGAACGAGTCCGACCACTGGTTTGGTGCCAGAACCCTTTCCATGCCGGGAGCCCCTGATGATCGGAACCACTCACCTTCGGACTTCTCATCTTCTTAGACACCCCTCAAAACTCAGAGGTCAGCGCTGACCATTCAGCTTCTTTCTGGTTGAGTCCTCAGCAAGGATTAAAAAAAATATTTCATTGGCAAAAAAAGAAACCATGTATAGTTGGCATCTGAGGAGCATTAGAGAATATAAAAGGTCTCCTGTGGGAGACCTTGGCATAGTTTTCTTTTTCTTTCTCTCCATTTCCCCTGTTTCACGCCCCCGCCCCCCCCCCGTCTCTCTGTCTGTCCCTATCTCTATCTCTGTCTCTCTCTGTCTATCTCTGTCTCTCTGTCTCTCTCTGTCTCTGTCTCTCTCTCTCCCTCCCTCTCTCTCTCTCTCTCTCACACACACACACACACACACAGACAGACACACACACATCCCCTCTCATTTCAAACACCAGCTGAATCGTAGCTGGGGCGGGGGGTGGGGGGTATTGAAAAGACAAGTCAGCATCCAGAAATCAGGAAAGAAAGAGAAAAATGAATATAACTCTGACCTCAGCTGACTCAATAAGGTGTTCATTACAGAGCAATTAGAACCACCTACACAGGGTCAAGCAAATTTCTAATCAACAGGTAGTAATAGCAAAACTCCAACAGCCAAGAAGCATTACTGTGGATTATCCATGAAGAGAGGATTAGAAAGCGAGAGACCCGGAATCCAGCAAGGGAAACCCCAGCGGGCCAGCTGGCTAATGTTTGGGATAATAATTCCAAACGTATTAAAATAAATTGTAAGAAAGAAAAGGCTGAAGGCAATAAAAGCAAGCTTCACACGATACTGTATATTGTGGATAAAATCATGCACATTTGCAATAATCACTTCCCCAGAGTCAAACGGTAAATGCACCACCAGCAGAGCAGGGTAGAATTTAAAGACCTACAGCGCTGAACTGCCTCACACTGACAAGGGGCGGGCTGGGGTGGGGGGAGAAGGGAGAAGGGGAGAGAGAGAGAGGAGAGAGAGGGAAGAGAGAGAAAGAGGGGGAGAGAGAGAGAGAGAGAGAGAGAGAGAGTATTTGGGCACCTTCCTGGTATACTTTTGCTGTGGTCTGAGACCTGTTCGGCAACCATGCTGACAGGGGAAGGAAGGAGAGATCAGAAATGGCTTTCTGAGGAGCAATCTTGAAAGTGATCTGGTCAAAGGAACTTCCTTCCCTTAGGAAGAGCTACCTTCTCTTTCTCCTTGACTTCTCACCGAGGGCATTTTGACAGCAATGCAGATGTAGAGAATGGGCCTCCCTAGCTCTCTCCTCGCTAGTGCATCAAGGGAAGAAGGAGATTTAGAAGCTTACTGGAGAGTTGGCAGGATCCATTTTGACCTTGATCACCACCAGGGACTCATCCCATTCTTTATCTCAGTATCTGCCATTTTCTCAAACTTTATTTTCTCTTTGAGAGGGTCTTGCTGCTTGCTATTACTGGAAGTCTGTGAATGTGAATGCTCTTTGTTAAAATGTTGTCCCAAACCGGTTCCTTCTGGATCCAAATCAACGAAACAGCACTGACCAAAGACTGGAGGAAGCCACGGGGCCATAGTTTCCTCTAAGCATTCTCGAATGTTTTCTTCATAAAGTCAGAAATGCCTTTACATTTTGTCCTGTTGAGGGTGTCTGGACTGAAGCATTTCCTTTCTGAGTTGATTTGAGAGTGATGTGCAGTGGTTAGTGCGGCCAGCCTTGCATTCACTTAGGAAATACCTGTTAGAGGTGAGGTGAGAGCAGGAGAAATCAGAGGCACTCCACTTCGCCAGGCCTTATGGCTTATCAGGGACTCTTGACACTCCCCAGCCATTTGAGAAATGGTCCCAAACGCTCCATGTGACACCCAAACAGAAAACTCCTGAATCTCTTAGAGGACTGAAGGAAAGCTTGGCAGAGAATCTGAATGTGAATTAATTGAGTGACAGACAAATGGGGTGGGGTAGGTGGGAGTGTGTGTGTGGGGGGGGCAAGCTAGGGAGATAATGATATTTTTAGAGAAAAGCAAGACATGTAGTGGTTGGGTCACATGAGTGTGTTTCAAATTTGGAAATTGGGGTGAAGAAATGGAATGAAAGAAGGGAGGCAGCAGGGGACTTCATCCCCCACTACTAGCCCCCAAAGAAAACCAAACCAGAGTAGTTTGCCTAATACTAAATGCTGTGCTAACCAGGTTTTGCTCGTGTTACCCCTTTCCACTAATGACCTCTTGATAAATATCCTTACGTCCTCTCTTTTACAGAGTTGTTTATTTAAATGGTCCTGATTCATGTTGCTATAAAGAGAAATACTTACGAGGGCATTAAGTAACTTGCCTCTTTTTTCTAGATGTCTCAAGGATACTGTTAAATCAGTTTTCCCCAAAATCTGATATTGCCAGCACAATCTTCCAATCAAAAATCCACAACATTTCAAAATTGGGTTTAGAATAGAAAATCAAGGCTCTGGACCCACCAAATCAAATTCAAAATTGCATGGATTTTCCCAGATTTCTTAACCTATGGTGCCAACCCAGATGAAACTATGCAAGAGATATGTAAGCTTTAGGAAAAGGGAATGCAATGTAGTGGGCCTATTAATACTTATAAGAGTCATAATTTTTCTTTTATATTAAAAATAATTTTTATGAAATCACGTGTAAACAATAAAAGTACAAAAAATAGCAATACATGCATGAGAAATTACAATGTCATTCAGTCCACACCAAACGTGAAAACAACATAGGTGTTAAAGTAGTTTGAGGTCATGGTTAGTGGCCAGCCCAGGCAACCTGACAGGACCAACATGTGTAAATCCTAGAAGCACTACTAACCAGCTGGATCTCCTTAGACAACTTATGAACTTTTTCAAAGCTCAGTTTTCTCCTATGCAAAATGAGACTAGTGGTATCACCCTTGGAGAACTGTAAAGAGAAAGCAGGCAATGGGAATCCTGAGAGAGCGAGCAGGGCTGGAGGCAGTTGCCTTGCGTGCTGCTCACCTAGGTTCAATTCCTACCACCACATATGGTCCCTTGAATACTGTCTGGAGTGACCCCTGAGCACAGATCAGGAGGAAACCCTAAGCATTCCAAGGTATGACCACCCGCCCCCCAAACAAAATAAAAATGAAGACAAAGCAGATAAGCAGGTGGACAAAGTATTTATATGTTTGCTCAGTCAAGTAATAAGCAGTTTCAAACCAGATGGGATAGAAGGATTATAATTAATGAGCTCCTCAATTCATCCAGGAAGCACTTTTTATTTATTTATTTAGGTCTTTTTGCATCACATTCACAATGCTCAGGTATTACTCCTGCCTCTGCACTCAGGAATTACTCCTGGAAGTGCTCAGGGGACCATATAGGATGCTGGGGATCGAACCCGGGTCTGCCGCATGCAAAGCAAATACCTTACTGTACAGTCGCTCTGGCCCCAGGAAACACTTCTTTTTGTTCTGGAGGCACACCCTGTGGTGCACAGGACTTCTCCTGACTCTGTGGTTAGGGGTCACTTTTGGTGGTGCTTGGGGGACCATATCAAATTGAGTTGACTGCATGCAGGGTAAGCACCTTCTTTGTGGTACTATTTCTCTGGCCCTCCAGGAGTCACTTTTGATGTCCTCTACCTACTGCTATAAGATTGGGCTGGTGCCCCTCTAAGAAATATTCCCTTTATAAAGGGGCAGGAGCAATGTTACATGTGGTGTGATTCACTGGTTCCCTCCCCACCATGAGCACATTGGACCCAGGGACTGAGTCTTGTTTACCATTCAGAGCTGTAGGTTTCAGATAACTTTAACAGCGGTTGTAGGTATTAGGCTCACAGCAACGCCTGGGCTGACTCCTGGTGTTGCTCAGGGGCTTATATGCAGTGGTGGGGATCAAACCAGGGTCCTCGTCAGGCAATGCAAACTCCATAACCACTGCACTATCTCTCTGGCCCCAAGCTAAATTGAATTTAAAAAACATGTTGCAATCAGAAATACCTCTTTAACTACAAGCCAAACTTTGTTAAATAGATCAGATATATAGACACAAAAGTTAACATCATTGAATATTGCCAGTGAGCTTTTTGGGAACATCTGTAGGCTTTAGATCTGGCAGAGTAGGAATTTTAAACCACTTAGTGGCTTGTATGTTTTAGGAAAGTTATTTTATTTCTCTGAGACTTCAGTTTTCTTTCTTATACTGTGACTAAATCAGGCCAGAGATCTAGCACGGGGTTAAAGCACTTGCCTTGCATACTGTCCATGATGAGAAAAATAGACCTGCAACACCGACTCCAGTTTGATCCTTGCACCTCTCAGCACTGCCAAAAGTGATCCTTGAACAGTCAAGAGTAGCCCCTGAGCACTGTGTAGTGTACCACCCCACACCCCTGCAAAAAAAAAATCCACAAAAACCTGAGACAAAATCAACAAATACAAAAAATATGCAATGTGTCTGGCAATTATTAGCCAGATATCAAAGGGAGATGGATGATTTTATGAATGTCATTTAAATTGTGTTAATACTTTGTTGGTGCTTCTGAGTACTTAGAATAATTTTTAATGTCGGACTGTCTGATTTCGTTGTTTATGTTTGATTGTAATAGCTACTATTTATCAAGGGATTTTTAGTTGTTGGGCCCTGTTGTAAATGCTTTACTAAACTGATCATTTTAATGACTCTAGGAGATAACATACTGTTATCATCATAATCCCATTTTCCATTGAGTATATTGAGTAAAGAAAATGGCAACTTGCCTAATGCATTATCAAGTACAACCAATCCCCTAGACTCAGCCCTGTATGCAGTTTCTTACCCTTGACCATGATCCTGGTTACAGAGGGACGAAAACTTCAGGAAGGGGGAAGGAGGAGCTCGACTTTGATTCCAACCAGCGATGTTCTTTTCCTTCTGTGATATATAGAGAATTGTTTGTCCTCACAGAACTCCACTGCCAAGTACACACATGCTGTTCTTTATTTCCACAGCGGTTTTCTGGAAGTCACTTAGTGAAGGAAGTCATTGCAGTGTGTGGCATATTTTCCTGGAAGACCGCTGTTCTAATTGAGGGTTATATTTCTGAAGAAGGACTGATAATCAAGTAAGTCATTAACATGACCCAAATGTGCCAAAAAAGTAGATCTAAAACAACCATAAACCTATGGTTTGTACTCTTTTGAGGGAGGGATGTCACACCCAGTGATGCTCAGGGCTTACTTCTAGTTCTGCACTCAGCGATCACTCAGGGCAGGGTTCAGGGTACCATATGGGATGCTGGGGATTGAACCCAGGTTGGCCATGTGCAAAGCAAATGCCCTACTGGCTGTATTTCACTCCAATCCCAATATAGTGTATGCTTAAAAATAAATTATCTTTAAGGCTCAACAAAGTAGTTTCCAGAGCAGGATACTCAGATCAAGAAAGTGTGTGAGAGGAAAGAAGATTGAATCCCTGGTTTGAACATCCTTGGTATTAATACCCCAACTCTGTAAAATCTTGCCTTTTTGGGGTTTTGTATTTAGAACTGCATTGGAAGAAATTATTTGATGGCTCATGGGATACAAATTTCTCTCTACAAAGCGGGAGCATTCAAAATAACTCCAATGACCTCTGTGTTGCTCTTTAAATCAGAATTAGTCTTTTCCAAGTTAGTCACTGCAGCCTTTAAATATTTAAGGGACCACTGAAAGGTTGTGCTTCAGAAGGCTTTTGAAACTGGTCTTTTAATTTATTTTCTGTTTTGTAATTCAACCAACCTCCCTGCCACCTTCCTCCCCCTCCTCCATGTGAAGGACTGTCTGCAGGTGGGGGTGGGGGGGAGAACCTAGAGAGGTGGAAAATATTTAGCTTCTTGTTCTCTGGCTTTCTTATTAATAGAAAGTATTTTAGGGCTGATTGAACAGATAAACACCCACAATAAATCCAAGTCTTTGCTTAGAAATGTCCTGAGATCCTGTTGTCCAAATGGAGCTAAAATAAAATTGTGATGAGCACAAAGATTAAAATTCGGGGGCTGGATAATGATTATATATAATAATAACCATGTATTTTGAAGAATGACAATTATGTGTAATATGATCATGTGCTACATGTTATATTACAGTATGCCAAACACAGTAACAACAAGTCTCACAATGTTACTGGGCCCGCTAGAGCAAATTGATGAACAACCGGAGGACAGTGACAGTGACATATAATATGTATAATGACATATAATATATAATACATATAATATCATTAAAGCAATGATACATATGATAACAATTAGATTATTATTACTAAATAAAATAAGTAGTTTACAGGGATACCATATAATGATTCCACAATGTAAATAATAAGAGCAAAAAGTAATCTAAAGGATAGCTATTTTTAGTAGAATTTACCCTGATTATGATTCCCTTCTTCTTTATTTTTTTTTCATTTTTGGGTCACACCTGGTAGTACTCAGGGATTACTCTTGGCTCTGCAATTAGGGATCACTTCTGGTGGTCTTCAGGGGACCCTATTGGGAGCAGGAGCAATAGTACAGCAGGTAGGACATTTGCCTTGCAAAAGCGAATGCAAATTTCATTTCCCAACACCCAATATGGTCTCTTGTCCATGCCCTTTTCCTCTTTAAATGCTCATCATTCTTGAAGGGACAAATCCTTGTCCATACCTTTGTCCTCTTTAAATGTTCACTGTTCAAAAAGGGATAATTCTTCACTCAATTTTTTAAATTAAAAAAAAAAAATAAAAAACATCAACTCCCAAATGTGCATTTATTTCTATTGGGTCCAGCATAAAATACTTGAGTGGGATTTGTAGGCTGGTGTCTGTATTTAATTCACCCAGGGAAATTTGCCATATATTTTCTCTGTAAAATATTTATTAATAAAATCGAGCTTTTAAATAACACTGAGAAGGGCTATTAAATCTTAGCTCATGTGAGATGCAAATAGAACTTAAACGTTCTTCTAGTGTTTCATAATTCTAAGTCATTCCAGTAGATGGCACTGTTGTATAAAAACAGTCAATCATTCGGTGCTGGGGATTAGAGTTTGGGGGTAGTGGTGGGGGTGGTGTAAAAGAACCCTCCTTCCCCCGGAAGGAAAATTCAGAGAAATAAGAAATAAGTTTTATGACAGAGATTTGGTCCCCTTACCCCCATAGCCCACCCCCAACCAGGTTCAATGTGAATGGAGCTAATAGAAACATCATTTTTATTTAGACATACAGGTATTTGGCAATTCCTGCTCTGTCTTAAGTGAATTTGCAAGTTTCACCCTCTGTGCTCAGACCCACCCCCACATTTAAAAGATCTTTGGTTTAAAATGAGCCTCTAAGAAACCTGGGCTGGAGAGAGAGCCTTTCTCTATCCTTCACTCAGCGGGAAAGGTGCAGAGTGAGGCTGACCCCATTTGTGATTGCGCCGGTGCATCTTTTCCTCCGTTGGCTTTTATCAGAAGACCCAGAGTTATGAGGAAGGAAGGGCATTTGCTTTGTATACTGGGTTTCCACCTGCCTGATCACTGAGCGCCAGGCACATTGTCTGAAAAAAAAAAGCGGGGGGGTGGGGGGGAGTTGTGAATAACACGTTTCTCCTTCCTTCTGTATGGCGAGGGGTTAGAAATTCCCTCTACTCAGTCTAAGTCTTACCCTGTTAAGTAAATGTCAGTAAACGGTGACCAGTAAAGTTAATATTGCCATGGCATCTGAATAATTGAATTGTTTAGCAATCAATTGATTACTGATTAATTCGGTGATTAGTTGATCACTCAGCCCTCCAATGTTGATTTTAATTGCTGCAAGAAAATTGTCAAATTTATGTGGGACCTGGTTCATTTTCTAAAGAAACCCAAACCTCAGCCACTCCCTCAGAGCAATGTGTGTTTGCTGTACCTTAACTAGAAACTGAATGTTTGGTCAATCCCGGTGCGGAATCATTACTACTCAGGCATACGTGTTGATGGTGAAAGAGCAATATTTGTCCGACATGGCAATCAGTTACTCAAGATTTTGTGTCCCCCATGAATCTCTGGTTTATAGTCATTTTACACCTGGGCACTGCCACCGGTAAAAACCGCATTCTTCTGACTAGCAGTCATGTTAGATCTTGGATGGTATCAGCCTTTTATTGCCTCTGCTAATTAGCATTGATACTGAATGAAGTAGTTGAAAACCATTATTCTAAAATATACTGAACCTGGGCTGGAGCGATAGCATAGCGAGTAGGCGTTTGCCTTGCGCGCAGCCAGCACGGCGGAGCGGGGTTCAATTCCTCCACCCCTGAGAGCTAAGCAAGCTACGAGAGTATCTCGCCCGCATGGCAAAGCCTGGCAAGCTACCCATGTTGTATTCAATATGCCAAACATAGCAACAATATGCCAAACACAGTAACAACAAGTCTCAAAATGGAGACTTTACTGGGCCCGCTGGAGCAAAATCGATGAACAACAGGAAGTGTTTGTGTTTGTTTATACTGAACCCACCCTCAAGTTCCCTATGGTCAAAGCTGGAATAATTGTGAGCTAGGAAGGAAACAATGGACCGAGGAGAGAATGCTGCAGGTAAGGTATTGCCTTGCACAAGGCCAACCCCAGTTTCATCCTCTGGCTGTTCTGGTCTTCCACTATTTCTCCAAGGAGCCTGGCTGATTTTATCTGAGACTGGTGTTTAGATTGAAAAAAAGTTTTTGGTACTAGGAAGTACTTTTGTCTACGAGAGTGCCATTGCTTCTTGGCTGTCCCAGCAGATAGGAGCTCTGTATAGGAATGGATAGTAACCCATACATCTATAAAATCTGCCATTATTCCTCTATCTACTTATATACAGTACCATGGGTTTGTTTTAGATCTAATTCAGTACCACAGACTTGTTCTTGATGAAATTATCTCTCTCTTTGCATATTTGGAACTCTCTCCTCTGATAGTGAGAAAACAAACTCTCTTAGTGTATATTTCCCTATTGGATAAATTCTAGTTTCTGAATAACTAGACCACACCTCTATTAAAAACAAATTTGCTAGCTAGATTACAGCATTTGTATGCAATGTCTTTATTTTTAGTTATGAAGTACCAAGTCAAATAATGGTAATGGTGTGTTCCTTTCTTTCCCATTCCTTTTGTGTGATTATGTTATTAATTTGTCATATAATTAGGCTCATTTGTTACTGCTGCTGTGACATGTTGAGTTTCTTCCAGGTTATGATTGATTTGAGTTGTGTTTTGAGGTGTGTGAAATATTACTATTCCTCAGTCACTTTCTTCTCATTGTTCTACCCTCTTCGCTTTTCTTCCATTCCTTTTCAGTTCATTCTCTATAGTAACCTACAGAGTTCCGTTCCTAGGTTGATCATTTTCTTAGATATATGTATACTTCCTTAAATCCTTCTTTTGGGGAGAGTAGTTTATATGGCTGTGCTCAGAAGCTGGTTCTGGATCTGTGCTCAGGAAGGGCCCCCCAGTAGTGCTTGGAGGACCATATACGTGGTGCTGGGGCATTCAAATCTGGGTCAGTGGGATGCAAGACAATGCCTTAACCTTAATCCTTGTATTATCTTTCTGGACCTTTAATCTTCTTTCCTTCCTTCCTTCCTTTCTTCCTTCCTTCCTTCCCTCCTTCCTTCCTTCCTTCCTTCCTTCCCTCCTTCCTTCCTTCCTTCCCTCCTTCCTTCTTTTCTTCCTCCCTCTCTCTCTTTCTCTTCCTTCCTTTCCTTTCTTCTTCTGACAATAACCAGCGTTCATTTCTAAAGATAGGAACAAGTATGAGTAAAGCTTCACATAAATATGTTTTGCACTAATATCTTTGACATCAGAAGAATTGAAAAAACTCACGAGTCATTTGGGGGTACTCTTTATTACCAAAGAAATTAAGCATTCATAAAGAATGTAGGAGGAAGTTACCTTAGCTTGCAATTCTAAACAGACAAACCATTTAGGATATTGTTTCTCACATTAGGCTCCTCTTAGATATCTCAAGGGAAGGGGCTAAAATATTTTCTAGGATAGTATTTTGATTTTTATGTTTAATGTTTGTGGGTATTTTTAATTGAATTAATACACACTTGCTCAGAATCATCCTCCCTAGCTGCGTGTGGCTACAAAACCTTTGTGCCTCTAATCCTTGTGACTCCAAGTGAAAATAAAACATGGCAGACTACTACTCATATACAGCCTCTCAATCCATGTCCTCTGAACGGTCACAAGATTGTTGAATGTTTCCTTTGAGATCCATGAGTGATCAGGTTTAGAACTCTGCTTCAGATAGAATGGGGTAGGTTTGGTGACCCTTTTGGTTAGTTTGAAAAAGTACCTTCAAACTACACGTTTTTCAGGGGCTGAAGCGATAGTACAGTGGGTAGGGTATTTGTCTTGCATTCTCCTGGCCTGGGTTTGATCCCCCAGCATCCCATATGGTCCCCTAAGCACTGCCAGGAAAAATTCCTAAGTGCAATCAAGGAGTAATCCCTGAGCATAGTCAGCTGTCGCCCAAAAACCAAAATCAAAAAGAAAAAAAAAACCAATAAAATACATACTGACTTCATGCAGTTCCTTAAGGTCAAACCAAGAGAAAAAAGAAAGAAAAGAAAAAAAATTGCAAACCAGCTATAGATTCGTGTTGAAGAAAGAACTCCAGACAGCATTGGTTGAGAAACAGTGGTTTCACTGTGGGCTCCAGATCATGGCAAACAGCAGGGACATGAGCCAAGAAAGAAAGAATATCTTTTGGGTCAGAAAATGAATGATACTTGTAGCCTGTCATGTAACCATGAACCCCACTCCCCACTCCACCTCCACCCCCACAACTGGAACCAGCCCAGAAGAAACCATTAACCTTCTTGGATCTGGGGTTTGTGGCAAGTGGAACTACTCTCATTAAGACTGAACCTCAAAGCAGAAAAGACTTTGCTCCTCACTCATGCTGTTATTGGGTAACATTTCAAAATTTTAAGTGAACAGCTGCTGGGCTGGGTGAAGGTAGCACAGATCCATCCATCAGATGGGTGTCAGTGTAGATTATGCACTGAAGCTCCCCAGAGTGTGTGTCTTTCTGGGCTCTGCTCACCACTTCAGGGCTCAGATCTGCTTCAGCCTCCTCAGCAGTCTCCCCTTCTGATGCGTGTCACCCGTCAATGCAGCAACTGATGTACTCTTTTCCAAGAATGACCCATGGGGCGTTTTGGCTCCGGTGAGCTATAGCAGATAGTCTTGCATTGCTTCAGTGTCATTGGTGGCCATGATACCAATCAATTCCAGAAACCTCTGGCTCAGGCGCTCCTGGGTCCTCTTTCAAGAGAGGCAGGTGACCTTGATGAACACAACCACCTTCCCAGGCTGGATTTTTGCAGTGCATGAACTCTTGAGTCATGCAGGTAGACTCAGCAGAAAAACTGCAACTGCAGGTACAGCTTGGAAGTATGAATATAATTCCTCCTTCCTATGTACAGAAGTAGCACCAAATATGTAGCATCATATATGTAGACTTTAAACTTAATGATAAGTCCTGGAAATTACTTCATGTCAAGGGCCAGAGTGATAGTACAGCGTGTAGGGTTCTTCTTGCCTTGCTTGCTATTGTCCTGGTATTTCATATGGTCCCTCAATCTTGCCAGGAGTCATTCCTGAGTGCAGAGTCAGTAGTAAGCCCTGAGCAGCATCATCGGGTATGATCCAAAAACAAAAATTGAAACAAAGAAATGACTTCATGTCAGCTCACAGAACTCTAGCTCTTTTATTATTGTGTACTCTCCCATTGATTGATAGCTGTGCTATAGTTTATTGAACCACTCTCCTACCAGTTGGCATTAAAGGATTTTTTTCATTTGTCAATGATAAATAATGCTGCAACAAATCACCTTATGCATACACACACACACACACACGTATGTGTGTATGTGGTGTTTGATGGGTCTTCAATATTTTTTTTCTAATTTGTTTTTTTTTTGGCCACACACAGGGGTGCTCAGGGATCCCTCCTGGCAGTTTCAGGGAACTCTGTGTGGTTCTGGGGATCCAACCAAGGTCAGCCAGCAAAGCAACTGACATAGCAACTGCACGAACACTCTGGGCTCTCAAGCAGATCTTTTTGTTAAGGTCATAATATTGCTCAATTGAAACATCAGTGTATGCTGATGGAAATGTTGACTGGTACAACCTTTTTGGAAAACAATATGGACACCTCTCAGAAAAGTAGGAACTAAATTTCCGTATGACCCAAAAATTCCACTGGTTGCCTTCGACCCCAAGGGTCTATCCAGAAAAGACATTTGCACTCTTATGTTCATCAGAGCACTATTTACAACAACCAACAACCAAAATCTGGAAACTACCCAGGCTGGAGCGATAGCACAGCGGTAGGGCGTTTGCCTTGCACGCAGCCAACATGGCTGACCCGAGTTCGATTCCTCCACCCCTCTCGGAGAGCCCGGCAAGCTACCGAGAGTATCTCGTCCGCACAGCAGAGCCTGGCAAGCTCCCCGTGACGTATTCGATATGCCAGACACAGTAACAACAAAGTCTCCAATGGAGATGTTACTGGGTCCGCTCGAGCAAGTCGATGATCAATGGGAGGGCCTTTACTTTTACTTTACCCAAGTGTACAAGAACAGATGACTGGATAAAGAAATTATGTACGTAAACACAATGGAATACTACTTGGCTATAAGAAAAGATGAAATATTGCAATTTTCTACTACATGGATGGATCTGGAGAGTATCATGCTAAGAGAATTTAAAAGAAGAGGAAAAGAATGATCTCTCTCATATGCAGGATATAAAGAAACATAGTAAGAAAATGGCAAGTACCCAAAGGCAACAAACACTGAGAACTGATCTTCCATAGAAAACTTTTATCGAACAACATTCTTCGAAAAGAAGATACTAAATTGTATGTGTTATATATTTATAATTTCTGTGGAATAAACTATTATTCTAATCAAAATTTATATCTATATAGATATAGATATAAACCTATATCTATACTAAATATAGATTTGGGGGGAGGCAGGTGGTCCACATCTGGCTATGCTCAGGGCTTACTCCTGACTTTGTGCTCAGAGATCTCTTCTGGGGATGCTCAGGGGACCATATGGGGTGCTAAGGATCAAACTCAGTACAAAGCTGCATGAAAGACAAGTGCCTTATTACTGTTTTCTCTCTCTCTGGCCCAAATATGCAAGTTGGCATGTGTACACAGATTATATGAGACTCAGAATTTGTATGACAAACCTGTTGGTTTAAAAGGAAAAATTGCAACCCTGTGTAGTCACTCAGTCTCTGTTGCCTGCCGACAGTTCGCTCTTGGGAACTTTTAGTTATTGAAGAACTGCTTTGTAAATCAACTTGTTGTAGTGTAGAGATTTTGTGTAAGTAAATCTCTATGCTTTAGTGACACTTTGTCAAAAATGATTTGGAATTCCTTAATTCACCATCTTTAATAGGCAGAAATAAAACATCAGGAAACTGCCAACTTTCAAGTAATTGCCAATTACAATTACCAAAACCAAAACTTGTAAATAGGATGAGATTGGAATGTCTTCCTACAAAAGCAAGAGAGGACCTGAACCAAGAAATTAATATGCAAGTGCTATACAAGGCATAACATTTTTCTTTGTTTTGCTTTTTTGGGGGGGAGTTTCAGTGTCTGTGTTTGGAGTTACTCCCAGCTCAGTGTTCAGGCCCACTTTCTGCTTGCTAAGAGATCAAACCCATGACTTCCTCATACAAAGCGGGCATCCACCAGTGCTTTGAGATAGTTACCAGCCCCATGATACAACTTTTAAATTTTAAGTTGCCCACAATGAGAGAACTGATACACAAAAGAGAGTCTGTGGGAAAATGAGGTGGGAGGGTTGGGAGGGGAGTTTAAAGGGGCATTAGGGTCCTTGGAGGAGGAAGCACTGGTGGTGGATGTGTTGTTAAAATTATGTACACAAGTAAACCATTATTAACAGGATTGGAAATCACAGTAGCATAGCACTAGCATAGCACTGTCCTCCCATTGTTCATTGATTTGCTCGAGCGGGCACCAGTAACGTCTCCATTGTGAGCCTTGTTGTTACTGTTTTTGGTATATCTAATACTTCACAGGGAGCTTGCCAGGCTGTGCTGTGTGGTCGGGGTACTCTTAGTAGCTTGCCGGGTTCTCTGAGAGGGATGGAGGAATCGAACCCAGGTCAGCAGCATGCAAGGCAAATATCCTACCTGCTGTGCTATCTCTCCAGCCCGGAAATCATAGTACCTCAATTAAAAATAATAATAAAAATTTTAAACAAAATGTTTATCAGTGGAGAAATAATTAAAACATGGTTTTTCTATGTATTAGAATAAGAAAAAAATCATTTAAAAGATTGAGGTAGGAGCATAAATTAAAGGTCGGGGACTTAATTTCCATGTGGCTGACCCTGGTTCACTCCTCAGCAGCATTTATGGTCTCCTAAGTGCAGACCCAGGAGTAAAGCTCTGGGCATTGCTAGGTGCCACCCTCCCTAAAGAAATAAAATAAAAAATTGATGGGGGTCGGAGCAACAGTACAGTGAGTAAGACACTTGCCTTGCACTTGGCTGACCCAGGTTCGACCCCTGGCATCCCCTATGGTCTCCCAAGTACCACCAGAAATGATTCCTGAATACCGAACAAGGAGTAACCCCTGAACAGTGCAGGGTCTATCTCCAAAACAAAACAAAAAAGAAATAAACGATTGAGATTTCTAAAAATGATATATCTTATTTTACTAATTATAAAATATGAAAACCACCAAAATATTCTGAGGGTGTCTATACCTACTGAGTCTATGGGATTAAGAGAGCTATTTATGTAAAAATGAAACTTTTAAGCAAAAAAAATTAATTCTCAGTTGCTTTTTAGTAGATCTCTACCTGGAGAAAGAAATATTGATGGTATTTCTAATTTATAGTGAATAAATGCATAGCCTCTTTTAGAACATAATGCTTCATGGCATTTTGCTTTGACCTAGTATTTCCCTGGGGACAGGGAGATGGCTCAGAGGGCTGGAGCATGTGCTTTGCAGCAGGAACCCCAGGTTCAACCCCAGACATCACATGCCCCCCAAGTATTGCTGGGACCAGCCCCCACCCAGGATTCAGCCGGAATTAGCCCCTGAGCCCTGCCAGGTGTGCAGCACTCACCCCCAAGAAAAGAATATCTTATATAAATATAAATACAAAATCACAAATCAAACTTACTTGATAAGTGTTGACTTGTAAAAATATTTAAGAGCGCTGTCCTGGATGCAGACCAAAAGGAGCCTGAGGCTCATTAAGCTTAGCGATATTCACCATTTAAGATGCAGAAACTCTAATTCTGGATTGCTTCCACTCTTCAGCATTTGCTCTGGTCTTACCAGGTGCACCAGCACTAGTGCAAAGAGTATTTTCTGGAATCAAGGAGATGGCTCAGGGTTTAGGGGTGCGTGTTCAAGGACATAGGTTTCAATCCCAGCACTGCTTGGTCCCTTGAGCATCACTGGGGTATCTAGGGCACCCCAGCAATGCTGGCCCCAGTAGCGCTGCATCACAGGACCCTATTGGGTCTGAGTGATGGAATTCTGCCTGCTGGGATGAGCCACCAGTCAACCCTTAGCACCTCCAACCAGAACAGCATTTTCTCAGTGAGTAAATAATAAGTTGCCTTTTAATACATCTCCCGATTGGAAGGTCAGCTTCAAATGTACCACACAATGCAAATGTGAAGAAAGCTGACAGAAATTTTATGAAAAAGTAACAAGACCACGTATACTCTTATCGTACCACGTGAGGTGCTTAATTGCATGTGGCTGACCTTGGTTGGGTCTCTCGTACACATACAGTTTCCTGAGCACCTCGAGGAGTGGTCCCTGAGTAAGGAGTAAGCCCTAGAAAATCACCAGGTGTGGGTCCTCCCCCATAAAAAGTAAAAAAAACACTTGTGTGCATATTATATAACTTCAGCACGGAAGGTCCCATTTATCTTTCATCATAGAATAACTGGATGGAGACCGAATTAGTTAAGAAACAGATAAAAATTAGAGAATATGTATGCAGAATGAAAGTTTTTTTTTAATGCATATTTTATTTTTAAAATTGCCTGTGTATAATCTGTATGGCTATTTTGATGATCAGTAGAAAAGATTTTCTTTGCTTCCATGTCCACAGATAGGATGCTATTTTTATTTTTAGAAAAAAGTTTGAATGGAGCTATCATATCTGTATCAATTTAATTAAAGCATTTCTAGATCAATGAATATTCATTCAGATTATATATAAATGATATAGTTTCATGCTCAAAAATGCCTTAGATGTAAAATAAGGTGATTCTATAGGGTTATCCTAAAGATCCTCCGCCTCTGTAAAAGATGAAATACACGAGGCAGATAAAGTTGATTTTTTTCCCTGTCTGTGACAAAAGTAAGGAAGCCTTTAAGAATGTGCAGGGAGCTATATAGAGACAGGTAGGCAGATGTCAGTTCAGATTTAGGGAGTCAGGGGTAAGATGGAGGAGAGTCTTACTCAGGGAAGAGTGGGGTAGATCTTGCTATGAACTCTTCCCCAGATTAAAGATGGGTTGGGAAAGCTATCAACCATACCATTTTCTGGAAGCACAGATACAAATAATGGGGGTTCAGGTGTAGTTCAATATTACCTGTATCCACATTTGTTCAGATGTAATGCCATTTGTCCCTGAAGAACTGAGGGGAGTGACATGACAACTTGAATGGGGAGTAGCAAAGTGGGGTCAGAGGAACAGTCTCAGGATTTGTTGGTGCTGCGTCGGCAGAACCATCTCTTTACACCTGATGGCAAAAGCAAGTTATTGAAGGAGAGGATTAAGCATACTCTAGGGAGGGCTGAAACACAAGAGAGGGATATTAAAATCAAGTATTGACCATGAAGAGCTCAGTGCTGAGCCCTGACATTAAACAGTAAATCCAAGAAGTAGAGAAGGAAATTTTTTAGTTACACTGCGCCATTAAGTATTTTTCCTCATTAATATATGTATTTTTTCACTAAAGTAAAAGAGCAGGGCCAGAGAGACCATACACCAGGTAAGGTGCTTGGCTTGCATATGGCTGACCCTGGTTGGATCCCTGGTTCCCTGAGCACTGTCAGGAGGGATCCCTAAGCACAGACCCAGGAGTAAGCTCTGAACACTACCAGGTATCGACCCTTCCCCCCAAAGAGCAAAAAAAAAAAAAGGTTTGTGCATATACATAACTTCAGCACTAAAAGTCCAATTTATCTCTCACCATACAATTCACTTATTTTTTACAGGGGAGAGAGGGGTCCCACCTGGCAAGCCTCAGGGATCACTCCTGATGAGGCTCAGGAAACCGCATGTAGGGATCAAACCAGAATCAGTCACTGCAAAGCAAGTGCCTTAACCACTGAGATATCTCCCCAGCTTCAACAATTGACTCCCTTCCTGTCTATTAACCACTAATTTATATTTATAAAGTTCTTTTTTGTTTTGCTTATTCCATGTTTGTTTCTCTCTATGACACATATGAATATATCAATCCCATAGAATTTATCTTTCTCTGACTTATTTCACTGAGCTAGTACCTTCAAGGTCCATTCATGTTGTTGCAAATGACCATCTCATCTTTTTTTTTTTGTATTTTTTTTTCTTTTTTTATTAGTGAAAAACCATGAGGTACAGTTATAGGCTTACAAATTTTGTGCTTGGGTTTCAGTTATACAATGATCAAGTGCCCATCCCTCCACCAGTGCCCGTCATCCATCCCCACGGGTCCCAGCATCCCCCCCCCAACCCTCATCCCCCCCCCTCCCCGTCCCATCCTGCCTCTGTGGCAGGGTATTCCCCCTTGTTCTCTCTCTCTTCTTTTGGGTACTGTGTTTTGCAAGAGAGGCTTTGAGTGGCAATCATGTTTGGTCTATCGACTACTTTTAGCATGCTTCTCCCACCCTGGGAGGGCCCTCACAACACCCTTCATTTGGTACTCTCTTCTCTATCTGAGCTTCCTTTTCACCTAGAGCCTGTGGCTGGCCTTCTCCATCACTGCTGGTGGGAATGCCGGCTAGTCCAACCCTTTTGGAAAACAGTATGGACGATTCTCAAAAAATTAGAATTTGATCTGCCATTTGACCCAGCTATAGCACTCCTGGGAATATATCCCAGAGAGGCAAAAAGGTATAGTCGAAGTGACATCTGCAATTGTTTGTTCATTGCAGCACTCTTTACAATAGCCAGAATCTGGAAAAAACCTGAGTGCCCAAGAACAGATGACTGGTTAAAGAAACTTTGGTACATTTACACAATGGAGTACTATGTAGCTATTAGAAAAGATGAAGTTATGAAATTTACATACAAGTGGTACTACATGTATCATGTTAAGCGAAATGAGTCAGAAAGAGCGGGATAGACACAGAAAGATTGCATTCATCTGGGGAACATAAAGCAACAAAAAGGGAGATTAACACCCACGAATGGCTGAGATTAGTACCAGGAATTTTGCTTCATCTTTTTTTTAATAGCTGCTCAGTGTTCCATATTGTGTGTGTGTGTGTGTGTGTGTGTGTGTGTGTGTGTGTGTGTGTATCTCACATCTTCTTTATCTAACCATCTATCAGTGGATACTGAGATTGTTTCCAGGACTGGGAATAATGCTGTTCATTGAGTTTCTTCAAGTTCTCAAGCTAGTATGCCTGAGGTGATAAAGTGTTTGCATTTAGCCAGACTTCCTTAGTGGTCCAAGCAGGGGCTTGTCAAGAGACAAGTCCAGCCCATGTGTGTCTTCAGGGGTAAAGCCTTCATGGTGTATGTCCTATTCTCAGGCTCCAGGAGACTGGATGTTTTCAGAATCAAAGAAGTGACAAAATCTAGGGTGAGCCCCAAGGTTCAAGCACTTTGGTTCTGGTTCCCTTCAGCTGAGTCAGGGAAAAGGAGAGAAATTGGAAGAGATCATAGAAAATTGTGACAAGATATTGAGAGACACTGGGATAGCTCAAAATTTGATAAATACTCAGCTTTGGGGAAAGAAACAGAATTTGATCCAGTAGGACCTCTGGGAAAAGTAACGGATTTGGACAGACTGATTCTAAGACTGTTCCCCCGCCCCCCCAAAGAAAGGGAAGTATCCAGGAGAAGGACCAAAGATAAAGTGAAGGGATTAGGTGCTTGCCTTGCATTGGGCCATCCCTGGTTTGAATCCCAGCACTGCATCATCCCTAGGCATCACCAGGAGTGACCCCGTCCATAGAGCCAGGAGCAAGCTTCTTGAGCACTGCCAGGTGCAGCCCAAATGTTCCCTCCCCCCAATAAATAAAATTTAATATCCAGCAGAGAAAGTAGTTTGCATACTAGTAGTGTACAGAGATGTACAAAAAACAGTAAACATGGCCATGGCCGTAATCTGATAACTCAGAATGATGTACTATATAATTTTTCATTGAATACAATTCTTTCTACAAAGATCTCTGAGATGAAGAGAATTCTCAGAGAGGGGCCAGAGTGATAGTTCTAGGGGTCCCTGAATAATGCTGAAGTGGCCCTGGTGGCTGCCAGCACTGAGCCCAAAGAGCTCCGCATCAACAAGCCCAAGCATTGTGCTCTCCAGCCTGCCTGCCCGCCTAGCGTGCTCCTCTGACTCCCTGAGCACTAATCAGTCCTCCCCACCCAAAGGGGAAAAATAAAGGAGGATTCTTAAGGACATATTATTGTTACCACAAAATAGAATGGCCTCGGGGACCAAAGCAGTAGTATAGTTAGTAGGGTGTTTGCCCTGCATGCAGCTAACCTGGATTCAATCCCCGGCACCCCCTATGGTCCATCAAGCCCACCAGGAGTGATCCCTGAGCTCACAGGCAGGAGGAAGCCCTGGCGCCCTGATGGATGTGGCCCCCAAACAAACAAAAGTGATCCCAGTAGATTCGGATGTCATTGACACAGATGCAGCAAAAATTACACCTGGCCTTTACAGGTTTTCTTGTTCTGTTATAAGGAATCTCTAACTAGACTTTTACTTATTTTTATTTTATTTTATTTTATTTTACTTTTTTGCTTTTTGGGTCACACCTGGCAATGCACAGGGGTTACTCCTGGCTCTGTGCTCAGGAATTACCCCTGGCGATGCTCAGGAGACCATATGGGATGCTGGGAATCGAACCCAGGGTGGCCTCGTGCAAGGCAAGCGCCCTACCTGCTGTGCTATTGCTCCAGACCCATAACTAGACTTTTAAAATCCTCCTGAGGCAGGGAGCTGAGCCAAGAATTTACCATCATATTTCATCCGTTTGTATGCACTCGTGTCTATGTCCCCAGTGTTTGGAGATTTCTTGGGAGCAGCAGGAATTCACTTTCCAAAGTCAGAAGTCAGCTGTATGCCTCAGGTCCCTGCAAGACAGGTACCAGGTTCAATTCCCCAAGAGGGCTGCATTAGGATTGCTCCATAGATCAACCATGCTACTTGAAAAGTGTCTCACTGTTCTCATTGGAAGATTATATCCACATCTGTGTCCTTCCAGGGAAAACCTTATCTGCATAACTGGGCTTCTCAGTTATACCCTGGTCACCAGGAGGGCAGATTACCTCTATGCAAATAACTATACTGCAAGTTTTGGAGAGGTCAGGCAGAGAGAAAAAGGATTTTGTTTCTGTTTACTCTAGCAAGGTCCACTGGCTTGTTATAGTTTATCAATAACATTTGAAAAAAGTTTCTTGTGGATTAAAAAAAAACAGAACATTAAGACATCAACAGTACTTCACCATCACTGTCCTCCTGTTGTTCATCGATTTGCTCTAGTGGGCCCAGTAACGTCTCCATTTTGAGTCTTGTTGTTACTGTGTTTGGCATATTGAATACATCACGGGTAGCTTGCCAAGCTTTGCCGTGCGGGCAAGATACTCTTGGTAGTTTGTCGGGCTCTCTGAGAGGGGCGGAGGAATCAAACGAACAGTACTTAAAACAAACAAACAAACAAACAAAACAAAATAGACATCCATGCCTGATACCTTAATTCAGTTCTATGCAATTCATTCTTCTGCTATGTCTTGGATTAGCAGTCAAATGCACCCATCTCCTTCTCTACTAGACTTCTAGAATACTGATTCAAAACACTAGCAAGATCCCAAAGTTAAGTGATGCTATAAAAAGTGTGTGCCCTGGGCCCAGAGATGAAGTTCAGTGGCTGAGCACATGCTTCAAGCACTTTGGTTCTGGATTTTATTCCCCAACAAAACTAAAGAGAAACATACTTACTCCCAGTGGAGTAAGTTCCCTCCCAGCAAAACAAAACCAAAAAGTACAATTCAGTACCTCAAAACACCTCACAGAGTCCTCTGCCAGACCCTGAGATGTTCCTTCACTTTTAAAGATTAAATACCATCTCTTTTTCCAAATGCAAACATGAATACATTCATTAGCATATATAAATATGCATGATTCTCGAGAACATATCTGTATATAAATAGGAGATAGAATGTATACAAACTTGAAATTGTTTTAAAATTAAATGTTAACTTAATTTCAAAACCAAATGAAACTTTATTTGCTATTTTAAAATTAAATATTAGTGATGAGCATTTAGTGCTATATCTTGAAATAAAATAGATATCCAGTTAATACCAATAAGTCAGCTTAGTCTGTTTTTTCAATTGAACTGTTCCCTTCGCTTCTTTTTGTGGGAGGTGGTATGTGATGACCAGGGGTTAGAACAATTGGTATCAGTGCTCACACACTTTAGTTCCAGTGCTTGACAATAGGTACACACTTTAGTTGTGGTGCTTGTGTACACACTTGGGTACAGCACACTAGAGGTATATACTTTTTGTTGTGATGCAAGGGATCACAAATACCAGCATCACATTCACATGTGGGGTGGATCAAGGGACTGCACTCAAGGCCTCATGCTTGCCACGCTGGTCTTTCAACAATGGGCTACATTCTCTGGGACCCAATTCAGTACAAATTTAAAGTTTTATGTTATCCAAAGATCTTACAGATTCTCCAAATCAAGTTTACGAACATAATTACTGTTAAAGGTTTTTCAGTCCCCTGCTCATGGGTCGGGAGACTTAACATTGTCAAAATGGCAATACTACCGAAAGCATTGTATAAATTCAATGCAATCCCTATAAGGATACCCATGACATTCTTCAAAGAAATGGAGCAAACACTCTTGAAATTTATATGGAACAATAAGCCCCCACGAATAGCTAAGGCAATTCTTGGGAAAAAGAAAATGGGAGGAATCAACCTCCCGAACTTCAAACTGTACTACAGGGCAGTAATAATTAAGGCGGCGTGGTACTGGAACAAGGGCAGAACTGCAGACCAATGGAACAGGGTTGAATACACTGACATCTCTCCTCAATCATATGCTCATCTAATCTTTGATAAAGGTGCAAGTAATGTGAAGTGGAGTAAGGAAAGCCTCTTTAATAAATTGTGTTGGCATCACTGGACGGCTACATGCAAAAAAATAGGCTCAGAACTCTGCCTAACACCATGTACAAAAGTAAGATCAAAATGGATTGAAGACCTCAACATCAGACCAGAAACCATAAGGTACATTGAAGATAAAGTTGGCAAAACCCTCCATGACATTGAAGCTAATGGTATCTTCAAAGATGCCACGCTACTGGCCAAGCAGGTGAAGGCGGAGATGGACAGGTGGGACTATCTTAAGCTAAGAAGCTTCTGCACCTCCAAGGAAACAGTGACCAGAATACAAGGACAGTCTACAGAATGGGAAAGGATATTCACCGAATACACATCTGACAAGGGGTTGATATCCAGGATATACAAAATACTGGTTAAACTCCACAAGAAGAAAACATCCAACCCCATCCAAAAATGGGGCAATGAAATGAACAGAAACTTTCTCAAGGAAGAAATCCGAATGGCGAAAGGGCACATGAGAAAATGCTCTACGTCATTAATCATCAGGGAGATGCAGATCAAAACCACAATGAGATACCATCTCACACCTCAGAGACTGGCCCACATTCAAAAGAACAAAAGCAACCGATGCTGGCGTGGTTGTGGCGAGAAGGGGACACTCCTTCACTGTTGGTGGGAATGCCGACTGGTTCAGCCCTTCTGGAAAACAGTATGGACGATTCTCAAAAAATTAGAAATTGAGCTCCCATTTGACCCAGCAATACCACTCCTGGGAATATATCCCAGAGAGGCAAAAATGTATAGTCGAAGTGACATCTGCACTTGTTTGTTCATTGCAGCCCTCTTTACAATAGCCAGAAACTGGAAGAAACCTGAATGCCCAAGAACAGATGACTGGTTAAAGAAACTTTGGTACATCTACACAATGGAGTACTATGTAGCTCTTAGAAAAGATGAAGTCATGAAATTTACATACAAGTGGTACAATATGGAAAGTATCATGCTAAGCGAAATGAGTCAGAAAGAGAGGGATAGACATAGAAAGATTGCATTCATCTGGGGGATATAAAGTAACAAAGTATGAGATTAATACCCAAGAATAGCTGAGATCAGCACCAGGAGGATTACTCCATAACTTAGAGGCCAGCCGGGTATCCTAGAGGAAAGGGCAGTTCAGATAGAGAAGGGAGCACCAAATAAAGGATGTTTGGAGGATCCTCCCAGGAGGGGAGATGCATGTCGAAAGTAGACTATGGACTGAACATGTTTGCCACTCAATGCCTCTTTTGCAGACCACAACACCCAAAAGGAGAGAGAGAACACAGGGGATTGCCCTGCCACAGAGACGGGGGGGATGGGGGGATGGGGGTGGGAGGGATATTATCCATGGTGGTGGAAAATGGGCACTGGTGGAGGGATGGGTATCTGATCATTGTATAATTGAAACCAAAGCACAAAAAATTGTAAATCTACAACTTTAAAAAAAATAAAATAAAATAAAGGGGAAAAAAAAAAAGGTTTTTCAGGAATGGATTCAATCTAGTTCAATACAAATTTACATTTTTCATCATCTTCCAAGTTCCCCGTGGCGTATTCAGTATGTCAAAAACAGTAACAACAAGTCTCACAGTGGAGACATTACTGGTGCCCGCTCAAGCAAATCGATGCACAACGGGACGACAGTGCTACAGACAGTGCTACATCATCTTCCACATCTGGTCTCAGGAGCCAGATGTGACACCAGGTATTTCAACCCAGGCTGATGGGATGCAGGGCAAGTGCCTTGCCCCTGTATGACCTCTTAAGCCCTGTTTTCTATAATCTTAAACCTGAAACGGAAAGAATAATTGCTTATTTGAAAATAAACAGCGTAAGTTTAGGAAGAACATGTCTAAAGTACAATTCAAGTGTGTACTTTGCAATATGTTTAATGATGACAGTAAAGAGCAAAACATGATTTGAGAAAAATTTTAGTCTTGATTAGCAAAGATTTATATATATTTTGCAAGATGAATGAACATATATGTGGGAGTGGGGCTAAGGCCCCACTCAGTGCTCAGTGGTCACTCTCTGGGCTGTGGGAACCATAGAGTGCTGCAGATAGAACCAGGGTTGGCCACAGGCAAGTATAAAGTAGACATTAAATTAAGGATTTGGGACGGAGAGGGGTAACAGGAAATTATCACTAATGCCTTGCCAACTGAGGGTTAGTCTTGGTAGTTATTTTATTTTTAAAATTATAGTTAAATACACTTAGCACAAATCTTACTATCATCATCACTATTAAAGGTATAGTTTAGTAGTTTATTTATATTGTTGTGTGACTATTCTCCAGAATGTTTTCATTTAGCAACTTAAACTCTAAATAACTTGCCATTTTCCTCTTCCTCTACCTCTGCCAACCATCAATCTACCTTCTTTTGGGGAGTTGGGATGGGGTTCTGTTTGTTTTGGGACCACACCCAGCAGTGCTCAGTGGCTGAGCACTGGTCTCCTGGTCTCAGCTCAAGGATCTCTCATGGTGGGTCTGGGGGGAACCATATGAGGTGTGGGGCTTGAATCAGGGTTTGCCCCATGCATGGTAAGCACTTACTCCCTGAACTATCTCTCTAGCCCCATTCTACTTTCTCTTTTTATGGATGTGACTACTCTAGGTTCCTCGTGTAAATGGAGTCATACATTATTTACTGGTTTACGTCATATAGAATAAATTTCTCAAGACTCATCTATGTTATAGCATGTATTAGACTCCAATAATTTTATTTTTTTGTTCTGGAGGATCCCACAGGGAGCCAAAGATCAGATCCCGGTCAGCCATGTAAGTAAGCACCCTACCCGCTGTACTATCACTCTTGCCCCAGAATCCAAAATTTTTAAGACTGAATAATAATCCATTTTGTTTATCCACCCATGAATAGATTCCTTGGTTGCCTTCACTTCTTGGTTATTTTAAAGCATACTGCTAGATGTTGCTGTTGAAGAGCAATTCAAAAACCTAAGTGGCTGGGAAATACCAGGACTGCCAAGTTATAAATTATTCATTAATTCATTTATTTGTCCAATATTTATAGAGTCCTTGCTGTGGGTAAGATACTGTTCAATGCGCTTTAGGAAGAAACAAAGCTGAATTCAGTTGTAAAGTGTATTCTCAATGGGGTTTATGTGTACTAAACATGATATATACTGTTATTAAATTATGCTCTTGTCTAAATAAAACATGTCCATTTCAAAGCTTAATGAAAAGCAATATTAAAACAAGAAGACAACTTGGGGTGTAACTCGGGGATAGAGTATATGCTTTTCATATTTTCATATGTGAGGGCCTGGATTTGAAGCCCTGATACCTTCTACTTCTGTTTTTGTTTTTGGGCCATACCTGGCAGTTCTCAGTGCTTTCTTCTTGCTCTGTGCTCAGGGAACCATATGGGATACCAGGATCAAATCCAGGTCAGCCATGTGCAAGGCCAACACCCTATCTGTTATACTATATCTCTGACCCTCATCCTGACATTTTATGTACTAGAACATTTGAAATTACAGACCCTTGAGCTGGGGGATTCTTTACACTAGCTGTTATTAGATAGTATTGATCATATAATTCAGACACAGATTAGAGTCATGTCAGAAGTCCCGGGATAGGGGAGTAATGCAAAGGAGCCGATTTTAGGAATGCTTCTAGAAATTAAGTTATTACATAACAAGCCCATTCATTTATGTCTGGAGTTTTCCATTTTGCAGTCTTTAAAAATCAGAGGAATATCTTTTCATGTGTATGCTCACATCATGTGTCTTCTTTAGAGAATGGTTTGTTTAGACCTTCTCCTTTTTTTGTTTTTGAATGAATAAACAAGGTGTGGTATTTATATACAGAGAAAGATTACTCTCAGCAATAGAAAGAATGAAATACTTCTACTTGCAACAACTTGAATGGGCCTAGAGAGTGTTAGGCTAAGTGAAGTGAGACAGAAAATGACAGAAAGCCTAAAGCCTGTGAAAGATAAAGAGACAAAGAAAATAAACATACTAAACAAAACAGGAAAGAGTGCATAGAGCAGATTGATAGTTATCAGAGGAGAAGGTTGTTGGGTGGACCAAGTGGGCCTGGGGGAGGGTCACTGGTGGAAGAAGGGATGTAGGTTTTTGGTGGCAATATAAAACTGTATCATTGAAACTTAAGAGTCTCACCAAACAATTTTTTTAAGTACAATATGCTTATTAACGAAGTAAAGGGAGGTAAGGAGAGAAGCAGGCTAAAATGCATGTTTAAGAAACAACACAGGCTTCTCCAGAGCAGAGAGAGCCCCAATGTTACTTTTTAAAAAAAAATCAGAATAAACAGATTGCAGACATACAAAAATGGAACTTGCGATGACCTGGTGATGAGCCTGAGAAGGCTTCTCAATCTGGAATCTCAGGCACAGACATCATGCATAGACACTCAGAATTGTTTTGGCTGTCTCCACATTTAAAAATTTTGATAATTATATGCTACTTATTCCTTACGCCTGCAGTTTTGCACTGGCCTTTGGCCAAATGCATTTAAAAGTCTGTTCCTTACTTCAGATCCTCTTGGAAGAAGGCAAACTGGAAAGGTTAATCAGAGAAGAAAGCACTGGCCTTACAATGCAAGTTCTCTCCAGATATAGCCATGCATCAGAAAAGACACAGGGCAATGCCTCATAACCTAATAGCAGAGCACTGGCCTGGGGGTCAGCTCAGTGCCACTCTGAATGTCTCAGGTGCTAGCAACTGTCTCTGCCCTCAGGGGCTTTCTGTCCCAATGGAGAAGCAGCTTTTATTTCCTTGGTTTATTGGGGTTTTAGCAGGGGGAATGTTTAGGAGATATGTGCAGTCCAGGAGGTACTTTTGGGTCAGTAGTTGGGGTTGCTCTTGGCACCATTCAGAGGACCATGTGGTGTCAGGCACGAAAACCTAGGGCTCCTGCATGCCAAACAAGTACTCTGTCTCTTTGAGCCATTTCCGCAGCCAGAAAATGCAGCTATTGCATGAACAAGAAACAACCACCAGCTATAGAGAATACAGTTGTGGAATATGACTTTTTTTTTTACTGCAAACACAAGAATAAGCAGATCTTATACTTAATTCCCTCCCTTGACCATTTCAATGCAGGAGTCAAAATACCACATAAATAGAATAAAATAGAAGACGTGAGGTCTCCTTTGCAGCGCTCCAGCCAGGATGGGCCAGTGTGGAATATCTAAGGATGAGAGTCAGCCAACAGCCTTCAATCTTGGCTGCACAGTGATTCACTAAGGAGCCCTGAACCGCCCCATCCCCCACCCCATCACACCCCCCAGAGCACAGTGATTCAGTAGGCAGTCAGCCTGGCTTTCTGACATTTTAAAAAACTATTGGGTGATTCTAAGGTGTCGACAAAGTTGAAAACCTCAATCAAATGCTAATTACTTTCATTGTGACTACCTTTTTGGATACCTACTATGTGTGGGTGTGGTTGCCTATATAGGTGTTTGCAAACATTTCTGCTTTCCTCCCAGGCAGATGGTAGGATTTCTCTGCCCTTTCAAGTGAGATGTGACTAAGAGATTTGCTTCGGCTCCTGATGTTTGTGCAGAAAGTTTGGGAGACACTTTCAGGATAATCTTTTAAGAGTCATTTAAAAATAAGAGTCAACGCACCATTGATTATATTTCTCTTTCTGTTTTGAAGATTTTTTTTCTTTTTTGGGGGGGTCACACCCGGCGATGCACAGGGGTTATTCCTGGCTTTACACTCAGGAATTACTTCTGGTGGTGCTCAGGGGACCATATGGGATGCTGGGAATCAAACCCGGGTCGGCCTTGTGCAAGGAAAACGCCCTACCTGCTGTGCTATCACTCCAGCCCCTGTTTTGAAGGTTAAGGAGGCCACTGAATCAGTCTGCACCTCCAGTTTCTTCTGTTACCAGAGGGGTATCAAGTAGAGATACTCAGGGTGTGTGTGTGAGAAATCTAATTAGGCCCGGAAAGTGCTCAGTTCAAGACTTGAATGCTTTTTTGCATTCCTTTCTTTACATTGCTTTATTAAAGTGGCATTGGTTTAAGGCATTATATAGGTTTTAGGTAAACAGCATTCCTCCCCTCCCAAAAAAAAAGCCATTCAACACTTTATAATTAACCCTTCATCCTATTTTTCCAACCCTCCTCTTGTAAGCACTATTTTGTCCTTGTCGTCTAAGATTTTTATTTGATTTGCCCCCATTGCTCTCTCTAAAGAAACAAAACTAGCACTGCACACTGCTTACAGTGAGCCAAATACTGTTTGAATGGCTGAAATATAACTTTATTTTATCCTAACAAATTTAGTATTATTTCTAACCCCAATTAAAAATGAGGAAACCAGGAGTCAGAGCGATAGTACAGTGGGTAGGGTTCTTGCCTTGCTTGTGGCCAACCGGGGTACAATCCCTGGCATCCCATATGTTCCACTAAGCCCTACCAAGGAGTGACTCCTGAGTGCACAGCCTGGGATAATTTAAGCCCTGAACACAGCTGGGTATAGCAACAGCAAAATTAGAAATAATATTGTTTAATATTCAGGCATTTCTAAATTCAAAGCAAAGGACCTTTTTACTTAGAATTTCCTTGTCTGGGAGCCGGAAGATAATGAGAACCCCAAAGTGGTCTCATCAGACACAGTGTGGTTGGGATTCCCTGAAGAAAAGCTCTTAATCTGTGAGACTTCCTCTAGGTCACCCCCCTGTCAGCTCTGAGAGCGGCCCATTTCCAGGGCTGAAAAGGAGAGGAAACCAAGTTTGCATTCCCACTGCCCCCAGGCTAAGCTCTGTGATTCCCAAGCCCTCACAAGACCTCTGCTCTGCAGGGGAACCTCCACCTGCCCCTGAGACTTTTCTGGAAACCGCACTACTTTTCCTTCTCTTCATTAGCTCTCAAACGCCAGGGCGTGGTTGTGCTTCAGTAGTCCACAGGGGACTTTGAGGCTAGTGAGTTAATAATGCCTGTTCAGAAAAAATAATTTCAAATTGGTGTCAGCAAATCTGTGTCAGTTTCTCACTGCAAACTGGAGCCTCCTGGAAGCGCCGCTGATGAGGGCACAGAGGGCTGGTGGGAGAGTGTGTACAGGGAGAAGCCAGGGCCTGCTCTTAGTACCCGGGGCTCAGCATCCGATCGAAAATGTAGACAGGGAAGGGAGCGCTCTAGCCTAGCTGGTGTGTGTGTGTGTGTGTGTGTGTGTGTGTGTGTGTGTGTGTGTGTGTGTGTGTGTGTGTAGAGAACCACTGTGGACCAACGTTTGTTCAGGGAACAGGTGGGTCTGCACAAGGTTGGGAGGATAGGGAAGAGGAGAGAGAGAGAGAGAAGATTGTGAGAGAGTATGGGGGGAGGGGGGGTGGGAAGCAACAGGGATTCGACTGAATGGAAGGGGAGCCGGGATAGAAGGAGGCAGAAACTGCAGGGTCTTTAGAACCCTGGGTTGTCTCAGTTGCAATTTACCTGAGGGAGGGGAGTGGTGAAGGCATTTAAAGAGGAGCTGCTATCCAAGTCCAATTGGGAGCTCTCTGACTGTGATTTGGAAGATGGAGGTTGAATGTTTGTGTCTCTTCAAATCCCCGTGTTAAACCCTGATGCCCAGTGCGATGCATTAGAAGCTGGAGGCTCTGGAAAGTCATTAGAGCCCAGAATCCTCGTGGGTGCGATTAGTGCTCTTATAGAGACAGGCCCTTTAAAATCAGAAAATATACATTAGGAAGGGTTCTTGCTTTGGTTCCCAGTAATCCTCCACCCTCCCAGGAGTGATCCCTGAGCACCTAAGTGTAGCCCCACAACCAAAAAATAAATAAATAAATAAATAAAGCAAATTAGATAAAAGCATGTAGTATTATTTCTAGCCCCAGTTAAAAACGAGGAAACCAGGGACCAGAGGAATATAGTTGAGCACTTGTCTTGCATGACGCTGATCCAAGTTCAATTCCCATCATCCCATATGGTCCACAAAGCATTGCCAGGAGTAATTTGTGAATGCAGAGCAAGGAGTAATCCTTAAACATTGCCAGGTGTGGCCCCAAAACACACACACACACATACACACAAAGAAAATCAGCTTTTAAAAACATTAAACATTTTTGCAGGGGCTGGAGCAATAGTATAGCGGGTATGGCATTTGCCTTGCAAGTGGCCAACACAGGTTCAATTCCCAGCATTCCATATGGTCCCCCGAGCACTTCCAGGAGTAATTCCTGAGAGCAGAGCCAGGAGTAATCCCTGTGCATCGCTAGGTGTAACTCAAAAAGATATATATATATATATATATAGAGAGAGAGAGAGAGAGAGAGAGAGAGCGAGAGCAGGTGAATGAATTAACTGTCACATTTTTCCAAGAGCAAGCCAGGGGGAGAGAAAAGGTTTACAACAGATTCCATGGTATAACGAGGAAAAATGGGATCAAATAAAAGAAGAACCCTAGGGACCAGCTATCCACTGTGTTAATTCTATCCAGTGTTGAGAACGCTGTAAATCCCAAGGTCAAGAACAAACAACACAAACGTTCTTAAAGATTTTATTCAGTCTTTCCTTAGAGCCAGTCTTTTGTTATGCATAGATCTATTTCCTTGTGGAATCATTTCTAAAGTAACAAAATTTGAGGATTTTCAAACCTGGTGGGAGCACCAGTTAATAAGTTGAAAAATTCACACATGCTAAATGGCTCCTGGCTCAAGGAGGGAGCCTCCTTCCTAAGTCACATATTAGAAATTCTGATCACAAATGAAAAGAATTACCAGTTTCAGAAAAAAAAAAAACAGTTAATTTGTAGATAGCCAAACACTCCTCAGATGCCAATAATATTCTTTTTTTTCTGAACTTAGCTCAACACAAGTAAGAAATATATGTGGCCATCGGGTGCAAGAACTATCGCATCCTAAAGTATGTGGTCTTTAGAAGGGATCTGAAGGTGATAGAAAAATTCACTGCAGGTTGCAAGAAAGGATGAACAGACCTCACTGCTCTCACGCGTCCCTGGGTCTGACCTTGTCCACTGATACCAAAAATGATGGCAGAGAAGCCTTTGGAAAGGAACTTGATGTAGCGTGTAAAGTAGTAGGATAAAATCAGGAGCATATATTCCCTCTGGGTACTGCTGGATAAGTGAATTTTCTGGGCGTAAGTTCTTCCTCTCAAATTGATAAGCTGAATAGTTTCTAAGATGTCTCTTTCACATGAAGATCTGTGGTTCTCAAATTTGTTGTTGTTGGTCTATTTAGTTTCTGTTTGTTGTTGTTGTTGGTCTATTTAGTTTCTGGCAGTAATCAGGGCTTACTCCTTGCTCTGTGTTCAGGGATCACTCCTGGTGGGACTCAAGGGATCATATGCCAATATGCCGTGCCAGGGTCAGCCATGTGCAGAGCAAGCAACTTACCTACTTTTACTATTTCTCCAGCCAGCTCAGTTGTCTTTGAAAGTAAAGATAAGCTGTCTCAGGAAAAGAACAATTTGACTGCTTGTTGATTAATGCTTTGAAGCCACCACTTGCTGCAGAAAGGCTCTTTGAGAGGGGCGGAGGAATTGAACCCGGGTCCGTAGGGTCGGCCTCGTGCAAGGCAAAAACGCCCTACCGCTGTGCTATCATGCCAGCCCAGACAATAAGTATCAGGAATGAAACCCACAAGGCACATATTCTACCACTTTGGGTGGTAGAATTCTATCCCTAGCCTAAATATTGGTTTTGGTTCACATCTGGTGCTTCTTAGGCTGGCTTATGGCTCTGTGCTCAGGGTCATTCCTAGAGGTCTCAGGGAACCACAGGGGTGGTGGGGATTGAACCTGGGTTGGCCACATGGAAAGCAGCACCTTCCCCATTGCATTCTCCCTCTAGCCTCTCTTTACTGATTTTTATGTCGTGTGCCTGGGTTTTGGTCAATGATATAAAGGAAAACAACCATGTCTTCTTTTTATTTATATATCTTTCCATTTTTTTTGTTTGTTTGTTTGGAGGCCATACCCAGTGGTCACAGTGGTGCTCAGAGCTTACTCCTGGATATGCCCAGGGAATCATAGGTAGTTCCAGGGTTCAAAGTGGTATCAATTGTGTGTAAGTGCTTTAACCTCTGTACTATCTCTTGAGTCCCCATATGTGTTATTTTTAAGTTGCCTGTAAAGACTGCCCATGGAATTCTCCTTGGTTCTCTCTTTTCCATTGCAGAAGCAGCAGCAGGAGATTTCAAGTTTCTCAGAAATGATAGGAACACAAGAGAGAAGGATCCCTGGCAAACAATTATCTGACTTCCTTGAGAAACAAACTTCTGTGGTGGTAAGTCACTGGGATTTGGAGGCTAGAGTTTAAGTTTTCCAGTGACTGACCACTGTTATTCAGTATTAAGGAATTTCAGGGAGTTAGCTTTATACCTCTATGTGTATGTAACTGTCCCCATTCACACTCTTAAAGTTCCAGTATCATCCCATCACCATAAAATATACTTAAGACATAGTTGCAAACTGCGAGGAGAGCCATCAAATGCCCATCAGTATCTAAGGTGTGCTCCAGTGAGGCTAATTATAATGATGATGATGTTAATGGCAATGATACAGAGGCTGTTCTGTGCATGTGCTCTTCTGTGTTTTTGTTTTTGAAGAAGAGTCTCCCCAGTAATTCAAAGGCCCCTCCCGGCCATTCTTGGCCACCCAGGCTAGCAGTTCATGGTGAGAGTTCAAGGATGCAGTGCTGCTCAGGCCATACAGTGCTGGGAATGAACTGGGTCACCTGACTGGTACATGAAGGCCTTGGAGGGTCCATGTGATGCTAGAGATGAGGTCAAAGTCAACCACATGTAAATCATGCATCCTAACCCCTGTACTCTCTCTCCTACTTCTCTTTAAGTATTTTTACATGCATTGACTCATCTCATTCTCACAATGACTCTATGAGGTAAATTCTATCATTGTTTCCACTTTGCCAGTCATAAAAGTAAGGTAGAGATGCTAAAAAATTAAGGTAACATGACAGGAAGGACCAAAGGTAGGATTTAAATCCAACTCTGCTAGCTCCTGTGTGTCCAAACTTTAATCAAATCATGAACATCAGAGAACTGGAGAGATAATACTATAGGTAGGGCACCTGACTTGCATACAGTCAACCTGGGTTCAACCTCCAGTACCCCAAGAATCCCCTGAGCCCATCAGAAATAATCTCTGAGTATAGAGCCAGGATTGAGTATGTCTGCCCCGGCCAAATAAAGTCATGAACGTCTGACATCTGTTCAAGAACACATTAAATTTCAATCACTATGTCACCCGGGCCCCTGGGAAGCCTGGGGCATCATGACCAACATACTAATTTCATGGTATGGGGTATGCTTTGATTCCCGCAAGTGCAGCTCATGTTACTATCTTTTCAGAACAACTTCCAGCACCTTCTGCTGGCTCCCCTACATGGCCGGTCAGTTTTCTGGGTTTCCAGAAATGTAGGAACTGCCTGTTATGGTGCAAATGGTTAGCTTCTGGGGAAGAACAGCATACATACCAGATGTCTTCAGTGGTTTAGCCTAGACCTTTATAGATGACAAGCGTCCAACAGCAATATCCATGCCTACGACAGCAACTCCTTTCTGGTAACTCATGACCTGTGTTTCTACATTCAGCACAGCATAGCCACTTAGCTTAGTTCTTGTTGACTGATTGGTTATGCCTTATGCAAATGAGATTTTGAAACTCTGCTGATAGATTGACCAATTCGATCACCTAGATCACAACTAATCAGATTGCCTGGATAAAGGTCAAGCAGGTAACCTGAATAATAACCACTGAGATCACCTAGAGAACCACCAATCAGATTGTCTCTACAATAATCCCTTAGATGATAAATGCAGAAGTACCTGCATCCCTCACTTACACTCTAACACCTGGGTCTCATGTGAGATAGGGTTTCTCCCAGGCCCTAATCGTTCTTGCCTGTCTTCGGTTTCCAGCTTATATCTGGGGAGCCGGTATCTTTACTTTTAAAGATTCTGTCTTCACTCTCGCCCTGGCTATTCCCACACTCAGGGATGGCATCCATGCCCCGTAGGAGGTCTGGGAGAGAGAGCTCTGACATTTTAGGGCTGCACTAATGTTTCCATGTGGAGCTGGGAAGGTAGTAGAGATTAGGGTGCATGTCTGGCGTCTGTGTGCTCTCAGATCCTGGGCCCACATGACCCCCCCAACCACCAGATAAAATCCTGGGGGTTCCCCCAAACACTGCTGGTTGTGGCTGTGGAAACCTCGCAGCACTGCTGGGGTGGCCCTGGTGATCCCCAGCCCTGCATGACTGCAGCATCACTGCACTCTTGGGCTCTTTCATTCAACTACCTGGTTCAGTTGGCAAGAATTGCAGGTTGCAGCCCCTAAGTCCCTGAGCCCCCTGAGCACCTCTTGTGAATTTCTTTTTTCTTTTTGGGTCACACCCTGCGATGCACAGGGGTTACTCCTGGCTCTGCAGTCAGGAATTACTGATGTAGGATGTTGGAAATCTAACCCAGGTTGGCCATGTGCAACACCCTACCCGCTGTGCTATTGCCCCCGTCTTGTGAGTTTTAATTTTGACTTACTTTAAAACCAGAAGACAAAATGAATAACTCAATATCATCAATATCTAATAATGAATCCAACCTAGATCCAATTTTCCTCTATACCAACATGGTTATAGGGTCAAAACTTCAATGTTTATGAAGACAGGAAGTTACAAAGGTGCAGGGTCCCACCAGGGAGCATTCATCATCATTTTTCTGCTGTATCTTCCTTAGTGGGAGCAGCTGTAGGAAGTGAACAATCACAGTCTCCCCAGTCTCTGGGATGAGAATTCTGGCAGGGCCCGGTCTGGTGGCTCTGTCTCTCTTGGCTGCTCTGGAAGAAGCTCTAAGGTGCTGGCAGGTCCTTTTCCCTCACTGCCAAACCCTTCAGCGCCTCACCATCGCTCCTCTTCCAAGCTACCTCAATGTCTTCACAAAAGTGAATAGTGAGCAAAGTGAGCCAGAGTGAGCTCCCAGAGTGAGCCACGAGGGACCATAACCAACACCACAATCTGTACTTTTGTTTTCAATTGTTGCTTTGTTTAAACTGTTGCTGTGCACTTGTGTACATTTCGTATTTGTCTTGAGTGAACAGGGAGGTTCTGCTTGTCATAGCTGCATACAGCCAGGCTGGTGGAAGTACCATCTTGACACACATGTTCACAATTGAAAACTCAAGAAAAGAATGTGCACAGGCTGGCTTTTAAGAAATGATGCTGTTTGCATGCCTCAAAATATTGGAAAACACACAAGAAGTTGCAAAAATAGTACTAGATTTTTTTTCTTTTTCCTCGTAGAAAGCACCTCTTTGAAAAGTGATTCTGAGACATATCTCTGAAATCTAATTTTATTAATTTTAGGGGGGTGAGTAGGTGTGGTGCACCCACACAGTGCTCAGGGATGCTTCTTGACTCTGTGCTCAGGAGTGACCCCTGCTGGTGCTTGGGACCACATGCAGTGCTGGGGATTGAACCAGGGTTGGTGGGGTGCAAGGTACTCTTGCCTTAACCTCTATACTATCTCCCAGCCCTATTTATTATTTTATTATGGTTACATAAGTATACAAGATGGCAAATGCTATGTTTTAGAGCTGGTATTTCCAAACCACGCCCACCACCAAAGTACCATATCCCTCCATCTGACCCTCCTTCCTTTCAGCAAAACTTTGATTTTAAAGCCTTCGTTAGCTTCAAGTCATGTAGTTCCAAAGACTGATTCTCTGACTCACTCTCTCTCTCTGTCTCTCTGTGTCTCTGTCTTGTCTTTGTCTCTGTGCCTGTGCCTGTGTCTGTGTTTGTGTCTGTCTGTCTGTCTGTCTGTCTGTCTCTCTCTCTCTCTCTCTCTTTCTCTCTCTCTCTCTCTCTCTCTCTCTCTCTCTCCTGACCACACCCTGCTCTTCTCAGAATTTGCTACTGGCTCAGTGTTCTCTGTGCTGGGAATCCCCAGCACTGCATGTGGTCCCCAAGCACCAGCAGGGGTAACTCCTGAGCAAAGAGTCAAGAAGGGTCCCTGAGCACTGTGTGGGTGTATCAAACCCAACCACCCTCCAAAATAAATAAAATTAGAGTTCAGAGAAATATCTTAGAAGCACTTCTTTTTATTTCAAAGAAGTGCTAAGAGGAAAAAGAAAAAAAGAAATCCAGTACTATTTATTGCTTTAGACCCTCTACTCTTTTTCTGAAACTAGGCACTCTTATTTAAAAAGAAGAGGAAGGTTTTCTCAAACATTGAAAGGTCAGTTTTATCTTAATGATATAATATACCACTGGCTTAGACTCCCCTCAGGAGTTGGTGTTAGGTGGTGAGAAGACTAAAGAAAAACTTGGAAGTTTGTTAACTCTGTAGAGTTTTAGCGTTTTATGACTATGCACTAATGCATTATTTTGTCATTACATTTTAAAATTTATTATTTATTTATTTATTTATTTATTCAGATTTGGGTTCATACCCAGCAATGCTCAGGGAATATTCATGACTCTGTATTCAGGAATTACCCCTGGCAGTGCTCGGTGGTCTATACAGGATGCTGGGGATCGAACTCAGGTCGGTCACATGCAAAGCAAGCACCCTTACCCTCTATACTATCTTTCCACCCCATCAATTTTTTGTTGTTTTGTTCTGTTTTGGAGCCACACCTAGTGGTGCTCAAGGTTAGTCTTAGCTTTGCACTGAGGAACTACTCCTGGTGGGCTTGGGGAGCATATGGGATGCCAGGAATCAAACTCAGGTTGGCTGCATGTAAGGCAAGCGCCCCTACCCACTGAACTATTTCTCAGGCCTCATCATTGTTTTATTAAAGAAAAAAATTGTACCATAGAGAGCAAAATTTTGTTTTTTCTTTGCAATCTGACGTATTAAATTAAACATGTAACACTTAGTTCCCTGAGTACCAACGAAAGTAGTCCCAAGTACCAGTGGACATTTCCCCCCACCCCCCAATATATTTCTTAATCCTATTCTCACCCCTTTATGTTTATTTTGGTTTGTTTTTGGGCCATACCTAGGATTCTCCAGAGATTATTCCTGGTTCTGTGCTCAGAGATCACTCCTGGCAGGGCTTGGAAAACCATATGTGGCACCAGGGACTGAACCAGGGTCAATGGTATGCAAGGCAAGTGCTTTAACCCCTGAACTGTCACATTAAAAGAAATATTCTCAGTGCTTCGACTGCTTCCTGAAAATCTCTAACCAGAAGTTGAGTGGGAGTCTGGGAACCCTCAGACCCTCAAACTTTCCCTATGATGTGGGTTATGGGGTCAGGTATTAGTGTCTCTTCAAAATACCTGGGCTAGGACCTAAACTTGAAATGTCCCCCAACTTTAGGGATCCTTGGTTACCCAAGTCACTTTGGCTGTGTGGTTCTGAGGAGAATAGATTCAGAGCTGGGATCCTCTTGTTCTCAGCTCAGATCTCCTTAACTGTAAAGAATGGCCATTTAGGAGTGAGGGGAAGGAGGAATGGGAGTTCTAACAGCTCCCTCAGGAGCACAAAGGCCATCCTGTCTCTCCCTAAAGAGTTCCCAGCAACCTCTTCTTCTGCTCCCCAATGTTTCTTCCAAATATTATAAAGCAGACATACAGCACCACAACAGCACATTTACCAAACTGCGAAGTGAGGGGAAGGTGCACAAAAACCACACACATACAAAACACAGACAGTACACACACCCTACATGAACCCCCCCCCCCACACACACACACACACTGCACACCTGCACGCTCTCTACACACACTTATGCGCACAAAGTTACCCATTGTGATTCCAAACATCCTAGAAGAAAAATGTACTGATTGGAGACAATTCTGAGGGCAGCTTCCTCTCATCCGGCAGATCCTTGCAGGAGGATTTGAAAGGACCAAAGACACAGGCAATGTGGCTGATCTGGGCAATCGAAAAGCTTCATTTTGTGCTTCTCGTTGGCCTTTTCATATTATTGATCAGGAAAAACTTGCCTCAGTACATTGCTTCATGCTTCTACTTGAGGAAATGTTTTCAAAGTTGGGCTTTCCTGTGCCTTAAGGCAAGTGTAGCATTGGGAGGGCCTCATGGTCACTTGCTGTTTTATATCAGCCATTGCCTCTTGCTTCCAAGTCAGAGGGGAGTGCTTTCCTCACATTTGCGCTGTGTGGATCATTGGTTTTTGGTTTCTGGGTTGTTCTGTTTTGGTTTTTGGTCACACCTGGTGTTACTTAGGATTTGCTCATGGCCATGTGGTCAGGAATCACTCCTGGCAGGCTCAGGGGATCATTTGTGATGCTGGGGATTGAACCCGTGTGAGCCACGTACAAGGCAAGTGCCCTGTCCACTATACTATCATTCTGGCCCTGTGGATACATTGGGGGTTTTCTTTGGCTTTTTGGGTCATACACAGTGATGCTCAGGGGTTACTCCTGGCTCTGCGCTCAGAAATTACTCCTGACGGTGCTCAAGGGACCGTATGGGATGCCGGAGATTGAACTCGGATCGGCCACGTTCAAGGCAAAGGCCCTACTTGCTGTACTATCTCTCCAGTCCTATCCATTGGATTTTGACAAGAGTCTTTTTCTTCTTTCTGCATCGCTGACCAAAGAGAGGTTTGCTAGTCACTTGTGTCTTTTGGATCACACCCAGTGGTGCTCAGGGGTTACTTCTGGTTCTGCACTCAGGAATTATTTCTGGCATTGCTTGGGGGACCATAGGGGTGTGGGCGATTGAACCTGGGTCATCCGTGTGCAAGGCAAATGCCCTCTCCGCTGTACTATTGCTTCAGCCCCCCATTTTTGTCACTTTAACTTTTATTTTTTCCTTCTATTTTCTTTCAATTCATTCTCCCTTTTTTACTTGTGCCAGAGATTGTTCCCGGGATCTTACACACATGAAATACCAAAATGCCATTTTTCTTCTCAGAAACTTAAGCAGAAAATGCAATCATTTATTTGAAAAATGTCCTGAATGGGAGCATTCAGGATCTTGGAGTGATAATAAATTGCACACAGATGACTCGGGCTTGATCCTGGCAATCTATATTGGTCTCCCCTGCCAAAAAAAAAAAACTCACACTCCTTTTGTTTTCTGGGCCACACACAGTTGTGCTCAGGGCTCACGCCTGGCGGTGCTCTGGGGATCATATGCAGTGCTGGAGAACAAGATGAGGTTTGTCATATTGCAAGGTTTATAATTTTATTTAAGCTTAATTGCCTCTTTAAAATCTTATATTTTGATACAATCAACAGAGCCAGAATGATAGTACGATGAGAACATCTCTGACCTTGCACATGGCAATCTTTGAGATTGACCCCATATGTTCCTCTGAGTGCAGAACCAGTGCAGCCCTGGGAACTGCCGGGTGTGGCCCCCCAAACCATCCAAACAAACAAAAATAGATACAGTCACCAAGGGTCTTATGGTTTCCACATGTGAATTGGGGAGGATACAAGTCAGCCTACAACAACTAACAAAATATGTACCAGTTCTGTCAAGCTGTCACAATAGAAAAACCAAAACAAAATGAAAGGCATGCTCATTAATCTTGAGATGTGCTGAATTCTTCCTCTGAGAAACAAGTATATCCACTGGCATTCTGAATAATGTGTTAGTGCCAGATATTGTAGTCATCAAGAAAATAATTTTAAGCTCTATCCACTTCCTCTCCTGAACATCTCTCTCTCTCATCTCTCTCTCTCATCTCTCTCTCGTCTCTCTCTCTCCCCCCACTCCCTGCTCTCCCTCCCTCTGCCTCCCCCCTCACATCTCTAAATTCTTTTTTTTTTGCCTTTTGGGTCACACCCAGCAATGCTCAGGGGTCACTTCTGGCTCTGCACTCAGGAACCACTCCTGGTGGTGCTCGGGGGACCATATGGGATGCCAGGGATCGAATCCGGGTTGGCAATGTGCAAGGCAAATGCCCTACCCACTGTGCTCTTCTAAATTCTTTTAATAAAACTACTTTTCTAAAAATAAAAGATCACCTTAAAGCTGCTGAAAGAGAAGATCTTAATTGTTACTAGTGCATACAGAAAAAGGAATGATGATTATGTGACATGATAGAGGTTCAGCTAAATCTATGGAGATAATCAGCTGATAATCAGTTTACAGTACATGGGGCCAGCAAGATAGTACAGCAGGTAGGGCATTTGCCATCCATTCAGCTGACCCGGGGTTGGATCCCTGGCATATAGTTATGTCCAGCACCGCCAGGAGTAATTCCTAAGTGCAGAGCCAGGAATAACCCTTGCACATTGCCAAGTGTCATTCCTAAAACAAAAAAATTAGATAAATAAGCTACAGTACATAAATGTACCAAATCAACACACTATACACCTTAAATTTATATGATTTATTATGTGTCAATTACATTTAAAAAATATCATCTAAATAATAAAAATACTATAGACATTAATATGTCTCAGCTCAAATATCAAAACTTTATGTCCCTTCTTCCACTGTGTCATTCCTCCGTAGCTCTTTTGACTATATTCGGTGTTTTGTTGGGAAGAAAGTACAAAGACAGGACTACTGAAACATCTTGCTAATGGCCAGCTCCAAGAGTGAGAAGAAATTTATAATCCAAACATTTTCCCCTTTTTAAAAAACTTGAATCACTGTGGATTGATCAGTTGATCACTTGATATCCCGTTACTTATCGATTTGCTTGAGTGGGTGCCAGTAACATCTCCATTTGTCCCTGTTGCGTGCTAATGTAGCCCAATGGCATCTGCTCGTTCCAGGATCGCGAAGAGCCTCAAACCAATCATTCAGGGTCTTGATGAAGAAGTCTGACCATCTCATAGATGGGCAGCCACGTGATCTTTTGACATCCCGTGGAATCCAGTCGGTAATGGCTCTAGTCCAATGGTCGTCTCCAAATCACATTACATGTTCAGCCCATCTGATTTTCGACGTCTTGGCAAATGAGACAGCGTCCTGATTCTTGATTGTTGACGGAGGTCGGAACTCCGGATTCTTTCTCTCATTTGAGTGAAGCATGATACTCCAAGCAGAGCTCTTTCGATTCCTCTTTGGGAGACTGTGGATTATAAAATTATAAAATTTTGTATGACCGAGTTTTCAGTCGTACAATGTTCCAACACCAATCCGATCACCAGTGTCCACCAATGCCAAGTTCAATTCCTATGTTTTTTAGGCTGAGTAAGTCTACATTCCCACAAGCATGAGTAAGAGTCCCTTTCCCCCCACATCCACGCCAACACTGGTGGTTGTTCTTTTTGATGAATGCCAGTCTCTGTGGTTTGCAGTGATATCTCATTCTTGTTTTGATTTGCATTTACCTGATGACTAGTGATCTAGAGCATTTTTTTGAAGCAGTGTCTAAATATTTATTTTTATTATTATTTAATTTTTTTTATTAGTGAAACACCATGAGATACAGTTATAAAGGGTAAAAGGTAAAGGCCCTCCCGTTGATCATCGATTTGCTCGAGCGGGCCCAGTAACGTCTCCATTGGAGACTTTGTTGTTACTGTGTCTGGCATATCCAATACTCTCGGTAGCTTGCCGGGCTCTCCGAGAGGGGCAGAGGAATCGAACTAGGGTCGGCCATGTTGGCCGCGTGTAAGGTGAACGCCCTACCGCTGTGCTATCGCTCCAGCCCAAGATACAGTTATAGACTTATAAATTTTTGTGCTTGGGTTTCAGTTATACAATGATCAAGTACCCATCCCTCCACCAGTGCCCATCCTCCACCACCACGGGTCCCAGCATCCCTCCCACCCTCCATTCCCCCGTCCCACCCTGCCTCTGTGACAGGGCATTCCTCCTTGTTCTCCCTCTCTTCTTTTGGGTACTGTGTTTTGCAAGAGAGGCATTGAGTGGCAATCATGTTTGGTCTATAGACTACTTTTAGCATGCTTCTCCCACCCTGGCAGGGTCCTCACAATACCCTTTATTTGGTGCTCTAGAGCATTTTTTTCACATGTCTTTTTGTCATCTGTACTATTTTTCTGAGGAAATTTCTGTTCATCTCGTAATAGTTTCTGTTCATCAATCTGATCATTTTTTGATGGAGTTGGATATTTTTCCTTGTAGAGTTCTACCAGTGCTTTATATAGTTTGGTATTAATCTTGTATCAGATGAGTGGTAAGTAAATAATTTCTCCCAATCTGTGGGAGAAAATTCAAACATTTTAAATGAATGCTTTTGCTCTCATTCCGCATTGTACTGGGAAATCTCACCACTGCTGAAGAAATAAACAAGGAAAAGGCATATCAATTAGGAAAGAATTCATGAAATTCTCATGAAATACATGAAACACTTTTCAGGTGATGTAATTTTCTACTAACTAGCTGATCTTTAGGAACTTCCTAAAACATGATCCTCTAAGATGTGATATTTTGAGAAACATACAAAAGTTGACTGTATTTGGTACCAATGAACATAAGGTGACAAATTAAAAATCCGCTCATATCATTGTCAAAATATCCTTTACATGATCCATAAAAGGGAAAGTGATAGTCTCATTAAAATGAAAAAGTATGATGACATAATCTATGAAAGGATAAAAAAATGCAATACTGACAGACTATTTTTACAAACTATTTTTACAAACCATACACAAAGGTATGTGTAGAACATAGAAAAGTTATTTTGCTTAACGTTTAACAATCTGAGTAGAAAGTTGGCAAAAGATCCAAACTGACATTTTATCAGAGGCTGAAACATGGCAAAAAAGAAAGCATACAAAAATGTTCCTCATTAACCATCAATGCGGATTAAAACTATCATCATATACCTCTTAAAATGTTAACACAGTAGTGACAATAGGGGCCAGAGAGAGTATAAGCTGGTAAGGTGCTCGCCTTGCAGTGCTTAGCCAGGTTCCAGCACCACATATGGTCCCTGAACACCACCAGAGACAATCCCCAAGTACAGCCAGGAAGAAGAAAGGAGTGAGGGAAGGAAGGAAAGAAAGAAAGGAAAGGAAAGAAGGAAGGAAGGAAGGAAGGAAGGAAGGAAGGAAGGAAGGAAGGAAGGGAAAAGGGAAGGAGGAAGGTGGGAGGGAGGAAGAGAGAGGGAGGAAGGAAGGAGGGAAGGAGGGAGGAAGGGGGAGGGAGTGGGGAGGGAGGGAGGGAGGGAGGGAGGGAGGGAGGGAGGGAGAACAACAAATGCAGAAATGATGCATTTAGAATAGATGCTACACTGGTAGAGGGCATGTGAAATGATCTAGTTTGACAGTTTTACATGAAACTAAACTAACAAGCTACCATAAGCCCAACAAACATATTCGTGGGCCTTTATTTCAGAGAAATTAAAATAAATGTTCATAGAAGCCTATCTATAATACCCCCAAATGAGAATTAATCTAAGTATTCTTTACAGGTGAATGGTTAAAGCCTGTGTACATGTATACTATGGAATAGTGATAAAAAAAGCAATGGGCTATTTGATACCTAAACAGTTCCTATAAATCTCCGGAGATTTCTAAATGTTTTAAAAGCAAATTCCAAAGTCAACATTTTTGAAATGACAAAATTTTAGAAACAGAACAGAGTAGTGGATTTTAGGAGTTAAGAAGGAGACAGGATGGGAGTATGGTTGCCAAAGAAAGAATCTATGATGCTGGACTATTAACTTGTCTGTATGCTAACTCTACGCATGCAATGAAATGGTATAGAAAATTAGAGCTGGAGAGATAGTATAGTGAGCTATACTATAGATAGTATAGTATAGTATAGTATAGTGAGGTATCTGCCCTGCATGCAGCTTACCTGGGCTCCCATAGAGCCCCATGGGCCTGACAGAAGTGATTTCCTGAGAGCTGGGAATAAGCCCTGAACACTGCCTGGTAGAACATGCTCCCAAAAGAGAGGGGGCGGGGGGAGGAAAGCGGAATAGAGGGGAGGGGAGGGGAGGAAGAGAAAGAAAGTTGTGAGAGAGAGATTCAGACCAGCACACCTACAATTTAAAGTGAACATCAGCCCACTCCCAGTGCAAAAGAAGGCCAAACATGGTTATACCAGATTTTGCAAAAAATTAACTGAATTATAGGGAAAATAGGAGCTGCTTTAGCTCTGTCTTCATATCCCTTTGTTTCAACAGACTGTTGCTAGAGGTAGAAGGATGAACTGGAAACACCTAGCTTGTATTGTTCTTGAAACGTAGGAGGGTTTCAGAATAAACAGGAAGGGGGAGCGGGTCTTGAGGTCATCAGGTTGTCTGGCTTCCTGGATAGTTAAGTGTTTCTGTGCATTTTCTCCTAAAACACAATTCGTCACAGTTCTTACTCTCTCTTGACTGTTTTGAAGGTTAGAAGAAATCAAGATAGAGTTAGGGTGGAAAGGATCTCACTAAATTTTTGCCCCTTATTTTTTCCTTCAAAACAGTTGTAACATATTTATTGCTTCTGAAAAGCAATTCCTAGAATACAGTGTGAGTTATTAATGTCTGTCTAAATCAATTGATCACTGTCAGATCATTCTGTCCTTTCTTAGCGCTCTGGTTTCAAAGTCAAAGGGGAGAATACGGAATTGGATTTGTTAAGATACTGAACGGTACCTATAATGTCCTAAAGTTTTGTAGAAGTGTTGAGGAAAACTGGGTCACTGTGTAGACAAAATCTGTAGTACTTAAAACTGAGAGAGAGAGAGAGAGAGAGAGAGAGAGAGAGAGAGGCAGATAAACAGACAGACAGACAGACATACTCTTGAGGAGAGGGGGAAAACTGGGAACAATGGTGGTGGGAAATAACACTGGTGAAGAGACAAGTGTTGGAACATTGATTAAAACTCAATCAGGAGGGGCTGGAGTGATAGTGGGTAGGGCATTTGCCTTTCAGGCGGCCTACCCAAGTTCAATTCCCAGCATCCCATATGGTTCCCCGAGCACTACCAAGAGTAATTCCTGAGAGCAGAGCCAGGAGTAACCCCTGTGCATTGCTGGGTGTGACCCAAAAAGAAAAAAAAAAGAAAAGAAAGAAACCCAATCAGGAACAACTTTGTAACTGTATCTCACGGTTATTCAAAAAAAATAAGAAAAGAGAAAAAGAAAAAAAGACCTGCATGTAAATCTACAAGGTATTTCAACTACAAATGAGGTATATTTTTAGAGGCAGATTTTCACCATTTTTCCTGGTCCTAGGAAAACAAAGCAGCAATCTACTAACAGACTTTTGGGTTTTTGCCATAGGACCGCATGCTATGTCATGTTTTTGCTTTGTAGCTATAGTTCTATTGAGTATCAAATGTCAACTGAAAGGCTAAACAATAAGGGTGTAAAAATTATGTGGCCTGAGGGAATCAAAATGAAGATAATGAGGCAGAAGCTGTTAGCACAAGTTAACTAGCTCACCTCCAGTAGTCTAGTGAAAAGATTTTATGAAGATTAAAGACACACGTTCAGGCAGCTACAGTTTTGTGGAGAAGTTAATAAACTTCAGAAACTGCTTTTGGTCTGTGACTTTTGCCTAATCTGTTTCAGTAGTTTTATTTGCTTTTAAAAATTATATGACTTGGGCCTGGAACAATAACACAACAGGCTGCTTGCCTTGCACACAACCCACCTGAGTTCGATTCCCGGCACCCCGTATGGTCCCCGAAGCACCACCAGGAGTGATCCTAGAGTGTAGAGCCAGTAAGGAGTAAGTCCTGAGCACTGCTGGCTGTGATCCCTTCCCCCCCAAATTTTTTTAATTTAAAAATTATACGACTAGAGGAATAAAAAAGACGATTTTATTATGACAAATAAATGGTTTGCTAGACTGGCCTTAATTTTCAGCCCCAGAATCTTGCAGAATGCCCATTTTTTTTATTATTAGTGAAACACCATGAGGTACAGTTGTAGATTTACAATTTTTTGTGCTTGGGTTTCGATTATACAATGATCAAATACCCATCCCTCCACCAGTGCCCATTTTCCACCACCACGGATCCCACTATCCCTCCCACCCCCCATCCCCCCCCATCCCACCCTGCCTCTGTGGCAGGGCAATACCTTTTGTTCTCCCTCTCCTTTTGGGTGTTGTGGTCTGCAAAAGAGGCATTGAGTGGTAAACATGTTCAGGTCATAGTCTACTTTCAACATGTATCTCCCCTCCTGGGAGGATCCTCCAAACACCCTTTATTTGGTGCTCCCTTCTCTATCTGAGCTGCCCTTTCCCCTAGAATGCCCGGCTGGCCTCTAAGCTATGGAGTAATCCTCCTGGTGCTAATCTCAGCTATTCTTGGGTATTAATCTCATATTTTGTTACTTTATATCCCCCAGATGAATGCAATCTTTCTATGTCTATCCCTCTCTTTCTGACTCATTTCGCTTAGCATGATACTTTCCATGTTGTACCACTTCTATGTAAATTTCATGACTTCATCTTTTCTAACAGCTACATAGTACTCCATTGTGTAGATGTACCAAAGTTTCTTTAACCAGTCATCTGTTCTTGGGCATTCAGGTTTCTTCCAGAGAATGCCCATTTTTGTTGACATGTAGATACTGCTTTTATTTTTCCTTCTTCCAGAATATGAATTTTAGGCTATGTGTATTATATCCGAGTCAACAGAATATAAGAAGTGTCGGGAAAAAGTAGAATTCATCTATTATTTTTGTCTTAGTTTCTGTGTGACTGTTGTACTTTTCTTCCTAAGCTGGAATGCATGTTTCAAATTTAAAATATAATGGATCCCAGCTGAACCATTAAAGAACCCAGCTTTCTTAAGGAAGAGCAAAAGTTATGCCTCACATAAGAAACCCCTGTAAGCGTTTCCGGGACCCTTGGAGAAACACAAGCTCCGGTACATAAAGGCTGTGACTGGCAATGTTGGGAAAGAATGTGGCAGGAAAAAACGGAGTGGGAGTAGCTGTAGGGAAGAGGCAAAGAAGTTGGCTTGTTGATTTTCTTCTTTTTTCGTGGGAAGAAGGGTGCCACACCAACAGTGCTCAGAAGTTTCTGGTGGGCTCAGGGGACCACATGGGACACAGGGAATCGAACCCGAGTCTGCTGCATGCTAGGCAAGCGCCCTACCCACTGTAGATCTCTTCAGCTCCAATTGCTGCCTTTTTTTCCTGCTTTTTTGGGGGTTGAGGGGGAACACACCCAGTGATGCTCAGGTGTTATTCCTGGTTCTGTACTCAGGAATTACTCCTGGAGGTGCTTGGGGGACCATATTGGATGCCAGGGATCGAACGCAAGTCGGCCGTGTGTAAGGCAAACGCCCTATCCACTGTACTATCTCTCTGGCCCCTGTTGCCTTTCTTAAAAAGCAAAGTTTCAGAATATTAACATTTAGTTTGTTTAGTGTCTGAGCAAAACAGTACATCTCCTATATGATAAGGCTGTGTTTGCAAAATGACATTGTATAACTGGCTATATTTAATATGTTTTTAGAGTAGATATCTTTTTGTCCATATTTCATAAACAGAGATGCTTGACTTGACTAGTAATAGACATGCCCAGGTACCCACGGTACTGTAGCCTGAGTCCGACTTGGAATTTATGGTTATAGGTTTCATTACATAGTCTTAAGATGAGACCTTGAATTTTCTACTGTCAGAAATTTCTCAGTGCTGGCTTACAGTTCGCAAGGTCAGGAGCTCGTTTGAACTCAAAGCTATAAAGAGAATCCAGACATGATAAGTAGGTCAGAGCTGAAAGCTGTTTCAGTCTTTCGATTATCAGCCCAGAGTGACCATCTGGGATAATTCTGCCACATTTTTAAGTGTAAACCACATGTCCCTTTTGGTAAAGAATTGTGGTGTGGCTGTTTGCTTTCAGACTACAGTTACCATCATATGACTAGGGGGAACACTTGAACAGAAAACAACCCCAGCTGCTAAAACTGGTTTCTAAACAGAAAACAATTACTTCCAGAAACAAATAAAACACCAAAATTTTAGGGACAATAAAAAAGTGGGTTGAGCGATTGAAAACAAAACAAAAAAACAACCAAATGAACAGTCCTGGTTTCAAAGTTTAAAATTCAGAATCTATTTCTTTTCTTTCTTTTTCTTAATTTTTGCTTTTTGGATCACACCCTGCAATGCCCAGGGTTATTCCTGGCTCTGCACTCAAGAGTCACTCCTGGCGGTGCTTGGGGAACTATATGGGCTGCTGGGAATCGAACTGGGGTTGGCCGCGTGCAAAGCAAATGCTCTACTCTCTGTGCTATTGCTCCAATCCTAGAATCTGTATTTCTTTCTATTACTCCTTTTCCGCTCCTCCAAACTGTCACTGCCACTGTCACTTTCCTCCCGTTGTTCATTGATTTGCTCAAGTGGGCACCAGTAACGTCTTCATTGTGACACTTGTTACTGTGTTTGGCATATCAAATACGTCATGGGTAGCTTGCCAGGCTTTGCCATGCGAGTGAGATACTTGGTAGCTTGCTGGGCTCTCCGAGAGGGGTGGAGGAATCGAACCTGGGTTTGCCAGGTCGGCCGTGTGCAAGGCAAACGCCCTACCTGCTGTGCTATCACTCCAACCCAAAGATTTTTTTTTAAAAAAGGGTGGGTGGCTGGAGCAATAGTACAGCAGGTAGGGTGTTTGCCTTGCACGTGACCAACCCAGGTTCGATTCCCAGCATCCCGTATGGTCCTCCAAGCACTGCCAGGAGTAACCTCTGAACTTCGCTGGGTATGACCCAAAAAGCAAAAAAATTTTAAAAAAGGTGAGCATAGGGGGTATGGTGCTGCCAGCAGGTCAGTCTGTACCTGTGAGGCAAGTACATCAGCAGCCTGATGACACCTTCAGACTTTCAGATACCCCAAAATTGCTGCTGTGCCAGACCCAAACAACTTGGGGCCAAGTTTACCAAGAAAGTAAACGGTCAAAACTTAAGTATGTGGGAGACACACTCACAAACCACCTCCGGCTCAGCTATATAATTGGAGGCATGGCCTCTCTGGTTCCTGATCAAACTGCTTAACGGCCATGATCCCAGAGACTGAGAAACAAATCTCGAAACCCAATGGCTTTTGGAAATGCGTCTGGACCCCGCAGTAGGTTACTGTCACCGGGCCACCCCAGGGGGGAAAGGGTGCTGTCCCTCCTCCTGCTCCCCCTTGGTGGCTCAGTGGCCGCCATCTTCTGGAGGCCATTGAACAGTCAGGTTTGGGCCCGCAGTGACGAGACATGGAGGACACCTCATGGCATTGGGTGTGGAGCCTGCCCTTTCCTCCCCGCCCCAATGAGACCCCGAGTCGCTGCCTACAAACGGTCTCTCTGACTCCTGATCAAGCTGCTTAAAGGCCATGATCCCAGAGACTCAGGAGCAAATCTTGGAACCCAGCAGATTTTGGCAGAAATCCCACTACTGCGGCAGCGGGACATCATATGTTATTCATAACCAGAAATAGAAAATAACCAGAAATAGAAAACAAATTGTCTCCTGTTGCCTTTTCGGCAGATCTGAGTGTTGGGGTTAAATCCCTAATAATGGTGGGTCTGGTGTCAAAATATTGAATGTGATCAAAGTAGAGAGAGAGTAATGTGAAATCATCTGCCCAACAGGTAGGGGGAGGGTAGTACATGGGGGTATACTGGGGTTTTTAGTGGTGGAGAATGGGCACTGTTGAAGGTATGGGTTTTTCTTTGTATGAGCGAGACTTAAACCCGAAAGCTTTGAAACTGCTCTCACGGTGATTCAATAAATAAAATTATAAAAAAGGAAAAAAAGTAAGGTGGAGTTCATGCCCAATTCAATCAGCCTAATCAATGGCTGAATAAATAGCAATACCCCCTACATTAAAAAAAAAAAAGGTGAACAGATGTTTATGTTGATTGACCTAAGCTCTAACTTGGGTCTGCTAGGTCACTATGAAGATGATTTTGGAGAGGAGTTGGGGTGGATCATACCCAGAGGTGCTTAGGGCTTACTCCTTTCTCTCTGCTTAGGAATCATTTCTGGTTGGTGCTCAGGGGATCACATGCAGTGCTGGGGATAGAATTTTGTAATGTGCATGCAAGGCAAGTGCTTTACCCACCATACTACCTCTATGGTCTTTAAAAGTTCTTTTTCATAGAAAATATTTGCTGTGGGAGGGGTATGAGGGAGACACCCAGCGGTGCTCAGTGTTTACTCCTGGCTCTGTGCTCAGGGATCAATCCTGGAAGGGCTGAGGGGTTAGATGTGGTGTTGGGGACAAAACCTGGGTTGGCTGGAGTGATAGTACAGTGGGTAGGGTGCTTTCCTTGCATGAGGCCCACCCATATTTGATTCCTGGCATCCCAAAAGGTCTCTTGAGTATGATAGTAGTAATCTCTGAGTGCAGAGCCAGGAGTAAGCTCTGAGCACTGCCAGGTGTGGCCCAAAAACATACAAAAAATCCCCAAACAAATATAACAAAAGGATATAACCCCTTTATACTCTTTATTGGTAGTACTAATTAAAGATGCTGCAAAATCCTAGAGATTGCATTAGTCATATTTAGAGTTTATATATTATGTTTTAGAAATCCTAAGGGCTGGAGCGATAGCACAGCGGTAGGGCGTTTGCCTTACAAGCGGCCAACATGGCCAAACCCGAGTTCGATTCCTCCGCCCCTCTCGGAGAGCCCGGCAAGCTACCTAGAGTATGTCGCCCGCACGGCAGAGCCTGGCAAGCTACCCATGACGTATTCGATATGCCAAACACATTAACAAGTCTCATGATGGAGACGTTACTAGGCCCACTCGAGCAAATCGATGAACAACGGGAGGACTGTGACCGTGACTGTGACTGTGAGAAATCCTAAATGTGTTAAAAATATTTCTTAGTTTCCACAGCACTTTTTAAAAAAATTTTCAGGAATGTTTACTATGACACCATGATTTACAAAGTTGTTCATAATAGAGTTATTTCAGGCATACAATGTTCCAACAACAATCCCACCACCAATGCCCTCTTCCCTTCACCAATATTTCCAGACTCCCTCCCATCCCCCCAAACTATCCCCTTGGCAGACATATAACAAATTTATTTCATAGTACTTGGTCCAGTAAAACTTAAAGAATGGCAAGTAGAAGTTTGCCATTATCAGAAAATAAATCAACATAAGTCAATTAGTGATAATTATTTGCAATGTTTTTAATCTTTCTTAATCTTTGAGCTTTGAGCTCGGGATGACTACTGGATATACTTAGGGGAGTATATGTGGTGTTGGGGATCTAACGGAGTGGCTGGGTGCAGGGTGGGCACCTTAAGCACTCTTCTGTCTCTCTAGCCCGAGCTGCTGTTATTTGGTGCCACTGTTACTATTGGCATTAATGGCTGGACCATGAGCATCACAGTTTTGTCATGAGGTGTACACTTCTGCACATAATATACAAAGTCATTGGTTATTGATTGCTCAGATTCTCTTTTTCAAAGTGGTTCACTCAATAGGGTCTTACACAGTGAGGCTGTGGCAACAATACCCTGATAGGACAGGTCAGGAAGATGGATGCCACATGGTAATTGAAGAGAACTTTCCAAAAAAGGTGTCCTGTTACTATTAGATGATGGTTTTTACCATGGGATATGAAATTCTGAATCTTTTATTATGGCAACAACTTGGAAATTTTGCTTTTTTAAACAAAATTGTGTTTGGGCCACACAGTGTTATTCAGAGGCTACCTCCTCTGCTGTTCAAGGGGACCATCTGATGGTGAGGAGCATGTAATCCAGCCCTCTCAGCTAGCTCCCTGGCCCACAATGGAAATTTGGTTTGGTTTGTTTTTTTGGCCATTCCCATCTATGCTTAGGGCTTTCTCCAGTGTGCTCTGGGATCATTGCAGGCAGTGCTCAAGGGACCATATGCAGTGCCAGGGATGGAACCTGTGTCAATTGTGTGCAATGACTAACTAAACTCCAGTACTATCTATCTGCTCACCACAATGGAAAATTTTATCTGAGTGTCTTAAATTTAGGGGTAGCTTCCCTTTGTATCCAATCAATGAAAAGTTTAAAGATTCCAATAGAGAACAACCAGACTATTATTTTATTTTAACTTTGACTCTCTTCATTATCAAATATAGTGGTAAGCACTCTTCAGCTATTATGTACATTGCTTCCAGCTTTTTGCCAAAGATAGCTTCTTTACCAAAACACCAAAATGGCACCATTCTTGGCTTAGAAAGTGTAATTTGATAATAAATTGAAGAGGCGGCTCACTCCTGAGCCCTGTGGGGGAGGACAGAACTATTTCAAAGATGTTTGGTCTGCTTTTACAGAGTAGAACTTGTGGGCCGGGACTGACATTTAATCTCAGTTACTTCATATCATTGATAGAATTTATCTTATTAAAAGGTCTTGTACCTTGTTGACTGTACTGTGAATGAAGTTTTTATTCTCTCAGAATGACATTTACAAAGCAAGCAAGCTTAGATTTGAAGATCATTTTTTAAAGGAATTTTGAAAACAATGGTCTTTCTGTCTCTTGCAATATGTATACTCTTTCTTCTGGAAAAGCATTCTTGCTAGTTCAATGTTAAACTCAATGCTCACATTATTAATTCCATTAATGGTAGAGAGTAGGAAATACCGCAGTACTAAAATCTTAGGTTTTTTGGGGGGAAGTGGGGAGTATTGAGTTACACCTAGCAGTAGTGTTCCATGGCTACTACACTCCTGGCTCTGTGCTCAGGGATCACTCCCTAGAGTGTTCTGGGAAGTGGTGCTGGGATGAACCAGGGTAGGTGGTGTATAAAGCAAGCACTTTAATTCCATATACTATCTCTCTGGCCCTTAAGATCTAGTCTTTAAAAGGAACATCCCGTAACAGAGTAGAACTCAAATCTGACAACAAAAACCACTATAGACTCAATTATTAAGTACTATTCAATTGTTAGGACTTAGTCAGTAGAGGGAAGAACATTTTCAGCGTGCCATTTGAAGATTTAAAATGAGCTGGGTGGATAAGAGAAAAAACACATGGAGGGTGCAGGATCCCGGAGGAAAAAAAAAAAGAAAAAACAGGTTCCAAAAAGAGCCGAGATCACCCGCAAGTTCCAGATGGAGTAGGTGCCGCATCCCACCTCCCCCAGATGGAACCCCGGTGACCAGAAGCCTCTACAAACACAGCTCGAGTATGCGGGAACGAGGACTTTTTCTCAAATCTGCCGGACTACACCTCCCAGGTAACCTCTGATTCCGGAAGTCACGCCCACAGCCCGCCCCCCAGCGCCATCTTTGAAGCGTTCAGCATAAGAGAAAAAACACATGGAGGGTGCGGGATCCCGGAGAAAAAAAAAAAAAGAAAAAACAGGTTCCAAAAAGAGCCGAGATCACCCGCAAGTTCCAGATGGAGTAGGTGCCGCATCCCGCCTCCCCCAGATGGAACCCCGGTGACCAGAAGCCTCTACAAACACAGCTCGAGTATGCGGGAACGAGGACTTTTTCTCAAATCAGCCGGACTACACCTCCCAGGTAACCTCTGATTCCGGAAGTCACGCCCACAGCCCGCCCCCCAGCGCCATCTTTGAAGCTTTCAGCATAAGAGAAAAAACACATGGAGGGTGCGGGATCCCGGAGGAAAAAAAAAAAGAAAAAACAGGTTCCAAAAAGAGCCGAGATCACCCGCAAGTTCCAGATGGAGTAGGTGCCGCATCCCACCTCCCCCAGATGGAACCCCGGTGACCAGAAGCCTCTACAAACACAGCTCGAGTATGTGGGAACGAGGACTTTTCTCAAAACCGCGCGGCCGCTTACGCGGCCGCGCGACATCTCTCTATATACAAAGTGATCAATGAGAAGTAAACCACCCAATCTTTCTCCCTGAAAATCAGAGTTAAGTTTGGAGCATGGCCACAGCCCCAGAAACACAAGGACTTAAATGCAGAAACCAGCAGCTTAGAGCAGAAAAGTGAAAGGACTATGCGTTAATCCAGGCCATCAAGTCTTCCGGAGGGGAAAGGGTGTTGCCCCATTCGCCCTCTCTTCTCTGGAAAGAAGGATGGCGGCCGCATGGGAGCCTTGTGGACAGCAGGTATGAGCCGGGGGTGTGGGGGCGACTAAAACCTCATGGGAAGGGGGGCGTTCCGGTCCGTCCTTCACGCCCTACCGAGGTCACCAGCTGCCCCCCACGAGCGGCTCTCCAGCACGGCCACAGCCCCAGAAGCACAAGGGCTTAATGCAGAACCCAGCAGCTTGGAGCAGAAAAGTGAAAGGACTATGCGTTAATCCAGGCAATCATTTCTGCCCAGAGGGGAAAGGGTGTTGCTCCCTTCCGCCCTCCTCCCTCTGGAAAGAAAGATGGCGGCCACATGGGAGCCTTGTGGACAGCAGGTATGAGCCAGGGGTGTGGGGGCGACTAAAACCTCATGGGAAGGGGGGCGTTCCGGTCCGTCCTTCACGCCCTACCGAGGTCACCAGTCACCCCCCACGAGCGGCTCTCCAGCACAGCCACGGCCCCAGAAGCACAAGGACTTAATGCAGAACCCAGCAGCTTGGAGCAGAAAAGTGAACGGACTATGCGTTGACCCAGGCCATCAAGTCTGCCGGAGGGGAAAGGGTGTTGCCCCATTCGCCCCCTCCTCTCTGGAAAGAAAGATGGCGGCCACATGGGAGCCTTGTGGACAGCAGGTATGAGCCGGGAGTGTGGGGGCGACTAAAACCTCATGGGAAGGGGGGCGTTCCGGTCCGTCCTTCACGCCCTACCGAGGTCACCAGTTGCCCCCCACGAGCGGCTCTCCAGCACAGCCACGGCACCAGAAGCACAAGGACTTAATGCAGAACCCAGCAGCTTGGAGCAGAAAAGTGAACGGACTATGCGTTGACCCAGGCCATCAAGTCTGCCGGAGGGGAAAGGGTGTTGCCCCATTCGCCCTCTCTTCTCTGGAAAGAAGGATGGCGGCCGCATGGGAGCCTTGTGGACAGCAGGTATGAGCCGGGGGTGTGGGGGCGACTAAAACCTCATGGGAAGGGGGGCGTTCCGGTCCGTCCTTCACGCCCTACCGAGGTCACCAGTCACCCCCCACGAGCGGCTCTCCAGCACAGCCACGGCCCCAGAAGCACAAGGACTTAATGCAGAACCCAGCAGCTTGGAGCAGAAAAGTGAACGGACTATGCGTTGACCCAGGCCATCAAGTCTGCCGGAGGGGAAAGGGTGTTGCCCCATTCGCCCCCTCCTCTCTGGAAAGAAAGATGGCGGCCACATGGGAGCCTTGTGGACAGCAGGTATGAGCCGGGAGTGTGGGGGCGACTAAAACCTCATGGGAAGGGGGGCGTTCCGGTCCGTCCTTCACGCCCTACCGAGGTCACCAGTTGCCCCCCACGAGCGGCTCTCCAGCACAGCCACGGCACCAGAAGCACAAGGACTTAATGCAGAACCCAGCAGCTTGGAGCAGAAAAGTGAACGGACTATGCGTTGACCCAGGCCATCAAGTCTGCCGGAGGGGAAAGGGTGTTGCCCCATTCGCCCTCTCTTCTCTGGAAAGAAGGATGGCGGCCGCATGGGAGCCTTGTGGACAGCAGGTATGAGCCGGGGGTGTGGGGGCGACTAAAACCTCATGGGAAGGGGGGCGTTCCGGTCCGTCCTTCACGCCCTACCGAGGTCACCAGTCACCCCCCACGAGCGGCTCTCCAGCACAGCCACGGCCCCAGAAGCACAAGGACTTAATGCAGAACCCAGCAGCTTGGAGCAGAAAAGTGAACGGACTATGCGTTGACCCAGGCCATCAAGTCTGCCGGAGGGGAAAGGGTGTTGCCCCATTCGCCCTCTCCTCTCTGGAAAGAAAGATGGCGGCCACATGGGAGCCTTGTGGACAGCAGGTATGAGCCGGGAGTGTGGGGGTGACTAAAACCTCATGGGTCGGGGGGCGTTCCGGTCCGTCCTTCACGCCTTACCGAGGTCACCAGTCGCCCCCCGCGAGCGGCTCTCCAGCACGGCCATGGCCCCAGAAGCACAAGGACTTAATGCAGAACCCAGCAGCTTGGAGCAGAAAAGTGAACGGACTATGCGTTGACCCAGGCCATCAAGTCTGCCGGAGGGGAAAGGGTGTTGCCCCATTCGCCCTCTCCTCTCTGGAAAGAAAGATGGCGGCCACATGGGAGCCTTGTGGACAGCAGGTATGAGCCGGGAGTGTGGGGGCGACTAAAACCTCATGGGAAGGGGGGCGTTTCGCTCCGCCCTTCACGCCCTACCGAGGCCACCAGTTGCCCCCCGCGAGCGGCTCTCTAGCACGGCCACGACTCCAGAACACAGAAACCAGTTTCTTAACTATCTGACTTTCAGTAGAAATACTTCCAGGGTCAATAGGTAAAATAGCAGAAATCCAAAACCAACATTTAATTCTTTAACCCAGCTGTAGAAAGCAAATCACTTCACAATGCTTTTTCAGCATGTCTGATTTGGGGGGGGGGGGTAAACTCTAAATAATAGTGGTGAATCTTTTATTGAAACAATGAATCTAATCAAAGCAGATAGAGTGTTAACTAGAATTCATCTGCCTCACAGGGACGGGGAGGGGTGGGGGGTGGGGTTTTATTGGGGTTCTTCATGGTAAAAAATAAGTATTGGTAAAGGGAAATGTGTTTGATATTTGCATTACTGAGACATAAACCTGAAAGCTTTGTAACCTTTCCCACAGTGATTCAATAAATTAAAAAAAAAAATAAATAAATAAAAAAATAAAATGAGCTGGGTGGGGCTGGAGTGATAGAACAGCGGGTAGGGTGCTTGCCTTGCACCTGGCTGACCCGGGTTCGATTCCCAGCATCCCATATGGTCCCCTGAGCACCGCCAGGAGTAATTCCTGAGTGCATGAGCCAGGAGTAGTCCCTATGCATCACTGGGTGTGACCCAAACAGAAAAAAACTGAGTTATGATAGCTTTCTAAAGGAGGAAGTCTCTGTAGCTTTCAGATAGATTTCTATGTAAACGCTAGAATACTTCAAATGCTTTGCAAAATCTTGTCTACTGCAAATTTATTTTTTATTTGTGTTTTTTGGGAGGGGGCTTTAGCAGTGGTGAAGAGCACCATGGTTATACTCAAGTGTACTAAGGAAGCCGTTTTGGTGCCAATGATTGAACCTGGGATCCTCTGCCAAGCCTGCACTCTATTTCTTTGAGATCTGATCTGGGCCTGACCTATTGAAAATTTATACTTCTCCAAAATGGACTTGAGGCAACCTGTACATAGTGAAAGAAATTATATGAACATAAGGTCATTCGTTCATGAGAAAGCGATTATATCAAAAAAAGTGCTGATTGAATACATTTCACTGAGCTTCCTGGCAGACAAAGCGAAAAAGAGTAATGGAGAAAGCGTTGAATCGGGAAGCATAAGAAATTATTTCTAGTTTGGTTATTTCTAACTGACACATATTAGGAGTGTGGCAAGGATCTTTCTGAGTGTATGTCCAGATTGCTTCCTTTAAAAAATGTGGAAAATAAGAATCTAAAAGAATGTTAGGGGGATCCATGGAGGTGCTGTATGTGAGGAAAACTGGAGTGTAAGAAAAACAAGAGTGAAGGTCGTCAGTAGTGTATATTACTCAATAAGAAGAAAATATCACTTATACAATTCATCCAATGTTTTATGAGTCTTTCATCCCTGGAATCCGGCTGGGGGTGAGCAGAACCAAGAAGGGTGGGTAGGCGGGAGGCAGATGGTCCTATGTGTTACCTTCTCAAACTTGAATGCATATGTGTGTGTGTGTGTGTGTGTGTGTGAAGCCACACCTGATGATGCACAGGAGTTACTCCTGCACTCTGAAATTACTCTGGGAGGTGCTTGGGTGACCATATGAAATCTAGGGATCAAACCTGGGTCCACTGCATGCAAGACCAGCGCCCTACCCACTGCACTATCGCTCGAGCCCCGAATGTATGTTTGGGCAACCTCATACATTTGTAAATGAAAAAGATAAGTTTCTGGTACTGAGTAACTAAAAGGGTCTCTATGAGTGCTCATCTGTACAGGAGTTCCAGGAACTTTTGTCCACAGTGTTAAACAGACTTTGAACACCTTTCACATTTCACAAACCTGTTCCACATTTCAGGACAACTTCCACTGTTACCTTCTCCAATGTTTACTTCAAGCCCTCCACAATTTGCATTCACTTGCCTCTTCACTCTTCAATCTCTGCATCTTTACCCTGACCTCCTGCAAATGAAGTGCTCTTAATTTTATACTCTTATGGTACTACTTACCACATTGACCTTTATTTCCAGCATTATGATTGGACCAGGGCTGGAGCGATAGCACAGCGGGTAGGGCGTTCGCCTTACACGCGGCCAACATGGCCGACCCAAGTTCGATTCCTCCGCCCCTCTCGGAGAGCCTGGCAAGTTACCGAGAGTATTCGATATGCCAGACACAGTAACAACAAAGTCTCCAATGGAGACGTTACTGGGCCCGCTCGAGCAAATCGACGATCAACGGGAGGGCCTTTACCTTTACCTTTATGATTGGACCAGCATTAGTTGCAGGTATTATATTAGTGGTAGTCGTTTATTTTTGGCTTGGGGGATGATCAGGGCTCACTTTTGGTGATATTCAGGTATACGGGGTGCTGGGGACTGAATCTGTGCTGAATGCATGCAGGACAAGCACCCTACTCGTTGTGCTATCTTCCTGTCCCAATGGTACTAGTTTACTTATTTATTTATTTAGCCTTTTGGGTCATACCCGGCAATGCACAGGGGTTACTCTTGGTTCTGCGCTCAGGAACCACCCCTGGTGGTGCTCAGGGGACCATATGGGATGCTGGGAATCGAACCTGGGTTGGCCGTGTGCAAGACAAACGCCCTACCCGCTGTGCTATAGCTCCAGCCCAGTGGTACTAGTTATTAAGTAAAAATAATCATTATGACACTTGCACCATTATTAACTTTTTTTGGGGGGGTGTGCACTCCGCGCATTTCTTGGGTCATACTTCTGGCTGTGCTGGGGGACCCTGTAAGGTTACAGTGATCGAAGCACTGTCAACCCCTGCAAGGTAAACAAAGGCCCTACAGGCTGTACTATAGCTCTGACCGCCCCCCCCCCCCCCCCCGTACTACACTCATTTCTCGGACCATAAGCTCCAACAGAGCAGAGACCTAGTATTTTCTGTTGTTCGACCTGGGTTCTCAGGTCTAATGCATGTGCTTCCATATAGTAGGTGCTCAGGCAGCATCTAATAAGTTAATCGGTATCTCGGGCCTGCACAATCTCTCTGTTGGGTAGTGGTCCTCTGAAGTACAGGGGACTCGGACCGCGGTCAGGAAACTTGCGTTGCACGTGGGTTGACTGTTTTGCAAAGTGAATTTTGCAGCTCAGGTTTTTGGGAGGGGCAGAGCCCCGCCCTTTTTAGGGCAAGGAAACAAAAGCGAAGTCGGGCTCCAGCTTTCCTGGCTGGGGTTCCTGTCGCAGCCGCAGAGGCTCTCGCTCCAGGGCACAACCTGGACCCCCCCAACCCCCCACCCCCTCGCAAACATCCGGCGCTTTCGCAAACCCCGGCGTGCCAGCTGGAGGCTGCGCCGGGACTGCCCCTTCTCATTTCTCCCGCGCGAAACCCGGGCCGGACGGCTCCACTCCCTCCCTCCGCTGCAGGGGGGGAGCCCGGCGCCCCGACTCCGGCCACCGCCGCGGGCCGCGCTCTCCGACCGCCTCCGTACGGCGCCGTCCGCCAAGCCGAGTCCCGGGGCGCGCGGTGCGGCGCGGCGGGCACGGGTGCCCGAGTCGGGCCCGCGCCGCCCGGGTCCCGGCGCGCCGCGCTCCCCCCGTCCCGGCCGCCGAGTGCGCCCCTCCCCGGGCCGCGGGAGCTCCGGGCGGAGCGCGCGGGCTGCGCGGCCGCGGGCCGTTCTCCGTGCGCCGGGCCCGAGGCGTGCCGCGCTCCCCGTGGCCGCGTGGTCGGCGCGGGAACCCCACGGGCAGGATGGAGGTGGCGACTCGCTCCCAGGTGAGGGTCGGGCTGACCGCCGCAGTCCCCGCGCCCCCGCGGCCCTTCCGCCCGCCGCGCCGGGTCGCTCCAACGTGGCCACCCTTGGCCGCGGCATGACCGTGGGGCGCGCCGGGCAGGTGTGCGCGCCGGGGGTCCCCGCGGCGTCCCCGACTCCGACTCGGGGTGGGGGTCCTTGGAGGTGCCGGCCGGGCCCCGGGGAGTTGCGAGTATTTCTAGGGACACGAGGGAGCAGAGGGGGCGGGGGCGCAGCGCATGGGAGGGGGAGGGGGACAAGGAAGGGTTTTGGGGGGAGGGTGTGCGCGCGTCCTCCTCCTTACCGGGAGTTGGCCCAGACATAAGGAAGTTGAAGGCAACTAATATTTCCTCCCCCTAAGAACATAACTGCGACTGGGAATAGTTCAGGCTTGGATGTTTGTTTTAAAGAAATGGCTCCAGTATTATGATGGAACTTTTTAGACCCGTTTTCAAGTCTTTTGGAAATTGCAGCGTCGTTTAGATCAAGTTAAACAAAAAGCCCCGAGACCCACCAAGCGTCTGCCAGCAGGATCCCAACTTAACGCAAATTGGCCTTAACTTGGCGATCAAAAAAGCTCCTTACACTCTGGGAGGAACTTCCCTTACGAGTCTCAGTGGGCTGTGTGGGAATCACCTAGTGAGCGAGGCTTTAGATCACTTTTTAAATTTTAAACTTCCGGAAAGAGCCTTTTCTCGACTCTCGAGTAATGAATGTGTTGTGTTCCGCGGTGAGCAGTGAAAGCTTTTTACCTGAGGCTAAAAATAAACAGTTAGGAAAGGAAACAGCCAGCCGTTGTGTGAGCCTAGAGAGATGCGGTGGGTGCGGGCTGCGTGGCTGCTCCCAGTGTTAACCTAGTGCTCCTGCTTTCCTGGGAGAAGGGGGAACCCGCCCCCGCGCGTTGGCAAAGGCCAAGGGAGGGGGCTCTGGTACCTGATCCTTCACGACAGAGTCGCTTTTGCCCTCTGCACTTTCTGGAAGGAGTACTACTGAAAGCGGACCTTGAAGGAAGATGCCAGGGTTTATTTATTGGTCAGTGCCCTGATGAAGGAGGAAGAAAGGTTCCTCATCAAGAAGGAACTTAGGGTTCAGAAGGATTGCAAAGGGTTAGGGCTTTGTATGTATATGCTGCTGGCCACTGCCTTATAATTTGTGTCTTGTGCTTCTAGGGAGGGGTTTTTTTTTTCCTGGTCTTCAGCATTTTGGGGAAAGAGCTCTGAGCCTCCTGTGAATATCCCCTGACTGTGTCTGGGATTTTGTCTCAGAACCCTGCAGTCCTCTGCCCTTTCCTGCTCAGGGAATTTAAAATTAATGTTCCAGAAGGTGCATTTGAAAGCCAGCCTTTCATTGTCAAATCATGAGGCTAATTTTTTGGTACCTGTGAAATGTTAAACTATTTACCTTAGGGATAATCAACAAATTATATCCAACCCATTATGCACCAATTAGGACAAATTAGTGTATGTAAGAAGATCAGGTAGGTTTTTTTTTTAAGACTTCTAATTGGCAACACAAATTAAGATGTGCGCTACTTCCTGCTTATCATCATGTAGATGCGAGCAGATTAGAGTGGCTTTCCTTTGGGCTAGTGGAGGGAGGTTCTGTGTCTGCAGCCACCAGCCCACAGTGAAGCTTAGCTGCACAGCCAAATGCTGAGTTCTTTTGTTTTGTTTTTGTTTTTTGCCTTTTGGGTCACACCCAGTGATGCACTGAGGTTACTCCTGGCTCCTGCACTCAGGAATTACTCCTGGCGGTCCTCAGGGGACCATATGGGTTGCTGGGAATCGAATCCGGGTCCGCCTCGTGCAAGGCAAACACCCTGCCTGCTGTGCTATCGCTCCAGCCCAGTGCTGAGTTCTTGTAGTTCTGCCCCATACCCTCCCGCCTTATGAATAAAGCCCCTTGATGAACCTCCTCCAGTGACATAAGTTTGCTGGGAAAGGATAATCTCAGTATGCAACAGATTTTCTTATGCTCACAGTTGGTATAATTTACAGTGTTCGGGAAGGGCCAGGTTGGAAGGGGCTCTTGGGCCTGTAGGCCTCTGTTCCCAGCAGAGGGAGGACTCCAGACTTCAAGGAGAGGGAGTAGTTATTAAGCTTGTGCTCTGCTTTCTTGTCTCTGCATCTCAGCCCTCATCCCTGTGTGGTGCGTTGCTCATGCTGCTTGTGGTCTGTATCTCTGTTGGGTAAGTCCCATGTCTCTGTGCTTGTCTTATGATTGATGGAAAAGCTTCCCAGTCAAGGCAAGGGGCTGGCCTCTTACTGGGAGGTCTCAACTTGGAACTACTCCCAGGGGGGTGGGGTGGTGGTGATGGTGAGATGGCTTCACTTGGTAGGTTCTGAATGTCTGTGTTGCCCTTTTCCTTTCCTTTAGCTCTTGGGTGCATTTTGGACCCTAGGAAAAGGATGTGATCCTGGATGTTCTCATGAATATCCATATGTTCATGTACATGTGTGGAGGGGGTTGGGAATTTCTTCTGGGTAGTATTTTCAAAATTTAAAGAAAAAAATGTACATTTATATTTCTCTGGCCTTTCAGAATGCATGCCTCGAGCCCTAGAAATGGGTCATTGAGGGTCATTACTTGTGATGTTTTTGTTTTGGGCCATATTTGGTGGTGCTCAGGGGATATTTCTGTCTCTGTGCTCAGGTGTGACCCTTGATAGTTCTCAGGGGATTAGGTGTGATGTGGGATGGGGTTGGGGGAACAGGATGAGGATGAGGATGAACACAAACAAGGCCAAGTGCCTTTAAGTACTGACTCTTTGGTCCCCGCTTGTGGCCTCCTGAGTTGCCACTTAGTCTCCCAGTTAGGAGTGCACTTAGTCATTGTTTAGCTAAGCTGTCTGCTCTCCCAACCATGAAAGAACTGAGTTCTCAGTGATCAGAAGAAAACCTCCAATCAGGCAATTCCAATCTGGTCAGGCCCATAGGACAGAAAACTGAGATATTTTGTGACTTAAAACAGTTTATGATTGTTACAGTGAATCAGTGACAGACCCCAATAAAACCATTTGAATAAAAAGTGCAGGCTTGTTAATTTTTAAACTGGTCATGGTACCATAGTTTAGAGTTCTTACCTCCAAGCTAGAGTTTTGTTTCATTAAAGACCTAAAGCTTTATTCACCAGAGTAGAATGGATGTGGGTTACTTGATGGAAGGATAGAGATAAGAATCTACTAGGGGATCATTTTATTTTATTTTTGGTTTTTGAGCCATACCCGGTGGGGCTCAGGGCTGATTCCTGGCTTTGCACTCAGGAATCACTCCTTGCAGTGCTGGGGGAACCATAGGAGGTGCCAGGGATCGAACCTGGGTTGGCTACGTGCAAGGCAAATGCCGTACCCCCCTGCTCTGCTGTTGCTCCAGCCCCTAGTTAATCCTTTGTAGTAAATACTGGTGTTCTGTGTGTAGTACCAAAATTTGTCTTACGGCCAGAATGAAATAGTTGGTTCTTCCTGCTTGTTTTGTTTCCACGATCGTTAGCTGATGACAGGACTCCCAGACTGGTGGAGACTGTCAGATTTTTAGTGGTGGCAGACACTGCTTCTCTCTCCCTATCCTTCTGCCTTTCTCTAGAGCTCAGCTGCTTCCTGCTCTGTGATTGGGGAGTGGAACCGCCTCCCTCAAACTGTCTTCCCAAAAGCCAAGCCGAACCCGTACTGAAAACCAGAAGTTTGGAGCCTCTTGGCGGAATACTCTGAAGTGGGTTGTACTACCCGCATTTTCAAGAGAGGCCAAATTGACTCCTTTGCTCAGGGCAACCCAGCCAGGAAGGAAGTAGGGTTGAACCCTGAGTTCTGTCCCTGTGTGATTCCTGCCCCTGGGACCCAGGGGTTTGAGGCTGGTCACATAGCGTGCTCTGAGTCGGTGTCAGGAGGACAGAGCTGTGTGCCTAACTTCTAATGCCCCTGCACTGACAAGGCGTGGCAAATGCACTGGACACTCAGCACTGCTTGGGGTGATGAGGAGCATGTGTTACAGGGATCGAACATGCGTGGCATGTGCTTTGCCACTTGACACACACACACACACACACACACACACACACACACTCCCTGTAAGCACTCAGGGGCTGGCTGCACCTCATCATAGTGTCGCCTCACTCCCCGTAAGGGCTGAGGTGCTGGCTGCAGCTGGGCTCATCAGTGTTTAGGAGCTGACCAGCTGATGCTTTGACTAGAATTCCTTCAGTGAGGGTCGGTGTGGAATGTAAATCAGATCCACAAAGCTTTTACGGAGAAACGAATTCTCAGCACGCAGGAGTCCGGCGTTCACATAAGCAGAAATGAAAGCTGACATTGAGCTCGTGCTCTTCTACCTCCCCTCGCCTCTGATTTGCAGACAGTTTGTGTCCTATATGCGCCTGTGACTGGTATCCATTTTTGCACTGTCTTGTTGCAACTATAAATCATCCCTTAGCTTCCTGCAATGTGCGTTCCTGGAAGGCCGGACGTGCAGAGGCCGTTTCGTAGGCTCACAAATTATCGTGTGATTTCTATGAGAGCTCAGAAGATGATCCTCCTTGACTTAGGTGCTGGTTATAAGCCCTGGGTCGTGTTTGTATAACTTGAAGCTTCGGTGCACCTAAGATCTATTTGCCTTTTTGTTGCTTTTAAAATGTTTTACTTACAGGTTGTACTTGACATTTTAAAAATAGCACTTTGGAGGGGCTGGAGCAATAGTACATCGGGTAAGTCGTTTGCCTTGCACGTGGCTGACCCAGGTTTGATCCCCCAAATCTCATATGGTCCCCTGCGTCCTCCCAGGAGTGATCCTTGAGCACAGAGCCGGGAGTTAGCCCTGGGTACTGCTAGGTGTGCCCGCCACCCCCTTCCAAACAAAACAAAACAGACTTTAGCTGCAAGTCTCCAGCGTGCTTGGGTCTGGGGGTGACCATAGGCATTCCTATAGAGCTTGCAAGAATAGTATGAAATAGTTTGAAGGCTTGCTCAGCTCCATCCAGAACAAGGTTATAGAAATTTCAGACAGTTAAATAAATAAAAATGGCACATTGAGTCCCTTTGAATGTGTCTGAAAGGCTTTGTGCTGTTGGAGAGATCGGCCTGGGGGGTGGGGTGTGTGTGTGTGTGTGTGTGTAGACCAGTCTACCAGTGTGTGTGTGTGTGTGTGTGTGTGTGTGTGTAGACCAGTCTACCAGTGTGTGTGTGTGTGTGTGTGTGTAGACCAGTCTACCAGGGTGTGTGTGTGTGTGTGTGTGTGTGTGTGTGCGCGCGCGCGCGCGCGCGCGCTGTACCAACATCTATTTTAGGGCCTGGTCATGGTGCACGGCTCACACCCCACAGACGCTGCCCCCAGTTCTGAGTCCCCAGTTCTGCCAGACCCCACGTCTGGCCTCTGCCCTAGGGAAGTGGCTGAGCTGCTAATTATCCAGGTGCTTGAAGAACCTGGCCTGCGTACCATTTATAATATTGGTGGAAGTTGTTGAAAGCTGTGCATTAGGACAGCCCAGGGCCCCAGCAGGCTGCCTACATTTTTTCTGTTGCCCTAAAAGGGAGGGGGCTAGTCTGCGCCTGCCCCAGAGTCTGGGTTGTTACCCGTCCCCTGCCCCCTGCTGGGAAGTTCCTCCTCCATCTCCCGTCTATTTTGCATTCTCTTCCACAAGGTAATTTTATCTATTTGAATGCAGAAATGCCACTTAGCATTGACTCTCCTGGGGGAAAGGCTTCCCTCCCCTCTCCCACCTCTGGTCTCTGAAAACTCCTGGTCATCTCTGTGCTGTGCAGTTCCAGAAGCTTTGAAATCCCAAATAGCAAAGGCAGGACGCAGACTGGCAGTACTCCTTGGACTGCAGTACTTCAGCACATGGGAATGGCCAATTCCTTGTTTGCCTCCACTCTCCTTCCACGGAACCACCGGGCTCAGAGGGCAGCTCAGTGGAAACCTAACCAGAGGCATCTCAGCCAGGTACCTTAGGTTATAATAAAATTAAAAACATTGTATTTTGGGAAGCATGCCTTTCTGCTCGCAGCATTGGCTTACAGGGAAAGCTGAGAAAATAAGAGTGCATTTAAAACCATTGTCCCTAATTTTTTGATTTTTTTCCCCCCTCCTGCCAGTTGATCCTAGGCTTTTTTTTTAATTGGGGAGTTTTTGTTTTTAAATAAAAATAGATAAGGCCTGTGAGGCCTCACACAGCCTTTTGTCTGCTCTAACTCACAAGGCACTGACAGAAGGGAACCTCCCCCCAACACCCTAGAAGAAAATGCCTTATTCTGTCCAAGACTCTGAAAAGAGCATCGACATGTCCCCTGACCTTTGCCAAGCGAAGTGTCCTCATTGCTGTTGTAATGAGACTCTGAGAGAGATGCCTTATTCACTGGGGCACAAGCCTGGAGCCAAGTGGGGTCTGCTGCCTGGGGCCCTGATTGTTCTGGCATTTTCTTCTAGTGGGGCAGAAGTGCATGAAGGGGATCCTGGTATAAAGGCTTCTAGGCTGAGCTGTGGGATGAGGCCCCCGGGCAGCCTGCCCAGGGACCCCCACATGCTCAGGGCCACTACCACCTCCAAATGGGCTTGTAGTCTGTTGTGCCCTCCATTCCCCCGCGAGTGGTGGTGGGGGGGTGGGCAGGCAGCTCAAGTCCTGCAGCTGTGGACCTGTGACAGTCTGGGTGCTGCTTGTAGAAGTTTCCTTCCCCTGCTGGTGGGGCATTGCCTTCCAGAATTAACCTCAACAGCAGGCTACATTTCTCAGATGTTCCTGCAGCTGCAGTGACATGGTTCTCATAGTGGGACGTTAATGCTTGGGTGTAAAACTTTTTTTTTTTTTTTGCTTTTTTAGGGATCACACCTGGTGATGCACAGGGGTTACTCCTGTCTTTGCACTCAGGAATTACTCCTGGTGGTACTCATGGGACCACTTGGATGCTGGGAATTGAACCCAGGTCAGCTGTGTGCAAGGCAAATGCCCTGCCCGCCCGTTGTACTATCTATCGCTCCAGCCCTTGGGTGTACAAACTTACTGCACCTTCTCTACCATCAATGTGCCTGTGACTTTCGCCATTCACTGGCTTGTGTCACTTGTAGGCCACCTGCCCTGTAGTCAGTCCAGGGTTTTGCTGTCATTCGGTACCGTCCATTCCCTTGCCTTGTCTTATACCACTTAGGAGTAAGATCATGTAATCATAACTGAATTTCCTCTCACTGACTTAATAAAATGCCATCCACATTGGAGCAGAAGCCAGAGTTCATTTTAATTTTATTTTAAATTATTTTTTGTTTTTCTTTGTTTGGTTTTGGAGCCGTACCTGGCAATGCTCAGGGCTAACTCCTGGTTCTGTACTTAGGAACTAACTGCAGTGCTTCGGGGACTGTATGGGATGCTGGGGAATTGAACCTGGATTGGTCGAGTGCAAGACAAGTGCCTTACCCACTGGACTATCTCGCCAGCCCCACAGAGTTCATGTTATTTATTTATTTATTTATTTATTTTTGCTTTTTGGGTCACACTTGGCGATGCACAGGGGTTACTCCTGGCTCATGCACTCAGGAATTACTCCTGGCGGTGCTCAGGGGACCATATGGGATGCTGGGAATCGAACCCGGGTCGGCCACATGCAAGGCAAATACCCTACCCATTGTGCTATTGATCCAGCCCCAGAGTTCATTTTAGAGCCGAGTGATCTTCCCTCGGGAGAGAAGGCACACCTGGCTCATCTGAGATGGGCCCTGTCTGAATCTTCATTGGACCGTTAACCTGATTCTCAACAGGGTGCAGAGGTCTCTCTGTGTTGGGTACAAAGTCAGCCTGGACTATTGTGGTCTCAAATCATTATTATTGTGATAATTATTTTTGTGATTTTGTTTTTTATTATTTTTATATCACATTAATTTAATTGTATTTATATTTTTTGTGATTATTATTATTGTGATTTTGTTTCTTTCATTTTATAAGCCGCATCTGGTGGTGCTCAAGGCTTACTCCTGGCTCTGTGCTCAGGGATCACTCCTGGCAGTGCTCAAGGGAATACATACCCCTGCTGGGATTGAACTCGGGTCTGCCGTGTGCAAGGCAGGTGCCTTCTCCTCTGGCCTCTGACCTGTGCCTGTGCAGCATGGAGCACATCTTGTTCCTGTGGCATGGCCGCTGCTAGGCACCAGGTCACGGTATCTGTTCACGGTAGAAGTTGGAACAGTTTGGAATAATTCCCTCCCTCCCCCAGGTAGCGTGTCATACAAACCCCAAAGAAATGTCTTTTTCCCAAGCAGTTGGAACTTGCAGTTATCATCTGTCATGTCCTGGCAGACACGTCTGTGCTCAGATTTCAAGGCAAGCTCTGGGGTGCTGTCTGGGTGAACTGAGGTTGTGGACTGCCTCGTGCCATGGGGTGTGGAGGCTGAGGCGGGGAGGACAGTATTTCTGGTGCTCAGGGGTGTGAGGATCCCTCCACACCCACCTCACGGGGGCAGAAGCTCCCACAGAATGAAGCAGATCTGTCTGAAGGTCAGTCTGTCGCCATTTTCAAGAGAGCCGGAGAGCAAAACACCTTGGGCCTGTTATCAGGCTTTGAGAGTTCAGAGCAGGGCCGTCATCATTAGCTTTGCGGTTCCTCTCTGCTGGCCTTTGTGGAAAAGGAAGTAAGCTGGCACTGCAAGGGCCTCTGCTGGAGTCCTTAACCCTTGTTGGCAGAGATCCCTTCTAGCCTGTCAGCTTCTTCCCAGAAGCGAAGAATTTGCTTCTTCCAAAAGAACATTGATATCTTTGGTGCTCTTTTGAAGTTGTGTTGATAAAGCGTTAAAATGTGCCGGTTAAGTAAAAAACAAACAAAAAAATATATGAGTTTATTGGCCATCCATATACCTTCAGAGACAGTTTCTGGTCCCTTGCTCATTTTTAAATGTTACTTTTTTTGCTTTGTATTTGTTTGTTTTTTTTGTTTTCTTAGGCCACAGCTGGTGATATTCAGGGCTGCTGACTCTGGGCTCTGTGCTCTGGGATCCCTCTCGGTGGGGCTTGGGGAACCATATAGCAGTGCAGGGGTCAAATCCGAGTTGGCTCCCTACTAGGCAAGCATCCTGCCTGCTGTACAATAAAAACAGCCCTGCTTCGTTTTCATTGGTGAAGCACTGGTTTTCAGTCTGATGGCGTTTCAGGGTGTTAGCTTTGCACTGGTCGTAGGTCTCATTGTCTCCACTCCTGCCACCAGTGTTCAGGGCCGTTCCACCACCAAGAAGACCCTCTTCCTTTTCCTACCGCCTTCCCACTCCCCACTTAACATTTTTTTAATTGAATCACTGTCAGCTACATAGTTAAAAACTTGTTCATGGTCGAGTTTCAGTTATACACTGTTCCAGCACCCATCCTTTCCCCAATGCACATTTCCTACCACCAGTGTCCCCAGTTTCCTTCCACACTCCCCACCCCCCCACTCTATGGCACTCTCTCTCTCTTTCTCATTTTCCTATTGCCACTCCCCACTTTCCTTTTTGTAACCACCATAGTTTTCTCTTTGTCTAGGAGTTCTGTTTCTTAATAGTTTGTTTCCTTCAGTTACTCATAGTTCAACTAGGAGTAAAAACATCTGGTAACTGTCTTTCACTTTTTTTTTATTTCACTTACATCACCTCAAATTCTATCCATTTTGTCCCCAAAGGCACAATTACAACTTGTTCACTGGCTGCAGAAAATTCCATCCAGTAGATCTGTCCCAGTTTCTGTATCTGATCATCTGTGTTGATGGGGATTTAGGTTGGCTCCATTTGGGCTGTCATAAATAATGTTGCTAGGACTTCAGAGAGGCAGATATTCTTTGAATTCATATTTTCTTACCCTTCATTTAATGCCTGAGAGTGATGCTGATGAATCGATTTTATTACTATTTATTTTTTGGTTTTGGGGCCGTACCCGGAGGTTCTCAGGGCTTACTCCTGACATGCTTAGGGGACTGTGTACAGTGCCAGGGATCAGATCCGGGTCATTTGCATACAAGACAAGCACCTTGCCCTGCTTTACTGTTCTCTGGACCCTTAGTTTTTATTTTTAAATTCCCTTTCTCCATCTCCTTTTCACTGCTGGTGGTGTTGCAGTGCCTGGGTGTTGTGCATAGCCCTGGCCATGGTGCTCACATGTGATGTAGTTGTTACCTGTAGGAATATACGGTAGGTATCAGTAGTTGTGTTCTTGGCCATGGTGCTCACCAAGGTTTCCTTCCTTCCTGTAGTTGTAGTTGCACAGACATTTGCTGGGATTACACTCTTAACTGAGTCACGTAAGTCACAAGGGGATGCTGTGGTGCTCACACATACACTCGCCAAGGATCACACTTGCACTTCTTTTAGTTGTGGCTCCCGCTGGGGGGGTTGCATCTGTTTTTCTGGTGCTCAGACACACCTAGTGGTGCAGTGACTGGAAACTGCAGTCTGGGAGATCCCAGGCAGTGGAGCTGCCAGGCTCCAACTGCAGAGCTGTCATGATCACAGTTGACACACGTGGAACCCCAGGGATTCAAACTCATGACCATATGCTTACAAGGCAAGTGCTCTAAGATACTGCACTATTCCTTTGGGTCTAAGTTTTAACAAATCTCCATATTTTCCTTGGAGTTGGCACCACATTCCCATTAGTGTGTGCTAGAGTTCCTTTACTTTCGTGTTCTTGCCGGCAGTTGTTTCTGTCCCTGTGACAGAGATCATTCTCATTGGCCTCAGCTGACACTGGAATCATTGCAGATTGGATTTGCATTTCCCTATAAGTGATGTTAAAGTCCTGTTCTGTCTGGCTTGTTTGTATCTTTGTTGAAGTGTCTTACTAGGTCCCCTTTAAAATTCTTTCTTGAGTCCTTGCTTGTAAGTAGAGTTGCAATAATAGTTTCTTATGCGATCTAAATATTTTTAGTTTGATGTAGTTCCATTTCTTTTTTTTTCATTTCCCTTCCCAATGAATATGTCACCTATTATTTTTGTTTCTGTGGTTTTGGGTCTAAGTTTTTAATTTATCTTGAGTTATTTTTGTGCATGGTTTTTCTTTTTTTGTGTGTGTGGTTCTGGGGATCAAATCATGTTCTCTTTGCGCATACAATCGTGTATGGTTTTAAGTAGTAATCTGGTTTGTTTTATTACTTTTGTTTATTTGCATGTGATTCTCCATTTATCTTGACATTGTTGAAGAGACGTCTCCTTATATGAACTTGACTCCTTTGTTATAGATTGTGTGTGTGTGTGTGTGTGTGTGTGTGTGTGTGTGTGCATGCGTGCATGTGTGTATTTATTTCTGGGTTTTCTATCCCATTGGTCCATGTCACTGTTCTTGTTCTGATATCATACTGTTTTAATTGCTGTTGTTCTGTAAAATAGTTTAAAGTCAGGGAGCAGCATGGCTCTTTATTTTTCTTTCTGTCTCAGAACTGCTTTAACTGTTCAGGGAACTTTGCAGTTCTCTGCAGGTTTTAGAATTGTGTTTTCTATTTCTTTGAAAAATGCCATTGCTATTTTTGTAGCGATTGCATTAACTCTGGAGATTGCTTTAGTTAAGATGACTATTCAAATGTTTTTTCTTCCACCCTATGAGCATAGGATTATTAAAATTATATTATTTTAATAATATAATTTCAGTTAATAGATCTCTTTCATCTCCTTTAAGTTTAGTCAGTTATTTTATCTTTTATTGACACTGTTATAAATGGGACTGTTTTCTTAAATTTTCTTTTCTCTAGCTCGGTTTGTGTATAAGAAATGGAATAGAATCATGTGTATTCATTTTGTGAACAGCCATTTTACTGAACTTTTAATTTTTAAAAGTTTTTTTGTGGAATCTTAGGGTTTTCTGTATGTTTTATTATGGTATCAGCAAATAGCGATAGATTCACCTCCCAATTTGGATTTATTTCTTTAGTTTAGCTAATTGATCTGACCAGACTTCAAAAACTGTTTTGAAAAGTAATGGGGAGAGTAGATATCCTTTCTTAAGCAGAAAGGCTTTTAGTTTTTCATGATTGAGTATGAGATTAGCTTTTGGTTTGTCTCAATCTGGCCTTTATTACACTGCAGTATTGGCCTTAATAATCCCCAATTATTGAGTGTTTATCATGAATGGATGTAAATGAATAAATTTTACAAAAGCTTTTTTTACTGTTGACATGATCATGTCCTTTTAATCTTTTTCTTTTTGTGGTGTATTGATTTGCATCTGTTAAACCATTTTTGCACCCCTGGGATGAATCTTACTTGATTATGATAAATAATTTTCTAAATGTGCGGCAGTCTTCTATTTGCAAGATTTTGCTAAGGATCTTTGCCTCTGTGTCCATCAGAGATGCTGGTCCAGTGTCAGAGCCATATGATACGGAGGCTCTGACACTGGACCAGTTCACTCTACCTCTGAGCTGTCTCCAGACTCCTTTTTAAGATTAACACTGTAGCGCACCCCCCACCCCCACCCCCACCCCGTTCATTGATTGCATGTCTCCATTGTGATATTGTGAGACTTGTTACTGTTTTTGGCATATCGAATATGCCACGGGGAGCTTGTAAGGTTCTGCCGTGCAGGAGTGAAACTCTTGGTAGCTTGCCAGGCTCTTCAAGAAGGACGGAGGAGTCAACCCGGGTTGGCCATGTGCAAGGCAAATGCCCTACCCGCTGTGCTATTGTTCCAGTCCTTTTTCAGATTAAGGAGAAAGAATAGTTTCTGGCTGTCTAATCATCTGGATGTTTTCCTTGTTGATTTCTGTTTCATTCTTGTTTCACTATTACCATAAAGGTTGTAGCAAACTTTTTGTGTTGCAGTTAACTCAGTTATATAGCTGTTTAAATTCTTTTCTTCCTCCACCTTTATCTTCTGCGGTTGTCTCATATTTCTCAAACCTTACTCAGGGTTCTATGTTCTTTTGTTTCTTTACATTTGTTTCTTCACTTTTTCTTTGCATAAAAGGGTGTTGCAATTTTTTGTTTGTTTTTGGGCAACACCTTGTGCTTGGTTTTCTCCTGGCTGTACCATCAGGAATTACTCCTGACAGTGCACAGGACCATATGAAATGCCTGGAATTGAACCCAAGTTAGCCACATGCAAGACAAACACCCTACTCACTGTACAATCGCTCCAGCCCCATCTATTGTATTTTATAAAAAACGTGGGCTGGATAGTATATCAGATATGACCCTTGCTTTGCGCAACGTGGACCCAGGTTTTTTTTTTTCTTTTTGGTTCACACCCGGCAATGCACAGGAGTTACTCCTGGCTTTGCACTCAGGAATTACATCTGGCGGTGCTCAGGGGACCATATGGGATGCTGGGAATCAAACCCGGGTCAGCCGCATGCAAGGCAAACGCCCTACCTGCTGTGTTATCCCTTCAGTCCCCTATGGACCCAGGTTTGATCCTCAGCATCCCATATGGTCCATCAATCAACATGATCTCATATCAATGTTTCCCTTAGTTATGTTCATCTAATGTATAATGTAACATAAGCCAGTGAAAGTAGAATTTTGTATATTGAAATGCCTTGTATACCAGATGTATTCCTCTTGGTTATGTTGCATAATTCTTTTATGGTTTTAATTGAATTCAGTTCCTTAGGTTTTGTTGTCCCTGCCCTTGCACCCCCTCCACCCCCCACCCATCATCACCTATTTGCATTTTGTTTTGTTTTGTTTGAACTGCTCTTTGGTTGCTTTGCACTGTGTTTAAAGCCTTTTGGATGATTTTTTGTGGGGAGAGGTGGGGGGTGCTTCTCAAGAGGTGGTCAGGAGGGGCCCCTCCTGGTACTTCTTGGCCAAGGGGGTTGGGGTTGGCAGGTTCGTGGGAGACCCCGAGGGTGTGGTGCTGGGGGGTGCTAAGGATTGCCGGGCTGTTCAGGTGGCTGGGCCTCCTCCATGGCTACACTAGGAGTCACAGGTGCCATAGGTGCTGTTGTTCAAACCACATTCAGGACCTTCACGTCTGTGCTCTCTTCTGACCCCTTTTGGATTATTCTTCTGGAATTTTAAATAGAAGAGATAACCTTGAGTTCTTCTCATTCATTGTTTGAATATAGGAATGCAGCACAATTTGGTGTGTTGATAATGTAACCAGCTCTTTCTCGGTGCTTGCTTATTATTCCTAATAGCTTTTTAGTGGCGTCTTCAGGATTTTCTGTGTATATCTTCTGCAAATAACTTGGTAGTTGTACTTCTTTTCCTATTTGCATTTCTTTTGTTTTGTTTGAACTGCTCTTACTGAGGTTGAATGCTAAATAAAATATGTGAGCATGGACAACTATTTCAACTATTTCATCATTCAGGATGCTATAAACTCTGTGCTAAAATCCAGGAGCTGAGAGGTCTCTCCTGGTGATACTTGTCTGAGCTGGACTTGGCTCTGCGATGCACAAGGTCCCCAGGACTACACTTTTCGCAGCTTGAGGTGACTGTGCAGTACCTGGGTTCTAACTCAGGGCTTTGTATGTGCCAGATAGGTGCTTTAGTCCTTTGAACTTCCCCCGAATCTCTAGCTTAAATTTATAGAGACCCTCCTCAGAGGGTGGAGAGTCTTGTCAGACGTTTTCTCAGCACCTTTTGAAGTTGTGTTTTTTTTTTAAAATAAATATTAATGTTGTTGATCACATTAACTGACTTGTTTATAGAACCAACTCTGCATCCCTGGAATGAATCACACTTGGCCACAGGTCAGATCCTTTGAATGTATTGTTGAATTTTATTATTATTATTATTATTATTTTTGCTTTGGGTTTGGGGCCACATCCAGCAACGCTCAGGGCTTATTCCTGGTTCTGCACTCAGGAATTACTGCTGGAGGTACTGGGGGAGCCATATGGGGTGCACATGGCTGAACCTTGGTCAGCCACATGCAAAAGGCAAGTGTCCTGCCCACTGTATTATCTCCCCAGACTATAGTTTTGTTCTGGGGGATTATATATATATATATATATATATATATATATATGTTATAAAACACATGAATTTATGTTATAGGTGATTTAATATATAAAATTATAAATATATAGATACTATATAATATATAATGTTTTGTTCTGGAAGTTTATTATTATACAGGGTTTTTTATGTTTTAGGATTTTTTTGCTTTTGGGTTACACCCAGCAATGTTCAGGGGTTACTCCTGGCTCAGCACTAAGGAATAACTCCTAGTGGTGCTTGGGGGACCAAATGGGATGCTGGGAATTGAGCCTGGGTTGGCCACATCCAAGGCAACTCCCTACCCACTGTACTATCACTCTGGGCCCCTATTGTACAGTTTTAACTACTGTGCTTGTGATTGGTCTATTTATTTTATTATTATTATTATTATTATTATTTTTGCTTTTTGGGTCACACCCGGCGATGCACAGGGGTTACTCCTGGCTCTGCACTCAGGAATCACCCCTGGCAGTGCTGGGGGAACCATATGGGATGCTGGGAATTGAACCTGGGTCAGCCGAGAGCAAGGTAAACACCCCACCTGCTGTGCTATCACTCTAACCCCAATGATTGATCTATTTAGTTTTCTGTTCTTGGTTCAGTCTTGGTAAGCTGTTTTTTTCTGAACATTTATTTCTTCTAGCTTAGTTGTGAGCCTGTGTATTTCTATGGTATCTATTGTAATTTGTCCTTTCTCATTGGTACTATATAAATACCGTTTGTTAGTGTTTTCTCTATCAATCTTTAAAGAAGTTTATCTTTAAAAACGTTCTTAGTTCGTTGACCTTCTGAAGTTTTGGTTTTTATTTAATTCTACTCTGATTTAATTTTTGCTTTTTTGGGGCCACACCTGGTGATGCACAGAGGTTACTCCTGGCTCATAAACTCATCAGGAATTACTCCAGGGAACCATATGAGATGCTGGGAATCAAACCCGGGTCAGCTGTGTGCAAGGCAAACGCTCTACCTGCTGTGCTATTGCTCCAGCCCCTCTGATTTTATTTTTTCCCTACTATATGCTTTGTGCTTTTTCTCGTTACTTTAAATGTCATAAGGTAAAGGTAAAGGTAAAGGCCCTCCCGTTGATCGTTGATTTGCTCGAGCGGGCCCAGTAACGTCTCCATTGGAGACTTTGTTGTTACTGTGTCTGGCATATCGAATACTCTCGGTAGCTTGCCGGGCTCTCCGAGAGGGGCGGAGGAATCGAACTCGGGTTGGCCATGTTGGCCGCTTGTAAGGCCAACGCCCTACCCGCTGTGCTATCGCTCCAGCGATTATGATTTTAAAAAATTTGTTTCTTCATAAAGGTCTGCATCGCTATTAACTCTGGTCTAGCTCATAAATTTTGAAGAATTGTGTTAATACTTTGTCTTCAGATACTTTGAAATTCCTGCTTTGATTTTTGTTTTTTGACCCAGTGTTTGACGAGAACAGTGTTTAATTGCTACATGTTTGAGATTTTTCTCATTTTCCATATTTTTAAAATAGCTTTGTGATCAGAAAAAAAACCCACTTTGTAGCATGTGTCTTCATAAGTTTATTAGTAATCATTTCATGTCCCAACATGAAGAATATTCTTTTATTTTTTGCTTTTTGGATCACACTCGGCAATGTTCAGGGGTTACTCCTGGCTCTGCACTCAGGAATTACTCCTGGTGGTGCTCGGGGGACCATATGGGATACTAGGGATTGAACCCAGGTCAGTTGTGTGCAAGGTAAACGCCCTACCCACTGTACTATCGCTCCAGCCCCCTCTTTTTTTTTTGTTATTCTTGAAAATGTTATGTTTACTTAAGAATACATAGATTGTGCCTTGGGGGATGAATTATTCTTGAAATGCCTGCTAATCGCATCTGGTGTATTCTCCCATCTAAATCTACAGGTTCATTCTCCGTTGAGTAGCTGAGGCTGTGTGAGGGCTGTCACAGTTCCTGATGTCCTGGGGTTGCTCTCCGGGGCAGTCCCGCATTCTGTGGCTAGTTGCTTCATGCATTTTGGCGCTCCCCCAGGCAGAGCAGAAGTGTTATCAGGGAGTAGATGTGGCTAGACCATCGAGAGGGGAGACCCCGGATGATTCCCAGGTTTACCATGAAAACAAACAGTGCAGGAGCTTCAGGTGGGCAGTGTTTCTCCTCTCCGACAGGTGGCTCAGACAATACCTACGCCCTCTTGATCTGTTCATGTGGGAATGAACTTTGGCATCCAGAATTTCATTTATAATTAGTTATTTTGGGGGGCCATATCGGCAGTGCTTGGGCCTACTGCTGACTCTCAGGGATCATTCCTATAAGTGCTCAGGGGACCATAGGACCTGCTGGGGATCAAACCAGGCTGTTCCCCATGGAAGGCAAGTGCCTTACTCACTGAACTCTCAGTCCCCACCCCCCTGAATTTTTTAAATGGGGAAATTTCTTGTCTTGATTTGGATTCTGACATCTCTGGGCATACTGGACCCCTAGTTCCTGAAGTTCAGAGTCTGGGGGGAGGTATTGCAGGGGGACCACCCCAGAGAAACTGTTCCAGGACTCCTTGGATATAGAAGTTGCAATGTTGGGATCGGAATATTCGATTATAACCTTTTGTTGGAATCTCTGCCTTTTGTGGGGATTTGCTAACGACCTGCTCACAGCCAGAGACTTCAACCTCACGACTTTGTCCTTGCAGGGGTCTCAGACCCCCACTGGATCTGTCCTGTTCCCCTGCTTGATCTTCTTCTGAAGAGGGTGCACACCCGATAGTGCTCAGGAACCACTGCTGGCTCCAGGCGGTGTTCAGGGACTACACAGGCCTGGGAACCTGGCCCCTGCACGCAAGGCCTGTGCTTAACCGCTGGCCTTCTGCTTGATCTTTGATGATCAACTATTCTGTTAATCTCTTTCTTCTCCCTCCCCACCTTTTACTTTACCCCGCCTTTTACTTTTTGCCCATACGTCTATCAGTGTATATTTCTCACCATCAATGTCCTCAGTTTCTCTTTCGCTCCCACCAGCCCCCCTACCCCCAACTCCCTTTATGGCAGGCACTTGTCTTCTCCCCCAGCTCCTTTTTCTGGGCATTATAGTTTGCAGCACATTACTGAAGGTTATCATGTATATTACCTCCTTTCAGCACTCAGTTCTTGTCCTGCGTGATCATTTCCAGTACCATTGTCATAGTGGCCCCCTCTCTGTCCTAACGGCACTCACCTATACCCATCCTCCAACCTTGCTTTGTGGCAAACTTCCAACAGCGGACCAGCGGTAGGTAGGACTGTTCCACTGTTCTGTGAATCTTTAACACAGACAATTTATGTATATGAAGTCTGGATAAAAATGTGTTTGTGGATTGGGGGAAGGGGACAGTAATTGAGAAAATTGAGAATAGGTTTTCCTTTTTCAGAAGGGAAGTATCTTTGGTTCCCTCGGGCTCGCGAGGTTGTTTTGACTCCATAGCAGTGCAGCCTGGTGGTTGTGTCTACCTTCTTGTCAGTTGGCTTTAGTTTGGCGCGGGAGTCTTATGGTGGGTTGGTGTTGTAGCTAAATGAAGCCGACGCTTTGGGAAAGGTCTGTAGTGCTGGTCCTGGACTGTCCAGTCACCGGAACATCCCTGCTGCTGCTTAAAACTAGGAACGGGCGCCTTGTAGAAGCAGCTGCACATCAGGAGGGGGGCAGTGAACTGGCTGCACCTGGTTTCTCTCTACACAAGTCTTGCCTTCTGAGTTCTGTTAAATGTTGGTCACTATGAGGACAGATGAATAGGACTGTATATGTTTGTGTTTAATCCAGAGACTTCCTGACTCTGAAATTCCTCTTGGTGCCTTTTGGAGTGGGGCAGCGAGAAATAGAACTTCTCATACCCGACCAGCCAGTAGTTTTGGGTTTTCTGAAAGTGCCTCAGTCATTTCTCACCCCCCCGCACAGTGGCAACTCTGGAACCGAGGCAGAAGTTGATGGGGCAAGGAGGAACTGGGGAGCACGTAGGCTCAAGCCCTGGAGGGGATTTTATTCCCTGTCAGCCTCTCCATGTGCTGCCAGTGAGTCTTCTCCCCTCCTTCTCTGATTCGGGACTAGCATGCTTGGTGATTCATAGATGCGATTGTTAACTTACTGTCGTGGCAGCACCTGTCCCGTGATGCTGCAGAACCAGAGGCAGAGAAAACTGTTGATCCTTAGCATGAATCCAGACACTGATACTCCCCCTGAATCCCCCCTCCCTGATTTCTGAGGTTAGCACATTCCTCACCTCATGCACTCATTTTATTTCTTGGTTTGTGGACTCACTCCATCTGGAAGTGCTCAGAGCTTAGTCCTGGCTCTGGCTGAAGGATCACTCCTGGTGGACTTGGGGGACCATATGGGGTGCCAGGGATTGTACCAGGGTCAGCCACGTGTAAGGAAAGAGCATCTGTACTATCTCCTTATACTTACCCCTATACTATTTCTCTGGCCTCTATGCATTCAATTTTAAAAGAAAATGCTACTTTGTTATGGTAGTAAGAAATCATTTTTTGGGCTGGAGTGATAGTGCCGCGGACAGGGTGTTTGCCTTGCATGTGGCTGACCTGGGTTCGATTCCCAGCTTCCCATATGGTCCCGTGAGCACCACCAGGTGTAATTCCTGAGTGCAGAGCCAGGAGTAACCCCTGAGCATCACTCGGTGTGATCCAAAAAGCAAAAAAAAAAAAAATTATTTTTCTAAAATCATGACTTGAGAGCATGTTTACTATATTACGAGGTGAAATGGAAAGTATGCATCAAGAACATTGCTAGTCTTCAAATAACAACAGTATATATGTGTGTAGCACTAGCACTGTCCTCCCATTGTTCATCAATTTGCTCGAGCGGGCCCAGTAACATCTCCATTGTGAGACTTTGTTGTTACTGTGTTTGGCATATCAAATACATCACAGGTAGCTTGCCAGGCTTTGCCATGCGGGTGAGATACTCTTGGTAGCTTGCCGGGCTCTCTGAGAGGGGCTGAGGAATCGAACTCAGGTCTGCCGGGTCGGCTGCATGTAAGACAAACGCCCTATCCGCTATGTGTGTGTGCGGGGGAGGTGGGAGACTGTGGTGGGGGCAGCACTGGAGCCACACCTATTGATTCTTAGAAGCACTTTGCTCTGCTCAGGAGTAACCCCTGGGGCCCGTATGGGGTGGTGGGCATTTGAATTGGATCAGCAAAGTGCATGGCAAGCGCCTTAATTCATAAAAAAAATAGTTTGGGTCACACATTTACAATAATGATAATGTTGTTTTCTTTTTTCCTTTTTTTTGAGGTGGGGGCACAGCTGGCATTGCTCACGGCTTACGCTTCGCTCTATGCTCAGAGGGTTGTGCTCGGGGTTCCAGATGTGGTGTGGGGGATCAAACCAGGGTCAGCCTCATACAAGGGCGTTAACTGCTGTACTGGTCCTCCAGCCCAACACCATGGCTCAAGGTTCAATATACAGAGTTCCTCCTCGCCACTAAAGTGCCAGTGTTCTTAGGCTATTTGCAGATCCTCTTGACCACCCTCACCCCCAACCCGGAACTGCATGTCTCAGTTCTGTAATCTAGGACTAAGGTGTTTCCACCATTCGATGACTTCTTTCCCCGTGTCATTGTTTATGTACCACAGATGAATGAGATTGTTTGGTATTTGTCCTTCTCCCTCTGAGTCACTTTGCCTGACATGAGGCCCTCCACTTCTATCCTAGCTGCAGCAAACAACAGATTTTATCTTTTCTTAGGACTGTGTAGTATTCCATAGTATTGGGTGACTACACAGTGTCTTTATTTGAATGAGCTTTTTTTGATCCTCAAAAGTTACAAAAGACATTTTTTGACACTTGTAACCATTTAATTATGTAACTAAAATGGTGTTGATAAAGATATCTGAGTATGGTTATGATTTTGTGGTTCTGTATTTATTCTTGGGCAATATATGCTGACTGGAGTATATTGGGATGAATTGGTAGCTTACCTGCGAATTCCCTGATACATACATGAAAAGTTGGGCTGACTTGTTCTAAATCGATTTTCCTAGTTCAAAAGTAGTAAAATATTGCCATGTACATATGGTCTGACTTAATATTTGTTGACAATTTAACGATAGTTGAAAAAAAGAAGGCAACTAAATGTGATACTTGATAGTTCTAGGTGAAGAATAGTAGAGATGTTTCTCCCTTTTATTAACTTTCTAAGTGTTTAAACTTTTCCAAATATGAGAGTTGGGATCAAATAGTAGCCAACATAGAGAAATGAACTCACAGCAGATACATATTTTGTTAGTTGTACTCAAAGAATAATTGCTTATAGCAATCTCTAGACACGAGTTCCCAAACTACTTCAGTTGGTTTGGAATTTAGAAAAGAAAAGCTTATTTTTAAAAAAAGCAAAAATTTAAGTACAGGTGAACTGTTAAGAAATGAGGTTTGTTTTTACACATATGACATTTAAAGGCAAATCCAGTGTAGGTGGTAAAAGGCAGGCTGGGGTGGGGGTCGCTGGTTTCTCAGGAACGAACGGATGCTGCTTCTTGTCGAGAGATCAAAGACAGCTTCTCTCTGGGAACCTTGCCAGTGAGAGGATCTCTGGGGTTCTGAAAGGGCAAGGTCCATCACATCCCTTCCCTGTGCCCAGGAGGGCCCGGTGGACCCTATAGGGGCTGGGGCCTCTGGGCACCGCCAGCACAGATGGGCCGCAGATGGATCACGTGTGGGCTTGTGGGGAGAACTGGAGAATCCCACATGCTTTCCAGGCTGCTCAAGTCCTTCCTTTCTTGTCTTCATCACAGATCCCCAAAGAGGTGGCTGACATCTTTAACGCCCCCAGTGATGAGGAAGAGTTCTTTGGGTTCCAGGATGACGTTCCCATGGAAACGCTCTCCTCCGCAGAGAGCTGTGAGAGCTTCAACTCACTGGAGTCAGGGAAGCAGGTACGGGCATGCTGCCGGCCTCCCTGTGGCCCTGAGGCCTGGGTGTGGGTCTTCTTTGATTTGAACATGACCTGAGGTTGGTGGCAGCGGGTCATGGTCGGTTGTTCTAATGATTATTACTAATTCATTATAGTTAGGGCAATGAGTTTATGGCAGTGTTGACATCTATGGTCCTGGGATACACAGCACCTCCCATCCCCATCCACCACCACGTTCAAGATACTCCCTGTCCCCCCCTCCCCCCACCGCCCCCCCCCCACAGACACATAGGCACACACACACACACACACACACACACACACACACACACACACACACACCCCTCTGTGAGCATATTAACGTTGCAAATGTTCCCTTTTCAGGAGACTGGGTGAGAGGTTCTAGCTTGCTTTTGTGTTATTTTTTTCTTGGTGTACTTATTTCTGTAAAGTGAAGCTCTATTCAGTGAGTGAATCTAAATAGTCTTGGCTGCCTGCAGAGCATCCCACAGGGAGAGCCCTCGGGGGTCCTGGATGACCCTAAGCCCCTCAGTGTGACTCCCCTGGCACCTCCCTCCTGCTCACTCTTGCCGGTGTTGTTTCCTGAGTTTGATCTTGGGTGAACCAGAGATGCCTGGGAGTGCTCACTGTGTCTTGGAAGTGAAAACATCTGGACTCCTGGGGCATTTTCCTCCTGGGTTCACTGTGGCACCCAGAACCCTTTTAGGAAGCTGTGGACTCCCTTGCATCAGGGAGAGATGTTTGGGGAAGACTGGGGTGATGAGCCGCCCCCATACCTTTGGCCTTTGTGTGTGTGTGTGTGTGTGTGTGTGTGTGTGTCTGGTCTGTCTGTCTGTCTGCCCATTGTGGGCTCCTCACCACCCTTGCCATCCCTGCAGGATCTGACCCCTGCTCCACGCCCCTTTGATTTTTTTAATATATTTTTTAATTTTATTGCACCACCATGAGAAAGTTATAGGCTTTCATGTTTGGGTTACAATCACACAATGATCAAACACCCATCCCTCCATCAGTGCACATTCCCCACCACCAATCTCCCCAGTAATCCCCCCTCCCTACCCTCCCCCTGACTCCATGGCAGACATGATTCCCCATAATCTCTGCTTTGGGGGCATCATAGTTTGCAATATAGAGACTGGGAGGTCAACATGTTTGGTCCATTATCTACTTTCGGCACACATCTCCCAGCTCTACTGATTCCTCCAGCCATCATTTTCTTAGTGGTCCCTTCTCTATTCCAGCTGCCTTCTCCCCTCCGCTCATGAGGCAGGCTTCCAGCTATGGGGCAATCCTTTTGGCCCTTGTATTTACTGTCCTTGGGTGTCAGCCTCCTCTTCCTTGCAGACCTTGTTCTCCGAGCACCTCTTCGGCCTGTCACTCCTAGGTACCGTTCTCAGCTCATGTCCTCAGCGGCTCCGTTGCCTCCCTCCCTCCTCCTCAGGGCTTGGCCTCCCTCTCCTGCCCTCTGGCCTGTCCTGATGGGGCAGGGGAGCTGGGGAGGCCCCCAGGTGCACACCGTGGTTGTTGCTCCAGCTTCTGTCTTTTGTTCTCACCCTTCTGTCGCCTCTCTAGGAGCCAAGGAAACATGGCCATGCTCCTTCCTCTGCCTGCCTGTCTTGAAGCTCCCAGTGTTCTCGGGGCCTTTGGTCTGAAAGCGAGTCCCTTCCCTGCCCCTGGTGTGTGGTTTCATCCAGCTCACTTGCTTTGCTCAGAAGTGGCTGCTCTCTGGGGCTGGAAAGATAGTACAGCAGGTGGAGCATTTGCCTTGCACGCAGCTGACCTTGTTTGATCTCTGCCATCCCAAACGGTCTTCTGAACCTGCCAGGAGTGACCCCTGAGCACTGCCAGGTGTGGCCCCTAGAGAAACAGAATTGGCTGATCAGGGGCAGGCGGTGGGGGAGAGCGGAGCCAGCTGGACCGTCAAGAGGGACATGTGAGAAAGCATTGGGACACAGCAGCTGCAGTTGTTCCCCTGGCAAGTGCATCTACCTCGTGACCCCGGTGACCCTCTCCGAGTCTGACCTCGGAACATTTGCAGTGACTTCTCCCTTCATCCCTTCTGGGGGCCACTCCTGGCTCAGGGTTCAGTGCTCCATCCCTAGGACGAGGTGCTGATTACTACTCAGGCTCTGCAGGGACTCACAGGGCCAGCCCCCCAGCTGGGGGTCTTCGGGGTGAGACCTGGCTCTGTTCTGCAGTGTTCTGGGGCAGCAAGAGTACATGTGACAGATGGAAGCAGTGTCACCCCACCACAGCCACTGCTGCACCTGCCTGTGTGGGAATCTGGAGGTGCTGTCGTGATCCCTGGTGCCCTGTGGAATGGCTTGGTTCAGGCTGAGACACAGGGGCCAAATCCAACCCTGGAGCCTCTCTCCTCCTGTCCCCTGCAGTACTGTCCCCCGCTGTGCTGACCCCTCCTCGCACAGTGTTCTGCCATGCTGCTGAGATCCAGGGAGCCTCACTCGATTTTGGGTACCCTCTGGCCTCTCACACTTGTGTCGCTGCTGACCCTTCCGGTGGCCCGTTCCTTGTGGACCCGTCCTGTTTCTCCCTTTAAGTCGGGACTGCTGGGGAGTCAGGTGCCCTCTGCGTTCGTGCGGCTGGGTGTGTGTGTGTGTGTGTGTGTGTGTGTGTGTGTGTGTATGTGTGTGTGTGTGTGTGTGTGTGTGTGTGTGTGTGTGTGTGTGTGTGAAGGGTGCACTGCTGAGTTAAGCCCTCTTTCCTTCTCTCTCTCCCTCATCCTGTCAGAGGCGCCTCAAAGGGAAAAACACAAACCACACTCCGAGCTCCTCTTCCGTTTGATCTTTGCGTCCTATGCATTTGCTTTCGTGAGACAGCAGTGACCCAGACCAGAACCCACCCCACCCCACCCCTCAGTGATGCTCAGGGTCGACTCCTAGCTCAGAGCTCCGGTAGGACTCTTGGGACCATGGCGGGGAGTTGGGTGGACCTGGGTTGGCTGACTTGGGTCAACCAAGGCAGGCCCGGTTGCTCTGGACCTGGGGGTTAATTTTTCAGGGGTCACAGACTCTGGTTGAGCAGAGAGTGGTGTAGGGACAACTACAGAGGCACCAGACCGTGGCGTGGATCAGTCCAGTTCACACCGTGTGGATGCAGGACCCTCGAAGCACAGCCTCTGTCAAGGACGAAGTTGATCGTCATCTGACCCAGACCCAGCGCTCTGATTTCTCTGCCCTGGGAGGCCAGCACAAGGTTAGAAGGAGCCAGACATCCTGCAGGACTGGGCTTGCTGCTGGGCACCCGAGCGCCCTCTCCCTGGGCTGCCTCGCGGAGGATGAAACAGATTCAGTGCTCACGTTGCCCAGACACCACCTCTGGGTCAGCTCGGAGTGTTGATTTGTTGATTTATTTTGCTGGGCGCGGGGATGGGGTGGGGAGGTCCATTCTTCCTTTGTGACAACTTTTGTCCAGTGGCTTCTCCACCCCAGCCCCACACACTCAGGGTCTGCCCCAAGTGCCCAAATTTGCACACCTTGAAGCACTGTCGAGATGGGTGTCCCCCAGACACAGTTTGAGCTTTGCTTTAGAGAACCCCCCCCCTTTTTGTGTGTGCTTATTATATACTTTTTTACAAACAGCTGCACCGCAGCTACCAACAAAGGAACAAAGTAATTTAGTTCTGAGCACAGTTACTCCAATTACCCATAATAATTCATGGGAGACATTTTTAAGCTTCTTTAAAAAAGAAAAGCAGGATGCAGGCATGCCGGCATTTCCTTCTCGATCCCTCTCCCCCCCCCCCCACTCCCACAACTTTTTCCACTTGTCTATTATATCTATTTTTCTCCAGTGATTAGTTGAGCGCGAAGAAGTATATAATTAAAGTCAAGGGAAGGCGGGTGGGGGGGAGATAAAGATTTTTCAAGCAAATGGGATGTGGCATGGGGTCACTGCTGTATCAGGTGTGGGAGGGAGCGGCTGGGGTGTGGAGTGAGTCCTGGCCATCAACCTGGAGGCGGCTGGCTGGCTGGCTCGCTGGTCCCGTTGCCATTGCTTTCTTGGGCTGTGTGTCCTCGCTGGCTCGCCAGTTAGAGCATCTGACTGCCTTTTTAGAAACTTGAGCAAAAGTCCTCATCAAGTTGAAAAATGCCTTTGTGAGTTCCTCGAGTCCGCGCTCTCCTTCTGCTTGCTGGCATGGGCATGGGCACTGGCATGGGCATGGGCACTGGCACTGGCACCGGCAGGGGCTGGGTTGGGCCTGGGAAAGGAAGCAGGCTGTTGTGCTCGGTATGGCCTGCAGGGGGCGCATTTATGGGCGAGAGCCGGGCTTCCCGGTGGCCGACCCTAGCAGAAGTGGAATTCCATCTGCACTTAGCACCCATGGATGAAGCTGATCCGAGGCGATAGCCATTTTGGGGTGGGGGTGGTGTTTGCGTGCGGATGCATGCACACGTGGGTTTGCGTGTATATGTGTGTGTTTGGTTGTGATTTCTTGCACATGTTTGTGGTTGTGCCCTGTCAACACATAATAGGACACTTCCATTTACACCAATTTTTAAATGGCAGGTAAGTCCCTGCTTTCTGGCAGGTAAGTCCCTGCTTTCTGGCCAGCAAGATGTTGTGTCATTAGATACCAGGCAGCCCCTCACCATTATGGCCTTTATGAATCTAATCTTATCTTTTCTTTTCCCTCCCTCCCTCCCTCCCTCCCTCCCTTCCTTCCTTCCTTTTTTGCATCACACCCAGCAATGCACAGGTGTTAACTCTTGGCTTTGCACTCAGGAATTATTCCTGGCGGTGCTCGGGGATGCTGGGATGCAGGAATATGGGATGCTGGGAATCAAACCCGGGTCGGCTGTGTGCAAGGCAAATGCCCTACCCACTGTGCTATTGCTCCAGCCCCCGCCTTTATGAATATTTTCATCCCCCCTCCTGCCCTGAAACTGCAGCCATTAACCCGTTGATGTGGACGCTGTGTTGTGTTAATTAAACCCCATTTAGGTGTGGACTACTGGTGCTTTTGAGCAGTAATTTGAGCTCCTCTGACTGGCCTGTCATCTTGGTCATACGTGCTTTTATTTTATTTTCATGTTATTTATTTTGGCCCTGGTGGTGCTTGGGGCTTACTCCTGGCTTTGAGCTCAGGGGTCACTTGTCAGGCAGGGGGAGGGGTAGGACAGGCGGGGGGGACACTGGGGACATTGGTGATGAAAATGTACACCAGTGGAGGGATGGGTTTTTGATCATTCTATGACTGACACTCAAACATGAAAGTTTTGTAACTGTATGTCACGGTGATTCAATTAAAAGAAATTTAAAAACGGGGAAAAAATAAAATTAAAGTTGGAATAATAAAAAATAATGAAAGTATGTCATAGCTATACATTAATTGGCATAAATATTGAATTTAAAAATTGTTTAATAATTAAATATGGTTTTGCATGTATTTATACTTACATATGTTTATAGTTATATGTTTGTCAATATATAAAATAGCTTGATAGATAATTCGTAAGAATGTTCATTGGTATTTTGATTATGGCAAATACTGAACTTCTTAGTGATTTTTGCTTTGCAATGACTGTGAATTAAAAAAAGGCCCTCCCGTTGATCGTCGATTTGCTCGAGCGGGCCCAGTAATGTCTCCATTGGAGACTTTGTTGTTACTGTGTCTGGCATATCAAATACTCTCGGTAGCTTGCCGGGCTCTCCGAGAGGGGCGGAGGAATCGAACTCGGGTCGGCCATGTTGGCCGCTTGTAAGGCGAACGCCCTACCCCGCTGTGGTCCGGCCCATATGAAAACAAAAATCTTAAAGGGGAGAAAAAAGAAAGGCACCTTACCTGCTGTACTTTCTCTCTTGCTCCCTGTTTTTTTTTTTTTTAATTTTTAGCAGGATGTGCGTTTTCATTCCAAATACTTCACTGAAGAGCTGAGACGGATTTTTATCGAAGACACGGACTCGGAGATGGAAGATTTTGAAGGATTTACCCAGAGTGAGCTGAATGTGACGAGTAACCCAGAAGCAATGGTGAGGACCATCAATTCGATGGGATGTGGGCTGTGATAGTTTCAGTTCCATTTAATGATTTATATTTTTCTCTGTGAGAAGCCACTTCACCCACAAGAAAGGTGTTGCATTTCTCTTGCACACGCATCCCATCAGCCAGTTAACAAAACCAAGGACTTGCTGCAGTGCTGATCGTGACTCCCATGGGTCACAGACCAGCTGTCCATCCTGGCTGCCTGGGGCCTGGGCACAAGCTCCAGCTGACCTCACTGTTCTGAGAGTTGATTTCCCGTGACTCTGTTGACCCTCCTGAAGAGAGCAGAATCTGTTTCAGAGAAGACGGTTCCTTCAGGTCCTTCCTTGGGTTGTGATCATCTTAGATTTTAGAGTTCACGATCACGATCACGATCATCCTGTTGTTCATCGATTTCGTCAAGCAGGCACCAGTAATGTCTCCTTCGTCATAGCCCTGAGATTCTAAAAAGTGCCACATTCAAGGCTCTTTCAGGGTTAGGAGAATGAGACCCATCATTGTTACTGGTATTTGGCATATTGGGTATGTCAACGGGGAGTTTGCTAGACTCTGCTGTGTGGACAGGTTACATTTGGTAGCCTGCCAAGTTGTCCAAAGCAAGAATGAGATAATAAGATGTCACTTCCGGGAGTTGGGTTTTATAGTCTTTGGGTCTTGGCCGTTGATGGGATTACACGGGGGCGGGGAGGGGGTGCGGGCGGGTAGTTGTTAGATTTTAGAGTTAAGGTGGCAGAAATTTAGCTGTAGGGCTGGTGAGATAGTACAGTGGGTAGGGCACTTGCCTTGCATATTGCTGACCTGGATGCGATTCCCAGCATCCCATAAGGTCCCCTAGGCCCTTCAGGAGTGATCCCTGAGCACAGAGCGAGGAGTAACCCCAGAACACAATTGGGTGTGCCCCCCACCCCCAGTTGGCAGTAGCACACACTTAAGAGTTTTCTCTGCACTTCTTTGGAGGATGGGGTGGGGGGTCACATACCTGACTGAGTGCTTAGGAGGACCATAGGACCATATGTGGATTTGGGGGGGATGGGGGTGTACTGAAAAATAGCATTCATTTATCTTCCAAAATCAGTATACCTCTAGCATTGAAGCCTTTTCACACACTGAAAGATGTTGAACCTGGCAACCTTGGGAGTGTAAATACCTGTCCCTAGGCACTGTCCCCCACTTTTACCTGGGGCTTCCCTGGCTCGATGAGAATTTTCCACATGAGGAGTAGCACTGAGGCCCAGCTCCCCTGCCCAGTGGTGGTTTCTCCTGTGGCCTCGAGAATCCGTCCCTCTGTTTGGCCACATAGTCCCCCGTTTCCTGCCGCCCCCCCCCCCGAACCTTCCACATGCCATTGGCGCTTCTTCTCTAGCTCTGTGGCGTCTGTTTAGTCGGGGAGCTGGTGGTGTAGCATCGGGAAAGTAAATTACTGGAGTCCTCGTGCTCGGAGTCTGTGAATGTGGGGTGGGAACTCTGATGTTTCTGTTATAGCTCTGAAACCAGCACGTTTTCCCTTGGAATCCCAAATCCAGTGTGGGGGGTAGGGGGTGGAGGAGAGACCATAGCTCCATGGTAATACATATGCCTGGCAGCCCCAAGTCTGACGCCTGGCACCTCGAGCTGTGGCCGCTACTGAAAAACTAATCAAACATGAAAGGCCCATGAGACTCTGGCCCCGTCCGTCCCACCACCCGTTGCGTGGGAGGACTGGGGCCATCACTGTGTCTGGTCACCAGGGTAGGACCAGACCTTGGGGTTCAAGCATTCTCCCAGCAGTGAGGGTGATTCGGTGGTCCGGGGAGTCATGCAGCCTCACAGGACTGAACTCCGAGCTCCTGCGGGCAGAGCATCTTCTCCAGCCCTGCCTTACATCCACAGCAGGTCTGTTCCAGACTCTGTGCTTTTGGGGCTGGAGCGATAGCACAGTGGGTAGGGCCTTTGCCTTGCACACGACTGACCCGGGTTCGATTCCCAGCATTCCATATGGTCCCCTGAGCACCACCAGGAGTATTTCCGGAGTGCATGAGCCAGGAATAACCTCTTGCAACACCAGGTGTGACTCGAAAAGAAAACAAAACAAAACAAAAACAGCGTCTGTGTTTTCATTTCATCAGCTTCCAGAGTCCGGCGAGAGTGAGGAGGAGAAAGCCCCTTCAGTGAGTGAGGAGGAGGAGGCAGAGGAGGAGGAATGCAGCGAGGAGAAGGAGGCCACCCCACGACGAGGGAGACGGAGAAGCAGCAGTGTGGGGCTTCGAGTGGCCTTTCCCTTCCCCACCAAGAAAGCGGCGAAAAAACCAGACAAGGACAGTTCTTCTGCCTCCACGTTTTCAAGTTCGTGCTTCCAGGACGATAAAAACGCAGTGCTTGGGAGGAAGAAAAGTTGCCGGCAGGGGAACCGGGGGGACGAGTCTGCCTCCGAGTCGGAGGACGAGTCTCGAGACGGGGCCCAGGAGAGCTCAGACGCTCTGCTGAGGAGGAGCACGAACATCAAGGAGAACAAGGCCATGGTAAGGCACCAGCCTGTCCTAGATCTTTCCTGGGTTCCCCAGCAGCAAGGGACGGAGGGAGCCCCTGGGATCATTTTCAGCCCCTGCAGACTGCCCGCCAGTGATCGCGTGAGCTCTGTGCTGCCGTGGAGTGGGTCTAGCAGAAGGCAGCTTTGTTAGACAGGGGTTCACTCAGCCCACCTCAAGTCTAGGTGGCTCAGGGCCTAGCACCCATGTCCTGGGATGACTGTAAGATTCTCACACACTGGCTGAAGGCATGAAGGGCACCCAGGAAGTGAAAACAACCTGCAGATGGTGTTTTTTTCCCCCCCTTCTTTTTGGGTCTCAGTCGGCAATGCACAGGCATTACTCCTGGTTCTGCACCTAGGAATTACCCCTGGCCGTGCTCAGGGGACCGTATTGGATGCTGGGAATTGAACCCGGGTTGGCTGCGTGCAAGGCAAACGCCCTACCCACTGTGCTATTATCCAGCCCAATGTTTTTTTTTTCCAAAGATGTTTTATTTTACTTTTATTCTTCGCTTTTTGAGTCACACCTGGCACTGCTCAGGGGTTACTCCTGGCTTTGCACTCAGGAATTACTTTTGGCAGTGCTGGGGCAGCAGGGACCATAAAGGATGCTGGGGATTGAACCTGGGTAAGCCAGGTGCAAGGCAAATGCCTTACTCACTGTACTATCACTTTGGCCCCAACCTGCAGAATATTTAAATCCTGCAAAACTGTCTCTTTGTCAAGTTAATACATAGAATACAACGAAATTTTTGTCTCTGATCTTTCCGTAATGTGTTTGCTTCTAACAGCATGCTTGGTGAAAAAAATCTTCCACTCATTTATTTTTATCATTTGGACATATTTTTTTTCTCTTCAATGTTTTCTTTCTTCTCCTTCTTACCCAAAAGCATAATGAAAGGATACTACATATTCAATGTTGTATGTCAAATTTACATGACTTAAGAAAGCATCAGGAGCTGGAGCGATAGTACAGCAGAAAGGGCGTTTGCCTTGCATGCGGCCAACCTCGGTTCGATTCCCAGCATCCCATATGGTCCCCCGGACACTTCCAGGAATAATTCCTGAGTGCAAAGCCAGGAGTAACCCCTGTGCATTGCCAGTGTGACGCAAAAAAAAAAAAAAAAATCAAACAAAAAACATCAAACCAGCTGTTTGGGAATTGTTTGATTTGTTTTTGTTTGGGTGCCACACCCCATGGTGCTTCTAGCTTACTCCTGGCTCTGTGCTCAGGGGTCACTTCTGGTCGTGCTTGAGGACCCTGTGGAGTGCTGGGGATTGAATCTGGTTTGGCCGGATGCAAGTGCCCTACCCTCTGTGCCACCACTCTGGCCTTTGTTGGGTGTTTTTCATCCTATGACATGTTTGTGCCAAGTTAAGGAACAGTTCCTTTTTCTTCTTGCCTCCCAGTGGTGCTTGCCGGCAATGATGAAGTCAGTTTCTTCCCCGTGGAGATAAAGAGCTTTATGTGCAAAGCTGTTAGTTAGTAACTGCTGCAGTGGGCTCTCTTAGGGTGTGCGCTGCATTGGCTGCCTTAGTCCTCCCTCCCCGCTGGCTGTCTTCATCTCTCTCCCTGTGTGCTCTTCAGCTCGCGCAACTCTTGGCGGAACTGAACTCCATGCCAGATTTCTTCCCTGTGCGCACCCCGACCTCGGCCACGGTAAGTGGAGCACCTCACTGCGACGGGTGCCTGTCCCCAGTGTCGCGGCAGCCCTGTGGGTGTCGGTTGCAGAAAGCACCCAGGGGTGTCCCTCTGTCTCTGCCTTACAGAAGAGGAAGACGTCCCGGCGGGCCTTCTCCGAGGGACAGCTCCCCCGGCGCATGAACCCCACACGGAGCGCACGGCCCCCCGAGAAGTTTGCACTGGAGAACTTCACAGTCTCGGCCACCAAGTTCGCAGAAGAGTTTTATGGTTTCAGGAGGAGGAAAACCATCAGTGGGGTATTTCCCGACTCTTACCCAGCTATTCTTTGTCTCAGCCTCAAAAGTAAATAAGCATCAGGGTCACCTACCAGGTTGTGAAAGTCAGGGATTCTGCCCCTGCTTGGCCGCCCCTGGGAAGTGAGGTTCCACCAGGTTCCCAGGGGCTGGCCACAGCAGGTGTCCAGAGCGTCCTTTCTTCAGGCGAGCCCCTTGCTCGCACCCTCTGGGAAGCAGGGAAGGTCTCTTCGCAGGGCCAGTCCGCCTGCTGGTCTTGAATGTGGGAAAGGACAGTGAGGCTCCCTGGTTGGAGCAACAGGTGGATTCAAGCAGGACCTTTCTGTCGGGAGGGAAATCCTCAAACCCGGCCTGTGGTTGGTCTGACTCTCCCGAACAGTTTGTGGGCTGGCTTCAGAGTTCATTGCCAGAGCCCAGTGACCAAGGAAGGGCTCCAGAGAGATGAAATTGGAGACTGGTACAGGAGGAAAGGTGCTTCCCTTGTGTAATGATCCCCTGAATCCCACCAGGGGTCAGCCTGAGTCAGGAATAATAGCCCCTCTAAAGGGGACACGGGTATCAGTGACGGAGGTCAGCGGGTTCGGGCTGCGTCATGGTATTTTCTCCAGAGATGCTTAGCTGGGCTCTTGCGTTGATTCTTGCAGGGGAGATGTCAGGGGTACAGACGACGCTGCCGGATATCTTCATTTCGGCCCGTGGAGGATATCACAGAAGAGGATTTAGAAAATGTGGCCATCACTGTCCGAGATAAGATCTATGACAAAGTCCTTGTAAGTGTTGTCTGATGAGTAATTTGCTGCATGGCGATTCTTATCAGGCAGACCACACAAAGGGTATTTGAATCCCTACTCCTGGTTACCTTCCTGGGGCATGGAGGAGGTGCCAGGGGTATGATGTATAATAAGAAAGAGCATAGCCAGGTATAGCCCCAGTTTCTAAATATTTTTCACATTAAAATATATAGTTTTTGCTTGAAAAATCTGGGACTTGGCACAAGAGCAATAGTACCGTGGGTAGGGTTCTTGCCTTGCATGCAGCTGGCCAGGGTTTGATACCTGGCACTACACATGGTCCCCTAGCCTACTAGGAGAAAGGCCTGAGCATCACTGGGTGTGGCCCATGAAACAGAAAAAAATTATCCTCAGGCTGGGAACAATACGGCAAGTAGGGTGGTTGCTTTGCATGCCAGAAGCCCTGGGTTCAGTTTCCAGCACTGCCAAAAGTGAATCCTGAGTACCAAGCTGGGAAGAGCCTCCAAACCCTGGCAGATGTACCCCCTTAAAACAATAGTAAAAAAATGGGAGTTTGGGGCCAGAGAGAGCGCACAGTGGGCAGGGTGCTTGCCTTGCATGCGGCTGCCCCAGGCTGAGAGGCTCTGGTGCTCCATATGGTCCTATTGAGTCCACCAGGCATAATGCCTGATTACTGCTGGGTGTGGCGCAACAAACAGAGATCAGGGGCTGAGTAATATGTGACCCACAGAAAATCAGGCTTGACGGACAGTTCGACAGGTCGGACTAGATTAGAGGCTCCTCTTAAGCCGTGATTTAGAAGGGAGACCCAATGTTGTTCTGCACCGTTTTGTGGATGAACGATGGGCCTCACTCATCACCTATGTCTTCAGATAGCAGTAAGCTATCTCAGACTGAAGCCAAGGTCTTTAAACCCAGAGACTTTGACACTGGGAAGCCTGCAGCCTGCTGGCACCAAGCGCTTGGAGCCCCGTCGTGGTCTGGGCTCTTTGCCTTTGGCCATTGCGGGAGATGGGCCGTGCCTCTCTCGCGATGCCCGCACTTGCCCACCCTCTGCGTCCTCTCCCTCCGCAGGGCAACACTTGCCACCAGTGCCGTCAGAAAACCATTGATACCAAGACGGTGTGTCGGAACCAGGGCTGTGGCGGCGTGCGCGGGCAGTTCTGTGGGCCGTGTCTGCGGAACCGCTATGGGGAGGACGTGAGGTCTGCGCTGCTGGACCCGGTAGGAACAGGGGGGTCACTGTGGCGCTCTCCCCTCCCTGTATCTTACCTGGCCCTGGAGGAAACAAAAAGTGGGCTGGAGGGATAGTACAGAGGGTAGGGCATTTGCCTTGCACGTGGCCAAGCTGAGTTCTAATCCCCAGCACCACCAAGAGTAATTTCTGAGTGCAGAGCCAGGAGTAACCCCTGAGCATCGCTGGGTGTGACCCAAAAAGCAAAAAAAAAGTGGGGTTCCTTCTAGGACCAGCAAAGGAGAAGCTGTGTTTTCCAGCGTCACACATTCCTGGTCCAGATAGGCGTCCCTGGGTTCTCCGTCATATCTCTCAATGGTGTTTCCTGGCGTGTGAGGCATTTCACCCTACACAGTGGGTCTGTGATGCACCCCTGACTCCCTCCGTAAGGAGTAACAGTGACCTTGAACCCGGACACTCTGCTCTCACCAGCAGAGAGCAGGAAGAAGTGTGACCAAGAGGCTGCTCCGGTTTAGTGACAGTAGAACATCCAGAGTGAGATTCTATGCCTGGGGTGTCTCATTCATGGTCTGGAGGTGCCTAAAGCCAGGGCCAGCTTCTCTGAAATACATGGACCAGTACTGAGGAGACCAGCTTCCTCTCACCACTGCCTCAGCAGAGGGGATAATAGGTTTTTCTGGCCTTGCTCAAAAGAGGGGGGTGGGGTGGGGCAACTCATTGATCCAGCTGAAGGTGGCGGGAGCTCCTCGGGTTTTCTGGAGGTCGAGGGGACCCCTGGATGGAATTGAGCCTGTGCCCTCTTTTCCCCAGGACTGGATGTGTCCCCCTTGCCGCGGAATTTGCAACTGCAGCTACTGTCGGAGGCGCGATGGCCGCTGTGCCACTGGGATCCTCATTCACCTGGCCAAATTCTACGGTTATAATAACGTGAAAGAGTATCTGGAGAGGTAAGTCTGAGAGGCCCAGCCTGGAGGTGGTCACTCCCAGTCAGGCTGATGAGTAGGAAACCCTCCCTTACTCTCCCCCTACCCCTGCCCTCCCCTGGCATCACACATTTTTCCTTTCTGTATCTGCTGGCACTAGGGAAGCTCAGGACTGATCGTTTCTGGATAAGAAATTGTTCCAGGGTTAGAATACTTGCCCCTCATGCAGGACAGCTGGAAGGAATGTCCTGGGCAACTCCAGTGTTCCGCTTGGAGTCCTGGGTTGTTAAGCCTCTCGCCAGAATTCCTTCCTGGGGGACACTTTGTCACTTGGTCTCCTCTCTTCTCAGCTTACAGAAGCAGCTGGTAGAGGACAATTGAGGACCAGCCACTTCAGCAGGGAGAGAACATGCCATACCGTTTGTGCCTGAGATTTCCTGCAAGTTTCTTTCCCGCCCTCCCCTACACAGAAAGTCTCTGTAGTACTACTACTTTTTAGAAGCTGTTAATATGCATGTAGATGCTTATAAAGATTTCTCAGGAAGTCCGCACCGCAGTCTCTATGCAGACCTATAGACACAGACCTGTTTGATTATTGAAATGTTAAAAGCAGATGATTAAAATGCACAGTTCCAATGTATTGGAGGTAAAGTGGGTTTTCGAGAAAGCATTGTATAAACAAAAAAGCTCTTGCCTTTGAACACTGGTTAATTATATTTGTTGCCTTGATCTTTTTTATGTCCCGCACAGCAAACCTGGGCCCAGTTTCTACTGAGGTGTCCTAGCCCCTTTCGTTTCATCTCTGACCAGCCAGGGACCACGCAGTCCCAGTCACCTAATTTCCCTGGTCTGGCAGCACTGGGAATTGATCCTGAAGAATGTTCCCCTAAGCTCATTAACCAAGTGCAATTAACCAGAGAACTTGAACATACTCAGAATTTTTATTTTTACTAAAACTTGAACTGAAAGTGGATTTTGGGGTTCCTGGAGGGCCCCTCCCCCCCGGAGTGCCGCCTTTTCATTCCGGATTTGCCTGCTGCTTTGTTTGTGCGAAAAGTTCCCTGGGAGGGATGCTGCCTCCTCCACGATGAGGAGTCCCTGGAAAAGCTAAAAATCAATGTGGAGATTCCCAATAGATTTTCCACCCCCCTCAAGGTTAGTGTTTGGGGGGAAAAATAATGCCCACTTGAGTGCTATAAGCCGGGGTCTCTGTATCATCCTTGTGAGAGGGTGCACATATAGGGGCTCACATGTCCGGGTCAGGCCTGTAGCAGGAGCGCCACGCCCGCCAGCACCCATTTGGCCGGCTTCTCTTTGCTCTTCAGCCTGAAGGTCCAGACGTAGGTGGGTCCCCTAGATTTGGTTCTGTACACAGGGCACTCGTAGGTGTTCTTGGTCTCCTGCCTGTCCACAGGGATGGCTCTGGTGAAGATGACGGGCATCGGGGACGTCAGCTCCTTGAGGCGGGCCTCCGCGATGTTGCCCGCCTGCGCATCCCACCGGGCACCTGGGGTAGAGGGTTTAGCATTGGTCATACTGAGCTCACTGTTGCTGGCAATAAATGTTCTGTTTTGTCACATTTCTGGTCAGTGGCTTTCTTACGAGCTGTCCAACACAGCTCTTCGCGCCTGTCCCTAAAGCTTAAACTCTTCTCTCTGAAAAGTATTAGCAAGGAGCATCCTCAGGCAGAGATCAAGGACAGCAGATAGGCTGATGCTGGAGCTGTGATTTGTGTTTCACACCATCCATCTGATGGTGTCATTAATAGCACCGAACTAAAGGGCAATAAAAAATATGGGTTGACAGTAACCATTTCCCATGGGCCATCCCACTGCAAGCCGCCAGTGGTAATGCACCTATGCCAACATGGTAAACTTAAGAGTCCAGATTCAGAACTCATTTCACAACACCTGCACGGTAGGTAACCCAGGACCATCTGAACAGTGCCTGTGAGCAAGGAGTTCCCTTGCCGACTAGGACAGCAGCTTGCACACTTGCCCCTGGCTGATCTATCTGAAAAGGATCACAGTTTTCCCCACCTACTTTCCCCATTAGAGTTCTTTGTGTAGTGGCATCTGCAGAGGCTCAGGGAAATCTCAGAGTAAAAGCTCAGAATGGGGCTGGAGTATGTGCATGCAGCCGATGGCTGGTATCCCATTTGGTACCCTGAGCATTGCTGGGTGTGGTACCCCTGCCCCGTAGAGTGAAGTAGCAGTTAGGTAATAAAGGGTGGAAGGGAAATTTGGTGGCGGGGGCAGAGGCCACTCCTGGTGATACTTGGTCACACCAAACAATGCTTGGGATACCGTGCGTGGTGCTTAGGATGCCAGGCTGTCCTGTGTTCTAGCCCCCGTTAAAAAGGAGCTAAGTGTAAAATTAATTTTACTTTTTTGCCCACACCCGGCGTTGCACAGGGGTTACTCCTGGCACATGCACTCAAGAATTACTCGTGGCGGTGCTTGGGGGGGACCATATGGGATACTGGAAATCGAACCCGGGTCGACTGTGTGCAAGGTAAAAGCCCTACTCGCTGTGCTATCACTCCAGCCCCTAAGTATAAGTTTTAAATCCACACCTACAGCTATGTTTAAACGACAGCCGTTGCCCTAAAATGTGGTTTATACTTACACACACCCTGGCATTGAAACTTGGAAAGAGCAGGAAGTGAGATAACATCACCAGCTAATGCTAGTTGGCAGAGGACACGGACCTTACCAAGCTGAACAAGGTCCTGAGCAAGGAGGTCCTGGGTCGGGGGACTCTTACCTTCCATGAGGAGCCCGTGGAGATACGCGCCTTCCCTTGGGGGGTGGCCATAATCTTCCCTCGTCTTCTTGGTAACATCAACAGTCAGGCACATTTTATCCAGTGGCCACTCATTTTTTCGAGCCGTGGTCTGCATGATTGCTTTGAGGAATGGAGTTAGTTGGTTCTTAAAGGACTGCACTGGTCTCATAAGTTAGTTGTAGGGGCCGTGGGTGGTGGTGGGGGGAATTCCTGCTGGCAGATCTCGTGCAGTGGTTCAGTGTAAGGACCTAAGGGTGCTATGGTGTGGGGGACCACCTGGGCCAGTCCAGCAGTGCTTGATGGCTTTGAGAGCTACACTCAGCAGTGCTCAGAGGACCCATGTGGTGTTGGGGATTAGAACCAGCTCAGGCACATACTAGACATGTTCCCTAACTCTTCTCTACCATTTTCCCACCTCTCGTTTAAGTTCATTATTTTTGTTCAGTTTTTTGAGCCACACCCTGTAATGCTCAGGGGTTACTCCGGGCTCTGCACTCGGGAATTGCTCCTGGTGGTGCTCAGGGGACCATCTATGGTGCTGGGAAGCCAACCTGGGTGGACCATGTGCCAGGCAACTGCCCGGCCGCTGTACTATCACTCTGGCCCATGTTTCAATTCTGGCAAGTTAGCATATGGCTGCACTAGAGTTGAGTCTGCAACACCTGTGCTAGCATGACAGATTTTCACTGCAGACCTTCCTGAGGCAACACCAAAACAGTTTATTCTAAAACAGGGACACTGATTGGGGCCACACAATCTTGGGGTTCTCTTTGCCCTACCATGGCAGAATGCAGCCACGGGATGCACCACCGGTGGCCCTTCACAGAGAAAGCTTATTCCAGTGACCCGTGTGCCAGCTCCCTCTACTAACCCGTTAAGAAGGACTGAGGGTTGAAGAACCCAGAGAGCCAGACCACTGCCGGGAGCGCGAGGTCTTGCGTCCAAGTCTCGAGTTCGCGGCATCGTAGCAGGAGGTCACTGAACCTGGTGAGTAGAAAGAAGGCAGGAAGCGGTGAGCTTGCTTTCCAGTAATACAGAAGGTTGCCCACAAGATGATGAGGGGGACAGTGGAGGGTCAACTCACTGAGAGCCAGTGAGATGGTTAGCTGCTGGTTTTGCAGAACTTCTTCACTGTCAGGGGAGAATTTTCTTTTGTGTTGAGCTTTTAGGTCCTACAACCATTATACTATGAGGGACAAGGGGCCCTGGGGAATGTACAAAATTCATCTCCAGGGGGCTGGAGCGATAGCACAGCAGGTAGGGCTTTTGCCTTGCATGTGGCCAACCTGGGTTCGATTCCCAGCATCCCATATGGTTCCCCCCCCCCCCCCCCCAAGCACTGCCAGGAGTAATTCCTGAGTGTATTGAGCCAGGAGTAATCCCTGTGCAATGCTGGGTGTGACCCAAAAAGCCAAAAAAAAAAATCATCTCCATCTGATTTTATTTTCTTTTTCCCTGGGGTATGCATTGACTGCCCAGGGGTCTCTATGGGTGGGTGGGGGTGGGAGGGCTATATGTGAGTGCGGGGGAGAGTCTGTGCTGGCCAGAAGTGGGTCAGGCATACGGAGAGTTGTAGGTACCCCATGGGCAATCATTACCTGGAGGGAAACTGCACGCCTCCCCTCATGAGCTGCATGCCTGTGTTTGAGATCCTCCAGCTTCTGCCCTGCTTTGTCTAATTGGCATCACAATTGGCCCTGCAGTTAGCCTAGGAGGAAGCTGGCTCAGGGAGGCTAAGGAAAATGAAACCTAACCTAACTTGCAAAAGAGGGTTGCAGGGAAGGGGAAACCATTCCCTCTCACCCCCCCCCCCCCCCCCCCCCCCCCCGCTCCATCTCCCTAGCGTGAAAGCCACAGAATTCGGAGTGCTGGCACTGAGGTGGAGCAGGGGTCCCAATGAACCGCTTCAGGGAGCACAGCCCGGAGCAGCTGGCTTAGGGGGAAGGAATGCCGTCAACTCCCCAGCCTGCCTCACCCAAGGGGAAGTCCTGAGAACTCGGAGTGTGGCCTGGCCCACTACCCCATTCCTTGGAATGACTGCTGTGAGGGAAACACATTTGGAGGTAATGCAGAGGAGTCGAGAGGACCCTGTGTGACACGAACAGGACAAAGGTGACAAAGCAGCAAGGGCAGACTTGGACCTCATAGTGCTGCTGCAGGAGGCGGCAACACTTTGCGACCTGCTTGCATTTTCATTTTATGAGGACAAAAGGTTTGGTTTGGTTTTGGGTTTGGGTGCTACATTTTGCTCTGCTCAGAGCTTCAGGGCTTCAGCTATGCTCAGGGATCACTCCTGGTAGGTTTGGGGGGACCATATGGGGTGCCAGGATCAAACCATGAGTCAGCCATGTGCAAGGCAAATGCCTTACTTGCTGAGCTACCATTCCACCCCCTAGAAACATGTGTGTGTGTGTGTGTGTGTGTGTGTGTGTGTGTTGGTACTTTTAACAAAGCTCCACTTGTATGAAAAAGATTGTGAGGGTGAGAGAGATGGTACAGAGGTTATAGCACTGATTCTGCAGAAGTCTCACCAGGGTTTAACATCCGGCACCCCGAGTCACTGAGCACAGCTAGGAGTAAGCCTTGAATACAAGACTGTGATTATAAAGAAGCCCTGCGGCCATCCCATAACCATTGCCTGGTAAGCTACACAATTCTAAAATTCTGACATCCCAATAGGAACACACCAAATTAGATGAGAAAGTAACAGAGACTCCAACTCAGCTCAATAAAAACATTCACATAGAAGGTTCAGCTAGCAACAACTTAGTAAACCCTCAGACAAGGACTTAATGTCTCATGGTGAGATACAATACTGTCACTGTCCTCCTGTTGTTGTTCATCGATTTGCTCAAGTGGGCCCAGTAACATTGTGAAACTTGTTACTGTGTTTGGCATATCGAATACGTCACGGGGAGCTTGCCAGGCTTTGCCGTGCAGGCGAGATACTCTATGTAGCTTGCTGGGCTCTCCGAGAGGGGCAGAGGAATCGAACTCGGGTTGGCCGTATTGGCTGAGTGCAAGGCAAATGCCCTACTCACTGTGCTATTGCTCTAGCCTGAGATACAACAATTTTCACAAATTTTCTTTTGCTGAAGTATTTTTTGATAATTCCATTAGCCATTTAGTTGTAACAAGCAATAGAAAATGAACCATTTTCTACCTGTTAAGTGGACAGGTGTGGGGGTGGGAGTGGGAAAATGGGGATGATGGTGAAGGGAAGGTCACACTGGTGGTGGGGGCTCGTGCTGGAATATTGCATGCCTGTAACATGCATTATGAACAACTTTGTAAACGATGGTATTTAAATACAGAGAAAATAGATGAAAAGTAACAAGAGTGTGGTTAGAGGTAAAAGAAAAGGAAGAATAAGGGGGGGGGGGCGGCGAAGAGACAGCTCAGTGAGTAAGGCACTTGGCCTGCACATGGCCAACCCAGGTTTGATCCCCAGCTCCCCAGCTCCTGATCTCCTGAGCCATCAGGAGTGATCCCTGAGTGCAGAGCAGGAGTAAGCCCTGAGTACAGTCAGGTGTGCTAAGAAACAAAACAAAAACCTAAAAGGAAATTCAGCTGGAAGATAACCTAAGAAAAATTAAATTCTATACGTGAAAGTGGAAACAAAAGGGGGGATATGAAAGAAAAAACAATGAAACATAAAATGAAATAATTCTAGAAAATTTCTATAATGTGTTCAGCAAGAAAATCTGACACAGGACAGTCAATACCAAGATCTTGAAAGTTGCCCCTAGGACCCCTTGATGGATAAGAAAGATGAAAGGGCTGGAGTGATAGCATAGTGGGTAAGGCATTTGCCTTGCATGCAGCCAATCCGGGTTCAATTCCCAGCATCCCATATGGTCCCCTGAGCACCGCCAGGAGTAATTCCTGAGTGAATGAGCCAGGAGTGACCCTTATGCATCGCCGGGTGACCCAACAAAAAAAGCCTTTCACAAAGGGCTTTCATAAGCAGCTTCTTATGGAAGAATGAAACCAGCTTCTGGGTTTGCAGCACAGTATTGGAATAGATAAGAATAATGCCCTACAGAGTCCAGGAGGCAAGTCTTATGACCTGCCCCACTGGCCTCTTGTATAGAGTTTAGGTTGTCCATTGGATGTCAAAAACTGCCCACAAATCCAACAAACAGGAATGCTGATAAAGCAGTAATGGAGACTTAGGAATGTGAGCACAAGACTTAGTAAGGGGGGCTGGAGATAGTATAGTGGGTAGGGCACTTACATTGTAGCCAACCTGGGTTTGATCCCTGGCACCTTACCTAAGGTCCCCCAAGCACCACCAGGAGTTATCCCTGAGCACAGAGCTGCAAATAAGCCCTAACCATGGCAAAAAACCAAAACAACACCCCCCCCCAAAAAAAAACTACGTGTCAGGTTATATAGGAGAAAAATAGTCATAAAAACAAAATTATAAAGCTAAGTGAGAGGATGTCCAGCCTGGCACATTTAAACAACAGTGAACTGGAAAAGTGACAATGAAACTTTAAAAATGAGGTGGAGAGAGGGGCTGGAGGCATAGTAGAGAAGGCGGGGGCTTGCTTTGCATGCAGTTGACCCAGATTTGATTCCTGGCACCACATATGGTCCCCTGGGCCACCGAGGGTGATCCCCGAGTGCACAGCCAGGAGTAAGCCCTGAGCACTGCCCTAAGCCATGACCCAAAAACCCAACCCTCCCCAGCCAAAAAATGTGGGGAAAGTCCATCGAGAGAGTTAAAGAGGTGAGTGGTGGTTTTGGGTGTGGGACCCCTGAGTTTGGTCTCCAGTGCCACAGGTGCCCCAAGCACCAGTGGGTCAGGACAGCATGACAGAAAAACTAGCAGAGTTTTCTTGGAGCTAAAGAGAAAGTGAAAATTACTTAGAATTAACTTGGAATTGCAGAGACAGACGGAAAATGGGAGAACTGAGGTGGAGGACTACTCTGAAGACAGGGAGGTGACAGAATGAGAAGAATTTCTCAGTGGCAGCAAAGGGTCTGCTCACATCTACAATGGCATGTTGTGCCAGGGAGACACCCCTAAATAAAGAGTTCTGTAAAGTAAGGTAAAGAGAAGAAGCTTTCGGACTTCCTAGAGAGAACAGACCACTTATGACACAGGACAGGTGCAATGACAGCCTTGTTAACCGCAGTCAATGCAGTAAGACACGATAGTGGACTCCTAATGCTGGAAAGCTGAGGGAAAGTAACGGTGCCCTAGAGTTCTGCGCATAGGCAGTGTGGGGACCAGAATACCGCCGCTGTGCTACATATGGATACCGAATGCCCTGCTGTGTATTTTTCTAGTGAAGAGATAGAGTTGGGCATATCAAACAAGCCCAGAATACAATACGAAAAAGTCACTGTCATTGTCTTCCCATTATTCATCGATTTGCTCAAGTGGGCCCACTAACATTGTGTGACTTGTAACTGTGTATGGCATATCAAATACGTCATGGGTAGCTTGCCAGGCTTTGACATGCGGGCGAGATACTCTAGGTAGCTTTCCGGGCTCTCTGAGAGGGGCGGAGGAATCGAACCCGGGTCGCCTGGGTCGGCCACGTACAAGGCAAACTCCCTACCCGCTGTGCTATCGCTTCAGCCATGCGAAAAAGTAACTGAAGAAAAAATATATATTTTTTTGCTTTAACAACTCAAAATATATTTTGAGCAAAAAATAATGATGTTGACCATAAAAATGCTAATGGTTACAATAACATTGTAAATAATAAAGCTGAAGAAGAATTCAGGAAAATAGGCTGGGAACCAAACCAGCAGTTAAGGAAGACAAGTGGGTTGCAAAAATTAAGTGGTGTAAATAGGTCTCAAGTTAGTGTAGATCTAAAATTGAAATATAAGAGCCAGATAAATTGCCTTGTATAATGTGTTAGGCCGCCCTGGGTTTAATCCCTGGTACCACACAAAAAAGGAAAAAAAAATCAAAATAAAATTCCTGTTTTCACTGTTTACATCTAGTGCTCAGGGCTCAGTCTTGGCTCTGAGTGCAGGGATCACTCCTGACAGTGCTCAGGGGCCCATATTGGGTGCTGGGGATTGAACCAGGGCAAGCACCTTACCCCTGTACTGTCTCTGGGCCTTAAATACTTTGTTTAGTTTTGGGGCCACACCAGGCGGTGCTCAGGGCATACTCCTGGCTCTGTGCTCAGGGATCACTTGGGGATCATACTGAGTTCTGGGGCTAGAACCTGGGTCAGCTGTATGTATGATAAGCACCTTACCCTGGTACTATCTCTCCAGTCCCTTTGCTGTTTCTTTTATTGGGAATATAAAGTACAACTTTCAATATTCATAGCGTTAACAACTTTTTGAAATTCAAGTAAAAGACTTGTTTCTGAAGGCACTTATGACCTCCTGGTCTTCATTTCTGTCCACACACATTCCATCTGCAAACACCTGGGGCTGTGTGCAGGGAGTGGGGGGGAGGGGAGCTGTGAGGGGCCTTTCCAGCTGTGTGTCATCTGGAAATCTAATGGGACCTTCCATGGAAGGCTCAGCCTTAGGGAGGCTTGGGGAATTCATGGAAGGAAGTTGCAGGAAGGGGATAAGCCCAGAACAGACACAGGGGCAGAATCTGAATCTTGCTCTAACTCTGATTTTAAGTCATCCCTGCCCTTTACGCCAAAGAAAACTCCAGTGGAACTGGGGGCAGTTTGCCCTCTTGTGGCCTGAGCACCATCACAAAACATTGTCTCCATGGCCCTCAGGAGGCCAAATTCAGCACAGCAGGTCAGTCTTGAGGGGAGTAAAGGGCCAGCACGGAGCCAGATGGACTCACCACTGTGCCAGGCCGTATGTGGACGGATATGCCAGTTTGCTCCAAGAGTCCGGGACTGCATCATAACCCAGCGAGGCCTGCTGGGCTTCCAGGTCAGGGGACAACGTCAGCTCCCCCTGGAGTTGAAAGAGAAAGCCTCAGTTTCCCCTTTGCCCACTTCTGCTTGTGGGTCCATTTTATTTAGCTGACTTAACTCTACATTTTCAGCATTCTGCAAAGTCCTGGACTCTGAGACTGAATAGATTACACTTTCCCAAGACCATAAATTCTGCCCCAGCAGAACTTGGGCTCACAGACCAAGAGAATATGGGGCCAAAACCGAGGTATCTGGTAAAAAATAACATAAGCTAGTAGATCTGAAATAGACCCCAACAGCCTAACTGGAATGCAACACGCTCATTTTACCTTAACAAGAAATACAGGCCCTAAATTAACAAGACATCTCTGGGAAACAGGAATACTGATTGTTTGGTAACAAGTAGACCCAGTTTTCCTATACGCCCCACCCCAACAAGCCATTCTTAGTCCTACCCTAAGTTCCTCCCCTGCTGGGGAGTTATTTTTTCCTCTTCTACTTTCCAATAAACTTTTTTTTGTTGTTGTTTTTTGGGTCACACCCAGCGATGTTCAGGGGTTCCTCCTGGTTTTGCTCTCAGGAATTACTCCTGGCAGTGTTTGGGGGACCATATGGGATGCTGGGAATTGAACCCGGGTCAGCCGCATGCAGGCAAATGCCCTATCTGCTATGCTATTGCTCCAGCCCCTCCAATAAACTTTTCTATTTTTCTGACTCTGAGCCTGAACATCTTCATTACTCAGTATTTCCCATCTTGGACATGTTGAAGATCCCAGGAACCATGGATGGACACAGACCCGCCATGAGTGCTCCTACATCAGGGGGGCTCGGATGGCTACACAGTGACTATCTGCCCCGAGGCAAAACCACGGCCAGTCCCCATTGGGAAACGTACCTTCAAACCAAGGTCTAATTGTTGAAGTGATACTTGGATTTCCCGAAGGAGAATGTTCATCCTCTCACATTCTTGGAAGCACACGAGAACGTAGGGACTCCTACTGGGATTTTTCTGCATTATTTCTGCCATGTTGAATTCTTCTGGAAGTTTCTCCAAAATGTCATCCAAGACATTCTTAACCTTACACACATACACACACACACAACATCACACACACACATCACACACACAACATCACACACACACACAACATCACACGAGAGAGAGAAAGAGAGAGAGAGAGAGAGAGATTTAGAACCTTCTGATTTCATGTTTGGTCACTGTGAATATATACTTACTTTTAAGTGTCATAATATGACTGCCAGAAACAGCTGCTAACCTTTAAAAGGTGTATGCAGAGCAGCACTGCCAGCCCCCTGCCCTCCTTAAAGACCCCAGCCTAGTCTGGGAGGAGTAGCTAGTGACAGTTTATGCAATGCTCAGGGAAGGTAAGAACTCATCAGCTAACGTTCATTTGTACGTAAAGATGTAATCAGATGAAACAGAACCTCGACTGTGGGTATTGCATTTTTGTCTTCTATACTCTGCTCCTGGAAAATGTCATTCAAGAAGTCACATGCACCAAGGAGGCCCTTGAGTGTGAGCAATTCTGGTGGCTTATGCTGCCTTCTTGATAACTTTGGGGGGCAGTTAAGATCTTTATTCTCAACAGCCTGAATATCACTTTTCTATAGTTGTGTTGAAAAAATAATCTTTCTGGGTGTTGTGACTGAGTATATAATCTGTTTTCCATGAAAGTCCACAGGGCAGGGGAATCTAACATATATTACATCCCCCCAACCCCCATATACAGCATACAGATTGTAGAGCAGTGCCTGCTTTTCAGCTTTATGCTGTATACCTGCTTTCCTTGATTTTTCAGATTACTGCCTGTAGTTTTTTTGGAGTGGAGCACACTGCGGTTCTTAGAGATCAGTCCTGACAGGCCTCGGGGGACTATTTGGGGTGCTGCGGATTATATCTGGGTCAGCGCATGTAAGGCCAATGCTCTACTCGCTGTCTTATCACTCCAGCCCCACTGCCTTAAGATACGATCACAAACTTGCAAGTTGCCTGGCATCCTGGACTAGGGCCTCCTCCACCCAGATCCCCCATATTCCAGTATGTAGGCATTACACCCACCAACTGCCCCTGGTGCCATGCAACAGCATGAATGAACCTCACAAATACGATGTGGAGCCAAAGGAGCCAGGCATCGGTGGGTACACACTGTACAGTCATATGTGTATTGAAGTTCAAACATGAAGTTAATCCAGTGATAGGTGTGGTAGAGTGTGGAATGATGTGTAAGCTGGGAGTGAGTATGTGTTAGTTATCTTTTGGAGTATTAGAAATGTTCCTATTTAAATCTGCATGGGGCTTATAGGGGTACATACAAAGGTAGAGTTAGTGCAGTTGGATCCAAGATTGGTGGACTTTACCACACATACACTATTATGCTTTAACGAAAGGAAAGGCCTTCTCCTACCTTTTCTTCAGTGGACTGCCCCAGCTCCTCACTGCCAAGTGCATTCCTGGGCTGCATCTCCAGTAACGTACGGAACAGAGTGTTGGACATCACTGTGAGGAACTCGATTTCAGCATTTGGGTGGAGGCCATACAGTGTGGGGCTTTCTGGAGGAAGCTGCTCCTCTATGTACTGGTGATAGCCCAAATAATCCAGATCTGGTGGGGCTGCAAAGCCAGGGGCCAACATAAGCTCATCTTCAATCTTCGATCACAAAGGAAAAGTTTGTTAATTCAAAAGGTGCACCAGGCATTGTTTCCTGTATGCTTGCTAAAGAAGGTTTCAGCACAGAACTGGGTCAGTAGCAGGCTTCCCTACCCTTTCCCCCAGTGAATCATTCTTTGTTTATGGCAGCAGTTCTTTGCGAAAACTCCATGGAACACACATAAAGACACAGATTCTGTTCCAAAGTACTGCTTTCTGAAGAACAGATTCTGTTCTTCACAGTATTGCTTTAAGCTATTTTATATGTGGTGCATAGGAATACAAAATAATTATACATGCATCTGCTGAAAAAATATGCGTGTAAGAGTATGTAATGGACACTTTATAGGGCAGTATTTTCTGAGCATTGCTAGGGTGGAATCAGTGTTGCTCATCTCAAGAACCCCAAGTCTCCAAGACAGCTCTAACACCTAGTGGTATTCAATGCCTGGTGCCCAAGAAATGAAAATCTGGAAGAGTCTTGCAGATTTTTACTTGACTGAGCTGGGGAAGAAGGCTGACAGTCATTCTGGAGGCAAGAATACCAAATCTTTTCAACATTCCAATGTAATTCTTCAAAGCATAATGAAAGCATTTATGGGTCTGACTCTCCTGAACAGTCATAGACAGTCAATCAAATCCTTATAATTTTCTAGTAAACTTGAATAATTTCATATTTTTCTTGGGTTGTTTTTCACTTTCAGAGACAATTATTAAACATGTTTTGATTTTTTTCAGTCTCATATAAATTTGTTCTATATGTATTTAATGTTACTTTCTAAAACTGTCACCTTATGGACCTATTTTATGCCTAGGTTTTCTCAATTATTTTCTTAAAAGTGATTTTTTTTCTCTATGATTAGATATGCTTTGTCACACACACACATACCTACCATACCCCAACAGGAAAGGAAGCCTATCCTCTCTGTCATTTGGAGATAAAGTCACTATTCATTATCTCCTGCAATAAAATATATGCTGATCATGAGTGTCCCCATAGGTCTTGGAGGTAAGAACCACTCTTATGGCCTAGTCTAATAGTCAAGGGGCTCCTGGTCTAATAGGGACAGAGCAAGTATGATTTCTTGTTTGTTTTGGGGCCATCTGGGCTGTGATCAGAGTCTATTCCTGGCTTGAGGATCAGGAAATCACTCCTGGTGGGCTCTGGGGACCATATGGGATGCTGGGGATCCTGGGTCAGATCCAGGCAGGTGCTTTTTCTACTGTACTATTTTTCTGATCCCACATGTATGATTTTCTACAGCCCGCCAGCTCCAGTCTGCAATCCCAGACTGGTGGAAAGCCTACATGCTCAGATATGACCTCATTTTCTGTTTGTATCCCAAAAGGCATATAAAATAATCATGGCCAAAAAGCCAGCACAAAGTGATAAGGTGTTTGTCCATTCGATCGATCTGGAATCATTCCCTGGCACCGCATATGTTTCCTGAGCACAGGAAAAGGAGTGATCCCTGAGCACAGCCAGGTGTTGTACTACACACACACACACACACACACACACACACACACACACAAAATCAGGAATAAGAAATATGTCTGAACTGCACTTTACTTCCCTAAACAAGGATTAGATCTTCTTTGATAAAGAGTTTATTAGGGGAGGGGGCTGGAGTGATAGCACAGCGGGTAGGGTGTTCGCCTGCACGCAGCTAACCTGGGTTTGATTCCCAGCATCCCATATGGTCCCCTGAGCACCGCCAGGGATAATTCCTGAGTGCAGAGCCAGGAGTAACCCCTGTGCATCGCCAGGTGTGACCCAAAAAGAACAAAAAAACAACAGAAAAGAGTTTATTAGGGGAGAGAAATTCTAAAAACCTTTGTTAATTTGCCCTTCACAGACAAAAAATGTTAAAAACAGAGTTTCAAACCTCTGAAGCTAACCTGGGGTGGTCTCCTAACAGTGCATGGGTTAATGACATGCTGAGCCTGAGTCTGATCTGGGCACTAGGTGACATCACTGAGTCGCATCACCTGCTGTGGTGCCCTTGGTCCCCGCCACCACAGGCTGCAGAAAGACCACATTCTCCAGCCTGTGCAGTAACATATTGATGTCAGGGGTTCAATTTGTGTTATTCAAGTCACATCCAAGTGTCATCCACCTGGTGGTATACACCAGCATTAAGGTGTTAAGCTTCCAGCCCATCTGACCTAATGTCACCCCAGTTTGAAAAAACTGTCCCAGAGCAAACAAATATACTAATTTCCATGTCAGTTAAATTGATGTGGGGGAATGGCTGAGAGATGTCCTGAGATTGAAGTGTTTTTTCCTAATAATATAAGGCTCCCAATAACATAAGCAAGAAGAATAGGAAAAATTTGCAAACAAACTGGAGTGTTGCAGTGCTGGATATTAAGTGTGTGGGTGTATGAGTTCCTTTAGTGGACTGGCAAAGAAAATGGGCAAGAAAATGGTTTGACCCTGACAACCTCAACAGATCTCCAAGGATGAGCAGATCCTTAAATTTCACAAAGGCAAATATATTCGTTAGTGATGCCCCTCCACTTTCATCATCTAAGTTTATTTCATGATTGTTTGAATGGGAGTTCAGGCTGGTGAAGGTTAATGGATGGATTCCTCTGGCACAGAAATTCTCTTCTTACCCTCAGGCCTTCACCTTCACCACCATTGGGAGAAATTGGCCTCCCTATAAAAGTCTTGTTCCCAGGCTGCTGATATTTCCCATCTCCATGGTAACATGCTCCTAGATGTCTTCTGAGGAGTGACTTCTAATTGTGTTCAACTGAAAGTGCCTTTCTAACCTGTGAAATCTTATGCATGACCATAAGGAAAGGCCAAGAATTCACAATCAAAATGAATACTTAAATGGCGGTCATATGGAAGAAGAGTACTATTCTTGATTTCAAGACAAATTATTTAACATTATTAAAAATGGTTAAAAAATACTGCCCCCAATTTTATGTTTAGGCCATATAGTTTTATATGATTAGAAGTGGAATGAAATGGACTGGAGGATACAAACAATATAATTGCTTCATAAAATAAAATTCTCTGATAAATCTTAACAGCAGGTCTTGCAAACTATTAAAGATACAGGGCACTGCTCTTAATACTCAATGTCTAGTCCAACAAGAAGTAGACATGCCACAATATAGGATGCCTTGGGTTTCTGAGAAATTACCAGGGTGGCCATAAATCTGGAAACCACTTTAGAAGGAGAGAACATGAGAAAAGAGTAGTCATAATTTCCACTACTTCAATATGAAAAATAAAGGCTGAATACTTTGTCAGAAAACAGACTTAATTAAAAAAAACTATGTGAGTGACAGGTCTGTAGACAAAGGGCAGTAAGATGGGAAAAGCGTGCATAGTTTCTTTCAAATTTAGTATAAAAGAGCCCTACTCTTTCCACAGAGAAGGAAGCACATCAAATAAGGACATTTTTCTTGAGCATTATCTAGATGAGAAGTGAAAAATCTAGAATATTCTATGACTTGGTCACATAAAAAATTCAGTAACTTGAGCACAACTTTCTTGTGCATGTATCTAGTTGAGTGATGAAACATCTAGAATATTACATGACTTGAGTGACACTGATTTCATAGTCCTCAAAACCAAAAGAACTATGTTCTGGATGGGAAATCTTTCATGCTGACTCGGTGTCCTGGGGAAATTACCATGCCTAGGTCCTTTCTCTAGACAATGCATTAACAGTGTCACTTCTGTGAAATCCCAGGGTTACTCCAAAGACCCTGTATGATTCTGGTTACAGAAGTCTAGGCTGCCACCCAAAATTCTGCACTTTGAACAAGTGACCACACCCTCTTGAAGGTGGGCCAGACTAACTCACAAATATTCGAGAATCTGCAGTGATAGCATTCAAGAATGTTCTACACAGCACAAACCTAACTTTATAGATGTTCACCAGAATTTTCTCCTCACTCAAAAAAAAGGAGCTTACCAGAGAAGGATTCATGAATTCTTCTAAATATGCCCGGCACAGTTTGCGATCCCAGTCATCTGTGATGTGGCCCCCATACATGATTTCACCAAAGAGGTAACGCAGGTCTTCCCAGGGGACCTGGGTAGGGGATAGAACATCAAAGAATTTACTTCAGGGCCCAGGACATCTGCCTCAGAACAGCCAACCAGTACTTCAGGCTCTCTCTAAATCCCTGGGACCATTGCTCCAAGCCATGTTCCACAGATTATTTAAAACAGGCTCAGAAAGTAAGTTCCTGCAATGAATTCCTTGGGAGAATTCTTGTCTATGTATTTTAGCATCATGAAGTAAAAATTCACCTGTTTCTTAAATTTTAATGCTAAATGGAGTTAATTATTTCTAAAATATGCTAAGCAATCATTTACATATTCAAAATTCCCTTCCAAAAATGATGGTGGGATGTGGGATCCCAGGGCCCTTAAGGTCTGACGAGTTTTCATAATTCAATTTATAGCAGGTTTCTTGGCATTACTTGTGTGAATATTCTTTCAGTCAGGGGCACTGAGATAAGAGACAAGAGAGAAATGAGATTTGCTGGAGAGGCTCCTTGCTCGCTCTGGCAGAGAAGTGGCGAAGAAGCATCTCATGATCTCTTTTTTTTACTATCCTATGTACACACATCTAATGCACTCAGTACAAAGAAAGCATTAATGGGGAAAGGGGGTTATAGAAGGGACATGGAGACATCAAGGCTACATTGTTCTGTCACTTCTGCAAGCCCAGTGGTCCAGCCTCCAGAGAAGAATGCAAGGCCAAGCAGTCTGGCACCATGAACTACAGCCCCTTGCACCTGGAGTGATAAGGGCATGTGAGAGAGTGTCTGCATTCCAAAGCTGAGTTAGGGATCTGTGAGAAAGGGAAGACTGCTTCTATGTAACACTAAGAGCTAAAAGGCAGCGAAGGGAAGAGATGTTAACCCTTTCCCAACCAATTCGGACACACGAGTCATGGCTTGCCCATTTTCATGGGGCCTCTGTTCCTGCCCTCTTGCGGGTCAGTCTCCATAGGCTCATCCTAACAGTTCTGGTTGGGCACCAACATATTACACTGGGAAAATACCCACTGTAACTTGACTTTGGGGTGTATCAGAATTTCATCACCTCGGGGGCTGGAGCAATAGCACAGTGGGTAGGGCGTTTGCCTTGCATGCGGCAGACCCGGGTTCGATTCCCAGCATCCTATATGGTCCCCTGAGCACTGCTAGGGGTAATTCCTGAGTGCAGAACCAGGAGTAACCCTGGTGCATCACCGGGTGTGACCTCAAAAACAAACAAATAAACAAAAACAAAACAAAACAAAAAAAGAATTTCATCACCTTCCTGAAGTCCTGGCAAACCAGTTCCCTTGCCCCCAACTGGTTTGGGGGCTCAATCCCTTGCATGACTTTGGGGCTTGTCCTGGGCATGATTCTTCTCAGCTGACAACTCAGGACCGTTCACTGTTTCAGTCCAGGAGTCACAGTAGCTCCTCTTTCCTTGGCCCAGCAGGGTTTGAAGCCTCCCGTTAACGTCCTCTGGGTTTGCAAAACATGCCAGTTTGCAATGAAGCCTTTCCAGACAGGAACCTTTATACCCTTCGGGGGCAGTCCATTGCCTCCCAACAGTTCAAGTAAAAACTTAATTATAGCCTTCCTGTGTTGGGCGATGTGACAGAAGTAAAATGGCTTCAACTACTCCCATGTACTTGCTACAGATTTATTCCAACTTGAATAAATGAACCTCAAACTTAAATCAGCTTGATGGGAATGAAAAGCACCGGGGAACTGATAAAGCTGTGGCAGACTCTCAGGCATCTCATGGAATCCCTTCCACGCAGCTGATGTGAAACTGGCTTCTTTGTTTGCTGCCTTCCGGAATTACATTCAATGCCTGCTTTATTTATTTTGGGGTGTGCCAGGACCACACCTGGCAGTACTCGGGTAACTCCTGGCTTTGCACTCTTGGCGGGCTGGAGGGGGTAGAGAGGTGCTGGGGATCCCACTCGAATAAGCCGGGTGCAAGGCAAGTACCTTACCTGGTGAAGTACCAGTCCAGCCCCTCCTGCTTTACATTTTAGTACTCAATTTGCGTCTCCCTCAAGAGTTTAATACAATTGGGATCTGTACTATAAATCCTCAATTCCTGGGAACTGGTTTTGTGATAGGTGGAGTATGACTCTAGGCAAGAGGAGAGGGGTGGTAGGGTCAAACTCTAAGGCTGTGTTCCTTCTGGAACACCATTGGGGAGCAATATGGCAATCAATGCCACCCAATGCCTCTTTTGCAAACCACAGCACCCAAAAGGAGAGAGAGAACAAAAGGGAGTGCCCTGCCACAGAGGCAGGGTGGGTTGGGGGGATGGGGGTGGGTGGGAGGGATACTGGGATTGGTGGGGGTGGAGAATGGGCACCGGTGGAGGGATGGGTACTTGATCATTGTATAACTGAGACCCAAGCACAAAAATTTGTAAGTCTACAACTGTACCTCATGGTGTAACACTTGCCGAAATAGCTCAATTGGGAGAGGGTTAGACTGAAGATCTAAAGGTCCCTGGTTCACTAATAAAAATTAAAAGAAAAAAAACAGGGCAATCAAACTGTGTAGGCATGTCACAGGATGAGGGAGTTGGACAGGGAAATATGTGATGACTCCTTTTCATTTCTACCTCAATCATGTCCAGGGTTCAGCTGAAAGAGGTGTCAGCCTTGTGTGACAATTTCTCTCCAGGACTATTATAATAATGTTATATGCGAAATTTTATTTTATTTGGCTGTTAGGGGTCTTCACTTGGCAGTACTCAGGACTTACTGTGCCTCTGCACTCAGGGGTCACTCCCAGTGGAGCTTGGGGGTGTCTTATGCAGTATTGGGGATTGAACCCAGGTTGACTTCATGCAAGGAAAGTGCCCTGCTTGCTGTACTATGTCTCCAGTCTCAAGTTTTTTATCTTTTTAAAATGGAGAATAGCACTTTCCTGAGCAGGGCAGTTTATGATTACTACACTAGACCATTGGTTTTCCACCTTTTCTGCTTTCAGACCAACACTGGCCCATGGTCTAGAGCATGACCTGGATGATTTTGACTCACATAGCTCAATTTTAAGATTTAACTTAGTGGGAAAATTTCCCTTGATGAGGACTAAGTTAGAAAATTCTAGAGTACAGAGGGGGAAAGGTGCTGATTTCCAGCACCTCATGCAGTTCCCCAGGCCCTGCCAGGAGTGATCTCTGAGCCTGGAACAAGGAGGAAGCCCTGAGCACTGACAAACAAATACACAAAAGATAAGTTGGGAAGTTCTTTCTTTTTAAAATTCAACTATTGGATTGTGAAGAGTCTACATAAATGTTACTGAGGAAACATTCCCATTCTCATTTGTAAAAAACATTTTAGCTACAAAATAAAATCGCTCATCTACCTTTAACATCAAATCAAGGGGAACATTACTGAGAAAGTCACAACAAGGTGGCATCCTTAATACATAATAATGACATATGCAGGAAATGCACCATTATTTATACATGTGACGCGCTGTAAATTGCTTCCATCATCAGAACTAATTGTAGTGATTATTAATGCAGTGTTATGAACTGTCAGAATTGCTGTATGTAATTACATTTGTGCAAATGCTTCATTACCTGCCTAATGAATCTGGCATATATGCACATGTAAACTACTGTTTTTGTTAACATAATGAAGGACATTTTTTTTTCCTTCTGCACTAAGCTGTTGATGTAGAACTGGTTTGACCTACCTTAGGAAGTTGTGGCATCTACTGCTGGAATACCTTTGATCTGGTTTCTTGTTACTCATGGCAGAATATGCATGAGAGTGTCTGTTTCAATAGCAGCCTCAAAAAATTAAGGTCTATCTTGGCAATGCCTGGAGATGGACAGGTTCAATGCATTGTGTGGAAGAGGTGATCTGAACACCAGTGCTTACCTTTGGGTTTGCCTCTAAGTAGTTGTAGAGGACACTGGCACAGATGGTGAGGTCTCCAGGATTGAAGGGGTAGCTACGGCTCCAGCCCTGGGGGCCAAACCTCAGTCTCCCTGCCACACAGGCGTGGAAGTAGCACAGAGAGAAGAGGATGCTTTTAAATTCATGCTCTTTGGAGCACCCTTCAAGTGTATCCTGGGAGAAGAGAAACACACTGGATTATCCATCTGGTCATTTCCTAGGGCTAGAGTCTGAGTGTCAATAATCTTGTTTGGGATTGGAGGGATGAAGACAGCAGGAACATGTAATTCTAAGTCTGGCAAATGAGCCCTGAAAGCAGAATGGGAGATTAACTGGCATTTGCAAGTCTGGTGATTGAAGAAGAACTTTTATTTGGCTTTCCTTATTCTTTCAAATGCTTTTAATATCATTAGAAAATAAAAGGACACAATCTAACAAGTGATGATGAGGCTTGACATCATTGTTCCTTGCAAAATTCTTGTAGAATATGGATGACCTCAGGATAGGATCTCTTTTCTCACTGGTGTAGCCAGGATCTTCATACCTGCTCGTTCTGTAGTAATACAGACTATCTGAAAATATTACCATCCATTACAAGATTGCTTTCAAGACTCCCTTAGTACCACATGTGCTAGAGGACCAAACTTTTGCCAAGAGATTTTGAGAAAAAGTTGTATGGACTGTTTTGAAGGAAATTTCTGGCTCTGCTTGTCACTTTCTTTTTTACAGTAGATCAGAGATGATTGGAAAACCTTAGAAGACATCAGTTTAGTACGGTAGAGGCATCCAACAGTTTTGGTGTGTGGCTGCTCTCAAAGGATAGTGCTATCAATTAAGTGTGAGAAAGACAAATTCTGGTCATGTTTGAATCATTCTAATTTAATACTGCACCTTAACTAATGCTGTCACTATAACAAATGGTTTCCTTCCAGTGAACTCAAAGTAAAATTCATTGCTGGAATTATAGAATGACATATCATCAGAAAAGAAGTGCTTTATCGGGGGCTGGAGAGATGGTATAGTAGGTGCAGGGCTTGCCTTGCAATTGGCTGACGTGGGTTCACTCCCTGATACCCCATATGGTTCCTGTGCTCCACTAGGGATGGTGATCCCTGAGTGCAGAGCCAGGAGTAAGTTCTGACCACCACTGGGTGTGACCTCCCAAACAAACAATAAATAAATGCATCATAGGCAACATAGTGGGCATTTCTGAAAATCTCAGGGAAAGTTGAATTATGGTATACTACACTGATAGGGTAATAACCCAATTATTGCAGGACTGAAAGGTGAAAAGCTATCATTCCTTCAATGGCTAAGAGGTAGGGACCTCCATTCCCAGACTTGGCACTTTTTTGAGGATAGCAGGGAAAAATTGAGAATTATTGCTCAACTGCTACTGGGGAGCAAATGAAGGAGAGGTCCAAAATCTGTACCTACCTACCTTATTCTTTTATTTATTTTTATTTTATTTTTTAAATTTCTTTTGGGCTGGAGCGATAGCACAGCGGTAGGGCGTTTGCCTTACAAGCGGCCAACATAGCCGACCCGAGTTCGATTCCTCCGCCCCTCTCGGAGAGCCCGGCAAGCTACCGAGAGTATCTCGCCCGCACGGCAGAGCCTGGCAAGCTCCTCGTGATGTATTCGATATGCCAAACACAGTAACAACAAAGTCTCCAATGGAGATGTTACTGGGCCCGCTCGAGCAAATCGACGAACAATGGGAGGGCCTTTACCTTTTACCTTTACCTTTTATTGAATCATTGTGAGAATAGTTACAAAGCTTTCAGGTTTAAGTGTCAGTCATACAATGATCCAATGATCAAACACCCATCCCTTCACCAGTGCATATTTTCCACCACCAAGAATCCCAATATACCCCCATCTCAACCCTCCCCCTGCCTGTGAGGCAGATGATTTCCACTTAACTCTCTACTTTGATTACATTCATTATTTTGACAAAAGATGCACCATTATTGGGAATTTCCCCCCAACAATCAGACCTGCTGAAAAGGCATCGTGAAATAATTTGTTTTCCATTGCTGGTTATAAAGAGCATATGATATCAAAGTCACGTGATTTTGGATTTCTGATATTTTACTAATTAAGTATGGAGGGATTTCTGTCAAAAGCTGCATAGTTCTGAGATTGGTTTGTGTGTCTCTGGGTCCATGGCCGTGCCAGAGAGCCACTCGTGGGGGGCAACTTGTGGTCTTGGCGGGGCAGGAAGGATGTGCTGGTTTCATCCCCCATCCCACAAGGCTGCAGTTGCTCCATCACCGCTGGCTCATACCTGGCTGTCCAATACGCTCTGAGGCTGCGGCGTGTGGGGCGGTGGGGGGCGGGGTGAAGGTGGAAGAGACAGACACCTTTTACCTGGGTGGGGGGTGGGAGTAACTTAATGCATAGTCCATTCACATTTCTGCCAAAAGCTGCTCAGTTCCGAATTAGGTTTGTGTGGCTCTGGGGCCATGGCTGTGCCAGAGAGCTGCTTGTTGGGGGGGGGGGGGGGACTCGTGGTCTCCTGCCTTAATCTTTTAAACGGAGAATGAGCCAGAATGTGATTAACCTGAATCTGGCAATGTGGGTCATCTACAAATTATATTTAGGTTCTTTGGGGTGGGAGTTCAGACTTATCTTCCAGGTGACTTCTGGTACTAAACCCAAATGAAATTTTTACTTGGTCCAGAATCTGAAGCCCATATTTTTCAGTTGTTGTTTGGGCCACACTCAGTGTATTCCAGGCTTAATCCTGTGCTCAAGAGTAACTCCTGAGGGTGGAGATCTTGAGGAATCATATGTGGTGCCAGGGATTGAATTCAGGTTGACTTTAAGCAAGGCAAGTACCCTACCTGCTGCATGATTGCTCCAGCCCCCAGAAGCACTTTTGAAGTTTTTTTCCTTAATACTTTCATAAGAATCCAGGTTTAGAACAAAATATGGTTCTAGAATTGGTCAGGCTATAAACAGTACAGTTATAGGTAAAAGACTATGCCAATTTTTAGGTACTCTGGCACGTGGTTTGGAAACACACAATTATTAAAAAATAAGTTTTCTACAACTAAACACCAAATAAAAGTTAAGCTCATACAGGAAAAAAGGAAACAAATCCTATAAATGGAACCAATCTTACTGGACATAAAAATATATGTTACACTTAAGTTCCTAGAGGACAAAATAAAAGTATCAGCACTTATTTTTTGTCTTTAGGAATTTTGATCTAACAAATCTGCAGTTAGTTATCTAAGGGTTCCTTGAATATATTATAGAATGTTTACAAGACAGCCCAGCTACTATATTAACCAAGTGCATTAATTCATTCTAACTGATTTAGTTTTATTGTCAGTGCTAAAGAACAATCACAAATCAATGACCATTTCAGATTTCTCTATAAACATAAATTCTATAAAAATAAATATAAATCAGGCTTACTTAAGTATAAGTCTACCTACCATTACACAGTTTAGGTAAGTTTTATGTCTACAAACCAAATAATGAGCAAATTAATAGCTGAAAATGTACAACCAGCATTGAGAATAGAGAATAGACATTTCTTCATCCAGGTTTCTGTCTACAGACCTTGCAGGAAAAGAAGTCTATATTCTTTTTTTTTTTGTTATTTTTATTTTTTATTAGTGAAACACCATGAGGTACAGTTATAGACTTACAAATTTTTGTGCTTGGGTTTCAGTTATACAGTGATCAAGTACCCATCCCTCCATCAGCGCCCATCCTCCACCACCACGGGTCCCAGCATCCCTCCCATCCCCCATCCCCCTATCCCACCCTGCCTCTGTGGCAGGGCATTCCCTTTTGTTCTCTCTCTCTCCTTTTGGGTCCTGTGGTTTGCAAGAGAGGCACTGAGTGGCAATCATGTTTGGTCTATAGTCTACTTTTAGCAAAAATATGCATGACTTTAAAATCATATATATATATATATATCCATAACAAAAGATAGATTTTGGAAGTTCCACCATTAAAAAAGAAATATATGGGCTGGAATATAGCTTAGCAGTAGAGCACTAGTCTTTTATTTTTTTTTCTTTTGGGGTCATACCTGGTGATGCTCAGAGGTTAGTCCTACCTCTGTACTCAAGAATTACTCCTGGCAGTGCTTGGGAGACCATATGGGATGCCGGCGAACCCACGTCAGCCTCATGAAAGGCAAATGCCCTACCCGCTGTACTATCACTGCGGCCCGAGCACTAGTCTTTTATATTACTGTTCCTAAGCTTGACCCCCAGCACCACAAAAACATATTAAGAACATTAAAAATAAGATTTTTAGTTTGATAGAATCCCATTTTTTTAACAGTAGACAATTTGTGTTCTATTTCTGGTTATGATAACATGATGTTGTGTGGCTGCAGTAGGGCCACGTGATTTTGAAATTCCGAAAAAAAAATTTTTTTTAAACACCATGAGGTAGAGTTGTAGATTTACAATTTTTTGTGCTTGGGTTTATATTATACAATGATCAAATACCCATCCCTCCACCAGTGCCCATTTTCCACCACCATGGATAATATCCCTCCCACCCCCATCCCTCCCATCCCACCCTGCCTCTGTGGCAGGGCGATCCCTTGTGTTCTCTCTCTCCTTTTGGGTGTTGTGGTCTGCAAAAGAGGCTTTGAGAGGCAAACATGTTCAGTTCTTAGTCTACTTTCAACATGCATCTTTCCTCCTGGGAGGATCCTCCAAACATCCTTTATTTGGTGCTCCCTTCTCTATCTGAGCTGCCCTTTCCCCTAGAATGCCTGGCTGGCCTCTAAGCTATGGAGTAATACTCCTGGTGCTGATCTCAGCTATTCTTGGGTATTAATCTCATATTTTGTTACTTTATATTCCCCAGATGAATGCAATCTTTCTATGTCTATCCCTCTCTTTCTGACTCATTTCGCTTAGCATGATACTTTCCATGTTGTACCACTTGTACATAAATTTCATGAAGAAGTCTATATTCTTATAAAAGTCTGGTTATCTGCATCTATTTATATAAAAACTCAATGAAATGGGGACAGAAAGAACATAATAAAAACCATACCATATACAACAAATTCAAAGATAACATCAATCCATGACTTGGAGGCCAGCCACACATGCTAGGGAGAAAGGGAGCTCAGATAGAGAAGGGAGCACCAAATAAAGGGCTTTGGGAGGATCCTCTCAGGATGGGAGAAGCATGCTGAAAGTAGACTATAGACCAAAAATGATTGCCACTCAATGCCTCTTTTGCAAACCACAACATCTAAAAGGAGAGAGAGAACAAAAGGGAATGCCCTGTCACAGAAGCAGGGTGGGATGGGGGATGGGAGGTGGGAGGGATACTGGGACCTGTGGTGGTGGAAAATGGGCATTGGTGGAGGGATGGGTACTTGATCATTGTATGACTGAAACCCACGCACAAAAATCTGTAAGTCTACAACTGTACCTCATGGTGTTTCACTAATAAAAATTAAAAAAAAGAAAAATAAAAACAAAGATAACATCAAGCTCATTGGTGAAAATTGGGAAGATTTTCCCTCTATTATCAGGCACGAGATAAGAATAGTCATTCTCAGTGCAGTATTGAAAGACCTAGTCATGGCAATTAAATAAAAAGTGATAGTAGTCTGCCATTTTTGTCCTTCAGTAAATAAGTACGTTCTTCAAAATAGTATGCAGCATACTTTTGTAATTTTTGTAGTTTCAAAGTGCATATTCTAGTTATTAGAATAGAGAATGACAAGTGTAAATCATTCAGGAGATTTAAACACATGTGTACACACACACACACACACACAGACACACACATTCACTCATTCCTCTGCCTGTGATATATGAGCAGATGAGGGTTCCACAATCTGGTGAGACCTTACAGAAGACACCCACCCTTATTCTGCTCTTACCTGATCAAAGTTGTAGAGGGCAGCATGCAAATTGGCCAACATTCCTGTGGGGGGTTCATTAGTGATCTTAATGGAATTTTCCAGGAGTCCTTGAGGGATGATATGTTCATTTGGGGTAGGTGCAGACTCAGCACTCATGAAAACCCTATAATCTCTGTGGCTTTCATGACTGAATTTTTCAAGCAGTTTCTCCAAGGTTCCGAGCCATTTGGCTACCAAATGGACATTCTGAAAAATAGGCCATATAGTTCTTATAAAACTGAAGTCTATTATTTTTATTATAAAATTACTGTTTCCTATATGTAAATGTACAGGAAACTAAGGGAACTATAACAAATTATTCTTTAGAATCATATCAGAAAACATAGAGAATTTAATATTGAACCTATTGTGTGCTTCAAACCACCACCTGTTGTCTTTGTAACCCCAAATGTCCCAACACAGACTTTCAACATCCATCCAGTGACCACAGGTGAAATGCAGATTCCTGACTTTTTTCACTTAATGTTCAAATTTAATACATGAGACTATTTGGACTAGATTGATCAAGAATAAAAATGAAAGACTAGAAACATACTGGACGACTACCCACTCTACCCACTCTCTTGTCTGAGGGAAACTTCTACTCAGACTCCTCCTTATTAGGATGTCATTCGTAAGGATGAGATAGATAAAAATCTAGCCGAAAAAGAAACCAACTTCTCTTTGCCATGGCTCTCTGCCTATTCCTAACACATTATTTTTCTTAAACCCCAGAAATGGCAGAAATATGAAAGAAACAAATGCCATTATCAATGCTCCTTGCTTTTAGTTTTACGATTTACAAATTTGCTCCTTAGTATCAAACACCCTCACGGTAGAGCTTGGTTGTTGGTTCAGGGAGAAGAGAATAAAGAATGTTATTTCATACGCATTCTGCTTTGAGAGAAGCTTCTAGTACAGTGATTGAAACAGCTCCCCAGAGATATATAATTATTTCCAACAGAGAAAGATGTTTAAGGTAAGAGCTACAAAAATACAGAGATTAAAGGTAAATGGGAAAAATGGAGGTATTCCATTTTTCTTTGAAGCAGTTCTGTTAAAAAAGGACCTATTCCAATTAAGTTTTGCATATTATGCATTGGGCCACACCTGGCAGTTCTCAGGGATTATTCCTTGCTCTGTGTTCAGGTGGGGGCTCCAGGGACCATATATGGTGCTGAGGATAGAAGCAGGACTGGCCTTTACAAAGCAATTGCTGTAACCCCTTATACTACCTCTCCAGTCCGGAATGCGAATTAATCTTGAAGTAGGTCTCTAAGAAGGTAATTAGAGCTTGGTGAGACACAGGGCCACAGCCCATAAGAGGAACTTCAGAAGAAGCTAAGCTTCCTGCAAAGTCTTTGCAGAAGCTAAGCTTCCTGCAAAGTCCAGAGCTGTGAAAAATGACATTTCTGTAGATTAAGCCACCTGATTTGTGATGCTTGGTTTGCTAGCCTTAGGCAACTCATTCAGTGGGACAGGACTTTATACTTCCTTCCCTACATGCTGGGTAATAATCAGATTACTTCTCTGGGCCAGATAACTTGTTCAGGGTTAAGGCACTTGCCTTACACATTGGCTCCAGTTTGATCTCTGGCACTATACATGGCCCCCTGACCACAACCAGGAGTGAGCCCTGACACCTTTGGGTCTGACCCTAGCCCCCACCTCATCACTGGAATAAAAAAGAATTAACCCTTTACATCTTATTGCAGTACTCAGTCACATAAGCATGAAGAAAAAAAATAACAAAACCTGATTAGTCAGCTTAAATATTGTCTATTGTGTGGACTCTAACAGTCCTTTACTTGAAACAAACAGAAAAATATTTCAGGTAGTGATGCTGGAGTCAGGATGACAGAAAACACTGCAAGTGAGCCCATGTGGCATGTGACACACTTTGGCACCCAGTCTAGGAGCCCTTCTGGAGGATTTTGGCTGTGGGTCTAGGGCCCCGCACATACCTGTCTAGGTGCCTAAGGCTTGTGTCATATTCTTAGCCAATTCACATGCCTGGAGAACCCCATATTCTGTTTGTGGGGAATGATTTTTAAAGGCACAAACCATCTGGTGAGTATCTGAGATAAAGACGGATCCCAGTCCTCTACCTTTGTGATAGTCTTCTCAGGAGTTTGGGGCTAGAAAAAAGTACGAGTTCATATTCCTAGAGGGGCAGGATCTGTCTGTGGTAACTGATCATTGCAGCATTGCGGGAGGAACCTATGACCATGTGCATATACAGCCTAAACCTTAGTGATAGGATTTAATGTGAAAAAGGTAGACAGCACATTCCCATTACATTGGTTTTCTCTTTTCTCAAAGTGCTGCTTTTAACTGCTGATCAAAAGAGCACAAGAGGGCCAGAGAAAGTACAGCACTTGTCTTGCACTTGACCAACTTGGGTACCTGAGTTTGAACCCCAGTACCCCATACGATCCCCTGAGTTTACCAGGAGTAATCCCTGAGTGCAGAGCTAGGAGTAAGCATCACTCTGTGTGTGAGTGTGTGTGTGTGTGTGTGTGTGTGTGTGTGTGTGTGTGTGTGTGTATACTTTGATCAACCGCTCTTGTGGCACAGGAAAAGGATACTGTTTTGTATTTGTTTTATGGATGTGACTGAGAACCACACCCCACATCAATGGAGTGAATCCTTTTTGTGGGGCACATCCAGAAATGCTCAGGGTTCTCTCTCAGCAATGCTCAGGGGCTGGAATGGAACCTGGGTCAGATGCTGGCAAGGTAAGTACCGGTGCTCACAGGCTGTTTCTGGCTGATATTAGGAGATGTGCCTGGTGCTGGGGATTCGAATTGTGGCCAGCAGCTTGCAAGCCAAGTGTCTAAACCCCTGTATTATCTCTCAGGATCTCCTTCTAGCACTTTTATCTTTTTCTTTTTGATTTTGGACCACACCCAGTGGTGCTCAGGACTTACTCCTGGCTCTTCACTTAGGGATCAGGGGACCATATAAGGTGCTGTGGACCTTAAACAGGTCAGTCATGTGCAAAGCAAATGCTCTACTCAGCACTATACTATTGCTCCCCCAACCCTAGTATTTTTAAAAAAAATTTTATTTTCATAAAGTTGTTCACATTAATTGATTACGTTCAATATTTCAACACCAATCCCACCACCATTACACTTTTCCACCACCATTATTTAGAATTTTCCCTCCACTTTTCAAGTCTGCCTGCCAGTGGCAGATGCCAGATCATTTATTTTCTATTGCTTATTATGAATATCGTGAGAGGTTGTGTGGCTGTGAAAGTAGCCATGCGCTTTTGGAATTCTAAAATTGTAAATGGTTGAGGTCCAAAGATATCTCTTGTAGGGAGCTAATCCATTTTGAGATTCATGTGGGAGTCTCTGAATCAAGGCCATTGATGAGCCAACCCTAGTATTTTTCACAGAGGTTAGGAACCCCTCAAGAGGAAGAAAATCTCTGCAGAGATCGTTCAGTCTGAGAACCCTAATGATTCTAAAAGCTCCTGTTCCCACTGCTAGTCTCCTGTGCTCTTCCCAGAGTGGCCCTGAGAGCATCACACTCACCTGAAGCATGACCCAGTGCCCTTCCTTACAGGCTTTTGCCAGAGCTGCTTCTGCAACAGTCTCCTGACCTTGGCCTAGAGATACATTGTGGAATTTTCCTGAGTCGATTGTAAAACCAAGTCTTTTGCCTGTGGGGGTGGAAATACAACCCAGTGAGAGGAAAAGTCTAGCAGCCCAAGTGAGTAAAGTCGGAATGATCCTCAGTGGTCACTGCTGCCCCCTTCTAGGTCACTTTTGTGAAGAAGTCAAATAAAACTCCCGCCATATCAACAAGCAGCACTCTGAGCTCTCACCAGCTGCGCCCTTGCGTGCGTTAGCCAGGCATGTGGAAATCAGTTCCCCTGATTTTCCGGTAACGAAGCTTTTGACATTTTGATAGATGGCGAGCATTGTTATTGAGCTCTATAAACGCTCACGCCGGAGTTGCAAAGCATTTCCCTCATAAAAAAAAGGAGCAACATGTGGTCGTGATCACATCAGTTTTTGACCTGATGGGCTCACTGGGTGAATGCACGAGTCTCTCACCTTGTGAGGCCGCGCTTGAATTGCGCACAGCCGGGTCACACACAGCTTTATTAACCTGGTATTCTCAGGGCAGGCCGCGGGGAATAGTAATCCAGAGCACAAAGCAACAGTGCCTTGCACAATCGAATAGGCTAGCGCTAATGACCATTATTTAGTCACAGGGGGCACGAGATTATGCGAGCATGGAGAAAATTGCCCTCCGGCCCTCACAGAGGCAAAAGGTGGAGAATAGCACAAAAGAAACTTGCATTATGCCAACCAGAGGAATGTTCCGTTTCAACATTTCTCCCGACTACAGTGTTATTAGCCTCGCATTTTTTCGTACATGCAATCGCCAACAAATAAAAAAAAGAAAGAAGAAAGAAGCTAATAGAACTGTGACTGAAAGTAAGGGCAGGTGGGTGTGGGTGGGAAGGAGGGAGGAGGGTGACCAGCAAGCCTATTGGCCACATACCGAGGATCTCAAGGTCTTTAAGGGCATCGACCCCAGGGGACAGGATGAAAAACACTGGGGTGGCTGGGTTGCTTTCTTCAAATGCTTTCGCTAGATCCAATCTGATCCTTTCCACATATTTTGCACCCAGTTTTTCCTCCACGAAATTCCTGCAAAAAAAAATGGATAATGCCAAAATAAGATTAGTGTTTCTAACCTTGGAAAGAATTGCTACTGGATCAGCTTCAGCCACCTTCAGCCGAGGAAGGAAGCAACCCATGTGTATTTCATGGGATCTTCTGATAATGAACTCAAAATGATTTATGCAGCAGTATCATTGAAACCCATCTCCACTTCAGATGCTTTAAAAATCGAAAAACTTCCCTTTTGAGGGGCTCGTGAGACTTCCTCTGTGGGCCATCAGCTGCCTGCATATGGCTTTGTAACCCCCAAGTCCCCCGACAGGCCCCCCCATTACTTATTAACAGTTCATTAGATTTGTCACAGTGCAATTTTCCAGCCTGCTGGGCTTCTCATGAATATACAAATGCTTTTTGGGGTGTTTTTAACACAAGGAAGCTCAATTAGGCAGGGATTATTTTCCAGCAGTATCAGATTTAGCAGAAAGTCAGTACTAGTGAGCAGAATTAACTTGTAAAGTCAGGTTCAGCCAGGGCTTATGCAATGGGAAATTGGGCTGAACTAAACAAAGCAAAGGAAAATCCCCCAATATGTGTGATTATGATTAAAGAAAGAAGAGTATGATCTGGAAGGATGGTGAGAACTCCTTGGTTGGTGAACTTAAATTAGAATGCAACATATGTGAATCAACTTGTAGAGTACCAACTGGAATCAAAAAGGCAAAGGCAAAGGACACTTGAGGAGCTGGAGTGATAGTACAGTGAGTAGGGCACTTGCTTTGCGTGCAGCCAATCTGGGTTCAATCCTTGGCATCGCATATGGTACCGGAACTCTCCAGCAGTGACCCTGAGCACAGAGCCAGGAATAAACCCTGAGTGGTGCCTAGTGTGCTCACCCCATCCTCACCCCCCGAAAAAGGAAAGAGAAAGGACACTTGAACTGAGATGCACTCTTGAGTTTCAGTTTCGAAATTGTACTAGGGATAACATTATGGGACCATGAATAACCTCAGGTAAGAACTCATTTTCGTTTGACAAGCAAAATCTTCAAAATGCCATCACTGAATAAAGGCCTTAGAACTTACACTTGGATGATGCATATGACTGGCCTTTGCACTCTGCGAACACCTGCCTCTCTTCCTAGAAAAACATTTCCATAAGTTTCCTGCTCCAGAATTAAGCTTTTTAGACAGGATAAGCTGAGTCACCAAACAAACAAGCACATTACTCAGCTTTTTTTTTTTGCTTTTTGGGTCACACCTGGCGATGCATTGGGGCTACTCCTGGCTCATGCACTCAGGAATTACTCCTGGTAGTGCTCAGGGGACCATATGGGATGCTGGGAATCGAACCCAGGTTGGCTGCACAAAAGGTAAATGCCCTACCCGCTGTGCTATCACTCCAACCCCTACTCAGCATTTTAATAAATATCGGTAACGTCATAATTTCAGTAGAATCACTTCTCATCAGTATGGCCAAGAAATGCCTCCACCAGATAGTCTCAGCCCCAAGGACAAGTTTCTTTGAGGTTTAACCTGCCTCACCTGAGGGCATAGGTCATTCTGTCTGGGCGCATGGCTCTCAAAATAATCAGCTTCTGTATTAAGCTTTTCTTCTTCCATTCTTGTGGTAGCTTTTCTTTTTCTGGACATTCTGATTCGACCCATTTTCTCCACTGCTTGGCAGATCCCTCCACATCTCGGTCTAGGCCTCTGAATTCCTCTAGAAGGGCAACAGCCTATAATGCAAGAGGGGAACAAGAAGGAATGGTGAGCAGCGGAGTTTAGAGTTGGAAATGGACTTTTGCCTGTGTCAGGTAAAAGTAAGAATAAGTAAGAATCTGACATAGTCACAACTATCGTTTCTATAGATTGACACTGCAAACTCTTCAGCCCTGCTACAAGGGTGAGTGACTTGCATAAAACTCCCTGTTCTCTGGCTTGGTTGGGTTTGACTCAGCAAAAATCTAGCAGGAGAGTAGAAGGGGAGAGAGAGCAGAGGGCATTCTCCTTCCTTCCTTTTCTGTTAAGACATGGTCTAGTAGGAGCTATGGTTCCTTGCCAAATCCCATTCCTTTGCTTCCCAGTAGTTCCAGTAATTGTTCCTTACCCTTCTATTAGAACATTATTAGATCCTTACTCGTCCCTTCTTTTCCATTCCTGGTGGATCTTTGTTAATAGCCTCTTATAAGCCTTTTTTGGAGAGCAGGGCCTTGGGGGATTGGGCGACACCCAGCAGTTACTCCTGGCTCTGCACTCAGGAATTACTCCTGGTAGGCTTGGGGGACCATTTGGGATGCTGGGGATCGAACCTGGGTTGGCAGCATGCAAGGCAAATGCCCTACCTGCTGTATTATCACTCCAGATCTACAACCCTTTTTTGAATGTACCATCCAATCTCTGCTAAGATCCTGACTGTTAAACAACCGAAGTTGTAATTCTAATATAATGATCTAATAAATTCATTTAAAAATGCAAATAAAACTGTATAAATGAGTGATAGTTATTTTCAAAGCATAGAATAATCTCTCAAGAATAAAAGAATGAGGTCCAGAGTGACAGTATAGCGGGTCCGACATTTGCCTTGCACTGAGCTCACCGATTTTGTTGCTTGGCATCCCATATGGTCCCCTGAGATCACCTAGCATGATCTCTGAGTTCAGAGTCAGGAGTAAGTTCTGAGAACTGCCAGGCATGTGTCCCCAAAACAAACTCCAAAATAAGAAATATGGCCAAGCTTGGGAGTATAAGTGCTTAATAAGAATGGAATAAGGGATGAATATTGGGGTCGAAGAATAACTACTACTCCTTTTTTTTCTTTTGTTGCTCTAACAGTGTTTTGCTTACACATTTTACAATGAGAATAAACTGGTAACTAACCAAATGAAAAGAAAACAGGGCCAGGGAGCTAGTAGAGTGGGTAATGTATTTGCCGTGCCCATAGTTGGCCCAGGTTTGATACCTGGCACCCCATATGGTCCTCTGAAAGCCAGGAGTGATCCCTGACCACAAAATCAAGAGTAATCCCTGAGCACTGCCAAGTGTGCCCCTCCCTACCAAGAAGAAAAAAAAATTAGATTCAGGAAAAATTTAAAATAGTCATTCATACTCCTTAACTTTTGTCAAACATTTTTTCAAAACATTCTGAATATTAATGTTAAAATATTGAAAAATATAAGTATTACTTATATTTACCTATAAGTAAGCCAAATGTTCCTTTCCCTCCACATAAGAAGTCACTCAATTTAGCAGTGAAAAGATTAATTTAATACCATCACATTCTATAGCATATTTCTACAAGAGAAATGGGGTCTGATCTACCACTTGTTTTTTAGAACTCTATATATTAAAGAGACATGAGATTTGAAATAAAATTTAAAAGCTGAGAAATGGTCTTGCTGACCTACCTTGACGGCACTCCATGACTGAGTGCTTAAAAACTCAACAGGACTCGCGAAAGTGTGTTCAACTGTGAGTCGAAGCAGAAAATCCAGTTCAAAAGGGTCTATCTCCTTCTTTCTCAGCAAAATCTTGAGAGCACACAAAATTGAAGAGGGTCATCAGTTTTATATCAGTATCACGACCGAGGAGTGCAGCCACAATTCAAAAGATACAAGTGAACAGGCAGCACCAAGACGGCTAAGAAGTCCTGTAGCTACAGCTATACTCTGTAGGAGGGCTCTGATCATGCTCACGATCTCCAAATCTTGATTTGAAGCCTAACCACAAATAATTGCAAAGATTGACAAGAAAAAAAATTATAATGCATCTTAAAAACCTGATATTCTATGTAAATCAAAATTTTATTTATATGTGGACAGTGAATTGTTTGCTGAAATAAATTAGACTAAGAAAAAACAATTTCCCGTTAAAATTAAGTAATGCATGTTGTAACTCTGCATTTTTTTTTAAAGATCTGGAATTTGGGAAGGGGTTGCAGTGATCATTCCAACCTAATGCCTGTGCCTATTTATAGTATATTTGTTCATACTAATTTTTAGATCATACTTAATTTAAAACTTGTCTTACAGACTGAAAAGTCTCAGATAATAATGGTATAATTTAGTAAGCAGAGGTGCAACTAGTATTTTGTTATTTCTAGTATTAAATTACATCCAATAAATGATAAGACAAGAGAGAGATTTTTTTTCCTAAGTGAGATTATATTGAGGAAAAAAGAACATTGATTTTCACAGTGTCTAAAAGGTGCTTAAAAGAGAGAGTGAGGGGGCGACTAAAACCTCATGGGAAGGGGGGCGTTTCGCTCCGCCCTTCACGCCCTACCGAGGCCACCGGTTGCCCCCCGCGAGCGGCTCTCCAGCACGGCCACGACTCCAGAACACAGAAACCAATTTCTTAACTATCTGACTTTCAGTAGAAATACCTTCAGGGTCAATAGGTAAAATAGCAGAAATCCAAAACCAACATTTAATTCTTGAACCCAGCTGTAGAAAGCAAATCACTTCACAATGCTTTTTCAGCATGTCTGATTTGGGGGGGGGGGTAAACTCTAAAAAATAGTGGTGAATCTTTTATTGAAACAATGAATCTAATCAAAGCAGATAGAGTGTTAACTAGAATTCATCTGCCTCACAGGGACGGGGAGGGGTGGGGGTGGGGTTTTATTGGGGTTCTTCATGGTAAAAAATAAGTATTGGTAAAGGGAAATGTGTTTGATATTTGCATGACTGAGACATAAACCTGAAAGCTTTGTAACCTTTCCCACAGTGATTCAATAAATAAATAAAAAAAATAAATAAAAAAGAGAGAGTGAGAACACAGGGGATTGCCCTGCCACAGAGACAGGGGGGATGGGGGGATGGGGGTGGGAGGGATATTATCCATGGTGGTGGAAAATGGGCACTGGTGGAAGGATGGGTATCTGATCATTGTATAATTGAAACCAAAGCACAAAAAATTGTAAATCTACAACTGTAAAAAAAAAAATAAAATATAAGAGAGAGTGAGAGAGAGAGAGAGAAAAGAGAGAGAGAGAAAAGAGAGAGAGAGTGAGAGAGAGAGAGAGTGAGAGAGAGAGGGGGAGAGAGAGAGAGAGAGAGAGAGAGAGAATATATCCATAGAGGCAGGCTGGGAGATAGGGGAAATTTGGGACACTGGTGGTGGGAAATGGACAGTGATGAAGAAACGTGCTTTGGGATATTGTATGATTGAAACCTAATCATAATAACTTTGCAAATGTGTTGTGCATGTTAATTCAATTAAAAAATTTTTTAAAAAGGAAATTGTTTTTATTATGAATTAGGAAAAACTTTAGGCTACAGAACATTCTTAGGAACACTAGTAGAATAATTCCAAATAACTTACAGAGTTGAATATATAAAATTTTTAAGGTTTATGCTAGTTTTAAAATTTTATAGTTTTTTCAATTTTTGGGCCACACCCAGCAGTGCTCAGGAATCTTGGTGGGCTCAGGGGACCATAGGTGGTGCCAGAGACAGAATGCAGGTTGGCTGTCAGACAAGCACCCTACCCACTACACTGTCATCCTGACTCCCTCCCAAATTTCAGATCTTTAAAGAATGCAGAGTTACAACATGCATTACTTAATATTATTGGAAAATTAATTTTTCTTAGTACAACTTATTTCAGCAAACAAATCATTGTTCATATACATATGTCAAACAAACTGTCGAACACTGTCCTCCCGTTGTTCATTGATTTGCTCCAGCGGGCCCAGTAATGTCTCCATTTTGAGACTTGTTGTTACTGTGTTTGGCATACTGAATACATCACAGGTAGCTTGCCGGGCTTTGCCATGTGGTAGAGACACTCTCGGTAGCTTGTCGGGCTCTCCGAGAGGGGTGGAAGAATCGAATCTGGGTTGGGCAGACTGGCTGTGTGCAAGGTAAATGCCCTACCACTGTGCTATTACTCAGCCCTATGTGAGTTTTTGATTTACACAGAATATCAGGTTTTAAGATGCATTATAATTTATCTCTAGCTTCCAATGAGAAGTTTTAAATGGATGTATAAGCATATCATATGTGATCATTTTGGCCTTACCTTTTAATGAGTAAGACATATTATATAATAATATGATTATTTATTGAGAAATATGTAAAAATAATCACCTGAGATTTTATTCTATAATACCTTGATCTGATTACCCATATATTATAATTGCCAATACCCATATAACCCAAAGAAATCCACAAATAGCAAAACTATTGAAAAAAAGTAATAACATTTTGCTTTGGAGTCATACCCAACAATGTTCAGGAATCACTCTTGGCACTTGGGTGACCATATGTGGTGCTGGGAATTGAACCTGGATTGGCTGCATGCAAGGCAAGCTGTCCTGAAAAGTTATATATATATATATATATATATATATATATATGTATGTATATATATATATATATATATGAGAGAACATGGGCTTTTCCAGAGTGGAAAAAGCAAACAAAGATACATGCTCAAGCGAGAACACAGGTATGCGAGAGCAAGCTAACTTTTATCATTATTAACTGCATTCACTTATAAAATGTCTTCTTGGGCAGAACACTACGCAAGAAATAAAACAGGTAAGACATGCCCCTTTCACTAACATATGGATTGGTAAACAGCAACAGAAAGAGTAAGAAGACAGGTTGATTTCTTCTAGGAATACAGTCCTAATTTTTTTTCTTTTGCCATGGCACCTTTGTTTGTTTAAACAGTCTTTTACAGAAATGCATATGAAAAAAGATTAAATAGGAAGCAGGTGTGAGATGGAATTCTTTTTTATTGATCTGTGTTGGAATTTGGAGCTCTACCAAATTCCAAGGATGCCAAGATCTGCCTTCAGAACCATGATCTTAAAGAACCTCCCTGGGAGGCCCCGGGCAGTCCTATGCAGGATCAGAGAAGAATGTCTCCTCAATCTGGTCAGCAAGATGACAGCTTTTGCAGCTGTTCCAAGTGCAGATTCACCCAGACCAACACATGGGGATCACCTAGAAGGTTATTACATGTCCAATGTCATCCCGCAGAGAAAGTTATTTATGTCTCCCTACAGCTGGATTAAGGTACAAAATGAATGAAGGAGTGGGACTCTGCCTCTCAGATGCTTTCCATCGACACATCTCACCTGAAAAGCCATCTGGGACAGGAAGATGAGCTTGTCCTTCTCGAATAGTGCCTGGCTGGTATACAGGAAGATGGTATAGGTGATGCTCTCCATCAGGACTGAGATGCGCCCCTGCATGTCCTCCACCTGGTCAGCCTGTTCAATTGCTCTATGAAAGAGCACGTTGAAAGCCTGGAGAATTTTGTGATTGTTAAAGGACGATAACTGGTACCTGGATCTAGCTAAACCAAGGCACATAAGCCTACCGCTTAAGGTTTATCTATAGGGCGAGAGAACAAGATAGCATCTTTCTGAGGATTCTAGGAGCTCTTCGAACAGTTTCTGGATTGTGGTAAGTGGTCATTAAGTGCATGCTGACATTAATGTTATTAAAATCATTTCATAGTCTACCCACATTTCTCTCCAGCCAACTGAACAGCACCATGCTTTATCTTTCTATCCATTACCTATAATTTTTAATAGTGGAAATATACAAGACACAAATTTTAACCCCCTTATTATTAGCAGAGCTGCTCCTGGCTGTGCCTGGAGTTTGGAGGTCGCTCAGACTGAACCCAAGGTCTCACGCATACCAGGGATGTACTCTGCTACTCGACCCATATCCCTGGCTGCTCAACCTTAAGGATATTCACACGGTTGCATGACCAATTACAATTTATTCTTTCACAAAACTGATATTGTACTCACACAACAATTTCTCATTCTCCTCTTCTAAGCCCCTGTTTACTTTCATTCTACTTCTGCTTCTGAGAGTTTTCTGACTACCCTAAATACCTCAGGTATGGTATTTGTATTTATTATTGTAAATTGTGCTTCACTTAGCATAATTCTCTCATTTCATCCAATTGATGGTATGCATAAGAATTTCTTTCCTTGTTTTGGTTTTGTATCACACCCAGCAGTGCTCAGGGCTTATTCCTGGCTCTATGCTCAGGGATCACTCCTGGTGTACTCAGGGAACTATCAGGTGGTGTGAGGGATCAAACCTGGGTTGGATGTTTGCAAGGCAAGCACCTTGCCAGATCTCTCTGGCTCTAAATTTTCTTCCTTTTCAAGACTAAACAATATTATGTGGTATATACCACACTCTGTCTACTCATTCATCTGTTGACATTTAGGTTGCTTCCATTTTTGGCAACTGTGAATAATGCTGTTTGGAGTATGGGTCTACAATATCTCTTTGAAACTATCAATTCTTTTATATACCCTGAAGCAAAATAACTAGATCAAGTGGTAATTCTACGTTTTCTGAGGCACTATCATATCATTTTCCACAGTAGCAATACTGTTTTATATTCCCATCAACAGCGTATGGGTATTGCAAACTTTTCACATCCTTGTTAATGTCTGCGATTTTCTCTGTTCACTCTTTTTCCCTCTCTTTAGAAATCATCCTAAAGATTGTCAAAAGACGTATCATTGTGGCTCTGATTTGCTTTTCCCTAAGGATTAATGAGTATCTTTTCATATGCTTGCTGGTCATTTGTATATTTTTATTTTTTTCTATCTTAAGCACCATAATTTGCAATATTGTTAATGACAGATTTTTTTATGCATTCAATGTTCCAGCACCTCACCCTGCATCAGAGCATCTGCTTTCGTCCACCACTGTCTCAACATTTGTGTATCTTCTTCGAGATAGATTTATTTAAGTCAGTCTATTTTTTATGCCATTGTTCTTGATATACCATTAAAAACATTTTTGTGGTGCTGAGGATTGACTACAGTTATGCAAGGCATGTGCTCTACCACTGACCCACATCCTCTGCCCCTTTTATAATTATTTCAATGATGGGGCTGTAAATGGGACCAGTGTGCAGAAACCTGAGCAGCACAGTGGGGTTGGACTGGGCAATGGCAACAATGTCTAAGGAGAAGACAAAAACGAGCTTAGTGACATCAGCCCAGTTTTGCTCAAATGCCCAAACAAGAATAAGACATGACACGAAAAGAGTACAGAGCAAAAGAATACCCCAACAAAAACACAACCAAACAAGAAACTCTAAACTTACAGATACAGCTTAAATTCATTTTCATTTTCTCAGCCTAGTCAGTATTACCTTCAAAGAAAATTGATAGATTGGGTTGATTTTTCGGAGGTCATTAATGACAAAGTAAAGAAGAGATGCTCTTGCTGCCACTGGTCTGTAACATTCTCGGGCCTCATTGATTTTTCTTTCATTTTCTTTAGCTTCAATCACCTATGGCAGAACAAAACAAGTATTTCATTTATTCTTCAGAGTCACTACACCCAGTCACATAGAGATATGATTCACACTAAAGTAGATAACATTATGGTATCTATATGCTTTAGTTTTTAAAAAATTGTTAAATTCGTATTTCTATTTTTTTCATAAACTGGGTTTTCAGTAGAGTAACTCTAGATATGTGGCTATAGATTAAGCAAATCAGACTGTATTAGGCAAATCTGATTGTGTTAGGTTCCATAGTATTTATTCTGGTTAATGTCACCTTCCTGTCTCTCTTCTCTCTTTCAGGGGTTAATAACCCAGATATATCACCTCCCAGGGATGGCTTTTAAAAAGTCTGCTGGGTCAGTTCAATGCCAATAACTTTATTAGTCAACAAGGTATATAAAAGCTGCCAAGGTCAATAGTATCTCTAATAGCGAGGCTTCCTAAAAATCCTTTATATGAAAATTCTCATGTCTATAATTTTGACTCTGCACCAGTTCAGCCATATGCTCATATATTTCAATTTAGTTTATCTTTATATATTAGCCTCTAGGTACATTTTGGGAGGTAATTAGGAAAAAATACCACCAACAATCATATTCATTTCTACTTCAGGTTCAAAGACTTACTTCTTTGATATATGTATCTTGATACCAGTCATATGTGGCTTTGTAAGAAACAATATTTTTATAGCTTTTGGTAGACTTGATTCACCAAAGTTATAAAAGGAAATGAAACGTACAGCAGAGAGGGAAGCCAGTGTAAGGTGGTACAGAAAGAAGAAGAGTGAATTAGAAGTTAACTTCAAAGCTAAGACCTAATTTACTTAATTGCACTAATCTTTCCCATCTCAGAGCCCCCTCAGATTCACTTACTTAAAAGGAGGGAGTAATTTGGGATTCTGTTTCCTTATTTAAATGAAGACAAATATATGGGAAGTGTGGTAACACAGCCTCATCTGGTAATGAATAGATTAGTAATGAGGACATTTCAGAAAGCGAATCAGAAGTCCTTTATTTTGAAGAATGGAATTTGAAGAGTTAATGGTCACTTGGGGAAGTCCAAAGTGCATGTCAGGCATGAGGCAGATTGAGATACAAGTTGGACGATCAGCAGGAAGTATATTCAAGGAAATTTTTGACTGGCTTTTAGGAAATGTCACCTTCCCTGGGTGAATAATGCTTTCGAGTACAGCAGGAGACCATCCCTGGCTCAGTCTCCTGCCAGTGAAGGCCTGGAAACAGAACTTCAGCTCTAAGTATTTCTCTAAAATATCCAACAGAAATAGAGACCTGTGGTGAGCTGGGAGCATGTGGACCGGCCAGCACTGAATGCTAATTTTATACCCTAAAAGCCAGCAGGTCTCAGTCTTTTTTTTTTTTTCACACTTTGGTCACTCAGAGACAATACTAGCCTGACGCAGAATCCAGTTTGAATGGCTGGATCTCCGCTGAATGAGGAGAAGCACAGGCTCCACTGCCTCTATCTCCATTTAGAACTCTGCACAACCCAATGTTTAAGGGCAGTTTTCTAAATGACCCTAAATTCATAAGGCAGACCTTTTACAGAAATCACTGAGTTTGATTCCACTCTCTTTTTCCCATGACGGTAAGCAACAGTCTTTATTTCACAAAGGACTGTTTTCATTTTCTGGAGCACTGATGTATAAGTTTAAACCATTTAACTTTAATAACTTGACTTGCTTAAATTATAAGGGGATGACCACAGTAAGTTCATACCAGAGGTCTGATTCCCAACCTGGAGAGCCTTGAAACTAAGTTTATTCCAACTCAACTCTTTCCTTATTTCTCTCTTATACATTCTCTTAAATCGAAGTAATCTTTGATATTTTAAGAGATTATTTAAGCTGTTCCTAAATAGAAGCAATCTAGCTTGAAATAACAGATATATATAAAAAAAAAAAAAAGAAGAGAAGAGTTTAACTATGGGTGAAACAACAGTGAAGAATTCAGAATTTTAAAAAATTTAATTTGAGGGGCTGGAGCAATAGCACAGCAGGTAGGGGGTTTGCCTTGTATACATGCTGATCGGGGTTCGATTCCCAGCATCCCATATGGTCCCCTGAGCACCGCCAGGAGGAATTCCTGAGTACACGAACCAGGAGTAACCCCTGGGCAATGCCGGGTGTGACACAAAAAGCAAAAACAAAAAAAAATTGATTTTGCATACTATTTACAATGTGATTTACAATACCATTAAGGTTAGGGTTTCATGCATATAATAATCTAACACCACATCCTTCACCAGAGTGTTTGCTTCCCTTCATCACTGTCTCATGGTTTCCCCTGCCCCAAACTCTAATAATACATTCATGCCAAGCTCACTGTTTAACATGCAGATGCTAGAGCTGCAATTTTTTTTATTAGTGAAACACCATGAGGTACAGTTATAGACTTACAAATTTTTTGTGCTTGGGTTTCAATTATACAATGATCAAGTACCCATCCCTCCACCAGTGCTCATTTTTCACCACCACTGATCCCAATATCCCTCCCAACCCCCATCCCCTCCATTCCACCCTGCCTCTGTGGCAGGGAATTCCCTTTTGTTCACTCTCTCCTTTTGAGTGCTGTGGTTTGCAAAAGAAGGCATTCCCTTTTGTATAGAGCTGCAATTTGTATTATTTAAACCATATTCAAGTGTGCGCCACTAGTGGCATGTTGAAGTTATCCCTAGTACAACCCCTTGAACACTGGAGGTCACTGGGCCTTTAGGGAGTGCCCTGGGTCCCGACTTCTCTGGGAACTGTTGCAAGCAAAAACTGACATTTCTAGAATAACATAGATTAATTGGCCTTGATTTGCCGGAGGCTGACAGCTTGAGATCGTTGGGTGTCAGCAATATTTCAACGCTTGCTTCTTCCTTAGAGCATCAAGGATAGTGCTCCAGTCGCTTCTTCATAGCCATAACATAACATAACATAACATAACATAACAATACGCTGCCTCTCTTCACCATCTGCTTGTTAGTGCACTTAAGCATATTCCCTTAGCCTCTATTTAATTATTGCTTTTCCTATCAAACTTCATATGACTATGAATCTATGGCCTGTGTGGCTGGCTATGCCTTGGCCATGCTGTGAAGGTGTCTGAGCATTGGCTGCCCTGGACCAAAGGACTGTGTCCTTGTTCCTGGGGTCCCTGTAGTTACGAGATAACTACAGTGAGTTAAGCAGAGCATTCTTGAGTCTTCAGAGATCCAGTTCCTTTTCCCACCTTGCGCTCTATTTCCGCTGCCGTTGCCTTAGTTGTCTCCAGTCTTTCCACTAGTTTGGTGTCACCTAAAAAACTTCCCTCTGCTGCAGAAAGGCGCAGAAGGAGGTCATCCTCCAGGTACTTCAGCTCGATCTTAAAATCATTCTGGTGCTTTGTCAAAGCCAACTAGTACGAAGAGAGAAAAGAGAGGGAAGTTAAACTCATGCTTTAGAGTATTTCCTCAGTGACACATTTCACAGAATCAGCATATAGTAAGATGTACTGAACAATAAGACAAACCAGTCACAATTTTTCTTGTTTGTTTTTGGGCCACACACACCTGACCATGTTCAGAGCATATTCCTGGTTCTGTGTTCAGGTGGTACTTTGGGATGGAATGTAGTAATGGAGATTGATCTGGGGTTGGCTGTGTGCCAGACAAGCACTTTATCCACTGTACTAAATCTTCAACTTTTCTAATGATAATATATTTTTTTAAGTTTTAAAAAATTTTTGGGTCACACCCGGCGATGCTCAGGGGTTACTCCTGACTCTGCACTCAGGAATTATCCCTGGCGGTGCTCAGGGAACCATATGGGATGCTGGGAATTGAACCCCAGGTCGGCTACGTTCAAGGCAAACGCCCTACCCGCTGTGCTATCACTCCAGTCCCTCTAATCATAATCTTAAAAAATTCTTTAAAAAATGTCAGAGGGCATGTTAAAATCTACATGCCCAGGGTTTGTCTATCTATTATCCTCATTCAACATCATATCCTATTTAAGAAAATATTAGAAATTTCTGCTCCAAACGTTAAAGAGCTGGAAGTTATCATTTACATTTTTACCTGAATGGAAAAAAGAGCTAATTAACAATTCTTAGATTTGTCAGAGAACTAAGTCACAGAGCATACTGCCCTTTAGAAAAGTGGAAAGAGAAGCAATGTTGTCTCTATTCACCTCTCAGGAACATGCAAACCTTAGCTGGCTGATGGAGGGAAGCAGAACACATAATGTAAAATTTCCTGGGGCTCTACTTTTAGCAAACTTCCAACACTTTTGTAATTTTTTACATCCAGAAGTCAGGTCAGAGGGACAGTACTGGGTTAAAGTGCTTGCAGTATGTGGCCAACTCTTCCTGCCACTGCATATGGATCCTGGAGCGCCACCAGGAGTGATGAGTGACTCCCAAGCACAGCTGAGTGTGGCTCTCAAACAAACAACTACAGAAGAGACTCAGCTGGCTTTGAGTGGAATAAGAGAAAAATACACCCTATTTTGGTCAGAGAAGAGGATAAACAAACATTTGAAAAATGTCCAGAGAAAAGTTACCGTTTTAAGGATGTCTAGATATTTTTGAGAGCATTTTGCCCTATGTTGGTGGTCTTTTTTATTTATTTTATTTTTTTATGTTAGATATATCTCTTTATTTATTTACTTTAATTTTTATTAGTGAAAAACCATGAGGTACAGTTGTAGACTTACAAATTTTTGTACTTGGGTTTCAGTTACACAATGATCAAGTACCCATCCCTCCACCAGTGCCCATTCTCCGCTACCAATGATCCCAGTATCACTCCCACCCCCCATCCCTCCCATCCCACCCTGCCTCTGTGGCAGGGCATTCCCTTTTGTTCTCTCTCTCCTTTTGGGTGCAGTAGTTTGCAAAAGAGGCATTGAGTAGCAATCATGTTCGGTCTATAGTCTACTTTCAGCATGCATCTCCCCTCCTGGGAAGATACTCTCAACACCCTTTATTTGGTGCTCCCTTCTCATTCTGAGCTGCCTTTTCCCCTAGCGAGTGTGGCTGGCCTCCAAGTCATGGGTATTGAACCAGCACTCAGGGACTAGAGCTGGCTTGCAATGTGTAGAAAGGCTGAAAACCACTTATCCACCAATCAAGTTATAACTGCCAGTCCATGGACTGGGATATAGGCAGGTGCTGGTCTGCAGGTGTAAAAAGGCTGAATGAAGACACTGCTCTAAACAAAATCCTGCCCTCCAAAGAAAATTGCTTTGCTAGAATTTTATCTCTGACTGGGAGAGAAGGACAATTAGATACCTCAGCCTCCTTTAGACATGCTTTCTCATATCAAAGTTAAAAACAGATGATAAGAATCTCTCTTGAAAGTAATTCATGTCTACTGAAAAATCTAGGATTGAATCATACTATTTTAAAAGCCATCTACAACTTTACTGAACAGTTAGAAGATTTATACTATTACAGAATGCATCAGCCTACAATTTTACTGAAAAAATACAAAAGACTTATTATAATATTATTTAATACTTTCTGTCTATAATGCTCATGAAAAATTTGAAGGATATAATCATACTATTATAGAAAACTTTCTGTCCACAATTCTTATGACTCTCTGTAATTCTTATGAGAGAGCAACCAGACAGAGACTCTATTGAAGAAGGAGCTCCTAGGGAATTCCAAACACACAGAAAAGACAAAATCAAGGATACTTGAAGAAAGAGAAGCCTGTGATACCACCCAGCTGTAATCAACATAAAATAGAGTCTAATTTCTCCCAGTCATATAAACATAAAGCCTCAGGCTAAAAGTCAATTTACTTCTGCTCCAATTACCCCATACATCATATCTGACTTTCAGCAAAATAACTAAAAGAGAAGGGGAAAGTACCTGAAGTTTAAAGATTCAAATCAAACTTCAAAACATGGCATGGTATATATTTTGGTAATTCATAATAGCTATGTAAAGGGCTCTAGTAGAAAAATGTACAATATGCAAAATTTCCTGGGGCAATATGATTAGAGAAAAAAACTTTAAGAAATAATAAACAGGGATTTCTAGAAATAAAAACAATAAAAACACTGTAACAGAAATAAAGAATGTCTCCTGGGCTCATCATTAGTCTGGAAATGGTGACAAGAAGAATCAGTGAATCTGAAGATATGTCAAGAGAAACTTTTTAAACTGAAAATTTAAGAGGAAAAGGAAAAGTCAACACACACACAAAATTCAAGTGTTAAAATAAGTAAAAGATTTACATGTGAAAATATCTTAGGGGAAGAAAAAAGGAGAAAAAATACTATAGAAAATTACAGATAAGAATTTTCCAGAACTAATAATGACATTAGATGAATCATAGATCCAGAAAACCTACCGCATGCTAAACAGGATAAATAATGAAAAATTAAAATGATTACTTAGGCATATCATATACAAATTGTAAAAAAATTTTGAAAAATGTTGAAGGAAGTCTGGTAGTGGGGGTAAAAAATCTCAATTATGGTGGAGAAAGTATAAGAATTACAGGGAATTTCTTCTGAGAAACTATGTAATCAGGAAGAGTATAAGGTAAAATATTTATTTAAGATGAGGAAGATAAAACCACTAGAATTCTGTTTCTGGCCAAATGATTGCTTAAAAGTTTAGGAAAAATAGACTTTTTCACAAAACAGGAATTTTTTAATTGTATACCTATGCTACAAGAAGTTAAATTTGAGTGGATGTGAAAACTGGATCCTTCCTACAAACCTGGTGGACTTGAGGGGTCAAAGTGATAAGACAGTGGGTAAGGTGCTTTCCTTGCATGCAGGTGACTGTGTTTGATCCCCAGCACTTTATATGATCACCTGAGTCCCACCAGGAATGATTCCTGAGCACAGAACTAGGAGTAAGCCCTGAGCATTGCAAGGTGTGGTCCCAAAACAAATACAAATGAAAATATGATGGGTGTACAAAGGACACAGCAGTTTTGTACACAACCTGGCAGTTTCCCAAGTGATGCAGAATGACCCAGTCATTCTATTCCTAGTACGCACTAAAGAAAATTAAAAGCATACATCTACACTAGAAATATATCTGCATAGGAATGTTCGCAGTAGCAGTATGGGTTGTGAACCAAACTGGATACGACTTGAATGTTCACCAATTAGGTAGGTATAGGATAAATAAATATGATATGGCCAGATAGATAATGGAATAGCAGTCATAAGAGAGAATGAGTAATAGATATGTACAAGAACACAGATGAACCTTGAAAACATCTTTAAATAAATCAAACCAGAGAAAGGTCACATATCTTATGAAATGTTCTGAACAGGCAAATCTTAAGAGACAGATGATTGTTGGCTGAGAGGGGGCTAGGTGGGAGGAAGTAGGAATAACAGCTAACAGAAATGGATTTTCTTTTTTGAGGCAGTATAAAGTATTTTTAGTTTTTTTTTTTCTGAGGGGACAGGATCTCCCAAGTGAGACTTCCCCCACCATCAGCACTGGTGATTCTCAACCAACTGAGTCACTGGTACAGTGCAAGTGTCTGAGGAAGTGATGGCACTTAGGTGCTGCAGTGTCAGTGAAACATGGGGACATTCAATGACACTGAGGCTCTCTCAGGCCACAACCGGTGAGTTTTCTTTATTTATGTACATTTTCTCAGTATACATTTTCCTTTTTTTTTCTTTTTTTAGTAACAACCGGCATTGCACAGGGGTTTCTCCTGGCTCATGCACTCAGGAATTACTCCTGGCGGTGCTTAAGGGACCATATGGGATGCTGGGAATCAAACCCGGATCGGCCGCATGCAAGGCAAACACCCTACCTGCTGTACTATCGCTCCAGCCCTATATGTTTTCCTTTAAGTACTATTCATAACTTGCTACAATTAACTTTTCCAACCTACCTTGACTCCCCTTTCTTGCTCTCTGCCCTGGCAGTATTGGCCTATAATCACCTGTCCCACAGGGCATGAACCTGTCACTTCTCCTCCGTTTGCCAAGACTGACACACTTTGCTTATCCTACTCACTCATCTCTAACCAGCAGGAATCACCTAGATCACCCTCATTAGCAGGAGTTTCCCAAATTACTGCAACTTCTCACATATTTCCTTAGTTTTCTCAGTTAAGTTAGCAGGAATCCTGTCCTGTTCATTAAAAGCAAACCGCTAGGGGATATGGTGCAGCTACCAGGTCAATCTGTACCTGTGAGGCAAGTGCATCAGCAGCCTGATGGCGCCTTCAGACTTCCAAATATCCCAAAATTTCTGCTGTGCCTTTGACCAGACCCCAAAAACTTGGGGCAAAGTTTACCAAGAAAGTAAACAGCCAAAAGTTGGTATGTGGGAGACACACCCACAAATCACCTCCAGCTCAGCTATATAATTGGAGGCAAGGCCTCTCTGGTTCCTGATTGAACTGCTTAATGGCCATAATCCAAGAGACTCAGAAACAAATCTTGGAACCCAGTGGCTTTTGGCAGAAATGCATCTGGTCCCTGCAGTAGATTACCAGCGCCTGGCCACCCTAGGGTGGAAAGGGTGCTGTCCCTCCACCTGCTCCCCTTTGGCGGCTTGGTGGCTGCCATCTTCCAGAGGCCATTGGACAGTCAGGATTGGGCGCGCAGTGATGAGACACACGGGCCTCTCGGGATGGGGGTGGAGCCGGTCCTTTCCTCCCTGCCCCAAGGACTGAGTTGCTGCCGACGAATGGCCTCTCTGGCTCCTGATCAAGCTGCTTAACTGCCATGATCCAAGAGACTCAGGAACAACTCTCAGAACCCAGCAGGTTTTGGCAGAAATCCCTCCAGATTTAATTGTTAAAATTTCAGAATTCCAAAATTGCGTGGCCACTACTGCAGCTGTGCAACATCATATGTTATTCATAACCAGCAATAGAAAACAAAGTGTCTACTGTTGCTTTTTTGGCAGATCTGAGTGTTTGGGGTGAAATTCCAAATAATAATGGTGGGACTGGTGTCAAAATATTGAATGGAATCAAAGTAGAGAGAGAGTAATGTGAAAATCATCTGCCCCACAGGTAGGGGGAGGGTGTGGGATGGGGGGTAAACTGGGGTTTCTGGTGGTGGAAAATGGGCACTGGTGAAGGGATGGGGGTTTCACTGTATGACTGAGACTTAAACCTGAAATCTCTGTAACTGCTCTCATGGTGATTCAATAAATAAAATTTTAAAAAGGGGAAAAAAAGTAAGGTGGAGTTCATGCACAATTCAATCAGCCTAATCAATGGCTGAATAAATAGAAATACTCCTACATTAAAAAAAAAAGTAAACCACTGTTTGCATTAAGGGTCGAGGGTGGCTGATTTGATCATCCTTACCTTAAGTTTCTCCAAATCTGGCCTCTCGACACTGACGACCTCTGCCAGCAGCTGGGCTTCTAGACCATCTTCTGTGACCGTAAAATTGAGCAGGGTTGTCTGGGCTTGCAATTCTGGTTTGTAGTGAGGATTTGCTAGCTTAGTGTGAAGGATAAGTCGGAAGTTCTTGTTAAATTCACACTCTTTATCTCCAATCTTGATAAACCTGAAGGGAACATAACACAGTCAGAGAGTTCCCTGACCCATACCTGACACCGAGGTATTGTTGCCTTCTTTGATTCTGTTCCACACTTGAGCTGGGGGAGATGATGCTTCATGATTTTTCAGCTATTCTCAGTTCACTTCAATGATAGGAACAGGAATTATCCAGTAAACATGCTGAAGATTTCTCAGGTGTAAAATGGTGATAAAAATGGCACTTGCCTCAAAGATTGTATAAAAAATACCATAATTTGCATAAAAGACTTTAAACAACAAATATCAGTACTTCTGCAATTGACCTCAAACATTTCTATTCTTAAAGGATACTACAAACAAGAATGTGCTTTTATGTGTGTGTACCCAGTAAACTATTATAAACCCATATATGCATATTAATCCTATAGACTTAAAGTTGCATGGCTCAGAAGGAGTGAAAGCAGTCTCCCACGTGGATGGAATCCTCCTTAGCTCCCAGAGACACAGACCACAGACAATAACAGACCAAGCTTTGGCCTTGAATCCCTGCTCCCCCGGCCACACACACCAGGAGCGGGCATTTTATTCAAGCTGTTCCAATAAGAAGCACCTTTCTTGAGACTTGGGAAGGGACTGAGAAAGGGGGGAGCTGGGATGGGAACCCAACAGTCTATGCTGAAAACATTCCGTCCTGTGGAATCAAGCAGCAGAGAAAGACATTCTGGGTTTCCTCAGGAAGAATAATGAAACCTGTCTTTAGACAGAAGAGCACCAGGCTGGGAGCAGGTTCTCAGTTTCGAGGGTTTCTAAATCGCATCTTCCCTAAAAATGGCTGTGCTGTACATCAGCTACTAAACCTGACTTCCTGTGCTAGATGATATTGGTGTTGGTGACCGCTAGCAAAGTTGGTGAGGGGAAGAGGGGCGGAGGAGGCTTGGTTTTCCTCTATCTCAGATGTGCAGTTCTCACTTCCACAGGCTCTGCTTCCTGGGATCCATCACCTTCAGGGTGGAGGCTACAATGGAAGCAGTGGCAGAGGCACAGGCATGGGCGAAGATAGAGGCCCTTAGAGTGGTGCTTGGGTACCACATGCGATGCTGGGGATTGAACCCATATCTTCTGAGTTCACAGTCCTATCTCTCTGGCCCATAAGAAGGCTTTTAATTTATGGTAAGCAGAGAAACCACAAACACTAGGATTTCTTAAATTTCTTAATTTCTTAAATTCTTTTTTTTTTTTTGGTTCTTTTTTTTTTTTTTTTTTTATTTATTGAATCACTGTGGGAAAGGTTACAAAGCTTTCAGGTTTATGTCTCAGTCATGCAAATATCAAACACATTTCCCTTTACCAATACTTATTTTTTCCCATGAAGAACCCCAATAAAACCCCACCCCCCACCCCTCCCCGTCCCTGTGAGGCAGATGAATTCTAGTTAACACTCTTAAATTCTTCCAGTAAAAAAAGACTGCATGAGAGTGAAAATTCACACAGGTGGAGAGCATGAGAATCCAGCCTAAGCGTTTTTTCTATTCTTCCCTTTTATCTTAAATATTCAGGAAAATACTAGATCCCTCCCTTTTAGGTATTAAAAATACTTTAATTATAGAGATGGGCTGGAGCGATAGCACAGCGGTAGGGCCTTATAAGCAGCCAACATGGCCGACCCGAGTTCGATTCCTCTGTCCCTCTCGGAGAGCCTAGCAAGCTACTGAGAGTATCTTGCCTGCACGGCAGAGCCTGGCAAGCTACTCATGATGTATTCAATATGCCAAACACAGTAACAACAAGTATCACGATGGAGACGTTACTGGGCCCGCTCGAGCAAATAGATGAACAATGGGAGGATCGTGACCGTGAATTATAGAGATACCGATATCATACCAATAGAGAATGTTATCCAAAGCCAATATTATCTTAACTTCAATATATTATTTTAGATAATCATGAACAAAATAATCTCAATGACTTATGGATGAGATGCTGTTTCATCAATTTATCAATTCAGGCAACGTTCGTTTTTATCAAAATTATTCCAATATCTGCAACATTTTTTTTAACGTGGGGAGAAATACCAGGAACACTGCAATACAGCAGTATTTTAGGTTGTCGGTAGTTGGGTTGTTTAACAATAGTGTCTTTTTATTATTATGTCTTATGCTGAGATTAAGTCTCCTGTCTGGTGACCTGATTCACTGGCAATGTTATTTTACTGGAATATATATATATATATATATATATATATATATATATATAGTGAGAAAGAGAGAAAGAGAGAGTATGTATAGGGTATCACACATGCAAGGCAAGTGATTTGCCACTGAGCACTCTTGACCCTTTACTGAGAATTTTTTTTTCTTTTTGGGCCACACCCAGAAATGTTCAGGGGTTACTCCTGGCTCTGCACTCAGGAATTACTCCTGGCAGTTCTCGGGGGACCATATGGGATGCTGGGAATAGAACCCGGGTTGGCTGCGTGCAAGGCAGCCACCCTACCCACTATGCTATTGCACCAGCCTCTACTGAGAAAATTTTTATGAAACAATTTTTGTATCATCTAAAAAAAATTTTAAAAAATCTTGCCTCCCCTCCACTCCTCTCCCTTCCCTTCCCTTCCTTTACTCTTTTTTGTCCTGGGGCCACATCTTGCTATACTCAGTAATCCCTGAGGGGCTGGTTTTGGTGCTGGGGCTCATACTGGATCAGCCACATGTAAGCCAAGTGCCTTAACCCTTGTACTATCTTTCTGTACTAAAAAAGAACCTTCTTAAATACAAAAATTTTAGATAAATCATCACTTAAAATTTCATTACTACAACTAAGAAGCTAGATCAGATCCCAAAAGCTAGATCAGATTCATGATTTTTAGTTTTCATCCGGCTCTTTTATCCTTTAAAAAAAAATCAGGCTCTTGAATTGTATACCACTGTAGTAAACTATACTGAAAGCAAACAAACTTTCAGTTTCCCTTAAATGTCTCAGCCTAAAAAGGATTTGTCAAGAGTTCACGTGGGAAGAACTTTCTTAAAAAGCTGAAAAGAGCCACTTTACTCTTGTTAGGTAGTTTCTGTTTTCACTTTGTCAGGATGTCCTGTTTAATTTCTCCAGGAGTTTAAAAAAAATTCAGGTGGCAACTCCTCTTCTAAGTCAGTATATATCTAATGCATACATCCTTTAAGAAAAAAAATACATGTCAAGAGTTCAACATGACTATTGAAGAGTACACAGAGATTGTTCAGAGCAGAATGACTGAAACCGCAGGCCAGTGTTCACAGGGAACCAGTCACTGGTGGCCAATGACGAGAGCAGGCCTGGGGCTCCTTGGATAGGCTATGGATATGGTCCAGATGCTTGGATGCATTATTTTTCATCTGGGGGCTACACCTGGCTGTGCTCAGGGATCACCCCTGGTGGTAATTTGGGGTTCTATATTCAGTTCCAGGGATAAAACTGGGGTCAACCATGTGCAGGGTAAGAACTTAACTTACCTGTGCTATGTCTCCAGACCTACTTGCATGCCTTTTTCAATTGATATCATGTTAAGATAATTATGTATCACTGATAATTTCTTCAGTTCTTTGTTTTTAATCACAAAATAGGTTGAAACCAAGCATCTACTCATTCCATAGGTACTTGCTCAACACCTATGGGAGGAGTTGGAACACTGGGCCCGTAGGCAGTAAAAGAATCCTGTGGTCTGGCCCTAGTACATGGTAGCCTAGTAAAGGTTTCTGTCAGCGGGCTGGGGCCTGGCTGCTTGTACTGTGGGGTCTATGAATGATGCTATAAATATGGTTCTTGGCAGGAAGAAAGTTCCCCACCCCTGATCTACACTATTTTAGACTCTCAGAGAATCTTCTATGCATGGGAATATAAGGTTATATCACTATCACTATCAAGATAATACAGTCCCTGCTCTCACAAACATTATTACTGATTCTCATAATAGGGATAAGGGGAAAAATTTGATATATTCTCAGATTTTCTTAGTCATAAACATGTGTCAAGCAGCCACAATGAGCATAGCTATGCGCAATTAAAAGACAAGTAAGAGCTGTTAGGAAAAATGAACTCATGAAATTTGCTTAAGAATAAATGAACACGGAGAGCATCATGCTGAGTGAAATGAGTCAGAAGGGACGAATATAGAATGACTTCACTTATTTGTGGGATACAAATAGTATAGCATGAAACTAATATCCAAGGCCAGGAAAAATAGGGGCCAGGAGGACTGGTCAATGGTTGAAAGCTTGCCATGAGTGTGTGTGGGACAAAGGGCAGTCACTCTGGATAAGAACTAAGTGTTGAAAGTAGGTAAAAGTATATACACGATAACCTTTCAGTATCTGAATTGCAAACCATAATGAATGCCCAAAAGGAAAGAGAGAGAGAGAGAGAGAGAGACAGACAGACAGACAGACAGACAGACAGAGACAGACAGAGAGGGAGAAAGGAGAAAGTACGGGAAGGAGAGAGAGACAGAGAAAGAGAAAGACATAAAGAAGAAAAGGATCTGCCACAGAGGCAGGCAGCAGTGGTGGGGGTAGGGAGGTGTCTGGTGAAGGGACTGGTCTAGTATTGGAACATTATATGACTGAAACCCAATTATGAGCAACTTCATAACTGTGAACATCACTGTTATTCAATTTGAAAAAAAAAGACAAGTGAGGGCTGTAGAGAGAGTGCAGAGATCAAGATGCTTGCATTGTATGCATGTGACCAACCCTGGTTTGATCTCCAGAACTGCATAAGGTTTCCCAGCACTCCCGGGAGTAATCCTTGAGCACACATCCAGCGTAAGCCCTGAAGAACACCAGATGCACCCCCTAAACAAAAAAAAACTTTAAAAAAAACAGGCAAAGGTCAGCAGCCCATGTTGGGGAAAAGGCAGCTCAGATAGAGAAGGGAACATCAAGTAAAGGTTGTTTGGAGGACTCGCTCGGCATGTGAGATGCATGCTGAAAGTAGACTATAGACTGAACACAATGGCCACTTAATACCTCTATTCCAAACTACAACACCCTAAAGGAAAGAGTGAGCAAAAGGGAATATCTGCCACAGAGGCGGGGTGGAGTGGGGAAGATGGGTTGTGGGGGTGGGAGGGTTACTGGGATCATTGGTGGTGGAGAATGGGCACTGGTGGAGGGATGGGTACTTGATCATTGTATAACTGAAACCCAAGCACAAAAGTTTATAAGTCTACAACTGTACCTCATGTTGTTTCACTTATAATAAAAAGAATAAATAAACAAATAAATGAGTAAAAAAACAACAACAACAAAAAAAAACAGGCAAAGGATTTAAATAGGCAGTTTTCAAAAAGAAAATAAACAAATGACCACAGACATAAAATGATGTTCCCCATCATTAGTCATGAGGGAAATGCAAATCAGAGTCACAGTGAGGTACAACTTCAAGCCCATTAGATAGCCATAATTGAAAATAAACGTATTGGTAAAATTAACAAGTATTGGTAAGAATGTGGAGAAATCAGACCCTTCAAGCTTTGCTAGTGGAATGCAAAATAGTGCCCAACTCTGGAAGTTTTTTATCTGCTCTCAGTGTTGAACACAGTTACCATTTACCAGAACAAAGAATTGCCCAATGATTCCCTTCCAGGCCACACACACATAAAAACAAATTTAAACATGCTTACATAGAATTTGTATGCAAAAATTCATAGCAACACTTTTTAAAAAACTTTTTGGGTCACACCCAGCGACGCTCAGGGGTTATTTCTGGCTCTGCACTCAGGAATTACTCCTAGCAGTGCTTGGGGGACCATATAGGATGCCAGGGATTGAACCCAGGTCAGCCGCATGCGAGGCAAATGCCCTACCCGCTGTGCTATCCTTCCGGCCCCTCACAGCAACATTCTTAATAATAGCCAAAAAGGTAGAGATATCCCAGACAGTAAAATCCATAAACTTAAAAGTAGATAAAGAGGGTCCAACCAATATATTTCCACACACACACTCACACACATGAAAAAAAAACCCCACAGAGATACATACTGCAACTTGGATGAAACTTGAAGACACTGCCAAGTGAAAGATGCCAGTCACAAAAGGCCCCAATTTCTGCAATTCCACTAATAGGAAATACCCAGAACAGGCAAATCAGAATGACTGATGATAATGTACGAGTTCTAGCTCTGAACCTGGCTGTGATAATGGTTGTGGAATGCTGTGACTATGTAACAAAAACATTTATTTCTTCACTTTAAATGATTGAATCACACATGCCATGCACTTCATGGCCATATACACTTGGTCCTAGAAAACAACAGTGGGTGTAAACCATCTGAGAGCCATATATATCCAGATTCTGCATTCCCAGGTGCAGGATCTATAGGTAAGGAGTTCGAGTTGAGCGTCCATGGATTTAGGCATGGGAGTAGGAGTGTCCAGAAACCAATCACCTGCGGAAGCTAGGGGACAACTGTGCTCAGGGAGTCAAAGTCCTATTTGCATTTCAGACTGTTCCAGGAGGTGATTCTAACCCCTGGTACGCAAAGGTCAATTGTATTCTTTGTTGATCTTTTCATAACTCAGTAATCAATACTTGAAAAATTATTTTCCTCATACCATTATTCATTGCAGCACTTAGTACAATAGCTAAACTATGGAGTCAGCTTAGGTGTTCAATGGCAGATGAACATTATGTATATATACCTTAGAGAAGATATGGTATATATATACACAATGGAATGTTATGCAGCTGCAAGGGAAGATGAAATTACAATTTGTTGCAACCTGGATGGAATTGGGAGATAGCAGGTTGAATGAAGCAAGCCAGAAGGACAGACACAGGATCTCACTTAACTGTGCTGTAGATAATAACTGGATGAGGAAATGTAATGTAGTAACCAGGAATACCTATCTCAACCTTGACCCTAGAGTATAGGAAGGACAGAGAAGGAAATGAATCAAGAGGGGAAGGAAGAAGAGGAGAAATAGAAGAAATGGAAGAACAGGAGTCAGGGGCCTTGGGTATAGTGGTGATGAGGGAGAGTGCTGTAACTACATCTTCTGTTTCAGTCAGGCAAAAGACAGTCAACTGAAGTCAAGAGAAGCATGTCAACCCGTAAAATTGGGTTTCACATTTTGCTCTGAAACATTCTTTTATAGGTTTAGATTTTCCGGGGAGAGTCAATTATCTTCAATTGGGGCGTTTATGATCTATGAGAGTGGGACCTGAGATCACAAGGACAAACACAGAACTTTGAAATGTGCCTGTCAAGGTGGCAGGTGGGGTTGGATGGAGGGGAGGGAGCATGAAAACACTTGGGTGGTGGGGGAAGCTGACAGTGGTGGTGGGAGTGGTGTGGAAATACTATATGCCTAAACCCCAACTATTAATAACTTTGTAAATCACAGTGCTTGAATTTAAAAAAATTATTTAAAATTGTAATTTAGGTAATCATAAAACCCCTTGAAGAGTCAAAGCAGTTCTGGGGAGTTGGGGGCTACTCTTTCTTAGATCCTGGGCTGCATCTAGTCAGCCTGACTGCCCCAGAAAGGCAGCAGCATAATCCCCTCTCAAACACAATAGCAGCTAATCCCACTGGATCTCCTGTAAGGGGCAGCATGATTCCAATGAGCCACTCCAGAGGCCTGAGAAATAGTACAGTGGGTAGGGTGCTTGCCTTGCACATGGCTCACCAGAGTTTGATCCTTGGCAACCCATATGGTTCCCTGACCTAGCTCTCCAGCAGTGATCCCTGAGTGCAGAGTCAGGAGTACCTCTGGATGTGGCCCCCAAACAAACAACAACAACAACAACAAAAGGAAAGAGCAACTACACAGAGCACTTCCCATCTTCTCAGGATTTTAAGGAAAAAAGCTTTGCTTTGGGGTGCAGGAGAGTTCAATTCTGCTCCAGTCAGGCAAAAGACAGTCAACTGAAGTCAAGAAAAGCATGTCAACTCGTAAAATTGGGTTTCACATTTTGCTCTGAAACATTCTTTTATAGGTTTAGATTTTCCAGGGAGAGTCAATTATCTTCAGTTGGGGCGTTTATGATCTATGAAAGACAAAACCTGAGCAATGACTCATGTGGGCTTTATCACTGCCTCAGGGTTCATTTTTGGTTAATCTCCTATCTGGGAAAATGAAACAGGCCGCTAACACCTACTCTCAGGATTTGAAGGATCCAAAAACAAGAGAGTTAACCACAGGGGTGGGAAATCAATAAATGCAGTGCTGCCTGTGAAAGACAGAAACTCAGAGGTTACAACTTTTGGAACTCAAAAGTCGTTGATGTGCTCTTGAGTGACACACAGCAGGTGTGAGTAGTAACAGACAACTTGAGAGTGGAGTGGGATCAGAGTGAGAGTATAGAAGTTAATGCTGCAACCGTGGTTCATGTGGTCCCCTGACCACTGCCAGGACTGGCCTCTGAGCACAGAGCCAGGAGTAAGCCTTGAGCACCACCAGGTGTGACTCCCAAGTCCAGCCCAACCCAACCCAACACAAAAACAAACTAGGAAATGGGGCCAATTCCTTAAAGAAGTGCCCATAACCTATTTTCCCACCTCACATCCCCCATCAAGAAGACACTGAGCTCCCAACACTTAGTGGTAACAAAAATCTAGCAGAGCAGGCTGATGGCAGCTGAGAGTTTCCACTCCAGGGTTTTTATTCTTCTTGCAAAAGGGCTGAACTGCCTCCTCTTACTGCTGAGAACTGTGGGTGTGGGGGAGAGACTGATGATGCCATCTCAGAAAGGGAACACAACCGAGTCTCCCAGCACAAACACCACAGTTTAATTGGCTAGGACACGGTGAGTCAAAGCAGCTTTCTAACCTAGAGAGAACACTATATGGCTAGAGCAGTTCCAGAGAGCATCCATTAACTCCTGTTTATGAACCTACATGTTTGTGACTTTTCTGAGGTCACCCAGCTTAGTGGCAGAGCTGGGACTGGAACCCAGGCTTCTATGGTACCTATGCATGAAGTCCCATCACTCCAGCACACTGAAGATTTGTTTGTGGATTAATGGGAACAGCTCATGATCCCCATGTCTGTCACCCTGTGTGCCCCTTGGTCGCAAGGGGGTACTAAGAAAATATGCTTGACTAGGTAACAGTCTACAATGCCTGGAGAAAATTATAATCTTTTTAACCTTTTTTTTTTTGCTTTTTAGGTCACACCCAGCGATGCACAGGGGTTACTCCTGACTCTTCACTCAGGAATTACTCCTGGTGATGCTTGGGGGACCACATGGGATGCAGGGAATCGAACCTGGGCTGGCCGCATGCAAGGCAAATGCCCTACCCCCTGTAATGTCGCCCTGACCCCTCCTGGAGAAAATTATAAAGAAAACATGCCCTACTGGGGTTAGCTGAGAAATTCTGCTCTGATTAGGACAGAATAGATTTTGCTAAGTGCCTAGCCTCAGGAGAAAAAAAGCTACAGTTTTTGGTTCACATATTCAGGAAATGAATTACTGAATTCACAACATTTTAATAAATGAATCACTCGATTTACATAAAATTTTAAGTATGACAAAATGCTTACTATTAATGTAATAAAGACACACCTCTACAAATTAACCTCAAATTCAGTTTTCCATATGTCAGATTTGAAAAAAAATCAGGAATACAGAGAATTTCAAAATTTTTTCAAAGCTAATTCAAAATTCCACCTAAAGGTCTTCTTTAAAAACAACCCTGATTTTTTTAAATCACAGAGGATTATTACTGTTGTGAAGGATTATATAAAACTGATATTTAGGATATTTAAATTATAACTTTTGGTTCATGTTCAGAATATTTCTGTGACAAACATGGAGACCTATTTATCCCAATTATCAGATTTATCTAAAAACCTTAGTGAGTTCAAAGAGGCAACATTATCACAATATAATCAAGATGAGAATTTAAAACTGGAGATTATGATATGGTGTTCTTGTTTCTTGGATATATGCCTGGAAACTAAGGAAGTGTTTTTTTTTGTTTTGTTTTGTTTTCATTAGAGGAACACACCTAGTGGTTCTCATGGCTTACTCCTGGCTCTGTGCTCAAGGATGACTCTTGGTGGTGCTTGAGGGAACATATGCAGTGCTGGGAACTGAACTCGGGTCAGGCACGTGCAAGGCAAGAATCTTAACCACTGCACTATCTTTCTAGCCCCTGGAAGTGTTTATTATTTTTTGTTAGAACTGTTCTCAAGATTTAGCATAGTTACTATTGAAAATGCCAACAGTTTTGGGTCATAAATGTGCAAATAAATTTCTCTACTGATCGCATTTTTCTATTTAATTTCTTAATACCTGATACCATCCTTACTTTTTATTAGCACTGTAGCACTGTCCTCCTGTTGTTCATCGATTTGCTCGAGCAAGCACCAGTAACGTCTCCATTGTGAGACTTACTGTTACTGTTTTTGGCATATCAAATATGCAGGCTCTGCCATGCGGGCGGGATACTCTTGGTAGCTTGCTGGGCTCCCCAAGAGGGGTGGAGGAATCGAACCCGGGTTGGCCATGTACAAGGTAAATGCCCTACCTGCTGTGCTATCGCTCCAGCCCAAATCAAATATATAAGAGCAGCATGTTTAGCTTATTCATTTTCATTTTTAAAATTTTGATTTTGGGGCCAAACCTGGCAGTGCTCAGGACTGACTCAGGGCTGACTTCTGGCTCTGTGCTGGGTACTAAACTGGGGCTGGCTGTGTGCCAAGCAAATACCCGAACCCCTATACTATCTCTCTGGCCCTACCACATAATCTCAAGTAAGGACTTAATATGTGGCAGATTTAGAAATATTTGCAAAACCACTGCTGGTTGAAGAGAATTCCCTAAACTGAAATTTCCTTCTATCAAAGATTTTTTACTCTAAACTGGACAATTTAGTTAGTCCACACATTCTCCTGTTATTAGGAAGGAGGAACTCCATTCTTCACGCCCCAGGCCTTCTTGTCAAAGTAAGGGATAGTAGGTGGATTTTGAGATAATTAAATAATATAGTTCCACGAGTCAGAAAAAATAGGAACATAGTCAGGAGGGGAAAAAAAAGTCTACTGAATGTTTCAGTGGACAGCTAAAAGCCTTACTGCCTGGCCTGCTGTTTCAAATGAAAAGCTTCTAGATTAGCCTCCTGCACTCCAACTGCTCTGGCCAAGAAAGCAGGGGAAGGATCTGGTGGCACCCAGCGGAGGGGAGGTGTTACTTAGCAACCTTGCTTGAAGGTCTGTGCCAGGTGGTCGGAACGGGCTTCCGAAGAAAGGTTTTGGCTGAAAGCTGCACAGCTGGTAAAGCGTTCAGGAAAAGGAAGGCGAGAAAGTCCTGCATAGAAATGAGTTAATTGTCTTGCTGTTTTATCCTGCAGGTAATAGAACAAACATGTCCTTCTAAGATAAAAAGCAAATCTCATAGAATTAAAAAAAATTAGTGTACAGTAGTGTAGGTACCACTAAACGGGAGAAAAGGAGGGAGTTAAAAATTCTGCTCATAGGCTGTCCATCTGAGAAAGATATATTTATATCTCTGCTTCCATTTTTTATCTGCTTCTATATATAACACAAGCATTTTTCAATAAGCCACACATAGATATTATATACAGCATTACAGTATGCAGCATTGCAACAAACATGCTTTGGGTTCAAACATACTTGCTTTTTAAAAAAAATTATGTTTTTTGAGAATAAAAACTAAAGGTCCTTATTTGTGACCCTGGTGTTTACTTTCACACAAAGGCAAACAACTACTAACAAGAAAACGCAGTGAAAACTCATTATCTGTATTCCTGAGCATCACTTTAAATACTGTATATTACTTTAAAAACTCATTATCTGTATTCCTGCATATACTTTTTAAAAAATCTTGATTACACTTAGGAATAGAAAGGTTGTTGAAGGTCTTTTCTGCAATTAAGCTTGACTTTGAATTTAGAAATTAGGACAGCAGAATGCTGAACTCATATTATATGATGGTATGAATTAATTTGAAAAAATTCTCACCCACAAGAAATCCTTTTTTAAAAAACTATCAGCTCAAGAGCTCAAAAGAGCACATTTGATCACAGTGTGGGATTTACAAAGTCCCTCATAAATCCTATCTACAATTTCAAATAATCAATTGTGATATAATCAATCACAACTCCAAGAACAACTACAGAGTAACATTTCACAACTGGAAAGTTGGGGGCAGAACAATAGTACAGCAGTAGGGTGTTTGCCTTGCATATGGTATACCTGGATTCAGACCCCTATCCCTGCATCTCCATATGGTCTCCTGAGCTCTGCCAAGAGTGATTCCTGAGTGCAGAACCAGCAGTAAGCCCTGAGCACAGCTGGGTGTGGTCCAGAAACAGAAACAAAAAAATTAAAACAAGAATCCAAAAAGTTACCAGCTCCAAATGTTAATCTCAGCACAAATTTCAGGAAATATTATCATTATAATATAAATATCTGTAGAATGCCAGCTCCCTTTCACTGTGTTATTTTTTGCAAAAGTAGAAATTTATAGGTTGAAGACAGAGTATAGAGATTAAGACAATCGCCTTACATGTGGCCAACCTTGGTTTAATCACTGGCAGCCCATAAATTCCCCTGAGCACAGAGACAGGAGCAGCCCCTGAGTACCACGAGGTATAGCCAATCCCCCCCAAAGAAATTTATGCTACCCAGCTATGGCTAATATTTCTACTAGTGTTAAACTTATCCTAGGAATACCTTTTTCTTTGGGGATGTTCAGGATAGCCTCTGTGGTGCCCCAGATTGAAACTTGGTGAGCTGGATGAAAGGCAAGAGCTTTAACTTTTATACTGTATCTCTGGCCCCTGAAGAGAAACTATTGTTAAGGACAATCCCAATCACTATTGTTAAAAGAATTACTATAACGAAATGCCTCTGAACAACATTTATACACTTAGGAGCAAGCTGAAATGTGTATTGTAGTAAGATTCCTTCAGCTAAGATTAAAGTTAAAAAATTACTCAATAATATTTGGGGAAATATGAAAGATTAAAGAGATACAATTTTATGAAGATGCTTCACACATCAGTAACTTCCTAAATATGTAAGCCAGTAAATTTTCTTTGCAAAACGTATGTGTTGATAAATCTTCCCAGATATGTTTTCTGTCGATTGATACTGTAAGATATATTTTACTTAAAATTAGGATTGTCTGGAGTTTGGTGGATTTAATTATTTGTAATTACCCAGTGGTTGTCAGCCTGTGGCCATTTTATGACAGTGGTATCTACTATGTGGGTCAGGTTCAACTGTATATCTTCTCAAACACAGATTTAATGTGCTATTGATGAAACCATTACTTGAACCAAATTAAAGTCTGGGCTGATGTATTGGTCCACAGGGAGCTGTCAGACATGAAAGGAGTAATTAGTATTCATTACTTCATACCCCACAACATTCCAATTATTAATGAACTTCAACTTTTGGACTATGCTATATCTATCACAAGCATCTCCTCAAGACATTCATTATTAGACATAATAAACTAATGTTGGTGAAGAAAACTGACCTCAAAGTAAACTGCAAAAAAAAAAAAAAAACAAATACAAAAAACCACACTCTTGATAGTCAAAAAAGTCCAGGAGGGAGGGAGTTTTTAGGAGTGAAATTGTGACCCCACCTGCACAGAAAATGAGGATGAAGGGACAAAAGAAGGGAAGACATCTGGGGAAGGCATCATCTGGGTGCTCTCTAAGGACAGATTCCCTCACATTTTCTGACTTTCAATGCCATTTTGTCTTTACAAAACAAGGGGACACATATTTGTATTCCCACAATCACATTGCATAGAACTGAAAGGTAGAGAGAATTTAAAAAAAAAATCAAAGAAAAACTATGTTAGGTAATGGAACAAAAGATCTTTTAGAAAACTGCCAAAACAAGGTGAATGAGTTTGCTGTATGATGAAGGCAACCAAATTTTTTTCTGTTCCATTACAACACTATAGCAGGAAATCTCTACTAGTAAAGCCAGATCAAAATTTTACCATAACTACCCCCAACATTCTATTCTCCCAGATTTTATTTTATTAAGAGAAAAGTAAACCCTCTATTTAGTAATATACTTTCCCCCACCCATATTTCCTTAAAATTTACAAGTAACTTTCAAGAAGGAACAAGAAAACATTCGTTTTATTTGTATACACTTGTTTGTTAGATGAAAATAATGCAATCATTAAAATAGTAAATAAAGCTTTTATAACAAAATTAGTCTCAAATTTAGTGTTACCAATTTCTTCCAATCAAAAATAGTAGGTAGTAATACTTTGTCATAGAAAAGCTGGCTCCTCTCCTGCATTATAAGAAAATAGAAGAGGGGCTGGAAAGATAGTGACTGCAGAGATGAAGGCCTTGCACATGGCCTACTCAGGTTCCATCCCTTGCACCAGACAGTCTCCTGAGCACCCACCACACGTGATCCCTGAGCATCACCTAGCATGGTCCAACACCCAAGCCCCTCACCCCCAAGCTCCAACCCCCCAAAGAAACAAAACCAGCAGAAGAGCAAATCTCCCTAACTCAGTTCTCTGAAAGACTCCAAAATACTCTGTGTGTGTGTGTGTGTGCGTGCGTGCGTGTGTGTGTGTGTGTGTGTGTGTCTCCGCGCGTGCGGAGGGGTGGAGGAGAGGGGGAGATGGTATCTCCCCAGTAATGTTCAGCTCAAAAAGTGACCCACTAGTGCTGGGGGTAGCCTGTGGTCCTGGGGATTGAACAAAGGCCTCATGCATAAATACCCAAGAGTTCCAGTCCATCAGGCTAGCTCCCTGGCCCCAAGAAACTAACTTTTAATCATTATTCATGAATATATAAATTTGCTTAAACATTTTTTTGTTTGGTGGTGGTGGTGGGAGCGGGGGTAATTCCAGGGGCCCCACCAGACAGTAGGTTGGGACCAAAAGCTGGAGAATGTTGATGCTACCTGGACCCAGTGGGGCTGAGGGTACCGAGAACAGCGCAGCAGTGCTGGGGGCTTTCAGGGACCATGGAGGGCATAGAATTGAACTGAGTTGTACTATCGCTGTACACTCCCCTGGCTCCTTAGAAATAGTTTTGAAAATCAATGGGAATTATCTCTTAAAACTGAAAGTGCAGAAGTTCTGCAACCCAACTCATCAACTCCTGCACACAAGTTCTAGGGAGCCTTTTGCTTGCTTGCCTCTGTGGATGTGGAGTAGAGCATTCTGTATATTGATATTCATAGCCGCATGACTTGCAGCAGCAAAAAAAAAAATTGAGAACAGTCAAAACTCCTTCACTAGCAGCATTAAACTGAAGAGTCCTATCATTTGACGCAGCAGGAGCAGAAGGGTGGAGTGCCAGGAGAATTTAGTTGGCTATTTTAAATCTCACCCAAGGAACAGGTAGTCAATCAGAATAGATAATGGGATGGCTGGGGAGTGGGATATGCCAGCAGATAAAAGGAAGCCCCCAGACTTGGCTTGCTGTCTCTCTGGACTGTCATTGCTCTTCTCTCTCCTCTCTTCTCCAGGACCAACAACTCCCTCTCTTCATAGACTGCAGGATCAGGTGGGGCTGCACGTGCTGACAGATGATCAAGTACAGGCAAGCCTCAGAGGCTCAGCCAGTGGCAAAATACAGGCAGGGCTCAGACGCCCAGGAAAGCTCAGCTTCAGGGTTTGGATGTCCAGGTAGTGACAAGGTACTGAGCACAGAATCTCATCCATGTGCATGTGGCAGTGCTTGGAGAGTCACACAGGACCACAGGTACTGTTGGAGTACTGTTTGGAGGTCCAGTGAATGTACAGAGCACAGAGATCTCGCCCATGCACATGTGGCCATGGCCAGAGACTGAGTACATGGGGATGGGACCAGGGCATCCATCGTTCACAGGAGGCAAGTAGACAGCATAGGATGAGGCAGGGAGGTTTTTCACAAGATGGGGCAATGACAGGGACAGGACCGGTGACTTTACTCATGGGTAAAGGAGAGACCTGGACATCTGGGGAGGAACCTGGACCTATCTACTTTCTCTGTACAATAAACTAATTTTTAATCTTCTGAGTTTACTTTGCAAATATTTCATACAATTCTCAAGAACACACCAATGCAGGAAAACCCACATTTACACTAACACACTGGCTACTACAGAGATAATAATCACAGAACTGGTGTTGAAACAAGATTATAAGGCTTAGAAACAAAACACTTGAGTAAAAATATTCAAGTGCTTTAAAATCATGATAGTTCAAATCAAAGAAAAGAGAAACAATATTGACCTGGCTACTCAGGCCTGATGGGTCATTGTTTGGGCCTGAGAGTGGAGTGCTAGTTGGACCTGGTAGAACTGGGGTCACCAGAACCATACCCAGCAGTAGTTACAAGGGTCATGTAGAGATGGAGACCGAACTCAGGGTCTCCTGCATGCAAAACACACACTCAGTCTTAAACCTTTCACCTGAAAAAAAGATTATTTGAACCACACTTCCTGGGTTGGGGGGGAAGGACATAAGGACATGAGGACATGAAGGACTTTATCCAGCTCGAGGAAGTGAAAAGCCTAAAAATATACTGTTGTGCATAGAGAAAAAACAAAACTAAAACTTAAGATTCCAAAACAGTGATGAGGGAAAGCAGAATGAAAGAGTAGGAATTAGACTGGCTGAATAGCAGTCACAGTAATTTAACTGAAAAATGACAGTGTCTACTGAACTGAAAAGCTGCTCAAAAAACTAGGGTTTCAGGACGGGAGGCATAGTATGGCAGGCAGGGCACTTGCCTTGCACATAACTGTTTCTGGATGGATCCCTACCATCCCATACAGTACCCTGAGCCCTGCCAGGAATGACCCCTGAGTGCACAGCCAGGAGTAAACCCTGAGCACTGTGGGGTATGCCCTCACCATTGTTCCCCACCCCCACACAAAAAAGTAGATAGCCTCTTTAGATAGTCATAAAGCATCTAAGAAGATATTTTTTTTCTTCCAGTGGGCATTTTCTCATCTGTGGAGTGAATACAACTTCTACTTTTCTGACTGTACAGAATCTCCAGTCTTCAACAGTACCATTGAAGACCCACACTCCATGCTCAGCTCCTCTTTTAGAATGAATATCAAAGCAAGACCTCAGTCTTTGGGGGACTAGTAAGGGAAGCCATTCTCTATTTCCCAGACATCATTTCTACTCCTATATCTCTTCTCTCCATAAATCACTCAAGCATTTAACTTGGAAGAAGACTGGAAACTACCCTTGAATTTTCTATCTTACCAACAAGAACTAGTTGATGAATAAGAACAGATGTTAGGGGGTATGGTGCCACCAATAGGTTAACCTCTACCTGTGGTTACCAAATCATCTATTGATGGGTGGATAAACAAAATGGGTTAATATCCCGTCTTAAAAGATTTTGGTTGGGTATGGTGCTGCAAGCAGGTCAACCTGTACCTGCGGGGCGAGTGCACCAGCAGCCTGATGGTGCTTTCAGGCTTCCTGATACCCCCAAATTGTCACTGTGCCTTTGGCCAGACCTCAACAACTTGGGGCCAAGTTTTCTAAGAAATTAAACAGCCAAAAGTTAGGTATGTGGGAGCCGCACCCACAAACCACCTCTGGCTCAGCTATACAAACTCATTTATTGGCCTTATTTCAGAGACCCATAGATAACTCTCAAAAGAGATCAAAAGCTATAGATAAGCTCAGAATCACGCATGGCTGAACAGACTGGGGTAAACCAAGGGGGGATGGGTTGGCCTGGTGGCCTGCCCAAGCAGAGCCTCCAGTAGCCACTTGCTTCCACAATCTAAAATCCCAGCCATAACCCTGGCCTGACTCCACCGTCTCAGGACAGACCTACCAAAATGTAATCTGCTGAAAATTCTGGTATGTGGGTTTTGTGACCTAAATCTCCAGGCTTTCTCAGAGTTGGGATACACTAATCTCCCCTCACTTGCCAGTATACATGGAAGCACTGGCAGTCACCCCCACGAACCAACTCCAGTGCCACCCTGTAAGCTCTACTACTATCCTTGCTTCAGAGACCCCTAAATAAATCTCAAAAGAATCAAAAGCCGCAATTATGCTTGAACCCATGCATGGCCTAAAAGACTGGGGCAAACTGGACAGGGGCAGGCTGGCCTGTGCCTACCCAAGCAGAGCCCCAGGCAGCCACTTGCTTTCACAATCCAAAATCAATGCCATACCTCCAGCCTGACTCCACCATTTCAGGATGGTCCTCTTCAAGATATAATCTGCTGAAAATTTTGTAATGTGGATCTTAGCACACCAACAGCCCTGGCTCAGAGACACAGAGGCAAGTCCCGGAAGACACCATACCAAGCCAATTCCACTGGAGCACCCAAGATGGAGCAGGTACAGTCTCCTGCCTACTCCAGATGGAATCCCCATGACCAAGAACTTCCGCAAGCAAGGACCAGGTATGTGGGTTTCAGGACTAAATCTCCAGCCTGCTTGGTAGCAGAGGACATGGGCTCTCCCTGCCCAGGTCCCCACCCACCCAGAAGACTGGCTGTCACACCCACAATTTGCCTCCAGGCACCATCTTAGTACACCAACAGCCCTGACCCAGAGACACAGCAGCAAGTCCCGGAAGACACCACAGCTCCGGAGGTCTTTCTGGGCCCCATACCAAGCCAATATCACTGGGACACCCCAGATGGAGCAGGTGCAGTCTCGCCGCCTACTACAGATGGAATCCCAGTGACGAAGAGCTTCCACAAGCAAGGCCCAGGTATGCGGTTCCAGAACTAAATCTCCAGGCCAAATGGTGGCAGAGGACCCTAGCTGTCCTTCCCTGGGTCCCCATCCACTCAACAGACTGGCTGTTAAGCTCACAATTAGCCTCTGGGTAGCCTCTTAGCGCACCAACAGCCCTGGCCCAGAGACTCCCAGTTGAATCCCAAAATGGAATAGTGCCATACAGAGATGTCTTTGGAATCCAACCATTTACAATCCAGAAATTTACATTTATACTCTTGGCTGTGCAAACTCTCATGATATTCAAAATGAGCAATGGGAAAATAAATTATCTAGCATTTGCCCCAGGCAGGTAGGCTTGAATGGTGGTGGGAAAATTCGAGCAAAACTTAATGCCCAAAATTAGAGAGACTATTGGAGAAATTGTCTCCCACAGAGACAGGGTAAGGGCTGGGATGCAGGGCGGCGGGGGGGTGGGGGGGATACTGGGAACATGGGTGGTAGAAAATGTGCTCTGGTGGAAGGATGGGTGTTCCAACATTATATGCCTGAATCTCAAACATCAAAGCTTTGTAACTCTATCTCACAGTGATACAATTAAAAAATAAATAAATAAAAAAAATAATGTGGACTTCATGCCAATTCAGTCAGCTTAATCAATGGCTGAACATAGCAGTACTCCTACATTATTAAAAAAAAACATATATTATTAACTCCTTGAGAATCTTTTGTTTTTATCTTTATCTCTAAGATCATTGCCTTACTGTAGATGTTTCCACGGAATTACTACAATTGTTTGTTGATGAGTCTCTGGCTGAAGTCCATGTCCTTTCAATCAATACTTCACACTGCAAACATCATGACCTTCCAGAAACACAAATTTTTGAGCATGGCTCTCACAGCATGCCTCATTAGCTTTCTCATTTACTTATATTCAGGACTTTCAAGGGAAAGAGGAACCCCAGATTTGTTATTCTAGAAACCATCATCCTTTGGGTTACAAAGCAAAAAACAACCAAACAAAAAAACCCCTCTTGCTGTTTTCAAATAATGTTATGGACAGGAAATGGTCCTGTGAGTTAGGGTTCAAGGGTAAAAAGAATGACAGAGCTAAAGAAATTCCAACCTATGACTCGTTTCTAGTTGACCAAGGTCAGCCACCTTCTGGTCCCTGCCAATCTCCCCAGTATCAACTCTCCCACTCCATGTGCTTCTTTTACACCTGTTCTCAAAACTCTTCCCCAATCTGGATTCTATTGAGTCCTCAGAGCTGTTGTACTCTCTCAAGTATTTGGTATTAGTCTTCTCTGCCCAGAATTCTCTCCTGCTTGTCCATCTGCTCTGGTCTTCAGTAGGGAATGTTCACACTCCTCTCAAGACCAGTAATAAATGTCAATGTAGTCACAAGTACTTTTTACATAAAGCCTGGCCAAATCTCTACTACAGAACTAATGACTCTCGTGTATACATCTATTATCATACCAAAGGCACTGCTTTACTTTGAATGCTCATAGATCTGCGTAATCTCTAAGTAAATGTAGCTTAATTGGGCATAGGATCTGGATCTGATCACACCTGGAATCTGAAGTCTGAATACACAGTATGAATACATGAATAAATCTCAAGATATCTAACTGGGAGGATCTGTGGAGACTACAAAAAGATGAGATTCTTTGGTAAAATGAAATGGTAAGATGAAAAAGATGAGATTCTTTGGGTAAAAATACTTTAAACACAGTTACATAGAAGGCGGGAGTGGGAGAAATTAGAGATAGATGTCTAAAATTTACCATGATACAAGTTGTTATCCCCACATATGAGAGTTTAAGAGTTATGAGGCTGGAGTGACAGTACAGCAGGAAGGGCACTTGCCTTCAATGTAATAGACTTGGGTTCAATCTCCAGCATCATATATGGTTCTGTAAGCACTGCATGAGTATTCCCTGAGTGCAAAGCCAAGAGTAAGCCCTGAACAATAGAGAATCACTAAATCTCAATTTTACTGTTGGACATCCAAGTTACAGCTAGAGAATATGCATTTCACTGACAAAAAATTTTAGGTCTTCATCATAGAGTCAGAACCTTAATAATAAAGATTTCAATTTTGTGACATTCAAGATTTCACACTATATTTTTAACACATCAGACACAGCTAAAATTATATTTATGTTAGATTTGTAGTTTGTCAAGTGGCTTATTAGATTGTTCTAAATGCATGTCTGGGTAAATTTAGGTTTATTAAACAATTATAAGTTGTCAGTCACTATAAGTGGATTTACTTGGTGAGTTGTATAATAAACACTAATCATTTGGAGACTATTTAAAAAAACAAAACTTAGCCATCTTTAAGTAAGCCTATTTCCATTTAAAATTGACAAGGATAATCCAGAGAGTGGGTGTCAGAGAAGAGGGGAGGTAAGGGTGGAGAAGTTCTAAAATTATACACTGGTGAAGTAGAAAAGAGAAAGGAAATTCAGTGAAATGCTTGTGTGAGTGTTGGTATTGAGTAGTGAGGCAAAGAGCTGCTGAAATTTCATGGTTTCTCCTAAGCCTACACAAGCTGCAATGGATTGCTCATACACAGAGACTAGTGATAGAAATGGTAATTTGCCTGCCCTGAAGAATGTTCTGGAGTGGATAGCATCCCAGCAGAACAATTTTTTTTTGGTATGAGTTCATACTCAAGAGTGTTCAGGGTTTACTCTTGGTTCAGTGCTCAGGGATCATTCCTGGTGTGCTCAAAATTGAGCCAGGATTGACCATATGCAAAGGAAGTGCCCTTTCTCCTGTACTATTTTTCTAGCACAGGAATGGCAGTCATTTGGAACATTACACAGTATTTAATTGGAATAGTGGGTATTTCCCAGTGGTTAAATCTGCAACTGCCAGTAAGGTGGAAATTTAACAGGAAAACAATGAACTTTTTAAATAGATATATGTATATATATATATATATATATATATATATATGAAAAATAAATTTAAACTAGTAAGCCCATGATTTACTGCTGCTGTTTCTTGAGATGAGGTTAACATTAAAGAAGAGAAAAAAGAGAGGATGAATTTAAAAGCCAATTTAAAGAAAAATATGAAGTAAATGAGAGTGAAAATGCTATACAGTTAAGATACTAGAGGTATTTTGCAAATTATTCAGTTACAGAAATTGTCTTATCCTTGTTATAAACTAACAGTATTCAAAGATTTTTAATAATATATTATTTCAATTGGTTTATGAGGAAGAAATTAAGGAACAGGAATCTGCATCCAGGAAACAAATAAATAGCCCAAAAGGCTGGATTCTCGTGATTGCTTTTGGTCTTAGGAGTTGGGAGAATTATCACCAGCAAGATTCTAATAGATTATGCTTGATGAAGAACCTAAAAATGCAAGTTGATGACAAACCCACAGGTAGAGCAAAATATATGTAAGAAGTTAAGAATACCTACTTTCCCTTTTTTATCGTGTTCCTGCCAAGCAGTGGATCAAGTACTGGATCTATCATTTCCTCAAGATTTTCAATTAAGATGACATCTCCAAAGGCCAAAGCAGTTTCAATGGCATTCAAAAACCTAAAGATTACAACAAAAATGCAAATAAATCTAGGTAAAACATTCAAAATTTTTATGTTATAAAGCTATATTTTATATTTTAAGTGGCACAAACTAATTTGTAGAAAACCATTTTGTAGGGTATTCTTCAACTAGATACCCAGAAAGCAAAAACTAGATTTGAGATAGATTTTCAACTATAAGTCCATTTGTAATCTAGTTATTTTTGATAATAACCCTAGTTGAAATAAATGTAATATATCCCATATTATAGTTAAATTTATTCAATTGTTCTTTCTTTTTGGAAAAAAAACCCTTTTAGTATCTTGTGATTTTATCAAACTTGCACTTTTTAGACGTTAACATTTAGTTATATAAACTGGTAAACTATCATTTTAGTTTGTGCTTCTGCTCTCCAAAAATAGCTCTTCTTTTGTAAAGCAATTTTCTACAAGTATTTGAACAAGGAAGAACTCCATTTATCCACACAATTGCAGACATTCCTTATTTTATTTCATGAATAAAAAGATGATGGAGAGTCAAACAAAACATCAATAAATCTAAAGTTCTCTATTCACTATTAGCTCAACACTAATTACATACAAGATAACTTTCTACTTATCAAACAATATTGTCATGAGGATCCCATGAAAGAAAATCTCAGTGTGGATTTTATTCACAAAAAGTGACACAAAAAGTTTGATCAGGAAATTCCGTTTTCTTGGGCAGCCCCCATCCGGCCTGGCTGTTGTGTTAAGACCATACTACAGGCGAAGTACAAATTTAGGACTAGGATGCAAATACAATAAGCCTTCATGCACAGTTGACAACTGCTGCATGACTGCATGCCAAACATACAAAAGGATTATTGTAAGACATCCTATTACCACTCAGTCTTACAAAATGGAGACGTATCTCCTCACAGAAATAGGTTTTGTTCTAACCTTCCACCTAATTTTTCCTTTGGGTATGTGGATGCTGTCACTCAAAGTGCTCTTTGAACAGAGAGGCTTGATGGGAAATGCCAATGAGCAAATCAAGTAGTTGTAATCAATTGGACTATTGACAGATGACAGAGAGGCTCAGCAAAAGCCAACTTCATCAGTGCCCACCCCTTCCACAGAAGCAGTGCAACAGACCAATCCTTCTGAATGCACTCACCCTTTCTGGCCCAAATGTGTGACTTTTAGGTCTGCTCCGTACTTGTTCTTGATCCACTTAATGCCCTGTTGCTGGGGGTCAATCATCAGGGGCCAGCGCTCACAGTGTGTTAGGATGGTGGCATTTTCGGTGGACATCCTGTCACTGGGCAGCCCTTCATTATTCCAGGCTGCGATGGCCGCATCGTCTGTCAGCATGGTGATCACGTCCAGGCCTTCAGTTACCGGAATGGAAACCTTTCAAACCAGAGTGCAATACTGTGAGCTGCTGCTGTGGAAAGGACTCAGCATGACATGCAAGAGAACAAGAGACCATAGCTAAAAGGACACACATAAATTTTCTGTGGACTTTCTGAAGCCACATGCAATGCTCCTCATAAAATGAAATGTGAATCCATGAGTGTGGCACTTATGGCAGTACTGCATGCATGTGCATGTCCGAGCACACACACACACACACACACACACACACACACACACACACAAACACACACACACACACACACACACACACACCCTATAGCTATTCCAATATGGTGAGAGTAAATTTAGACACCAGAGTGTGAAACACTAGAAACATATTCACCCCTGGAGTAATCAACATACCACTCACCTGGTATTCATTCATTATGATATGACAACATGGCAAAAGAACAACTGATGCAAAAGCACAACGTTGGATCCTATGGTAATTCTATATTTAAATGTTTAACTTTTTATGACTAACTTCTGCTATAGTCACCTTTTCAGTCAGCCCCAAACACTCCTCACTCCTTATGACTTTCTACTTCTTTTCTTCTCGGGCTCATTGTTCTTTTAACTGATTATCTACTTATAAATCCTGCACATAGACAACATTCTCTGTCTTCTCTTTCCACTTTCAGACTTGAGTCCTGTTAGTGAAAGCTTCCTGGCTGGGATTACAAATGGATAATTTTCAAATTCATCTTTGTTTTCTTAAAGCTACTTGGCCACACTTAACACCCACTTCCCCTGGGTACCTCACTGGGTATCTCTCATATTGCTATCTCTTTTTCACACTTGTTCTAATTTCAGTTGTCTTTTCTCTATTCAGCTGACTCTGCCTTCTCCTACTTCCCAGAGAACAGAGGTCAGCAAGCGCTTCTACATCAAGCACCTTTTTCTCTAATGCTCCCTCTGCCTGTGCTTACCTTTGTTGCTTATATTAGTGAATTGAAGGCACCTGCTTCTCCCATTTGAAAGTTAGCTGTTCTCTTTACCTTATTCTGGAGCCCAACCTCAACCATTTCCTGATGCTCATACCTCAAAGGGTGAAGACCCTTTGTTTTGTTTTTGTTTGTTTGTTTTTCCAATCTTAACACTGCCATATAGGTGGCTCTTTCAGGGTCAGGGGAATGAGACCCATTATATTTACTGATTTTGGCATATCGAATACACCACGGATAGCTTGCCAGGCTCTGCCATGTGGGCGGGATACTCTCGGTAGCTTGCCAGGCCTTCTTCACTCAAATGAGAGAAAGAATCTGGAGTTCTGACCTCCAACGACAGTCAAGAATCAGGGACACTGTCTCGTTTGCCAAGGCGTTGAAAATCAGATGGGCTGTACATGTAATGAGATTTGGAGATGACCACTGGACTAGAGCCATTACCGACTGGATTTCACGGGACGGCAAAAGATTGCCCACCTATGAGATGGTCAGACTTCTTTGTCAAGACCCTGAACAATCGGTTTGAGGCTCTTCGTGCTCCTAGAACGAGCAGACCCCATTGGGCTACACTAGCACACGACAGGGATGAATGGCGACGTTACTGGTGCCCGCTCGAGCAAATCCATGAGTAATGGGATGTCAAATGATCAAGTGATCAAGTTTTTCCAATCACAACTACTGGTGCTCAGCGCTTTCTCCTAGCTCTGTTCTCAGGGATTACACCTGGTGGGCCCTGGGGAGCATGAGTTCTGGGGATCTAACCCACCTGCCCTCCTATCTCTTTGGCACTGTTCTTCACCTCTTTATCACCAGCAATTCCATCACCAGTTCTTTGGAGGCCCAGGAACACTGCCTGACTCCTGTTATGAAAACAAAGCCCTCATTCATCTTCGATGACTCATTTCTGCTGATTGATCTCCCTTCCTTCACAGGCAAGTTCTGTAAAGGCAGGTTCTTTTCGGTCTACACCCTCACTTCTCTCTTGCTGTGTAACCCAGTGTATTTGGCTTTGGGTTCACTAAAGCTTTGTGCTCATTTCATGACTACATTTTCAAATCTGAGGACTTTCAATTCTCAGTTTTCTCATTGTCTCTACAAGTCTGGGTACTTTTGACCATTGTCTCCACCTCTTGCCTGTTTCTCCATTTTTTTTTAAACAGCTGTTTATTCATCTTCTTCTGGACCCCATTTACATATCTGCATGGAACTGGTTTTCTAACCTCCTCTAAATCTTGCTAGGGGATCTCACCCCACCTAGAGGTTCAAGAACTGTCTACACGTTGATGACACCAAGACTGACTCTCCACTGCAAATTTATGTTCTTTTTTTTTCTTTTTAGGTCACACCCAGCGATGCTCAGGGGTTACTCCTAGCTTTGCACTCAGCAATTACTCCTGGCGGTGCTTGGGGGACCATATGGGAAGCCGGGGATCAAACCCAGGTTAGCGGTGTACAAGGCAAACACCCTACCCGTTGTACTATTACTCCAGTCCCGGAATGTCATGTTCTTATCAGATCTCTAGCTGGTTAATTTCACAGACATTATAAAATAAGTTGTTGCTTAAACCAAATTCATCATTCCTCCTAAACCAATTTTCATCTCAGACAATGGCATTTTCATACACTTAATTTCAATAGCAAAATGACAATGTCTTTGAACATTGGTGGGAATGAGATAAAAATTAACTAGTTGAGAGCAGTTGGTGATCATAGATGGCAGAACACTCTAGAACTGTCCATCCAGAAGTAAAAGGACGTGGCAGGAACAGACAATCCAAGAGGTTGGGCAAAGATAAAACCTTACAGCACAGGAGAGGAGCTCTATCTGAGCAGACAGTGGCAGGGATGAGTGTGGCTGTGAGACTTTCATACACTATCACATAATATAGATCTGGAATATCCTTCTGCATTCTTGAATGCTTACTATTTTCATCCAGCTTTCTTTCTTTATCTGCAGAATCACTCTGTTGTAATTACTGTTCTATTAGGATATATTTAATATCATTAGGGATGAGTGTCCTCTTACTCATTCATTCCAAAATTAGTGTGGTATTCTTAAAAACACATCATCCCAACAAACTTTAGAGATACTGGGTCAAGTAAAATATGACTCCCTTGGGAATTCTGATTTGTGATATTTATTCCCTAACTTGAAAGAGAATGGATTCATTTAGAATAGGACATCTTTACTTCATGGTATATCTCAAGAATTGTTGACTCTTCTGCTTTATATTGCTGATCTCCCAAGTTTACCTTAACACGTAAACGTGCCATTACCAAATGAGGATGCTTGCTGTTTCATTTACTAACCATTATCCATTCCCTCAGAAAAAGAAGCCAATTGATAAGACAGAGATATTTACGTACAGACAAGTGGAGAAAACACCCTATATATAAAGAGCTACTTCTTGGGAAGGCAGGATAAGGGAACACTGCTGGAAGAAAATTGAGGACATCATCTAACATCAATAAGCAATTTGAGCTCTGCATGTGTTCCCCTAGCCAGTTTTCTCATTTTGTTGCAACTGAATTCAAATGTACTAGAACTTGAGAATCTCAGAAAGTGGAAATCTGTTCCACAAACACAAAGATTTCTTCTGGTTTATGTGGCACATGCCACCCAATATTTTCAGAAGGTAAATTCAAAAAAGGATACAAGAGATGAATGAGAGAATAAGTACATGGTGTTAGGGTCATTTCTAAGTTTGAAATGTAGTCTTGGTCTTAACAGAAAAGGAGGCAGTGTCGTGATGACTGAGAATACTGAGAGGGCCACAATAAAACACAGGAGCACAGCTAAAGCAAATATATGAGAAGTAGATGCTGTCATAAAATTATCATGTCACTTCAGTCATGCATTAGAATGGTTAAGCCATTTAAAGTAAATTTGTTTTGGTGGAGAGATGGGTGATGGAACACTGTATGACTGAAACCTAATAATAAGCAGCTTTGTAAGGGACTATCTCATAGTGATTCAATAAAAAAAATTAATAAAACAAAGTTTGTTTTAAGAAACAAAATTCATTCTCATGGAACCCCCATGTTTGTAAATAGAAAAATACAAAATAATTCATGAGAACTTCTCAGGAACACATACACTAAATAATGTGCCTGCAATTAAAAATATCTTAAAACTGAGAAGGCACAATTTCTCTGCAAAAGTGTAAAGTATTTAAAGAACAACACAACACTCCCATCCACATTAGTTCAAAAAGTTATATACACACTGATACATAAGTGCTAACTAAAATAACTAGGATTTGGAGACAACTTCAATGTCCAGTGACATATGCAAGGATAACAAAATTGTTGTATGTACACAAAATGGAATATTATGCAGCTGAAGAAAAGATGAACCCTCACAATTTGCTGCAACTTGGATGGAACTGGAAGTCATTACCTCCAGAAGGCCCCAGCACCAGAGGGCCCTGCAGGCATTACATCCTTGGGCCTGAGTGTCTCTAAGAGTAGAACCAGAGCCCCTGAGTGCTGCTTAGACACACCCTCATCCCCCAAATAAAATTGCAATATGAAGCTACTGAGAGTATCTCGTCCACACGGCAAGACTGGCAAGCTACCCATGACGTATTCGATATGCCAAACACAGTAGCAATTGTCACAATGGAGACGTTACTCGGCCTGCTCAAGCAAATTGATGAACAACGGGAGGACAGTGACGGTGACGATGCTACGAAACAATGAGATTACCTTCTGTTGAAGAAAGGGAACCCAACTGCAGTCTACCAGCTCTTGGCGATACTGTTTTGTAAAGGAGCCGACATAAGACACAAAGGCAGCCATAAGGAGAACATCTCCACAGAGTGTCTTCTCTTGAGCTTCAAAGGATTTAATTGACTGACCCCAGCGAATCTTCTCTGACTGAAAAATAAAATTGCTCCAGTGTAATTGTTGTAATTGCCGGGTGACCATCAATTCAACACACAGATTACTTAAATGACCTTATGGCACTTTCCATCCATGTCCCTTCTGCACACCAGAAGTGGTTGGCATGACAACTATAATCTTCCATATGTTAGAAAACCCTCCTGAAGGAGCTCTCATATTCTCACAGGAGATTATGACTACAAAACAGAATTAGATTCTGAACAGCTTGTTGGATGCCCTAACACTTAGAGTGTGAGTGGGGTTTTTCTAGAAAGTCGCACAGTTGCTCTTCTGACTCTGGGAGTGGAAGACCAAGAGCTTTGGCTAAGAGACGTGATGTTGTGACTTAATTTCAGCCACACTGCTCTCCACTCTTTCCACTTTTCAGCAGCATTATGATGCTGTACTAGGAAAACTTCAGACAAACAAACCAAAATATAACAAAACCACAAAAGTGGCTATGGACTGATTAGAGAAAAAAGGAAAATGACCAAAATCATTCATATTAATTAAAACATAAAACTGGCCAAAGAGATAGTAGAGAGGGTAGGGTGCTTGCCTGGAATGCAGCTGACTCTGGTTCTATTCAAGGTACAGCATATGGTCCCCCAAGTATTGCCAGGAATGGCCCCTGAGCACAGAGTCAGGAGCAGACCCTATGCACAGTTGGTATGACTCCCAAGCCAAAAAACAAGTAATTAAATAAAACACAAAGCTAAACTAGTAACCTCTCCTGGATTCTATTTATTAAAGGGCAATGGCAGTTATGAAACTAATTTTTCTCTAATATCATCATTATGAAACTAATTTTTTCTCTAATATAATCATTTGGTCAGTGGAAGATCTTAAAACCTATATAAAAGATGGAAATCAGGAGGATTTCAGAAGTCTTTAAGACAGCATACTCAAAGAATGCTTCTGAAGTCGTTTTACCCACTTGACTGGCCATTTAAAATCTGATTTCCAGGTTAAATATATGGAGCCCTTATACTGGATTTGATTAAACTACAATACATATATGTACGTTGAAAGGAGTGTAGGATAGCATACTGATTCATTTGCTTTCTAGACATGCTAAAATTTATATAATATTTCAAAATCATGCAAATTAATGGGACTGGAGTTTTAAAAACTAGCAATTTGATAATAAAATCAAAGCCCCCCCCCCCCCCCCCACGCATTAACTGGTAGGGCAGGAATTTAGCTTTTATAAAAGGAGCCAGAGGACAGAAAATAAAAATGATATATGTCAGAATAGTCTGGAATCTCAGTTCCCTGCAAGTCATCATATACCCACAACACTGAGAAAATGAAATTAGCAGATGAAATGGTTATCAAAGTGATTTTCATACAGTTTCCTTTCTTTGCTTGATAAAGATCACTACAAGTTAGTTATATAATTAAACACTAAAGAATGTCAATTCTTTAGTCTTCTTTGCAGAATTCATTCCTTGGCCTCCTCAGCTACAGACAATATATCCATTAATTTTGAAGAGGAATCTCTCACCTGCCCTCCCGCCATCCTTGTTGTCTTTGGTTGGTAAATAATATACAATAAAGTGCACCCACCTCATTCTCCAAAATAGCTTTGAAATTTGAAGATTTACTAAACATAGACTTATTGGCCATTGAAAGCGTCAATAATTTCACTATCACCCACGCAACATAAATCATTACTGACACTGTCTAACAAGGGTTTAGGAGTTGGAACATGTCCTGTAATAAATTTCTAGACAGTTAAAAATCACTATAATTTTATTCTAATGCATTATAGATTGCCTGTAATGTCATCCTGGCTGGGGTGACCCATTTCTAATTTTGAACAGCTGTTCAGCTCAGGAGTTAGTTAATGATTAAATATAAATTGCCTGATTTATTAGTCTGAATGGCTGAGCTTCCAGGTCAATGCTATATAGACAAAATCATCAGTCTTGATGCTTTTCAGAAGTTAACTGTCTCGTATTCTAGTCAGAAATAATTTGTCCTTAAAGGAAAAGGTCTGACATTCTTAATTAATCCTTTAAGAATGTATGTATGCATATACATATGTATCCATCCATACACACATATATTTTTAGTTAACATTTTCCATCCTTTACCTGCTTTGCTGTCTAAATCAACGTGACCTAAATGAAGTCTTGGGAAGATAGTGCACCGTATTACAGACGCAGGCTGGAGCGTGTTTTTCCCGTGAGGAGACTTTCAGATATTTTATAAGTACCTCTGGGAAACAGTCTCATTGGATTCCACTTTTTCTTTTCCTCAAGTCTGTCACCAATGGTGACTCCTTCAAACGGCCTAACTACTACTCAAACTGAGAGATGTTGTAAACTTCACTGACAGTGGTGGGATTTCTCAACTGTCCTGAGAAGTATGAGCATCCAAAAGGCTCCAGAATTTTTTGCTTCACAGGAGGCTCCCAAATAACACACTTATTCATACAACAAATATCTATTGAGACCCAAGACATGCTACAATGGGTTCTGTGATCAAGCATGAATTTCCTGTTCTTGAAGACTTAATATTCTATTTAGAAATAAAAGCCCAAACACCACATATGTATTCATTACATATATATATAAGTGAAAGCTATGTGGTGATAAAATATGAAAAACAACAAAGCAGAGTTAAGTGGAAAGTAGTGAGCAGGGGTGGGGGTGTGTATGTGTGTGCATACATGTGTGCTTGTGTGTTTGGATGAGGTGCAGGAGGGATGCATGCTTACTTCAGAAGACAGATAACTAGGTGATAAGGAGAACTGTTAGCAGAGAGCTGAAAGAAGTAAGGGAGTCCCCGATGGGGTTATTGGGGAATGGGAAAGTCATGTGGCAAAGACCACAGGGTGAAGAATGTAGGATGGAGAAGGGCAAGAAGGCCAGTAAAGACAGATCAAGAGATAAGGTGGCAGAAGTGAGAATAGAGGCGGTCATGAGCTGGTCATCTATGGTTTAGTGGGCCTGGTGGGGCCTTTGGCAATGACCTTGAACTGGACAATTAGTTCTTGGGGAATTCTGAGAGCACTGGCATGAATGAACTTCATATTTTGAAACATCCTTTAGCCACAGTGAAAGGAGTGGGCTTTAAGAGGATAATGGTGGAAGCTGGAGAGGTTGTCCAGGGTAGAGATGCAAGTGGTGAAGTAAAGGTGGTGGGAATGCCATGATTCAAAATGGATTTTCAATGGAGAGCCACAGAGTATACAGACTAAATACAGGGGCAATCTTGTATATGAATAGACTGGATAGGAGTAAGGAGAAAGAAAGCAGATTGAGGATGACTCCAGAGTCTGTATATGACAACTGGAAGAGATCTGCACTCAGTGAGATGAGCTAGAAGGAATTTTGCAAAATTAACGACACGTTGATGCATCATGAATTGTGAGTTTCAGAGGGATGATGGGTTTACACTGGCAATAAGTTTAAATCAGAGTTTTAAAGTCTGTTGTAACAATAAGAAACTAGGGTATGGCTCAGCCCAGTACTCTCCTAACTTACAGTTCCCCCTTCCTGGTGATTACAAATCTGATTGAGTGATAATGTATCCATTCTCATGATGAGATAGTCTGAGACTGGCTTAGTCAACTCTGATCATTCTTCTTCCCACTCTTTGGGCCCTCTATGGTGCTCAGTGTCATAACCCTATTCTCCCTGAAAGATCTGTGGCAATTCACCATCAGGGTTTCCAGGAAAACAGCAATTTCCATAGGAAGGGAAAAAATACAGCAGACTGACATTACACTTCATGCTTTACTTATAATGTATAGCAGCCATTTGTGATGGTGTGATAAATACTAAGAATCAAGGACCACATGCTAAGTATGAAGAAGCAGAGAGGCACAGAATTTGTCTATCTGATCACTAATAACAGAAGTTAACATGGATAATGATCCACCCCTGGAACTTTTATAATATGTGAAAAGTAAACTCCCTTTTAAGTCATGAAATTATTTCCTTCAACTAAATGCATTTTTATAGTGAATTTTAAGCATAAGCTTTTAGCTTGCATTTAAATATAATTACCTTGGGGCTTGAGAGATAGTAAGAGGTTAAGATGTTTGCCTTATAAGCAGTTGACCCCAGCTTAATCCCTGGCACCTAGCACTGCCAGAAGTGATCTCTGAGCACAGAGCCAGGGGTAAGCCCTGAGCACAATCTGGTATGGCCCCAAACAAAAATTAAATAAAAAATTAAAATAACTGCCTTATTGAGATCTGATTTACATACTATGGAATTCACCCTTTAAGAGTACAAAACGGGGCTGGAGCAATAGTACAACAGGTAGAACATTTGCCTTGCATGCAACTGACCTGGGTTCAAACCCTGGCATCCCATATGGTACCCCGAGCACTGCCAGGAGTAATTCCTGAATGCAGAGCCAGGAATTCCTCAGTAACCCCTGTGTATTGCCAGGAGTGACACAAAAAAACAAAAAACACAAAACGTTAATGTATTCACAGATTTGTAAAAGCATGCCCACTAAGTTTAGAACTTAATTCTGTACACACAAGAGAATCTCTGTAACCATAAACAATGTAAAAAGTGCTCATCACCTGTTGAGCTCCTGACCTGGATATAAATAAAGTTAAACTTTATTTCTATAGATATGCCGATTTTAGACATTTTAAATGCATGTAATCATGTACTATGGAGTCCTTTGTACCAGTCCTCCTTCATTCAGTATATGCGTCAGATCTATTCATGTTGTAGTACATATCAATGCTTCAATTCTTTGTACAGTTGAATAATATTCCATATATTAATGCATTGCACAGTGAACAAATAAAACTGGACACTTGCAGATTGTCAAAGGCTATATCTTTTTCTACCACTCATGTTCAAACAGAAAGAGGTGAACAAGAATTATTAAATATTAACTCCAGCATGCCAGTCACCAAGAAAATCTATCTCAAAAAACAGTAAAACAAGGAAGTTTAGATTGAAGGAATATTCTGTGGGTAGAATTTAATTGCAAATACCTGGTAAAAGTATCAGGCCAGGGACGATAGCTCAAGCAGAAAAGCACATGCCTTGTCTTCACAAAACCTTAAGTTAAATCCCAGCACCACATAAACTCCCATCTGGAGGCCCATAACCATTGCTGGGTCTGAGCACCAAACTGCCAGGCCAATACTACTGGGCTAAGCAAGGCTGGGAATGACCCTAGGACCTAAAAGCTCTGTTGAGAGTGGCCCCTATTTTTAAAAAAAAATGAGACCAGAGTTTAATGTCACAGCATATCCAGCAGTTGTCCTGAGTTCATAACATATGCTCAGCCAACTATATATTCAGCTCTAGAGAGAGTTGAGTGGGTAGGGTGCTTGCCTTGCATGCACCTGCCAGACTGGAAAAGTACAATTCCCTGAGCACCACTAGGATCCTTGAGTGTGTGGCTCAAGGATGTGGCCACTGGATGTGGCTCCCAAGCAAAATGAACTCCTACAAAATTTATGGCTATGGGGTGAAAAAACAAAAGACAAGAAACATAGACTCATTCGCTTTTTTCTTTTGTTGTTAGAACAAAGTAGGAATGATAATGAAATATTTCCCTTTGCTTTTTTTGGGGGGGGTATTGTCTAATTTTATTTTATTTATTTGTTTTTATTAGTGAAACACAGCGCCTTAGACCGCTCGGCCATCCTGACAAGCCAACATGGCCGACCCGAGTTCGATTCCTCCGCCCCTCTCGGAGAGCCTGGCAAGCTACCGAGAGTATCTCGCCCTCACGGCAGAGCCTGGCAAGCTCCCCGTGACGTATTCGATATGCCAATCACAGTAACAACAAAGTCTCCAATGGAGACGTTACTGGGCCCGCTCGAGCAAATCGAAGATCAATGGGAGGGCCTTTACTTACTTTACTTACTTACTATTAGTGAAACACCATGAGGTAGAGTTGTAGACTTATAAGCTTTCGTACTTGGGTTTCAATTATACAATGATCGAGTACCCATCCCTCCACCAGTGCCCATTCTCTACCACCAATGATCTAAGTAGCCCTCCCACTCCCCCCCCCACCCCACCCCGCCTCTGTGGCAGAACATTCCCTTTTGCTCTCTCTTTCCTTTAGGGTGTTGTAGTTTGCTATAGATGAATTGAATAGTCATCGTATTTAATCTATAGTCTACTTTCGGCACACATTTCACATCCCGAGCGAGTCCTCAAACATCCTTTACTTGGTATTTCCTTCTCTATCAGAGCTGCCTTTCCCTCCAGCATGTGCTGCCGGTTTCCAAGCCCTGGAGCAGACCTCCTGGTACTTATCTCAACTATTCTTGGGTGTTTGACTCCCATTCTGTTACTTATTCCCCTTTGCTTTGATTCTGTGTTTATTTAGCTGCACTGACAACATCTGATGACAGCATAAGGAGAAAACAACCTGGTGTAAAAGGCCAACTTGCCTCCAGTTCCTTCACAAGCCTGTTGGCCAACTCAATGGTGGTGTGGCTCTGGTTCACCTCTTCTTGACACCGCACTTTCTCAGCAGTTGCTTTTTCAAAAGAAGCCGTGAGTTTGCTGAGATTTCGATCCAGATCCTGCAGAAGAGTTCAGGTGAACTTGTGAGCTATATATATTTTTAATTAAAACAAAAATACTACAATAATCTTAAAACAGCAATTCCCTCAAGGGAAATGAAACAAATGTTTTCAGAGATGGAGTGATAGTACCATGGGTAAGGTGTTAGCTTTGCAGTGGTTGACTAGGGTTCAAACCCCAGCACTCCATATGGTCTCCCAAGTACCACCAGGAGTGATCCCTGAGTACAGAGGCAGAAGTGAACCCTGAGCACTGCCAACTATGGTCCCTTAACAAACAAAAAAATAATTAAATTAAATGCTTATCTCACAGCTGAGAAAGTAGAGGCTCATGAAGGCACAGTAACCAGTGCAGAGTGATACTGTAAAGAGAAGTGCCAAGATAACGAGCTAAGCAGTCTGGTTCCAGAATCACTATATGCTAGTGTCTGACTTTTACTACTGAGCCATGAAAGTTGTTTAAGGGAAGAAAGAAATACTGAACATTTCCACCTTTGCAGTATAAGAGTCTACCACAGCAGAGAAGGAACATCTGAATGAGCATATGAATTAAGACACTCAGGAACAACTGAGCTCCTTTCTGTTTAGCAGTGCTCAGATGTAAAGGCAGAATCCTAAGGTTGAGCTTCAAAGAGGGTGGGAGTGAGTAACTCTTTACCCAAACTCTCTGAGCCTCCTTTAGTTTTATAGATTGCACTCACCTCAAGTTTTTTCCTGATCACCTCTAGTTTTTCAGTGGCTGTGGCCAAGTCTAAGTTTGCTTGGGCTAACGCCTGCCGTTTGGGCTCCACGTCACAGTACACCTGAAAATCCAGACAGGGTTGAACTCAACAGGTAAGGATGATGCTATGAGGACACATAACCAATCAGCCCTATCTTTGCTTTCCAGCAATTAAATTATGATTTAAACGTCTAATTCATCTAGCAGTTTGTTCTTTGTTTCTTAGAAAAAGGGATAGCATCCAATGGCAGGGCAAACATCCACAGTCTTGCAAGTTCTTTGTAGTAGTCCATTATTTACTCATCTATTCTATCTTGAATAAATGGAATTATAAGTACTCGCATTAAATGTTATATAGGTCAAACACATATTCTAAAATTAGTTCTTCATTAAATTTGAAATCCTCTTATTTCTAGAGATTACAGTGTGCAGGAATTGTAGCTAAAGTTACGATCAAGTTGGCCTTTAAGGTACAAAATAAGTATGAAAAAATTTTCTGCACCCAGAAAGGAAAAAGAGACTCCCCTCACATAATGTTGATCACATTTTCACTTCCTTCTCTAACTTCCTGGTGACTTTAAGTATGTGCTGTTCAAAAGGCCAATTTGAGAATTCAGTAGGTGCGGGGGGGCGGGGGGGGGGCAGGTTGGGGGGAGGGGTAATTTGTCTCTGATTGGAACAAGAGATGTAAAAAAATAAAACTGTTATTCAGATCCAAGGGCTATGTTAACGGTTGCTTTTTTATACCCAGTTCTCTGAAAAGTACTTAAACATAGTATTGGTACAGTAAGTATTTGAGAATCAGATGAGTAAATAAAAGGATGGCCTATATCTGAACTGACTGAAAGTACAAACTTCAGATATGACCATAAAATCAACAAAACAGCTGGGCCTTGAGGGGCTCGGTGGTGCTGAGTGTGCCCTCAGCCCCCTGAGCTCTCTCTGGTCCTCAGCTGCAAGTTTTGCTTTGGAAGCAAAAACTATTTCACAGAGTATTTTCAAGTCAACATGACATTAATATACATGTGTATACAATTTGGGGGTTTGGGGGATCACATCTAGCAGTTTGAAGGGCTTACTCCTGTCTCTGAGCTCAGAGGTCACTCTTAGCAGTGTTTGTGAGACCTTACAGAATGTTGGGAATTAAACCCAATTTGACTGTGTGCAAGGCAGGTAACCTGCCCACTGTACTATTTTCTGGACCTGAAATTAATGTTCTAATGTAAAAAATATAATTCATCGACACCACAAATTTATATCTAATCATATTAATTGCTGCTATTTCTTCTAAACTAGCTAATCTCCCTCCCCTCAAAAAAACAAAAAAAAAAGATTGTTTCCCACATTTCAAATATCTTCCTCTATAAATTTGTTTAATCTCGTGGACTTTCATGACTCACTCTTAGAATTTCTATCATATTCATAAAATTAAATGTCAAATTATTATTATTATTACTATTATAATTATCATTTTTGCTGGCCTAGAAAGCAGTGGTTTATGGTCCTTTTGTGAGCGATGCTCATGAACCATCAGGTCACAACCGGTACCTCATAGAATTTAATGATGTTGATGACCCAGGCACAGAGACCAGCGGCTGCAAAAGACTTGGTCCGTATCAGGTTTGGATTGAACTCCGGATCTTTCAAATACTGTTCATTCACCACTTTCAGACAGTTTTCTGGAATGTGCTCTTTGTCATAGTTAATTAAAGCTTGCAAAAAATCATCAACCTATGGAGCAAAAAGACATATTGCAATGAACCCATTTTGGCTGCAGAGAAAATTCCAAGATCAAAAGTTAAAATCAGCTTTTAGGACTCACATAACAAAGGCAAAATTGGCAAGCTACACTTATCCTACTGTTTGACTTTTTCAGGCTTTAGAGTGTGAAGTTAGAATTAGCAATGGACACTTTTAAAACCTCTTCTATCCCAGGGTCGAATATTCAGTCCCTCGCAGGAGGCATTCCCATTTGGAAGAAAAGAAAGGCAGGAAGGAGAGAGAAAACTACATACCATAAAGCCCCCTTGCTTCACCTTCCTGTACATTAGTAACATTTTTCCAGCATAAGAAATCCATGTAATTTTCTCCCTCCCACACTTAACTGCTTTCATAATTTTGCAAATAATTAGCAATCTTCTAACTGCTGCTGCTGGTGACTTCGATAGGCTATAACCCCAATCTAATCTCCAACTTGGCAAATAAAAAATTTTAAGTGTAGAGAACAAAGAGCAAATGACACTCCCTGGGAAATGTGAAGATTTCTTTTGCACGGAAGATGTTTGGGTTGCTAAGTGTCACCCCAGTATTGGGAACAGTACTGAAATGGTTTGTGTACGTGTCTTGCCAGCATGTCTAGATACCTTTCCCATGAAGACTTTAGCTGCTTTCCAGCTTCGGTCTTTGGGCACTCTGCCGCGGGGTGCGAGGAGGACCATCACAGCCGCAGTGACGTTGGTGACTGCGTTGGGTGGGTTGGGGAAGGCTTTCAGCTCGGAGAGATTGACCTGAAGGAAAGCAGATGAATACCCAAGATCAGGGGCCAAGCAGCTCATCGGTGTCCTTGGCTCTCAAGCCCTGTTGTTCCTGTCCATTTTTGTTCACCCAGAAGTTCCACATTGTGATCTACAGAAGCCAGTTCTGGTTGGCACTCCCCAGATCTTCGTGCAACATCACTGTCTGGCTCGTCCCTGGGAAAAACTGCCAATTTCCTAAAATGTCCTGCAGAGCCTGGCTAGCAGAGCCCAGGGGATTCCAAAATATAAGCGTTCAAGTAGTTACGGGATTGATTGCTCCCACCTACATGGTAATCTTCATTTTGGTGCAGTCTTCCCAGATACACAGGTCCTTGTTGAGTGTCTTGTCATTTTGCTCTTCTGCTTTATGTGTACAAAAAACAGCTCCCATATTCTATTACCATGGCTCTCAACTAGGAATATGCCCAGGAGGTTTTGGTTCAACTCCTAACCTGATATAGCCATAACCTTGATTTATCCACCACATATATGGTACTAATGGTATAAATTTCAAATATCAGGACAAGTAGGAGGCAAGGGTTAGCAACTAAAAGAAGTACATGTAGTTTTTTGACACATGGTTTAAACACTTACAGGACTTCCTGCCTTACTTTATAACTACCTAATACATATTGTATGTATGAATCTATCACATGTTGAACCTGATTCTGCACTACTATAAAACTGCCAGCTAGTTTAGGAAGTGAATGCAAAGAATGGGAAAGGTATGAAAGGAAGAACCAAAGCAAAGACTTTATACTAATGATACTGAGAGTTGGTTAGCACCAAGATTCTTTCCTTATTAATAAACACACACAGTTTTGTATTTGTGACATTAGTTCGCTTTGTTTTAGTAAATGATACTATATTCAGAGAAAAAGTTGCGGATACAGAGAAGGACAAATAAGAATATTTATGTGCCACTGCTGGGAAAGGAAAAATGTAAAACTCTACTATTTAGAGATATGAAGTTTTTGTTGTCTTAAGTTTTCCCAACGTTTTACTATTATTTATTTATTTTTTTACAGTTTCCATCCTCTTAGACAAGAAAGGTAGTCTTAAAAGGCCAGGGAGATCATTCAAAGGACTGGCACACAATTTTTGTGTGCCTAGCAAGACAAAAAAGGATAGTTTTGCATTTTTTTCAGAATCTGCTTTATTCACCTAATATAGCAATAGAAACATTTTCTCATGTTATAATAGACTATAAACCTATATCCAATACTTGAACCAATAAAGTAATGACTCTTTAGTCACAAACAAAAGTTTTTAGGAAAGTGGAATATATACTTGAGGGGTGGGGACTGGGTTTAGGAAAAACGTAGTGGTGCTCAGGGCTAACTTCTGACAGTGCTCAGGGGTCCAAACAGAGAATCGGGGATTGGATTGGGATGAGGCACATGTAAGGCAAGTGCCTTAACCTCTGTACTATCTCTTGGGCTCTGTGGATTGAATATATTTTTGGAGAGCAGTAAAAGTCTAGATTCTTTATCTTTCGGATTTTAATCACCTTAGGAAGGTGACTTTTTGGAGTTCTACCCAGAGGAACATCAGTACAAGACTAGCCATAGGCTTGTGAAATAACATCAAGGAGAAGTTGATTTTTCTACCAGTGCCTTTCGGTATTAAAATACCATCACCATTTCTCTTATAAAAATGAGAATGTTTAATGAGGTTTTACTAAGGATATGAATTTAATGGAACAGAGAAATTGTACCAAGATTAGGGCATTTGCCTTGCTTGGGGTCAACCGCTTGATCCCTGGTACCACATATAGTCCTTGACCACTGGCAGAGCACAGAGCCAGGAGTAAGCCCTGAACACCACTGACTCTTTCCCTATGTCCCGCCCCCAAGGAGCCCCCCACAGAAAAACACAATCCTAAAGGTGTAAATGCAGAAAAATTATAGGTGACAAACTTAGGTGACAGCTGCCAGGCCTTCTTGTCTTTCTTTGAAGAGTTCTCATCAGTGCAACCTTTTATACTCCAGAATAAATGATGGTCTTAAAATTAACACATTATTTCAAAAAATGGATCATAATAAAACAACTGGATTCAATAGCTAAACATAGAATTGCCTTTCATTGCACTTTATTATTATTAGTTTAGATAAGTGGTATGGTGTGTGTGGGGGGGGTATATGGGGTGGGGGTAGAGTTTAACAACCAGCTGTTAGCTGTGCTCAGGGATTACTCCTGACTCTGTGTTCAAGGATCAGTCCTGTCAGGATCAGGGAATCATATTGGGTGCTGAGGATTGAACCCAGGTGGCTGCTTGCAAGGTAAATATTTTGTCTGCTGTACTATCTCTCCAGCCCCTCATTGTACTTTGGGTCTACTCAAATTGGATCCTAGGACATGCTGGAAAGGAGACTGACTTTTGAGGAGGGGTAAACAATCTCCTGGATGGGAGATCAGACTTTGAGGATGATCTCAGAGGTTTGTCTCAACCTTAATACTTGGGGGTTAGGAACATATGTGGCAGAACGCTAAGGTTTGCTGCTTGAAAGTGGGATTAGTTGCATGCAAGGCAAGTGCCTTAACTTCCAACTTCAACTTTAATATCTATAACATTTCTTTGTTGGTTTTTTTGCTTTTTATTTTGTTTTGTTTTCTGGGTCATATTCTGGCAATACTCAGGCTCTGCACTCAGAAACTACTCCTGGGTGTGCCTGGACGACCATATGGGATTGCTGGGAATTGAACCTGGGTCAGCTGCATGCAAGGCAAGCAGCCTACTATTATACTATTGCCCCAGCCCTCTATAACATTTTCTTTTTAAGAAACTTTGCTTGCATGGCCTTTACTCTCAGCTCACTTATCCAAACTCTAGTAACCTTTAAATATTATATTTTGTGAAAACCCAAGAAACAAATGATCGTCTTTACCCTGTTGAGCGTATTGAGGGCAGCGGTGGCAGCCACCAGCGCAGGCTCTGCCTTGAGTAAATCAGCCTCACACTCCCTCTGTTTCTGGGACACTTCAGTCTGAATGGCAGTCACCTAATCAGAGAGAACAAGCAAACAAATCCACAGATTACTGTAGATCTCACCACTGAAAAATGCAAGTTGACTGTGGATCCAAAGTTCAACAGTTGGTTAATATTTTGAGCAGCAGAGGAAGTTTATGGAAAGATTAATTTCCCTGAAGGCACAGTGAATATGTAAGCTTTGTACATGCACAAAATACACAGTGACAAATCCCAACAAAATGGATTAAAGTATCAAGCAACTCCAAGAAAGACTTTGCCTAACGAACCTAAGACCTGGTCTATAGAACTGAGTTCATCACAGTAGAGGGAAGGAGGTGGAAGTGCGGGTGAGTTTGGGGATAATGAGACAATGGTGGTGGGAAGTGAACACTGGTGGAGGGTGTGGAATATCATATGCAGGAAACCCTGTCATTGACAGTATCGTAAATCTCAGTGCTTAAAATTTAAAAAGAGTATTTAAAAACATATCAAGGTGTAGTTAAAAAAACGATTCTTCTATTCGTTTTTGAGTCCTGGATAAGTGAAAATCCAGGCTCACCAAGATCATGAATTATTCTTATTAGAATTCTCTATCAGGGGCTGGAATGATAGCACAGCGGGTAGGGCGTTTGCCTTGCACGCAGCTGACGCAGGTTTGATTCCCAGCATCCCATATGGTCCCCTGAGCACTGCCAGGAGTGATTCCTGAGTGCAAAGCCAGGAATAACCCCTGTGCAATGCCGGTGTGATCCCACCCAAAAAAAGCAAAAAGAATTTCCTATCAAATTTTTGCTGATATTTGCCAAAAATCCATGTTACAGCTCTTCTAAGAAAAGATGTGCATCTTTTTGTTCATCTGGCTTGAAACTACTATGCTATTCTCTGTGTTCTTGCCCACAGACTCCTCACTGCTTTGAGAGCCCACGGCTGCCAGGTTAGCGCTAAACAATGACATTTGTGGTTCACCCTCTGCTTGACAGCCCTGTGGCCCTTTTGACACACATAAGTGGGTACTCAGTATTCTGACAAGAATGTATCCAGTTGGATATAATAAAGCCATGTTGGTAAGCTCAAATCATACTAAGATGCTTGGGAGCTTTTAGCCCTTTTCTGTTACGGTAGCTATAAAAGTTTAATGACCAGGGAAAGAGAACGTTGAAACCTCAGCAGAAATCTGAGTTTCAAAGCTGTGGCATGGGTCCTGCCAGGATGGTGATTGTGGACTAGAAAATGGGAACAAAAGTGCAATTCTTCAGATGTGTTTGGAATGAACAGGTTTAACTATACCATAAAATTAAACACTGCTCACAACAAATTATATTGTCTACTACAGCTTTATTAGCACTAATTACCCTTCTCCTGATTAACCATTATTTTGCTGTGTACTGCACCTTCTTGAACATAATCTGTTCAGGGTAGATATGTAATCTCCTGCCAATACACCCAGCTACCATTGATATAAAAAAGAAAACTGCGTGATAATTGAGAATTACTTAAAAACCATCACCATAGAAACTGCTGGGAATGGACCATGAAAACTTTAAGAACAGTAAATTTTTTTTGTGTGTTAGAGAAACTGTTATTGAAAATGGAAGAGTGTGCAAGAGAACTTTGTACCTTTGGTTTAATCCAATCTTTCCCTACAACAATACAAAGAAATAGTAAACTGTTCTTTGTCACCATTGATAACAGCATACTTTGAAGTTGGACTCTGGATCATGAAATTTTAACTGGGAGCATTCCCACAGAGTATTTCTTTTTCTTTGATATAGGAATCACTCCTGGTGGGGCTGGAGGACCAAAGCAAGCACCTTTCCCACTGTACTATCTTTCCAGCCCCAGAGAAAATTTCTTTCTAAGCACTATTTCTGAGCTACTACTCTTTTTCTGACTGCTTTATGGTTAAAGGAGAATTATTATTCCTTCTAATTTTTAGAAACAAAGCAATCTTGAACAAATCTTTATAAAACAGAAGAATCTTAAATATATCCACAGATGCAAATACAAATTATCAGATTATTTTCATTTCAGCTAGTGCAATGCTAGTTGAGTATGAAAATGCTATAAAAATGGGTGGCTTGGCCAACGCCATACGCAACTTCTTCTGCTCCAGTGTTCCTGCACAGTGGTGAACAAGGTTCAATTCTATGGTTGAAAATATATACAGACTTTAAAAAAGAGAAATTTTGAAGGGTGCCCTGAGAAATTATTTTAGCTGCACAATTTAGAAGGTAATTTCCACACACAAGAGCTGCACTGCACACAGAAGAGAAAGCCCTGTAAAAAGGAATAGAGCAGATCTTAAAGAATTGAGCTGATCAAGCAAAGATGGAAAAACTAGTTTCACAGATCTGATGGTGTTGGTGTCATATAAATCACTACTGACGATGTTGGAGGTTCAGTTAGGCCTGAACTGTTTCAAGAATTTGAAGCAACTACTTCAACATACTTCTTTATTGGCTTGGCCAGATGCATGGTAGAGCAGTTTTTAATCCCCAATATTTAATTAATTAATTAATTAATTAATTAATGTTTAGCTTTTTGAGTCACACCTGGTGCTTTTCAGGTGTTACTCCTGGCTCTGCATTCAAGAATTACTCCTGATGGTGCTTAGGGGACCATATAGGATGCTGGGGATCAAACCTGGGTCAGACACGTGCAAGGCAAACACCCTACTCACTGTATTATTACTCTGGCCCTGTCAATATTTGGTTATTTAAATGTGCCAGAGTAAGCTATGTAAACTTATGAAACATATCTTTATTTCTCGTTAATTAAGAGTTAAGATCCCAATTTTAGAGGATCATAAAGGATATCTCTATGTTCCCTCTAACACCTGCAGAGAATGTAATATATTGTTTTTGGTTTTGGCTTTGGTTTTTGGTTTTGAGGTTATGCCTAGTGGTGCTGAGGGTATACTCCTGGCTCTGTGCTCGGGGATCACTTCTGGTGGTGATTGGAAGCTCTGGGAAGCCTGTGTGCTCGACAAGCATCTTCCCTGCTGAACTTTCTCTGTGGCCCTACAGCACACTGCCAGATCTGATAAGTGTGAGCCTGTAACACATACTCGGCCAGTGATTATTGCCTTGACTCCATATGGTTTAATTTACAAATAGATCTTCCACTTATGACAGCATTTTGAAACAGTCCCTTCTACCATCATATATACTTGATTTTCAGCTCCGACCACTAACTCTACCCTGCCCATAACATGCTACTTGCCTCATGTCTTTTCTTTTATAATGTAATGCCCACAGGGTACCTTATATGTCACTTAGGTCCCAGGTGACAATGGCAGGCCAAAACAGGATCTTAGTTGCTATTTACAATTCAATGTTGCTTCACGCATAGAATAAAAATATTTGTAGGTTCTATTTTTATATCTTGGCATGAGATAGATATTTTTTTAAAAAAGCATATCTTTTTCACATTTGAAAAACTCAGGGGAGTTCTGATCTGCTAAAGCCTTTCATCTCCCCTTGGGAGCATAATTTTGCCCGAGGAATTTAGATACCAAAAAAATACCCTTTGAGGACCGTTTTTGTTTTAAGATATTTGAAGGGTATGGATAGAGATGATTTATGATATAATTACTAAAACATCACTCATTTGTGTAATGCCTAAAAAATATCCCTTGGGTGGAATTAGCTATGATAATTATGCTACATGTGAAACCAATGTGCTTAACAGAACCATGCACGTTTTAAGGGTGTTTTTGCCTTAGCTAATGCTAATGGAAATGTGGTATTCCAGAACTAGCAATAAAATGCCCCTGGACATGCCAAATGTATTTTATCTTCAACTTCAAAAATGTGTAGTTTTGATTTTCAACATACTTTCCAAGTGTTTAGATGTATAAACTGAAAGCTAATCTGTTCAATACACATTAGAATAATAAAAAGGCAAAAAGAAAAACTCAGTCTATGGTAAAAAAGACAACACCGTTGGAAAAGCTTAAATATTTTCTGGTACCATAAAGTGCAGGACAATAACATAATGGCTACTGATTCAAAGGCTTGAGAGTGTTAGTAATTTATAATATCTTATTACCAAAGCCCCAATTATAACCTTTTGACTAAAATAAAGGAGTTCATCTCACACATACATATTCACAGAAATTTTAAGCAAATATTTGTTAATCATTCAGCTACTGAGATATTTCTTTTGAAAACTAAGCTATACACATACAAAATGTATTCCTTTCATTTGGAGCTAAAGTTTTGCTAAAAGAAGAAGACAAAGGAGGTTGTATTTATTTCAGAATTGCCGGAAACTGGAGTACAAAGAAAGCTGAATCTCTATAATCTTAAAAGTAATTGTTTCCAACAGTAAAATATAATACAGAATGCTAGGGCCTCAGCAGAATTTTAAAAAGAACAAATTTAGCTTAGGATTTAATCATAAACTTAAGTTGTATTATTAAAATGCGAAATCTGAAAACCATCTTGCAAAGTGATGGAATGGGCTTTGTTAACAATTGAGTTGTTCAATTTGCCTAGAAACTAAAAACCTTTAGAAACCTCTGAGGTGACTTCCTGACCTTTACTGTATTACAAATAGGCCTGATGTTCAAGATCCACATCCATTATACGCTTGAATGAGCTCAGTATTTATTGTTCTTTCATATCATTAAAAGAGCTAAAAGGTTGGGAAAATGCATAATGTAAAGAAAGGTCAAGTGGTAATCATGGTGTGAAATGCTGTTACATGTGTAACTATAATAATTCTTTAGATTTGATGCTCCCTGGAGAGGAAGTTGTTCAAAATTGTTCACCTACAAAGGTTTATTTAGTGCTAAATATAGCCCAGCACTCTAAATGGTGGAATTAGCCTGACCTTTCTCTCCTCGGCATCTGCGATGGCCTTTTCCCGGCTCACTTTGTCCGTCTGGAGCCCAATCTTTGTGATCAGACCTTCAGCATCCTGATTCCTTAGATGTAACTCAGCTTCTTGAGAGGCAAGTCTGGCCTTCAGATCTCCCACCTGAAGGGAAAATCATTTTGAAGTAACTTATGTGGGTAACAACAAATATCAGATAGCATTCATTTTATTCCTTTCTTTTGTTTTGGGTGTTCTTTATTTATTTATTTTTTTTGGCCACATCCAGTGATACTCAGGGATCACTCCTGGTGGTGTCTGGGGGACCATATGTACTTCTGGGGATTAGGTCAGCTCTGTGCAAGATGAGTGCCTTTCCCACTGTACTATCACTCTAGCCCCCTTTTTTATTCAATGAGTACACGGGCCCTAACAGTTTGTATCTAGTTCTACCGCTACTTGATTTCCATCCCACATGCAAAGGGCAGCATCTTTTGAATTCTCACTTAGGAGTGAAATGACTATTTCTGATAGTTTGGTGGAAAAACGCTTTGCCGAGTCACTGCTCTTCTCCTCTCCCTCTGTGCAGTCAGGAAAGCACAAGGACAGGACCCAGCGGAGCCCACCCACCTATGCCTCCTGCTTTTCTGCCGGAAGCAGCTCCTGTGCATGGCAGCCGTGGCCTCAGGAGGGCCATATTGGTGATAACCTGATCTGCATCCACCAGCAGAAAATCACCTGAGGTTTTAGGCAAGTTAAGGACACCAAGGGTTGGGGCTAGTGAGATAGTCCAGGGGTCAAGGGTCTTGCCTTCCTTGCATGTGGTCAATCTCTGTCCCCTGAGCACTGCCAGGAGAGATTCCCCGAGCACAGAGCTAGGAGTTGGCCCCAGCACTCTCTGGTCTCCAAACAAAACAAGATACCAAGTAGTAAGAGAGATAGTGCAGGATGGAATGCATCTGCCTCCTGGCAACTCTGAACCTGGCACCACGTACGGTCCTGGGAGCACCTCCAGGGGGCACTGCTGAGCACCTGAGCAGTGCTGGGTGTGACTCAATTCTACATTCCACTTCAACTGCATAAAGATACCAAAATTCCTGAGCTATTAATCAGTCGACTTAATCAACTGCTTATTATGACTAAAATGCTCACAGAGAGAACTGAGCTCTTCCCGCCAAACATGAAATGGTTGTTGTGGTTTTCTGATAAACCTCCGTAACAGTCAGCTAATACCCACAACAAGGGGCAAACCACTTGTGCCTTGTGCAAATCAATGTTGTGTGATCACAAGTTCCCAGACTGGCCCAACTGTTTCACACAGAGTCCCAGAATACTAGTGCTCAAATGTCCCAGCATGCACAGCCCTGCTTGGCCCTCACTAGCAAACCTCACCCAGTTTTTGTGGAACACAGCCTTTTCAAGGTACCCACACACTCATCTCCAAAACAGAACAAATCTGCCTTTTAAATTATTATTATTATTATTTTACTTATTATTATTATTTTAATTGAATCACCATGAGATATACAGTTGAAGCTCTTCATGATCAGGTTTCAGCCATACAATATTCCAACACCCTTCCCTCCACCAGTGCACATTTTCCACCACCGGTGTCCCCAGTTTCCCTTCCATCATTCCCCAACCCCAGCCTGCCTCTATGGCAGGTACTTTTCTTCTTTCTTTCCCTCTCTCCTTTTGTCTGCCTGCCATTAAAGCTGAGTTGTTTTAAGTTTCAGAAGGCAGCACAAGATTCGGCATTTGACAACTATGTCAATAAAAGCCAAATTGAAACACTGGCAAGAAAATTCCAGTGAGATTCTTGGAAATACATGAAAGTGGCTTTTACACATAATGCCAATGAACTCTTCATGCCATCTATTTTCTGGAAGTATAATTGATTGGGGGTGGGAGGTGGAGGCAGAGAGATAGTACAGTGAGTAGGGCACTTGCCTTGCAGATGGCCAACCAAGGTTTGATCCTGGCACCACACATGGTTCCCTAAACTCTCCAGGAATGACCCTAAGTGCAGAGCAGGGCTATGCCCTGAGCATCACTTGGTGTGGCCCCAAAACAAACAAAAAATAATTTTAAAAAATAAAAGTGCAAAGAACAAAGCATAACCCCTTGGTTTGACACAACCCCTTCTGGGTTTCACCTGTGGGCCAAAAGCTTCTTTGATATCCAAGTGACTCTCTAACCCCTGTCTCAACTCAGCTACTTCATAATCTCCTGAATGGCATAGTCACTAACCTCTGAAGTGCGTTTATTTTATTTTTTTGGTATGGGGACTCTCAAGCAGTGCTCAGACTTCGAGGGATCACCACTGGGGAGCCATGCCCAGGTATATGGGGCTGAAAGTTCAATGGCTGGTCAGTGATACATCACACACTTGCAGCTCTATCATCTGGGAAGAAAACTCAAGTCTGACAGGCCCTATTTTTGCCCTCACCCATGTGAACAGCTCAGTTTGAACGTGAACATGATCATTTCCTGGGGCAAAGTTGACAGGCTCCATCTGGGACATCATGCAAAGGAATATAAATATTCTGTGATACAGATGCCCTTCACTCATCTTTGCACTCAACAGGACATGAAGAATTCACTCTTGACAGAAAGGAGCGTCTTGATTTACGTGAGATGGAATCAAAAAGGGAGAGTGATGAAAAGGGGAATTAAGAGCAAGATAAATTGCAACGGAAATTAAGAGTGAAGAAAGACATTGTTTGAGAGGGAAAAGAAAGAGGGTCAAATGTGGACAGATTATTTGAAGATCTCTTATTTACCCTTCCCTGGGCTGGAGTCATAGCACAGTGGGTAGGGCTTGCATGTGGCTGACCCGGGTTCGATTCCTCTGTCCTTCTCGGAGAGCCTGGCAAGCAACTGGGAGTATCTTGCCTGCACGGCAGAGCCTGACAAGCTCCCTGTGGTGTATTCAATATGCCAAAACAATAACAACAAATCTCACAATGGAGTTGTTACTGGTGCCTGCTCGAGCAAATATTCCATAGCTCCCTAGGATTCTAACAATAGGACAGTGCTACAGTGCTACAGTGCTACTCTTCTCTACATCACTCAATCCTGGAAAGTGTCCAGCTGTGACCATGAAGGTTTGGTTTCACAGCCAGTGCAGGGTCAGAGAGAGGAAAGACATGTGAGGGGTTAAGAGAAAGAGCAGAGGGGAGACATGTGAGGGGTTAAGAGAAAGAGGGGTTAAGAGAATTCACATCACATTGTCAGTCTGGAAGATAGTGGATGCATGTCTTCAGAGCAGCTGTGTTTTCTGCACAGTCACAAAAAGGGTTGTTATGGAGAAAGAAAATAGGGAAGCTCATTTCTAGGAAGGGTAGACCATAGGCTGGTGGATGCCAGGATGTCCAATAAACTTACTCAGGGGTTGGTTCTCTGAGGCCCACTTCTGGTGTGACTGTAAACTAAGAGTTCTTTGATTTGTTTATTTAGGTTTTTGGGCCATACCTGGCAATGCTCAGGGCTTACTCCTAGTTCATGGATCACTCGTGGTGGTGTCCAGGGGACCAAATGGGGTGCAAGGAATTAAACCCAGGTCAGCTGTGTGCAAGGCAAGTGCCCTACCTGCAGGACTATGACTCTGGCCCCCTGCAAACAAAAGGTTTCTGTTGAAGGTTCTTTTCCTCAGATCCTCTTAACAAAGAACACTTTTGAGATTCTCAACGGTCCCTAACCAGACAGGTTTTCTGATTTTGAATATTGTATTCAGCTCATTTCTTTGGGGCAGGCTCCAGGTATATTTTATATCTGGGGGCTAAAATGTTGCCTCTTAAGGAAATTTTGTTTTTATTCAACAAGCATAGATTTTGTTTGTGCAGTTGGTCACACATCCTGGCCATACCTGAGAGGCTGTGGTTTTTAGCTTCTGGATGCCATTCACCAGGTGCTCTTTCTTCTGGGAGACCTCCTCCTGTTTCTTCCTCAATAGGTTCTTAAACAGTGATATTTGTCCAAGAAAACTCTTCGGGGTAGTATAGTTGTATCTTCTCTCATTCCGGTAATATCTGGCACTCATTTCATTCACGCTCATGTGAACATGTGCCATGAAAAGGCTAATGGAATCCTTATCTCGTGGCTGAAAGTGAAAAACACTGCAATTTGTATGAAGTTTTCTCAGGGGAAAACACAAAGGCAACGCTTAAGAAAAATCAACAAGGTTATTACACAGTTGGTTTTCTTAAACACTAGAACAAACTATAGTGGAATCTAGTAAAATGTATTTAATTTTTAAGAGAGAGGTATGGGAGGAGAGAGATGACAACGGAGCATTCAGCTTTGGAAAACTCTTTTGCCAAGTAGGACAAAGGTTATTTTATGTACTCTACACACCAGCCCTAAAGCCAAAATACAGCACAAGCAATGCTTTTCACAAGTTGATTTGTGTCTATCAAGGGTGGGAAAGAGAAAAAGGAGAAATTGTGACACAGTACTTTGAGAAAGGACCATGACACAGTGTTGCTCTGAAGCTATCTGCATCATAGTCACTTAGGCAAAAACAAAAACCAAACACTAAAAATCCTCCAGATAACAATAACAGAAAATTCCCCAGAATAGAGCTACCTCTTGGTTGGAAATGTACTGGAGAACCCTCTGCTAAATAATCTTTCCTTTTTGTCCTCTGTGACTTCTGAAGTAGTTAACTTTTTAATTTGTGGAGTCACATCTCCCTCATTTTAATGATTATTTATTGCAATCTGTACAAGATGAACCAGGTTCAATTAATCAAGGGAAGCCTAAAAATCAATTAATATGAATTAAATGAGCTACACCAACTCTAAGGAAAGTCACACATAATTTACCAAAATGTTGTCAATAATGCTCTGATGTCTTTGGGAAAATTGCACACAAGTGGCTGGTGGAGCAGTTAAACACTTCGAACCTGTACCATTAATATTACACCTGGGTGTGAGGAGAAACAAGCCAACTCTCACTGCACAAAAACAGCCGTTCCAGAGCTTCCCAGTGGCAGGGAAATATCCAGAGTGAGCTTGAAACGTGTATTTCTGGATTGCTCTGCATATGAAAAATCGACCTCAAACAATACTTTTAAGGCAAAAGTTAAGCATTGAGTGCCTCACATCTCAAACATCCTTCCAAGTCTGCAGACCTGAGACCCAAGTATACTCCCAAATAGTGGGTTTGGAAATATAAACGCATGTGAAAGTTATATGAGCTCTGTCATAAACCACATCCCCTGGGGATTTTATTTTTAAGAGAGTCTGACAGCGGTAGAAATACTACAAAAATTTGTGCCTGCCCGGTCTTGTTTTAATGGGAACTAAAAGTGCACTCATAGCGTTCTACAATAGAGATAAATACTTGCCCTAGCCAAGGGCAACCTCCTTACAGGAAGAAAGAAAGGGAAAGAGAAAGAAAGGGAGAAAAAAACAAACCCTGGCCTCTGCCCAACCATGATCCCTATGAGGAGTCTCCTCGGCTGCCCTGAAAAGCTCTTTAAGAACAGTTTCATTTGTAAATCCGCATTGGAAGAAGTGGTTTCCGGTAGAGCTGGAAGTGGCCCGAGACAACTTGTCTCAATGGGGCAAAATAACTATTGTTATCGGGCTTAACAAAATGGCACAGCATGGGAGACTCGCGGAGCCAGGGAGCAGCTGGTTGTAATTCACACTGTTTTTCAGAAAACTCTAATCGTTCCAGAACAGACCTCTTTGATGACTGGTCTTCCCTGCATTCTCAATTTGTCACTTTCTCTTATGATAAGGTCAGTAGTGACAGCACTTCCTGACATTAACAGCTGTGGCTTTTAAAAGGGTCATTGTAGAACTACTAATTGCAGTAATTTCATTAGCATAAATTATTTATTCTGCCATTCATTTATCTACAGTTTTCTTTGGGGGTGGGGGGGCAGCAGGGAGCCGGCTGCTGGGCTGCAGCAGTGAGGGAGACTCAACGCTGTGTTTTTCACTTTTAAAGACACCCCTAAAGAGCATCATTCCTGCTACATTTGGCCCCTTAATGAAAACCAGTGGGTCCTGTTCAGCAGCCATTGAGCAGCCAATCGTGGCGGAGGCGAAAATAAAATCAAGCCAAGGGTCAGGACTGAATGGTTATAAAACCAATGTTTCCCACCCCCCTAAGACGCATTGGAAAACAATGTGGTGTCTAAGGCATAATCAGATGCAAAGGCGCAACTGCTTTTTCCTCGCATGAACAAAGTGTTTAATTTCTGCTCCCTTGGTTGGCTCACTGTAAACAGAGGGATAGAAACAAATGCCAGCGACTTGCTCTGACAGTTCTCAGGTGGTGGCAGCCACCCCAAGCACCCCAGACATCCGCCCACCTCTGGAAGCAAATACCCCATTGCTGAAATAACAAACCCCAAGCCAGTATCTAACTCAACTGTCCTAAGTGTTCCTGAGGATGCTTACACCTTTCCAAGGCGGTGCTGGTTCATATTGCATTCCAGGAAGAAAGAAGTGTGTGTGTGTGTGTGTGTGTGTGTGTGTGTGTGTGTGTGTGTGTTGGAGGGGGGGTTAGTGGGTAGACCAATGCCATGCAAAACAATTTTCTTAAGTTTAAATTGGATAATTTTCATATATGCCACATGCCCACCATCCATCTTAAGAGTTTTTCTCTCAAAACTATTACACTGTAAATGATTTTACACCTTTCACTGAGGTAGAATTGCAACAGAAAAAGCCGTATTTACATGGTATCTGTTGTTTTGGGGTTTTCTGGGCCACACATGGCACTGCTCAGGGGACCTATGACATGCCACGATCTAGCTTAGGTCAGCCATGTGCAAATGCCCTATCCACGCTCTACTATCCCTTCCATTCCTCCGTTGGTCTTTTAGTGTGTACAAGTGGGGTGTGGGTGGGGAGCCCACCCCTCCCGGCTGCGCTCAGGGATCACTCCTGCAGGCTCGGGGAACCATATGGGGTGCTAGGAAACAAACCCGGGTTGGCAGTGCACAAGACAAATACTCTACACATTGTACTATCACTCCAACCCCTTCCTCTCTTGGTTTTTTAAAAAATAATTTCAAACCTGACTTTTCAGCTTCTGAAAGTCCAGGAGCTATATTCCCCCACCCAAACCAGTCTTGTGTGATGTAAGTAGGAAATACATTAGATATTTAAAGGCTGTCTTACTAAATAAATAAAAAAAAACCAGACAAATGCATGAAACCAACAGCAGTGTATATGTGAGCGACTCTCTGAAGCTCACCTGGGAGGCTGCCAGGAATGCTGGGTTGGACAGGTTAGGAACTGTGCTAGGGTTTCAGTTTTGTAACAGTGGGCAAGTTATGGCACTCCCTGAGCTTTGTCCTGCCTATAAAATCTAAGGTCACTCATTCTCACTCTTTTCCTTCCTTCCCTTCACACACAGTTTCCTGTCACAACAGTCACCACTTGGGAAACAGCCAAGTGAAGGACTGGTGTCCCTCACAGGTGGAGGTCATGGCATCTAGGCCCCTCAGATGCCTTGGGGCGCTTCCCTGTGGAAAGATCTCACACCTGTGGCCTTTACTCCTTTACCTGGGCCATAAGAAGACCTTCTCAGTGGGCTGGTACTGTGGTAACAATGCACCTCGTTACCATACTGGGGTCCATACACAGTGTGGTCACAAGTGCTACATAATGAGATGCTGGCACCACTGGCTCACTTGCAAGCTGGTTTCTGTTTTTCTGTCACTTGGGCGAATGCATTCTGTTGGTCATTTACTCTTTGATCAAGTCTCTGTTCAAAAGCACAATCAGCAGAAGCCAACAACCTTCTAGGTGAGCTTGCAGGCATTAAAAGAGGGCGCTGCCCTGGTTCTCTTGGACAGATCACCCCAACAAAGCAGCAATTAAAGACTGAAGCCTGGAGGAAACAGAACAGAACCCAGCGGCCCCTCTAACAGCGTGTGGGACAGGAAGGCAGGGGCTGGTGCAGGACCTTGAGCAATGTGTTCCCAAGTGGTCAATGCAGTAGCCTCCGAGGGTGCAAGGGTGGGCGGGGGGCGCTTTTTGTTGGATTTGTTTAAGGAAGGGGGATTTCCAGGGAGCCACTGAATGGTTTCATTCTGAAATGGGAGGTGGCAAAGCACATAACTGTGGGAATCTCTGAACTACAGGAAAACTACAAAACTACAACTGAAGGGTTATAAGAGTTCCATTTAATGAAAGCAAAATGCTAGCCGAAGAGTGTGCAGCTTAAACAAAATTCGAGCCTTAGTAGGAAGGATTCTTAAAGTTCTCTATAAACTCAGCAAAAACCCTGGAATGTAGCCCACTTCTTTCTACAATTTGATCATCATGCAGAGAGTAAAACTCAGATAGGGTACAGCCTATTTGTGTTGATGTGTACAGAAGAAAAGGAAAGGATATTGATAATTCCATATACCTTTCTTCACCAATTTTGATAAAGGTTTCATTTAAGTCTATATGAGATTCATGCAAAGTCAAGAGAAAATAAAATCTGTTGCATTTTCCCCACTGTCTTGATTTCTTAAAATTCTTCAGACATGATTTTTTTCCCCAACCCACAGAATTTCTATGGCATCTAGTGATATTTCTACTTTCTAATCATGTTGAATAATCTAATACATATTGCAAAGAAAAAATTATGCTAAATGTTATTAGCAGAAATGGTGATAAACTCATTATCACCAAAAAATTACTACTTCACCCTTCTATTAATACTTTGAAAAGAAACTTAAAGTTTGATTTGGAGAGCCGGAGATATAGTACAGATGTTGAGGTGCTTTTCTTGATCCTGCTGACCCTATTCAAAACACTGGCACCACATCACCACATATGGTCGCCCAAGTGCTACCAGTGATTAGTCCTGAGCACAGAGCCAGGATTAGTCCCTGAACACCAATAGGTGCAGCCCCAAACCCAAAGTAAAATTTAAAGAAATTTAAAGTAAGACTTGAAAGAAATCAAAGGGGGCAGTAAAGATGGACAAGAAGCCACGGAGAGCAGGGGTCAAGGGGCCCCTAGTACATCGGTATATAAAGGATTGATGTAAATAAATATCCAAACCATAGAGTCAACAACCCTGAGAACTAGAGATCCAAACTTCAATAACCAAAATTGAAAAAAAGGTCCCTGATGACATGGCAAGATGGGAATGGCAGATGGAGAGGGTGGAAGGGAAGGGACCCAGGAATCCTGGTGGAGGGAAGAAGATATTGGTGGTGGGATTGGTGCGGGAACACAGTATGTTTAAGACCCCAAAATGAATAATTTTGTGGGGCTGGGGTGATAGCACAGCGGGTAGGGCATCTGCCTTGCACGTGGCTGACCTGGGTTCGATCCCCGGCATCCCATATGGTCCCCTGAGCACCGCCAAGAGTAATTCCTGAGTGCAGAGCCAGGAGTAACCTCTGAGTTTGGGTGTGGCCCAAAAAAGAAAAAAAAATGATAGCATTGTAAAGCACGGGCTATTAATAAAATGTAAAAATTGGAAATCAATGGGATTAAAAAAGTAAGATTTGAGAAGGCAATCTTTATTCAGTACCAGGAAACAAGAGTAAGGGAATAAACAATGCCCAGTGATGACATGCTGAGAGCTAGCCTAGGGAAATGAGTGGAGGCCAGGGGCTGGAGGAGCCAGAGGCAGCAATGGAGAGACACAGACAGTCTCGTGGTGGGTGTGGGGTAGCAACACTACGCCTGAAATACTAGTACAGTCAGCATTGTACATTCTGGCACCTAAACAAACGCACAGACAGCAGTCTTTGGACACAATGGGAAGATATTTTCCTTCTTGGACGCTTTTCCCATAAGGGTTGGGGATCTGCCCTCCAGACCATTAGTCCTCCATTTGAGAGGGGGCCACATGTGGAATACATTCATTTCTTTGCAAAAGGTTGATGTGACCCAGACAGCATAACTACTTATTGAGTTGTGTCATGTTGAAAGATGATGGATCATTCCAACGTGCCAGTTGGCCACCATGTCTAAAAAGTTTGAGCTCCTCCCCATCCAGATCTTTCTCCAACTCCCTTTAATGCCAAAAAACCTCACGCCTCACACTCTGGAGCTCCCCATTTCCTCTCAGCAGCATCATCTATCTGAAGACCCTGCTATCATGGGTGTTTATTGACAATTTTGACTTGGAAAGCAAAATGGAATATATATATTATATATATATATATATTATATATATATATATTGAGGGCACACACCTAGTGGTACTCAGGGGTTTGTCCTGGATCTGTTCTCAGGGATCTCTCCTGGTGGGGGTCCAGGGGACCCCATGTGGTGCTGGGGATGGAGTCTGGATCAGCCAGTGCCAGGTAAGTGTCCCACCTGCTGTACTACGGTTCTGCTCCCCTCCCCCCCTTTGTCTTTGCCCACCCATCTCTCCCACCTGTTTGCCCAGAGGGCTCCACCCATGCTCTGCTCAGCAAGTTCTTGTCTAGGAGCATCTTGCTCCATTCAAGCCCTTTCCTGGGGTGCTAAGCTGGCCTCTTCGCTCCTTGCACAGGGCCCTGCTGCCTCCATTTCCAAAGCTCCTCTGAGCAGTGCGTTAGTACAGTGTCTCTAGATAATACCCAGTGATAACAGAGTGTCAAGCTATTTGGGCCACTCTGTCAGCTGACTCAATGCCAGGTAACAAAAACGTTGCAGCAGCAATTCCTCAGGCCCAGCCAGCCCTTGCCCTGGATGCTGAGTGTACACGCAGAAATGTCAGCATGACATGTCAGCACACGACAAGGCCTGGCTTTAACAAAGCCCTTCTCTGTGGTTAGATGGGGTCACCTGGCACAAGGACTGGGGCACTCGGCAAAGGAGGTCAACCATGAAAAAGTGCCGATATTAACTTTCAGCCTTAACAGGAGACATTTAAATGCAGAAAGTCTTCAAATTAGTGTCCATTCGAAAAAAGGGAACCACTGTTTGTGATGTCTACAGAAAAGACACTGAACACCTTTAGCAGAGCATGGAAAACACTGAACTCTGAACTGCAGTGTTTGCTCGTGAGTAACAAATTAGGAAGGTGGGAAGGTTAAATAAACACATTAAGCTGCCACAAAATCCCCTCCCTAAGGTGTTTCCTGGCTCAGCCAGAGAGCAATGGTGAAGAGCCTTTGTAAGTTCCTCCTATAGGAGGCACCATGACACCATGGGAATGAGCGAGCACCAAGGCCAGCCCTCTGGCCTCAGGCAGTGCAAGTCCTGCCTTGTCCAGCAGATGTCAATGGTCACCAGCAGATCAGAGCTCCTTCCAGCGTTTCGGAAGGGGCTGCTACTTTGCCAAGAGAAAGTCTGCACTGGGTCCCTGCTCTTCCTGTCTGGCTCCGGTCTGAGAAAAGGATGGTGAGAGCCAAAGTGGATGCGTTCTCCTCCCCTCCTCATCACCAGACCAAACCAGATGCATCAGACTTTTGCCCACCAAAGGTACATTCTTCCGGAATCTCTTTCTCACAGAGAATGTCCTTTTGAATGCCGTTGCTTGTTAAAAAGACAAACTAGGCCCGACATAATTTCAGCAATGCAGTGAACTCAGTATAACCGATGAAGTATGCATGACTCACTGTGGATCTTTACGTGTCATGCTACATAGCTCTTTCAGATTTTGATGTATAAAGGAATTTCTGGCAGACATCACCAAGTATGAGTTTCTGCTACATTTTGGGTAAACAAGCAATGGTGGGAGTAACACCTCAGACAGAATCCATTCCCTGTTATGTGTCTCCTCGACTCTCATCTGTCATTACAACTTGAGTTGTATTTCTCCACACAGAGGAAGGAAGCTATGATCAGGTGAAATCCACTTAAAAAAATCAAACCATATGTTATTTACTCTAAGTACACATCTCCCTCTTTAAAAAAAAATCCTCATAAATACATTCAATGTTAAGGTAAGGCAAGAGACAGAACTGGATGGATATGGAGAAAAAACGAAATAAAAGAGATAATTTTTTTTTCAATTTGTAGAAAGAGTTTTAAAGTATGGGGGCCAGGAGGTAGTATAGGGCTTAGGGCGTATGCCTAGCACTGCCTGACCTGGGTTCAATTCCTGGCACGTCATAGTCTCTGGACATAGTTAGGTGCATCCCTGGAGGCTCCCTGGGCACATTCGGGGGTGGCCCATCTATCTCTGGTACTTCAGGCCCCAAGCAGCGCTGCACCCTCAGGCCATGGGACAATTAGGATAACACAATAGACTATATATAATAAAGCTGTATATATGTGTAAAGCTCTAAACATATCAATAAGGTTAGCCGCATACAAATGATGAAATGTGTAACTGTGCTCATATTTCTCACCATCTGGCCACCCAAAGACATAAAATATTCAGGGATAGCACTGGAAAAGCGGCAGGTATGACTCGAGCTGGGGAAGCTGTAGTAGATTGTGTCTGTTCTTATTAACCTTCCAACTGACATCATTCCTTGCATTCCCCCAATCTATTTTTGTCTCAGAGAAGTACTTTTGTTTATTATCCTAGAATGGTATCTTTCCCCCGATGGTGGAATCAAAAGACAAACCTTGCCAGGAATTCTCCATTACCACCTGGAAAGGTACTAGGACAGAAGCCTTTATTTTCAGGAGGTCTAGAAAGTCTAAGTGATATCTTCAGATTTTCTGGAGAAGGAGAGAGAGGGGAAGGAGAGAGAGAAAGAGAGGGAGAGGGAGAGAGAGAGAAAAAGAGAGGGAGAGGGAGAGAGAGAGAAGAGAGAGGGAGAGAGCGAGGGAGCCAGAGAGCTGGGGAGGGGGGTGGAGAGGAAAGAGAGAGAGAGAGTTAAGTCATACCTCAATGCCATCCGTTTCCTCAATGAACCTCCTGCTGACTGAAACCAGAGCCTCCTGGGGCCACGCATGAAACCAGTCAATAGCTGTGCAGTTCACAATGGCTGGGAACTTCCGAGCTCTAACTCTCAGCATGTGGCCAACGGGAGAGAAACACAGAATGACCTGTGGAGACAGGGGGGCAGGGCAGAAACAAGAGGGTGATGAGTGAGCAAAGAGTTACATTGCAATCCCCGACAATAAAAGAAAGGAGAGCGACCACCCATGACCGGCATCTATCCTAAAGCCCCACAGAGAGGAAAGCAGGAAGCACCTCCCTCCAGCGCTCATCAAAGCGGAAACCTGCTCACTCACAAAGGAAGGCAGCTACACTGCTACTTTCCCTGCAACTGGTTTCTCTTTTTTGCCCAGCAACTCCACTCCTTGGAAAATATCCCAAAGGCCCAAAAACAAAATGGAGAAATGACAGCTGTTTCCCTTATGTTCCCTGCAGCACTATCTACTGTAGCCAAAATCTGGAAACAAGGCAGATGTCCAAGAATAGTTGACGGGATAAAGAAACTATAGTACATACACACAATGGAATATTACTTGCCCATAAGAAAAGATAAAGTCATGAAATTCACTGCTATGTGGAGGGACCTGGAGAGTCTCATGCCAAGTAGAATTAGCCAGAGGGAGAGAAGCAGACACAGAATGATCTCTCTCCCATGTGAGAGATAAAAAACCATAATGGTTGAATAAAAATGCCCAAAGACAATGGAAACAACTTGAGAACTGGTATTCAGTAGGATACATGCCACCCAAGGGAAATGGGCTATAGGACAGGGGGCTGGAGGGCGATGCCTGTGTTGGAGGGAATAATTCAACAGGAAGGAGGGAGAGGGGGTGCTGAAAGGTGGGAAGATGGTATGGATGAAACCCTATCAGCAACGGTATTGTAAACCACAGTGCAAAATGTATACATGTATATATGTTTTTATATATGTATATATACTATTTATATACATATATACAGTGTCTCATAGAAGCAGACTGTTGGGTGGGAGGCAGATGGGGGTGCAGAAGGGCACTGGTGAAGGAATTGTGTCGAAACAATGTATGCCATTCATGAATGACTTTGTAACTTTATGGTAATTAAATTTTTTAAAAACAGAAATTTACTTAAGTTAAAAGAGCCTAATCAAGGAAGAATAAAAGTAACTATAAGATCCAACTCCGATGCAGCCATGGACATATCAATGTTTTCTTTGAAGCACTGTGATTTACAATGCTATTAATGATATGGTTTCATGCATATGTTCCAACAACACAAAAAAATTTTGGTTTCTGTGCCTGGAGAGACAGTACAGTAGGTAAAGGCACTTGCCTTGCATGTAGGTGACCCAGGTTTGATCACTGGAACCACATATGGTCCCACAGCATTGCTAGGAGTGATCTCTGAGCACCGTCAGGTGTGGGTAAAAAAGTTGAGGTATATTCCAAGAAGTGGAATTCCAAAAAGGAGAGTTTTCGTTGTCTTTGGGTATTTGTTATTCTATCATTCTGTTTCTTTATATTCCACATATGAGGAGATTGTTCTGTGTTGGCCTCTCTCCAGCTGGCTAACTCCACTCTGCATAATACTCTCCAGGTTTCTCCAGGTAATAGCAAAGCTCATGACTTTATCTTTTCTTTCTTAGCACAGCGGGTAAGGCATTTGCCTTGCACACAGCCGACATGGCCGGCCTGGGTTCGATTCCTCTGCTTCTCTCAGAGAGCCTGGCAAGCCACCGAGAGTATCTAGCCCGCACGGCAAAGCCTGGCAAGCTTCCCATGACATATTCAATGTGCCAAAACAGTAACAACAAGTCTCACAATGTGTTGTGAGACATTACTGGACCCGCTCAAGCAAATCGATGAACAATGGGAGGATAGTGCTACAGTGCAGTGCTAATGTAGGAGAATTGCTAATTATTCAGCCATTGATTAGGCTGGACTTTATCTTTTCTTATAGCTAAGTAATATTCCATTGTGCATATGTACCATAGTTTATTTCTGTTTGCTTCTCGCCTTTAAAAACATTGTTGATCATTATCAATGGTGGGAAACTAAATTTTTCCCATTACACAATAATACTATATTAAAAAAATCATGACAAAAGAATACCAATACCCCTCACTTCCCCTTCCTTCCATTCTCTCACCCACCAGCTCAATAAAACTGTGTCAGATACTTTAAAAACCTGCAGTGTTTGATCATATGGAAGGCTTACTTTGTTCCTTAACAGTTTCAATCTGACATATTCCTCTAGGGTCTCTCTGTCATGAGTGCCTGGATATGGCTTTGCTTTGGGGGAAGCAAATCTTAGGCAAGTCTGAAAGTTCTTTTTCGGTACTTTTTTTTCCTTTTTGAGTTTTGGACCAGTCCTGCTCCCCCCTCCCCCCATGTTTTTTTTTTTTTTATCATACCTGCTGGTACTTCCACCTAGGTTGCTCTGGAATCCCTCTTGGCAATGCTTGGGAACTCAACCTGGGCTTCTGGCAGGCAAAGCATGAGCTAAGCCCTCACTGTCTGTCCTCCAGCCTTCTGGGTATGTCTAACTGTCTCAGGGGTTTTGGTTGGGAAGATGTCCTGTGTGTGCTAAGTGTGAGTGCCAATGGGAACATCGTTTAAGCCTCCTCCAGTTCCTGCAGACCTGAGGGCACCCAGGGAGTGAGGGCAGCAGGGTTAGGTCTGAGAACCAGAGTCTTGATTTGAGCGATGGTTCTGACTAGCTGAAATATAACAAAGCATTGCTGTTGACGCTGTGCGCTCAGGCAACCAATGAAAGAGTTTTTTTTTTTTCAAAGAACATTTCTCCTTCAGCATTTAAAAATGTCATTCTTTGGATAGGCATATGTGGTATATTTCTCCATCTTCAGGATTTGCCAGCATCGCAAACTGATATGTGTGCCTCTGCCCTTTCTATTTTAAATAAAATGAATTTAGTTTAATAAAAATCCACGTGATGAAAATATGCAGCACGCATGAACCAATTTATCAGGTGCTTTTACTATCTTAATTTTTTGTACTAGAAACTGAAAAAAAATTGGGAGATTAACACTAAAATCACAAATACTTTTTTAATATTGCACAAGATGATTATTTATTCATCATATTCAAGATTCTAGTTATAAACTGAATGATTGCTGTAATGTTGCCTTGTTACATTAACAAGCTGCAGTTACAATGCATAATTCTCACTTGTATCTCAGTTTTCAAATTTCTCCTATCAACTTTCTTTTCTCCTTCCACTTGACTATTTCTCTTTTCTGCCCTGGAAGTTCATTTTTAACACCCAACTTCTTTCCTGGTGATGATAACTTTGGAAAATTTCACTGACACAAAACACAGCAAAGACAGATGAAAAACAGAATCTTTTATTTGATCCTACACATTTCTGTAACTTCTACTGTTACATTTCTTGATCGGGTGTTTGTATAGGTTGGCACACACTATGTGCTAGAAAACAATATATCTGAACTGCGTTTTTAGACTCATAAAAAAGACTTTCTTAGAGTTAACATTGTGCCTTCCTGATTTATAGAAAGATCATACAGGATGATCATGTACAGAAATATATTTCTTTTCCATACCATCATAGTTGAAGATGTGTTACTATGTTATTATATTTAAAAAAAGATTCCATTGTGCCCCCTGAGATTTCCTCTGGGGGTGGGTAGTGGTGGCAGGAGAACAGTGGTGCTCAAAAGGTTCTCTGAACTTGCTGGACCCACTCCACACTCCAGGAATAGAAACCCTTAGGCTGGGGCTTGTCAATGTGCTTTTTTTGTGGGGGGGGAATTACACCCAGCAATACACAGAGATTACTCCTGCTCATGCACTCAGGAATTATTCCTGGTGGTGCTCAGGGGACCATATGGGATGCTGGGAATCGAACCCAGGTCAGCCGCATGCAAGGTAAACGCCATAGCCTCGGTGCTATCACTCCAGTACCAATCTGTGCTTTCTTGAAGAGTTCCAGGTAATTCTGACACCCACAACTGTAACATAATGCTTTATGTGTTCTATGAAAATACTGAAATGAATCATTGACATTATCAGTGTGTCTGCATTGGGTGAAATACAAAATCTGAACCTACATACAGAGTAAAATGAGAGATTTAAGAAAATTTAAAATTAATTAGAGACTTGTCACCACATTAAATTTTCTCACCTAAAATAGACCATGGGAACTAAATGAGAGAAATATAATTATCAGAATACTTCCTCGAAGGGAGATGCTAGAAACATACCAGCTATGAGAGCTGCAATCATCGAACCCCATTTACTGCACGGTAATTCCTAGTTTTGCTAGAAATCTAGCACAGATTTTTCTCCTGATATTTTTCTCAGTAATGCTCTCACCTGAGGATTGTCTGGAATATGTCAGTCATTTCGTTTTTTTCTAAAATAGTTTCCAACTTTTTAACTTAAAACAAACTCAACTGTGGGGGAGGAAAAATTAACCTGGAGCACCGTGTTATTTTCCTTTACTCTACTCTTATTTCCTTTAGTGAGAGATTAGCAAAATATTTATAAAAAGACAAATGACTTTAGAAAAGGTCTGAGATTGTCATGTACCATTTTGTCAGCTCCACTAAGATGTAATGTGGACAAAATCACAAGATGTTACATATATGTATAGTATGATGCTTTTATGCATTTAGATACAGAAAAATTCTTCTGCCAGTGAGCAGTGAGCATGATATCTGGCACTGTATTTGTGTCTGTCTTTCTGTGTCTCTGTGTATTTGTATCTTTACCTTAGTTATTTTTTCCAATGGAAACATTTAAATTCTACTTTCTGTAAAGCTCAGAATTACAAACTGTCCCCCAGACCTTATTTCTCTTATAACTGAAAACTTATATACTATACTGTAAGCTTATATATATATATATATAAGGTTGCAGCATATACACATATAAGTATATATACAAAATCTATATATAAACTCTCAGTATATACTAAAGCTTATATACTGTACTCATATACTCTGTTATATCTCCCACCAGTGACACCCTAGGAAATACTTTTGTTTCTGAGCTTGATGTTTTCATCTTTTAGATTCTATATATAACAAATCACTGTCCTCCAGGTGTTCGTCGATTTGCTTGAGCGGGCCCAGTAAGGTCTCCATTGGAGACTTTGTTGTTACTGTGTTTGGCATATCAAATACATCACGGGTAGCTTGCCAGGCTCTGCCGTGAGGGCAAGATACTCTCCGTAGCTTGCCTGGCCCTCTGAGAGGGGCGGAGGAATCGAACTCGGTTGGCCATGTTGGCTGCGTGCAAGGCAAACGCCCTACCACTGCGCTATCACTCCAGCTAGATTCTATATATAAGCATATATAAAACAACCATTCTAATTCATTATGGTTTTAATTGTAATTTCCCTGATGATTAGTGATCTTGAGAGTACCTTTTCAAGTATCTGTTGGTCATTTGTATGTTTTCTTTGGGAAAAAGATAGGTCCTTTTACCATTTTTCACTAGTTATTGTTGCTTTTTCCCTACTGAATTGCAGGAGTTCCATGCACATGTTGCTGTTTACCACTCACTGAGCACATGGTTTGCAAATATTTTCTATTTGTTTCCATTCTGTTTTCCATTTTGTTGATAGATTTCTTTGCTGGAAAGAAGCTATTCAGTCTGATACAGCCCCAGTTGTTAAACTTTGCTTTTCTTCCCTCAGCTTTTGTTGTTAAATTTAAAAACTCAGTGTCAGACGTTAATCTTAACCCCATGTTTACTTTAGGAGCTTTAGTGTGCTTCAGGTTATTTAAGTCTTTAATCCACTTGAGCTGAAATTTGTTAAAATGTAAAATAGGAGCCCATTTTCATTGTTTTGCACACAGTTATCCAGGTTTTCCAAGACTGATTTATTAAAGAGACTATCCTTGCCCATTGTATGCTCTTGGTTCCTCTGTAAAAATGAACTTATTTTACATTTATGCTTATTTGGGGGACTTCTCTTCCATTAATCTACGTAAATTTTAAATTTAAATATAATGCGCTTTGGCGAGGATAGTTTTGTTGCATACTTTGAAATCAGAAATTATGATATCTTTGTCTTCATTCCACTTAAGATTGTTCTAGTTATTTGGGATTTTTTATGGTTCCACAGAAATTTTAGTGTGGTGTTATCTATTAAAAATTTTGTAGGTTGCACTGAATCTTAAGACATTTGCAATGCACATTTTCCATCAAATGTACATTGTACTAATCTTCTAATCCATCATCAGAGACTAGATTTCCTGTTTCAAATTTTCTTCCGTTTCTTACAGATGTCAATGTTTTTATTTTTTAATTGAATCACAGTGAGAAACAAAGTTACAATGTTGTTCATGATTGGGCTTCAGTCATACAATGTTTCAACACCCATCCCTTTACCAGTGTACATTTATCACCACCAATATCTCCAGTTTCCCTTACACCACCGCCCCCAACCTCCCATTCCCTCCCCACTGCCTCTATGGCAGGCACTTTTCTTCTTTTTCTTTCCTGTTGGGCTTTATGGTTTCCAATATAGGTACACTTTTGTCCCTATACATACTTTCAGCACTCAGTTCTTTTCCAGAGGTTTCACTTCTTGAGTCAATAGCTTAAAATTTTGGGAACTTCGTCATCATCTTAAGATTGTAAGCTGAAAGTATGTACAGGGTCAAACGTATTGTTTTGGATTGTATTGGATGTATTTGGATGTATTGGAAACCATCAGTGAGAAGCATGGCAGCAATTTGAGTGTGTGGAAGTGAAGAGCTGCCACTCTGTTTGGACGGGCACAGGGCTGACCCACTCCCTCTGGCCATCTCAGCCATAAGTTGGTGTCCGAATACTTTTGGTGGCCGGTTGATCTCTTCCGAGATTTATTTATGAGTCTCTGGGGCAGGGCAGGTAGATGAGCTCACATGGTGGGCCAGAGGTGGTTTGTGCAACTTTTGGAAGTTCAGGGAAGTATGGGAGTTAGCCCATCCTGACATGGAGAAAATCTGACTTCAGTCATGAAGATCTGCATACCTAAATTATTGGTAGGCTATTTTCTTGGTGAACTCCATCTCTAGATGGTGGAGTCTGCCCAGAGGCATGACAGCCTAGCTGTCAGTTTATAGCACTTTTATCTCCTTAAATTTATTCCCAAGTATTTAATTTTTTTTTAGTGAAACTCCATGAGGTACAGTTGTAGACTTACAAATTTTTGTGCTTGAGTTTCAGTTATACAATGATCGAGTACCCATCCCTCCATCAGTGCCCCTTCTCCACCACCAATGATCCCAGTATCCCTCCCAACCAAGTATTTAATTCTTTACAATGCTTTCCCACATTTTCCTTCTAGCAGCTCACTCTTAGCACAGAGACATATACTTGTTTTCGTGCATTTGGTGGGGGGCGGGGGGAGGGTGTATCATGTAATTTTACTGAATTTTCTAATTCTAATAGGATTGCGGGGTGGAGTCTTTAAGGTTTTCTATTAATAAGATCATGTCATCTCCATAACCATCCTTTCCTGTTCAGATGCTTTTTATTTCTTGTCTGATTGTTCTGGCTAAGACTTCCATTATTACGTTGAGTAAAAGTAATGAGTGAACACCCTATATTGAACCTAACCTTTGAAGATAAAGCTTTCAAAGTTTTATCATCTAATATGATAGTAGCTGTGGGCTTGTCATATAAATTCTTTATTATACTGAGGCACATTCCCTCTAGCACAACTTTGTTATAAGTTTTTAAATCATAAAAGAATCTTAAATTTTGACATTTTTGGCTTATATTGAAATACCTTCTAATTCTTTCTCTTATTAACATGGTGTATTGCTTTGAATATTTTGTGTGTATTGAACCATCCTTGCATCCCTAGAATAAATTCCATCTGAGCCTTGCATGCAGACAACATGGCCAACCCGAGTTCGATTACTCCGCCCCTCTCGGAGAGCCCAGCAAGCTACCGAAAGTATATCTCCCACACGGCAGAGCCTGGCAAGCTCCCCGTGACATATTCGATATGCCAAACACAGTAACAACAAAGTCTCCAATGGAGATGTTACTGGGCCCGCTCGAGCAAATCGATGATCAACGGGAGGACCATGATACCGTGATACCATGATTCTTATCTGCTTTGGTTATTAAAGTAATGTGCAAACTAAACATTCATGCATTCCTAGTTCTTCTATTTTTTGAAGCATTTGATAAAGAATTGACATTAATTCTTCTATAAATATTTGTTAGAATTGACCAGTGAAACTAGCCAAGGCTATGTGATTTATTTCTCAAATACTTCAGTCTGAACTAAAAATGAGCCCTTTAAAGAGTCAGGTTAGGGCTGGAGTGATAGCACAGCAGGTAGGGCGTTTGCCTTGCATGCGGCCAACCCAGGTTCGATTCCCAGCATCCCATATGGTCCCCTAAGCACCGCCAGGGATAATTCCTGAGTGCAGAGCCAGGAGTGACCCCTGTGCATCACTGGGTGTAATCCAAAAAGCAAAAAAAATTTTAAAAAATAAAATAAATTAAAAAATAAAGAGTCAGGTTATTACAATCACTAGAATCTGGAAAAAACCTAAGTGCCCGAAAACAAATGACTGTTTAAAGAAACTTTCGTACATCTACACAATGGAGTACTATGTAGCTGTTAGAAAGGATGAAGTCATGAAATTTACATACAAGTGGTACTACATGGAAAGTATCATGCTAAGTGAAATGAGTCAGAAAGAGAGGGACAGACATAGAAAGATTGCATTCATCTGGGGAACATAAAGTAACAAAATAAGAGACTAACACCCAAGAATAGCCTAGATAAGTACCAGGAGGTTTATTCCATGGCTTGGAGGCCAGCCGCACACTCTAGGGGTAAAGGTAGCTCAGATAGAGAAGGGAGCACCAAATAAAGGGTGTTGGGAAGATCCGCCCAAGATGGAAGATGCATGCTGAAAGTAGACTATAGACCGAACATGATTGCCACTCAATGCCTCTTTTGCAAACCACAGCACCCAAAAGGAGAGAGAGAACAAAAGGGAGTGCCCTGCCACAGAGGCAGGGTGGGATGTGGGGATGGGGGGTGGGAGGAATACTGGGAGTAGTAGTGGTGGAGAATGAGGACTGGTGGAGAGATGAGTACTGGATCATTGTATAACTAAAACCCAAGCACAAAAATTTGTAAGTCTACAACTGTACCTCATGGTGTTTCACTAATAAAAATTAAAAAAAAAAGAGTCAGGTTATAAAAGGAGGTTGGAGGGAATCTGGGAACTGACACTGATGATAGCACTGGTGTTGGAACAGTGTATGGCTATAGCTTTCTATTATGAACAACTTTGCAAATTATGGTGCTTTAATAAAAAAATGAAAGTCTAATATGCTAAGCTTGTTTTACACTTAAAAGGCTATGATTACTATCTGAAACACCTCAGTAGGGACAATACAGGCTCAAGATACTTAGCATTCCACATACATTAATGGAAGCCTACATAGCAGAGTCAGCTACATGAATTCATCACTAACTCTCTTCTCAACATAAATGGTTGGTAATTATGCACCACGAAATAGGAATAGATTTTTTATTGATGAAGATAAGCTGAATCTTGTCAAGAGAATACTGTCTCCCAAGAAACAAGTTCCAAGTAAGGACTACTTAGCTCCAAGTACAGAATTTAGATTATGATACATTTCCAATGCAGGTTTCAAAACTCATGTGCAGTCTTTCTTGGGCATAGCAGTCTGAGACTTCCTCTCCTTGAAACACACCTTGTATTGGAAGCTTGGAAAGAAGAACCCTCCTTACAAAGGTATCATCTACTGCTAAGTACCGAAGGTTACTTGATGTATACCTTTCAAAATAATTCCAAATAACTGCAATGACCAAACTGGCTTAAGTTAGTTCCCAGCAGTGAACTGGAAAGAAAAGTCAACTATAAAAATAAAGAATGCCTTAGACAGGGGCTGGAGCAATAGCACAGTGGGTAAGGCGTTTGCCCTGCACCTGGCCGACCCGGGTTCGATTCCCAGTATCCCATATGGTCCCCCGAGCACCGCCAGGAGTAATTCCTGAGTGCATGAGCCAGGAGTAACCCCTGTGCATCGCCAGGTGTGACCCCAAAAAAGAAAAAAAAAAGAATGCCTTAGACAGCTGTGTTCTTTTCTAAAAGCAAATTCTCACATGTAAAAAAGCAAACCCTGAAATCACCATCTATGGTCGCTTGCAGCTCTAACATTTGGATGTCAAGAACTTCCTTTTGGAATCCATACCATAGAATTTTTAATTTTCTTTTTCTTTTTCCCTCTGCACAGGTGTTATGACTCATTTGCAATAACACAATTTTCATTTGCTTTATAATACATTTCTGTTTCTTTTAAAGAAGATCCCCTTGTAACTAGATAATTATTTGTATATCACTAACAAATGTTAGTGATAGGAATAAACTCAGTCTACTTCCTTTTATAATGAAAATTTGAATTGCTACTATCACTCAGAATTCAGTTTTTTTGTCCAGTTGATACAGCTTATTCTTAGATAGAAGTAGACTTCCCACATATTTACTTCAGAAGCTTCTATTCAAAACTTATATTAGCATTTATCCTCAAAAGCCTCTGAGTTTTCAGGAAAGCTAAGAGCCAAAACAGAGAATTCTAAAAATTAGGATTTAGGACAGAAAGTATTATCCAGTTTAATTGTTTTAATATCATGATTTAAAAAAATCTTTCTAAGTCACTTGTCTACCTGATAATATCAATTATTTTTATAATGTCAATAATATTTTCAACATATATGCAGCTAGTATATTTGGAAGAGTTATTTTCCTTTTAGGTGAGACAATGAAAAATATTCCCATGACTTTGTCCTTGTGACTACTGATCATAATAGATTAATATATTTTACATTGGGGGTTCAATTCTTTCCCCCTTTTTCCCCTTTTCTTCAACAATGAAAGTCTTCAATAAAATTGCTTGAGGAGCCCCCACAAAGAACAAGTCCAGGCCTGGAATTGCAGGCAGTGGGGTGGGGTCTCATCTCTGCCTTGCTGTCTACCAGCATCCTGGACTGTCCACACACAACTTTACTTTCCATGCTTGGCTGCAGGCTCAGAACCTCATAAACAGAAAATTAGTGCTGGATTATCTCCTAGCAAGGACCACATCTGAACTATGTCATGCCATTATTTTGGCTTAGAACCTGTGCTGCTCCGCCAGTGAAGTAGTGGCTATCTGTGTGGACACTGTGTAATCACACTGGTAGCTGTGGAACCAGCTTCATATTTTGCAGGAAACTCCTGGATCCCAAATGCAAGCAGAGTGTGGGAAAAAATGAGAGCATGATTTTCTTAAAAAAAATATTATTTGTGGAGTTAGAGTGATAGTACCATGGGTAGGATGCTTGCCTTGCACTCAGCTATCAGCCCTGGCAGTCCATACAGTTCCCTGGGCCTACCAAGACTGATTCCTGAGCGGAGAGCCAGGAGGAAGGCCTGAACAAAAATCAGGTGTGGCCCCTCCCCCCAAGGAAACAAAAACCACAGTTTTCTTTTTACTTTTTTGCCATACTTGATGGTGTTCAGGGCTTACTCATGACTCTGTGAGTGCAGCAGGGGTAAAGGAACCATATATGGTGCTGGGGGCTGAATGTGGGTTGGCAACCTACAAGGAAAGTATCTTCCCTGCTATAGCTCAAGAACATGATTTTCCAAATGCAAAGTTGATCTCATCTAAAAGGATGTCTTTTATGCTGGGATTAAGCCCTTCATTTCTGGACTAAAACAATTATATACAGTGAATAATAATGGAGACAGAGGTTTTAATTACCCTGAGACACTTTTTGATCATCACCTTCAATGAGATCTTTACCACCTGCCTCCTCCTTATCTTATGCACTCCTTATCTTTTGGCACAGTCATCATTTTATACTTGTTTGTGTGATTCTGGGTTGCTGTTTCTCTTCCCTCCCCTGGGGTGGGCTGCAGGTGGGTAGGTGCTGACTCTCACTCACTTTCACCTTCCAAAGCACAGACTGCAGCCAATAGCTACTTGCTAAAGACTGAATGCATACAGGGATGAGTAATGAAATGAGACTTTAAAACAAATGGGGACAAAAACTGATAGTGTCTCTATATTGTTATTTTATGACCTTTTAGAGCAGTGAACCTCAGACACAGAGTACATGGTTGTGCCTTTTGTCTCCTTTGGAAGTTCTTTTCATTCTATTTATGACAATTACGTATAAATGATATTAGAAAATGCTAGGATGGAAGCTCGAATATGCAGAGGAGTGAGGTTCTGACAAAAGAAAGATTGTTGACAGACTAAAGAGCCTAATGCCAGCTCTGGGCACATGAGCTCTTAGTCTGTATTATTCTCCATCAATGAAAGGGTCCAAAGGAGGTGACCCTCCCTGCAACCTCCTCCACTAGGCAGGGCCATCCACAGCCATGAATTTTGTTTGAAGGTGTTAGAGGATTGGATATTACTGTTCTAGATGTGTCCATTCAAATAAAAGAAAGGAAGCAGGGTGTTCTGCAGTTTAACTAGTTGCACACTTTACACTTTACTAGTTGACTTTATGATGATGCAAAGATGAAATTCCAAGGGTTTTTTACTTTGTTTTATTTGTTTTTGTTTTGGGAACATGCCTAGTAGTATCCAAGACTTATTCTTGGTTCTGTGCTTAGGGATCACTCCTGGAGGGACTTGGGAGACCATTTGGGATTCTGGGGGTCAAACCTGGGTTGGCTGCATGCATTACCCATATACTTTCTCTCTGGGTTATTGGGGCTTGAGGAAAGACTATCATAAAATTTTTAAAAAATTTAAAAGCATGTAAAGGCTGAAAAATAACTACAAGATAATTCCTTTGGAATTTACTTAATATAGGAACTTGAACAAAAAGATAAAAAAGTACCTCACAATCTCTATAGGCAAGAAGAAAATGAGGGAAATCCATGATAAGAGAATAGGCCAAGACTAAGGAAGAAGATAAGTGGTAGAGGTGCATATAAAAACTAATAAGGGAGCACCTCTCCTTTTTTAATTATTTAAAAAATAATCAAAAAATATTTTTGTCAACATTTCAACCACTTAAAGAGGGGAAACTAAAACACTCCCATTGTCACTGTCACTGTCCTCCCGTTGTTCATCCATTTACTCGAGCGGTCCCAGTAACGTCTCCATTGTGAGACTTTGCTGTTACTGTGTTTGGCATATTGAATATGTCACGGAGAGCTTGCCAGGCTTTGCCGTGCAGGCGAGATACTCTCAGTAGCTTGCTGGGCTCTCCGAGAGGGGCGGAGAAATCAAACTTGGGTTGCCTGGGTTGGCCGTGTGCAAGGCAAACGCCCTACCTGCTGTGCTATCACTCCAGCCACTCCCATTAAAACATACAAAATATGACAAAGATTACCAAAATTGTTGCTTACAGGTTTAAAATTATCAGAAAGTTATTGCAATGTCTAGACAGAAAAAAGTGATAATCATTACAAGTGAGTAAAATTCCAAGATGAATCCACTGTAAACCAGCAAGTCCAAAGAACAAACTGTAAAATCTATTGGAACTGATGGTAGAAATTTAATGTACTGTCCAGTAAAACATCAAATACCCTCCTTTTCCTCCATTAAATGACTTTCTCATACAAGCACCATGATCAATTAAAAAGATTGTCAGGGTCAAAAGCTATAAAATATTGAGAAAAATTTATACAATCTGCTTTACTATAGACATTTTATATTAAAAACTTGTTTAATAAATAAGTGCTTTAGCTTTCTGGAGATAAATCATTATAAAAATTTAATTTGTTAATCAATGTAATAATAACCCAAACTAGTTAAACTTGGTACAGTGGTTATAAAGTTCATTTGTAATTTTTTAAAAATAATGTAAAAAAAATTGACAAAAGAGAACACTGACAAAGGATTCACACCATAAGGAAATAAGTCTTATTTTATAGGAAAGACAGGACCTGTGAGTGAATGGAAACTTTAATCATTTCCAAATTAACCTATACAGCCTCAATGAAATTATTTTAATTGTTAAATTGAATGTAAAGTTTCAAAATCCTACATAAGTATAAAAAAGGTGATACTGATCTACTAAATTCCATAATAAATCATGAAGCCACAATAAAAATTATATGGATTTATAGAGTCATAGCTGAACATATTTCAGGAACATGATAGAAACAGATGTCACAAAACAGAATTGTACACTTAGGCATTCAATATGAGATAGATGGCATTTCAAATTAGGGGTGAGAGATGATACAATAAATTATACTAGAAAAATTTGGGGGAGGAAAGTTGAAAAGCTAACTTATACTGTATCTAAAATGGAAAACTAAATATTGAAAGTATTGTAAGCTAAAGAAAATTCAGAATAATACCTTTGTAACCATGGAGTATGGAAACAATTTTTAAAAATACAGTAATTCTGATCTTTTCTGGAGTGAAATTCCTTTAAAGAAGTGTGAGGAGCAAGAGCCAGACAAGTGGTTCCTCCAGAGGAAAGCTGACAACACAGGGTGAGACGCAGGTGAGTCTTTGACACAGAATTCATATCTGTATGTTTGGGGGATAGCACAGTGGGTAGGGCGTCTGCCTTGCATGCGGCCGACCCAGCTTTGATTCCTCTGCTCCTCTCATATAGCCTGGCAAGCTACTGAGAGTATCTCGCCCGCACGACAAAGCCTAGAAAGCTACCCGTGATGTAGTCATTATGCCAAAAACAATGACAAGTCTCACAATTTGTTGTAAGATGTTACTGGTGCCTGCTCAAGCAAATCGATGAACAATGGGAGGACAGTGACAGTGACAGTGATGTTTGGGGGATAATCCTGGCAGTGCTCAGGGCTTACTGCTAACTCTGAATTTAGGGATCACTGCTGACAAGATTCAAGGAACCATATGTGGTATTGGGGATTAAACCCAGCTTAGATGCATGCAAACAAGTGCTCTACCCACTGTACTATCTCGCTGGCTTGTGCCTATATTTTTAATATAAATTTAATTTAAATAAATTTATGTAAATAAAGCATAATGGTGAACATTTATAAAAAATTGGAACCTTACAACATGAAGAAAGACATTATGAGCATATGAATATTATTTGAATATATGAAGAGCTCCTATAAATCGACAAAGGATTCTAAGTAGCAGGGAATTTAGATGGGTTTAAGGTTTTTTTACAAATAGTTATTCAGAACAAAATAAATTTGTGTCAAATTCTTGAAATCATTTGATGTTTGTTTCTGTGAAGGACCTCTAATCAAAAAGGCAAAGGGAGAGGTAAGAAACTAGATGTTAATGGGGCTGGAGAAAGAGTACAGTGCATAAAGCATTTGCCTTGCATGAAGCCAACCTAGGTTTGAACCAGAACATCTCATATGGTTCCCTGAACACTGCCAGGAGTAATTCCTGAGTGCAAGCCAGGAGTAAGCCCTAGCACTGCTGGGAGTGCCCCAAACCAAAACCAAACCATAATATGTTAAATCAAATTTGGTTCTGAACATGCACTGTGCATGAGTAAATACATACAAAGAAAACAGAAAGGAAATATAGCAATATGCTATCTGTCGCTATCCTTAGGTACTATCTAACTACTCAGAATTTATATCTTCATGTGATTCTTTGGGCTGGAGCGATAGCACAGCGTGTAGGGTGTTTGCCTTGCACACGGCCAACCAGGTTTGATTCTTCCGCCCCTCTTGGAGAGCCTCGAAAATTACCTAGAGTATCCCGCCCGCACAGCAGAGCCTGGAAAGCTACTGTGGCATATTCAATATGCCAAAACAGTAACAACAAGTCTCACAATGGAGACATTACTGGTGTCTTCTCTAGCAAATCAATGAACAATGGGAGGACAGTGCTACCGTGCTACAGTTGTTCTCTATTTTCAAATTTTCCACAATGAACCTGTTTTTTTTTAATCATAAGTGGATTGCCCTTTAGATGTATAAATATACTTAGGGAGAGAGACAAATAGAAGGAGAGGGTGAGCATGGGACAGAGAGACAATAGATATCTAAAATCTCGGGAAAGACTCAGAGGCTGACAGACTTATCAAGTGTTTTTTGTCATGTGGTATCGGGAAGACTAGGAAGGCAAGACAGAAAAGTTTGAGGGCTGAAAGTACCATATCCTGGTTGCAAGGCAATAATTATGCAGGGAAGATGTAAATATACAGAGGTAAAGAAGGAAGGTGTTTGGCATTAATTCACTGGGTTATTTCAGGCAACCCAAGGACGCACATCTGATCATCATTAGTGGGAACTGCACTGTGGGACTCAGGGGCAGCGTTTTAAATGCCAACAGGTCCTCACTGCCCCTGCAGTCTAAATGGGAACTGCTTTGGGGTGGCAAGCATGGGTAATGGGGTGGCAACTTTACATCATTTACCTGGACCTGCCAGGTGTGCTCACTAACCCTTGTAACACATTTGGTTTCCCAAGTTACCCAACTAGGATGATATGCAAGAGAGGAATCAGCTCATCAAAATCTCATCTTCAGCACTTGCTAGTGAATGTAACGATTTTTTAAGCAATAGAGAAAACCCAGAAATCTATATTTTAAAAAATACTAGGGATTTAAGGGTAATTTATATGGCTTAAAGAAAAATACACTAAGGCAAAGATGAAGATGAAGATCGAGAGGATCCATTTTTACACCATATTGGTTCTCACTTAGGGAAAGGTGCTGGCGATTAACTTTTCATCATGAAGCAAACTGAGAGACAATGTTAAGGACTGGGAGTGTTTGAGAGAGACACACTAGTTTTCCTTAGCATTAAACAATGCAAAGGCATGAAAAAAAAACCCCACTAACTTTCACTGATTTTACTAATGAAGAGATATCATTCAATTAGTAATCCTATGAGAATGGGGGGAAATAATGTTCTAACTCCAAGATAAGTTCTAGCTTAAAACAAAGGAAACACAAAAAAAGATAATAAAAAATAACGAGTGTGATACTGGAATGAAATGCATTATCAGCAGTATTGTAAATAACAGAATCTCAATCTGATTAAAGGAAGTGATGCTATGCAAAGAAATTTGTGACAACGGGGATAAACATAAAACTCACCTCAGTTTTGGTAAGGACTGTCTCAGAACATAATCAAAGGAAACAAATTTAATATGAAAATGTATATCTTCAGTAACCCATCTTTACTATTTGACTATCTTATTTAAAGAGAAGACCAATATAATGACCTCAATGGGTGCTGAAAAGGAATTTTATAGATACTTCCTTAGAAATGCACACTGAAACCAAAGCTAGTCTAAGATCAAATAGTGCAATATCACAAACATTTTCATTAGGTTAAAAATAAAGACAAAATCCCTACTATTCCCAGAATTACCTAACATTCTTGTGTAATGGAGGAGGAAACTGATAACAAATTATAAAAGATAAATACTACCTGTAAGGTACATATTATCAACCAACTAACAGAAACTACCAGGAAGACAATAAAATATCTGGTTATGAACTTAAAAAACAATACATCTTCAATATGTAAATTATATACCTTGAGAAAATATTATAGAAGAAATATTCCTTTTATAAGAGCAAAGATTTTTGCTTCACAAAAGTTAAATTATCCCAAATAGAAAAAAAATTGTTTGGTTTTCATCAGAATTGGAATGTTGGCTTTTTCCATCTGGAGAAGCTTGTGTTCTCTTTCGAACATAGATTCCACTTTCTCTCTCCTCACATATCTCTATTTCTTTCAATAAAAACCACTTTGCTTTTATTCAAATACAAATCTGTTTAGAATTTAACACAATTATTGTGATGTTTATCCAGATATATAAACATGTGGGAACAACCAAGGAAAATGAGACAACAGTTGACTAGTAGCTATAGGATATTTAAGTACATAATAAAACTAGAATAATTTACATATACAAGAATAGGATCAGTGGCAAAGACTCACCAAAAATGAGAATAGGACCTCTGGAAATAAAGCAGAAGTAAGAGCACTAAAAAGAATCTGAATTTTGGTGGAAGGTTTTTGGTGCTTTGGCAGTAGTGATACAGAAACTTTGTTTCTTTATGTGAGAAGCATAAACATGAACACTATTATAAACAACATTTACCTTAATTTAAAAAAAAATAAACAAAAGGTCAATACTACCAAGAGTCATCAATGTGATCTTCAATGTAAGCTTCAATGTAATCCCTATCAAGATTTAATGACATAGGGAAAATAGGAAAAACCACTCGTAAAATTTATATGGAATCACCAAAGATCCCAAATCAAAGGAATTCAGAGAAAGAACTAGGAGGATTTTCCTCTTATTTCTTTCTATTCTTTCTTTTACTGTATGCATATTAGAAGATGGATTCATTTATTTCAGTTGCCTCTACTGTGGCAATCATTTCTCAACAAAACTAGATTATTTCTTAACAAAACTAGAACAATTTAAAGCAGTTTTCTTGAGCTTGAGAGACTGAACAGTAGACAGGTTTGTGTCCCACCCAGGTATGGTTCCCTCTGAAAATCACTGGGTGCAGCCCTGGTGGCCCCTGAGAAGTCAGCCTAGTTGGCTGAGAATCTCTGAGGGGTGCTGGGGTGCAGGGGTTTGGAAGGGGTGGATTCTACCCCTCCTCAAGGATATATAAGTAGTCTCAAAAAAATTACACATAAAAAACATAGATAAAACCAAGTACAGCAGAAAAGCAGTGAATCCTTTATGATTTAGCCTCAGCAGTTTCTTAGCATCACTGTACTGGACTCAATATTGGCTGAAGCAGTTACACACCAGCCCAGATGGAAGAAGAAACTGAGATCCCCACCTATGAGTCAGACAAGCAGCAGGGAAACTGCAGGAGTCGTCTCACACCACTGGGAACTGTAACTCGTGAAGCATGCAATTCCCTTCGAGGAGTTTATCCTACAGAAGCAAGCAGAATTGTCTACACAAGAGCTTGTTAAAGACTGCTTCTTCAATCTGTAGCAATGCTTCGCAGGTTTAAGTCCTCCTGGAGCCTCTGGGGCCTTGTGAAGTCATACTGCTGGGTTATACCCAGGATTTCTGACTTCAGTACACTGGGGTAGCACTGAAGAACTGGTCCTTTTAAAAAAGATTCTAGCCAAGGTTGATTCTGCTGCTCTGAGGAACAGACATTGACAGACAAAAGTTTATAATATCACTCTCTCGATTATATTATGGCATCTGTTTTCCCATTTCATAGAGAAAATCTGATCTACATATATTACTATGGAAGATGGAAAAAATCCCTGGCCTTGTTAGAATCTGGTAAGTACAGTCATAAGGATCTTTTTTGAGGGAGGGGATTCTTTGGACAACTGAACTTTAAATTTTAACCTTATGACCTTAGGTCTGCAATGCTCAGTAAGATGAATATGGAATCTGAAACTACAAGGCGGATGAGAACCTTAACATCATTCTGTTCCACATGCTGCAGGCAAGAAAACGGGGACCCTTGTGATGTGCACTGGGATAATCCAATCCTCTGGAATCCAAACTAGCACCAAGAAGACCTCTGAAATAGAGGAGAAGCCCAGTCAAGTTTAGGAATTGGAGGAGCATATGGCTGGACCCCCTTGGAGGAGAGGGCCCAGCACAGAGACAAAGACTGTAATACTTTTACAAGGACCCTCAACAATTCTAAGCTGTTGGACCAATGTAGTCAAACCCTACTAATAGAACTGGTGTGTGCAAGACCCCATTCTGGGGGGTGCCCATACCTCTCCCTGAGAGAGGCAACTTCTTTCTTTCACTTTAGGGACCTTTTCCACCTTAGCCATTTGCCCACAGCTCTATCCGGGATGTGTCCTTGGTTCTCTCCACTCTGGAGAAGTCCATGTTCTCTCCTGAACATGTAGCTCTTCTTCTCTCCTCATTTCCCAAAAACCGAATCTGATTTACCCCATTCCTCTGCTTCCTGAAAGTTTTTTCTGAGGGGTAGGCAATTGACCAGAGAAAACCTTGGCAGAGGTAGGATTAGCATTTACTTTCCCTTCAAAGAGCAAATTCCATGCTCCAGTCTGGTGCCCCAGGTCCCCCAAGCAATCAGATCTTCCCGTGCCATGAGGTGGAACTCAGGTACCATCTGATGATGACTGCCTCATGGAGCTGACTGGGTGCAAGGCCTATGCCCCAAGGGTGTGCAAAGCTGACTTTAGCAGGCTAACCTCCCTCACTTCTTCTGTCTGACAAGGTATATGAAGAGGAAGGAGCTACTGCCTCTCTTCTCCCAAAGTCACATAAGTCATCTGGGGCACTATTTCTCCACATAAGGTACATTCCTGGTGAACATCAGAAAGTCATTTCCTTTCTTGAGTACTCCAAGGTCTAGAATGGCCCCATTGCATGTTAACTGGAATCCAAACATGCGATGGGGCAGAGGCTGCTATTATTACTGCCACTATGGTTACTTTTTCCAGGGTATTACTTTTTATCAATACTCAGAAGTCTTAATTTCCTATACAGTATTCTTCTACTGGCTCTGGGTCATGTAAATTAGGAGTTTTCTTTTTTCTTAGAATACTGATATATCTATAAGACACTATAACATAGTGTAGTTTGTGGGGAAGATCCTCAGGCTGAGCCCTTGAGCAATGGGTCTCAGTTACTTGCCCTCAAGTATTACTATTATAAAAACTCTCCTGGCCACTCAAAACCTATATTGCAAACCACAACACCCAAAAGGAGAGAGAGAGCAAAAAGGAATGCCCTACCACAAGAGGCGGGGTGCGGTGGGGGGGTGGGGGAATGGGGCAGAGGTGATGGGAGGGATACTGGGATCGTTGGTGGTGGAGAATGGGCACTGGTGGAGGGATGGTTACTCGATCATTGTATGACTGAAATGTAAGCATGAAAGTTTCTAAGTCTGTAATATACCTCACGGTGATTAATTTAAAAATTTAAAAAAACCATTATATGCAAGAAATCCTAACATTAAGAGTACCATGAAGCATAGTGCCTAAAATAAATATAAATAATAAAACAAAATCACTGATGACAAAAAAAATCTCTTCCACTGTTTCCTTAATGATTCCCAACCCCCTCATCTCATTCTCATGTATACATCCCCAGCCTAGGGCCTCATTTATCCAACAGGAACTTTCTGTGGCAGTCATTTGGGACTATCAGGTTCCTCTAAGTAAGCAGGGCACAGTCTACCCTTCCTTTTCTCTGTTGGAGGAGGTGGCAGGTGGGAGGTGGAGGCCACACCCTATAGAGCTCTGGACTCTCTGTACTTAGAGGTCACTCCCTCTTGTGCCTGGGGGACATGCAGTGCTAGGGACCAAACTTATGCAAGTTTCCCAGATGCAAATTTGTCTGCTCAGCTGTTCCTCTGGGTCTCCTTACTCTTGGATACATGGTACTTCCTCTTCCTAATTATTTCCTCAATCCATCACTTCCCCAGGAATTCTAGTTCCTGTGGGACACATCACTTCCTCCAAAAGGACTTAGAGCTGCTGGGAAAGATGTCAGCATCTTCTGTAGTTCTCGACGCTGGAACTTTGTATATGGGGCCAGGGCTACAGTTCTTGTCTAGGGTCTCTTTTCCTATAAGAGTGGCAGCTCCTTGAGGATGGATCTCAAGTGCAGCTCCATCAAACAGGGCACAGTCTGCTCTGCATGATGCTTTGCAGGAACCAGCAGCTCAGGCAACTTTAGGAGGATACACCTGAGACACGGGCCTGGGAAATGCAAATATGCCTGCATAATGAAGATCAAATTCAAAGGCAGGTAGGAAGCATGAAAGAGAATCATTTCACAATGCAACGGCTGGCATCGAAGGACAGAAAATAAAAGGGAGTGTGTCTTACTTTGAGCTGCAGTCGCACCCTGGCCAAGAAGAATTTCCAACAGTTTTCCCTGGAGTCCACCAGGCCCAGACTGCGAACTTCGTTGCGAATTCCAGAAATGATCTTCTCCTCATCTTCATCACTGAACAGATCCGGGATTTCTCCTGCTCCCCCCAAAAATGAGAAGGATCGCTAAGATATCAGCACAATTAAATTTTGAGATCTGCTTTTCTAAGGCCTGTGGTTCATTCAAAGACAAGGTTCAGCTAAAACGATAAGGCAAGACTTTGAAATCAAAGATGCCATTTATCTTCTTTTTTTTCTTTTGTATTTACAAGACCCACCACACAGCTAGGACGAACATCCCCACTGAAAATCACTTGAGGAGCACGAACTGATTAACAACTCAAGGGAGGAATAACTGAAGGCCCCTCCAACACACTTCACCAAAAGCAGACTCCAAATGCAATACACCTCAAATTGGTAAGGTTTATTGGTTTTTTCCCCAAAGACTGCCCCAGTGAACATCTCAAAGACAAATTATCTCTCTTTAAAGTTCACTGAAACCACAGATAATTTGTCACTGGGGGAAGATATTTCAAGAAATGCGTTGCTTTAATCACCTGATGCCAGCAAGTCATTAATCAGCACGAGGAAGCTCTCATCTAGAACCTGGGCATCTGTCAGCAGGAACACGGTGGGCATGTTCTTGGCTCCCGCTCTGCTGTACAAATTGGCAAGATCCACCTGCAAGGAGAGGCCATCACTCATGGTTTGTTAAAATGCAGGGGCCATGCTGGGGGTGCACGTGTGTGAGTTCTCGGAAGAGCTGAATGACTGTAATTTCAGAGCACTGAGCTGTGCTTTTCCTGTTTGCGTATTCTTTCCTCTCTGTAACCCTGAGAGATAGGCAAATAGCAGGCCAGCAAAGCCATCCCCAGCCTATAAGAATGAGTGTCACCTCTGGGGTTGCATGGAGCTGATCAGAACAGACCATCGAGGCACGAGTCCCTTCTGACAGCTGCAAATATGTCCATTGGTGGAGAAAGTGCAGTGGAGTTTTAGCTCATTTGGACAGTTAGTTTTCACTGAACTCAGTTTTCACTGTCTTTCACTGAAGACAGTTTTTCTTTGGTTCTTACTTACTTTGTTCAATAATACAGAAAATGTGTTGTTTTTTGCCTTTAAAAGAACACTTATGCACAAACTCCAAGTCATGTTTCAGAAATCTTATTGTGACAAAAAACAAAAACAAAAACTAACAGCTTTAAACTCTGTTTCTGGAATGCATTCCCAGTATGCAATAGATTTTCCTAGTCTTGTTAAAGGTGAAAAAAGTTTCTTTGCACCTGTAAAACTGGCTTCTTTCCACCAACTTCCCAACCCCTTCAGAGTGGAATGCTAATCAAGTTGGATAGCAGGCATGATCCATACAAAAAAAAAAGCACATGTGTGTGTAACCAAGGGTATAGTAAAACACTTTCTGGGACTGGTCTGTAGACTTCTAACCCTATAAAAATATTTAGAATTTCATGCTTATTTGACCATGAATGAAATATGGGTAAAGATTGTTGGATCTTCTATGGAGCTCACACCCTGCCTTTCTACCTTGTAGAGTCTTGGGCTGTGTTGGGGACTTAAGAAGGGTGTAGGATCTGGTAAAGCTCACACTTCATCAGCTAATTCCAGGGGAGAAGGCCCTGGATACTCGTCCTCACCCGCAGCTCCTGGATTCCAAAGCCTTCAGTCAGCGTGATCTGAAAGACCTCCAGCCCACACATGGAGGCAGCCAGGCGGGACAGGCTCTGCTTGCCAGAGCCACCCACGCCAATCAACAGCGCGTGGCCTTGTGGGGCCTGCAGGATTCGGCTGATGCGGCACCTAGGAAGAGAGAATAGCTGGCATTCCATCTAGAAACCCCCACACTACATTTGGCCTCTGTCTCAGAGGAATTAGTGGACGCTGAATTCACATTTTGATTCTGAGCCTTGGGTCCTTATTCACGGTTCCTTAAAGATGCTCTTTGCATCTGCCTGGTCAGCCCTAATACCAGCCTTGGCCAACAACATCCGTGACTCCTAGGGCTTTACTCTCCTCCACCAAAGCCCAAGAAGACAAAGACAAGGTCTTCGGACTGTGCGCCTTCTTTGGTGTTTGTAAGACCTAAGCAGTGCTTAGGTCTTACTCCTGACTCTGTGCTCAAGGATTACTCTTGGCAGACTCGGGGTTAGACTAGGTGTGGTGCCAAGGATAGAACCTGGGTTGGCCGCGTGCAATGGCCTAATATCTACTTTTTTGCTTAGTGAGAAAGATTTCAATTCCGCATCAGCAGGAAATGGAGCAGGAAACCTCCTCGGGGCAGGAAAGGGAGAATGACCTTGAGCAGAACTGTAACTGGTAGGCAGTGGGGGAAGGACTGGCCAACAACTCTGTTTGAGATTAACACCTACTTCTTCTTTGTTTCATCCTGCTCTGCTACTAGACTTTTCCACAGGCTCCAAGTCCACTAGAAATTTTACTGAGACCTCTCACAATCACAGATTCAAGCTCCAGTAAGGTCTACACATCTGTTATTTAGCCCCATCTCAGAGACTCTGAATACTTATGCTACTCGCACTTATGCTAATAAGACTACTTGAAACCTTTAGAGTGAGAGTGAACAGACTTCTCTAGGATACCAATATGGGTTTGGAGAAATGTGTTATGATTACAGATAGTAACAAGAAAAACAAAATAGAAGCATAAAAATACCCAAGTGCAAATATTGGACATCCTGTATCTTTTTAATACTGTTTTTCTATACAGTAGTACTCGACACTGCTTTTCTGAAGTGGCTCTAAATATCATGCCCTGAATGATCCTTTTAGTTCCTCTTCTGCTTATGTGTGCATGTTCTTACAAATGTCCATCTGAGCCTCTAAGAGGGAAACTCCAGGAGACCTGGCCTGCCCTGCTGACCAATGCATCCCGCACACCCAGACCAGTGAGGGCTGAACAGGATGTGCACTGCACCAGGCACCCAGCACAGGAGGCGAGAGAAAGCCTTGTTGGCCAGGCCATGCACTAGGACAGGGGCTTCATTCTGAGTGACTGCCAAAAATATATGTCTCCCCCACTGCTGTTTTTCTAGTTTGCACAGTCCTGAATCACTGAGTACAGCACTCAGCAGGACTCAATAAAGCTTCTTAGTCACTGAAAATCAGTTTGGGCCCATCATGTCTCAACCACTTTCCAACATCATGACTTGAACAAATCATTTCTCTTCTTCTCTCTCAATGCTCTGACCTATCTGGGGTAGAGGGAAGGAACATGAAACTCTGGCTAAAATGGTGATACTTGAGACAGTGAACCCTGAGAAGACATTAAAATGGTGAATTAGTCAAGAACAGATGACTGGACTTAAAAAAAACTATGGTATACATAAAATGGAGCACTACTTGGCAATAAAAAAGGTGAAATCATGCAATTTGTTGCTATGTGGATGGATCAAAGTCAGGAGGAGAGGGACCAACACAGAATGCTTGATATAAAGAAACATAATAAGGGAATAACACATGGCCAAAGGTAACAGAACCTAAAAGCTCTGTACAGAACTGAGCTTACCACAGGGGGAGAAGGTGGGTGAAAGTAATCCCTGAGACAATGGTGGAGGAACATGGACACTCTGATGGTGTTGGAATATTGCATCACTGAACCCTACCATTTGCATTATTGTGAAATCATGGTGCCTCAAAAAAATGTCTAAAAAAGAAAAATATCACCAAAAATAGAATCTTGATTATTTTTAAATACTTAATGATATTATGAATTGTAATAAATATACTTGGCTACAACTGGGGATTAGAATAATAATTAAACCAACAGCTGAATGACACTTGGAGTTCTCTTCTGTCTGGCACACAGGAGATGAGTGCTGGCAGCCACCAGGAACTAAGGATGATGCCATGACAACAGCAGTGGATGCCCAGTGGTTTTCACTCTGCCCGAAACATCACTCACACGTGCTGCATGGCATCTTCAAATAAGACCAGGTGCATGGCAGCGTTGAGTTCGTTGTAGTTGTCCAGCATTTCCGTAAGAACTGTCCTCAGTACCTCCCAGTCCTTCACGGGCAGGTACTGAGGGTGTCCTCCACTGCTAGCCAAGTGGCAGTAAATGAGGGGCTGCTGCTGCAGTGTCTCACGGTCTACTCCCTGCAGCAGGAGGAGGAGAAAAACAAGCTCATGTCAGCCACCCCTGATGATGCCCCAAGAGAGAGACAGTCACCAAGTAGCCTGTCGAGGCCCGAGATTATAGTTAGCCCTTGGACAGAGCGGGAGGACACAAGAACCACAGCTGTTTCAGAAAGGTGAACGTTGGCCTAACACATACACGTCTCATCACACTTCTACCCTCAACATACCAGCAGTATCTGAGCCAACGGGGACCTCTGACACTTGTGCACTTACTTCAAAACATTTGCAAGCAGTTTCCAGCAGCTTTTTCTGAAACAAATCACAATCCTTTGTGTCTACCAGTTTGTCTCCGTAAACACGACAAGATTCATGAAGCCAAAGGCGTATTAAATCATGTGGACCCTTCAAACACTCAGGAGAAGCAAATAAAATCCCCTAATAATAAGAACAGGAAAAATCAAAAATTCAGAAACTGACAAGAGTCCAAGAGAATGTTTCTATGGCATGTTCTTTTTTTTTTTTGGAAGGTGAAGGGGGTTGGTTTATTGGGGGTCACACCCTGCATCACTCAGGGCTTACTCCTGGCTCTGCATTCAGGGATCACTCCTGGTAGCTTGGAGAACCATATGGTGTGGGGTTTGTCACAAGCAAAGCAAGCACTTAGCCACTGTACTATCTCTTCAGACCCCTTTAACATGTTCTAAGACTCTGTATGTGATACAGCAGTTTATCAAGTTGAAGGAAATATTGGCACACCGGTGCCTATTGTGTCTATAATGTCTTCTGAAAGCATTAAACTTTCAAAACCCCAAAACAAACAGCTAAGGTGAAAGGCATAGGATTAGTTATGTAAAATCTAAAAGATTCTAGTATCAGTTAGTGCAAACCTCTCATTTCACAGGCAAATATAAGACCCAAAAGTCAACTGCCCAGATTCACGATTGTGGGCAGATCCAGGACCAGTTCTATAATAAACTCAACACAGCCCTAAAATGCTGACTTCATATGGAACCTCTTCCAGGGAGACTCAGCTCACTCAGGACTCAAACAGAATACCAAGGGAGTCCAGAGACTGGGCTATAATGCACACAAGTACGATTTGGAGGTGTTGGGGGGAGCTGACACACTGGGTGTGAGGTGAAAGTCAGGCCTTACACTTCTTACCACCTATGATCGTCCATCTCATTTCTTCTAAGATTAAAAATCTGCTGAAACAATACTTCATGGGTCAGGCAGATATGAAAAATATCGAGAAGGGCCAAAGAGCTATTGTACAAGGAGATAAGGCACTTGTCTTGCATCCGGCCAACCCAGGTTTGATCCCCAATGCCACCTACGGTCCCAAGAGCCAGGAATAAGTCTTGAATACTTCCGGATGTGGCTCCAAAATCAAAAGAAAATAAAAGAAAGAAAGGAAAATAAGTAAAGAAGAAAAAGGTGCACAGTCTTAGGAAACTGTTGACTAGAGCAGCATTGCAGTTGAATATAGGAACGTGGTTTGTAAAAATGCCAAGAAATAAAAATTATCAAATATAAAGACTCCTGAAGTTTTTACTTTATAACAAGTTGGGCACCTTCTTTCTCACAAAAGTAACCCAAGTTAGAAATAATTGTTTAAACTATTTTTACTGGATAAGACAGGTCACACTTTACTATTTATATTTTTAATTTCAGATAAAAAAATTCCCTCTTAGATTTTTTCCCCTAAACCCAAAACATAAATACTGACATTTTGCCGGGTAAATGTGAAGGCCAATGCAAAATAAAATAGAAATTTAAGAAATTGCAATTTCTCTAGATGATAAGTCTTTAAAATTATATAAGCAGGCTCAGAGAAATAGTACAGGGATTAAGGTACTTGCCTTGCAGACAGTTGACCCTGGCTGATCCCTGGTACTGCAAATGGTTTTTAGAGCAGAGCCAGGAGTGACCTGATTTGGGCTGGAGAAATAGTACATCGGGTATTGTGTTTGCACTGCATGCAGTAGATCTGGGTTCAATTCCTGATACTTCATATGGTTCCTTGAGCATTGCCAGGAGTAATTCCTGAGTGCAGAGCCAGGAGTAACCCCTGAGCATCATTGGGTGTGACCCCCCCCAAAAATAGTGACCCCTGGTCACAAAGCCAGGAGTTTGGGGTGTTGCCCAAAGAAAAAACTTTACATAAACACATATTATGAACAATGAATTATTCTTCTTACTTGGCACAAAAAGCCACACAGAAATATTTACATAAAAGAAATAGAGAGTAGAGACTGCCCTGTTTCTCTTGCCAAGCCTCCACACACCTCATTGATTAAACAGTCCTAAGCTTTCATATATGAGTTTATGGTCTAAAAATGAAGATGTACAAATGCATCCTTTTAAGCAGAGATCTAGAAATGAGTGCCCCCATTGTTATAGTCACTCCTCCACTCAAGACAGGGAATTGAGCCAACAAGGTACCTGGAAGATGTTCGTCAGGTCTCTCAGATTAAAGAGGTAGTGAAATTTAACAGCCGTGGGCAAAAAGCTCTGTGTCATCATCTGATGGACCATGATGGTTGCCTGGATCAAAGTAGGGCCACTCCTGAGAACAGAAGGATCAAATGCCTGCTGCTGGAAGTGCAAACTAAGGATCTGGCTGTAGATGGTATTCAGAGCATCCAAGGAGGGGAAGTTGAATGCGAATACAGTAAAGTGTCTCTGAAAAGAGAAACATATAAGCAATGCATAAAGAGGGATTATCAGGGGAGCAGTAGATTGTGAAATAGGGCTGTCTTTCTTTTTTTTTTTTCCTTTGCGCCCCATATCTATGTCCATCACACATCTCTTTTGCAGAGCCTTCTGTGTGGCTGGGGCTTGGCCATCTGGCTTGTCTGCTCCCACAGACTGACAGGAAGTGAGAGAGCACCAGTTACAGCCAGAAGCTTTATTTTCCCACTCACTCTCCTCAGCTTCTCCCGTCACTGTGAATTCTCCAAGTGTGCTGGAACCCAGGAGCGGAGCCGTGTTCTTGCCATCCCACCAGCCACGGACACTTGGGAGCAGCTGAGGGTCAATGACCAGACATGTGAATGGTCTCATGAATGTCAGCAGAATCAACCAGATGAGCCCAATTCCCTCCACATAAACACATACGCAGTGTGTACTATGGTGTGCTGTGGCTGTATGTGTGTTGGGGTGGTTGTTATTATTATTAAAATGCTAAGAACTACACACAGAAATCTGCACATAAATATTTATAGGATATGTCTCTGAGCTGTCAAAACTTGGAAAACAACTATGGTATCCTTTGGTAGATGAATAAACTGTGGTGCAGGCATACGCAGAATATTATTCAGTGATGAAAGGAAATGAGCTATCAAGTCATGAAGAGGAATCAAAAATGCCTGTGTAAGCGAAGTGAAAGAAGCTAATCTAAAAATGCTTCATACGATTCCAACTATATAACATTCTAGAAAAGGCAAACTACGAAGACAGAAAAAGGACTAAGTGGTTGTCACAGAGAGATAAGTGGCTGCCAAAGGATTAAGTTGCCACAGAGTTAAGTGGTTGCTACGGGGGGGGAAAAAGGATTAAGTGGTTGTCACAGGGTGAGGGTGGGAGGGATGGGTTTGTAGAATACCAGATATTTTTAGTGCAGTGAAACTATACTGTATAAAACTTCAGTGGCTAATAGCTGTCACGATAAATTCCACCAAATACAGAGAATGAAGAAATGCTGGACTTTAGTATCAATGGAGGCTCAGCAATAGAACACACGTACCACACTAATGCAAGACATAGGGGGTCTATGGGAGCTCTCTGGACTTTCAGCTAATTTGCTGTAGATCTAAAATTAATCATTTAAAAATCCTATGAATGCTGGGGAAATATTCAAGTGGCAGAGCATGTGCTGGCATGTGCGTGACCCAGAATTACATTTTTGGTCCTACATGGCCACTGGAGCACCAAACCCTCAGGCCCATATCACTGCTGGGCCAGGATCACTGGGAGTGGCTAGTATCCAAACACAAATAGATGAAAGGTCTGTTTGTTACAAAATGTTTAAATGTTTATGTGGGGCTGGAGCCATAGCACAGCGGGTAGGGAGTTTGTCTTACATGTGGCCAACCTGGGTTCGATTCCCAGTATCCCATATGGTCCCCCAAGCACCACCAGGAGTAATTCCTGAGTGCAGAGCCAGGAGTAAGCCCTGAGCATCGCTGGGTGTGACCCCCAAAGCAAAAACAAAACAAAAAAATGTGTATGTGCTTAACCAACATCTGATAGGAGCCCTAATTTGTGCTGAAAAGCACAAATAATCAAGAAATGTGGTACCCAAGTATTCTATTTAGGGAGAATGAAGTTGAGCACGTGCCTCATATGCATGAGACCCTGGGTTCAATCTTTGGAATCACAAGACTGTAGCACTGTAGCACTGTCCTCCCCGTTGTTCATCAATTTGCTTGAGTGGGCACCAGTAACGTCTCACAACAAATTGTGAGACTGGCTGTTACTGTCTCTTGGCATATCGAATATGTCACAGGTAGCTTGCCAGGCTTTGCTGTGTGGGTGAGATACTCTCGGTAGCTTGCCAGGCTCTCCAAGCGAGGCAGAGGAATCAAACCTGGGTTGTCCACGTGTTAGGCAAATGCCTTACCTGCTGTACTATCACACACACACACACACACACACACACACACACACAAAACCCTAAGAAGTGGGTCTTGGGACTCCATGGGTGAAGGGGTGGGGAAATGGAGGGAAAGAGGGAGAAAGAGAGAGAGTGGGAGGAGGGAGAGGGAGAGCGAAAGAGCACAGCACTTAACACCCTACCTGGAGCCGAGGGTTGATGGCAAAACTGCCAACCATGGGATTCATGCAGGCAATGTACTGACAGTTGTGGACTTCCTTAAGCATCACCTTTTGTCTGTCATACCTGCGAGACAGAAGCCAGAACCTTAAGATCCAAACTGGAGATGACTGCACAACAAAAGTTCCTGAAGGGCTTCATCACAAACTGATTCCAATCCTTACAAATACTCAGTGATGTTGAAAGACAAGACGTATAAGGTGAAGCTCAGTCGGTGTGACCCAGGAATCCACTTCTCGGCTTCTTCCCCAAGAGCTCAAATCCACTCTTTCAAAAAGGTACTTGTGTTCCTCTGTTCCTTATAGCTCTATTCACAGTAGCCTAGCTCTGGATTAATTGAGTGTCCAAGAACAGATGATAGAAAAAGAAACTGTGGTACATATATACACAATCGAATACTTCTCAGCTTTAATTTAAAAAAAAGATAAAATCATACAATTTGCAGCTATATGGGGAGACCTAGGAAGTACCATGCTAAGCGAAGTCAGCCAGAGGGAGAGGGACACAGAATGATCCTCTATATGTGGATATGGTGAGGGAATATGAAATACCCAAAGGTAATTGGACCTAGAAGCTGGTCTAGAGAACTGAGCTTTCCAAAGGTAGGGTTGGAGCGATAGTTGTGGGGAAGGGTATTAGGAGGGGATCCTGAGATAATGGTGGAGGGAGAGGACTCTCCTGTGGGTGGGGGTGAGGGGTGGTGTTGGAACCTGTATGTATGAAATCTTGTCATTAGCACTATTATAGATCATGGTACTTCAAATAAAAATAAACTCTAACAAACACACTCAAATAAAAATAAACTCTAACAAACCCTCCCCCAAAGCTCAGACAATTGAAGGCTACTTAATTTCTTCAATGCTAAAATTCAAGACCTGGAATGGAAGATGTTACTGCTTACATACTCTCACTACTTAGTGCTCCTCGGATGACAATTTCTGCAGAGAAATATCCACAGCCAGGTGAGGAGGGCTCGTCTGATGGTTAATGGGGGAGAACTACTGATGGAAGCACCTCAACATTTCAAGGGGCACATCTCACAGAGTCAGGTCATGCTCTTCTACAGTGCTCTGGCATAAGTTAATGCCTACAGTGTCCATGATTTGGGGTAATTTGTTTTTCTAAGACCTACTTCAACCCAATGCTTTGAAGACACAGTGGGAAATTATTCCACTATTCCACTGATGGAGATGGATGCAAAATGAAACCCAAATTTATAACAGAAAATGTGTCTCCTCAGAAGAAGTCAAGGGCAAATTTGTTTTGTTTTGGTTTTTGCTTGGGGGCCACATCTGGCAATGCTCAGAGGGTTACTCCTGACTCTGCACTCAGAAATCACTCCTGGTGGTGCTTGAGAGATTGGGATGCTAAGGGATCAAATCCCAGGTCAGCTGTGTGCAAGGCAAACACCCTACCCCCTGTACTATCACTCCGGCCCCAAAAGCAATTCCATTATTAAACTCCTCTTGGTGGTGATGATGATGATGACATTTCAGAGGGGAATAAAAGGCAGAGACTTACTCACCAGTGTCCGTAATCAATATGCTGCCGAATCAGCGTGTGGGGCTGAACGGAGCCATAGACATCCACTTCAGGCATGTTCATGTCATCAATAAAATACACCAATTTTTTATTTCCTCCCGGGCCGTAGTTACGACCAGCTTTTTTCTCCAGAGGTTTCTCAAGAATTCCTGAAGCAAATATGTAACTGTGGTCTCCAATCACAGGCAAAATGTAAACCATCAGTGCTTAATCCTTTCCCCAAATTTGTCCTGCTAGTTCCTCTACTTTAAGTATCACATCTGGGCAGGCTATTGCCCAGAGATGCTTCCCTGCCCACCTCTCCATCATGCTCCCATGCCAGTCTCCCTCCTAGGAGGAGGCATCACCAGGTGTGAGAGATTCAGTCACTAAGGTGGAGCACTTTCCTCCCCTTGACCCACTTTAACACCTGGGCTCCTCCAGGCAGGCCATAGGCTGCTCCCTCAGACCTTGTCTCCAGGCCCTCACAGAAGCATCCAGAAAGCTAAAAAGTATCTCTGAAAGTTCTCACATCTCTCTTTTTGGATCACCAGATCAGAATTGTGAGACGTGGGGCTGGAGCGATAGCACAGTGGGTAGGGCATTTGCCTTGCACGTGGCCGACCCAGATTCGATTCCCAGCATCCCATATGGTCCCCCGAGCACCTCCAGAAATAATTCCTGAGTGCATGAGCCAGGAGTATCACCTGTGCATTGCTGGGTGTGACCCAAAAAGCTAAAAGGGAAAAAAAAGAAAGAAAAAAGAAATGTGAAACGTGTGGATGTGTGGAGATATAGCTGCCTGTGTCTGCACCGTGGAACATTTCATCTTGGGCCCATATGACTTTGGAAGGTAAATTTGATGAAGAAAAAGATTTCAGAGAGAGCACTCGTGGATGAGCTCATGAGGGCTGTAAGAAACTGTTAGTTGTCTCCACTGATAGAGTTAAGGAAACAATGAACAACGCAGTCCCACACTCTCATGACTCAGAAAGCATGCTCAGACAACATAGCATGCGCTGCGGTTATTAATGTTGTTTTGTTAATGGCCACACCCAGCAGCACTCAGACGTCATTCCTGGTAGTGTCTGAGGAACTCTGTGTGGTTCTGGGGATCACACTGAAGTTGGTCACCTGCAAGGCAAGCATCTTCTCCACTGTACAATCTCTTCCGACTGTATATAAGTTTCTGATTTCGCTTCTGGAACATAATGTAGAGAAGCACTCACTTTGCAGAGCTGCAGACGTTGTGTAGTAGTTGAAAGGCACACGAGACACGATGTAATCCTCAGAGAGCTTTGCCAATGTGTCCCCCACAAAAATGGTTTTCCCCACCCCAGCGTTTCCGACCAGCATGAGGGGTTGTCTTTTCTTGAGCAACAACTCAATGAAATACCGAAGCCGGGTTGTCTCTGAAGTGTGGACCAGGAGTCTCTGTGTGGGATAAAATAGAGTGGACACAGCTCAGAGAGGCATTCTGGCATTTCATATCTGAAACCACAGTGCCACTTCAGCACCTCAAAGAATCCTGAACTCAGTGTCTCACCCACGATCTCAACTAATTTTCTTTTATTCTTTTTTTTCAAAAAATGGTTATAGGATTCACCAGCAGTGTTTGGTGGTTACACCTGAAGAGCAGCAAAGGGATCAGATCTGGGAGTGGGGGTGGGGGTGGCATGTGGTGTTGGAGACCGAACCAGGATCTCTTGCATGTAGTCAACACATGCTGGCACTCTGAGCCAACTCTCTGGGCTCTCATTTGCATTTCTAAATCATCAGTTCTCAAGCATCACAGCTTGCAGAGAGAGCAATTGGGAAGGGATGTCATAGTTTTAGCTCATAGACAGCAGATTTACTTTGCTTAAGCTGAGTTCTAGCACCTTAGTACAAGGTGCTACTCCCCCACTTTTTGCATTTTGGGTCACACCTGGTGATGCACAGGGGTTAATCCTGGCTCATGCACTCAGGAATTACTTCTGGTGGTGCACGGGAGACCATATGGGATGCTGGGAATCTCACCCGGCTCAGCCTCATGCAAGGCAAACACCCTACCTGCTGTGCTATTGCTCCAGCCCCAAGGCGCCCTATTTTGGAATAGATATTTGCCCTCTTCTGACTTGTATTCTTGTACACAAGAGAACATGGTAGGTAAAGAAGAAATTGCCCACCACTCTTTAGACCCCCAACAGAAATCCAGCCGTACATGAAAACTGGTAGCAAAGCCTGGGTCTGTAAAGGGCCAGACAGATAGCACAGTGGGTAAGGCACTTATCTAGCATGCAGCTAACCCCAGGTTGGATCTCCAGCACCACATTTGATTCCCAGAGACAGAGCCAGAAGTCACCCTCAGTACTGTTGAGTGTGTCCCCTTGGCAAAATTTAAGTGGTAAATGATATGCTAAAGGAATTGAACACAAGGAGACAGCAGTTCAGGGGAACAGTGGCTTTTATTCCTGTGATATAGAAAAAAACTCAAAAGTATGCTTTAAACTTAATGTGAACTGTTTTGTTAAAAATTTCTATGACAACACTGCTGTTCTGAAAAACAGGCTACTTAATGAGACACTATGTATGCATGTGTTTTTGAGTCACACCCATTGGTGCTCAGGGTTTGCTCTAGCTCTGCTCATGGGGGCTTTATGAGGTGCTGGGGAATATACCTAGGTTAGCCTTAGCTGCTGTACCCTCTGGATATCACAGTTCTCACGTAGAATTTGATATGGTTTACAGGAACAAATGGAATGAAATAGAAATTACACTCAGCAGACAAGCACTCAAATATAAGTTTAGGCCAAGGGAGTGATAGAGCGAAGCATGCAGGACACAGAACCCTGCAGTGACTAAAAGTGACCAACAGCTTGCATTTATTGAGGGCCAACTTGTAAAGAGCATGAAGAATTCCTTACAGGTGGCCCAGGGACATGGCTCCATGGTAGAGTGTCTGCTTTGCAGGCCTGAGGCCAAGAATCTGATCCCTGCCATGGTCCCCCACTGCTGGGGGCAAGCCCAGGTGAACAGCAACCATGAGTGTGACTCCATGATCACTGCAACTAAATGTGCAAACTCCGGACACAGCAACATGGCCACAACAAAGGAGGGGAAGGGGCAAAACTCGCTGCAAGGTGCACACCTTTCCCAAGACAAAGAGCTAAATTCTACAATGACTAAAATTCTTCTGTACTTAGGGAGTACATGCTGACAACACCTGAGTATTTTGTATTTGCTCCTGTTACTTGGCCCCACACTGGGCTGAGGGTGGGCTGGGGTGGTCCCTGGCAAATGAGAAGCAGGAAGAGTTCTTCTTTGGGACCTTGAAAAGATCAGGGTGGTCTGCAAGGCCCTGAGCTTGACCCCAGTACTTCACGGCCTCAGCACATTGGGGTATCCCCCACAACCAGCAACCGCAACAACATTAAAACAGAAATGTTTTCATAAAATTCACAGTTCCCAGGAAATTATGAACAAAACTGTTACCTCAAAATTGTTAAAAAAAAAAAACATAAGTTTGCAGACAGAAAAATTGACTAATCACTGTATAAGTAAAATTTTTCTTTGCCAAGAAAGATGTTACATGCTAAAGGTATCTATCAACACAGTGACTGATGCACTGGGAAGGACATTAAAATATTTTGGGAGGAAATTTATATTTCTGTTCTCCCATAAAAGGGAGAGGGAGGTTCAGAACAAGACTGTGACCCAACACCCCCAAACTCACACCTACCTGCAGGGGCACATCTGGATCCACAGTCAGCTGTGGAATTTTATCAGTCCAAGGCAAGAATTTCTTTGTTTTGTGATCCAGATAATAATCGAAGATGGTTCCCTGGGATGGAAACTTTACTGTTCTCATTTCCTTATGCCACCACTGGCTGAATTCAGCCTGATAACCAGAAAGCTGAGGAGGACAAGAGAAATCCTTATTGTAGACACAAGGGTCATTTTGAAGACCTTCAAAGCCTGATCCTGCTCAATGCACTTGGCACGTCCGCGGTTATAACTATAGATGGGAGCAAGCAACTGACTCAGAAAAATAAACAAAAGTCACGCGTGATTATGTCAGAGTGGCAGAAAGCTGTAATATCCATCATTTTCTGGAATAATTACTAAGTCTGATAAGCATGGGAAGGTTAGGTTACCCTCAGATTACCCTTGCTTATTGCCTTAGACCTTAGATTCCCCTGGCTAATTCAATTTAGTAACGAATTATCAAGCAAATTATAAGGCTAGGAACATACTCGGCTTCATTACAACAGAAATCAAACAGCAGATGCCGATTTCTGCCAATGTTTGTATCAAGGGAGGATTCAAGGAGGAAAGTAAGATCCTTCCAAAAATCAATAACTTTATTTGAATTAAATACTGCCGCTTATTCTGAATTTATAGCATGCCTGAGCACTTTGATATAATCCTTTGCCTTATAAAAACCATAGCAATAAAAAAAATGGTTGTTTGCACAAACGTCCTTGTTTAGGAAAGCATACACCAACCTGACTTCATTCCTTCAAGTCACGACTAAAATGCTGTTGGTCTTCGGAGTTCTAAACCCACCACGAAGAAGGGAGAAAGAGGGAAGCAGCTCAACTTGGTGCTCTGCCACCAAGAACGGCATTTCTGGAAAAGCCCAAGAGTTCAATTCCTGCCACCCAGGGGCCCTCACCAGTGTGAGAGGATGGGAGGGAAGAGAATCTCTTCTATGGAAAGCGTTTTGTTTCTGGGTAAGATGATAGGAACAGGTTCGGGTTGGGAACGCACAGGCAGGGGAATGGTGACTAGGCACCAGCACCTTAACAACCCCCTAACGCCAGCAATGACCCGACACAGTGCCTCTGACAGCCAAAGTTCATTGGCCCCGGGCGTTCCTGAGAGCTCTTCTCCTGTGAGTCCATGGTGCACTCAGCCACCACATTCTGACCCAACAGCACTGCCCTCCTTTGACTTCAGGGAAATAGCTCATACCTGCTTTGCCTGGACTGTCCTTTGGTCCTTGGCTGTGGCTGAGCACACACAAGGAGGAGGGACTAGGGGGACAGAGAAGATGGATCAGTTCTACCCCTGTCCAAACTGCTCTGCATGGGCCACTCAGGTGGGAATGGAGACAAGGTCACTTTGTTATTTACAGATCTGGGGACTGGGATAGTTTCTCACCCTAGAAAAGTTGGCCTTGGCCTTCGTTCAGAAACTTTAATTAGCGGGTGCCCTGCCCGGCTCAAAATACAGCTCACTTCTAATTTACATCTAAAATTGTCTCACCTGACCACCACTTCAGCCAAATCGAAGAGTAAGTGATTCACTATTTCAAATAAAATGGATCTGTTTGGCAACTGGGACAAGAATCAGTAGGATGTTGACCCACACAGAGTTTTGGGGGAATCTAGATGGAAAAACTAGGGAAGGATGAGAAAAGAGGGGGTTAAGTCAGTAAATGTAGGTACTTGGAAAATAAAGTCTGCATGGAGTGAGAGTAACTGGAATGAATCCATTTTATTTGGAAGTTCAGAATGTCTATCTTTGAGGAGACCATCCAGGAAGCAGGATGCAACCAGCATGTGCAAAGGCCCTGATGTATTATGGAACTTGTCACATTCTAGAGAGTAGTATATGCAGCTGGTGGGGTAAGATGGGAGGAAGTAAATGAAGAATGAGACAGAGATAGGCAGGACAAAATCTAGAAATAGGACCTAGAAAAAGGACTAAAATTAAAAAAAAATTTTTTCTTTTGTAACAGAAGGGACCTTGATCAACCTTAAAGGAGATACCAGGTAGCATTTTATGTTTTTCTCTCTCTACCATGTGAGAACACAGCAAAAAGCTGTTCACCAGCCAGAAAGAGGGCCCTTGGCAGAACACAAGTACACTGGGAACCTCGGAACTTGCAGCTTTCTAAGATAAGTCAAGACTTGGGTTAGCCACCAGTGGACAGTACTAATTTATGGCAGCCTGCCCCCACGTCATCGAAAGATGAGTTATACTAGAACCAAGGCTGTAGGGACAAGAAAGAGTGGCAGACTGACCACCATTTCAAAACTGATACTGAAAGGTTCTGAAGACCAATGAGTGTACAAGCTAGGCTTGTAATCACAAAATAAATGAGTGGGTGGCATCACTCTCTTGCCTGCCACATGAGTTCAGTGGCCATGAGCCACCTCCCCACCCTGGCCTGCAGCCGTTGCCCACAGATGCATGAAGGAGGGAATAGGACTGCCAGGCTGGTTGGTGATCAGTTGCCATTTATTCCAATCTCGACTCCTCTGCCTCCTTCCAGTCTCTCCCACTCCCTTATTCCTCCTGTCCCTCAGCCTCCTCTTTCAGAGCTCCATCTCTGCAGCCTTAGTCTAGAGCCCAACCTCCCAAAAATTGAGGGACCAACTACCCCTAGGTGAGGTAGCACAATCAACATATGTAAAGCCCTTCCCTTCTTTCCAGGGAAGCTCTTCTAAGATAAAGATCTGCTAGGAGATCCACTCAAGGGCATGTTTTTTTTTAAATCTAAGGACTTGCTTCTCCTTTCCTTATTCCATAAACAATCATTTTAGATTTACTTCTTAATAATCTTTCTGGTGATTTTGTATGGACACAGTAAGAGATATATCAATAAGTAATAAGAGGACACAATAAGAGATATATCAATCTTGCAGGGTGGCTCTCCTGGGGACATCTCAGATCCCAGACCCTAGTGATCAGGCCTAATAGTTCTTTCCTAACCCTAGCAGTGTCCTTATCCAGTTGTTACTCTTTGGATCATGCTATCATTTGTCCATGACCGTGCTCTTAATTTACAGTTAAGTATTATGGCACTTGGCCTGTGCTATTTCAATGTCAGGGTAGCATCACAGCTTGCTCATCCATTCCTTTCATTGGGACCCTGACTTTGGGGTGCTAGGAACTAAAGACAATTGAGGCTTAAGTCGAGTAAATATGACAGATGCCCAGAAGTTATTCAGAGTCAATTAACTCCCAAGTTACAAAACCATAGCAAAACTGTCTTTCTGTGTCTATACAAAAAGCACATTGCTCTAAAGTAAGCTATGCAAAGGACAGAAGGAAAAGAGAAAACTGGTATTTCACTCACAAATACAAATCCAGAGATCTCTGAAGACTTTGACTTTACACATCACTTTACAAGTCACTGCTTAGGGGAAATGAGTGATTAACAGATAGAGAAGGCAGAGCACAGAGAAGTTAAAAGTGAATATCGAGGAGAAAATGGGAATGATTCTGGAGTGCTTCGGAAGTACTGTGATGGGTATTAGCGTGTGTGTGTGTGTGTGTGTGTGCACGCACGTGTGTATGTGTGTGTGTGTATGTGTGCACGCGCGCGTGCTGGAGGCTATGGATTTGGTACTACCCATGAGGTGAGCACTGAGGGAAGGATGAACCTGCCTAAAGAGTGGACAGACTTCTGAGAGACTAAGGAAAGTGGGAAGGACTTTTAGATAACAGAATGAGATCCCCAGAACGGCATATGAGATGCTACTCCCACCCCCAATGGAACAGGCTCTGTACACGTTTCCTAAACATACCTGATCTTGTGGCAGGGTGCCCCCGAATGCCCAGATACAAGCAAAGACAAAATAGACTTCATACACTTCTTTGGGGCTGTCAGAAGGAATATTTTCTGGCGTCAGCAGGCACTCAAGAAGAACACAAATAGTCTGAAGAGAAAGAAATTGTCATCAAGGGCAAAAATGTAAAAATCCTATAGTAAGCTGACAGGACCTTGTAAAAATAAATCTGCTTAATCAAGAGATTCTACACTTCCTTCACCTCTATAATGTGCCACATGGGGAGAGACACAAATTACTAAGTCACTGGTGGAAGATCACCCACCAAACGGATCTTCTAAGAAATTTAAAAAAATAAAATATTTTTAAAAAAGCCTAAAGTCAGAATGATCTGATTCCCAATACTGTAATAAATACATAAAGCCACAAGACAAAATGGTGAATATATATTGGTTCCTTCTTTATGCATACAAGACTATAAGTCAGACTGACAGTCTGAGCCTGGATCATTTTGGGGAAGGTAGAGGATAGCAGGCCAAATTTAATCTTAGAAAAACACAGTTCAGAATCTTGTTCTTCATCTCTGGCAGGCAAAATAGCAATGTGCTGGGCTGCTTCCCCAAGCAGCCTGTGTTCAGGGTGCTGGGGTCAGTGATGAGGGGAGTGTGGCCGCCACAAGTTTCTTTCCTGTGTGAAAGCTTTGAGTTAGTTCTCATTCAGTGTTTCTCAAGGGCCCCTTCCAGCCTGGTTTCCTTCCTGTGGCCCACCTCCTATGGGTCACTCCTCTAGCCTCATGTTATGGCCCCTATTTTGTGTGATTTTCACCTGTGGTCTCACTGTAATGTCCTGGGCACCAGTGAAGTCTGAGAAATGCTGCTCTGAAGGACAGAACTGTGGCATCAGCAATGGCACAGATCCATAGAATGCCTGCTCCAGTTCCCTTCGTGTTTAGAGGAGTAGCTGATTTGCATCGACCTCATGGACACTTAAGAATTCAAGTCCGCAGTGGGTAGGGCCTTGCACGTGGTGAACCAGGGTTCGATTCCCAGCATACCATATGGTCCCCCAAGCACCACCAGGAGTAATTCCTGAGTGCAGGGCCAGGAGTAAACCCTGAGCATTGCTGGCTGTGACCCAAAAAGCCAAAAAAAAAAAAAAAAAGAATGCAAGTCCGGCCTGTGTGTGCACTGCCCCCTCTCAGCTGGGAAAAATGGGGCAAACTCATGGCAAAGGGCACCAGGGAGGTCCTAAAAGTCATTTGAAAATGCTTGTGAATACTTGGACGGCTGTTATACTTTTTAAACTTCTCTCTTGATTTCTATTATGTTAAATTGTGCAATGTTTGCTAATGGATGATCATCTACTAAAGCTGTTATGAAACAAAATCTATTTGTTATCAAGAAAAGTAAAGTAGAACCCATAGGCTTACCCATTAGTATAAAGAACTGTTAAAATCACAATGGAGAGGTGAAAAAAGGGTACAATGTCTCAGTGTGGCATTACCTATAGATCTGAGTGTCCTAACAGTTTAAACTATGGTTCTATTTGCTCTCAGAAAAGGTATTTGAGAAACATTCTGAGTTATGTCAATAATTCATAAAATTTAGTGCATACTCTGAAGGAGTTAATACATCTTACCAAGTTTAAAGAAGGTTCATACACTGGAAAACATAGTCATTACTTTCTTAAAGAGCCATTTAAAACCATTCTCATTTGTTCCCATTTTTTGTCTCAAATTTTGTCCTTGCAAAGCAATCATAGAAAGGCACTCTATTGAAAAACAGCTAAAAAGGAGTTAAGGACAAAATGCCTTTTCTGAGTACTACAAAAGAAGAAAATGAGAGTAAAAGTCATATTAATTCCTACTGACCTATTTTCACACTACTCTTGAATGAAAAAGTTCACACCAGAGAGAATCACACAAATACACAAGTCAACTTGAGAAAGAATATGATCATGCTTTTTACAAGTATTACACCAGAGGAAGTCTAATTAGACTAACCACATAATTAATTCATTATGAATAAATTCAGACCTGCTTTCAGAAATAAATTATACCTCAGATAATTACTGTTGAAGACTATCGTTTACTTAATTGGTGTGTGAATTATCCAAAAACCTGAACTTTCTCTTATTATGCTTTTGACTATGTCTAATTTAGCTTCACACAAATTTGGTAACATAGAAAGTTAATGGTAACAAAGTACTTAGAAACCTATTTTACTCCTATAGGGAACACACACACACACACACACACACACACACACACACACACAGCTTCTAATTGCAAACCTTTTCTGAAGTTTTATACTTGTAGAGGCTGGGCATAGTTTTCCTTCCTGCTAAGATTAAGATCATAGCTTCCATCTCTATGTACTATGAATTATTTTCACTCACTTCCATAGCAACGTGTCATATATGCTCCTCACTCTATCCAGCTGTTTCCCAACGAGGGTCAGGAGAAAAACTTGTGTCCCTAAAAAATTGTGAACTCTGCTTCTACATTGCCCTAACTTCAACAATTTCTTTTTTCTCTAAGAGGGAATAAGGAAAAGAGAAGAGGCTGGTGGGATTGAGGGAGAAGAGAGTTGCAGGGACGGCATGGGGCAGACGGGGGGGGGGGGGTTGGTTAGGAAGTATGGTGTAGAATAAAAAAAATGCTTTTTTTAACTCATTGGCTAAGCTCTTGGATTACATTAATTCATAGTATTCAGAAAGCCCGTCTGGGCTAGATCCTCAGGACATAGGGAAAAAAACAAGGCTTTCTTCCAATTATGTGGTGGAGGAAGCAATGATTCTGTGGACATGAACTTGGTCCCTACAACACACTAGGAAAATGAGGGGTCACTTGTGGCAGGAAAACATACAAAGCCTGACTTCAGTCCTCCAGGTTTTAGTCCTGTGAGTGAGAGAAACTAACCATGACCGCAGTGGTCAGAGAATGTGCTAAGTGACTCCTGGAGGCTTCGGGTTTTACAAATACAAAGGAGCACCGGGGAACACTCGGAAGCAGAGAGCCATGGAAGAGGGTTAGAGCAATCTGGGAACTTGGAAACATCTCCATCTTTTGGATCGAGGAGCACTAGCCAGTCCCTGCCACACCACCACTGCAGTAGACAAAGATGCTCATGCGTATCACAGAAGGCAAACCTGCACCAGGCTGGTCTCTGGAATCGAAGTGATGGTCTTAAAGCTTGTCCGCAGTTTCTCCAAGCAGGCAGGAACATATTTGTCAAAGAGAATAGTTAAATTGGCCTTTTCTGACTGGTGCCGTCGTCTGTCTATCCAACTGGCCACATACCTATAAAAAAAGAACCCAGAAAAGTTCTCCTCCCCACTTTGAGATAGAGCTCAGGGGTAACATTTCAGGGACATATTTAGCAAATTCATGCTACTTCTCAAACAGCAAATATTTCTAAAGCAACCACAAAAATGCTTTTTCTCGACCTTTTGTTGCCTTCATGAAAATAATGTACAAGAAACTCCAAATAGCACTTACAAGATAAGCATAATCGAGTGAGTGTAAGAAGGCCATTAGAAAGAAATGCAGCTTGTCATTTCCAAAAGGACAGAAGTTATTTTCATAGGACAGACCTTGTACATGAAAATGGCCCTGGACTGTTTTTGAATTATCTTGCATAAGTCACTTTTTAATGGAAAATCCACTGCAAATTAAAAGGTGAAAAGTATCAGAGCTATTCCAAAGTTCTTCCTCTCTTCTGCGGCAGACACAACCTTAACGTAAATGTAATGCCGTGTCTCCAATAAATGGCTCTGATATGGCATCTCATCCAGCCCCAGGTATATTGTTCTGCAGCTTGCTTTGACATGTTAGCATATCTAACACATGCTAAAGATAATACTGATCAATAAAGTTAAATGAAAAAATATGATTTAGCAGGACTCACGGTGGTTTCTGGGAGGGGTGGAAGGCTGTATACGCATGATAAGAAATGAAAAGTAATCTCTTAGGGTTGGAGAGAGAGTACCATGGGCTGGGCACTTGCCTTGCATGCAACTGACCTAACTTTCAATCCCTGGCACCACAGATGGTCTGCTGAGCCCTGGCAGGAGTGATCCATGAATACAGAGCCAGGTGTAAGCCCTGGGGACCACTAGGTGTGAACTCAAAACAAAACATACACACACAACACAATTAATGGCTCAGAAATTCTCATCCAAGAAGGGAACTGTGACAAAAAAATACATTTCAGGGGAGCAGAACAGCAGAGAGAGCTGTACACCCATGACAGCTAATGCCTTGCTCTAAGAAAGTCAGAATATGCACTGGAATAATGGATGAACTAGAGGACAGATGATGATCTTACAGAAGGTTCCCCTTGTGTTTTTATTTTCTTTTATTTTTTGCTTTTTGGGTCACACCCAGTAATGCACAGGGGTTACTCCTGGCTCTATGCTCAGGAATTACCCCTGGCCATCGGTGTTCAGGGGACCATATGGGATGCTGTTAATCGAACCCGGGTCGGCCGCGTGCAAGGCAAACTCCCTACCTGCTGTGCTATTGCTCCAGCCCCAGTAGCCATTCTATTGTTGAGGGCACACACTGAGTTTTTATTTAATCTATTGAATCCTTTATTTGTGACACTTCTGTGCATAGCTTTCCTATTTCTGCTCTCATTTATTCCTGTATTTTCTCGATTGTCTGATCTATTGTTTCTTGCCCTTTTTTAATTTACTGGATATCTTTTCCACTGCTTCTCTGAGTTCATTGAATATCTTCATCACTTTATCTCTGAATTCTTTACCAGAGAACTCACATTTGTGAGTAATGCCTACTGAGGCTTCTGAACTCTTTTCATCGTCCTCTCCTCGTGGTGGGAATTTGTGCTGTTTCTTTATGTTGTGGTAGTGGTATGGAGACTGAGATGTGACACCAGATTGCTGGGTATGGAGAAGGTTCCTCTTGACTGTCACAAGGCTTCACAAGAGTGTTTACTAAAGCTTCACTCTCCTTTCACACTCTCAACTGTGGAAACATCAACTGTTTTTGGTTTAAGAGGAAAGGGTATCAGCTGAAGTCCAGCTTTGGGATAGAAACTTGGGTTCTCCCTTTGGTGTTGGGTGGATCAGTCATAGGAGAGGTGGTTCTGGAACCCAGAGTGACACCACAGCTACTGACTAGAGTGCACATTCACTGTCAGAAGTGGGATCCAAATAAGAGTTCTAAGACTACTGTCAGGGGGAAAACATCCAAGAGAAGTTAGAGAGATGAGATATCATTTCACATCACAGAGACTAGCCCACATCCAAAAGAACAAAAGCAACTGGTATTGGCATGGATGTGGCGAGAAAAGGACCCTCCTTCACTGCTGGTGGGAATGCTGACTGGTTCAGCCCTTTTGGAAAACAGTATGGATGATTCTCCAAATATCAGAAATTGAGCTCCCTTTTGACCCAGCTATACCACTCCTGGGAAAATATCCCAGAGAGGCAAAAAAGTAAAGTTGAAGTGACATCTTCACTTGTTTGTTCATTGCAGCACTCTTTACAATAGCCAGAATCTGAAAAAAACCTGAGTGGCCGAGAACAGATGACTGGTTAAAGAAACTTTGGTACATCTACAAAATGGAGTACTATGTAGCTGTTAGAAAAGATGAAGTCATGAAATTTACATACAAGTGGTACTACATGGAAAGTATCATGTTAAGCAAAATGAGTCAGAAAGAGAGGGATAGACATAGAAAGATTGCATTCATCTGGGGAATATAAAGTAACAAAATATGAGACTAACACCCAAGAATAGCTGAGATTAGTACCAGGAGGTTTACTCCACGGCTTGGAGGCCAGCCACACTTGCTAGGGGAAAAGGGAGCTCAGATAGAGAAGGGAACACCAAATAAAGGGTATTGGGAGGATCCTCCCAGAATGAGAGAAGCATGCTGAAAGTAGAATATAGACCAAACATGATTGCCACTCAATGCCTCTTTTGTAAACCACAACAACCAAAAGGAGAGAGAGAACAGGGGGGAATGCCCTGCTACAGAGGCAGGGTAGGGTGGGGGGATGGGGACTGGGAGGGATACTGGGACCTGTGGTGGTGGAAAATGGGCACTGGTGGAGGGATGGGTATTTGATCATTGTATAATTGAACCCAAGCACAAAAATTTATAAGTCTACAACTGTACCTCATGGTGTTTCACTAATAAAAATTAAATAAAAAAATAAATAAAAAGGCAGGAGTGATGGCCAGGAGCTGTGTACAAAAACAAAAAAAAAGAAAAGATGAAGTCATGAAATTTACATACAAGTGGTCTGTCTGTCTGCCCACCCGTTGCTCATCGATTTGCTTCAGCAGGCCCAGTAATGTCTCCATTGTGAGACCTCTTGATACTGTGTTTGGCATACTGAATACTCTCGGTAGCTTGCCAGGCCCTCCAAGAGGGGCGGAGGAATCGAACCCGGCTCGGCTGGGCTGGCTGCATGCAAGGCAAATGCCCTACTGCTGTGCTATCACTCCAGCCTTAAGCTGAGCGAAATGTGTCAGAAAGAGTCCAGCACTTAAGCGAAATTAGTCAGAAAGAGAGGGACATAGAAAGACTGCATTCATATGGGGAACATAAAGTAACAAAATAGGAGACTTAACACCCAAGAATAGCTGAGATAAGTACCAGGAGGTTTACTCCATGGCTTGGAGGCCAGTCACACATGCTAGGGGGAAAGACAGCTCAGACAGAGAAGGGAACACCAAATAAAGGTGTTGGAACGATCCTCCCAGGATGGGAGATGCATGCTGAAAGTGGACTATGGACCAAACATGATTGCCACTCAATGCAAACCACAGCACCCAAAAGGAGAGAACAAAGGGGAATGCCTTGCCACAGAGGCAAGGTGGAATGGGGGGAATGGGGGGTGAGAGGGATTCTGGGATCAGTGGTGGTGGAAAATGGGCACTGGTGGAGGGATGGGTACTCGATCATTGTATAATCAAAACCCAATCACAAAAATTTGTAAGTCTACAACTATACATCATGGTGTTTCACTAATAAAAATTTTTTTAAAGGGGAAAAAAGAGAAGTTAGAGAGATAAAACAGCAAGTAAGGTGCTTGCCACTGCATAAGGCTGAGCTGGGTTCTATCACTGGCACCCCTTATGGTCCCATAAGCAACACTAGGAGTGACCCCTGAGCACAGAGCTAGGAATAAGGCCTGAGTAGCAGAGGGTGTAGCCCCCCTAATCAAAATCAAACCAACTAACTAAAGTTCCCAAGAGGCTCACCCAGGAAGATGCTGAGTCAAGCTGCCTAGACAATGCAATCACAGTCCTCCTTAGGGAACTCTGTTACCTTTGGGCAGGTGACTTTAGTTCCTGTGTGTGTTACTCATAGTCCGTGCAAAGGATAATCATATGGCCTACATAAGGTTGCTCTGAGGGCTGATTGAGTTCTCCTGGCTAAGTGCTTAGACTAACATCTGTCCTAACAAATTCAGTAAAAGTTACTCGTCTGCACCAAGTGGGTGGAATTGAGAACTGGGTTCCACTCCTGGCTCTGCTTCTTGGCGCTTCTCCTAAAGGCAGTCATTCTCTGGAAGGTCACGAGTTGGCAGTTAGTACTCTACAGGGTGTAATGAATTCCTCCTCTACCTTCTGGCAAAGTTTTCTGAACTCTGTGGACATAAGTAACCACACAGGAATAATGAGGAACGACAGCCAGAACTTAGTCCAAGAGGAGGTAGGGGCTTTGATTTCAAGAGCCAGAGAATAGCCACTTTGTTGAGCCATACTGGCAACAGTCAAAACCTGGAAAAGAAAACCGACTAGGTCCACAGGCGCATGATGCTAATTACCTCCCACACAACAGCGATTCCTTCAGCAAGGAGGGACGTTCAATCATACTGGGTTGCCCTGTTAATAAAAATGAATAAGCTAGGGGTCAACTGTATGCTGTAGCTTAGGGAGTACAGTACCCATGCAAATATGTAGCACTGTAGCACTGTTGTCCATTGTTCATCTATTTGCTCAAGTGGGCACCAGTAACATCTCCATTCGCTCCTCTCTTCTTGCTCCAGGAACACGAAGTGAGACTTGTTGTTACTGTTTTTGGCATATCGAAAATGCCATGGGGCACTTGCCAGGCTCTGCCGTGTGGGCGGAATACTCTTGGTAGCTTGCTGGACTCTTCGAGAGGGATGGAAGAATCGAACCTGGGTGAGCTGCGTGCACAGCAAACGCCCTACCTGCTGTGCTATCGCTCCAGCCCCATCCATGCAGATATGTAGGGAGAATTGAAATTTTCATGTAGAAATTATTACTAATGTGTGCCATGGAGAAACTGAAAGACCTAGGCATGCATTCTGCTGTCCATTCTTTCTGCCCTGTTTCACTTAAAAATTTGCTTGTCATTTTCAAAGGCTGCCACAGATTTGAATGTGGCCGACTGAAACATTCCACTCCAACAGGACACACGATTGAAAAGTGCACAGAACACAGCAGATTCACTCTCTGTCTAGAGAAGAAATCACTGACATTGGTGGTTCTGACTCAGGAAACAGTCATATTCTGATGCCTTTATGAATCTTGGCCTCTTTATCACTTGCAAATGGACTTCAGATAGTGAGTTATACTGCCCTCTGCCCTTCTCTTCTAGACAAACAGAGGAAGTTTATCTAAGAAAGTTTTAAAACCCTGTGCTTTGGAAGTGATCTGGATAGTCAATTTTTCAGGGGCCTTATTTATGACTCAATAGTCTGGGAATGAAACTCTGTCATAACGGATGACACGAATTCATCAGAACACTCTACAATGTGCCCTGCCCAGAAAACACCAGGTTCTCTAACGATGACCTGAGAAAGTGGCAGTGGGGGAACATGATGATCATTAGTGAACACAAATGGCTTCTGAAATAATAAATGTGCACTGATCTACTCAATAAGGATGAAAAGATGAGATCTGCAGGGACAGACACCGATAAGTTTTTAAGGGAGGTGATAGAATCTGTGAGACAAAAAAAGAGTCTATTAGGGTAAAGTAATGCAGAAAAGTTCAATCTAAAGTTGCTGCTCTTGGGTTAAAAAAAAAAACACCACCAAAACCCCTGGGACATATATACAATGGCATACTCTTGACTCTAAGGAAAATGAAATCATGCTATTTGCCTCTACATGGACAGATCTGGAGGGTATTGCATTGAGGGACTTTAGCTAGAAGGAGAGGGACAGACAACACTCTCAGAGGCAGGATTTGAAGAAACAAAGTTGGGGAATAACAAATGGCCAAAGGCAACAGAGCAGAGGGAGATAGATATCTATGGTGCTAAGCTTATCAAGGTGGGGCAGGGGCTAAGGTGGGTAAGTTGAGGGTTGGGGCACTTTGATAGAGGGTGTGTTATTAGAACACAGTGTGAATGAAACCCTATCTTGAACAGGATTGTAAGCAACTTTTGGTGCCTAAAATAAAATAAAATAAAATAAAATAAAAACTACAGTTGCTGCTCTCACAAGCTACCCTGCAGTAATTTCTTAAGACTCAGATAAAATCTCAGAGATATTCCCAACTTTTTCTATCATCATTACAAGATGAGTAATGTACTTGGGTAGATTCTAGTCTCAGTGCTATGCTTGCTTTGAGAAGTTTTAATTTAAATAACTTAAATAATTATGAATAGATTTAATTAATGGTTTTTCGTTTCTATGCATTTTCAGCTTTTTCTACTAATAAAAAAAAATCTCATTGAAATGCCCAGAATTTTCATTCTAACATCCTTTTCTCTATTTCTCAGGATTTCAGACATGTATGAACTGCCCAGTATTCCAAATAAACCTACTTAAAATCACAATAGCATTTGTTTTCTACAGTTAGCCATATCCTTGATATGATAATAAGGATGTTGCTACCTCACATATCCGTAAAGAGTAGGCACACAATGAGTTTTTTTTAATCTATCAGTGAATTTTAACAAATATATTATAAAAAGTTGGACTGGAGAGATAGTACTGGGATTAAGGCATGCCTTGCTTAGGGCCAATGTCAGTTTGAACCCCAGTACCTATGATGTCCTGAACACCCCAAGGAGCAATCACAGAGCTGGGACTAACCCCAGCACTGCTGGACATGGCCACAAACAGCAATAGTAACAACAAGTCTAGATGATAATGGCATGAGAGAGTCCTCAAAGGAAAATTTACAGAGACTCTATGGACAGAGTATTTTATAATCTCCTCTATGTACATTATTTCATCAGTTCCTATACTATGAATTAAGAAAAGATATTTCCTTACTATGCACGGAGTGGAAAAGCAATAACACAGTGGTAGCGATAAGTGTAACTGGCTCCCCTCACCTGGATTCTAAATACTATTTTTGATACAAAGAGCCATTTCTCCTGGCTCCTTCCAGACATAGCAAATCAGGCCTCAAGTAAGGAAAGTCTGAAATAAGCCAGTAGCATTGTCTTTAGCCAGACCGCAAAGTGTGTCCCTCTAATGACAAGGATCCTCTCCACCCCGCCCACCCCACCCTACCACACACACATGGGGCTGCTGACTCCCACTGAAAAAATTTGGGATAACTCGGGCATAGAAATAAAAACTAATATTGATAATGAATTATAACCAATTTATGTAAAAGAAAAGCAGCCACAGAAAAATATGCTCGTCCAAATGGAAAAAGAAGGAAAGAGAGATAAATGGTACAAGAGGAGGGGAGGGGGGAAAAGGAAAAGAAAAAAGAAAAGTTTTATTTTACAGGAACAGGTCACCTAATATATAGAGAATGACTATGCAAGGAAATCACCCACTGGAATGACCAGCATGGATTCTTAGAGATACCTGGCTTACTTCTTCAAAATCTTATTTTTTTGGGAGGGGGGGGGGGTAAGGGGTGTCACACCTGGCAATGCCCAGGGTTTGCTCCTGGCTCTGCATTCAGGACTTAGTGCTTGGGGTACCATATGGGATGCCGGGGATTGAACCCAGATTGGCCTCATACCCTATCTGCCCTAATATTGCTCTGGCCCTACATCTTCAAAAAAAATTTTTTTTCTTTTTGGATCACACCCGACGATGCACAGGGGTTACTCCTGGCTCTACACTCAGGAATTATGGTACTCAGGGGACCATATGGGATGCTGGGAATTGAATCCAGGTCGGTCGTGTGCAAGGCAAATGCCCTACCCGCTGTGCTATCGCTGCAGCCTCTCTTCTTCAAAATCTTAACTGTGAGAGACAGGATCTTCCAATTACAGCAGAAAGCACAACAGTAGATACCTGTTTTCATACTTGATTCTTTTTTTTCTAAAAGGCTGTAAACCAGGATAACTTATTCTATTTGAAATCTGTCTATGTATTAGAAAATATTCTATCAGGGACCAATGTCTAAGGTGTGTTAATTGCCCTGTATTCATGGAGAACATGCTAATTCTTATGAAATAAATGCTGAATACATTGGATGAAGTATCTTAATGTCTCCAGCTTAAGTTCAGATAATCCAGAAAAAAAATTAGTGTAGAAAATTTAGAAAAATCTCAGGGGAGGGGGCTGCAGTTGAGGGATACAACCAGCCGGATGGAGCGAGCTGGAAGGGAGCAGAGCAAAGATATAGCCTGACCTCACTCTCCTCTCATTTCCTGCCGGGAAACTTGGGTTAAAGAATTCAGGAGCCAGTGGGCAAGAATCCCACTGGTGACTAGTGTGGTGCAGAGGGCAGACCTCTGGGGATCACAGAGCAGTATGAGAGGGGGAGATAAGGCATCGGACCCACGAGGCATGCCAGGCAATGGTCCAGGTGTTTCCACAGTTCGTGAATGCAGGAGGGGCCAAGTGACTGCTAGGGTGAAGTCTGGAAAACAGAATCTCTGAAGATCAAGCATACAGATGATTGATTTGCTCAAAATCAATGCACCGCCATGTTCCACACATGCCTATGACATGCATACACACACCAAACATATTTTTACCAAACCATATATTTATATATAAATGCTCCATGCAAACTATTATTATTTATTCACTTATTAAAATAGTTAATAAAATCTAATTATGTACAGGTGTGAACAGGGCAGTATTCAATTGAAAGGTACAAAGGCACATAGGTGCTAATTTAATTACTTGTAAATTAGTCTACTTAGCTTTAATTTTGTTAGTTAATATTTCTTCCAAGGATTACATAAATATTGAACTTTATTTCAACTAAAGAGTTTAAAAATAAACATTTATAACCAAAAAACCCCAAGCAACTAGATTACAAAGCAGGTAAAAATCAATTAGGTTTTTCTCCAACGAATGACCATTAAGTACAAAAGATGTTAAAAATTAATAATCATTAGAGAAATGTAAATCAAAACAACAGTAAGATACATTTCCTTCCAATTAGAATGGCTATTGCAAGAAATAAGGAAAATAAGAAATAAATGCTGATGAGGATTTGGTGAAGTTAGAACTGGGTACTGGGTGGGTACTGAGGATGAAAAGAAGAAATTGTACAGACAACATGGAAAATAGTATAATGTTCCTTTAAAAATTGAAAAAAAGACTAAAAAGATAGTACAAGGATTAAGGCACTTGCCTTACATGTGGCTGACTCGATTCAATACCCATATGGTCCCCTGAGCCCTGTGAGGAGTGAACCCTTAGCACAGAGTCAGGTGTAACCCTGAGTACCACAGGGTGTGTGTCCTCCCAAAAAACATGAAAATAAAACTACTGAAAAGCAGAAATAAAAGCCAACAATTCCACTAGTGATTATACTAGTAAAACAACTGAAAGTAGGATCTCTGGAAATATTTGCATCTCTACGCTTATAGAAACATTATCTGCCACAGCCAAAAGGCAATGACAGCCCAAGTGTTCACTAACCAGATGAGTGAATAAGCATAATGTAAAATACACATGAAGGCCCATAATTCAGCTTTGTAAAGGAAGAAATTCTGGCACAGTTCCCACACACAGGTGAGCGCTGAAGACACGCTAAGTGAATAATGACTTTATGGTCCCATTCATAATCTTTCCCCTAAAGCATTCATATTCAGAAATATCAAAAGTAGTCTGGTTAGTTGTAAGGATCTGGGGACAAGACGAACAAGGAGGGTTACTGTTTAGCTGGAGGCGGGGTTAAAGGAAGCTGAGGAAAGTTCTGTATAAGGATGCACAGCACACTGAATAACTGAATGCCACTAAAGCATGCTGGACTAGTGAAAACTATTGCGTGTATTTCACTGCGATCGAAAAGAGAAAAAAAATACTCACGGATTCCAGCCTAAGTCTTGTGGGTTTACATACAGAATCCCAGCTCTGGAGACAGTGGCAGGGGTGGCGGTCCTTAAGTGATGGATCTCAAAGAGCAGTCTCATGGAGGGGGTCAGGGCGATGCGCTCATTGCTGGCCAAGGTCAGCACCTGGCGGGGAAGCACAGAGCAAAGTGGGCTGGACCTGCCTTTCAGGAGCAAGTGCTATAGAAACTTAGCAGCAAAACAACACAAAAAGTACCGCCAACCACCGCCTCCAGGAAACACCGCAGGTGCTCACTGTCCCTGCTCCAGTGGAGTCTCAACAAAGTTCTTAGTTTTAATATTGAGAAAGAAAGCCACTATAAGGATTGGTTCACACCAAACTTCAAATTAAAGTGTGGTGATTCTTACTAAACTGAATAGAAGACTTCAAAAATCTATTTACATGCAAAGTTCTGAATGTCACAAGCAAAAGAAAACTGCTTTAGAATCTGACACAAGCAAGGACCAGTTGTCAGATTGGAAATGGATGTAAGTATAAAGATGGCAGAAAGAGATTAATCCAGCCAATCCAGTTTGGAGCCCCGGAACCACATATGGTTCTCTGAGCACTGTCCAAAGTGATCCCCGAGCAAAGATTCAGGAGTAAACACTAAGCAACTGCTGGGCGTGCCCCCCTCCAACAAAGGTCCAAAGGGCTACGTGTTTATTGATTTATGAACAACATCTCCACTCCTGAAGCAGTATTTGCTGCTAATTAATTTAAGGGGGTCACTAATTCAGTAGAGTAGCAATGAGCATTACCAGTCACTCCCCTGCATCTACCAACAGACATTGTGTTGCTAAAGTCCTGCCTCACAAATCCATTCCACCATTTTTTTTTTGTGCTGGAAATACTGGGTTAAGCAAGGCAAAGTAAATTTACATTCCATCTCAACACCCAAGTGTCACCAATTAACACTAATTAACAAAATGATATTCTCATTATCCGACTCTTCCCTACTTAATCAAAGACAAGATGTAATAACTTAGACAAAGGTTTTTTAAAAAATAAATTTCCCCTTTATTTTTAACTTTGTTATTGAATCACTGTGAGATAGAGCCTGTTCATGATTGGATTTCAGTCATACGGTATTCCAATACCCATCTCTCCACCAGTGTACATTTCCCAGCACAGTTCCCCAGGTTCCCTCCCATCACCCCGCACCCCCTGCCTGCCTCTATGGCACGTGCTTTTCTTCTCTCTTTCTCTCTCTCTCCCTCTATCTCTCTCTCCTTTTGGGCATTGTGGTTTGCAATATTCATACTCCTTAGGTTTTAGAAAGTGGGAAAAACTAAAATTTTTGGAAGCACATATAATCCTTTAAATGTAGCTAAACTAATTAATTTTTTATTTTAATTTTTATTGTTTTATAAGTTTTTTTTTACAAATTTGATTCATTTACCAAGGGTTTTTTAATATGGTAACATTTTGGAGTGGTGTTTCATCCCTCTTACCACATCCAACACCAAAGTTCTGACTCTGTCCCATGATCACAAGGACCCCACTTGTCACAAGGATGGTACAAGGGCTAAGGTGCTTGCCCAGCACACTACTTCAGCCATGGCACTGACTTGACTCTCACCACATATAGTGCCCCTAGTACCTCCAGATGTAACCCAAACAGATAAACACATATTGGCCCCTTCCTTCCACCCTCCTTTCCCCTTTCCTCTGGTAAGGTGACAACATTTCTTTCCTTCTTATTTGGCTGTAGTAGGGAGAACATGGTTACACGTTTATGCTATTGGTGTACAAAGTCACTGCATCTTTACCACCATGATCCAATGCTGAAATTTATACAGACAAGGTCAATGAGTACTTGAATACTGAACAGTAAAAGAATTATCAGAAAAGTGCTGTTTATTGAAATAAAAGTCACACAAAACACATTGTGTAAATTATTAATAATAATAACAACCCAACCCCAAATTAGTATTTACATCAATAAGTGAAGGAAACTTTTTTTTGGGGGGTCATACCTGGCGATGCACAGGGGTTACTCCTGGCTCTGCACTCAGGAATTACCCCTGGCGGTGCTCAGGGGACCATATGGGATGCTGGGAATCAAACTCAGGTGGGCTGCGTGCAAGGAAAGCACCCTACCCACTGTGCTATCGCTCCAGCCCAGGAAACTTTTTTTCTTGAAGGGAGAACCCAAGCAATGTTCAGAAGGCCTCATGGGGATTTGTGGCCAACCAGGTCACTGATTTATGGCAAGAGCTGGAGAAGTGGTGCTGCTGGGTGTTTCAATGCTAGAGATCACCTGGGTCAGCCAGAAAGTGCTCTGAGAGTGATAGGACCAAACTCAACAGTTCCTTACTATAGGGTGGGTGGATGGAGGCTCCAGTTGCACCGAGTAGTGCCTGGGGGATCGTATTGTGCCAGGAACTGAACCAATCTCAGCCACTTGGAAAACATGAGCAGCAACACCTATACTAATTCTGGCCTGGCCCATGAGCAGAACTCTCAGTAAAACATTCTTGAGCTGTGCACTAAGTTTAGTGCTAAGGTTTCATTACTCACCTTGTTGTCATCCATGACAGTATTCAGTGATTCAATCCACATGGGATCAATATCTCCATCTAGAACTATCCATTTTGGTCCATCATGCATCAAGTTTGCTTGTTCTCGAAGGATGAAGGAGAAGAGACCTATGAATTAAGAATGAAACAATGTAAGCCAGTGGAGCTAAACAGAAATCGATTTTGTTTTGTTTTAGTTTTAGTTATTCCTGAATCTGTGCTCAGGAATTACTTCTGGAGGTGCTCAGGGGACCATGGGATGCTTGGGATGGAACTCGGGTTGGCCATATGCAAGGTAAGTGTCCTCCTACCCACTCTACTATCTCTCCAACCCCAGCACTGTAGCACAGTCCTCCCATTGTTCATCAATTTGCTCAAGCGGGCCCAGTAACATCTCCATTGTGAGACTTGTTGTTACTGTGTTTGGCATATCAAATACGTCACGGGGAGCTTGCCAGGCTCTGCGTTGCAGATGAGAAACTCTCGGTAGCTTGCCGGGCTCTCCAAGAGGGGTGGAGGAATCAAACCCGGGTCAGCCGGGTTGGCTGCATGCCAGGCAAACACCCCATGGCTGTGCTATCACTCCAGCCCCTGACCCCAGCAAATCAAGTTTTTTAAAAAGGAAAAGAAACAAAGCAAATCACAGATACTTATCCTGCTATACTATCTCTCTGGTCCCCTATGCATATATATTTAATAACAATAGTCCTGAATCCTAGCCCATTCTTGGTAACCAGTAAACACACGAAGACTATATGTTACATGAGTTAACAAAATATAATGTTTCTGATGAGCCTGAGCAACAGGGGCAGGGAGAAACACACACACACACACTCACACACACACACACACACATGCAAACACACACACCACTTTAAATACTTAAAAATTTTAGGGATTTTGTATTTTTACATGTCTATTACTACATGTCTAAGTACTGATCTAAGTGTTTTGAGTTATATTTAATAGTTGCTCATTTTTCACTAAAAAACTTTAAACTTTTAAAAACAAACAAAAACATTAAAAATAAGGTAGGGCATTTGCCTTGCACGCAGCCAACCTGGTTCGATTCCCAGCATTGCATATGGTCCCCTGAGCACCGCCAGGAGTAACTCCTGAATGTAGAGCCAGGAGTAACCCCTGTGCATCGCCAGGTGTGACCCAAAAAAGCAAAAAAAAAAAAATTTATGTTAAGCTTTAAGAACACGATAGACTGGTTCAGCACCTCCATGAATGTGTGAGTAATGCAGAGAGAGAGATATCCACAAAAAGACGCCTCTATTCAAAAATTCTTGAGCTCATTTGCCAACATGGCTTGGCGCAAGCCTCAGGAAATCTGAAGCGAACTTCCAAGCTCGCAAAGCAGTACAGAGAAGTGATCAAGGAAGACCTCAAAGAGAGAAGAGCAGCAGTGCTGGCAGATGCGGCAGAAGCCGGGAAAAGTATTCACAACACCTGCCTGTCCTTTGCCAACTACAAGACCAAGATGACTGCCCCCTGACGTCCTGATGGATCTATCACATCTTCCAAAATGGCAATGGAGAAGATTATCCATGACTTCTACTCAGATCTCTTCAATAGTCACACCCACCTGCCCACATACCAAATTCCACAGGATGGATATGTCGTTCCCAACATTCTCCCTTCTGAAATCTGACATGCCATTTTGTCGGTAATGAAGTGAAGAGCACCCAGCCCAGACAAGGTCAGACCCAAACACTTGAAGAACCTGCTATCAGCTCTCATCAATACACTGGCTCAGCTCTACACGCACTACCTGTCTGTATGCAAGGTTCTGTCCTAATGGAAAACAAGCAGGACTGTACTACTGTACAAGAAGGGAGACATCCACGACATTGGCAACTATCGCCTGATCTGCCTGTTGTCTGTCGTCTACAAGCTGTTCACTCTAGTCATCCTGAATAAAATTGACAGAACGCTAGATGAAGGACAACCATGCGAGCAAGCCAGATTCTGAAAAGGATTCAGCACAATCAACCATATCCACACCATAACCAAGCTCATTGAGTTTTCTCGGGAGTTCAAGATGCTGCTCTGTCTAATGTTCCTTGATTTAAAGAAGGCCTTTGATTCTGTTGAGATGGAAGCGGCCATAGAAGCCCTAGCCAAACAGGGTGTTCAAACTCAATACATCAGGATCCTCCGTGAACTGTATTTCGGACTCACTACCAGTATCTTACCATTCTACAAGGAAGTGATCATCCATGTCAAGAGAGAGGTTCGGCAGGGTGATACCATTTTACTAAAACTCTGCACTTCCACCCTCGAGAACATCATGCGATGACTGGAATGGGAAGGAATGGGAGTGAAGATAGAAGGTTGGCCACTACACAACCTCCGCTTTGCTGATGACATCATTCTAATAGCCAAGTGGCACAAATGCTGGCCGACTTTGACCATGAGTGTAGAAAGATCAGACTACAGCTGAATCTTACGAAGACAATGTTTATGAGAAATGGTCTTGTTCCTAACGTTCCATTCACTCTTAATGGAACGAACATCTCAGAATGCAACAGTTATGTGTACCTAGGTTGTTAAGTCAACATGACGAATGACCTGGCACCTGAGTTGCGCAGGAGGAAGAGAGTGGCTTGGAACACCTTCAAGAGCATCAAAGAAATAGCTAAGAAGACAAAGAACCTCTGGCTCCAGGCACATCTCTTGGATTCCACTGTTCTTTCTGCATTAACATATGCCTCAGAGACCTGGGCCCTCTGAAAACAGAATGAGAATGCTATTCGGGTTTCCCAAAGAGGAATCAAAAGAGCTATGCTTGGAGTATCACGCTTCACTCAAGTGAGAGAAAGAATCTGGAATTCAGATCTCCATCAACGATCAAGAATCAGAGATGCTGTCTTGTTTGCAAAGGCATCAAAAATCAGATGGGCTGGACACATAATGAGATTTAGAGATGACCACTGGACTAGAACCGTTACCGACTGGATTCCACTGGATTTCAAAAGATCGCACGGCCGCCCATATACGAGATGGTCAGACTTCTTCGTCAAGACCCTGAATGATTGGTCTGAGGATCTTTGTGTTCCTGGAGTGAGCAGATGCCACTGGGCTACACTAGCACATGGACGAATGGAGATGTTATTGGCGCCCACTCGAGCAAATCAGTGAGTAAGGGGATGTTAAGTGATCAAGCTTTTAAAACGTTCACTTTTTAAAAAATGAGGTTATGGCAGAGATGCTTACGGACCCCTGCCCTAGGCCGAGTTTCATCTGGGGCACCCTGGAGTAGGGTGGGTGAGCCCAGCACCCACCCAGAGACCCTGCAGTCCAGAACTCCAAACTCCAATTGTCACCATGCTCACAGCTGGCTTCCACCAGTTGGACTTCAACACTGCTTGGGATGAGCCTCATGCAGAAATTGATCTGTTGAAAAACTCAGGTATGCAGGTTTTGTAATTGAAATCTCCCATCTCTCATGGCATCAGGGGTGGGCTACCTCACCCTGTCTTCCTATTTTTCCGGGAATCCAGCAGTCATGCCCATGAACTGCCTCCAGCTGCCATCAAATAAGCTCAGTAACTGGCCATGATCTGGAGACTCATAAACAAATCTTGAAATAGATCAACAAGCTGCAGAGATGCTTCCACACCCTGAAATCACCATCCAGTTAAAAATTTAATTCCAGCTGTAGTAGTCCATTTAAAATTTTTTAATTCCTTGATATCTCAGACTCTACAAAACTGATATACCACATTGGATGGGATGTGAAGTAGAAGGCAACCCATCTCGATTAAGAAAATATTAACACACAAGGCTTAACCTGTATCAACATCTTAGTAATCTCTTATATAAGAGTTTAATGGCTCCATAGTGCGATACAACAATCGTCACACACTTTCTTCTAAGAAAAGCTTTTTGGATCATTTCTAGCAAATTATTTAAACAATCAATATAAAGTAAATCATTCAGGGCCTGCAATTGGGGCAGGCTTGGGTGGTGGTTGGGAAAATGGGAAACAATGATGGTGGGAAGGCATAATAATGGTGGGATTGGTGTTCGAATATTGAATGTAATAAATCATGAATAACTTTATAAAAATAAACAAAGTAATTTAAAAAAATGAGATTATGGGTCAGAAAATGAGTTTAAAGGGCTGAGTACCTATTTCACATGCAGGAGACCTGGATTTTATCCCTGGAAATGCAGGAGTGACCCCCATCCCCCAGGAACTAAGGTAGGAGTAGTTCCTGAGCACTGCCAGGTGTGGCCCCAGAAACCCCACCCCCACAAACAGACACACTGTCAAAAATTAAATCAGGCTAGAAGAGCAAACTTTGGTTGTCCCACAAATGAATAAAACCGTGTACCTACCAAAGGTATAAAGAACAATAAATGGACATCTTGAGTTGGGGTTATCAGGGAAGTCCTGGTGTGACACCTCACTAAAACCATGGAGCAAGTCATGCAGTTATTTTTGAGGCTATATGTGGCTGGTACATCAATACAAAGGCCTCATTCTGGGAAGGTTCTTGGGTGTTTCAGGAAGAACAGGAGGCCAGAGTGAATGGATATGTAGGTGCAGGGCAGAGCACAAGAAATGTGATCAGTGACAAGTGAGTAGGGAAGAACCACAAGGAACCTGGGAGATTTCTCAAGGGAATGGAACTCAGTGGAAATTGCAAGTAGAAAACAATCCTTTGGAAATCACTCTCTAAGACTGGGGAACTGGCTCAAAGGGCGGAGCTCATCCTCTGCATGCAGGAGCCCCAGGTTCCAAACCCGGCACCACAACGACTTCCCTCTCTCCCACCACTGAATCCTGAAAGCACCCTTCAACTCCTTTCCAGAAAATGATCAAGAGGGGAAGGTGAGCTGGACTCAAACTGGTAATTATGGAGAAGACAAGTACAGGAAAGTAGGTTTTAAAGGACAAACCCATAGGATTTGAGAGAGGTTGTATGTCCGCTATGACAGGAAGAGAGGATGCAAGGATCACAGGCAGTTTCATGCTTTTTTCTGAAGTGGAAAGTTGTAAGAAACAAGAGATGTGCTTTATTGCAAACACTTTAAGGGCAAAAGTACATGTTCCTGACTTTTGTCACTGGCATCTAGATAGGGCCTACATCAATGTGAAATCCACTCAGTTCCACATATCAGGTCCTGAGGCAGTGAATGTTGGTTTCTCTCCTGGCCTATAGGGAGCCCTGACAATATGGAGAACACAGTTTCAAGAATGGATCTGCTGAATACAAATTTTCACCTAATCAAATCTAGCTTTAATTTCTAGACTATAAATACTATAACCTGCTCTTTTTTGTGATCTGCAAAACTTTCAATAATGCCACATATAGAAAGTAAATCGACAACTATGACTAAAATTAGCTTGAACTGCAAAAGGACTGGATAAGAAAAAAAGGACAATTTTAGCATTTCAAAAGGGGGTTAGAGAGATAGTACAGAGATTAAGGTGCCTGTCTTGCTTGTGGTTCCACCTAAGTTAAATCTCTGGCACCACCATGGTCCTCTGAAAACCTCCAGGAATTATCCATGAGCACAAAGCCAGGCAGTAAGCCCTGAGCATCACCAGGTGTACCCCTCTCCTCCCATAATCCAAAAAGGGGAAATTCTACTTGCCATCCTTCCATTCTCGGGTAGCATGATGTATGAAACCAAAAAGTTCATCTGTTGTTACAGCTTTGGGGTTTAAGTCATTCCAAACAGGTTTCTGTTTCATGTTGACATATGTTCGATTCAGTGTTCTCAAAATCTGAAGGAGGGGAAGAGTTAAGAAAATGAATACTGGGGGCTGGAAGTACAGTAGGCAGGGTACCTGACTTGCATATGACTGACCTTGGTTTGACGCCCCCCCCAGCATCATATATGATCCCCTGAGTACAACCAGGAGTGATTCCTGAATGCAGAGCCAGGAGTAACCTCTGAGCATCACCAGGTGTGGCCCAAACATTTTTTAAAAAAGAAAAAAAAAGAACAATGAAAACCTTTCCAAAGGATCTCTCTTACTCATTTTATTCCCTGAACGTTTCTCACTATTCTACATTGGGATTGAGAAGGGGAAAAGTTTTTTACTTGTGTATGTTTCTTTTAGCACCTTGAAAACTCTAAGCCTACAATCCCTACAATCCAAGTCAATCTTGGAACAAGCCAGACTATTTTATCATTTGAGATGTTTAATCACATGTGCAAAGTATTCATCCATGTCATGGGAATTCACGTTGCCTGTATTTCTATCTTCTCAAAATCCAGCCAGCAGTGAATGGCTGCAGTGTTTAAACACACAGATAGCTCAGCCCAAGTCAGTCTTTGTCCCTGACTACAGGGAGTCAAGGGCTAGACTCATCGGCTGCCTTTCTAATATAGCCCAGGGTAAAGCCTGGCTGTGGTTTGAAACCATGACCTAGAGCAATGATTCTCAATGGTATGTTCTGGCTGGGCATGGGGGGAGAGTTCAGAGGGGAGAGGTCTGGGAGAATTGAGGACGCTACTGAACACCTTCTAATATACAGGCCAGTGTCAGTAGTGCTGAGGCGGGGAGACCTTAGTCTGAGTAAGGCAGGGAAGCAGCCTGGGAGACAAAATCCTCACAGGACAGGGGCTGACTGTGTGTCCAGTCAGTTAGCTCCCACCTTAGTCCAAATATCTTCCCCAACTAGCCTTTCAACTTTCAACTTTCTCCACAAAGCCATGGCTTTTATTTTTTATATTTTTCATCTTGACCTATGCCCAGGGATGTGAAGGACGGATGATTATTCCAATTATTAGAATAGCAGTTTAAGAAAATGTTGAAGAGAACAGAACCAGTGAAGACTCATGAGAAATTGAATGCCTGCGGAATATTCAGTTCTATTTTTAGAAACCGTCGATCTCATGAAAATTATAAAATTCAATTTTATCCTTTCTTGAACCATAGTCCACATTGGAAACTCACTCTAACACAATAATTACTGCTCATTTATCTATTTTAATATTTCAATTATTAACATTTATCACGAGAAAAATCCCTACACAGGCCCTCCCTTTTCAATGATTCTCCTCTGGCTTCTGATCTGATTGCTGGCATGTTGTGTGTGCCATGCTCTGGAGTCTCTACTGCTGACTCTGGTTATTTTTAGTCACTGACTACTGACTCTGTTTATAACCCAGCACCCTGAATGAAGATGCATGCGGTTCAGCATATACCGTCAGCCAACCAAGAAAACATGATGCCAGCACTGTCAGTAATACTAAACAAAGTCCAGCAGTGAACGGAAAATGGGGATAATAATACCCAGAACACATCATCATTGTGCCGAGTAATCACACACAAGGCACCTCACACAGACATAAGAGGCACCTCAAAAAATGTAGGTTTGGCTGCCTCCCTTTCAAGTTTTGTTTTGCCCCTTGAGTGGGCTTGACTTCTGGGGAGAACAACATGAAAATATTTGGATTGTTTTTAATGATATGGGAAGAAAAATCTAGGACATCTTGGCAAAGATAAGGAAGCAGTTTTGATAAGACTTTGGAAAGATCAATACATTCTTCCAAGTCAAATTTATTTCACAATCCTTCAGTATGTTTACTCTGGACAACAGAATTCAGGTTCCAGAGGCGCAGGGTTCAGTGGGACAGTCCTAAATGCAGGAAGAGGATGCAAAGGATAGTATGTGGGAAGCCAAATCTCCAGCTTGAGCAGAAAGAAGAAATTTCTCTTATTGGAATGCAATGTTCCATTTGTTACTCTTTCTGCTACTCCTTCAGTATAAAGAAAAAAAATTGTCAACTGAACCAAGAGTTTCTGATTCTAACTGAATCTTTTAGTGGATCTCATTGAGTAGCATTAAAACAAAGCTCACCTACACAACATTTCTCCCATGGCTGAGCACTAACGGCAATAGACTGTACCTTACTCTTTCCTGTGCCTGCATTTCCAACCACAAAAACCGAGTGTCTCACGGCCAATAGTTCTTCAAGCTGGACAACCTGCAGATTTAATGAGTTAGTTAGTGATTTGAAAAGAAATATCCACTCATTTTTACATGATTATTTCCTGCAACCCAAGACAGCTCCAACTGACAATATTAAGTTCTGGAAAAGTTCAAAGAGATGACAAGTGCCAAGAAAAGTTTCTTCTGTATCTCCCAGCACAGAACACGTGAATGAGGATGACGAAAAGCCAAGGCACAGAAAAATCACTGACCTAGTGGAATTGCAATAAAAAATTTCCAGGCACATGGCAGAAATTACTGTCAAAATCAATATGTCTTTCTGAGGTGTAGAACCAGTAACTACAACTGGTCTCATTCACCTGACCCTGAAGGCTTCACCAACATGGCAGCACTGAGAAGGATGAGAAAGGAGAGGCCGACAAAATCTCAAGGCCGAACTAGGCTGCCACAATGAAGGAAGACAAAAATGATCATCTGTACTTTCAATGCACGTACGCTAGCATCAGATGCATCCATCGAGGACCTGATGGTACAAGCGCGAATGATCAAGTATGACATCATTGGTCTGACTGAGACAAGAAGGCACGAATCTCACCATGCCGTTTTCGACACTGGAGAAGAATTGTTCCTCGGAACATGCGATAAACAAGGTGTCGGAGGTGTCGGTGTCCTTGTCAACACAAACTTGGCCATGAGCATTGATTCATTCGAATGCCTAACAACCTGAATCAGACGTTTACATTTGAATAGATGTGGCTCACTGCCTGCAGTTTCTATCTTCGTTGTCTATGCACCAACATCTCATTATGATGAAAGAGAAATTGAGAAGTTCTACATGGAGCTGGAGAAGTTCTATAAAGAAGACCACACCTTCTACAAGATCATTGTGGGTGATTTTAATGCCAAGATAGGACCGAGAAGATCAGCTGAAGAACTTCACATTGGGACCCATGGCCTAGAATGGAACGAACAGGGTGAGAGACTGTCTGAGTTCATCATGTCGACCAAGACTATCCATGGTAACTCACAGTTCCAGAAGGCAGAATCTAAACGTTGGACATAGGAGTCTCCTAGTAGAGGGTTCCACAATGAAATAGACCACATCATATTCAATCGACGGTTTTGCCTGACCGATGTTGCTGTTGTCCCAAAATTTCGAACAGGATCGGACCACCGTCTCCTTCGTGCAAAATTCTACTTCACAGAGCGGGGAGAAAGGGCTGCAAAGTTCAAAAAGAGAACTCCCAGAATGACCACCAACTGGGAACTCTTTGGCACTATTGCGGCAACATGGGAAGATGCCATTGTTGACAACATTGACGAAGAATACGATCGACTGGTTCACCACCTCCATGAATGTGCGAGGAATGCCAAGAGAGAGATAGCCACAAAAAAACGCTTGTCTTCGAAATCTCTTGAGCTAATTTGCCAGCGTGGTTTGGCGCATGCCTCAGGCAACCGCAAGCTAACGTCCGAGCTCGCAAAGCAGTGCAGAGATGCGATCAAGGAAGACCTCAAAGAGAGAAGAGCAGAAGTACTGGTAGATGCGGCAGAAGCTGGGAAAAGTATTCGTAACGCCCGCCTGTCCTTCGCCAGCTACAAGACCAAGATGACTGCCCTCCGACGTCCTGATGGATCCATCACATCCTCCAGAACGGCAATGGAGAAGATTATCCATGACTTCTACTCAAATCTCTCCGATAGCCATGTCCACTTGCCGACATACCAAATTCCACAGGATGGATATGTTGTTCCCAACGTCCTACCTTCTGAAATCCAACATGCCATTTCATCGGTAAAGAAACAAACAGCAGTCGGCCCAGACAAGGTCAGACCTGAACACCTGAAGAACCTGCCGTCAGTACTCATCAATACACTGGCTCGGCTCTTCACTCGCTACCTGTCTGAATGCAAGGTTCCATCCCAATGGAAAACCAGCAGGACCGTACTACTGTTCAAGAAGGGAGACATCCATGACATTGGCAACTATCACCCGATCTGCCTATTGTCTGTCATCTACAAGTTGTTCACTCGAGTCATCCTAAATAGGATTGGCAGAACACTAGATGAAGGACAACCATGTGAGCAAGCCGGGTTCCGCAAAGGATTCAGCACCATCGACCATATCCACACAATAACCAAGCTCATTGAGGTTTCTTGGGAGTTCAAGATGCTGCTCTGTTTAACGTTCATTGATTTAAAGAAGACCTTTGATTCTGTTGAGACAGAAGTGGTCATTGAAGCCCTAGCCAATCAGGGCATTCAAGCCCAATACATCAAAATCCTCCATGAGCTGTATTGCGGATTCACTACCAGGATCTCACCATTCTACAAAGAAGTGATGGTTGATGTCAAGAGAGGGGTTCGGCAGGGTGATACCATTTCACCGAAACTCTTCAGTGCCACCCTCGAGAACATCATGCGACGACTGGAATGGGAAGGAATGGGAGTGAAGATAGATGGTCGGCAACTACACCACCTCCGCTTTGCTGATGACATTGTTTTAATAACACCAAACATCAGCCAAGCGGCACAAATGCTGGCCAACTTTGACCGTGAGTGTGGAAAGGTAGGACTACAGCTGAATCTTACGAAGACAATGTTTATGAGAAACAGCCTCGTTCCTGACGCCCCATTCGCTCTCAAGGGAATGACCATCTCCAAATGCATCAGCTATGTGTACCTAGGTTGAGAAGTTAACATGACAAATGACCTGGCACCCGAGCTGCGCAGGAGGAAGAGAGCAGCTTGGAACGCCTTTAAGAACGTTGAAGAAATAACTAAGAGGACGAAGAACCTCCAGCTCCGGGCACATCTCTTTGATTCCACTGTTCTTCCTGCATTAACATATGCCTCAGAGACCTGGGCCCTACGCAAACAAGATGAGAATGCTATTCAGGTCTCCCAAAGAAGAATAGAAAGAGCTATGCTTGGAATATCATGTTTCACTCAAATGAGAGAAAGAATCCGGAGTTCTGACATCCGTGATGATCAAGAATCAGGGACGTCCTCTCATTTGCCAAGGTGTCAAAAATCAGATGGGCTGGTCACGTAATGAGATTTAAAGACGACCGCTGGACTAGAACTGTTACCGACTGGATTCCACGGGATGTCAAAAGACCGCGGGGCCACCCACCTACCAGATGGTCAGACTTCTTTGTCAAGATCATGAACGATCAGTTTGAGGCTCTTCATGTTCCCAGAGCGAACAGATTCCATTGGGCTACACTAGCACGCGACAGGGACAAATGGAGACGTTGCTGGCGCCCGCTCGAGCAAATCGACGACTAACGGGAAGTTAAGTGATTAAGTGATAAGTGAGGTGTGGAACAAAAACAGTGCCAGGGCAGTTATCACTGACAAATGAATAAAGTCTAGATACTTCATGTGTGTTTTACTTTTCATGCATCACTATACCCATATTGAGCCTATGTATGCACAAGCCTTTAACAAAATTGATGTCATCACATATTTAGGCATTTATCCACCTCCACCCTCTTTCTCTAGCCCCATTTAAAAGAATGTACTAATGATCTTACTTCTAATTCTCTCCAAAATGGAGAAAAAAGAGCAAAATCAATTTTTGGTGCTTGTCACCAAGATAATTTAGGACTTAATGAAAAGCATATTTTTATTTAAAAATCATGATTTCATCATATCCATACTTTTATCTTCCCATGAACTGGCAGTACAAAACATTTATTTATATTGACTACAGTAAAACCAATCATAGAAGAATGCCTTTAAGGATATAAAGAAATAGAATTAAGGTCACTTTACCTCGTCCATAGTTCTCAACTATTTTATACCCATGGACCAGCACAGTCCAAGGCACAGCAGTTGAAAACCACTGTACTACAATGTCACTTAATAATTATCAAAGGGCCGAAGCGATAGTACAGCGGGTAGGGCCTTTGCTTTGCCTATGGCCAACCTGGGTTCAATCCCTGGCATCCCATGTGGTCCCTCCGAACATCACCAGGAGTAATTCCTGAGTGCAGAGCCAGGAGTAAACTCCAAGTATCACCAGGTATGAGCCAAAAAGTCAAAAATTAAAACCCAACAAAAAACCCACAACAGCTATTGACTCTGCCCATCCCAAGGGCAGAGGACCCAGGCAAATGCATCTTTACTTTGAGGATGAAGTTCTCCTCTGGCTGCAGGCGCAGCTCCAGCGTGGACTGTTTGACCATCTGTTCCAAATGTAGGGCCCTCCTCCGCGGCACACTCAGGGCTGGAAACAGGTCACTAACCAGGCCCAGAAACACAGGGATGTCATCTGTTACTATCTTGGGCATATTGAAGTCCCTTAACGCTCTCATGAGTACCTAGAATCAGGACAGAAAATTCTTTATAAAAACGATCTATGCAAGGCCTAACAAAAAACCTCATCAGTTAGAGATGTTAACTGAATCCTCATAGCTGACTCTTGAGCTATAAATAAGGTTCTCCAGGAGAAATGCAGTCTGCATTTTATTCATAGGGAGGTTAAATACCTGTTTACAAGCTCACCAATCTGAATGTGAAAAGGCTCTGCCTATACCATGAACAAGCCTGACTAAAGTTGGCAAGTTCTTTCCTACCAATGATGTTTGATTTTGAAAAGGGGCCCTTTTCTTGTTAATCCTTATGCTCCAGGATACAGATTAACCAGGCCTACCAGATCATTACATTCAAAGTACTCTCTGAGAGTCTCAGCATGATACTGAACTAATTTTAGTTTTTGTTTTTGTTCTATATTGGCTGAAAACCTAAGAGGGCTGTAGATTTGTAAAGCAGTAACTTAAGCATCAGGATTGTTTTTACAGAAAAAGGTTAAGCATTTCAGCACCAAATCGCCAGCAAAAGAACAAATAAATGCAACTTGTCCTAACCCAATCACTGATTGTGAGAGGAAGAGAGAGAAATATTGGAAAAGTAGAAAATTCACATCATAAATTCTTTCAACAAAAGTATGTGATGTGGTCATTATTATTTCTTTACAGGAAGGATAGTAAAATCTGATTAAAATTATTTTAATTATTTGTTTTTGCTCTTTGGGTCACACTTGGCGATGCACAGGGGTTACTCCTGGCTCATGCACTCAGGAATTACTCCTGGTGATTCAGGGGACCATATAGGAAGCTGGGGATCGAGCCTGGGTTAGCCACATGCAAGGCAAACGCCCTACCTACTGTGCTATCGCTCCAGCCCAAAATTATTTTAATTTTAAATATTGTTTTAAAATTATATTTATATAATTCCTTTATGTATGAGGCTCGTCCGAGCATGTGGAGAGTGTCCTTGAGCATGGCTGTGGCTGGGTAGGGGAGGCCTTTGGCTGCTGGGGCTCTGCTTGGGGTGGGGAGGGAAACTCAACCCACCCCCCTCCAAGGGGCCCCGGTGAAGACAGCCTGGTGAGAGGGCAGGAGACTCTGCCTGCATGAAGGAACAGGCAGAGGAACCCAGGTACATGGGTCCCGGGGCTGAGATCTCCAACCCTGCTCAGATTGGAACTGGGAGTCCTCCACCCAGATCCCCCATTTTCCAGTAGCTAGGCAGTTACACCTACAAACTGCCCCCAGCGCCATGAAATCCCATCAACAGCCAAGATTCAGAGACTATAAGACAAAGCTCCCGGAAGCCCGCAGCTACATATGCGACCTTGCAACCTCTTATAGTTTAGTTCTCCTTCTCAGAGAACCTGGCAAGCTACCTAGAGTATCCTGCCCACAGGGCAGAGCCTGGTACACTCCCGTGGTGTATTCGATATGCCACAAACAGTAACAATGATGTATCTCATTCCCCTGACCCTGAAAGAGCCTTCAATGTGGGACCATTGGGAGGAATGAGAAAGGAGTGGCTATTAAAATCTTAGGGCTAGGACGAATGCAGACTGATGCCCATTGAGCAAAACAATGAATAACAGGATGACAGTGATACAGTGATAATGATTATTTTTTAATATCTTTGTTGAACAAATGGCATTTAATAAGTAATTTTAAATGATATGTTCTATCTCTAGTACTTCTGATCAACCGAGTTAACAGTGGTGTTGGATGACCATCCTTATTCCATTTTTCACATCCACTTCTCATCCCATATAATGGACATACTTTCAGTAGATTTCCCTCTTTTTTTTTTCAGGATTACCACCCCAACTTACATATTCAGATTTTTAAAAATGTTCCTTAGAAGCAATCAGTGACTGCTGAATTATTTGCTTATCAAAATTATTTTTGTCACTGATATTTTACAAGTACTTACAAAATCACATTTTCTTTTCAAATTCATATCTTTGTACTTAAGAAGACTTATACGCTTTTTAAAGAAATGCCAGTCTCCAAAATAGCTATTAAAATAGATGTTACATTTTTTAAATGTAACCCTAGACATGACCCACCCTCCAGGCATATACTTTGTGTTTAGGAAGTAGCTTCACTACTCAATCGACAAAATCCTGCTAAGAGTGCAGTACCTGGTCTTCTGGCCGATTTTTATCTCCACGTTTCAGGGAGCCAGCTACCACCAAGACAGATTTAATAGCACGGAGTCCCCAGTCATAATGATCCTAGAAATCAAAACACAAGGCATATTTTCTCAACAACTTTATGAAAGGTAACACTTAAGATTTCCTTTCTAGAGGAAAAAGCCAAACGCTAGAACAGAAGATTTTGGAGAAACCCAAGTGCCTGTGATACAGTCCCTTGGAGTCTGTCAAGACCCCATCCTTCAGTGTCCTTCCACTTCTTTCCACAGCATTTTGTGTGTTACTGGTCCAAAATGTTTTGTCTCTCTTGCTCTTCACTCAATAAACCCACTGACTCAAGAGTTCAATCACTTCCCTATTCTGTTTTCCTACCATAATACAGTTCTCCTGTTGCCCCCAAGAGTCCTGCAGTTCCACCTTTGACAAGCTCATACATTTAATTTCCCTTCTTCTTCACTGCATGGAGGCTTCAGCCAGCACAGGAACTGAACAGACTGTTAAAACTCATTGACTCATTCACATATTTCTGTGAAGATTCCTCTCACAGGGTCTCACCTCCTGGTGGACAGAGCCCCTAGTTTACTCACTTTTGTCTTCTAGGTGCTAGCATAGTTCACAGTGACATGCTCTGCAAATGCAGACTGAATTAAGCAGGAGCCTTTCAGCTATCCCCACAGCAACCACCCTCCCTGCTGTCTCTGCTTGTAAGTGGGGAAGCCGCTAAGCCTCTCCATGCTCCAGGATCACCATCTATAAATGAGAGCATCTACTTTACTCCCAAGGTTGTTATGGGAGCAAACGGAGTTCATGCTTTATGGGCAGTAAAGCAATATATACATGTATGAATGTGCCCTGCAATATACGAGTGGATAAGAAAACTGATTTAGTGGATCTTGACCATCATTTTATTGGTAATAGCACAGAACCGAATAGAATGGAAAAAATCAGAGTACATTGCAAATAATAATATCAGGAAGTATTTGGTAAAAAAAATGGTTCTATCGTGTACATCTCTGTGTGTATGTGCCTGGTCAAAAGAAAAAGTGTTTTTCACTGTAGGTCATGGAAAAAGTCATCTGAAAGTCACTGGCTGTAGAAGGAGACAGGATTTGGGGAGGTGAGAAACAGGCAGGTGATGAACCAGAAATTGGAGACCAGGAAAATAGGTTGTGGGGCAGAGGATGAGAGACTTAGCTACTGCACTAATACTATAAAGGGAGAGAATGTAGAAGAAATGCAAGGCACAGATGTAAGAGATTTTGGGGACTCTCCTAAAACATTTCTATGTTAAAATAACTTTCACCATTTTTATTCTGCTATTCTTTGGATCAAAAAGAAAAAGCACTGATTCTTTTAAAGCCCCTTTCTGTAGCTTGGAAATAAAGGAGTGCATTAATTCTTAACTCAGCAATTCTATTGTGGCTAATAGATTTTTCTTCACCCCCATCACATTCATCACGGCTAAGTTGGGGACCTTTAGTCCTGCTTGTTCCATCTTTACCCCAATATCTCCTATATCTATTTTTATAACTGTCTACAAATGGCCCCATTCACCCGACAGAATTAAAACAAACTGAACTCAAATCTTCCTCACACCACTTACTAGCTGTGGACTTATATTGCTTCAGTAAGTTTCAACTTCATCTGCCTTTGGGACAGGTTTGGGTGGTGATGGAAAAATTCGAAATAACGATGGTGGGAAGGTGTAATTGTGGTGGGACTGGAGTTGAAATATTGAATGTAATCAAACTGTGAACAACTCTTTGAAAATAAAATAAATAAGTTTCCGCTTCTATAAACTAAAGCAAAGAAGAGCATATTCAGAAACTTGTAAAAATCTGAAAAGATATCACACTACTTCTCTTCCATAAATATTGGTCTCTTTCTTCCTTAAGGCTATGTTTTTCAGTCTTGATCTTCTTCAACATTTTTTCATGAAAACTTGATTTTCTTAATAACTTCTTCGAAATCACAAACCTTAGAATTTGTTTCACTTGTTCTGTGTCTAACCTCCTTCTGAAAATATAAACAAGTTCTCTAGATACAGTAAGTCCACAATGAACGCTTAACTCATATTAATGGGGATGGAAACTGTGCAACTACATGTTTTCTGCATTCAGTAATCTTTTTTTTCTTATACTTTTTTTCACATTTTAAAATGGAATCATTGCAGGGAAAAAGAATATTACAAATAAGAAAAAGTAGAAAAATTTTAAGTGTTCACAATTACCCAGAGACAAATGCTAAAAGCCATAATGTAGGTGCTCGCCTGGTATGTTGTTGAGCCTCGACACTGCATATGACCCCCTGACATCACCAGGAGTGACCCCCTCAGTCAGAGCCAGGAGTAAGTCCTGAGCATCATTGACTGGGGCCCAAAGTGCAAAATAAAAATAACAATGCTAATAAAACAAAATATTATAAAGTAATGCCATATCACTTTGTGTGTCCTTAAAATACTCTAATGCAAAATTTATAATACATTAAATTATACATTGCACCTACAATTTGGTATGGTGTTTTAATTGCATGATATTGTAGTAAATGTTTTGCCTTATTATTATATATGACACAATTTCCTCCTATAATGTAAATTCACACTAATCATAATGACAACATGAATTATCTCTCAGTTTCCAAGTTTCACCCACACTATGGGAAATTTAAAATGAGTATGTTGGCAGCCTAGGCGCCATGTAGCTATAGATGTGATATTTTAAACTTTTATCCTGGAACACCTACAGAGGAATACCACCAGAATTACTGAAAGGACACCTAAAGACTGAAGTAAAAGTTAGAGTTTAAAAACAAAGTTAGAGTTTAAAAATAGGAATGCTGATACCTATAACATTTTTGTGACACATCAGTACTTCCTACTTGGAAACCAGTGAAGGACGGTAAAGAATATACAAGTCTGACCCATTTCAGAGATCAAGAAATAGTAGAGCAAAAAGTTAAGAGAAAAATAAAGGCCAAGTCAAACCTGTCAAATAAGACATCAGTAACAAAATGATAAAATAACATTTCTTGAGGTGTTTCTCAGAAACTCAATTTTACCTGACTATTTAAGAATCTAATATTTTTAACAGAAAAGGTGGTATCATTTCCATTTATAATTATAGCACAGGAAAAGTTAAAAAGAAAAATCACATAGCCACTGTTAGAATCTATAGAAGTACAAATTAAACATTAGACCTAAGATATTTCAAGTTTAATTAAAAATATATATACATTTTCCAAACTCATATGGGAAACCCAGTCACTCAGTACAGCTAAGAAAAAGTGTAAAAATCCAGAGAAAATGTCACCAAGGTCGCCTCACCTGCTTGGAGAGTAGCTCCTTGCACAGAGTGTACAGAGTAATAAACTTTCGGGCTAAGGAACGTGCATCCACAAAGCCTTCTGCCACAAGCATGATTTCACAGATTAGCTCAATGTCAGGGGCTACCATGGCACAGGGTCTGAAAAGAAATATGACCTTCTTTTTTAAAAGGTGATAAAGTAATAAACACAAAGGGCTGGAATCAAGTGATGGATGTAAACCAACATACTAGTAACCACTCCCGGTCAGTTGCCACTAGTAGGGCCCTTGATCATGACTTTAAAAGGGCCTGCAGTTACAGGACACAGAGGAAACAACAGTCCCAGAGTGTCGGGTGACTGCACAGGGGTGAGAGATTAAGCTACATCTGTGGGTACATTTGGGAAATGTCTAGTGTGTGGGTCGCAGCTGTAAAGATGAACCTTGGTGGTTTCTGGTCAAACCCAGGACTCATCCGGGGCCTGCACTAGGCGGGCAAATCTTTAACAAATGACCGTCCAGAAAATTGTGCTTGCTGAGTGTGGTACCCACCATGTCTGACTGTAATCCCCCAAGATGACAGCACCAAGAGCGGAGCCCAAGTGTGCAACAACACACACTAGGGGACAGGCGGGGGGACCTGAGCTTCATGTGGACAGAGGAAATTAATTAGGAAGTGATTTGACTATATCACCCTGGTTTTTACTGTAATTTTTTTAATCAATAGTTAACATAGTTTAGTTTCCATAACTGAGCTCAATAATTACCTCGCAAAACTGCATAAAAACAGAACCAGGAGTCCTCTCGAGCTCTGAAAACCCACCTCTTTGTGGTGAGAGGCCAACAGGGTGAGTCTTAAATGAACAGTCTTAAATGAACAAAAATGTGACTTTCAAATTCCCTATCTTTTCAAGAGGGGACTTGCAGAAAATTCTCCCTGAGACAATTGCCATCAACAGCAAGAACGGAACAACTTCCACTCAATAAAAATCACATGCTAAGAAGGAGCCAGAGGAAGGTCAGGAATAAGTCCATTATCCTAGACTTTGTAAATGTTACATTCCAATTATATCTACCCCCTAGTTTTTATGTAGATAATGACCATCTACTTCACAGTTTCTTCCCAAATATTTCCCCAGAGTCCGTCAGGATTGATTAAGGGTTTCTGTCTAAGCTGGCCTCACACTTTCCTCACACTTTTCACTCTTTTTCACAAGCTAAAACTTAAGATCAAGTATAACAGGAGAAAAATGTAGCACATTTACTTGATATTTATAGTAACAGACAACGAGTATTGACAGAGCACTGTCTTCATTCCATGTGGGATACTAAAAGCTTACGGTGCAGCTTCTCCCTTAATTTTCACTGAGCTCTCCAGGAGGTGGCTGCTATTCCTGTCTGTATGTTCTCAGGAGCAGATCTCTGCTCTAGGAAGTACAGTACATACTTGTCAGTGGTGGTCAGTGAGGATCAGTTTACCACGCTGCCTCCACTCAGGAAGATGACTTTTATCATCCAAATTACCCGTCAGACTTTGCATCCCAACATAAACAATGCTGCACTTAGCTAAACCAAATTTATGAAAGCTTGACAGAACAATCTTTGTGCTCAGAAGTCACAAAAAGCTGATGGGTGAGATGGGGGCTTTGCTTTGAAGCGGTACACGAAATCTTAAAGGGGGCAGGGAATGTTCTGAGCTTTGATGGTAGTAAAATTGTTACAAAGTGTAAACTGACCAGGTGCATTTCATTATACACAATGGTACCTAAACAAAAGTGACTGACTTAAAATATGACTTTATGCAAATGGTTCAGAAGGGAAAGCTCAGGTTCTTTGCCAACACATGTATTTTTGGACAGTAGGGCATCAATAAGTGTTTTGATCATTCATCGGACAATTCTACATTTAGGGAAATAGTCCGAGACAAGGTAGCTTTCCATGAGAAAATAATTCATTTTTCACTTTTTTATAATAATAAAAAACTGAAATAGCAAAAATGCAAATTCTTTATGTCAGATAATAGGTGATCAATAAGAAAATTACAGGCAAGTGAAAGAGACTGATTTGGAGCTACCTAAAATATTTAAAAAGCTTTTACAACAGCATGATAAACTACTTACATTAAAAGATAAAATGAGAGCTAAATAAAAATTACACTTAGCTTACTCTCTTAACACGAACTCCATGAAACAGTAATTATAAAAGAGACTAGAAAAACATACATAGCTATCATTTCTGAATTGTAATGCTACATGTTTTATTCTTTATTTTTTGTCTTTTCCAAATATTCTATAATGTGAAAAATTTAGGCTCCTACTAAAACTATCATTTCAAAGAACTAATATTAGTTAACCAAATTTAGCTTTTCTCGGGTGAAAACAAATCGTGTGACAGTGCAGACCACCAACATTAGGTGGCATGAGCGCTCCAGATGCTAAGCAACAAAGCATAACACTTGCCTGAAAAGAGCTTTCAGATTTTCCGGTAATTCGGTTCGACCAGCATATCCTGGGTTCATAGTAATAAATATTCCGACTGATGGCTTCAGTGTGATAGCTTCTCCAAGAAATACAAATCTACCATAAAAAGAATGTTGATGGGATTAAATGTGTTCATTGAATTTGAATGCTCACTGACAAATGCAAACCACTGCAAAATGCAAATGATTGTTAGGAAGCTGTTTATTTGGTGTAATTTGATAAAAATTCAGACGCATACATATTTTGAGTGCCTCAAAGTTGTTTATTAAAAATACGCCCCCATCCCCACAAAGGACTTACAAATATGGGACGCATTTGTTTACATTTCAGAAAGAAAAAAAAAATAAAAAGAAGACCTGACTCCTTTAACAGTCAATGAATGCTGCTATTGCTGTGGCTGCAATGTGGGCTGCAAGTGTATGTGGCCTGATGGGACTCTGGACAAACAGAGATGTCCACGCTGAGAAGGGGACTCCTTGTTCAGACTTTGTCTATTTGCTCACTCTTCTGCTACCCTTCCCTTCCTCTTATCCAACAAACATTTCCTGATTAACACTGAGAGGTGGATAAGCTTGTGGTTACAATGGTCAGTTGTGGAGTCAGACTGTGAGCACTGTAACACTTCAAAATTTTCCAAACCCTGACCAAAGAAAAACCAAATGGGGGCTGGCCAAGGAATAATATAATCATCTACCTTATTGGCTTAGATGAGGGTTTAAAGATAATGCGTGTACACACACACACACACACACACACACACCACACACACACAGAGAAAGAGAGAGAGAGAAATGGCAGAGTATGGTGAATACCTAAAATAAATTAGTTATGATTGTTGTTGTGATGATATGAAGGCAGTGGAAAGAAAAGATTTTCAGAAAGACTTTCAGATACCAAATTGATTCCAGAGCAAAAGGATGAGAAGGGGCAGGAGAAACCAAACAGAAAGATAAGTAGAAAGCAACTGTCAGCGTAGTATGAGGCTTCCTCTGATTGGCAAGCTTGCTAAATAAATTCTAGATAATGAAGAGAAGAGTGACTAGGTGCAATCAAGGTAAAACCAGGAACATCTTCAGTCCCCTAACTGTGAGTGAGGCAAGGCAGAGCTGACAGCAGGGACTGGAGAAGTGAACTGGGCAGCCAAGGAATCAGCAGCTTCCCTAGAACAGGAAGCAGGACCCGTAAGGCAGGGGCATGGATCTTGAGGGGTGAGAGCCATGAGATGCTGGAAGACTTTATGGTTGGGACATGGTCCTATCTCTAAAATGCACAAATCTACATAAAAATATAATAAAAGTCATGAAAGCATGAAATGTTACCAGGGAAAATGAAAATGTGAACACTCAGATGAAAAGGTACACCTGACCCCCCACACCCCCACATACACAGATGTAGAAAGAGGAGAAGATGGAGGGAGAAGTACGATGAAGAATTTCAGAATCCCTTGCATGAAACAGTTTATAGAACTCTCCATAAGGAAATCCTTAAAGGACATCTGGGTTACATAAAATAAAAGAATTCTCTATATCAAAAAGGAGGTGAACTAAAATAAGATTATTGAACCAAGGGACCAAAAGATGAAAGAACTTTGCTTTTTTAGCATGGCATCAGAATAAGGGCAGTTATGACATTGACATCTGGTGACAGGAAAGAGATATCCCAAATAATACGGAAAAAGGAGTTTTCTAGAAGGTGAAACATCCAAATGTAACCACAACAACTGGAAATTTGTATAGTAGATTCAGAGTTCTAAGGGGCTATATAATCTCTCCCTAACTGGAAAACAGAAGTTCCTATGGATAAGAGTGCGAAGCGAGCAATATACACATTCAAGGGAAGGTCAGACACTGCCAAGGCAATACAACTATGAAAAGTAAACCACATCTGCATACTTCCTGAATTAAGTCACTTAGGCCTGATGGCAGTTACAGTTAGTCTTTTGGAGTGTGGCATCATGTCGAAAAATGGTTGGCTTGGGCATAATTGAAATGCCTTTGAATCAAGTTACTAGAAGAATGTGAGGGAGTAATTTACTGAGATGGGACAAATAAAAGAGCAAAGATGGGGCCTCTGTTTACAGACTGGTCAGGCCTCAGACATCAGTGCAGTCTTGAGATGCCTCCTTGGGCAACAGTTTCAGGCAAGTAGGTGTGAGGGGGGAAATGTGGCCGGTGCATCAGGTAGTAAACAGCATACAGGGGTTGAAAGCTCTGTGTCTAGTTAGAATCACCGGAGACTGAGTACAGATAGAGAAGAACCCAGTGATTGAACCCTGTGACATCAAACACTAGCAATGAAAAGACCTTTAATATAGATGCAGCATGTAACACATGGTTGGCACTAAGTATGCTTTCCACGCACTCCTCAGAGCCCTTTAAGGAGTTGCTGGACGCTTCCTTTTGTCTTTATATAAGACAAAAGGAACAGGGAGCAACTGGGAGGGAGGGAAAGAGGGAGATTCCAGGGGACTAACCTAGAGTCTACAGGAAGAAAGCGTTAGAAGGGAGGGACCAACTTTATCAAATGCTGCTGGAAGGTGACAAGAGATGAAGCTGGAGATTTAGCATCAGAGGGTGATCATTAAAAATAAAAATATTAAAGTAATGTAACATGCCTTTCTTGTATTCAGTACTTAAAAACCCATATCATATGGGGGGAGGGATTCCTTAGAATAGCTTCAAATTTTAAAAAAATAATGATTCTTTAAATTCTTCTCTTGTTTGATCCATTTCACGAGTCAGAAAGAAAGAGAGGGCAATAGAGTCCTGAGGATAAAGCTCACTGCATTGTTCCATGTTACTCTTTCCATGTGTAGCAAGAGAAAAAATGTCACCCCGTTCACTCACTCACCTTTCTTTCCTGTTTCTGATGGCATCATGTATCATTTTCACCTGCACTGCTACCACGGACAGAACTTCCACAGAAATTCTATTGAACTCATCAAAGCAGCCCCAAGCTCCTGTCTGTACCAGTCCCTTATAGATGTTCCCTATGGACTAAAGGATGAAGGAGTCAGGCATCAAGGATGTAACAGACAGGGGTTTACAGCTATTATTGTGAGTCTTTTCATATCTGGAGAAACAATGTTAGAGTAGGGGATTTTATACCATTTGATAACTGGCTTACTTTGTAGTCCATTTGCTCAGAGCAGTTGAACACGTAGACCATCATGCCGAGGGCACGTCCAAGATCTTTGGTGGTTTCTGTTTTCCCAGTACCAGCTGGGCCAGCTGGAGCCCCACTCATAGTGAGATGAAGTGATTGGGTTAAAGTTACATAGCACCTTTGAGCAATAAAAAAAAATACACACTATTATTACAAGACCTCTGGGAAAAGGTACAACTTAATTCTTCATAAAAGTTCTAGAAGTTAAGGTTAAGAATGTGGTAGTATCAGAAAACAGTGTTATAAATATGATTTGTTTATGGTGAAGAGTCAGATTAAGAGAGCACTTGTATTTTTAGGTGGGAAGTATATAAAAATAACAGGGCAGAGTGCCTGGATGGTTCGGCGTGTGACTCTGAGCTGGGTGTCTCTGCAGTGTCTGCACATCCCAGTGCAGTCCTAGTGGCACTGCCTTAGGAGATCCCTAACCACAAGAAAATATGTGATCTCTGGAGCATCATTACCACATGTGTAACCTCCAGCAAACACAATAGCCAAAATGTACTCCAGCACCACAGGGAAAGTTTGTGAACCATGGCAAGCATGTAAGTACCACAACTGGGTTTGGTAGTAACCTAGCAAAACAGGAGAGGAAGAAGGGGGAAATATATATATTTATATATATATTTTTTTTTAAATAATAGAGAGGGGCTGCTGGAGGGAGAGAGCACAGGAGGTTAGGTGCTTGCCTTGCGTGCGGCTGATCCTGGTTCAAATCTCTGGCACCATTTCCCTTAGTACTGCTGGGTTCCTCTCCTGATCCTGAGCAAAGAGCCAGCAATATCCCTGAGCACTTATGCATGTGGTCCCAACCTCCACCCCTAAATAAATAATAAAGAGGAATGTACTGCTTTTCTGTTTTGGGGGCCACACCCAGCTGTGCGCAATGCTTACTCTTGGCTCTGCACTCAGGGGTCACTCCTGGTGAGGCTCGGGGGACCATATGGGGTGCTGCTGATTGGATCTGGGTTAGCCACATGTAAGGCAAGTGCCCTACCTGCTCTGGTTTAGGATTAGGTCCCAGAATGTACTGCTTTACTCATTTCATTTCCCCAGAGTGTGCTTAGATACAGATTTCTGCAATTTTGAGGCAACGACACTGTTTACTATGGCAGGCTACATCTCAAACTACAGTTTAGAAAAGGAAAAAACTGAAGTGAATTCCTGCATAATAAATGAATTAAATGCTCGCTTCATTAAACTACTACCTAATGAACACATGAAATGACGAGACATGCTAATATGTATATTTACATACAGAACAGGCAAATAATGCAGCTTATTTTAACATATAAGACAAATATAAATGATAATTTATTATATCAAAACGTATTTTAGAAATTTGTCCTATGTAACCATGGATATTTAGATTGTGACAATACTTCTTTTTGCAGGAAAGATTCAGGCTGAGGAGAATCAGTGATGGTCAGAACACTTGTAAATGATGGAAAACTTGTGCCTGGCTCCGTCAGTGCAGCATCTTCCCTAGCACGGGATACAGATGAGCAGCTCTCCCTCCCCAGCTTCACTTCGCCCTGACCCCACCTCTCCTCAGATCCAGGCCATCACAACAGTAGGACCATTCCTCTAGTGTTTCAGAAGTGTGCAGCCACCAATGCAGCCGCATGACACTTCCCTTCTTCATACCTCATGGGAGCACTCAAGAGTCCTTCAGTGAACCCAGGGCCTCTGGAGTAGCTTGACTGTCCCCAATCACATCGTGCTAATAATAACTTAATACTAGTTTCAAGTACCTACTCCCACAAAGATTCACTAAGGAAGCCATAGTAGTAATAAATCACAGACCCCCAAATTACAACTGGAGGAGAGGCAGGACCTATGGCACTGTAAGTCTCCCTGCAACCTTAACCTGAAATCCCAGATAACTAGACAGAAACAACAAAATTGTTTGGGATAGCTCTGGAAGGCAGAAAGCGAGCAACACTCAACTGACTCCCTCAGAGAACTCCCTGGTGGGGGCAGGATGGTGAATGAGAAAGACGCATCCTGAGACCACAACAGACAGAACGGGAAACAATGTGGAACTCCACCATGCTTCATGGAGATGCAACATTCTCAAGAACTTCGGAGCCATCTTCACAAACAGCACTGAAGGAACTTAAAGACAAAACAAAGTTCACAACTATGCATAATGACTACAGACCCAGATTGATGGAATCGAGTTGAGAATCCTGAGACATACCCTCAAGTGTATGATCAGTTAATTTTTGATAAAGAATCAAAAACATGATATGGAGCAAGGAAAGCCCCTTCAACAAGGGGTGTTGAAAAACTAGTCAGCTACATGCCAAAAATGAACTTAGAACAATTTCTAATGACATGCACAAAAGTCAAATCAAATGGGTTAAAGATCTTGATATCAGACCTGAGTCTGTAAGCATAAAGAGGAAAAGAATTCTTCATGACACTGAAGAGAAAGGCATCTACAAGGAAAAAATACCAATGACCAAATAAGTGGAAGCCAAGATAAACAAATGGGACTCTATTAAATTAAGAAGCTTCCGCCTCAAAGGATATGATCATCAGGATACAAAGATAACCTATGGGATCACTTGATCACTTTATAACTTGACATCCCATTACTCATCGATTTGCTCCATCGAGAGTGAATGGAAAATCAGGAACGAGATCGTTTCTCATAAACATTGTCTTCGTGATTCAGCTGTAGTCCAACCTTTCCACACTCATGGTCGGAGCCGGTCAGCATTTGTGCCACTTGGCTAATGTTTGGTTTAAATTAGAATGATGTCATCAGCAAAGCAGAGGTGGTGTAGTTGCCGACAATCTATCTCACTCCCATTCCTTCCAATTCCAGTCATCGCATGACGTTCTCGAGGGTGGCACTGAAGAGTTTTGGTGAAATGGTATCACCCTGCCGAACCTCTCTCTTGACATGGATGATCACTTCCTTGTAGAATGGTGAGATCTTGGTAGTGAATCCGTAATACAGCTCACGAAGGATCCTGATGTATTGAGTTTGAACGCCCTGTTTGGCTAGGGCTTCTAAGCCGCTTCCATCTCAACAGAATCAAATGTCTTCATTAAATCAATGAATAGAGCAGCATCTTGAACTCCTGAGAAAATTCAATGAGCTTGGTTATCATGTGGATATGGTTGATTGTGCTGAATCCTTTTTGGAACCCGTTTTGCTCACATGGTTGTCCTTCCTCTAGTGTTCTGTCAATCCTATTCAGGATGACTCCAGTGAACAGCTTTGTAGATGACAGACAACAGGGCAATAGTTGCCAATGTCATGTATGTCTCCCTTCTTGTACAGTAGTACAGTCCTGCTTGTTTTCCATTGGGACAGAACCTTGCATTCAGACAGGTAGTGTGTGAAGAGCCGAGCCAGTGTATTGATGAGAACTGATGGCAGGTTCTTCAGGTGTTCGGGTCTAACCTTGTTTGGGCTAGGTGCTGTTCACTTCTTTACCGACAAAATGGCATTTCAGATTTCAGAAGGGAGAATGTTGGGAATGACATACCCATCCTGTGGAATTTGGTATGTGGGCAGGTGGCCGTGGCCATCGAAGAGATCCGAGTAGAAGTCATGGATAATCTTCTCCATTGCCTTTCTGGAAGATGTGATAGATCCATCAGGACGTCAGAGGGCAGTCATCTTGGTCTTGTAGTTGGTGAAGGATAGGCGGGCATTGCGAATGCTTTTCCCAGCTTCTGCCCCATCTGTCAGCACTGCTGCTCTTCTATCTTTGAGGTCTTCCTTGATTGCTTCTCTACACTGCTTTGTGAACTGAGACGTTCACTGGCGGTTGCCTGAGGCTTGCACCAAGCCACGTTGTCAAATGAGCTCAAGAGTTTTCGAAGACAGGCATCTTTTTGTGGCTATCTCTCTCTCGGTGTTCCTCGCACAATCATGGAGGTGCTGGACCAGTTGATTGTATTCCTCATCTATATTGTTAATGACAGCATCATCCCATGTTGCTGCAATAGTGCCAAAGAGCTCCCAGTTGGTGATCGTTCTACAAGTTCTCTTCTTAAACTTTGCAGCCCTTTCTCCCCACTCCGTGAAGTAGAATTTTGCATAAAGGAGACAGTGGTCCTATCCCGTTTGGAATTTTGGGACAACCGTGACATGGGTCAGACAAAACTGTCAGTTGACTATGATGTGGTGAATTTCATTGTGGAACCCTCCACAGGGAGACTCCCATGTCCAACGTTTAGATTCGGCCTTCTGGAATTATGAGTTACCATGGATGGTCTTGGTCAACATGAGGAACTCAGATAGTATCTCACCCTGTTCTTTCCATTCTAGGCCATGGGTCCTGATGTGGAGTTCTTTAGCTGATCTTCTCAGTCCTATCTTGGCATTAAAATCACCAACAATGACCTTGTAGAAGGTGTGGTCTTCTTTATAGAACTTCTCCAGCTCCATGTAGAACTTCTCAATTTCTCCTTCATCATAATTGGATGTTGGTGCATAGACAACGAAGATAGAAACTTCCGGCAGTGAGCCACATCTATTCAAGTGTATTGTCTGATTCAGGTTGTTAGGCATTCGAATGAATCAATGTTTATGGCCAAGTTCGTGTTGACAAAGACACCGACACCACCAACACCTCTTTTGTTGCATGTTCTGAGGAACAGTTCTACTCCAGTGTCGAAAATGGCGTGATGTGATTGATGCCTTCTCTTGGTCAGACCAATGATGTCGTACTTTATCTTTCGTACTTGCACCATCAAATCCCCGATGGATGCATCTGATGTCAGCATACGTGCATTGAAAGTACAGTCATTTTTGCCCTTCTTCGTTTTGGCAGCCTAGTTCGGCCTTGAGATTTTATCAGCCTCTCCTTCCTCATCCTTCTTAATGCTGCTGTATTGGTGGGTCTTTCAGTGTCATGGAAATGAAACCCATTATACTTACTGGTTTTTCCACATCGAATAGGCCATGGATAGCTTGTCAGGCTCTGCCGTGTGAGCGGGATACTCTCGGTAGCTTGCCAGGCTCTCTGAGAGGGGTATAGGCTTTTAGAATGGCCTCTAATTACCCTTGCAGGTGTTCTCATGGTTCAAACCATATTTAAACTCCATCAAATATGGTGTGGTAATCTTGGAAGATGGGTATTAAGTGTCTTATGATGTGTCGTGCGGCCGCACAATCTGGAAAGCAACCTGGAGCATGGTGGCGGCTGGGTAGTGGCTCCTCCACTAATCTATGGAATGAGAGAAAATATTTACCTAACTCTCATCTGATTTTGGGTAATATCAAAGCTATATAAGGCACTTGTAGAACTTTATAAGAAAAAAAAATCCAACCCCATCAAAAATGTGGAGAGCATATGAACAGAAACTTCCTCAAAGAAGAAATACAAATGGGCAAAAGGTAATGAAAAATTGCTCTACATCACTAATCATCAGAATGATGCAAATCAGCAACACTGAGATATCTCATCATACCTCAGAGACTGGCAACACCAGAAAGAACAAAACAAAAACAACCAAGTGCTGGCAAGGATGCGGGGAGGAATTTGGGACTTTTTTTTCCTTTTTTGTTCACACCCAGCAATGCTCAGGGGTTACTCCTGGCTCATGCACTCAGGAATTACCCCTGGCAGCACTTGGGGGACCGTATGGGATGCTGGCAATCGAACCCAGGTTGGCCGCATGCAAGGCAAACGCCCTACCCACTGTACTATCACTCCAGCCCGATTTGGTACTTTTTATCCCTGCTGGTGAGAATGTGAATGATCCACACTTCTTTCTGGAAAATAATATTGAGATTCCTAAAAAAAGAAAATCTAGGAATTGAGCTTTTACTTGACTCAAAATATAACCCAATAGTCCAAAAACAAACTAAGAAAAAAGTATTTGTATCCCTTTGTTTCTTGCAGCACTATCCACAACAGCCCAAATCTAGAAACAACCCAAGTGTCAAAGGGTAGATGAATGGATAAAGAAAGTATGATACCTGGACACAATGAAATAGTACGTGGCCATAAGAAAAGACAAAGTCATGAAATCTGCTGCTACATGGAATATTGTGGTAAGTGGAGTCAGTCAGAGTGAGAGAGGCCAACACAGAATGATCTCTCTCATATGTGGGACAGAAAGAAACATAACAGTGCAATAATGAGTACCCAAAGGCAAAGGGAATATGAATTAGAATTCAGTAGGAAACATGCCACTTATGACTAGGGGACAGGACAGGGAGGAGGCAACATCTATGATGGGGGTAACTGTTCAAAAGAGATAAGGAGGTGATGCTGAAAGGCGTTAAGGTGTTATGCATGCAACCGTAACAGCAACAGTACTGTAAACCACAGTGCAAAAACGTTTGTTTGTTTTTTTTTCTTTTTGGGTCATACCCGGTGATGCACAGGAGTTACTCCTGGCTCATGCATTCAGGAATTACTTCTTGCAGTCCTTGAGGGACCCTATGGGATGCTGGGAATCAAATCCTGGTCGGCCGCATGCAAGGCAAACTCCCTATCCACTGTGCTACCATTACAGCCCCCAAAATGTATTTTTTTAAAAAAAATTCCTCTCATAAAATCAGGGCAGGAAGTGAATGTGGGGGAGGGAGGCATTTGTGGAGGAAAGTGGGCACAGGTGAAGGGATTGGTGTTAAAACATTGTGTACTGAAACCCAATCATGAACAACTGAAATTTCATGATAATTAAAAAAAATTAAAGCAAAAAGTGTCAAGTGGAGCAAGAAAAGCCTCTTCAACAGATGGTGCAAGGAAAACTGTAGGGCACAAGCAAAAAATGAATTTCTAACATGAATAAATCCACATCAGAATGAATGAGAGGCCTCAATATTAGACCTGAATTTATTAGATTATACAGAGGAAAACATAGGCCAAATTCTTTATGACACTGAATACAGAGGTATCTTTAATGATTCATTGCAACTGGTCAAGCAAAAGAAGCAAAGTAAATAAATGGGGCTTCATCAAACTAAGAAGGCAGGAGTGGTAGTATTATGGGTAAGGTGCTTGCCCTGCACACAGCTGACCCGGGTTTGAACCATATGGTCCCCTGAGCTCACTAGGAGTGATCCCTTAGCAGAGAGTTTAGAGTAAGCCCTTAGCACAGCCAGGTGTGGCTCCAAAACAAAACAAAGGAAAAATGCTTCTGCACTGCCAAAGAAGAAATGAGGTATAGAATAAAGAGACTCCCCACGGACTGGGAGAGTGTGTTTGCCCACCATTCACTGGATAAAGGGTTAATACCCTAGATACATAAAGGTCAAATAAAACTTTATAAGAACAAACAACAGAAACCATAAAAAAAATGGAGGGGGGATGATGAACAGAAACTTTCTCCAAGAAGACATACAGATGATCAAAAGATACATGAAAAATTATCTGTATCACTTGTCATCAGGAAAATGCAAATTTAAACGAGATATCATTTCATACCTGTGAGACTGTCACACATCACAAAAGAAAAAAAAAACGTGTTGGCGAGCATGTGTGGAAAAAGGCACCTTCACTCACTGCTTGTGGGAATGTCAATTTGTCCAAACCTTCTGTAAAACAATATGAAACCACTCAGAAAACTAGGAACTAGAATTGAGCTGCTGTATGATTTTGCAATCCCACTTTTTCAGCACCTACCCCAAAGGCCCAAACATTCTATTCAGGAAATACACTTGCACTCCTATGTTCAATACAGCACTATTCACAGTAGCCAAAATCTGGAAACAACCCAAGTATCCAAGAAAACATAAATGGGTAAAGAAATGTTGGAATATAGACACAATGATATACAACTGTGGCTTTAAGAAAAGATAAAATCATGCAATTTGCTGCTATGTGGCTGGATCTGGTAAGTACCATGCTGAGTGAATTTAGTCAGGTGAAGGATAGAGCCAAACACAGAATGATCTCTCATGTGTGGTATATAAAGAAATAGAGTAGGGGAAGAACAAATTTCCAAAGGCAACAGAAAATGAGAACTGGTCTTGAGTAGGAAGCCAACCATGGTAAAGGGGATGGGATGGGAGGAGAAAAGGATGTACGTCGGGGGCATTGAACAATGGTGAAGGGAAGCAAATACTCTGGTGGAGGATGTGGTGCGGTAATATTTTATAGATGACACACAACATGAACAATATTGTAAATGAACGCCCACAACTCGCCCCCAAGCACCATCTTACAGCACACAGCAGAAAAGAAGAAAACTGACTGGAGGGCCCCACAACTCCCGGAGAATGCCCTGAGGCCCAAACAGAGCCAATATCACTGGGAGGTCCCAGATGGGGTAGGTGCTGTCTCCTCGCCTTCTCCAGATGGAATCCCGGTGACCATGAGCTTCTACAAGCATGTCTCTGGCATGTGGGTACCAGGACAATTTTTCCAAACCACGTGGTCGCTTATGCAGCCACACGACATTTCCTGGTATTCAAAGTGATCAATGGAAAGTAAATCATCCAGCATTTCTCCCTGAAAATCAGGCTTGAATGGTGGTGGGAAAATCTGAGCAAAACATAATGCCCAACCGAAATACATCTGGACTGTGTATTTAACTATAGTGCTATGCCGCCCTGGGAGGGGAAGGGTGTCTGTCCCTCCGCCTGTCCCCCTCTGTGGCAGTGACATGGTGGCCTGCATCTTTTATTTTTATTTGATAATTTTATTTATTTATTTTTCTTCTTGTATTTATTTATTGAATCACTGTGGAAAAGTTACTAAGCTTTCAGGTTTAAATCTCAGTCATACAATGATCAAACACCTTTTCCTTCACCAGTAATCATTTTCCACCACCAAGAACCCCAATATACCCCCCTCCCTATGCCCGTGAGGCAGATGATTTTCACTTAACTCTTCTCTACATTGATTACAGTCATTATTTCGACAAAAGATGCACCATTATTGTTTAGAATCTCCACCCCCCGCCCCAACAATCAGAATTGCTGAAAAGGTGAAATACTTTATTTTCTATAGCTGGTTATGAGAATCATATGTAACGTGGCTGCGATTTTGGATTTCTGCAAAAAGACAGATAATTACGAGATTGGTGTCTGTGCGTCTGGTGTTATGGCTGTGCCAGAGAGCTGCTCAGGGGGGCAACTCGTGACCTTGGTAGATCGTGAAGGACAAGTCAGTACCGCCCCCCTTCCCATGAGACTGCAGTTGCCCCGTCACCACTGGCTCATACCTGGCTTTCTTATAAGCTCTGAGGCGGTGGGCCCCTTGCTGCCGGGGGGTTGGGGGGAGAAAGGCGGAAGGGAACAACATCCTTTCCCTCCTGGGGAGGCATGGTGCTGTAATTTAACACATGGTCCATTCACTTTTCTGCCGCAAGTTGCCGAGTTCTGGATTAAGTCCTTTTGCCTCTGGAGCCATAGCCATGCCATAGAATCGCTTGTGGGGGGCAACTCGTGACCTCGGTAGGGCATGAAGAATGAGCCAGTACAGCCCCTTTTCCCATGAGACTGCAGTTGCCCCATCACCGCCAGCTCATACCTGGCTTTCCAATAAGCTCTGAGGCGGCAGTCACCTTGTATGCGGTCCAGATGCATTTCTGCCAAAAGCTGCTGGATTTCGAGATTTGTTTCTGAGTCTCTGGGATGTTGGCCATTAATCAGCTTGATCAAGCACCACAGAGACTGTGTGTAGGCGGTGACTCAGGGTCTCATTGGGGTGGGGAGAAAAGGGCCGGTTCTACCCCCATCTGGTGAGGCCCCGTGTGTCTCGTCACTGCAGGCCCAAACCTGACTGTCCAGTGGCCTCTGGAGGATGGTGGTCACCGGGCCGCCAGGGGGAAGATGCCAAAGCACGAAACCTATTCCCACCTGGAGTGGCCCAACGCCAGTAACCTATTGCAGGAACAGGACGCATTTCTGCCAAAAGCCTTTGGGTTCCGAGATTCGTTTCTGAGTCTCTGGGATCATGGCCATTAAACAGTTCAATCAGGAACCAGAGAGGCCATGCCTCCAATTATATAGCTGAGTCAGAGGTGGTTTGTGGATGTGTCTCCCACATACCTAACTTTTGGCCATTTACTTTCCTGGTAAACTTTGCCCCAAGTTTTTGGGGTCTGGCCAAAGGCACAGCAGCAATTTTGGGGTATCTGAAAGTCTGACAGTGCCATCAGACTGCTAATGCACTTGCCTCACAGGTACAGATTGACCTGCTGGTGGCACCATACCTCCCATGGCCTGCATCTTTTAGAGCCTAATGAACAGCCAGGTATGTGACTGCATAGACGAGGCACGTGGGGCTTCATGTGGGGTGTGGGGTGGAATCGGCCCTGCTCCCCGCCATGAGAATACTCCGGGTTGCCACCCTCAAAAGCCTCCTCCAGCTTCTGACCGACCATGAACCCAGAGGCACACATACTAATCTTGGAACCCAGGGGCTTCTGACAGTAATCCCTCTAGGTTGATTACTAAAATATTAGAAATCAAAATTCGCATGACCGCTATTTGGCCCACAACATCATATGCTCTTCATAATCAACATTAGAAAACAAATTTTCTAATGATGTCTTTGTGGTGGGCTGGAGCGATAGTACAGCGGGTAGGGCATTTGCCTTGCACGCAGCCAACATGGCCGACCCGAGTTTGATTCCTCTGCCCCTTTCGGAGAGCCTGGCAAGCTACAGAGAGTATCTCACCTGCACAGCAAAGCCTGGCAAGCTCCCCATGACGTATTCTATATGCCAAACACAGTAACAATTGTCACAATGGAGACGTTACTGGGCCCGCTCGAGCAAATCGATGAACAACGGAGGACAGTGACAGTGACAGTCTTTGTGGCAGGTCTGAATGTTGGGGAAAATTCCAAATAACAATGGTGGTTTTTTTTGTCATAATATTGAATGTGATCAAAACAGAGAGAAAGAGAGTAAAGTAGAAATCTGCCACACAGGTGGGGGGTGGTTGGGAGGTGGGGTATACTGGGGTTCTTGGTGGTGGAAAATGTGCACTGGTGAAGGGACAGGTGTTTGATCATTGCATGACTGACTGAGACTTGAACTGAAAGGCTTTGTGACTGTTCTCACGGTGATTCAACAAATAAATAAAAAATACATAAAAATATTGTAAATGAAAATCCCTATAGAATAAAATAAAAATTTAAGGAAAACCATAAAACAACAGGATCCTGACAAGTGGTTTCTCAGACATATACATTATTGTTTAGAACAGACAGTGGACATGGCAGAAATAGATGGAAGTCAGAAGACCAAGAACTAGTATCTATTTAGCAGACTGCCATATAAAAATCATATAAATATATGTGTATCATATGTGTGTGAATATATATGTGCATATATACTTACATATATATATGTTTATATATTTGGGAGGGCACACCCAGAGGTGCTCAGGGCTTACTTCTGGTAGTATGCTTAGGAATCACTCTTGGGAACGCTCAGAGGACCATAAGGGGTTCCAGAGATCAAACCTGTATTGGGTATGTGCAAGGCAAGCCCCCTCCCTGTTGTACCATCACTCCAGCTCTCTACATATCTATTAATATCAACATATCTCAGAATGATCCCATAAGATGAATTTTACTGTAAGGATATATGAATAAAGCCCAAGATAAATGCATTGGAAAGTCCAAAGGTCTATACAAAGAGAAGCAAGCCATCACTAAGTGGAAAGTGTTTATTTTATAGCCACCTCACATTTATGTGACCCTTACAATAAATACAAAGTGGAAAGATCTCTGCTTTAGAAATTCTAGCACTGTCTATTTTTGATGGGTGTGGGAGGGCACATCTGGTGGTGCTAAAGGGGACTATACTCCTGGGATAGAAGCAGAGTTGGCTGAAGCATGCAAAGAAAGTCTCACACCTGAATTGCAGCACTTTTTTTTGTAGTGGAGACTATCCCTTAATAATCATCTGAAGTTCCAAGTTTGGCTTGACATATGGTTACCAGACTACATTTCCTGCCTCCCTTCCAGTCATGAATGGCCAATGATCAAGGCCTAACTGCATGTTATATGCTCTAACAATGTGAGCTCTGGCTAGAAAGAGCCCTCAGAGATGCTCTCCTCTTTTTATCTGGCACATGGAAGCCTCCTGATGGCCTATATTGCTGGATCACCCTTCTCTACATGGTTGCACAAAAGGCCATCAGTTCTGGGTTGTTGGAGCCACTGTACTTTGGTCTCTTTGTTGGCAGCTTAGCTTGCCACCCTCACCCAGCCAGCCAAGTTCCAGCCCAAGTTTCTCAACAGCTGCTTGAAAAACTGGCTGGCTGACTTAAACTGCAGAATCTGGACACATAAGAGAGAAGGATATGCTGTCAGATTTGCCTACCACACAAAGGGATAATCAGCATCAAATAAATGAGTTTAATGTAAATGGCATCCTTGTTTTTTGAAAACAATATCTAAAGGATAAAAATGGAAAATAAATGTATATAATGTAAGTGTAGATTATCCAGAACTGTTTATACAACCAAAAGCAACATTCATCTTCCACTTAGATTCCAAGTAAATTAGTGATATTTAAAAGTAAAGTAAAAAAATTATAAGTAAAGATTAAAAATTCTGTAAAGATTAACTTGAAATGAATTCTTCCTTGTCCCCTTTTCCCCGGGGCCTCCTTTTTCTCTTTTATGGTGACAACTACATAACAGCATCTCGGTTGGGTTGGAGAGATAAGACAGTGGATAAGGTGGTCATCCTGCATACAGTTGACCTGGGTTCGATCCCTGGCATCCCATATGGTCCCCTGAGCAATGCCAGGAGTAATTCCTGAGTGCAGGGTGAAGAGTTACCTCTGAGCATTGCTAGATATGGCCCCCAAACAAACAAACAAACAAACCAACCAACCAAAACCAAAACCCATCAGCATGTGCAGCTTTGATAACTCTCAAGTGAGTTTTTCAAACCACAAATTGTAGTCTCTCATATTGGAAAGGAAAAAACAAGCCCGTAAATTAACTCCTTAACATAGCCAACACTGAGTTTAAGTTAGAGTTGAATTTGAAAAATTGAGTTCAGAAGCCCTACGACACAAAACTGATGAAATCACAAGCAGATTACTGCATGCATCAAGGAACACAAAGCTAGTGGGAAAATCTGCCATCCTTACCACGCTCAGCTTTCTCCACATATATGTGAAGCCGTCTCCCCTGGTAGTCCCAGAGAAACTTATAGTGTCATGACAGTGTATAACTGGGGACATCCCTATTATCTTAATGTGTGAGTTCTCTTTCATGAAGTTCAGGATTAAATCTTCTTTCTCCCACCAAGAAATTGAGCAGTGGTTGAAATACCAACAAAAACTAATTTCATAGCAGGGCAACATGTTGTTACCTCTACAACATTCTGATTGTGTGAATTTATTTAGGTAAGTCCACGAGACAAGAAACTTAAATAAAAATAACCTTATCCTCTTGATATATGGGATCCATGCTGGATTTCTAGTTACCCAGTTGGGCTGGCCAAACTCCTTCCCACCTTAGAATCATTGAATTTCTTTGCAATTTTCTTCCAAGAAAGTTTCTTACTATAGTTTCTCACTATAAATGAGGTCTCACTCCAAGTCTTCTCTTTCAATCTCTGCAAACTCTCCAAGACCATTTTTAACATAACACTGTGCTTTATTTTTGCCATTGCCTATATTATTCCCTAAAATAGCCTGGAAACTTAAGTACTAGTTTATTATCTATGTACCCTTCCAGGCACACATATGCTCCACCCAATTCTAAAACCAGAACACTTAGCACAGTGCTTCAAAAAATATTTGATTGATTTAATCAGGCCATGCTATCCCTCTTTTTTTTTCTACAATGGTATTCATGCCTTTAAAAACAATTTTGAAGATTCTCATTCATACATAATCCAGATGTAAGGTGGTTACAAACCCCAACGCTGGGAATTTAGCTACAGAAAACCAGGAAGAAATGATCAAAGATGCCGTCCCAAGAAATATTCATCAATTTTTCTCATACTTTCATATTGGCAGGCTGCAACCTGCTGTGATTTTCATTTTCTAATTGTCCCCATATACTATATGACCGAATGAGATAATCTAATAATGCTCTCAGTTGCTCAATTTGTTCGTCTTCTATCATTCTCTTTAATCTATAACTTTTTTTTTTGCTTTTTGGGTCACACCCGGCATTGCATAGGGGGTTACTTCTGGCTCATGCACTCAGGAATTACTCCTGGTGGTGCTTGGGGAGCCATTTGGGATTCTGGGAATCGAACCTGGGTCGGCCGCGTGCATGGCAAATGCCCTACCTGCTGTGCTATCACCCCAGCCCCTCAATCTATAGCTTTGCATGGGTGAGAAGACATTTGGGCCTTGGGTTTTTCCAGTCCAATCCCATCGATCTTGCTACCTGTCTGTGAGAGGCGTGATGACTAGTCGCGGACTGTTTCCTAGGTATTCGTAGAAGTACTGGAACTGGGCATCGCAGATATTAACGAGGCAATGCTTCTGAGAGTCCTCCCACCGGTGACGAAGCTGTGACAGCCAAGCAAAAGCCTGGGGACTGACCACCTAGAAATACCACATGATCATTACAGAGGATACTATGAACTGGTTGGGGAGGCAACTATTTGTCAGGTTTTATTTTATATGAATCTTACAAAAGATGCAGGAAGTAGGATAGCAGGCTTTGTATGCAGGAGAACTTGGTTTAATCCGTTGCACTGAATGGTCCCCACATGCACTGCTGGGAGTAACCTTTAAGCACTGAGCAGGGAGCAGCCCTGAGTACTGTTCAGTGTGGCTCTCCTCACCCCCATTCTCTCAAAGAGAAGTGTCCTTGCATCTACCACAACTTATTATTACATGGAGATGGCTGAATACTTGGTCAGGAAAAAAAATAGAGGAATCATCTTCATCTTAAGGATTTTACTATGAAACTCTATCAATTTGTTCAAGCAATCTTTTCCCTTTAATAAATCCCCCCTAGGGGGTTATCATCTTTGTAACTTTATAGTGATATCACTGATATCAGATCAAAAATACTATATTAAAATGGCACATATCTATACTTTTTTCTTGTTAGATGCAAATGCTATTAACAACTAAATATACTGTACAACCAGTCTTCACTCAGTACAGGTATTCCTTTCTTTTTTTGGGGGGGGGGTTGGGGGAGGTCTCACCCAGCGATGCTCAGGGATTACTCCTGGCTTTTCACTCAGGAATTACTCCTGGTGGTGCTGGGGGACCATATGAGATGCTGGGAATTGAACCTGGGTCAGCCGCGTGCAAGGCAAATGCCCAAACCGCTGTGCTATCGCTCCGGGCCCCAGATATTCCTTTCTTAAAAATTTAAATCATAGTATTTTGGGGTTGGTGTTCTTTTCTAGCCTACCCTGTATGATCCAGTCTTCTTTTTCAGTTTGTGGAAGATCATTCTAGACTTAAAAGAAAATAAATATGACCCTAGGAATTCTTGGGCATCAACTGACATACCAAAAATATTATCCACTAATTTGACAGTTATCTAAGTCTGACATTCATATTCATTATGATAAGGAAAAAGAAAAAGCCTCTATCTCTTTGTCACAAAAATAAAGAAAACATTTTAATCATAATTTATCTTACTGCAAGCAAATAACCAATCAGGTAAAGGCCAAATACTTGAAACCTCATCACAAAATTACCAAAGAAAGAATACATGTTCGTGGACTTTTGTAAGGAATCATTTTTATTTTTTTGTTTGGCTGTCCTCAGGCCTTACTTTGGCTCTGTGCCCAGAAATCCCTTCTGCCTGAGCTCAGGAAACTGTATGTGGTGCCAGGGATTGAACCTGGGTTGGCCACATGCAAGACAAGCTCTTTACCAACTGTGCTTATTTTAACCTGTTCAAGCCCTTATTTTTATTTTTTATGTGATATATATACAAAGGGGCTCAGGGCCCACTATTCACACAAATATTGCAACTTTATTCAGGTTCATTTTTTTAAGCTTTATTCCAGGGTAGCATATTATATATATATGTTATATATTTAAATATAAATTAGGATATTATATATGTTATATATTTTATGTATTATATATTATATGGGCTGGAGCAATAGCACAGTGGTAGGGCATTCGCCTTGCAAGTGGCCAACATGGTCGACCCGAGTTCGGTTCCTCCGCCCCTCTGGGAGAGTCTGGCAAGGTACCGAGAGTATCTTGCCCACATGGAAAACCCTGGCAAGCTACTCATGATGTATTTGATATGCCAAACACAGTAACAATTGTCACAATGAGACATTATTGGGCCCAATCGAGCAAATCGATGAACAACAGGAGGACAGTGACAGTGACAGTGATATATTATATATTATATAATTATAATTTGCTTGAGCGGGCCCAGTAACATCTTCATTTTTTTGAGGCTTGTTACTGTGTTTGGCATATTGAATATGTCACGGGTAGCTTGCCAAGCTTTGCTGCACAGACGAGATACTCTCGGTAACTTGCCGGGCTCTCTGAGAGGGGCAGAGGAATCAAACCCGGCTCGGCTGGGCTGACTGCATGCAAGGCAAATGCCCTACCACTGTGCTATCGCCCATAATTATAATATATAATATGAATAGCATAATATATAGTATATTATATATATATTGTATATATAATGGGCTGGAGCAATAGCACAGTGGGTAGGGCATCTGCCTTGCATGCAGCCAACATGGCCGACCCGAGTTCAATTCCTCCACTCCTCTCGGAGAGCCCGGCAAGCTACCGAGAGTATCTCACCTGCAGGGCAAAGCCTGGCAAGCTACCTGCGACATATTTGATATGCCAAACACAGTAACAAGTTTCACAATGTTACTGGGCCCGCTCAATCAAATCAATAAACAATGGGAGGATAGTGATAATGATATATATATATAATATAGCATTCATATATATATATATATATATATATAAATCAGCACTATAGGAAAGTAATCTCAGGTCCAATACATGTTAAAAACATACTCTACCCCTTGAGTCATCTTGTTGGGCCCAAGAATCAACTTTGGACTAATAATTTGAACATTATTGACTAATAGCACCAAACCTGTTTCAAGAAAAAAAACTTTTAAGTTCATGGCTTATACAAAGAAGCATTTGCTTACACTTTGTGAGAAAATTAAAATTTATTCTAATTTTAATAAAGAGAGAAAGAATAAGGAAATCAACAGCAAAATCTTCACAATGCACGAACACTAAAACCGTGAAAGAATTCATCTTGCTTTAGCACTACCACCCCTAGAAAGCAAAAGAGGTGGGGACCACACAAGCGACAGGTTTGAGCTATCAATGCAAAGCATCAGCAGAAAGGCACACTTTTTACATTTTAAGTAGATATATTTGTTAGAAAAAAAGAGATGAGAAAAATTCTTGTTTTACATGAAACACTGCCAGTCACTGGAACATGGTGTCTTTTTTTTTTTAAAGGGGAAAACAAAGATTATAAATGTGCTAGAAAGATTAGAAAATAATTTCTTTAATAATAATTTTATATATAATATACAGAGAGATAGTGCAAGGGTTAAGGTGCTTGCCTGACCCTCCTCTGATCTCTGGCATTGCATACAGTTCACTGGCCAACTCCAGGAGTGACCCCTGAGCACTACTCGCTATGGCCCCAAAGCAAATAAAAAATTTAGTTAGTTGGGAATGTAAAATTAAAGGACTCTTATTCTTGGAAAGGAAAATAATTGAAGATATACAGTGATAGTTTCAACTTCCTTGTGCTCTCTCTCTCTCTCTCTCTCTCTCTCTCTCTCTCTCTCTCACACACACACACACACACGCACGCACGCATGTGCACGCACACACACTCAATGTTATTATAACTACTGATTGGGTAAGTCACAGGGTGATTTTCACAGGCTGTAGACCAGGATAGTATTATGGAGAAGCCAGGAGATCAGGAATGAACACAGACTTCCTAGAGTTCTTCTGACCCCATTCTGCTTTCAATGATCTGGACAGAGACTCCTGGCTTGGAAAGACCCTTGGGGACATCACTTGGATAAGAATTCTTTTTGGATATAATTTATCACCTATCGCAACTGAAACACACCCCAGAAAGAACAACCAACCTCTGATGATTGAAATATACAAAATTACAATCAATGAGTTTCATAGAAGTACTCTCAACAATGAAAACTTTCAGGAAACAGCATAATACATGAGATTTCTATGAACTACTTGCCTTCTGAGAAATAAGCTTGGCCACCACGTCTCTGGCGTGCACATCTATGGTACAAATTGTCATGATCTTCTGTCTGTCTCCAGGGAGAAGTTCTCCCAGCAAAAGGGCAATCAGGGTGTTCAGCTGAGAAACCTAGGAGGAATATTTTAAAATAAGAACATAGAGTTACAAATATAGACCTCTAACTGTCCACTAGTCTTTGTACTTATTCACAGGCTTTGTGTTTATGAACTTATCTAAAGGATGTTCTCTCAGAAGATCCCTCAGCCAGCTCAGAAGTGGGTGAAGGAAGAGGACAAGTATGATTAACCTCTTTGGGACTCAGAGAAAACAGGTCAGAACCACTCAGATCTGAGAGCAATGACAACGTTGGCCAGGGGGAGACGCAAGATTTCTTGGCTGTCATGAAGTAACTCTCTATATCTAATGGTGATCTAGTTCACAACTTGGCAGGGAAAGAAATGACAACCCATCTTAAAAGGTCAAATTTTGTAAGCTCTGAATAAAGGCAACATGAGCTAAGGATGAAGTGCTTCATTATTTTACATAGGAACTAGTGATGATTACTGGAAAAAAAATGTTAACTGAAGACTCTCCGACTTAATTCTTCATTCATGTTAGAAATGCAGTTAAGGCACAACAAATGATTGGAGACCACAGCCCTGGAGAGCTGGTGTATAGAACGAAGCTGCCACTGGGGAGAGAGAGGAATTGGAGATTCGTGGTTGTGAAAAGATACAGCACATCAGGCAACCTCAATCAAAATGAAGAATAAAATGCTTCTATGTCTATTCTCACTTTAAATCCAACTGTTTCTTAGATCAATACTTTGCTAACCCACTTGTTTCTTCACAAAATGTCAGGGACTACAAAATGTTGTGCTGCAATATAGAGAGTAGCTCTGGTTTTGTAAAACAACATTTCAGTTTCAGTCCTGAGGGTGCACGAGTAGATCTGATACAAAATATTTATCATTGTTAACTGTGGTCAGAAAGATCTGGAAAACACTTCCAGGTGGGGTCATTTTGTTACCATGACTATTCATGCAAAATGTCACTTTACTCAGGTTTATTGAAAAAAATTTTAAAGACTGCTTTATTCCAGGGTAGCATATTATAAAAATAAAAAAAGATATCAGCTTCTTTCTTTTGTAATGCTGCAAAGGATAGTCAATTATGAACTGCGATCACTGGAGTGAGGTGGCAATGGAAGTCATGAGATGGATCCCCAAGGCTCTCAAACCTCTGTTGCCTACTGTAAAAAAAAAGGTCCTGTAGAGGGCAATTATTATATCCAGACATGACACATTGAAGACTCCCCTGAGACTGCTGGGAGGCTGACCTGTAGAAGGTGATAAAGTAAGAAGAAAGAAGGTGACAAGATGGTAACCCAGAATGTGCACGGCCGACACAGAGAATGAATGATGCACCTGACATACATGAAACACAGAGTTTGTGGCAGCTCATCTAATCTCCGAAACTTTTATTGAACTGATAAGTCAATCATCTTAATTTTGTAGGTGAGGAAAGGGAGTCACAGATGTATTAACCACATTTGCTGACAGTAAAGGCACAGAGTGACCAGAAATCCCACACAATGGAAACCTGGTGTAAAGAAGTGAAAATAGCTGTTTTAGAGCCAGAAGCAAGCCTTGACCAGGAGTAGCCTAAAAAAAATAAATAATAATAATAGTGATTAAAAGTATATGTTCCTTGGAACATGCAACAAAAGAGGCATCAGTGGTGTCAGTGTCCTTGTCAACACAAACTTGGCCATGAGCAATGATTCATTCGAATGTCTAACAACCTGAATCAGACGATTTACACTTGAAAAGATGTGGCTCACTGCAGGCAGTTTCTATCTTCGTTGTCTACGCACCAACATCCAATTATGATGAAGGAGAAATTGAGAAGTTCTACATGGAGCTGGAGAAGTTCTATAAAGAAGACCACACCTTCTACAAGGTCATTGTTGGTGATTTTAATGCCAAGATAGGACCAAGAAGATTAGCCGAAGACCTTCACATTGGGACCCATGGCCTAGAATGGAATGAACAGGGTGAGAGACCGTCTGAGTTCCTCATGTTGACCAAGACCATCCATGGTAACTCACAGTTCCAGAAGGCCGAATCTAAACGTTGGACACAGGAGTATCCTAGTAGAGGGTTCCACAATGAAACTGACCACATCATATTCAACTGACGGTTTTGCCTGACCCATGTCACTGTTGTCCCAAAATTCCAAACTGGATTGGACCACCATCTCTTTTGTGCAAAATTCTACTTCATGGAGTGGGGAGAAAGGACAGCAAACTTTGAGAACTCGCAGAACAACCACCAACTGGGAGCTCTTTGGCACTATTGCAACAACATGCGAAGATGCTGTCATTGACAACATTGATGAGGAATACAATTGACTGGTTCAGCACCTCCATGATTGTGTGAGGAACATAGAGAGAGAGAGAGCCACAAAAAGGTGCCTGTTTTCGAAAACTCTTGAGCTTATTCGCCAACATGACTTGGTGCAAAGCTCAGTCAACTGCCAGCGAACGTCCAAGCTTGAAAAGCAGTGCAAAGAAGCGATCAAGGAAGACCTCAAATAGAGAAGAGCAGCAGTGCTGACAGATGGGGCAGAAGCTGAGAAAAGCATTTGCAACGCCCACCTATCCTTCGCCAACTACAAGACCAAGATGACTGGCCTCTGACGTCCTGATGGATCTATCACATCTTCCAGAAGGGCAATGGAGAAGATTATCCATGACTTCGACTCGAATCTCTTCAATAGCCATGTCCACCCTCCCACATACCAAATTCTGCAGGATAGATATGTCATTTCCAACGTTCTCCCTTCTGAAATTCTACATGCATTTCATCGGTAAAGTGAATAGCACCCAGCCCAGACAAAGTCAGACCCGAACACCTGAAGAACCTGCTGTCAGTTCTTATCAATGCACTGGCTCCACTCTTCACACGCTACCTATCTGAATGCAAGGATCCATCCAGTGGAAAACCAGAAGGACTGTACTACTGTACAAGTAGGGAGACATCCACGACATTGGCAACTATTCCCCGAACTGCCTGCTGTCTGTCATCTACAAGCTGTTCACTTGAGTCATCCTGAATAGGATTAGCAGAACACTAGATGAAGGACAACCATGCGAGCAAGCCGGGTTCTGAAAAGGAGTCAGCATGATTGACCATATCCACATGATAACCAAACTCATTGAGGTTTCTCAGGAGTTCAAGATGCCACTCTGTCTAATGTTCATTAATTTAAAAAAGGCCTTTGATTTTGTTGAGATGGAAGCTGTTATTGAAGCCCTAGCCAAACAGGGCATTCAAACTCAATACATCAGGATCCTCCGTGAGCTGTATTATGGATTCACTACCAGGATCTCACCATTCTACAAGGAAGTGATCATCCATGTCAGAGAAGGGTTCTGCAGGGTGATACCATTTCACTGAAACTCTTCAGTGCCACCCTCGAGAATGTCATGCGACAACTGGAATGGGGAGGAATGGGAGTGAAGATTGACAGTTGGCAACTACACCATCTCCGCTTCGCTGATGACATCGTTCTAATAACACCAAACATTAGCCAAGCGGCACAAATGCTGGCCGACTTTAACCGTGAGTGTGGAAAGGTCGGACTACAGCTGAATCTCACCAAGACAATATGTATGAGAAAAGGTCTCGTTCCTGACATTCCATTCACTCTCAACAGAACGAACATCTCCAAGTGTAACAGTTACGTGTACCTAGGTCGAGAAGTCAACATGATGAATGACCTGGCACTTGAGTTGCGCAGGAGGAAGAGTGACTTGGAATGCTTTCAAGAGCATTGAAGAAATAGCTAAGAGGATGATGAACCTCTGACTCCAGGCACATCTCTTTGATTCCACTGTTCTTCCTGAATTAACATATGCCTTAGAGACCTGGGACCTATGAAAACTGGATGAGAACACTATTTGGGTCTCCCAAAGAGGAATCGAAAGACCTATGCTTGGAGTACCACGCTTCACTCAAGTGAGAGAAAGAATTCGGAGTTCTGACCTCCATTGACGATCAAGAATCAGGGACACTGTCTCGTTTGCCAAGGCATTGAAAATCAGATGGGCTGGACACGTAATGAAATTTGGAGATGACCACTGGACTAGAACCATTACTGACTGGATTCCACAGGATGTCAAAAGATCACATGGCCGCCCACCCTCAAGATGGTCAGACTTCTTCATCAAGACCCTGAACGATCAGTTTGAGGCTCTTAATGGTCCTAGAATGAGCAGACGCCATTGCACTACACTAGCATGTGACAGGGACGAATGGAGACGTTACTGGTGCCCGCTCAAGAAAATTGATGAGTAATGGAATGCCAAGTGATCAAGTGATCAATAATTAAAAATAAATGGGTAGGGTTCTTATCTCTCTTACTGAGAAATACAGCCTATAGCTAGCATAGTATTCAGCTTATGCTCAATAAACATTCATGTATGAATAAAGAAAGAAATGAACAAAGAAATGGCACGAATACTCTGTCTTTCATAGAAGAAGACAAATGTAGGTATTGTTCCAGGTCAATGAGGAATACAGACAATCACTGTTATTGCTAGAACAAATACAAGGCACTACAATAACACAAATAAATAATGCCTTGTAATCTACAAAAGATGTTCTGGAGGAAAATCATTATGTTAACTCCCGTAGAATGAGTCTGAGTTAGGTGTTGGGAATTTAGGAGTTGGTCATCCAGGAGACCGTGTCTGATCCCAGGAAACAAACCTTACAGCGATCCGGGAGACAGCAGCTGGCCTTGTCAGGCAACAGAACACAGTAAGAATGAGATGGAAGACCAGGTCCACAAGGATGCTGATGAGGGAAGCAAGAAGCATGAGGACTTGGTCAGATTACCAAGGGGGTCTCATTTCCACAGAAGGACACTGAGCTATTGCTTAAGGGTTTGGGGAGGTGGAGGTAATAACCAGACGTGTGAAAAAATTTCTATGGCAGTGCTAGAAAGAATGTATGGGAGGAAAACAAAACGGAAGGAAACCAGACAGCAGGATTTTACCACTGTTCAGGAAAGAGAGAAAGAGCATGACTTGGGCCAGAATACTTACAATGTGCCTGATGAAAGAACAGGACTAGAGATATTTGGCACTGCTGGAGAGAATGGGGGCCAGGGTGACTGGCCATTAGGTGAAAGGGTCAGTTGGATGTCTAGTGGGAAGAATGGTGAAAAGACCTTTGTGAACACTCAAGGAGGGGGTTGAGAAGAGAGAAACTCTTTCAGATGTTCTATGTGGCATGTGCTTGTCCGGCGTCCCTGTGGAGAATTCCAACAAGTTTCTGACATTGCTTCAGGAGCCCCACCTAAACCAGAGGTCAAAGCTTCAGCTTATTACAAAAGAAATTGAGGAACTAACAAAAACAGACTAAGACCATCAGTAATGTGGTGTGAGGTGGTAGAACGAAAAAAGGGAGCTAAGCTAGAGGCAAAAAACCAGAAATGTCTAAGGGCAGGAGGAGAGAGAAAGAATAAAGAAAAGTGACGAATAGCCCAAGAAGGAGGTATGAATGTAAGATTCAAACCAACATGAAATGGAGCAAAGAAAGTCTTCAACAAATGGTGCAGGGAAAGCAAGAGAGTCACATGCAAAAATAAGAAACTGGAATGGTATCTCCTACCATAAGCAAAAATTAATTAAAAATGGATTTAAGACCTCAAGCAGATCAGAATCCATGGAACACTGAGAAAAAAACAGGCAGAACTCTCCAGAACATAGGCCTAAGGTGTCATTAATGACTTGATTCCAGGGCCAAAGACAACAAAAAACAAATCAAAGGGATTCCATCAAGTTTCTCCATGGAACAAGAAACTCAGGCTAAAATAAAAGACAACCTGCTGCATGGAAGGAAATATTTGCACATACAATAGATAAAGAGCTAATATCCAAGCTATTTAAAACACAAAGTTCAACAACAACAACAACAACAACAACAAAAACAACTGGGGACGAGAGATGAACACACACTTCCCTGAGGCCAGCATGTGAATGGCCAGTAGGCATAGGGAAAAAAATTCATCAACACTTAACAGAAAAACGCAAATTAAAATGACAGTGACTCTTCTCTCACATGAACATACATCAAAAAGACTGGAAACAACCAGTACTGGTAGAGATTTGGTGACAAAGAAACATTTATCCCTCATTCGCTATTGATGGGAATGTCGTGTGGTTCAGCCCTGTGGAAAACAGTACAGGAACTTGTAAAAAAAAAACCAATATTCCACATAAGCCAGTGACTCTACTTGTTGGCATCTACCTCCAAAAAAAATCCCATTAATTCAAAAGATATATGACACCTATGTTTATTGCAGTACTTAGAACAAAAGCCAGGGTACAGAAATAACCTAAAAGCCTAGTGACAGGTTTTCAATGGCAGCAGCAGAGGATAATAAGACCAACACAGGGTACTTACTATCTAAGAGGCATTCTGCATGCGTGTACTATTTATATGCATATTATAGGTATGTATGAATCAACAGTCTTATACATAATAGCACTGCACTATAGCACTGTCCTCCTGTTGTTCATCGATTTGCTCAAGAGGGCACCAATAATGTCTCACAACAAATTGTGAGACTTGTTGTTACTGTTTTTGGCATATTGAATACATCATGGGTAGCTTGCCAGGCTTTGCTGTGCTTTTCTCTGTAGCTTGCGGGGCTCTCCGAGAGGGGTGGAGGTATCAAACTCTGGTCGGCCATGTTGGCTGCGTGCAAGGAAAACACCCTACCTGCTGTGCTATCGCTCCAGCCCTGATTACAAAAATCTTATAACAAAAATATTATTAGTTCAGTTTCTTGTTCTGGGGCCATGTCCAGTGGTGTTTTCAGAGGTTTTGCACCATTGTCTTGACCATAGCTGCCTGCTAGGTAAGCACTCTAGAACTTTTTTTTATCACTCCTTTCTCTCCAATTTTGTACAAGAGTACATGAGGTAACCCATCCAAAGCTACCCAGTTCTTTTCTAAGATTCTATTGCACATTGTGTGAATGTAAAATTTTCCAGTGTGAATAATATATCCACTAACAGAGTATCTTGGTCAGGCAAACACTGACCTCTAATGTTTGTGGTGACAAATGGACAATAATTAGGAATCCTCCACATACTAATTCTTTTACACAAACATGGAAAGAAACATGAAGTAAGGTATCAAAATGAGAAAACAACAAATGCCAGAACAAGGAGACAGGCTGGTTCCTCAAATGTCAGAGTGGATGTTCCTTAATTCTGTCCTTATCCAGCTACCGTCTCTTTGATAAAAGGAGTTCATGTATATGAAAGTAAAGAGCTCTGTCTCTATACGATGGCTTTAGAAGGGCAGTGCAGGAAGAACATTTCCTTGCATGAGCAAAAGTATTGCAGTCTCACTACCAAGAGGTCTGGAAGATTTCCCAGACTCTGCACTGCCAAGCAGCTGGAAAACTCTGTCAGAGGAAAGCTGAGCTCTGGCACTTCAGCACAGCAAGTCCAAGTGAACATTATGATCCAACAGCTAAAGATGCATTTTGGAGGGACCAGAATGCTCTTGACCCATTTCCAACTGGACACCACAAAGAAGCAAAATTCTTTGTGTTCCTTTCATTCATTACAGTAGCAACAAGGATCTCTAACCCTGACACCTGACAGCTTTAGCAGGATCAGGAATAATGGATGTTCATTCTGTCTAGAACAAAGGAAAATGCCAAATGGAACAAGTCTCATACTGGTTGACACTCCAGGGCACATGTTGTGGCATTCCAGTTTGCTGCTGTCCTTCCCAATGTTCATTTCCTACCTCTCCTTTCATCATGTTGCTAAAACCACCAGCACAATATTGAGCAATGAATGTCAGAGATAGTGCACATAATTACCTCATTCTGACACTAATGGAAATGATTCTAATGTTTCACCATTAAGCATGACTTTCTCTGCAGGTTTCTATAAAATATTCCTCATCATTACAATTTCCATCAAATGCTTATAATAGAAAAGAAAAGGGAGTAAAATCAATCATCTAAACCTTTACCTTAAGAGACTTGGGGAAAAAAAGAGGAGCAAATTATATTCAAAGTAAATAGAAGGAAGTAATTGAGATAAAGCAGAAATCCAATGAAATATAAAACAAACAATAGACAAAATCAACAAAGTCAAAGATCAGCGTTTTGAAAACAAAACTGAAAAATGCCTACCAATTCTGATTAAGAAAAATCAAGGGAAAACAAAAGTCACCAGTATGAAGAAGGTAAGGATCCTATGGGCATGCTAAAAATAGAGCTGAGACAAAAGGCCAATTCACTCCACCAAGACTAAAACCTTAGGTCCAGATTAGCAAATTGTTTTTCTAAAAAAAGACTAATTATTTATGGGCCACTGGTCTCTCTTATGATTCTACCAGCCATTATAAGTAAGAGTAACCAAGCCAGGGGTTGGCGTTGATTTTGCCAGAAGGTCAATACTCACCAGTCCCAGACCTAGAAGTAACTTTCTTCAAAACCATAAACATCCAAAACAGACTCAAAGGGAAAAAAAAGGAAAAGTACTAAGGAAAAATATTCAAACAAAGAAAACAAATCTATCTTTTCAGAGCTGGAGAGAGAGTACAAGACTTAAGGCATTATGTTGCTAATCGCCTACATCAGTTTGAATCTCACATATAGTTCTGTGAACACTTCCTGAGTGATTACTGAGCACAGAGCCCAGAGGGAGGCTCTGAGCACTGCTGGGTATGTGCCTAGGCCTACCCCCACCAATAATAAAGGATACACGGGGCTCTAAGGAATACAGCAGTGACTTAGAGTGCCATGTGGTCAAGAGTTTAAACTCCTGGTGTCACCACACATTATGAGCACAATTCCGACAACCCTACTGACAGCACCACAACTGATTTATGATCACACTACAAAGGGATGTGACCCTTTCCAATCTCTTAAGTATATAACGGAAGATAGGACCCCTGGTGACCCATGGAGAGCAAATATGAGCACCCAATGCCCGCAGCAGACAGTACAAACAGAACTTGCATGTCTTGGCTCTTCGGTGTGACTCCAGCTAGCATGTGGGCAGGGACCACAGCTACAGAACAGCAAGCTTTGGTAAACACAGAGGCTCAGGATGCAAGTCAGCAGCCTGAAACCACAGCCAGAAAGATGAAGCTTAATCACCAGGAGCAGGGGCATGTGCAAGCCCGGGTGTTACATCAACATCATAAACACTAAACAATGAAGGGGAGGCTGGGAGGGGAGGGAGCAAGGACAATAAATTAAGCCATTCATTAAAAGGTGACACCGCAACAAATGAATTCATGATTTTAAAATGTTCATTGAAAAAAGCTCAGGGCCCAGATGGTATCAGTAGTGATTTTTTTTTATCAAAAACCCTTCCACAATTGCCTAGAAAAGAATACCTCGGGCCACAACTGGCTCTATACTTAGGGATCACTCCTGGCAGTCTCAGGGAAGTACTAGGATACCAAGTATCAAACCCAGGTTAGTCACATGCAGGCAAATGTCCAATCTGTTGAACTATTATTCTAGCCCCCTAACTCCTTTTAAGGAGGACAATCCTTATCCCCAGACCTGGCAAAAATGTTGTGAGAAAAAAAAAATTACAGGTGTCCTCATGGACATAAATACAGAATTAACTCCTTGACTAAATGTCAAACATCCAGAATTCAGCAAGAAGGGACCAAAAGTAGAGCTAGAGAGATAATGCAGCTTGTCTTTCATGCATCCAAGCCTGGTTTGATGCCTAGCATGGCCTATGGTCCCCCGAATACCACAAGGAGTGATCCTTGAGCACAGAGTCAGAAGGAAACCCTGTACACAGCCTTCTGTGGTCCAACCCCCAACCCCAAACAAAACAAAAATTAATATATTTAAGAGATCACACATAATAATTATCTGAGATTCATTTCCAGAGTTCTATGTTGTCTTAACATTCAAACATGCAATTCAGTAACAAAACAAGAGAGCACAGGAATGCCTCAATGAGCTGGAAAAGTTCGGCACTTCTTCAAGGATGCGCTCCTTCAGAGTAGAGTATTGGGCACATTTTTTTTCTATTTGAGAAAGGATATTGAAAAACTCTGTAATTATGGCCATTCCTAATGGTGAAAACCTTTTCCTCTCTAACACTGGAAACAAAAAGCAAAACCGTGCTCTCTACTTCTAGCCAACTCTGTGCACTGAACCCACAACTTGGGGAAAGGAAATAAAGAGAAAAAAGAGCTACAGAAAAGTAACAAAGCTCAGTATTTATAGGGGATAAATTTATGTACACATTAAAATAACTATTAAAATAGCTCTTCCTGGGCTGGGAAGGGAGTGTAGAGAGTAAGGTGCTTGCATCCGCCTCGCAAGTCATTGATCCAAGAGCCATCTTGGAACCATCCCTGATCACAGAGCCAGGAATAAGACCTGGGAACAGCTGGGTGTAGCCCCAAACAAAAACAAAAAGCCAAAGCTACTGCTATAACCAGTAAGAAAATTTGACATAGCCCCAAGATTTAGGTAAAACTTTCAAAATTAACACATTTCAGAAAGATCACTTTCATGGGTGGGGTATAAAGAAAGATCGTAAGGGAACAACAATTAGTCAAAAGCAACAGAACTGGAGAGTTGGTCTACAGAACTGAGCTGGCCAGAAAAAAGAGAGAAGGGTCAGCTTTTGGGGCATTGGTGGAGAGGGGCACTCTGATGGGGTGTGGTGTCGGAAAGATACATGCACGGAAATGTCATTAACATTATTAAAAAAATGGTACTTCAATAAAAATGGCAAGGGGAAAAAAGCTCCAATATATTTCTCTATTATGAGCCACAAATATTGGGAAACTAAATTTGAAAGTTAATTAGTGTAAGTTTATAGCATCAAAAACATATCAATCATCTAAAAGTATAGCAAGAAATGTGAAGACCTCTTTATTATAAAACAGCAACTATTGCTTAGAAAAACAGAATCTTTATCAAGAGCCATAACATGTTTTTGGACTGCAAGAACATTTGCTGTTGAGAGATGTATCCTCCCAATATTTTTATTTGTACTAAATTCCCTCCTACTCAACACAATTAGCTGAATGATTAAGTAGATTTTTAAAAACCTTTTTTCACAAAAAGGGTTTATCAGCAATGTGATAAAAAAAATTTTATATAGAAATGAAAAGCACCTAGCATTAACTAAACAATTTTTTAAATGTTGGAGGCAATAAATAACATTACTTTAAGGCTTACTGTACAGCTACAGTAATTACAATGTGAACCTGGCATAAAGACAGAAAAATAGATCAACAGAACAAGAGCATCTGGAAATAGATGCACATATAAAAACAGTCATTTGACTTCTGACTAAGGTGCCGAGTTAATGCAACTGAAAGAGAAAAGGTGTGTGGATCATAGATTGAAATGAAAAACCCAGAAGCATAAAGCAACTAAGAGGAAACAGGAAAATCCTTTACACCGAAGTAGAATGTCTGGCACGTGACACAAAATGCAGCAATCATAGAAGAAACACAATGACATGCTACCTTGCAAGCAAATTTAAGCGCTCTTATCACAAAACATATCATTAAGAAAATGAAAATTCTCTTCATTTTTCCAACAAAGGACTAGTATGTGAAACAGAGACACCTAAGAATTAACAACCAGGAGATAAACAACCCTCTTTAACAAAACTGCACAAACTACTTGAACAGACACACGACAAGATATACAGATGCCAATATACATGCAAAAGAAAATCATCTTTAGATAGTGAGAAAGGCAAAGTAAAGCCACAAGACATGATTTCAGACCCACCAGAATGGCAATAATAATTAATAATAATAATAATAATAATGATAATAATAATAAAAGACTGACAGTCGCCAGCACTGACCAGTGTATACAGCAACTGAAAATCTTTGATGTTCATGATGAGTGAGAATGGAGATCTGCTGGTAGTTTCTTTCCCACTCCCCCTGCTTTTCCCTTTATGTTTTTGGGCTATACCAAGAGGCGCTCAGAGGCTACTTCAATCTCAGTACTGTGAGAATCACTTCCTGTTTTGCTGGGGTGGATGTGAGGGAGAAACCATGCAGTGCCAGGGATCAAACCTGGGCCTCTTGTATGCAAAGAATGCACTTCAGCCCCTTCTCCCCAGTTCTATTTGGCAGGTGTGTGAATGGTTAAATACACATCTTCCCCATGATTCTGGAATTTCACTTTTTTGGTATTTACCCAGGAGAAATGAAAAGACATGTCCGCAAAACTCCCTTGCACAAATGTAAAGAAGAGTACTAGAAATTACAGTCCCTAACTGAAAGCCCAAAAGCCTGTTATAGGAACTTTGGGGTCCTTGGGGGAGGGAGGTGGTACTCTGGTAATGGCGGCGATGTTAGAATTATGTGCCTGGGAAACCATCATTAACTGTACTGTAAATCAAAGAATCTCAATAAGTTAAAAAAAGATAATAATACCTAGCATTTCTCAAATAATCTAGCATTTTCAGGAGCAATATGAACGTTTTAATATACTTCACTTTTTGTTTTGTTTTGGGGGACCAACCTACTGTGCTCATGTTGCCTATTTTTTTTTTGCACATCAATGATGCTCAAGACTTATTCCTGGCAGTGCTGAGGATACCACATATGGTGCCAGGATTCACACCAGGGTCATGTAAATCAAGTGCTTTAAGCCCTGTACTGCCTCTCAAGTTTCAGTTACCCATGTTTGAAATGCTTCCATTTCTCTTTTTGATGATTTTATCCTGCTGAACCATAAGTTAGGGAAGACAGGAAATCTTCCTGACCAGATCCCAGCCTTCCTGTACAAAATGCTTTTGCCTCAGAATCATTCAATCTGAAAAATTAAACATTATTTTGTCATATTTTCGAATACTGGCAAGGCAGGATATGTATTCAAAATATATTATTATTATTATTATTATTATTATTATTATTTACTTTAGCACAAACATTAGCTAACATATAGTCACATTAGGTCTACAGGAAACATTTTTATTTCTTAATTTCTATTTTAGAACCATGATTTAAAAAACTGTTAATAAGGAAAAATAGATTTTTAAATTCTTTTTTTTTCTTTTTGGGTCACACCTGTCAATGCACAGGGGTTACTCCTGGCTCTGCACTCAGGAATTACCCCTGGCAGTGCTCAGGGGACCATATAGGATGCTGGGAACTGAATCCGGGTCGGCCACATGCAAGTCAAACCCCCTATCTGCTGTGCTATCGCTACAACCCCAAAATAGATTTTTAAAATAATTATCTTAGTTGATCTCATTATAATGTGGAAGTGATAATTACAGAAAGAAATGCCCTATTCAGGCAGATCATCAATTACATCTACTCTGGTCTCAGTCTTAAAATTTAACTAGTTTAAAGGAACAAGGTTCATTTTCAAGAGCACAGTTCACAGTATTAGGAAGAGTAATTTTAATTAAAACACCAACCCCAGCAGATGGTTGCATACACTTTTAAAGAGAGAAAAGTAAAGGGGTTTCAATTTAGATGCACACACTTCTCATGAACCAAAATACAGCTCTAGCAGTATTTACGTCAGCTTCGCTAAGATGCATATTAGCATCAGTTGCAAAACTGAAAACTGTGTTGAAGACATCTGTTGGCTGGTCTGTCAAACATTTCAATTTGTGCTAGAAGTGCTTCCTAATTAAGCAGATAAACACTTCCTTCATAAACCATCCTGTCTACTTCTCATCCAACATGAAAGAGAAGCGTGATGTATCTCTTGAACAAAATAGTCAATGTTAAAATAATTTTTAAGGAAGGAAAATGATAAATTCTATTAATTAGTGAAGTGGGCCTGAGCGATAGCACAGCGGATAGGGCGTCTACCTTGCACACAGCCCACAGGTCAACCTGAGTTCGATTATTCCTCCGCGTTCGATTCCTCTGCCCCTCTCCGAGAGCCCAGCAAGCTACAGAGACTATCTCAGCCACACAGCAAAGACTGGCAAGCTAACTTTGACATATTTGATATGCCAAACACAGTAACAAGTCTCATAATGTTACTGGGCCCGCTCGAGCAAATCAATGAACAACAGGGAGGACAGTGACAGTGACAGTGACAATTAGTGGAGTAAAACTAAAGCTGCTACATTTAAGAAAATGTAAAGCAATAAATGTAAAAACAAGAAGCCGGGAGATAGAGCACAGTGCATAAAGCACTTGGCAGGAGTGATCCTGAGCACAGAAACAGAAATAAACACTGAGTACCACTGGATTTGACCCGGAAACTAAAACAGAAACGTGCAGCATGTACATATATGCAAGGCCTTTAAGTATAAAAAGGAAAAACAACTAAATAACCAGTAGATAAGAGGAGGAGGAGCAGCAGCAGAGGGAAATAATAATAGGTGGTCTTACAACATAGTGGACAGAAGTAAACAATTTCTTTATCAACACAGAAGACTTTATTAAGTGAAATATATCCACATGCAAAGGACATAGACAAACACAAAACAAAGAGCAAAACAGAGGGGAAGGAAGAGGAAAGGGCTTAGGAAACAATGTATGATTCTCCCTGATGCCAGGGATGAGCTCAGATGCCAGGAGGGTAGAATGAGGTTACTAGGCTCACACATGGCAGACTGATGGGGAGCTTGGGCACAGACCCAAACATCTTGTTTTTGAGGATTAAAACCGAACATTTCTGTATTCAGGGCTTGGTCCTGGCTTTGCATTCAGGGATCAATCTGACTCAGATAGAGCATTCTGCCCCTGTGATTCTCACCTCCTGCACAAGGTATGGAGGGAGGAAGGGAACCAAGATATTAACTTAACCCTGAGAGTCTTGAAGTGCAAGGCACTGTAGCACTGTCCTCTCATTGTTCACCGAGAGGGTACCAGTAACATCTCTATTGTGAGACTTGTTGTTACTGTTTTTTGGCATATCGAATACGTCACGGGGAGCTTGCCAGGCTCTGCCATGCGAGCAGGATACTCTAGCTTGCCAGGCTCTCTGAGAGCGATGGAGGGATCTAACCTGGTAAGGCAAATGCCCTACCTGCTGGCAGTACAGTTAAAGGGCTTGGGAAAAGTCTACCCATTGCCTCTAAGAAACAGGATGAAGGCTTAGAGTTTTGAAGAGGAAGAAAGTTCTCAAAAGAGAAATCAAAACTGGGGGCTGGAGTGATAGCACATTGAGTAGGGGTTTGCCTTGCATGAGGCTGACCCAAGTTCGATTCCCAGCATCCCATATGGTCCCCTGAGCACTGCCAGGAGTAATTGCTTAGTGCATGAGCCAGGAGTATCCCCTGTGCATCGCTGTGTTACCCAAAAAAGGAAAAAAAAAAGAAAGGAAAAGAAATCAAAACTGTTATACCTGGTTGCCTGGGAGCTAGCATAGAGGGCACATGAACCTGACAGAGATTCAGTCCCCGGCACTGCCTACTCTGAGCACCACAGAACGTGGCTGTGGAGGTCAGTGAGTACAGCCATGCTGGCTCTGGTGATCCATGGTACTGCAAGTCCTAACCAGGCAACACCACACCCTGAGGCACTTGCATGACACCAAGTGCTAGCTTGGCCAAAAATCACAGGGAATGGCCCCAGTCCCCTGAGCATGCTTGGGATGCCCAAAAAAACAAAACAAAAAAAAATGATAGGTTTAAAAAAAATGATAGGTTTAACATATATGAGGTGCTGCATCCCAATGGACCCTGCCAATAACTACAGAATCAATGCATCACCCATAAATACTGTAGCTACCAGGGAGGGAGGAAAAAAACAGTAAAAACACCTTTGAGGGGCATCTAATCAAGCCAGGCACACAGAATTTCTACAGAGATACATGCTTAAAAAGAACTTTAAGAAGTAGAACATAAGGAAGTTGGAGAGATCGTAAAGCAGGTAGGGCACTTGCCTTGCATATGGCTGACCCGGGTTTGATCCTTGGCACCACCAATGGCGCCCTGAGCACAGCCACGAGTGATCTCTGTGCACAGAGCCAGGAGTATGCCCTGAGCACTGCTGGGTGTGTGACCCCAAAACAAACAAAAAAGAGAGAGACAAATTCAACTCTAAAAGAAATAGATTTAGCAGAATAATCAGAGCAAGACCATGGAATTGTCTTAGAAACAAGAAAACAAAAAAATGCAATAAAGGAATGAAATACAGAACTTTTTCACAGGGCCCATAGTAGACAAAACTCAGGGACCTGGACAATTCCCAGAAGCATCAGCTCAGCCTGCACAAGCGAGTGGTTCTTGAGGGTCACGAGGCTTGTATCCCAGGTGATTCTGGAGATCAAACTAGAACTCACACATGCTAGGTATGTGCTCTATTGGACCATTTTTAGCATAAAACTTGAGCTATATCATAGCCCCATGAAACAATTTAAACAACAACAAATTTGGGATATTGAAATAGAATGCTTCATTATATGTTCCCATTTCATCAGTTATATAATGAAGCATTTTATGCTATTTGTAAAAATAATCCATATCCGTAATATCATTTGAAATGAATTACAAATATAAGATACAGAACATCCAGACCCTGCGCCAGGCTGTCTTCACTGGGGCAACTCAGAGTGGAGGGGGGAGGTGAGTTTCCCTCCCTGCCCAAGAGAGTTCCAGTCGCCATGCTCATGGATGCTCTCCACAGGTTCAGACAAGTTCACCCATGAGTGAGTCTGCAGAAAAACCCATGCATGTGGGACTCGTGACTGAAATCTCCAAGCTCGCTTGAAGTGGGAATGGGCCTCCTTCCCTCATCTCCCAAGTTAACCAGTAGCTTGACAGTCACACTGACAAACTGGCCCTGGCACCATACAATCTCATCTACATCCAAGATCCAGAGATTCATAAATAAAGACCAAAAGAAGAGCAACATAGCCTCAACCATGAGTGAATCTACTGTATAATAATATTCTAAATTTTAGAATTCTCCTAACCCTGAAAGAGCCTTGAATATGGCACTGTAATATCTCAGGGCTAGGATGAAGGAGACGTTACTGGTGCCTGCTCGAGGCAATCGATGAACAACTGGATGATTGTGATCATGATCGTGAGAATTCCTGGACCTTTTCTACTCTACACCACTGACGTACCAAGAGCAGCACACAAAGTTTGATTGGGTTTAACAATCATGTTAGTAATCTCTTATACAAGGACTTAATGGCTCCAGGATGAAATACAATAATCTTCATACACTTTTCTCTAAGGAAACTTTATTGGACCATTTTTAGCAGATTATTCATAACAAGCAATACAAAATTAATTGTTTCAGTTATGGGGGGCACAGTTTGGGATTCGGGGTGGAAACATCTGAAATATCATGGTGGGAAGGTGCAATAGAGGTGGGATTGGTGTTTGAATATTAAATATAATGAATTATTTTGAACAACTTTATAAAATAAAATAAAAGATATATGATAAGACTGGTGGGGGTTAGAGAGGTAGTACAGCAAGTAGGTTGCTTGCCTTATACATGGCCAAACCAGGTTTGGTCCCGAGCATCCCATACGGTCCCCCATGCACTGCCAGGAGTAATTCCTGAGTGCAGAGCCCTGAGTAACCCATGAGCATTGCTGGATGTGGCCCCAAAACACGCTCAAAGAAAAGATGATTGATAGATTTTAACAGGGTTGAATAAAAGACACATAATGTAATTAAAAAAAAGAAAAGAAACATTTAGAGTATCTCTGTTGTACATGTATACTTCTCTACATAATTTTTTCATTTTTGTATATTTGAAGATTTTATATTAAACTGTTGAGGGGACCACAAATAATTGAAATGAAAAACCCCACTGAATTAATTATGCATCACAGCATACAGATATCATTGTCATTGGCATCACTTTTACAATAGGAACAGCAATGGCTAAGAGTTTAGTCTGTCTAGTATTTCAGTGTAGGGTTTTACTACTTTAATACTTCTAGCAAAGCTATAATGTGTGTGCTATGATTATCCCTGTTTGACAGGTCTCAAAAGTGAGGCCTTGAGTGCCCAAGATCACACAGCTAATCAATAAATGGCATAGCTGAGATCTGGTTGTGGATATCTTTTCTTAGTCATTATGTTACAAGGGGAAAAGTCCAACAAAATGTAGGCCCAAAATTCATACAACTTATAACACAAAAAGTATAGTACAAAAATAAAAGTACAAAATAGAGGTTAAACCAGAGAGCATAGCATGGGAAGGTTCAACAAACCCTGGAACAAATTCCAGATAAAGAAAGGAAAGCAAATGGAGGAAAGAGATCATTGAAAGAAAAGAGGAAGGAACATTTTCCCAACTTAAAGAAAACCATGGAACTGAAGATTAAAGAAATTTACTGAGTCTTATGTGAGTTGAATTTCAAAAGCAAGGAGCTTCAAAATTCACAAAGAAAAACAGAATAATGAACATCAGCAATATAAAAATAAAAATAAAATTTCAAAGCACCCAGAGACAAAACAGCAGATTGCTTTAAGTTCTGAAGTAAAGTTAACTCTCAACTGAAAGTTTCAAGCCAAATTATTAAATAAATTGCAATAAGGGGTCAGAAAATAGTTCACTTAATATCTATTCCTTTACAAACTGCAAACATATACTAACACAGGAAAGGATTTTTTAAAAGCTAAGTCACTTGCTAACAATGTACAGAAATCTATGCAAACTCAAAAACAGTAACACAAGAAGGGGTTAGGGTGGTGCTCAGCGGTAAGGTATTTGCTTTATATGTATGAAGCCCTGAGTTTGATCCCTGGTACTGAGAAAAAAATCAAAAAATAGTATAACAACAACAAAAAGATACACAATGGCATGTAAAATGGGAGAGAGAGGCCAGAATAAACTTTCTAATGTCTTTAAAAAATGAATGCAGCTGTTTCACACAATGCAGTAGCACCAGAACTGGGAGCTGAGGAACTTGAATTAGCATTTGCAGAAGAGAAATAGAAGAACCACAGAATGTTAAGGATAGATTCAAGAAGACCTGAGACCACAGAAAACTGTACTAACTCCCATGCTGAGCTTGCTATGGTAACAGGCTATGGAGCCTTTATCAAAATCCCAGGCTGTAGGCAGCAAACTCATCAAACTCAATGTATCATCATGTCAGGTAAATAAACCATCTGAGATTTTAGATGTTAGAGATAAACTGTGGATGCAGCTTACTGGCCGAGAGATGGAAAATGAAAGAATAATAGTATCCTTTTCCATGAAAGTTGTCAACCCAGGGAACTGGAAAAGACCTCATGCCCAACAATGTCATCATTGAGCAAGAAGAGAGGTGGAGGCACCCTTTCAGGAGTTCCCTCGACAGAAGGTCACCCTGGAGGCTGCCCCGAAGAGTGGCTGTCAAGGATTATTTCACGTACATGGGGACCAAATACCCTCTGATACTTGATAAGGACAACAGAAGAGAGAGACAAAGTCAGCAGAGTTTGAGAAGCCTGTCGCCACAAGGAATTCTTCTAGAAAAAAAAGAAAAAGGAAAGTCAGGAAATCATCTGACTCTGACATTTAGGACTTGAGAGTGATACAGGCAGGAAGGTCAGACACACTTCCCAAAGATAGCAAGGCAGCAAAGAAGAAAAAGATGCACCAGAAGAGGCACAAGAACTGAGAGAAAAGAGTGGAGGTGGAGTTGAGAGAAGAACCTGGAGTCTTGTACCCAAAAGTCTTGACCTGAAAGTGTTAGGACCCACTTAGCCAGAGAACTGACATGACAGGCTCTGAGTAACTTAGGCCTCTTCCAGGGAACAAGAAAAGCAGAAAAACCCGATGCTTTGTCAAAGATTACATCCCCGGAATAAGATTAGGTCTCTGGAACGTAACTGTTAGGACGTGGGCTGGATGCTGTGGGCCAAAACAACAATAACAACCAAAAAAATATGTATTCTTGCTAAATAGTGCTTACTTGCTAAAATGAAAGTATAAGAACTTGCTGAATCTAGTGCTCGAGATCCTTCTTGAAACCAGCTGTGCCAGGGGGATACTTGGACGTCAGCTAGCTGGAACAATATACCTCAATGGCTCTGTTCTCTGTCCTTGAGGGGTGGTCGACTCCAGACTCTAAAAAAAGAACCTTTGTCTGAAAGAGCCTTGATAGAGAGGATAGGGTCTACTACCCCAATGATTCTCTTCCGGGAGAGATTTCCCAACATGCAGCTGGCAGGTTTGGGAGTTAGATGGCAGAAGAATCTGCCTGAATGGGTAGTTTCCTGTAGCAAAGGACCCTAGTAACCCAACCGTTCATTCATTCATTCATTCAGCTTCATTCAGCAGTCTGGCTCTAGTCAGAGCATAGATTGAACCCTCCCTGCTGGTCTGCCCTGTGCTGAATGTCAGGTGGTCTCTGCTGCCTCCAACATGGTGGCAGTGAAGAGTGGCAGCATGGGGGAGAACATAGTGAGACATGGTGCCCACTGTTTGCAGTCTTTTTTTGCTTTTTGGGTCACACCTGGCAATGCACAGGGGTTACTCCTGACACTGCACTCAGGAATTACCCCTGGCGGTGCTCAGGGGACTATATGGGATGCTGGGAATAGAAGCTGGGTCACCCGCATTCAAGGCAAATGCCCTACCCATTGTGCTATTGCTCTAGCCCCTGTTTGCAGTTTTCTTAACATGAGTCTGAGCTAGAAATGACAACCACTGTGGCCATAGTTACATAACTATTGTGTGCAGTGACTGAGCTTCTGTGTAACACTTCACCAGATAGCTCAAGCCAAGACCAAGTTCTTTGTATTTGCTATTGTGTGAGTCAACTGGGTTACACTTCAGCTTAAGTTCTTGGCACTGAATGAAATGTGTTTGGGGGAAGAATAAGGAGAAGGAGGAGGAAGAGGCGGACTAGAAAGAGGAGGAGGAGAAAGAGGAGGAGGAGAAGGAGGAGGAGGAGGAGGAGGAGGAGGAGGAGGAGGAGGAGGAGGAGGAGATAAAGAAAAGTGAATAGACAGAGAGGTTTCTTGGCAAATAAGTTTAGTGGAAGATGTCTTTAGCCATGGTCCATAAAACCATGCATCCCTTGTCTGCTCTCTTTGTCTGGCCACAGGTTGAGGGAACTGCTGTGAGCAAGGGGAGAGAGAGCGGAGACAGAGTTGGAAAGAGCTGCTTTGGAGAGTGGGAAAGTTGCGGCCAAAGGTGGAGAGCATTATGGAGTGAGTTAGATAAAGAGGAATGCAGATTGGGGGAGAGTTGAAGAGTTGGAGAGAGTTGGAGAGAGTTGGGGGCAAGTTGGGGAGAGAGTTGTGAGAGATGTGGAGAGAGTTTGGGAGAGATGAGAGATGGAATAAACGGCAACTGATCACCAACTAGCTTGGCCTTCATTTCTCCTTCATCTACCCATGGCAACAGCCGTCCCTGTGGGGAAAAAGTTTGAGAGCACCTAACATGGGTGGTGAAAGAGAGCCACTGGGAGAGCCCACGAACACCCATTAATGTGTGATTACTCCTAGAGTCGCCCAGGCAAAAAGAGTTTGCACTTTTAAGGTTTTATTTGGTGTGAAAATACCATTCAAGGTAGGATGGAATTAATTCACAAAATTAGCCCTGCCACTGCAATGAATCTTTGTAAAGAGTGGAAGTGCTTCCTTCAACTTCGGGTCTGACTTCTTCTGAGTATTGTCATCAGTGCTAGTATGAGCAAAAATTTTCTACTTTTTGGCATGAGCTCTGAATTATCTAAGCAAATACATCTTCCTCAATATCACCCCCCCAAAATACATTGTGACTTGTTTGTATGTATAGTTCAGATATTGGAGTTTGCATTTTAAATATGATTTTCTTAAAATACCATCTACAACTGTAAAATAGTAGAAATAAAATATCTCAAATTTTAATATTTGTGGTAAACATTAAACATGTCACTCCAAAATAAAGACTCCAAGATAAAAGCTTCAGAACAAAGACAATAGGATTCTAAGATTCTTGTGAAGAAGAGTAAGGTCTAGAACATTATCCAGAAAGTAAGTGCTACTTCACTACCTTCCAAAGAACCTGGGTCATCATTGGCTAAGAAGTCAGATTATCAGAATCAGCCTGAAGAATGCAGAGGGCAGGAAATACATCCTGGTATATCTATATAAAAGAATTTTAAATATTTAGATTTGGGTTAATTTGATATGTACTTCTGACAAGGAAAAGTAAATAGAGTATACCGAATGAAAATGTAAAGTAACAAAATGAATGGTATTATCTATGGTTATCTTTATATGTGTCAACATTTTAAAGAATTATATGCAAACTGTTACATGTGGAAACTTGTATATGGATATTAAGATCAACATAATCACATACAAATGATGTCTCTACAACAAAATGTTACTGCTTATATATGTAAGCAGTACATATATTGGTAAACATTAAACATGTCAGGGGAAGTGGATTATGGCTGTTTGCTTTTTGTTCATCTTTGACAAAACATATGATACATCATGAAACTAAAACACTATGAAACTTAAAATTCTTTTCATTTGTTTTTGGGTCACACCCAGTGATGCTCAGGGCTTACTTTTGGCTCTGTACTCAGGTATCCATCCTAGAGGTACCAGGGATGGAACCCACGTTGGCTGTGAGCAAGACAAGTGCCCTACTTGCTGTACTATCTTTCTGGTCTGTGAATCGATTTGATTTTGAAGGCTGTAAATTAATTAAAAGTATTGTTGAAAGCTAAGGATGTGGCCTAGTAGCAGAGCACTGGGGCTATTAAATGTGAGGTTCTGGTTTAAAAAAATAAAAGAAGTACTGGGGCTGGAGCAATAGCACAGCAGGTAGAGCGTTTGCCTTGCACGTGGCCAACCTGGGTTTGATTCCCAGCATCCCATATGGTCCCCCGAGCACTGCCAGGAGTGATTCCTGAGTGCAAAGCCAGGAGTAAGAAACCCATGAGCACTGCCAGGTGTGACCAAAAAAGAAAAAAAAAGAAGTACTGATTATAAGTTAAAGCAATGGGAAAACACTAAAGTCTACATTGACCATTCTATTTAGAAACTGTAACACTGTGAAAGTCATTTGGGACTAACCACTTATAATAGCTCTGGATTCATACCTGAAGGAAAATAAGAAGAGTAAATAAACTAGAATACAAACTCTTTTCTAAACCTGATATTCTCTTAATCTGCAAAGTCAGATCAAGGCAATCTCTCTGAAATGTTCCACGGTTTAGAGCACACTTTTAAAAAATGATTTCTTTCCATTTTAGCACTGAAACCAACACTACTGTGTTCTATGTGCAGTGCTGCTATACTAGACCCACCTCAGAGGACACCTTAAGTGAGAGAGGACACCTTAGTGGGGGAGGCCTAAGGAACATTCACAGAAAAACTGGGCTATAAAAAACAAAAGGTAAAACATACTTTCCAAAACTGCTCATTTGTAAACAGAAACTCAAAATACAGGGGCTGGAGCAATAGCACCCTAGGTAGGGCATTTGCCGTGCATGTGGCCAACCCAGGTTTGATTCCAGCATCCCATATGGTCCCCCAGCACTGCCAGGAGTGGTTCCTGAGTGCAGAGCCAGGATTAGCCCCTGTATATCGCTGGGTATGACTCAAAAAGAAAAATAAATACATAAAGAACTTTGTCTTCTCCCGATCTTTCCATTTTCTCATGTCCTCTTTTATTTCCTGAAGTAGCATTTTGTAGTTTTCTTTGCACAGGTCTTTTACTTCCTTAGTTAAGCTGATTCCTAGGTAAAAGCATTGTACAAATTCAATGTGATCCCTATTATGATACCCATGACATTCTTCAAAGAAATGGAGCAAACACTCCTGAAATGCATATGGAACAATAAGCCCCCACGAATAGCTAAAGCAATTCTTGGGGGGGGGGGAATGGGAGGAATCAACCTCCCAACTTCAAACTCTACTACAAAGCAGTAATAATTAAAACAGCATAGTACTGGAACAAAGGCAGAGCTGTAGACCAATGGAACAGGGTTGAATATACTGACATCTCCTCCCAAGCATATGATCATCTGATCTTTGATAAGGGAGCAAGAAATGTGAAGTGGAGCAAGGAGAGCCTCTTTAATAAATTGTGCTGGCAAAACTGGATGGCTACATGCCAAAAAATGGGCTCAAATCTCTGCTTAACACCATGTACAAAAGTAAGATCAAAATGGATTAAAGACCTCAACATCAGACCGGAATCCATGAGGTACATTGAAGACAAGGTTGGCAAAACCCTCCACGACATTGAAGCTAACAATATCTTCAAAGATGACATGCCACTGGCCAAGCAAGTGAAAACAGAGATAGACAAATGGGACTATCTTAAACTAAGAAGCTTCTGCACCTCAAAAGAAACAGTGACCAAAATACAAAGACAGTCTACAGAATGGGAAAGGAAATTTGCCCAATAGCATCCAACAAGGGGTTGATATCAAGGATATACAAAGTACTAGTTGAACTCCACAAGAAGAAATCATCCAACCCCATCAAAAGATGGGGCGATGAAATGAACAGAAACTTTCTCAAAGAAGAAATCTGAATGGCTAAAAGGCACATAAGAAAATGCTCTACATCACTAATCATCAGGAAGATGCAGATCAAAACAACAATGAGACATCATCTCACACCACAGACACTGGCCCACATCCAAAAGAACAAAAGCAACTGGTGTTGGAGTGGATGTGGAGAGAAAGGAACTCTCCTTCACTGCTGGTGGGAATGCCGACTGGTTCGGCCCTTTTGGAAAACAGTATGGACGATTCTCAAAAAATTAGAAATTCAGTTCCCATTTGACCCAGCAATACCCCTTCTGGGAATAATCCCAGACAGGCAAAAATGTATAGTCGAAATGACATCTGCACTTCCATGTTCATTGCTGCACTGTTCACAATAGCCAAAAAATGTAAAAACTTCGACTGCCCGAGAACAGATGACTGGTTAAAGAAACTTTGGTACACCTACACAAGGGAGCACTATGCAGCTGTTAGAAAAGATGAAGTCATGAAATTTACATACGAGTAGTACTACATGGAAAGTATCATGCTAAGTTAAATGAGTCAGAAAGAGAGGGACAGATATAGAAAGATTGCATTCATCTGGAGAATATAAAGTAAAAAAATAGGAGACTAACACCCAAGAATAGCCGAGGTATGTACCAGGAAGTTCACTCCATGGCTTGGAGGCCTAGCAGCACATGCTAGGGGAAAAGGCAGCCCAGATAGAGAAGGGAGCACCAAGTAAAGGATGTTGGGAGGATCCTCCCAGGATGGGAGATGCTGAAAGTAGAATATAGACCGAACATGATTGCCATGCAATGCCTCTTTTGCAAACCATGGCACCCAAAAGGAGAGAGGGAACAAAAGGGAATGCCCTGCCACAGAGGCGGGGTGGGATGGGGGAGATGGGGGTGGGGGGGGTGGGAGGGATACTGGGATCATTGGTGATGGAGAATGGGCACTGGTGGAGGGATGGGTACTCCATCATTGTATAACTGAAACCCAGGCACAAAAACCTGTAAGTCCACAACTGTACCTCATGGTGTTTCACTAATAAAAATTAAAAAAAAAAAAAGAACTTTGTCTTTAGGATTCAACAGCTCTCTGCTATTTTCAATCATGCAAATCACACAAATATTTTCTCTTTTTTTTGCCTTTTTGGTCATACCCAGCGATGCTCAGGGGTCACTCCTGGCTCTGCACTCAGGAACTACTCCTTGCCGTGCTTGGGGGATCATATGGGATGCTGGGGGTTGAACCTGGGTTGGCTGCCTGCAAGGCAAATGCTCTACCCGCTGTGCTATCACTCTGGCCCTATACACACAAATATTTTCTAATAAATACATTATCAACTGAAACAGAGAATCTTGCACAGAAGGTAAGAAGTGGGCCTGGCATTGAGGTCTAAGGGACTTATTGGAGCAGGGGCAGAGTGGGTGGGAACAAACACAACAGATATTTTCAGAACATGTAGGAAACTAAAGGAGCAAAGCACAAAGGTAGAGCATGAACCATGAAAAAGATATAGTGTTTCCTATCCAGAAAGGCATTCCCCGAAGGAAAGAAGGAAGAGCGAGAGTTGTACAGCTTAGTTTACCTTTTCAGGTCTTCAAGATGTGGAAGCATGAATGAATATAACAGATACCTGCTTCTTATGGAAATCCTTGAGAGCTGTCTCATAGCCCTCCTCGAGCCTACTGAAGGCTATTCCCACGTCGGTAGTCCACCAGATTTGTGAGCTCGTGAGTGCCACCTGAGCCGGGAAATCAAAAATCCACAGTTCTCGAGGCTTCTCCTCGTAGGCGGCGATGGCTTCCGTGATGGCATGGCGCACCGTTTCCCGCATGGCCTGCTCCAGCCGCAGGAGCCACGTCTCCACCTGTTGAAGCCAAGGAAATGCTGGGGACATGGGCGCAATCCCAGAGTGGGGCTGACTCCGTCCTCTCGTTGGCTGGAAGCCCATGCAGAGAGGCTTGGGGTGGGGCTGAGGTGCTTATGCTAAACACAAGAAGCAAAACCAAGGAAGGACCACATAAAAGAGAAGGTGAATGAACCGACCGATGGCTTTGTCCAAAGGGAACTTGTATTCCCTGGGGATACTGCTCATCTGATTTCTTCTACATATCACTTCCCACACCATTATCAGAGCTGTTCCTGATCATTCTCTTTTCATATTTGAAGACAAGGGAATTTGAGATCAAGATCCACTCTGGTATTTTGAGAAGTGATCCATTATAGACACCAAAAAACAGTTCAAGGCTATTGAAGATATGGGGAACTTGATATTTTGAAAATGTATCAAGGCTGGAGCAATCGCACAGTACATAGGACATTTGCCTTGCACGCAGCTGACCCAGGTTCAATTCCCAGCATCCCATATGTTCCCCTGAGCACCGCCAGTAGTAATTCCTGAGTGCAGAGTCAGGAGTAACCCCTGAACATTGCTGGGTGTGAACAAAAACAACAACAACAACAACAACAACAAAGAAAATGTATCATTTGATAATTTTTAAATCAACTGAAATTTCTCCTCTAAAATCTTCACTGTTCATAATCTTAAGGCAAAGTTTTTCCAGCAAGTACCTTAATTGTATTCCCTACTGGTTCTCATCTTCACACTTGTCAGAAATTAGACAGCAGGAGTGTATGAGAGATAGGACAACTGCTGACTTGTGAAATTTTTAAAAATTCACTTTGTTTTTATTTTCTCCCATAAATACATTTCAGCTAGCTATCATCATCTAAATAGGCTTTATTTACCTATGTTTTACAGGATAAAATGATGCAACAAATCATCTGTTACACTATCTGCTATAATTAACCACGTCAATAATAATAATAATAACACTGTAACAAAGAAATGTCAAGGATAGTAATGAGATGCTGATTCCTAGCCTCAATGAAGACAACAGCAGAACTCCTTCCTAAAATCTCTTTTGACAAGAGGAAAAAAGTATCTTGTGATTTAGAAGCTGAGCACCTTCCCTCCTGAAAGAAAAGGGAAGCAGCATGAGCTCAGGGTTTTTAGGGGGCCCTGCATCTCTCCATCAATGACCACTATGTTCAGTGACACCAGGCAGCCACATCTCTCTTCACCTGTGCATTCCCAGGCATCCTCCATGCACTCTGTCTGGCCACTGTCCCTAGCAGCTAACCAGCCCATTCAGGGAAGCCCAACACACATTTCCACTCATGTTCACATCAGCTATGCCAACAAGGGCAATGCAGAAATATCTAGGGAATTAATCACTCACGAAATACTTGAGTTTTCTTTTTTTTTTTGTCTTTTGGTTCATACCCGATGATGCACAAGGTTTACTCCTGGCTCTGCACTCAGGAATCACTTCTGGCAGTACTCGAGGGACCATATAGGATGCTGGGAATGCCCAGTTGGCCACATGCAAGGCAAATGCCCTACCCACTGTGCTATTGCTCCAGGCCCGAGTTCTCATTTTTCCCCTTCTCATGTTGGTACTGCATAAGCTCCTGCACAGTCCTTTATGCTAACAGTCCTTCCGCTCAGTAACCATGTGTATATCCACTTTCTCAATGAGTTCACAAGCCCTCAGAGGCAGGATCCATGTCTTATTTCTAGATCCCTAAATAATAACGTCCTATTGATAGCAGAGGCATTCAACAAAACATTCAAATAAAGTTGTCTTAATGAGGAAATCAGTGATGAAAGTGCCAGAAGAGAAAAGAACAAAAGCAAAAAACAACTTTTAGGGGCTGGAGCAATAGCACAGCAGGTAGGATATTTGCCTTGCACACAACCAATCCAGGTTCAATTCCCAGAATCCCATATGATTCTCCCAGCACCAGCAGGAATAATTTCTGAGTGCATGACCCAGGAGTAACTCCTGTGCATTGCTGGGTGTGACCCAAAAAGTAAAAACAAACAAACAAACAAATCAACTTTTATTTTTCCCTCGCTCTATATAAGGCAAAGAAACAAATTCTTTCCATAAAACAAAAGGCAATTAGGGAGGCCTGCGGTATGGACTGGAAAGTGCCTAACACAGGCTGCCCAGAGAGAATGGATTCGAGCATTGTAGAAACTGCCCATGGCTGGGCTCTGACCAGGCCAGCATAGTGATAAGCACATCCCTTACTTAGACAGTCCCCCTGCAGGCACACTGCCAGTGCCCAGCCAGCAGTCTGCAGGAAGGGAGGAGATAGCCACACACTCTCCTCAGGAGAGTTTGTGTGGACTTTCTCTAATCACTGCAATGATATCCTGAAAAGCCCAAGAGATCAAAAACCGTGTTTCGAGCCAAGTATTCTACCATTTGCTTTCCTTTCAACTGGCACGGTTTTTTAGGTACAATATTAAAAAGCAACAGAGAGGAATTAAAAAAGAAAAATACAACCCTGGGTTAAAAAAAGAAAAAGGTCACCAACACATTTCTGTCAGGCACTTTAGAAGGATCCCCTGACTCAACTAAAGGTTCTCTAAGAGGGGTCAGTGTTTCTCCTGTCTTGGTGCCCCTATGGCTCAACCCACAATAGATAAGCCTCATCATATAGAGATGCATTTCCTCTACTGCGGTGTTTCCCAAGTGGGCAAAACTGCCCCCCCCAGGGGCATGGGATGGTGGGTGGGGGAGAGGAAGACAGCAGCCAGAGGTGCAAAGAGGGACTGCTGTTTGTTGACTTAAGGTAGATTTGGGGTCAGAAATAGTACAGCGTGGGCAGGGTGCTTGCTTTGCATGTGGTCAACCCCAGTTAAATCCTTGGCCCTCCATATGGTCTATGAGCAACACCAGGAGTGATTCCTGAATACAGAGCCAGGAATATTCCTGAATACTGCCAGAAGTGCCTCAAACAAACAAACAAACAAACTACACAAGTCTCATTTAAAAAAAAAAAAAAAAGATGCAATTCCTTAAAAGCAATGTTTCCTGGTGTGGGCAATATTGCCCCTCTGGGGGGAGCTGTTATGATGCAGGATAAAGCCAGAAGGAACCCTCAGGTGCAAGAAAAAGATGCTTTGTGTCCAGTTAAAGAAGGTAGATGTGGGGCTGGAGCACTTCTTATGGTTTTTGAGGCTGTTGGCACAGGTGGGGGGGCAGGGGGGAGTGGGGCAGGGGGAGTGACTAACCGATCCACCTGCGCACACAGCAGTTCAGGTAGGGAACATCCACGTGTACGCTCAACGGACTCTCCTTCCCAACAGCCTCTTCCTGCATTCACATCACAATCTGTCTCAGGGGACACTCCTGACCCCTTTCCCTCAAGGTCAGCTATACCCTCCCACTGGCCCGCACTCAGCACCCTGTCCCAACACACCACTCTGGAGGAAACTCAGCCACTGGGTTTGGATGACAACTGACTCTGAGACCCGCTCACTCCATCTGTGATGATCCCTCTGGTCTGTGTTCAAGTAAATAACAGCCTCTCTGCAGACTGTGAGAGCAGACAGGAGGATGTTCACCACACAAAACCAACGTGCGGATGATCTCAGCATGAATTTTGGCTGGTTCAATTCCAGTTTTGAAAAATATCTCCCCAAACATCTTCTAGCACAAAGTCCCACACTGGACTCTTACGTGGCCTTGGCACTCGCATTGTGTCTGGAATGAGACATACTCCTTTTCTTTGCTGTACATCCCGACAGCTCGGTGCACGGAGACGTCTGGGTCATCTTCAAACTGCAAATCTGCCAGACTGTCGAAGAGCTTAGCAAGGTGACGTGTGACCTAAGATGACATCAGTAGGAAAGAAATTCTTACCCAAGAGGCATTCTGCAGTCCATAAAGGCCACTAGACTATTGCACCCAAACATTCTTGAGTTCTTCACTTACAGTTGTCACAAAACATCTTTAAACATGAAAATCCCTTCTGAAATCCCAAGTTTGAAATGAACTTGACCAAGAAGTGGTCAAGTCTTAGGTACTTTCTCAAACACTGCAGAATTAACACTCATAGATACAATGACCTCTTGGCTTCTTGAAGGCTGGAGACGTATCAGTTTCACTACTGTGCCCTATTCTCATGGGCAGTCATCCTGCTGAGAATTTTGTGATCACATTTTTCAAATTCATGCTTACAGGGCCAGAGAGATAGTTCAGTTGGTAGGGAACTTGCCCTTGCATGGGGCTGATTGAGATCTGATGCCTGGTACCACACAGTTACCCAAGTGCTACCTCCTTATACAGGGTCCCCCAAAGCTGCTGAGAGAAAACATTTGGCAGCTCCATCAAATTACTTCACAAAGATATCATGGGTAACAATAGTATTGATATTATATTGACAATGCTACCTTACCATGCCTATCATCAAAGTGTAAATATCTCCCATCAGTAGCTCAAGGTTCCTTTTTCCATGACCCCCACTCTCTTGGTAGCCAATTTTTCATTTCTGTTGGCAACATCTTAGGGTTTATTTCCATGGGTCACGAACTAGTCCCTTTATCGTCTTGTTTTAATACTCCCCACATAATTGCCATGATAGGTATCTTTTTCCTGACTCATTTTATTTTGTATGGCACCTCCAACTCCACCCAAACTGAAGTAAAATGTAAGATTTCCTTTTTCTCATAGCCAAGTATGTATACACACATATGTGTGTGTGTGTGTGTGTGTGTGTGTATACAGAGTACAATTCCTTCATTAACTCATCTTTTGTTGGGCCCTGAAAGGCACTACGTCCCCTTAACTTACTCTAAAAAGCTATAGTAATCAAAGCTGTTTTATACTGAAATAAAGATAGAATCTCAGATCAGTGGAATACAACTGAGAGTCCAGACTTAAATTTTCAGATCTATGGGCAGTTAGTTTATGATAAAAGGGCTAGATACATTAAGTGGAGCAAGGAAAACATCTACAAAAAATGGTGCTGGGAAAACTTGTTGGACTCATGAGGAAAAAAAAAGAAGGAAAGAAGTAAAATTAAGAACTAGTCCTCTAGCTCATATACAAGAAATGAACAGCACACCAAAGAACTATGGGATGAGTTCAAGAAGAACAACAGGCATAGAGAGATTGTATTTATCTGTGGGATTTTTTTTAAAGTATGAGACTAATACCCTTATACAGTAGAAAGAAGGGCCAGAGGACTGGTCCATGAATGGAAGTTTGCCACAAGTTGGAAGGGCAGGGGGAGGGTAATTAGGATAGAAAAGTGCCACCATGACAACGATAGTTGAAAATGATCAGTCTGGACAAGATCTGAGTGCTGAGAGTAGGTAAAAAGATATACATGATAACCTATCAATACCTATAATGCGACCATAATGCCCAGAAGGAAAGAGGGAAAGAAGAAAAGTGCCTGTCATGGAGGCAGGCTGTGGCGGGGAGGTGATGGAATGGGCAGTGGGAAACAGAAGACACTGGTGGTGGGAAATGTATACTGGTAAAGGAACGGGTGTTGGAACATTGGATGAGTGAAATCCAATTACGAACAACTTTGTAACTGTGTACATCATGGTGATTGGGAAGGAGGGAGGGAAGGAGGGAGGGAGGGAGACACTTAAGCAGTATGTATATTTGTAATTTTATAGGCCTGTTTAGATTTCCCCCCTTAAATTTAATTCTCTTCACGCTTACTAAATTTTTCATTTGTAGATTTTTCCTATTTTGTGTGAATTCTAAAATGTATTAGTACAGTTTTTTTTTAAAGTTTTACAGACAGGTAAGATATGATAATTACCACAATGAGATCCAAGTACAAAATAAAATTTAATGCAATACATTTTAGATATCAGAGTTGTAAAGCTATTTATGTAAATGAGAATAGGCATTCTATTGTATTAAATGCCTCAACTGTATTCACACATATTAAAATCATAGCAATCAATAACCACAAATTAACTCTGATTGATTTATTATCTGCTAATTCCATTTGCCATTCCTTTAACTTTTGTTGAAGCAAGCAATATGAAATAAATTTGTTATGTGCCTGGTAAGGAGGCAGGCTAGGGCCAGGGGGAATCTGGGGACACTGGTGGAGGGAAGGTGACACTGGTGGTGGGATAGTGCCGGAACACTGTGTGCCTCAGACAACTCTATTTTGAACAACTTCATAAATCATAGTATTTTAATAAAAATAATATTTTTTGAAAACCAGGACTGGCTTCTGGGTCTGCTTCCTCTGCTGCTTCTTCCTCAGTCTTGCCCAGCCCTGACAGAACTCAACTCAACTCCGTTCTTCATACTAGGTAGTCAACACTTCTCCAGCTTTCAACTTTTCCCTAGAAAATGTGGATTTTTGTCTCATTTATTTTAATTGAAACACTCACTCTTGCATGTCCTCAACTAATTGCTTGCATTTTGAACCTTTTCCTCTAATTGCCTTAGGAGAGTAATAGTGTCACGAAAGGTGGTAAAATATTTCTGTGACTGGTAAGCTCCATCATCTTAATTCTTGAAATTCATATTCTGAGACACATTCATGCCACCATTAGGATAACCAAATGGAAGTATTCTAGGGTAGCATACTGCGCTCGTGGGACTGTGGACTCCTAGAGACATCCCCCTTTGAGTGCCAACGGTGCTTTTAATCACCTAATACTAAAGGCTGTTTCTCACAAGCACCTTTCCAAGTGCCAATATTTACAGTCTATTAGAGGCACCCATTTAGGACCATCTGTCTCATCACTGCAACTTTAGGGACTTCTCAAAAGACAGGTTGGCAGGTTTCCTCCTGCACTGATTTGGGCAGATGCCACTGAAGGCCGTTTCTGGATGCCAACATCAAAATATTTCTGAGCATATATTCCTGATGTCGGCATTTGAGGGACAGCATGTTGGCTTCAATTTCCACAACATGCTGTCTAGTAGACAAGTTCAAGTAAGTAAAAAGAGACAGGTGAGAAGAATTTTAATTTTACTTGCCCATGTCTATCCACAGTATTTCGCTTCAACATATGATTAATCGAAACTGAGTCATCTCACATTCTTTTATTCACGATAAGTCTTGAAAATTGGGAAAACTTTTTCATTAGAAATAAATCTATATTTAGATTTCATGTCCTTGCAGAAGTAGATGCACCGTGTTGTGGAAGCACACTAGTTACATCGAAATCAATGAGAAATTTACTTAAGGGAAAAACGTGACTTTCTCAGTTGCCACATTTGAATTACTCAACTGCACCCAGTGGTTCTGGGCCAACCATTTAGCCAGCACAAAGGCAACCTATTGTTAGGACCTGCTTAGCTGGAGAACTGCCATGATAGGCTCTTAGTGACCTAGGCTTCTTCCAGGAACAAGAAAAGCAGAAAAACCAGATGCTTTTGTCAAAGATTATATCCCCGGAATGAGATTAGATCTCTGGAGTATAACTGTCAGGGAGTGGGCTTGATGCTGCGGGCCAAAACAACAACACAAAAATATGTGTACTCTGTAGGTAATAGAAATTTGCTGAGTAAGGCTTACTTGCCAAAATGAAAGTATCAGAACTTGCTGAACCTAGTTCTCAGGGTCCTTGTTGAAACATGCTACACCGGGCGGACACTTGAACCCCAGCTAGCTAGAGCAATAAACCTCGCTATGTGATTTGCATTATCGGCTCTGTTCTCTGTCCTTGAGGGGTGGTCGACTCCGGACTCTAACACTATAACACTGAAAGTTTGTCTTCCGTTAACAGAGCTCAGCTACAGAGAAGCTTTCACTTGTCATGGTATACAGAAAATGGAGAGAAAATAAACTCTTCAAATGCAATAGGATTTTTTTTTCAAGTCACTTGGAACCAGTGATTGAAAACATCTCAGCTATCCAAAGCCATCAGGCACAATCAGGCTCTCCACACTACTGGAAAGGGGTCCACTGGTGTTCCTCTAACTTTAACCACAGCATACATTCACACAGAACTTCCCTAAGACCCTGTGTTTCCACTCCTGGGCATCTTATCCAAGGACACAAAAGCATTACTCTTCTGAAAAGACATGAGCGCCCAAAGGTTCATCACAGCACTATTTATGGCAGCCAAGATATGGGAACAAGTCAAGTGCCCCATTACAGATGAACAGCTAAAGAACTTTTGGGATAGCTACACAATGGACTACTACTCAGCTATGAGAGAAGAGGAAATTTTGCAGTTTGTCACAACTTTCATGGAACTGGACAGTGTCAAGCTAACTTAAGTGAGTCAGAAACTAAAGAAAAATACCAGATAGCTTTGCTCGTATGTGTAATACAAAGAAAGCAAAAGAGAGAATCCCCGATGGCAACAAATAATGAGACATGATCAATAGAACTGGAAACTGCGGAAGGGGTGGAGGAATATTAATAATGCAAGGACTAGTGTAGTAGCTCTACAACCACAAAATAATGACTTCAATGTAATCATAAACTCTGATACATCTATTTTTTAAAAATAAGATAAAAATTTAAAATATTTTACTAAAATTTTTTTAAAGAGGCCCTCCTGTTGATCGTCGATTTGCTCGAGCGGGCCCAGTAACATCTCCATTGGAGACTTTGTTGTTACTGTGTCTGGCATATTGAATACTCTCGGTAGCTTGCCGGGCTCTCCGAGAGAGGCGGAGGAATCGAACTCGGGTCGGCCATGTTGGCCGCTTGTAAGGCGAACGCCCTACCCGCTGTGCTATCGCTCCATATTTTACTAAGGAAAAAATAAAGAATATTATTAAGGACATATCATTGTATTGGGGATGGGGGGATAGGATGGAGCAGGGGAAATCAGGGTGTCACAGGCATATGAAGGGAAGTGACACTGACTGAGGGAGTGTTAAGAATGAAATCCTGCCATTATCAATACTGTAAATCACAGTGCCTAAAATATATATATATATATTTAATTACCAAGTGCAGACAAGTTTTGCCTAAGTATCATGTGCCAGTTAATTCTTAGTATAAGTTGGTATTTCCATAGGCAGCTTTTAAAGATTTTTTTGAGCACTGAATCAGGAACCAGATATCCTCAGTCCTTCAGATCAGAGTTTCTCAATCCTTTTTCAAATGATGACCTTCCTCCAATCTTATTTCCTTCCTGCTGCCCCCCTCAATCCTGCTGCTTGCCCACCCTGCTCCCCACACCCCGCCTTATGCCCTGGCCCCTCCACTACATGATTCTCAACTGCAGTTCGTTTGGAATATCCTGGAGTGAGGTCAAGGGAGAAATGCTGCTTTTAGATAGTTCAGTTCAGGGGGAACTCTGGGAAGGGAAGGTCTTTACAACTGCATCATAAAAATCAAGCAGACCAACAGGTATAATCCCAAAGGTATTCTGAACACAACCATTTCATTACCTGACATTCCAGCTCAAGACTCCTGGGGGGGAGAGTGGGAAAAGGAAAAAGGGGGACCTCTGCTTGAGAATGCTGTCTTGCCAGGGTACTGGACCTCCCTGACTGATAAGCTCAGGAAGATCACACTCCACAGGGACCCCGACTAGAACTCACTCCTCAATGGACTGTGGATGGCTGCGGGAGGGGCGGGAGGGGCGAGAATGAGAATGCAAGCCATTCATCAGGTGTCCCCATGAGTCACCAGCCCACAAAGGAGCCTCTTCTGGGGGAAATCACATTATTATTCCACAAGCTACCATTGCCACATTATCCCAGTCACACTGCAGGGGGCATCTTAAGAGCCTCAAACAGGAAAGTCAGAGCACCAGAAAAGCGATCTCCTGGGATCTAACACTAACTCCTAGGATTAGAAGGAAAGTCAGGATGGCCAGGCCAGACTATGCGGCATAATCTACCCCACAGTAAGTGACTAAGGATGGAGAATGCACCTGGTCTCTAGATAAAACATCCCAGGCCACAGACTTTGGCTCTGAGTGATTCAAAATGCCTCTAATGCCTTCTCAGTCCTTCACTCGAGCAAATCCTTCCTGAGCAATTATTTGTACCACAGAGGCTGCTGAACACTTTTCCCAATAATGTACCTTTCATTGGGGCAGAGGTGGCGGTGAAAGCACTATCCAAGCACTGTCCTCCCATTGTTCATTGATTTGCTAGAGCGGGCATCAGTACCATCTCCATTGTGAGATTTGTTGTTACTGTTTTTGGCATATCAAACACGTCATGGGGAGCTTGCCAGGCTTTGCCGTGCGGGCAGGATACTCTCAGTAGCTTGCCGGGTTCTCTGAGAGGGGCGGAGGAATCGAACCCGGGTCAGCTGCGTGCAAGGCAAATGCCCTACCCGCTGTGCTATCACTCCAGCTTGCAGTGAAAGCAATGTAACCTTAATTTCAACTGGTCAAGGTTTAGTTATATGCAACAAAATGGACTCCATAAAAAGCAGATTTTGAGCACAATGCAAAGTAAAATCAATCTCAAAATGAAAAATATATTGAAAATTAGACCATTTCAAAGTCTGCAGGCCAGGAGAATGATAAATAGGGTCTGTGCTGTAGAGTCACACAGTTGGACCCAGGTGGAAACATAGTTGCCTCTGTGATGGGAAGGGATAGGCAAAGACCAGCCCTGATGTGGGTCAGCCATGGTGGGGCTCTCCAATTGTTAGGAGTCCAGGGTTGGCCACCCCTCAAGGACAGAGAACAGAGCCAATAATGCAAATCATATAGCGAGGTTTATTGTTCCAGCTAGCTGGGGTCCAAGTATCTACCCGACACAGCAGGTTTTAACAAGGACCTCGAGCACCAAATTCAGCAAGTTCTTATACTTTTTTTTTTTTTTGGACCATGACATCCAGCCCACTCCCTAACAGTTATATTCCGGAGATATTTCAGGGATGTAATCTATGACAAATGTACAAAAACAAATGTACAAAAAACAAATCTGGTTTTTCTGCTTTTCTTATTCCTGGAAGAAGCCTAGGTCACCCAGTAGGTCACAAAGCCTATCATGGCAGTTCTCCAGCTAAGTGGGTCCTAACAGGATGAGCAAGATTTCCAGACTGTGATTTTTACATTCAGTTTCATTAACACTTTACACCTTTTTTTAAATGTCTTGACTAATCGATTCATTAAATTAGGAGTTCTGGTCTTAGTACTGTGCAGGATACTTGAAATTTGGGGATTTTAGGACTCAGGAGTAAATACAAGGAATGAGGTAGTTGAGAGAAATAACCACAATACATCACATTGGTATCAGCGAAGATAATACTAGAATATTGAAGCGTTACTCCATAGGGGGAAATCGAAGGGGAGAGTAAGAGGTAGAGGGGAGGTAATGGGGCAGGTGCAAAGGCAGGGTATAGGTACGTATGGAAACCATAGAGTCAACAACACAGCAATCAGGAGACTCAAACTACAGCAACCGAATTTGAAAACATGCCTGCCAAGGAGGCAGGCTTGGGGGAGGCAGAGAACCTGGGGAGGGATTGGTGCTGAAACACTGTATTCCTGAAATGCATCATAAATCATGGTGTCCTAATAAAAAATTGAAGTGAATAAAAAGAACAATTCAAAAGTAGTACCTTTGAAGTTTCCGAGAAAACTCGTAACTCAGAAAAAATATTTTTTCAAGGGTGGTGGGGTGCCATGTAGCACTCAGTTAGTTCACGGAGCACAGTTAGTCAGTCAACAAAAAGGTAGGCAATGACAGGGCTGGGGAGGGTTTGCTGGGAGTACCCAGGCCACCTCTGGGGCTGTCCCCATGTGCCTGGAAGGAGACTTTTTTTTTTTTGCTTTTTGTTACACTCGGCAATGCACAAGGGTTACTCCTGGCTCATCCACTCAGGAATTACCCCTGGCAGTGCTTGGGAGACCATATGGGATACTGGGAATCGAACCCGGGTCAGTTGCGTGCAAGGCAAAAGCCCTACACGCTGTGCTATGGCTCCAGCCCCCTGGAAGGATACTTTTTATTGTTTTATTTATTCTTGTTCTATATTTGTAGGCTAAAACAAATTCTTATTTCAAATAAAAATTAATAGGAAACAAATTAATAGGAAATAAATAACCAATACATTAAAATTACTAATTCAAAAACAGCTATTTTTTAGTAAAAAGTATTTAGGGAGCTTGTCTCTACTTTTTTAAAAAATGGAACACCAAGGTCTTTATTTTGTATGTATCTATGATATATTTCCATTTGTGTTTTCAAAATTGTGTATTTAAAAAAAAATACTGAATCACTGTAAAATACACACTTACAAGGTTGTTCATGATTGGGTTTCAGTCATACAATGTTCTAACACCTGTTCCTTCACCAGTTTACATTTCCAACCACCAATATCCCCAGTTTCCTCCCGACCACCCAACCGTCAGCCCACCTGCCTCTATGGTGGGTATTTCTCTCTACCTGGCATTATGGTTTGCAACATAGAGAGATTATGGAAGAGTACTTTTTAAAAAATGGCATCAGGGCTGCATGTATTGTCTGGCCACAGCATAAAGAATTCTCAGTGATTAGAAAGAGATAAAGAGAATTGGTCCCAAGAGTATGCTGAGTAGTCTGTTCCCTGGGCACCAGACTAGGAGGGATTTCAATTAAGGACAAAGACCTGTGCATGTGTGAAGACACAGACAGGGGTTCCAATAGTCCCTGGCGGGCTTGCAATGATGCAATTCAATCCCTCACCATCACCTTCCCCTGTGCTTTCCTCCCAGCCCCACCTAGTCCTAGCAGGGAGGCAGAGGGAAGAGGTAACCCCTCCCCCATGTGTGAGGAGCCCAGAGGGGGTGCTAGGGTGATTCTTCACTCCCAGTAGGGAAGGGAAAGAACTGTTTCCCCCCAGCTGCCACCTAAGTGATCCCATGAGCAGAGATGGAGAATCACGCAAGCAGGAAGGAAATCTGCTATGACATGCGGGTAGGTGAGAAAGGAGAAAGGCAAGGTGAGTGCTTGACTAGTGGCCCTCCAGGGCAGCAGCTGGAGAAGCAGAAGCCAGTTTGATTGGGAAACAGCCCTGCCCTGGGAGCTTCCCCTTGCACAGAGACTCCCTTGCTCAGTGAGACCCTCAGCACATTGTGCATGGGGGCTGCTGAGGGGAACACTGGTGGGGCTGCAGGCCAGAGAAGCAGCCACAAGCTGAGAAAGGGTCTCGGCTGATGAAGACCCCCTCCATTCTCACCAGGCTAAGTGGCTGAAGAACAGAAGGCATGACTCTCTCCCAACTGCCAACTTCACGAGGGAAACATTTGGCTTTGAGAGGGAAGTCAGTTTGACTTCCTGAGTGCAGAGCCAAGGGTAAGCCCTGAGCATTGCCAGTGGTGACCCTAAAACCAAACCAAACAGCAAAACTGTACCTTGCTGAGTTTCTTTTGACTCACTTCTCAGAAGAGGAGGCCAGTGTTAGGGAAATGGTTCAAAGGGTTGAAGCACCTGCTTTGTATGCGGGAGTCCTGGGTTCAGTCCTCAGCACTACACAGTCATCCATCAGTACTGAGAGAGTCCTGAGCACTGAGGGGGAGGAAGTCCTCAGTATTGCTGGGTACAGAGCCCAAACAAACAAGAACCCCAGGAAATTAAAAAGAGCACCACTATTTGGCATAAAGAGATTTAGTTAATTATTGCAGAATAATTAAGCGTTCATGTCTATATCCTTGGGACTTTTCATATTCAATAAACCAGATTATATAGACCGAACATGATTGCCACTCAATACCTCTACTGCAAACCATAACACCCCAAAGGAGAGAGAGAACAAAAAGAAATGCCTTCCCACAGAGACAGGGTGGTGTGTGTGGGGAGGGGGGGTTGGGGGGGTGGGAGCGATACTGGGATCGTTGGATGGAATCATTGATGATGGAGAATGGGCACTGGGGGAGGGATGGGTACTCGACCATTGTATAACTGAAACCCAAGTACAAAGATTTGTAAGCCTACAACTGTACCTCATGGTGTTTCACTAATAAAAACTAAACAAAAATAAAAAATAAACCACAATAGTATTTATTGTGTCTAAAAATTACTAAAAGGAAAATAATGTTATTTTGTTATAATGTAGTTGTACATTTCTCCCTAAGTTTAGCATTACGGGTAGGTACTAGAGAAACAGTACAGGGGCTAAGGCACACATGTTACATGCAGCCATTCCCAGTGTGATCCCCTGCACCTCACATTCCCCCCAAACATTGTAGGGAGCAACTTCTGATTACAGAGCCAGGAGTAGCCCCTGAGTATCGCTCAACCAAAGTTTAGAATGATATGCATTTTGGATTCGAAGTCTTCAGAAACAGGTACTGGAAACAGAATGAGAGCCCCACTGTTTTGTGGGGTCCCCATCCACAGAGAACACAGCAGCTGGTCATGAGCTGGTTCTATGGGGAATTGCTGCAGCATAGGTACAGTGAGGACTTCTCTGTTCAAAACCCACCAAAACAAAAACAGAAAACGAACATCTGGTTGCATATAACCTAAGTTAGGTGAGAGCTATGTGTCGGGTGGATTTCTAGTTGCTGTCACCAGAAGAACCTTATCACAAAGCTCACTTGAAGTTAGCAGGAACACAGAGAACAGTCCCTGGCTGGTGACCCTGAAAAGGTTGCCAAAGATGACTAGCAAGTTGGTTATTAATAGCAGGACTGCAGCAAGAACAGCCATCCCATCGAATTTAGGTGCAAAAGACACACAAGAAAAGGTGAAAAGCAATCCTCAGGAAAAGAGCTGTGTTCCAAGAACAGTAGAATTTTGAAGACTGGTGTGAATAGTCACATATTCCAAAGAAAATGGTAAAATATATATATATATATATATATATGACTGGAGCGATAGCACAGCAGGTAGGGCGTTCGCCTTACACGCGGTCAACATGGCCGACCCGAGTTCGATTCCTCCGCCCCTCTCGGAGAGCCTGGCAAGCTACCGAGAGTATTCGATATGCCAGACACAGTAACAACAAAGTCTCCAATGGAGACGTTACTGGGCCCGCTCAAGCAAAATCGACGATCAACGGGAGGGCTATATATATATATATATATATATATATATATATATATATATATATATGGTAAAGGCCCTCCCGTTGTTCGTCGATTTGCTCGAGCGGGCCCAGTAACGTCTCCATTGGAGATTTTGTTGTTACTGTATTTGGCATATCGAATACGTCACAGGGAGCTATATATATTTTAAAAATTTAGAGAAAGAACTTAGAGAGAAATTAATAATAACAAAATACAACCTTAAGCTTCAAAACAATCTGGGATGCACCATCATCACTGGGAGGACAGCTGGCTCAGCTCTGACAAATGTAGGCAGAAATGGATTCAAACTATTGAATATATGAATATGGAATATATGAAGCCAGAGAGTGCACAGAGTTAAGGTATGTGTCTTACATGTAGCAACCCTGATTCAATCCCCAGAACCATCTGGTTCCCCAAGTACCACTGGAAGAGGTCCATAGCTCACCCTTAGCAAGGTAAGAATATCCGGCATCTACATATCTCAAGGGAAAAGTGCTTTGAGATTTCTACCAAGTTTGAGGGTTACCTAATGATGATCTGAGCACTCAGCTTACAAACTGTAGCAGCTGTCCGATATCTTTTAAATATTGTCAAGGGTGCATGTTCTGCATAAGCAGGGGAAATCAGAGGGTTGGGTGGAGCACTGTTTCTAAAGTTTTTTTCCAACCATGGTCCCTTCCTTCCCGTGGCTCTCTTCCCTATTGGCTGGTCCCTAGTCTACTGCTATAGTCTCCTACCACCAGCAACTTGAACAATTTTCACCAATGTTTCCCTTGGAATATCCTGGGTTCTTGAGGGATGGGGTGGGTAATATGAGCCTAAAATTACATTAATCTACCTCCTACAGCAAAAAAGAATTGTCCAATTTAGTGCTTAGGAAGTTTACTCTGGTATGTTAAGGCTGGAGTAAGAAAGCACCAGCTAGATCTTTCTCTGAGGAACCCATTTTCCTCTAAGAAACAGGTTAACTAGGCAACAGCCATTCCAGCCTTTGCTTCAGAATTCTGGGGCCTTGGAGCCAATATCTCTTGTGTTAACTCTTGGTAGGACATGGGCCACCCTTGGCCCTTATTGATGACCCTACAATGACAAAGATATGTGACATTCCTCAGCTCACACAGCATAAGACCATCAAAAACATATTACCTGTTCAGGCTGAGTTCCCTTTGAGAGAATGTCAAGTAAGTCTGCAGAAGAGATGAAATAGAAGCGTGGAAAAGCCACTCGCTTGGTTTCCAGGTACTCCGCAAGAGCTTTTTCACAGAGAGAAAGCCTGTACAAATGAAGAACCCTTGTAAGCACATCTCACCCATTTCATTACTAAAACCCAATCCAAACCAATTCCTCATTTCTGTCTGTGCTTCACAATAAGCTCCCAGCCTAATAAGGCAGCCTGCCTCCTCTCCTCACACCATCAGGCTGATGACTGATAGACAAGTCATATGGGTAGGAGATGCGGGTATGCATGTGCGCATGCAGAAACACATACTCACACACACATGCATGAGTGCATGCACACACATATACCCCATTAGCTGAGTTTAAATATAGATAAAACTTAGGTTTATGTCACTCAACATTTTCTTAGTGACACTCCTAATTGTCAGGGAAGACTAGTTTCAGCATCCCTAATACATTGGATAAAATGTGCTTGGTTGAAGGCCTTCCTTACCCCACATAATGTCTCCAAATCTGGCTACAAATGGATCTCAATTCAGAGGAGCCACAAGGTCCAGAATTATTTCCACCTTGTTGTTTTAAGTGGAGAGATGATTCAACAGCCAGGGCTCTCCAAATCCCAAAAGTCAGGGACTAAACAGAAACAACTTCTATACAAACACACATTCTCAAATGATAGCCAACTTCATCTCTGAAGAGCTTTCAGATTATTAAAGAATTTCATTTACGTAATATGTATTTTTACGTATATATTTCTCCTACCTTGCAATACAAAGTCATCACAATTTTGTACAAAATCTGGTCATAAATTCTTTCAATAGCTGACTTGCCCATTTTAAATAGAAACCTAGAATAGCCTTATGATCACTAACAGTTGAAGAATTACATGAAACAAATAACAAATGACCCTTAGGATAAGGATTGAAATTAAAAGTTTGTCTATGCTTTCCATGGATATTTTTGGTATAATAAAACTATAGATAGAATAAAGGACTTAAAATAACAGTAACACCATAGTTCCTGTCATATATTAGATTAGATGCTTAATAAGTATTTATGGGGTAACAGGATGGAAACTGAGGTCATTGGTTGTGGGAAATGGACATTGATAGAGGGATGGGTGTTGGATCACTGTATGACTGAAACTGGTCATGAACAACTTTGTAACTGTATATCTCACAGTGACTCAATAAAAAATTAAAATTAAAAAAGTATTTGTGAAGAATTTCCTAAAAGAATTGACTAATCAATCATGTGAATTCTCTTGAAAATAAGCATAGTAATTTAACTATGATGGCATTCCTTCTGAAAAACAGAAATATATTTGGATTTGTTTATAATTTAAGATATACATGTGCCAACTAATATGTACAAGCTAACTAGACAACTATAAGCAAAAATATAAAATAATATAGTACAGCTGTACCCATTACATGATTATCTATTTGGAAGAACTCTCATTTAAATAAAAAAATAATTTTAGTCTTACCTGTACTGTAAATCTTTGAGTTTTTCATAGAGATTAGGTCTGCATGTTGCTTCTAAAACACTTTTTATTTTAACTGTCTTGAACATTAACTCCTGTATCAAAGTATAACATGTAGTAATTGATATTAAATATTATTTTTCTAAACTGTAACCCTTTTTTAACCTTTTTCTCTTTTTTTGACCCAATTGTTACCCATTTTGAAATTTAAACCATCAGGAAGCAAGGCTACACTTAGAGCACCATGTCCTTTTCCTTTCCCTTTTCTTTCTGCACAAAGATCAAAAACTAAGTATGATAGAACTTGTCAACATTAATGTGAGGGGCATGACCAGTATTCCTGAGTCACAGAAAATTTTTTTTCTAGCCCAAAGGAATAAGAGAGATAAACCAGCATTTAAAGGGTATATCCATAGAGGGAAAATGAGATAAGTAATACATATCCAAACTTATCTTTCCACTTTATTTTTTTATTTTTTATTTGTTTTGCTTTATGACTCATACCTAGCATTGACCAGGGGTTACTCCTGGCTCATGCACTCACGAATTACTCCTAGTGGCACTCGGGGGACCATATGGGATGCTGGGAATCAAACCCGGGTTGGCCACATGCAAGGCAAATACCCTACCCACCGTTCTATGGCTTCAGCCCCTATCTTTCCACTGTAAATGCTACAATAGATCTTCTAGAGTTCTGCTTGTGAGAGGAGGAACAACTTAATACTCATTTCTATACCAAGTGTATCACCATTATTTTTCTCAGGAATCATCCCTGTGTGTTGTCTGGGCCATGGCTGGCTGCCTTTGCTTGGTTTCTGCTTTCCCTGTTCAGTCTTGTACTGTATGGGATGCAGCCATCTAGCATGCCTTAAGACAGGGTGGCCTCTGCCATGCTCAAGGCAACTCTCCACATGCTCAGATAAGCCTCATTCATGAAGGAACCGCAGAGGAACCCAGATATGTGGGACCCGTGGCTGAGATCTCCAAGCCTGCTCTGATCGGGACTGGGCCTCCTCCACCCAACTCCCCAGTTTTCCAGTAGCTTGGCAGTCACACCACAAACTGCCCCTGGAACCATGTAATCTCATCAATGGCAAAGATCCAGAAACTATAAAATAAAGCTCCCGGAAGAGAGCAATGCAGTATTTCCTGGAGCACATGGCCGCATTTGGAATGGCGCGATTTCTTACAGTCTAGTCCACTGATGCACCTAAAGTAGCACACATTTGTTTGGTTTTATCATACTTGCTTGTATTCTCTTATATACAGGCTTAAATGGCCCCTGAATGAAATACAACAACCTTCACACACTTTCCTCTTATTGCGTGGGAAGATGCTGGCTCTTGGGGTGGGTATTTGAATATTATCTTTAATGAACTATTGTGAACTACTTTATGAAAATAAAATGTATATATACAAAAAAAAGACAGGGTGACGTGTCTCCGGTCTGAAAAGCAGACTTGCTGTCTATTTTTGTTTGGCACAAGAAGTTAAGAAGGGATTTCACATTTTTAATTAATTGAAAGAAAGTGAAAGGAAGCAAAATATTTTTTTGCACATCAAAATTATATGAATTCAAAATTTAGTGTCTCCAGGTTTAACAGAGCATGGTCATGACCGTCTATTTCTATACTATTTTCTTCACTCCACAAGAACAGGAAAAAATGGCAAAGTCTAAAAGATCTACTCTAAGGAAGTTGGAGGAGAGCCTAAAGGTAATATAAGAATGTGAAAGGGGGGTATGGTACCGCCAGCAGGTCAATCTGTACCTGTGAGGTGAGTGCATCAGCAGCCTGATGGTGCCTTCAGACTTCTAGATACCCCAAAATTGCTGCTGTGTCTTTGGCCAGATTCAACAACTTAGGGTCACGTTTACCAAGAAAGTAAACGGCCAAAAGTTAGGTACGTGGGAAACACCCACAAACCACCTCCAGCTCAGCTATATAACAGGCGGTAAGGCGTCTCTGGCTCCTGATCGAACTGCTTAACAGCCATGATCCCAGAGACTCAGAACAAATCTCAAAACCCAACAGCTTTTCGCAGAGATGCATTTGGTCCCTGCAATGGCTGACCAGCACCAGACCACCCCAGGGGGGAAAGGGTGCTATCCCTCCACCTACTCCCCCTAGATGGCTTGGTGGCCACCATCCTCCAGAGGCCATTGGACAGTCAGGTTTGGACCCTCCGTGATGAGACACATTGGGGCTTCATGGGATGGGGGTGGAGCCAGCTTTCCTCCCCACCCCAAAAAGATCCCAAGTCACCATCCACGAATGACCTCTCTGGCTCCTGATCAAGCTGCTTAACAGCCATGATCCCAGAGACTCAGAACAAATCTCAAAACCCAGCAGGTTTTGGCAAAAATTCCTCCAGATTTAATTATTAAAATTTCAAAATTTAAAATCGTGAGCCCACTACTGCAGCCGCGCAACATCATGTTATTCATAACCAGCAATAGAAAACAAATTGTCTACTGTTTCCTTTTTGGCAGATCTGATGTTGGGGTAAAATCCCAAGTAATAATGGTGGGTCTGGTGTCAAAATATTGAATGTAATCAAAGTAGAGAGAGAGAGTAACATGGAAATCATCTACCCCCAGGTGGGCGGAGGGTGTGGGATGGGGATATACTGGGGGTTTTGGTGGTGGAGAATGGGAACTAGTGAAGGTATGGGTGTTTCTTTGTATGACCAAGACTTAAACCCTAAAGTTTTATAACTGCTCTCAGGGTGATTCAATAAATAAAATTATAAAACATGGGGGAAAAAAGTAAGGTGGAGTTCATGCCCAATTTAATCAGCCTAAACAGAGGCTGAATAAACAGCAGTACTCCTACATTAAAAAAAAAATGTGAAAAGACTGTCAAGAGTTCAAGGTTTTCCCTGGGACCATAGTCAGATGATCTTTTATGCAGAGAACTCCAAGCCAAGAAAATTTGGAGCACTTGTGTATAACCTTCTCCCATAAGTCAGTCTCCACTTTTCTCCCCTTTGGTGAAGCCTGTGTTTTCTCTTGACCACATATCTTTCTCTTTCTCCTCAACATTTCTCTAAATTTCTTTATTCTGAGCAATAGTACAGGTAGGGCACTGGCCTTGCATACAGCAAACCCAGATTTGATACCACAAATGGTCCCCGGAGCCCACCAGGAGCGGGCTGACCTGAGCATAGAGTGACCTTTAAGCTAGGAGTAAGCCCTGAGCATTGCCAGATGTTGCCCCAAAACCAAAATAAGTAAATCAATAAATATTATTTTGCTTCCAAAAAAGATTAATTCTGACTCTGCAGAAAAATATTTTCTGACCCATATACAATATTCATTTTTTATAAGTACACCATCTCAAATCAGGTTTGTTTATAAACTTTGCATATGGCTTGGAAAACTTTGCCAGAATGGAAAAGAGCCTATCTTCTACAAACCTTAAATTCAGCATCTACCCCATCAAACCTTCTTGCATCTCTCACAAGCTGGATTCGAATATCTTCTGAGCAAACAAAGATGCTTTCCAGGTGAGACCATGTTCTCTGGACTTCCATCCAAGTAAAGATGACTGAATCTGTTATGTTTAATTTATTTTGCCAGTTTAAGACTTGCTCAATGAAATACTCCACATACTTGCTCTGAAGAAGAGTCTGTAATTGAACCTAAAAGTAAAATGGAGGGGAGCTGGGGAGTATCATGCTGAGTGAAGTTAGTCACAGGGAAGACCAACACAGATGATCTCTCTCATATGTGGGAATATAAAGAAACACAATGGTGAAATAACAAATGCCCAAAGACAAGGGAAACAAAGACCCTGAGAACTGGAATTCAGTAAGAAATGCGCCACTTGAGAGGGTTGGGGATTAGGACAGGGAGGGGCAACACCTATATTAGAGGGAAGAGTCAGGTGGAGGTACTGCTGAAAGGTGGTCAAGTGTTTATAGTAAACTTGGTAGAGCATTTTCCTCCATGGGGCTCACCTGGGTTCAATTCCCGGTGTCCCATATGAGCATCGCCAGGAGTAATTCATGAGTGCAGAGCCAGGAGGAACGCCTGAGCATCACCAGGTATGACCCAAAAAACCAAAATAATAATAATAATAATAATAATAATAATAATAAAAATTTTAAAGCACCTCTCATAGACATAACTGGGCAGCAAATGGGGTTGGTGGGTGTAATTGGTGGAGGGAAATGGACCCTGGTGAAAGATTGGTGTTGAAACATTGTATGCCTGAAACCCAATCATGAATAATTTTCTATTTCATGGTGACTAAATTAAAGAAGTAGAATAAAATTTAGTCAACTGTGGTAACTACAAATAAGTAAATAAATACATAAAAGGTAAAGTTTTCAAGGCTCTTTATGGCTCTTTAGAACTGAATCATGTCTTTTGCCAAATTTGCAAAAAGAGGTGTTGGAGAGATAGTATGGAGAATAGAGAACTTGCCTTGAGTATAGTCGACCCAGGTGGGATCCCCAAAACCACATATAAGCCCACTAGGATTGAACCATAGAATGTAGGATAATATTGGTTTGTCCTTTCCACCTTGCCACAGGGAGCTTAGGTTTACTGGATTATTCCCATCACAGTGCTCCCATTCCTCTGTGTTTACTTGTAACTTCTTTCTTTGTGCTCTGTTGACTTGTAAATATTGGGGTTTTTTTTCTCCTTAAGTCCTTTGCATAGTTAATTCAGAACAATGTCCTTTCTGTATGGGCACAAGAAGACAATTAATGCTATGCTCTTGTAACTTGGGAGTTAATTGACTCCAGATAATATTACCTCCAGGGCATCTGTTCTCTCGACCTAAGCCTCTGTTGCCCTTCCTAGCACCCCAAAAGCAGGGTCCCTACAGGGGATTGGATGGACCCAGGGCAAGCTGTGAGCTTTGTGCTACCCTGACACCAAAATGGGCCTGGCCAAAGTGCCATAATGATTAACTATAAGTTAAGAGCATGGTCATAGACAAACGCTGTCATGATCCAAAAAGCAATAACTAGGTTTGGACCCTGCTAGGTTTAGGAATGATTAATCCGGCCTGAGCCGAGCAATCTGTGGCGAGATATCTATCCCCAGGAGAGCCACCCTACAGGCTCAATGTATCTCTTACTGTGCCCATACAAAATAACTAATATTAAGAAGTATAATTAAGATGTTAACTAAGTTATTGGACTAAGCAAAGGAGAAAAACACCTTAAGTGGTATTTTACCTGTGAGCAAAGGAAAGGGCTTTCATATGTTGATTTTGCTCCCAGATGGAGTATGGTGACTACACCCAATATGGGGAGTTGGAAAGAGGAGAGGGAGAGAGGGAAAGGAGAGGGGGAGAGCTAGAGGTAGAGAGAGGGAGAGAGAGGGATAAAGAGAGAGAGAGGGAGAGAGAGAGAGAGAGAGACAGAGAGACAGAGAGACAGAGAGAGAGACAGAGAGAGATACAGAGAGAGACAGAGAGAGGAGAGACCAGGGCAGCAAGCAAGGAGAGACTAGAAAGGGGGACAGAGGGAGAAGGATATAGGGGAAGAATGCAGGAGCAGGAGCGCAGAGAGATAAGAGACGCAGCTGCGAGAGGGAACACAAAGAGATGAGCAGGAGAGACAGGAGGAGACAGGAATGAGGGCCAGTGTGAGACTAGAATGAGGGGCTTAAAGAGACTGGAACAGGCTTGTGGGGATAATGGCAATTGATCATCAATCAGCTTGGCCCTGACTTTCTCCTTCATCCCCCCCATGGCCTGAGGCACACAACCCCCTCTGTGGGGGAGTGGCCCGAGTCCCTGAGAGCCACCAGGGATTCCCCTAGCCGCCCAGAGATTATACAGTAGAGCACATAAGGAAGCTCTGTGTCCAGTGTGGCCCCAAAACAAACAAGTGTTTGCAAAAAGGCAAATAATACCCAAATTGATGGAAGTAAGTATTGAGAGGGATTTGACACTGATTCTACATATTGTTGGATCTCTAAGACCTAGCAGGCAATGCCAAGAGCTAGCAATAGATAAATGTGTAATTGCTAAGTGAGCAAATTAATGATATTAAATATTAATACTAACATTTCCCCTAAAAGAATAAATATGTTTTCTGCAAGAAAACTGTCTATCTCTTTGCATGCAAGAGAAAAAAATTATGCCTCAGAGTGCAATTTAAGTATTAAACTTTATTCTTTTCTCCTCTATCATTTCCCCCCTCGTCCTTACCCATTAATCACTCCAAGGTTGCATTTTCTCCTGACACTAAAAAGAATAAAACCTGCCTCCTTCCTGGCAAGCCCTCCAGCTTCCATTTTCCTCCCTTTTCAGTTTCCCACCAAGCTCTGGCTTCCTTAGTGCCAGACTTGCTTTAAGCCATGTGGTCTGGGAGTATGTGGACCATCCTCTACAGGGAAAGTTCCAAGATTCTCCATCACTTCCGATGGTCCCATCTTGCTCTCCTTCACCTCACAGTATTTAATAGATTTGACAATTCTGTTTTCCACCTCTACTGAGATTTTATTTACATACAACATTGCATAAGCTTAAAGTGTATCTTGTGATCTTAGCGCACCAACAGCCCTGGTCCAGAGACACAACAGCGAGTCCTGGATGACACCACAGAGCCAGAGATCTCTCTGGGCCCCATACTGAGCCAATTTCACAGGGGCACCCCTGATGGAGCAGATGTGCTCTTCCCAGCCTACTCTAGATGGAATCCTGGTGACCAAGAGCTTCCACAAGCAAGACCTAGGGATGCGGGTTCCAGGATTAAATCTCTAGGCTGAATGGCGGCAGAGGAGCCGGGCTGTCCCTCCCAGGATCCCCTCCTGCTCAGCAGCTTGGCTGTCATGCCCACATTCTGCTTCTGGGCGCCATCTTAGCACACCAACATCCCTGGTCCAGAGATGCCCAATTGAATCCTAAAATGGATTATTGCCCTACAGAGATGTCTCTGGAACGCAACCATTTACAATCTAGAATTCAGAAGCACATGGCCTAAAAGATTTCTCATGATATTCAAAATGAGCAATGGAAAATAAATTATCTAGTGTCTGCTCCTAACAGGTAGGCTTGAAAGGTGGTGGGTAAATTGAAGCAAAACATAATTCCCAAAAGTAGAGAGAGAGTACTGGGGAAATAGTCTGCCATAGAGTCAGGGTGAGGGCTGGGATGGGGGGAGGGCGGTGGGATACTCAGGACATTGGTGGTGGAAAATGTGCACTCATAGAGGGATGGGTGTCCATCATTACATATCTGAATCTCAAACATGAAAGCTTTGTAACTCTACCTCACGGAGATTCAATAAAATCACTGTCACTGTCACTGTCACTGTCCTCCCGTTGTTCATCGATTTTCTCGAGCGGGCCCAGTAACGTCTCCATCATGAGACTTGTTGCTACTGTGTTTGGCATACTGAATACGTCACGGGTAGCTTGCCAGGCTCTGCCGTGCGGGCTCGATACTCTCGGTAGCTTGCCGGGCTCTCCGAGAGGGGTGGAGGAATCGAACTCGGGTTGGCCATGTTGGCTGCTTGCAAGGCAAATGCCCTACCCATTGTGCTATCACTCCAGCCCACTTTTGTAAACATGTGTATGTATATATATATATACATCAATACACACCTAACGTATATGTGTTTACAATACACTATTTCACTGTAGCATTGTCCTTCCATTGTTCATTGATTTGCTCAAACAGGCACCTGTAACGTCTCCTTCGTGAGACTTGTTGTCACTGTTTTTGGCATATTGAATATGCCACCAGGAGCTTGCCAGGCACTGCCGTGCTGGCAGGATACTCTCAGTAGCTTGCTGGGCTCTCTGAGAGGGACGGAGGAATCGAACCTCAGTTGGCTGCATGCAAGGCAAACACCCTACCTGCTGTGCTATTGCCCCAACCCATAATATACTATATTAATATATAATTATACTATGTTTAAAATAATAAATATACTGAAACACAGGGCATCCTCCCTCTAGGCCAGATTCTTTTCCTAAGGACCTTATGTCTAATAAGAACACAACTATTACTATTTTCCTGAATAGCTCTTCTCTTTTACCTCCATATCTCTAATGTTCAAGAATATAATCAACACCTGGAACAGTAGAGTTCAAAGCCACAGGAGTGGGGTAGAAGGCATGGGGTCAAGGGTATAGGTTTTGCAAGCACAAGGACACATGTTTGATCCCTATCACAGCCTCTACTACCACTCAATATTGCTCTGTAGGCTCCCAAGCCTTACCAGGGGTGGCCTTGCTGGCCCCCAGCAGCAATAAGCCATCCAGCCTGGTTGGCTACAGGTCATGGCAGTGGCCCGTGGGCCTCTGAGCATTGCTTGAATGCCTGAGGAAGAAAAAAGATCCAAAACCAAATCTGTGTTCTGGACTGTCCTTCCATCCTTACTTTTCATTACCCACACAAAGAAAACCTATATTCTGCTTATTTGGGGGCCACACATGGCAGTGCTCAGAGCTTAATCCTGGCTCTGAGCTCAAAAGTCACTCTTAGGGATGCACACGAGGGGATCATATGCATTGCAGGGGATTCAACTAGAATCATCCATGTGTAAGAAAAATACCTTACCTGTGTATGACCATGGGGTTTCCCAAAATCTACAGTCTGAAGCAGTGTTTTCTTTTTTGAGTTTTTTTTGCAATTTTCATACATTTTATTTTCATAAAATAGTTCACAATAGTTCATTACAGATAATATTCAAACACCCACCCCGCCAGCGAGCATCTTCCCACCACAATAAGAGGGAAGTGTGTGAAGGTTGTTGTATTTCATTCTGAAGAGGCTATGTTTTCTAAAGTGGGTGATATCACCCTCCCTCCCCCCGCAAGCACTGAAATGATCTAGAAGGGTGCTAAATGACTTTTTTCTCTAATAGTGGGGGGCAGGTCAATTCCGTCTGATGTAGGAAACCAAACTCTTTGAATATGCTGAGCAGCAGATTCTTTTGGGCATCCCAGGAAGCCATGAACAGGGCCCCTCCTGGATCCCAAACACCCTTTCCTGGTCTCCATCTGACATGGACAATCATCATCCTCCAGGCTCTGCACCAGCACCACTTTCTCCTTAAAAGTCCTTCCTTTGCGTCTTCCCCTCATGCAGCACCTGTCATTTCTGAGAATCCCTGGAGCTTGTTTGTTGGTCCCTATTCACCAACAAGTTCTTTAAGAGCCAGTGTTAGAACCCTTCAATTCCAAAGGGTACCATATCTGGAACCTGAAACCGGTAGATGCTTGATGAAGAAATACTAAGTATGAGAACTTCGGAAGGTGTTAAAAAAAATCACCTCTTAAAAGGTGAGAATCTTTCATTAAAAATATCCATCTTACTTGGTTGTGCTCCAGAGTCTCAAAAAGCTGTTCATCTGATTTCAGCAAAGGAACGCCCGTCCGATAGTGAACTTCATAGGAGAACTCCATGGTTGCCCAGGTGTGGCTGATTTCCATAATGACCTAGTCAGAAACAGAATCAGCATACGTGCACAGAAGCTTCGTCTGGGATCAACATCCAGGCTATCTATTGTGTGGATGTTTTCTAAAGGGTTCTTTTCACCACTTAAAAAAAAAACGGTGCCAAATACAATAGATGTAATAATTTTTTCTCCAAATAACTACATCCAAGAGGTTTATAGAATGAATTACAACACACAAAAGAAACAAGAATCACATCAAATCGAATTTCTACTAGCTATCACACCCAAAGATGTTCAGGGGCCACACATGGAGGTGCTTGAAGAACTATATGCAATGCCGGGATTTGAACCATTGTCAGGACAAAGTCGCCTGCTAGGTAAGTTCCTCACTCTCTGACCTCTCTAACACTTCAGCTTTGATTGTTACGTCTTTCACAGAAACAGAACGCTAGAGCAGAAATTAACTAAAAGGAACCTAAAAGTATGATTTACAAGCTAGCTGGCACGAGACAGGTCATACTCTGTATGGCGGACCAAAATTCCAGCCTGCCTCTGTGACACTGGATTCGTTAATGATTTCTCAACATTTCATTGTCCTCCTCTGTAACATAAGGGAAAGAGTCCGTCCTTCCCCAGGAGGTTAGTGAATTCATGTAAATAAAGCACGTACAGCAGCATATGCCACAAAGTAAACGACAGACTTCTTTGTTTTTTAAAACTTTGTTTTGATGCTAGCTTATGGATAAGCTGTTTTCTACTGTCATCATCACCACCAATCAGCCGGGCCAACTGTCCTGTCCACATGGCCCAGAGGACTTGGCATCCTTGCTCATGTGGAGAATCAGCCCCGAGGCGCAAAGGGAGGCTCGGGGGACACTACCTTTTCTGTCCCCAACTCTTTCACGGCCTTGTCCACAATGCTCCGGACCTCATCTTCCACTTGGTGCAGCTGCAGAGCCAATAAATCTGCCAATGTCGTAGCTTCATTTACTGAAAACTTGACCTGATGAGCAAGATTCAAAAGGGGTCGGGGGGAAGCAGCAATGTGAGCATGTGGACATTCCACACCTTTTACATAATTGTCAGAGGAATGATTCACACTGGACTATACTCGGCCCAGAGGCTGGGTCCAGGGCTGGTTCTGAGGGTGTAGACAATCAAATACACAGTTCCTAGTCTCAGTCACTGAAACACCACTTCTGAATGTGGGCAGGACACTTCTTTCTTTCGTTTCAAGGCCTTCCCTGGCTGGCTCCCTTCTTAGTCCCTTTGCCCACAAAACCTATTTTTCAAAGAATCCTCTTGTCCACTTATTGTAATTTAATTGAAATTGCAGGAATCAGGAGAAAATAGCTCAGTTGTCTTTCTGTCCTAAAAGTACCCTAATTTGGACATGATTCCGTTACTTCTGTGATTAACCTAGTTTTATCTCCAATTTAATCTCAGTTTCTGGTGTAAAAACACTCCTAATGTCGCCATTCCTATTTACCATGAAAAAAAAAGAATTGATTGGATTTGCCCATCTTTCCACTGCACCCCAAGGTCCCCAGCAGCATCAGCTCAGCTCGCCAGGACTTCCTGAGACCCCCAACCCCACTCATGTCCTTTGCAAATTAAGAGTAGTCAGCCAAACGGCTGTGGACAAGCTACTTCCTATTTCTGGGTGCTATTGGCTTCTATGGCTTTCCCAGGTCCTGGCACATGGTGTAGCTTTCCTGAGAGAAGGCATTTGTGACACCAGAACCTGCAGATCCCAAGCAAACCAGCTAAGTAGGTCCCCTCATCTCTGCATCACTCCTGAGCTCATGCCGGTACTGTGAAAGAAGGAACAGGGATGTACAAGCTGAGTGGGGGGCGGGGGGGAGGGTCTTCGTGCACTGCAAAGGCATGAAGTTCACATGGAGGCTGAATCCAGGTTTTGTCTGGTGCAGGAGGTCCAGGTTTTGTCTGGTGCAGGAGGAAAGAGCCTTTTTCTAAGAGTCTGTCAGAAAAAATTGCCCTTTTTGCCTTGTAGAAGGGCATAATATTGGTAAAAGATTTGGGTGAGGAGAAATGTCTCTGGAGGAAATGGGAGTGAGGGGGCTGCACAGTCTACTGCTTACAAAAAGCAAGTGAGCGAATCCTGTGGAAGGATGATGGGTGGAAAGGTGACCTCTCTGGTGACAAACACAACTGAGAGTATACGGATGGTAGTTCAGGAGGCTGTTCACCTCACACTGAATACACTATGTTACAGATGACATTACTTGAACAACAATTGCTTTGTTTTTGTTTTGGGGCCATACCTAGTGGTGCTCAGGGCCTACTCCTGAAGGGGGTTGGGGGACCAGATAGAATGCCAGGGATCAAACCTGGGTTAGCTGCATACAAGGCAAGTGCTCTATCCGCTGTACTATTTCTCTAGTCCCACTTGAAATTTTCTTTTGACTATGTTGGTTTTTATTATTCTAAATTTTTTTAATTAAAAATTTTTCTTTTGGGCCAGAGCAATAGAACAGAGGGTAGGGCCTTTGCCTTGCATGCAGCCAAACCAGGTTCAATCCCCAGCATCCTTTATGGTCCCCTGAGTAGCACCAGGGGTAATTCCTGAGGGCAGAGCCAGGAATAACCCCTGAGTATTAGATATTAGCCCCAGGTGTTTTAGGCTTCATCAGTGTATTGCCCCTTTTCCTCCCACCACTGAAGCTTACAGTGCTATTATGGGCACTCCTAAACCCCTGATTATCTTTAACCTTTCCTATGTGCTTTGCCTCTCATTCTGTTAGCTACTGAATTTCCCAAGTCAGGCTTGGTTACTTATAAAGTCAAACCTTTTGGTGACTCTGGATTTTGTAACTGTAGTGAATTACTTGCTTTTCTCTCTTCCCTATAACCTTTTCATATTTTAATATAGAACAATGTCTACTTTTTAAACACAGAAAGACCATTAATACTATGCTCCTAATATTTGGGAGTTAGTTGACTCTGAAATATATCTACGCCCAGGCATCTATTATAATTACTGGATTCAGGCTTCAATCGCTATAGTTCCTTAACTCCTCAAAAAACTGGTCTCACCGAGGGACCTCTGGATGGACTCTGGACAAGCAGCAAAGCTATGCTGGCTTCAATATGAGATGGTCTAGAAATCATAAAGCACAGTTTTGATAGAAGCCATAATGACTTAAAAGACAGGACCCCATGGACTAATAAAAGCTAAACCAGCCTGAGGACTTAGTCTGGGATTTATGGAAAAGCCCATTTTTTTAGCCTTAACCCCTGAAGCCCAGAACACTAAGTTTGGGAGTCTATATTTCTTACTGTTTATCCAAATAACTGCACATATTAATGAGAGATAAGCTTAAGATGATTGTTTAATATGTACTAGCAGTAAGGGAAAGAAAAAAGCAATACAGATGCATGTTTCCCCTGGGAAAATTTTCTCTAGACAGAACATCTCCTAGAGTTAATCCCTCCAAAAGAATTGCCTCATTCAAAACACTTTACCTCTGTAAATGATCAAGCACACCTACCTTCAGTCCTATACCTCAACCCCTGTCAGGTAGCCTATAAGTATGCTATTTAGTTCTGAATTAAATGTCCACTGACCATCACTTGTGGTCCCCATCTCTTTGCTCCTCCAGGGAGGTGGCTCTTGACCACTGAATGCATCATACCCAGGGGCCTCCCCTCTCCCCTCCCCCCCACACACACTGATTTTCCTCATGTTTGAGCATCACCAGATGTGACCCAAAAACTTTTTTAAAAAAAAGTTTCCTCTGAAAAAATCAATTTCTAAGCTTAAATTTAAATTCAATGTAGATAACTTGTCACTGTATCACTGTCATCCTGTTGTTCATCGATTTCCTCAAGCAGGCACCGGTAACGTTTCCTTCGTCCTAGCCCTGAGATTTTAGAAAGTGCCACATTTGAGGCTCTTTCAGGGTCAGGAGAATGAGACCCATCACTGTTACTGGTTTTTGGCATATTGAATACACCACGGGGAGTTTGCCAGACTCTGCCATGTGGGCAGGATACTTTTGGTAGTCTGCCAGGTTCTCCAGAGTAAGAACTAGATAATAAGATGTTGCATTCATGGTTCCGTGCTTCCAGGAGCTGGGTTTTATAGTCTCTGGGTCTTGGCCATTGATGGGATTACACAGCGCCGGGGGCAGTTGGTGGGTGTAACGCCTACATACTGGAAGATGGGGGATCTGGGTGGAGGAGGCCCAGCCTCAATCTGAGAAGGCTTGGAGATCTACACCCCGGGTCCCACACACCTGGGTTCCTCTGCTGGTTCCTTCATGCATGAGGCTCGTCTGTGGGTGTGGAGAGTGGTCTTAGGCATGGCTGTGGCTGGAACCAGAGATTTTCAGCTGCCGGGGCTCAGCTCGGGGAGGGGGAGGGAAACTCAACCCACCCTCCTCCAAGGGGCCCCGGTGAGGACAGCCAGGCATGGAGGCAGGATACTCTCCGCTATTCTCTTTCAGGAGCTGGGTTTTATAGTCTCTGGGTCTTGGCCATTGATGGGATTACAAGGCGCTGGGGGCAGTTGGTGGGTGTAACACCTACATACTGGAAGATGGAGGATCTGGGTGGAGGAAGCCCAGTCCCAATCCGAGCAGGGTTTTAGAACTACGCCCCAAGTTCCGCACACCTGGGTTCCTCTGTAGGTTCCTTCATGTGTGAGGCTCGTCCGAGTGTGTGGTGAGTGGTCTTAAGCATGGCTGTGGCTGGAACCAGAGGTCTTTAGCTGCCAGGGCTCAGCTCGGGGTGGGGAGCTCATTCTAGAGTTAATGTAGATAACACTTGGAAAAAATCATCACCACCACTGTAGTTTCAGGGACATTTATTGAAGGGAAAGTATACATAAGGACCTTGTATATAGTAGCACTGTAGCACTGTCCACTTGGGCACTAAATGCACTCCTCCTAAATTAACTCCCAAAGCCTTCCTCCTCCAAATACCACCATGCTAGGTACACAGCTAAAGCACGGAAGCTTGAGGTAGGCACATTATTTAATCCAGAGCTGGGACTGAATCTTAGGGATTCTATTTTCTGTCCAGTCCATGGGAGTTATCCCAGAGAAACTGACCTCTCACTTTATTTTCTTTGTGATTTTTGGGCCACATCTGGCAGTCGCAGGTTTTACTCCTAGCTGTGCACTTAGAGATTATTCCTGGCAATGCTCAGGGTACCATATGGAATAGTAGGGATTGAAGCTAGTTCAGCCCTATGCCAGGCAAGTGCCCTGCCTGCTGTTCTGTCACTCCAGTCCCGACCTCTCAGGTTTGACCAGAGACCTTTTCACAAATCTTGCTGCATCCCCGATGAACAACATAGACCAAGTCACAAATATATTCAACTGTCAACCAACCCCCAAATCACTGACCCCGGTGGCCTTCGCAAGCTGGTGCCAGTGCCTCTGTCTGAGCGCAGGGCTCTGTAACTCTGTGACTGCCTTCAGGGAGGTCCTCATGTCTTTCACGGTGCCTTCCAGCCCGGCATATGCACCCCAGCCACGGACCTCCTTGTCTAGCGACCATATTTCCTATCACAGGGGGAAGAAAAGAACAGTTCTCCAAATATAATAATGCATTTTATCATTTGTATTTTTGAAAGGATCTAAGTATTCAAATATGTATTTCTCTGGGTTACAAAAAATTAGTAGGTTCATTTAAGTTTCCAAGTTAAGGACTAAATGCAGAGAAGCAGAAAATGATTCACTGGTTCATATGTTACCAGTGGGATACATGTAACTTATGTGAATAGGTAATCTGCAAAGTCTAACCAGTTGTGCCAGGAGGAAATCTGTAGGGAAGGAGTCAGTGTACAGACTGGAACAGTGAAAACTGCTTCCTTATAGAACTGAGGTTACTCCAACAGGGAGATGGCAGGGATGGGTGGGGACCCTGATGTTGGTGGAGGGAAACAGAAATGGGGGAGGTGGGATGTTGGAACACTGTATGCATGGGAACCTGTTGTCAATAGTATTGTAAACTACAATTAGTAACAGAAAAAAAAGGTGGGGGAGGGAACAAAAAGAAAATGTTTCCTCTACAGGGTGGGGAATCTTTTTTTCCTATCAAGGGTCAATTTTATATTTATAACATTATATTCATGAACCACACAATACAGCCACATGGACCACAAGCTATCAATGAGAAGCATATGTATCTGTCCTGACATGTACTAGGGCCAGACCATTTGACTTCATGACCCTTATAAAGTCTGTGGGCTGGACATTCTCCACTGCTGCTTTAGAAACATAAATGGAAAATAGATTGACGACATGACCTGTTTCAATGGAAGGCCTGAAATGGCAGCTACCTGTGAACATTTGGTCCTTGGCACTTCAAAACCGCAGATTTCCAGACACATCAATCAGAGCCCCTGACCTGGCTGTCTTCCTGGCCCATGGAACAGCACCAACCATTATGTGAGCAAACCCATAATAAAGTAACTGGCACAGAAGCTAGTCTGAGGCTACTTTAAAAAAAATGTAAAGGGAGGTCAACCTTTACATTACTAAAGGTCACTCTTAGCTGAGAGTGGACATTAAATTGTCAAAGTGAAATAACGAATGGAAAAGGAGCAAGTAGAGAATGAGAAGACAGCGCCCCATGGCATAAAAAGAATGATGGGACATTTCAGTGATGGTCTTTGTGATCAAAATAATACAGGAGAAAGGACTGGAAAAGCACAGGGTTTTTTGGCAATCTCCATTTCAGACTGAGTGGAGATGGGATGTTCTGCAGTGAGAAGAAAGTAAAGGTTCTACCACCATTTAATCTCTTCCCACTGTTAGTCACCTCACAATATATATTACATATTATGTCCATAATACTACACACATATATTATGTATAGATATGTACAATATATATAAATGTTTATAATACTATAGTACTAATACTACACACATATACATTATGTATAGATATGCATGATATATAAATATGTACAACATGTATACATATATGCATATCTATATAATGTATAACATATACATAATGTATATATGTGTGCATATCCTGTCACTGTCTGTCACTGTCCTCCCATTGTTCATCGATTTTCTCGAGCGGGCCCAGTAACGTCTCCATTGGAGACTTTGTTGTTACTGTGTTTGGCATATCAAATATATATCACATATATGGCCACCAGAGTGGCTTTATCTAATGAGGTACCATTTTCTTCAAATGGTGCATGGCTCTGGAGACCTGAGAGCAAAGCACCAAATTCAAACGTGCTTAGTTCCCTATATATCAAACCCCTTGGGATATTAGATTAAGCAATAAAATTAAGAAAGAACAAAATATACCCCATACATCCACAGTGGCATATTTATTGTGGTTGCCATGCACCTCAGAATATTTTAAGAAATGGAATGCTATGATTTCTAAGAGAATAATTTAAAGGTTCCCTAGGCCTAGCACATGGGCTGGGATATTTTTTAATCTCCCACTCCATTCTAGATGGATCACAGGAAGCTCATCAAGAGAGCTGCTACTTGGCAATCCATTTTATCTCAATAAGCTTTCATTCATTCATTCATTCATTCATTCACAGACAGGGAAGCTTGATCAGAGTGCAACTGGCTGAGAGAGGTGGGAGTGTGTGTGTGGGGAAATACAGTCTCATAGGACTATTTTTGAAATAAATAAATACATGCAGCCCCTCACACCAGATTCTAGGTTAGGGGAGATGGAAGGAGGTGGTGCTGAGAAAGATAAATTGTTGTAACAGACAGTTATGGAACTTGCCTTGGCAAACCTTCTGAGTTCTACATCCATCTGTTCCACATTAATCTGTCTCCACTGGGTTTTAGTCCAATTATCAATGCTTCTCTAAAAACGCACAAGCAGATAAAAGTGTCAACAACATTTGGTGGAAGCGAGACTCTGCGGCAAAATATATAAATGGATGACACACAGGGAGACTCTCATCCAGTGGAAAGTCAATGATTTAAATATTAACTGCTCTTTCAAAACTTCCCCATTGCCACAACAAAAAGTTGTTAGAACAAGACAAACTTAGCACCAAAAATTATGATATATAATTGCTAGTAGCAATGACACTACCATATTAGCATTTGATTCTGAGTAATCTGGATGCACTGACAAGTTCAGATCATTAAATATCAGACTTGCATAAAGCTATATATTAAAAGTTTTCATGAATCTTCATTCATCCTTAGCAAAATTCTCATTAGCTTCTTAACCCTAGTCTATATCTTGCAACTATATTGCTATAGTTTTTCACCTAACTTAAAATATTATGTATGCTATTATTGCACATATTCTAATGCATGTAACATGCAAATTTCTTAAAACTTATTTTTACACTTAAATTTTCAATATAATTAACCTCATACAAACTAACTTCATTTTTTTACTCAGGATTACTGCATAAAGCATACGCATGGCATATATGTGACTTTGTATGCACAGGTAGCTATATATGTAATAAATATTTAGCTATTAATTTTCACTAATTCCTGAGATAACCCCCACAAAAAAAGATCTGAAGCAAACAACTGTCAATTCATTATACAATGTTTCATTTGAAAACAAAAATAATGGATATTCAGAAAAGAAAATCTGAAGTAGATATACAAACTCAAATTCAACAGTGAGGGGAGAGATGATGAATTCCCACATAGTTGAAGAAATTTTAAAACCCAAATAGTATGATACACACACTAAAACCTGTACATTTATACAAAATAAAAGTAAAAAAAGGGGGGGTGGAAATGCTTTCAAAAAGCAGTGTCTTACTCTAACATATATGATGACGTCCCAGAGTCCCTTGAGTAATCTTATTTCTTTGCGGCACTGTTTCATTTGTTTGTACTCTGGAAGAGCCACTTCAAAAAGATGAGCAGATTCTTGCATCTGCAACATTTCTTCTTCTAATGCCTCCAGTTCTTGATTTGCCTATGGAGAAAATACACATGTGGGCACATACTCTCATCATTCAGAAAATAGGGGAAGAGAAGCTACACCATTTTGTAGCTCTAGTTATGTCAACACTGACAACTTGTTTAAAAAGAAAATACAAAGAAATCTGCAGTATAATTACTGGCAAAAGGTAGAAGACTTTAGATGAGCAAACTCTCAGCTGTTCAAAAAAACGAGGGTGGGGGCTGGAGCAATAGCACAGCGGGAAGGGCATTTGCCATGCACATGGTCGACCCAGGTTCAATTCCCAGAATCCCATATGGTCCCCCAAGCACCGCCAGGAGTAATTCCTGAGTGCATGAGCCAGGAATAACCACTGTGCATTGCCGGGTGTGACCCAAAAAGAAAAAGAAAATGAGGGTAGACTATCAGGAAATCTAACCATTTCAGCAATAGTCTTCCTATGCAACATACGTATAGCAAAATTTGCTCTGGCTTCAGATTTCTATAAATAAATTTTTCCTCTTGATTTTTATTACATGGTAGGGAGCAAAAGATGAGGCTCTAGAATGTTCTACCGAAAAAGGGGAAAGGGACTTTCAGATTTTAAAAATACTTTTTACCCGCCCTCCAGAGTCTCGGCAGGCCCACCTTCATACCTCCTGACATTCTGCTTATGTTTCCAATTCCCCAGGTTAAATTCTAACTGACAATATGGCACCTTTTTGAACTTGGAAGTGGATCCCCCTCCCTGCCAGGTTGGTCCGAGAGGTCTCCAGGCCAGTCCTCTGCTATCTTAGCAGACCCACACCCACATTTTCTGAACCACAAGGCCATGTATGCTCTCCTCATCACACCTCCTACAGCTGACACTTAGACCTCAATCACTAGATGAGACAGAGTTAACACCAAGGAAAAAGTAATACCAAGCCCTTAGAGATTCCCGGGGAAGGTGGTGGAAGGGAGGCTACCTACAAAGATTTAGACTGAGCAGAGCAGAAACACAGCAAACCCAGTAAGGAAGAAATGCAGAAATCCAACGAGATCTATGAGTGTAAATTATAACAAGGGAGGCTCTACCAGCACCAACCAGCTCTGTAAACGCTCAGAGAATGACTGCACTGACATCATGTTGAGGATGTTTAATGAACTCAAAGAAACCATGGCACAGGGAGTCAGCAAAGCGTAAGAAAGTGTGGGAGCAGAAAAGAGAAAAAAATCGTATTGCAAACCAGAACACCCAAAAGGACAGAGAAAGTAAGAGGGATTGTTCTTGCCACAGAGGCAGGAGGTGGGAAGGGTGGGGGAAGGAATACTGGGAACATTGGACGTGGGAAATGGGCACTGGTGGAGGGATGAGTACTTGAACATTGTTTGAAACGCAATCATGAAAATCTGTAAGTCTGTAATTATATTTCATGATGATTCATCAAAATTAAAAAATAAATAAAAATAAATACAAAACAAAACAAACTGCCCTCTCGTTGTTCATCGATTTGCTCAAGCAGGCCCAGTAACGTCTCTATTTTGAGACTTGTTGTTACTGTGTTTGACATATTGAATACGTCACAGCTTTAAAAAATAGTGACAAATCAAGGTGATGGCAGGTGACATTAAAAAAAAAACTCAATGAGACTGGCCCACATTCAAAAGAACAAAAGCAACCGATGCTGGCGTGGATGTGGCGAGAAAGGGACACTCCTTCACTGTTGGTGGGAATGTCCACTGGTTCAGCCCTTCTGGAAAACAGTATGGACGATTCTCAAAAAATTAGAAATTGAGCTCCCATTTGACCCAGCAATACCACTCCTGGGAATATATCCCAGAGAGGCAAAAATGTATAGTCGAAGTGACATCTGCACTTGTTTGTTCATTGCAGCACTCTTTACAATTGCCAGAAACTGGAAGAAACCTGAATGCCCTAGAACAGATGACTGGTTAAAGAAACTTTGGTACATCTACACAATGGAGTACTATGTAGCTCTTAGAAAAGATGAAGTCATGAAATTTACATACAAGTGGTACAATATGGAAAGTATCATGCTAAGCGAAATGAGTCAGAAAGAGAGGGATAGACATAGAAGGATTGCATTCATCTGGGGGATATAAAGTAACAAAGAATGAGATTAATACCCAAGAATAGCTGAGATCAGCACCAGGAGGATTACTCCATAACTTAGAGGCCAGCTGGGTATCCTAGAGGAAAGGGCAGTTCAGATAGAGAAGGGAGCACCAAATAAAGGATGTTTGGAGGATCCTCCTAGGAGGGGAGATGCATGTCAAAAGTAGACTATGGACTGAACATGTTTGCCACTCAATGCCTCTTTCGCAGACCACAACACCCAAAAGGAGAGAGAGAACACAGGGGATTGCCCTGCCACAGAGACAGGGGGGATGGGGGGATGGGGGTGGGAGGGATATTATCCATGGTGGTGGAAAATGGGCACTGGTGGAGGGATGGGTATCTGATCATTGTATAATTGAAACCAAAGCACAAAAAATTGTAAATCTACAACTTTAAAAAAAATAAAATAAAATAAAGGGGAAAAAAAAATAAAGCAGTAGGAACCTCTGAAAAAAAAAAACTCAATGAAAGATCTGAGCAGCAGAGTAACAGTAGCTGAGTAAACAATCAAGGGATTCCAAGAGAAGATGCAGGGAACCTTCTGAAACAACAGAAGATGTGGGGGAAGCTAAATTAGATTCTATACAAACTATATTGATATACCTATGGTAGAATCAAATTTAGCTTTTTTGATCTCTTTTCTTGGAATATATGCACAACAAGTTTAATGATGGTTAGTTGGTTGTTTATTCAGCTTTTACTTATCTAAAATGTTTTATTACTTACTGAAATGCAATTTTACAGTTATAAATTTTACTGTAAATATACAGATTTACAATACAATTTGGAAAGTAGCATTCATACCTTCTGGCTTCCATTGTTAATAATGTAATGTTTGTTCTTATTAGTCAAATCATCCCTTGTAATAAGTGATCACTCTTTTCTATTATGATCGCTTTAAAGTTCTCTTTGCATTTGGTAGTTTGCAGATCATTTGATGGGTCTAGATGTTTGCTGTGTACTTATCTCTGTTGAAATTTAATCAATTTCCTAGATCTTTTCGTCAGTAAAGAAGCAAACAGCACCCGGCCCAGACAAGGTCAGACCTGAACACCTGAAGAACCTGCCGTCAGTACTCATCAATACACTGGCTCGGCTCTTCACTCGCTACCTGTCTGAATGCAAGGTTCCGTCCCAATGGAAAACCAGCAGGACCATACTACTGTTCAAGAAGGGAGACATCCATGACATTGGCAACTATCGCCTGATCTACCTATTGTCTGTCATCTACAAGTTGTTCACTCGAGTCATCCTGAATAGGATTGGCAGAACACTAGATGAAGGACAACCATGTGAGCAAGCAGGGTTCCGCAAAGGATTCAGCACCATCGACCATATCCACACGATAACCAAACTCATTGAGGTTTCTCGGGAGTTCAAGATGCCGCTCTGCTTAACGTTCATTGATTTAAAGAAGGCCTTTGATTCTGTTGAGACGGAAGCGGTCATTGAAGCCCTAGCCAATCAGGGCATTCAAGCCCAATACATCAGGATCCTCCGTGAGCTGTATTGCGGATTCACTACCAGGATCTCACCATTCTACAAAGAAGTGATCGTTGATGTCAAGAGAGGGGTGCGGCAGGGTGATACCATTTCACCAAAACTCTTCAGTGCCACCCTCGAGAACATCATGCGACGACTGGAATGGGAAGGAATGGGAGTGAAGATAGATGGTCGGCAACTACACCACCTCCGCTTTGCTGATGACATTGTTTTAATAACACCAAACATCAGCCAAGCGGCACAAATGCTGGCCGACTTTGACCGTGAGTGTGGAAAGGTAGGACTACAGCTGAATCTTACAAAGACAATGTTTATGAGAAACAGCCTTGTTCCTGACGCCCCATTTGCTCTCAATGGAACGACCATCTCCGAATGCAACAGCTATGTGTACCTAGGTCGAGAGGTCAACATGGCAAATGACCTGGCACCCGAGCTGCGCAGGAGGAAGAGAGCGGCTTGGAACGCCTTCAAGAACGTCGAAGAAATAGCTAAGAGGACGAAGAACCTCCGGCTCCGGGCACATCTCTTTGATTCCACTGTTCTTCCTGCATTAACATATGCCTCAGAGACCTGGGCCCTACGCAAACAAGATGAGAACGCCATTCAGGTCTCCCAAAGAAGAATAGAAAGAGCTATGCTTGGAATATCACGTTTCACTCAAATGAGAGAACGAATCCGGAGTTCTGACATCCGTCGACGATCAAGGATCAGGGACGCTGTCTCATTTGCCAAGGTGTCGAAAATCAGATGGGCTGGTCATGTAATGAGATTTAAAGACGACCGTTGGACTAGAGCTGTTACTGATTGGATTCCACGGGATGTCAAGAGACCGCGTGGCCGCCCACCTACCAGATGGTCAGACTTCTTTGTCAAGGTCATGAACGATCGGTTTGAGGCCCTCCATGTTCCCGGAGCGAAGAGATGCCATTGGGCTACACTAGCACGCGACAGGGACAAATGGAGACGTTACTGGCGCCCGCTCGAGCAAATCGACGACTAACGGGAAGTTAAGTGATTAAGTGATTAAGTGATTAATTTTAATTGAATAACAAAGCCATAAGGGTAACTCCTGATTGAGTTCCAGGCATACAATGTTCCAATACCAATCCCTTCACCGGTATCACTTCCCTCCACAATTTCCCTCTCTCTCCCCACCACCCTCACTCCACCTCCTCAGGCAGCCTTTGTGTAAAGTACTTTTCTCCTTCTTTTTTCCCCTCTTTCTTTTTAGTCAAAGTGGTTTGCAATATTGTTACTGACAGGGTATCATGCACATTACTTAACCTCTTTTCTGAACCCTGTCCAGGATGATGGTTTCCCTGCACCACTGTCCTAGAATCTCCTTCCCTAACATATCCCCATCCCGAACCCTCCTTCCTACTAAAGACCAGTTTTCATGCTTTTTGTTTCTATTGCCTTTGGGCATTTGTTATTTCCCAGTGATGTGTCTTTTGATTCATACTTTGACCAATCCTAGAAAAATATCAGATATTATACTTAGACTGTCACCTGTCTAATTTTAAGACTATACTTTCTTTGGCTGGAGTGATAGTGCAGCAGGTAGGGCATTTGCCTTGCACGCAGCCAACCTGGGTTCGATTCCCAGCATCCCATATAGTCCCCTGAGTACCGCCAGGAGTAATTCCTGAGTGCAGAGCCAGGAGTAACCCCTGTGCATTGCCAGATGTGACCCAAAAAGCAAAAAAAAAAAAAAAATTAAAACAATAAAAAATAAATAAAACCCTTTCTTCCAGGAAGTCAAAGCAGTTAAGTATTTTGACTTCTTACTCTATATCTCGCTGTCTTTATATGTCTTCCATCTATGTGCTGCCTTCTAAATGATTTCTTCCAATGTATTTTGTATCATTAGTTCTCTTTCTAACCTATCTACCTCCTTTGTATAAATTATATTTTTTATAATTCATTTATTTCTATAAATAAACTCAAATAATTAATGCCAATAATCTTAAATCTTGATAATCTCTTTTCTTTCTTAAAAATGCTATATGATCATTTTATTGTAAACACACATTCAACTAAACTTAACTTGCTGGATCCCCAGAGAAGATGAGAATGAAAGCATTTTCCACCAAGGATGATTTAGGTTTTCTTCTACCTGTAACCATTCCAGTTTCCTGGCCTGGAAATTGCTTCATCATAGGGGTGATATAAAATTGAAAAAATAACCTTGTGAGAACAGTCCTGTGTTTAGAAATACCCACCGGATATATACCCCCCTTCTCCCCTACTCTGAGTCTTAGCAAGGACTCATGGGGGATTCCCAGGTTCTCTTTACAGGGGCCACAGGTTTATCCTTCCCCAATCCCTTTCCCCAAGGTTGTAAGCTCTTAAGAACATCTGCTGTTGCTCCCTGATATACTAAGTTACATATCTTACATTTTTTTCTTTCTTAAAAAATATATATATTCTGACATTTTCACTTGTCCCTACAGTAGTAGCTCATAATCCTTTGTCTCTAGTTTCCATCCTGGCTTTTCCATCCTCTCTCTCCACACCTCCCTCTGTCTCTCTCTCCCCCTCCCTCTGTCGCTCTTTCTCCTTTTGCCCCATCTCTCTCTCCCCTCCCTCTGTCTCTCTCTCTCCCTCTCTTTTCCTCTCCTTCTCTTCCTCCTTTAGAGATTGATTTTCTTGTGACTTCAGCAACAGCTGTTTGATTGTATATTTGTGAACATGATTCTGCTTCTCTATTAAAAAGAGGGTTTTTCAAAATTTCTATTCTACCATATTCCCCAAAGTTGATGGTCCTTTGTATTTGTCTCTAATCAGTTTTCCCATTGCTTATGCTAATTCATTATTCTTAAAAATGCATACCCAGCTATGGTCACAACTGTTTCCTGGATCTTTCTGTCTGAAGAAACACAGCAATAACTTAACTTTACCAAGAAATCTCAGTACAAAGTGAGAGATTTACAATTCTGCTTTATTCCTAGAGAGTTAAGGTGTCTGTCTGCAGAGTAAGGTACCTTGAGTACTAGGTCTTCCACATCCCCAGAATAAACATATATGTGACTCTGGTTTAATCTAACTAGATATATAAATGCTGAAAAAAAAAAAAAACACAAGAAAGAGACTTCAAGAAAAAGTCACCAAAAAGCTAAGAATTACATTTCCATGAGGCCCAGCAATTCCAATTCTTGATGTCTTATCTAAGAGCCCAAAAACTATTCAGAAAAGACATCTGTGCCCTATGTTCACTGCAGCACTATTTAGGATAGCCAAAATCTGAAACAACACAAGTTTTCAAAAACAGATGCCTGGATAAAGAAACTGTGGTGTGTGTGTATGTGTGTGTGTGTATATATATGTGTGTGTATGTGTGTATGTATATATGTGTATATATAATGGATGCATATACATATATGCATATACATGTGTATATGCATATAATGTGTGTGCATATATATTATATATAAATGCATATTACATATGTGTGGGCTGGAGAGATAGCACAGCGGTAGGATGTTTGCCTTGCACGCAGCCAACATGGCCAACCCGAGTTCGAGAGTATCTCGCCCACACGGCAAAGCCTGGCAAGTTCCCCGTGGCGTATTCGATATGCCAAACACAGTAACAACAAGTCTCACGATGGAGACATTACTGGGCCCGCTCGAGCAAATCGATGAACAACGGGAGGACTAATTACATATGTGTATGTGTGTATATAATATACATGTGTATGTGTATATATAATATTCAGATATATATTAAGGAATACTACCTGGCTATAAAAAATATTAACTCATGCAATTTTCTGCTATATAGATAGAACTGGAAGGTATCAGGCTGAATGAAGTCAGATGGAGAGGGACAGATACAGAATTAACTCCCCCATGTTTGGGATATAAATAAGCAAGGTAAGTAAATAACAAATTACCCAAAGCAATACAATCTGTGAGGTGGTCTAAAGAACTGAGATGACCATGGCAGGGAAACAGCAGGTGGAAGAGGCTCAGAGGGCCCCTTAGACAATGGTGGAAAGAAGCAGCCACTCTGATGGAGGGTCTGGGGTTGGTGCGCTGAAGCCTGAAACCCTGACACTAACAGCACCTTAAATCACAGTGACTTAATAAGATTTTAAAGAAAAAGAGGAAAAATAAACCAGCACTAGCACATCTCAACATTTTCTTTAGGTACAATGCTAAACATCTCTGATTTGTAAATATATAACTATAGCATGAAAACGACAAGATACATTAAATGAGAACTATAGTACATGTTTATACACATTTCATTGGTTAGCCAAGGAAATATATCTCCTGTATATAAAGGAGATATATTTATATACAATCTTGTATATAAATAAGTATATTTATATACAATATATAAATATATTTTATATTTATATTGTATAAATATCTACCGCTGTGCTATCACTCCAGCATATATTTATATACAATATATAAATATATTGTATATTATATTGTACAATATATAGATATATTTATATACATCTTTTGTATATAAATCTGCAGTTTATATACAATCTTTTAGAAACCACAACTCTATTAGTATTCTCTAACCACTCTCTTTTAAGAACATGTTAACCACTTTTCTCAGTAAAGTAAAAGAGAAGACATTAGGGTAAAGGATAATGATAACTGAATGGCTTCAAGTCAACTAAAATTTAAATTCAACCCCAAATGGTGTAAGAGCAATAAAAGTGTAAGCATGCGAATGGCAAGTTTTATACCAATCTAAAGAAAAAAAGACTACCTCCAACACCTGGTTAAAGAAAAAAAAAGTGAATGTAGCCAGAACCATAGTATAGTGGCTAAAGCATTTCCTTGCATGTGGCAGACTCGGGTTTGAGTCCTGACATCCCATCTGGTCCCTCTAAGCATTGCCAAGAGTAATTCCTGGGTGCAGAGCCACAAGTAAAACCCTGAGCATCTCTGGGTGTGACCTCCCTCAAAAAATGTGTGAAGGGGGTTCATACAATCATACAGCAAGTAAGCCACTTGCCTTGCATGTGGCTTACCCAAGTTCAATCTTCGGCACCCCATATGGTCTCCTGAGCCTTGCCAGAAGTGATCCTTGAGAGAAGGGTCAGGAATCAGATCCAGGAAGGACAGGAAAGTGGAAAAAGAGCCCAGATAAAGAACTCAAAAACAGGGCAGGAGAGAGTGAAGACTGGAGCACATAGATTGCATGGGGGCCTTAGGTTTGTTCCCAAATGGTCTTCTGAGCAATGGAAGCAACATCCCAACATTGAGCCAGATGTAGCATCTGGATGTGGTTCACATACCAAAAAAAAATAAACCTGCAAAAATGCTCCTGAGGCCTCACAGGATGGGGGTGGAGCCGGCCCTTTCCTTCCTCCCCCAACAAGACCCTGAGTCAAGACCCTGAGTCACTGCCCACTGGCTCCGATCAAGCTGCTTAAGGGCCAAGAGACTCAGAAACAAATCTCGGAAACCAACGGCTTTTATTAGAAATGCATCTGGTCCCCACAGTAGGTTACCGGCACCAGGCCACCCCATGTGGGAATAGGTTTTGTACCTTGGCCTGTTCCCCCTGGCGGCTTGGTGGCCGCCATCCTCCAGAGGCCACTGGAAAGTCAGGTTTGGGCCCGCAGTGACAAGACACACGGGGCCTCACAGGATGGGGGTGGAGCTAGCCCTTTCCTCCCTGCCCCAACGAGACCCCAGGTCGCTGCCCATGAATGGCCTCTCTGGCTCCTGATCAAGCTGCTTAATGGCCATGAACCCAGAGACTCAGGAACAAATCTCAGAACCAAGCATGTTTGGGCAGAAATCCCTCCAGATTTAGTTGTTAAAATCTTAGAATTCCTTTGGAGGTATGGTGCCGCCAGCAGGTCAATCTGTACCTGTGAGGCAAGTACATCAGCAGCATGATGGTGCCTTCAGACTTCCAGATGCCCCCAAAGTGCTTCTGTGCCTTTGGCCAGACCCCAAAAACTTGGGGTAAAGTTTACCAAGAAAGTAAACAGCCAAAAGTTAGGTATGTGGGAGACACACCCACAAACCACCTCCAGCTCAGCTATATAACTGGAGGCAAGGCCTCTTTGGTTCCTGATCGAACTGCTTAAAAGCCATGATCCCAGAGATTCTGAGACAAATCTCAGAACCCATAGGCTTTTGGAAGAAATGCATGACAATCCCTGCAGTAGGTAACCAGCGCCAGGCCACCCCAGGGGCCTGCTCCCTCTAGGCAGCTCCCCCTAGGCAGCTCGGTGGCTGCCATACTCCAGAGGTCATTGGACAGTCAGGATTGGAACCTCAGTGATGTGACATGAGGGGTGGGATGGGGGTGGAGCCAGCCCTTTCCTCCCCACCCCAAAGATATCCCTAGTCACCACCCATGAACGGCCTCTCTGGCTCCTGATCAAGCTGCTTAACAGCCATGATCCAAGAAATTGAGGAACAAGTCTCGGAACCCAGCTGGTTTTGGCAGAAATCCCTCCAGATTTAATTGTTAAAATTTCAGAATTCCAAAATTGCACAGCCACTACTGTGGCCATGTGACATCATATGTTACTCATAACCAGCAATTGAATACAAATTATTTACTGTTGCCTTTTCAGCAGATCTGAGTGTTGGGGTAAAATTCCAAATTAATAATGGTGGGTCTGGTGTGGAAATATTGACTGTAATCGAAGTAGAGAGAGAGTAATGTGGAAATCATCTGCCCCACAGTAGGGGGAGGGTGTGGGATGGGGTGTATACTGGGGGTTTTGGTGGTGAAAAGTGGGCACAGATGAAGGGACAGGTGTTTCATCATTGTATGACCGAGACTTAAACCCAAAAGCTTTGTAACTGCTCTCACGGTGATTCAATATATACATTTACAAAAAAAGGAAAAAAAAGTGAGGTGGAATCCATGCCCAATTCAATCAGCCTAATCAATGGCTAAATAATTAGCAATACTCCTACATTAAAAAAATAATACAAGCTCCTGAATCTAACCTTCACAAAGTCACTGTCTCATTCCAATGCTATGTAAAGAATGCCTGAGGAAACAGATCATTTTTCAATAGAGCTTCAAACATTTCTTTAAAGTATCATATCACCATTTTAAATTATTTTCCAGTTGTACCCATTTTTATACTCAACCAAATTAATTGTCATTATAACTAGGATCAAATGACCTGATAATACATGTATACAGAGTTACTAAGTTATCGATATTCTTCCCTATTATTAAAAGGAGTTGGAGCGATAGCACAACGGGTAGAGCGTTCGCCTTACACGCGGCCAACATGGCCGACCCGAGTTCGATTCCTCCGCCCCTCTCGGAGAGCCCGGCAAGCTACCGAGAGTATTCGATATGCCAGACACAGTAACAACAAAGTCTCCAATGGAGACGTTACTGGGCCCGCTTGAGCAAATCGACGATCAACGGGAGGGCCTTTACCTTTACCTTTTATTAAAAATGACTAGGAATGCACATGGGAAACATATAATGGTTAAGATTACTAATTTTTAAAATGTAGATAGCTACAATATTTTTGTGCGTGTTTTGTTTTTTAATTTGAAGGTCACATTTGGTAATGCTCAGGCCACTAGGTGTTCAGGAGTTACTCCCAGAAATGCTCAAGGAGCCATGCAATACTGGGATTTAAACCTGAAGCCACCGCATGCAAAGCATTCATTCCAGTACCGTATGCTATCACTCTGGCTCCCAGAATTAATATTAGCTTCTCCACTGCGTGATCATCAACATGTTACTTAACTAAATATGGTATCTTTATCTGAGAAAAGGAGAATAATAGAAACTATATCATAGAAACATTTGAAGAACTGAAAGAAAAAATGTTCAATCTTAGTACAAAGGTCTTGACTCATACATATAAATATATAATTATATTACTACATACGTGGAGTGATACAGGGCCTGGAGTGATAGCACAGCGGTAGGGCGTTCGCCTTACAAGCGGCCAACATGGCCGACCCGAGTTCGATTCCTCCGCCCCTCTCGGAGAGGCCGGCAAGCTACCGAGAGTATTCGATATGCCAAACGCAGTAACAACAAAGTCTCCAATGGAGACATTACTGGGCCCACTCGAGCAAATCGACGATCAACAGAAGGGCCTTTACCTTTTACCTTTACCTTTACTACATATGTAATACATGTTGAATATTTTTAAATATTCGGGGTTTTTATTTTTACTAGTATGATTACCTTGATGAAGAAAAGAGTTTGAAAGACACAATTCAAAGGACAATATAATTTGCTTAGGAAAAATTTTCATAATTCAGTCTGGGTCAAGTCCTATAACTAATTGCAAAACTAAGGCAAATACACTGCACTGCACTGTCCTCCCATTGTTCATGGATTTGCTTCAGTGGGCACCAGTAATGTCTCACAACGAATTGTGAGACTTGTTGTTATTGTTTTTGGTATATCTAATACATCATGGATAGCTTGCCAGACTTTGCTGTGCGGGTGAGATACACTCAGTAGTTTTCCAGGCTCTCTGAGAGGGGCGGAGGAATCAAACTGGGGTTGGCTGCGTGGAAGGCAAATGCCCTACCCTCTGTGCTATCGCTCTAGCCCTATAGCAATACGTAGTATCTAAAATATTGTGTGCACGTTTGTGTGTCTGTGTTTGCACATGTATTTTTGTGTTTGTGTGCATGCGCATTCAGTGCCAGAGACAAAACCAGATACCTATGTAAAGCTCTACCACTGACCTACATCTCCAGTCATAAAATTTATTTTCTAAAATAATGACTATAACATGCACACAAAATAACTGAGATGAGAATTACCTTGTCAAGCACGACATATGGATTTTCTGTATTGAAATCAAGAGGAGCATAGAATCTGAATCTCTCTCTGAACTCAGCCTGCTTTTCCTGCTCAGGGTAGAAAACAAAAACTCAAAGTGAATCTCAAATACCTTCACTCATCCTTATAAAACCTTACATTTAACAAAAAAGTCGGAGTTAACTTACATCAAACAAAACACATTTTTTTCTTATAAGAGTGACTTCAGTATTCTGGAGAGGAGAAACTTCATGTCTGACTGTGGCTGCAATCTTTTTGGTAGTTTCCCATCTTTCAGGCAATTCCTACAAAAACAAAGGTGCAAGTAGGAAATTACTTCAATGTGTAGTGCAAATCAGTGCCATGGGGTTAAATAGTCTTGCTTATTTTGGAGTACCCCATAGGATGAGTAACCCCTTTACTATTTTAACAGGAGGAGTTAAAAAAAAGGGGGAACTAAAAAGGAAAAAAGCTAGAGAAAAACCAAGGCAGACCTCCTGGTACCTCTGGATTTATACTTTTACTACACAAACCAAAGCTGTGCTCTGCTGTAAGATTTATCTCAGAATAAACAAAAATCCTTTCAAAATAAACACAATTCCCAAACTGTCTTGCTGTTGGGGGAATAAAATCAAAGGGCTCTGCCAATGACTTCACTGACTTCTAACAAATTGAAATAGAAAATAGAAGTGAGGGTAAATTTAGCAAGTCAGCAGGTGAAAAAGATGCCCAGAGATCTGGTGGGGTTGAGCTGAAAATGTGCCTGATCTCATTCTTCAGTTCCCTTTTGTTCCCAAAGCTGTATGTGTGCCCCGTCTTGATGGAGAGATTGAGTTCTTAGGTTAATTTTAAAAAGACTGGGGATTCTGCAGGAATAGGAGGTAAAGACAAGGCAAGGTTAATCTCTACTTCATATAGGACAAAAGCAGCAAGAAAACAGTTCAGGTAGCAAAAGAACTTTGTTCTCCCTGCCCACAATGCAAATAGTAAAACAGCAAGTTATTTTCTTTGAAAAGGCATTGTGCATAATTGCTATCAAAAAGCATTTCTGTGTCCAGACTAGAAAAGCATTGTTCCTCTGGGTCAGCTCTTGGGACACTGAAATTGTTTTGTCACAGGAAACCACCCATGGTAATGGAACTTGATTTGAGCAGGTGAAGTATAAAAAAAACAAGGGTTCCAAACACTATTTTGTAACCCTTGATAAATATTTGATGGATGATTTGGTAACCACCAATTATGAAGCACTAGAATACAGTGTCCAGTATAAATCGTGACTATGTGGCAGAGGAGCTCAAGAAAGGTAGAAGTCATTCTCTGCCTTCAACTGCACATGAGTGGCACACACAGGACTGACTCTGCCTGGCTGCACATGTGAATTTCCACTGGGGACCCAAAATCCTTGGGAAGAGACCTCAGTGTCCAAAATCCAAAGCCCATCCAGGAACCAAGACATCCAGGTGCTGAACCTTATTCCATCTGGTGCTTCCACCCTTCATCCCACCAACACTCAACATTGCCATTGGTACAGAATCTCATTCTGCCTTTCCAAGTGATCCCATGAAACTAAATATTACAGGAGTTCCTCCCAGGCTCATGGTCAGGAAGCCATATGCTTCTTTCTGTAGGGCACTCAATGAACTCCAGCCCTTGAACATGTTGATACCCATGCTGCAATTTGTGTCAATCAAACCACATTCAAGGGGCTGGAGCAACAGCACAGTGGGTAGGGCTTTTGCCTTGCACGTGGCCATCCTGGGTTTGATTCCCAGCATCCCATATGGTTTTCTGAGCATCGCCAGGAGTAATTCCTGAGTGCAAAACCAGGAGTAACCCCTGTGCATCGCCGGGTGTGACCCAAAAAGAAAAACAAAACAAAACCCACATTCGAGCACGAGCTACTGGTGGTCCAATCACAGTAGGTTTGCAGACACAAATAACCCTCTACCTTATAGGGGAAAATGCTGCTGCAAATCTAAATATCAGGGATCTGAGTGATAGAACAGTGGGTAGGGCGTTTGCTTTGCACGCTGCCGACCAGGGTTTCTATATGGACATTCTATATGGATCCCCAAGTCCACCAGAAGTATTTCCTGAGTGCAGTCAGGAGGAACTCCTGAGCATTGCCAGGTGTGACCCCAAAATCAAAAAATTAAAAAACTAAAAAATTTATAAAAAGAAATCTAAATATCATCTAACCTCCTAAATCTTTCTCACAAATATGATCCCCAAAAAGAAGCCACACCAGATCTGAGGCTCCAGAGAACTGACAAGGTTCCGAGAGGCAAAGTTAGTTAGTTTGTTGAGATCCAGCAAGGTTTACCAATGCAGAGTCTGGGTGAGTTTGGAATCTTAAGGAAAGTGATAGTATCCAGGAAACTGGGAATGAATAACAAAAGTTTCTTGGCAGGGAAGGAACACAATCATCTCCATAAGTTAGAAGTTTAACCTGATTTCTTAGAACTGGCAATAGGTTGGCGGGACACATCCAAGTCTAAGGGTTTTTGAGCATAGAATCAAGAGCAGGCAAGTGCCTGAAACATATAAAAACTATCAATGAGAGATAAGGAAGGAGAAACTGAGAGTAAATTAAAAGTTGCTTCAAGTAAAATAAAAGTGGGGCATCTCCTACATGTCACTTGCCCAGACCATTAATCTGATTTTCCCCCTCAACAGACAGAATTACTGACACAAGTAATTACACCAAGGCTAGAAGTGTGTCCTGCATTTGAAATACGAAGAACCTAAGATTTTCATGACTCCCATTACTTGAAGTAGTAAATTCAATTTTTATGATTTATCTTTTGAAGACTATGGTTAAATCTATCCCCTTACCAACAGTCTGTGGTATGACTGGTTTCTTTACATTAAGTTCCAAGATCTGTCCCAAAATGCATGCAAGTACTTGGAGGTCAGGGAGATAGTACAGGAGGTGGAGTGCTTGCCTTGCTGCTCTCTGGGGTCAATCCCTGGCACTATACAGATCCCCTAGTACTACCAAAAGTGATCCCTGAGGGAAGAGCCAGGTCAGCACAGCCAGGGGTGACCCTCCCCAAATATAATACAGAACAAAAATATACAAATATTTCTAAAATATTTTTATAGTAGGGTATACTTTAACTACTTCATCTTGCTACATATCTAAATATCTGACTCACATAAGATTATATTTTCAGTCCTCAGGGCAATTTTAAAATAGATTTTTTGGGCGGGGGGGTGGTTGGTATCTGGGCCACACCTTATTATACTCAGGGTTTATACCTAGGCTTGTGTTCAGAGATCCCTTTTGGCAGGCTCAGAGGACCATATGGAGTGCCAGGAATTGAACCCAGATAGGCCAAATAGAAGGAAAGAGTCTATCTACTGTATAATCACTCCAGCCCCCTAAATAGATTTTCATAAATCATATAGTAATTCTTCATAGTCTTTACGAAAGAGGGCATTTATAAGTAAACTACTGAATTTGATCCTCACAAAACAAAATGAGACACATAAAACTGAGCAATCATTGTGAAAAACAATGTGACAGTTATTCAGAAAGTTAAACATAGAATTACTGTATACCCGTAAATCCCACCGATCTTTACTAAAAATTAATACTCAAAAACTTGAAGGAAATGTTCATAACAGCACAATTTGCTATATCCCAGAGCTAGAAACAACATAAGTGAACCACTAATGACTATAGCACCTTATGGCAACAAAGATGCCAGGAGAGAATAAGGCTAAGAAGTTGAATACAAGAAATCCTTGATTTATGGCAATTAAGACTAGCTGACCCTCCATGATATTGAGGCTAATGGTATCTTCAAAGACGACATTACACTGACCAAACAAGTGGAAACAGAGATAAACAAATGAGACTATCTTAAATTAAGAAGCTTCTGCACCTCAAAAGATACAGTGACCAGTATACGAAGACAATCTACAGAATGGGAAAGGATATTCACCCAATACCCATCCAACAAGGGTTTGATATCAAGGATATAAAAAGTACTGATTGAACTCCACAAGAAGAAAACATCCAACCCCATCAAAAAATGGGGTGATGAAATGAACAGAAACTTTCTCAAAGAAGAAATCCGAATGGCTAAGAGGCACATGAGAAAATGCTCTACATCGCTAATCATCAAGAGGATGCAGATCAAAACAACAATGAGATATCATCTCACACCACAGAGACTGGCCCACATCCAAAAGAACAAAAGTAACTGGTGTTGGAGTGGATGTGGTGAGAAAGAGACTCCCCTTCACTGTTGGTGGGAATGCCGACTGGTTCAGCCCTTGTAGAGAACAGTATAGACGATTCTCAAAAAATTAGAAATTCAGCTCCCATTTGACCCAGCAATACCCCTTCTGGAAATAATCCCAGACAGGCAAAAAAGTATAGTCGAAATGACATCTGCACTTCTATGTTCATTGCTGCACTGTTCACAGGCTGGAGCGATAGCACAGCGGGTAGGGCGTTCGCCTTACACGCGGCCAACATGGCCGATCCGAGTTCGATTCCTCCGCCCCTCTCAAAGAGCCCGGCAAGCTACCGAGAGTATTCAATATGCCAGACACAGTAACAACAAAGTCTCCAATGGAGACGTTACTGGGCCCGCTCGAGCACTGTTCACAATAGCCAAAAAATGTAAAAACTCCGACTACCCTAGAACAGATGACTGGTTAAAGAAACTTTGGTACGCCTACACAATGGAGTACTATGCAGGTGTTAGAAAAGATGAAGTCATGAAATTTACATACAAATAGTACTACATGGAAAGTATCATGCTAAGTGAAATGAATCAGAAAAAGAGGAACAGACATAGAAAGATTGCATTTATTTGGGGAATATAAAGTAACCAAATAGGAGACTAACACCCAAGAATAGTCGAGATAAGTACCAGGAGGTTCACTCCATGGCTTGGAGGCCAGCCACACATGCTAGGGGAAAAGGCAGCTCAGATAGAGAAGGGAGCACCAAGTAAAGGATGTTGGGAGGATCCTCCCAGGATTGGAGATACATGCTGAAAGTAGACTATAAACTGAACATGATTGCCACTCAATGCCTCTTTTGCAAACCACAGCACCCAAAAGGAGAGAAAGAACAAAAGGGAATGCCCTGCTATAGAGGCGGATGGGACAGGGCGGGAAGGATACTGGGATCAATGAGCACTGGTGGAGGGATGGGTACTCGATCACTGTATAACTGAAACCCAAGCACAAAAATTTGTAAATCTACAACTGTACCTCATGGTGTTTCACTAATAAAAATTTAAAAATATATATGTATATATATAAAAGGCACAAAATAAAATAAATACCATTATGACTGAAAAAAAAAAGACTAGATGACCACGATACTTACCTCTAGTTGAATATAGACTTGCTCAGGCATCATTTGGCCATAAGTTTCCAAGAGTGTGATAGTTTCTTTCAGCGGTTCAAAGAGTTCATCAGTAGCTCTCTGTCGGCTTCTTACAGCCAGAAGGTGCCCCATGATATCAACTAAACCATCATGATTGCCTTCCCTCAATCCTCTCTGAAGTCCAGCATCTGTCTCCTTGATAAATTCTTGCAGCTCATTCAGACTAATACATATACATATCAATATTAACATACATATGTACATACAAACATACACTAAGACATAAATTAAACTCCTTAAACATTCAGAAGCATATGTCACACATAGGATTAAATGATATTTTCATTATTTGCCTAGTTCAACATTAGACATTCTATTATAAAACTGACCATTGTAATGCTCTTGAAATAAATACCTCAATTTTAGAAAGTAATTAGATATTAAAGGTTAGAATTGCAAATATCAAAGTACAGGAGGCTACCTGTCGACAACAAATCTCAGAAGATGCTCCTGAAACATCCAGCTCCATTTCTTAATGATGTTCAGCAAGTTCATTTTGAAGGGCTTCATGTCCACCTTGAACCAACTATCGAACACTCGGAAGTCATCAAATTTGCTCATCTGAACATACAAAGCTTCATAAATGTCAATCTGTAATGGGAAAAAAACACCATAAACACCCAATCCAATTCAAAGTCTGTAACTACATTAAAGAACTAAGGGTTTTCCTTGCCTGCTCTTTGAACTGTTCCAGAGTGGGGGGCTGTTCAGGAATTTCATCATTGGCATGAGTGTCTATCTCCTCAGATGACAGAGTTTGGCCATACAGGAGAAAATGCTTGAGAAACTCAGCTCGGTCATCCACCCAGAGGTAAGCATATGTGTCCAAGGTATTTCTAAAGTCCAAGACTTTGTTGATGACATCTGACACTCTTTTCATTATCTCCTGCCTGACCTCTGCCAGGCCAGTCATGTTATCCATGTCATTCTAAAGGAGAGGAAACCGAGCACTTATGTAAGCCAGCCTGGCTCTATCAATAACAGTACCCACGGCAATTTTTCAAAGGGACACTGATGGATAAAATAAACCTCCATGGCACATTCTTCTTTTATTTTTTAATTCTTTTTTAAAGTATTCAATCACCATGAGAAATACAGTTACAAGTTCATAATTGAGTTTCAGCCGTACAATGTTCTAATACCCATCCCTTCACAGGTGCACAATTCCTATCACCAATGTCCCCAGTTTTCCTTCAGTCTACCTGATCACCACCCTGCAGCCTACCTCTATGGCAGACATCTCTCTCTTTAACTTTCAGGCACTGCAGTTTGCAATACTGTTATTGAAAGAATATCACTTTCCCTCCTTTCAGCACTCAGCTTTTGTCCAGAGTGATCATTTCCAACTATCATTGTCACAGAGGTCCCTTCTCTGTCCTAACTGCACTTCCCTTCCCCCTCTGTGGCAAGCTTCCTATCGTAGACCAAGTCCTCCTGGTGCCCATGGTACGTTTTTCAAAATCTACTTTGCTTAAGCTCATGACTCCTGTAATTTGTTTTTGAGCCACTAATATAAAAGCTGCTTTCCATTTATGAAGGAAATACCTGATAATTTTCTATTTCCAGATGTTCTGCTACACGTTTCATCTGGGCAGACATTCTGAAACTATTGCAAAGCATTTCTTCTACCAAGTCATAGAAGCCATCGCCAGCCTCTTTTTCTAAAGACGGTTTAAACAGAATCTCAGGGGGCATTAAGATCATCTGTGCTTGAAAAAATGGTGCAGGTTTCAGTTGTTTCTCTGTGTTCATCAGAAAGAAGTCTAAGTCGTGCAGTATAGCTTGAAAAAATCCTTCCACCACGATGTCATCAATGAATTCTACATAAATCTTCCATGTATCCAAAGAAGGATTGGCCTTAAAGAGCTTCCTATTTTCCTAGAAACATACAAGTGTTAATAGGTGAGGTGTTAATCCCGAAATGATGATTAGCATAAAAATAAAACCTTTCTATCAAAAGGTTCTTAAAGAAGGGTCTGCATTTTTGTGGCTAATATAGGGGTAATGAAGCACTAGTCTGCAGAACCTTAAGCTAGATAGTCACGGTCACGGTCCTCCCATTGTTCATCGATTTGCTCGAGCGGGTAAAGATCAAAAAAGTATTTTGAAACCTTTACTTCATTTATAAGATCTATTCAAAAGTCATTATTTAAAAAAGAAAAATCAGGGCTAAAGAGATAGTACAGGAGCCAGAATGATGCCTTACATGCAGACAACCCGGTTTGATCCCTGGCATCGCTTGTGGTACCCTGAGTACCGCCTGAAGTGATTCCTGAGTGCAGAGCTACGAGTAAACCCTGAGCATCATCTGCAGTGGCCCCAAATCACTGTCACTGTCCTCCCGTTGTTCATTGATTTGCTCAAGCGGGTCCAGTAACATCTCCACTGTAACAATTGTTGCTGTGTTTGGCATATCAAATACGTCTTGGGTAGCTTGCCAGGCTTTGCTGTGGGTGAGATACTCTCGTAGCTTGCCAGGCTCTCGGAGAGGGGCGGAGAAATCGAACTCGGGTCAGCCATGTTGGCTGCTTATAAGGCAAATGCCCTACCACTGTGCTATCGCTCCAACCCGGCCCAAAATAAAAAATAAATAAATAAATAAATAAAAAATAAAAATCCCCAAAAACAAAAAGAAAAAAAAAGATAGTACAGGAGGGCTGGAGTGATAATACAGCAGGTAGGACATTTGCCTTGCACGAGGCCAACCCGGGTTCAATTCTCAGCATCCCATATGGTCCCCTGTGCACCACCAGAAGTAATTCCTAGTGCAGAGCTAGGAGTAACCCCTGTGCATCGCTGGGTGAGACCCAAAAAGAAAAGAAAAAAAAAAATAGTACAGGGGTTAAGGTGGTTGCAGACAGCTTCCAGCTTTCCCTCCAGGATTCATTCCCTGACCCACACTGCAGTGCTTTGGGACAGCAGGGGAGTCCATTCTCTTTGCTCTTCCAGATGACAGAGGCCAGAAATGGAGGACTGAATCTGTCCAAAGAGAAGATTTCCCTGTATAAAGATAGCTCAGAAGAACATGCAAACAAGCTAATTTCTTCAGCCCAGTCTTTCCTTAAGAAAACTGAAACACGGGGCTGGAGTGAAAGCATAGCGGGTAGGGTGTCTGTCTTGCATGCGCCCGACCCAGGTTCAATTCCCAGCATCCCATATGGTCTCCTGAGCATGGCCAGGAGTAATTCCTGAGTGCATGAACCAGGAGTAACCCCTGTGAATTGCTGGGTGTGACCCAAAAAGAAAAAAAACTGAAACAACAGGAATCAGCTTCCTGTCTATCATCTGTATCTCCCCTATGAACACCAGGTTCCCTACAACCCTTCCCACCCTCTGCTGCTACACATCAACTTGCCATGTTCCTATCTTAAGAGAGTTTCCACTTCTGCTTGGGCATGTTAAAACCTCATTGCCTCCAAGGCTTTCCCTCAACAAAAATTTCCCCCCACATTTTAGGTCATTCCAATCAACACACAAACACCGTGAAACTTTCAAAACTACTGAAAACTATAAAACACTCCCCAACACTGACATCCAGGCTTTAGGGACTCACCAGCTCTCTTGGCTTCAGCCAAAAGAACTAACAAGCAAATAAGCAATTTGTCCTACTTCCTCTTTTTCCTCACTAGTCTGGCTTCTGTCCTGACACATCTTCCCTGTCTTTTTTTTTTTTTTGCTTTTTGGGTCACACCCAGTGATACTCAGGGGTTCCTCCTGGCTCTGCACTCAGGAATCATTCCTGGCGGTGCTCAGGGGACCACATGAGATGCTGGGAATCAAACCCAGCTCAGCCCTGTGCAAGGCAAATGCCCTACCTGTTGTGCTATTGCTCCAGCCCCACATCCTTCCTGTATTAAGGTCCTGTCACCTGCTCTGATGGGTAGTATCAGTCCTCACACTCAAGTCTGATGTCAGGATGGCGCAGAGTTAAACTTCTCAAAAGTTCCTCTTCATTTGGTTTCCTGGGCAAAATCACCTGTGGTTTTTCCTTCTCCTTTGCCCGATTTTTTTCTTGATCCCCTGTGCTGTGACCCTGTGCTGGGACCTCGTCCTCTCCTCGGTCTCAGGGACAACTTCAAGGCCAGTGTCCAGATAGACTTCTATCTCCTTTCGATACCCACATGAGATCATCTACAGCAACACCTCCCTCAACAGGTAGCGCCAGAGTCAGGCAGAGACAGAGATGCACAGCTCCTGGACATAGATGTGGCACTCCCACAGCAATAAGGAAACTTCTTTCTGTGGCTCAAACTTTCACCCCTTCAAAGCCATCATTGACTTTTCTCTCCCAACTCATCACTGCCAATCTTTATATTGACTCTACCTTCCCAGTCCATCCAGCTTCCAACTGCTTTGATCACTACCACCCTGGCTCAGGCCCTCACCATTTCTCATCTAAATTACTAGGATAAGCCAGGTCCTATCTCCCACCTCCTGGCTCCCCTGAGGTTTACATTCCACAGGGAACCTTTTGAGGAGAGTTCCTGGCTGCTATTTCCCCTCAGGACCAAAGTTTTCGTAACTACCCAGTGCTCTGTGTTCTTAGTCTTTCTGGGTTTTTTGGTTTTGTTTTGTTTTAAATCCCTCTCCTCCACTAATTATTCCCCCGGCACTGTTGTAGGCATGCTGGCTTTCAAGCCCATCCTCAGACAGGTCAACCATGCTTTACTTCAAAGCTTCTCTTCCTGGGCCAATGGTTCAATGGACTAGAGCACTTATTTTGCATGTCAAAGGCCAGGGTTTGATATCTGGCTTTGCAAGTTGCCCCAAGCACCACCAAGAATGACCCTTAAAGGGCTGGAGCAGTAGCACAGTGGGTAGGGTGTTTGCCTTGCACCTGGTCAACCAGGGTTTGATTTCCAGCATCCCATACGTTCCCCGAGCACCACCAGGAGTAACTCCTGAGTGCATGAGCCAGGAGTAACCCCTGAGCATCACCGGGTGTGACCCAAGAAACAAAAAATACAAAAAACAAACAAACAAACAAAATCCTCAAGTTGGGAACTGGGAGTAACCCTGAGCACTAAACATTTAAAACATTTTTTTTTAATGTCTGCATTTTTTCAGTCTCTGGAACACCAAGCTTCTCCAGACACCCACACAGTTCATTCTGTGAACTTCCACTGCAGAAACAAGACCACAGTAAAAAGGCCTTTCCTGGGACTAGAGTGATAGCACAGCAGGTAAGGCATTTGCCTTGCACGCGGCTGACCCGGGTTGGATTCCCAGCATCCCAGATGGTCCCCTGAGCACCGCCAGGAGTAATTCCTGAGAGCAAAGCTAGGAGTGACCCCTGTGCATTGCCATATGTGACCCCAAAAGCAAAAAAATAAAAAATAAAAAGTAAAGGCCTTTCCCTCATCTAAAATGCCTCCCCTACATACCAATTCCCACCGCACCTGTCCAGCTTCATTTCTCTAGGTAGTTCTCATGATCTTACTGCCTAGGTGTTTTTTTTTCCCCTTAAAGATGTATTCTAATGCAAGTTTCAAGGAACAAAGGAACAAAGGACAGAGTTCTTTGTTTCCTTTTTCTGTTGTTTTGTTGCTGCTGCTCTTTTCTCTTCTTAAATTGATAGCCCTTGGGCCAGAGCAGTAGCATAGCAGGTAGGGTGCTTACCTTGCTCAAAGCCTACTGAGGTTCTATCCCCAGCATCCCACGTGGTCCCAGAACCCCACCAGGAATGACCCCTGAGCTCAGCCCAGGAGTGAGTCCTAAACACCACTGGATGTCACCCCCAAACAAAGAACCAAATAAATGTTTACAGCCCTAGACCCCAGGTATACGGGTGATACGGGAGAGTGGTATAGCTACATATCTGAATCATAAACCCAACCACCCTGTAATTATGAGACCTAAAATACAGCCACTGAACTTTGAAATGTACCTGTCAAGTTTGTCAGGCCGGAGTGTGGTGGGGAGGACAAGGGCAGAGGGCAGGAGGGAGCATGGGAACTCTGAAGGAGGGAACTTGACACTGATGGTGGGACTGGTGTTGAAATATTATATGCCTAAGACTCATCTATCAATCACTTTGTAAATGATGGCTCTTTTTAATTTCAAAAAGAAATTTTTTTAAAGATTAATAGCTCTCTAAAAGCACTTATTAGTACAGCTGCCAAAACTCAAAGAGTGGACTCCAGATGTGCAGTCAGGACAGCTGTCAACAGGGTGAGCTGCTAGTAGCATTGGAAAGATACCAAAGCTGCAACAAAGGTTAGAATTCACCATTCTCCTTCATCAAAAACGGCTCCCATTCTATTCTCTCCCACAAGAATTTGTACAGTGAGAGCTATAGTAATTCTAGGCAAGTTAGGCAAATTCCTCCTATTTACAATGCTGAGCAAAACCATGTAAAAAGCTCTTTTGGGCCCAGTTAGAGAAACCTACATTTCAGGTTAAGTGCATTTCTCCTTCGTTTGTTTGTTTGTTTGTTTGTTTTTGCTTTTTGGGTCACACCTGGCGATGCACAGGGGTTACTCCTGGCTCTGCACTCAGGAATTACTCCTTGCGGTGCTCAGGGGACCACCTGGGATGCTGGGAATCGAACCCGGGTCAGCCGTGTGCAAGGCAAACATCCTACCTGCTGTGCTATATCGCTCCAGCCCCTCCCCTTCCTTCTAAACTAGAGGAAAAGGTGATGGATAAATTACCTCAACCAAGTGGTGGATCTTGCAGCCATCTTCTTGGATGAGCTTGTATTTTTTAGCAAACAAATCACCTTTGTCCTCCAATGTCAAGGCTGTGTCCTTCCTGTGCTCCCTTCTGGGGAGGAGTGGACACTCGGCCCAGGCCCTCATGGTGTGCTGGATCTCTTTCACGTTGCTCTGGGTGTGCTCGACTCTGCGCTCCAGCTCGGAGGTGGCTATTCTCACCCGCTCAATGTACCCCCAGCAGTCATGCTGCCACGTCAGTGAGGTCGCTGCCGCTTGCAGCTCCTCATCCAGAGACTTCAGCTCACCTTCAATCAGTGGGTATTCAACTTCCAGGAGAGTCTGCTTCAGCTTATTGTAGCCTTGCACAAGAAGCTCAAGATTTCCAATGTACTGTGCAAGGGAGAAATCCCCAAATAAACAAAATTACCTTTGCTATCTTAAGCATGATTGGCCCACAGATGATCAATTAAAATCTGATGTGTTTTCAGGCTGGAGAGATAGTACAATGGGTAAGGCGCATTTCTTGCACACAGTCAACACGGGTTCGATCCCTGGCACCCCAATATGGCCCCCTGAGCCACCATTAGTGATTCCTGAGCACAGAGCCAGAGTAAGCCCTGAGCACAGCTGGGTAGGGCCCCCAAACAAAATCAAACACTATGATTTGCTTTCATGTTCAAAATCTGCCCGACCTCTAAACACACAAACCTTTAAAATGGTGTTTCTTTTTTCAAAGATGGCTAATGCCGAATGCGGAATGTCTGACTTCTTCAACATCAAAAGGTATTTTACTTCTCTCAATACAGCCACTAGCTTTTAAAAGAAAATCAAGAGTTGTTACCTATATTAAAATATCATTCTAACACAAGCTAAAATCAAAACTTTTAAAGCTTTTTTTAAAAATTATTTTCATAGTTTCAAATTGTTGCAATAAGGATACCTGTTTATGAAAGGGGAAAAAAACATTTCACAGGAAATGAAAGTATAAATGAAGGTACTGGCAATAGATTTTGTCTCACTGTTACATATATTTTCAGCAAAATACAGTTGTACATGCATACTCAGACCTGTAATAGAGAGTCAAGACACCTCCCTCTTTGCTCAGTATTGTCATTCTTGTAGAAAAATACAAATTTGTTCTAATGTGACTGACATAAAAGAGAGCAATCTGTGCATACTACCAACTTTGTGTTGCTTACCTATTGACAATTTTTATCATGAAGAACATTAAGCATTTTTAAAAACTGCATCCAACTGAACCAAGAAGCTTAGAAACATGCAACATGCTCATATGCACACACCATATTCAAGATGCTGTTCTGCTTTGGTTTCTATTTTTTAAATATATCACTGAAAGATTTTAAGTTACATCTATAGCCATAACTCCCATCTCCCCCAAAGTCCAATGAATTTTATTGGGCTATCTTCAAAGGGAAATGATTTGGAGGAATACCAAGTCATTTTGCAGCAGAAATCACTGTCTCCCTAAGTCATGGGTTCTGAGCAGACTGCACAATGTGATAAAATTAGTATACCACTTGCCATTTTATTTCATTCCATATTAACTAACACAATAGTTTTTTGAATCTATATAATTCCTTTGGGTAAAATCCTAAGGATTATCCCTAAAGAATTTTAGCAATTTCATTTCTATAACTTGAGTTTATGAAATCAATAAGGGAGAGGGACTCCTCAGTCCTGACTCCTCAGAGCAGCATTTCTCAGTTGAAAACAGAGTAACTCAATCCTTCAATAGCCCTGGGGTGAAACCATGTAAGTGGAGGGCTATAGGATGAGATTAGGAGGCCAACTGGTAGGAAAGGGAGGTCACAGAAAGTAACCAATTTTGGAAGAAGATCATGGTTAGAAACAATGTGACTATTGTAGGACACACACACACACACACACAATGTCTGTGCACTGAAGTTTACAAAAAAAAATCAATGATGATATTATAATTTTAGGGAAAAGATCAGAATTTGTATCTAGATTATGACCATCTACCCCAATAAAGCTAACTTTCCCATATTCTAGGCATACTTTTACAGTACTGTGAAGACAGGGAAATCACCAGAAGTGGATTTATGGTTGTTATCTAAAAATTCAATCATATATTTAAAATTATTTTGTCAGGGAAACTTACAGGATAATATTCATATATGATTTTCCTTTTCTGCAAAGCCTCTAATTGCATAGGGAAACAAAATTTATTTTGTATGTCCTATCTAGTATTGCGGAGGATGCTTATGTAAAAGAAATACCTGGCAGGCTAGAGAGTGAGACCTAGTGTCTGAGTGCATAGATGTGGGAGGCTTGGGTTGATCCCCTGACTACTGTCAGGAACAACTCCCACGCACAGAGCTGGCAGTAAGTAGTCCCTGAGCAACACCAGGATGCTCCCTCCCCCAATATATGTACAGGTGTGCATATATAGGTATATGTATGTATATGTATATTTATACACACATTATATATACATATTCAGTATATTATATGTAGCAGGAACATGTCATTTGTATTAGTTTCCATACTTTATATAACAAAAGATGGTTTAATAATGATATTGTTCATCTACATTATTAATATCAATTTTCCCATTTACAAGTTGCTTTATATCTTTTGAAAACTGTTAGTTTTTTTACAACAACATCAATTTAACCAACATGTTCAATCTTCTTGTCCCTCTGAAATAAAAGTTTAACACTGTCTACCTAAAGCATGGCAGAAGGATTCTGTGGCTTGCCCAAATTTTTTTCTTTGTCTTGTTGGGTCACACCCAGCGCTGCTCAGGGGTTATTCCTGGCTCTGCACTCAAGAATTACTCCTCTTGGTGCTCAGGGGACCATAGGGGATGCCAGGAATTGAACTTGGATCGGCTGTATGGAAAGCAAACCCCCCCCACCCATCGTAAAATCACTCCAGCCCCTTCCCAAATTTTAATGTATGAATCTTTAAAAGGACTGGTATCAAATGGCCAAAAGCCACAGAAAAAATGCTCTATATCACTAACCATCAGGGTCTCTCAATCATTGCTGGTAGAAATGCCAACTGGTCCAGCCCTTTTAGAAAACAATATGGGCAATCCCAAAAAACTAGAAATTGAGCTTTCATACAACCCAGCAATACCACTTCTGGGAATATATCCTGGGGATCCAAAAACACACTGCAAAAAAAGCCATCTGCACTTCTATGTTCACTGCAGCACTGTTCACGATAGCCAGAATCTGAAAACAAGCCAAGTGCCCTAGAACAGATGACTGGATAAAAGAATCTAAGTTACATCTAAACAATGGAATACTACACAGCCACCAGGACAAATGAAGTCATAAAATTTGCTTATAAATGAATGGACATGGAGATATAATGCTGAGTGAAATAAGTCAGAGAGGGATATACATAGAATGATTGCACTCATTTGTGGAATATAAGAAAACATAGCAGGGGGGATGGAGCAATAATAAAACAGCTAGGCAGTTCGCCTTGCCTGTGGCCAACCAGGGTTCAAATCCCAGGATTCTATATGGCCCCCCAAGCACCGCAAGGAGTAATTCCTGAGTGTATAACCAGAAGTTACCCCTAAGCATTTTCAGGTGTGATCCAAAAAGCCAAAAAGAAGGAAAAAAAACACAATATGAGACTTAGGACAATATAAACTTGGGCCAGAAGGATGGGTCGATGGTTGGAAGTCTGTCTCAAGTGTTGGGTGAGAAGGCAGTTAGGATAAAGAAGGAAACATTATGACAATAATGGTTGGAAGTGATCACTCTGGACAAGAACTGGGTGCTGAAAGTAGGTAAAGAAACAAACATAATAACCTTTAAGTACCTGTATTGCAAACCACAGAGCCCCAAAGGAGAAGGAGAGGGAAAGGTAGAGGGAGAGAGAGGGAGATAGAAGTGTCTGCCACAGAGACAGGTTGGTGGGGAGGAATGAGAGGAAAACTGGCAATATTGGTGATGGGAAATGTACAATAGTGAAGGGATAGGTGTTAAAACATGGTGTGACTGAAACCAATTGATGAACAACTCTATAATTGTAAATCTCATGGTGACTCAGGCAGAGTCTCCTGCCCCCATGCCTGGATGTCCTCCCCAGGTCCCCTTGGAGGGGGGCGGGTCGAGTTTCCCTCCCCGCCCCGAACAGAGCTCCGGCAGCCGAAGACCTTCAGAACCAGCCACCACCATGCTGAGACCACTCTCCACGCACATGAAGGTACCGGCAGAGGAACAAAGGCATGCGGGTCCCGGGGCTGAGATCTCCAAGCCTGCTCAGATCGGGGCTGAGCATCCTCCACCCAGATCCTCCAAATTCCAGTAGGCAGGGATCACACCCACCAACTGGCCCCCTGGCGCCGTGTAATCCCATCAACAGCCAAGACCCAGAGACTATAAAACTCAGTGGCCACGCGACATATTATTATCTCATTCTTACTGTGGACAACCTGGCAGGTTACCAAATGTTACCTGCCCACACGGCAGAGTCTGGCAAACTCCCTGTGGCATACCCAATATGCCAAATACCAGTAACAATGATGGGTCTCATTCTCCTATTCCTGAAAGAGCCTTGAATATGGCATTTTTTAAAATCTCAGGGCTAGGACGAATAGACATTACTGGGGCCTGCTTGAGGCAATCAACGAACAAGATGATCGTGATCATGATGGTGACTCAATAGCACTGTAGCACTGTCCTCCCGTTGTTCACTGATTTGCTCCAGTGGGCCCAGTAACATCTCCATTGTGAGACTTTTTGTTACTGTGTTTGGCATATTGAGCACATTACAGGTAGCTTGCCAGGCTTTGCCGTGCAGGCAAGATACTCTCCGTAGCTTGCCGGGCTCTCTGAGAGGGGTGGATAAATCCAACCCAAGTCGGCCAGGTCGGCTGCATGCAAGGCAAAGGCCCTACTCGCTGTGCTATAGCTCCAGCCCAGTGATTCAATAAAAAGTAAAAATCTGGTATCTGCATTACAAATATTATTCAAAATATAATCTATTCAGTTCATAAATTAAATTACTAAATACTAATGATTCAATAAGTTGAATATTTATTATTGTTAATTGTCGGAGATTATGCTTCAAACACAGAACACAAATAATAAAATGGGTACTTTTCTCAACTCAGTATCCAGTGGAGGTGTGAAAAGTTAATAATTACAAAGCAAAACGAAAGAGTAATTAAAACATAATTTGAATATCACGGGGTCTTGGCACTTTGGTGGTGATGAGATGTAGTAACTTTGTGTACCAAAAGCATAAATATTAACACTATTGTAGCTGTGTTACACAAAAATAATCATTTGGGATACAAATCACTGTGAGAATGACCTATTGAAAGTTGTTTATAGTATATTTCTCATAGCACTTGCATTTCTCCCTCAAAACCTATGAATACACTTAGGGTAGAAAATGGCATTTATAAAACATCCTAGAAACATCAAATCCTTACCTTTGGATCAAAGTTGACACAAAGAAGCCCATTGATGGCACTGAATTTAACCAAGGGTTGATTCAAATTGAATTCGCAAATTTCATCCACGTTACTTTTCCACTCATTATAGATATGATTTTCAAATTGGTCTAACAAAGTTGTCATTTCAACATACTTCTGATAAACTAAGACATCATCAGGACTTCCCAAGAATCTGTAGGAATGTGATTTTTGTACTTTTCTACATATTACACAGTCATCAATGCTTTAATACAATACACAATAGAAAATACAGTGAAATATACTATATAAACAGGATGAGAAATTACAAAAGTCAAATAACACTTCTAAGTTGTTTTTGCTTCAAAACATATTATGAAAAAGTGAATGAAGGACACTGGAGAGGGACTGGTGGAGGAACATTGCTGCTATAATCTACTTATGAATGACTTTGTCAGTCACAGCAAGTAAATTTTAAAAAGAATTAAAGAAAAAAAGAATTAATGTAACACCAAAGATGTTCCTGAATGCCAGTAACAAGTTTCCAGTTCTTACAAAGAATAAAGAAAGGCATGTAAAGTGTACAAAATAGGAGTGTTATTGATTAGAGGAAAGAAAAACACCAACAAAACAAGTGGGTACAGTTGGTAAAAAGGAAGAGTGAAAACAATGATCTGAAAACATCGGGAAATATGAAGTCAAAAGATTCCTGCTTGACTCCATCACAGTGATGAACATAAACAAAACCACAGACATGAATCATTCTCAAAAAGCATAGTCAAAGGTGCTAAAATGAATAATGATCTCAATCATTTGGGTCATTTTACCATGAAATATGACCAACTACTTACAGATAATGGAGTGATGCAAAGTTTGACCAAAATGTCTGAAGCCGTTCAAGAACCTCTTTAACCCATTTGATATTTCCTGAGGTAAATGGCATATTCTTGTTAAGAACTACATTTCCCTGTTCAATCTGCAAATTGGTATTGTGGTGAGGAAGAAGACAACATTTAATCAGCATGCATTCCATCGCTGTAAGCAAAGGCTCATTTGGGTACTTTCATAGTACTAGTAATAAAACATGTGTGACGTAATGTGATACATAGAAGAGTTATGGTCCCAAGCAGGTTCTTTATCTCCATGAAGAAAGCCAATTAAACATGGATAAAGGTTTCAGTGTCTCTAACCTTCAGATACTTTGAAATGTGTTTCTATAGTGTCCTCACCCACAAAGCTGATATGTGGACATGTTCAACTTCATGCCCCACTTACCTGTTTCATGTGTTCATTATACAATTGTTTACACATATCCAACTCTGTGTCAAACATGTGCACCAGTGTGCTGTAATGTGGGCTAAAAATTTCCATAACAACTGGTTTCTCTAGAAAATTCCCAAATATGGTCAAAAGCTATAAAAAAAATCAAATGAAAGAAAGGTTAGGGACTATGCATTTTTAACACAGATACTCAACTCACTACTTGCCTCATTTAAATGCTGACATCACTAGAGACAGAAAACAATCTACCAACCCTATAAATACCTGCAACATTTCCAAATCTAAAACCTACAGCTCTAGCTCTATCCAATAGTGTAAATGGAAAGTCATTTCCCTCCCAGGAGGAAAATGAGAGCAATCAGAAAAGAAAGACTGTCTGGCAGCTACTTCTTCTCAGAGATAACACTTCTGGCTGGGTGTCCTGAAATGCTTTAAATGTTATGTTCATTTAAATTCTAAGAACAGAAACAAGTTGAGGACCTGAAGGTCTTACCAAAATTAATAATTTACAGTGACTTCCCTGGACCATGACCATCCAAGCTCCACACAATATAACCTGGTCACCCCCAGCACAGTGCCTGGGTCATAAGAGTGACCCATTCCTGGGGCAAGGACTCCCCAGGCAGTCAGCTCCTTTGATATGCAAGTTCCCACTCAAAGCAAATGCCTGGAGCTAATTACAGTCTCTTTCTCAGAAAGACAAACAGGACCTGGTAGGCTGGGCCATGCTGGCAAAAAGACTACCCCAGCAGAGAAAGCCAGTGAGACAAAGGTCAGACAGGGAAAAGTCAAAGAATGGACTAAAACAGGATTGCTTTACTAGTCAGCAGTGTAAAGGCCCACAACTCTCCCTCCCTCCTACACCTCATGCCTCTACATCTCAAAGCAAATGCCCTAGATCTGTCTTATTTTCTGCTCTATGGTGTTCTTCTATGTTGAGTACCAGACAGCTTTCCTTGCAACCAAAAACATGTAAATAAAACAAATTTCTGTGTAACTAAAGTTTATGTCATGCTGACGATGTGCCAGAAAAGATATTCTAAAAGCCATAAAAATTTTGCTATTCCAGGTTCCAGACAAGGAAATGGAGTGATGAGACAGGACTGACTTGCCCAAACTCACAAGTGACAGAGTTGGTGGCTGACACCAGGCAGTCTGCCTCCCTGCGCTTCCCTGTGCCAATTTGTAACTACCAAGGCACCACTGAAAATTACTTTGAGGGGGCTGGATCAATAGTACAGTGGGTAGGGCACCTGCCTTGCACACAAGCGGACCCAGGTTCACTCCTCGGGCATTCCATATGGTCCCCCTGATCCCTGCCAGGAGTAATTACTGAGTGCAGAGTCAGGAATAAGCCCTGAGCAGCACTGGGTGTGGTTCAAATCCCCCAAAAAATCAACTTAAGGGGTTAAGGCATTTGCCTTGCATGCAGCTGACTAGGGTTTGATCCCCAGCATCACATATGATGCCCTGATAATGTCCAGGCGTGACCCTTGAGTACAGTCAAGAGGTGTAAGCTGGAGCAATAGCACAGTGGGTAGGGCTTTTGCCTTGCACGTGGCTGACCCAGGTTTGATTTCCAGCATCCCATATGGTCCCCTGAAGATTGCCAGGAGTAATTCTTGAGTTCAGAGCAAGAAGTAACCCCTGTGCATTGCCGGGTGTGACTCAACAAACAAACAAACAAACAAACAAAAATAAGTGTAAGCCAGGGCTGAAGCAATAGCACAGTAGGTAGGGCTTTTGCCTTCCACATGGCCTACCCGGGTTTGATTCCCAGCATCCCATATGGTCCCCTAATTACCAGGGGTAATTCCTGAGTGCAGAGCCAGGAGTAACCCCTGTGCATCGCCAGGTGTGACCCAAAAGAAAAAAAAAAAGAGAGGAGTAAGCCTTGAGTACCACCAGGTATGGCCCAAAAACAAAGGGAAAAAAATTTCAATTTGCTTATTCTGTGGTATTCATAACATTACTTATGTTAGGTCCCTAGGGACCCTGAGGGAGATTCCAGAGTTAAAACTCTATAAATTAGTAACTCTCCCTTTCCTGCCCTCCTTATCTGTTACCTCCCTTAAGAACTCTTCCCTTATCCACCTCCGGAATGCAGGGCTGAGAATCAGAGGAAGCAAGGTGATAACCAAATGTCCAAGTTACCTGATGCCCACTAGTCACAATGCCTATGTACGTAAATGCTGATCTTTGAATCTATAGGCTAAGGAGTGATGTACTTCTACACGGATTGGTTAAGAAAGCATATGTTGTTACAAATCTATTGGCTATGAAATGCGCGGGCTTTGCTGTAACGGCCAGTGAAGGCCTATATAAGATCCCCTTTGAAGAAGTTCGGGGTCTTGCCTCACCTAACTGACCTGCGTGTCTGTGTAGGCGGCTTGACCCTGGCTAGCCAGTCTTACAATAAACCTTGCTTGCTGTTTGCAGTCTCTGGAGTCTCTTTGTCGTTAAAGGGAGATCACGATCTGCGCCCTAACATTTGGAGGCCCCAGCGAGATCTCCCGACGGCAAACGGGCCCAGAGAGCGGGTTTTGAAAAGGCCTTAAAAAAAAAAAAAATTTCTGGGGAATATTCCGTCTGTTCTGTGGGGGGACAGTGTCCCCTTCTGGACCGCGGCAGGGAAGTAGCTAACCCTGTGAGGACTTGGGGGGACATAGGGTTTCCTCGGGTCCTCGTCTGTCTGTTCTGGAGGCCTCGTCTGTTCTGGACCGCGGCAGGGAAGTGGCCAACCCTGACTGGGAGGACTTGGGGGGACATAGGGTTTCCTCGGGTCCTCGTCTGTCTGTTCTGGAGGCCTCATCTGTTCTGGAAAATCCGGCGCCGGGAGAAGACCTGGAAGAGCTGAACCCTCCGGAGGTGAAAATCACGTGCACGCCCTTTGGGCATATTCGGGAGTCCCAGGGTGACTGGTGAGTGTGGTGCGCACCCGTGTGAGAGAGTGGACCGGTCCGAGCGAGTGCAGGAGTGTGATCTGTGCGTGTGTCCTTAGTGTGTGTATTTGTCTTATTATCCTTCTCTTAGTTCTGTTTATTGAGATTGTTTAATATGGGTCAGAATCAATCGACCCCCAAAGCTTTAATTCTTGATCACTTCTCTGAGATCCACAGGAAAGCTCAGAATCTGGGCTTGATGATCAAGAAAGGTAAGTTTGCCAATTATTGTTCATCAGAATGGCCTTCCTTTGGTGTGGATTGGCCCCCAGGAGGTTCCTTCTCTCCAAACCTTGTGGCTCGGATAAAGGAGGCAATCTGTGGAAGATCTGCTGTGAAGGTATGCTCCCTTGGAAATCTCTAGGGGGACTGGGGGAGGAATGTGATAACCTCTGTGTGAATGTGTGTGTGTCTGAGCACCCTGATAGGTCCTCCTATCGGGCGTGATTTTGTAGCTCCACGACCTGGCACTCTTAAAGTCCCTCTAAAGTCACGGAGCTCGAGTGGGCTGCCTGCGACTCCACGGAGAACATACGGTCAATGGTGGCACTGGTATAGCTACCGGTCGCAAGTCACAACGCTGAACCACTAAGGCTAAGTTCTCCTCCGGCCAGGCAAGCATCTGAATGGTCTCTGCAAAGAGGCACCCCTCCTTTGTCTGTCTCGCATCACCGTCCACTATGGGATGAGAGCCCACTAGTGAGAAGATCCTGGTAAACTAAGGCAGATCAATTTCTAGTTAGAAATCCCTTTCTTAAGCATTCTAACCAGCAGAATCAGCTAGAGGTCAATTCAAATGCTAATGGAGGCAGTCAGCAGGTTTAGCCCTAGGCAAAGTGAAGCAGAGAAAAAAAAAGGTAAAAAGACAGACAAGAAGTTTGTGGAAGAAAGTGTCAGCAGGGAACATTGGAATATGTGGCAAGCTAAGAAAGGCAGAACTTTTCTCTTCTCCCCTTAATAGGCTTATTGGAAACCCATGGCACTCTAGGTATGGCTCCACACGTGTAAGCCATGGTTGTGTGGACGCTCGGGAGGCAGGACCCAGGGATTCCTAGGGTGACTCAGAAATCTCTAAAGGAGACATCCTTTAAAGAGAGATTTTTCTGATGGGCTGGCATGCAGTTGTGGTCGTGTCCGTGCTCTCTCTAGAACCACAACACTAGAAACTATTAGGAGGAGAGCATGCTAAGGACTTATCCTACCCTAGATTTTTCTTTTCCCTCCCTTTCATAGGTTATTGCTGACACTTAGGAGATATGGGAAATTCTACATCAGTACCTAAATATTCTCCTTTGGGTTGCTCTTAAAACACCGGAAGAGCTTCCAAGTAGATAGTTTAGATAAGGAATATCTTGTTGACCTCTGTAACACCACGTGGCCTGAGTATAAGTTAGAATATTGGGAAGGATATACAGTGAATGGCAGTTTGCATTACCAGATCATTCTGCAGTCAGATCTTCATAGGTAACAAAAGAAATAGGATTATCAAAGCAGAGGAGGCAGGAAAATGCAAGATCATGATACTAGCTCCCTGCCTCAGATTTAGCCTTGGCCAAAATATGGTAACATCTTTGTCATAGTTTATTTTGCCGGCTTATATCAACAAAAGCGCTTTCTTGACCCATTTTTAACAAGCGGGAGACTGGGAAATGGGGAGCAGAGTTCCCAATCAGCGATAAGGTTTCTTCGCCCTGGGGACAGTCCCTTCCTTTCTCAGTCCATCAGTTTCTCCCTGCCATTTTTTTTGAAGGGTCAGATTGATCGATCAACTACAGATATGTGCACATGTATGTGTGGTGTTTTAGTCAGTTCATTGTCTTGTTTGTCTGTCTGTCTGTGTCTGTCTATCTGTCTCTCTATGTGAAACGCTAGAGTGTTGGGACCAGGCTGAAATCAGAAGTAGAAATTCTAGAGAAGTCAGTGATATGCAACTCAGTGATTTAAGGAATGCAGTTGTTTTTGGAACTTGCTAGACAAGTTGGTTTAAACGAAGATTTCTTATCAGAAGTTTGAGCCTACAGAGAAAGCAGAATTCTCAATCTTGATTTCTTATTAGAAGAACGTTAATGATTATGTGATTAACAGTTGAAATCCTTTTGAACTTAAGAATCTTGTACTATCTAGAAGAGCTATGGAACTAGAGCCTGAAACTTAAGTGAAATAAGAGTTCAGAGAAAGCAAGACCTTATCTTATAAGCCTCAGCTAACTTTAATGAAAAATTAGGCCGCTTTTACAAACTACAGAGGTACAGAAGCCATTAAAATTAAGTTTCCTTGTTTTCCTAAACTGTGGCAATTTATAGGATAACAATTGGACTTGTCCATTCCTCCTTGACAGAAGGAGCTAAGGTTTATCATGTTACACCCATCACAGTGCTCCTGAGTCACTTCCATTCCTTTGTTTTTCTGTAACCACTTCTCTATGCTCTCCTCCCCAACCAGATAATCAGCTTTCACCCTAGTCAGAATCTGTTATTTTGTAAGATCAGATCCTTCCAGGACACTGAACTTGTATTGTAAATTGTGAGTCGATCTGTTAAGTAAGAATCTGTCCTAGAAGAATGTCCTGACTAGTTTGGATGAGGTTAAACATTTTTCCCTTTCAAACTGCCTTCAGTAAATAATTTCAGTATACTGCAAGAGGCAGCTTCCGTTATCTCACAGAGCAGATCTCAGGTGCTAGCCAGGCCTGATCTTTGGGATGTAGATTCCCAGCTCTAGCCAGGCTAGTCTTTGGTACTGGCCTGCAGATGTAAAGAAGCAATGTATGTTTTGCTGCCTCAATGTTCTTTCTCCTTTTTGCCCCTTTAGAAGTACCATGAGATTTTGGGGCTCTCTACTAGGTCTGAGAGAACAGGGGAAAACATGCTTGAGAGAACCTGAGTTCCTTTTATGGGATATAATGAGACTGTAAGAATGGGTGGCTAGGAGAGGCAGGAGAGATACGGGAGTGAATGGAGAGAGGATTGGAATAAACTGCAACTAAAATCAAGCAACCTGGCCATAAGATTTCCTTCCTTTTCTTGCCCATCTCCATCTACCTCCCTGGAGTGGGGGAAACTACCGAACGCGGGTGGTGGGAAAGATAGATTGTTGCCATCCTTTTTGTGCTCACACAGCAATTCAAATATTTTCTTATACTGATATCAAAGTTTGGTTAAAAAAAAAAATCCAAAGGGCTTTTTCTGTGTCTGAAAGCATGTTTGTATTTTTGTGGAATTTTTAAAAAATGTCTGGTATAGAAAGCTCATGATTTTAAATAATTAAGGTACAAGAACTATTGAAATTAAGCCAAAGGAAGTTTTATCATGTTTTATAAAAATTGATTGTTTATAGGTCTTATGCTGTTATGTTAATGTACATATTTGTATCTGCATTGGATTAGAATATTTGACCTAGAAGGAGTTAAAATAGCTATGACACATGAAAACAGGTTCAAAAAGTAATGGTTTAGTTTAAACTTGAGTTTCTAGAGTTATAAAATTGATTGCAAAGTTTGTCCTACCAGTGCTCTATATGATCTCTGAGACTCTTGGTTAACTAAAATTTCTAGAACTACTAAGAGTTATAAAATGGGTTCACCTCAGATGTCAGCCTTCTGTAATAGTTTCTGAGAATGGAGAATTGCATGGAAAATGTGGGAAATTTTACTAACTATGTTGTTAATCAGCCTGTCTATTGCTTAAAAGTGCATGCTATTATTTTGATAATTTTATTTCATGCCAAGCTTTGTCTCCAGATATCAACCTAGTCCTGACCTGAGAACTTTGTACCTAAATGTGAAATGCTTTCTGTTTCATGATAATCTATGAGTGTTTTAATCTTTTTGTATTTGTGTTTTCCTGTAAATCAGAATTTTAAGATGTCTCCTGGTTAATTTCTAATGTAAAGTGATCTTTTGCCCAGTGAATATACCTTGTAAGAGCTTTAATTGTGAGCATTTTAAAGGCTTTTTGAATATCTATAGAACTGATCTAATGCTTCTGAAATAGCAATGCAGAGTACAGCTTTGTCATGTTAAGTGAGATGGTTGGTAACTTGTGTCTAAATTTGGGAGATCACATTGTACATTGTACTACTATAGATGTATGTCATAAATCAGAAAGATAATGGATGGAGATATCATCAGTGGAGAAAAAAGGAAAGGAATTCTGTTAAAGTGAAGTTGATTTTTAAATGAATGAAAGTTACAGAATGTATGTAAAGGAATGTGTAGAAGGTTTGAGGTTGTTTTAAAGAAAAGGAACTGATCAAATTGTTTTGTTGTAAGAAACTCTTTAAATCACATGCAGAATTGTTCTAGTACCTTTTTGTAAGATCTACGGGAAAGACACTGGACGGATTATCTGGACTCCTGTTATAGTGCTCTTAAGATAATTGAATTTTTCAAAAGTTGCAGGACATCAAGGGTTTTTGACATGGGGTTAAATGAATTAGACATGTTAAACTGTACACTGGACTCCTGGTACAGTGCTCTTATTAATGGGAAGTTAAAATTTTTCCATGTGGGATTGAAAAACATGTTAAACGGTATGCTTTATGTCTACAGATTTTAGCTTCTCTGACTAGGACCCACAGCAAATGGGTGTATTACATCTCTGTGGGTAAAGTGAAATGCTTGCTTTTCTCTTCTTTTGTACCTTCAGTATGTTTTTTGATGTTTCATGGCACTGTGTTGGTTTGCATAAATCCAGATAAGTCTTTCCTCTCTGTAATAGGGTCTACCCCTCATGCAGACAGGAAAAACCAACTATGGGACCCCAAAGCCCTCTTTCAGGGAACAGTCAGGGGATCTGTCTAAATGACAGGAGCAGGGATTTAACGGGTACTGTTTCAAGTACCCTACAAACCTCAGGGCGACCCTACAGGCAGGCCAGCTCAAGGAAAGACCGGAAATCATCACTGCTATGGAGAATGAGGAATCCAGGACTCTGCAATGACTATCTCAGTCTGGGCCTACTCTCAGCGTCAAGGAAAAACCTGGAAATCAGGATTTCTCCCAGCCCTGAAGAAGGGATGGGATGGACTCCTTTCTGCCAGGACATCTCTGTGGAAAATGAGGCCCGAAGGCTCGAGGCCATCCAGTTCGTCGTGGGACATCTTCTGGCCAGGCCTGGGTAGCTCTGACGTGCCAAATCAGATTAATGCCACTATTGGTGTGTCTCCTGTCTTTAGGCGATCCCCAGGACTTCTCAGTAAATAATGGGGTATCCCAAATGGAGAGTTCTCTAATCTTACTGTGTTTATGCAAAAGAACAAGCTAGATTTGTTAAGCTATCTTGCAAAGTTTTAAAATGAAGGTGGAGAGAAATGAATGCTGTCACTAGTTCGATCAGAGCTTTACTAGGGTGAAGCTCATCCCAAAGTGCAGAATTGATTTCCCCCAGTCGGTGAATTGGCCAAAGTGTCAAGAAAGGGCATCTAAACTGGTTAAGTTAGAATGGATTAATAGCTCGTTCTAAAATACTGTGAATTTTCTTTCTATACTTTTTGTATTGCATCTCATTTTCTGTGAACAGTCGTTTGGAGAGAACAAGGATGTTAACAGCTCTTAATTTTTGTTGCATCATGGGATTAACACCAGAGAGTATTTCCTCTAAGCCAGAATGTTCTGCAGAAGAAGAACAGTGGACATAGTGGACATTGGGGGTTTCCAAAAGAAAGCTGGTTGATGATTTACCAACAAGGAAAGTTGCTAACTCCTGGACCAATGCAGTGGAATATTATTAAAGGGACTCAATAGCAAGTAAGGTAGAAGTAACTCAGAACTGTGCTTTCTGTGCCATTAATGAACCTAGTGGAAATCTTGATCCTTCTCTCCTAACACCTGTTCAGCATCAAGGAACTTAGAGGAGGATCGCAGCTTGGCTTTATGCAAATGATCAAATGCTCATATGTTCAAGGTATAAATATCTGTTGGTTCTTATTGATAGCTTCAGTGTATGGGCAGAAGCTTTTCCAATCTGCACTGAGAAAGCCAGAGAATGGCTTGGTGTTTCTGTGTCCAGTAGAAAAATCTGGACACAGGAAGTCATTTTTCTATCAGTCAAACCTGTGGGTAGAGAACTCTGTCCTTACTGGGTCAGAAAGGAACTTCTACTCCTCCAGGGTCTAACCCTTTCAAAGTGATATCCCTCAGTCTAATCGAACTGATCTTTTCTTTCAGATAACTTCAGGAACCCAACCAATTCATTGCTGAGGGCCACTAAAAAGCTGAGGTAGCATGAGATTTCACCCCTTGTGTAGGCAGGGCCAGCGCCCCATTGTCAGCATGAAGCAGCTCCAGAAGATGGACCTTCTGCCATTCTCCCTTAAAGATTCAAGGTGGTGGAATCTCTGGGGGGGTGGGCAATAGGATGTAGGCAGGTAGATAGGGAAGGCCCCCTCCCAAGGCAATGAAGAATGGGGATTTATGTGTGATGTTGGGAGAAAAATGCTGCTACTCTATACTGATCACACAGGGATGGTCTGAGACTTCACGGCCAAGCTCGGGGAGGGCCTTGAACAACGTCGGAGAGAAAGGGAGGCCTGGGAGAATTGGTTTGAGTCTTGAAAATCCTCCTAATTCTGGGTAACAATACTGGACCCTGCCCACTGAGGAAATTACTCCTCTGTATGAAGAGCCCACTGAGGAAGATTCCTCAATATGAAGTAGAGAAAGGGAGGAATGTTAGGTCCCTAGGGACCCTGAGGGAGATTCCAGAGTTAAAACTCTATAAATTAGTAACTCTCCCTTTCCTGCCCTCCTTATCTGTTACCTCCCTTAAGAACTCTTCCCTTATCCACCTCCGGAATGCAGGGCTGAGAATCAGAGGAAGCAAGGTGATAACCAAATGTCCAAGTTACCTGATGCCCACTAGTCACAATGCCTATGTACGTAAATGCTGATCTTTGAATCTATAGGCTAAGGAGTGATGTACTTCTACACGGATTGGTTAAGAAAGCATATGTTGTTACAAATCTATTGGCTATGAAATGCGCGGGCTTTGCTGTAACGGCCAGTGAAGGCCTATATAAGATCCCCTTTGAAGAAGTTCGGGGTCTTGCCTCACCTAACTGACCTGCGTGTCTGTGTAGGCGGCTTGACCCTGGCTAGCCAGTCTTACAATAAACCTTGCTTGCTGTTTGCAGTCTCTGGAGTCTCTTTGTCGTTAAAGGGAGATCACGATCTGCGCCCTAACACTTATTAGAATGTTACATGTTTAATTTTTTTAAAAGTTTGTCTCCTCAAAGTAAGGGATATGATTAAATTATATATACCAACAAGTATGCCCAAAGGAAGGAGTTTCATTCTTTTCCTTTGTTAAATAGCTGTTTCTCCCCAAATTTGCTTTCTTCAGAAAACAGCTTTGTAGTAACATTTTGTAAATATTCCCCAACAATATACTCAATGAAAAAAAATCAACATAATGAAAAAAGTTATAAAAACGTAACTCTAACCAGATTTCAGAGATCAATTTAGGCAAATGCAAGACCCCTTAGTATTAATCATGACTCCAAAAAAGCTGAAAGCATTAATGTTTGCTTGGTTAGCTGTTCCCTGGCAAAACTCAAATTATTAACTTCCTTCTCACAACTATTATTTTGTTAAGTTTCAACTTCGTGTTAAAACTCAAAAGTAAACACTGCTTCATGAACTTAACCTAGAAGTATATAGTAGCAGGAAAACACTTTATTTCACAACCTTCCCTTCAAACACTTACTCCATTAACCACAACAGAAATACCAAAAGCTTCCTAGCAACATCACCCCTTGTCAGCCGGATGAGTTTAGTAGGACTTCAAGTGCTGAAGGGCAAAGACAGGGAGAAACCTGGTATTGGGGGAGGTGGTTAAACCAGAGAGTAGAATTAGGAAAAGTATTAACCTCTCAGGCAGCATAAATTATCATAATTTTTCACTATCTCAGGACAAGAATAAAGGTCACTTAAGCTTTTCGCTGTCTTGTCTAGGTGAACTAAGATCTATTACATGAAGAGCTTAGATGCCCTGGTCCTTCCTTATTCTCTCAAAGTGAGTTCTGAGTCCCTCCCTGTGCTTCTTTCCAAAGCACCCTTCGGATCTGTGTGCTTTGCCTTCCCTAAAGCTGCTTCTCTGTTATGTTATGTACTATGGTCTCACAGATTTTCCTAGGCTCACAGCTTTCAAAGATTCTTTTCATTGGCACATGGATTTTATAGTTTTCAATTATAGTCTAAAGATACTTCTTTTCTGGAGGTGTGGAGGGGAAGGCGCCCCAAGCTGTACTCTGGAGTCTTAGGAGGCTCTCCCAGAGTTTCCTGATCAACTCAGCTGTGGTTCAGTACAAGGCCACGGAGGAGGAGGTGCAGGGCCCTGAAGTGTCAGGTTACTCTGCTTGCGCTGGGGGCCTCCACCATCACAGCTGGTGCTTGAGAGCTTCAAGGCCTGACCAGTGATGCTCAGGGACATGGTGCCCAGGACAGAACCTGAGTCAGCAGCAGGTAAGGCATGAGTCTTACCCCTGGACTTCCTCTCCGACCCCTGGAGACATAGCTAGACACTTTCTTTTGTCTCACATATTTCAGTAGACCTTCACTTACACCCAGGTAATATCAGAGAGCCATCCAGTAGTATTTGGTTGTGTTATTTTAGTGAGCAGCAATACCACTGGCTTTCAAGTCATTTGTTTGTTTGTTTTTACTTTTTGGGTCATACTTAGTGATGCTCAGGGTTTACTCCTGGCTCGGCACTCAGGAATTACTCCTGGTGGTGCTTAGGGGACCATATGGGATGCTGGGAATCGAACCCAATTTGGCCGTGTGCAAGGCGAACGTCCTATTGCTGTACTATCGCTCTGGCCCCTCAGGTCGTTTTATACAAGAGAAAAAGAGTGTTTGATTCCAAGGACCTTCCTTCCCTTTTTCTTCATTAAGAGCACTGAATCATGGTTTTCTGAGAACGGTCTAAGCATATTCTCTGAGATACACCAGAAGGTTACAGCTCATCATCACCAGTTTTCTATGGTACGAATCATTTTTTTCTCAATGTGCCCCCACCCTACACACACACACACACACACACACACTTTTTGCCCTCCTCACTCCTTTTCCTGCAGTTTTCCCTCCCTGGGATGTCATCCCAGATTTCTGACTCCCCAGACCTCCTGCCAGCATTAAGGAAGTGCTTGCCTTGCACAGGGCCCTGCAGAAGGTGATCTAAATAGAACAAAAATGACACCCCTGCAGAGCAGATCAGGGCAGGGGCTCATCACTTATTTTCCAGTAACCAAGGTAGATATTAGGTGGGAAGTTAAAGAAAAACCCACATAACAACATGAGGTAAAATTGTTTAGAAAAAACTAACTGGTATCTACTAAAAGAAACTACACAGCAATGATTGCACTAACAGAGACTTGAAAGGTAGAAGCATCTGTCATTGAGATTTCATTCTACCTCTTTTCTCTAGTTATTTGCAAAGTTATGAAAGTAATAGAGAATATGATAAACTAATACAGAGCCATTAAAATATTTCTCAAAAAAATCCTAAAAATTGAGGTCCCATTTGATCCAGCAAAATGACTTCTGGGAATATACCCCGGGGGCCCAAAAACAACACAGCAGAAATGCCATCTGCACTTGTATGTTCATTGCAGCACTATCCACAATAGCCAGAATCTGGAAACAACCTGAGTGCCCAAGAACAGACGACTGGATAAAGAAATCATGGTGCATCTATACAATGGAATACTACATAGCTATTAGGAAAAATGGGGTCATGAAATTTGCTTATAAATGGATGGACATGGAGAGTATCATGCTGAATGAAATGAGTCAGAAGGAGAGGGACAGACATAGAATGACTGCACTCACTTGTGGGATATTAAAAAAAAAAACTTGATTGAGACTAATATCCAAGAACAGAAAAAACAAAACAAAACAGGGGCCAGGATGACTGGTCCACAGTTGGAAGCTAACCACAAGTACGTGGGGGGGGGGGGGTGCAGAGAGCAGTTCGGACAGAGAAGGAACCACTATGCCAGAGATAATTGGAAATGACCACTCTGGACAAGAACTGCATGCTGAAAGTAGGTAAAGGGGCAAATATAATAACCTTTCAGTACCTGTATTGCAAATCATAATGCACAAAAGGAGGGAAGGAAAGATGGGAGAGGAGCTAAAGGGAGAGGGGAGGGGGAGGGAGGAAGAGAGAGAGAGAGAGAGAGAGAGAGCGAGAGAGAGAGAGAGAGAGAGAGAATAAATGCCTGCCATAGAAGGAGGTGGGGGTGGGGTGTTAGGGGGAGGAAAACTGGGAACCTTGGTTGTGGGAAATATACATTGACAGAGGGATGGCAGTTAGATGGGTGTTGGACACAACCCAGGTATCCAGAAACAAGTAACTGGATAAAGGAACTATGATACATATACACAAGTGGAACACTATTTGGCTGTGAAAAAAGAAAATCATGCAATTTGTTGCTACATGGGTGTGTCTGGGAATACGCTGAGTGAAGCTAGTCAGAAGGACGTATATATATATATATATATATATATATATATATATATGTATATATAGCAGGGGAATAATAAATTCCTAAAGGCAAGAGAAATTGAGAAGCAGTCTTCAGTAGGAAGCTTAATATGGAGAAAATAGGGGGCGAGGGGAAACACTGGGACAATGGTGGCCGGAAGTGGATACTCGTTGGAGGGTATAGTGATGAAATGTCTTACAGAGAAAACAATACCATCAACAATACTGTAAATCATAGTGCACTAAATAAAATTTTTGAATTAATTTCTGTAAAAAAGAGAAAAATGTAAGCATATCTAAAGAAAAAGTTGTGGCAAGATTAATTATAATAGTAATTTCTGAGAGATGGGATTGCAGGTAGTTTTATTTTATAACAACAGCCTACTGTTTCAGCTAGCTCAATCTCGGTCTCACCAAATAACTCTGGAGAAACAAACCTCTATGACCCCCGCAAAATATCCAGGTTAAAAGGCTGTACTGGGGCCAGAGCCACTTATAGCTTCGCCACCATCACTGGATCACCACCAAATTCACTCAAAGGTCAAAAAAAAAAACCTTACATAAGCCTGCTACCCCAATGCCCCACAGTGTCACTGTCAACCAACGGTGCCCGTGATCCTTCAGCTGGGTTTCCTCTGCTATGGAAGCCTAAATTTCTCTTTGGGGTCACTTGATCACTTGACATCCCATTATTCATCAATTTGCTCGAGCAGGCACCAGTAACATCTCCATTTGTTCCTGTCATGTGCTAGTGTAGCCCAATAGCGTCTGCTCATTCTAGGAACATGAAGAGCCTCAAACCAATCGTTCAGGGTCTTGAGGAAGAAGTCTGACCATCTCGTAGGTGGGCAGTCCCATGATCTTTTGACATCCCGTGGAATCCTGTCAGTAATGGCTCTAGTCCAGCAGTTATCTCCAAATTGCATTACGTGTCCAGCCCGTCTGATTTTTGACACCTTGGCAAATGAGACAGTGTCCCTGATTCTTGACCGTCCACGTAGGTCAGAACTCCAGATTCTTTCTCTCACTTGAGTGAAATGTGATACTCCAAGCATAGCTCTTTCAATTCCTCTTTGGGAGACCCAAATAGCGTTCTCATTCTGTTTTCCTATTTGGGATGTCACTTAAATTTATATTTGTCATGTGATTTTCTTCTTAGAAAAGCAAGCTTTGTATGGCACGTCTGCTCCCTATACCATCGACTTCCTGGTTGGGAGGCCCAACAAGAACAGTTTAGGGGCTAGAGCAATAGCACAGCGGGTAGGGCATTTGCCTTGCACGGGGCTGACCCAGGTTCGATTCCCAGCATCCCATATGGTCCCCTGAGCACCGCCAGGAATAATTCCTGAGTGCAAAGCTAGGAGCAACCCCTGTGCATTGCCAGGTGTGACCCAAAATACAAACAAACAAAAATGAGACACTTTATTGACATACAACTCTTATTACTATCTTGCATCAAAGCTATTACAAACACACGTTCCTGCTTTTTTTAACATCTCTGAAACTGAATGGCATTGTATAATCAATGGCATCAGCATTTGGGAGCAGTCTTTGTCCTTACTGACACAAAATAAAGGTGTGTTGGATAAGCACTGGTGTCATATGTCTGAAGAAAAATATAAAAGGCTATTTGTTTCATTGGGGTAATGAAGAGGGCAGGCACACGAACCCAAAGTATATAAGCAATGGCAAAACAAAAACACTTGAATTAATAGATGTTTTTCATTTCTCACTGTGGTTCAATTTTGAATCAGTATTCACAGGCCATGCGAATTTTGCTCTTAAAAGGGCTAAAATATGGAAGGCACAAACAGACCATTAGGTAAATGTCCTGCTACTGACCCAGTGCAAAGCAAGCTTCATTGTTCATTACTGCAGTACACATGGTTTATAATTCAGGGAGCTGAATACAAAACAAATGCACCTAGTTAATAGTTTACCAGGCTAAAAGGGAAATGTCTTTACTCTTTTCATTTAAGGTTCACTTGTGAAACATTCTTATATTGGTTTCGGCAGAACTAACCTTAAAGGCAGATTCCAAACCACTGCAGTTAAGAAAACCTTCACAAAGAATGGTGCCAAGCCTTCGATCAAAATCCAAAATTTGAGCCTTAAATGTACTATAATCATCTTCAAATTCCTGCAAGAGTTAAAATAAAATCTGAATTTACATGAAGAATACAAGAGTGAACACAGCGAGCACAGAAGCACAGGAGTACATCTCCTTCCATTCTCAGAACGAGACGATTCGCCTCCTCCACCCCCCTAACCCCCCTAGCCCCCCACCCAGGATCCAGGAAAGAGCAGGAGACACTGCATCTGTTGAAGCAGCAACCTTGGCAGCAGTGCTGGACTCTGAAGTTTGCACAATTCCTTCCACTGCCTGGGACGCCAAGTCTCAGCATGCTGTCTTCCTCCTAACCCCAATTTATTCTGATTATAAACAAAAATGTAAAGCTTTGTGGAGAGATAGCTTTCATGATGATGTTAATGTATCTATCAATGTACACAGGAAACTTGGTTTTGGTTTTGTTTGTGGAGCATAGACCAAGCCAGAACCCTCTCTTTAGGTGTAAACTGAAATCTGCACATCTGGAAAAAAGCATGAGCAGTGATACAGCTGCAGCAAAATATGCTGACATCTCCCCCATCTTCTTATTAATGTGCCACGAACAGCCCCCAGTTTCCTCCTAATACGTAACCACCCACTCCCATAATGAGGAAGGAAATGGGGGAAGAATAACTGTTCTGTTCATGGCAATGCAATTCGCAGTCAGGAGAGAAGCACTCCCCAAAATTCAGAAACATTTCGGGCTCCCAAGCCTGAGCGCCTCACATATTTGTTTATTGCTTCCTCCATAAATGAAGCCTTCACCTATTAATAACAGTGATAACTACATTGACACCGAACAAACACATTTTCCACTCAACTCTAAACACCTCGTGTTATTAACTCAATCCCCACAATGATATTGCTATGTAGGTCATATTTTCTTTCTGTCTTACAGGTGACACAACTGCCTGCTGAGAAAGATGAAATGATTCGCTCACAGTTAACACCACTAATAAATGGAAGCACAACAATTTCAAGCCAGGAAAGGAGGCTCCAGCGCCAACACTACCCAGGAAGCTTCTCGGGGGTTGGACAGAGGGTCCAGAGGTCAAGGCACTTTCCTTGTTGCACTTGCCTAGGTTCAATCTCCAGCACCATCAGGAGTCATCCCTGAGAACTGCCTGGTATGGCTCCTAAACAAAAACAAGCTCAAACAAACAAAAAGATTCCTTGCAGGAGGAATGCACCTCAGGCTAAATGTAACACCCTGAAAAATGGGAGCAGCAAAGCACTAGCCACCTTTGTCCTCCTTTGCTGCTGTACTTGGAATCAAGAGAACATCTCTTCTCTCAACCTACAGCCAAATGGTCCCTTCCTTCAAGGGTCACTGACCGGAAGAAGTAAACACAAGCTCCTGACAAGTTGAAACAAGCCTAACTTAGCATGCATCTTGGTGTAACAACAAAGGCCGCACCCTGGAGAACATTTCACATAGAGCTCAGATCTCCCTGGAGCGGAAGCAGAAGCCTCCACGCAATGCAGAGTCTCCTAGAAACCTCTTTGCTCTCCATCACTCAGCTCAAGGTCAGAAGGGCTGAAGGTCCTCTCCTCCAGGTGTCAGGTTCACCCAGGACAGCTCTGTGCCTCTGATGTGCACACAAGGCACCTATAGATCTGCTCCTCTCTGAGAAAGTGTGGCATCTCCTTAACTCCCTTTTTATTTTAGCAAACTTTTCTCTTCATTGTCACTAAACAGCCATTATGTTGATGTGAGTTGGGCTGCGTCTGAAAGAGTATTTAGGAGCTAGAGGGCTGGTACACGAGTAAAGGCACCCATCTTCCATGCTTCTGGCCCGGGTTCAAATCTCCAGCATCACATATGGCCAGGAACAGTCCCTGAACACAGCTGGGTGTGGTCCCCCAAACCAAAACAAAACAAAAAAAGAAGTCATGAAATTTACATACAAGTGGTACGACATGGAAAGTATTGTGTTAAGCGAAATGAGTCAGAAAAGAGAGGGATAGACATAGAAAGATTGCATTCATCTGGGGAACATAAAGCAACAAGATGGAAGACCACCCAGGAGTGGCTGAGATTAGTACCAGGAATTTTGCTCCATGACTTGGAGGCCAGCCACATGTGCTAGGGGAAAAGGAAGCTCAGAGAAGAGAGCACCAAAGAAAGGGTGTTGTGAGGATCTTCCCAGGATGGGAGAAGCATGCTGAAAGTAGACTATAGACCAAACATGATTGCCACTCAATGCCTCTCTTGCAAAAGACAGGACTCAAAAGAAGAGAGAGAGAACAAGGGGGAATGCCTTGCCACAGAGGCAGGGTGGGATAGGGGGGATGGAGGGTGGGAGGGATGCTGGGACCCGTGGTGGTGGAGGATGGGCGCTGGTGGAGGGATGGGTACTTGATCATTGTATAACTGAAACCCAAGCTCCAAAATTTGTGAGTCTATAACTGTACCTCATGGTGTTTCACTAATAAAAAATTTTTTTAAAAAAGTGGTTTGATGCCTGATTTTCCCCTCTTCTAATGAAAAAGTAGTATTTTCTTTATGACAGTATCATAGAGCAAATCAGGAGAATACCAGAACACTGCAAGCTCTCCTACAAAAAAAAAATCAATGAGATAAAAGACTATGTTGAATGTCCTCCAGATGATAGCTACCTGTGGGTCCTGGACCAATCAGCTCAACTATCTCCTGGACACATCCACAAATCTCCATCTCTCCAGGCATCATCCTATCCAGATAACTATCTAGATTCCTACAAGCCGCATTGTTTGTATCTTTCTTCTGCTTTCTTCTGCTCCTTCTGACTCAATCACCAACAAACTATAAGTTTTTTAAAGGGACATGAGCAATAGTAAAACAGGTGAAGCACTTGGCCTTGCATGCAACCTACTCAATTTCATCCCCTGAACCCCATATGGCCCCCCTAGTCTGCAGGATTGATCCCTGAGTACTGAGTCAGGAGTTAAGTCCTGAGCACCACCAAGTGTGGCCCCCTCCAAAATAATCTGTCAATTTATCTATATATCACAAATTTTTCTAAACAGTAGTTTCCAGAATGAACATAATTAAAAGTGTTTTTTAAAGTTGTCTAAGACAGAAATCTTACATCACTAAGAATTTCTCAGTTCATTATCTCACTTCAGAAATCTTAATTTTTTAGGACAAAATTCACAAAATCTACAATTACCTTAATTTAGAAGACTCTAATCTGGACTCCACTCATTGCCCCAAAATGTTGCACAGCTTCACCTGTTTTTTGTGCTCCAGGATCAGCCACTGCCTTTGGCCCACTCATTCTCACGCATTCCCTGCATACTAGTTCTACAATGGAAAATGAATTCTTCTGTTTCCACCCATTCTTTGCCTCCTCCATTTTGATTTTTTTTTAGTTCTTTTTCTTGGTTCCTCTGTTCCCCTCCTCTGGGAGGTGCTCTTTGACAAATGCTCTCCAAGCACCATACTTTTACATTTTTTTTTTATTATTTTACTGAGTCACCATAATATGTAGTTACAAGCTTTCATGTTTGAGCTACAGTCACACAGTGATCAAACACCCATCCCTCCACCAGTGCACATTCCCCACCACCAATATCCCCAGTGTACCCCCTTTCCCCACCCTCCCACTGTCTCCATGGCAGACAATATTCCCCAGACTCTCTACTTTTGGGCATTATGGTTTGCAATATAGATACTGAGAGGTTATCAAGTTTGGTCCTTTATTCTCTTTCAGCACACATCTCTCATCCCAACCGATTCCTCCAAACATCATTTTCTTAGAGACCCCTTCTCTATTACAGCTGCCTTCTTCCACTCCCCCCCATCCCCCACCCCCCTCACGCCCCTGCTCATTAGGCAGGTTTTCAACTATGGAGCAATCTTCCTGGCCCACACTTTTCATACCTAGCACTGAGCACACATTTAGCTGCCTGCTGGCTTCGTCCCTGGACATGAAGCTGGGTGTGTATAACAGGCCAGGCAGGCCTGTTCTTTTGTGGTTACCATACTGATGTTGAATAGGTACTTAGCACAGAGCTATTTCTCAATAAACAGCTGATTGAAAAATGAGCAACACACTATGTGGCATTCTCTATCTTGGGGAACTACCGGCATCATTATTGACAAGCAGGAAAGAAGATTCTGGCTCCCTGCTTTTCCCTTTCTGACCCACCAGCAATGAACATGGAGGCTTGGGCCCTGACTATAAACCGGGTGTGAGTTCAGGCTTTGTATGTGGCTTTGGTGGCTTGGATGATTTAGTAAGGCACAGTTTCTTCTGTGTGTTTGCTGGACTAGACAAATTACTAGACGAATTACTGTCTACACACGTTATCTCCCCCCTTTCTTAAAAAAGAGTCAGCTTTTATTTGAATATTTTAGGTCTGTGTCTATTGGTTCCCAGTAAATTCAGCTCCAAATATGTTACATCAGGCAACAAGAAAAGTCAGGGAATTCATCACCATGTTACCTCTTGGATTCTATTTTTTACCTTTCAGGGTCATTTTACATTTTACATGACCAGGTCATTTTACACATGATGATCAGTGTTTCGGCTATACTTAGCAAAACGCCCGGAGGAAAAGCATATCCACTCTATCTTCCTGGAAGCACAAGTCTTTCAGTGCATTGTTAAGCAATGACAAACATTACTCTCACATTTAAAAATAAACAGTACATGAATTGAATGGAATAATATCCCTTTTCAAAAAATAGGCATTTCTACAGTAGTAACACAGAATGACTGCCTAAATGTGAAGTGATACCGCAAGGTATAAATGATGTATAGAGGATGCTGTTTGTACAAAGAACAGAATACAAAAGGATGTATGTGCTAGTACATTCAGTAATGAATAGCTCTGGAACTAAATTATACAGTCTAAGAAAGTCAGAATGGCAGGCGTCACTGAGAAGGAAAAATGGAAAATGAAAGGAAGATACTGAATTTATAAGGAGACTACATTTTTGTATGTCGCCCTTCCAAAACAAAGTCATATTTTTAAATTATAAACTTTATCTTAAAAAAAACAATCAGGTAAAACATATGAAAATCCTTGCGAATAGCTAATCAGGACTCTATACAGCTAAAATTAGAAAACACTACCTATAGTAATAACAAAAGAATAGTTCAATAGACTAGAACAAAGCCAGAGACTAATTATAGGAACTGGGAGTTGGGGGCAAGAAGGACAAAGCCTACTGTAGGTTAACTACTTCAAAAATATATTTCAGGTTCTGGTATCCCAACTCAGGCTAGATATCGAGGCCAGACATCCTACTGAAAACTGGAGGGCAAAGGAAAATAGTATCTTGGATATCTTCCAGCTCAGGTGCAGATTTTCCAAAAGCCCTGGAAGAAATGATTCCCTTCATTTCCATGAGGATACAGCCAGACAGTCGGAGAAAGGGACAGCAGAAAGGCTGGCTGGAGACTGAGAGCTCAGAAGGGAAGTCTCTGCCCAGTCCTGAGAACTGTGGAATCTCAGATAATTCACTTCATCTCATTTGATCATGGGGTACACATATGCTCAGGGTTACAGTGAGACTCAAACAGCAGCATGTACAGGTCTGCCAGTTCCGGTTAGGGAACTATTCCGTGATTCTAACTGAAGCTACCTCAGCCAAGGATTTTCTCTCATGCTTCGTTCCCCACCATCTGGGAAAATGCATAGAACCAAGTAAGACAGCAATCACTGCCATTACTATTGCATCTACAGTCACTGGGCTAGCAGTTAAACATAAATAAGAAAGCAAGTAGCACCCCATAATTGTCTACTCTTAAATAGTTCCTAGCACTGTCCTCTCATTGTTCATCGATTTGCTCGAGCGGGCCCAGTAACATCTCCATCGTGAGACTTTGTTGTTACTGTGTTTGGCACATCGAATACATCACGGGTAGCTTGCCAGGCTTTGCCATGCGGACCAGATACTCTCGGTAGCTTGCCGGGCTCTCCAAGAGGGGCGGAAGAATAGAACTCGGGTCAACCATGTTGGCTGCGTGTAAGGCAAATGCCCTACCGCTGCGCTATCGCTCTTAAATAGTACCATAGTTAAAGAAAATACTGAAAGAAACTTTTCCTTTTAGTATTAATAACTGAGACTCCCCAGGGGCTGGAAAGAGTATAACAAAAATTGAGCTTGCCTTCCACCCTACTGACCTAGGTTCAATCCCTGGAACCCCATATGGTCTCCCAAGGCCTGCCAAGAGTGATCCCCGAGCAGAGTGCCACGGGTTAACAATAAGCAGAGTGAGATGTTGCCCCCCAAACTAAAACAAATAAATAAATAACAATAATTAAGACCCCATAATTATCTATAACATATTTATCTATACTTGAGATAACCTCCATGTGCTATAAATGAACATCTTCAAAGACCTCTTACTATATCAATAAAAGCCTAATGCCTGGCAAATAGACTTGAGACTGATGGAACATAAATCATCCTTTCCATAAGCAGATTACTAGCAACTTGATTTACTGCAACATGTTTAAACCAATCAGAGAGAACTGAGCTCAGATAGGAAGGAGGCAGCAGGAGAGAAAGGGCAAAGGGCATGTGCTGTGTGAATACTCCTGCTTGATTTTACTGGGGTGAGTTTTTTGTTAAAATATAGTCATAAAAACTACCTACTGATGCTTTTTGTTTTGGACCACACCTTATAGGGACTCAGGGGACAATATGGGGTGCTGGGGATCAAACCCAGGTTGACTGCATGCAAGTCAAACTCTCTGCCTGCTGAACTATCACTGCCCTACCACTGATTTTATTATAAAATCTGAGCAAAAAGAATTCAGCTGAAAAATCACCAAAACAAATGGATTACTACATAAAATTACGTAATCAACCCAATGTTATGAGGAAATACTGATAGCAATAACACATTTTGGAAAATAAATGTCTTTTTTAATGCAAAAACATCAATTAAGTTTACAGTTAATTCATGTTTTGACTTCAATAAAGGAGTAAAGCCAAATAGCATCAAGATACTAATTCTGAGGCAAGAGAAGCAAGTGGGAGGATGAAGGGGAAGGTAAAAGGCACTTTGCTGATGTGGTTAACTTATGCCTGAAGATCAAAATAAATACACCTTACTCATTATATTTGCAAACCTACATGGGATTCCAAAATACATACAACATGCATATAAATATGTCAAGAACAACAAGCATTTTCCATTTCTACATGTTTGTGACCATGCAGACACAGGGACACAAATCACAAAGAACAAAAACAACCAGTGTTGAGGCTGGAGCGATAGCACAGCATTTGCCTTGCACGTGGCCAACCTGGGTTCGATTCCCAGCATCCCATATGGTCCCTGAGTATTGCCAGGAGTGATTCCTGAGTGCAAGAGCCAGGAGTAACCCCTGTGCAACGCCGGGTGTGACCCAAAAAGCAAAAACAAAACAAAACAAAACAACAAGTGTTGTCATAAAAGTAGGGAGAAAGTACCCTCATTTAATGAGACTGAGAATATAAACTGGTCCAACCTTTGAAGCAAACAACATGGACATTCCTGAAAAGTCTAAAAATGCAGCATCCAAATGATCCAGAAATTCCACTTCTGGGCATATACCCCAGTGGTTTCAAAACACTGTTCTGAAAAGATATTTGTACTCCTGTGCTCATTGCAGCCCTATTCACAATATCCCAGATCTGGAAACCACCCAAGGGTCCAAAGAACAGATGATTAGATAAAGAAACCATGACACATATCTATATAATGGTTGATCACAAGAAAAGGTGAAAATCATGCAATTTGCTGCTATGTGGATGTCACTACATGGATGAGTATAGTCAGACAGAAGAAGAGAGACAGAGACAGAATGATACGCCTCATATGTGGGATATAAAGAAACACAGCAGGGGAATAACTAAAGGCCAAAGACAACAGAATCTGAGAAGTGTTCTAGAGAACTGAGTTCCACCATGGGGTTGGGCTGGAGGGGGAGATGGGAAGGAGGATCCAGCCGCCTAATGGATAAGGCATCAGCCTCCGGAGATGGGACAGGGGACTAAGACAAGGGTGAAGCAGACACTCTGGTGGAGGGTGAGGCGCTCCAAGGCTGTGTGCATGAATGCCTATCAGGAACAGTGCTGTAAAGAATGGTGCCTAAAATGAAAAAAAAAATCAATAAAATAAAAAACAAAACCACTGGCACTGCCAAGACAGTGGCATGAATAAAACCTGCCATCTCCGATCTTGATGTCCTAAAAATCTTCCAGGTTTGAAATCAAGATTCTCCTGCTACTCAGGCACACTGTGTTCCACGGGCCTTACTCTCTCTGTTTGGGTGCTGAGAAACATTGAAGCAAAGCTCCGCCCTCATAGAACATCTGACAAGAGCCAGAGGTCTAACATGTCTTGGGGAGGCACCATCCGACCCTAGTTTCCTGCTTTTCTACATTTTGCGAAGTCACATAGTGGTCTTTCACCATTAATTCCAATCCCATAAACTGACTATAGTTCATAGGGACTAAACTGATTAATCCATTGTGTCCTTACAAAGCTAATACATGGCAACATACATTTAAGTGAATCAATTACTGGGGCTGGAGAGATAGCACAGCGGGTAGGCCGCTTGTTTGCCTTGCACGTGGCTGACCCGGGTTCGATTCCCAGCATCCCATATGATCCTCCAAGCACCGCCAGGAGTAATTCCTGAGTGCATGAGCAAGGAGTAATCCCTGAGCATCGCCCGGTGTGATCCCTGCAAAAAATAATAAATATAATAAAGGCCCTCCCGTTGATCGTCGATTTGCCCGAGTGGGCCCAGTAACGTCTCCATTGGAGACTTTGTTGTTACTGTGTCTGGCATAACGAATACTCTCGGTAGCTTGCCGGGCTCTCTGAGAGGAGCGGAGGAATCGAACTTGGGTCGGCCATGTTGGCCGCTTGTTTTTGCCTCCAAAAAAAAAGCAAAAAAAAAAAAGTGAATAAATTACTTGGCAAAATAGACACACAATACTGAATAAATTCACATTTCATGTGAAACAATGAGAATGAGAATGAAATCCTCTTCCTCTTTTTTTTCTTTGTACCCAGATTTCACTGTTCTTGACAAATCACTAAAATGAAGCTATTTTTATCCTGGATCTGCAGGTAACTTTCCGGCTACTTACATGCTGGGAGTGACAGAAAACAGAGGCAGCTCAAATCTGAAAGCTTCCTCCTCTTTCCTGAGGTTGAAAATATGAAACTATAAATAGCACTAATGAATGAGAAAAACATGAGGCCACGTGCATGTTAATAAGACATGAAACGAATAGGGTAAAACGAAATATTCAAGTGCATCCCTTACTATCTAATGATTCCGGAAAAAGGTTCAAACATACAAGTTCCATGAATACCTAATTATCAGATAAAAATGAATTAGTGTAGAATGATCCTTGTCAATATACATAAACAAGAAACAAATCCAGACTTAAGTCTGCTAGTTTATTAGATTCTGCTCCCTGGTTTACCATTTAGCAGATAAGAGAATTCAGGCAAGTCACTGAAATTCTCTCTTCCCAGAGGTTGAACTACATGAATATCATTGCGACCCAGTGCCCTTTCCTGCTTTAAAACAGCAGGAGTCTATAAAAAGAAAATGCAAAGGTATAATATAATATTACCATGTTACAGTAGTCTGATGGGTCATACGTGCTCTGCTTGAAAACCTTGCAGAGTTCTGTAAACTCTTCACTTATCTCTCGGATTTGTTCATTTAATATTGCTCCCTTGGAACCTCCAAATTCCAGTCTGTCCAGCTTTTCAAATTCCAATATGATGACAAATATATCCTTCATAAACACACAGAACAATGAAATCCTTTTATAGCTTAAGTAGTAAGAGCATCTTCAAATTTCAAAGAAAAAAAGAAAAACATTTTCAAACATTCAAACTTGGGGAGTCAATAGTCCTTGAAAAACAGAAAGCATTACTTATTCAACTGTACAAAGAAACTACTAATTTTAAGAACCAGAATTCCATTTCCACACTTGCTGAACATTACTTAACAATGCAGTCAACTCCAAATTTACCATATCTAGACATGACTCCCTAACTTTATATCCTTCTCCCCATAAGTCAGGTGCCCAGGTAATACCCAACACTCACTTTCAGCTGCCCATACTTCAGTGAATCAGCTTCCTAACTGAAAGAAAGGATATAAGACTCCAAGGAACAGGTGACACAGCTGCTCATTGTTGGTATTCAGATGTTAGGAGGAATTTAGACTGTTTAAAGAATCATGAGAATTTTCAAAACATGAAGCTCTACTCCTGAATGCAATTCAAGGGGTTGGAGCAGGGAAAGTGCTTGCCTGCACATGGTAACCTGAGTTTGATCCCTGAGCATTCCACATGGTTCCCTGAGCCTGCCAGGAGTGATCCAGAATACAGAGGCAGAAGTGAGCCCTGAGCACCACATGGTATGGGGGACAAAAAGAAAAACTGAATGCAATCCAAGAAAACTGATATCTACAACAACAAAAAATTTCACAGAAAAGGCTTATGCTTCCCCCCCCAAAAAAGTCATGTCAGTAGTTAAAACTTTAAAAAAATGAAACAAAGTCATCACAGCCAGCTGCATACAAATACATATATGAGCATACATGCATATATTCAATGTTTGACTTTTAGTGAACATGAATTTTCATGTTCTTTTTATTTATTTTTATAAATTTTTAAATATTTGACTATGTTAAATAACTGCATGGTATCTTAAATGAGCAAATAAGTTTTCAAGTTTGGAATTCCTGGGGCTGGAGTGATAGCACAGCGGGTAGGGCGTCTGCCTTGCATGCGGCCAACCCGGGTTTGATTCCCAGCATCCCATATGGTCCCCTGAGCACCGCCAGGAGTAATTCCTGACTGCAGAGCCAGGAGTAACCCCTGTACATCGCCAGGTGTGACCCACAAAAAAGAAAAAAAAACAAGTTTGGAATTCCTCAGTTAAACATTCAAGTATAAAACATCAGGCGATTTATTTATAACTTTGTTTGCACCTACCTTCCAGAAACTTAGTCAAGGTTACTTATACAAAGATTTCCTATACTCTGAACAATTAAAGTACAATTAAATGAAGAAAGGAATAAAAAACAAGCCAAATAAGAGCTTTTATTTTTATTTATTTATTTATTTAGCTTTTGGGGTCACACCCGGCGATGCACAGGGGTTACTCCTGGCTCTGCACTAAGGAGTCACCCCTGGCGGTGCTCAGGGGACCATATGGGATGCTGGGAATCGAACCCAGGTCGGCTGAGCGCAAGGCAAACGCCCCACCCGCTGTGCTATTGCTCCAGCCCCAAATGAAAGCATTTAAAGATACTTCACAGAGGGCCTGAGTGATAGTAGAGATAGGGAGTCTGCCTTGCACATGGTGGATCTGGGTTTGATCCCCAGCATCGTATATGGTCCCCCAAGCACTGCCATGAATAATTCCTGAGTGCAGAGCCAGAAGTAACCCTGAGCATTGCCAAGTGTGACCCAAAATGACAAAATTCAGAGGACTAGGGAAACGGTTCAATGGGCTGAGCACAGAATTGCATTCAGGAGCCCTGAGCTCAAATCCTGAGCACAAGCACTGGTGAGTACCTGAGCTTCACTAGGAACAACCCCCAGCACTGAGATGGAGTGGCCCCAGAGGACTAGTGGGTATGGCCCCCAAACAACAACAAACTATCTCCATAGCCCTGGCCACATGGACTTCTCATGAGAATCTGCTAGGAAACTTCCCAGGGCATAGAGAAGCTACAAGGGTCAAGGCAGCTGTGTGGCATGTGTGTGTGATGAGACTATGACCTCCATGCACACAGCCAGGCACCGGGGGGTGGGGGGGGTGGTCTGGACCTCTTCCCATCATATACCTCCGAAAATAAACGAAAAGAGGCTTTCCAGCTGCACTCAGGTATCAAAAACTGTTTCAGGAGTTAAATGAAAGTAACAAGACTTTTTTAACCTACCTATGATATGAATATTTAACCTACCTATAAAATGAGTTACAAACCAAAAAATAAATAAGGAAAGAATACCTCTATTTTCATGAAACGGTCAAGCAATTTGTCAAATGTAGAAAACACCAGATGTGACTGGAAATCCCACGGTTTCAGCTCCTCCTTTCCCACAAAACGGCCTCCCAATCCTTTTCTATAGTTGAAAAAAGAGTTTTTGAAAGTATTGAAGATGTTAATGGCCACTTGAACCTTTTCTAGGGAGTCTTCAATTTCTCCTTTCAAAAGGTCTTCAGGACAAAGGTATGCTACTGCCTGGTAGAGTTAATGAGAGGAAAAAATGATCAAAATATGTTCAATAATTTTTATGGAAAATGACTCACTCAGGAAACCCTTTTGTGCCTCCCAAAGAATCATTTTAAAATGATAATATCTAGAAAAGGGTAAGCAATCCTAAACTAGTTCCAGAAATTTAGGTACTTCATTTCAAGAACATCCTTAAATACAGTAAAACAATCTACTAAGAAGCTATAATTTCTGGACTCATTCATTTTTACAATAACTGGATTTTTGCTAAGCTTCACAGATCACAGTTTGTATAAATATTCTTGAACAATTATTTTTTTCCTGTTAAAGAAACACAGATAGGGGTTGGAGTGACAGCACAGTGGGTAGGGCATTTGCCTTGCACACGGCCGATCCAGGTTTGATTCCCAGCATCCCATATGATCCCCTGAGCACTGCCAGGGTAATTCCTGAGTGCAGAGCCAGGAGTAACTATGTGCATCGCTGGGTATGACCCAAAAAGCAAAAAAAAAAAAAAAAAAAAAAAAGAAAGAAAGAAGCAAAGAAAGAAAGAAAAAAGCAAAGAAAGAAAGAAACAAAGAAAGACACAGACACACAGATAGAAGGAAATCTATTAGTCTATCAATCACCCATAGCACAGCGGTAGGGCGTTCGCCTTACAAGCGGCCAACATGGCCGACCTGAGTTCAATACCTCCGCCCCTCTCGGAGAGCCCGGCAAGCTACCAAGAGTATTTGATATGCCAAACACAGTAACAACAAAGTCTCCAATGGAGACGTTACTGGACCCGCTTGAGCAAATCGACGATCAACGGGAGGGCCTTTATCTTTACCTTTTATCAATCACCCACGAGGACATCAACATGGGGAGAAACTGCTTCCAAAGTGAAAAAGGGGTTGGTGACTATGACTGGAATGCCAAGAAGACAAATGAATAAAACAGGACCAAGAGATAGTCCAGCAGAGAAGGTACTTGCCAACCCAGGTTTAATTTTCAGCACCAAATACAACCCCCTACACTGTCAGGAGTGCTCCCTGCGTGCAGAGCCAGGAGTAAGCTCTGAGCACCACCACATGTTGCCTCTTCCCCACAAAAACACAAACCAGAAAGAATAAAGCAATCAAGAACAGTAGCAGATGGTGGAGACCTTGATAACACAGGATCCATCTAAAAGGTCACCGTAAGCCATAACAGATGAAATTATTTACAATTGGCATTAATATACTCCATGTTACATTTGAATTAAAAAGCCTGCTATTTAAAAATATGGGTTATTACCTCATGTATATTACTCTAACCACTCACAAGTTTGATCAAGTTGGGAAAGGCATTTCTCTTCTCTTGATTTCAGGGTTGTGCTTGTATTTTTTTTTTTCCATGACTGAGGATACATTTTATTGTATTTCTATTTTATTTTTTGATTTTCAGGCCACACTCTGCAGTATTTCTGTGTGTGTGTGTGTGTGTGTGTGTGTGTGTGTGTGTGACTGGTGTGTTCCTGGATCTTTCAGGCCACAATGGGCAGTATTTCAGTGTGTGTGTGTGTGTGTGTGTGTGTGTGTGTCTGGTATGATCCTGGATTCCCTGCATGCAAAGCATGTATTCCAGCTTTTTGAGCTATCTCCCCAGACTCCCCAGACTTCTTTGTTTTTAAACAAAAAAACATACCTATCAAAGATTTTTTCAATCGTCCTGATAAAATCTGTTTTATTAATGTATATTTCTTCATGTCCAGAAACTCCTACTGAATAGAATTTGGGTAGATTCTTCCCAAATCCACATGATTTGCAGCTCTAACATCAGGTTTTCATATATACCAAAATGAGCAAAATAATTAAGGCACAGGTACACTTTCTATTACTAAAGGATATCAAACACAGCCATGAGGTACTGATGGTATATAAGCGGAGTCTACCATGAAAAGTATTCCAAGTCTTCAGATTGTTTGCATTTTATTTCATATTTATTTTTATTTGGGGCCATATTAGCTTACTCAGGGCTTACTCCTGGTTCTGAGCTCAGGGATCACTCCTGGTTCTGGGCTTGGGGGACCATATGGGGTGCAGGAGATCTAACTAGGTTGGCAGCATGTGAGGTAAACGCCTTACCTGCTGTACAATAGCTCTGGTCCCTTGTTTGTATTTTAAAATGGCTCTACTAAGAGTATCTGTGACAGTGTTACTATGAGGATTGCATTCGTGGGTTTTGTAAAAGGCTTAGAAAAAATTCTGGCAAATATTGTACTATCTTTTTAAAAACTATTGAAGTGTTTGTTACATATAAAAAACAAATAAAATTAGCCAACAACCAGTAGGGAGGAATGTAGCTCTTTAGAAAACCCAGATAAGAAAGTTGGGCTAACTGCTGATTTTTAATTCCTGACATGGTGGAGCAGATTTACTACAGAGAAACTTGGAGAGCTGGGGATGTGGTTCAAGTGGTTGAGCATATGCCTTGTGTGGGGCGTGGAGGATGGGGGTGGGCCTTGGAAAGCCCCCAAGCACTATCAGGTGTGGTCCTGGTGGCCCCAACACATAACAAAAAATAAGTCCACTTGGAGAGTCAAGGAAATCATGTCAAAAGAACCTTTAGACTGCAGCCAGGAATAGTAGCTATGGAACTTAAGATGCTACATTATTTCTTAGGGAACTTGACCAATTCTAGCTACTGACATGTAGAAGGAGCAGAAATAATAGGTTTATGGTCTTGGTGATAGTCGGGATTTCTAAGGCCTGCCCCGAACAATGGATGTCCACCTCGGGGATTTATACACTGCACAGCAGCTATGATTAATCCCAAATGAGATGAAAATCCCCGAATGGGGTTGGAAAAAATGATTATGGACACTGAAGGCTGTAGGAATCACGGTCTTTTAGTAAAGATCAAGCCAGTGGTGCCCAGTACACCTCATGGAATTCGACTGAGTTTGCAGATCAAAGAATACTGAAGAAAGAAGCCTGCAGTGATGATGAAATATAATATTGGCCGGTGATGCCCTGTCATCAGCTACTAGTAGCCTGTGAGTGAATAGTTTGCATTTTCAACCTCTATTAAATGTGTAGTATAGGAGCTGGAGCAATAGCACAGCAGGTAGGGCGTTTGCCTTACATATGGCCAACCTGGGTTCAATTCCCAGCATCCCATATGGTCCCCCAATTCCTGACATGGTAGAGCAGATTTACTACAAATCTGGAGTAATTTTCCAAGAGTAATTCCTGAGTGTATGAGCCAGGAGTAACCCCTGTGCATCACTTGGGTGGGACCCAAAAAGCCAAAAAAAAAATGTGTATTATATGCACACATTGGGCATCTGATATAGGATATCCTCTGATTCTGACAATAATCCATGGACTAAGCTGCATCTGCATTTGCAGAAGACACTCAAAGAAGGAACTGGACATCCTTAAGAGGTTCAATTAGTCTTGAATCCAGGGTGATGTGTGTTCTGACCGTAGCACATCACTTTACCTAGACATAAGGAGGGAAGGGAAGGAAGCGAGAGGATCTCATAGTCCAGAAATCACAAAACAAGAACTTTTCAGATTTCCCACTAAATTCTCAGGGAAACTGAGCAAATAATGTCATCTATCAAACATCAGTTAATTCATATGAAAACACATCAGGAATTAGATTTGACCACTATTCCCCCAACCAGTTTCTTCTACAATACTGTTCTCTTTGTTGCTTATAACAGAAAGGGTTTTTTTGTGTGTGGGTGGTGGGGGTAGCAGGGAATCTAAGGCATCAGGAGCTCCAGATAGGTATTAGCATGGCCGACCCCAGTTCGATTCCTCCGCCCCTCTCGGAGAGCCCGGAAAGCTACCGAGAGTATTCGATATGCCAGACACAGTAACAACAAAGTCTCCAATGGAGACGTTACTGGGCCCGCTCGAGCAAATCGACGATCAACGGGAGGGCCTTTACCTTTACCTTACTTTACTTTCTAAAATTCTTCCACCAGTATTCCGGTGGAAACCACAGGGAAAGCTACAAAAAAAAAAAAACCCACAAAATACTAGCTCTATTGGACTTTACCAGAAGGTAGGACATTAAACAGACAAAATCCAATAACCACTTGTACTTTGAATATACCTGATTTATTTCCAGAACTCTTTTGCCATCAGAATAAAAAGTCATCTACCTTTCTTACCATAAAAGTCATTCCTGATTAAAAAAAGAAAAGCGGAAATGGTGCTCTGACTATATACTGGATTTATTCTTTACTGGTCTAATAAAATCCTACCACAAGGTAATGGTTTGT